>NW_026623111.1:4551610-7499110 GCF_023065955.2 Ursus arctos | reverse complement strand
GTGTGTGTGTGTGCTCTTTTATTTATTTTCCACATTTTGTATAAATAAGCTTATTTACTTTTGTCAGAAAATAATGCTAAATATTACTTTAAAGAATGCAAAAGAGGCTGAAGAATCCAAAATTAGATGCTATTTGAAATATCCTGGTGAACATAGTGAGCTCTATGTAATTCCCTTTTACATTATCAAACATCACTGCTTAACATTTTCATTTTTAGTTTTACCTTATCATTGTCCTAAGGAATGCTGTTCATTAACTCTAACACCGTAATGTCTGGGGAAAAGAAACGTAATGGTAACATTTCACACGATTCACATTTTGGCTACTAGTGCAGAAAGCCACCCCCAGTGCTGACACACACACCTCACAGAGGGGATGGAATGAGCTGGAGAGGAACTCGTTCTCCTTTGTCAAATGTAAGGCAATAAATTCCCAGGGGGTCACACAGGCTTCCAAACCTTCTATGTCAGCAGACCCTGCAGTCTGACAGATGAAGCCCGGTACAAAACATCCCAGCTTAGGAGCTCCTTCGCACGATGAACGAACATCTGTCTGAACCCAGCCGAGGCCGCTCAGTGTCATCTAGGGACTCCAGAGCCCGCAGTGGGACGGCTAGTCCCGTCCAGGTTTGGGGGGCTCTGCTTGTTACATTCTGGGGAGTCCCAGGGACAGGTGATTTTGGTTCTTGGCTAGTTTGTGGCTCTTGCAAATTTTCACTGGCTCTGACCTGCAGGGAGGTGTCCTGTGATGACTCCCCCGTGTAACCCAGAGCTGGCGGTGAGGCAGCCGGCGCTTCCCATGGAAGGAGCCCCAGAGGAACCAGGGAATGTATGCTTTTCCCAGCCAGGGACCCAACAAATAGTACCTGCTTATTTAGCCTGAGTTCTGGACCCTTTGAAAGGTAAACAAATCAATCCTAAGTCAGATAGAACAAAGCACTGCCTTTATTACAAGTAAAATCATCTTGGGGAATGTGACTGTATCTGACTCAGAATGAGCTAGCCTCACCCAGAAGTACAGGTCAATCTGGGCCGGAACAGCTTCCCCCTGGAGCGGGACAGAAGCTGCTGCCCCTGGGACGGCACTGAGGAAGGCATTCTGCCCGCAGGGACTTACCCCAAGACGGAGTAGGGAGGAAGGAGTGGAAATGCACAGGTTGCCTCAGGGAGGACCAGGCCTTACCTTCTGGGTTTCTGCAGTGGAGGAAAAGCAAGCACCCAGCAGGTGGCCTCTGACCAGGAGGAGACGAGGGTTGTGCTGGGCAGGACGTCCCTTGCTGCTCCTTCGGCAGTGGAATTAGGCCATTCTTCTGGACCAGGAGGGGACAGAGCACGAGGGCTCAGCGAGGGCCCAGAGCATTAGACTCGCAGCACTTCCCACCCGTGGACTAGAATTATGGGAGTGCGGGGGAAGTACTCTCATGCCCCAATGCTCAGGATGGCCCCAGTGGGAGTCAGGAAGGCACGGTTCTAACACGGGGATGGGCCTCAGCTTCCCCATCTGTGGTTGGCTTCTGCACTGACAGAGCCAGGCACTGTGTTCAACCCAACTGCGGTGAAGAGATGAGTCAAGTCCAATCTCTCACCTGAAGGCGCCGGGGAGGAGATGGCCAGCTAAACACTGCGGTCTCGAAAATCTCTTTACTCCTCCAGAATTCTACATTTTATAAGGCAGCCGTCAGGAAAAAGTTCAGGAAAAGCTGAAGATGTTCCTGAAACCTCTGCCCGAAGAGACAGGTTTTGGCCCGTGGATGGAAGCGTCAGGCTCGGCTATGCAACGCTCAGATATTTCCCTCTGAAGACAAAACCAATGTCAAGGGTGTGCAGAGACTGCAGCTGTGCACAGAACTGAAAACCTGGACAGAGAGACAAGGTGTGGGAGTTGAGGGAAGAGAGGGCGCGGGGAACAGGAGCAGAAGCTACAATTTCCGAGAAGCATGTTGTTCCTGATACAGGGAACTCTCCCCATTCAAGTTGCCATATGAGTTGATGTATAATTCATGATGCCACTCGCAATAAGATTTTGTGTAAAGCCGTGTAAATTCCTCCTCTGATTGCAACGTCTAACTGGAGGTGGCTTGTGAGCATACGTACACCCTGACCGACCTCGCTCTCAGAGCTTCTTCCTTTGGAATCTATGAGCCAACTGAACCGCACTGCTTTCCCTCTCCCGGACAAGTAACATGCTGTGTTTCTCCTGTATGTGCCAAAACTCATCTCCACCCAGAATCTCTCCCCTTCTCCCCCGCCCCCAACACTCCTTTTCCATTGGTTTCTTCCATTCCTGCTTTACAAATCAGCTTAGATGTCACTTCTTCTGGGAAGCGTCCCTGCAAATGAATGAGCCTGATGACCTCCTCTGCACTCCCTCACATCCTGTCCAGGTGCCCACGTGGTACTTCCGTCCCCTTTCCTCTGTCCTTCACCAGCTTGTCAGCTCTGGGAGGATGGGGCAAGTCTGCTCCATCCATCGCCACATCTCTGAGCCTGAACAAAAGAATATATCAACGCTCATTTAGTGTTTCACATCTCTGTGTTAGGCATTTTACTTAGCCCTTACAATCAGGGTGGAACTGAGAGTAGGAAGACATCTAACTAGCCCCATTTCACCAGGGAGCAAACTGAGAATCAGAGAGTATAAGTAACAGGTGTGAGTTAACAGTTAATTGCGAAATGAAGCAAGAACTACAATGTGATTTCCAGTTTTTCATGATATCCACTTTTGGGGAAAGAAAGAAAGAAATTATGTCCAGTGGTCCCATGATCATCTTACCTGATACAAAAATAGAGTCACTCAGATTCTAATTTCCTTTACAATAGTTGGCTTTAAATGGAATAAATTCATATAAAATAAAACCAATTGTATATGAATGTGTGTATATATACATGTGTGTCTATGTATGTGTATATGTATGTATACCGATAAAAGTCCAGTAACTTCTTCAGGAACTAAGGTTCCTTTTGACCTTGATGTCCTGCTGAGATTTCACACTGGTGTTCTGCACAGAGTAACAACATTTGCCTGATTCACCTTTAAGTGCTTTCTATGGATCTTTTATGTGTTGTTTATTGGGGATACAGATTTAAGTCCATTTTAAAATTCGCAACTTCCTCTCACTTGATAAGGTCAAAGTAGTGTTCGTAGCTATATTTCAAAGTACTGAATTAGCCTCAATTCCATGGCCCTCATTTGCTAGGAAGGACTGATGGCGTACATGTGTTATGTGAGAGAGAGTGTGTGTCAAGTTCTGTACCAGATTCTCAAGATTCACAATTTCATTTAGACTCTACAACTGCCCTTCGTGGTTGGGTTATGACCACTATGGTACAGAAAAAGAAATTGGGAATGTAAGAGATTAAACTTGCTCCAGGTTCTGCAGACAGAATTGGGCAGAACTGAAATTCGGGTCCAACTTTTCTGACATTGAAGTCCATGCTCTTTCCACGTCTTTTCAGGAATCGACCGTGCAGACTTGATTACGCTTCATCCATGATCCAGAAGAGTGCTTAGATCCGCAGGAAGAAGGCTAATAGGAAAAGAAAATCGCTCAGAGACTATGAAGAATGGGGTTTAATTCCCAGAGCTGAACTGTCCCAGTGAGGTGCCCTTGAGAGAGTTAACTACTTTTCCTGCGCAGTGAGGCTATGAGAGGAGAACTGCCTCTGAATCAAGATTAATCAGGTGCCACCTGGGTTCTAGCCACGCAACCTTAGATGACTTCCTTTCCCGCTCTGGGTTTCTATGTCCACATGTACCATCACAGGGGCGTGGAACCCGGTGATCTCCAAACTGTCTTGCCACTACTAAATTCCATCATTTCTAGCCCCCAGCAGCATAACTTTCATCCTCATGATTATTAATTATTAATTTGCTTCTCTCCGCTGAGTTTAAGTCTGACTTTCCTCCTTCCTTATTTATCTCTTCCATACCTCCTCCAGGCCACCAACTAAGGAAGCATCGGGTCTTTTTCCATCCTTCAAAATAAACACAAGCATGTACTGAACCCGTTTACAGGCATTCAATCCTTTTGCTGTGCCACGCTGTTGAAAAATGTACTCTTCTTAAACTCCTGTCTGTTTCTGAACACAGACACATACAGATGTGTCTTTCTCAAACAGCAGGAGGTGTTGTTCATGGCCAACCTTTTTTGTAGCTGTCACCATGATGGCCTGTAAGAAACAGATGGGCTGATGGTGAGTACAAAATTGAACATTTTGTTCTCGCTTTTTCAGTTAAAGGGGAAAAGCATCATTTAGGCCATCCTGTTGAGCTATAGATGTTTTCCTGGTTGGTTTTCTGGTTGGGACAAGTACTGATGTTAAGGAAAGGAAGAGAGAAAGAAATGGGCAAGAGGAGGCTGAGAGCCAACACGGAACATTCCCACTGAGTGCCTGTGCCTTAGAGACATCATAAAGTTTTAGTGTCTAATCCTCAACATCTGAGGTTTGGAAACTAGGTTTCCCCAGGTGATCAAACTCAAGAAGACAGGCTGTTTCTAACCAAATACATAGGATATGGGTAAAAATAACTATTTGTCTACATACTTAACACCGAGATGTGCTATGGATTCTAGCAGGTGGTGGATATACAATGGTTAACAAGGTGTAGTCTTTGACCTCAAAAAGTTTATGGGTTCACGAGGGGCACAGACAAGTAAACAGAAATATACAAAGTAATGTGATGCGTGTGCATGCCTAGAAGCAAGCTGGAGCCATGAGGAGGTCATTATGGCTAAGACCTAGGGTACACACTTACAGAGTAAAATGATGCATAATAGCCACCATCTGGGAAGGCAACAGACAGGATCCTGCTCACCCTCCGTGTCCCCAGCCCCCAGCAAGTGGCTGACCATGGTGGAATCAGCGAGTTGGCTTGATGAGGGAGTTAATCTAAGTTCTGCCTTCCTGAGATCATCCCCTACTCTCCCTGCGGACTTGCTCATGCTTCTCCCTTTCTCAGTAAATTTTTGGAGGACATTTAAGTCTGGTTAACGTCCTCCTCCATTAGAGTGGAGATTCACATGAACATTCCCACTCAGAGCATGACTTTACCTCTAAACCCAGGAAACACTGGCATCCACCTGCTGTCGTGCTGTCTAGAACCTTATTGTGGCTCCAATCTAAGATGTATGGAAACTAAAATTAATGTGCATATCTATCTGGGTGCCAAAGCCCTCATAGTGCGTGTTTTATTCTTTCTTTCATTTTTTCTCCTTTGAGGACATATGTTTGAGGCTCGATCTAGACCTTTATGTTAAAAAATATACCAGCTTTTATCCTATGTTGTTTTTCCAATTGATAAACTGTATTTGAAGATGAAGCCTCACCCTCTGCTCCAAAGAACAAACATGATGACTTTTTGTGTTGTTGTTGGCTTCGGAGTGTGGTCCTCTCTTTCATCTCTTGACAAATCTCCAGTATTATTTTCTCTTCCCAATAGGTGAGGGGAGAGATTCTTACAGAGGGTCCCTATGGGGATCTGGAGGAGGCCAAATTCACAAAGAGATCCAGAGCTCTGTGCGTTTAAAAGGGAAAGGACAGGAAGGCAAGCTTACATTTTTTTTTTCAGTCCTAGTTTGTGTGCTGGAAATCATGTTAAGTTAAGCACCCAACAACCCCACAAATAAGTACTTTCACTCCAAGTTGCCCCTGCAATAACTGAGGCTGAGCGGGTTTGGGTCAGAGTCGAATACGTGGTGAGAGCAGATGGGATGGAGTGGGCTTTGTTCCAGGCACCTCTCAAGCACCACTTCCGATCCCCTCTTGTTTCCACCACCGCCTCAGGGACCAGTCCTGCACCAAGACAAACCAGCTTTAATATGGTGCAGATTGATGGCATTTCCACTGGGCCTTGAGTTGGACATTTCCCATCTAACCCAGACTTCTCCATGGTCTGGGTGTCCCACCTGTGCACCCTGGACATGAGGCTGTAGCTCATCTTCGATCAGAGGCATGGCACAAGTGCATAAGTGGGTTTTCCTTCTCCTTCCCCAGGTGGATGGTCCCAAGGATTATTTATTGTGGCTTCCTGGGAAATACGGCAGTACAATGATTTCCATGTTGGGAAATGGTGGATCTGCAATCTGTAGGATGCATTTCCATGGACAATATTGTCCCTCTGCCAGCTACAATTGACTCACAACGGTTAAGTCAATGGCCAGGTTGTTTTTCTTTCTTTCTTTGACGCACAAATGCTAACACCTTTATGATTTTGATTCAGAAAAATAATTTTTCTTTGATTAATAAAAACATAAAATCAAGACAAGGGAATTTGATTTAATGTCATTCAATCCAATAAGCATTTGCTTTCATATGCAAAGTTTGGGGGTATAATGGCTGGAAGAATCACTACCATAACCTCACATGCAAAAACAGCTTAAAATCTAGTTGCTTGCAAACCCATCACCTAATTTTTTTTTTTTTTGGAACTTTAAAAGGAGATTCAGATAAATTTATTGGATCTAATTAATTTGCAATTTCAAGTAAACATTAGTTTAATCAATTATTCGAAACTATACAAATATTTTTCGTTGTTATTGTTGATTTTTTATAATAATATTTTTTTATTATATTGTGTTAGTCACCATACAGTACATCCCTAGTTTTTGATGTAAAGTTCCATGATTCATTAGTTGTATATAACACCCAGTGCACCATGCAATACGTGCCCGTGCCCTCCTTACTACCCATCAGCCTATCCCATTCCCCCACCCTCCTCCCCTCTGAAGCCCTCAGTTTGTTTCTCAGAGTCCATAGTCTCTCATGGTTCATTCCCCCTTCTGTTTACCTCCCCCCCTTTCTTTATCCCTTTCTTCTCCTACCGGTCTTCCTACATCGCCTAATTTAACCCTGACACCTGCCATGAGAGTTAACCAATCTAAGTGCCATGTACATAATGAAGAGAGAAAAATTGATATGTAGGGCTGGATGGAATTCAAATTGATGGATTCAAGCTGATATCTCAATGCTGCCCCAGGCATTTAAAATGTTTAATTCTCCTGACAAACCTACACTACAGTCATTTTCACTATGCCCATTTTATGGAAGAGAGCATTGAGTCTCAGTGAGATTCAAGGATTTGTCCAAGGTCACACAACTAGAATAATCCCAGACTGTCAGATTCTAATTGTAAGTGACTCTTTATGCCAATGGATGTCATGAAAATGATGAATCAAAACGGAGACAAAGAAATCTGCCAGAGTCATCCACATGTTACTCAAAAGCTGAGCCTCTTTGGAAACAAAAGCCATCAGCCTCCTGCCAGGCGCTAGTGCCTCCCACTGTGAGAGACTGTCAGCCCTCTCCCTGCAGGACCCAGCCTATGAAAACCTTGCTCATTGACATCACTGGAATCTGGCAGGCCTTCATTCGTCACTCAGTATCAATTTGGTCCTCTCTCTAAACAGCACAGAATCATTTTTAATATGAAAATATTGTATAATTCATAGAAATTGGGAGGAGTTGTCATCCTTTGCAGAACACCTTGCCTCTGCGTGCTCTGGAAGGCAGAGAGGTGACGGCAAGGTCAAAAGGCCTCTTGTCTGGTGTCCCTGGCCAATACTTAACCTCTGCGAGTTCTGGTTTCCTCCACAGGCCAGTAGAGATCTGGAACATTACACTGATACCTCGGGAAAGTGTCTCTGAATCCCAGATGATTCCGAAAGCTCGCCCCAAGGTAAGGTGGGGGAAGATTTCTGTAGAGAAAGAGGAGGGAGATGGGGACTCCCACAGATCTGTGCAGCTCACTTAGTAATTTGACCAGTGACTCCCCTTCATGCTCAGCTGTTTAGGTTAAGCTCAGGATCCAGGGCTGAGACCGTGTACGTCTCCAGCAACTGCGTGCAGCTCCCAGCGGCAGGATCTTGCTAGGTTCCCGCTCAGTAGTGATACTGTGTTTGTGTGCTTAACTGATAGACCGAGCACCACAGACTAGATGGTTTAAACAACAGAAGTGTGTTTCCTCACAGTTCTGGAGGGTGGAGATCTGAGATCAAGGTGTGAGCAGTGTGGGCTCCCTCTGAGCCCTCTCTCCTTGGCATGTAGATGACCACCTTCTCCCTGTGAACTCACATGGTCATCCCTCTGTGCATTTCTGTGTCCTCATCTCCTTCTCTTAAGAGGACATGAGTCAGATTGGATCAGGCCCCGCCCGGACGACCTCACCTTACCTTAATTACCTCTTGAAAGTCCCCATCTCCAAATACAGTCACATCCGGGGTACTGGGATTAGGATTTCAATCTACGAATTTTGCAGGTGACACAATTCAGTCTGTGACAGACACCACACTATGACCTCAGAGGATTAACTTTCTGAGTCTTCATTTCCTCATCTGTAAAATGGCAATGATGATTCTCATGAAGATTAGAAAGAATGTGCTTGAATAGATTTCTTTGTCTATTACTCAGGGTACGGTAACTCATGGAACAATGCTGAGGCTCAGTGGCTTAACACACTAAAAGTTTATTTCTCACTCATTTTTGAGGTCAGGGGACTCTCTTTCAAGCAGTGACTTTGGAATTCAGCCAGTTATCCATGTCTTGTGACATCTCTACCATCAGGCAGTGGCCTCCAAGGTTGCCCCGGAAGTGGACCAGAGCACCACGGAGCTTTCCTCATGGCAACATTGAAAGCGTTGGCTCAAACTGGTCACATTGTCTTGAGTCAAGGAGTTTGGAAAGAAAGTCCTTGAGAGTCCTCTTTCGAGAAACAAGTCTGCATTGTGGTAAAGGAGAACAGACATTTGGTAGCTAATAGTTATCTGCATCGGCTGGGCCATCGCAGGCAACGACAGATGGCACGTTCAGAAGGGGGACTATGCAGAGCAGTTAAGAAAGGAACAATTTATCAAGAGGTGGGTGAGTTTCAAGAAAAGGATAAGGCCATGGCCAGTAGGGAGGGCAATTACCACTTCTATGCTTGAAGGGGCCAGAAAGGAAGTGGATCCCAGAATTCAGAGGGAGGGGCCACAGGGTGGACCAGCTGCCTGACAAGTATAGGAGTCTCTGGTCAAGTGAACACAAGGTGGGGAAGTCAAGTCAAAGAGACTCAGCGAAGCTCTCGTGCCATGTAACCTCACACCACGCTTCATGCTGACTGAGCTGCCCAGAAGCCCAAAGGCAAGAGGGCTCATGGACGTGGTACATACTGGTGCCCTCGGGGCCCTGGGCAGATGGACAAATGTGAATCGGAGGGCAAGGGGGGAAGTAGGAGAAATGCATCACAGCACAAATGCTATATTCTTAAAACAGAAAATAAAGTTAGACTGGAGAGCTTTGGAGGTCATCTGAGGCAGCTCTGTGACTACTTTTTACTTCCTATGCTCTCCCTTCTGGAAAGGGTGGGAGGCAGGCAGGTGAGCAGAAGTGTTGTAGGGCACAGCACTGGCACCAAATATCTGTTGACTGATGCATGTTATGAGGGGACTCTGGGAGGTGAGGAGCTTCCCCATGGTTCAGAAAACACGTCAGATTAAGCATTATTACGGCCACTTCACTGGGGCTTCCACGGGCCCCATGTGGTCCCAACAGCACCCCAGCATCTAAGTGCTTCCCAAGCAACTGGAACTTTCAACCTAGATGAGAGCAAGGAAGAAAACTCCAGATCCACAACCCCCAAACGTCCCCACACCTGTAGCGAGAAGAGTTCAACAAAATTCCTAGTAATCCAGATAACTTACTTCCAACTGGAATGTATTAGGCACACACACTTCAAACATTGTTACATACATCTCTCTTTTCACCCCATAGCTTTTTTCAAACAAGGAAGCAGAATAGGTGAGTTCAATCACTCCTTCTAACGTTTCTGAGCTAGTCAGTGACCAAGCCAGGATCCCCATGTCCTCATGCAAGGACCTCAGTTTACTCTGTACACTCCCAACCCAACACACATTTTTTGTTATTAAAAATTATTTTATTTTGCTTGGTTAAGATGGAAGACACATGGATAGTTGTCAGGTTGTGATGGGGAAGGTCTGCCTCAAGGTCACTTGAGCTCTCATCCCTAGGAGCAGTTTTGGGTGGAATCAGTCTCTCCTTGAAGAGCTATGTGCATAGTTGTTGACTGCCTCTGAACACCTATCTTCAGGATAGGAGCCAGGAAGACAGAGATGCCCGTCAGGATGAAGACGATGGTGCCCGTCACTCTTAGTTCCCTGACCCCCAGGAACTGGGGCTGCTCCCCAGGGGCGCTGGTCTCCATCTCCATCCTGAGGCTGTCGATGTGGGCGATGGAGATGACAGTGGCCGCCACATACTAGGGGAGCCCCACGAAAGAACACAGGGCCATGAGGATGCCCACCCAGAACAGGTCCGGATGGCAGCCTGCTGCCTTCCTCAGCTTGTTCTCCTTCCGGTTGACTCTGACAGCGGTGATCTGCTGGTCCATGAAGACCAGGACGGTCACCAGCAGGGCGGGCAGGGTGCTCGCCAGGCACACCCACCAGGGGTTCTTCCCGAAGGGGGCCACGAACCAGCCTCATCAGGCCGAGTGGGCTTGATGACGCTGGGCACTTGCAGCTTGGGGGTCACCAGGCCAAAGCAGGCATCAATGCCACAGAACAGCAGGATGGAGAAGATGATGGAAAAGTTGGCTACCAGGGCTTGGACCTTGGTAGGGAAATAGCGGCTGAATTTGAACTTCTTCAGGGTCAGGGTCATGGAGTACGTCCCAAAGAAAAAGATGAAGGACACAAACACACACACACATACACACACAGACTGTCACACACAGTGATATCCAGCTGTCCAAGAAAGTCGCCTCCACCTAGTAACAGAGCCGTATCTAGCACAGTTCCCTGTACGTAGGGAGTGCTTAAAAACGTATTCTTTCATTCATCCCCTCCATGTACACGTCTATAGCTGAGCTCTCTCAGATACACACACATTCACACATATGTGCATGTGGGGGGACACATGGGGCCTCCAGCTGTGGGGGAATTACAGTCCCTTCCTGCTTCCTCCCAAAGCCACATCCACCTGACAACAGAGCAGGAGAGCGGAGTGGAGCGGGGCTATTGGCCTCTTCTTCCTCTAGGGTGAGGAGTAGGGAAGTGGGCCACCTACAGAGAGCCTCTCTCTCCCTCTCACTCTCTCTCTCTCCCTTTTCCAGGCCACACCTTACCTGCCTCACTGGATTTTCTTGATGTTATCAAAGTCTTCCCACCGGGTAAGGTATCAAAATCTGAAATCTACAAGTACACGTTCCCCATTCCTGAGGGCTAATCCTGTGTTCTTACTGGGTGAACCTCTATATGCTAATATCCCTAGATCAGCCTATGAACCATAGACTAATTAGTAAATAGATTTGGATGTACCCACCAACTCTGTGAAACTGGGAAGAGGCCAGGCTGTGGCTCCTGTGGCCAGGCTCCCTGTAGGGTAAAACAGAGGAATGTGCTCTCTCTCTCTCTCTGTCTTTCTCATGCCCCTCTAATCTCGCCAGGTGGAATCAAGGTGAAGAGAGAAAGAAATCTAGGTAAAGAAGAAACAACACAAGGTCAGTGGCTGCCATTTTGGGGAACGCTGCAGTCCCTGCAGAATGTTAACGTGCATCTACAGGCCCCAGCTGGGCTGCTCTCAGATGTGTGATGTCACTGTGTCCACCTTAGAGAGGGGGAACCCCCAGGTCAGAAAACTGGAGCGACCTGTTCAAGGTCCCATAACAGGAACACACTGTGAACCTCAAGACTGAACTGAGCTTATGGTGTCTAATTCCGCTCCTTCCTCCATTGCACAATGGCCGCGTCCTGGATGCACCAGCCCCCACACAGAAAGGAGTGTGGGCCCTCAGCTATAGAAAGAGCGCAGTTAAGAACCACTGCCAAAGATCTGCTTCTTTAAAATCCAAATTGTCATTTCTTTGATGAGGAATTGGCCTGACAAAAATATATGTGCACCCTTTTGCTACCATTGCAGGGAAAAGAAATTACAACAATTAAAGTGTCATGGATCAAATTTGACAGGAATGGTGACAAGAGTTACTTTTAGCTGCAAATGAAGAACACATGTAATTAGAAGTAAAGTAAGATCGATAAAGGTTACACAAACCCCAGCTGCAGAAGAGGCTCTGGTATTAAAAAAAGCAATTAGTAAATGAGCAAGCATGTTAATAAGGCAAATATTTATTTTTAGGAGATCCTGGACTTGGTACACGTCAAGGTCAAAAGGATCCACAGTTGATGATGGAATAGAACCGTGGACAAACACATCCGGGCATATAGCAGGCTTTGTTCAACTGGTGTCTAAAATCTGGATAAAATAGGATACAAATGGGCTCGAGCACGAAGAAAAATATAATAATTATGATGATAATATCAGTAATGGGACTTGCATCCTTCTTTGTAATATACACAAAGCACCTTCACAAGAGAAGCTGGGCCCCTTCCTCCTCTTCTGCCTGCTTCCCCCTCCCTCTTCCTACCTGGTCAGGAAATATTTATTTGCACTTTATGCCGTGCACCCTCGGTGAACGAGGCAGTCGGGGTGCTTACCTCCACAAACCTAACAATCTCGTGGGGGACGGTGCACTTTATATAAACAACATATTGAACAAGATATTTCTCGGATTATGATTAGAAAAGAAATAATCAGATGAATTCATAGCAGTGAGTCAGGGGCAGCTAGGGTGCTGTTCAGGAGAGCTTCTCTGAGGGGCCACACTTAAATTCACAGAGCTACCTGTGGGAAGGTCGAGGGTGTATTGGTTTCCCTGGGCTGCTGTTACAAAGCGCCGTGGATGAGGTGGCTTAAATAACAGCTAGTTAGCACCTCACAATTCTTGAGGCTAGGAGGCTGAGTCAAGGTGTTGACAGGCGTTATGGTCAGCATCTGTGTCCCCTGAGCCCCAACGTGATGGCATTAGGAGGTGAGGCTTTGAGGAAGTAATTAGGTCATGTAGGTGGAGCCCCCGTGAATGGGATTAGTGCCCTAATAGAGAGTTTTCTCCTTCTTCCAGAAAGGTCTCTTGCTTTTTTTCTGCCATGGACCAGAGAGAGTAGTCAGCAGTCCACAACCTGGAAGAGGGTAATACCAGCATCCAGGCATGCTGGCACCTGACTATGCATTTCCAGAACCGTAAGAGGTAAACTTCCATTTTTCTTAAGCCACCCAGTCTGTAGTGCTTTATCACAGGATCCCAAACTGACTAAGGTAGCAGGGTTGGTTCCTTCTGTGAGCTGTGATGGACCATTGTTCCATGCCTTTCCCCTGGCTTCTGGGAGTCTCAAGGGTTCCTTGGTCTGTAGATGGCCATCTTTTCCCTGTGTCTTCACATTGTCTTCCCTCTCTACATGTCTGTCTCTTTGCCCAAATTTCCCTTTTTTGTCCAAATAAGGTTACACTCACGAGTACTGGGGTTTAAGACTTCAACATCTCTTGATAGGAGATCATTTAACCATAGCCATGAGTAATGCTTATTGTTGAAATAAAGGAGATGCCAAGCACAGAGGTCCTGAGGCAAGTGCAAAGCCTCTGTTTACAGACATGGATCTCTTTAGAACAACAATCCATACCATAATGTTCATTCAGTGATTATGTACCTTATACACAGGACTAAAAATGCCAAGGAAGATCAGATTGGAATTCAAAGATTTGCTTCAAGACCACTTTAGGACTGTGGGCAAGTCTTTTTGCCATTCTGAAACTTCCCCTCACTTCGCAGAAAACCGCTAACATCTCCCTCCTCGTGATGGAGAGAGTTAATGTATATGGAAGGGTTTGTTCAATGCTAGAAAATGCCAAAGAATATATTTTTTTATAAATAGGTAGAAATTAATCCCAAGCCCATCAAACAACTGGTTCATATTAAAGATTGGGGATAATAGAGTTTGCTTTGTATAAATTCTGGCACAGAATTCAATTCTGCTGCCTACGGAGTCATCCCCTGGTAGTGTCTAGAAACACTTGCCTTCTGGGGCACCAGGATGGCTCAGTTGGTTAAGCATCTGATTCTTTGTTTCAGTCAGGTCATGATCTCATGGGTTGTGAGATCAAGCCCTGTATTGGCCTCCACACACAGCGGGGAGTCTGCCTGAGATTGTCTCTCTCTGCCCCCCCATCCCGTGCGCACACACTCTCTCACTCTAAAATAAATAAATAGACCTTAAAGAAAGAAAGAGAGAGAAACACCTTCTGTGGGAGCACTTGATTTTATCGTTTTGTGGTTGTGGTTGTGGTTGTGGTTGTTTATTGGGGCTTAAAGCCCTGTTAGAGAGACCGCATGATAGGATGATAAGAACTTGGACTCTGACACTGGAAAGCCAGGGTTTGAATCCTGTAGGCACCTACTCTCCGGTGAGCCGGGGAGAGTCGCTTCGCCTCTATGTCACAGCATCCCCATGTCTAGGAGCACCAGGGGGTAATCGTGGTTCCTACCTCATGCTAAATTAAATCAATGTTGTAAGACACACGGAATAGTACTTGTAGCAAGCACTAGTAATAGCTTGATGGGAAAAGAAGTACGAGCAGTTGAAGAGCGGGATGGCAATATCAACTTCGTGCGGGTGAAGAACCCGAGACTCAGGTGTGCTCACAGTCACACGCTCAGCCATGGCAAGAGCTGGGTTCAAAGCTAACTCCTGAAGGTCTTCAAAGTCAGTCTTCTCAAAGGTCGTGCACCCCACCAAAGCTCCAAGTGGAAGGTCTGGCACAGTCCACGTGACCTGTGGAGTTTTTCCATATGTCCTTGAGATGTGTCTCCTCTCATAAATACGAAATCCCTAAAATGTTTTGTTAGGCCATCCCAGATTAGATATTACAGAATTGTGCCATTCAGTCAAGAATCACTGGACACGGGCTGTGTTGAGAACGTCGATGTGGCTAGTTTGAATTAAGGTGTGCTCTTAAGTATACATTATACATCCAATTTTGAAGATTTACTAGGAAAAAATATTTAAAATTTCTCATTAATAATTTTTATATTTATTACGTGCTGTAATGATAATATTTTGTATATATCAGATAACAAAATGTTATCACATTGTTTTCACCTATTTCTTTATACATTGTATGCAGCTACTAGAAACTTTTAAATCACATATGTGGCTCCAATGTGTAGCTTGCATTGTACTTCCGTTGGATAACACTGTAGAGGAACCGTCTTTATTCTCATTCCTTGGTCGTTGAAAGAGTATGACTTCGTACAACTCCTACACAAAGTGTCGTCCCAGTTTGCTCCCCATTCCACTCCCCATCTGTGCTCTGTAAAAGCCACGTCAGTTATACGGCACCATTTATTTCCCAGGATGAGCCATATAACTGAACATACCTCCCTGCTTCACTCACACTGGCTGTGGCTTGACTAACTTTTCTCACTTTCTTCCCTCATGGAAATCTTATAGGTCCTTTCAAATCATGTGGAAAGCTATTCCCTTCATGAGGATGTCTGCCAGCTTCTCCAATCTCAATCCTTCACAACCAGAGCAACTGACTTATTCTTCTCTTATCACAAACCTTTTTTACATGATGCTTCTTGTCTCAGTTATCCATTAGCATACATGTCTTTCAATTCAAATACAGCGGGCAACTTGAATATTGGAAGCACTTATCCAACAAATATTTATTGAACACCGAACGTGTTGCAAGCATTAAGTTAGCACTGGGATTGCATTAAATAAATAGAAAAAAAAAATAAACTTCTTTTATTCTCTCTCTTCTTCTCTCTGATGCAAAGATGGGGTTAGAAGTGTAAGATACTTACTGGGGGAAATGCCTGGGAAGGATAAAGAGAGAGAGAGCAGGAGTAGGTGGGAAGAGCTGAGACCATGATGCAGATTGATTCAACACGTGGAAAGGAGACAGAAAGGGATAGAAAGAGCCTCAGGCCACACGGAAGTTTGGTGAAAGTCTCAGCCAGGACAGTGAGGTGTCTCTGAGCCAAAGTCACCCATTGGAAGAGCCACCCATCATTGGGCAGGAACTCTGCCATGCTCTGTCATTGGCCATGAGAGGAAGCATGGCCTCACCTGGGCTGGATCTGAAGATACAGCCCTTGGGGCGCCTGGGTGGCTCCATCGTTAAGCGTCTGCCTTCAGCTCAGGGCCTGATCCCAGGGTCCTGGGATCGAGCCCCACATCAGGCTCCTCTGCTGGGAGCCTGCTTCTTCCTCTCCCACTCCCCCTGCCTGTGTTCCCTCTCTCTCTGGCTGTCTCTCTCTCTGTCAAATAAATAAATAAAATCTTAAAAAAAAAATGAAGATACAACCCTTGAGCTAAAGGTCAACTCTGCTTCCTGCAACAGGTTCTGTGAAAGGGATTCTGAGCAGGGCACCTTCATGGCCTCCATGCAATGTATATATATATATGTATATATATACATACATATACATATATATATATATATATATATATATATATATATATATATTGCACTGCTTTTTTAAAAAATATTTTTTTATTTGTCAGAGAGAGAAGGGGTGAACAAGCAGGGGGATCAGCAGGCAGAAGGAGAAGCATCCACCCCGCTAAGCAAGGAGCCCAATGCAGGAATTTATCCCAGGACCCTGGGATCATGACCTGAGCCAAAGGCAGACGCTTAACCCACTGAGCTTAACCCAGGCGTCCCTATACTGCACTGCTTTTAGTGAAAGATTTCTAGTGGCCTAGAATATGACATGCGGAGCATAGCACCAAGGCTAACCCCAGGCTTTGGAGACATACAGACATGGGTTTGAATCTCCAGTGTGTCAGCTCTTAGTTGTACGATCTTGAGAAAATAAATTCATTTCTCCAAACTTCAGTTTTCATCTGTAAAACACCTCATTGACTGTTGTTTGTCTACTCAACCACCTCACTGGGTTGTTATATAAAATAAGAAAATGCAGATAAATCACAGAGCCTAAAACATACTGTATTTAATTAATATTGGTAATAATATGTGTTGTTGTGGTTAGTGGTGTCCCTGTTGTATGGTTGTCAGTAGCCTAAAACACCAGAATGCAAATTTAAAAAATCCATCGAAGAGAATGGGAGTAAATTTCAAATACACCGATGATACGGATAAACGTAATGCTTTCTGGCAGCCCTGCTTGAATGGGAAATACTAGCTGTTATTTAGTTCTGAAACTCCAAAAAGAAAACATGGCTTTCCGCGTTGGGAACAAAGCTGTTCTTAGTACTAAAATCTACACATTTTCACAGGGGACTTTTTAGGGACAAGATCTTATTCATCTCGCATTTCCATCAAACCACGCTGAGGCACCCCTGGAGTCTTGCTCAGGAAGGCTGGTTAGGGGTTGCGCTGAGAAATAGGGATGCTGTTCTGGCCGAGTATCAGTGCTCATGCTTTTCTGAAAGAAAGGAAAATTAGAACAGTTAGAACTTTTATCTGCAGGATCCTGAACTCTCTGGAGACCCCTGGAGATCACTGACAGGCGCAGCTCAGGCAAGAGGAAGAGAAATGAAGATGCCGGCCCACAGGGGTCTGTGTTCCCTCCCAGCTCTCGAACTTTTCTCTCTAAGGATTATTGGGAACATGTGCAGCCTCTCTGAGTCTCAGTTTCCCTATGTGTGGAATGTAGAAAATTACACCTTGACATAGACCTGGAAAGATTAGGCACTTACAGAAAAATTATTATTATATTTATATATATAAAGTAATTCTATATCAAAATTGTCCTAGGTTAAGGTTCTCTCAGAAGCAATGGACAGGGATTTGAGGGCAAGAAGTTAATTTGGAAGATGAAGCAGGAAACAAGAGGGTAAGACGGTGTTACGATGTTGAATTGTGTCTCTCCCCAAATCTGTTGGAGTCCTAACTCCAAATATCTCAGATGTGACCTGATGTGGAGACAGGATCCTTACAGAGGCAATTGGGTTAATACGAGTTCATTAAGGTGGACTCTAATCCAGTGTGACTGGTGTCCCTAGACGGAAGAAAAATCAGGACCGGACAGACTGAGGGAAGACATGTGGAGAAGACAGCCTTCTGCAAGATAAACAGACCGCAGAAGAAACCACACCTGCTGACACATCCTTACGTCAGAGAGATTGCTCGGGACAGAGCAGTACGAATGCTTCAGAGCAAAGAGATCTGTGACTGCCCCGGGCACACGGGCAGGGCACTGATGGCATCTGCTGTCAAAATGGTCAGCAAACACTAATTACCCAATAAATGAAGTTAACACCAGTTAATTCAGCACATATATACCACCCCCAGGCTGTGCTCAAGGCTTGGGCATCACCCAGGGGAGCCAGACGGCCCGGAGGCTGGCCACCATTCAGCATGGCGTGTGGGTGGGAGTGAGGTGGGGTTGAGGGAGGCAGAGAGGGAGCATATAACAAACAGAAACCTCAGAGCATGACCTGGGTGACGAAGAAAGGAAGCAGGGCATGTGTGAAAAAGGAGCCTCGGAGCCCTATTAAATAATTCCTTACGCAGAAGGAGGGTGACTTCATTTATCCAGAGCCTCAGAATCCTAGGGACACCCTGAGCCTGGGGCTCAGCTAGATTTATTTCTGTGGAAGGGGAACACCCTGAAGAGCTATGGCGAGACACACAAGCTCAGTGTTTTAAAGGGCGGTCAAGTGTACTTGGAGGGTGATGGCCTTTAGCGGGCACTAAATTATCTCCTGCTGTTCTGAGGAGTTTCAAACTTCTAGAGGCACCAAGAGTGTACTAAGTAAGGAAGGAATTCCCAGAATCCATCACTAAAGGAATTAGACAGTCAACCGGTATGTACTTAAATGCTTTCTATGGTGGGTCGTTGGGCAAAGGATTTCACAGCTATCTCTCCGGAGGTGGTCCCAGACCCCACAGGGCTACAATGTAGCAAAGTAATTCTCCACCAGGGGAGATTCTGTCCCTGCGAAACATGTGTCAATACCTAGAAACATTTCATGTGTCACACGTAGACATTGCTGCTGGTGGGTATAGGTCCAGTGTGTTGCTTAACAAGCTACAGGACACAAGACACCCCCCCCTGCCATGATAAAGAATCATGTGACCCAGAACATCCACAGTGCTCAGGTCGGATCCTGCAGGAAAGAGCGCAATACTGGGCTTTAATGTTTCAACTGCAAGCTTTAAGTTCATCTCTTTAGGTGTGTCCGCTCAGTACCCAACACAAAGCCACAATGTAGCAGATACTAAGGGGCTAAGTAAACATCCGTTATCCCGTGATTGATGCTGACCATCAAGCGGTAGAAGGAGAACAGGACTTGGAGGAAGATGCCCCTGGTTTTTAATTATTTAACTTACTATCCGTGTGACCTTAGGGCACAAGGCTTGGCCACTCTGACCCTCAGTTTTCTTATCTGTCAAAATCGGTGGTATAAATGTGTGACAGAGAGACATAAAAAGCAGGCAGAGCACAGGACATAGAGTAACCTTAAATATTCTTTCTCACAAACTTCCCCCAATTCACCCCAGTTACTCAAATGCCATTATTAGGCCACTATTTGACCACTTCTAATTTTAAATAAATTGACTAATAGGCTTCTGTCATACCTTAGGACACATCTTGCTAGCAGAGGCACGAAGAGATGCAGCCCAGATGCTCACGGTCAGAGCTCAGACAGCTTGATGTGAGGATGCTGAGTGTGGTTCCTGGGGAAGGCGCTGGGGGGCGCCACTGGCTGCTCGGGCGCCCCCGCCTCTACACTGGCTCACCCCACTCCAATACCATTGCGGAACACAACTTTTGCTTTTCTCATTTTTCATAAAAGCAAAAACCTTCTCCCAATTTCTTTGGTTAAGGAAATACTAAATGTCAGTCTCTCCTAAAAGCAGAGTGGCATAGTATGAACTTTCAACGGGGGGATACATGTGCTTTATTTTTTAGCACTTCTTAAATTCTTTTTTTTTTTTTAAGATTTTGTTTATTTATTTGACACAGAGAGAGACAGCCAGCGAGAGAGGGAACACAAGCAGGGGGAGTGGGAGAGGAAGACCCAGGCTCCCAGTGGAGGAGGGAGCCTGATGCGGGGCTCGATCCCAGAACGACGGGATCACGCTCTGAGCTGAAGGCAGACGCTTGACAACTGAGTCACCCAGGCGCCCCAGCACTTCTTAAATTCTTATCAGTAATTTCTTCCTGGGCGCCTGGGTGGTTCAGTGAGTTAAGTGCCTGCCTTCTGCTCACGTCACGATCCCAGGGTCCTGGGATCTAGTCCTGCATCGGGCTACCTGATCCACAGGGAGACTGCTTCTCCCTCTGCCCTTCCTCCCACTTGTTCTCTTAATCTCTCTCTCTCTTTCTCTCAAATAAATACATAAAATCTTAAAAGAAATAAATTCTTTTTTGGAAGGAAGACAAGTAAATAGAGGAGATCATAACGTGAAAATCGTGTTTCTCAAATGATAGAAACAAACCTTTTTAGAAGAGGTCTCTTTTTTCTCATCCCTATAGGCTTATTCTCCCATTTGCAGGTCAGTGGGCTAGCTAATTGGAAAGTACAGACAAGAGAATTTCAGAGAGTACTGAAGTTCTGCCACCTGTAGCAAGAATAACGTCACTGAGTGGGGCACGCTCTGCACCCCTCTCAGGGTACTTTGGTTTTTCTGTCCTCACACCAAATTCACAAAATAATTACTATTATTCTTCCCATTTTATAGATGGAAACATGATGCTCAGGGACATTAAGTGACTTGTCTGAGGCCACTCAGAAGGAGCCAGAACAATGTGATTTAATACTTCACATATTCACACGTGTTGACTTAGCCAATGTTCATTAAGAATGCTGTAAACAACTAGGAAGCATTTGCTTTATTTTTCTCATTTTTTTTTTTTAAATAAGGAGCTGAAGACTCATGACGTCATCATTCCAAAATGTCAGCCTTTTCAGGGGCTCAAAATGGGGCAGTTGGATGCTGTCATGAGTCCCGATCTAGAGATAGGAAATCAGGATCTGAGACCCAGCCTTGCTTTGGGAAAGCCACTTCACATTTTGAGTCTTAAATTCTGCTTCTGTAAAAAAGACACTAATTGATATAGGGGGACATAATTCAACAGTCTACATCAGTGACTTCTTTTGAACTCCACAACGTGCTAAGGTGGCTGTAGCAAGGACGAGGAGCTACAACCCAGGTGACTGTTTCTTCTACAGATTTTGAATTCCTTAAGTCTGGGGACTGCCTGTTGTTTTTCATCATGTAATCTGGATACAGTCGATGGTTGACACATAATGGGGTTTCTATAAATGTCTGTTGGCTAAAAAACTATCTAATAAACATTTAGAAAAGAATGCCTTCCTCCTGCATAGCCCATGAGCTATTACAGAAATTTAGTATCATTTTCTGTTCCGTTTTAATCAATCAAATAAATGGCCACTATTGCATAAAATGTCAATACAATTATTTAAATCAAAATCAATCTTGAACCTGACTTCACAGTTAGTGCAGAAGGAAAAATTACCACTATACCCACAGACAATGATGGTTTATGATTGCAAACTACCAGGCACTGACTTAACTCAGTGTCCAGGTATAATCCCATGGCTTGAAATTCACTTATTGCTTTGAACTGACCCCTCTACTGAACTTTAAACTCATATAGCCTACTGCCTGCATGGTATTTCCATCTGGTTATCTAATAGACATTTTTAATTTAACATTTCCAAAATTGAGATTCCAATCTTTTCCTTGAAACCTGCTCATGTCATAGGTGACCCCATTTCAATAAATAACAACTCCCTTCATTAAGTAGCTCAGGTCAAGAACCTGGGAATTATCCACAACTGCTCTCTTTCGATTAATACTATCCACATCCAATTCATCAGCTGCTCCTTTGCACTCTACTTTGAAAATTACCTACAGCCCCACCATTTCTCTTACCCTGCATGACTACCATCCGCTCAAGCCTTTATTATGCCTCTCCCGCTCTGTAAAAATAGCCCTACCTCTTCTCTCTCCTTTGACCCTTGCTCACCCATAGTTTAAAAATCTGTTTTTGCCTCTCCTTACTTCTGGTTTTCCATATTTCAAAAATCTTGCCTTTAATCTTCTCCTGCCTCAGTAGGCTTTATGCCATTCTTCATACATACATTCTCAGGGCCTCTAATTTTATTCTTTCTCCATCTTGAGACGTGTCTGTCTTGTTCGCTCTGAATTCCTAGTGCCTAAAACAGTGTCCGATACATAAAAGGAACTCAATCCATATGTGCTGAGTCAATGAAGTATGTACTGTGTAGACTAGTTTTGAAAAATATTTATGACCATTCTTCGTTTATTCAACAAAGTATTTGGAAGCTGCTATGTGTCAGACACTGGGAATAAATTGTGAATGTGATGGCAAAGACCCTACACTCCGATCCTTTGTATTTCTCAGAGCACTAAGCATTATGCACACATAAATGAACCGATAAATTATTAAATAAACGAACATCCTGTATAATATTGAGATAGGGAATGGGGGCCCCTTTGATTGTGTATTCAGTAATTAAGCAGGAAACTGATTCATGGGAAATAAGCAGTCATGTGAAGAGCTGGCATCAGCCTCTCACACAGAAGGAACAGCACACACAAAGCCCTGAGGCAGGAAATAATTTTGTAATTTGTTGTTGTTGTTGTTTTAAGAGTGGGAGGGAAGGAGGGATAGAGGGAGAGAGCGAGAGAACCTTAAGCAGATCTGCACCCACGGCAAGCCCAATGTAGGGCTCGATCTCATGACACTGAGATCATGATCTGAGTCAGACGTTCAACTGAGTCACCCAGGTGCCCCAATTTTGAAATATTCTTAAGAGTAATGGAAGATGAATGTGACTGACTATAGTGGATGAAAGAGAGAATTGTGGGAGATGGTGTCCAAAAAGAGAAAAAAAAATAAGGTGGGAGTGAAATCCTATCCATACAGCATTTGGATTCTCTTCTACATCAGATGAGAAGGCGTCTACACAGGGGGTGGTGTAATTGGAATAGATTGTTTTTTCTTTTTTACTATCACTCTTGCTAATGGGCAAGAGAGTAGGCTGGAAACAGACAAGGATGGAACAAGTTAACGGCTATTGCAAGAAAGGAGGAAGGGTAGTGTGTGGGTTTCGGATGGTTACTCTAACAAAGTGTCACGTACTCAGGGGTTTAAACAACCAAAATGTGTTGTCTCATGGTTTTAGAGGCTGGAAGTCTGAGATCGAATTTTGGCAAGATTGGTCTCCTCCGTGAGACAGAATCTGTCCCCTGTGTCTTCCCTAGTTCCTGGTGGTCACTAGCAACCTGTAGCACTCCTTGGCTTGTAGATGTGTCACCTGTTTTCTGCCTCCTGTGTGTGTGTCTGTCTCCAAGGGTCCTCTTTTTATAAAGACACAGTCCTATTGGATTAGGGCCCGCCCTAATGACCTCATCTTATTTATTTATTTTTTTAAAGATTTTATTTATTTCTTTGACAGAGAGACAGACAGTGAGAGAGGGAACACAAGCAGGGGGAGTGGGAGAGGAAGAAGCAGGCTCCCAGGGGAGGAGCCTGATGCGGGGCTCGATCCCAGATCACCGGGATCACGCCCTGAGCTGAAGGCAGACGCTTAAGGACTGCGCCACCCAGGTGCCCCATAAGGACCTCATTTTAGCATAAGCGCCTCTGAAAGACTCTATCTCCAAATAAGGCACATGACATACTGGGGGTTAGGACTTCAGCATATGAATTTGGGGGGACCCAAGTTAACCCACAATAGAAGGGATGGTGCAGTGGATGTGTAAGGATGGGGAGATACCAGCGCATTGATGAGACCAATGAGGAATAAAGAGGAGTGAACCCAAATCTGGTATTTAATAACCAGTTTTCAAACTATGTGGCTTACCAGAAAGGGAAAGACTCAGGTAGAAGCAGGTGATCTTTTTTGAAGAAGTGTGAAATGTCTTTGAGATGTCTTTGAGATGTCTAAATAGAGATGTCATGCAGACAGTTGGACACATGAGTCTTAAGATGAGAGAAGTAGTGAGTGGAGATCTCAACTTGCATTCAGCAAATAAAGACAGCATGTGAAGCCTCAGAATTCTGAGATTACCTGGGGATGGAAGATTGAGAAAGAAAGAGGCCCAAGCCTGTGCCTGGAAGCACTACAGACTTTAAGAGGTAGGAGATGAAAAGAGACAACTTAGGAGAGCCATAAGGAGCAGTCGGTGGTATGGGAAGAAAGCCAGTTCTCTTGCTCATATTATAGAAGCAAAGAGAAGAGAGAGCTTCCAGAAGGATAGAGTAGTATGCTGCATCAGTTACCACTGAGAGGGAGAAAAAGATAAAGAAAAGGTCCCTAAAGCAGGGCAATGTGCAGGTTGTGCAGTGACCCTGACAAGAGTCTGTTCAGTCTGGTGATGGGACAGAGGCAGGCTGGAGGACGCTGGATGGAGGATGAGAAAGTAAAACTCCTCGACTTGTGGACATGAAGGAAAGCAATAGCCACATGGCCATTGGAAGGGAAAAACTAAGGTCGCTCAAGGGTCTTTTTTAAAGGATCTTGTATTCTGGTGGGAATAATCTACTCTAGAAGGAAGACACAAGAGTGCTAGAGAAAAGGTGCCTAGGAAGCAATTATGACCACCCTCTAATACGGATGAGAATGCAAGGCTCTAAGACATTAAGAAAATCCTTGCAGGTGTCACAACCAGCAAGCGACAGAGGCAGATTTCAAACCAGACCTGCCTGGCTGCAAAGCCACTATTGTTTCCTTAACAATAGTCCCTATGGAGGGAGGTAATGCCCATCTAATGTCATGTTAGTCTTTATTTTCTGCAGGAAAAATGCCCTATTCTTCTTCTTACAGATTTCCTTTTGAGTTTTGGAAATACCTGAATTCAGGATGAATATTACCATTTGCATCAACGTGGTTGGAACTGGAGGGTATTATGCTGAGCAAAATAAGTCAATCAGAGAAAGACGATTATCGTATGGTTTCACTCATATATGGAATATAAGAAACAGTACAGAAGATCATAGGGGAAGGGAGGGAAAACTGAATGGGAAGTCATCAGAGAGGGAGATAAACCATGAGAGACTCTTAACCCTAGGAAACAAACTGAGGGTTGCTGGAGGGGATGTGGGTGGGAGGATGGGGTAACTGGGTGATGGGCATTAAGGAGGGTACGTGATGTAATGAGCATTGGGTGTTATACACAACAGATGAATTATTGAATTCTACATCTGAAACTAATGATATACTATATGTTGGCTAATTGAATTTAAATAAAAAATTTGAACCACTTTAAGGAATTATACTCTGTTATAGATGTTTGCATTGAATGTTGCAAGTAAAAATAAATAATTGCAAAGTTTGGTCTCTTTAGGAAATACATGTTAGAATGTGGACTGAGCTTTCACAGAAAGAATTAGAGCTTTCAAATGAAATACGAACTCAGATGTCATTTGGAGAGGGCAGGTGGGGACCTCTTTCTATGAAGAGAAAAAAAAAAGATCTTGGCAAAAAGAAATGCGTTACAGGAGAGAAATTAAACATAATTAATGGCCACAGATTAAGAATCAGAGTTTAAAAGGAAAACTAGTGTTTGTGGTTTTTTTTTTTCCTCCAAATAACATCCAACAATAATATGGCTTTGAGGAACCTCAGAGGCATAAAAAAGACAAAAAATAATAGCTTTTCTCTCGTTATAAATAAAAATGAATGCTTGGATGACAATTGCTGATAACATTTAATTAGGGACAAATAAAATTAATTTGTACTCGCGTTCGAGAGTATGTACTACTTTAACCTTTGTTTTAACTTGGATATAATCTTTCTTGAGAAGAAAAAGCACAAGTTAATTAATATGAACTGTTTCTCCAATAAAGTTTAACATTTCAATTTAAGGGAACTAATAAGCACAATTGTCTTTCTAGTCCAGATTTTCTCGTTTTTCTTCTTTTGTAGAATGCTTCCAAATCTTCCCTAAGCTTTTAAAAACACAAACTGAATTTCCCTGGAGGCAGCTAAACAAAATTTTAGACCACAGTCTAACCTCGACTTTGTTAAATCATTTTAATAACAAAAATTTTACAAGAAGTCAATATAAGTATCTCTATATTCTCATAAACAAATTCTTCCAAGTAAATACCAATTGTACGTCAATTTAAAAAGTGGTGCCAACAGCACCTCTAATCCAAAGGGAATTAACTCTCTTTAGAAATCTTGGTGTTCATTTTCTGGCTCTATTAGTCCTGAATAGTTCAGTAAATGCTGAACTTCAGTGTAATATTTGCAAATAGAAGAAACAATTGCTCCAACTCTGTCTACCTTGCCAGAATAGTTTGAGAATTTAATCAGATAATAATAGATAAAGGAACACTTTTAATAGGTTGCTATCAGTATCATACCCCTGTGCTTGTCCATAAAAATGTCCATTAGGAGCCAGAGACAATTGGTCTGTATTGACTGCAGAGAGGTCGTATATCTTACGGACTTTCCTCTTTTGAAAGTGTTTACATCAGGAAAGTCATCTTGGACTTGATAGTGACTATAGAGCCCTCCAGCTATTCCAGTCATTAGGAAGACGGCCTCATTATGAAAACAATAACTTAGAGATGAATATATTTAAAATACTAAAGTAAATGAGAATTTTTCTCAGAAAACAATTTTCAGTAACACCATTTGGGGGTCCTTGGTTTCGGAAACTGAGGCAATAGAAAGCACACGCATGGGAAGGCACTTTCTTGATTTGGTACAAAATGGTACCTTAAAACAGTACAAAAACCATTTGTAGCTATGATCAGTTTCGAGAGGACAGAAGTTGATGCTCACTTCTTTCTTGGGGACAAGAGATGAGAGACCACCTCACTGAGCCAAGTTCAAATATCCCCTAACTGACCACAGAGCTGTTGGCCAGTTACAGTAACAAGCCTTTGGTTTGGTTTTCCATAATTCCGATGTCAGCAAAGGCCACGCTGTTCTTTTTCTTTTTTAAAGACTTTATTTATTTATTTATTTGACAGAGATAGAGAGACAGCCGGCGAGCGGGGGAACACAAGCAGGGGGAGTGGGAGAGGAAGAAGCAGGCTCCCAGCAGGGAGCCCGATGCGGGGCTGGATCCCAGGACTCTGGGATCAGGCCCTGAGCCCAAGGCAGACACTTAATGACTGAGCCATCCAGGTGCCCCAAGGTCACCCTATTCTTGAGTTGCGGAAGCCCCAGATTTTGTGAGACTTCCGTCTTAGTTCATTCAGGATACTATATAACAAAATACCAGAGACTGGGCAGCTTATAAACAACAGAAATTTATTTCTCACAGTTCTAGAGGCCGGAAGTCTGAGGTCAGGATGGTCAGGTGAGGTCCCTCTTCTGGCTTTCAGACATCTCACTGTATCCGCACATGGCAGAAAGGACTAGGAAACTCTCTGGGGTGTCTTTCAAAAGAGCATTATCCCATTCATGACAGCTCTGCCCTCATGAGCTAAGCACCAAAGACCCCACCTCCTAATACCATCACACTGGGGTTTAAAACGTCAACATACGCATTCCGGGGGGGACACCTTCAAACCACAGCAACTTCCAGTGTCTGCCCCAAGTATTCTGCAGGACAGTCACTCTTACGGTTCCATACGTATGTATGTTCTTCCTCTGCTGGACTTTTGCTTTCCTTTTGTGAATAACCACTCACAATTCTTCCTTTTTATCTGCTCTGAAATTTATAAGTTGGGGAAAGTATCCTCTTTGCTTCGAATTGAAAATCATAGCCAGCATTTGTCCCTTGGCACATAGCTCACTGAAGAGTAAGCTTGACCTGTAGAGGCTTTTCTAAGGACTATGAAACATTCCTCATTGCAGAGCTTTCCCTACCACACCACCATGTGGCTATGCCCCATATGTCCTTCCAAGACTGTTCCATTTAGATTCCCTGAATTTATTTTTCAGAACTATCTTGCTGTATGTCAACCATCCAATGACTCACTCACATGCTTTGTTAGAGCCAAACATCCTTAGTTCTGTGTCTCAACTTTTTGTGTGTTTTAATTTCAGCTTATTGTGGTAAGAAAACTTAACACGAGATCTTTCCTCTCAATAAGTTTCTAAATATAAGAGACAATATAGGTACAAGGTTGTACAGCAGACCTTTAGATCTTGCCTCACTGAAACGTCATGCCCGTTGATTAGTAATTCCCAACATCCGTCCCCCTAACCCCCAGTGACCTCTTTCCACTCTTTGATTCTATGCATTTGACTATGGTAGATAGTTCATGTGAGCGTAATCATAGATTGTCTTTCTGCGACCATCTGTTTTCAGGTAACATGATGTCCTCAAGGTTCATGCACACTCTTGGCATGCTGCACCTCACCTTACAGACAGAACAGGGCTGGCTGAGGCCATGACAGGACAAGTTTGTCTTCCCCTTCGCTCTCCAGGTTCAGCGACTAGAGGTTCATTTTCCTTCTTATATAAACTATCACAAAGTCGTTTCCCTTCTCAGAGAGCAAATGTGACTCATTGATTTATAATCAACTTTTCTTTGAATTTTATTTTACATTTACAGAAAAAGAATTATGAAAATTGTACAGAGTTCCCATATACTCCACACCTGATTTCCCCTATGATTAACATCTTACACTAGTACATTTGTCAAAAGCAATGAACCTGTATTGTTATTTTATTAGCTAAAATTCATGCTTTCTTAGTTTTTTTACCAAATGTCCTTTTCCTATTTCAGGATCCATCTAGGATACCCTATTATTCCAATTAGTTTAGTTTTTAAATAAACAAAAAAATTCTGTTATATTTCTTGATATAGTTTCTCAGAAACCAAAGTAGTCCCCCCCCAAAAAAAAGCAAAAAAATTTCCCACAAAGTTCCAGAAAACCAAACTGTAGCTTTCATGGGATTACAAATCTGAGAGTAGTGTTCCATAACATTCTATCTAATTATCTATTTTGTTAGTGATGATATTGGGGCCCAGAAAGCAGGTGCACTCTTACCCAGGTTCCACTGCATGTTGATGATGGAGTTGGGACTGGAATTCTTGATGGATATTTTTGAGGACTCACCATGTATTTTGGTAAATTTCCAACCGCATGAGTCTAGCCATACCAAAAGTAGAACATAAGAAGTTCCCACCTGACCCTCTTGCAGCTAGAGTTGGAGGATATGACCTGGTTCCTCTGGGTTGGACTTGGGTTTGGAAATAAACAACATGAGGAGGTGACATCGGGAGACAGAGCCAGCTGTTCCTTCAGGCAGGGTGACATTGGGACTTCGGGCATCCACTCTACACAGATGCCTGTGTAAGAGTCAGGTTTGTCCCTCGTGGTGGGATTATACACTGTGCCTTGTCCTACAGCCCCAAGGCCCACTCTCTGACCATCTTGGGGGCATTTGGTAGTACCTCATATCCTTTATAACTAATGAAGGGATTCTAGTGTTTGCAAATAAGAATTCTGACCAATAAAATGGGAATTATCAGGAAACTCCCTCATGATTAATTTTATTCATTTCTACTATATAATTCATCTCCCAAAGTTTGATTAGTAGCAAAGTGGTGATAGTTTTGAGTATTAACTCCTTCTTTTCATTCCACTTACCCTTAAAGGAAAAACATAGGAAAAGGGAAACATGTTTGGGTACCTACAGTCATTTGTTAAGGCTGACATAACAAAGTAGCACGGACTGAGTGGCTTAAAAAGAGAAATTTATTATCTCAGAGTTCTAGAATCTAGATGTCCCTGATCAAGGTCTTGGAGAGTTTGATTCCTTTTGAGGGCTGTGAGAGAGCATTTTTCCCGAACTCCTTGTCATTTCTAGCACTTTGCGGGCAATCCTTGGTTTTCCTTGGCTTGTAGAAGCACCACCCTGACCTCTGCCCTCATCCTCACAGGGCATTCTCCTTGTGTGCCTGTCTCTGGCTGGATGTGCCCTTTTAAATAAGATACCAGCCATGTTGGATTAGCGCCTACTCTAATGGCCACATTTTAACCTGATTACCCTGTAAAGACCCTCTCTCCAAAGAAGGTCACAGTCTGAAGTACTGGAGGTTAAATTTCAACATAGGAATTTGGGGGGCACATAGCAACACTCCTGACTAGATGATCAGCTTACTGAAAGCTAACTCACACAGGGTCATAAGCAGTACTGGGGCATTAGGACTCTTAAGGGACTGACAACCAGGTAACAGGTGGTGGTATCGTCTCTAGCTCAATCAGTCAAGATGAAGAGTATATTATGACCAGAAATCAGTCGGAGGTCAGAGAGGTTGACTGATAGCAGATATTATGCGTGAGCCTGTTGTCAGAAATCCAAATATCAAGCAAGTTTTGATTGGCAATGTCTCAAAGGTCTAGAATCTAAGTAGGTGAGTCAGTTGGCTCAAGTCACAATTAGTCAAAATAAGGAAATACGGACTGATAATTGAGAAAAGTCAATCTCAAACTCGGGACGCCCATGAATTTCCTGTCAAGGAACCAGAGTCTAGATCAGGCTTTGGACAAGGCAGGGAGAGCTCTGCAGGTGATAATGACATTCATGGGCCTTCAGTATCACCCCAGAGAGAAACTGATCACATTTCCTCCTTCCTTCCTTGGTCCTCTTGCTCAGCATGGAATCAATCACCAAGCTGGGTAATGCTACCTCCTCACTATCACCCATGGCCACCCTCTCCTTTCAAATCCCTACTGCATGGCCATATTGCACACTCTCATTGATATTTAAACTAGGACAATAACCTTATTTTATTCAAGTATCTATATTTTTGTTTTACCTATCTTTACATTTAGATCTTTGCCTATTTGGATTTTTTTTTTTTTGAGTAAGAAGTAAAGAAATGATCCCAATTAATCTTTTCCCCTCTTTGCCAGTTGTCCCAATACAATTTATTGAATAATCTATATTTCTATACTGATTTCAGTGCTGCCTTGGGTATAGATTAACTTTCTATGTGTTTTCGGCTCTAATTTGGATCCTCTTTCATTCATCATGTTATCACTTTCTATATTGATCCCTGTCTTAATTAGAGAAGATTTATGATACGTATTTATGACGTTAAAGCTATCTTTTATTACTCCTCCACTTCAGAGTTGTTTTTCCTATTTATAAGATAAACTTTAGATTAAATATGTCAATTTAAAAAATCATAGACTTTGATTGGAAGTGCATTGAATTTATAGGTTGAGGTTGGGCTAACCTTCACGAGTGCCTTTCATCTCAAGCAGGAAAGCTTCTTCACTTGCTCATCCTCTCATGGTCCATTAGGTAGTTTCTTTCAGGTCTCATCAGAGAAAATCCTAAGTATTTTTTATTAAGTTTGCTTATATTTGTGTGATGCTATTGCAATTATGAATGTAATTTTTTGTTTCTATTTTCATTTTGTTTTTATCCGGAGAAAACCACTTAGTTTTGTATATTTACTGTATATCTGTCGAGATGACTGAATTTATTGTATGCACTGGCGACTCAGGAGGTCTTGTTAGGTTTAAAGTAATGCCATAATATCATCCTCATGACATTATTGGTTTCTACCTCTGTCAAAGTTTGACCTCAAAAACATAAAAGAGTAGAGAGGGTGACCACATAAAAACAAAGGTTAAATCTGAAATTTAATTAATAATTTCATTAGCTTTATACTAAGAGCTATAACAAACATAACAAAAAAGACAACTATGTCAATGGAGAAATGAGCCAAGATAAATATCTAATTCCCAAAACATGAATCACGAATAGGAATCCTATGAAAAGACATTTAACCCCTTAAGTAAAGGAAAAACATGGAAATAAAATGAGATACTTTGTAGCCTGTAATGTTGATAATGATCAGAAGTATCAGCATCAGTGGCTATGAGGGTTAAGGGAAAGGGACACTCTCATACAATACTATAGGAAATAGAAACTGGTATAACATTTTTGAAGAAGAATTTAACAATAAGATTTATATTGTATATCCTTATATTTTTTATTTTTTATATTTTTATATATTATGTATTTTTATATATTTTATACTTATATATTTTATATTATGTATATAAAACAAAATATACTTAGCTTATATATAATATAAATTAATATATAATAGAATATATTTTATATAATATATTTTATTATTTTGTATAACTTATTATTTTATATATTTTATATAGTTTTATATAATTTTATATAATATAAATTATGTTTAAATATATAGATATTATATATTTTATATTTATATTGTATATCCCTATAAGTCAGACTGTCTTTTCAGTTAATTTTTTCCATACAATGTACTCAGGAAAGTCTAAAGGGGCGCCAGGGTGGCTCAGTCCATTGAGCGTCCAACTCTTTATTACGGCTCAGGTCATGATCTCAGAGTCCTGAGATTGAGACCCCAGTCAGGCTTCGTGCTGAGCATGGAGCCTACTTAAGATTCTTTCTCTCCCTCTCCCTCTGCCTCTCCTCCCCTACGCCTGCTTACACTCTCTCTTTCTCTCTTAAAAAAATATGAAAGTATATAATAACACATGCTCTATGAATATTCAACACAGCATTATTTATAAGAGCAAAAAGTAAATGTCCACCCATAAGGGATTGGTTTAATGAATGATAGTACATGCATGTAACAGAATACTCTATAGCCACTTAAATAATAGTGTAGAGCTATATTTATGCACATATAAAAACATTCAGAACATTTTGCACAGCAATAAAGTAGCATGTGTCTTATAATCCTATTTCTTTAAAGTTATTTTTATATTTATATACTGTGTTAATGTGTTTGGGCTGTAGAATAGAAAACCATAAACTGAGTGGCTTATAAACTACAAACATTATTTCTGACAGTTCTGGAGGCTGGAAAGTCCAAGATTACGGCGCTGGCAGATTTGGTATCTGGCGAGGGCCCTGTACGTGGATGGCCATCTTTTCCTTAACCTCCCATGGTGGAGGGGCGAGGGTGCTTTTTCAGGCTAACTCCATAAGGGCTCTAATCACGTTTTAATATCATCACCTTCGGGGATGGGTTTCAACATATGAGTTTGGGAGGCGGGAGACAAAAATAGTCGGACCATAGCATATACTCATGTAAGTTTCCAAAACTGTCACCTGTTTAAAATCAGTGTAACGCCTTTTCCCTGGGGTGCTACTCAAGCTCTGTATAGGTTCCCGCAGCCCACTTCCTGGCCGCCCGGGTCTAGTCTGGCTTTTCTTTTCCTCTGCAATCTTAAGTCAGGGCATGGTCCCTTCCTCCTTTTCCCCAGACACACTGGTGCCCCTGGATACCCCAAGTTCTTTCTCCCTCAGGGCCTATACCGGCTCCTCCCTCTGTGCACCCTTCATGTCTCAGCTGGAATAGTCTTTATCAAAACCTCCTTTTCCTGCTCTCTGGAAACCTCCCCCCATCTGTATCCATGCACACTGCTTGCTGCCCACATGGCATTTGTTACAACCTTCAATTGTTTATGTGTTGAGTTGTTTTCCTGTTTATTATCCACCTCTGTCACCATACTGGAAACACAATGAAACCAAGGACCATAAAATTTCTCATCCATCACTGCCTGACACTGTTAAATGATCAATAAATATTTGTAAATGAATGAACACACATGAAGAAATACCTGTAGATATTCTCTGAAATGTTAACAACAGTTACCTCTGGTTATTTGGATTTGGATAATTTTAAAATTTCTTCAGATACTGCTTATGAATTTCTGCATTGATAGTATAATGATTGTATTTCTAATTATAAAAATATTTTTCATTTATTTACTTATGTACATATCAATGTGTGTATATATAAATACGTAAAGAGAGTGTATGTTTATGTGTGTGTCTAATTATTAAATGTGCATCTGATCAATACTTCTCCATCACTTGATTCCCTGTCACTTACAGAATACATTTTAAACACTTTAGTGTGACGTTCAAGTCCCTTACAAAACTGCTTCAATGTCCCGTTTAAGTCTTTTTTTTTTTTTTCTGGATTAATTTATCCTGACAGTTCACCCGGGACTTCAACCACAGTGGAAAGCATGCCTGTCCTAGATGACAGCAGCTCTGCACGCGGTCCGTCTTCTTACGGAGCGCTCATCTCTAGGCTCTCTGCTTGGTAAACTCTCAGTAACAGAGTGGCAGTGGACTCCGTAAAAAATTAGTTCCCAGCTCTCTGGATAGTTGATTCTACCTCTAGAATGTGAACTCTCTAAAGCCAGGAACCTTGTCTTACTCGACTTTGACTCTGCAGCCTCTGTGATGTCTATTGTAGGGAACGTTTTTGAGTTAAGTTGCAAGCAAATTGTACAAAAAATGTTCTAAGTACTACTTTTTATAATAATTAGCTCCCAGCCAGTGAATTAAAATGACAATAACCATTTTAGTATCTGTCACTGCTTCTCAGGGTCAGAAATTAGGAAGGGCTCAGCGGGGCAATTGTGGCTCAGGGATGCTCATGTGTTTGTAGTCAGGCAGCAGGTGGAAGTGGAATGGGGGGGACTGAGCAGCTGGACTGTCATCTTTCCTTCCTCATGCCATCTTCAGGCCTCTGCGTGTCATTTCTCCATGTGGATAATGGCATATAGTAGTGATACGCCAGTATACCACTGTTTGGTGAATTTGACAATAATCTGGGTTTCCTTACAGCATGGCAGCTTCAAAGTAGAATGACTGCTCATGGGGCAGCTCCGGATTCCAAGGGCAAATGTCCCAGCTAACACAGTGCCTGTGTCCTTGCTCTCTAAGATTCAGCCCCAGAAGCTTCCTCCATGGCTTGCTCTTGGTCAAGAGTTAAGAGTGAGCCACAAAAGCCAGCCCAGATTCTGGAAGAGGAGACATAGATCCCACTTGCCAGTGGGAAGATTGTCAGAAAATTGGAGGAGATGTTTTCAAGTCACTGCAGAGACTCTTAGAACTGGTACCTGCATCCCCTGCAAAACTCTTTACTTACAGCCCCAATAAATGATCAAAGCATCTGGGTATTTCACAGGCTGAAATTATTAACACTTAATGCAAGAACTATGTTCTCAGCTTAAAGTGAATGTGTTCGTCTTGATTTTCCAGCCTGTTTAGATGGAAACAAACACAAGTTAAAAAAAAACAAAAAACCTTAGAAGTGATAAAAAGTCCAGCTTTGATGTTTATAACTTACCACTGATGTAGAAGTTGCTAATTTCTGCTTTTATCAGGAGTTGTGCTCCTTCCTTAGACGCACTGAAATCAAAGAGTTCTGTGGGTGAAAGAGTCTCTCTTTGAATCTGGAAGAAGCTACTCAGGTGGACGTATTGAGGCTTAGCCCCAAACCCACATCATAGATCTTACAAGAGGCAGGAATTTTAGAGCCCTCAGAAGCCAAGCGTGTTCACGGACTCATTTGTCCATTCCTTGTACCAGAGACAGGGCTCAAGCAGCCTCGTGGGGAGCAAGTCTAGAGTCATTGTGGGAAATGGAAGATCCCACCTCAAACTAGAGATTGAGTCAAATGTTCAGGTTCAGCATGGCAAAGGGGCTCGAACATCAGAGAAATGGTTGGGAGCATTTAATTTGGCTAAGGGAGGACTCAAGAGATGAACCAAAGCACATCATTGAATTAAGAAAAAATACATGTATAGATTTATGGATTTACTTTTTGGAGGGCTATCATACGGAAGTGGGATTCAACAACCAAATATTTTCTGACCTCTTATTTGCCTGAAGCCCTCCACCTGACTCAGGTTGGCTACGATGAGCACACCGTCTGGCTGATTGGAGAACTACAGTCCTTTTCTGGGAGTGGGGTGGAGCCTTAGGAATGGGAGTTTAGCTGAAACCTTAGGAGTGTTAAGTCTATCAGGAGGGCGGGGGAGGGCTATGGAGCAAGAACAGCCCATGCCCCAGGCAAGAATCAATGTATGCAAGCGGACTTTGCCCTGAGAAGGGCAATGGGAGATAGGGCTGCACAAGGGCGGAGAGCTTGTCTATGCAAAATCAAGCTATGCTGTCTGGAATTGGGATAATCCCAACACCCCCAGTTCTACCGTTCAGTACTAAGTGAAGTATTTCATGTCATTTTATTTTCTTCAAGTAAAGGCAATTTACTAAACTTACAGCAGAGCGAGATACAGTTTTTCACCTTTACAAAGCCCCCCAAAATGTTAATAAATCAAAAATTGATAAAATAAGCATTTATTATATCTAGGGTCTGGTGTATGTGGGGGAATTAGAGTCATAAAAATCAGTACTGTGCCTGGCAAACCTACTGTGTGCCAGGCATTACGCACAGCAATATCACGTAATGAATCTTCAGAAATGTTTGCAGTCTGTGTTCTTTTTCTAATGTTATGTTGAAAAAAAAATGACCTTGAGAGGTTAGTCCACTTCTCTGGAATTTAAACATAGGCCTGTTTTGAGTTCCATGTGCTTGGGTTTTGTTTTGTTTTGTTTGTTTGTTTGTTTTTTCCTGTTATAACACACCATTTATAGTTTTTGGCACCTGATAGAAAAACTTGGTTTAATTCATATGCATAGAAGGATATAAGTAAATAGATGATGTTTTCTCCTAATTTTTTTTTTCATTTAAACAATGGGATTATAGTTTGAAAGGAACGTCTAGGTTTGAGTTCTGTCTTCGCTATTTCCTGGCACTGTGTCCTTGGGTAAGTCACTCATGTCGCCCTTTTGAGCCTATTTCCTTATCTTAATTATAGAAGTTAATAACTTCCTCTCTGCTCCTGCCTTGAGATTATTATGAGATTAAGATGAAGCATTATATAGGAAAGCGTATGGAAAACTGATGACTCCAGATATCTCTCGATTGAAATTGTGCCCTCATTAGTCATTTAAAATCTGCAGGACCTATTTCTGGCCCATAGACCCCTTTGGGGGCTTAGTTTTCAAGAGATGCATTGTTCATTGTAGCTGGAAAGGTGTGTGCAGAGATGCTGTGTGTCACCATTCCCACAAACATGAGCCATTGCAAGAGCAGGTTTTCCTTTGGGTCTTTTCCAACCTTGAGATTCTTTGAGATCCTTGGGGGTGCCCTGCCATATGCACCGGGTGACCTGTAGTGACTCAGCATGAATCCAGGCCTCTGTTCATAGATGTAAATGTGCTGAACCTGCCAAGAGACGGAGACCAAGTGGCCATTGTTAGTGACTGGAGAAGCGTATTTATTAATTTATCATTCATTCATTTGCTCGTTGATATGGTAAACATTTATTGAGTGCTTGGGAACTGGGTATACAGATGAAAGAAAAAAAAAATCAAGAATGGAGGTAAGTGAGATCCCCTCCCCAGCTGGGCTACAGTCTCCAGCATACTTTAGGAGACAGATATGTGGACAAAGCATGTCTAAAACACCATCATGACTGATAGGCATTCTTGGAACACTGCATTACTTACTGCCCGAAGGTCGATGTGAGCCAGGCTGGGTTTCCGTCTTCCTGACTGAGGACAATCCAGCCTAGACGCAGGAAATGATACAAACCCATGCATGTTCCTTGAGCATCATCTAAAATAAAAATCAAGAAACCAGTATTGGAAATTAGGAGTGAATTAAACAAATAATCCATAAATATGGGAACACAAGGACAAGAACTACAAACCAGGGGACCCGACCATTGTGTGAATGGGCCTGAAGCCCTGATGACCAGTAATGAATGACTGCTGGGTTGACAGTGAGTTGTGCAAATCTAAAGATTTGGAGCCAGATGTATACAAAATGGGAACTGGACGAGAAGCGGCGTCCGTGCTGGGTCTTGACAGCTCCGATAGCTGCTCATGACTGCAGTGTGCGATGGAGGTCACACGCGGGAGATGGACCTGACACTCTGAGCAAGCGGCCAACATACCACAGACAATAATTAATTAGAGATGTGTGTCCTCCAGCATTCATTGGCCTTTGTCTATTTCTGAGCTAATCTGGCTTTTTGATGACACAAAAGAGAAGGAAACTTATTTTACTTTTTGCTTGCTGGGAAGGGCGGGATCATAAATACAAGAAGGTGGAGATTCGCTAGGACACTGACTTTAAAAGATACACCCAAGGGTGCCTGGGTGGCTCAGTGCTTTAAGCATCTAACTTAATTTCAGCTCAGGTCATGTGAGATCGAGCCAAGCATCAGGCTCTGGGCTGGGCGTGGAGGCTGCTTGAGAGTCTCTCTCTCTCTCCCCTACCCCCCACCCAACTAACATGCTCTCAAATAGATAAATAAATAAATAATGCACCCTGGCACCCAGTCAGAGATAGGAGATAAGGCAGATAGATCCATAGAGTTGGCTTGGGTCTGCGATGCCAAGCGGGTGCACCAAAACGGGAAAATACAGGAGAATATAAAGGTTTAGTTTCAGTTCTTAAAACAAATGGCAATAATTAATAATAATAATAATAATTTTAAAGACAAGTTGGAATTGTCAACTGATTCTTTTCAAATGTGTAATATTAAAAGTACAGAGAATGGACTGAAACTTGGGTTCAGACTGGATGGCTGGACTGATATCACGAGGAAATGCCAAAATGGACCTGAATCCTGTTGGAAGACACAGGACCTCCATGTGGCTCCTCCCATCTTAAATGCACCTGAGAACAGGTGTCTGGAGGGTGGGGTCTAGGAAAAGGCAGCCACTATATGTAAGCCCAGAGGCATGTAAGAAGAAAAAGAAAAAAAAAATGTCTTCTAGAGTCAATGAACGAGAGACTCGATAGGGAATGTTGCAGAGGCTCAGGGAACATCTGGAAAGAGGAAACTCCCTGCTTCTGGGTAGTACGGGGAACACACCCGGGAGTCTGCCCCTGAGTGGGAGTCACGCACTTTGCTTCTAGCATTTCTGAGACAGTGACCCAGACTCGACTCTCTCAGCCTTAAGCAGCTGTTTACCAACCCCCCACCCCGTCTCGGGGTCAAATCTATAAAACAAGGACAATGTACCCTTTCCTGCAAGAATGTTAAGAAGATCAAAAACCATACATGGAAAGCATTATCTAGTAAGTCCTGGGTCCGTGAAAATCACTGGTTTTCTCTTCTTTGTTACTTCTTTCTGCAGCACCACGAGCAGTAGAAGTTGCAGGTGGTGGGAGCACATGGCTGAGAATCTTCATCCACATGTTTCCAGAAACGGAGGTGCGGCTTCAGGCTCAGAAAGTGTGATGCCTACTCCCCAGGTCCGCCTGGGCGCAGGAACTCTGAACTGGCCTCTAAGGGCCGTCGGAATTCTCTGTGGCCCAGCGGGCGAGTCACACAGGCGCTGGGCTGGAGCAGCTCCTGGCCGCTCCGCATATAAGTATAATGATTCGTACAAATATCTTTTCTATCAAAGTATTACAAGACTGCGGGATTTCATTTGCATACCCCCGATGATCTCATTATACACTGTTTTATCTCCCCTTTTCTATCCGTCCCTAGTTAATTGGGTCCTATGGTATTAAGATGCCTGAAAAGGCAATTTCTGCTCCTGAATTTCAGATTTTGGCTTACAAGTGAGTTGGTGCAGATAAAGTGATCTCATACGTAGACAGGAAGCACAGGAGCCTTCCTAGAGGCCTTATCTCCTTCCTAAATGTCTTTTAAGTCAACCTTTTGTGGTTTAATCTGCCTATGCCCGGCGCTCCAATGCAAGCAGTGCACCCAACGCCACCTCCTCTCCTCATTAAGTCGATTCAATTTCAACCTCCCCATCAAGATGCTCCATCCCACTGAACATTTGGCTTCGTCGCCTTTTTATTTCCAGCTGCCAGTGTGAGAAACAGTGACCGCCTATCTGCCTTTCTTATCTCGCCGAATCAGCAGAACGAGCCGGCGCTTCCTGTGTGCGGAAGGTCCGCCACCAACCTTCGGCCAGGGGTGCCGGATCCGCACAGCTGGCCCAGGTCAGCCGCTGGCCCGCAGGGGATGGGGCCTGGGAGCGTGCTGGCCGAGACGTCTGTCACGGGACATGTGCTCCCGGCGCCCTCAGCCAAGGAGATCCAGCTTGGACAAGCCGCTCAGCGGAGGAGGCCACGTGGGAGATGAGAGCAGGATGGGGAGAAATAAAAGGGGAAGGAAGGGAAGAGCGTGCAGAGTCTCTCCTAGACCCAGGCCCTGTTTGACTTGTGAAAACTTCACCTATTCCCAATTCTAGAAATATTCTCTCTCTTTTTCTCTCATGAAAAGCTCTTTCAAAGACCTTGCAGAAATCCAGGTACACCTGTCCTCTCCCTGGAGACCTACTCTTGAGGTACAGCAGGTCCCCCCTTTTCTCTGTCCCTGCACCATGCTCACTTCCACTTATCCATCAGTGGTCAGCTTGGGTTTAGTTCATCTGTAGTCACACACACACTGGCACTTAGCTCGGTCTTGACAAATGCCACATTGTCAATGTACCTGTCAACGTAACTTTTCTACCTGAAGTCAGACCCTCTTGTTATTCCTCTCTGCATCTTTGATGCAAGATCTGGTGGAGAGAGGAGACACCCACCAATGTATGACCAATCCTACAAAGACCACAGTGTCTGTGGATGTGGTGACAAAGGGCTCCAGAAGGCTTATCCTAGTGACATAAGTGGCAGCTCAAGCCACGGTACCACCATGTCCCTCAGGGTCCTTGGTGAGCCTGACACCATTCCTGACAGGTGGTCGATTTTAAACAAAGTTTTGTTGGCTACACGGTAACGTATTTGAACAAACAGATGAGTGAATGAACAGGTGAATGAGGAAATAAATGAGTGGTTTTCACTGAATTCCCTGTTTTACCATTAAACCTGTCAAAAGAGGAGATAAGACAATACTTTTGATAAAGCACCAGCTGGAAAACACTGGCATAGGTGAGTAAAAATCTACAAAAGCAAGTCTCTCCGAGTAACGTAAATAAGATGAACAAAAGAAAAATCTTGGGTTTTCTTGGGTTATGGTTACATACTTGGGTTTGGTGGGTTTGATGTTCTACCAAATGTGTGCGTGAAAACCCTTTCTATACCCCAAAGAAGATGTTTTGGTATTTGAACTTGACCGATAAGTTCGTGACCCCTCCCCCAGCAGTGCGTTGCATGAACGTTGCAGCTGGTACCTGGAGTTTCTGCTTAGCGGGGACGATGCTTCAGAGCATCTCATGCTGGTGGGAGTCGGCAGCATGGTTTATGTTACGTAAAAAAAATAATAGTAATAAAGAAAACAAGGATGAGCTTGCTCAAAATGCTTGCTGGTACGTTTACCATAGGACACTGATGGCCCATCACTCCAGTTATTAGATCACGGCCTCTATTTTTCTCAGAGTAATTAAGAAAAAATACTACGGTACACAAGTGCTTCAGTGGGATCAAACTCCCTCTAGTTAAATTACTTTTTTTTTTTCTTTTTCTGTAAGCGTTCACTCATTAGCTCTGGAAAAAAAAAATCTATAAAACTGGCAAATATCTTTGGAAATGCACCTCCTTTTTGAAACCTGTTTACCGAAAGAAGAACAAAGGAACATAATTGCCTGGCTAAATGGACCCTATAACAAAGATAATTAGGGAGTTCTTATGTATTTCCTAAACTATTTATTCTCCAGCTGTTTTTCTGGCCAACCATGGAATCCACAAAAGCCAACTACTGGCTTTTCGGTCTTTTTATGACATGGGATTACAGCAAGCATAGTTGTTGTGCACAGTTTTTGTATTTGCTCATTTATTCATTCACTTAGCAAATATTTTTTTCAGATCCAGACACTCTTCTGAACACTTAAAATGCTATGATGAACAAAAAGGATTCATTTCTGGCCATAATGAAGCTTATAGTGGGAAAGGGAGCTAGTCATAGAGACTATAATCACACAATGGACTAATGAACAACCATCATAATGTGACACAGAAGTCAACATCAAAGTGTAACAAGGGGTCTTGGCTAATTGGACAGCCTCCCCCTGCTCCTCTGAGATGATTCGTAGTTGCCGGAATCTTAAGGGTTAATAATTTTAACAGGCAACCAAGTATTGAAAAGGGGTTCCACTTTGGAGCTGAGGAATAGCATATGTGAATTCCTCTAGGTAAGGGTTGTTGCTGTTGTTTTTCATATCCATTCTTTTGTGTGTACATGCAACAAATGTTTTTTGAGCACCAAATACTTTCCCAGCGCAGTTCTGTCTCAGTCGTCAGGAGTCATAAATCAGTGGGGCAAACAGAGGGGTCAGGATCTGTCTCAGCCCTGAAGAGCATCATGGTTTAGTGGAGACCAAGGAACCAGTCAGGGTTCCAGTCTCAGGGACATCCTTTCGGTCCTTATAATCTTTAGGAGCAATGCAGGTACACAGACTAAATTCTAGCAGCTTAATAGGATGCTGTCCCATTCCCACTTGCTAGGGTTGGCAGCCCCAACACTGTCCTAATTTCTGGGGCAGCTGCTAGGAGTTCTTACTAAGCAGACTCTTAGAGCTATCTCTAATATGGTTCCATGCAGAGGCTTAGCTAAGCTCCCAGCTGAGCATAAGCAACATGTCCTGAAGCAGAGAATGGATAGATTCCAGGTTGACTGACCCTAGTTTATGTGCTTAGAAACCACAAGGACCTGGAAATAACACGAGTCTACTAGGAGACTCTAAGAGTGCCAAAATCGTGCCCCCGCCAAAATGGGACCGTTTCCTCCTTGATTAGTCCCTAGATTATATTTGAGACATCACATCTTGAAAGAACACTGGCTTTTAAGACCAGCCCATCAGGCTTCAACCTCCTCCTCCTATCTATTGTGGTACTGATAAAAATTAGAGTAACAATCTCAGACCCTTTTTTTCAGAGAGGATTTGGGACAAAATCACTGCACGTTGGGTATGTAGCAGGGATTAATGCTGGCCATTCCTGCAAGCCAGGCTCTGCTGGTACAGGGCTCCGTTAGCAGCTGACGCCGATTTGTGTTCTGAGCACGTCTTGTATGATCTCATTAAGTCTACACAATCATACCATAAGGTAGGTTTCATTATCCCCATTTAAGAGATAAGGAAATGGAGGCACAGGGAGGTTAAGTAAGACCACACAGCAAAAAGTGGGTGAGCTGAGAGTCAAACCAAGGGGGTCGTACTCTGGATCTGCATTCTTAGCATACCTACCCTACGTTCCAGCCCGGACACAGACTCGGGCCAGCTTTAATGATGAAGCCTGGGACTCTGGTTTACCTGGGGTTGGGTTACTGTGGGCTTAATGAATGCTTTAGCTGGGGCTCTGCTGGTGGCCAGGAACAGATACTCGAACGAACTAGTTTAGGGAGGAAGAGGTTGGGTAGTTTATGGATGGATAGAAGTTGGAGGGAAAGACAGAATCTTACTGACATCATGAACAGAAGTTGTTTTGGCCTCGCTGACAGCGCAGATAGAGCGTGTGGGCGGGTCCACGGGGACTGCAGGCCCCTCGGCAGGGAAATTCACAATCTGTGCTTACCGCTAGGGCTGCCCTGTCTACCTCACTGTCCCCCTTTGTCTGCTACCCTCTCACCTCCTACCTTCATGCTAGTGCCCTCTGCTCTGGGCTCATTGCTTCTTCTTATTCACACCTGATCCCTCCCAACCTGGGGTGAGCACTGCAGCAGACAGACCTGTCAGTGCCCCTCCCGTTCCCTCGCCCACGCTGTGCTCACCTGCGGTCCAGACAGACAGGATCTCTTGGAGGCTGGCAGCATCCTCACTCAAGCACCAGCATCTCCCTACTCCTCTGCCTGTAGGGGCACCCTAAGAGGACCATAGAACCCTCAGGGGCACCCCAACCAACAAGGGTCTGGAGTTAGAGATAAGTACTCCAGCTGTTCACGGGCGGGTCCATTACAGCCTCCAGAGGGTGCCTGGGAGCAGGTGGACAGGTAGGAGTGCTTCAGGAAGGGAAGTCATCAGGCTTTTTTATGCAGATCAGGAAACAGATATGCAGGGCTGGTGCCTAAGGGCCCTCGAGCCAGTGTGTAAGGGGAATTCAATCTAGTTCATACAGTCATTTTCCCCTGTAATACCAGGCACCAAGGGACAGACAAGGTCTAGAGGTCAAGGACTCAAGAGTTGTAGGCATTAAGTAGATTAAAATTGATACCTAGTATTGCTTTCAGCTGAAAACGGGCAGGTAAGTGAGCCGATGGGCAAACGCCTGTTTGTAGCCCAATGGAGGGCACATGCCAGCTTTGCTATGTTCTCTTAGAAAATGCAGCCCAAATCTCTGCCGTGGAATCAGCAAAGCCCTACCCTAGATCTGTCATTAAACTGCAGTTTGGTGCCAAGAAAATGGTGTAAAACTAATAATTTTTGCTTGAAGAGCATTCATGACTTTGAGGAAAGAACAAAAAAAATTGCTTCCTCTTCACCCAAAGTCTGAAGATTTAAGTTCTGAATAAAACAGCTAAAAAATGAGGCAGAAGGCTGGGGTGGGGAGGATAGTCTCAGCAACTTCCTTGCCTGCACATCACTGCATGCTCAGGCCTAAGCTTGGAGACCAAATCGACTTCTTGGAATATTGCCCCCCCACCACCACATCTCTCTCCATGCGGTTCACAAATCTAGTCGTTAAAAGGCCCATATCACACTCCGCCATCTTGCCTGGTAATCAGAAGATCAGCTGTCAGGACAATCAGAAGATCAGCTGTCAGGACTCCGTTTGCGGTGCTCCTTTCTCTGAGAAAAGGAGCATGGGCTGCAGGCACCACTCACGTTTATATTAACTTTCTGCACATTGTATTTTAAGACCATTTGTTCTCATTGGATCCATGTACAAACCCATGAAATAGGGAAAGCCGGTTTCCTTCTCTGTTCTATGGAAGAACCTAGAGGCTTGGAGGTGTCAGGCCACCTACCCCGTGGAACACAATGGAAACAGAAGAGAACTCGGATAACTGGATCCTCTCTCTTTTAGGTAATCTTCTTTAATTCTCAAAAAGAATCAATGAAATTATCTCAGGTAGATGTTACCATCCCATTTTTTATCAGAGGTAATGGAGGTCTAAAGGAATTCAGAGAAAAACAAGTATATCTGTTTTCTGTAGGTATCGACATGATTCAGTCAACTAAGTTGGATTTTTATTATTATTATTTTTACCCCATATTGGTGATGATGTCTGGAGCAGCTCATATCAAACCTGGGGAAGGAAGATCTGGTCCACAAAGGACCCATGAAGCAGCAAGACTGAGCTGAGGGGAGCAACCTGGGAACAATCCAAATTTTTATTATCTGACGTCTCCCAACTCCTGTGTGCCACTTTCGATCACAAGCATATTCCAGCCTCTCTGCTATGACAAAGACAGGTGCTCACACACACGTACGCCCATGCTACCTTTCACGTCAGTCAGTGTGGTACCGCATTTAGAAGGTGCGATGAGTCCGGAATCTTGAAATGACTCACTATTATTTCATTTATTCTGACAGCAATCCTGTGAGGGAGGGCTTTTTGGTCCCGTTTTATAGATGAGGAGACTATGGTTAGAGAAGTAACTTGCCTGTGCTGACCCAGGTAAGAAGCAGCAGAGCTGGTATTTCCGTGTACGCCTGGCTGACCCCAGAGCCAGAGTTCTCTCCACCCGACCACACGCCCCCACCCCCACCCCAGGGGATGTGCTAGAAGGGCTGTAACCAACATGATCATTCATTCATCCCATCACTGTTCATGGGACATTCAGTGTATGCCTGCCAGAAATCATGGGCCTAGAAACAGGCACGGTCCTTCTCCATATAAACTTGGGTTATCTCCTTTCAATGCACAAATCACAAAAAAGTAACTGTACATTTTGGGATTTACGCCCCAGAACTGATAGAAGGTGTGATGGGTGATGGCTAGAATAGGCTACCTTGGGCCCACGGCCTATGCAGGACTGGGGAGGGCTCTGTGCGGTGTTCTCAAAACCTGTGGCCTGAAGGAGGACAGTTACTCCGAGTGAGCTCCAGAGCCCCAGGCAGAGGGGAAAGTTATTCACAGGCCTGAGCACGGGACTATGGAGGGCTTTATAAACCAGGTAAAGGAGTCTGGAAGACATTATAGAAACAGTTAATATTCATGTCAGGGATAAGAAAATCAAAAAGCCTCATCATCAAAGTGGAAATTTCTAGAACTCTCATTGCTGCATCCAGTTAGTCATTTGCTAAGAACTTTCCAGAAATAATCTGCTTGAAGTTACGGCTCACACTATGTCTGGGTCCTATCAACCTCTAAGAGCCCTGATGTAAATTACACAGTTGACTATTCTGAGAAGTATCGAGGGGGCAGTGAAGTTTTGTTTGGAAAGTGATGTATTTTTTAAAAGAAGGGAGTCGAGATTCATAGAATCCATGATTCCAGCACAGATGCCGTGACTGACTCAAGTCCTTCAGTGTCATGAGCAAGTCTGTCTCAGTAACACCTGCTGCCTTTGGGCGAAGGAGCCTGTGTGCCAGGCTCCTTAGAGAGCGCATTCCAGACTGCCTACTGTAGACACTGGGCATGCTATTCTAGTTCCTGTCTACTATTCCTCACAACAGCTCTCTTGGGAAGGTACAATTATTCCTATTTTATAGATGACGATAATACTGAGGTCTAGAAAATTTAAGCAACTTTTTCAAGGTCACACAAGTGGAGTTTGAGATAAAAATTAAATTCCCATCTGTCTGACTCCAAATGCCACACTTCCGCTGGTGGAAAAAGGATGTCATTAATTAATGACATTTTCCTTTACTGTCTTCCAAGCAAGCTGCCACAGCTCTTAGTTCACTGTCCCAAGGAGACTCTCCAACCTGGCTGCCGAAAATATTGGCCGCACGATTTCTCCAAACAAATGAATACTCTAACATGTTGGTTTCCTCCTCTGCTGCTTGAGTGTGACCCAATTCCCAGAGCTTGGTCTCTCTTGTGAAGATAAGAGAGCCCAACGTCTGTCCCTGAAAGTGAGCAGCAAACTCTACACCATCACCAGAGTCTGGGCAAAACCTGGGGCTTGCCTGAAATCAAGCAGCCAGACCAACCTCCCACCAGAAAAGCTCAGCACCACAGAGGTTCTTTGGGACCAACCCCACGCCAGGCCCTATGCAGGACTCCAGGGACATGAAAATGAAGACGCTATGCACACTGCTCCGGAAGGTCTTAGATAATCCACTCGGAGAGATACACACACAAATAAATACCCACAAAGTCAGGGGCTGGGTCTGAATTCTACCCAGGGAGCCCTGGGAGGAGAGCAGGGAGCCAGGAGGCAGGTTGGAGTGGGCAGAGGTGATAACACCTGCACTGAGTCCTGGGAGACAAGGAAGATTCTCATCTGGTAAAGAGGAGCAGGAAGAGAGTTCCAGGGAATTGGAATGGCATGAACGAAGTCAGAATGCAGCAGTGTCAACTGTGGAAATGAGGAGCTGCGGTATTGGAGATGTGGGAGAGGAGGCTAGCAGGGGGAAGAGTGGGCAGACATGCGGGCCAGGATCAGAAGCTTAATTTGTATTTTGAATGTGAGGAAGGGAAGTAAAAAGCTTGCAGAAGGAATATAAATCAAGTTCTGAGTTCAGTCTAAAAAAAATTCCCTGGTAATCTTCCTCAGGTTTATTTTGTGTTGCCTCCCTCCCTCCCTCCCTCCCTCCCTCCCTCCCTCCCTCCCTTCCTTCCTTCCTTCCTTCCTTCCTTCCTTCTTCCTTGTTCTTCTCTCCTTTCCTTTGTCCCTCCCTCCCTCCCTTCACATATATTTTCTTCTCCACAAGGCTGAAAGTTCTTTAAGAGAAGAATGCAGGTATCTTGCTCCCCCTTGTTTCATCACAACACTTGGCAGGGTGTCTGGCATATGACAAAGTACCAATAAATGCTGAAAGAATTGAAATAAAAGGTGACTTTCATTAAACACAGGGTAGGAGCTTTAAGAATGTTGTTTCCTAATTTTCACCAGGACTTGGGTCTGATTATTTTCCTTTCTTTACACGTAAATAAATTGGAGCTCAGCGATGACAAGTAACAATCCCAGGAGCACAAAAGCTGAGTGCACTTACTCATGTGTAGAAATGTCAGGACTCACCCCTGGATCTGTGTGGTGACAATGGCGGTGTTTTTAAGCATTTTGCTGTATGTGTGACCTCAGATTGGAAATCCTGGGCTTAGGGTTATCCTGTACACACTCACCAGCAACCTCAGTGAAGTGAGAAATAAGCCACAAATGGGCCTTTGAAGCCAAAATAAATCATAATAAAGTATGTGCTACAGCCATGCACTTCAGTAAGGAGAATCTCCCCGAACTGCTCTCTTTGCCTGAGGAGGTAGAGACCGTGCTAGGTCAACAAGATGTCTGCGGGTTGGCTGCCGATACACTGATCGCATGATTGCATGTCAAATAATAAATATGTAGTCAGGTTGGCACCAGGAAATGGCCGGGACTTTCTGGTCCAGGGAAATCTGTGCTCGGTACATTTGGCACATTGACTACTTAAGGCACGTCTGTGCTCTGGCGGGTGCTGCGCTACGTTCAGTTTGCCCAGCTAACATGAGCGTGCAGACTTCACTCGGGTCTAGCCCTGGGCAAGTGTGAGGACTCGAGGATCAGTAGATGAGTAGATGATCAGTAGTTTTGTTGATTTTTTTTCTATTGTTTTTCTATTCTGTATTTCATTTATTTCTTTTTTTTACTGTTTTTACTGTTTTTATTTTTTTAATAATAATATTTTTTATTATGTTATGTTAGTCACCATACAGTACATCCTTAGTTTTTGATGTAAAGTTCGATGATTCATTAGTTGCGTATAATACCCAGTGCACCATGCAATACGTGCCCTCCTTACTACCCATCACCAGCCCAACCCATTCCCCCCTCCCCTCTGAAGCCCTCAGTTTGTTTTCCAGAGTCCGTTGAATTTCATTTATTTCTGCTCTAGCATTTGTTATTTCCTTTCTTCTGCTAATCTAATTCCTTTTTTTCTGGTTCCCTGAGGTGGGTTGTTTATGTAAGATTTCTTATTTTTAAATGTACATGTGTATCACCATAAACTTCCCTCTTAATACTACTTTTTCTGAATCCTGTAGTTTTGGTATATTGTGTTTTCATTTTCATTTGCTTTGAGATATTTTTTTTAAATTCCCTTTTAAGTATTTTCCTCTTTGACCCAGTGGCTGTTCAAGAATGCTAACTTTCCCATATTCTTACTGTTACTGATTTTCAGTTCCATTACACTGTATTTGAAAAAGATACTTGGTACGATTTCGATCTTCTTAGATTTGTTAAGACTTATTTTGTGGCCTCACATGTGATCTATCCCAGAGAACGTTCCATGTGTACTTGGGTACAATGTGTATTCTGCTGTTGGTTAGAAAGTTCTGCATATGTCTCTTAGGCCCATCTGATCTATAGTGCTGTTCAAGGTCACTCTTTCTTTATTAATTTTCTGTCCAGGTGTTCCATCCATTATTGAAAATGGAGTATTGACGTCTCCTATTGTATTGCTATCAATTTCTTTCTTCAAATCTGTCAATATTTGCGTTCTATACTTAGGTGCTCTAATGTTGGGTGTGTATGTATTTACAATTGTTAAATCTTCCCACTGACACTTTTATTGTTATGCAATGACCCTCTTTGTGGTGCAATAAATGACCAGTATAATTATGAAAGTAAAGGACTGTGACTGGAGAGGGAGGGGACACTTCACAGAGGAGGCAGCAAATCAGCTGGGATTGAAGAATGAGTAGGACTTTGTCAGGTCAGCATAAAGAGAACAATCCGGATTTGCCTTGTTTGGTTGAACTCTTGGCTTTTTAGATTCCATCTGTGAAATGTGTCAGCCCATTAATTATTTTTAGTATCTGAAGACAGCTAAAGTCCAACTAACTTCTGAACATGTTTGTATGCTAGAAAATTAGAATCAGTTTTCTTCCTGAGGATAGTGTAGTGTGCGTAGGTTGCTGTGTGTGTGTGTGTGTGTGTGTGTGTGTGTGTGTGTGTGTGTGCGCGCATGCGTGCACATGTATTTGGGCCACCTAGAGTTTACTCTCTCTTCTTGTGATAAAAGGACCTTGATTTTGTTAGAAGTTCCGATCTCCTGTCGGGCTCCATTGGCACCCTTCAGGTAAAGCTAGCCCGCAAACCAGGAAGCAGGCTCAGCCAATCAGGTAACCCCATTTCTTTAGCCACAGTGATTGGTTCGGGGATGGACAAGCCATCACATCAGAGTGAATGGGATTCCCTGAGATTTGTGCTGAGTCTCCCAGGAAATAGACTTTTCTTCTGATCCTGTGGATGAGAAAAGTGGGTGAGTAGGGTATGAAATGGCTGCTTCACTCTGGCAGAGACTAAAATCAAAGGCAGAGCACAGGGATAGAAGAACTGAGTCTTGATGATGTTATTTGATTCTGACTCTAGACAGATCTGAAGTTTCATCTACCCCCCTGGGGTCTCCTATTACACTGAGGCCATGCATTCCTTTTCCACTTGAAACAATAAATGTCCTGCCAGGTACTGTGTGCATTTTTGAAGTGTCATTGCTTCACATAGGAAAAAAAAAAAAAAAGGATATTTGGTCAATAGGGAACCTCACAGACATAGTTTTGCTTATAAGCTTTCATCCTGATGTGGTGAGATAGTGAGATGTCCCCTCTGAGTGAGAGGCCTTGGACTTACAGGCTCTTTCAACTATAATGTCTGCTGTTAAGATCCCAATTACGCTACTGATTACCTGTGAGCTTTTGACCTTAAGCCAAACTACCCCCTGCCCCACCGCTTAACCCCCAACCATGCTGGTTCCACTGCAAAGATGTAATTTATTGCTTATCTCTTTTGACTTTTCTTTTATGGATATGCCCTCCAAATGAGAAAGGCAAAAGGTAGGCATAAGCCCATTTCAGGAAATAGTTTACTTTATTATATATTATAATTAAATAAAAAGGGTATATTTGTTCTACATCTAATCTACTGACTCCGGACTATTCATGTTGAAGACTCATTAGAGTGTAATGAAAAGAATGCTGGGATTAGAAAGTTCTGGGTATAAGCCCAGACATCACCTTAATGTGGGTGGAATCTTGACCTGGTTACTTAACCTCTCTAAGTCTCAGTTTTCCCATCTGATAGTGGGGATCAATAGCACCTCCTATGCAGTACTATTGAGATAATTTGATTCATACGTTTTCAGAGTGTCTTCCAAACTCTAAAGCCATGCTCTGCCAGTAGAGGCCACACAGGGTGGCTCTCTGGGCCCTACAGAGGAACCGCAATGTATTAAACTGGTGTTGGTACATGCACTGCACCCCAAGCAGCCTATCTGCAGGCTTCCAGTGATTGAAAGAGGTCTGGTCTAGAAAAAAGAATCAGGGAAAATAAGATTCCTTCTGAGGAATCTAATTTGAAAAACTTAATGAAAATGATGTAGTTAGCAGTAGGGTCTGAAACTAAAAACCACAGTACAGAGAGAGATAGGGGTCTGTCTATGTCCCTATTTGGCTACCTTTGAAAGAAGAGCCTGAGGCAAGGGATTAGTGCAGGTGGTTTCTTTGGGAGATGATTCCAGGAAGGGGGAGGGAGGGAGGGAGGGAGGGAGGGAGACAGAGACGGGAGATAGGTAGCAAAACGAGCGTGTGTGTGTGTGTGTGTGTGTGTGTGTGTGTGTGTGTGTGTGAATAATTGCTGTGGGTGACTTTTAAATTCTTTGGGGGCAGCCTTCCCTAAATTTCTCAAGTCTGGCTTATGTATGACCCGCCCCACCCACATCACCCCCTAATTCTCCTATCATAACACCTAGAAAATTGCATTTTAACTGTGCATTCCAAGAGATCAAGCACATGATTGGCCCCCAGTAAATCTGGGTTGAAGAAATGGATAAAGAAAGGAAGAATGAGAAGGAAAAGAGGGGTAGGAAAAGAAAGGAAGGGGCGCCTACAGTGTGCCTAGGCAGAGCTTTGGGGATATTACAGGAAACAACACGGAGAACCTTCAGGAAGCTGACCCTTTGTTGAAGACAGAGATAAGTTTATTAGGAAGCCCAGTTATGAAAAGGGGGAGTGCCCAGAACTATGAGAGCATAAGCCAAGGTGGTAAGACCCAGTCAGGGGCTTCAGAGACTCATGCTGAAGAAAAGGAAGAAACAGAACAAAACAAAACAACAAAAACACATTCTTTGGAAGGCATCAATGTCCAGGGGGCTCGCTGAGTAGATACCCTGGACAACTCTTCAAATGCAAACAGCTTAAAAGCCAACTAAGACAGAATATATTTTGAAGATCCTTTTAATCACTGTCTCTGTTGGCTAGAAAGTAAGGAATTTGCGGAGGTCAGAAGCATAGAGTAAAAGCGGAAAATCTGAGGGTGAGCAGTACAAAAGCAACCTTTCCCTGTGGGAATCCTCCAAGCCCCAGGGCTGCACCGAGGACATGAAAGCCTTCCACTGAAGCCTGTGGAGGGGCAAGGTCCTAGTGGTTATGTCTTTAAAACAACAACAACACAACACAACACAACACAACACAAAACCAAAAAACCCACTTTCTTCTTTCCTTCCTACTCCTTATATTCTTTTTATGTCTCAGTTGAAAATGGTTTATCATGGGTGTTATATTTTACTTTGGACTTTTTCCTCCTTGTGGAATTTTGAGGTGGCAAAGTTGACATTCTGCTTTTAGTTCAACCTCACTAGAAGTGAAGAATTCCAAAACAGGTCTTTAATTGAGAGACTCAAGACCTACATTGAATTCAGCATGTAAATATCAGCTAAAATTTAAGTGTATAAATAGTTCTATGTCTCAAGGTTATTTTGTTTAATGTTATGTAGACTGGTGAACCAAGGGTGGGCAGCGGGACTGGTCCATCAAGGGACAAGAAATAAAGTAATGTATTGTGTATACAGGACTTATACTAATGCTAATAATAAAACCAACTGAAGGTCCATATGCTTCTTTGTATCACCAAATGCCAGCAACTCTACAAGTTTGGTAATGAAAGACTCCTCCTTGAAAAAGGTCTTCTGTCGGTCTCAGTTCTAAGCAAATGCTGTGTTTACTGCTGGTTTTTAACAACGTATATGTAAATTTCAAAGTAGGATATTTTTATTAACAATGCTTTAATAAATTTAAAATTAATTTACATGGGGGTTAGTATGGAGAATGCCCATTAGCACAGTGAGCCACTCCAAACACAAACTCAACTAGTTGCATTTGTTTAGAGAATAAGTTCTTCATGTTTTGCAATGTTTTAAGCTTGTGTTGGGTCAGGTTGTTCCTCTAATTCCTGTGGCTGAATACATATTCTTGTATTTAAACAGTAGATTTGAAATAGTCAATCACAGCTGTAGAAGATTTTTCTTTTCTGAGTTATCTTGTCCTATAGGTATGAAGTTTTAGATGAAGTTAATCAGAGCAGAAAACAATCACAAATTATGGATATTTACTTAGAAAAAAAAAAGAGTCAAATTTCAAAGAAGAATGCCAGGAGAAATAACAAGATGCTGGTCTTATATTACCAAAAGAAATCTAAACAGTGTTTGAGTGTCTACGTCATTTTCACCAAGACCCAAAACTCTTACTAAGCAGTGGATGAAATGATCTCAATGTCTTGTAACATTCAGTCATTTTTGTGATTTTTGCAGAACAACATCTTTGAAAGTCTTTACTAAATAAAATAAAATTTATAATAAATTGTCAGGTGGCATTATTTCAGAGGAATATGTTGACTGTGGAAGCATTTGAAAGTCATTAGAATCAATCCCAATAGACACAGACAGTATTGCAATTTCTAGAATTTATTACTTATGAATATCTGCCAAATTTAACCTTACCTTTAAGGCCTTTTTTTGTATATGTCTATTATTGTCTGTGCAAGAAATTTTTCAAAATTAAGATTAATAGAAAATGTAATATCAGGGCACCTGGTAGCTCAGTTTGTTAAACACTGCTTTTAGCTCAGGTCATGATCCCAGAGTCCTGGGATCGAGCCCCACATTGGGCTCCCCACTCAACGGGGAGTCTGCTTCTCCCTCTGCCCCTCACTCTGTTCACACTCTCTCTCGCAATCTCTCTTTCAAAGAAATAAATAAAATCTTAAAAAAAAATAAAAAAAGAAAATGTAATATCAAGTATGAGCAAAGATCAACAAATCTGGCTGTACTGGGTACTGAACATAAATATGCAAAGATCAGTGTTGATGGAGTAATTGACAAATTTACATATATATTAGGTGGGTCAGTGGTGTGAGTGTTAGGGCAAGTTTGTAAAAAATCAGAGTTCTGATATAATCTAATCTTGATTAATCTTCTGTGTTACTAATTAAAATTTTTGTTAATATTTGTAGGTTCACAACAGTGTTCTTTTTAATCTTATGTAACGAAAATGTACTCTTTTAATGTCTGTACAAAGTGTCAAATGATTTCTGTAGGTAATCACTTATAAGTGTCGGTTAATCGCTTTACAACACAAACTTAATAGCTTTCCTAATCACCCTGTATGGGATGCCACTTATGTGCCTCCCAGAGGCCCTCTTTCCTCAGCCTTTCTCTTGGGCACCACATGCTTACCTGGGGGGTGATGGAGCCCACGCAGTCCCCAGGTCGCCCTCAGTCACTGCGTCATTGCCTTCATGTTTGCACATTTGGTGTCTTGTTTAGAAAGTCCTTCCCTGCCCAAGGAGCTTGAAGATTTGCTCCTATGATAAAAGTTTTATAGTTTTGTCTTTCATACTTAAGTCTTTAATCCACCTGGAATTGATTTCAGTATGTTAGTGATTTAAGAGTTCAATTTATTCTTCACCCCCACAACAACCCATTGATAACCCAAACTTCTTTTTTGAAAAGTCTCTCCTCTCCCCACATATCTGCAACACGAACTTTCCCATAAATCAGGTGCCATATTTGCCTGGGCTATTTGTGGGCACTCTATTCTGATCATTGTCGACTTGCCTATGCCTAGTAGCGCTGTGATTTAATTACTTTGACTTGACAATAACTCGTGATTTCTGCAAAGGAAAGACCATGCAACCCCTTTCTCTTCTTCTTCTTGACTATTATTGACCTTAGTATTTCCAATTATATTTTAGGTTTTGACTTGTCAAGTTCCATGAAATACCCTATTGACATTTTCATTGGAATCGCATTACATCGGTAGCTCAATTTGGGGAGCTGTTCGACAACTTTATAATACTGAGTTTCTCTTCCACTACGTTGGGTCTTTAATATCTCCCAAAAGATTTTTGTAATTTTCATCATAATGGGCCTGTATAAAGTTCATTGGACTTTTTCCTAGGTGTTTTATGTTTTGTGTGTGCATGTTTGACTATTTTATTTTCAAACTCTGTATATGGAATTCAATTCACTTTAACATATTGATTTTGTATTCAGAAAGTTGCTAATTCTCTTACTAATTCTAATAATTGATCTTTTGATTTTTTTAAGCTTTCTACATAATCATATCACCTGTGTTAATAGTAAGAGTTTTGTTTCTTCCTTTCCAATCTTTATACATTTCATTTCTCTGTCTCTCCTTTCATGCAGGCTAGTACCATTGGCACAATATTTAAATATAATTGGTGATCATGCATCATGACTTAAACACCAGTGGCTTCTAAGACATATATCCTAGATATCATATCTTAAGATGCATTATGGGAATAAAGAAGTTCATTTTGTTATTTTTAATATTATTCCTATATATCATATCATTTTTTGTATGTTTTCTATGTTGAGTGTATATATATATATATATAGAGAGAGAGAGAGAGGGAGAGAGAGATTTTATTTTATTTGAGAGAGAGAGGGAGAAGAACTGCACACTCACAAGAAAAAGAGAGAAAGAGAGAGAGCGCCCCAGTGTTGGGAGAGGCAGAGAAAGAGAGAGAAGCAGACTCCCCACTGAGTAGGGAGCCCGATGCGGGCTTGATCCCAGGACCCTGGAATCATGACCTGAGCTGAAGGCAGACGCTTAACTGACTGAGCCACCAGGTGCCCCTATGTTGACAATGTTTTAAAACTTAAAAATAAAATTTTAAACAGAAGTTTGAGTAGAAACTAGCCAATTTAGGGGAAGAGAACTAATTTGGGGATGCTGAATCAGAGAAAACGTGAGAAAAGTTTAGAGAAGGCAAGCATGCAAGCTATTTGAGGAGCACTGACTACAGAGAAGGGGAGGAGGGTCCTTCCAAATGAAGATGCTCAAGTGGGCAGGGGGCAGGGGCTGACCAGTTAATGATGTAGCAAGTGGGGAGTTTTAGAGCCACATGGATTGTGAGGGCTGGAATGTTGGAGATCATGCCTGGACTCTGATTCTTGCTGACGTTATCTCCTGCCCCATCTCCCTCTGGCAGGATACCACATCACTGGACATCCCCAAAGGGACGAGATCATTTCAAACCTCTGGGCTTTGAACAGTCCTTTTCTTCTGTCTGGAGTGCCCGAGCCAACATTGCTGAGTCCTTATTGACTTTTGTAGCTCAGTGTAGATAGAACCACCCCTGGGAAACCCTCCCTATGTCTCTCCCACTTTCCCAAAGAAAGACCAAATCCCTCCTTACACTGCTTCCTTTGTGTCTTGTATGTATATCTGCTCATATTGTTCTTGTTTTTACGTTCAATGACACTCTTTCCTTAAAGACTGTGAGTTCCTCAATAACTTAGCACAGCACTGTGGACACAATCACAAGACCCAACGTTCATTGAATTTTTGCTATGTGCCCCGAAATACACTAAGCTCTTTTCAAGAATTACTAAATAAGAGGTACTCGAAAATTTCTTTTTAGATGGGGGCTGGGAGCAGTTTGCCCAAACCCACAGAACTAGTTAGAGGCAGAGCCCAAGTCTCCCGACACCAATTCCATCAGCCCTGCCCTCCTCCAAACATAGGCACCATATGCAGTCTGATCCGTGTAATCTCTTGGCACTTCCTGATCTGAGTCCCTTTCTTTGCTGCTATGAGTTTCCAGACATTTGGGCCAGTACTTTCAGAAAGTGTAACAAGACTCCTTCAGCCAATATAACCAGCAACTCTCAGAATAACTACAGAGAGAGGTCTTTGCCATCCCAGGGGGGCAAAAATTGCCTGTAAGCCAGCATTCCTATTATTAGCCAAGAAGTGAAATGGTTCAGGAGAGATTTCCTGCAAGCTCATGTACTCTCCTACTTTCTTCTCATCTCATCCTCTAAGTCCATTTGCCAAACTGACGGGGGCGGGGGCTGCCCCTCCACTATTGTTCTTCTGCTGCGTGTGCGTACCTGTGCACGTATGTGTGTGCCTGTGAGCGTATGAACACATGTGCGTTATTCGCAGGTGTGCATATGTATGTGCGCTTTCTCTTTGCTGGGTCAGACAGGAACAAAACCTATTTTCCAGAAAAGAAAAGCAAGTTCACTTCCTTCCTTTCCTCCAAGGACCACGGGAATTCAAAGCTGAAGTGACTTAGCCACATGGATCCTGGAAATTGTGAATCCTGCAGCTAGATTTTAGGAAAGAACATGTCTGACAGATGTTCTCTCAACAGCACAACATATTTGAAGTTGGAATAATTTCAGAATATCCAGGACACACAATAAAGGGAAGAACATTGCATTTGGGATTGGAAGCACCGATCCCAGCTAGTAAGGTTGGGTTTGTTTGTTTATTTGTTTGCTTTCATAAATACTATGTGCCAAATAAAGGGCTAAACATGTGATGAGGATTTCCTCAGTTCTTCTAGAACCCAGGGTCTTATTCTGGGAAACAGAAACCTCACTATATTGTCCTGAGTGAGAAGGAAAAGAGAATTGACCTTTGTCGACTCCTCTAGTGTTAGCCATTGTGTTAATGATGACGATGACCATGATGATGATGATGATGATGATGATATGATGATGATGATTTCACTTACGGAGAACTTAACCAAGTGTCAAGTGCAATGCCAAGTGCTTGGCATGAAATATTTGACCTTATTGCACCTTCTGGGGCAGACGTTCCTATTTGCCACTTTTTACACATAAGGACTGTGAAGTGTAGAGAGAATAAGTAAGGAACTTACCCAGGGTCAAAAATAAGAGATGGGGTTAAAGACAAGTAATAGGGTTCCTAGAGAAACTGTTAGTACCTATTTCGTGCTCATAAGAAAACTGTGGCCAAGGTGCTGAAATCCCCCCATTATGGACAAGAGAGGAGGGAACAACATGAAACTCCATCCTGTCTACTGCTGGACAGTCATGCCCATGTTCTTGCTTTCTGATAACACATGTTTCCTCCTGCCTGATTAGAATTCATTGTTGGAAACAGCATCAACCACCTGAAGTCACCCTTGGCTTTCCTTTCCAGCTTCTATTCCCCTCTGTGCACTTAAGAACGGTCCACTTCCATTCATTCATTCAATAGAAGACTTTTGAGAACTAGCTTTGGGCTAGGCATGGTGCAGTCCCTGTGATCAGAAATAACCAAATTAAATGAAGAGCCTGCCCTAATAGATATCACCGTGCAGTAACGCCCTGTCCCACCCAAGATATTTGGGTGTCAACAATAGAGCGGCCACCATGTGCCTTCCCTCAGCTTGACTCCTTTCTGTCACATTCTGGAAACAGCCTCTGTGTAGACTGTGGCTGACCCATCACCTCTGGGCTTCACCCCGAATGCCCAGCCAGCCAGACACACTCTCAGCCTTTTCAGCTGACTTTAGTCACACACTGTGCTCGGCCCTGAGCTGACTGCCTTTTTGTTTGTTTTCCTTAACTTTTTAAATCATAGAATTTTTAAACATATATGAAAGCAAAGAGGAAAATACAATGAATCGCCATGTACCCACCCATCACCCAGCTATTTCAAAGATCAACACTTTCTCAATCTTCTTTCATCTCTCTGCCCCCACACTCTTTCCTTGCGTTCTTTAAATCAAATTCTAGGTATATTGTCTTTTTAATCTATAAATAATTTGGTATGCATATCTACCACACAAGGGCTTTTAAAAAAACATTACCGCCTTGCTATTATTATCTCTCAGAAAATAAACAGTATTCCTGATAGCGGATGTCCCATTCTCTGTTTTCCTGATTGACTCAAAAACGCCCTTTCACAGTTTGTGTTTGAATTAAGATCCAGACAAAGTCTTCACATTGTATCTGATTGATATGCTCTCCTAAGTTACTTTTTTTTAAATTAAATTTCTTATTTTGAGACAATCATTGCATTGCATGAAGTTGTGAGATTATGCGGGACAGATCCTGGGGACCCTCCATCCAGTCACCCGGAATGGCCGCATCTTGCAGAATTAGAGAACAGTTTCAAGTTTCACACCAGGATCTTGACTATGGATATTGTCACCGAGCTGACTTTTGAAAAAATATCAGTATTTCAAAAAAACTCATAAAACAATAATGGTTAACTAAGAAAAGCTGTTTTCTTTCTTGTTGAATTCACTCAGTCTCATCTACCTTTACTTCCTTTGTAGGAAGAAAAACACTCTCTCAAGGATGCTTTGATAGGGGCTCCCCCTAATGCATACCCACTTCATTATGGTCACACCCCCCATTTTCCAAAGGGGTCAGCCCTCACCTCAGAGAAACACAGGCCAGCACGAGTGTGGCAGGTTGGTCTGGTTTCCTTTAGATCCTATTAGTTCTCCAGCATCACTGCCGGACCCTTGCACTCAGAGGCAGTGCCTGTACAGCCTTAGAGGACACCGTCCGTTATACCCTGTGACAAATGAATCTTTGGGGATCACCCTTAAGGTGAGTCAGGCTGTGAATCACTGTCTTCACCACCACTCTCTTGGTGGGGCAGATGGCCTCTCCAGACCCAGGGCAGCAGGTGTCACACATTCATACAACTGCTAGTGTGCAGAATGGATTGCTTGAGAGTGTCACTGAGTTATATATTTCTCGGTAAATGATCTTATTTGCAATTCCTTTTGGAGCAGCCAAACAGAAATTAATGGGCTTTATTGTGTGTTCCTAATATTTGTAGATGTCTTTTAGAAGCGACGAGACCTGCTCTCAGGGTCCCAACAGTTGTACACATGTATTGGGGGGGATTGAGGTTGGGCCTTGGTTGTACATGTGTGCACGGAGAGGACAAAGGAAAGGAGGCTATTTTTAAGCACCCCCTATGTACTGGGAACTGTGGTAGAAACTGCACATGCCTCTTACCTTTACATCCAGACAATTAGATTTATGAAACAAGATGGATCTCTTGAGTGCAAGTCAGGTCAAACCAGAGCCCAGAGTGCACACTCTTTCATCCTTGGATCAGTCTCTCAGGGTAACTGCTGTGCTCTGCACTGTGAGGGTCATGGGAACGTATCATGGAAACTTCCAAAGGAACTCAGATTTTGGCCTTAGGAAGAGTATCTTAAGAGATGGCATAAAAATTGCTTTAAGTACCGAGAACCCCCATCATCACACTATTTATTCATTCATAGTACTTACCAGTATTGGAAAAGAAAATATTTGCTGCTTATTTGATTTTTAAATTAATAAGTTAATGAATTTTTGCTTATTTGATTTTAGTTTTATCTTACCCTCTAGAATGAAAGAGGAAACATGTCTGTTTGCTTCTCCATAGGGCTGGTGTCTGGAACATAATAGGCACTAAATATATATTGATTGCATGAACAAATGAATATTTTGAGAGACTAAACAAGATAAAGTGAAAGGTCTGTGCCTGGGATTTAGCTGGTGCTTAAAAAAAAAAAATGGGATCCTTTTTACGACATGAGGAAGGGAACATGCTTGCTTGCATTAAAGGTTGCATAAAACTTGGCCCCAAGCTCCCTTTCCAGCCTCATCTCCTCCTGCTGCCCTACAAATGTTCTTTCCTCCACCCACACTGGTCTTCTTCACCTCTCTGCACCTGCTGACACCAGTTCCCAACACCAGAATGCCCTCCCCCCACTGTCTTTCTCCCATATCAGCTATTCTCTCTCCTGGTCTCATGTGAGAATCCTTTAGTCTTCTAAGATCCCATGGAGGTTCCTGAGGAACAACCACAGTTGCGAACCACTCATGTGCTTGGTGTCTGTGCAGCTCAAGGAGCATCTGGCTGGAGGGATTTGAGATGTAGGCAGCTATTGTTAAGGACAATTTGCAATTCTGACAAAATGATACTTATCTCAAGACCTGCATTACCTCCCACTTCCTCCCTGTCAGTCCTGCTGGACACCTCCCTGCTCTGAAATTCTGTGTCCCCTCAATTTCACCATACTTCTTTTGACACCAGTTATATTCGACCTTGATTTCATAAGTTATTTTTCATGTCAGTTCTTTTGTTTATTTATTCAGATCTCCATAAAGCAGAACATTTGCAAAAATACAATGCTTCACAGACAGTTGAGAGCTTCTCTTAACATCTCACTCAGATTGGCTCCAAGTCCAAGTCTCCTTCTTGCTGATTGACAAAGAAAGTTGTCCCGTAATGACATGACCCCAAGTTCTCCTTGCCCTAACACCCCACACAGCCTCACTAAAAAGCAGGAGAACATGGGAGGGAAGCAATAAAGTGAACTCAACTAACAGAACTTCCCTCCTTCCCAGGGAGCTGGCTCTGTCCCCGTTCTTCTTCCTGTTGTTTTTCGCACCTAGCGCATTCATCCAACAATCATTTCTTAAACATCTACTTATGTGAGCCAAAGGAATGAACAAACTCCTCTATAGCAGTCTTGACCTCAGATAAGTTCTAGAACATTCCCTACTACACATTAGTGGGTCAGGAGCAAACTGAGATGTATTCCCGACTCTTCTTCATCCTCATCCCATTTTTTTGTTTGTGTACAAAAAAAAAAAAGTATGAGATTAGGGGAAATTGGAAGTGGGGAGTTACATAGGCGCTGTCTATGTTCTTTGCTCCATTTTTCTATAAACCTAAAACTGCTAAAAATAAAAAGTAAAATTTAACAATTCAACAGATTTGTGTTTTGATCATTTAATATGTCCCAAGTGCTGTGATAATACACAGTTTTAGAACCCGGATGCAGTGTTATTAAACCAAGCAGACACTTGTTGAGGATTTCCGATGTGTCAGGAATCATACTTAATACTAGGTATATACAGGTAATGGGAAAGAGCCAGTTCAGAGTCCAGGCAGGGACATGGGTGTACTCAAAGAACAAGCTTATGAATATCAGCAGGGTAGAAATGAGCTGCAAGAAAGAATTGACAGGGAAATAAACAGTATGGTCAGAGAAAAGACCCAGCTTAAATAAGTAGCATAGCATAAATTCTTGTGCTGGTGGAACTGACCAAATTCAAATTCTGGCACTATCACTTATAAATGTCGAAAAATTATGTGATGCTTCTGTTCTTTAGTCTCCTCTTCTATAAAATGGGATAATAATGCCTACCCCATACTGTTGTTAGAGGTTTAAATAAAATGTGTTAAAGTAAAAAATATGCTGACACTGCTGAAATGATAAAGAAGACTTTACTAAGAACTATTGCAATGGGTGTCAAGACTGCTGCAGGAGAAGAGTGAGATCTGGCTGAATTCTGAATACAGCAAAGACAATGGAGGTTTACAAGCACTGGGAGGAGTGAGGGGTTCAGTGGATAGACTCCTCTTAGTAAAAAAAGGAGATAGAGAGCGTAGGAGGATTCTTCCCGCACCAGCTTAACGGAGCTCCTGCTGAAGGCCGGCCAACACAGTCAGATACCAAGTGCTGGGGATGAGAAATTTGGTCAGACATGAAGGGTCATCCTACAGTAATTGTTGGAAGGGATTCTCACCACACTGGCTTAGTAGGATTCTTGTTTAAACTGGGCTGTGCAGGCTCCTCAAAGACAGGGGCCAGGGTTGGGGCCTCGTCAAGAAGAAGGCTCAAAAGAGATTGACTAAAAGTGGACAAGGAGAGAGTTTGTCAGTTGATGCATATGGAGTCCTTACATGGATACCTGGCTGCCTTGGTCTGCTCAGGCTGCTCTAACAAGACCAAGAGCCTGGCAAGCTTAAGCAACAGGAATTTATTTCCCACAGTTCTGGGAGATGAGAGGTCCAAGACTGAAGTGCCAGAATATTCAGTTCCTGGGAAGGGCCCGCTTCCTGGCTTGCAGACAGCTGCCTTGACGCTGGGTGCTCCCATGGCCGTTCCCTGAGAACACCGCATGGAGCCGGACATCCTCCTGTCTTCCTCTTCCGGGGAAAGCACTAATCCCATTGTGGGAACTTCACTCTCATGACCTCATCTCAACCTAATTATCTCCCAAAGTTGTTACTTCCACATAAGGGGTTAGGGCCTCAACATATGAATTTGGGGACACACACTGAACCCATAACACTGGCATATACTAGATATCCATTACTGAAGCCACTGAATCCCCGTGCATTCCATATTTTCCCATTATATTTTCAAGGTTTTGGAATGTTAGTTTTTAAATACAGGCACCTGCGTGGCTCAGTTGGTTAAGCTTCCAACTCTCAATTTCAGCTCAGGTCATGATATCAGCTCAGGTCATGATCTCAGGGTCATGAGATTGAGTCTTGCATTGGGGTCCATGCTCAGTGGGGAGTCTGCTTCAGATTCCCCATCTCCCTCTTCCTCTCTGCCCCATCCCGTTCATGTTCTCTCTCTCAAATAAACAAATAAATAAATCTTTGAATAAAATAAAATAAAAAAACAAATACTTTAAGTATGTCATTACATTTTTCTTTTTTTTCATTTAAAAATTTATTTTTTTATTCGAGAGAGGAAGGGGGGTGGCGAAGGGAGAGAGAGGAAGAATCCCAAGCAGACTCCCCTCTGAGCATGGAGCCCAACACAGGGCTCATTCTCATGACCCTGAGATCATGACCTGAGCCAAAAACGAGTCAGACGCTTAACCAACTGAGCCACCCAGGCACCCCTGTTGTTAATTTCTCTAGCTTAGAAGAGTTTAATTATTTTTCTGACATAGGTGAGTTTAATACAGAAAATTTTGTACCTGCTGTTTTTGCTTAGTTATAAACAAAGAATTTTTCCATGTTACGCTAAATACTTTATAAATGTATATGCAGAGTATGGAGTAAACTTACTTAATAAATAATATTTAGGTCACTTCCTACTTTTCCCTAAAGTCATTATTATCACAGATGATAATGCCTGCTCTTTAATTAGGATTGTTTCCTTTTTAAAAGATTATGAGAACAAGAGATCAGAATCAAATCCCATCACCGGCCTGTCAAGAACGGTGGAGCCTTCACTGCGAACGGTTCTAAGCCAAGGGGACACCTTCCTCGTCTCTCCACTGGGCCCAAGGGAAGCAACTGCCTTCTCCGAGTCTCATTTTGCTCGTCTGTAAATGGTCAAAAACTGCCATCTGCACCAAGTTGGTGCAAATATTAAATGATGTATCATATGAAAAAAAAATCTAGAAATGTATTTGAGGCAAGCAAATGACATAATATCCAATTTTACTGCAATAGTCTAGGTAAAACCTGTCTAACATTTCTTCCCAAGTTTCCTAGGACTTCCTCTTTTTCAGCCAGAAGTTCTTGGACCGATGTAGGCTGTGTTCAGAGCCCTCGGCAGGCGGGCTGCTTTTATCTCTTCTTGCTCACCAGCATTCACAGCTGAGAAGCAGGAGTCGTATTTTGTTTTTTTCTCTGATGTACAGGGAGTGGTCTGACAGTTGGAGCTCCTGTGGGGAGGAGGGGCTTGTCTTCCATTACATTCCCCCCATCCCAGTGCAGGATAACTGAACACAAATGTAACAGATGGACTAGACCCTTTGGGGACTGAGGACTGTGCAGACCCCAGCACGTGGCACTGTCTAGGGAAGGAGAGCAGCCATGTGCTCAGACTTACTCTCCCACCTCAGAAGACCACGTGGGTTAGTCCCCAGCATTATTAGAGAAGGGTGTCCAGCAACTCAATAGAAACTGGCTATTATTCAGAAGCCTCTCTTGATTACACATGTTACCAATACTTTGCGTATAATTTAATGGATTAAAAAACTTCCAGAAGCCAATATGGATGGACACCAAGTTTAAAAATCTGAGTGTTGATTTATTAAAATCATTTTTCAGATTTTACCTTATCCAGGATAAATACTAGTTGCATTGCTCAATAATTAAAATAATCCATCTATGATATATTTATTTTATATGTGCATACATATATTCACACACAGTTGTTTTGGTTTGGAATTTGGTTTGCTTTGGTTTGGTTTCATTTTTAAGATGAAACAGAGGGATACAGGAGAGCAACTACTTTCTTGACAGACCTCGAGCAGAATCTACCTCCAAGTCCCAATTTTGCTAAGTCACTTTATCAATTTGGTTCACCCTCTTCTAAGGAGGAAAAGCACTCAGGCCAGTATTGCAGCCCCACTTCCCGCCCACACTGTGGTTAGGACCAACTGTAAAAGTGCTTCAGAAAGATTAGAGTGCCATTAAAATGTACGAAACATTTGTTGTGATAATTTCACTACTCTAGTTTCTGGGAAAATTAGCTCTTAAGTCCAGAAAAATCTAATGTCAAATATTCAAAACAGAAGAGGTAAGCCAATAGTAAAAGCATGAACTCTTCATACTAAGTCTGAGGAGGTATGAGTTGCTTTGTTGCAAATTAGCCACAACCTTTCACAGACTTCTGTTCTAGCTTCCTCTGTAGTCTCAATCCAGTGACTACATATGCTAGCTCTGAGATATCCTTACAAGCTTCCACTGGTTCACTCATGCCAGGTCTGGCCAATGTAGATCATTTGTCTAATGTGTAATTCTTATGAAACCCTGATTCATAGTACTCATTGAAGTTCTGCTTCCCTGGTTGAGCTCTTATTAATGTGTGTGTGTGTGTGTGTGTGTGTGTGTGTGTGTACCGACATTTGCTGCTTGCATAGCCTAATTCTGACTCAAAGACCAGCCCTTCAATATCTGACATCCACCCCATCTCCCTGACCTTTCCTCAGTGACCAAGCTATGAGAACATAATTGTGGTTGACCACAATGAACACATGCCTTAGAGCTTACAAGAAGTGTTCGGCTGTGGTTTTCCTGATCTGAATCAGAGGGTCAGCTTTCGGGATCTACTCTTTCCTTGTGAAATGACCGAAATCAAAACCCCGGGGCCTATGGGAACAAGAGAGGCCTAGAGGAGAATGGGCAAGAACCTATAGCTGTAGCTCATATATCTATAGAGATGATCCCTTCCTCCGGTGGGTTGCATGTGGAAGAAAATCAGTAGTCAAGAGTTCTAAGACCCAGTGCTTACTTGCCACTACCCTGAGACACATGCTCATTTCACCTTTCTGAGCTTTAACCTTTCTATCTTTGAAATGTAAACATCTTCAGTCCACGAGGCTGTGGAAATGATCGCCTCTTATGAATACTAAAGCTATGTAATAAATACATAAGGTATATTATAAATACAAGATGATATATGTGCCTATCAATGTTCAATCAGAGAAACAGAACTTCTGCGAGCATTCTGGAATCGTAGTTTTATAAGAATTAGACTTTAGACAAATGATCTACACTAACTAGCCTTGACATGAGTGAGTGAGTCAGAGCTTGCTGGGGAAGCTCTTGCTAGGACATCCCGCTGCTGGACTGGGCTGTGAAGGAGGCTGGCATCGATGTCTGCACAAGGACCTTAGTGCTGCATAGACCCACCTCTGTGAATATGCAGCAGGCGATCCAGTGGTGGACGGGGTCACAGTGGTCAGCAGAACGGGGGATCAGCAAGAGCAACTGGTGATCAGTAGAATGGGCCTTGACTCCAACTTCTTACGTGCTAAAAATGCCTGTGATGACCCTCTCGGCAGGCACCACTGCTGTGGGCTACGTATGCTTTGACAGTAATCTAAGTAATCTCCAGCAGTGGCCCTTCTAGCCACAGGACAAACTCGCAATTCCCTAACATAGCATTCACAGTCTTTTTGAGTTCTATAGAATTCGGTACTTTTTCAGCCTTATCTGCTGATGACCCCCTGCTCACCTTACTTTCTGCACACAGTGAAATATTTGCCGCTCTCCAAGTACACTGGGAGCTTTCATCCCTGTACCTCCCATCTGTCCATAAAGCATTCCAGCCTGCATCTGCTTAGTGGCTTACTTACCCTGCCATCCCCTCAAATACAACAGTCTTAAAAAGTTAAGATGCATGTAGATCAAGGAAATTTAGCTACTCTAGGACAGGCAGAAGAGAGCTGTCCTCACCCAACATCCAATGTATTCACTGGTATTTGGGACTTAGAACCTCTCTCTGAAGAATATAGGGCAAGAATCCAAAGCACGTATCTCGTGCATTCAGCACATTTACATGGAGATAGAGGAGCCTGGTAGGAGGAAAATTATTCAGAACTCTGTTCACTTCCTTTTGAAGTTCAAAGTAATAAATAGTGTGATAGACTAGAGTGTCCCTGACCCAGTCACAGGTAGAACAAGGAGGCCCTGGAAGGCGCCCTACCACCACCAGCAATGAGAAGAGGCAGAGGGCAGACTATGGGGCTGGGTCAGCTGTGGGAGCTGGATCTCTCCCCAGTGTGCCTCTGGTACTAAAAGCTGTCCAGATCAGAACTCTGGCACTGCAAGTATGTATCTTGGGAGGAAACGGTTAAATTGTGTAAATCTAAAATGTTATCATATTGAAGGTATACCTAGGGACCTAAGCAGAATAACTAAACAGGACCTGGAGAGAAGAAGAGTTTCCCTCATAACTCAAGGACCTGCCATGGCCTGCAAGAGGCAGGAGCAGAAAGGAAGGCATCTGGGGTACCAGGCTGTCAATACCGGCAGCAAGATGGAGGCCCTGGCACCAAAAGACAGAAGGGGGGATTGTCCATGGGGTTCGTGGCTGCAGATATGAATATCAGAGGGTACAAGGCAATTCTTCTTCTCATAGCAGCTTTCAGTAAGAACACAGGACCCCAACCAACTCCAAAACAATTTTAAGAGGAATCTTACAAAACTGAAGAAGTGAAAGGTTGAATTTGTACTGCTTGGGTAAACAGAACTTTAAGCCAGTCTAGTTTGAATAGTTAATGGAAATGTAGCTTTATTGTGCTATCCCATGCTGATGGGCCTTTGGTGATGGGGTTATACAACAGATGAAGAACATAAAACCGAGAAGGAACAGAAAGAGGGAGGGGAAAAGAAACTAACATCTTCTGGGTGCTATGTGCTGGATGGAGCCTGTCTTTGCCCTCAGGTTACCCCATTCCAGTGCTCATTGGATCTTTATAACACACCTGCAAGGGAGGCATATTATCCGTGTCTTACTAAAGAGCAAGCAGTTCAGAGAGGCCAGTCCAAGAAGATGCAAGTGGCAGTGCTGATTCTCCAGAAACCCAAACCATTGTGCTTGTAAGAGAGATCTTCCCAGTCACTTAGATCTCTATCCAAATTAAAGACAGGTGGGGTGGCTGGCTGGTTCAATTGGTAGAGCTTGTGACTTTTGATCTCAGGGTTGTGAGTTCAGGCCCCATGTTGGGCACAGAGCTTACTTAAAAAAAAAAAAAAAAAAAAGCGATTGACCAAAGAATGTTCATTTAGTTTGGGACATTCACAAACACCATATTCCTTCTGGGAGTGTCATGTTATCACCCAACCTCATTCTGTTTGGATGTTAGCAAATCTTGCTTCCTTTCTTCCAGACTTTTCCAACCATAACAGATTGCCAGAATTAGAAGGACAGAATGTGCTCTTAGTTAGTCCATAATTACAGATTAAATGTCCCCTTTTCGATGTGAGGAAGTATTTTCTCAACTAGAAAATTATTTTTATGACAATTACACCAAACTGGATTTCTAAGGAAAATGCTAGATGGATATATATATATATATATATATATATATATATATATATATCTGATATATATATCTCCATCTGCAATTACACACACACACACACACACACACGTATATAGCATCCTCCCCCAAAATTCAGTTACACACATATATACACACACATATCTATCCATCTATCATCTATCTATATATCTATGTATACACACACATAAAATTATATATTTGCAATTACACATAACTGATCCATCTGCAACTTTACATATATTTATGCAACTATTATATATACAATATATTGTATAATTATACAATATATAATGTATGTAGAGTTAATTGGCAAATTGGGTGGTGAAGGATGGAAGCTAAAATAAGAATTTAGGAAAGAGCATGTTTTGTATATTCCAGATATTTTCTCATGCACCTTATGTAGTGTTGCCTCATCTTGTGTTCACCACACCCTTGGAAAATAGATATTTCTGTCCACATTTTAAAGATGAAGAAAGAAGTTCCGGCAAATTAATTTACTTTCGAAGTATGCACAGGTAAGTAACAGAATGTATTATTAACTCTACATCTGAACACTTTTATTAACTAAAAGAAACCCTGCACCTAATTTTAAAACTGGCTTAATAAGCTGCCCATCCCCTGAAGGCAAGAGATGGTGTCAATTTGATAACATGCTTGTATCCCATACTCAGAAAAATGCCTAGTACATAGGAGGTAACCAATGCATTTATTGATGAAGTGAGTCCTGACCTATTGGCATTGTTCTGGAAACATCCCTAATGCTCTGAACTCTATTTATAGAGATAAAACTTGGAATGGAATGCATATCACTAGTTCCTAAACTCAGCTTGGGTCTGCATGACCTAACATGTGGGCAGTCCTCCTTCTAAAAGCTAAAACCAGAACATACTGCTCTGATAATATGCTGTGTTTGCATGAACTCTTGCACTTAAAAATGCATTACTGTTGGGGCGCCTGGGTGGCGCAGTCGTTAAGCGTCTGCCTTTGGCTCAGGGCGTGATCCCGGCGTTCCGGGATCGAGTCTCACATCAGGCTCCTCTGCTATGAGCCTGCATCTTCCTCTCCCACTCCCCTGCTGTGTTCCCTCTCTCGCTGGCTGTCTCTCTGTCACATAAATAAATAAAATCTTTAAAAAAAATACATTACTGTTAGGTAGCTCGTGTCAATTTTTAGTCTATAAGGTTTAAGTATGCAACAAATCTTTGGAATCCTCTCCCAAAAGGAGGACATTCCAGAATTTTTTCTAAAAAATATCCAGAATGGTCCATCCGCAAATCTGTGTGCAGACTATTTTCTCTTATAGCAAGGATGCAAATATGACCTTACCTCCTCTATTTAGTCTCATCCCTCCAATTTAGCTACACGCATACACACACACACACACACACACACACACACGAACACAGCTCCAGGCTTTAAGAGACATACAGAAAAAATAGCAGTTGTATCCAGATTTATTTTAGCACTTAAAGCCTTGTTAGAAAAGTAAGAGAAGCAAGCATAAATGACTAACAGCACTATAAGACAATCAGTCACCAACTGCAAGATTAGGTATAGGTCATGTCAGATTTAAGATGAGTAAAGGGCAAATCAATATTAGAGGATCCCAGAAATGTAACAAAGGCAGAGAAATATACTATACAACCAAATCAAACCTCTTTGCCTTGAAGATAGTAGACAGTAGCTTGAGCTGACTTACACAGAAATGGGAAGTGTGTGATAAGGGTAGAAGGACACGTGTCTACTGGGTGCTCAGGAGGCAGATGCTGGAGTGGATTTAGGAGTGCAACAATATACTAGGGGATAAGGTCTGTGAAAGGAAAGAGGAGTGGGAGAAGGATTGAGCAGGGAAAGCTTTCAGGTGGAGGAGGACCAACCATTGTGACAGTGAAGGGGGAGGAACCAAGAATGAACAGGGAGAGTCTCAGAGTGATACAGATTTGAAAGTCTCAGCCAACTCAATGGGGAATTTGGAGTCAGGATTGACACTCAGAGGAGTCCTGGGTTGTACAGAGATGACCTGGCTCTAGAACATCCATGACACTCAGTCATTGCTAAGGGATGACCACAAGAGCATGGCAGGAGCTGACCGCAACCCCTTATTGTGTTGGATTTGGGCTGCAACTCATCCTCATCACTCCCACCCCCAATGCCCATTCTAAACTCCCCATTGCCCTTCAGAAACCACATCAACTGGTTTTCATGGCCGTTCTAGGCAGGGCTCTCCAGAGAATCAGAACCAATAGGACCTGGATCTGGAGAGGTCTCTCTCTCTCTCTCTCATTCTCTCTCTCTCTCTCTCTCTCTCTCTCTCAATCTCTGTCTTTCTGTGTGTCATATTATCTATCTATCATCTATCTATCCTTCTATATATCATCCATCATCATCTATCAAAAGAGATTTCTTTGAAGGAATCAGTTGACACAATGGTAATTGACCTACTTGTTTGAAGGTCTGGCTGAGTAAGTCTGGAATCTTTAGGGCATGCTGGCAAATTGGGAACTTAGGCAGGGTTGCTGCTGTGGTCTTGAGGTAGAATTTCTTCTTCCTCAGAGGAACTTCGGTATTTGCTCTTAAGCCTTTCAACTGTTGAATGAGGAGCAGTACTTAAGGTGAGCTAGTTGCAGATGTTAACCACATCTATTCCGTGCCTTTAATGCAGCACCTAGGTCCATGTTTAAGTAACTGAGTCTAATAGCTTAGCTCAGCTGTCACGTCAAGTTAACCATAACAGTGGTTTACCTGTGAATGTGACCCAGGACCCACTTCCTAAGTGCCTGAGCCCTGGAAACCATTGCCTTCTCTGACCAGGTTTGCTGGACCTGCACAGTCCCAGCTGGTAGGGACTACTGAACGACCACACATGGTTCATCTGAGGTCTACACCCATGCCCCCACTCCATTGTGCAAAGATAGCCATAGGAAGCACAACTGATTAGGATCGATTACTCTTCCCTAGATGATGACTCCTCTTCTCTCACGCTGGATCCTGGACACAAGGGGTCCAAAGTGCCTAGGCAGCAGCCATAGCATGTTGTTCAATGGGACCCTTGTGTTGCCTAGAAGGAGTGCCCCCTTCTACGGACAGAACTTCTCAATCTACAAAGCCCAGAGTTGCAGGGATAAGAAATACAAATTTTCCCCTTTGGTCACTGAGAACAAAGGAAAGTGAAGCCATTCTTGCTTCCACTCTTTGATTCCCCAACCTGGGTATCCTTCCTATTGGGGATACAGGGCTATGAGGAGTTCTCTGAGCCAGCATATATACTACCGTGACAGGAGCAGGATTTGCTCCCACTCAGTCTTGCTCCAGAGTCTGTGCCTTTAATCACTGTGCTGCAATGACTCTAAATAGATGTATTGAATTAGTTTCTTAGGTTTTCATTTTCAATTCTCAAATAGACAAACACTTTAACACAATTGGTCCAGAGGATCCATTTTTTGTAGTCCTATGTTAAGGGGGAAGTATCATATAAGAAAAATGTCATGTAATGTTCCAGCTCATCTATCTCCAGCATGAGAGGGGACAATTCTCAAACAGAGCAGATGATGGTGGATTGTGGGCCAGGCAGCTTGCCCAAAGCACACTGGCCGCACCAATACATATTAAGGTCAGGTGCTGTCTTGGGCATTCTTTTCTTGTCCTTCTAGCAGCCATAGCGACATGCCACCTAGACCTCCCTTCAAAAGGAAACCTGGTGCAAGGAGGAAGTTTAGTTGCAGCCTCCATTGGCTATACCTTAGGGATAGGCTGCAGTGTTTGCACTGAGTCCACACCCCCCAGGGCTGCTCTGAGTCAATGGCTGCACTCACCAGGGATAATAGAGAATGGTCATTCTGCCCAATGCAGGACTCTTGCTCTGGGGCTCCCAGTCCTTGACTGAGACTCTCTCAGAGCTGCAGTGCTATCTGAGGCCTTGCAGGAGCCAGACCTACACTAAGGTTGGCAGACTTTTCCCAGCTACTCATGTGTGTTCTTCCCTTTATCCCTCACAGAAGTCCTCCCCGACACATTTCTTCTAATTCCCTCTTGGTCATGAACTTCTCAGACGACTTCCCAGAGGACAGTCCTGAATAGCACTGGGTGTGGGAAGTTTAAATAGAAATAGCTGCTCAGTTTCAGAGATGGAGGACGATCTTGACAAGTATGGGGACACTGAGAGGCCCCACCCAGATCCACCCTTAATGACGTCCGTATGGCTCCGTCTGCTGAGAGCATTGTCAACATACGGCCTCCAGGTCTCAGTAACTTGATTTCCTATGGTGGGCTTCGGAAAACCTCTGAATTCTCTGGGCCTTAGCATCTCTATCTGTAAAATGAGGGTCTTGGAAACCCTTCCAATGTCAAATCTTCTTATTCTATCATCCCCTCCTTCTCTGTTAAATATATCAATTATCAATGAATTGATATTCAGTGAAACATCGATCAGATAGAGCTTGATAAACAGAAGGAAACTAATCCCCAATACCAGGTCTCTACCACCCAGATCCTAATTTGATGATATGTTCTCAGTTCAAGGGTGAGCCCAGAGACCAATTTTCCCCATTTCCTTCATTAGTATCTACAGTCTAGTTATTATTGGTGCAATGTTGAGTCACCCTGGAGCCCTATGAAAGTCTTGGCCTTCCACAAAGCTCCCTGGGTTAGGGTCACTCGGATCTTCTTCCCAAATCCAGGAACAATATGATGTATCACAGAAATATTCGTAACCACAAAAGGAAAGACAGGAAAAATTTTACCAGCACACTCATTCCTTGTGGCATGATGATCTTTTCATTGGTTTAGGATTTATTCACCCTAGGTAAGTAATTTTCTAACTGTGGGGTAGCTGGGAAAGTGTGGACCGAGCAAGGGGGTGGAAGATGGGTAGAGTCAGGGCATAAAGCTCTCACTCACCCCGGTTCAAGTCCATAAACTCAGCTCTTTTGTTATTTATTTTCTTTGTTTATTCTTTGGGTTCTTTGTGAAGAAAAGTCCTTTGGAAAAAAGCTTTTGGGGTTAAAAATTTGAAAGCCCCTGCCCTGGAGAACGTTGCTACACATACAATCCTCATGACAGACTCATGCAGTAGTTATTAATATTATCCATTGTTACTAACAAAGGTCTGCAAACCTCAGAGTGATGAGAAAACTTGCTCACTAATAAGTCACTGAGCAGGGACTCAAAGGCAGGACGTCTGATCATAAATACATTTATTCTTTCCGTTACATCTCAGAAACTTTGAAATTTTATAACAGCAGAAAATTCTAGACTTGTAGGATTTCATATTTCCCAACTTTATTCAAGATTAATTCAGCATATTTTAAATGAATTCCTTGTGCAATAATATACCTACCATTTTAATGCAATTATTATGTGTCAGTCACAATTCTCTGCTCATTTACAGACATAAATGCAACATAAATGAACTCATTGACTTTTATTTAATCCACCACCAAAATGTTTTAAGTGCCATTATTAGCCCTTTTCTACAGATGAGGAAACTGAGGCTTGAGAGGTTAAGTCACTGGTGTAGGGTCACATAGCTAGTTAGAGACTGGTCTAGAAGTCATTCTTAAGCAATCTAACTAGTCAGTCCACTACTACATGGGATGTAGTTGAATTTAGGTGCTGGGGATTCTGGGTGAATAAGACATTGTCCCTGTACTTCTCTAGCTCCCCTGCAGGAATGTGGCCTCTAAATAAGGTTTAATATGGAAGTAACTGTGCTATCCCCATAAACATTGGTCTGCAAATCAGTGAATTTAGAAGTAAAAGTTTATATGGGATTAGTTTCACCTAAGGTCAAAGTTCTTAAGAAACTACGTAAGATGGTAGTGTCTCTTAAATTTTGAAGAAAATAATCATACCAGCTTTGGGAAAGGTTATTAAGAAGATCTCGGTGAATATAGCCTGTGGTAGAGGCAATGCATAAATCACGGTGGACGAAAGGCAGAAGAATATGATACTGGAAAACCAGCCCTCACATGTGATGGGGGACTACACACTACAGGCTCTCTGAGAACTTAAGTGAAGGTATCTAACTATTGAAGGAAGAGATGAATTACCCTGCTAGGCCCATGGTTTATGAATGCATGCACATTGTCTACCAAATGTTCACGGTTGCTGAGAGCACACAACCCAACTCTTATCTCTATTCCTCTGCTGTCAATAACGCACAAGACCAGAATCTGTTCAGCAAAACTTTGGAGGATGACATATTTTCCTCATTTCAACTTCCATGCTTGTTTTAAATAGTTCCCCGGTAGGACAGCAGTATGTGGGTTTTGCTTTAAAGCACGCTCAATATAAAATTAAAATCACGATTTAAAAAAGAAAAACAAATTGGACAGATGTTGCAGATGGAAACTATTGGAGGTGAGTCATGGCCAAGCCGTTAGTGGTGGAATGTTTCTTGTAGTTGGAACTGTCAAAACAGGCTTCCAGTGCACACAAGGTGAAATGCAACCCTCCAGAGAGAAATTTTCATCATCATAAAATCTAATCTCTCTAATTTTAGCTTCCGAAACCTGTGCTGCCTGATCATATAACACCAAGGGGGAGGCAAGAAGGAAGTAGCAGGTTAATGTCCACTCTGTTTGATCTGGCTGGTGGCTTCTCTTTTGCTGAATCAGCTTCTGAACATTGGTGAGAATATGGAGACAAGATGAACTACTGGTTAGTTGGAGAGGGTGGGCAGAAAGAGACGGCAACAAGAGGAGAGGCAACGTTGGGGACCAGCACTGAAGGTATATAAACTTTTGTGCTGGGACTTTTCTGAGCCTTCATTTTTGTTTGTCTGCTTGAATGTAAGTCTTGAGTATAATGATAATTATCTCCTGGAGTTATTATAGGGAAAGAGAAAACATGAAACATTTCTACCAAAATTGATTTATAAATTACAAAGCACCATGCAATTAGTGGTCATGCTGTGTTCTTTATTTTTTTAAAGATTTTATTTATTTATTTATTTATTTATTTATTTATTTATTTATGGGGGGCAGGGGGAAGGGCAGAGGGGGAGGGAGAGGGAGAGAGAGAATCTCAAGCAGACTCCATGCTAAGTGTGGAGCCCAATGTGGTGCATCATCTCACAACTTTAACCAACTGAGCCACCCAGGGGCCCCTATTTTGTTTTTGATTATAAGACAAAATAACCCACAAAGTAAGCAAAATGGAGCAAATGGAAGGAAAATGATGAAATTTGGTTTGGGGAGCCTGGATTCTAGACTGAATCTACCCCTCAGTGAAATACAGTGAGTTGATTCATGTAAACTATCTGGAAATGTGCCTGGCCACGATAACGTCAGCAAAGGTTCGTTAGAGTTGGCAGGGCTTTCAACTTTTCTGAGCTTCTATTCCTTGTCTGTAAAATATGAGTCAGTGCATCTACTTCACAGGCTACTGAAGGAGAATTAAAATAGTAATATATAAGAATGGAAGTTATGAAATATTTACAAATTGGCTATTATTATTATTTTTTATTGGCATCTGTGTTTTTATACCAAAGTTGAAAGGAACATGTTACCCTCCAAATATCAGCAAAAAAATTGATGATATAAAAATGTATTATTTTTAGGAACATGAAACAAATGCTTAGGTATTTAGCTTTTGCCTAATTTGGGGATGACATTTAAGTATTTAGTTTTTACCTAATTTGGGGGTGACACAATTAGCTTTAATTAAGTATTTAGCTTTTGCCTAATTTTGGGGTGGCATGATCGGATTTAATAAATATGAAGAGTGTGTTGGAAAAGTTTGAAGCTTTTCTTAAAGAGTGAGCAGAGGCTCTATCAGCCTATTGTAATTGTCAGATTAGAACTAGGAAGGCCTACACTCAGATGCTAGTGGTGATGGTAAAAACAAATATATTATGTTTAAGAGATTTGATAAGATTTCTCACTTAACAGAACAGACTTCAGTAGCAGGCAGCTTGTGATTCGGAGATCAGAAACTTGAAATCTCTTGCCAATAATGCTTTATGGTTTTGCCATACTTTTCACTTTCCTTGTGCTTTCAGATCAATCATCTTGAACCAAAAGCAAAGAATGAGGGACAGCCTTTGGTTGGCATCTGGTGTGGAATGGCATGTTAATGTCTGGTGTGGAATGACATGATGGTGTACAATGGTATATTAGCATCTGGTGTGGAATGGTATGTTAGCGTGTGGTATGGAATGGCATGTTAGTGTTTGGTGTGGGATGGTGTGGTGTAACAAGCCTTGATGTGGTGGGAATAGTGTATTATTTGTCATGAATCTGACCTAGGTTCACATTCCTGCTGAGGATCTTACTTTGTGCTTGATCTAAGGAAACTTTGTTAATCCCTGTGAAACTCCTTTCAAATTATTTTAATAATTATTGCATCCTCCTCCAGGACTGCTCTGAGAATTCAATGATCCAGTACACCCAGACCTGAGCCTTCACATAGTAAACACTTTGTAAAAGTTACTCTCTTTCTTTCACCTGCTCTGTCTTAGACCTCATGATTCTATGAAAAATATACCAAAAGAAGTTTTATAATCATACTCACAAATTCTTGGGTTTGAATAGGCTTTATAATAAAACCTTGAAGGTCAACAAATCAAATTCTCTTCATATATGAATTAGTAATTGGGCTTCGAAAAGTATGTGACTTGCATAAAACAGTAATTAATTTGCAGCTGAAACAGGACTAGTAGACTTAGTCTCCAGGATTCTAGTTCACAAGCATTCCCCAAGCTCAGATTTGACCTACGTCTTGGTTGCTTCGTTGGAGACATGCATCTGTGCCTTCAAGGGTCTTAGATTCCAATAAGGCAACACCAAGAACTACCCCTGGCCACATGCAAAGTACCAAGATGGTTAGAGGCTCCCTAGCTACCTTTTCTTCTGCATGTGTGAATGCAGCCATGCATTTTTCTAGTAACTTAACAGGCTAACAGCAGACCCGCATGCAAGACACTCTGTTAAGTACTGTACAAGGAGGAAATTAAATTCCATCCCAAGACAGGAGAGCCATGCAATCAGCTGTAGAGTAGGACAGAGCACAGATTTCAACATCTGGAAAAAATCCGAGTTCAAGTCCCACTTCCGCGGCTTAGCATGCACTCTGTTGGTCCAATTCCTAAACTACTCTAAGCCTTTGTTTACTTTCTTTTATTATGTGAAGAATTACACTTAGTCCTCAGATGGGTCATGAACACTGAATGCTATAGTGTGAAATGAAGAACTCAGCCTTTACTTGAGTTCTCCATCAATCACTCTTTCGTGGTGACTATTGTTAATAGCCATTGTTTATTATCAAGAGATGTAAAGCAAAGTGCTATGTAGCTGATCTTCTAAATTAGGTGTCAAAAAATTTTCCTGCAAATGGCTTGATAGTAAACACTTTCAGCTCTGTAGGTTGTAGAGTCTGCCTTATGACGACTCATTTCTGCTATTGCGGAATAAAAGCAGCCATAAACCATGTGTAAATGAATGGGTGTGGCTGTGCTACGATAAGTCTATAAACACAGGAGGCCAGTGTGGCCATAGTTTTCTGATTCCTAATCTAAATGGACAATTATGAGAAGGGTGGTTATAAGGAATGATTACTGGTTTGGTGACTGAACAGTAATCTCTGACTGTAGGGTTCTGGAGAGAGATAACAACAGAAGCGGAAGGAACGGCACAAACAGAGGCAAGACTGGGGAGCAGTCTGGAGGAAGGCTGGTGTTTCCTTGAGCCCAACGACCCCATCAGGGATCCTCCAAGCACCCAGTCCGAGCTTGGTCATATAGGACATGCTCATTGAAAGGAAACATGCAATACTGGAGCAAAAGACATTCTGGAGCTCTCCTACCTCAATACCCTCACATCCTTGTTGAACGACAACTTTTGAGCAGAAAGGTGACATGATTGATAACATGCTTTACTGCAAGAGAAGCGTAAGGGCAACTCTCTTAGGGCAGAATAAACAAGTAACAAGGTAACTAATCTAACAGAGGAGAGAAGGAGATGGAGTGGAGGATAACATCTATAAGTCTGGCTTATAGAACAGAGATGTGGAATATTGAGTGTGGGAAGCAAAGCTGGTTAGAGAGCTGAAAAAGACACTGAAAAGTGAACTGTGGGACTTTGGGCAAATCGCTGAACCTGTGTGAGAAATGGATTGGATCATCTTTGAGCTCTTTTAGATCCAGAGATCAATGATTTCATATTGAATTTGGTGTTGTGAGCGCACTGATACTCTTCGGTCTCTGTAACTTAGCAGCTAGACTAAGCCCAATATATTAATTGTTAAGATTGGACAGGGAAATCATCTGTACTATTCGAAAACCCTCTATCTCTCTGCTTCCTTTTCACTGTTCTCTTTTTCTTGGTTTGTTCCAAATGTGTGTGTATATGTGTGTGTGTGTGTGTGTGTGTGTGTGTGTGTGTGTGTGTGTGTGTTGTGGAACACATATATTTTAACCTATAAGGTGGTGCGTGTGACTTGGCTCCATTGCATCGTGTTGAAGCCCTGGCAGTACATTCTCAACCATTGTGCCTGGTATTACCAAAACACTGATATTTCCATTTCCATCCCCAGGATTAGTAGACAACATCAACAACAGACAAAGACTCTTACATAATGCCATCAGTATAAAGCCCACACTGTTCTAGAAGGCATGCAAGTCTTTTGTTGTCTCATTCTCACATGTCTTTCCATGTTTAGGTCCCAGCCCACACCTCTATCTAGCCCAGGTATATGAGCCATAGAGTTTTCAATATGCTCCAAATTATTTTACGCTCCTGATCTTTTGTGTATATTGCTTTTCACTATTGAGGTTGCCAGGGGGGCCCACAAAAAATTTCTCCTTTCCCATTTAGATTGTGAACAAGTACAGAAATTAAGTAAAGAAAAATATGGAAGCCAGGCATATTTATTAGAGATGGAGGCCAAGATGGAAGACACATCCTTAGGTGGATCAGTCAAGTGGACTTGATAATATCAAACTCTGGATCTGCAAGACCTACTCAGTCAAATTCAGGCAGTGCTGGACTGGGGCAGGCCTCCCCTGCTCAGAACTACTGCAACATAGATGGCTTAGCTGAGCCGAGCATCCGCACTCATTCCTTCTGGGTATCCCAGCCAGGTAAGTCATTCCACCAACTCTTAAGCTAAAGAAGCAAAAGAAGGGCCCCAAGTCATGCTAACGGAGCTACTTCCACAGGATAGAAATGTTAGAAGTGAGGAGGAAGTGTTCCTCACCAACACTACCCCAATACAGTCTTATCTTTATAATAAACAATTGTTATTTATCAAATTTTCACCCAGCTATCATCAACAAAGAGTTCTCTAAGTAGAGGTTGCATTGAACTTGTGTATCGAGACCTAGACAAGCACAGCCTGATAACATCTCATTGCTCAATACTGTACATCTTTACCTCCCCAAAGATTCAAATCCCTGAGAGCCATTTGCTGGTATTTTTTTTCTGCTCTGCACCCTCTTTTCTTTCTGAGGTTGCAATGAAACCTCAGTTTTGTTTTTTTTGTTTGTTTGTTTTTTTCTTTAGGTGTCTCCTTTCCCAAACTACATGAATTCCTATGATGCCATTAATCCAAGGATGGTGAGTGTTGAATCTTCAGTGATTCAACAGAATCAGAAACAGAAAGATGGAAATGAGTGGAATTGGTTCACCCCAGTGTGATGCCGTAAATAAAGTGTCCATTCTTCCTCCTGTTACCCAGATTCTTCGAGGGTGGTGGTTCCTGGCTTTGTAGACTGTTTGCAAATGTGGCCCCTGCAATATGACTTTGCTGAAGGTAGCATATTTTTCTCCTCTTCCCACCTTGAACCTGAGCTGCTTAGGTACTTATTTTGGCCAATAGATGTGGTGAACATGGTATCCTACCAGGTCTGAGCCTAGGCTGTAAGAGGCTGCCCGCCCTTCTGCTTGTTTCCTTGGACTCCCACCACCTGCATTGATCAAACCCCAGTAATCCCCCTTTGGATGAAAGACCAAGTGGGGCAGAGTCTACCTGTTTCTCCCAGGTGCATAGACAACACTTCTGTCCACCTCACAACAGCTAACCATGGCCTAGCCCAGATGACCTCTCCAGCCAAAGCGGGAACTAACAAATATCTACTGCTTTAAGCAACTAAGATTTGGAGCGGTTACTTACACAACAATGGATAATTTCCCCCCATTTGTACTGAGATATAATTGACATATGACATTGTATATGTTTAAGGCGTAAAGCATAATGACTCGATATTGGTACTTAGAGATGGCTTTGGGACTGGGTGTCAGCAGAAATTGGAAAAATGATGAGCAGCCTGTTGGTGGAAAATGGAAAAAGCTGTGGTTTTTCTTTGCTTTGTCTTTTGATGCAGGGAGTGACTCCAAATCCACCCACATACCTGTTCTTTCTTTTTTTACATTTAAATTAATCTGAGTTGCTGTATGTTGCTTGAGACCAAAGAAACATAACTGAAACAGGTCAGAAAGAGGGAAGGAAGGTCAAAACAGAGGGAAGGAAAAAAAATAAGGAAGGACATTGAGCTCTTAACTCTCATCTTAAAAAAGATTCAGATCACTGCATTTAAAAGAAAATGCATTTTCCAAATACCAGAGTATATATGAATCAACTAAAACGCCAATGATCACTAGACTTAAAAAAAAAATCTGTTCTGATGTTATGATTATTCGGTTTATTGCTACACACACACATGCACACACACAGGGAGTTGCAGATGGCTCACCCATCTGGTCAGAGGGCACCCGAGAAGTCACGAGCAAATGCATATTGGAAGTTTTTGATTTATGTAGCAGGTTTTCTGCAAACAGTTCGTTGCTGCTGATTAAATCATTGCAAGCAGATTAGGTTCTGTTGGTGAAAGGGGTAATAAAGTGAAATCTATTTCTGCTTCCCAAAGCATTTATGCTGTATGGATCTTAAACCAAGGCATTCTCCAGATAAAGACTCCAAATGCAGTGGCCAAGAACAAACTCTGAATCTCTGCAAAATCATGGAATGTATGTGTTTTTTTCCTCTTCTGTGCCAAAAATAAAAAGTTAGATAAGTTATTTGTATCCACCAAATAATTTTCAAATAGTTTATGTAATGAATCAGATAATAGACAGTTAACTACTCTGGCCTTCTCTTAAGTATGAGTTCATTTAAATATTTATTCCCCAACTATACTCCAATGATATTGCTATACTTCAAAACTCCTGTACTTTGGCTTCCTATTGCCTAAAGAATTATATAAAAATAATTACAGTGATAACATTACTATTTCTTGGGGCTGAAGAGGATCATGGACCTCCCTAAGGTATGCTAGCTATTGCTATGGCAGTGATGGTCAACATGGGCTCCATTTGCAGGCTGTCTGGGCTCAGGTTTCCGCTTGCCACTCACTAGCTGTGTTAACATGAGGCAAATTATTCATTCATGCCTGAGTTCATGCTCCCGTGAAAGGAGATAGGAATAGTATTGTCTCCTCATACCTCATAAAGATTACACAAGCACATGTGAAGTGCTTAGACCATTACTTGGCACATAATAACTGTTTAATAAATGTTAGCTATTGTCATTAGCTATCTTCCTCCTCCTCCCTCTCTTCCTCCTTCTCCTCTTCACAGCCCCAGATTATCTAACATTGCACCTATTTTATGAGCACTTACAACATCTCATTTGTTTTTCTGTTCAGTCTTATGATAAATATTATTATTCTTACTTTATAAAATTGAAACCAGGACTCAGGTTGGTAAAATAACTTGCCTAAGGTCATTCTAGCAAGGAAAAGCTCGGGGTCAAGCCCAAGCCTGTTGGATGTCAAGTCCATACCCATTCTCTACACTTTGCCCCATTCATTGGTGTCTACCCACTCATTTCCTCTTACTCTTTCCCCTCACTGCTTTATGCTCTGTCTAAAGCAATCACTGTGCTCAGCACTGGTGGGATGAGTTTCCTTCCAAGAAGTTGAACCTGGCATGATTCCCAACCCTGCTGCTGTTGTGGGGGAAGAAGTTCAATGCAATGATTAACCATTTGGGAATTGTTGGACTGCCAAGATTAATGTCCAGCTCCAATGCTTGTAACCACATTAACTGGGATTATTATATCAAAATTTCCTCATCAGTAAAATAATGCCTAACTGATAGGTTGTTGTGGGATTAAATGAAATAAGCAGAGATCAGCACAGTGCTTGGTGTGTAAAAAGCCTTGAATAAATGTTGGCATAAGAGTCTGATATGTGGGACCCCCTCTGTCTCTTCAGCAGCAGAATTCTCCAAGACCACAGCAACAGGAGCCAGATCAAAAATAAAGGCAAGGCCTTATCTGCTACAACATCTTGCAGTTGAGAATGTCCATCATCCACCTCAGAGGAGAAAAGATATGTGTAGGAAAATGGGTGAAAAGGGTTTCCTTTTAGGGGAATATCTGTGGGCTATGGGTCTCTTCCCAAAACCCACAAGGAGGAGGAAGCTCCTTGCTCCTACCTCAAACCAAGTGAAAGGGACTTTGGAGGAATCCCAGGTTTGCTTGTGTATGTGGGATTTGGGAACCTTGTAAGCTTCATCTGGGAGAGTTGTGGCCAGGGCTATCTATCTCAGATATCTGGATATAGAAAAGACATGGAGTCTCACCCACGGGCAAGCAGTGTTTTCCAGGGGACCAGATGCAACCTCGTAGTTAGAAGCCAGCCTAGAGTTTATGCGGGGAGGATTGCGGGAAGCCTAGGGAGCCAGACAACTTGAAACTGGCCAACTAGAGGCACAGCAGCATCTGCGTTAAGGCTGTGGATACCTCTGAAATATGGCCTCCAAAGGGGTCCCGTGAGAGATGAACAGGAAGCACCTCTGCATGTGTAGCCGGAATCAACTCCCAGTCACATGTCTGCCCACCATTGTGACCACGTTCCCTTAGGCCCTTCTTCCCTAAAGCCCTCTATGCTATGCCTGACCTTGGAGAGGTCAGATATCTAGACTGTAGGGAGCAGGAGGAGGTGGAAGAGTAGAATGGGAGAACAGAGAAGACACTCACCGTCCACGCACTACCCCAGGCTTTGTCCAGATTCCGGGCAAGGGAGGAGATACGGATTTGAATAAGGCTTGAGTTTTTGTGATCGCACTCTTCTAGATATTTAAATTACTTCCAAGATCTCCAATTTGACTTAACAGAAGCCCAGAATATTTGGGGACACCCGAGGCTTGGTCCAGGGTCAGAGAATCGTAGGTCCATGTGAGAAGAAAGACTCCCCTCCTAACAGATGGAGGAGTAAATGAATTTCAAACTGCTGGCATCTCCAGCACCTTTCACAGAAGAGTTCTCTCAATGACAAGACAAGGACTAGGACTAACTGGGCCTCTCACCTTACTGCTTCCCATCTTCCTTTTGGGAGCAAGGTTTTCGGAAGTGAGGCATCTGCCCGTCCAAGCAATGAGTCTTCCTCAGGCAGGACTCCATCCAGAGCCAGCAGAGCTGTGACAGTAGGGGACATCTGTTTAAGCTGGGAGGCCAGGTCTCTGGTGCATTTGGTTCTCTCTTTCAGCTGAGCCCTATGATCAGCCTTTCTGCAACATGAAGGCCATATTTTGGTCTCTATGTGTTTCCTTCTGTCTCATTTCTTCAGCTGTTCCAAGCTCAGACAGGCAAGACAGATGCAGTGTTTCGGGTGTCCAGGATATTCCACCAGCCCACAGAGTGAGCTTAAGGGGAGAAGTGGTAAAAGCTAAATGTTCTCTGATTGTAACCAGCCGCGTCCAGAGCTGTTGAGGACACTGCTCCATTTGCCACTGTGACCGTTACCAGTTGCATTCATGGTCACAGGATCCTATTTACGCCCTCTCCCGTTTCATACCTTCGTACTCACTAAGGGTGTTTTCTGCCTTTATCGCATTTCCCCTTCTTGATTCAGTTAGAAAGCTGTCTGCTCTGCAAAGCCCTTCTTAAGTCACTCCATGCTGTGCCCTTCACCCAAAATTAGGTGATACTTCTGTACTCTTATCCAGCAGACTTGGTTGAGATGGTTCTCACACTACTAGACGTACTTGACCTAGAATACATTTAATCCTCCTATTGAACACAATTTTTTTTGATGACTGGCTCTACCTGGTCTTTTCTCATCTGCGTGTTTCTACAGCACTGCTCTCACACATGATGGGCGCCTAATGTTTACTGAAATTAATTGAAATGATATTGACTGTGCATTAAAACGGGGCTTGGCAGTGCTGTGCAGAGGGACAGTTATAGCTTTCGGGTTCACATAGATCTTGCTTAAACTATGGACTTTTCTGGGGCACCTGGGTGGTGTAGTCAGTTGAGCATCTGACTTTTGGTTTCAGCTCAGGTCATGATCTCCGGGTGCTGAGAATGAGCCCCACGTTGGGCTGTGCATTCAGCCTCTCCCTTTGCCCCTCCCCCCTAAAATAAATAAATAAATACTTTAAAAAATGAAAAATATAAACTCTGGACTTTTCTCTGCTCCTTTATTTTTCTTGTGTGGCATTATTAACTCTCTGGGTCTCAGTTCACACCACAGTTATAAAGCAAGTTAAGCGCTTTGTGTTAAATACCTAGGGCTGTGTCTGGGCTTAGCACCCAGTAAAAGCAATGTCCATTTCCATTTTGATTGGGAAAACAAATAACAGAAAAGACATTGTCATTATTTTACCAGTTCTTTGATGAAGATATGACCCCAAACGACACTTAAATCTATTGCTCTTTGCATCTCCAATTACCAAAGAGATCTTTTAAGAAGATGAGAGTGTGAACAGCTCTATAATACCCTTTCTTCCTAAGGTGAGCTCACCCTTTACCAAAGGGAGAAACTATGCAGGAAGCTCCGTAGCATTTGTGCCCTATTTAGACAGCCCAGACTGCAGTCAAACAGACCTTCTTGAATCCCGGCTCGGCTTGACCATTGCCTTTGTGAAATTAGAATAGACTGGTGATGGGTAGTAAGGAGGGCACGTATTGCATGGTGCACTGGGTGTTATATGCAACTAACGAATCATCGAACTTTACATCGGAAAACGGGGATGTACTGTATGGTGACTAACATAATATAATAAAAAAACATTAAAAAAAAAGAATAGCGATAATCCTAAGATCAAGCTACTTCATAGGATTTTATGAGCATACAAGTATATAATTATAAAACATGTTTAGGCCTCTCGAATTTGTCTGTCAGTGCTATGACTATCAGTATTATAACACAGATGCCTCAGTTCATCCCTATGAGTTAAGCCAAGGCTCTTCTGATTATCCCGTCTTTGTCTTTACTTGTTATGCTTCTATAATAGTTTCATAATTTTTATCGTGCTTTTATTTCCTATCTATTAAACATAAATGGTTATTTAAATATGGAAATTAAATGGAATGTCTCATCAACAGATAACTTGGGTCCCTTTACTCTCCTAATTAAATACAAAGACAGACTCATTAGTAACTCCCACTATGATCTGGGGCAAATCAGGTTGACTCTGTGTCCTTGTCTTCCTCATGCATGAGCAGATACTCACAGCTTAGGAAACTGAAATAGTGCATGGAACTATAAACTTTGACGTAAAAGTAAAGCTGAACCCTACTGTTCGGTGTACTTAGTTGGAGACAACAGAATCCTGTGGTTTTAGAGTTTGGGCTCCCCAGTCAAATCCTGGATGTATCTGTGGTCTCAGAATCTATTGTCTTACCTGCACACGGGCAGAAAATTGGTAGTTACCTCACAGAGTGGTGAGGAGATCTAAAAAAAATAATGTACCAGAAAGTACTGGTTAAATACAGAGATGGTACAAAATGTTAACATATGCTAACCCTGGCTTCTACAGGAAAATCAGATAAGGTATATAGGGGTGGTAGAAAGGAAATTTGGGCATGAAGGCTGGACTGATTATAATCCCAACTCCACCACTAAGTAAGTTATTTTACCTTACAGGTGAAATAAACACTCATCTAACAAGCAAAAAGAAAAATACGCAACTACAAGAAGAATACGCTATTGGTACCGTCCCTTAAAATTCTAAAGCTGCGTGATGTCCGTGTACCTGCTGCCCGTTCTAAGTGAAATAGAATTGCATACTTTCCACCATCAGTAATGAGATAGAGTAGTGCAGTATGGTAGGAAAAATGAAAACAACCAAAGCCAGAGAACTCTGGTTTGAATCCTGGTTCTTCACATGTTAATGGGAGAAGTTATTTAATTGCCATGGCCTCAGCTGTCTTATTTGTAAAATGGGACTATCGTGAGGGGAGAAAACTACATGAGATGGTACATTTTCGTTCATTGGTGCTGCCTTTCTACAAGGGAGCATATGGCAAATGAAATCCTGAACCCCCTTAGTTCTGCCTGGTTGGAGACATTGGGAGGTAGGGAGCTAATAAAGATCTCTTGGCGTCAAGGTTAAAGTCAAGCCCTTTGCGTTTATCACGGGTGATGGACACAGAGCTAATGGCTAAGTTGGAAAAGACCCTTGTTTCAGCAGTGTAGAAACGCAGACACATCTTGCCATCTGTGTTGCCAGGAAATGAGCAAGGAGAAAGCAGCGGAAAGAAAAGAATAATTCTCACCGCAGGTTATTTTCCTTCCATCCCACAAGAAGTCTGCTTTGTGGGGATTGTCCTGGGAGGAGGAGAAATATGACGCGTTTCTGGAGGGGGCTCACACTTTGTCCCACTTTGCAGCCTCAGAGCCTGAAGATCGAGAAGGGAAGCCATCTGAATGACTCACTGTGAGCTCTTCCCACCATCCTTGGAGCCTCAGACTCAGCACTGGTGTTCATTTTCCATTTCTTCCCTTCTATACTGGACAAGCCTCACGTGGAACTCCCATCCTCTCTGTCTCCCACGGATCTCAGAGCCAATGGGCAGAGGTCTTCGAAGTGGGAGGAAGGATCCAGGGCACACACAAGGTAATCCATCAGGATGCAATGATACATTAGTAGGCCTTTGATTTACACTTATTTCTAGCTCATCTCATGTTTACTTTAAATTCTGTAATGTAAATAATATACTAGCACAGTAGTACATCTGTATAATTTATAAGTAAGGTTATATACTGCAGTTGTGTTTTACTATGATATGCAGAAACAGATAATATAGAAACTACTAAAAATGTATAATCAAAAAAAAAAAATGCCGTGTCCTTACACAGTGGGCTTTTTAAAAGTCAAGACGAGGGCATTCATCTTTGAAACCCAAGTTTCTGGTGCAATGTCTGACAGTCTAGAAAGGATGGAGGGATAAACAAAATATATGCATATATTTGTTGGACACATACTATGAGGCAAGGTTCTATTCTACACCCTAAAGATTCAGAGACATATAATCTCGTGAAGAAGGTAATCATGGAACCAATCAACCAGAAGACAATGAGGTGAGTGTTCCGTGTGAATTGTAATTATAACTATAACTATGTGGATACAAAGAGGAAATCATTAATTTTATGAAGCTCAGGAGCAAGATTGGGCTAGCTTCATACAGGAGTGAAGATTTGAACAGAGCCATAAAGAGTAAGTAGAAATTTTCTTTTTAAGTGTTTGACGGAAACAAGGGAGAATGGATCAGGAGAATTTATTTCCTGTAAGTTCTGGTAATTTGCACAGGGGAGGACGCATTGGGAAATCCGCATAAATTGAGTTACCATTTCTAAACATGCATTGGTTAGGACCACTTTAGTTAAGACTAATAAAGACTGCATCTAAATTGACTAAGAAATAAAAATAATTTTTAACTTACGATACTTAGAACCCTAAAAACGGGGAGGGTTTCAGGCACAGTTTGATTCAGAGGTTTACCATGTTATCAAGATTACAGCTTCTTTTCTGTTAGCAACTCTGAATTTCTGACTTTTCTTATGGTTTCCTCCTTAGGCTGGATTCCTACCCAAACCAGCTATGGCAATTTCAGGTTGCATATTCACAACCTATAACCCGCAGAGGCAGAGCTGGCCCCTGTGTTCCAGAAGCATAAGCAAGAGTGCCAACACTAGCCCTAATCAGCCTCGCTTAGGTCGCAGCTCCAGCCCTGAATCAAATGTCAGCCAAATACGATGCCAGGCTCCCGGAGACAGGTGGGGAGTCAGTTCCTCCCAGGCTACATGGATCCCTAAGTGGAAATCAAGATGTTTTAAAGAGAGGAAACGAGAAAAGCGATAGTTCCAGGCCAACCAACAGATGTATACCGTATGTAGTGCAGCTCCATTCAGCGCTTGCTGAAGAGTGCATACATCAATGTTGCAGATTACGAGGGAGAATTAACATGATTTTTAAAAAATCTTCTTCTGAAAGTCTTCACACAGTTTTCTCTATTTCATTGTTTTGCCTCAACCCCTGAGATGGAAACACGGCCAGTGGAGACCCACTGAGTATCATTTACCAGTTTGGTGAGGAAGACCTGAACTTCCTTTGTGTTTGCTTGTTTTCTTTCCATTCTTTTTTTTTTTTTTTTAACTTTTTAGAAACTTAAAACTTAGGGAATGAAATCACAGTGAAAGCCACTGTTTTATTCTCTACCTTTTGTGTCTGATTACAATCCCGTTATCTTTCCCTCTGAGAAAGAGATATTTGCTTTATCTTGTATAAAACTAGCCTGACTTCCTAGACAAAGCGGAAGTGTATAATAACCACTTTGTTAGAGATCGGCTCGAAAGACACTAGGACTTCATGAAGCAATGAAACCCGGCCCCAGAAAGGAATCCAGCTGGAATACTTTCGTCTACAGTGGGAGCAAAGCCCATTCTGTGGTCCGTTCGTGCTCTGAAGCCACTTCTCACCCTTGCACGTGGGTATAGGCGTCACAGGAGAATCTCACAGTTTCCACTTTGGAGACCCATTTTGTATGTCAAACCACTAGCTTTCCCTTTATTCTACTCTGTTCTTAACCCAAGGTTGCTTGACATTCCATAAATACTAAATGTGGCAATAATAATGATGATAATGACCGTGTAAATAAATAAAAAAGAAATAATCCTTTTTAAGCCTTTCCAGATTGTCTGCCCTTATGATTTAAGAATAAGAGAAAAGTCCTCTCTTGGGGTCAAGTGGAATGTCTTTTGGCCTCCTCTGATGTGATTAAGTCATACTCAATTTCCTAAAGTCAAAGGATAAAGCTCTAAGAGAGCAAGATCATGCTAATAGTATTCTAGAATAGTATTCTCGGAGGGGAAAGCAGCATATTTCGCGTCCGTAGCTTCCAGGTAGAACTGAGTCTTCTCTCTTGTACAAACCTTTATTAAAGTCGTGTTAAACTCGTGGATATGACTGGCTTGAGTATGTCTTACTGGTACACCTCTCATCACTTGTACACAGCTCATCGATTGTCCACCTCTCACTCCAGAGCCAGACACACAGTAGGTGTTCACTAAATGTGCATTAGTACATAAATGAGTTTTTAAATTTACCTTCTCAAGTATGGACCATCTGCACATAGAGTCCCTGTTGGGGAGAGCAGGCCAAATGAACACTACCATGTTTTAAGCACAATTTAAGGCAGGAATTACAAATTACTTTCATCTTGCATCCAAGCCCTGGGTCTAAGAGTAGTTATGGGCATGCTGGAATGATTAGTGATGTCTGCCATGGCCACAGGATAGGGGAATGGCAGCCCTGTGCCACAGAGCAGTGTGCCATCCAAATTTACAGACATTCCTATCCACAGTAGAGGGACTGGCTTTGCAGAGAAAAGGGCAAAATATCCCATTGGTGTATCTGAGGACACCATAAAAGCTTAGCAGTGACTCAATTAACAGTAACTATGCAAACTGCATCTGTTGAGAATTTGCTTACAATTAATTTTAAATGAATTGGCAAAGTCTTTCTGCAAATGGTCAAGACACACATAAAAACACATGGCCCAGGGTTATTTGAGGATTTTCAGAATCTGTCCACAAATACAGCCCCAATCAGCAAGTACTTGGGAGTTCTACCATTATATGGGTGCATTTATTTTTATAAATGAAAGGACAGACCTCAGTTGAAGTAAAACAGACCTGGTTTCTGTCCACCCCTGACATGTTACATTTGGCAAAGCAAGCACCAAACTCTTACGTGGCACATAAGACAGACTCCAAATATCGGCTCAAAATACTCCCAACCTCACTCCACTACTTACTAGAATATTTCCTCTCCTAGGCACATTCTTAGACCTGGCGACTCTGTAGATACCATCCATTTGCCCATCAGACTCCTCCCTCTCCATCTAGAAGGCTGACCTGTGGGGTAATACCAACTGCCTTCTGGGCACTCTGGCCTCTGAGTTCAGCCAATTGGGAGGCCCAGCAGGAGAGTGAAGGGAAGGAAGCAAGCCTTTCTCCCACTGACCCTTTTTCCCAGTGAGGTCCCTTCAGGATAGCCGTGTCCTCTGCCAAGCCCCCTTGAGGCAGCCTACGCTATACACAGACTCTTCTCTTGGCCTTCCAGATTCCAGCGAGCTCTCCCTCTTCTTGCCCATTGGGCCTGGGAAGGTAATAGGGTCACCGATGCTGGCTTTAGTCTTCGCACTATCCTTTGTAGGTCCCAATGCCACATACCCACCTTAAATTAATCTCCTTATAAGTCAGCCTTGTTTGAATTAGCTGAATTTCGATGCGCCATCTTGTGTCTTTGGGCTCTGACAGCTTGGGTGCCTCTCCTGGCAAGCCCTTGCCTCCCGCCTCCAGTGGTGATCCTAAAGGTCGGCGCCCCCATCGGGGCCTCAGCATCCTCTGGCTTTATCCCACCCACTGACATCAGTGAGGAGAGGCTTCTGTCCACTGCAGAACACACCAGCTCCTTATTTTGTGCGTGGTCACAGCTACCCTTACGTCCTAGTGATGCCCGCCCATATGAGAGGAGAATATTTAAGCAAAAATCTCAAAAGTGAAAAAAACATGAAAACCTGTTTGTTTTTTTACTGGTGTAATACTGGCATTTTCTATTTCAAAAGGAAGATTAAGAAAAATGTATTAAGTATCGATTAGAAAACTAACTGCTCTAAGGCTGGCAGGAAACGAGTTCTTATTTATTTTTTACAGTATTTATCTTTTTAACATTTTTAAACATTTATGATTTATTTCATATTAACTCATTTATTTTTTAACATTTTAACATTTATCTTAACATTTAACATCTTTTAACATCTTCTTTTTTATGTTTAATATTTATTTATTTTAACATTTTAACATTTTTAACACTCATTAACATTTTCTTAACATTTTTTTTAACATTAACATATGTACAAGGCACCAGGCGAGGAGACTGAGCTCTAAGGCTGACCCGGGCATTATTCCTATACAACTTGTCCTCTAATTGGATAAACAAGCAAACACACACACAGACACAATCCGTTCACTGAGAGCCTATCAGATGCCAGTGTGTTTACATACATCTGTTTTTTAAAGCTCTCAACTACTGTGAAAGCCCGTGTTCCTAGTCCAGCTTTACACCTGAAGAAGTGGAGAATGGCGGGGTACGTGGTCTGACCAGCGCCACACACTCTGCGAGCCCCTGGCAGACAGACAGACAGACAGCCAGACGCATCATAGCGCACAGAGGCACAAAGGCCCGCGTCAACCCTGAACCAGCTTCCAAAGTGAACCTAGTGAGCGGAGGTGACAGATCCTTATACAAGAGGACTTCGTTCCTGCGGCCAACTTTCTCCCTCCTTAAAGCCCTCTGGTCCCCACCATGGCCTGTTTCTGTGCCTCTTACCTCTTCACACCGTACGTGAGAGCTCCTCTACCCCCAGCTCGGTGGTTTCCCACTGCAGGTGACTTTGCTCCTCTGCCGAGGACGTTTGGTGATGTCTAGAGACATTTTTGTTGTCACCGCTGGGAGAGAGTGATTCTGACCACGCTAGAGATGCCACTGAACATCTTACAATGCAGAAGACAGTCCCCACGACAAGGAATGATCTGGCTCGGAGGTCACTAGCTCTGAGGCCATGCACCCTACCCTCTAGGTCCATAGCCTTGCCCGAGGAGCTCACCCTTTCCCAGACGCTGTACTGACATGACTCCAGGGTCTGTTTCTCATCCTTGCTGCCCAATTTGTCATGTTAAGGGTTTCCGCTTGATCAGTTACTTTGCCAAGTTCTTTAAATGTTCTGAGCCTCAGTTACTTAGAAACACACGCAACCTCTTTGAGCCTTATTTCCTCATCTTTGAGGGTTTCTTATGAAAATTAAATGGGATGGTGGGGAGGCAGCTTTATCACTTTCACCTCCAAGTTTAAAATTTTTTTTTTTTTTTTTGCCGCAGTCCTGTCAAGCAGGAGAGAGAAGACATCTCTTCCTACTCATGGTTAATGAGACTAAACATGTTTAAACAGCCGGCTCTCATTACGCAAATCAAAATGCTCTCTCAACCTCTTCCATAAATGCTCTCTGCAAAGGGTCTGATTCCAGGCCTCCAGTGTTTGTGTTTTACATGTTAAAATAAGGTCCCAGCCTACCAGAAAAAAAAAAAAATCTGTTTTTTTTTTTTCCTCTTCTTTTTTAGTAGCTGTGTTTCCAGCTGGTTTTATTTAAGGCTATGCTTTTGATCTCTTTTCAATTCTGGGCCTCTATCCAACTTGGCTGTCAATAATTCAAAGGTTCCCTTAGAGACAGCCTTACTTAAGAAGATGGCCCTGTGCCAACCCGGAGAACTTGTCTACCCAGTCTGATAGTTCGGTGGGCGTGCTAGGGTTCCAGGCCTGTCCCCATCATGCATCTGCTAGGACAAGCATCAGTCTGGTGATGCTGCCCAGGGCGCTGGAGACTCGTAGGCTATTAGAGCCAGACGTGACTGCATAATTCACATAGTCCAGGAGAGGATTTTGCAAATGAGAATACAGAGGCGCAGGGAAGGGAAGGGTCTTCCACAGAGATCTATCTTCTTACTTGCCATCCAGTCCTTAATCCGGAGCCCTTTGCTGCTACACCATGATGGGATTAAAACAGGGAAATGAAATAAAATTCTGTCCTCTTGCCTCTTGTTAATTTTTCCTTGCGACTGACCATTTACTAAATACTTCTATGCTGCTTTCAATAATGCCTCCATCACTCTTCCCTTATACCTTTTCACCCAGCCACCTGTCACTTCAGTGTCTGCAGGGAACTTTCCCTAACACCTAATGTTCTCCATTTTCCCCCCTGGGCATCTCCAGCCATCCATGTTCTGGCAGCTACCACTCCCATGGTCATGCCCTGACCTTGCCATCACCAGTACCGCTCCGACAGCTGGAGTAGGACATCATCTCTCTCTCTGCCCACCTCTATCTATCAGCTCATCCAAACTTGTGATCCCTCATCCAGTAATTCATCCTTGCAGCTTCTCTGATCACCAGTCCATTAACAAACTACTTTTTCACTACAGGCCACTGGCATCTTCCCTTGACCTCTGTTCATGGCTTACTCAAGGTGAAGATTTGACTACATAAAAATACATTTAAAATCCTGCCTGGAAAAAAAAATCTGTAAACAGAGATCAAGAGAAAATTAATTAACTGGGGAAAACATTAGCAGAGTGTATTCATAGATAGGAGAGGATCTCCTAAAACTCAGTAAAGAAATAACAAATACCAGGGACCTAGTAGAAAAATGAATCAGGAACAGGCACAGGCAGTTTTGAGAAAGGAAGACCAAAAAGGTGGGGGATCAGGATAGGCCGGTGATGGGTAGTAAGGAGGGCATGTATTGCATGGTGCACTGGGTGTTATACGCAAGTAATGAATCATGGAACTTTACATCAAAAACTAGGGATGTACTGTATGGTGACTAACATAACATAATAAAAAATTATTATAAAAAAAAGCTCCTAACAGTATGAAACCACCACAATAAATGCACTTATATCAAAACAAAGAATATCATTTCTAAACCTACTTTGGAAGCAAAGATCTAAAAGTGTGATGAGACCTGCGCGTGGAGACAAACTTTCATACATTGTTGACAGAAGCTCATGTTGGCACCACTTCAGGGAAGAACAGAGGACAATTCTCATTAAGTGAGACCTCACATAAATTTTGAGTCCATGATTTCACGTAGGAAGCTACTCTACAGATAAAGGTTCACATGGTTTGAAACGGTGTATGTTCAAAGTTACCCAATTCTGCTTTGTCTTTTAACAGCAACAAACCGAACTCAAATTCCATTAATAAAAAAACTAATCAAGGGGCGCCTGGGTGGCTGAGTCAGTTGAGCATCCAACTCTTGATTTTAGCTCAGGTCACGATCTCAGGGTTATGAGATCCAGCCCCGAGTCTGGCCCCGTGCTGAGCAGGGAGTCTACTTAAGATTCTCTCTCCCTCTGCTCCCCCTCCCTCCACCCGCGCTCTCTCCCTCTCTCTCTCTCTGAAATAAATAAATAAATAAATAAAATCTTTAAAAATAAATAAATAAGAGTCAAATCAATCCAGAGCCTTTTCTTCGACATGATATTAAGCAGACATTGAAAAGAATGAGGCAGCTCTTATTGTACACCTGACATCACACTGTATGTTAACTAATGGAAATTAAAATAAGAACTCAAAAAAATAAAAGGAAAAGAGAAGAATGAGACAGCTCTCTATGCGGACACTGATCTGAAACAACCCACAATATAGGACTTTAAGTGGGAAAATCTGGATGCAGAGCCATGTGTTTTGTCTCTGTAGAGAGTTTTCAAACACCCACTTGTATGGTTTTAGATGCATTGACTATCTATAGAAGACTGCACAAGAAATTGGTGACCCTAATTATCACTGGAAGGGAGAAGTGGTGAGTTAAGATCTTGCACAGGAAAGGGAGGGCAAAGCATTGCTTTTTCCTGTGTTCTCTTCTGTCCCTTTGCCTTTTATAACATATATAATGCTGTGTTAACAACAACAAAGAATTAAAAGTAATACGATGAAGAAATTCGTAAACGAATCAATCAGGTGGCCCTTAGTGACTTCCTTTCTCACTACCCTGTTGTAATTATCTGCACAGCATTTATCACTTATGATGATCTTCTTTGTATGTTTATTATATGTCTCTGCCAGTAGCATGCAAGCTAAATAAGACTAGGAACCGAACCTGTGTCTGTAGGATCCTACTACGAGTCCTTTGGCAGTAGAAGTAGGGGTCACCCTGAATGGATGCAGCCTCCACAAGCAAGGGCACGTTTTGGAGTAAGAGGACCAATGACATTTCTGCCCATACTTGACCTTTGCCTGGTCACTCTTATGCAAGGAACGATATGCAAAAGCATGTGCCGCCTGACTACCTGTCTGGCCTGTACGTGGTTTTCCCCATTTAGAGCAGTGTCTTTGACGTAGCAGAAGCTCAGTGCGTGTTCGTAAAATGGATAAAAATACAGGACCTGGTGTTGAACACACTGGAAACATGAATTACTAAGTGGAAAACACCCTTCCCCGCAGTAAGCTGAGGCAAGGTAATGAGGTTAGTAGCACTCATTCATTCCCGGTCTCTCAGTGATTACTTTGCCTGATGTTCAATGTCTTAAAAGCCATTGTGTCATTTTTAAAAATTGTTGGTTGTTCTGGGAAAGCAGATCGGTCTGTCTTTATTACTCCACCTAGAACAGATGTAGAAATCTCTCCAATGTGATTTTGAGATGCTGGTAAATTATGTTATTTTTAGCCGCAACCTGGAGACTTGATTTCTGTTCAGATCAAACTGAGAGTTAGCAATAGAAGAGTGTGTTACCTGCCAAAGGATAATAGGATGGCATTGTTTTGAAAAATTGTATTATACATACCTCTGCCCCATTAGCCAGAATATTTTAAACCAGTTGTTAGGCGGTTTTCTAGCCCAACACTGCCCTTTGACGTTCGAGAAATATGTAAGACTTAGCTTCCTTTCTTGAACATGCTTTCTGGTATCATTTCCTTAATGTTGATCTTTCTTTTCAACCCTCATTATTTTTATTTTTGCTGTTGTTGTCGTTTGTTTTGTTTTGTTTCCATTTCTTGGTGCTTTGACATCTGGCGGTACCAGTCTTTCCTTCTTTACCACACTCATTGCTTCTAATTTTATGTTTTCTCATAACAATAAAAGATTACCAGGGAAAATCATAAAGCCAAACTGGTAAGTAATATAGTTCTGATTTAGCAATACAAAATTCATACCCTTTTGTTCTCAGTCGTAAAGGGGCTCTTTATTTCTCCTATAGAGTAAAGCACAGAGATATGACGGTCCATGCAGGGAACGTGTTTCTGTACATCTAGGTCAGGAACTGTGACCCATACAGTTGAAGGAGTGTGCAGAAGTGAAGAAAGCTCTAGAATTAGGGTCAAAGACGTTGATTTTCGTTCTGAGTCTCATTTACCAGCCATAAGCATCTTCTACAAGATGCTTAATGTTATTAAAACTCATTTCTTCATTACATTAGGAATGATTATTTTCATCTTACAAAGCTTTAGTGAGAATGTATTTATCCTTTACAAAACATTTATTGAAAGTTCATAGGCATTGGACTAGTGGTTGGAATAAGTTATTAAATGAAAGAACATATGTGAGTCTAAGGCCATGGAAGGCATTCAACACAATATAAAAGCAAGGTTTATGGTAAGGCCAGAGGAAGGAGTGCTTAATTCTAGTTGAAGACACATGGAAAGTCTTTAGGAAAAAGGTAATTATATAAGCATGACCTTGAAGGATGAGTCAGGACTTTGATTTCCTAAAAGCAGTAGAATGGCATGTATTTATTCTAGGTTTATTTATTGAGCAATTATTATGTTCCAGTATTCTAGATGCCATGGATACAGTCATTAATGAAAAAGCATAACCCCTAATGAAACTTGCATTCTAATGGTCGAAATAGACTATAAACAAATAAGTTTATGCACTGTCTTAGTCCATTTGAGCTGCTGTAACAAAACACCATAAATTAGCTAACTTATTTTTTTATTATTTTTTGTAATAATATTTTTTATTATATTATGTTAGTCACCATACAGTACATCCCTGGTTTTTTATGTGAAGTTCGGTGATTCATTAGCTGTGTATAACACCCCATGCACCATGCAATACGTGCCCTCCTTACTACCCATCACCAGCCTATCCCATTTCCCCACCCCCCTCCCCTCTGAGGCCCTCAGTTTGTTTCTCAGAGTCCATAGTCTCTCATGTTTCATTCCCCCTTCTGATTACCCCCCCTTTCTTTATCCCTTTCTTCTCCTACCAATCTTCCTAGTTCTTTTTTTTTTATTTAATGATTTTTTATTATATTATGTTAGTCACCATACAGTACATCCCCGGTTTCCGATGTAAAGCTCGATGATTCATTAGTTGCGTATAACACCCAGTGCACCATGCAATACGTGCCCTCCTTACTACCCATCACCAGTATGTCCCATTCCCCCACCCCCCTCCCCTCTGAGGCCCTCAGTTTGTTTCTCATAGTCCATAGTCTCTCATGTTTCATTCCCCCTTCTGATTACCCCCCCTTTCTTTATCCCTTTCTTCCCCTATTGATCATCCTAGTTCTTATGTTCCATAGATGAGAGAAACCATACGATAATTGCCTTTCTCTGCTTGACTTATTTCACTTAGCATTATCTCCTCCAGTGCCATCCATGTTGCTGCAAATGTTGAGAAATCCTTCTTTTTGATGGTTGAGTAATATTCCATTGTATATATGGACCACATCTTCTTAATTCAGTCATCTGATGAAGGGCATCTCGGCTCCTTCCATGATTTAGCTATTGTGGACAATGCTGCTGTGAACATTGGGGTGCAGATGGCCCTTCTCTTCACTACGTCTGTATCTTTGGGGTAAATGCCCAGTAGTGCAATTGCTGTATCATAGGGGTAGCTCAATTTTTAACTTTTTAAGGGACCTCCACACTGTTTTCCAAAGTGGCTGTACCAACTTGTATCCCCACCAACAATATAGGAGGGATCCCCTTTCTCCACATCCTCTCCAACAATTGTTGTTTCTTGCCTTGTCAATTTTTGCAAAGCTGGGGGCATCACAATGCCAGATTTCAAGTTGTACTACAAAGCTGTGATCACAAAGACAGCATGGTACTGGCACAAAAACAGACACACAGACCAATGGAACAGAATAGAGAACCCAGAAATGGACCCTCGGCTCTTTGGGCAACTAATCTTTGATAAAGCAGGAAAAAACATCCGGTGGAAAAAAGACAGTCTCTTCAATAAATGGTACTGAGAAAATTGGACAGCTACATGCAAAAGAATGAAACTTGATCACTCTCTCACACCACGCACAAAGATAAACTCCAAATGGACTGAAGACCTCGATGTGAGACAGGAATCCATCAAAATCCTAGAGGAGAACATAGGCAGCAACCTCTACGACATCGGCCACAGCAACCTTTTTCATGACACATCTCCAATGGCAAGAGAAACAAAAGATAAAATGAACTTGTGGGACTTCATCAAGATAAAAAGCTTCTGCACAGCCAAGGAAACAATCAAAAAAACTAAGAGGCAGCCCATGGAATGGGAGAAGATATTTGCAAATGACACTACAGATAAAAGACTGGTATCCAAGATCTATAAAGAACTTCTCAAACTCAATACACAAGAAACAAATAAACAAATCATAAAATGGGCAGAAGATATGAATAGACACTTTTCCAATGAAGACATACAAATGGCTAACAGACACATGAAAAAATGTTCAAAATCATTAGCCATCAGGGAAATTCAAATCAAAACCACACTGAAATACCACCTTACGCCAGTTAGAATGGCAAAAATTGACAAGGCAAGAAACAACAATTGCTGGAGAGGATGTGGAGAAAGGGGATCCCTCCTATATTGTTGGTGGAAATGCAAGTTGGTACAGCCACTCTGGAAAACAGTGTGGAGGTCCCTTAAAAAGTTAAAAATTGAGCTACCCCTACGATACAGCAATTGCACTACTGGGTATTTACCCCAAAGATACAGACGTAGTGAAGAGAAGGGCCATCTGCACCCCAATGTTCACAGCAGCATTGTCCACAATAGCTAAATCATGGAAGGAGCCTAGATGCCCTTCAACAGATGACTGAATTAAGAAGATGTGGTCCATATATACAATGGAATATTACTCAGCCATCAAAAAGAACGCTTTCTCAATATTTGCTGCAACATGGACGGGACTGGAGGAGATAATGCTAAGTGAAATAAGTCAAGCAGAGAAAGACAATTATCATATGGTTTCTCTCATCTATGGAACATAAGAACTAGGAAGATTGATAGGAGAAGAAAAGGATAAAGAAAGGGGGGGTAATCAGAAGGGGGAATGAAGCATGAGAGACTATGGACTTTGAGAAACAAACTGAGGCCTTCAGAGGGGCGGGGGGTGGGGGAATGGGATAGACTAGTGATGGGTAGTAAGGAGGGCACGTATTGCATGGTGCACTGGGTGTTATACGCAACTAATGAATCATTGAACTTTACATCAAAAACCAGGGATGTACTGTATGGTGACTAACATAATATAATAAAAAGATATTATTTTAATTTAAAAAAATTAAAAAAGAAAAACTAAAAAAATTCTCTATAGATGTACATATACATATAGATAGATGATTGATAGATAGATAGATGATAGATGATAGATAGATCTTTCTGTCTATCCGTATATAGATACAGAAAGAGAGAGAGAGGATATATCTATCTATCTTATTGGTTCTGTTTCGCTGGAGAATCCTGATATGCAGAGGTCAAGAGAGATTTGTGTGTCAGTTTGTTTATTAAAATTTGTAAAAAAAAAAAATTACCACACATTGAATTCTGATGAAGGACCTGTGGAGAGGAAAGAGAATAGATGATGTAGGAAGAAGGGGGGAATAGTTGCAGTGATATTCTTGGAAAGAAAGGAAGGGATTTGATCTCACATAGAAATAACGATACCAGCGGTACTGAGTTGAATTGCACCCTCAAGAATACATGTTCAAGTCCTAACTCCCAGTACTTGTGAATAACCTCAGTTGGAAATAGGGTCTATGCAGATGTAAGCAAGTTAAGATGTGGTCCTACTAGATTAGGGTGGACACTAAAAACCCAGTGACTGGTGTCCTTTTAAGAAGGTCTTACGAAGACACAGAAACACACAGGGAATAATGCTACGTGTCAATGAAGGCAAACATTGGAATGATGCATTCATAAGCCAAGGAGCTCTATGGACTCTCGGCAACCACCGGAACCTAACAAGAGGCAAGGATGAATTCTTCCTAGAGGCTTCAGAGGGAGCACGGCCCTGTCACCATTTCGATTTCAGTCTTGAGGTCTCCAGACTGTGAAAGAATAAGTTTCCAGGGTTTTTTTTTGTTGTTGTTGTTGTTGTTGTTCTTGTTTTTGTTTTTTTTTTAAGACACCCAATTTGTGGTATTGTGTTTTGGCATACCTAGGAACCTAATAAATTCGCCTTAGTGGCATCCGTAGCCATTTTGGGAAAGGGAGCGACAAAGTTATGGGAACATAAAATCCACGCTGTGCTTAAGAATGGCAAGTTATTTCATGGGCTGGATGACAAAATACAGTAATGGATATCTTAGAGGAGCTGTACGGGCTTCAAGGTATCAATCCTTTTATCAATCCTTCTCTCCAAGTTTCTGACCTATAAAGCCAATGTACATAGAAAGTTAGCAAAAAGGGAGTAAGTATCAATTCTATACGTTTTTGCAAGTTCTCTACAACTTCCCCTTCAGTGGTCTCTGGTGAATGTCGCAACAGAGGCCAAAGTAAAGATTTCTTCCCCCTTATGCTTCTGAACTTTTGAGGCTGGATATGGCTCCATTATCATGCCTGTAGGGCCCATAAGGATGTCAGGATAGGCAGTCTGCTCAGGAACACATACACGCTTCTGGAAGGCAGACCCTGGCTCTCTCCAGGTGGTATAAGGAAGAAAGTGGAAAGAAAGAGGACAGAAATGCCCCCCCCCCCCCCACACACACACACTATCCCTCTGGAAATCCCCTTCTCTTTGAAAGCTTGGAGAGAGAGGAGTCAAGGAGTTCTGGTCTAATAATAACAGGCCTTAAGTATCAGGCTAAGAGATTTTACTTCAACTCAGTAGCAAAGATTACTTCTAGCTATGGAAATTTGCATTTCCATAATGCTGTGCGGCTCTTAATAGTACCCTAGTGGGCAAAGATAGTTATGGTGCTTCTTCAGTCTAATTACAATGAAGACTAAGCCAAAAAGCTATATATGAAAAAGTATTTGAATTCTAGCCAATGCAATATTTAATACAGCAAAGTTCCAACAAAGCAAAGATTGCAGACATTCCCATAATCCTTTTTAAAATAAATTTTATTCTCCTAGAGAAATCACAGGTTTCAGCTTCAGAACATCTGCATTTACCTTCTGACTCTGCACTTACTGATCAGATGATCTTGAGGAATACTTGTCACCTTCCTGACCCTCAGTTTCATCATCCGATAAGGAGGATTGATACTTGAACTAAATAGATCTCAGTCCATGTGTAGGGAAATCCTAAGTCCAGTGTGTCCAGGTCAGTTCTGGATTGTTGTCTCATCTCAAACATTACGCCCTTTTACTCTCAGAAATGTCCTGATTTGTTCCACAGAGGTATATGATCACCCAATTTGTCCGTGATCCTATGAAAGCAACCTGAGAGTTTTAAAATGGGGCACTAGTGTAGATTGCAATAATGAGAATGATGGTCCCTAAGCAGCCTCTGTAACGAAGGATGTTTTTGCTGTTGACTTCCTGCCTGGGAATGTGTAGCGTGAATTAATTAAGGACTGAAATGTGTCAGTGACTACATGAACTTGTGATTTGGAGGAGTGAGGAGGCATTCTTGAAATCAAGTAAATCTTTTCAGTTTCTTAGCATACCATCAGTGGATATTTCTGCAGACACAACCAGGAGGCACATAGGTGCTAAGGTGGACAGAACATCAACAATATGCCAGGTACCATCATTTGAGCCAGTTTGCTATTTATATCCACATATAAATTTAAATATAATTAAATTCTACCACAACCTTGTGATGTAAGCATCAGGATGTCTGCTGGACAATTGTGGAAGCAGACGTTGGTAACATTCTTTGGACAGTTCTGGAGAGAGTTGAACAATTGGTAAAATAACTTGTCCAACTAGCAATGGAACCAGATTTTGGGTCCATGTTTTCCCAAAGCTTTGCTCTTTCTCATACTCATTGATCCTTGATACGATCCATCATTTCAGTCAGGGAAATGTCTGAGGAAATAGAATGGGACCCAGAGAAAAAACTCAAATCCTAGTCTCTGTTCCATGGAGGCCATCTGAGATCTATGTCACTACAGGAGGGAAGGGAAGAGTTCCTGATGATGTCATCAGAGAAAACCAAGCCCCAAAAGACTGCAGAGGAACTGGCGTAGGAAAATGACCCACTGAAGCACAGCAGAGCTGGAATCCAGTAAAGGTGCAGCCTCCCAACAGACACCAAGTATGCAAAAGACAGCATTTCAGAGCTGTCAGTGCCTCCAGCTGAACCACATGGGGCCCATGTTCAACAGTGCTAAGGAAATAGGAATCCATATCTGCCCCCATTTAAATAGCAAGTCCAGGAACCAGCATAAGACTTCTGCTCATGACCAGTAAAAACTTCCAGCTGTTTCCTTATAATTCCACGCCCTCCCTCACCCAGCTCCCTCCGAGCTAGGGGTCTCTGCGTTTCTGCTAAGCCCTCTCAAAAAAGAGAGGGTAATGAGGAATACTGCATTTCAACTTTCGACCTTCTCTGCCTCCCCGTCCCAGGTGCCTCTTATTGCGGATTTCTATAGGAAAAGCAACAGGAAGGGAAAGCCCTGCTAAGTGTCACACTACATGATGGGGGAATTGTTCTCTTGTTTCTGTCCCCAGGATCTATCCTGTTTTTAATTTTTTAAGTAAGCTCTACACCCAGTGTGGGGCTCAAACTCACTATCCCGAGACCCATAGTCACAAGCTCTACCAACTGAGCCAGCCAGGCGCCCCTCCCAGTATCTATTCTGAAAGGCACTTAGCATGGCTCTGGTTTTCAGCCAGCATATGTCAGGTATTCTGGTTGAAAACTTACCTATGCTTTACCTAGTTGAGAAGCTTGTAAAAATAATTCTGGGAAGTTAGCCATAATCAAAGCATCTTCGGTTCCCCACAGATGGGGAAGGGGAGTGAAATTTTCTAAACACAAACTCATACCAACATCATTGAATATGACTCCTGGCTTCTTTTTGCTTGCTTATCCTTTACTTGTGTGTATATATGTAGGTATGTATGTGTATATATGTACGTATACGCATGTGTGTGTATATATATATATGGGGGGTGGGTATGCTATATGTATGTGTATGTACGTGTAAATATGTATATATGCACATATGTACATATGTTTGTATATGTATATATGTGTGTGCATGGATCTGTATGTATACATAAGTATATATGTATATCTGTGTAAATATATATGTTTAAATATATATAATTGCTTTTCCCGAGATCTAAGTAAATACCTTTTAGTCTTTTAAGCTTTTATTTAAGAGCAATGATACATGATGGATCTTAGATCTTATTAAAAGCAATTATAAATAATAAAATATTGTTATATATTATATTAATTGAAGAATTAATATTTTCAGTAAAATGGATGGATTTAAAGTATAGCATTTGATGCATTTTCATAAATGCTTACACTCCTGTAAACCACAGTGATAATCCAGATACACAACAGTTCCATATTCCAACATTCCCACTGTCTCAGAAAATCATGACTCTTTCCATTCAGCCCATCAGCCACCCAGCACCCCATCCCCAGCCCAACTCCAGAGCAATCGCTTTCTTGATTTCTATCACCGCAGATAATGTTTACCTGTTCTTGAACTTCATGTAAAATGAGGCATATAGCATAAGTCTTCTATGTCTGCCCTTCTTGTCATTCATCCACCTTGTATGCCTTGGTATGTTAACCTTATCCATTCTTCTGTTGATGGACATTTGGGTTGTTTCCACTTTGTTTGCTTTTGCTTTTGTTTTTGTTTTGTTATTACAAATAAAGTTGTAATCTATATTCTTGTACATATCTCTCTTACAGACATACGTGTTCATTTCTTTGGGGTGAATATCTAGGGGAGAAATTGATATTTACAAAGTTGATGTATATTTAGCATTACAGGAAATTGCTGCACAGTTTTCCAAAGTGTACCATTTTACGCTACCCCTGCCAGTGGGTCAGAGTTGCAGTTGCTCTGCATTTTGTCCAAAAGTTGGAAATTATTATTATTGTTGTTGTTCCCCTGTCTTTGATGTATTGTTCACCACCCCCCTTGGCTGATTTTAGGAATTTCTCTTTCTCTTGGCTTTTAGCCATTTGACAATGATAGGTGTTGGTGTTGTTTTATTTGTATTGATTTCCTTGGGACTCACTGAGATTCCAGAGAATTTGTACCACTTCTAACACTTACGCCTCTGGACCAAGTCTATAAGGTGGAGCTACAAGAGATGGAAATAATAGGGTACAAGAAGGGATAGTGTACCTAGTTGTGTTCGTTGCTGAGCACCTGAGCAAGGATCCAGATATCCTACAACTGGGGTCTCTGTAATGAGTCTCTAATCTAAAGAGCCATGTTACGGTTCTAGGCTCAAAGGCCCTTCCTACCACGACTTCTGTCCTTGGGTTTCCATAAGAATCCCCTTTCGTTGAGTTATCTTAAGTAGTCTTAAACCCTGCAACACCAACAGTTAACATTTATCTGTGACATTTGTTACTAGAAGCATGAAGCATGAAGTGTGTTAGCCCATCTCTCTTCCCTTCAGAGTATTCCAATCCTTGTTCTGCCCTGGGATCATGGCAATATCCCCGCAGTACTTTCTTCCCCTTAACAATATTTACCTATTCTACTTATCCCCTCATACTCCTGAGGGGTAAAAACATCTAATTTTTTTTCTTTAATTTTGTTAGTCAAATCTAAAGGAGCTATTGGTTACTGGTACTGGCTTAGGACATTTGATACCCAAGCCAGATGAAGCAGAGACTATAATGTGCGGTCCATATCGCCTTGATCCTTACCACTCAAATCAATTCTATACCATTTCCAACTGTCAGCACCTCCAATCTTTACCTGAGGCTCCTTCTGGCCTCCAGAACCCCCTCGGCCCATGCACATAATGGTCTTAAAGTGCCAGAAATGTATACACCACTCTTTCTCTGGCAGTAAAACTCAGCAAAATGATTTAAGGGAATTGGCGTATGACCACAGCACCTCCTAGGACAGCACCGAGGCATGCGTTCTGTTCGGGCTCCCAGAGTTTCCAGAAGGATTAAGCTCCAGCTGCCCTAGTGGTCACTTGTTTAATAACACACTCGTGTGTGTGTGTGTGTGTGTGTGTGTGTGTGTGTGTGTGTGTGTTTGAATTTAACTTTTTATTGTATTTTTTTTTAATTTTTTAAATTTCTTATGCTATGTTAGTGACAACACAGTACATCATTAGTTTTTGATGTAGTTCCATGATGTAGTTCCATGGTTCATTGTTTGCATGTAACACCCAGTGCTCCATGCAATATGTGCCCTCCTTAGTACCCATCACTGGGCTAGCCCATCCCCCACCCTCCTCCCCTCTAAAACCCTCAGATTGTTTCCCAGAGTCCATAGATGCCACATTGGAATTCTTTCTGTCTTACTTCCCAGGGATCAAACCCAAATAACAATTGCCCTTGAATCCTTGTCTCAGAGTGTTCTTCTAAGGGAAGCCAAGTGACATAGGCACATGTTAAGAAAAGTCTTCGATGCCTCAATTCCAAAGAGAGTCTTGCAAATGCCTACGTTCTTTCCTGTCCACCAGAATACATGTGCGCATTTATGCCTTAGAACAAAAATAATTCCTATTTTCCCAGCCATCGGTTTGGGTCTAAGTAACAGTAACTCTTGATTCCCTAGAGATGACTCACTACTGTCTCTTGATTTGCAGCTCACTATGAAATGGCTCTTGATGCTCCTCACCATGTGGGTATGAATCTTTCACATCTGCCAGAAACACTCCTGTGCCTTAGCCCTGCTGCCATGCCTGCCTGCAGAGCACACCTGCGAGGTAAAATGCTTCATTCCTGTACTGCCCATGGTTGTGGGTCCTCCACCACGCTGCTCATGGCATGCCATCTGGTTAAGCTGCCTTAAAGGTGGAAAGAGAAGTGAGCTACCGGGATGGCTCCTCCTACCTGCCAGGCCAAATGTCCTGATTCTTTCCTTTTGCAACCCCCTAGTAGAAGTCCTCTGCTCAAAGTTAATGAGCCACATCAGCCCAGATAAGACCACGTGCTGGGCAGTCTCACTAGGTGTTCAATGAACCCTCTGTGTTACTCCTTTGTACCTGCCTTCCAGAGGAAAGGGTGTTTTTCTTCTTTCTCTCTCCTTATAAAGAAGAAAATACAGCCTCCCCTATGGGACACACCCTGCAAGCCCTGCTTCCTCCAAGAATCTTCTTTTCCTCCTTCCCTCTCCCACTCCAGCCATCTCTTTTGTGAATTAGGTCAATTGACTTAAGTCCTTGGTTCCCCCTGTAATGATTTCACTGTACAAAAACCAAAGAATTATGGACACCCAGAATAAGAAGAGGCTACGGAAGTCAACACCTCTGTTCTAGGAATGAGGAGATAGACAAGAAGACTTCTGAGTAATTTGCTGGAAGTCAAATAGGAAGTTAGCAGCAGGACAGGGAACAGAATCTAGGTTTCAACATCTGTCCTGTGCTCTTAACGCACACCAAACAGGGTATCGGCATGAAAGTGGCTTGTAGTCTATGAAATACAATAAAATGTGATTAGAGAAGCTGGAGACAACTTCCACATTCAAGTAAGACATATTTTGATGGGTTTTATGTGCTAGGCACTGTTCTAGCTGCAACAGGGAACAAAATGGAAAAATATCTCAACTTTTGGGAGCTTACATTTTAATGGGTGAGACAGATAATAAATAAGCCCATAAAAAAATAAGGTACATTATGTGTTAGACGTTTTAAGCACCACAGTGAAAAATCATGCACAGAAAGGGAGTAGGGAGCCCAAGAAGAGGTAACGTGAATTATAGTTTAAGACGGTTGTTTGGGAAAATCCTCGCTCATGCGGTAACATCTGAGCAAAGGTTGATTCATTTCAGTCTGCTTTCCCTGCATGGAAGGTCCTCCCCTCACTGTTCTCCTGACCAACTTGTACTCATTCTTGGGGACCCTCTCTCAAAGGGAATTTTTGTGAACTATCATCATTTCGAGTAAGGTCTGCCAGGTCTATATGTGTTTTGATCAGTTATACATATTATGTTTTGAAACAGAACATTTATTTGATTATTTATTAGTGTCTCTTTCTCCACCACTAATCTAGATTTTTGTGAGTTCCAGGGACAGCAGTACCTGTCTTTTTGGCATTATATCACCAGCATCCCAAGATAGTGATGAGCTCATAATAGGCTTAAAAACTTGTTGAATGCACACATGGGCAAGTGGGTAGATGGATGGATGAATGGATGGATAGAGTAGAAATTAGGAGAAACATAGCACAGGTGTGGTTGTTAGTCTCCAAATATGATGCCATCAAATCCTTCTCTCTCTATATATATATATGCGTGCTGCGGCTGACGTAAAGGTAGAGTACAATTTCTGTGCTCTATTCTGGGTGGGACAACATGACTTACTTAATCAAGGTACCATGGCAGAAGTGACATTTGGGGATTTCTGAGCCTATGACTTAAGAAGCTATGCAACATCTTCCTGCATCTCTTGCAAAATTCACTTTAGAAGCTGGCTGCCATGTTGGAAGTCTGACTATGCTGAGACCTCCATGCTGTGAGAAAGACTACAGTAGGTACATGGAGAGGGCATGTGATAGTAGAGAAACTGACCAGCCCCCAGGTATCTCAGCCCAGGAGTCAACCTCCAGGCCAATTGCCATCTGTTTGTGACCCCATAAGAAAATTCAAACAAAAGAGATCGGCTGACCTCAGGGGTCTAGAACCATGGAGTATCATACCAAATTGTTGTTTTAAGCCACTAAATTTTGGAACATTTTGTTACACAGCAGTGGATAAATGGAACCCTAGGAAAATAACACATCAAGACACTTAGAGAGTCATTTGAAACATCCGACAGCCATAAAAAATAGAAAAGGTAAGTATGAATGGACCCACTTTAGAGATGACAAAATATGAAGGTTACAGAGGTTAATCGACAGCTAGTAAGTGGCATACTCAGAACTCATCTCTAGAATAAAAAGGGAGCCCATAGATAGAAAAGAGGAGGATGTGAAAACCGAAGACTTCATGCCTTTAGAACACACATAATCTTTTCTCAAATCCTGAACTGATTTTACCTGAACCCAAAAATATATAATCCATGTTGTCTTTACTGAACTGAGTGGGCCCACCCATCATGAGTGGTTTACACATTAGCTATAATTGGAAAAAAAATCAAAGTCTTCTTTTCCTGGAATAGCAGTAGCCTCTGCCCTCCCACTCTCCAGAGCACACACACCTGGGAAATACGTCCTCATACTCTTGGGTCCTTCTAGCTGCTCCTGGACTTGATCCAATCATTTGGTGACTACCAAGAAGCCCAACAGAGCAAAACGTTCAAAGATACCTCCTGTTAATTAGCCCAGGTGGTTCCCAGCTGTGCAATTCGTTTTCATGTCCAGTGTCCCCAATTAGGTCAACTCTGTCTGAAATTTCTGGAGCTCCAACTTAGTAATCAGTGAAGAGATGCACCAAGTTAGTATAAGGTCAAGGTAGATTTTCTTTAGAGGTTCCTCCAAGACAGCACTTCAAAATCACTTACCAGAGTAAAAACTGTATTTCATACACGTTACGAAAATAAATGTTCAGTCATTAAAAGGGTTGTATCAGTGTTAAAAACCTGGCTTTCCCTTAATGCTGTCACCTAAAGGAAAGACTACTAGGTTCTTTCCATGACTTGTCCAACCCTGTTCTTTTGTTTTGAAATACACTGCCCATCCATGACAAGCTGTCCTTTCCTTTCTTTTTGGCCAAAAGGTCCACATGTTGGATGGCTGACCAGGGAATCCATTTACCTATAAGCACCTGTTTCTTTTTTTTTTTTCCATTTTATGTTATTTTTTTATTATGTTCAGTTAGCCAACATATAGTACATCATTCGTTTTTGATGTATTGTCTAACAATTCATTAGTTGTGTATAACACCCAGTGCTCATCACAACATGTGCCCTCCTTAATACCAATCACCCAGTTACCCCATTCCCCCACCCCCTTCCTTCCTGTAATCCTCACTTGTTTTCTGAAGTCCAGAGTCTCTCATGGTTTGTCTCCCTCTCTTATTTCTTCCCATTCAGTTTCCCCTATGATCCTCCATGCTATTCCTTATGTTCCACATATGAGTGAAACCATATGATAATAGTCTTTCTCTGCTTGACTTATTTCACTTAGCATAATCCCCTCCAGTTCTATCCATGTCGATGCAGAAGGTAGGTCTTAAGAAAACTGGCCTTTTTTCCTGCATAAACTATACAGAAGACATTCCCATTCCAACAATTCCTCTGAAAGGAAATTGCCCACCCACAGGACCCACAGAAGTGGGCAGTGCCAAGAGACATGGCTGACTGACCAGCACAGCCAACCCATGGCCTAGACAGTGCCCTGTCATCATGAATTTAAGTGAAAATTCAGGCTGAGCCAATCAAATCTTTCCACTTTCTGCAGTTCCAAAAGAAATTCTGAGCAAAAGTAGCATCAGCAACAGAAGCAGCCGCTCACAACCCCAGCAGAGTGAGAGGTTTGATGGGACACGCAGAGTCTCGAGTGAGCCAGAGTGATGAGTAGTCGATGAAATCAGAAATGAATCAAGGATATAAATAGCCAGCTGGCAGCAAGAGGAAGTTAGAGCAGATGTGACATGTGGGGTCAGCCTGAGAAGGTGAAAGAAACCATTCAGGTCCTTTGCACAGCCTTGGCTCCTGAAGGCTCTTTGGCCTTTAGATCCTGAATGGGCCCTGGTCTGCGTGCATCTTCACACCCTCCTTTTCACTTAAGCTGGAGTGAACTCAGGTCCTTCATCAGAATGTTGGCAATGTGCTTTGGAGTGGAGGCCGCCCTGGACCCTGCCTCAAGTGTTGGTAGGGAAGCTGCTGCATGGTCTTAAGGGATCTCCCAAGGGCTGGAAGGAGGAACCCTGCCCGTCCAAGGGGACCTGGCGTAAATGCTCTGCAGTGAGACCATGTCTCTGGAGAGGTGGGTCCCTGGCCCGTCCAATGTTTCCATTTGGAAGAGATAAAATCTTTGTGAGCAAAATTAAGCTTAAACTATTGGCCCACAAAACACTGAGCCATCTTCCTGGCCTCCCTGAAACCCACTTCATGTTTCACCGGAAAACATTGACATTCTCATTACTGGGAGGCTGCTAAAGGTCCTGTGTGGTTTGTGGCATGTGTCCCTCCCTCCCCACATGCAACTGCCATCTCTGCACACTCTTTTCTGACTCCGTCTAACCAAGGTCCTTCAGAATCAGACATTTCTCCTCCTTAGGCTCCTCCACAGGCCCACAGATGAGGACTTCGTCATTGTTTTGTCTTCGATTTTTATCTGCCAGTTCCTGAGACCAATTCAAATTCTTAAATTTTTTTGAGCCAAATTAATAACAGCTTTGGTTTTATCTTACCATAAAAGCAATATATGTTTATTGCACATAATCTGAAAAATACAAAAGAAATGACAAAAGAAACAAAATTTCCAACCCAAAGACAACCAATAGTAACATTTTGGCATTCTTCTTCTTACTTATTTTTCTGTGAATATATTTATTTGTAAATATGCAATCTGATGTTTTTGAATTATATATATTCTATTTTCGCTTAATATTATTTCATGAATATTTCAGATTATCATTAAATATCTTCAAAAACATTCATTTAAATTCACTGCAGAATATCTTATCAGATGAAAAGACAATATTTTACTCAACTGTTTCCCTAATGTTGTACAATTAGTTCAATGCTTCGATGATCATAGTTCTTCCAAAGCAGTTGGTATTATAACATTGGGTCTCATTAGAGTACAGATAGCAGGTGCAACAGATGATGTAGGGGCTCAGAGAGAGCTCTGCTGCCAGCCCACCTGCGTGTAATCCCACGGAACCATTTGCTTCTACATGACCTCAGGCAAGTTGTTTAAAATCCTACACTTCAGTTTCCTCATCTCTGAAATGGAATAATGAAAGTCCTTTCCTCTTAAGGTAGTTGGGAGGATTATATGAGTTAACACCTGCAAATAGCTTATGATTAAGCAGCTGTGAATACAGGAAGGAGCTTCTCCCCACTCCTGATGTTGCCTTTGCAGTGGATGCGTATCTGTGGTTAAAATGTGGCCTCCTTCATTCTCCTCCTCTCTCTACTATTTTCAGGACGGACCTTCCTTGGTGGGAGTTTGGAGGAAGAAATTGGTGTGTGCAGTGTAGTGGATGTATACTGGCACCTCAAAAAGATATGTCCAAGTCCTAATCCCAGAAACCTATGGATGTGATCCTATTTAGCAAAAGGGCTTTTACTGATGTAATCAAGTTGGGACTCTTGAGATGAGATCACCCTGGATTGAGGGTGGTCCCCAAAGCCCATGACAGGTGTCCTGTAAGAGAAAAGCACACAGGTATTTGACAGAGACACAGAGAAGAGGTGGTAGTGATGAAGTTGGGGAATATACGTGAGGTTCAGTGGGGTGGGGTCCGGAGCCAACGACCGAGAAAGAATTCTTGAGACGTCTTTGGTGCAAAATGGTGGTTTATTAAAGCACGGGGACAGGACCCATGGGCAGAAAGAGCTGCTGCACTGGGGTGTGAGGAATGGCCCATTATATACCCTCAAGTTGGGAGGGGGTTAGGGATAGCGTAAGTCTCTAAGGAATTTTGGAAGCAAGGTTTCCAGGACCTTGAGGGGGCTAGCTACTGTTGGGAAAAGGTCATTTATTACCGTCTAATAAAACCTTAGTCATGAGACCCTTCAGATGTATATCGGTGGGCCATATGCTTGGGGGATGATTACCAATACGTATCTTGGGGGGTTAGAGATAAAGGAAGTTTCCAAAGGAATTTTTTATATTAAAGTAGACTTACAGGATCTTAGTGGAGGGGAGAGGTCAGGCTAGGACTGCCTTTTGCCCTTAGCACAGTATTAACATCAAGGCAGCTGAGTTCCTAGAGGAATGTCACCATGCCTGTTTCAAGGATTTGTCAATGGGATGTAGGTAGTAAGGACTGTTCCTTTGTCCTTTAGGGCAGCCGGGAGTGCCTGAGGAATGTTGCATACATCCCATGGGGGGGGGGGGGTTGCAGGGTGTCAGCTTCTTCTTCGTCTTCAGCTTACCTTCCGTTCCCTCATCAGTAGGAAGCCGCATGTGGAGACAGAAGCAGAGACTGGAATGATGTGACCACAAGTCAAAAAATATCAGCAGGCACCTGAGGCTAGAAGTGGCAGGAAGGACCCTCCCCTGAAGACACCTGTTGACAACTTAAGTGTGAATTTCTGGCCTCCAGAATTGTGAGAGAATAGATTTCTGTTGTTTTCAGCCCCCCCCTCCCCGATTTTTTCAGCAGCCACAGGAGAACTGATAATGTGTAAGCTAGTCTCTTTTGCCAGGTGGTAAAGAATCCATGGAGACCAATGGAATTCTCCGTGTCTAGTGCTCTGAGCAGCACCTCACAGGCAGGGCTGGAACATCTGGCACTGTCTACGCTGGGCTGGACCAATCCGTCTAACAAAAACAAACAATATCAGGAAGTCTGTTTGCTGACAGGTATGTGTCACTTGCTTCCATTTCAGCTTAATCAGCATTAAAATAGATCCTTTCATCTCTGGGTCTTTCTCCTTCTTGTCCCTTTCACAGTATTAGAAACTCAGGAGGATAGCTACAATCCAGCAGCCACAATGAACTCAATTTTTATCTTTGAATTCATCTCTATCTGCCCTTAGGGTAAGAGTGGAATTCTTTTCTACAAGGACCGCCTTCGTACACACTTTCATTTTGAGCCACTTTGCATTTTTCACCTTATACGTGGATGATTTCTGAAGGTGTCTGCTCTGTCTCAGGTCCCTATGATCTCAGCACTCAGTGTTGGACGCTCACAGGTGGCTTGTTTTTTGAATTCGTTCTTTCTTAATCTCTCCGTGCTAACCCGAGACTGTGTTAGATTTGCTCACAACTCTGGCGACTTGATCCAGCATCTTTGCTTCTCGGGCCCCTGCATCATGCCATTCTCATACCAGGCTCCTCCTCCCCATCGCTGGCTGAGAGCCTCGTGATCACGCATTAGTAAGCCTGTAATGGCCAGCAGTGTTGCAATCCCGATGTGGACGCTCTCCGCACGGAATCACAAACACATGAAAACGCGGCGTGATGTTTTCCCTGCCATTTTATGCACAGTCCTTTTTATGCTCTGTTTCTCCGATTCAATCCATTTTGTTTTCCATGTACAAAATTTGGTCTTTCCTAAGTGACCCATGCCTGTTACTCCACACTCTTTAAAAAGCCATTGTCCTTGCCACCACTTGTTAACGAAGCCATGTGATGTTTGTGATGCTTCATAATGATTCTATATTCCTAATTCTTCTTTGTCCAACTGAATTATAAAAACCTGGTATGGTAAGGTCCTCAAACCTTAGTAGGGGGTCAGGAGTAAGGGTTACCTAGACCTCTATGTTTTAATGGTTCCCTTAAATCACACACACACACACGCGCGCGCGCACACACACACACACACACACATACCATATTCAAGGACACAGGGAAATTTCGTTTACTTGCAGTCAGGTGCTTCCCACTGACACAGTACAAGCCCTAATGATAAAAACCCTCTCTCATGATTCACACTCTTCAGGCCCCAGGGACTGCTTCCCATATCTCTTACTCCATGTCCTTGAAGAAGAGACCACGGCATCCTAATGATTTGAAGGCTTGTAGGTCGTACCATCTGCTGACTTTGAACATGGATGCTGCCTTAGGTTCCAAGAGGATTTGAGCGGAGGAAGCAGTAAGAAGAGACAGATTAATTAGTTTACCACATCTTCCCTTTCAGATGGCATGAATGCATTAAATTATTGCATAATAAGGAGCAGTTTGCGGTAATGACAAGAGTCCATTTTGTTGTAATTCATAGCACTAGTGATATGCCAGAAATGGGTAAGAAATATAACATATTTAAATAGTATAATTTTTTATTTGTAACTTTTAAATATTTCAACTTGGTATGTGATATGTGAGCTTACCTTTATTCTCCTGCTCTGGGCCCTGCAAATGAGAGGGCTGGGACTTCCTGGAAGGAGGTAACCATGGCTACTGCCCCAGACCGGCCCTCTATTTAGCTCAGGACTGCTCTACTTGTGGGAAGTAACCATGCGTATCTGTCAGACATATCAAAACTAAACGTGAGGGCTTGAATCTTCTTCAGGGGATGAGAAAGCAACCTATTTTGAGATCCACATCTAAGGAACCTAAATATGTTTATTAGGGGAGCCCCGGGCAGGAACCAATATACCTCAGCTCCAGGGTGGGCTCTGCAGAGCGTCTCTGCAAGCAGAGACCGGAAACGGGAGCAGGAAAAGTGCTTTTGAGAACAAACTGAATAGAGTTTGGAAGATAGGACTTATCCCTAAAGGTCTTATTTTCTCCTCCCACAGATGAGGATGCAAAGAAGTTCCTCTCACAGAAGAAGGAAACAGAGACCATGGAAGTAATCACAGAAGAAAGACAGCGTAGGGGAAATGGGGCCCCTTCTGCAAGTTCCACATGTGTGGATTTTCACGTGCCACGTAGGCACACCACCACACGAAGGCCACGAGGCCTGAATTTGGGGCACCTGCAACTCGTAGAGAATCCTACCATCATCAGGTCAGTGAAGATACAAGGGACGAAGTAGCCAGTATTCCCAAGATGACTGTGGGGTTAGGACGACACAGAAGCAGAGCACTGGGGCCTGAGAAAGGAGAGGCTGCTGGTTGTATACATCTGTCACATCATAATTGCAGGAGAAATTACAAACTGGTTGAATTCATCATCTAGGTATGATTTTTCTCAACTAATTTTTTTTCACCTTTATGAAATGAAATCCTATACCAAGAATTGTCTCAGGCATAACTAAGAAAGGGGTCATGCTATTGAGAATGTTAGCAAAATTCTGGTGCCTAGAGAGAATCATCTGGAAAAACATCCTTCTTACTGAATGACAAAGGAAAAGAAGGTGAAATGAGAGTAAAGCAAATGCATAATGCAAACGCCATGGCTTCAGAACCTTTACTATTCTCTACTATACAATCATAGTCACCCTAGGTGGAAGCTGGTATGAACCCTGAGATACAAATGGGTAACGCAGGACACGTAGAATGTAGTTAATATGCCTGCGACCGTGGAGCTAGCGAATGGCCCTGCCAGGATTCCAATGCAAGACACGCCACCCTGAAGCCCTGATTCATGACACTTAGCACTCTGCTTCTGGCCTCAGTACTAACACGTGTAACTGCCTTACCGCTGAGGCAGGTGACATTTGCCGCTAGCGCGTCCGTGTCCTATTGCTGCTGTACCCGACCACCCAGCACTAGGTGGACTACACCAACACACGCTCGCTATGTTCAAGTCCTGAATGGGGCAGCAGGGCTGCAGTCTTTCTGGAGACTGTAAGGGAAAATCTGTTTCATTGACGAATACAGCGTCTAGAAACCACTTTCACACTTTCACTTATGGCTCCTTCCATTTTCAAAGCCTATCACTTTGCTTCTATTATCGTATCTCTTTTTTCCTGATTTTGGTCCTCCCAATTCCCCCCTTCTAAGGACCCTTTTGACAACATTGAGTCAACCTGGATAATTCCCCCATCTCAAAATCCTTCACATAATTATATCTACAGGGTCCCTTTCACTTTATAAGGAAATATACTCACACGTTCTAGGGATTAAGAGATGGACGTCTTGGTGGGGGCATCGTCCAGCCTGCCAAGAGTTCCTTACACATTGCTCCTGGCAGGCCCGTTGTAGATGTTTTGCCGTTACTGAGGGCTGGTAGAGTCCAGAGCCTCCGGCAGACAGTGAGGGGTCAGAGGTCTCCCTGGCGCGCTCCCCATCTGCATTACACAGAACCGGTAGTTCTATGACTGCAGGACAACGCAGGACAATGCTCAGAGAGATAACAAGGGAGTCCATGTAAGTGACAACAGGAGACAATGGGCTTTGACGATAGACTCCTACTTCTAGATAGTCAGACGCACTGCCCCGAAGGCCCTGCCTGCAGAATCTACACAGCCAAGTGCCCACGGGCTCCCTGGGATGGGGTCAGTCTGGAGAAAGCACTTGATCAAGGACACAAGGACCTCCACCTTGGAAGAAGAAGTGAAATCACTTTTGTTTCAAAATTTCACGCAAAATCACATGATCCATAAAAATGAAATGGCAAGGAAGTTACACTGAGTACTCTTTCCTTTTTCCCACTCTCAGATGTGCATCGTGCATCAGCTCTGGAAACTTCACCGTCATGGGCTTCAGCTTCCTCATCTGCAAAATGGCAATGATGATGCCCTGGTAATGTTGGGAGGACAGAATGGATTACAGTGTACACTGTAGACGGCTCACCCCAACACTTGGCATGTAACCCAAAACAACGGCTTTTCTTCACTGTGGTTCAATGTCATACCCAGTTTGCTTCTCAGACTGGTTGTGTAACCTTTGGCTCTCTTTCTACACTCTTTGCTTTTCCTCATTGGAGGTTGGAATAATAAATATTTACCTAAGACGGTTGCTAAAATAAGAAAATGTATCAGAGGTCACAATTCACATGCTGTGCACCATATTGCTGGCTTGTGACTCATGGTTTATGTGACATTTTCAGAGCTCTGAGGCAAACTCATAGGGGTATATTTTACAAGCCTGATGCATTTCAGTGCTAAGGGTTTGGGTGGGGCTTGCACTGGATCTATAGATAGCTTTGTGTACTATGAATAATATTATTTGAGTACTTTTAACAATATTAATTCTTCCAATCCATGAGCATGGAATATCTTTCTGTGTGTTTATGTCTTCTACAATTTCTTTCATTAATATCTTATGGTTTTCAGTGTACAGAAATTTTATCTCCGTGGTTAAGTATATTTGTAAGTATTTTATTAGTTCTGATGCTCTTGTGAATAAGATTATTTTAAAAATGGCCAATAGTTAAGGGCACCTGGCTGGCTCTGTTAGTAGAGCATGCAACTCTTAATCTCAGAGTCATGAGTTCAAGCCCCATGTTGGAGGTAGAACTTACTTTAAAACAAAAATGGCCTACTACATCAAAAACTAATGATGTGCTGTATGGTGGCTCACAGAACATAATAAAGAAATGGCCAACAGGTACATTAAAAGGTGCTCAACATCACTCATCTCATCATCAGGAAAATACAAATCAAAACCACAAGGAGATATTACCACACACCTATTAGAATGGCTACCGTCAAAAAGATAAGAGATAACAAGTGTTGGTGAGGATGCGAGACAAGATAACTCTTTTGCACTGTTGGTGGCGATGTAATATGGTGCAGCCACTATGGAAAACAGTATAGAGGTTCCCCAAACTATTAAAAATAGAATGACCTATGATCCTGCAACCCCATTACCCCACTTCTAGGTATAGATCCAAAGGAAAAGGGATTTCATATATATGGTTTACAAATACTTCCAAATATTTACATACACACACACACACACACACACACACACACATACATACATACACACCATGGATAGACCTTGAGGGCATTATGCTAAGTGAAAGAAGTCAAACAGAGAAAGAAAAACACTGTATGATATCTTTTATATGTGAAATCTAAAAAATCCAAACTCATAGAAAGGGGCAGTCGATGGTAGTTACCGGGGACTGGGGAGTAGGGGAAATGGGGAGATGTTGGTCAAAGGGTACATGCTTCCGGTTAGAAGATGAAGAAGTTCCGAGGATCTAATACACAGTCTTGAATAATTAATAACTCTGTATTATATACTTGAAAGCTGCTAAGAGAGTAGATCTTAAATGTTCTCACCACAAAAAGGAAACGATGATTATGTGACATGATGGAGTTACTGGCTAACTCTACAGTGGTAATCATATTGTAATATACGTGTACCAGACCCAAATCAGCACACTGTACACCTTAACCACAATGCTGTATGTCAATTACAGCACAACAAAATTGGAAAAAATTGGATTCAAAATCCTGCTTCTACCAGATACTATATGGTCTTAAATTACTCTAATTCTTTTCTCTATACCTGATTCCCATTTTTAAAAAAATGGATATTATAATAATACCTACCTTTGGTATTGTAATAAGAATTAAATAAAATAATAGAATTAGTATGCTGCCTAGTACATTTAAATGATAGCAGTTATTATTACTGTGATGCCAGTATTAGCATAACATAATAGTCTGCACACAAAAGTGCCTAATAAATATTTATTGAATCTAAATTTATTTATATCAAAAGTCTATAAAAAAACGCCAAAAGACATTAACTTGAATTTTCCTTATTTATATTTTCCACCACACTACCCAGAATGACAGAAAATTACAGATGTTATTGAAAATAGTTCTTCAAACGTCAGGAACACATTTTAATATATGTTAACAGAATGACTTTGCTTTCCAGCACTCTACAAAAAATAAACTAATTAGAAGGAAGGAAAGAACATAAAAAGAAAAATATTCTTCAAACAGGACATGAAAAGAGAGCTATTCTTCAAATATTTATAGGGTTTTGGCCCCAGAGTCTCCCATGTTTTCATTCTAATTCAATAGCCTCGGGAAGATGGGAGGAAGGTGAATGTGTAATGTGGGGATGGGGAGAACCTCCAGAGAATTACAAGGTTGAGAGACTTTGCATCAAGCTGGGAGGGTCTGCAAGGTGTTCTCTGCCTCCTTTTTCTGGGTGTTAGACAGTGGGTGGGGACAGATTGGAGGAAAGGGGGTCTTGAATCTGGGAGATGTAGAAGGAACAAAGATTCTGAGAAATGAAGAAGAGACTTCGGTTGCTGCAATAGTTCTGGTTTTCAGGTTGCAAGCTACAGAACTCACGTGTCAGGGGAGGGTACTAGCAGGAATCAGGGGATGGGTTTGAGGTCCAAGATTTGGGAAGGGCTCTCTAGACTTCAGTACAAGGGTGGATGGTCTTTTCTCCCAGGAGGCTGGTGTCATTAGTGCGACTCAGCTCCACTGTCTCCTGGTCTTCATGTGACATCCCCAGGAGACAGAGCAACCCAGCGAGGACAGCTGGCTCTTCTCTGGGCGCATCAGCAGTGCTGACAGCAGAGCCCCATGGCACGGAGGCAGCCAGCCCCTGGCGCTTAGTGCTGGTCTATGCTCTGTCTCCCCTGCTTTGTTCTTCTTCTTGGAGGCTCCTGGAGAGTTAGAGTAGGGTGGGGTAAGGGTTTCTTTCGTTAGAGAAGTGTCTTTGACTTGAGAATTTAAAAATACCCAGATAGGACCCAGGAGACAGGGTGTGTGACTTAAGGCAGACAGATGAAGGGCTGAAATGCCGAACGTGTTTTTCAAGTTGTCCAAACTAATCCATTTAGGATTGTGAGCTTGAGATTCAGGACAGAGTGAAGAAGAAAGGAGCTGAAATAAATTAAAGAATGAAAATAACATTTGAAAGGCAGGAGGAAACTTTCACCTATGTTGTGTCATTTAATCTTAGTCACACCCTGATGAGGAGGGGTCAGTAGTCCCAGCCTATAGGAAAGGAAAGTGATGTCATAACTGGACATGATTTTTACACTAGTTCTGACCCCCAGCCCAGGCCCCAGTGACATGCTCTGCTTTCTGGTGGAAAGGGCCTCAGTTAGGTCTCATACCCTTCCCATATTTATTTCTTAATAAATTTAATTGAATTACAATTTACATACAATAAAGTACACAGATCTCAATTGTAAAGTTCGGTAAGTTTGTCAGCAAATCATCGATACCTCTCACCACACCACAGATTCCTTCTATTGCCTCGGATACGTGCCTCCCACTCCTTCCCAGCCATTCCCTCAGGAAACACCATCCTGATTTCTATCACTTCATGCAGCTAGACACATCATTGCTTACGCTGGGGGCTGGCTTATTTTGCTCAGTATGATTTTTTTTTGGTATATCAATCCATCTTATTATACAGATCAACTATCCCTTTTTAGGGTTAAGTAGTATTCCAATATAAGAATATACCATCTTTTTTTTCTTCTTTTTCTCCTTTTTCTTCCCCCTCCCCCTCCTCCCCCTCTTCCTCCCCCTCCTCTCCCTCTGCCATCGTCGTGGTGGTGGTCTTCTTCTTCTTCTTCTTCTTCTTGTTCTTGTTCTTCTTCTTCTTTATTCATTCATTCACCTAACCATGGACATTTGAGTTTTTCCAGTTTGGAGCTATTAAGGATAAAGTTGCTATGAACATTTGTATACAGAGCATTCTGTGCACATATGTAGCCGTTATTCTTGGGTGGATATCTAGGAGTGGATTTGCTGGCTCACAGGGTACATATGTATTAAACATTAGAAAAACTTGCTGAACCATTTCTCTAAAAGTGTTTATATTTTATGTTCCCACTAACAATGTAAGAAAATCCAAGTGACTGCCCAATCTCACCACTATTTGGTATTGTCCATTGTAAAATTTTAGCCATTTTGGGGAATGTGAAATACGATTTCACAGTGGAAAGAAAGATGGGGAATATGTTAGTGACAAGTGCCTAAATATAAGATAAAATACTGCACAGGAAGAAGAAAAATCTCCATATCTTACTAAATAGCCCAGCCATCAATAGACTTACATAGTCATGATAGTTTAAATTCTGAAGAATGATGTGAACAAAATTATGATATATTTGTAATAGGTAGAAGGAAGACTGGAACGTAAGCTGGTGGTAGATGTGAGGGAAGGAGATGCAAAAGAAAGACAGATCTTCATTTTTCAGGCTGGGAACACATTACTTCAAGCTTAAAACTGTAGAAGCAGTAAATAGACATTTAATTTGTTATATAAACATGGAGATAAATGGCATTGGAAGTGGTTGTCCTTGGTGAGAAGAAACAAGTTTGGAGGGTGGTCAGGGACAGTCTTTTCCAGAACAACACTCGTGGAATGACTTCACTTTTTGTACTAAATGCATATGCATAACTGATAAAAAATTTTAGAAAGTAAAACTTAAAAAAAAAATGTGACCTGAATTTAAGAATCTAGAGGGCCCTGAGTTTAAAGAGAGTCAACTCCATGAACTAACAGTGTCTCTAGGTGCCTGTGGATCTCAGTTCCCTTTTCTGTAAAGTGAAGATAATTAAGCCTATTTTGCAGTTTTATAAAGATGAGCTATGAATATCTCACTTCTACTAAGATGAAGGCAGCAGGTCTTTAATTCAGTGATTATTGGAATTGAAATCATTCAAGGCAGACTCTTAGGTCCCATCCAGAATCTGTAAGTCCTAACATCTGGCCTTGAGACTCATAGATTTGTCCATTTGGTAAAGCTTGAGTTGTTTCTGATGCCCACCGTAGCTTGCTGAGCATGGGCTGGGACACCAGACACAGTTGGTTTCAATCCCTGTCTTGCATAGACTGGTATCCGAGGAAATTTCCTCAAACTGCCTTAGCCTCTATTTTCAAACTGTTTTTGGTGATTTCTCCTGCATACAAAACCTTCAGCACTGGACCTGCCATTGGCGGGCATTCAATAAATGTGAATTCCCTCACCCTCCATGAATCAGCTTTGTCTGTGATATAAAATTATCTTGGCGCATTACAGAATCAGACAGTTATAATAAAAAACTCCAGACATTGAATTGAATCCAGCTTCAATTGTACAAACTACCAACAGCTGGTTATTGAGTGACTGCTATGTGCCCAGCTTTCTGTTAGATGCCGTCAGGACAATTAGCATTTTAGGAACAGAAGTTAATGTCATAAGAGGTCATCTTGACAGACGGCATCAATGCAAAGACTTTTCAGAACCAGAGAATTGCTAAAGAGGGAAGACACCTTAAAGGATTTCTGGTTAAACACCTCCATTACATAGAGAAAGGGACAGGGGATCTGTGAGGTTGAGATTTCCTCCAAAGTATATAGAGAATGAAAGAGAAACGTACCAGACTTACGTGGAATAATTCCTAGGGCACTTTTCTTTAGAGCAGCAATGATTTTCACAATTTTTTAAAAAAATAATTACCAGCTAAAAATTTCTTCTAAAAATATGTCATGGAAGTTTAATATATGAGAGCGAGACGTCTCTGCTTGACATAAGATTCAGATGTCCAGAGTTCACACCCACTTGGACTCTTCACGGAAACTGTCAAAAATTGGCTATCCAACTATCACCAGCAGAGCCTGTCAATAAGAGAAGGGTGAGTTTATCCTTACTGAAGTAAAGGCAACACCATCTTTGCAAGGTTTTGGCAGTGTCTTAGTATGGGAATGGTTAAGATCAAAATTTATTGAGACTTGGAAGTTTGCCTTAAGGGAAGTCTTTCAATGTGTGGACTTCATTAAGGGTCAGATAGGAATCATGATGCAGAAGTTGGGATTGGTGGGAAGGCAAGGACTTTTACTTGAAGGATTCAAAGAATTTAAGGGTGCCAACTGTTGCTGCTTTCCATTAAAGAGTCAGTGGATCTTTTAGGAAGTTCCTTAAATGAACAATCCAGTTGTTTGTGTGGGCTGTATAATTCCAGAAAAATAATGTGACGAAGACAGAGAAATAGCAAAGCCAAGTTAATGTAGACCATACAGTGTGGTTTCTGTTCAGGGCTCAGGCTGAGTGTGGGGGTAAGCAGTTTGGTTCTCAAACCATAGATGTCTCTTGGAGCACAGCTAGAAAAGCACCCTCACCCTGGCCTGTGCCTCCACTAGTCCATCGTTACTGTAGCTGACATTCAGTGCAAGGGATCCTAGATCTTCCTTTTATAAATTATGAGGTCTCTTTTGTCATCTAGCCTTCTGTTTCACCTCCATACCTTCTCCTCAGCCTCCTCCTCCTCCACTCATGTCTGTTTACCTGTGAATTTCCACCTTTGGACTCTACTATAAGTAAGACCATGCAGCATTTCATCATGTTTCTGGCCACCTCAGTGACCCAACACATCTGGCCCAGCCCAAATCCCTGGCCCCTATGTGACTATTAGTCTAGAATTTAGGGAGAGGTCTGGCTTTATCTCCCTGAGAAAGAGCTTGACACCCAGGCTTCTGACCTCGACTTTTGAGTGGTATTTTTTATGTTGACACAAGGCTTGGAAAAGAACAGGTACTTGTGAAGGTATTGAATTTTCAAAGGATACAATTAGACAAAGAGTTCTGAAACCTTGTTTCCCCTGCTGAAGAAGATGTCTCCTCTCTCCCACCTAATTTATATTTTTTTCTCTTGCTTCTAGACACAGGGAATGATAAAGATGCTTTATCAGATGAATGAACATCTCTGGGGAATAAGTTGAGACTAACTTTGTTGCAAAACATGCAGTGTGCAAAGTAGATCATTTCATCTGAATGTAGCAAACTTGATTTAGAAAGCTAGCTCTGCCACTTAATAAATTTTACAACCTTGAATGCATTATTTAATCCCTCTCATCCTCAGTCTCTTTACCCTCATTCTAAAAATGGAGAGGGCATTTTTTTTCTTTCTTTCTTTTTCTTTTACTCTTTCTTTCTTTCTTTCTTTCTTTCTTTCTTTCTTTCTTTCTTTCTTTCTTTCTAACTGAATATTTGGTGTATCCATTGCCTTAGAATCATTCCTTTGGTGTTGCAAGTCCTTTAAAAACTTTCAGGAGGTGGCAATTCTTATCTGATAAATTGATTGTCAGAATTAGAGGCTAGAATTTAATGTGTCAGGTGTATGGTATATAGTCCATTTATAGTAGTTATTATTTTTACTTTCTTTGGTGGGAAATCTATCTCCTATGACTACATATAAATACTTCCAAAAGTAGTTATTGCTGTCGTTGCTATAAAAATTCTATCAGTGTATGTCACAAATACAGAAGATGAGGAAAAAAAGGTGGGGGGGGGGCAAAAGGAAGAGGGATGAGAAAAGGAGAAAAGAGAACTCATGTTTTGTGAAGTTTTACCATGGACCAGGCACCACAATAACATGACAGCACATCTTGACCCGTTTGTCAGATCCCATTGTTATCAATGCCATCTGCTTTGCAGATGAGGAAAGTGAAGCCCAGAGACCAGGAAGTCATTTATCCAATGTACTATAAAATGGGCTGGATTGATACATAGTCTAACAACTCTCCATAGTAAGGGATTGTTTTTGCCACATTAATGCTGAGGAAACAAGGGCAGAAATTGATACAGATAGCTCAAGTTCACAGAGCTAGTCTGATGTATCCCAGGCAGAGCTCTAGATCTATCTCCTCATGCTGTTCCTGCAACTTTTGTGGCTCAAAGGCTTGATACTAAGAAGATGTCCACTTATAAAACTTTATTTTCAATTTTGCAATATTTTGTTGTTCTTTGTTGCATGAAGTAAAAGCAAATACTCTATTTGAGTGAGAATAAAATTCATTTTTAGAAAATACCTTCAGTGACCTCAAAAGCAATGACAATATTTTATTTTAACGGTTTGTGTTCCTAAGAAACAGAACTCGGTTACGTTAAGGGAGTCTACCCAGAGGCAGACATTTGTGCTTCTATTCATTTAACCAACAGGTACTTCAAATATCCTATGTACCAAGAATCATGTTAGGTATTTATCATGGCTTTTAATAGCAATAGCACTTTTTAATCCTGGTTAGTTGTTGCTTTTGTTGAGAAGAGAGGGGACAGGTGGTCTGAGGACAAGATGGCCTGAGGAATTAGCACTGATAATACTGGTTATCATCTTATTGCATGTGTCCTCTGACCAGCACTCATGTCATCTTCACAGCTATCAAGAGAGCACTGCTACCATTCTCATAGATACTGGAACTATTGCTGAAAGTGGATATGCAATCTGCCCAAAGTCATACAAATCGTAAGTGGTAGAGATGATGGTCAAAAACCAAAGCTCTTAGCCATGAGGTCTTCTGATGACAGCACATGGTACGATAGAGTGAACCAAATGATTGCCCATGTGTGTAGCTGAAAGATAAGACAACTTTTCCAGAAAGCCCAAGCCTATGGAATGAGCTAGGAAGTGGTGCCAAGATATAAAAGCTAAACCATGAAGATTAGTCCAAGTCAAGGCAGTCCAAGTAAAGGCCAAGTTAGATGCATGAGACCACCATCCATACCAATGAAACCATTAAGGGAGTATTTTCTCATATTTGCCCTTGTGCTTTACAAAATAGCCATGTGAGCCATTCTCTGTGGTAACATAGCCACTAACACCTGAGAATATAGAACAGACTCTTTGAAACCTGAACAAATCGTGTTTATTTCTTATGCCAGCAGTCTTGTAAAATAATTTGCAGATGAGCCAGTCATAACTTCTCATTGCATAAGGGAGTACTGAGGTCAATAAAATTTTGAAGAAGAAAATGTACCCTCTCGATAGCAGCAAAGTCCCCACCGGTAAGGATAAGGCTTAAACTAAAGTAAGGATTCATTCAGTTGGTTAGTGAGTCATTCTCAGTAAATGTTTTGTGAGCACCTTCTTTGCATCTAGTTCTATTTAAGATATTGGGAGTAGACTAAAATACAAGGGTAACAAAATGCCTGGACTCATGCAGTGATATCTCAGTGAAAAAAAATGGAGACACAAAACAAGCTAAAATTGAAGTATTTCTGACAATATCAAGTACTGTGAAGAAAATTTAAAAAGAGCAATATGATAAGAGGTGGCTGGGGGAGAAAAGCTGCTTCTCTTGAGCTGCTCGGAGGAGTATCACCATGAGCACTGAGAGCTGAATGACTGGAAGAAGCCAGTATGTAATCTGCCAGGTGCAGGGTGTGCGAGGGAAAGGGAATAGCAAGACCAAAGCCTGGGACATGAGCTGAACTGGGCATACAGAGTAAAAGGAAGGACGTAACTGCTGGGTGGTAAGCAAGGGGAGTTTGAAAAGAGTTTTTAGAAAAAGTCATGGGAAGAAAGAAAGAAAACAGGAAGGAATGAATGAAGGAAGGAAGGAAAGAGAGAGAGAAAGAAAGAAAAAGAGAAAGGAAGGAAGGAAGGAAGGAAAAGAAAGAAAGAAAGAAAAAGAAAGAAAGAAAGAAAGAAAGAAAGAAAGAAAGAAAGAAAGAAGAAAAGAAAGAAAGAAAGAAAGAAAGAAAGAAAGAAAGAAAGAAAGAAAGAAAGAAAGAAAAATATTGATTCATGGGCTAGATCTTGTCACATTTTGAGGGCCATGGTATATAGTTCAGATTTTATTCCAAATGTGAAGGGAAACCATGGCAGGATTTTATATTAGAAATATAAAGTTTATAAGTTTATTTAACAAATCAATAAAAATATTAATAGATTTATTTATATAAATTCTTATTTATAAACACATTTTATAAATAAAATGTTATATTGGATTTTATATTGGAAATTGGAAGGTTTTTAATTGGAGCAGGAAGGGGTTGATACAATCTGGTTGATACTGTTAAAATATCTCTGTAGTTACAGATTGTAGAGGGAAAATTTGAAGCTATTTTATTACTCCAAGCAAAAGATAGTGGTGTTATGCAGTAGTCGAGGTCAGTGAGATGGAGAAACACAAGTAGATTCAAGGTGAATCATGGAGGAAGACCTGCCAATGGACTGGCTAAGAGGTTGGAAAGAAATGTAATCAAGAACAACTTCACATGTCCCCCTTGAGCCATCAGGTAGGGTGGTGCTGTGCAGTCAGAGAGATTAGCCAAGGACAGATCTGGGGATGCAAAATAGAAGGACTTCTGTTTTGATATTGTTAAATTTGAAATTCCTTTAAATATACAAGTGGAATTGTCAAGTAAGCCATTAGAAAAATTATCCAGCTCACGCGGCACCTTGGTGGCTCAGTCAGTTAAGTGTCTGCCTCATTGATCAGGTCATGATTCCAGGGTCCAGGAATTGAGCCCTGCATAAGGCTCCCTGCTCCACAGGAAGACTGCTTCTCCCTCTCCTTCTCCCCCTCCTTGTACTCTCTCTCTCACTCTTTCTCTATCAAATAAATTTATAAAAAAAAAAAAAGAATTCTCTAGCTCAAGGGAGTTTTGAAGACTGAAGATATAAACTGGGGAGTCATCAGCTTGTTGATGTTATTGGAAGCTATGGACGCAGATGAAATCACCTAAGCAAGAGTAGGAAAGAGAGGAAATTGGAACATTCCCCTGGTACTCGATAGCTGAGAGTTGCAGAAAAGAGCAGAATATTTCCCACTGGTGCTGCACCAACAATATTAGAAGCTTCATTGAAGTTGAGGGAGAATTTTGCCCTTGAAAAGTAACACTGTCTGACCATTCAGGGAAGTCCTCAGAGCTAAGTCCAAGATGCAGGAGAGAGCTACTGCTGGGGTCTCAAGGAATTTCAGGTCCTTAAGGGAAATGTCTCATTGCCACCCTCACCCAGGCCCTTTATTTTCACTTAACAAAAAAATTATCTTATTTTATTTTATTTTATCTAATTTCATTTCATTTCATTTTATATAGCATTATAAGAAATAAAGAGGAAGGAGAGGTACTCTGTATCTCTGTCTGTCTCTCTCTCTCTCTCACACACACATACACCTGAAACTAAAACAAAACAAAACAAAACAAAAAAACCACAAAGAACCTTATAACTGGGCACTATCAAAGATCTCACAGAAGCTTTAGAGGGTCCATTTAAGAATCCTGACATCAAAGGGAAGAACAGTTATGACCAAGAGGGACAATACCATTCAATTCTAGGGCCAAGATTTTTCTTTATTCTAGTTCATTATGAGAAAAATGTGGGTTGAGAACTCAGAAAGAGACAACACACAAGACAGGACAACTTGAAAAAGATCAGAGTAGATGGAGGATGGAGGATGGAGGATTCGTAAGCAGTAAGTACTCTACTCATGTATGTAGAGCATACATGGTCATGGAAAACAAATGATGTCCTCCACTGACATGAATGCCAGGATAGAGGGCTTGCAGGTGCGGGACTCTACAGGATGTGCAATGAGTGAAATCCGAAAGTTATTGGATGTACAGGTCACTTTATACTAAAAAAAAAAAAAAATGGGTGTTGATACTCACATGTTATAATACTATAAAATATTTCTCCTATATTTTCCTTCTTCCTCCATTAATTCTCTCTCTCTCTTTTTTACCCACATAGGTTCATATCTTCTTAATTTCTGGGTCATACACACTCCAAGGAACGCCAGGTTTCTCTGAGTGATCTGTGAAGTGGGGAGAATATACAGATATAAAGAGGAAATAAGAATATAAAGGAGAATATAAGAATATAAAGAGGAAAGCTGACCTTTTCTCTGTGCTCATTATAAGAGGACATTTTTAAATTATATATATATATATATATATATATTTAATTTTGATGAAAGTGTCATCTCACATTTTCAGTTTCATCTTCAGCTTATGAACTTCTTCCCACCAAATGAATCTGCTTCAGTGAGAAAAGTCAAATGATTTCATGGAGGTTTTTCAAAGCTCCTTGGACATGAAGAAGCCGGTTCAGCATACAGGTGCACGCAACAATGAAGAAAACATGACCGACCATGTGCTTACAGATTTTTACCAAGGAGTAAGAAACGTCCTTTCTCTGCATTTGCATGTTTATGCATGCAAACATTCTATCATACCATTCATTCTTTCCTTGGAGAGTGAAATACAGGGTCAGACCGTCTGGATTTGAAACCCATCTCTGAGGCTTACTTCTTATGTGGCTTTGGATAATTTACTCTTTGTACATTGTTAGTTCCCCATTTTGCCCAATGGGGGTGATGATGAACATGGCAATGATAATGTTAGTTTCTTATTCATCCACGGGAGATGATGATGATGACACAGAAGAGGAAGAAGAGAAGGAAAAAGACAAAGAAGAGAACTTGGATGGATTATACTGAGGAACAGATTAGTTAATATGGGTAAAATACTAAAAACATAGAGATTTCTCAAGAGATACCAATAATATGATTCATCCATGCAACTAGCATTACTTGAGAACCCACTGAGTACAAGCTACTCTATTACTGTAAGAGATACAGGGATGGGTGAGGTTGTCACCTTCTAATGAAAAACCAGTCTACTAAGCAGATACAAAACCCCCTGCCCTGTGGGCTATCACTCTCTCTACTCCTATCATCCAAAACCCTGACCCCTTCCTTGTATTCCTGATGCTTTGACACCTGACTCACAGAGCACCCTCTCTCCCCATCCTGTAATCTTCCTAAAGGCCATCAGTGTCTGAGCAAATCACATATTCAAACCCTACCCCAGGGTTCTTTATTTCCTCACATTCACTGACATTTCCTTTATCAGGCACCCACTGCTACTGACAACTATTTCCCCTACAGAACAGTAAACATAATATTTATTCTACTTTTCTGCCTCAATGTCCCATTCTTCCACCTTTCCACATCCTTTTTTTATTCCTTACATCCCATCATAGAAGTTCAGCCAGACAAATATGGGGCTGTGTTTGGGGCAGGGCAGGCCATCTTTATATTCTGGTACAGTGCTTTGGTCATGCCTATGTGCATACGAATCACCTAAGGATTGTAATAAAATACAGATTTTGATTCCGTAGGTTTGGAGTGAAGCTTAAAAGTCTGCAACTCTAATAAGCTCCCAAGTGATGTTGATGCTGCTGGTCCAAGAACACACTTTGAACAGTGGGTTCCAGTAGTCTTTGCATTGCCATGTTTCAGAGTTCAGCTCTGAGCCCCGGAGAGTCAAAAATATGATTTATGTTAGCGCCTTGAGTAAAAATTCTCCTTTCAGTGGGTGACTCACATTAACCAAATTCATGAGTGCTGTGCATATAAGCAAAGAGGTAAGAAAATGAGCTATAATGAGAAGCAAGAATCACAAGGAGCAAGATGCTTAAATCCATATGGCCAGCCATTATCACTCTTGGGCTGACTTACAGACAAAGTTAAATAGTAATTAGGATATAGATTGGAAAACATGGCATCAGAACAAATATACTTGAATGAATTGAATATGCATATATCTCACAGTTTCTTATGCGTCTTCAAATTCAAAATTGCTAATCACCCTCCACCTCTCTAAATCCCTTTTCCTGTGATTTCATGTCAAATGAACTCCAAGCCAAGACATATATTCTTCCTTCACATTTATTAGAAGAGTAGAAATTCTCCATTTGGACCATCCACTTACAGACAGGTATAAGCACTAATATTTTGTGACTGCTTGCTATAAGCTAAGCTTGGGTTCTACCATTTTATAGTCGAATATCATTGTAAGGTTGATATTACTATTATCCTATTCTATGGAGGAGGAAAGAGAGGCAGTGAAAGATTTAATAGGTGCCAGTGCCAGTACCGAGATTTACACCCAGCCAGGCTGGTTTCCAAGACTGAGCTGTTAACCGAGAGTTGACAAAGACTTCATTACCACACTAGACAACAATTTTTATAAGTACGGTATGTGAAAAGAACATAACACTGGAAGAAGTAGTTTCACTTAAAAATATGTATTTATGTAAAGTAAATAAATTGTGGGTTTTTATCCCGTTAAGATGTATGAGCTATAGCTGTCCATATCAACATGGACTAACTCAGAAACATAACAAGAGTGCATATAACATCGAAATATATATATTATGAGTCCACATACATAAAGCTAAGATGAAAATACCTAAAACTTGGAAACAAGGTGAAAAAAAGCCCTTTCAACATTGTTCTAGAGCCGTTATCTACCAAGCCCACCTAAGGATAATATGACTTCTGTTTGACTTACTGTTTACTATTGATCAGGGCCCCTCCCCTGGGAAGTAGATGTTACTTTTTGAAGGCTGATAAGTTGCAAATAATTTCCATCCAGTAGAAGAGGTAGCCCCAAAGTTTATGGGCTTGTTGATCTGTGGGACATTAGAGTTTTATTTATCTAACTTAGAAATCATATTTCACCATGTTTTCATTCATTGGCTTTGTACTCTGGTCTCTCTTACCCTCCTTTGAAAAACTTCTACAAGTTCATGGCTTTTCCATCCCTGAGTTAAATGTATAGCTAACATGCGCTCACTACATAAAGAAGGCCATGTTTTTAACCTTTTGAAATGTACATTTTAACAAAATATGGAAATAGGCAAACTAAATAACATAGTTTTTAGGGAAGTTTACAGGTTTAGGAAAATGGCAAGGAAAAGCAAAGCCTGATGAACACATTCTGGAAAGTGATGATTTCTTTCAAAGATGGGGGAAGACGCAATCAAGGAGGGGAACAGAGAGTACTTAGAAATGTCACTCAACCTGGGTTTGGGGCTCATAGCTATTTTCTATATTATTAGTATGATGAATAAAATGCACTCATATATGATGTTTTCTTTTATAGATATGATTTTTATATAAATGCTTAACATATATATCTAAATTTTATATTTACTGCGACTCTATTCTGGAATTCAATTAAAGAATTTTAAGTGTATATCATGTTGTGCTTATTGAAATACCTGACTTTTTTCTGAGCATATAATGTCATAACTGTAGCTTTACATTTTAAAATAATTCCTATCCATAAAAATATAAAATATAGAGAAAGCTTTGATAGTCCATGCTCTCACCTTCAGGACTTTGCTGTTGTCATCTTTCCATCCATCTACCCACCCATCTATCCATCCATCCATTTATTCATCGATCAACCGATCCATCTATCAATCCATTCATCCATCCATCCATCTGTCCATCCATTCATCCATCCATTCATCCATTCATCCATCCATCCATCCATCCATCCATCCATCCATCTGTCCATCCATTTATTCATCAATCTACCCATCCATCTACCAATCCATTCATCCATCTGCCATCTATCCATCTACCATACCAATCCATTCATCCATCAATCTTTCAGCACTTAGAGTCCCAGCTTTAAAAAAAATTATACTTTCACAAGAAAGATATGTATTTACAAGTTATTAAATTGTGATATATGTTAAGAAAGGAAAATATAGTAGAAAACCCAAAAATATAAAATGAAAGACAAAACAGTTTGGGGAATCAGAGAAAGCAGGTAACATCTAATTCTTAGATTCTTAGCTTTATATTTTGTTTGATTAATTGATTCAACTTGCTTTAGGAAGATGTTTCTTACTCCCATGCCTTAAAAGATGCAACATTCTAAAATCACACAGTCAGAATGCAGCCAAGTTTGGTCGGCAGGTCTGGGTCTGGAGCCCACCTTCCGTCCACATGCCATTTTATAAGCTTTGTATTTGTGCTACAAAGACCCTTGAGTGACTGGAGGAATAGAAATGTTCGGCAGAATTTTATTAAGATCATCAAACAACAATTTGCAGAAATAAATACTAAAATATCAATATCATGTGATAGGTCAGTCAAAAATACGTATTGTGATCTTACTGTGCATACAAATAATTAGGTGCTACGGAGTATTTAAAATAAATTTTTAAGAAAAATATAGTCATGATTCTTGAAAGATTCCTTTCTTTAAGCCACTTTGTACTAGATTTCTGTATCTTCTGATCAGAATAAGGAAATTCATTGACACATATAATGGAACATTTCAAGAAGGTAAAGACCCAGTGGGAGTCAGGCCCTCAGTTAATATCACGGTGGCAGCAGGTCACCATGAAAACTCTCACCCTGGAAAGTTAGGCAGAACAGACACACATAAAGAGCTGTTTGCCAACATTTTAAAATCATATTTAAGAGTTGGTTTGTAAATCACTGAGCAAAATAACAGAGAGTTGAAACTTTGCATATCTCTCAACTGGCTACAGCAAGTGACCTGAAGAGTTTGGAGGTAAAAATCCTATTACTTTCCAGCCATGAGGGTGGGGACTCCGAGAAGAGGATAAGACGTCTCCCAAAGTCCTCAAAAGGAATGTTAATCACTAGGGAGGCAGATAAGAGAAAACTCTGTAAGGAGCTAAAGAAGTGAGAATGATTGTTTTAAAAGAATCTCTTGTCTTGCATAAAAGGTGACAGACTATACCAGAAGGAGTCCTTTGCATCACAAAACACTAGCAGAAATGAACTAGACAGAGCAAAGGTGTTGTGGGGCTCACAGTCAGCAGAGGGGCTCACACATTTTAAAAAGTTCCAGGTTTGAGCCTGTGTCTGAATAGTTGGAATCAGCATGAATGTGGAAGTCAGAGAACACGTATTCTGCCACAGCATCTTTGGCAGTGGGATTCTTGAGGGTCTTAACCCTCAGACCCTTGCCTGTATGGTGGGTGTTAACTATGAGTTAGGTAACCAAACACGGCAGGCTGCCTCTCTGTTTTTCCAGACTCCCTTTGGTGAAATTGAGGTGACAATTCCATCTCCAAGTTCTTGTGACAATTAAGCACCATGATGAATGCAAAGGGTCGGCTAGATCGTGGGTTCTTAAGGTGAAACTCCCTGTCCCTTTCCAGTATTAAAAATTAAAAAGTCATTTTTACATTGGAACATTCAAAGTGGACTCCTCAAGGATTATGAATTCTATTAATATTTGTCTCTCAAATAAAAGAACAATCGGGGGGGAAAATTGCAACCAGCCGAATCCATTTGAAATGGATGGAAGTTGAGCAGTAAATAATGAAGAAGAATGTAGACAGATTCAGAAAGGGACTCGGACCATTTTGCCACTAATAGGTGCCACAGACAGTTCATTACTGATAAATGTAGAATAATGATGTCCTTAATGAGGCTTTTCACGCACAAATTCATCATAAAACAAGAGGATGAAGTAAAACAAAAAGTCTTTGAATAGGTTCATGCAGCATGGAAAGCGAGGATAATTTCATGTCCCAAAAAGAGCTACAGATTTAATAAAGCCTTCTGAGATTTTCTTCATTGTGTTTATAGGCAGCTTCCCAACTTAATAGCTTTGCTTTCAATATCTCAGGGGTGAATTTTAACCTGCCATATAGTCTGGGTACCTGAAAGGGCCCAGAAGAGGTGACTCTACAGCCCTGTGCTTAAATGCCTCAGTGGCCCCTTATTTATGTGACCTTGAGCCATTTCTATCTGCATCCCCAACTTTGTCACTGGTAGTAGGAAGATTGTATAACACCTTCGCTCTGTGCCTCATACTTGGTTGGTGTTATGGGTTGCGTTATGTCCTCTCCAAAATTCATCTGTTGAAGTCTTAACCCCCAAGTACTTCAGAATGTCACTGTTTTCAAAGATGAGCTCTTTAAAGCTGAGTTACAACAACATCATCTGGGTGGGCCCTGATCTAATCTGACTAGTGTCCTTGTAAGAAGAGGAAATCAGGACAGACACACTCAGAGGAACAACATGTGCAGACACAGAGGGAAGATGCCATCTACACACCAAGGAGAGAGAACTCCGAGGAAACAAACCCTGCCCACACCAGGATCTGGGACTTCTAGTTGCCAGGACTGTGAGAAAATACATTTCTCTTGTTTAAGCTGCCTGGTCTGTGGTGGTCTGTTATGGCAACCCTAGGAAACTAGTATAGTGGGAATGCTCAAAAAAATTAGGTGACAATTTTGGGGCACCTACTCCTTAAGTGGCACTTCACTGAGCCTTTTTGGCAGCTTCAGATGAGGGTGTCAGGTCCAGATGTTATATGGAAGTGCTCTTGAACTCATAGTGCAAAACATGACAAACACAGGAGAGGTCATGAACACCACTTTCTCATGTCTGCCATGTGCATTTCACAAAGGTTTTTCTGTGAGATGTTCCAGACAGCGAACTCTAAAAGTGCTGGAACCAAATCAAGCTGACCTAATTGCAATCAACACAACGTAATGCCTGTGGCGGGCAGAACCCTAACCCCCCCCCCCAACTCCCAGCCCTTGGTGCATATGCCCTGTCTAATCTCCTCCCCTGGAGAGTGGGTAGGACTGTTGTGTCAGGATTTCTGTTCCTTTAGTACCCCGCTTCTTGGTCGCGCTGCTTCAAAGAATGCAGTTAGACCAGACGAAGAGTGGCGGGCAGCAAAGCAAAGTTTATTGAGCGATAGTACAAAGCTCCAGAAGAGCAAGGGGTCCAAGAGGGTTGCCTTTGGAGTTTCTAGGTCTAGGGGTCTTTATGAGATTGTTGGCGGGCTGTTTTAATCTGATTAACCCTCCATGTGGCTGTCACTCAATCAGGTTTTGTCCACACACTCATCTACCTATCAGGTAGTTGTTTACATGGGAGAGGGCGGAGGGCTCCTTTGAGGGTGGTGTAGAATAACAGGATGGAGTCTTTTTCCTTTTAAGAGAAGTTTCATCTTAGAATGGGGAACTCTTGCCCCTGCCTGCCTTTCTTCCAACTATCCTCCATTACTGTGAATACGATGTTGTAAGTTACATAGCTTGATTAAGTTACATTCTATGGGGAAAGTGATGGAATAGTCCTTCCCATGATAATACTATATGGTATGTAAGACTTCTTGGCAGACAGTTGGGGAGAGCTTCCTCAACTGGCCATGAAGAAGCAAGCTGGCATGTAAGGAGAAAGGGCCATAGGAGCAGGACCTGAGGTTGGCCTCTAGCAGTTGAGAGCCAGCCCTGGCCCTTGGAAGAAAACCTAGAGATTCAGGTAAATTCACAGCTGGGGTAACACCACGATTTCAGCATGATGGAGCCTGAATCTCTGAGGTGAGGACCCTGCTCTCCAGACCCAGACTCTGGCTCCAGGCAATCTTGAGATAACAAATGCACGTTCAAAGCTGCTAGCCAGAGGGAGATTAGAAATGCAAGTTGGTACAGCCACTCTGGAAAACAGTGTGGAGGTCCCTTAAAAAGTTAAAAAGTGAGCTACCCTATGATCCAGCAATTGCACTACTGGGTATTTACCCCAAAGATACAGACGTAGTGAAAAGAAGGGCCATATGCACCCCAATGTTCATAGCAGCATTGTCCACAATAGCTAAATCGTGGAAGGAGCTGAGATGCCCTTCAACAGATGACTGGATTAAGAAGTTGTGGTCCATATATACAATGGAATATTACTCAGCCATCAAAAAGAATGATTTCTCAACATTTGCAGCAACATGGACGGGACTGGAGGAGATAATGCTAAGTGAAATGAGTCAAGCAGAGAAAGACAATTATCATATGGTTTCACTCATTTATGGAACATAAGAAGTAGGAAGATCGGGGGCGCCTGGGTGGCACAGCGGTTAAGCGTCTGCCTTCGGCTCAGGGCGTGATCCCAGCAATCTGGGATCGAACCCCACATCAGGCTCTTCTGCTATGAGCCTGCTTCTTCCTCTCCCACTCCCCCTGCTTGTGTTCCCTCTCTCGCTGGCTGTCTCTATCTCTGTCAAATAAATAAATAAAATCTTAAAAAAAAAAAAAAGTAGGAAGATCGGTAGGAGAAGAAAGGGAAGAAGAAAGGGGGGGTAAACAGAAGGGGGAATGAACCACGAGAGACTATGGACTCTGGGAAACAAACTGAGGGCTTCCGGTGGGGGGTGGGAATGGGATAGGCTGGTGATGGGTAGTAAGGAGGGCACGTATTGCATGGTGCACTGGGTGTTACACGCAAGTAATGAATCATGGAACTTTACATCAAAAACTAGGGATGTACTGTATGGTGACTAACATAATATAAAAAAAAAATCATCAGATTAAAAAAAAAAAGAAATAAGAAACTAATACAGAGCCCAAATGCTGATCCTCTCCCCAGCTTTACCCCATGCGCGTGGGCAGACACTGTTTTTAGGAAATTGTGTCTTAATTAACATCTAGCCATCTCTCACCACAGGTTTTTCCTTCTTCTCTGATAGATAATCAGAAAACTTGATGACAGAAAAGAAAATTCTCCCTGTCTGCCTCTGACCATGAAGAAAAGAAAATGGCATACCCATATCTCCAGCCTGGGGACAGATTAAGTAACTGGACAGGCTGGATTATAGAATGTCCTCAAGGAGAGGGACATTTATCACCAGCAGGTGTTTCATATCGAGTGATCAGATGCCAGCCAGGCAGTCCATAGGAAACTTTATTTTTGTAAGTAGAAAAGAATAAAGATAAATATGAATCCTAGCTCTGCCATTTGCCATTGGAGCATGGCAAAAGTCTGACTTAGTTCTAAGTCCAGATTTTCTTGTCTGTAAAATGGGGACAATAATGCCCATCTCATTAGATTTCTCTTCTTGTTGAGACATAAAATTCACCATTTTAAGTTTACAATTCAGTGGTTTTACGTGTAATCATAAAGTTGTACAACGATCATAACCATTTAATTCCAGAACATTTTTATAACCCCAAAATAATCTCCATACCCATTAGCAATCATTCTCTGTCCCCCTTTACCCAGCCCCTGGCAACCACTCATCTGCCTTCAGTCTCTATGGATTTGCCTATTCTTGACATTTTATATAAATAGAATCATACAATATGTGAACTTTTGTCTCTGGTCTCTTTCACTTAGCATAATGTTTCCAAGGTTCATCCACGTTAGAACCTCATGAGATTTTTGTGATTAATAAAAAAAAAAAAAAAGCCTCAATCTAAAGCTTGGCCCACTGTGAGGCATCAGTAAACACCAGTTATTATTATTAATAAAATAAATATTATAGAATTATGGACAACGAGCTTATGAAGTCTGTAGATGTCATTTTAATTGATCATTTCATACCGTGTAAACACCTCCTCTTACAACATTTTTGGCTGAATATCCTTCAGCTTTTTTTTTGAAAATTGCCAGGCACAAGGAACTCAAGATTGAGAAATGCAGAGCTTCACAATCTATAAAGTTGTGGTTGTAAAATTCTGATTGTTGGCAAACTGATCCTCACAATGAACCAAAATCCGCCTCCTATCAACTTCTACCAGTTAGTCCTTGTTATGGGTTGAATTGTGTCCCCCTCAGAAAAGATATGTTGAACTCCCAAGCCCCAGTATTCAGAATGTGAGCTTCTGTGGAAATAGCTTTTGCAGATGTTGTCCTTAAAATGAGGTCATTAGGATGGGCCATAATCCAATATGACTGACGTCCTTAAAAAAAAGGAAAATCTGGAGACAGATACCCAAAGAAAAAGGTGCCACGTGAAGATGAAGGTCAGCCTGAGGCTTCTACAAGCCAACAACACCAAAGATTGCCAACGAGCCACCACAAGCTAGGAGAAAGGCCTGGAACAGCTCTGCCTCACAGTCGCCAACACCACCACGATCTCAGATTTCCAGTCTCAAGAACTGTGTTTCTGTTGTTTAAGTCACAGAATTGTGTTACTGTTAGCAGCCCCAGAAAACTAATAAAGTCCTATTTTTTCGCTCAAGTGCCAACAGGTTGCCTCTTTCCTTACAGGATGATCTTTCAAATATTTGACATCAACTTACCTGTTCCATCACAAGGCTCTTCTCCAGTGTGACAGTCATGTTCTTCCAGCTGTACAACCTCCAGTCTACTCTTTGGATCTTCTACTCTTCTCTAGATCTGCAATGGCTTATAAATAAATGCACATTTTCAGAGCATTTATTAAGCCCTAAATAGTAAGTGCTCACAATGTGTCAAAATATTCCTCTTTGCCATTTTGCAATCATTAAGGTCTACACTCTGCATAAGAAGGACTCATGTTACTCCACACCTGCTGGAATTTGAGCAAACTCAATTAGTAAGGTTGGCACAGGCAAGGTGGGGCTGCCTGGAGTGGGGCTTCCTCCAAAAGTATCCCAGATAGTGTTCTTTGTGCCTTTTGCTTTCATCCTCTTCAGGGCACCATCATTCCACACGTGGACTTCTGTGCAAGCTCCTAACTCTTCTTCTTGACCCCATTCTTGTCCAGCTCACAGTCCATCCTCCACCCTATAGCCAGAGTGGTCTTTGCAAGGCACAAATTAGATTAGGAATTAAGATCTATGAGTACATTTTCACTGCAATTAGACTAAAATGCTTACCTTAGTCTACAGTGTTCTACAGGAGACAGTTCCTGCTACCCTCTGCATTATCTCATCTCCTGTCATTCTCCCCCATACACCAGCACACCTCCTCTGTTCCTGAACACACAAGGTCATTTCCTCCTCTGGATACTTATCTCTGACCACCCCTCTTCTTGGAATACTTCCCTCCCTCTCCCCCTCTCCACCTTTGTGTCCTTATGGCTGGCCTTCTCATCATTCAGGCCTCAACTCAAATGTCCCTTCCCAGAGGGGCCTCACTAGGCCATGCTAACTAAAGTAGTGACCTCTTCCCATGTCACTCTACCCCAGGATCCTGAGAGATGTGTGTGTGTGTGTGTGTGTGTGTGTATGCCCAGAATTTCCTATTTTCCAAAATTGTCTGATGTATATATATGTTTATTATCCATTTTACTCATGGAATCTAGTCCCAGCATTAGAATAGTGCCTGGCATATAATTGTTGCTTGTTTAAAGAAATACTTGTTTAAAGAAAGAATTGATATAAGAATAAATGAGACTTGGTAGGAAAAAGAATTGAGAGATGAGGTCAACCTTGGAACAGAAACACCTCTGAGTCATACACAAAATTTTTGTGCCAAGGAAGCATGGCAAATGTTCTTGGAGTGATGTTGCAGTTGGAAATGGCTCAACAAGATGGACACTTTTGTCATGTGCCATAATATCCTCCTCTCTACCCTTTCAGGTTTTCGTGGGGTTAAGAATAAGGAATCTGGTACAGAACAAGTAAGTTCAGACACTTCAGGGGTCCAGATCCACAAACACAGGGCCTGAGGTGGAGCACTTCTTTTACTCTGAACATTCTTTCAGGACCCAGGTGGGATCTTAAACATGTCACAGATAAGAAACCTAGTTATTGCTTCCTAGTACTTCTCTGTCCATCGTATATCCAAGAGTTGCTGAAGATTTGGTGATTTTGTTCCCTAGCCACTAACAAAATGCCTGAGCCTCTTTGGCAGAAATCTGCCCAATAGGGAGTGTTTGTTCAAACAGGCACAGACAACCCCCAAACAGAGAGCCAGGGGTCTGGCCCAGGGGCAGCCCAGCCTCAAACAAATCAGCTCCCAATAAGACCTGCCTGAGTGGGAAATGGCTCATCGCAGGCCACCTTCTGCTGCACACCATCTGGCTCCCCACACGCCCTTCCTTGCTGAGTTTTAATTTCCGAACCAGACGCCCTGCCACAATTATGCTTTACTTCCTTTTATGCATCCTGCTGTGGGAACACAGAAGCTTCTGGTAATTAAATGTCTGCTTTGTGAATGGTGAGGAAGTTTCTGCACTTAACCATTGCTCTGTTTGCTGGAGTTACATCAGGGGAAAGCCAGAGATTTTAGCACCTTGGATAGATCCCAAGTCACCAGGGCTCTGGCCCATTAACTTTGGAAGCAAATCTGTAGCAAAAGAAAGGGGGCTTTTGGAGTTTGATGAACACCCCCACTTGCCCTCTTACTAGCTATCTGCCTGTGAGCCACTCTTTCTGTTTTAAGTGCCAGTTTCTCTGTTTTCCCAGCCATGAAAAGAGAAAGCCAAGTAAAACAGGTAAGTTTCAATAAGATGAGATGCAGATGTGCTTTGGGACATGCTTTCCAAGACACGCCCTTTGTTTCTCTAAAGGTATGTAGCCAGCCAACCGTGCTTGGTCCTAAGAGGCTTAGAGATGAATTCTATCTGGTATGCACATCCCTAACAAAAATAATGCGGAGAACACATTTTTACTCAGCAACAATCAGCTGAAGCTGAGGAACACCTTTAGCCTATGGACCAGTAGTTTCTCAAAATATTAATTGTGTGTTAATCACCTTGGCATCTTGTCTAAATGCAGATTATTCTTCAGTAGATCTGGGATGGGATCTCAGATTCCATAATTTCTAACAACGGCCCACGTTGTGGATGCAGCGGAGAGTAAGCCCATTTAGAGTAGAGAGGTCTGGAATTGCCCGGAGCACAGCAGCCCTCCCTTTTCTTCCCACCCTGTCATCTTCCAACCCAGATGCCAAACAACAGGTGCCATTTATCATTACACTTGTGCTATTGTCCTTTTTATACTAGGGATATATTTTTCTACACTTGGCCAGCTTCACTCATTTGTCACCTGCCAACCTAAGAATACATTTGAATATTTAACCCAGTTTTAAAGGGTGTTTGGTAACCCTAACCTGATTGAATCAGTCAAAGTCCCACCAGGAGGAAAAGTATCATCAACTACTTTTACAGAGACAATTTAGGTTGCACAGGTAAGAAAGAAACTGAATGTGAGCTAATCTGGTGTTAGCAGCAGCAGGCACCATTGAGCCCTGGGGTGGCAAGGTCAAATGAGGGAGAGATACGAGGTTCCCTAGCAGACTACTGGGACCTTGATGAGACAGTCTAACAGAATCTGGAGTCATGGAGAAGAGGCAGCTGCTGGGAGGGATGCTGCCTAAGGCATACAGAAGGGGCCAGAGGTCTTCTCTCTTGCCGGAACACAATCTCCGCTAGCACTTCCCATTGGGTGAACCAAACTAGAAGCCACTTGGCGGCCAGGGAAACGCAGCCTGCAAGGGACAAGATCTGCTCCCACACAAAGCAAAAAAGAAATAAATTTGCATCAGAGGACAAAAAACCAGGTTTGGCTCTTTGCCCTTGGGTATATTCTCACTGTTGTCAAGGGGAAGGAAGGTCTTGGACAAGATTTCCAAAGAGCCAAAATATTTTTGCATACTTCCTTATAAATTAAGGGTGGGAAAATCATATCACCTTTCAACACCTACACACTAAAAGAAAATTTTTTTCAACACTCTTGAAAATTGGAAAGATCACTTGCTTAGGCATGAAAAGGATTGCACTGTGGTCAAAGAATTGTCATATGATTATTTTTGTTTTGCTTTGTTTTGCATACAAAAAACTGTAGAAAGTTAATGAATACAATTTTTTTAATGCATTTGGAGACAAGTGTGCTATAAACTTATCCATCACTGCCACAGGTTTCCTCCCATACCCTTTATTTTTGTTTTTTGTTGTTGTTTTGTTTTGTTTTTCCTTTTGTGGTAAGAGCACTTTACAAAAGATCCATCATCTTAATTTTTCTTTTTTTAAGTAGGCTCTGTGTCCAGTGTGGAGCCCAACAGAGGGCCTAACATGGGGCTGAACTCAACTATGAGTTCAAGACCTGAGCCGAGATCAAGAGTCAGTCACTCCACTGACTGAGTCACCCAGGCACCCCTTAAGTAAAAAATGCAGTATTGTTAATCACAGGCCCCATGTTGTATGGTAGATTGCCAGAAATTATTTATCTTGCATAACTAAAATTTTGTACCCTATGACCAACATCTTCTCATCTTCCCCTCCCCACAGTCCTCAGCAACCACCATTCTACTCTCTGCTTTTATGTGTTTGACAATTTCCATATTGGTTAGACTGGACTCCATATATAAGTGAGCCCATGCAGTATTTGTCTTTCTGTGTATAGCTTCTACCACTTGCCATAATGTCCTCCAAGTCTATCTTTTGTCTGTGTTGTTGCAAATGGCAGCATTTTTTAAAGTTGAATAATATTCTATTGCATGCATACACCACATTTTCTTTACCCATTCATCCGTCAGTGGACATTTACGTTGTTTCCATGTCTCAGCTACTATGAATAATGCTGCAAAGAGCGTGACGGTGCAGATACCTCTTTCAGATCTATATTTCAATTCCTTTGGGTAGTACTGGGAAGTGGATTGCTGGACCAAATGGTAAAGAATTGTCATCTGATTATTAAATGACCATAATAGACTGATCTGATTAATTTGGTTTCTGTATGCTTATATGTTAAATGTTACTAATGATGATTGCTTTTCCACCTACTTGAAGGGAATTTTGAAGGAGAAAAATCATATTAAAAAGCATGTATTTATTTATTCAAAGAGTAATTAATCCCAAGTACTATGGTTTTTACTGGTTGGAGGGCCTTTCCAATAAGAAGCTTTTGCCTAACCCCGTCCTCCACTGGGCATTATGTTAAAGGTCGTATATGTGCTTCCAAAGCCCCTGGGCTCCCCCATGGTAATGGTCAGGGTACAGTTATAAGACAGAAGCAACACCAGTAAGTGAACAGAGAAAATCTAATATAAAGAACAAATGAATTTGAAACAGGATTTTCCACTAAAGGACACATATCACAGTACATGTATAACATAGAGTGTTGAGTATTCATCTCCCCATCAGACTGGGAGTTCCTTTAGAGCAGGAGATGTGTCTCTAATTCATCATTTTAACCCTAGAACTCCAGGGTTCTCTAGACCTAAGCACAATATCTGACACCCAGTGACTGCTTAATGATTGTTGAGGAAATGAATGAATGGGAACCTAAGGTCTAAGGGGACCTAGAGGTTCAGACCATTACATTTGATAGCTACCTGTGTTTTAATGCAGTTCCAGAAAGAGACCAATGAGAGAATGCTCGAGTGCTGGGAAGGAAAATCACACAGACAACAGCAACAATGAGAGGGATAAGAAAACAAGGCATATTCTGGAATCTGCTGGTTACCCGTCTTTTCTAAAGCATGGGTTTTGAGGGGAAAAGTAGCAGAATACGAAGTAGGAGAGAGAAGGCAGGAGATACACTATGAGCAGGAGTTTAGCTCTCGTCTAGTGTAAAGGGAGCCATTGAAGAGTTTGGCCAAGAGCTCTGATAGGATAGGACATGTGGGGGCCTGGGTCACCCTGGCACTCTGTGAAAGGTGCAGCGGCTAACTGGGAAGGGCTATACTTCAGGGAGGTAAAATGTATTGCATTTTATGTATATGGACACAAGTAATTCAAAATCAATTCAAAGAAAAAGGGGAAAATAATTGTAATTGCTTGCTATTAGGAATCCTACTGGGTTAATTCATATATGATAAACAGTTTTGGAAGCATCTCTGTATTTCTTAAAAGTCTATTGCCAAAGGAAATATAACTATTGAATCAAACACTGACAACATACTTTTGAACTCTTTTCAAAGGAATGACCGCCAAGTGATAATGGCCTGGAATTCAAATTGGCCAAAAGATGGTGTATTTCAAGTGCTTTTTGTCAGTGGGGGCTATATTAATAGCTTTGAAATAAAAGCTCAAGGTCCCTGAGGGCCAAGTCCAAAAATGTCACATGAAATAGAACTTTCCTTCCATTTCCTTCACGTCTTCCCCATAAGTTCACATATGACACATCACATGAACCAGAACCAATACTATTTTACATAAAATTTCTTCAAGCCCTCAAAATTGGCAAGTTGGCAATTCACCTAACTCTACTGACCCTTAGTTTTCTCATCTGTGAAAAGGGCTCAATTTTTCTCTTTTCATGGATTGTATAATATTCTTATAAAAACATTTTTAAAGAAATGCTTTGATTTTGTGAAGAAGGGTTTATAAAAATCACTGTAGTTTTATCTTGCGTATACTCTTACTTCATTCTTAGTGGATCATAATTTAATGGAATATTAAGGATGTTTCCCTACATCTGGATTGGAAGTGGTAGATATTTCTTATGCCAATTGGTATACTTAAGTAACAAATAATAAATAGGACTTGCCCATATACAGAGAACCATTTACTGTAGGGAAAAAAGATTTAATTTCTTGAGTATGCATGTGGAGAAAAACAAAGCCCCTCTATCTTTGGGAACAAGTCATTTATTTAGCTCTGCCTAATTAAAACTAAGTTTCTAATTCTAGAATGCCTCATAAATTTTACCATGTTATGAACATATACTTGTATTTATTGTTTAATTAAATTTGCTATAACTTGATATTTGCATTCCTATCAATCACCCTTCGAAGTGTATTGGTGCTTCAGTTGATAGCCAGACTTCGTCTAAGTGATCAACAGTTGCCTGATCAGTAGGGACCGTGGAAATTGGGGACATTTAATTCAGATAGCTGATGGGAGGGTTGAGACCATGATTGTGAAGTGCCTGTGGTGAGCCTGGCATATGATATTTGAAAAATAGGCAGTGGCTGTAAAAAATTAACAGTTTTTAATTATGTTCTGTTGTTGCTATTGTTGGGAGCTCTTAGGACATTGTAGAACACAAAAGTAATTGATCAATAATTTTAAATTACCTTATCTTACTCTAAATGATGCTTGATAAATTATTGATGGGTTGAAGATAGAGAAGAGAATATTAAGATATTATATTCTGTGTCCTGATATACCCCTACTTAATAAAAGTGGTTACACTGATGTCTGTTATGACTCACCTAAAAAATCATATGCATCGCCAAGTTCTGTACACATAATGGAGAAATTCAAACCATATAGGAAATCTCAGAGTCTTCTCCTCCTCCTCTAATATGCTTGCTGCAGTTGGTGGTGGTTTTCAATAAAGGACAGTTTCATTTAAGGGTTGCCAGTAGAATTTCCATTTTTAATAAACAGAATGTCAGTTCCAGTGAGTTATGTTCATTCAGGAAGGACCCCAGGGTGACTTTATCTTTGTGAATATGAGGTAGATAGGCACCCATTCTTATAGAGAAGTACTGACATGATTTTTTTTTCTTTTTCTCCCCCTGAGAAAGTATCTCCTTTATATAGCTTATAGGCTGCCAGAGAGAAGGATTGAAAACAATTTCCCTAGAGTCTAAAAACCTCTTGAAAGTAAGAGGAAGGAGACGGAAAGCCTGCTGTCCAGCAAGAGCTCATAAGTACGTGTGGAATAAACAAATGGATGAACCCTGATCTTTTCTCTTTTTTTCAGCTTCAAAATTACTGCTTATAGACATTGTTATTGTAGTTTGGAGAAATAGTTAAACTTTTGCAAGAATGAAATTGGTACAATGTTTGGGAAAGCTGGTTTGCAATATAGAGCAAGTGCTTTCTAAATGCCTTCACCCATTATGCTCAGGTGAACTAGTTTTGTGCAGACGGACATTTCCACTGGGGGAAAAAAGTAAATGCTGGGAAAAAAATATTTTAAAAAAGAAAACTTATTTGAAAACATCAGAGAGCTATAAAAACAACAAATTCTTGGCCCTGAGCCACACAGATGATCACAATATCTGGCACTACTTTTCACCTCAGTGGATTCTCCAGTCCTCAAGAACAGCTGACCAGCTAACAAGCAGAGGAGAGCTTCCAGCCTCCTCATGGAGCTAGGGAGAGTAGAGTCTTAGAACATATCTCAAGTTGAAAAAAAAAATGCCATTTAGTTGGAATTCCAAATGGCCACACCCTAGGACAGGGGACCAGACTTCACAAACCCTGAATCCTATCTCCAAGAGCCTAAGGACACATAATAAGTAAATGCAGTGTGGTATCTTGGTCGAGCTACTGGGATCGAAAAACACAGTAGGTAAAGCTGAAGACACCTGAATAACGTACAGATTTTAGTTTACAGTAGTGCATCAAAGCTGATTTATTCATCATAGCAAATAACCATACTAATGTAAGGTGTTAACAATAAGGGGAACTGAGTGTGGGGTGTATAGAAACTCTATATACTATCTTCTCAATTCTTCTCAATCTACTATTGTTTCTAAAATAGCAATAAAAACAAACTAAGGTAAAAAGCTTCTGCACAGCGAAGGAAACAATCGACAAAACTAAAAGGCAATCTACTGAATGGGAGAAGGTATCTGCAAATGACATATCTGATAAAGGGCTAGTATCCAAAATATATGAAAGATTTATAAAACTCAACACCTAAAAAATGAATAGTCCAATTAAAAAATGGGCAGAAGACGTGTACAGACATTTCTCCAAAGAAGACATACAGATGACCAACAGACACATGAAAAGATGCTCAATATCACTTATCATCTAGGATATGCAAATCAAAACTACAATGAGATATCACTCACACCTGTCAGAATGGCTAAAATCAACAGGAAACAACAGGTGTTGGTGAGGATGCAGAGAAAGGGGGACCCTCTTACACCGTTGGTGGGAATGCAAACAGGTGCAGCCACTCTGGAAAACAGTATGGAGGTTCCTCAAATAGTTAAAAATAGAACTGCCTTATGAGCCAGCAATTGCACTATGAGGTATTTACCCAAAGAATGCAAAAACACTAACTCAAGAGGATGCATGCATCCCGATGTTTCTAGGAGCAGCATTATCTACAAGAGCCAAATTATGGAAGCAGCCCAAATGTCCATCAATTGACAAATGGATAAAGAGGAAGTGGTATATATTTCCAATGGAATATTACTCAGCTGTAAAAAAGAATGAAATCTTGCCATTTGCAGTAATGTTATATATGTTAAGTGAAATAAGTCAGAGAAAGACAAATCCCTTTGATTTCACTTATATGTGGAATTTAAGAAATAAAACAAATGAGCAAAGGTAAAAAGAGAGAGAGAGAGAGAAGCAAACCAAGAGATAGACTCTTAACTATAAAGAGCAAACTGATGGTTACCAGAAGGCAGATGGGTTAGGGTGATGGGTTAAATTGATGATGGGGATTAAGGAGGGCACTTGTGATGAGCACCAGGTGTTGTATGGAAGTGTTGAATCACTATATTGTACACCTGAAGCTAATATTACACTGTGTATTAGCTAACTGGAATTCAAATAAGAACTTAAAAAACCAATAAAAAGCAAAGACATTTATCACATGCAAATAGATGAAATACTCTAAAAACAGAAATTGTCATATTGGATCAAAAAATTAAAAAACAAACAAAACTCTCCAAAACTTTGTGTAGCTTAAAATAGACACATTATAAATATAAGGACATAGAGAATCGGAAATAAATTAATGTAAAGAGATATGTCTTGGAAACACCAAAAGAAGGCTGACAATCATCAATATGAGAAAAAATGGGTATTAAGGAGGGCACATATTGCAATGAGCACTGGGTGTTATATGCAAATAATGAACCACGGAACACTACATCAAAAACTAATGAAGTACTGTATGGTGACTAACATAACATAATTTTAAAAAATACCTAAAAAAAAGAATAATATAATTTGATTTTTTTCATTTTAACTATCAGAAATTTTAAATATTATTTTAAGATATCAAAATAACATTTAATGGGTAAGTTTTAAGAAACAAAGAAGGATATTTCATTATTTAAAAAGTATCAATCCATTATGATTATATGAAACTTTTAATTTTTTTTCTTCTAATAATATAGCCCCAAAATGTATAGAGCAAATAATGACAAATTTAAAAGAAAAAGACAAATGTTCCGTTACTGTGGAAATTTTGTCATATCCCTTCTTAGTCACTGGCAGAACAAGGCATTGTTAAAATCAGAGAAGAAACTTGGTAGGGATGTTGAAAATTAAAAATAGAATTAAAAAATCCTGACCGGTCTGACATATATAGAACACTACACCTGACAAGTACAGAATAAAATTCCCATGGAACTGAAATTATACAAAATATATTCTGATCATATAGAATGAAGTTTGAAATGAACAACAAGAAAATAACTAAAATTTCTTTTTGAATTTTGAAAGTAAACAAAAACACTTCTAAATTAGCAATGGATCTGTGAAGAAATCACAATGAAAGTTAGAAGGTGTTTTGAACTGAATGAAAATATAAATAAAATTTGTCAAAGTTTGTGGGATGAAGTTGTAGTTAGGAGGAAATTTCTGGGCTTAAATGTATGTATTGTTTTGAAAGATTAAAAATAGATGGGATAGATAAGCCTCTTAGGATATTTGAAAAATGTCAAATTAGCCCAAACAAGATGGAAGAAAATAATAAAATAAGCAGAAATAAATAAAACAAATAAAAGGAAAATAAATATACAATGCACAGAATCAACAGAGTCAGAAGTCAATTGATTGAAACAAATAATAAAATTGATAATTCCATAGCTAGGCCGATCAAGATGAAAAGAGGAAAAGCACAAACCCTAAGAGACTATTAACTCTAGGGAACAAACTGAGGGTTGCTGGAGGGGAGGTGGGTAGGGGGATGGGGTAACTGGGGGATGGGGATTAAGGGAGGCATGTGATGTAATGAGCACTGGGTGTTATATGCAATTGATGAATCACTAAATTCTATCCCTGAAACTAATAATACACTGCATGTTATCTAAATTGAATTTAAATAAAAAGCTATACTTTTAAAAACCACAAATAAATATACAATTATAAATATACTATATCTCTATCTATATATGCAATTATATAATGTATATCTATTTTATCTATATATACAATTATATGTATATATGTGTTATCCCATGATCTCTACGAAGAAATTGCAGATCTAAATAAATTAAGGACTGGTGCTTGGGTGGCTCACTCCTTTAAACGACTGACTCTTGATTTTGGCTCACATCATGATTTCAGGGTCATCAGATTGAGCGCCAAATTGGGCTCTGCACTAGGTGTGAAGCCTGCTTAAGATTCTCTCTCTCCCTCTCCCTCTGCCCCACCTCCCCTGCTGGGATGCAAGTGCTCTCTAGTAAATACAGAAATACGAAATACATAAAGAAATAAATATATAAAATCGAGGACTATAACATGTATAGATTCTCCTAAAATTGATCTGGAGTCAATACAATTTCTAGCAGAGGTAGGAATGTGTGTGTGTGTGTGTGTGTGTGTGTGTGTGTGCGCGCGAATTGATAATATGTAATTGTTACATGTTATTTTTACTAGTATGTAAGTGGAAATGAGGAGCCATAAGCAAATCAGAAAAGATTTTATGGACAACAGAAAACAGATCATTTATTCCTAAAAACCTACAGGAAACGAGGAGAACATTCACCAGTCAGAAGCCAGGTGCTCACCTCACCTCAATCCCTAACTCATTAATTTTATGGGTTCATTTTCATAATTGAGTACAACTGAAGATACCTCCCCACCCATTTTTAAGGTATAGTTCGGGGATCTACAGAGGAGCAAGGTTCTTATACCTATTAGTAAATAAATCTCGGAAGACTTATAACATATATTTAAGTAACAATTCAAGTACATTTTTTATTATGTTCAGTTAGCCGGCATAGAGTACATCATAAGTTTTTGTTGTAGTATTCAACGATTCATTAGTTGCGTGTAACACCCAGTGCTCATCACAACACGTGCCCTCCTTAATACCCATCAACCGGTTACCCCGTCCCCGCACCCCCCTTCCTTGTGTAACCCTCAGTTTGTTTCCCAGAGTCCAGAGTCTCTCATGGTTTGTCTCCCTCTCTGATTTCTTCCCATTCACTTTTCCCTCCCTTCCGCTATGGTCCTCTGCTCTGTTCCTTATGTTCCACGTATGAGGGAAACCATATGATAATTGTCTTTCTCTGCTTGACTTATTTCACTTAGCTTAATCCCCTCCAGTTTGAAAAGAGGCAGTGGGGGAAGAGTATCAAAGAGATTAAAATATTTGATTTGAGGATATGTTTAAAGATATGATTTGAAAACAAAAGAAATTATAAGGACAATGTAATCCAGGCATCTAAAGGGAAATGCAGATACATGTTTGAAAAAGAAGGGGGTCACGTTAGTCATTCACAACACTGATTAATTATTAAGAGTAGACATTCATGGCAAATAAGGTGAAGGCTTAGATATCTTAAAAGGAGTGATTCTTCAGTTCAAGCCAAGAGTCCTAGAGGTATTTTTCTGCTCCCACAGTTTTTCAGGACCCCTTTGTGGTCCTCATTCAGCCCATTGTAGATATCACACAGTAACTCCCATTCTCTCTGCTAGGCTAAAATTGCTCCAATGGGGCAAAAAGCTCTAGATTTCTTGGACTTTGTGTGTTACCTGCTTTTCGCAGAAGAGTCAGGCTCGTCTTGCTCTGGCAGCAGTTTTGATACTATGGCTCGTTGGTGGATTTCTGCGTCACAGGAGCACTCCGTTGCAGTGAATTCTGCGTTATCCCGAAGAGTCAATAAGCTCATCCGCGAGGCAAAGCCTGTCCTGAGAGGGAAGCAGTTTTCTTCTCTGAAATACCTTTGCATAGACTCAGTGTCCCAGAAGGATTGCTGTCGAGTCCCATGTTGGCCTGACAGCTCATATTTAGGCTGAGAAGGACTTTGAGAGGAAGTGAGCCTTCGAGAAGACAGCACCGTGTAGAAACAGATGCTATAAGGAACTGCCAAGAAAGCGCTGAAGTTAACGAGAGCTAAATTCAGCTGTTTACCCTGGACTCCACACCCTTACTAGGACAGCCTCAGGCTAGTTATGACTTTTTTTTTTTTTTCCTAATGACATTACCTACTAAGAGATATTTTAGTCTGGAAGCTGTTATATGGTTGTTATGTCGAATTTTATAATTTCAAGAGGAAAGTGGTTCTTTCTCTGAATTCAAGTTAAGCCGATTTTCTTAATTATCCACTCTATGAAGAAAAAGCTGCAGCTTCCCCCACCCCTGAGTGAACACATACTCAGAAATGTGGTGCTCTTGTGTGTGTGTTTGTTTGTTTTTCATTCTAGATACTTAAACTCCCTGGAAAATAGCAAAATGCTTAGAAAATCCTTACAATTATTTCTGATTTGGGGGCACCTAGGTGGCTTAGTCGGTTAAGTGTCTTAATTTTTTGGTTTTGGCTCAGGTCATGATTTCAAGGTCATGAGATCGAGCCTGGTGTCGGGCTCCATGCTCAGCTCAGATTCGGCTTGAGATCCCCTCTCTCCCTCTCCCCCTGCCCCCTCCCCCACCCGCTCATGTTCTCTAAATAAATAAATAAATAAATAAATCTTTTTTTAAAAAGAATTATTTCCAATTGGATTTTGGATATTTTATGTGTCTTTATCTGATTGGAGGCCACAATTTATAGACTCATTCTATTGATGTTCCCAACGAGTCAGGAAAATGTTTTCTAGGCGATGGATTTATATTCACTAATTTCTTTATTTTTTCATTGACAAATACATGAGTCAATAATACCAACATGTTTTGAATAGCAAGACCAAGAAAAGATTACATTTGTCTTCTAGTCACCTCCGTTTACAGAAATTGACGTCAGTGTTTTCTCCTTGAGTGTATCATTATGGACTCATGACTTTTCAGATTTACTGTGTATAAGTCAACCCCCGTCAACGTTCTTTTGATTCCCGATTATCTCGACCAGTGGAAGGTCCCTCACGTTGGATGAATGTATCCCTGTGCTTTGTGAAAACTCATCTTGCTTTCTGGCACAACAGGTGTTACAGGCTTGCATTCTACCTTTCAGTCCATGAGTGGGATCAGCTACTTCTGCAGAGCTCCCCGGTTTCTCGTAGTGGGAAAATAGCACTGGAGACAAGAATGTAAGTGCTGTTGTGAATAATGGAAGGCAGGAGGGAAGCATTTCTCCTGGGCTATTTCTTTGGGCAGAGCAATAAAACATATATTCTGAATTTCCTTTTTAAGGTTATGATTTGATTTTGATACTTCCAATTCAATTCTAATAGTAGAGTGTCCCTACTTACATTTTTGATTGAAAAATTATACTTCATTTTCTTTGATAGTGAACATCTTGCTTCCAAATGAAATAAACATCATTACCTTTATACTTTACTGAAAATATAAGAAAGCCATTCCAAAACAGCAATTCAATATTAATGCAAAAGTATGATTACTGAATAAGTTCAATTTTGTTTATATTGCATTCCACTGTAGATTTGCAGTCAGATTATTTTGTTCTAGAATAACGGTTCTCAAACTTGATTGTGTATCAGAATTACAGGAAGATTTGCTGAAAGAAACAACAAAAAACAGCAGACAGCTGGGCCTCACCCCCTGAATTTCTAATTCCAGTAAGTTTGGGGCAGGGCCAAAAATTTGCAATTCTAATAAATTTCCGGGTGTTGCTGCTACCATTGGTCCGGGGACCACCCTTGGAAAAATCACTGTTATAGAATCAATTATAATTCTCACTCTGTGGTTGTAAGTGCTTATCTGACCTATGGTTTTACTTCAGGGTTTTCTGCTGGCTTTCAATGTGAAACTCTTAGCATCCCATGCTTGCTACTGGTAAATTCACAGAGTGAAGGCTGCCTAGGTTGTCAAAACACTAGGAAAGGCAAATCTGTGGTAAGTTGAGATGGTTTAAAAATAAACAAAAACACCAGCTCTGTATGCAAAATTCTGTACCTTAATTTCATCACCCTCTTATCCCCCTGCAATGGCTTGGTGCATAGTTATAATTACAAGACATCTGTATTTGCTTGAATAAACTGGTTGAATAAACCAGTTCTGCTTCCTATGATTTAATTTCTGATAATATCAGAATGCACTTATTTTCACATGTAACAATCCCTAGTCACTTTAATGTATCAGATTATGTATTGTTGCAATGAGATTATCCCAATTAGTAGTTTCTTGACACAGTAGCAGCCAGTTTTCAATTTTCCACTAGAGGATCAAGAAGATCCCTAGTGCCTGAGAATGCCATATGATTAGCAAAGAGAAATAAAATAAATACGAACTCTTGAGGTTTGCCCTGAAAGTCTCATACATATTTCATGTCCCCACATTTTGTTTGGAGATAAACCTCGTTTAGGACACTAGTTTCTCAGAGGCATCACCTTAATTCGCTACAAATTCTAATTTCACAAAACCTATCAAATATTTTATAAAAAATAGCTAGGGTATATAAACATAAAATACAATTTAATTTTAATATACCAAAAATTGGAAATAAGTCAGATATTACAACCTTAAACCATGATTCCAAAGTTCAAGTGGAAACCTTTCTACAGATTCATATAATTTTCAGATTATCTGGATCCTGGTCCTCCTAGAGCCATTTCAGAAGACAAGGATATTTATAGTTACAACACTTCTTAACTGCAACAATTCATTTCAAGTAAAGTCCCCTATTTCAGATCCTTTTCAAAAAGCTTTAGCTATTTAGTTTTAATGTAAAAGCTCAAATTCTTAAATAAAATCAAATATGGCATGTTCCAGAAACCCTGATTTCTATTTCTGTCAGCTGCACTTAATACTACCAAGTAACACACAGAATATATATATTTTTTCAAATCAAGGAAAATTAATGCTTCTATGTCATTATCAAATTAATTTCATCACCCTTTTCATATTTAACTTAACTCAAAATCCCCAAGTTTGGAATTAATGTTTTGAAAAACATTAGATTCAAAAGGAGGCCTTTGAAAAGAAAAAGAAGGTACTATCCTTTCTATTAAGCAGAATTTCAAGGTGCATGGCCTCAGGACCGATTCCTGTAGTTTATCAATCCCAAATTAAAACTCCACTAGGAAAAAAAGGTTATTAGTTTAAAAAAAGGTTTAATTCTTATAATTTTTAGTTTCCAGTATTTAGTGTCATCTCATGGATCTTGCTAAAAATCATTAGCCCCCCACATATAAAGGAAATACCCAGATACAAAGTTGTCGCATTTTATATGTGTCACCGTGGACGTCTCTAGTTTTTTGTTTTGTTTTGGAAACCTCTTTTCCAAACAAATGTATCTCAAGACTAAGATATTTCTGAACTTCATTTTAATTGCAACCAATTTATAATATATTTTTAAAACTTCCACCATTCCTTTATGCAAGTGACACTTTCCTTTATATGAAAAAGAGTCTGACAGTTTTCAAATATGAGCACAAAAATTTTGGCACTCCTCCCATTAAACGGTGAGATGTATGTCCGCTAGATGCAAGTGATGTGGTGCCAGTTTCTGGACCCTGAGCCTTAAGAAACAGGCAGCTACCATTTCTGGGCTCCACTGTTACTCCTAAAATCCTGCCGCCACGCTGTGAGGAAGCCCAAGCCACTCCAGGGAGGGGCCGGCACTTGACCTCCAGGTGACTCAGAATATGGAAAGTGAACCCTTCAGCTCCATTTGAGCACCCTCAGCTAATCCCACGTGGAGCAAAGATGAGCTGTCTCCACTATTCAAATTGAAGATTTGTGAGCAAGACAGTGATTGTGACTAAATACACTACATTTTGGGAAGATTGTTCTGCAGCGGTAGATAACCATAGCACTGCTGCTTACAACTGTGTAATACACAAGGGGAACAACGTTCTTGGAGTCATGCATATTCACATGCTAGCATCTTCTAAATTCTTCCTGATAAAATAAGACATTTTAAACATTAATACTTTAAAACATTTAAAATATCATAATTCTTCCCCCTATGAGACCTTTACAATAGATTAGTCCAGGCCAGGAAAGTTACTGTAAATTGACCTATTTCTTTCTTTCTTTTTTTTAAGATTTTATTTATTTGACAGAGAGAGACATGGCGAGAGAGGGAACACAAGCAGGGGGAGTGGGAGAAGGAGAAGCAGGCTTCTCCTCAAGGAGTGAGCCCATTGCGGGGCTTGATCCCAGGACCCTGGGATCATGACCTGAGCCGAAGGCAGACGTTTAACAACTGAGCCACCCAGGCGCCCATAAACTGACCTGTTTCTAATTGAGGTTTTCACAACGTAGAGCCAACAATGAATGAGTTCTTTGTGGTGATGATACCAATTGTATTCTGATTGTGGTAATGTTCACATCAATTTATGCGAGTGATAAAATTTCATAAAACTATACACTGAAAATAAAAACGCGAAAGGGTTTATCTAAAAACTTGTGAAATCTGAAGAAGGTCTGCACTTGAGTTAATGCTACTGTACCGATGCCAATTTCCTGGTTTTGACAATGGAGTATGGTTTTCCAGGATATTAACATTTGGAAGAAGCTCGATTAAAACCTACACAGTGACTCTGTATGGTTTTTGCAACTTCTTGTGAGACTTAAACTATTTCAAAGTAAAAAGTTATAATAAAAAATTAAGGTCTGGACAATAGAGAAATCCATTTCAGAAACATAACTCACCCTGGCAAGGAATCTTTGGTCCATTTATTGCAGAGCAACTACAGGTCATGATTTCCTAGATGAGCACTCTTAAGGACTCAGAGACTCCTTCAGCAATGGTACTTCAAAGGCTTATTCTTATATTAATACAGACAATTTCATAGAAGAGACTCTGCCAGCCCCAGGAAAGGAAAATATAGCCACTTGGTACAAGAGTGGTTTTAAATATACTAGTAAAACACAGAGGTAACTGGGGTTTATTTGGACACTCATTTTTTCCCAGTGTTTTGGAGGCTTTAGCTGTTGCCATTTCCCCAGCCTATTCTGGTGGATAGATAATGGAGTCAAATATGCAAGGGTTTGGTCTTTACCTTTGAGACTTTTTTCAAGTACCTATGGAAGTTTTCTCTGATTTCCTCACTTTACCCCACGTTCTTAATAAGGTTTGGAAACTTCCCCTGGGCATGTTATGCGGGAGGTTAAACAGGATTCTGTCATTCTTTTGTAACCCTCGCCTTCCTACAGACACCTCGTCTCCATTTGACAAGAGAATGATTTTTTCAGGTTTTCTCTTCCATGGTTCCAGAGCCATAAAGGGAAAATCATCATTTGGAACCATTTATGGAGGGCTGACTTCCTCTTCATGCATTTTACGGGTAGGGGATCATCAGAGTTTAACAAAAATTCAGCACGTGTAAGGAAGGGTCCTTAAGAATGCAAAGATTCAGAACAATCTATTTTGTATAGGGATCAAAATTGAGCACAAAGAAAAATATCTTTTTCGAAGAGGGAAAATGGGGTCAGACAGCAGATAGAAAGCCAGAGAGCCAGACTCAGTCTACGCTCCCACCTGGAAAAGCAAAAGTCCTCCTAAAAGGTAAATAGCTCTGCACAGAGCTCTGTCTCACTATCAGTCCCTAAGCGCCAACGGAGATGTGAGGAGAAAACCAAAAAATGGAGACAGCAGGGGGTCTCGGCATATGTGCGCTTGATTTGCACTTTGTAGCCCTTTTCCGTTATTCTTCAGATCTCTTATACTCCATGTGCCGCCGAGACTACACCCATTTGTTGTGAAAATAGAAGAGCGACACAGAAAGGTTGAGATGGGTGCTATCGTTTCCTGATCTGCACGGGGAAGAGATGAGCAAATACACCAGCCGGAAGTCAGGCAGTGACCGTGTCTCAGTTCTTAACCCCCCAGTTTTCCTCAGGAATGTTTTACTCTAGAATACCACCCCATATTCGGTGCCCTGCATCCTACCTTCCCAAAACAAACTTATTTAATTTCCAAATTAGTTTGGAGATCTACTTCAGAGAGAGTTCCCAAACTCAAAAGACACCCAAACCCAAAAATCTGATAATAGGCACATGAAAAAATGATTCAAACATAAGTTTTGAAAACAGACAAAGACAAGTAAGTAATGTAAAGAATATATTGGAAAATAAATTCACATATATGTCTCTAAAACTAGGGGAGTCATAGTAAACAAGATATGGCACCCATCTGAAATGAGATGCTAGGAGATAACAGGAGATCGCAGAAGTCATACAGACCAAGGCTAGTGGCAAAACATAAGGGTTGGTTTTTGTTATTTGAGTTTTTAAATTTTAGAGTATGTAGCACAAAGGGTTCTGTTTGTTGGGTTTGTTGTTTGTATTGATTGTTTGTTTTTTAGGTAAGAGTTCATCCTCCTTAACAAAGAAGTTGTGGGGCGCCTGGGTGGTTCAGTCTGTTAAGTGTCTGACTCTTGGTTTCAGCCAAGTCATGATCTCATGGGTCACGAGACAGAGCCCCGCATCAGGCTCCGCACTCAGCACACAGTCTGTTTGAGATGGTCTCTCCCTCTGTCCCTCCCCCCATGCTCATGATCTCTCTCTCTCACACACAAATAAGTAAGTAAATCTTAAAAAAAAAAAATGAACACAGTTGTAGGAAACATTCTAACGGATATAAAGATCAATTGCAAGTATGTTAGAAAGAGACAAAGTAGTATTGGCACAAAGGTAGACAAATGGGAATGGCAGCAGATTCACACAGATATGAACATGAAGTTTATGAATTAGGTAGGACTGTAGAATAGTATGGGAGGGACTTTTTCAACAAATTATCCTGGGTCAAATATCCATATGCAAAGAAACTGGGACGTGATTCCTACTTCATACCATATGCAAAAAAATGAATTCCAGATAAATAATCAATGTTACAGAAAATGATATTGGATAGTGTCCCGATGACCTTGAAGTTGGCAAAGTTACAAGTACAAAAGTAACAGCCAAAAGGGAAAGATTGGTAACTAGATTAAGACCTTCCATTCATCAAATAAATGCCATTAAGGGAGTGTAAGAGTGAGTCAAAGTGTAGAAGATACTTGCAAAATGTACAACCAACAAGCACTCATTCCAAATATGGATGTATGTTTATTTATGTTTTTGTAAGTATATAGACAGGCAAAATATGCAGTTAAAATATATATTAAAAACACGATGCTCCAGCTGTTTAATGTGGTTTTAGTATTGCTTGGTTATTTAATAATGTGGGACTTATTTTGCTTTGTTTTGTTGTTATTGTTGTTAGAATAATGGCAAATATATTTTTTTAAAGATTTATTTATTTTAGTGAGAGAGAGAGAGCACGTGCACAAGTAGGGGAGAGGTGAGAGGCTGTGTGGGTGGGGGAGGGGCAGAGGGAGAGGGAGAGAGAGAAACTCAAGCAGATTCCCTGAAGCCTGACCCGGGGCTGGAGCTTACAACCCTGAGATCAGACCTGAGACGAAACCAAGAGTCAGTCACCTAACTGACTGCATCAATGGAAAAAAATTTTAATGTTTTTCCTAAACATTTTTCTTCCTAAGAGCTTTATTGTTTTTTCCAAGTTCTTATTTAAATTCCAGCTATGGTGCAATATTAGTGTCAGGTGTAGAATTTGGGGTTCATAACTTACATACGACACTTGTGCTCATCAACACAAGCGCTCTCCTTAAAACCCATCTTTTAAGGTGAAAGGTCAGAAGAGCTTTAAAGATATTCATGGGCTATTATTTTCCCTTGTTTATTTGTTTATGTACCTGTCTGCTCTTGCTAAGAAAACTTATGCCTCATTACAGGAAAAGGGAATTGTAGTTATTGGTATTTTTAAAAGATACGCAAACTGTCCAATCCCATGATTTAATCTGTTTGGGCCAAGTTTACAGCTTGTAGTGAATATTTTGCTTTATATAGAAATTGCCATGGATTCGGATTTGTGTGCTCTAGTTTTTAACTGACTGATGTTCTATTGTGCAGTAGCATTTCATTTAACTTTAAACAAGGTTCATATAGCATTACCCAGCTAGTTGGTAATGTGATTATGCTTAGGTTTCAATTCACACGAGACACCCTTGGGCGTGCTTACCTTTCTGGGAACACCCTTACTTGCATCAACCTTGTTTTTTAAGTTTGTTGTTGTTCTGTTATTGTTCTTAGATGTACAGAACATGACGATGTGTTTTTGACAAGCCTGAAAGCTGATGCTCTCTCGTTTCCTCCCTCTTCACCAAGGATGAATTTAAATGAATGCTGGTCGGGGCACCTGGGTGGCACAGCGGTTAAGCGTCTGCCTTCGGCTCAGGGCGTGATCCCGGCGTTCTGGGATCGAGCCCCACATCAGGCTCTTCCGCTATGAGCCTGCTTCTTCCTCTCCCACTCCCCCTGCTTGTGTTCCCTCTCTCGCTGGCTGTCTCTATCTCTGTCGAATAAATAAATAAAATCTTTTAAAAAATAAATAAATAAAAATAAATAAATGAATGCTGGTCAGCGGATACCTTGTCAGCCACGGATACTGGGTGCTTCACTGTCCAATATTGCCATGTGGACGGGATATATGATTTCAAGGCTTCTGTCGCTAAATATATTTACTCTGACTTTTTTATGATCAAAGTTCATATGATATTGTACAGACATGCTTCATAAGTGAATTATAGCAGCAATGATTTCTGTTCATTATCAAGAGTTTCCTGAAGAATCTCTTGTCATGTTCTCTCTCTTTTTTAATAAGGGTTAATATTAACAAATGACAAGTAGAAAAGTCAACATAATGATTTTAGAAGAAGTTACAGGATGTGGATTTGTGATTCTTTGGATTTGATCCTTTTGAATATGATTATGAAAGTTTTTATTGAATATTATCAAATTTGTAAGCTTCACAACAATGGACATCATATTTATAATGTCTTTCCATACTTGCTACCACAAATGTAAAATTCTTGACCTTAATATTGTCTTTGAAAATGTTGAGAATTCTGTCAACTTACATTTTACCAATTGGTGTATTGTATTACTGCAAGAGATTAGATTTTCATCACGGTGCAAAATTCTTTAAAACTTGTATGTCTTTTTTTCCAACTCCATTTTGTTTTAAAGTACATTTCAAAAGTAGTTTTTCATTTAGTAAAAGTGGTCTAATTAATAAGTATGTATTTAAATAACAATAATTGGTAAGAAACCCCAATTTTAAAATGGACAACAGTTAGAAGTACGCAATTCACAAGAGAGGATGTCTAAATAAAAAATAAATCTAAGACAAGGTTCAACATCTTTTGTTAAGAAATACAAGTTTAAACCACATTGAAAACCACCATATGCCCACAAAAATGGCTAAAATTTTAAAAGATTAGCAATACAAAGTATGATGAGGATGGAAACTGAAATCCTCATGAACTTCTGGTAGGCATTTTAATTGGTGTAAACAGCTTGGAGAACTGCTTCCAGCCATGTCTACTAAAACTAAATATTGCCTACCCTATGACCTGGCAATTCCTCTCCTCAGAAATGAGAGCGCATGGTCAACAGTGTTCAAAGCCGCATCATTCAGTAACATTTCTGAGGCAGAAACAACTCAGAACAGTTACTGAATAAATAAATGGTGGCATATTGAAACAGTGGAATCCATACTGTTGCTATGTGCAAGAACGTGGCTGGATATCATAAGCTTCAAGATAAATAAACAACGGTAGACACAAAGGAGTACTGTCCCTATGATTCCATTATATAAAGTTCAAAAGCAAGAAAAACCAATTATCAAGTTAGAAGTCAGGGTAGTGGTTTCTTCTGGACAGGGGCAGGGCTTCTGGTTTTCAGACTTGTGGACAACGTGAAGGCTCCGCCCACCCTCTCACCCCCTGCCCCGCCCCTTCAGGTCTGTTTTACCATTTCTGTGCACTAGTCCCCAACCCCATGACCTGCACCTCTGCCCCTGCGGGGCTTTCTATACACAGTTCCTGTAATGCTTCTTGGACAACCTGTCCTTTTAGTGGTTTTGTCCAAGGGCACAGAAAGACAGAGGGGTCTGAGAGTTCATGCTTTCTCTCCCTGCAAGGCCATCACCACTGTTACGGGAGCAAGAAAGTCGAACTCCTACAACATGGGTGGGACAACTGCAGGGTTACCTCACTTCTGAGTTTTCCTGCAAGTCCAGAGCGAGCTACCTGTGGAGCCTTCCGCTGTCCACTGTGGGGACACCTTTCTCCCTTTCTCTGCTCAGCCTCTCCCACTCCCTTACCTGTCTCCCCTGGGAGCATTTCAGAGTGATTCACTGGCAAGCACATTCTCATCTTGGCATCTGCTTCTGGAGAACCTAACCGGAGTCAGCTGGTAATATCCAGCTTTTGTTGAAAAAGCTGGCTGGATTAAAAAAAAAAAAAAAAAAATGGTCATGCTGATGTGTTCACTTTAGGATAACTTATCAAGGTGTATAATTATAATTTTAAATTTTCTATCTGTACATTATCCAATAAGAAAAGTTTTAAAAAGTATTCTAAATCCAGTGACTAGAAAAATACAGAAATGTGTCCTAGAAAATTTTCACAACTATACAGTGATTTTTATTTAAGAGAATTCATTACAATGTAATTATAATAACAAATAAAAACATTGTATTCAAAATTAAGTGGTAAGTTAAAGTATGTTGCATCCATATGATTAAATACCACCCATTTGTTACAAAACACTTAGAATCGCTTCATAACGTAAAAATGCCCAAGAAGTATTATTATTTTTTAAAAAAGTCAAATTATGCATCAGTCCATGAAATATGGTTCCTATTCAGAAAAACTAAGTTATTTTACTTATGTTTAGTGTACATCAAGATATTCTTAGTGGTGGTCTGGCTCAGGCAGTGGAGCATGTGACTCTTGATTTCGGGGTTGTGAGTTTAAGCCCCACACTGGGTATAGAGATTGCTTAAATAAATAAAATCTTCAAGAAAAAAAAAGATTATTAGGGACTATCTCTAAGTGGTAAGAGTTTGCCTATTTTTTCACTCTTTTCTGAAATATCCATATTTTCTCAATTTTCTATAATAAGGGCGTATTTATTTTAACTAGAAATAACTTAAAAAAATATTTCCTCTAGGAATAGCACCTACATCATGGAAAATAAAGTGGGTCCTAAAAATAAGTGGATATTTCCCATACCCCTCAAGATGGCTACTATCAATCAAAAAGAAAGAGAAGAAAAGAAAGAAAAAGCAAGTGTTGATGAAGATGTGGAGAAACTGGAACCCTCATGTGTTGTGGATGGGAACACAAGATGGCGGAGCTGCTGCGGAAAACAATATGGCGGCTGGTCAAAAATGTAAAAATAGAATTACCATATGATCCAGCATTTCCCCTCATGGGGATATGTCCAAAAAAAGGAAAGCAATGTCTCACAGAGATATTTATACATCCAAGTTCAGAGAGACATTATTCACAACACCCAAAAAGTGAAAGCAACCCAACTTTCCATCAACTGATGAATAAACAAAATGTAGTAAAAGTATATACAATGGAATATTATTCGGTCTTAAAAAGGAATGAAATTCTGACACATGCCACACATAGATGGACCTTAAGCTAAGTGAAATAAGCCAGCCACAAAAGGACAAACACTGTATGATGCCACTCACGTGAAGAATCTGGAGTAGTCAAACTCACAAAAACAGGAGGTAGGATGGTGGTTGACAGGGTCTGGGGGAAGGGGGACATGGGGATTTGGTGTTTAATAGGTGTAGAGTTTCAATTGCGCAAGATGAAAAAGTTCCGACGAAATAGTATATATAACTAAATATATACAATAATGCAAATATATTTAAAAATACTGAGCTGCATTTTTAAAAATGTTTGCGATGGTCAATTTTATGTTCTGTGCATTGTACCAGAGTTTTGTTTTGTTTGTTTGTTTAAAGTGGGTAAACACTGCTCTTGCTGTTTAATGGATGGGTGAAGTGGCATGATTCCGGGACTCCCAGTTTTAATCCCAGCACCGCCCTACAAACGTTTGCGCTGCTAATTAGCACTGCATCCTCATGGATGGCTTCCTCTGATCTCACCACTTTCTGTTCTAGATCAGTGCTACCCAATAGAACCTTCTGCAATGATAGAGCTGTTCTGTATCTATGAGTCCAACACAGTGGCCGCTAGCATTATGTGGCTGCCGGACATCAGAAATGTGGCTACTGTGATTCATGGCCGGCATTTTGTATTTTATTTATTGTAATTAATTTAAGTTTAAGCAGCCACCTGTAGCCCCAAGTGGCTGTTATCAAAGCCAACCGAGATTAGTTTGTATCCACCTTCCTCTACCATCCAATGAACTTTTCTTCTGATGACTTTGAGAAAACAGAAGCAAAACTCCCCATTCCACGCCCCCGGTTCCCATTTTGCTTTTCATCCCAGATGACCGGTATCTCAGGTGTTGGAACCACATCCTTTAACCAGTGTGCTTTCTCTCCCTTCCCCACAGAAAGAGCCTTCTGTGTGATGTCCCATTACATCTGCTGGGCTGGGGAGCCCTTGCCATTGTGAAATAGCTGATAAGCGCTTTGCTGAGTTTCCGATTGCTACCAGATCAGAGAGTCCTGGAGGCGATCCTCCGTGAGGCTCAAGTCAAAGTAGTTTGAGTAATTTGGGAGTAACTCCAGCAGCTTGGGTCCTACTAGCTGCTGCCAGGGTGCCATTTCTTTACCCAGAGAAGTCAGGCATTCAGAGCGACGGCTGGCCTGGTTGTGGAATAAACTCCATTCAGAAGGCAGCAAAGCAATATTTGAGAAAGGCAAGGAACAAACATCGGAATCAGATGGCTCGGGGCTTAATTCCATTTATGCCACACACTGTCTACCATCTTGAACAAGCCCAGAACTGCTCTGATCCACCATATTTTGGATCATGCCGGATGACGACAATACATTCCAGATGATGAAGCCTGGCATAAATTGATCGATCAGTACGTGGCAAATGGCTGACTCCATGTCCTCTGCTCTGCATTCATATTACCTCATTTTCATCTCTTCATCCATCTGGCTGTAATAAAAATAAGATGGCTATAACCCCACCTTCTCTTTAAGGGAAGTGTCCCTGGGAATTTGACCCTTCATTTTGCTTGGAAAAGAAGGTGTTGCAGAAACAAATCCCTAAGTAATTAATTTAATTGGAATAAAGTTGCAGCTTTTATTTGCTATTTTATTTTATTTTATTTGTATTTTTGGCCTGGGGATGGGTCAAAGGTATATAGGAATCCAAGAGAATAGGCATGAGCCAGGAAAGCTGGGCTCACATGGAGGAATGTCAAGGCAGGCAATGGGGACCCAACACTCAGGTATAGCCAAGCGTTGACTTTGAAGACTAGAAGTATCGTTATAGATTTTGAAGCTGTTGGCTGCCAAGCGTGTGATACAAGTTTCCTGCCTTGACACCCCCATATATCCTTTAGTAGAATTCGCTTTGCTTCTTAGAGCTTTTTGCATAAATGGATGCTTGTTAGGGAACTCAATGGGAAGCTCAGTTCTGCATCTATATGAATGTGGGACTAAAGAAGAGAGCACGAGATGCTCACATCTGGGTGCCCATTCATCTACCCATTCATCTAGACTCTTAATCAACCAGAATTTATCGAAATTGCTTTCTTGAGCATCTCATCATGTGAAATAGCGCCAGACCTAAAGGGAGCTATGGTCTTTGTCCTAAAGGATCTCCTGGAATAAAAAGGACAAGGGTGATAACAAGAGACTTGAAAGGGAAACTGAAGAATTTCCAATACATCTGTGTCATCTTGCTGATAAGGACAAACAGGACTCGAGGCTCAGAGGCTCAGAAAGACCAAGTGATCACCACTTAATTTCAGAGCTGGGACTGGGAGCTGGGATTTTGGACACGTAGAATAATGGTCATCTCGATAGACTGGAAAAGCTGAACACGGTATCATAAGAAGGACAGGTGGATCCTTCCATAATCAAGCCAGCCAAGTGCGGAGACAAGGTGGTATCTGAGCTGGACTGTGGCAGACACGTGGTTGATTCCAACATCTCTCTTCTTCTTTCTCAGCATCAAATGAACAAACAATCAAAATACTAGTTCTTAGATAAATCTTCTTTCTCCAGCTTCCCTTGTACTTGTCTTACTGTGTGCATGTTTTGGCTAGGGAGGGTGAGCTGTAAGCAGAATTGTCTGGTGCACTTCCAGGAAGCCCCGCTAGAGGGATGCAAAGGACCCCTCTGAGTGGGTCCCCTCCCCCATCACAGCCCTTGCTAGGACTAGGTGGATTAGCTCCCAGAGCTTTACATGCGGCATGCTTTCACCACCTCTATCCCTCCCATGTATGCATTTATTTCCTTGCTCTAATTTTTGATGCCACGTACTCACATTCCTATTCATCCTTGATGCCCTAGCATAAGCTCTGCACCTTCAAAAATCTTTGGCTGACAACACCAGCCTTGGGTAATGGCTCCTGCCTAAGAACACCTGTGGCATTACCATGGTATCACCTCTGTCAAGGTAAAGGCCCGGAGCCCATTCACGTGGATGTTTTAGACTCCATAAGACTGCCCATAAGTCTCCCCCATAGAACTCCAGGCTTTTGGAGAGCACGATGTGTGTGTGTGTGTGTGTGTGTGTGTGTGTGTGTGTGCGTGTGTGTTCTTGAGATGAATGAGTACAGGAAGAGAAAATATACATCAGTGCAGATAATAGAAAGTGATGAGAAAAATGCTGCAAAGCCAACCAAAAGTACCCATTTGTAGGAAAACATGTGGCTGCTCTATACTCATATACACAAGCATAGAAGTGTATGTGGGACGAAGACAAAAGAAGGAATATGTGAATATGGGCCCGCTGATTTGTACGTACAAAGCCTAGACTAAATTCCTGTGGGAAACCAAAATTATTGGGTACACAGGGACAAAATGAACATGTGCTAAAGACTTTATTTAATTCATTAGCTAATGAAGGAACTGGAAAAGATGCTGTAACCTGTTTAATGAGAAGTCAAAGAACCACAAATGTACATGCTGAGAAAAAACGCTTACATGAATTTGCAAAAACTGCCCTACCCATAGGGCAGCAATCAACTGCATTCCACTGGACATAATTAATTTGCTTTTACCTAGGCAAAATTATTTGCATTGCTGTCAGTTTCCTATAAGTTAACTTCTGCCTTCACAGAGTTGTGAAAGAGCCTAATAAAAGACAAAAGCTGGCAAGTTGAGAGAAGCAGACAATCCCCAGAGGCTCCTTCCTTCCATGGAGAGGATATCCACTAATCTCCAGCTCATTCCCAAGTCTTAAATTTTTCACTTCACCACTCATTCCTCCGATATACCTCAAGCTCCTCTCATTCATTGCTATCCTGAATTTGTTCATAACAGCTCCTCGAACAGGTCACTCTTTCTTGCCTCCCAGGCTTGGACATGCTTTCTGCCTCGCCTTCACCTAGCTCGTCCTCACCCATGTCCTCACCTCTGTCCTTTCCTGGTCTCTTTCTCAGATAAGCTTTGACCTCCCACCTTAGAGAGGCCTTCTTCCCCCCACCCCCACATTCCTAGTGCTACATAATACTAGATGCTCGCTCATTTATATTTGTAAGCAAAATGGAGTCAGAGAAAAAGTCTCTATTCATTGCCTGGTTGACTGGGGGGAAAAGGAATAAAAGAATGAATGAATATAACCTAGCTTCCACATCCTCCCGCATGATAAAGGGAAGGATCCCTGCCCTGCCCACTCTGGAGATTAGGATGAGTTTCAGAGGAGACCCATAGACAGTGACAGATGGGCCTGACAAGTAAAAAGGTTTGGTTTGGTTTGGTTTGGTTTATTAAAAAATATATACAAATGAAAAGTTCTTTGGCAATTTCCACCTCTGACAAAAAAAGGTCCCAAACAGTCAATGATAAGAATCGTGATAGGAAGAATATTTTGAAGTTGATTTCAAATAAAATTGGTCCATAGGAAAGAGCAGACATTTTAGGCACCATTGAAAAAAATGAAAGTTAAAATAATAAATACAAACATGAGGTTGGCATATATTCATGAGCAAGACTGTCAGTTAATTTGGTAAATATTTATTTCCTTCTGACACATGCACTGTGTTCTTTTGGGGTATTTATGGAGGGCCTTGGTAATGAGCTGTTTGCTTTCTTATGATCTAAAAACAAACCAAGGCACATGCAAAATGCAGCCATCTAATTAAGGAAGAATAAATACTATCCCATCATCAGAGCCCCCCACCTACCTGAACTCCAATCTTGTGGCAGGCCTTGCCAAGGACACTTGAACGCTCTCAATTTACCGTGGGCACCAGATGACACTCACACGGAAGACAGATCTACTGCCTCGTTAAAGTGCACTAATTGTTCCACAATTTTGAAAGTGAGAACATATGGGAGCTGTTTTCCTTGTGAGTGTTTCTGCTTCAAAAACAAAGTACATGACTAAACAAGTATTTTCCATAATCTATGTTGTTTGCAAATGCTATTCAAAGTCCACCAAATTCACTAACATTAAAAATGGTTAATTCCTCTCTGGTCAACGGCTGTCTGATATTCAGTTCCTCTTCCCACATCTCTTTATTCCCATCGTGCCTTGCCCACTGAGCTGTGACTACTCCTACCAAGACGAGCAGAGCCAAGTTCAAAGTGAAATATTCTAACCGTTCAATTAGTGACTGGGTCAACACATGTGGGCAGCTGGTGGGATGCTTTCTTTGTCTTGGCAAAAGGAGAAGATGTCTTGGTACTATAAGGACATGGCCTCTAAGGACACAGAGCCGTCTACAGGGACACAGCAGTGAAGATCCCAAGCAAGGATGGAGGACCTTGAGGGATGAGGGCGGACCATTTCAGGCAGGCAGACTCTTGTATCTTCACGCCTGCAGCAGCAACCAGTCTCTAACTTCTCGATGAAAACAACTAAGAATCTGGGGCCCAAAGACAGCTATATTAAATGAGCCTGTGATTCATAGAACCACATAAATCCCAAACTCACATTGAGTTACTTGAGGACGGAACCAAGTCAGGGGAGTGCAGAACTGAGATTATTCAGAAATAATGATGTTTCTGTAGATATTAACCATTACATTATTTATGGGATTTTTATTCTTTCGTCCTTCTGAGTACATGAACTTTGTCCTTGCCAGCCTGCATTTGCTTGGGGATGAAAATGAAAATTTGTCTCAGACTGAAAACAAAGAGAAGGAGCAAGATGTATATGGCTTTTAATATATAAAAATAGGAGTGGGCATTAAGACAAAGGTCTTGCAAGCCAGGATCTGGTCTTGAGAGCAAGTTTACCAAACCTTTACTTCTCCTCCTTTGGCCTATGAATACCCATCTCTAAAAGACCCATTGTCATAGTTTTCTCCTGCACCATGAAAGAGAGATTCCAGCCATTCCGTGATAAAAGGATATAACGTGAGTTCTGTTAATGGTTGAGTTGTGTTCCCTAAAAAGTTATGCTGAAGTCCTCACCTCCAGTATTGGTGTGTGAACATGGCCTTATTTTGAAATCATGTCTGCAGATTGGATCAAGTGAAAGATGAGGTCATTGGGGTGGGCCTAAGCCAATATGACTAGGGTCCTTATAAGAAGATGGCCATGTGAAGACTCAGACACAGGGAGAACACCATGTAACAATGGAGGCAGAGATTGGAGTGATGGCTCTACAAGCCAAGGAACACCAAGGATTCCCAACCAACACCAGAAGTTAGAAGAGGCAGGGAAGGATTCTCCCCTACAAGTTTCAAGAGGAACATGGCCCTGCTGATTTTGAACTTCTGGTCTCCAGAACTATGAGACAATGAATTTATATTGTTTGAGGCAATCCAGTTTGTGGTACTTTTTTTAGGGGAGCCCTAGGAAATTCATGCAAGGACTATTGGCCTTTTTTTAGGGGAGCTGTAGGAAATTCATGCAAAGACAAAAAGGAAAAGTCTGGAAGAAAGCATGGGATGAATATCTGTCTCCCTATTTATCTTCTTGGTTTCTGCCTGGAGAGTGGGGGAACATCAAGTTAGTACTTGTGACACCAAACATGGGGGTGAGGGTGGAGAGTCTCCAGCCATGCTCCTCCGAGGACTCCGGAGGAGGCTACAAAACTGGTGTCCTGCATCAATCTGGCAAGATAAGTCCAGTGGTGCAATATGTCTGCTGAAGGAAGACCAAGAGGGTCAGCTCACCTAAGGCTCGCCTTGGTGCTCTGTGTCATTCCCAAGGACCAGGAAATGCTGAAACCAGTAGCATCTTCCATTAGAATCCTACTTTTGTCTTGAAGTTCCAATTAATGCCCTTGCTTATCTCTTCTTCTCTGTCTTACAGACTTGTTTTGAATGAGGTTAGAATTCAACTCCTGACTTTCCAGTGAAGGAACCATTGCACAAGTTGGTTAAACAATGGTTATTTTCCCAGACATTCCAATTTCTGTTAATGGCATGACCATTCATTGAGTCACCCAGGCTTGATACCACACACTCGGCTTCAGTGCCTGCCTCTCTCAACTGTGATGTCCTCCAGATCATTCCTCGATCCATTGAACACCTTACCAGGTCTTCAAAGATCAGCCTCATTCATTCAAGAGACAAAATTAATGCTTGCTTAGCAAGTCATCTTTCTAAGTATTTGACATTCAATAATGAGTGAAATACAAGTGGTAGCTATCTTCATAGAGCATATTAGTCCACTAACAAGGGCAGATATAAAGTAATTAATTATCCAGCTAAATGTCTAATTAAAACTGTCATAACACTGTGAAAAAATAGCTCAGGGCTCTGGGAGACACGTTAATAGGGGGACTGATCTAGTCTGGGTAGGGCATAAGGAAAGACTCCTGAGGAAGTGACATTTGATGCAAGATCCTACAGGAGAGTAGGAGTTCCTGGGTAGAGGTAGGCAGGTGGCGAAGTAGGAGCTGGTGGCAAAAATCTGATAAAAGCTTGAAGGAGGAAATGACGGGACAGCAGTGGAAAACCCAAGGGGATACCTCTCTGCACTAAGGCTGGAAATGATGGCAAAGGCCAAACCTATTACCATTTTAAGAATTTTGATGTGTTTTTGAAAAAAAGAACAACAGAAAACTATTGAAGAATTTCAACTGAGTGGTGGCATGTGGAGGGCCAGTCTTTAGCCATCTGGCCTCACTGTGGGGAGGTGGCAGGAGTCGGCATTGGTGTAGGAGACCAACGGACCTGCATGTCAGTGGCCCTCAGTTGGGCTGTGTGTGGCCCTAACCGGGAGCAGTCAAATACTCTGGAGCCTGGGTCTGACTCCTAGAGTCTAATGCGATTTGCCTGGGTACCCCCTGGGCATTTCTATTATTCTCCAGGGGATCCTAATATGTAGACAAGACTGAGAACCACTGTGATACCTGGGTGGTTACCTGCATAAGGACAGGGGTTTTGTTTCCGTATTTTCGTATCTCTTTTGCCATCCCTCACCCTCACCCCCCCTATCTAGAATACTGTCTGGTATGATGGTTAATAAGAAAAGGAAGAAGGGGTGCCCGGGGGGCTCAGTTGGTTAAGTAGCTGACTCTTGGTTTCAGCTCTGAGCATGATCTCAGGGTCATGGGATCTAGCCTGACTTCAGGCTCCTCACTCAGTGGGGAGTCTACTTGTCCCTCTCCCTCTACTCCTCCCCCTGCCCCTGCTCTCTCACTCTCTCTCTCAAATAAATAAATAAAATCTTTTAAAGAAATAAGAAACGGAAGAAAAAAAGGAAGGCAGGAAATGAAGGAACATTTTTTAAAATATATGTGCCACTATTTACCTTTATACCTCTCTCTCTAAAAAAAAACTATTTTGCCTGGTCTCTAGAATAAAACTTACCGCACTGTAGTTAGTTTCTCCCTCCCCTCCCCTGTCTTTTAAACAGTAGCACCCCCTAGGGTTTAGCTGTGTTCATGGTTGCCCAGCTGGAGACCCTCTCACAGCTTCCCTGCCAGGTTGTTCGGGGCATGTGAAAAAATGTTAACCATTTTTTCTGAAGTTACAGGTGCATGTTTTAAGTTCAGTCCTCAGAGACAGACATGGACCTCTTTCATCTTCTCCGTTCCCCTCCCAGGGCTGGAAGAGACATGGAGTTTGTAAGCCAGCTTCAACCCTGCAGACCAAAGCAGCAAACCTTGGGAGGGTAAAGTCACATGATGAAGCTAGCACAGAAAAACCATATAGAAAAATATTTACATGACAACGAGTTTTCTACTAGACAAAGAAAATAATTTTCACATTTCATACCATTTAGAGGATAAATATTTGAATGCGTATTTTATTTTAATAACCAGCCAGGAAAAATAATATCAGGATACTGGCAATGTCATATATTAATTTAATATATGTTTCCCTCAAATATTTTAACATCAAAATTCTTTGGGGGAGCTTATGTGTTTTGGGCCAAGGTAGCATACAGAATATTCTCTTTTTATTATGGGAATCTCATATCATCTCATGATTGCATGCCAAATCATCTTTAATAAGGTATCAATTAAGCAAAAAATACAAATGGATTTTGTACACCGCATGGGTGTTCGTGTTACATCCTAAAAGGACTAAGCAACAGAATATTTGCTATCACTTTAAGTTCCTTTTTCGTGTGTGTGCTTAGCCCAGAACCTAAGCTTCATTTCTCCAAATGTCCATTGACTACTGTGACAGATGGATAATGAAAATGCTTTAGCTGCTCCAAAAAGGAGCTCTGAAGTTCTTTGTCTTTAAATCAAAATTATTTAAGAACACTCTTTAAGAACAAGTAAAATAATAGAAAAAATCAGGGTGTTTGAGAAAGAGTGGGTGAGCATTCACACCAACTGGCACACTCGAGCCTGCTGTTGTTAAGTAGGCTTATGGGAATCCTTTCCGTCTCTCAAATGAAAAGTGCTCCTGCTGGTTAGAACGAAAGGTGCTAATTCACAAAAACCCATTGAACCCCTCATTGTCTGTGCCTACAAAGTTCTGACACCTGCAGATCAATGAAGTGGGGACCATGACACTCAGCTTCACTTTCTCATATGTAGTTTGCAAGAGTTCATATTACATTTCACCTGGAACACAAGTGTGGTTGACAGAACAATGCTTTCCCCCATCAAAGATGGCCACATCCTAATCCCCAGAACCTGCACATATTGTTGCTTTACGTGGCAAACAGAAACTTTACAGGTGTGATTAGATTAAGGATCTTGAGATGAAGAGATTACCCTGAATTATCCAGGTGGTCCCCATATAATCCAGGTGTCCTTGCGAGAGGAACGCTGGGGGCTCAGAGTCAGAGAAGGAGACGTGACCACAGAAGCAGAGGTTGGGGTGGGGTGAGGCTACAAGCCAAGGAAGGCTGTTAGCCTCTAAAGGCTGTAAAAGCAAATAAGCAGATGATTTTCTAGAAGGAAGGCAGCCCTGAGGTCACCTTGAATCTAGCCCAATAAAACCATTTCTGACTTCTTCCTTCTAGAATTCCAAGACAACAAATTTGTGCTGCTTGAAGCCACTATGCAGTTCTTTGTTGTATCAGCAATAGGAAATTACCTTTTTATGGAAAAACATTAATTATGACCCCTATGTCATACTATGTGCAAAAATGAACTCACAGTGGATAATAGGCCACAGTTAGAACTTATAAAATCCCTTCAGAAACATAGAACCATGTTGTGACCTTGGAGTAGACAAATGTTTCATAGACGAGACACATAAAAATGAATTAACTGCCTCCAAAATAAAAACCTCTTCTCATCAAAGGATCACTTTAAGAAAATTCAGTGAAGATCCCAGAGAGAGAGAGAAAATATTTGCAATACATGTATCTGACAACAGACTTGTGTCTAAAATACATAAAAAATGAATACAGTTCAATAAAAAGACAAACAATCCAAAGCTGAAAATATGGGCGAAAGACTTGAACAAGCACTTCACAAAAGAAAATACGCAAATAGTCAATAAACACACAACAATGTGCTCAAAATCACTAGTTACAAGAGGAGTGTAAACTAAAACAAAGACTGCCAAGGACATAGAACAACCGAGATGCTCACGCGTCCCGTCACGGGGTGGAAAGGTTAAATGGTATGACTACTTTGGAAAATAACTTTGCAAGTTCTCATCAAGGTAAATCTATACTTTCCATATGACCCAGCAATTCTACTCCCTGGTATTTACACCAAAAAACAGAAATATTTGTCTACACAAAATCGTGATTTTGAATACTCCTAGAACCTTCATTTATAGTAGTCCCTCAACTGGAAACAACCCCAAAGTCCATGAACAAATAAATGGATGAGTAGCTTCTAATATATCGATGCAACAAGAAGAATGAGCCATTGCTACTACTGGAAAGAGGCAACAATGTTTGGGGTGATAAAAATGTTTTTTATCTAGGGACACCTGGTGGCTCATTTGCTTAAGCATCTGCCTTGGGCTCAGGTCATGATCCTGGGGTCCTGGGATCAAGCCCTGTATCAATCTGCTTCCTCCTCTGCCCCTCCCCCCACCCAGTTCTTACGTTCTCTCTCTTGCTCACCCTCTCTCTCAAGTGAATAAATAAAATCTTTTTTAAAAAAAAAGTGTTTCATATCTAGATTGTGGTGGTCATTCATGGATAAATACATTTGTCAAAATTCACATAAGTGGGTACATTTTAATTAGGTACATTATTATTTTGATTATTTCAGGAAGATTTATTTTTTAATGCTAGTAGTTTAAAGCATGAGAAAGGGTGTAACAAAATAAAAGCTATCTGCCCATGTCTGAGGCAAGAAATCAAGACTGATACTCTCCTATATCAGGAGGCAAGAGAGCCATTGAAGACAATCATTCAGGCCTTGTCTAAAGGCACTGCAACAGGCATGAACAGGCTCCTGCTGGCCACAGATAGGGCAATATGAACGTCAAAAAGAATAATCAATGCAGTTGATTGAAACTTATTTCGTATTTAGAAATTGATGGATTCATGATAAAAGAAAGGAGAGGAAGGAGAGAATATGGGGTAGGGAGAGAGGCAGAGACAGAAGGAAAGAGGGACAGTGAGAAGACTTTAGTAGACACCATTAGATGTAACTGGACAATTGAGCCACCAACTTCTATCCTTGATGAATGCCAATTAAAGGGAGAGAATTAGGCACTGATCTTGCATTTCCTATATAGGTCATATGTCACAGAAGCCAAATAGCCCTAGGGATATGAACAATTTCTTATTTACTAAAGAATTCCAGCTAATAAATATAGAAGGAATCATACATTTAGAAAGTCCCTACTTAAACCCCAGTTGAAATCATTGGCTCAGGCAATGATCACTGATACATGATCAGTGAAAGCTTACCATAATTAATATGAAAACATTATAATGGTGAGATTGAGCTATTCTACCTGGGCTCATTGATCAATTTTTGCATCAATTATAATGAGACAAGGCACTGTGTACCTCCTGGGGGTGATACAGTATGAAGTGTACCGTGAACTTGCCAAAACATTGAATGTGAGCCTAATGAGCCCATAGCGTTAACTTCCATGTACAGGGACTATGGGGAGGATATAAGATACGGTAAATGACGCTGCCAGGAAATAAGCAGACAAACGCAGAATTTAGGATTGCCCACTGAAAATCTAAGACAACACATGCAACAATACTATAACCAAAAGAAAAAAAATAGAAGTGGATGGGCTGTATTGCCATAACAATGTGTTATTAATTAATTAATTAATAACCAAAGTGTTACTAGTTCAAGTTTAGGCAAAAAGAGCAATGGAGCAGAATAGGAAGTTGTTGGTTTGTAACCTCTGGAGTTCTCTGGGTGAAATCTGAAATCAGTCCCCTCTGCAGACGGCAGGGAAGGATGGAAGAGAGAGGCAGGCCACTTCAGGTTGGTAGGTGGCAGGTGTAACAGGCAAGGGAACTTATCTACAAGGCTTGTCTTGAGCAGCTGCAAGACGAATTGGATGTCCACACCCCACCCACCCCGGCCAGAATCTTAAAAGTCTATAAAAAGGCCCTGAACTCTTCACTCATGAATAGCACCCAGATGATCTCAACACCACATTGCTCTCTCAAGGCTGCAGTCTTGAAAATGGCTATTGGAAGAGGGGGAAGAACATATGTTCCAAAAACAAAGGAGGGAGTAAGGAGCCTCTGACTGGGCCTAGCAGGAGAGTCAGCTGGCTGGCATGTCCTCTCCGTGACCTCCCCCAACAGAAGTCCCGAGCTTATCACATAATAAAGATTGTCTGTTCAGGGAGGGAAACAAACCGTGAGAGAGTCTTAACTACGGTAAACAAACTGAGGGCTGCTGGAGGCGAGGGGGCTGAGGGGATGGATAACTGGGTGGTGGGCATTAAGGAGGGCACGTGATGTGATGAGCACTGGGTGTGATACGGAACTGATGAATGGTTGAACGTTACATCTGAGACTAACGATGTACTACATGTTGGCTACTTGAATTTAAATTTTAAAAAGATCGTTCAAGTCAGTGGGGAAATTGTAAAATAGTTAATAAATGGTTTTGTGAAGATTACATAAATATTTAGAAATAATGTTAATAAAGTTGTTTCTACCATATCATAAAAAAATTATTGATGAAGTAAGAACCTAAGCATAATAGTACTATTAAAAATGTAACAAAAATGAAATAATACTCTTTTAACCTTGGAATAAGAAAGGTCTTCTTCATTAAAACACAAAATTCGAAAGCCATGCATGGAAATTCTGATAATTTAATATATAAATATCAAAAATAAGGTTTGATTTAAAAGTGAAAAACTTAACTGCGGAAAAATGTTTTCAACTGAAATAATAAGCAAGGGATTAGTTTACATATTACATAAAGAATTCATAAAATCAAAAAGATACAAAAACCCTAAAGAAAACCCCAAGAAAAACCCTTCGGCAAAGGATATAAATGATCAATTCATATAAGAGGAAAAATGTCAGCAATTAGCATACAATAATACATATTACACTTTGCAACAATATGCAAAGAAAAATAGCAAAGATATAAATAACAACATTAATAATATAAGTAATAAAATTATATAATAAAAAATATAAAAATATATGATAAACATGTATAACTGTAAAATGTATAGCAATATATATAATTATATGTAAAGATACATCATATAATAAGAAACATAATAAATATATGCATAATTTTTCAGTTCACAGAATAGGAAAGTAAATCTCAAGATCATGCCCACTGCTTGTAAACTCGTGGAGAAATAAATGCCCTCATATGCTTCTGGTGGGGAAATACCCTCTCCTACTTATGATCTATCTTCTGTTTCATGTGGGGAAAGCCCCAGTAGCACAACACACCTCTCTCTGCCTCTCAATCATTTATTCCTATGGGACAAAGGAATGATATCATTAGGGAGTTTCAAAAATGGAACAGAGCAAGATGTGTAACTTAGCTTCTCCCTTCTGTTGTCTTAATGGTGAACAGCTCAAAAACAGTGGGCTCTCTGCTTTGCACCTGCATGACATTCTCGGGTCCTATGGTTGACATTCCAAGCAGGGGAGGCTGACCTAATTCAGAGATTCCATATGAACTAATACTCCACCCCAGAAGTATACTCAGCTTCTAGGTTACAGGAAGGGCTTGGAAAGTGCAGGACCCCTAAAAAGTGGCCTATCCCTATAAAATTTACTTCACAGAGAAGCAGAGAATGTATGGGACAGTAAATTTGCTTCAGACACATGGTAGGCAGGATTCTAAAATAATGCCCCAAATTTCTGGCCCTTGCAGAACACATACATTGCTTCCCCCAGTTACTCAAGCAACGCTAATACAATGTACAGCCAAGCCACACTATTGTTGCTGTAAGGAATTTTGCAAATATAACTCAGATCCAAAACCAGTTGATCATGTGATGATAGGGCGATTATCCAGCTGGTCCTGTGCTAATCCCATAAGCCCTTGAAAAGTAGCCTAGAGGTCAGAGACAGAGAAGTCAAGGATTCACCATGCCGCTGCTGGCTTGGAGGTGGAGGGGAGCCTGTGGCAAGGAATGCCACAAACTGTAAGACTCCTTACCGCCAGTAAGGGGAGGGGACACTTCAGTCCCACAACCACGGGGAACTAAATTGTGCCAACGGCGGCAACAAAATGATGAGCTTGGAAGCAGCTATTTCCCCAGAGCGTGCAGACAAGACCTCAGCCCGGTCAGCACCTTGACTTCAGTCTTGTGACGCCCGGAGCTGAGCCTGGCAATGCAGAGCCACACTTCAGACTTACGCAACTGTGAGTGAGTCAGCGGGTATTATTTTTGGCCACTGAGTCAGTGGTAACTTGTTACACAGTCATGGAAAAGAACACACAGGGTAAGAAGACAGAAAGAGGTAAGCCATGCATATACCAAACAGAAAAGCAGAAGAGAGACACAGGGAGGGAAAGAGACCCCTATGTTACTCTAATGGAGGTCCTGCCCCATGGGGAATGGTGGGGAAGAGTTCTTCACGAACATGTAGTCAGAGACGTTCCCCCTCATCTCCAGATAGGAGCTTCCTCATCACTGAGCCCAGGGTTCTCGACAGAAGCCCCTTTTGTATATTCAGCAGGACAAGCCTCTATGCTGGACTTCCCTGGACATGACAAGAGGTTTGCTTTCCCCAGAACTCACCCACTAGCTGTCAGATGGACTCCTCGATCATTGTGCCAGTCAGCTACAGGCTCCGATGTCTCCACGTGCCCCCAGAGTGAGCGACAGTGCCGTTGGCTGAGAACCAAGGAGGTTCAACCATATTATTTTACAGATAATGAAAGAACTCTGGAGAGAACAGAGTTTGAGATGGTCCTACAGCCCCTTATCTTCGGAGTTACATCTGCAGGTTGGACTCCTAGGGTCAGCGTCGTGAGCATACATTGTACATGGTAGTTTTTAGTAAGTCGCTTACCACTGTAGTCACCCTGAATGGATTCTTTCCTTTCCATGGCTTTCCATTATTTTCTTTCTATGGCTACCTGTCTCCCTCCCTCACTGTTGAGTGTTTGTTCAAACGTCACCTTCTCAGAAAAGTCTTTCCTCCTATTTAAAATTACAAACCCCCCCCTTTCATTACCAATAGTCAGTAGTCATCATTTTTGTCCCCTGACTTACCTTCTTATACAGCACTTACTACTTTTGAAGAGGCTGACTACACCTGTACTGATTTGGGGGAGGGAGGGTATCCAACCCACACTAGACAATCAACTCGAGGATGAAGGATTTCGAGCCGTCATGTTCACCGATGTGTCCCGGTTCTTGAACCATTGCCTGACACCTGGTCAATATATGTTGAATAAATAAATAAGTGAAGCTATTATTCTAAGTATTCCAAACAAGTAATTATCTTCCTCCTTCTGTTTGGAGAGAAAAAATCAATCTTAGAATGTACTAAATCACAGTGTATTTGCCACTAAGTATTTCAGAGGAATAACTACTAAAAACTACGTGAAGCAATTTGTGAAAACAAAGTATATTCAGAAGCTTTTGTGTTACATTTCATAAGACTAAGGTATGTAATGAGGAAATGTGTTTTAGTTCCTCAATCAGAAACAATATCTTACATTCATGTAAAGTTGAGTCATGAATTATGTATTTCTTTTATATAAATTAAGTATTGACGAGTTTAGACAGCGATAATATGCATTCATATTCCTTTTAATTTTGCAGTGAATTACTAGTCTGTATTTTTTCTCCTCCCTATCCCCTCCCTAGACTAGCAAGGTCAACAGTCGGGTTTTTTCTTTAAAGGGGCTGCTGAATTTCAAAGAATTTCACCCCATGGTCTCATCAATTTAGACAGCTTTAGGAAACACTGAGTACTAGGGGCGCCTGGGTGGCACAGTTGGTTAAGCGTCTGACTCCTGGTTTTGGCCCAGGTCCTCTTGATCTCAGGTCCATCAGGATCCACACTCAGCTGGGAGGCTGCTTGAGATTCTCTCTCTCCTTCTCCCTCTGCCCCTCCTCCCTGTGTGCACGTGCTCTCTCCCTCTCTCAAATATTAAAAAAACAAAAACAAAACACTGAGTACTTGAGAGATGCCAATATAGGTTTACTCTTGGAAAGGCAAAGGTAAATTCCTCCTGGTGCTTGACCTTGAGCAGACTCTCTTCCGTGGGCAGTAGGAAGATGTATAGAAAATTCTGTGAACAATTGCGGCTATATGGTCCATCCTACCAGTAGACTGGGTGTGTATTTCTAAATTTTCATAATAAGCATGAAGTGTATCATATGTTATTTAAGTTGATTTTAGTATTTTTCATCTTTAACCAGATTATCTCATTTTTTCCTGTATGAGCATCTTTACTCAAAAATAGAAAGAAGATAAAGCTTTTGCAACATATGTCGTCTTCACTGGGTTTTAAGATTGTTTCAAACAGTAAATATGATGACAGAGCGCCTGGGTGACTCAGTTGGTGAAGGTCCAACTCTTGGTTTCAGCCTGAGTCGTGATCTCAGGGTTGTGAGATCAAGTCCCACATCAGGCTCTGTGCTCACTGGGGAGTCTGCTTGGGAGTCTCTCCCTCTGCCCCGCCCCTGCTCACTCTTTCTCCGTCTCTCTCTCTCTCTCGAATAAATAAATCTTAAAAAAAAAGAAAACAGTAAATATGATAGAGGTGACTTGTCACGAATTGACTGACATCAATGTTTGTATCTAGCTTTTATCTTGAAAATGAAATTATTTCTTTCCTGAAAAATGAAAAAGATGCTGATGCATAAGTTTGCGGGCCCCCAAATATTTTATATGACAGTTCAGCTTTAAGTTGAATAAAATTGCACCGAACTGTCCTCCATGATTTATAACAAGTGACTGAACATACCAGGAACATTTTGTTTTTATATAGATTCTGGGGCTTTTTATAGGTTAGATTTTCTGTTCCACTGGATGGTTGGCAACTAACCAAACATTTCCTCCAATTATTATAATGACATTTTAATATGAAAGATTGCATTATCATCAACCCCAGGAATACGCGTTATGTTTACCTGAAAGGAAGATGGTGACTTTCTTTCAAGTAATTTACCTCAAAAACCTGGGGGATTGGTGTTTGCTGGAGGGAAGGGGCTTATACTTCATTCACTAGCATCATCTCATGGTGAAGGACAGTAAGACAGGGTGAATTCTTTCTAGTGTGATTAGGAATCACTTCATATGTTTTGAGGCCACAGTTACTAGAATGGACATAAAGGTATTCTTTGCACTGAAGGAAATAACGACCGATGATTTATGGAATTAGGGATGTGCAAGTCGGCACAGCAGATCTGAGATACCTTAGAAGGGAAACTGGTCAGGAAAAGAGCAGAGCAAGACCAGGTCTGGGTTAGACATTGGTCTCAACGTTGAACACTGGCCATATTGGATCATCAGACTCTGGACATTTGCTTTTTGCAGGTCCCGGACTCGTTGAGCTCATCTTTCTCACTGTGGGAACCTCTAGATTAGAGGTTATCTGGAGGAGATTACTAGTGAAATAAGTATCTGGGCCAGAGAGCGGTGGGAAAGGCAGAGGAAGGAGGATCCAGCGAAGAGCGCCAGGAAAGGAAACTGACCTACTAACGAAGCACGATGAAAGGCTAGGAAGCCCAGGTGAGTGCTCCCGAAGGAATATCAGAGCAGAAGAGGGAAAGTGAGAAAATAGAAACGCTATATTAAGCAGGGAACATTTAGAAGCCAGGGAAAGGCTGTTTCCTGAGGAACACGGGGCAGAGATACTGGAGCTCTTGAGGCCCCTGGGAGCACGGGCCGCAGACTCATCCAGAAGCTTCAGCTCAGAAAGCTGTGTGGTCCCCACCTTTCTCAGGGAAGCAGATTTCACAGGCCTGAGAGAAAACACGGAAAGAGTCACGGCAACAAGCTCACTGTCAAGACCAGGAAGGCCTGCTTAGGAGAGAAGAGCAACCCTGTCATATAAGAAACTCAAACTCAGGGCAACTCCAGGTTTCAGAGGCAAGAAGCTCAAAGGGAAAGAGGAAAAGAAGCGTTGACTAAGTCCCAAGCAAATGAAAGGCATTTCAATCAAACCTGGTGATAGCAGGGGACACCATGTAAACGTCTAAACTTTGAAGAATAATTGCCAAATTTATCGAGAGTTTGCTGTGGGCTGGGCACTGTCCTGTGTTACACGGATGAGCTCATTGCATTCTCGCCACACTGTGATAAAGCGGGAACCACTTTTAATCCTTTTTTTTTACTGATGAAGAAATTTAAATGCTGGGAGCAGCAACTCGCCCCAAGTCAACACAGCTAAAAAAAGAGGAGGAGCTGGGAGCCGAGCCCACAAAGTCTGGCTTTAAAGAAAGCACTCCTAATTACCGTATGATAAAACCAGGACGGAATGGTTCTGCAAGAGAGGAGGTAGTTTTCCTGCCCTGCTAGGGGATATGCACGGAGCTAAGTCAAAACTCTACCAACAGAAATCGTCCACTAAGATAAGTGGGAGACATTCCAGAAAACTCACAGGCTGACATCTTGGAAGACTGAAATTAAGATGGTCCCTTCTGGGTGTGGCAGACACTGTAACTGACCAACCCAAAGTCCCGTTCCATCATCTCCCTATCCCCTTTCTGGCCTGAGGAGGTCTTCTGGCATCATTCCAGCTGATGAAATTCAAGCAGAAAATTCTGGTTGCAACTTCTAGGCAAGATTTCACTTGCCTGACAGAAAGAGAAACTCAGCTGCTGTGGCCTTTCATGCACTATCCTGTTTCCTTCTTGCTTCCTGGAATACCAGTGTAATGTCCGGAGGGGCAGCAGCCATCCAAGGACCCTGAGGATAGCCACAATGTGAGGATGACACCACAAGAGTAGAGGATCCTGAGCCCTTGAAGGCATCATCCAACATCTTCCCAGCCCTGGACTGGTTGCCTCAGGACCTCATATTTGGGAGACAAATAAGCCACGATCATTTGAGTACAAAAAAAAGAAAATAATTCATATAATTCTTTGGAGTACTTTATGCTGAGCTTGCTCTTTATCTCTCAGATCTATCCAAATGTTTAATAACCACAGTCTCCAAGGAGGTGACTCCTTAATTCTGAGTTGCTTCTCAGCAGTGTCTTTTACCCTAGTGCCCACCAACAGATCCTGGGCCTGTGATGCCATGTAGCTCCCTGAGGGTGTGGTCTCTCTCCATCTGGTGGAAAGCTTTGGCTCTAAATACCCTATCCCATTGAACAACTACTAAAGCATCCCCCCCTTTTTTAAAAAAAAAGATTTTATTTATTTTTGAGAGAGAATGAGACCATGAGCAGGGGGAAGACGTAGTGGGAGAGGGAGAAGCAGGCTCCCCACTGAGCAGGGAACTTGACATGGGACTCCCTGGATCCCAGGACCCTGGGATCATGACCTGAGCCGAAGGCAGATGCTTAACGAACTGAGCCACCCAGGAGCCCCCCCTTTTTTTAAGATTTTATTTATTTAGCATCATTCCCTTTTCTAATGCCGAGTTTAGACATGGGTTTGTCACCTTTCCCCTTTCATCTCCCTGTAGTTTTAATTTTTTCCAGAAAGTATGCTGAAAAGAAAAAAAAAGTTATCTGAAGAATTAAGGAAAGTTATATTTTAAACTTTATGTATGAACAGTTTGTTTCTTTGTTTAAAATTTTAAGCATAGGAGGAACTAACCAAGGGAGAAAAGTCATTAAAATTAAGGAAGACATTTAGGGTCCTAAAAGTACTATAAATCAGTGATTCTCAAAGTAGGTTCCCCTGGGAATGGTTAGAAATGCAGATTCCCAGGCCCTGGTGCTGATCTGCTGAATCAGAAACTTTGGGAGTAGGGCCCAATAATCTGTGTTTTGCCAAGCCCCCCATGGGATTCTGAGGCATGTTTGAGTCTAAGAACCACTGATCTAGGCTCTAAGATGTTCAATTCTCCCCCTTTCACACACAGGAAACACATTTATATACTGAAATGCAAGTTCCTGGGGAGCAAGGACTTGGACTTCTTTATCTTTGTGTCCCCGACACTCAGTAACGTGCCTCATACAAAGTGAGCAGTTAATGAAATATGCAGGCTAATAAATGACGCAGACAACAGTGGTGATACTTTATTTTTAAAGCAAGTCCAAATAAAGACAGCTAATCCATAAATTTGAATTAGAAATACTACATATGAAATACCAAGCACATTCATCGTCTCAAGATTCATCATACAGCTATGCTTTTTTTGACATTTTTTTGTTCCTACTGTTAGTTACATATTATATGCAGGAAAGTAATATATATAGCATAAAATTTTAAAATGAAATAAACAAATAGGTCACGAGCATCCAGAGTAAGAGTAGAATTTTTAAGTTATTTAGAATTCACTATGCCTCATCCCTCTGCCTTCTCCCTTGAGATAATCACTACCCAAAATGTTGTGATAATCCTTCTCTGTACTACTTTCCCACTCGTGTGTGGATCCCTCAACAAAGGGCGTCTAGTGGTACCTGTTTTAGAATCACACCAAACACAGGCTTTGGGGCTTGGTTCTTCTTCTCCAGATGAGACGCATCCACGTTGATGCGCGTAACTATGCTAGAGCTCGTTTTCGCTGCGATCCAGTTACATTGTGTGAAATGTGCCATTTTGTCTGTCTACTCCACTATTTATTGGCATTTGAGTTGTTTCCAGGTTTTACTGTTGTAAACATTGCCCAGCTACAACAATCTCCAGCTCACAGACACACATGAGCCAAATATACCCACTTCCTAATCCGCCAGCCCCACATGATTATTTTGAAGCAATTCAAAGGCTTCTATCATTTCTCCTGTAACCTGTAAAGATTCTTCTGAGAAATAGAAATTCTAAAATGTAATGTGATTACGTTAACCAATGTTAATCAAGGCTGGAGTTCTTTTAGATTAGTTTTAAAACAAAAAACAAAAACCTTTCCTATCTGAAATTTATCAAGCAATTTTATCTTTTAATTTTTACTTTTTTACATGTATGCCTTAATCCATCTGTACCTCGTCTCTGTGTAGGGAGACTGAATTTCAGTTTTTGTTTAATATGATTAACAAGTTGTCTCTATGACATTAAGTGAAAAATCTACCCATTTACCACTGGTCTGCATTACCATGTCTGCCATACTGAAAGCTTGTGTATCTATATGGGTTAGGCATCTAAGCTTTCTACCGTATTCTATGTGCTCATATTTTAGTCCTTGCACCAATAATCCAGTGTCATAAATCCTTTAGCTTTATAATCTAATAAAGCACTCACCTTGCTCTCTTTCCAGAGGGCTGTCACTATTCTTAGCCTTCGCAATTCCCATGTAATTCTACAATCAGTTCACCACATTACAAAATAATTGTGGTTTTGGTTGACATGCATAGTAAATCCATTTTGAAAGCATCGATATCTACACAATATTGACTCTGTGACTCTATGAGCATGATACATATCTGTGATTGTCTCTTTGAAGGACTTGGATGAATTTGTTACGTTTATTCTTAGGTAATTATATTTTTATGCTATTGTAAACTTTAAAATTTCACTTTGGTTTGTTCTTAGCATGTAAACTAATATTATATCTATAGTTTTTTAAAAATATTTGTAGTAATTTATTGGTGTGTAATAAGTTATCCCAAAACCTAGTGGCTTAAAGTAATAATAATCATTTATTACTGCTCATGCTCTCTGTGGGTCCAGAATTCAGCTAGGGTACAGTGGAGATGGGTGCTCTGCTCTAAATGTCCTCCGCTGGACAATGGGGCCTTAGAATCATCTGGAGTCTTGTTCATGTTCCAGTAATTGCTGACTACTAGCTCAGATCTCAGCTGAGGCTGCCGCTGGAACATCCCCCTGTGGCCTCTCCAGGTGTCCTGGGCTTCCTCCCAACATGGTGGCTGCGTTCCAAAAGCAAGAGTCCTGAAAGAGAGCAAGCCGTAGCATTCCACTGGTTGCATTGGTGTGGGCATCACAGATCTCCCGGATTCAAGGAGAAGGAACACAGATGCTACCTCTCTCTGGGACGAGTGCCAACCACACTCTAAACAGCTTCCTATAAAATAGAATTGGTGGGGCCATGTTGGAACATACAACTTGCCACAATATTATATACACAGGGAAATTATCGGCAAATAATGACAGTTTTATTTCTCCTTTTACAGTCCTTTCTTTTCTTTCTTTTTTCTTGCCATACTGCTCCAGCAGATAACTTTAATACCATGCCAGATAAAAGAGCTCAGAAGGGGATCCTGTATTTTTTTTTTTTCTCCATCTCAAAGTAAATGCTTTTAAACATCCCATCATCAAGAATAACTTCTGCTGCAGGTTTTTGTTGTGGTGCTCATGATGGTGCGACCGATGTGTCCCCCGGCAGGAAGGAGTTTGCTGCCCACCCGTAGGCAGGCAACGAGCAGACAGCCTCCAGCTCTCAGCCCTACAGGGTCTGCCTCAGTTGCAGACAGCTGTCCCGGCTGAGATCACGCCTGCTTGGAGCAGCCTGCCTCAGGAGACTGAGCGATGCAGGGTATGAAGGCCTGGCCATTTTGGCCAAACACAGGATCCTCAGGTGGTCAGTCTGGAAGTCCTCCCCATGCTTTCTGAGGCTCTGCTAGACCAGCGTGGCAGCTCCTTACTTCCGGCCCATCTTGCTTCCATCCACTTCCCCTCCCAAGCGCTGATTCCTAAAGAACACCTTGCAGCTCAAACTCTACCTTACCACCTGCTTCCAAAAAACCCACCCTATGCCCCTTCACACAGGGAGTGGCAGGATAAAGGGGACAATGAGCACAAACTTGGAGATGGATGGCCCACCGCCTGGCTGGAGGAGGACCCCATCCCTACTAGTCGGCGGAACACAGAAAACTTTGGCAGAAGACGGTGGTCCAATTGTCACGACATTGACTGGAGGTGAATTCGGAGACTATTGTGAGGGAAACAAAGCATTACAAGGAGTGACGTATCAGTCATTTGAGATGTCCGGAGATAATAGCAGCATAAGGATAAGGAGATTGGAGGGTATATTATTTTGCTAGGGCTGCCATAACAGAACACCACAGACTGGGGGTTTAAATAATAGAAATGTACTTTTTCCACAAATCAGGAGGCTGGAAGACCAAGATGAGATGCCAGCAGTATTAGCTTCTGGGGAGACCGCTGACCTTGGCTCAAAATGATAATGAACAGCTGAACGGAGTAACAGGCGATGAATTAGAAGGCGGATGTGAAAGCCAGGGGGCCTCTCGCATATGCAGAAGTAGAAAGACAGGAAGCCAGGTGGATTTGCACCACGCAGATACACTTTGCCATCCACGTTCCAGCAACAGTTCCTCCATGGCCATCAGCCCCTCTTTCGGAGGGAAAAGCTGGGAAGGGGATGTTAGTGGAACAACCCAAGCCCTCATCACTGCAGCAGAGCTCAGAGCGCATTGGTGCTGACTGTTTGTCTCCTGGATGCCCATTCTTCAGGCCATGGCAGCTTACTTGGACACGGGACCCAAACCCCCATTCGTGGGCTGAGAGCTACACTAGTCCATTCATGATTTCAAGTCAATCAGCCAATTTCCCAGCGATTCTTCTGGCCCTGATGATGTAACTGCAGTCTGACCCCACCGCAGAGCCCTGGCAATTACCCTGCAGGGTGGTGACTGCCCTCCCAGTGCTTCTTCAAGTTGTGCTGTCCTGCACACTTCTTCTAGATTTATTGGCCAGTTGATCTTGGGATGTTTACCTAGACGCATGGATTCTGAGGCAAGGAGTAAGTATGCACAAGCTTGTCAGCACTATTGTGAATTCCCCTCCACAGCTGCCATTCCATTTCGGAATTATGCCACCAATCTATGAGAATGCTTGTTTCCCCAAAGATAAGGCGGTCCTATTAAACAGGTTTGGGTTTTTTGGTTTTTTTTTTTTTTTTTTTAAATGTTCAGGCTGATATGGTTTGAGGAGACGTGAGCTACCCAAGGGACAGCACTGCAGTTTCCTGCCCCACTGACGAAACCCAAGCCCCCACGATGCTCTTGTCCCTTCTGAGCAGTAGGAGGGGCTCCTCACATCACTTAACTTCCAAGCAGAAGTCATCAATAAAGCAAGCGCTTAACACTATCTCTGACCCTTCCCAGCTGGTTCTGTTTCCTGCTTTCTAAGACCTTGGAGAAATTGAGGCAATGCAAGAATTCCATTCAACATGGTGATGGCAGAGGACAAAGTCAGGGTTTTGCTCGTTTGGCGAAGGAAGATTCACAGGGGCAAACTCTCTTTGCTAAGGGAGTAGGGGAAGCCTCAGGGAACAGGTGACAGGTGCCAAATTCCAGGGAGAGCTGATGACCACCATTTTCCCCACAGAACCCTGGACACTAATATATTGAATCAGAAAATACCAGTGTTGGGGCACCTGGGTGGTTCAGTCAGTTGAGCATCTGACTCTTGGTTTCAGCTCAGGTCATGATCTCAGTGTCCCGGGATCAAGCCTGGCGTGGCGTTGGGCTCAGCACTGGGCATGGAGCCTGCTTAAGATTGTCTCTCCTTACCCCTCTGCCCCTCCCTGCTCACTCTCTCTTTCTCTGTCTAGAAGAAGAAGAAGAAGAAGAAGAAGAAGAAGAAGAAGAAGAAGAAGAGGAAACAGAAGGAGGGGGAGGAGGAGGGGGAGGGGGGAGGAGGGGAGGGGGGAGGAGGGGAGGGGGGAGAGCGAGAAGAAAAAAAGAAGAAAGGAAGAAAGAAAAAGAAAATACCAAAGGGATGGGAACTTTGGTCATTATCCACCTTCCGAGTTACAGAAAAATTGTGGCCTCTGTCAAAGATAAATAAAGCTGGACAATAAAATGGCAAGCACAGGTTTTAATCAGTAATACACGATTGCAATAGGGAAAAGAATCCAGTACGGTCGGTCTGAGCTTAGCTTGCATTTGTACAGAGATGACTCGGCATTTTAAAGGGGCTCTGGGGGAATATGGAGAGGGAGAAGGGGCTCAGTAGAGTCGGGGACATGAACAATTACAAAAAGTGGGAGGGGGCTTGGTCAACGTGACCCCTGCCTGGGATTGCTCCCACCCTCCCACAGAGGCCAAGAGACAGGGACCTTGTCTTTAGGAGCTGGGTGAATAAACAGTAAATTCTTTTGGCTGCTTTGAGCTTTTTCAGGCAGGGGCTTTAAAGGGGACCACATTCATCCTAGGAATGTGGCCTTGAGCTGTTAGAAACTGTTAATGTTTGTACAAGTTTACGGGCCAAGGTTGAGGTCTAGTCAAGAAGAGAGCTCAAGGGAGCCTGGCTGGGGTTTGTTTGGTCAAGGGAAGGTCTCTATCACCTCTAAAGATCAAACACCTGGCCCAAGGTCACCTAAGAAAATAAGGAAAAACACTGGACCAGGACACTCATTTCTCAGCTGCCACTGGCTGGTCGCATGTTATTGGCAGAAAGTGTCTGCTTAAAAAGAATATTTACCCACCCATATGAAGAGCCCTCAAAACTAGAAAGCCAGCTACTTCAGCCATTCGGGTTAAAATAAAATAATAATATGATCCTCCTTTTGCTGCGCCATGAAAGTGACATATGGAGAAGCCTATTTCTCAGCACACGATCCATAATTCAAACAGAAGTGCTGCCTACTTACTCATTAGCTAAATTGTGTTCATTGCAGAAAGCAGCTTTTGGTAGCAGTATCGATCAGCAGGAAGTAAGATGGAAAAAATTACCACAACTTGAAGACTCCAGTCTCTGGGGTGTAGCTCGCCATCTGGGAATGACTTATTAGGACAGGAACAAGGAAACACTGTCCATACATTACTTTTCCATTTTACATATTCAGCCTGTCCTCATTACTCTGAGCCCACCAACATGGAGCTTGTGACGGTTCAGAATTGTGATCCGAACGTTCTATGCAAAACATTTAACTTAGGACCTTAATGTCTCTGATGCACTTGGAAATGTTTCCCTCCATTTCTTTAACTGCTTTTATATGTATATAATTCCCACAACTACACACTGGATGAAATGGATGTATCAGATTTCTTTTTTTTTTGTAAGATTTTATTTATTTATTTGATAGAGAGAGAGAGCACAAGCAGGGGCAGGGTGAGCAGGGGCGGGGTGGGGGGGAGGCGGAGGGAGAGAGAGAAACAGACTCCCTACTGAGCAGGGAGCCAGATACGGGATTGGATCCCAGGGCCCCGAAATCATGACCTGAGCTGAAGTCAGATGCTTAACCCACTGAGCCACCCAGGCACCCCGTCTTTTTTTTTTCATTCTCACATTTCAATTGCTTTGATAATTTCCCCCCTCATTTTAAATTAATAGCATTTTATATGATATGAATGATTCCCTTTTTATTGTGTGCTGTTTAATCTCAAAAGCTTCTTTCCACCTAGGTAACAGAGATATTTTTAAATAAATGGTCAAGGTAAAAAATGCAATAAAATAAGAGTGTTAGTCATCGCACCCTCCCCGGAGAAATTCACAGAAAAATACTACATACAATGTTTATTATTGAAGATCCACATTATCTTTCCTTTTGTGTGTTCTGATAATTGAACAATTAACACTCTGCAAGTAAATTAAAATAAAATTACACTCTCCTAAATCCATTACCCAAGTTATTTTTAATAATTTCCTGTTTACTTGCAGTTTCCAATTGTTTTTATTTCACTGTTTTTTTTAATCAGTTCACTCCTTCAGATGAAACATAAATGGGTTGACTAAAGACGCCAACTGTTTCTAAAGAATATGAATTGACCCAAATAACTGAGCGAGAATTTGAAGTTAATGGCAGAAGGGATCTATCGCAAGGCAGGAACAATAGTAGGAGGTAAATAGCGTATCACTATTCACTTCCTCCATTCACACTTTTTCTGTGTTTGTTATAAATTTCCAATTTGTTGTGAAGTGATTTCAAATTAAAGCTAATTATCAACCATGTATCAATGCTTTTATTGCAGCAAATATATCATAAATGTCTCCATGTCAAACACTATGTTGGGGGAAATACAAAGAGAAATAGAGCCAGACTCCTGCCATCTGAGGAACGTGTGATCCAGTTGGAGGGGAAAATGCAAAGTGGGTACAGAAATAATAAGATGGTAATACAGCAGTTTTCCTGTGGCTGTTGTAACAAATTGCCACAGGCTGGGGGCTTTCAATAACAGAAATTCATCTGTCATGGTTCTGGAGGCCAGAAGTCCAAATCAAGGAGTCAGCAGGGCTGTGGGCCCTCCAGAGACTTGAAGGGAAGCTCCTCTGTGCCCCTTCAGCTTCTGTTGGCTCCTGAGAATCCTCGTAGTTGTCCTCCTCCATCGGACCCCTGCCTCCTCCATCACACAGGGTTCTACTATTCCAAGGGTACCAGTCACTGAATTCAGGACCCACCGTGATCTAGTGTGTCCTCATCTTAATTTCATTATATTAGGGAAAGCCTTATATCCAAATAAAGTCTCATCCTGAGGTCCTGTGCAGACATGGATTGTTGGGGGGACACTGGTCAATCTACTAAAATAGGGCTAGAGTCTGAGCTGGACTGAGTGCCCCCGTAAGTTCAGAGCAAGATGGAACAGAAAGCATGACACTGGGCATCGTGGAAAACACAACTGCGTGGGCTTTTATCACCTGGGCCCAGCCTGCCTGCCCATCCTCGTGCCTTATCTCTTTCTAGCAGGAAAGCATTAACTCTGGTCACACTGACCTTCCACTTCTCCTGGGATGTGTGGCATTCTCTTAAACCTCTGCAAGCAGCCACTTCATATATTTGTTTATCTCTGCAATTCTATGGAGATTTTAAATCTGGGACAATAGAGGTTAATCATCCATATGTTCTATAGACGGGAGCAAAGTCCATTTCTGCCAGAACTGCTAAGGGCTGGACAGAACAAGTCCTCAGACCTTAGCCCAAAACTTATCACCAACCTAACTCCACAAGAGAAGCCCAGAGATTGATTCAGTAAATTGAGTGGAGAATTTTTTTTTTCAAGAAAGTTCTCGATCTAGGATGGGTAAAGGCATTTTTCCTCCTCTCTTAGGAGAGGCAAGAACAGGTGTATGAGGGAGCCTTGGGTTCCAGTTGTGATGTGGGGCTCCACAGAGTGCAGTGCGAGAGCCTTCTGATAAGTTGATTTGTGCCTTAAAGAGTGAAGGGCACAGGGACAGTGTTGGATACTTGCTTATGGGGGAAAGGCTGGCTGGTGCTGCCCCCGACGCAGACAGAGGAAAGAGAGTCACAGTGGGAACAGCCCTTCTCCAACAAGGCAGCAATGGCCTGCTTCCTTTGTATAGGTGTCCAAGTGTGATCTTACCTGCTCTGAGAAGGAAAGAGGACCAGGCTGTTGGTGAGCAGCTCTAAGGACAACGAAAATGAGCAAGGAGAGTGGAAGAGGCTGCATTCTCCCTTTTTCATGGCTAGTTTCAAAACATGTGTGGAGGTCCTTTAAAAAGTTAAAAATTGAGCTACCCTATGATCCAGCAATTGCACTACTGGGTATTTACCCCAAAGATACAGACGTAGTGAAGAGAAGGGCCATATGCACCCCAATGTTCATAGCAGTAATGTCCACAATAGCTAAATTGTGGAAGGAGCCGAGATGCCCTTTAACAGATGAATGGATAAAGAAGATGTGGTCCAGATATACAATGGAATATTACTCAGCCACCAAAAAGAACGATTACCCAACATTTGCAGCAACATGGACGGGACTGGAGGAGATTATGCTGAGTGAAATAAGTCAAGCAGAGAAAGACAATTATCATATGGTTTCACTCATTTATGGAACATAAGAAGTAGGAAGATCGGTAGGAGAAGAAAGGGAAGAAGAAGGGGGGGGGTAACAGAAGGGGGAATGAACCATGAGAGACTATGGACCCTGGGAAACAAACTGACGGCTTCAGAGGGGAGGGGGGTGAGGGAATGGGATAGGCCGGTGATGGGTATTAAGGAGGACACGCATTGCATGGTGCACTGGGTGTTATACGCAAGTAATGAATCATGGAACACTACATCAAAAACTAGGGATGTACTGTATGGTGACTAACATAATATAATAAAAATATTATTATTAAAAAACAAAAAAACATGTTCACAGTCTTTCCTCTTGTGCCCAGAACAAGGCAGTAGAGCAGACCAAAAGCCCACTGTCAAACCCAGCTGACCCGTGGCCACAGAACTGTCCAGCCAAGCCTAGCGTAGATGAGCTGAACCACAGTTGCCCTGCAGGCAGGGAGAGTGCGAATAAAGCCTCACTGCCTAAGCCTCGGGGTTTGGAATGGCTTATTACAGAGCATTGTCATGGGAATTGCTGACTGATGCATCCCTGAAAGGGATCAGAAAGCTCTTTCCAAGCATCCCTTCAATTTTGAAAAAAGAAAAAGGACAGAATGGGCTTGGTGCCAGAGAAGGCAAACATGTTTTTAAGTGTTTTAGGTTACATTCTATCAAATTCAACTCATTCAACAAATCAGTCTAGCTCTTCCCCTTTACCTATTTTGTTTGTCTCTTTTCCTGCAACTTTTCTCCATGTGAACAATCTCTACTATTCCTTGAAGACCCTAGGACCATGTTACCTCTTCAGTAAAGAATTTCCTGACTTGGCAGGACTTACGATAATGCCTAAGTGAAAAGATTTCTCAGACATGCAGAAAATGCACAAAACACCAACATTTGAATGTAAGCTCCTTGAGACCAGAAACATTTCTGTCCACTGTTCTATGCTCAGTACCCAGAAAACCACTCAGCACATCATAAAAAGTCGCTTAATACGTGTTTGCAAAAGTTTAAATAAATGAAGGAATCTGAGAGCCAGACAGAAAGAGAAACATAAAATCAGACCATGAAGAAATACCTGAATCAGGGCTCGAACTAGGTTGTCTGATTCCAAAGCCTCACTTCCTCTACTATATCCCACTGCCTCCTGAAAGATAAAATGAGGCCTTAAGGAACAGACCAAGGTATACAGCTGATCCAGGTAATATAAAGTCAAGCCCACTCTTTTTATTTGGCCAATTTCATGACATTGCTCTCTGGGCAACGGAGAGGTTTTTCCTCTCATGAATAAGACCCCAAAAGAGAAAAGTATAGGTTTTCCCCAGTATCCGAAAGTAGAGGGTTCCTATGAAATTTTGTAAACCAAAATGGTCTAAAGCCAAGAGTGTCCCCCGCTTTCTGTACTAGTGTACATCTTTCCTAAAATCAATTGGTACAACACAAACTTTCAGAAAGTGAGGGATACCTGATTATGTGCCTTTTTTCTTCTGTTAATTTCTCAGACACACACACACACACACACCCCTCACTTATACAGGAGATAGAAAGAGGGAATGAAAGAGAGAAGAAGGGAAGGGGACAGAAGAGAAGAAAAAAGAGAAAAAGAGAGGAAAATAGCTGGCCCAACTTTCTTACAAAGTTGTCATTCAAACCTAATTACACCAATAATGATGCACACTTATTTTAATGGAGATTTTGATTATATAATTTTTAACAATTAGAATGTGGCGGAGAGCAATATAATTCAAAAGCTAATTAGGAAGAATGCTAGTGAAAAAGTCAGAGGAGAAATCCTAGATTATTGCCCTGTTCTGGCGACCCTCATCGAAGGTCCCTCAGGATGCAACACGAATTGCCCTGAGATTTGTCTTTACAGGACGTGCCCTGAGTGCACAGGAGCCTAAGGAAGGAGCTCACCTCCCCAAGACAGAGGTGAAAATGAAATAGCCGGGGGTCTGGAGTAAAACAGAAGAGAACAACGTATAAGCATAAATGCCAACCTAGGACTACCCAGCCATACAGAATGGGAGACTCACCCTTCCCAAATTTCCATGACCGCATCTGCTACGTGAGAATGGGAACACCCCCGCCCAGAGGACTGCTCAGTGCATTGTCTGTAAAGCTTGAGTGCTCAAGTACGTAGTTGGCACTCAGTGTGTGGACACAGTCACCAGAGCTAGGGGAGGGAAATTACCAGCAGAGAGGAGGCGTTTGTCATGTGCACACTATCACAGGGACAACAATGTCCATGTACAGGTTGAATCATGTCTCCCAAAAGATACGGTGAAGTCCTAATCCCCAGTACCTTTGTGTGACCTGATTTGGAAGTGGGATCTTTGCAGATGTAATCAAGCTGCGATGAGGTCATTAGGAGGCAACCTAAGCTGGTATGACTGGCGTCCTTATAAGAAGATGATGGCCATAGGAAGACAGGGACGCGGGGAGAAGGTCATGTGAGGACAGAGGCAGAGATTGGAGGAACGTATCTATGAGCCAAGGGACACCAAGGATTGCTGGCAACACAGAAGCTAAGAAAAATGTAGTCAATTGATTCTTCCTTAGAGGCTTCAGAGAGAGCTGGGCCCTACAGGCTCCTTGATTTTGAACTTCTGGCCTCCAGACCTGTGTGGGAATAAGTCTCTGTTATTGGAAGGCACCCAGTGTGTGGACCGGGTTTACGGCATCCCTAGGTAACAGTCTGGAATGCATTTAACGCAGCTGCTGCTTGATTAGAGTCTGTCTTCTCTCCGTCCCCACCATCCACCCATAGCATTTGCTATTGTCGGGGCTGATTGCTCCTGAGGGGCTTGGATGCCAGTCCCAGGGAGTCATCTACCAATGGTGTGACCATGGGCACAATGGCAGCGCGCATATCATGGCTCCCCAGCTGGCAGCCCCCGACTTCTCTCTCCCAGCCAGTTTCATTGAAGTCTGGGTAACAGTTACAAAATGCAAATCCCCCCAGTACTTCCCAGGCTTCCCCATGTTTTTAAGATAAAGACAAAAACCAAATCATGGCTTGTTTGGTCTGGCCCTGCCCACCTGCCGCACCTGGTTTCCTACCACTCTGCTGTGACAGCCACACAGAGGGAGCGTGGTGCAATGGAGCGATTGAAGGACCAGCCTCAGGCTCTTCCCACGTGATACCCCACGTTAGAAATGGCCCCCACATCTCCTTCTCCCAGGCAGTGCCCATCCCATTCAGGTCGAACATCACTTCCTTGGGGAAGACTACACCAGACCCTGGCTTGCCGTTTATTATTGGCACGAGTACCTTTATTGCATGCCATGCATCACAGTTCATATTCATATTTCTGAGCTACATATTAGTGGTTCTTGAGACCCCACTGGATTATAAACTCTAAGAAGATAGGAACTGAGTCTGCTCAGAATTGCCTCTAGTATTTAGCACAGTACCTGCCATTTAAGAAGGGCTCCACATGGAGCACCTGGGTGGCACAGTCAATTCAGCATCCAGCTCTTGGTTTTGGGTCAGGTCGTGATCTCGGGGTTATGGGATTGAGCCCCACGATGAGCTCCATACTCAGCACGAAGTCTGCTTCAGACTCTCTCTCCCTCTTCCTCTGCCCCTGTCTACCACTGCCCCAAATAAATAAATAAATCTTTAAAAAAAATAAAAAGAGCTCCATATACATTGGATGGATGGGTGGGTGTGTGGACAGATGGATGGTAGATGAACATCCGAACCAAAAACAGAATAGGTACTTGGCTCAGTGAGTTGGCATGTCCGTTACTGAGGACTGGGAAGTAGAGAGCATGGGGAGTCTAGGCCTGCCGCTGTCTTTGCCTCACTCTCCCAGCTCCCGTGGTCATCCTGCCCTAGGACTCCGTATGTCACCCTTTGGCATTTCTGTCCTCACTCCTATCCACGTACCCAGCTTAAGACCTATTGACTACCTTAACCTTGATGCCCTCTGCTTTCTAATAATCTTCCTGACTGCCTTTTGGTAGAATAAATATAGTTTTGATGCTGGAAATACATGGATCCAAAGTTCAGTTTTCCCAAAGACACACCAGGTGGTTTCGGTTGATTTACCTGCACTCTTCAATCCTCCTCATAACTATAAAATTACATAGTATCCCTTTTTTGTAGATCATGAGAGATTACCTATTTGAAAAGAAAAAAATAGGGAAAGTTTCAGAGAACCTTAATGACTTTCTCAAGGTTAAAAAGGATTGAAGTTAAAATAACTGAGATTTCCAACTAAGTCCAGTATCCTCTTTTTTTTCCCTTCTTGATCACAGTTCATACATTTAAAAAAAAAAAAATCCAGGATATTTTCCATTGTTCTCAAGGATTATGGCATGCTCGGTCACACACACATCTGTTCCCAGTCTGAATTTAAGCCTTTCTTCATTGCTGATGTTCAACTTAAATCCTCTGCTCCCACCTACTGAAGGAAACAAAAGCGATAAAATAATGAGGGATGGGGAACCAATGAAAAGAGATGTCATATCACAAGGAATCTCGATTACTCGTCTTGAAAGGCTGTGCTATTGCAGAGCGTGTGGGGGGAGCTGTGGAGGGAAGAATTCAAAAAATTACCCAAGGTTAAATAATCAGTGTGAATGTACCCGAGCTGAACAGATTATAACATTCGAAGAGAAACTTCACGCAGGATGGAGAAAAATGTTACAAAATTAAAATTAATGAGAATAAGTTTGGCACTCATCTGTTAGCTCGGATCAACACGGGTATGAACAAAAGGGCACATCCTGCCGGAGAAAAGGAGCTTGGGGGGCAGGTGTGGTGTTGACCATTGCCTTCTACGCGTCTGCAACCAACCTGAGACCCGGCTGTGGGGGCTCATCACACGTAAACTCACGCTATCTTCGGTCACGTCTAGGTTTCTCACGCCTTCTCTGTATCTCATCCTCCCAGAGCTAGATACCCATTTTTGTTTTGCCTTTTTGTTCTGCATTCAAATCAGTCCTGAATTTGACAGAAGATGTGCAGCTGAGATGGCGTATGTAAAAGGCACAGATTCACAGCCGCGTAGACCTTCGTTTGTATTCTGACTTGGTCCAGCGGTCTGTCGCTGTGTGTTTCAGTCTCTGTTTCCTTGTCGTTACCATCATGAGAAGAAATCTCTGGGAGAATTTATTGCAGTTTAATGCACTGAAACAAATTTAACATAGAGTTTGGCCCTCAATTGGGGGTCTTGGTTGCAAGCCATGGGAGATGCGTCTGGATGTTTACACACAGAAGAGGTTTTTTAAAGGATATTTGATAGCTCACTTAATTTGGGGGAAGACTGGAAATTAAACTCATGTATAGATTTCCAGCAATGTCTGATGAAAAAATTGCCACTGCCTGTTGGGAGAGCGTGAAATCAGCCATAATATCTGGCTTGCTAAAATGTAACACGGAGGCCGCTGAGGGCAGAGAAGGTTTCGAGAAGGGCGTGGGCCTTTGGAATGCTGAGACCTACGTGACCACTCTGCCATTGGAAGGCCGTGGGGAGTTGCCTTCCCGAAGATTTCCTAGCCCAAAGGGCTGCCCTGTGATCCAAGAAAAGTAGGCTTTGTCCCTTAGGCTCTATTTAATAGAACACACCCAAATTAGCATATCGTATCTTTCCTGTAAATAGCCTCCCAGTTTGCAGGAAGACCCCTTGTCAACATCACGTGCTTGAGAAACGGTGATGAGGATTTATGATTATCTCCAAGGGCCAATAAAAGCGGGAGCAAAGAAGAGCAAAGGGTCTTCACCTCTGAGCGTTGACCCCCTTGCCCTTCTCCTCTCTCTCATGGCAAAGTTTGGAGTTGTCCTTCATCCGTCGGTCCAGGGATTGCTGGCCATTCCCGGCAAGTTCGCATCACTATTGTGCTTGGATCTCAACCTCACTCAGATTAAAACTAGGAGACGTTCAACGGGGTGTGTGACCCTACAAGAACCCTTCCTGTACTTCTCATGTGAAAGGAAATATTCAGTATACTCAACCTCAAAGAAGTAGAGGAAACTGTCCCTGCTGCCTCCAATGTTGTCACTCCTGCCCCAGAAATCCCACCTCCAGCTTTTCACAACACTCTGGAAATGTCCTCACAAGAAATGAAGCTCTAAAAGTTTATGCCCCCCCAAGAGTTACATAAAATAAAATAAAATAAAATAAAATAAAATAAAATAAAATAAAATAAAAATAAAATAAAACCTCACAGCCCACCTTGGGCAGGTGCCACCCACATGCCCCTTCCTTCTGCTCATTGGATCTTGACGGCAAAATACACTCATGCCCCAATCAGTTAATTTCTGCCAGATCGAGAAGAAAACATCAGACCAGAGCGGAACTGAGTACAATCTCTTCTGATGTGTGTCTTTGGTTGGTCTCCCTGACGCACTAGACTAACCAGCTCTATGCAGTTAGGACTGATTTGCATATGACTGCATCATCTGTGCCTAGAATTGCAACTAGCAAGGATGTTTGGTAAATATTTGGTGTGTGAATAAAAGATTATTAAGGGGGAAGTGAGGTCAATATCCCTCCTGGGAGCCCTTCCCTGTCAAGAGATGAGTAGAGCAGGGGCGCCTGGGTGACTCAGTCCTTAAGCCTCTGCCTTCGGCTCAGGGCGTGATCCTGGAGTCCTGGGATCGAGCCCTGCATCGGGCTCCTCCGCTGGGAGCCTGCCTCTTCCTCTCCCACTCCCCCTGCTTGTGTTCCCCTCTCTCACTGGCTGTCTTTCTCTCTGTCAAATAAATAAATAAAATCTTTAAAAAAAAAAGAGAGAGAGAGAGAGAGAGAGAGATGAGTAGAGCAGAGCCCCACAGTTCTGAACTTCCATAGGAGACCAAGTATGTGGCAGGGATTAGGAGGGAAAGTGGGGAAAAAGTCAGAGCAGCCTCCCCGACAGTTAAAGGCACAGATGGGCCTGGCTGACAATGCATCTTTCTCTTGTGCATTAAGGTGGTGTCCGCACGCCTGCCAAAGCCTGAGCAGGAAACCGCCTAGTCGCATTTTCTTCTCACTGACTCACGGGGCTGGTGGTCTCCCTCTCATAGAGGAAAGCCCTGCACAGAGCAAAGAAATGAGTGCCGAGGAAACCCACAACACCCACCTACCATGATCCCATCAAGTGGGAAGTTTGAAGAAAACCACCAGTCCGCGTCAAATAGCAGGAGCGCCTGCTATAAACAGTGTAGAGACGAGCACACCTATTGCTCCGCTTAATCCACAAAACTCAGTGTGGAAGATACAGTGCCGTCTGCCTTCGGCTACATGTCACAGCAAGAAAACTGAAACAGAGGGGTTAACACGTCCCAAGGTTACACAGCTCATAGGAGGCAGAGCCAGGATCCCGACTCAAGCGTGTGACCACGGGATCCACGAACATGAGGAAAGAGATGGGGAAAAGCAGGGCGAATCTTCCTTTATTCCTCTTATCCTCCCTCTGAGTAATTCCAGCAAAGATTTATGAAGCTTTGCATCCCCCAGATAAGAACCGGCAGCTACAAAGCGTGCGGGGGGGGGGGGGGGGGGAGGCTGAGGAAGGAGAGAGAGAGAGAAAACAGAGAAAAATAATTCTTAGAGATTAAAATTTTTATTGCCAACATTAAAAAAAAACTCATAGAATGGTTGAAGATTATAATTTAGCAATGTAAATTGGAGCAGTTATTGAATATAAATTGTGAAATGCAAAATGCAACTTGGAATTATTGATTACCATTTTAATATACGCCAAGCCATTGATCCAGCAACTGTACTTGCGGGGTGCTTAGGAGAAGCGCGTCGTCATGGGCACTGCGCAGGCGCCCGGGGGTCGTGCAGTGTCGCCGGCAACACCTAAACCCCGGGAACCTCTTCAATGCCCATTACTGAGCCAGTGATGTCACGTTTGTCAATCTTTACTATGGAATACTGTTTAAACATTTTTGATTATTTTTTAAGGGGCACAAGGACACGTACTGATTTTTTAAGGGGGGCACAAGGACACGTTCATCATATACCTTTTTTTGAAAGAAGCAAATTGCTACAGTCTCATTTAATAAGTCAGGAGAGTGGATATGTATTCATGGATATGTACGTGTTGGTGGGGCTAGAAAGACTTCCACAAACGGAAAAACAGAACTTCTTCAAAGTGGCAATGGCCGTGAGGGAGAGGGAAGGAGGAAAGCAAGACAGAGAAAGGGATTTTTCCCACGCTGGACGTCTAAGCTGGAGTTTAGCTTCAAAGAGCAAGGGCCACTTTTATAATTAAAAAAAGGTGGGGGGGGGCGCGCCTGGGTGGTTCGATGGGTTAAGCTGCTGACTCTTGGTTTCCGCTCAGGCATGATCTCAGGGGGGCTCTGGGTTCCGATGGGAGTTTGCTTGAGACTTTCTCCCTCTGCTTCTGCCCCTCCCCCCACTCACACTCAGGCACTCTCTCTCTCTTAAATAAATAACCAAATCTTTTAAAAAAAATAAATAAATAAAGGACCCCTAAAAGGCATGCCAAGCTCAGAGGGAAGACAGGGGAGATCAAAGAAGAAAAACAAGGCAAGGAAACAATGCAGACACGAACACTCAGACGGCAGCCAACATCTTGTGCATTTCAGCCCGGCTTCAGTCTACACTTGCAGTCTCCAGGAATGTGAAACTTTGCCGAGAAAAGACTGGGCCTGAGCAGTTCTTGTGAATGCATGACTTTCTCGTGAGGGGGAGCACAAGGATTTCCAGGAGGCCAGCCCAGGTGCTCCCTGGCTGTTGCTGCTCAACCCTGAAGGGAGCATGCAGAAGGAGGGGGGACCTGGACCAACGGAAAGGCACTAGTCTAGGAGTAAGGACTCCTGTTTAAGACAGACTGGACTTAATTACTTCTCAGATCCTAGGGTCCTGACCTCGTTGTGTCAAACATGTCACTTAACCCCTCTTACTGCTCATCAATTTCCTGACACTGTGTAACAACGTATCACAAACTAGGAAGTTTGAAACAATAGAAATTCATTCTCTCCCAGTTCAGGAGGTCAGAGTGTGAAATTGAAGTGTCCGCAGGGTTGGTTCCTTCCGGAAGCTCCAGGAAAGAATCTATTCCATGCGCCTCTCCTCGCTTCTGATGAAAGCCAACCACCCTTGGCGATTCTTCGCTTCTAGACACATCACTCCAGTCTCTGTCTCCCTCCTCATCTGGAGCTCTTCCTGTGTGTCTCTCTGTGTGTGGCCAACTTCCCTCTTTTTATAAGGAGACTAATCATTGGATTAGGACCCACCCTACTTCAGTATGACCTCATCTGCTGATCCCCTACTTTCAAATAAGGTCACATTCACAAGTACCCAGGGGTGATGCTTTGAACAAACCTTTTGAGGGCACACAATTTTACCCACGAGAGGGTTCAAGTCCCCACTCCCTAGTTAACTTCACAATATTTGTCATGAGGGAAAACAAAATAAAATGATGATAGTAAAGGCCATAAAATGTGGGTGTTCCCGTATCTGACCAGTAATCATGATCTCTATAGCGGTGAGATTCCAAATCCACACCACAGAAATGTGGAGGTCCTTTTATGACACCAAGATGTTTCCACTTCCTATGATGTGCTAGGGCCAAGGACACAGGGACAATAGAACACCCCACAGAGGGAGGAGAAAGAGCTGGCCCCAGCCCTCCGCTCCTGGGCGGTGGGGAGAATACAGGGTCCTCCAGGGATGTTCTGGCCCAGATGAGAGATCCTTTCAGAGGCCAGGGATTGGACCATCTCAGCCCTACCATCCTGGCTGGACCCTGGGAGTCCCGGTCGTGCCAGCATTTGTGATCTAAGAATGCAAACTTAGGCTGTCTCCTTCCCTTTTCCAACCACAAGACAGCTCTGGACGAGGTTCAGAAAAGAGTGTGGAAGGGTCTGGTTGTGGGTTTGGAAGCCTGGCTCCAAGCGACTGAGTAATGGGCACAGGGCCGCCTATCTTCACCGAGGACTGCCTGCTTCATTGTCCTGAGGCTCAGAGCCCCTGCCGGCCCCCTCCCCTCTGTTCTCCCACTGCTCCTCCATTCCCTCTACCTCTTCCCAGAACTGGGTTGTCAAAACTTCCCCTGCTGATGCTTTCCTGTCTCTCCCCCTTCCACTGCGGCTCTGCTGCCTGTCACTGCTACTCCTCTTCCTCTCCTCCCCAGGGACCATGAAGGAAGCAGGCAAACCCCCCTCCCCACCTGCTGCCAGAAGCGCCCGCGCTGCCTTTGAGGCTGTCTCTGGCTGCAAGAACCATTTCCCTCCACTCCCCTCCAAATGCTGACGCTGAGTATAAGGGTCACAGGCTAAATAAGACATCGGGTCCTTTCTAAGCAATAGGCATTTTGCAACTTTCTTTCATTAAAAAATCTAAATAATTTGTTCCAGGTCAGACGGCAAGTAGGTTATGGATGTGGGCTCATCTCATTGCTCCGTAGACCCCAAACAGATGTCCAGCTAGTGCCCAGCAAAACCGTTCTGGAAAACTTACATCGAATTCCGGCTTTCTTGAGTGTTGGTCTGAAGGGACCTCTGTCAGGCTGGGTCACCATCAGGGTCACTGCCACCCAGATCCCCTTTCCAGGCAGGGCTCTGGTCTACTTCAGTTCTCCCCCAGCTGTGTGCCTTTGACACAAAGGCAAGTTTACAGTACTTTCAGGAGCTCTAAACACAAACTCACAAACAAAAGACTACAGCTAAGCTGTCAGTGGGAGCATGAAAGCCAAACAAGGAGACAGCCCACAAGTGTGCTGAGTCATAACACATTATCCAAAACGATGACGGCGTCCATCTGCACACTCACACCCGGGGCCTCACCCCAGCCCACCCCCTCATGCATGCAGAATATGAAATGCCAAGCACGAAGATAAGAGAAAGAGGGAAAGAATAAAAGGAACAATACGGAATCGTGATTGATCAGGCCACCAGCCCGAGAAGGTACTGGAACTAGAAGCATACACAGGATGTCACCTTCTGAGAACAGAAGACAAAGCAGAGAGGGATGGCCCCGTGCAAGGGCCCACCGTCAGTGACAGGTGCAGCCCAGTCTCTTTTAGCATTGCCCCCCCAACCCTGTTTCAGGGTAGGCTGAGGATGCAAAAAATTATAATTTAAATGTCAACACGCCAATGCCTTGTAAAACAAACACAAAAAAAAACCCTTCATCTTTGCAGTCAGAAAAGAAATAAATAAAAACCACTTTGATTTAAATTCAATCTTTGCCACTTATGGGCTTCAAGACTTTGGATGGAATCCTTAACCCCTCTCTGCCTCCATGGTCTCCTATATAAAATGGAATGGGCTTGGCAGTCTCCCAGAATCAAGTGGTCATGACTTGAGATAGTTTAGGTAAAGCCCATGAAATGTACTAGCTACTAATAAATATAACAACAGTAAAAATAAACATGAAAGTAATAAAACACACTGTTCAGAGACTACGTTAGTTTAACATTTTTTTTTTTTTTAAGATTTTATTTATTTGACAGACAGAGGGAGTGCAAGTAGGGGGAGCAGCAGACAGGGGAGAGGGAGAAGCAGGCTTCTAGCAGAGCAGTGAGCCTGATGAGGGGCTCCATCCCAGAACCCTGGGATCATGACCTGAGCCAAAGGCAGACACTTAATGACTGATCCACCCAGGCGCCCCTAGTTTAACATTTTTTAAAGGAAATTGTGCAGAGGGACGGTGCGGCTGGATTGCAGGATTTGGTGTACAAGTTAAAGAAAAAGCAGGGCAGTAACTAAGAAGCCAGATGGCCTGGGTTCCAACACCCGGTCTTACCATTTTCTGTAGATATTAGGAAAGTTATCTGTGCCTCAGTTTCTCCATTTGTAAATGGTATCCATAGGGTTGTAGTAGAACATGTTAACATAAAACATTATACAACGGAATATTACTCGGCCATCAGAAAGAACGATTACCCACATTTGCAGCAACATGGACGGGACTGGAGGAGATTATGCTCAGTGAAATAAGTCAAGCAGAGAAAGACAATTATCATATGGTTTCTCTCATCTATGGAACATAAGAACTAGGAAGATCGCTAGGAGAAGGAAGGGAAGAATGAAGGGGGTAAACAGAAGGGGGAATGAACCATGAGAGACTGTGGACTCTGGGAAACAAACTGAGGGCTTCAGAGGGGAGGGGGGTGGGGAATTGGGATAGACCTGTGATGGGTATAAAGGAGGGCACGTATTGCATGGTGTGCTGGGTGTTATATGCAAACAATGAATTATGGAACGTTACATCAAAAACTAGGGATGTACTGTATGGTGACTAACATAACATAATAAAAAATTATTATAAAAAAAGAAATTGAATAAATAAATTGTCTATCTTTAAAAAAAGAAAAAAAAACATAAAACATTCAGGACAGTGCCTGGAACATTGTAACCATCATATGAATATTAGTTACTCTTTTTATTACACACCGTACATGATTTATTTATTTATTTATTTTTAGATTTTATTTTTAAGTAATCTCTATACCCCACTTGGGACTTGGACTCACAACCCCAAGATCAAGAGTCACATGTTCCACTGACTGAGCCAGCCAGGCACCCCTCAATGATTTATTCCTAATCTAGTTTGGACTCCAGTGGACTTTACAAAAATAAGCATGACGTTCAGATATTCTTCAGAGTTTCTATCTATAAATGCTATCAATTGAGCATATTGCACATGTTTTATTTCTCAGGTGTAGGGACTTCCATGCACTAATTCGGGGAGCAGTAGTGTTTTCCTTTACTTCATTATAAGACTTTCTGGCTTTAGAAACCATAAGGAAAAACTCATTGCTTGGCTCTGAACGTCTGTGTGCACCCCAAAATTCGTATGTTGAAATTCAGCATGACTGGGCACCTGGGTGGCTAAGTTGGTTGGGCAACTGCCTTCGGCTCAGGTCATGATCCTGGAGTCCTGGGATCGAGTCCCACATCGGGCTCCTTGCTCAGCAGGGATTCTGCTTCTCCCTCTGACCCTCCCCCGCCATGCTCTCTCTCTCTCTCTCTCTCATTCTCTCTCAAATAAATAAATAAATACAATCTTTTAAAAAAAGGAAGGAAAAAAATTCAGCATGATGATCTCTGGAGGTGGGACTTTGGGAGGTCATGAAAATGGAGCTCCCATGAATGGGATCAGTGCCTTCACCACTTCCGCCATGAGAGGGCACAGTGAGAAGTCAGCAGTCTGCAACCCAGAGAGGGTCCTCACCAGAGCCCAATCATGCCGCTACCTGATCTTGGACTTCAGCCTCCAGAACTGGGAACAGCACATTTCTGCTATTTATAAGCCACCCACTGGTGTATAGCACCTTGTTAAAGCAGCCCAGATGGGCCAAGATGTGCACCAAATAGTAAGGTATCCAATCACTTAAGTACAACCTCGTTTTTGTACAATCCGTTTTATGAGCTGCATTCTATATGCCAAATGCCAAGCTGGGTGCTGTGTTCAGTCAGCTGTTCATATCTCAACACCTACCCATTGAGAGAAGAGTTCACTTAACCTCAAGATATCAGATGGGCTTTGTCAAAATTCAACCACTAAAAAGCTCAGCCTTAAGCCTTTTTAAGTATTTTTTTTCAAAGTGAATTCCAGTTCAACATCCCTTCTCTCCCTTTATAAGAGATTTAATTAACTTGGCCAGGTGTCGGTGACCCTCTGCTCATCTTCAGTGAGAGGCGACTTAGACCTTGTCTTATTCCCCGTTATGCTGCAACATCAGTGGACACTCTTCCCCACTGGGTCCCTATGCTATGTTTTGAACTTGGAGAGAAGAATCTGACTATTCACCAGCACGTTTCTAGAACCACATCACACGTATAGTACCTGGTTTTATGATGAAATAACCCAGTTTTATAAATCTGTCAAGAGAATAGGTTGGAATTCTTTTTAACGGTAGGTAATACCTTGCTCAAATAAATCCAATTCATGGAAAGTTTTGAAGTTCCTTTCAAGAGTATTTTTAGAGCATTTTTTTCAGTGTCTCACACTCATGAGAGGCTGAATGGCATATTTAGAACACAAGAGACAGTCTAATAAGGGCACGGAGTCATGTGGAACTGAGTTTAAATCCCAGTCCTTTAATTGAATCAAATCACAGATATCAGGGAGGAAATTAAATTCTCCTGGTGTTTCAAAGGTTAACCTATAGTCTGAGCCAATGTGGCATTGCTGGAATGGGACAACTTTGACTGCAACCCTGGACAAGTCCCCTGACCCCTCCGAGCTTCTCATTCTTTGCATTTCTTTCCCTATTTTTTTTTAAGATTTTATTTTTATTTATTTATTTGAGAGAGAGAGAGAAAGAGGGGACAGGCAGGGGGAGGGGAGGGGCAGAGAGAGAAACAGACTCCCCGCTGTACAAGGAGTCCAACGCAGGGCTCCATCCCAGTCCCCAGAATCATGACCTGAGCTGAAGGCAGACGCTTAACCAGCTGAGCTGCCCAGGTGTCCCTTGCATTTCTGTACCAAGAAAAATAATATCCGTTAGGAGAGTAAAGTGGCCCCTTCAAATGTCAGATCCCATCCTTTCCAAAACAGAGCAAATTAGAACAAAAACTTTTCCGATTTGCACCTGGCATTTAGGCTAAAAACAAGTATCTCCCCCAGCTCTGGTCCCCTTGTTGGTGAAGTTGCGTATACAAGCAAATGTGCTTTGGCAAGGCAGAATGTTTTTTCAGCTGAAATGGTGGCGGTTCAATTAGCTTAGCAGTTTGCAGAGAAGATTCATTCAAAACACTGAAAAGCAAACATTGGCAAAATGGAAAGTTATTTCCTAGCTCGCTTCGGAGATATTTTAAACACTGAAACTCAAGAGAAAAAGAGCTCTAAGACAGCTTCCTGGTCCAACCAAAGTAGAAGTAGCCTCAGATCAAATGAATTCATGCGGAAACAAAGACATTTGCCACTTGGATTGTGTGTCATGCATTCCTGGGAGCCATGACCCAAGGTTCCAGGGCCAGGCAATTGGCCATTTTTGCTTATTCTTCTATTTAATATTTATCTCATTCTTCCTTCCTTTATATCAAATGGTGTATCCCTTCCCCCCCCCTTTACCAGACCACAAGCTACCTGAAGGCAAGAAACTGAACAGCACCCTGGGGTGGTTGGAAAGAGCAGGAATTCCAAGCCCATGAGTGGGTCAAGCTGACCAGCTTAGCCACAGGGCACGGCTGGGCGGGAGTCACGGACGTCTGGGCTGCAGCCCGCACTCCAACACATGGAAACGTCACCGACCACCTCTGAGCCTCAGTTTCTCACCTATGAAATGAAGATTATGTCTCCTAGCTGGGACGCTATTTTCAGAATTGAGGTGAGGTGTGACAAGTGAAGAGTTAGGCACTCGATTACTTCGGTTCTCTTTCCTCTCCAACCATCACGTGATGGCTGCGGACAGTGAAGGGAGTCAAGGATAAAGAGATAAAATCAAAGGCACATCTACTGAGCACCTACTGTGTATGGAGACCCTTCAGGGCCCCGAGGCCAGCGTGGGGGCGGGCTCACTGTTGGGTTCCTGCAATGGCCCACCTGTGCCTGCAGGACCCCGAGAGTGAGTGCCTCCTTAAAAGTCAGGGCTATGTGTCTGCTTGTCTCACCCTGGTGCCTGTCCTGCCTGCTATCTCTTGGCTGGTGTCCCCAGGTTCCCAAAACACATCCTGCAAAGTGGGTGGCTCACCACACAAATTTATCCTCTTACAGATTTGGAGGCTGGAAGTCTTCAATGAAGGTGTCACAGCATCTCTCTCTCTCTCTGAAGGCTCAAGGGAAGAACCCATTCCCTGCTTCTTCTAGCTTCTGGTGGCCTCAGGTGCTCAATGACTGTGGCTGCCTTACTCCTACTCTATCCTCCATCTTCACATGACCCTCCCCTCTTTCTCTGCGCATCTCTCCTTCATCTCTTATAAGGATATTTGTCACTGGATTTAAGAATCACCTGGATAATCCAGGATGATCTTTTCTCGAGATCCTTAATTACATCTGCAAAAACCCTTTTCCACTCACAGTTTCTGGGGACTAAGACACATTCATATATGTTGGGGGGGCCCTATAACTCACTATCATTCTCGTCTTTCCTCTAACCGCCTCCTCAAACTCCTTTTCTGCAACAGGGAATGTCCCCATCACCCATGTTCGGTAAGAGCAGAAACAGGGAGCCCAGATGAGATGGAAAAGGTTTTGACAAATGAGAACACTCACAGAACCTTATGGTTCTATGTGTAATTACAGTACCCATCAAAGTGCAATCAGTTCATTCAAAAATGTAAACTCAATGGGGATAGGAACTGGGAACTCTCCAAAGCTCTGGCTCTAGTCTTGTGACTCACTAGTATTCAGGAGCTTTGCTTTCAAGACATGGATGGAGAAGGACTGGAAGGGATACTATACCCCCGTCACACATCTTCTAAGGGCATAGTCCAAGATTTACACGCACCTGCCTGGTGTAGGTGCACAAGAGCATCCTAGAATGAGAATTGGACTAGAAACCAAAAGAACCAGATTCTGACCCTGTTCCCAAGTCTGAGTCTTTGCATCTGTAAAATGGGGAATTAATTACTGTCGTTCCCAAGTTCATTATTCGTACTGATGAATACATCCTAAGTCATTGGTTTTTGCCAGAAATACACTGAAAGCAAGAGGGAAAGCTTAGGGAAGGTACAAATAAGCCTGATTGATAAACCTGAGCCAACTTGTTTTGCACAATACCCAGACAGTTGAATCTTCCCTCCTGCTACCAGAAGGCACTGGATAAAGGGAGATGGGGAGCCAGGGCCACCATGCCTGGGAACCAGGCCAGGAGCCAAAGCCACTTTTTTCTCTGAAGCCAAGTTTCTTCCTCCTGCCTTATTTTCCAGTGGTGTGTGTAATATCAGCACATGGTGAGATGCAATTAAAATGTGTGCCATGGAGCGTGAGTATCTTTACATTCTAATTACAGGTTAATAGAATGGACCCAGAGAGATCACCTAATTAATCTTGGAAGGAGATGCATATGTTTAACGGTCCTCCAATAAAGAAGCTATGTTCCCTCCAAGAGGATAGCACTGAAAGGAAGCTAAATTCAGGTAAGGGATTCAGTTCTGAATGAACACGTAACATCCACATCAAATGCACCCAAAATTAGGGGGCACACCATGTGTGTGTCCAATTCCGGTTCACAAGCGCGGGTATCAGGAATGTCTTTCTCTCTCCCACCCCAAATACACACATTTCACATTCATTTTATCATCCATTCAGCACATAATTACTGAGTACATTCAATTACAACTGTAAGCAGGAACCGATTATTTCAAATGTCAGGGTCACCTGAATCTCCAGCTGTAATTCACCTGATCTGCTGAGGTTACCTCCGAAATGATGCCTGCTACTCAGACTTCTCCCAGTTCCAGGCTGAACACCACAACCCAGGGGCAGGGAACGTTTCTGTCCCATGGTTATAGCCTCTGGATTTCACAGCAAGGGAGGTCCTCATTGCTTCAGGAATAAGCTCAAAACTCCTCAACACGGCTTCCAGCAATAGCTGAAAGGTCTTGACTAGGTCCTTTTGAATCTCTCTCAATCCCATGTTTCAACTGAACCACACTGTCTCTCATGTTCTCTCTCCTACTTTCATGTCACAGTGTTTCTCAAACCAGGGCAGACTCAGCAGAATCACCAAATTGCTTGATAAATGGTAAATCCTGGCCTCTAGACCCACAGGCTGAATCTGGCCTCTGACCCTGGATCCCTGTCGATGCCTTTTTGTGAAGCATTCTGGGCAGTTTTAATGCCACTATAGGTTGAGAAGCTGGGCTCTAGGAATACGAAGCATTCAGCTAAATTCTGAATGCTCTGTTCTCTTTCTCACCTCTGCAAATCTGCTTGCACTGAGTTCTTTTCAGGTTCCCTTCTCCACTTCTCAGTGAATCCTGCTGGTCTTCCAAGCCCACTCGAACACCACCTCTTTGGGGAAAACTTTTACTCCCTTCCATTTAGTGTGAGTCCGTCTCTCCCCTGGGACCCTCACTCCTGCTCTTGGTCTCCCCTACCTACAGCACTCAGGATGTTTCATTGAAGATATCCATTTTCTTCACCACATCTCCCATTTCTTGCAGAGAAAAAAAAATGATTTATTGGACTCAACATTTTCAGCTTAGAGTGCAACGCTTATAGCTTGGACCTCTCCCACAGTATCAGTGTCCCTTAAAATTAGGATGATGACAAAATAAATGCGAGGTGGAACCAGAGAGAGCTGGGTTTGAAACGTCAATTCTGCCGCCAATTTTTTTTCCTTGGAGAATGCTATGTAAGCTTCAATTTTTCCATAAAAATGAGATTGATGTAACCTATTTGTAGCAGATTGATTTTGTTAATAGTTGCAATTCTTCATCCTCCAAGTATCTACAACCTTCACCATGCAACTTTGGAGCTCCTCGTGAAAGAAGGGAAAGCTCCTCCACTCTATGAATCTGGACGGGCCAGGGATGCTCTTTGGCCAAGGAGATGTAAAAATGTGTAATGCAGATGGAGGCTTGAAAAAGCCTCCTGGCACAGATGTGCCTGTGTTCTTGTGCTGCTGCCACCACCACGAGCACACGCTGGGGCTGGTCTGCTGGAGGATGAGAGGCACGTGGAGCAGACTCACTCCAGCTGAAGCCCGGCTAGATCGGCCAGCAACCAGCCGACCCCCGAGCATGTGCGAGCTGCCAGCATAACTACCCTGCTTCCTCTCCTCCACCCCCAGATGCAGGAGCAGTAATTAACTTTTGGTGTGGGTTTTGTAGCTTTCTGCTGCACAGCATTGCTGCAGCCACAGATAACCGAGATGCAAAACCACTAGTTTGTTGCAAAAATTAAGTGCGAACTTGTGAGCATGGTTAGCTCAGCAGCTGGTATCCTTCGAGCTCTCGATACATGGTCGTTAATGATCACAAATACGGACATGGCCCCAGGTTGTTTTCCATGAAGGCATATTTGGGAATTGGGCTCACAGTCAACGTCTATGTCTTCGCTCTGTTCCTTCCTCTCGGCCAATGGCATAAAATAGGCCCTTGATTTCGAGGAATTTTTTGTCAAAGGAGTAGGAGGCTGCACTTGCACTCCCCACTTGAAAGTCTAGCGGAGCTTTCCAGTCACCATGCTCCGCAGATCATCTACTGTTCTTCACGAAAGGACTCATCATTAATTCAACAAATGTCTGTTAAGACAATAATGCATTTTAATGTCCTGGGGGTATAGAAGTAAGCAGGTCAGACAGAGTCCCCACCCTCCTGAAACAAACAGGGTTTTGACATACTGGTAACTTCACTCAGTCATGCATGTATTTCTTAGTTTATTCATTAATTCATTAAATATTATTGAACTCCACTCCATACTGGCACTAAGGCAGAGGTACTTAACAGCTTTTCAAGAGATTTTTCACGAAATTCAGATTTTTAGGTAAAAATTCCAGATTTTGAAATGTTGGCATCAAATTGAAAAAAAAAATGAAAGCTTTGTGCATGTCAAACAAAAAAGCGAAGGGCCACTGTTGGAAATGCTGCTTTGTCACTCTCATAACCCTCACTGAAATTATCCATGTGCATTTTAGTCTCCCCTTTTAGATGATGAATTCATTTGAGACAAGGTGGGCTCTTCTTGGTGTCTCCCAGGTGTTCTGCACTGTGCTTTCAAGTAGGGAGTGTCTATGAATCTTTATGAATTTGATTGCTGAGACACAGTGTCTGTCTTTTAGGTGACAAAGTGATCACAGAGATAAAACAGGCAAGGCGTGTTCGCAAATAACTATTCCATGTTAATAGCTATGCTGAAGGCAACAGCCAGAGTTACTGCCATTCACTGAGCCTCTGCTGGGTGCCAGGCACTGCCCTGTCAAGAGATCTGCTGCTTACTATAGTCCTCACTGCTAGTCTGCAGAATGCCATCACCAGATGACACCTGCCTGAGTGCCCTTAAATGCTCTTGTCTTTGAAGGTCACATGTCCCAAAATTTTAAATTCAGAATGGTTAATACCCCCTCCTCCATAAAACAGAAAAGCAACCATCTACCACCAGAGAACAAATGACTTCACATCCTATTCAGGTCTCACTCTGGTTTCCTGCCTCTGCGGGACCCTGGACCTTGCTTGTGTCTCATTTCCCACCGTTGATTTTTTTTTCTCATACTACTCAAATATTGAAACAGCCCTCTCTCCTTTGGTTCTAAAAATTAAGAGTTTACTGAATATTTGGAATTAACAAATCAGGATTTCACTGAACACACCATAGAATGAGATTTCTAAAAGAATATTCAAGTGTAGTCTTCTTAAAAGTCTCTTTGCCTGGCATCGGGTAAATCTCAGTGGCTTCTTCTCATTCTTGACTGCTTTCTACCAAGTTGCATAGGAACCCCCCCCTCCCCAAGACCATCTCAAATATCTTGAGTTCTGTCCCTCTACCCACATCTTTTCCACAACTACTTCCAGGAACTTCCCATTCCTACCAAGTTTTTAGCAGAATAAATCACTTCTTGCGATTGTTAATTTTAGGTGTCAGTTTGTCTGAGCTATAGTGCCGACGTCTAAGGTCAAGCACCAGTCTCAATGTTGCCATGAAAATATTTTTTAGATGTGATTTACATTTAATTCAGTAGACTTTGAGTAAAGCAGGTGAGCCTGTGGGTGGGCCTCATCCAGTCAGTTGATGGACTTAAGAGAAAAGACTGAGCTCCCTAATGAGGAAGGAATTCTGCCTTCAGCTGGCCTTTGTGCTAAAGACTTCAACAACAAATCTTGTGAGAATTTCCACTCTGCCTCCCTGTAGACTTTAGACTTGCCAAACCTTAATCACATGAGCCAATTCTTTAAAATAAATCTCTTTACGTGTGTGTGTGCGTGTGTGTGTGCGTGTGTGTGTGTGTGTCCTATTATTTCTGTTTCTCTGGAGAACCTTGATTCTTTTGTCTTTGCTCTCCTCTCTTGGCATTCCCCTGACACATGGGAGGTCATCCATGGGGCTATCAAGGCATATTGACAAATATAACCAACAAACCCTAAACATACTTTTCTAATTCCTAAGAAAGCAGAACAAAGCATAGACAGATGGTTTTTGAAGACCATTTTCCTTGCCGAATAAGAGTTTAGTTTTCCTTTCATTTGTTATTTTGAATAGCAAAAAACGAAAATGAAAGGGGTTGAACTATTTCTTCTGAGCTATTGAATGGCTAGTCTGGACTTAGGAAATTCAAAGTTCATGTCCCTCCAGCACACCTTGCTGTCCCAATAATGCCAGAAGAAGTAAGAGAGAAGCATATCTCGTGTCTTAGCTAAGTCAGGGAAAACTTCGCCTTCAGATGCAGACCCTGGGACCCTGAAGGAATAGGTTGTCCATTCCAGGGACAGTAGGTGGGATGATAGCAGAAAGCAAGGCAGGGAAGTGAGGAAGTGGAAGGTTTATTTGAGGGAATAGAGAGCAAAGCAAGCTGGCTGGGAATTCCATCAGCACAGGCTGGCAAGCTAGGAGAGGCACAGCCGTGGGAGAACGTAAGTGCCAGGTCGGGAACTCGGTGAAACACTGTCACAGACAGTAATAGTGCTCAAACCTTAACAGCCTGGGATACGGTGTCACAGGCCCCTTAACTCCAGCACTACCTAGAAGAAATGAAATGAAGAGCCTTAATTGCCCAAGAATCCAGAGGATGACAAAGACATAATTCATAATTTGCAGCTCCTCTCGCATATTAAGCAACCTGCAAAGCATATCCACTTGAAGGTCGTTTTTAGAATGAGAGAGACACTTGGCAAAGTTAAGTTGCTTTTCTCTCAAGCTTCCAAAAAACTCTGTGTACATGTGTTGCTGTCTATTGTTGCGAAGATGCCATTGATGAGGAACTGCCTGGACATGAGTAAGATTCCGTTGGGTTCTGTCAACCCAAAATGGCTTCCTCCTGCAAGAGCTGCCTGAGACCCAGCGAAGCAGTTACTTTCCTAAGCTTGTGGCTGTGATCCTGGAAGATGGCCTCTTCTGCTTAGAGTCCGTACGGCCTCCTGCGTCTCTTAAAGATGAGACAAATGAAGCAGACAGAAAGCAGAAGGTGCAGGGTCTTCTGGGTCATGGGAAGGACACTGTTGGTCTTCATCTTGCCGTTTTCTTTGAGCCTGGTCATTATCAGCCCATCAGCTTCCCATACATGCTGCGTTCACTGCCCTTCCCAAAACCCATTAAATTTACACAGGCTGATCCCTCTGCCTGAAATGCTGTCCCCACACCTCCCCTCTACCATTCAGATTTGGTTAGCGTCTAAAAATATTTCATGGCGGCCCTGGCAAGCCTGCTAGACATCACTCTCATGGCAGCCTATATATGTAAATTCTTATCACTGACCTGCCTTGGGGCTCTCATGCACACCTGTCTCCATCTGACTTCTTACCCTTCGTTCACATCACCTGCAGTGTTACCTGCTACCTGCTGCCTCCATCCCCACCCCCCTCCCACACTAACTACTATGGCTACTTCTGCTTTGGCTCCCTTACTTTGAGTCCTTTCCTCATACACTGTGGTAGACAGATGTTCTAGTCTGTTCGGGCAGCTATAACAGGATAGCAGAGACCAGGCAGCTTATAAACAATGGAAATTCATTTCTCACAGCTCTGGAGGGTGGCATTTCAAGATCAAGGCAAATTTAGTGCCGGGTCAGAGCCTCCCTTTCTGGATCATAGACTCTGTCTCACTGTGTCCTCACAGGGCAGACGAGGCAAAGAGCTCCGTGGGGTCTCTTTTATATGAGCACGAATCCCATTTATGAGGGTTTCACCCTCATGACATAATCAGCTTCCAAAGCCCCCACTTCCTAACACCACAGCATTGGGGAAATGGGTTTTAACATATGAATTATGGGGCTAAAACAACTACTCGGCCTATAGCAACAGAATAAGGACACCCCCAAAGATATCCTCGTCCAAATCCCCAGAACCTTTGAATTTGTTACCTTACATGGCAAAAGGGGCTGTACAGGTGTGATTGAGTTAGAGACCTTAACATAGAGAGTCAGTCCTGGATGTTCCCAGATGGTCCTATATACCTACTCACCATGTGAATGAAGGAAAAGAGAAAAGCACAATGACTCACGGAGTGATATACTGTTAATCTGGGGTAGACGCCATGAGCCAAAGAACCCGGGCGCCTCTGGGAGCTGGAAGAAGCAAGGAAGAAGGTTCTCTCCGAACCTCCCGAGAAATGCCTTTCGAGTTTAGCCCAAGGGAGACCGTGCTGCAGCGAGACCGTGCAGACTTGAACGCCCAGAACAGGCAGACAGTAGTTTTGTGTTGTTGTAAGCTACCACAAAGCGCGTGGTCATTAGCCACAGCAGTGGTAGGAAACCGGTGCCCACAGCCTGGCATCAGGGTAGCGTAGCTCCTCCCCCTGTCTCGAGGCCAGGTCTGCTCAAGCACAAAGAGCTTGCCTTAGTCACGTTTGTATTCTCAGTTCGTGCCACAAAGTAAACATAACAAATACATTTTGGGTTTTTTTTTTTAACTAAATAAATGTGTAAATGAATGAATCGCTCAGTCAACCAACTTCACTCTTGCAGACTCTTATCTTTCGCTTATTTAACTTTTGAAATATTTGAGTGCTTTGCTAAAATGTAAGGGAGAGAAGTGCACGTACCATCGGTGGACAGCTTGATGAATTGACGCAAAGTGAACACATTTAGCTAACCGACACGCAGCTCAAGCCCCGGACGTTAACAGAGCCTCCAGAAGACCCTCCAGGAACCCCTTCCACTCACCACACGCACCGGCAATTTGTACCAGCGTGTGCTTCTCTTTCAAATAATGCATTCACATGGCGAAGAATCCAAATGTTCAAAAAATATATACAGTGAAAAGTTTAAGTTGTTTTGACCTTTTCTATGCTGATTTCCCACAGAGGCAACCAAATAATTGGCCAATAAATTGTGAATCCTGTTAGGGACATCTTTTATGTATGTCAGTATAGACCTTTCGGTTTTTGAATCACGTTCTGTAGAAGAGTTGTCTCTGGGTTACCGTCACCTTGAATTTTTGCTCTAAGAAGGCATGGGAAAGTTCAGCATGGGGAGGGTTGACACATGTGGTGTAACTTTCAAGATCGACGACCTCACCCAGGCGCTAGGATGCCCACGTTTCTTGTTCACTGGCCTACTGTCCATCCCTGGTCCATCCTCCTGCGTGACTCACCTTCTCTAGGAGAGCAGACAAGGGGCTTGACCATGGCTGAAAAGAAAGCAGCTCTTGACCAGAGCCCATGAGTAATAGCTCCTCGGAGGTGGAATTAGCACACAGCTGCCAAAATCTGCCTTCTGTTTAAATACAGGCATGTGATTCACTGGTGGTGTGAGTGCGTGGAGAGGGTGTCAGATTTCAACTGCGAGCAGAGTTGTCTGCTTTCTGGAAAAGGCCAGATGTAAGTGAGAACTTCTTTGGGACCGCAGTCGTGCAAAAGCTGCAGTACCATTTTAGCTCACTGTAGACACATCCAGTGTAGTTCTCTCACCCTCACTGCCTGGAGAAAACAAGCCTCTCTCATCCCTTCTGCCAGTGCCTTCCAAACCACCTTCCCCAGACCTCACGTCTGTACCCAAGAGGACAGAGGAGGGCAACAGGAAAAGCATGGATTTTAAAGTCAGGAAGTGTGGGTCCACATCGATTGCTTAAAAACTCTGTGACCTTGGGAAGGTCAGTCGGTCTCAGAGTCTCATAATGTGTCCAGAGAAAGGAAAACGAAGACTTACCTTGCCAGTTAGTTAACAGTATTAAAAAAATAAGTGGCAGTTATCAGCCCCCAAGGAATTTGCACTGGAAAATTAAAAACAAAAACAACTCAAAATGAAAACTCACCTATGTCTTCCACCCTAGCCTTCCTGTGTCCATTATCAGCAGCACCCTGAGTATTCAGGGAACATGCACAGAACTTGGGAGCGTCTTCAACTGCTTCTGCCCTTTGACTTCTCCCAACTGGTCAACCACCAGCTTCCCCTCTCCTTCCTTACTGTCTTCTGTTCCTGCCCCAACTCAAGCTCACCCCTGCTTTCATCTGGTCAGTGGTTCTCAATCATGGGCAGTTTTACCCCCAGGGCACAGCTGGCAATGTCTGAAGACATTTTTGTTGTCACCCCTAGAGTACAGATGTGGCTAGATACCCTGCAATAAAAACGGCAGCCTGATAACAAACCATGATTGGATCCTAATGCCAATCTTATGAAGGTTGAGGAACACTGGTCTGGGTCTCATCTAAATCTCCTTCCCTTTCTCTCTGCCAGACTGATCTTCCTAAAATTTTCTCTTCTGATCTATAACTCATAGTGACTCTGTGTTCCCTAAAAGAGCAAGCCCAAAATTATGGGCTTACTTTGTTGACCTGCAGAAAAAGAAAATTAATACCAATAATAATTAATAGTTTTGAGCAATAAATATTGCGCTAGGAATGGTTCTAAGTATTTAATGCACATTAACTCATATCATCTTCAAAACAGTGCTCTCAGAATTAAATTCAGGTTTTCATTAGCTCTGGTATTGGAAGATGGCTTTCTTTAATTGAGCTTGGGACACAGGAGGCATTCAGGAAAATTTGTTGGGCAACAATAGGTAACATCAAATGGATTTGCTAATATTTGTTGAGCTTGTTACCTAACAGGGTCTACTAAGTGTCTCGCCCGTATTACTTCATTTTATAATCAAATCAAACATTTGTTCCTGTAACAGGAATAAAACACAAGTGTCCAACTTGGTCATAGTTGGTCGGTTCTCATATGGTTTAAGGTTCATGGGGCGGGGGAGGGGAGCAGACACCAAAATAAAATAAAGGCATCTTTTTCATTCCACAATGAAGGAAATTTTGTGGGGCTTAAGAACTCTAAATGTAAATGAACATTCCAGATTTTTTTTCCCCATGCCTTCACTGAAAAGGAATATCTGCGGATTAAAAGTCTTGGATCTTTAAGGAATTTATCTCCTACCCACTAGGGTACATGAGGCTTATCAAGGAATACAGTGTACTAAGTGTATCTTGCTTGTTCAGTCTTATTAGAATGACCTCATCAACAGTGTGGACTTGTGTGATATTCTGCAGAAGGCCCCGCTGGTCCAGGACTCTTCATACTAAGACCAGGTATTGCAACAGAGGTTGGGAGAGTTAGCATAACACTGAGGCAGGACAGCAAATAAATTCTGTTGTCCAGTCCAGGTGAAGGCAATTCTTTCCCATCTTCCTTCTGACAAGGGTAAGAATAGATTCGCCAAATTGATGGTCACATGCCACGTACCTGGAGACATGCCCATCTGCTCTAGTAAAGATCCCACATGTGGCCCAGTACTTGTAATTTTGGACTGCTCCTTGGATGAGTTAGCCATAATCTGTGCTCTCTGTCCAGGATCTGTCTAGGTTTTATAGGAATGAGTCTGAGTAATTAAACCGTGGAATAGTAGAGATCATTATCCCTACCTCTCTTAAGTATTGAAGGGTGAGGCTAATTTCTGCCACCCCCCCTGATGTGCAGAATTGTTTTCATGTGCTCTTTCAGCCAAAGGGTGAGCGGTTTCAGAGAACTTCATATGGCAGTCCCCATTACAAAAGCTCTTACCCTGAAAGCCAAGGTATCAATATAGAAATTGCGACAACTGTCAAGAATGTCGTATCAGTCTGCTCGGGCTGCCATAGCAAAGAACCACCGACTTGGTGGCTTAAATAACAGAAATTTGTTTTTACACAGTTCTGGAAGCTTTAAGTCTGACATCAAGATGTCCACAGGGCTGTTTCTTTGGAGGCCTCCTTCCTTAGCTTACAGATGGCCATCTTGAGGCTTCACAGGACTCTCTCTCTGTGTGTCTGTGTCTCAATCGCCTCTTCTTACAAGGACACCAATCCCATTGGATTAGGTTCCACCTGAATGACCTTGTTTTCCCTTCATTACTTTTTTAAAGCTCCAATCTCCTAAATATAGTCACATCTGAGGTACTGAGGGTTCGGACTTCAGCACATGAATTTGGAGAGGATACGTTTCAACCCTTAACAGAAGTCCATTCCAATGACATCATTGGGGACCAGAAAAAATGACCACCTAATATGTCCATGGATCAGTCATTGGATACAGACCCTCCCAAGAGGCATAACCCTGGGTAATGGGGCTCTCTTGAGCTGAACCCATCCTCATAGGGGATCAGAAGCTGAAGGCTGTAAGTCAGCTCTGCTCCTATAACTATCGGATTCCATTCTTTCTTCCTAAAAGTTGTTCTTCTGTGTGAATCATCAGAGCTTCCGCCACACAATGTTTGGCCACTTTGATGACCTTCCAATTGACTCATCAACCAATTTGTTGAGGATCTACTTGAACATTTTGCAAATTCAGGCACTAATTAGTTAAAAGTATACCATCCCTCCCCCAGTGACAAATGACCAGCATCATGAGAAGCCTTTGTGGTTTTCAGCAACAGGGGGTAATCCAGCTGGTAAAGTAAAACAGTAACTTGGGTGTCAAAAAATCCTGACTATGTACTCACTTCATGGAACAATCTTGCTAATCACAGAGTGGTCCACGGCCCAGCAGCAGCTGGATCCCCCGGAAGCTCGTAGGAATGCAGAGTCTCAGGTCCCACCTCAGAACTACTGAATCAGAATCTGCATTGTAATAAAATCCCCAGATGACTCTTACTCTCGCTAAAGTCTGTAGGTGACCTTGAGCAATTCATTAACCTCTGTGAGCCCGGCACTCTTCATCTGGGAAAGAAGGTAATTGTAGCTGGGAGACCCCTTAGATCCCTTCAAGTTCTAAAATGCCTGAAAATCTGAGCCGAGTTTGATCTTTAAAAGTAACACTGCGCTTCTCATAGAAAATGCATTGAACTTTTAGCCTTCCTTATCCATGAATGTTCTGCTTCCTGCAAACTTGACTTCCATCTGTAATCGGCAATTAAAGTCATGGTTGAAAGGAGACTTCTTTTTTTTTTTTTTTAAGATTTTATTTATTTATTTGACAGAGATAGAGACAGCCAGCAAGAGAGGGAACACAAGCAGGGGGAGTGGGAGAGGAAGAAGCAGGCTACCAGCGGAGGAGCCTGATGTGGGGCTCGATCCCAGAACGCCGGGATCACGCCCTGAGCCGAAGGCAGATGCTTAACCGCTGTGCCACCCAGGGGCCCCGAAAGGAGACTTCTGATAGCCTAAATGTAGAAGGCATACCTTGTTCATATGTCACCTCGGCCCCTTAAGGCGAACGTAACTTAAAGGTGTCTCGGGGTAATGTGTAAATGTGCTAGACCAACACTTACTGGAGTTTAAGAAGTGATTTGGGTGAAGCCAGCAAGGACCATTATCAGTTTCACCATTTAGTGACTTGACCCTAAAAGAGAACTGGCTCTTCGTTAGCCAGTGTAATTTATGGCTATACTCCATTTAGATGCATCCATCAGCAAGATAGCAATGGGGGGGGGGCAGGGTCGGGGGAGGTAAGATTTGTGACAAATGAAAGATGGAAGATTTAAGGTTGAACACCAAATTATCTCCTGTTCTCTTTGTATGAACTATTTGAAGCCCCGGGCCCCCTTCTAAATTGAAACTTCCCAAATGATTAAGGACCCCAAAGTATTTGAATGGTGACCTGCAAATAGAATTTGGTAAAAAAAATGGAAGTCAAAATTTACCATCAAAAGATGCGTTCATTTTTTTGTGACGATCACCAAAGTGAAGTTGCAAGGCTGGGAAAACTATGCAGAAATCGTTGTGTAAACCATAATAATAGTATTAATACAAAGAGACTAATAAAACTAATTGCAGCTAACCTTTATTGAGTGTTTTCTCAATGCAAGAAACTTTTTTTACGTACTTCATTTATCCTCCAAACAAAACAATGAGGAAAGACTATTATTATGCCCATTATACAGATGAGGAAATTGGAGCCTAGATGAGATGCCCTGAATGTGGTATAGGGAGAATAGGAACTCAGATCTTGTAGCCCCAACCCTTATTTCTCTATCACCTTACACTTCTTAGTCAAATATCCTTGGCCATTTGCCACATAAATCTTCTTAGTAAGTATGCACGATGGGAATTAGAATCTTTATTTTAGATGAGGAGAGGTCAACTACCTGCCAAGATTCCTCCAGGCTTATTGTTTGGCAGAAGAGACACTGTATCTACCTGACTCATTCAATCTGCAGAAGTATCCCAGGTGGTGTCATGTTCACACTATGGATGGGAAGCCTTGCTTGAGAGAGGTGCGGTGCTGGGGCGGACCCCAAGCGTTCCCACTCTCACCCCACAGTGCTTACTATCCACGCACACTGCTTCACCGCCAGTGCCAGCATCCAGGTTCTTTCCCTGAAGGCTTGGTTTTCTTTGGCAGACAAGTTCTCTCTGCCTGCACACTAGGGAGACCAACAATGCTGGGGAGTCCTCGCCACCACACCCCCATGCCCATCCAACCACCCCCAACCGATGCCGAGTGAGAGTTAAGGGCCTCAGGTCCAAGATCCCTCACCCCTGGGGCAAGATAACTCTGAGATATGTTTTACACTGTCTCTCAGAATTCCTCTTGGAGTAAGCTGCTGTCTCCAATGCCCATACTCAAAATTGTCTGAGGAATCTCTCCTTACCTTCATTTTCTTCTCTCTCTCAATTCTCCACCCCCCAGTTTTCCCTGGGATCACCTTTCAAATAAACTATTTAGACTCAAAACCTTAATATGAGTTTCTCCCAGAAGAAAACTCTAAGATAGATTGCTCACTCAAGTTTACCTTCATCCTATGAGCTAAGTGCTGCATTATATCAAGCACTTGGATGAAGTGTTGGGGATGTGATGATAAACCGGAGAGATGGGGCCTCTTCTCTCACTGTGTTTACAGTCCAAGGATCAGACAGTGAGAAGGCAATTGTAAGTTATAAAGTAATCACTATGGCATCGGAGAGGCCAGTCTAGAAGAGATTTGTGAGTGGTGTTCCATTTATTTTGACATTTAAAGAGGGAGTCATGCTGGGGAGAATGTTGCAAGCAGAAGGGATGGCATATCAGAAGGTAAACCCAAAAGACGATGTGTTGCATGGAAGTGGCAAGAAGGTCAATGTTGCTGCAGGTGAGGGATGGTGACTCTGAAGTAAGGATGAGGATAGGGAGGGAGGCGGGGGGTGCCTAGCAGGGAACTTTACTTACAACAAGAGCTTGGGGATTTATCCTCGGGGCAAAGCAAACTGTTCAAAGATTTTAAACAAGGTGATGGAAAGACGACCCGAGCTAAAATGTGGAAACTTAGGAGGGAAGCATTGCAGCTGGAAGGCCAATTAAGCAAGATCAGATTTCTAGGCCAGGGCTTTTCCAATATACCTTGCTTTATTTTGATGTCTGTGTCACTTAGGGATTGAGTTTAACAGCGCACAACAGAAAATCCGTGTAATAGTGCCTTACACAACTTAGAGATTATTTTTTTTCTTTCAGAGCACTAAATTCAGGACAAGGTATTTCTGGCTTTGGTTTATGGGCTCACGGATGTTGGGGATAAAGTCTTTGTGGGTATCTTGTTATTGTCCTTGTGGTCACAAGACACTCCAATCTCAACCATTATGTCTGCATCCAGACAAGCCAAAAGTAAGAGAAGGTGGGGGTGGGGGGGCAAAACACTGGACAACCAGGTCCACTTTATAAGGATCACTCATGAGAGTTCACCCAGCGATTTCTGCTTACATGAACTTGTGTGTCATGTGGTCAACCCCAGTCACTCGGGAAAATGGGAAATGCAGTTTTTAGCTGGGAACATTGCCACGGAACAAAAACCCAAAGTTCCATTAACATGGAAAAAGGGAAAATGGATTTTGGGGGAAGCAATTAGCAAGCTCCACTGAATCTATATATATATATACAATAAACAAATTAGACAAAGCAACAAACCCACAAACCATAGCAAGAGAAAAACTCATAACAATGATCATCATTCTAATACTGCCTCTGTTTGCAGAGCATTTGTACTTTTCAAAGTATGTTTTGTGAATGTGATTCCCGTTTAATATACTTAATAAAATAGTGAAACATGAAGATATTGATGTTTCACGAAGCAGAAATAGCCCAAGAAAAGCTGAAAGCATGATAAATAGGAATCGCAGAGGAAACAACTCATCAATGAGTCTTAAATTACTTCTTTACCACATTTTTTTTTCTAGCCTTTGACTTACATTTGTAATTGGGTACGGCTTCCTGAAACAGGTGCGTTTTGCTCTCGTTTAAAGAAAGGACCAAAAGTGTTGTATAAGGATGGAAAGAGAGAGGTCGAGGTTCACATGTGGCCTGCGTACTCATTCATGCCCCATGAGAAACGAGCAAGCTACTCATTCTTGAAGTCTCAGTTTCCTCTGTTTACCAGATTTTCTAAAATCTGGGAAAGTGTACCTGCCTTACAGATTTTAAATGGTTTCAAGACAATTTCTGGCTCCCTATATATTAATTTTAGTGCTTGCGTATTCTTCCCTTAGGGTGCTGCCACTATTGATTAGACGGTAGGAAGACTGTTAGAGGAACAGATTTGCTTAGCAGGGAGGGGTAAATTTTGCCTGGGCCCTGGGGGAGGAGGGTGGTGGTGTGACCTGAGGCCAAGATGTGGCCGGGCTCTGTCAGGGAGTGGTGAGGTGTGCTCTGACTCCACAGGCTGGGTGTTGGAAAGTAAAGTCTCCTGAGCCCAGCAGCCTCCTGATGCAGGGGAGCACTGGATCAAGAGTAGGGACAGAGAAGGACGGGAAAGCCTTTAAAGAGAGGGCCTCTGATTTTTATTTCCCCCGAGAATGGCACGTTTGAAGTGTGACCAAAGTCTCCTTTACCGAAAATAGTTCCTTTGCCCTGAAAGGAGCTCTGGGCAATGCGGTTGCCACAGCGACTGAGGGCTCCTGAGGAGAAAATCCCTAGGGCCTGTGGGGTTGGCTTGTAGGGCAGCCCCTCTGCAGGCCTTCTGCTCCTGCTGCGGGTCCCAGGCACTGTCTCTGAACGACTCTGTCTTGCCATCCTCCATCACCTGGCTGCAGATCCCAAAACAAAATTAGCTGCGGGGATGTACTGTATGGTGACTAACATAATATAATAAAAAATCATTAAAAAAAAAAAATCAAAAAAAAAAAAAATTAGCTGGACCCACCCCCTGCTGAGTCCGGTGAAGCTGCCCTGAGCTGACAGGAGGGAACAGGCGAGAGCACGCACATAGATCTCAGAACGCTTGACATCTGGCCCAGGCAGGCAGTCGAATCCAACAATCGTTTACCAAACACAGTCTTCATGCCAGGCTCCAAGCTTGGCTCTGAAGACAAAGAATGATAAATCACGGTCCTCTTTTTTTTAAGGTGTTCATAAGCAAACGGGGGAGGGTCCCATAGAGGAGGCAAGAGAAGGGGCACCCCACCGCCTGAGAATCGTGGGGAGTTTTTGCAGGGGTGTGTTTGAGTGCCGTGAGAAATAGCAGAAGGAAATATCAGGCTAAGGAGTGAGAATGCCCAAAGGCACAGAGGAGGGACGCAGCTCGGCTTGGTCAGGTGGCTGGAAGCAGCAAGACGAGAAACCCATGTTCGGAAAAATATGCTAGGTTCCATCATGAACACAGAGCTAAAGAAAGTGACCGTTTATTCTGCGGGAAATAGGAAGTCACTGACAGATTTTGACCAAGAATAGGGTGTATTCAGGTACTTATTTAAGTTAACAGTTCAGCGGGGTGGAGAAGGAGCCAGAGTGAACGGAGCCTACAGGGAAGTGAAGAAGATGAACTAGGGAAGCAAAGGGAGAGCCAAGGGACCTGGGCAGGCCAGCGAAGATCCCCTCCTGGGCAGCAGAGACGGGCGTCAAATGAGAGCCAGAGCCCCTTTCACAATGCCTGTTCACAGCTGCCACCCCAAGTCACATGCATGACGAGTCTACCCCCATCTGACAGGTAGGAGGACTGAGGCCCGGAGAGAAGAAATGGCTCAGCCTAGTGGCAGACCCAGAACCCTTTAGACACAATTCCGATTTGTCGATCTAGGCAGCATGTGGACTCACGAGTTTGCTAATGAGAAGGACTTAATGTCAGAAATCACAAGCAGTCCCTGGAATTTCTGCCCAGTGGAGGACTGTCTGGAATGCTTTTTAAAAGAGATCTTTTGCACACGTGGAGAGGAATTTCAGGGATACTGCTGGGGCCATGCATTTGACCTGTCTTCATTCTGGGGAGACTCGCAGGTGGATTTTGAAATCAAGTTCCCAGAATTTCGGTGTCTTTCCTCAGGCCCCTTTCTGAGTCACTGCAGCAGTCACTTTTGCGTTGTCAACTCCAGTCTGAAGCAGATGTGTTTGGAAAGTATTAGTGATATTTGCTGGAAAATATAATCATTTCCTAACATGCGTATTCATTTCTCTGAGCTGCTGGCTTATTTCTGGATATTAATTTAAATCCTCTCCTAATTTTAATTAGAGGTAGGATTTAATAGTGTTGAGTCTTTGCTTTTTTTTTTTTTTTTCCTTCTTCTTCTTCTAGGAAAGAATGTTAACTTCAGCAATCCAGGATTTAAAGTATCTGTATTTATTCTGGGACTTAACAGCAATGAGCGGGGATTAATATTTGGATAGGGAATATGGGAGTGCAATCACTGTGCCTTTTGAAATTAATTAAAAATGTTTTAAGATTTTTTTAATGGGTTATTTAGTTAAATCACTCTGAAGTAATGAACTAGGGTGAGCCCAGCTTTAGGAGAAGTCTCAGGCATTTGAGTGGTTAGCTGTGTCTGGTTCTGTCCCACCTGGACATCTGCTAAGTCACTTCTCACGTCTAGACTCTTCTCCCCACCACCCTACCTTCCCCTCGCTGCACTTCAAACAGCGACAGCGTTCAGTTCCTCTTACCTTTCCTCATACCCCGTGTGCATTCATGTCCTCTGACTTTCTCACCTCCCTCCCTCCTGCTTGAACCCCCCTTCGTGCCTTTATACAACCAGCAAATTCCTACTCAGTATTCAGAGCCTTGCTAACGCACCCTCTCCAGTGAATCTTCCAGACAGAATTTACACATCCCTGCTTTTAGCATTTCTATCCCTCGGAAACTACATATGTGTTTATTATAAGGTACTGCATTTGTGTATAAATGCCCATTTGCCTTTCTAGAATTTAGGTCCTTTCAGGTATTCTTTGCCTCCGAATCCCCCACCAGGCAGTACTGAGTAGTACTGTTCCGTAGGACTGTTCTGTAGCCCCCACCAGGCTTAGTGGATGACTTAAAAATAGTCCTGGCTCAAAAACCTGAACTCATGTCCCCACCCCACCTTTTTCAGGGGAAAGTGATGTAACTACACAATGAAAGTTGATTCTTATTTTTAACCTACCAAGTAGATTGTACTTCCAATTCGTCAACACGGTGGGTTGAATGCAATCACAGATGGGAGACTTAGGGCAGTTATTAAGTGTCAACTGGAAAAAAAAAAAACAATGACAGAAAACTATCGATTTTATAGCTTGGAACTTACAATTTTCTATTTGAAGGAACACCATCGACATCAAGAATTGAAACGAAATAACAATGATATGGTCTGATTAAACTGGGCGAGCAACGCAGCCGAATTTTTTCTGCACTAGGAGCTTTCCTACCTTTGGTTGTGAGGGACCCAAAGTGAGAAGCTATAAGGGGCAGAGCCCTACTGCTTGCTGTCTTCTTTGGCTTCCGATTGTACCTGGGCACCAACCCGTGATGCCCGGCAAGGACAAAGTGTATTTTAGAGAGAATGAGCAGGAGATTCAGAAGTCGCAGCCTAAATGGCCTTTTTTTTTTTTTTAAGCTCAGAAATTTAACAAACATACCTAAAGCTACCGCAACAGTGAAATTCCCCAGAGAAGACTCGTAGCCATTTTTTGAAACCTAGGATTTTATAAAACATACTGTCAAAAGTGATTCCGTAGACACAGCACATCTGTTTTATTTTCCTTATTCTCCATGTTATTTTTTCACAGCATCATGGGTGAAACACATGTAGCACACACACTCGTGTGTGTGTCATACGTGAGCTCGGTGACCGGATCGTTGCCCAGCGGCTCTCTGTATGTCGTTTCCTCGTATCAATCACGCAGTAGCCCACATCAAGCACCTTGAGCAGGACCTGCCAGGCAGAACGTGGCTGAGAGAAGGGAGGTCCCTCTTCCTTATCCCCTCCCCCTCCCCTTCTTGCCTTGAAAGGGAATAAAAGTACATCATTCATGTTTAAGCTTTCCTTTCTAAAGAACGCCGAGTTCTAATTTAGCTTCTAGTCTCCTACGAATTGAGAAACCCCATCGCTGGGTTTATCTGACTTACATAAAAGAAAAGAATAAACAGAGCTAATGAAAACAAAGGAAGAAAATGTCTAGAAATCTATTTCAAAATTTAAACCCAGAACAAGACAGGGCGTCGGTAGTGATGAGGTCACACTGAACAGCTTTCGTCTGAAATAAATCAAACATTTGTTCCACAAACATTATTGCTTTGCCGACTGCGTTCTGGTCAATGTACTGGACTCAGTAGATTCAAAGATGAATTAAAACAGAGGCACCCTCTCTGCAATCCAAGAGTTAACGATCAGAGTGAGGACAAAGAACCGAGTTTTGTAACTGTCTACTTTGCCACCACTGTAATACAGATGTCCAGGCACAGAAGGGAGAGAGACAAGAGCCCAGGGTCCTGTCTCTCTCAGTTCTATCAGGGGCCAGTGGGTGGCAGTTACCAGTTTGCTGAAAAGCACCTGGGGAGGGTTGCTGTGACACAGAGTGGATTGTGACCTGCGATCTACCGGGAGTGATCAACAAGTTCTAGACTAGGAAGGGACTTGATGGCATGACCAGATTTGTGTTCTGGAAGTGTGATATCCAGAAACCTGACCTTCCTGTTTTTACAAGATCTTCAGTGTATAAATGGCCGTGTTGCAGTCTTCCTTAATTTGATGAGACAGTAACTTTTCATCATCTAAAATGGTACGTGTTGTGATGAGCACTGCGTGTTACATGCAACTAGTGAATTGCTGAACACTACAGCAAATAAATAAAAAAATAGAACTGGAAAATAAATAAATAAATAAATAAATAAATAAATAAATAAATAATACAAGTACTGCAAGTGTAGAGGTCCCTGGGTGATGTAGTCAGTTAAGCATCTGGCTCTTGGTTTTGGCTCAGGTACTGATCTCGGGGTCCTGTGATGAAGCCCTGCGTTGGGCTCTATGTTCAGCACACAGTCTGCTTGAGACTCTCTCTCCTCCTTCCCTCAACCCCAATCCCCGCTCGCTCACTCTTACTCTCTCTGTCTCTCAAATAAATAAATATATATATTATAAAAAGTACCACAAATGTAGTGAGAAGTCTCACTCTGCAAGTTACCACAGTCCAGTGTCAGTAAGACTGCTCGGGGCAAAGGATCTTTTCTTGTCATGAGGACAGAAGGTGTCTGTGGGCGGTAGGAAACAAAATGGTGTGGGTAACTGAAATAAACAAGAAAACCCCATTGCTTTTAGTTTTGTAGCAGAAAAGGTTTGAAACCTATTTTTTCCCAATTTTCTGTGGCTTAAATAAATTTTCTGAAAATAATTTCTTTGTCATGATTTATTGCTTTGCATGCCTCCATTTGTCTGTTCGTTCATTCGATGGAAGAAAAGTAACCCTTACTGTCTACTAAGTACCAGGCGCAGTGCAAAGGCATTTTCACACACTTTGTTTCATTTAATTTTCCCCAAATCCCTGTGGAGTAGATGCTGCCTTCTTTATGTTCAAGATAACGAGATTGTGACTCGGAGTTGGCATTCTTTGCCAAAGCTCACAGGACTGGTCAGCCATGGTCCAGTCACCATTCCTTCTAGGGCTACCATGTTTGTTCAAGCAGGTTGTGAATGGTATCCTGCAGGTTGTGCAGTGTGACAGCCCGATTACACCCCTATGTAAGCCTCAAAGGCCGGTCAGAGGTGCCGCCCAGGATCCTGCCATGCCGAGGGCCATCTTTACACTAATTCTCAACCATATTAATGTATGGCGCTGAAGGATTGGAGAAAGGACTCCAGACACCAGAAAGTCAACAAATCCACCGTAATAATTCATCTGTTGGGGAGATTTGCTATGCTCTCATAAAAATCTGTGTAGAAAAACAAAGCATAATAATTATTTCAAGGCTTTAGTTAATAAGATCCAATTATTTGGGTTTTCATCCCATAGTTCCAGCTCATTTACTTTACCCAGAATCCCAAGCTCCCCAGAACAGCTGAGAACACAAGAAAAGGCCAATAATGACCCCAGAGCCTCCAGAATGCCCTTCAACAAGTCCATGCCCTGAAGCTAGACAAATTATCCTTAGGGCTGACTTACATCTTTTCTCCACTCCACTCCTCATGTTCTCCCAAACTACGCGGTCTTCATTTGGAAAGGATTCTAACACGCTTGATTGTGGGTTGGCCAGCCCATAGCACAGGAAGTGACGGTGAAGAGGAAGGGCAATGAGAAGGCAGAAAGAAACCAAAAGTGCTCATGGCTGACTATCTTTCCTGTGAGGGCAGGCGTCCATCCAGACTTCGGAGGGCCCCTGAAGGATTCGGTCTAGAGGAGTCGACAAGCCAAGCCCACCAGCCCAATCCAGCCAGCAGCCTGTTTTCTTAAAGAATGGTGTATATACCAGGTCACAGAGAAGCTCATTCTCCACGGCGGCTTGCATGCCGCAATGACCGCGTTGAGTGCTTGTGAGAGACCCTCCGGCCCGTAAAGCCTCAGCTATTTATTTTATGGCTCTTTACAGCAAAGTAAGGCCCACTTTAGATTAATCAACGCTACAAGGCCTTCTCCTGGCCATCAGGTTTAGGTCAGTTCTGTGGGTCCCCTCCAGGCAATAACTCTAGGAGCAGCTGGAGAATTATCTCATAACCATGGTACTCGCAAGGTCTTCCGAGCCTCATCCAGTGATCAAATTCCCAGAAATATGGTTAAGTCCTTAAAACTGTATTGATGCTTAAAATAGTAACCTTTTCTTGTGGAAAATTTGCTTAAGTGACATTAGTGGTCTTTCTGCCCAGGTATCTGTATGACATGTGCTTTTTGTTTCATTTGGGGCTCTGTTCACATGCCACCACCTCAACGACCCCTGCCCTGACCCCTGACCTAAGTGGCTGCACTCTTTGTTGCCCGTTCTCTATACCTTATTTTCCTTCAAAGAACTGAGTGCTCACTGGGACGCCTGGGTGGCTCAGGCAGTTAAGGGTCTGCCTTCGGCTGGTCATGATCCCAGGGTCCTGGGATCGAGCCCCACGTTGGGCTCCCTGCTCAGAGGGAAGCCTGCTTCTCCCTCTGCCCTTCACCCCACTCGTGCTCACTCTCTCTCGCTCTCTGTCTCAAATAAATAAATGAAATCTTTAAAAAAAAAAAAAAAGGAGAAGAAGAAGAAGAAGAAGGAAAGACCTGAGTGCTCGCCCTCATTGTATTATAAAAACCTCTGTGAATTACTGGCTCCCTCTCACCAGAATTCAGCAGCTGTGGGTCAGGGCCTTGTTCACATTGTCACCACCGTAGCCACAGCCCCTGGGAAGTTCCCCTGCCTGCTCAGTGAGCACCTGCCGAATGAACACGCGAGCCGAGTCAGGCAGCAGCACGAAGCAGAGAAGACGTTTACCTTCCTCTTATGAATGTCAGGAGGCTTAGAAAAGAAAAGAAATCCCCCGTTAAAACATGAACTATTTCTCCTTTTTTTTGATTAATTAATTTATTCATCTGAGAGAGAGCGAGCAGAAGGGAGAGGGAGAGAGAGTCTCAAGGGGACTCCACACTGAGCGAGCACAGAGTGCAACACGGGACTCGATCCCACAACTGCAAAATCATGACCTGAGCCAAAAACCAAGGATCAGGCGCTCAACCGACCGAGCCACCCAGGCGCCCCAAACATGAGCTATTTCTTTAAGCTAACACATACTAAGAAGTCTAACGGAATCATGAAAGAAACTATTTCTTCTATTCTATAGTGAGATGATTAGACAGAGTAGCAATGCATGGAGTGACACCGGTCTGGGTTCAATTCCAGGTCTGCTTTTTGATAATTGACCTTTCTGTATATAAAAGACTTCAACACATACATATGTGCATATACACATTTGTATATATATTTGTAATTTGTAATTTTTATAAATATATATTTATATGCACAAATATAGTACATATTTGTATGTTTTGAATTTTTATATGTAAAATATATACATATATGTAAAATATATATACATGTATATATGTATATGATAGATACATATACAATATATACATATATCATATATGCACATATATACGTAATGTGGTTAGGATTAGTTACCACAAAGAGTTATTATGAATGAAAAGGATTTGACCTTTTTGTACATAAAATACTTGAATATATACATATGCATATATGCATGTGAGTATATTCGATATTCATAGTGAAATGTGCAAATATTTCGCACATACACGTGCTTGGGACTAGCTGCCACAAAGGGCTCTTCGGAACCAGGAGGAGGGAGCCCAAGGATTCAATGGGAGCTTGGCCCCCGTGCTATTGGCTGGTTGGGCCTGCGGTGGCACGGGTCCAGCAGGATGGCGGCCTGCTCGAGGCGAGGCACCACTGCTCAGACCTGCCTCCATGGCTCTTCAGTAAGCCCTCAGTTCCTCACTTTTCATTTTGAAAGGGAAAATGAGAAGCGAAAGTCATCTCCCAGATGAGTGTTCTCCTTGAGTCACTGTCTCCTTTGCTGGGAGGGAAATTCAGGGTCTTTGGAAGAAGGCAGCAAAGTGTTTACTGTTTTCCACAGTCTTGATGGTCGTCAGAGCCTGACGTGGGGCAGCCCTGGTACCAGCTTCCCCATTAGAATAAAACCCACTTTATGCCTTCAGCGGCCAGCAGCCGGGCATCTCAAAGGGGCTGCTGGTCACCCCCTGCCTGCGACCAGCGCTCGCAGTCAGAGGGGACAGACCTCTAAATCAAGGGTGGGGACACATTCCCCGTTCTCGACCCACTGCCAAATAGTACAACCACTGTAGACGTTTTTGGAATAAATAAATAAAAAATATCTTTCAGCATAAAAGGCAAATTTTATGCTCTAATAAAATAACTTCCAAGTTTGTTTTAAAACGCCTCGGCTAAAAGGCGGTCTGTGAAAAGGGTGCTCTGGGAGAAGGAACGAGAAGTGAAGGAATGCTCTCAGCCAGACACTACCTCACTGTGGTAAGAAAAACAGAATAAAATGAAATGAAATGAAAGATTTGCCTTTTGCTTTTGAGAAGGAGTAGCCAGCTCAGCAAACAAAGGGCCTTTCTGAAATTTTAAGGACTTCTAATTACGACAAATAAGCTTGGCTTCAGGCGAATCGCCACCCCTAAGATTTACAACGTCCGGCTGCTTGGAGGATTTTACTTCTCCAGTACGATCCTTCCGGCGAGTGGAGTCATTGCTTGTTTGTCTGCAGCACTGAGGAAATGGGGGATTTTTAGTCTATTACTTCAGGTCGGTAATAACGAATAAAACCAGACATGGTTTCAAATCCCGGGTGTGTTTCGTCATGGCTGTGTGACCTTGAATATGATCTTAACCTCTCTGGGCTCAATGTTATCAGTTGTAAGATGTGAGAACTGTTGCCTAACAAAGGCTGGTTGGGAAAGGTAAGATCCCATTTTCAAGATGCCTAGAACAGTGTGGTTTGGAGTAATTCCATCTTATTCCTTGACCTCTGCGTACCCCTCTTTAACGCAGTTGTAGGAAAATGGCTCAGGACCATAACCTGAAAACCTAAGATAAAGGGATGGAAAATGAGATGCTTGGCATAGGGAAGAGAAGGCTTAAGGGGAATGAAAGCCATCTTCAAACATGGACTATGAGGTAGGAGAGGGATTGAATGTGTATAGTTGACATGACGGAAGGGAAAAAAAAAAAAACAAGGATTAGCAATTATAGGGGACATACTTCAGTTTAGAATTGAGCTAATAGGGAATATTAATTAAAAGTGGGTTGTGAAGTCAGACAGATCTCCTTTCTTTCATGAGTTATATGACTTTGAGAACATTCCTTGGCTTCTTAGGGGTCAGTTTTGCTTCTGAAAAATGGAGCCAATCATAATCCCCATGACTAATTTAGGACCTAGTTATTAAATGTTTAGTGATATAAAGCTCTCTGGCTCATAAAAACATAATAAAACAGAATGTAATGTAAAAATATATTAATAATGGAGCCATTATAGTTTCCTGACATACAAAGAGTGTGGTCAGAGAAGGAATAGTAATGATTCTTGGTCTTTGCTGTGAGGCTAACACACAGGTACCCATTTTCCAAGAGGCGATTCGAGCAAAGATAATCGCCCCAGAAGACTTTCAAGATTCCAAAGTTGACCTCAGGAAGCTAGGATTCTAATGTTGTTGACATCCAAAACATGTTTTTTGTTTTTGCTTTTCGCATTATTGGTGCAGGTTTTAAAATTTTAATTATTATATTTTTCATTGTTTTAAAGATTTTATGTTTAGTTATTTGAGAAAGAGAGAGAGAGCATGAGAAAGAGAGAGAGAGAGTGCATATGAGCAGGGGGGAGAGGCAGAGGGAGAGGGAGAAGACTCCCTGCTCAGTGGGGAGTACTATGCGGGACTCGATCCCAGGACCCTGAGATCACGATCAGGGCCTTGGGCCGAAGGCAAACAATTAACCAACTAAGCCACCCAGGCCCCCCATGCGGTTTTTTCTTTTTAATAACAGCTTTATTGAGATATAAGTCACATAAGATACACCCTGTTAAAGTGTACAGTTCAGTGGAGTTTAGTGTCCCACAAAGTTGTGCAGCCGTCACCATGATCATGTTTGAGAACAGTTTCATCGTCCCCTTACCCATTTGGGGTCACTCCCCATCTCCCCCAACTCTCCTCCCTAAACAAACACCAATCTACTTTCTGTCTCTCTGGATTTGCCTCTTCCAGACATTTCATATATTTAAGAAATCAGTAGTCTTTCGGGACTACCTTCTTTCACTTAGCATGTTTTCCAGGTTCGTCCATGTTGGAACATGTATCAGGATGTTATTCCATTTTATGACCAAATAATATTCCATTGTATGGATATACCACACTTGTTTAGCCGTTCATCTGTTGATGGACATTTGAGTTTTTCCCACTTTTTGGCTACTTGAATAATGCTGCTATAAACATTTGTAAACAACTTCTTGTATGGAAATACATTTTCATTTCTCTTGGGTATTTACCTAGAATTGGAATTTCTAGTAACACCGTTTGGTATTTTCTCCATATCCTGGACAACCAGATTTTTTATTGTTTTTTTTTTTTTTTATTTTAACCATCCTCATGGGTATGAAGTGGTGGCTTATTGTGATTTTTTTAAATGATTTTATTTATCTATTTATTTGAGAGAGAGAGCACACAAGAGTGGGACGAGGGGCAAAGGGAAAGGGAGAGGGACAAGGAGACTCCAAGCTGAGTGCAGAGCCCAACAGGGGGCTCAATCTCATGACCCTGAGATCATGACCTGAGCTGAAACCGAGTCAGACGCTCAACCGACTGAGCCACCAAGGCACTCCTCATTGTGATTTTGATTTATATTTCCCTAATAGCCAATGAGCAATATTTGTCTGTGTTTATTGGTCATTTGTATTTCTTCTTTGGAGAAATACTCTATATTTCTTTGGAGAAATGTCCATTCAAATCCTTTGCTCATTTTTTTGGTTGGGTTATTTGTCTTTTTATTGTTGAATTATAAGACTTTTTGTGTATTCTGGATACAAATCCCTTATTAGACATACAATTTGCAAATATTTTCTCCCATTTTCTCATTTGGCTGCTCCCATTCTTACAGATGTCTTTTGAACACCAAACATTGTTAATTGTGATGAAGTCTATCCTTCCTATGTTTTTCTTTTGTTGCTTATGTATTTGTTGTCATATCTAAGAAACAATTACCTAACCCAAGGTCACAAAGATTGAATCTTATGTTTTCTTCCAAGAGTTTTATAGTTTTAGCTGTTCCATTTAGGTCTCTAATCCATTTTGAGTTAATTTTTATATATTGTGTCGTGTAGGGAGTCCAACTTTATTCTTTTGCATGCATATATCCAGTTGTCCTAGAATACTAATTGAAAAGATTATTCTTCCTTTATTGAATTGTTCTGTAAAAAAATCAACTGATGGTAAACATAAGGGTTTATTTTTGTCCTCTTGATTCTATTCCATTATTCTCTATGTTCATTCTTGTACCAGTGCCCCACTATCTTGATTATTGTAGATTTGTAGTGAGTTTTGAAATCAAAACACATGAATTCTCCAACTTTGTTGCTTTTTCAGGATTGTTTTGGCTAATCTCAGTCTTTTGCATTCCCATATAGATTTCACTGTCACCTTACCAAGTTCTTCAAAAGAAATCTGCTGGGATTTTGATAAGGGTTATATGGAATCTGTAGGTTAATCTTGGGAGCATTACTATTTGACAACATTAAGTCTTCTGGTATACAAACATTTTCATTTCTTTCAGCAGTGTTGTATAATTTTACAAGTCCTGTATTTCTTTTGTGAAATTTATTCTTAAATATTTTAATTAGTTTTTAATATTTTATTTACTTATGAGAGTGAGAGAGCATGAGCTGGGGGAGGGTCAGCGGGAAAGAGAGAAGCAGACTCCCTGTTGAGCAGGGAGCCCAACATAAGGCTCAGTCCCTGGACCCCAGGATCATGACCAGAGCCGTAGGTGGATACCTAGCCAACTGAGCCACCTAGATGACAAATATTTTAATTTTTTGACACCAGTAGAAGTAGAATCGTTTTCTTAATTTCATTTTCAAAGTATTCACTTCCAGTGTATGGAAATACAATTGATATTTGTATATTGATCTTCTGTCAGTTTAAGCTTATGGTGGGCACATGAGCCATACAAGTTCCATGGTAAATAGAAAACTGGAGGGGCGCCTGGGGGGCTCAGTCATTAGTGTCTGCCTTCCACTCAGGGCATGATCCCAGAGTCTGGGATCAAGCCCCACATCAGGCTCCGTGCTCTGCTGGGAGCCTGCTTCTTCCTCTTCCACTCCCCCTGCTTGTGTTCCCTCTCTCGCTGGCTGTCTCTCTCTCTGTCAAATAAATTAATTAATTTAAGAAAAGAAAACTGGAGCTGCAATCTGGTGAATTCACAAGTAAAAGATACTGACTTCTTCTTTTGTCTCCTAAAAGCATTGGCTAGAATTATGTTTTAACCCTATACTTGTCAGAAAATTATTTTAATTGTTCTTTTGTCTCTGAAAGACTTCGTCAGAGGTGATAGAAATCTGAATGATGGGTAGGAACAGACAGGTGAGCACAACAGCACAACTGAGGACCCAGAGGCAAGAACGTGCTTTGCTCGGCATGGCTCTGCCAACTACCTACAATTCAATGCTTCTTTACATTCTTGTAATAAGGGAGAATTGAGCATAGAAACACTTTTCTTCATTAACAATGTGCCAGGAAAAGAAGGGGAAAAATCCTAAGTCTTATTCAACGTGTTGTCCTCAAGACAATGTTTTTAGATTATAGTGAAACCTAAAGAACTCAACCATTTTTGTTCAATCTGTGCTTCTGTTTTACACAGTTTCGGTGTGTTTTTCCCAGACGACTTCTGCTTTTGTTCCCCAGGGACCTTATTCCATTTTCAATTTTAACACCATTCTCGTTTTCAAGATCACTCGTGCAGCACGCAGAAATAGAAACATAGGCTACCTGAGTCAACCTGAAAAAGTAACTCTCCAGTACTTCCCCATCCATAAGTGACCCCTGAGACTGCAACACTGCCCACATCTCACCCTCAGCCCTGCCCACATGGGTTACAGCTACCGGCTCATACCCCCGCCCCCACCAACCCCTTTAGAAAAAGAAGCCTGCCCTTTGCCTCACTGCATCCCTAGGCACCCAGCACAATGTCTGGCCCATAGCAGACGCTTAGAAGATGTATTCCGAATGAGTGTGCAAGGGAACTTTCCTTTGAGAGTCTCAAAAGAAAGAGTCTTTACCTTCTGTGAGTCCCCAGACAGCTTTACAATCATAACGGCTTTGGCATAATTTTTCCAAGCATTTCTTCTCACATTTCTTCTGGGAAATAATTTTACCAAAAGTCAACAAAGTGATTGAGCACCTGCTGTGTGGAAGACTGCCATATGTCACGGGGCGTACAACGAACGGAGCTTTTGAACTAACCGGGGACACAATTTGTGTAGGTGATAAAAATAAATGCCAGCATTGACCGAGTACTTACTATGTGCCAGGCATGGCCCTTGATGAATGTTGCTCATTTAATCCCTGCAGCACACTCATGAGGTGGACGCTGGCTTTGTCCTCTACCACAGGTGAGGGTATGTCACACAGGTGGGCTGACGAGCTTGCACAAGGTCACCAACTCATCAATGGCTGACCTAGGATTTGATCCCAAGCAATCTGGCTCCGGAACACATTCACTTAATGTAATGTACTACTACACACACAGAGCCCCAGATGACCACCGACAGGTAAATAGTCTTTATTCCTCTAGTGATTTAGGGAAGCAGATGACTACTGCTGGCTGGGATGTTTACTGAAGGGCTCGAAGAGATGGGAGATTGAGTTGGCTGCATAAAGCTGAGCCAAATTTAAAGAGAAGGCAGGAAACCCTAAGCAAGGGGGAAGTATGGGCAACACTATGGAGGCAGGTGGGGCATCCAGCCATTCGGAGGTGATGGTTAATAGTGTCCAGTGCACTAGGGTAAGATGCAGTCCGTGCTCCTGGACCTTATAGAATAAATGAATTCGAAATAAGTAAGATTTACCCAGTGATGAAATATGCTATGAAGAAAAACAAAGTTTAAGGGTGTACAACGGGACAGCAGAGGCGTTGCTATTTTATATTGCACATGAAGGAGACAGCCTTTCTGAGAAGGTGACAATTCGCCAGATGCCGAAAGAAAGACGAGGGAATCACATGGAAAGCTGGGGATGAGGCATTTCCAGGAAAGAGGAACAGGAAATTCAAAGGCCAAATGCAGAGTATTCTTGCTGCATTTGAAGAAATCCAGGAGGCCAGCACGGCTGGAGTGGAGTGGGTGAAGAGGTGGGAGGTGAGACCCGACAGGTACCCGAGGCCAGGTTCTGTTGAGTTTTGTAGACCATCGCAAAGGCTTTGGCTTTTCTTCTGCTCTAGACTTCCCGTGGCTTCCCATCTGACTCAGAGGGGAACAAATGGGTCTTTTGTTTGATAAAGACCACTCTAGCTGAACGTTCCTGGATCAAAGAGTAAATGAGCGGGTACCCAGGAATGTTGGAAGAGAAATCTTCTTCACATAAACGCTTACGTAGGGAAGCAGTGAGAATTGATCCACCTGGAGAAAGTAAATTAGGGGCGGTCTTGGTTGCCATGCTGACAAATTTGGCTTTGACCCTGTGACAATCAAAGGGTTGAAGGAGGGCACTATACCAAATATGTGATACAACACTCACATTCCCGTCTCAGATATCTTCCTGTTCTATGTATAACATGAGCACTGCTGATAGTCAGATTTTTTAAAGTATATCCAACCAGGTGAGATACAGGAAATCAAAGAAACTCCAAACTAGCAAACATGCCACCACCACTGATCCTGGGGCAGTGGAGATGCAATATAGACGATTTTATTTTAATGATAGCAGATGTCTTCTGAGAATTTCCTGTATGTGAGGCATTTCCAGGCATTTCTCTGATGCGTGTTTTCCTGGTATGATCTCACTGAATCTTTATAAGAATGCGAGCAATCCAGAGCGTCTTGATTTCCCAGATGTGGAAGCTGAGACCAGGAGAGGGTGGATAACTTAGCTGTGGCCACACAGTTAAGAAAGGTGAAGTCTGGGAGTGTTTTCATTAATATTTTATAGTCCTTTTTTAATATCACCATACCCTAGTACAAATATTTACAGCCAATTTACTTAACCTAGTATTTATGAACTATTCCCAGCAATTTTTAAAAAATTGTTCATAATGGATGAACTAATATATTCTCTATCACATATAAATTGAAAACCTGTGTTTAGAGGTTAGGGGAAAAAGTGGAAACATTGATACACAGAGGAGACATAGGAAAATGTTGGACTTGCATTCCTCCATCCAGTCTTAGTGATATTGGACCAAAATAATATAATAATAACAATAATAATAATAGGTCACAAATTCAAAGTTTTTAAGATAAGATTAAATATTTTAAATATATCATTTTCTTTGTAAGATCCTTATAAACATCCAAATAATTACTCAGAAAGAAATTCAGGGAGGACTTAGTCCTTGTTCTCCACTTCCCAGGGGCTAAAAATGCCTTGTCCAAGGTCCCATACCTGGTAAGCCTTCAGCTATACTAACCTCAGGTACTCCTCTCCCATCCTGGGATTTTTTTAATTGCCCAGCTGTGAGTTCCAGATCTGATTCCTAGTGTAGCGACCGTAAGAAGAAAGGTCAGATTTTGCATGTTAACTCTCCATCAAAAATCCACATTTCACTCCTGAAGAAAACATGACTTCCTTCTGCCTCTGGGTGTTGTGTTCAACTTTGTGGGCTGGTGATTTTTGCTATCAAATGCGGCTACCCCAAATTTCTCCATGGAAGTCACACATGAGAGTCATGAGTTTCTCACATTCATGATACCGCATATAAACCAGGAACACGACGTCAGAGAACTTCCTCTTGATAACCTCTTTTGTCCATAGTTTGATTCAATTTAGCAGAAGAGACATCAAGACAAGGGGGCAGCCACCTCTTCTAGCCCTCCTGTGACTACAGGTGATCCCCCCAGATGCATCTCCTCTTCGTCCCCCTGTTTGTGCAGTGAATTGACGCCTACGGACTGAACACTTGATACCTGTCTCACCAGATACAATCGGCAAAAACCTTGTTTTCTTATATTCCTTCAAAAGGAAACTAAATCAGTTGTAGGTGACTTTGCAAAATTAAGTACTGATTAAAAAAAAAAAACTGGTTTACCTTCTACCTTTTCAGACAGGGAGTAGAGAAGGAAAGAGGCTAACTCAATATCAATAAGGGAAACAGCCCCGTAGAATTTCCCAAAGAACTGAATGGGACGGTCACGAAGGATGAAAGCAATAAGAGAACTGGCTTTGCATCCCTGCGTGAGCTCCGCTGAGATCTATTATCCACCCATGTGTCCACCTGCCTGTCTATTCCACTATCCACATGCACCCACCGTCTACCATCCATGTCTGTCTATAAACTATGTATGGAGGTGGCGATACATCCATGTTTAAACTTTCTTCGTTTTGTAGGTGTACATGGTACTTGTGGTACACTCTGTGCTTCTATTATATTAACAGGGACCTCACAGTCAACAAAGACCCACTCTAGCCTGCAGCGTTTGTGCAGACCAATGAGTGATTATAAAGACAATTGCATGGGATAAACACTGACAAAAGGGTTAGCACAGGTTCTCTGGGGACTCAGAGGGGGGATACCTGGGGAGACCAAGTGGATGGATAAGCATTAAACAGTCAAGCAAGGGAGGAGAAAGAGCAGGCAGAGAACAGAATGCACCAAGATGTAGAGATAGGAGACGGAAGTCAGAACCTGGTCAATCAGGAAAAGCGTGTGCAGGACCAACTTAAATCTCTGGGTCCACTTTGAAGTTGTTTTTCAACAAACGTAGTGGATGTAATTGGAACCCCGCCCAGAGCACCTGCAATCCAAATGTAAATACTGTGGTGTGTTTTAATTTGTCTTTCCAGAAAGAGGGGAGCGCTGATGTCGTGTAAAACATTCCGATTGCCAACACAGACTTGAGTGTATTGTCAGTTTATATTATAAACATGAGTGCTGGGATGTCATTTGATGCTATCTGGAAAACAAGTTCCTGTTAAGGGAGGGTCTGGGGGGAGGGAAAGAAGGAAAGGTCAAAGGGAAAAAGTCATCGCAACACTAGGTGTGTGCATTCTTGGTCACCACTGGGAGAGTTTGCTTTTCCGTTGACTATGTTGCTCTCCCAAGTGAAAACAACGGAGAATTTCAGTTATTATCCAAGTAGGATTAAGAATTTGGTTTCCACACTGACGCAGGGATCTAACACACTCTCCTCTTTGGATTTGGTCTTTTAAACACAGCCTATTAAAAGTTGCTTTAATTGGCGTTTTGTTAGAAAGTTAATGCAAACTTACCAAAAATAGCTTATGGGAGAAGCAGATAAGAACACAAAAGAAAAGTACATTCTAATTGCACAATTCCTTTGCTTTCATTCAAGCTTCTTTTCAAAGGCAGTTTTAAAAATAGTGGCTCGATAACTTAGCCTTCGGCAGGCTGGTCTCCCCGAGCCTCCATGATTCCAGGAGGGATCTCACTCACTTCTGCTTCTATATTGTTGGTGAGGAGGCTTTCTTATTCATCCAACCAATACTGTCGATGATGCCTCACAGATCTCTCCTTGCTACACACAATCCCAGTTTGTCTGACTCCTTTCTGTTTACCCCTTTTCCAAGAAACTACATTTTCATGCGTGTCCTTTGAGAACAGCTTAAAATTCTGTGTCAGGGAGGTTTCATTGCAGGAGACTTTTATTCCTTTCACAAATGCACAGTCACATGGCCTACCTTGTGCCAAGTAACAAAGGTACAATGTACATGTAGTCCTCTCCTCCAGAAAGTTCACTGTCTGATGCGCAAGGCAGACGAGCAGAAAACTAGAGTAAAATTCAGTATGCAAAGTGTTAAGGAGCTATACAGAGACAAAGAGAAAGACAAAGGAACACAGCCCCGGGGGGAGGGCAAAGGGACATTTCAATTCCCGCTACCCAAGACACAGTAGGTCTTATATGCCATGAAGTAATATTGATCCCATGGTTTACTGGACTTGTCCAAAACCTCTCTGATATTTCCTTTATTTGCATACTCTTCATTTGCATATTCTCTTTGCACAATAATTATATCATTACTTTTTTCCTGAAGCCACAAAGGAGCCATTGAATATTTAAATTAAAATCGACCTAATTTGGCTACTGGCTCTGTCTCCCTGGCTGGATTTCTTTTCCCGTTCTGCCTTGCACTCTTCCTTTTACATGTACCTTGCTCCTGTGCAAACCCACACATCTGCTGGAGCAAGTGTACTGGCAAGACTGTCAAGTATGACTCAGAGAGCACAGCGGCCATCACAGTCCATGATCGCCACCATGGCCGTCATGGAGACCATCACATTTGTGGAGCACTTGGCGAAGATGTTCAGTGTGCCGTATGTACATTTCACCAACACTTGTAAGGAAAACTCTTAACAACTCCGTGAAGATGGGATTATTGCCTTTGTTTTGCACGTAAGGAAGTAGAGCTGAGGCAGTCAACACTTGACCAAGGTCATTCAGCTGGGCCGTACCTGAGCCCTTCTTATAAGAACTGAGACACAGGCTGAGAATGAGGGATGGACTCTCTTCATCAAAACTAGAGCAGAGTCTGGCTCAAAAGATTGGTGAGACTAGGAGTTGTTCTGGAACTGCTTCAATCCCTCATTCCTGCATCAATTCTAAGAGTCCTGGCTGGGGGAAGGGAAGCAGGAAGCAGGTAGGACTGACGAGACAACTCTGAGTTCCCACCCTGCAGCTAGGAGGACTGTTCCCCCATCTTTGCTCACCAGGCTCTACACTAATCTCATTTGACATGTCAGGGTTGCTTAACCTCTAATGGAGAACCAGCTTTGTTCAAGATTCTGTAGAGACAAAAGGCCGGCAGGGATTAAAAGCCAGGCTTCTGAAGTAGTGCAGCCTATGTCCCCTTGTTCAGCCAAGGCTGCAGGCAACACATTAGCCGAAAGTTCTGAGTGTCAGGTCAGCTCTGCTCTGGTCACATCTGCTGTCTCAGTTCTGGAAATAGAGTGTCCTTTTCATCCCCAAGGCCAACTGCTCACATGATGGCCCAGTACTGGTCCCAGGCCCTAGCCTCTATTTATCCCCCCTGAACATCAAGATTGATAACTGGATTGCTACCCCGATCCCTGGGCCTAAGTTTCCATTAATTACACATTACTTTCATTATCCCCAATATTTCTAACACTAAATCCCAAACTTTCTCTTCCATGTCTTCTTCTCTATTCTCAGATAGAAGCTTCTGCTAGAGCCAAACATGAAGTCTGAGCCCAGCTCTTTGATGTAAGACCTAGCTGTTGCTACTCCCTTACCACTTACTAAAGTCTAAGCAATTCCGGGTCCCATGTTCCCATTATTATTTTTCTCAAGCTTAATTTTATTATCTTACACACACTGACCCTGATGCTAAGTATAAGAGAGGATTAGGACCTGACACCCCACAACCTGCATAATAAAGTCTCAACATCTTGATACACAGAGTGTGTCCATGATCACGTGAACCTCAGCAACCTCTCCAGCCTCCGCTCTTACCATCATCCGCTACACCTGTGATGACCCAGGACCACCAAACTGTGTGAACTTCCCTGAGCACACCATTTTGTTCAACCCACTCCCCATTTACATTTCCTGAGATATTCTCTTTTCTACTTGGCAAACTCCTCTTCAAATCTAGAGCTTACATCACTCTCGAGCTTCTTCTTGATAAAGGAGAAATATACCTTGAGACTAAGAGAGAAAGAAAGAGAGTATGTGTGTGTTTCTACTATCTACTGATAGTTGATACAATCTCTGCCCTTTTTGTGAATTTCTATGACTCCAATCACTTGTCCCCAGAGTTCCATCCAGTGGGTGCATTGGTAGAAACCTGAATCGAAATCCATTTGACTAATTAGCTAACTTATTCCAGGGCTATAAAATGACAGCTCTAGGGGCCCTCATGGTTGTCAACCATCCTTAATAGATCATGGTGCTCTTCCCTACAGAGCCCCGGGTCTCAGAACCCTTTGTAAAGTACTGCTCTAATCAATATGAAATGGAAATGAACCTGTGTTCACCAAAAGATGCCATGAGAACAAACATCCCGGGAGAAGATATTTGGAATGTACATAACAAATGATCAGCATCTAAATCTCATAGAATGCTGACAAATAAAGAAAAGACACATTTGCTACCTTCACTCTAGGAAGGAAGATTGCTGGTTGGGGGAGGCAGGGTGGGAGAGACTTGAGTTCCCTAAGCTTAACATTTGTGAACATAAGAAAAGAGCACCACGGGAACATGCAGCTGTTTGATGTCAACAGCAGGTGTGGGTCGGGCTGTGGCTCCACCTTGGCTCTGCTTCCTTGCTTTGTCCCAGAGCCAGCAGACTCCAGGCTCCTGCCAGCAACTTCGTGTGCTTCCGAGTAGCCAGCAGGGACTTCAACTTGATTTGGTTCTCCTTGGCCACTACACCTGTCAAATAGACCAAGATATTTACAGGTCAAGACCCTTACAGGGGAGCCAGAAAGGGATGACCTTTCGGAACCAGCACAGACACGAACATTTTGACGGTGAAGAAATTCCAATGGTTCTGTCTACTGTGGCAGCTGGGATTTGGCCATAATATAGAAGACGCGTGGTGAATGCCGTTGCAAGTCATCCAGCCATATTTCTTGCTAAATTGTTGTGCTTTCAATGGTGAGTCCATTAAACTTCTCTTTTATTAAGCTTCCTTCAACTATGAAAGGGACAAAATTGTCAACAGACTAGTCTCCTTAAAAGGGGACCTGAATAAAGAGGGAAAGATTGGGCCGAGGGATATCAGGATTCCCTCACTTGACGTTATAATGCTGGTCCTTTTGCTATAATGTTCTGAGAGGTGATCAGTGTTGGCTCAAAACCAGAATGATGGAACTGTGAGATTATCTGTAGATTGATAGCATTGCATGCAACAAAATGGTCAGACTTTTGTGTCAGGTGGCTTCAGGGTCTGCAAGTTCCAGGACTAGGGGTAAGTGTCTGAATTTCTGTGATCTTTGGCTAACTCAATTAGAAAACCAGGTGAAGAATGTCTCTTCCTAAGGCTGTTGCAGAGGGGAAATGAGATCCCACTGTAGTGTAGGCACTCGGTAGGTGCTTATTGGGTCTGTTGCCTTTCCTTATTAGCACTCCTAAAAGAAAGTGAAAGAGCATGCTGACCTAGTGGACCAGTAGTAAAAACCATAGACCAACTTTAAAAATGCACTTTAAGGAAGTAGGCATTGGTGACATGCTTCCAGAACCAATTATTTAGGAGAATGGCGTCAACGCATGGTGGGCATGCAGGAATGTAAGCTCCCTGGGGCCAGGGACCTTGATATTCACTCTCTGTGGATCTCTAGCACTTAGCTCCACAGGAACACAAAGCTAAAATTCTCTGAAAAGTTTTAAAAGCCCCTCTAACAGGCATTCAGTAAATAGGTCCTATGAATCATGACCCTGGCAAGAGAACTTGGAAGACATGGCACCTGGTACGTAGCAGATACTCAGAATGAATAAGTAAGTTAATGGTTTGATACACTCATTTCCTCGACACCTAACCTGGAAAAAAATGGGGAGTACCCTTTTCCCCATTTTACAGATAAGAAAACGGAGGCTCAGAGAGGTTCCCTAGTCTATCCAATATCATGTAATTAATACATAATGAAGCAGGAATTTGTCTTCAAAGCCATTTTTCTTAAGTCTAACACCAGCCAGGACTGATAGGGTCTGACTCTGATTGGACAGTGAAGGGGAGAAGGGGGGCTGCTGTCAGGAGTGTTCGGGGTGGCAGGGGCCCAAAGGGTATAGTGCCAGGGGGAAAGGTTGTGGCACAGGGTGGATGGGCGGACACAGGGGTTGTGCTACATCAGGGCTCCTGGCACAGAAGAGATGAGAGCAGACACTGACAAAGACACCCCGAGAGAGAGGCAGCTGGGGAGGCAGGAAGCTGTGGCTTACCCTCGGAGGGCCGAGGGGGCCAGAGAAGACGACGCCATAGAGACGGCCACACATAGAAAGGAAGTCTCTGGCAGATGATTGTCCCTCCTTCTTGAGGCTCTTCATGAGTTTTCCTTCTCTTGGGCTGTGTTCTCTGAAATCTCTTGCACAAGGAATTTCCTAAAATGAAACATCGCAGCATTTACTGTCCTATTCACTCCCGCCAAGAAGGAGTGGCGTAAATAGCTCACATCATCCTTTTTAGGCTCATGTTGGCAGAAATATATTAGCAGATATAATTGTCTGACACTTCGAGGAAGTGATGTTGCAAAAATAGGAACCCATGAAGAGGGAGAGAGAGAAAGAGAAAACACCTGACTCACTTTCCTTCCTGTGGATATTTATTTTAAAGACAAGGCTTTTTTTTTTTTCCTGGCCTCAAGTTGCTGGCATAGTTAGATACCTACTTACAATGCGCAAGATAGCATCTTGAGAACCTCTTCTATCTGTCCTCGAAAACTTCAGTTTTTCTTTCATTATCATGAAATTTTAGAGTTGAGAAGGATACTCCCCATCCAGAGCCTGAATCCTCTCCCTGTGCTTTTACCCAAATTCAACCAAAACTACTCAGTGACAACAGGAACACCGCCCCCCCCCCCACCATAGGCCTTTGCCAAGTACAATCTGATCATTTTACCTCTGCTTATACACCTGCGGGAGCTCCCTTGTTATCCGGATGAAGAGCAAAAAGCCTTAGCAACCTGGCCGAGGTCCCACTCATCACAGGGGCTCTGCCCCTGCTGCTACCTGTGTCAGCCCCACGCCCAGTTAAACCCACCCCACCAGTGCGCTCCTGGATACAGCTCGCATGGGCTCACAAGGCTGACTGCTACATTTTCAAGAATGTTATATGCTGGTCGTTAAACAACTTTTATTTTAGAATGAAATAAATTATATTAAAACAAAGGTAATAAATACTCAAAATATATAATTTTCTGATTATTTTACTACATTGCCCTACTCTCTATGCTTGTTTTCCACGTTTATTGAGAGAGAAAAATTGACATATAATCTTGCGTATGTTCCAAGTGTACCTGTGCTGGTCTGATGTACTTATATATTGCAAAATTATTACCACCATAGTGTTACCTAGTCTCTCCATCATATCACATAATTACCATTTCTTTCTTGTGGTGAGAACACTTAAGATCTACTCTTTTAGCAACTTTCAATGTGCCCGTGTATGTATATACACATATATATAGAGAGAAACTTTATATATATATACATATATATATGTATATATATATACATATATATATGTATATATATACACACACACAATGTTTAAAAAATTTTACAATAATTACAATAAATATATATATTTACAATATTGTGAAAAACTATATATTTATATAGATATATATTCATAGTATTATAAACTATAATCACCATGCTATACATGATATCTACTGAATTTATTCATCTTATAACTGGCATATTGTACCCTTTGACCAACATCTCCCCATTTCCTCCACCCACCTCCCTGGCAACCACTATTCAATCCTCTGTTTCTATGAGTTCCGTCTTTTCAGATTCCACTTTATATATAAGTGATATCGCACAGTATCTATGCTTATAAAGTCATTTCTGTGTGATAGAAGTGCTGAATAATTGTGGCTACAATACTATACTATACTATACTATACTATACTATACTATACTATACTATACAGTTACTATACTATACATTCCTCATTCAGACACGCCACATTGACAGCCTGGAACCAGACATAGAGAGAACATATACACCATGGAAACTGGCAGTTGCTACACATCAGGCCTTGTCCTCTTTCCACTCCCCCCAACCCCCACAGAGCCAGTCGTTAAACCTTTAGCTGCACACCATTGCTTCAATATCATCTCCATCCTCGCTTCCCGTGGCTGCCTTCTCTGAACCCTAGTCTAGGTCAGATCCTCATGTGTCATGACTTCATAGGTTTGAGTCCCTTTCTTGCAGAGTCTTCTCGTTTTGTAATTACACATTAACAGTGAATGGCACTATTAAATACGTAAAATCTATTCTTATAGAGCAGAACTCTTGCTGGGTTTTGCACACTATTATAATACCCCTGGCAACAAAATGATGCGAAGCTCATAAGAAATTCTCAATAAACAACTGTAGGGTAATAGCAAACTCGAAATTACAAATATGTAACTTGAGTTGAAATATTCGTGCCCTTTTAAGGGAGAATAACAATTTATTATCTTAACACACGAATGAGAATTCTTCTTAGGAAGAAATTACCTTCTTTTTGAGTAACACTGATAAGCTCTTTGAAGTTAAAAGGAATGCCTCCTGAGGACTGGGGTTAGCAGGAGCTAAGGCACAAAGGATGTGGCTAAACGCCCTGCGTGAGAGAAGAAGAGTGGGTAGCCTGATAGCATGAGACTGGAGGAGTATGGGCTGTGAACTCACCAGTGAGAAATCCCCTGTGGTTGGGTGGCCAGAGAAAGCTTAAGAAAAAAGTGGTCTGGTATTTCATTGGCAGTTTTTGTTGACTTGAAGTAAGTAACTCTCGGCTCTTCTCTTCCTCCCTCGCCTGGCACAAGATGTTGTGTGTGGGTACATGAGCGTAAATTAGAGGAAGGTCTACATTTCATGCTTGAATTGATACTACAGTATGTGTTGGACGGCAAAATAATTCGTAAACTGAAATGATTGAGTATATACAAGAGTTGAGAATTTGAGGTAGTCATAATCAAGGAAGACCAGGAATTTAGGAAAATCTTGGTGGTTTTCAACTTGCAGCTCATGAGGCAAATAAGATTATAAGTTGTTCGTTGCCATTAAGTTTGTTCTTCAGATCTTCAGGTGCTGGAAGACCGGTAGTGGTCCTGTTTCTAAACCTAGAGACCAGAAAATGCTTAATTTGTGTCTGAAAGTCCCCTTTGAGGAAAGGGAAAGTTTGGAGTCAGCCAGACCTATATTCAAATGCAAGATTAAAAATGCATTAACCCAAGGGCGCCTGGGTGGCACAGCGGTTAAGCGTCTGCCTTCGGCTCAGGGCGTGATCCCGGCGTCATGGGATCGAGCCCCACATCAGGCTCCTCTGCTATGAGCCTGCTTCTTCCTCTCCCATTCCCCCTGTTTGTGTTCCCTCTCTCGCTGGCTGTCTCTATCTCTGTCAAATAAATAAATAAAATCTTTTTAAAAAAATGCATTAACCCAGTTCAAGGTCATTATAATCATCCAACAAGAGCTACTGGAGGCTGAATTAAATGGGATCGGGAAGAGAGGAGGGGCAGATTTTAAGATATATTTTGGACATCACATCATCAGTAACACTTGTTAATAGATTAAAATTGAAAATGAGGAAAACAGAGTAGCTGTAAAATCACTTAGATTTCTGAGTTTAGCTTCTGAGGGGATGGTGGTATTTAGTGAAATGGGAAAAACTTCAGGAGCACCATGGTGCGAAGGGAAATGTGCACAGTGTCCGTTCGGTGGCGCAGCGATGGTGGCATGGATGGCCAGAGCTGTTGGATGCCAACTTTCACTTAGCCGTGGATGCCCGGAAATACTCACGGTGAGCGGGCGTGATCACGATCGCACTGCCACTGCCAATACACTCACTGGCTGTACCTGTTGACTCCTGCTCTTCAACTCACTTTGTGCTGATCGCATCCTGTGGGTTAACTTGGATAAAGTTAGAGGTTTGAGTCATATGAATAAATGTTTATATTTCAAATCTATTTCTTCTTGAGAAGCAAATGGCAGTAAAACTATCGGCTTGAGAATGCACACAAAAACTGTTCTGGGAAATTTCCAATATGCATCTTTCATGACTTATTTATCTAATCTTTCTCACTTGCCAGAATTATACATTAGACATTGAATGAAATGTGGTCAAGTCAATATTATGAAGGAGAAGGGGCAGAGGGGACAGGTAATTGTATATAAACTACCTTTTTCAAAACATGTAATATTGTTCTTGTAGTTCAAGTTTTAATGAACATCGACGTAAACCAGGGCACCAGGAAAACACAATTCAGATGTGACTTCAAAAAGCTTACAGTATCAAGAAGCCACAGAGACACTTATATTCAAAGTTACAAAGTGCCAAATGAAATATAAATAGACAAATTCGGAAGCGGGAGGAATCATTTTCACTTAACAATGATCCAAAGATTTGAGTATGTGATACTAATGATGATTACGTACTGTCAGGAAACCAACAGAAATCATTATAAATTATGCATATGGATTGAGGCATATGGCAAAAAAAAAAAAAAAAAAAAGGCTCCAGAAAATAATGAGTCACTGTATGAAATAGTTAAACTAAGATATGTTTGGGACATGATAAATAGAGAATAATATCACAAATACAAGCTGAAATTATGGGAAAGGATGCATCACAGGCCAGGGATCATAACGGGCAAACCTGAGCCATTAGTTGGTAAAAGCGTTTATTGACCATGGGGGAACGTGGACATCTTGCTGATTTAGGCATTAGGTCAGGTTATTCCCCAACATTAAGGTCATCTATACGAATGGAATGTAACTATACAAAATGTGTGGTATGCGTACGTTCTTCTAAACACAATTTTGCAAATACTGACTTGGAGGAGACAGGAGAGGTTTTGTGTGGGAGATGTGTCAGGGTTTCCTAATGTCACCACTATTGACATTTAGGGCAGGACAGCTGATATGCAGGGCCGTTCTGTGCATTGTAGGATTTTTTCTAGAATGCTGTTCCTGTCCCCTAGTCAACTAGAGGCCAGAAGCCCTTCTCTAGTTGTGGCAACCAAGTAAGTCTTCTGACATCATCAAATACTCACTCAGAGGCAGGAACTGTTGAGCTCAACCCACAAGACATGAAGGATTTGAGAGACTCCTATAAGCTCCTAACCACAGGATCTGGGGCACATTTCCTGAGCTTTCTTGCTTTAGTGGCCTCATTTCTGAAAAAGGCATAATATGGGCAGGTGTGTCACGGGGCTACTGGGAGAAGCCGGTAAGGGGGTGCACTTGACACTGAGAAGTGTGTCTGGCACAAGGGAAGGAGTTAACCAATGTTGTCCTAGATGCTCCGTGTCTCTCCCATCATGCCTCTGTGTTTGTGCAGAATCTCAGGTGCACAAAATCAAGTGGAACCTACTCTTCAGATCATGGGACAACATCAACATGTGTTTGAAGGGCCAAAGCTTCTTTCTTTCTTTCCCTTCATCACTCATTCCTTCTAATGTGTTTCCTTTCTCGTTTGGAGGAAACTCATTAGATTGGGAGTCCCTATCATCAAGTACTTTTGTGCATATGTATGCTTTTAATTTAAATAAATTTCATGGAGCAAGAAACCTCCCTTCCTTCCTTCCTCCCTCCCTCCCTCTCTCTCTTTCTTCCTCCCTCCCTTTCTTCCTCCCTCCCTTCCTTTCTTTCTTTCTTTCTTTCTTTCTTTCTTTCTTTCTTTCTTTCTCTTCCTTCCTTCCTTCCTTCCTTCCTTCCTTCCTTCCTTCCTTCTTCCTTTCCTTCTTTCTTTCTGACCTAAGACTAAGTTTTAATATTGATCCAAGATACCTCTACGTCAGTGGCTCCTGACCTCAAGCATACATTAAAATCTCGAGGAGGTCTTGTTAAAACAGTTTGCTGGGCCCCACCCCAGATTTTCTGATTCATTAGATCCGGAATGGGGATCTGCTTCTAACAAATTCCCAGGTGATGCTTATGCTGCTGGTCCCAGCACCACAGTTGGAGAGCCATTGCTCCAGTCTATGTCTTCTGGCTGGTGCCTTAGGACTGTACTCATTCATTCTTCTAATGGTGGATGACCTAGCCGTCTCCACTTCTCTGACCCCAGAGACAATGCTGCAGTCAGCATCATCCTTGTGCCTGTCCCTCACACACTGGGTGTGACTTTCCCTAGCTCTGTACTAAGAATGGCATCGCTGGCCCCTGGGATGCGTGTGTGCTTATTTCATTGGGTACTGCCCGATCACACTTTGGAATGGCTGAGCCTGGCTATGCTCCCACTAACTGTGCCCTAAGAGCTTTAGCCCCATTTAACAGAGGAGGAACAACAAATCAAGAAGTTAACGAAACTAAACTGACTCCTTCTGCTCCGACCGTTAACACAGCTGGTGAGTGAGGAGTCTTTGTGCAAACCCCAGCGACTCTGCCCTGCTGGTGGCTTATACGATGATCTTTCAGTGGCTTTAAGTTCCACCACAGAATCTTCCACAACTCTCAAACTGACCTTTATTTTTCACCTTACCCTAAAGTGTGTGCATTTACCCTTCCTGGACCTCACAATCGCATGCTGGCAAAAAAAAAAGCCATCATTTTGTTTAGAATTTTACCAGTTAAAAGAGTAAAGGCACCTGGTCTTTGTGAGTTTCCCCAGAGCTGGATTGGATGGCCCAGCCTGGTCAAATTCCAATTTTTGTATGGCATGAGTCAATTGCTGCGACATATCCCCCATCCCTCTTCACCGAGTCTCAGACTTTTGCCTTGACCTCCACAGACTAAGAGTGCTGTGTCTAAGGAAAGAGCTCCAGACTTCATGTGATATTCCATAAATACCTATGTTATGTTGGCCTGTCACTTGCATGGTGACCTTAAAAAAATTACCCTTTACTCATGTCCATTAGAGTTAATAAACGTCTTCATGGCAATGGTCTCATTTGCCTTTTATCACCTCTGCTAAGCAATACCAGGTAATGTCATATTCAAGTGGAGGATAAAGCTCCCAGTAAGGGGTTCTAGGTCACGTGGTTTATAAGAGATGGGGCTAAAATTCTGAAGTGGGCGTGTCCTTCCCCCTCCTCAGTACTCTGGAACATCTCTGGGCTTCAACTTTTTTCTGCATAAAATGAGTAGGTTCAAAAAGTTGTTGGTTTTTAATCTTTAATAATTTTATAATTGAAATCTTAATTACACCATATGTAGGCTGACTTGTGTCTCCCCCACATTCATAATCATAACCCCCATTATCTCAGAATGGGGCACTATCAGGAAATGTGATCTTTGCTGAGGTAACTAGTTTGAATGAGGTCATATTGGAGGACGGTGGGCCCCTCCTCCAATATGACTGATGTCCTTATTAAAAGGGGAAATTTGGAAATAGGCATACACAGGATCATATAGCAGAAATCAGGGAATGGCACAGATAACCAGCAAACCACTGGAAGCTAGAAAACAGGCCTTCTCCTACAGCCCTCAGAAGGAATCAACACTGCCAACACCTTGATTTCAAACTTCTGGTCTCCAGAAGTATATGAGAATAAATTTCTGTTGTTCTAAGCTCCCCAGTTTATGGTACTTGGTCATGGCAGCCCAAGGAAAAAATGCACACCCTAATATATTCAGCACGTCGCAATCGGTAGGTCTCTTTCCTTTCAAATCTAGTTCCTACATGTTACATAGAATGTCCCTTTAACTGGGGGTGGGAGTAGTGGGGGAAACGAGGGTAGAGCTTTCTCTTTCTGCATCTGGGACCCATCAGAGGTAATCACTCCTCATCACTAAGGAAAGGTACAGGTGTCTTTGCAGGTGTTGTCAAGCAAAAGCGTAGAGAGAGGAGGGCACCCTCTTCTTTCCATTCCAGAGACTGTCTTCCTCACCCAACTCTACCTTGAATTCACACTGCACCAAATGGAGGCTGGGTCCCAGGCAAATGTGCCCTAAATTGATATAAACCTGTGAGTCCCAGGCCTGGTATAAAGCCACAGAAAGTGGAGATTGTGTGTCTGCATAAGACATTAGAATTAAACAATCTTTAAAAAAAAAAGTCTCACCCTATGGTGCACGGTTAGTCAGGCCTGGCTTAAGCAAAAGACATCTTCAACAAAAGGTCGTATTTGCCATCCCCAGGTTATAGGAACCTGGAGAAGGATTATGCCCCTTGTCTAGGTTGTCTGGCTCTTCCACGTCACAAGGGAAATAGACCGTGAGTTCGATGGATACAGGGTCAGGGACACACCCACTTATGCTCTGTCACTCCTTGGCTGACCCTTAGATTTCCCCCAGAGGCCTCTCCCCTCTTCACCTCTTTCTCCACAGGTGTACTGTCTCCACCCTCTTCCCCAGGATCCAGCAACACTACCTTCAAAATAATACACATAGTTTGCCTGCCAGTACCCTCTTGGGTCTTAGAATTTTTCAGTCCCAGACAATTGCATTTGAGTGGCTTTTCTCTTATCCCCCATAGCTAAGCTCCCCACCCCACCCCCAACCCTGAGGGAAGTATGGTTCTGGGCATGAGGTCTGCTGAGTCACCAGGAAAAGGGAAGGCTCCCTTCCCACACAAGGGTTGAGGGCTTGGAAAATAAATCATGGAAGAAATCATGGAGTCACGTGAGCCCTGGGCTGCATCCGCTCCTGCCGTGGAAGGTCTCCAAGCAAATTCATCTCTTCATCATTGGAGCTCTTCCTTTCCCAAAGTCCCATCTGATTCATTCTTTTATTTACCCAGTATTGAAGACCTACTGTGTGCTGGGCACTATTCCAAGGACTTAGCCCACAACTGTGAACAAAAAAGATAAAGTTCCCTGTTCTAGTGAGGTTGATGTTTCAATGGGTGGGGGTGGGGCACAGAAAATAAACTGCAGATATAATAATCAGGTGAGACATATACTCCAGGAGGTGATTTGAGCTATAAGAACAATAAACGTAGAAAAGGAAGTGAGGATATGGAGACACTGGATCACTCACGCTTTGCTGGTGGCAACGTGAAGTGGTACAGGAACTCCGTACAGCCACTTTGGTCTATGTCAGCCATTCTAATAGGTTACGTACTGATATCTCATTGAGGTTTTAATTTGCATTTTTCTAATAGTTAATGATGTGGAACATCTTTTCATGTGCTTATTTGCCATCTGTGCATCCTCTCCTGTGAAATATCTGCTCATGTCTTCAGCCCGTTTTCTAATTGAATTTTTTCCTATTGAGTTTTGAGAGCTCTTTAAATAGTCCAGATATTAGTTCTTTGTCAGATATGTGGTTTGCAAATGTTTCCTTCCAGTCTATAGTTTGTCTTTTATCCTCTTAACAAGCCTGTTACAGAGCAAAAGTTTTTCATTTTGATGAAGTCCGACTCATCCATTTTTTCTCTTATGAATTACGTTTTTGGTGTCAAGTCTAACTCTTTGCCTAGCCCTTGATCAGAAGATTTTGCCCAATTTTTTTCTAAAAGTTTTATCGTTTTACATTTTATATTTAAGGCAATGATCCATCTTGAGTTAATATTTATATAAAGTGTGAGACTTAGGTCAAGGTTCATTTTTTTCATTGCCTCTGGATGTCCAGTTACACAAGTCCCGTTTGTTGAATACACTATCTTTCTGCCATTGATTCATTTTTGCACCCTTGTCAAAAATGAGTGGGGCACATTTCTGTGGGTCTATTTCTGGATTCGCTGTTCTATTCCATTGCTCTGTGTGTCTGTCTGTCTCCCAATCTCACCATCTTCATTATGGTAGCCATATAATTCTTGCAATAGGGTAAACTGATTCTTATATTTTATTCTTTTTTTTTCCTTCAAAATTGTTTTGGCTATTCTAGTTCCTTTGCCTTTCCATATAAATTTTGGGGCAATCTTATCTATAGCTATGAAAAAAAATATTGTTGTGATCATGATAGTAATTGTGTTCAGTTAGTTCCCAGCATAATACACAAACAAAAAAACTAATTATATTCCATACACTAGCAATAATACATGGACACTGAAATTACAATACCATTTATAATCATTACAAAGAATAAAAGGACACTTAGGTGTAAATCTAAGAAAACATGGACAGGATTTGTATGCTAAAAGTCACAAAATGCTAATGAAAAAAATCAAAGGCAATCTAAATAAATGTAGAGACATACTTTTTTCATGGATTGGACGATTCAATATAGTGAAGACATACGTCTCTTCTATTTCCTTACTATTTACAGGGAAATTCAAATGATCTATTTCATACTGGGTGAATAGTAGCATTTTTTATTTTTTGAACAATTAGTCTGTTTCATCTGGGTTGTCAAATCTATGTATGTATCCCCTTATTATTCTTTCGATGTCATCAGGGTCTGTAGTAATATCTCCTCTCCTTCCTGATAGTGGTAATTTCTGTCTTCTCTTTTTTTTTTTTCTTGTCAATACTTCTTTTTTTTTAAAGAATTTATTTATTTGAGAAAAAGAGAGCAGAAGAGAGAGCAAGCAGGGGGAAGAAGCAGATGGAGAGGCAGAAGCAGACTCCCTGCTGAGCAGAGAGCCCAACATGGGGCTCAATCCCAGGACCCTGGGATCGTGACCTGAGCCAAATGCAGATGCTTAACCAACTGAGCCACCCAGGTGCCCCTCCTGGTCAATACTTCCAAAAGCTTATAAATTTGATTGATCTTTTCAAAGCAACAGTTCTTTATTTCATTGATTTTCTCTAATGTTTTTCTGTTTTCAATTTCATTGATTTCTGTTCTTATCTTTATTATTTCCATCCTTCTGCTTCCTTTGGGTTTATTTTGTTCTTTTGTTTTTTCCTAGTTTCCTAAGGTGGGAACTAGATTATTGATTCGAGATTTTATTTTCTGATATATGTAAGTAGGATTATAAATTTCCATCTGAACATTGTTTAAGCTATATCCTACAAAATTTTGTATATCACATTGTCATTTTCATTCAATTCAATGTATTTTGTTAATTTCCCTTAAAACATCCTCTCTGACTCATGAATTATTTAGAAGTGTGCTGTTGAATTTTCTAGTGTTGGGAGGTTTTCCTGTTATCTTTATTAGTGATTTCCAGTTAGTTGCACATGGGTCAGGGAACACATAACATAGGATTTGAAGTCTTGAATTTGCTGAGGTTTGTTTTATCACCCAAGACGTAGACTATCTTGATATATGTTTCATGGGTCCTTTCAAAAAGGTATTGTGACACTGTTGGGTGCAGTGTTTTAGAAATGTTGATTAGATCCTCTTAATTGATAGCACGTCAAGTTCTTCTATGTCCTTGATGATCTTCTGCCTGATTGTTCTATTAATTGTTGAGAGAGGGGTGCTGATGTTTCCAACTACAACAGTGGATTTGCCTATTTCTCCCTTCAGTCTTATCAACTTCCAGTTTCCATATTTTGCAGCTGTTTTTTGATCCATATACATTTAGGATCGCTACATCTTCTTGGTGGATTGGTCCTTTCATCATATATGTTTACCATATATGTTACCATATATGTTCCTGTTGGTGATAAGTTTTTCTCCGAAGTCTTCTTCATCTGATATTAATATAGTCACTCCTACTTTCCTTTGATTACTATTTGTAAATTAATTAAAATTAGATTAATATCTTTTTTAATCCTTTTATTTTCAACCTATCTGCGTTGTTATATTGGAAGTGAGTTTCTTACAGACACAGACAGTTGAGCCGTACTCATGAGTTTTTATCCAGCCTACCAATATATGTCCAGATTAAATGCGAATATGACTATCTACATTTAACATAATTACTTATGTTAGGGCTTGAAACTGATGTTTAGTTTTTGGTTTCTGTTTGTTCCTGCTATTTTCGTTTCTGTCTTCTTTTTCCTACCTTGCTGTGGACATTTTTTTTAATTACTTTTTTATTTATCTATAGAGTATTTGAGTATATCCTTTTGAATGGCTTTTCTAGTGGTTGCTCTAGGTATTAACAATATATGTACAAAGATTAACATGGTCTACTGGTGGTGTCATTTTACCAGTTCAAGTAAAGTATAGAAACCCTACCACCTCTACATCCCTCAACCCCCTCTCATTTATAATCAGTTTAAATATTTCCTCTACATACATTGAGAACCACACACTGTTATAGTTTTCACTTCAACCATCAAACGTAATTTGGAAACTCAAAAGGAAGAGGAAAGTCTATTTGTCCATATTTCAGCATACTGTATCTTTTTGTCCTTCCTGGTGTTCCAAGGTTCTTTTCTTTAACATTTCCTTTCTGTTTAAAGAACTTGTTTGAGCCATTTGTTAAAGTAGTATGCCGGTGTCAAATTCTGTTTTTCTTCACCTGTGTATGTCTTAATTTCCCCTGCATCCCTAAAACATATTTTTACTGTATATAGCATTCTGGCTTTATAGTTCTTTTTAATTTTTTTCAGCACTTGAAAAAATGTTGTGCCATTTTGTTCTGATCTCCATAATTTCTGATGAGAAATCCACTCCCATTTGAATTGTTTTTGCCCCAAGAGGTAAGGTACTAAATAATGTATTGCTACTTTCAAGGTATTTTGTCTTTAGTTTGCAGAAATTTGACTATGATGTATCTTGGTGTGGATTTCTTTGGGCTTACCTTGTTTGGGTTCACTCAGCTTCTCAAACATGTAGGTTTATGTCTTTTACAAAATTAGGAATTCATCAGTAATTATTCTTTTGGGTATTTGTTCAATTCCACACTCTTCCTCCTCTCTTTGTGGGAACATTCATGACCCCAGTGTTAGGTCTTTTGTTACAGACCCGCATGCCTCTGAGGCTTCCTTTGTTTGCTTGTTTGTTTCAGCCCATTTTTTTTGTGTTCTTCAGATGGATCTTTTCTATTGTCTTCCTTCCAGTTCACTGATTCTTCCCTCCTCTCCTTTCCATCCTGCTATTGAGCTCACCCCTTTAGGTTCTTGTTACTGCGATTGTATTTTCACTTCTAAAATTTCCATTTGGTTCTTCTTTATATCTTCTATTTCTTTGCTGAGAATTTTTATTTCTTTGCTAAGGTTCTTATTTTTTTTCATTTGTTTCAAGCCTGTTCTTAATTACTCGCTGAAGCATTTTTGTCATAGCTCTTTAAAATCTTTGTCAGATAATTCTGGCATCTCTGTCATCCCACTGTTGGCATCTATTGATTGCCTTTTTTTCATCAACCAGAAGTTGCTCATTCTTAGTATGATGAGTATTTTAAACTGAAACTTTACAACTTGGGTATTCGGTTCTAGGACTCTGCTCTTATTTAAACCTTCCATTTTAACTGGCATCCTCTGACACCACTCCAGCAAGGGAAGGGGAGGTGCTGCCTCACTGTTTCCAGGGGCAGTTTGAGAGTGGAAGTCTAGATTCTGCGTGTGGTCTCCATAGTATCCAGTGGGGTGAGCTCCTTGTTACTGCTAGGTGGAGGGGGGAGTTCTCCTCCTGATTGGGCCTCACTCATAACCCCCTGTTTGGGGGGCGAGGGGAAGGAGTGCTCATTATAACTCTCACTAGGCCTCTTTTGACACATCCAGCGTGTGGAAGGGTGGTGAACACCTCACCCCTGCCCGGTGAGGAGCCCACACAGTCTCCACAGACACTGTGAAGGGGAAGAGGCTCATTACTGCCTGGCAGGGATGAAAGTTCCAGCTCCCTCCTCAGCCTCCTCTGACACCACTTCAGCAGGAGTTTGGGGCCTCTCGTGACGATCTGGGAGGATAGAAGGCTAGCTCCTCACTCAGCCTTTGCTGGCTTGGGTGGGCCACAGTTGTTTTGTGGTGTTTGGGTACAATAAAGTGGTTCTTTTCTAGATGTTTTCTGTCTTGCTCACCTGCCCCTTTCCTGTTCCTCTGGGTAGTGAGGTTAGGCTTTTTTGAGGCTGTTTATGTCTGTGCCTGTTGGCATTTCTGAGTTGCTGGCTTCTTCAGCTCCAAGTCTGGGACATGTAAAGCAAAAAGAAAAGTCAGAGACTCACCACCTTGTTTCTTTTGGTGGTCTAGAAGTCTCCAGCCTGTCTACCATCTCCCCACATTTCAGAGTTTCCATATGCTTTTGTTAACATAATGTCTAGGGAGTTTAGTTGTACTTAGTGGAAAAAACAGGTCAAGGTCCATCTCTTCCATCTTCCCAGAAGGAGGAGTCTCCAGGCGTTTTTCAAGGTTCCTATAGAAATACTAAATTTCTCACACATTTGCTCTTGACTGAGACATTTATGTATTTCTTAATAACCCATTTGCTTGACTTTACCAGAAATCCAAATCTCAGAGCAAACAAAAAGTCAGCAGGAGGGGAGGGGACAAAGTCATAGGAGTTTTCCTGAGCCAGGAGAGTGTTAGTGTTGCCACTTATAAAGAAGAAACCTCTTGAGAATTAATTCAAATAGAAACTGCTTATTTTTTATTTAATATTGCTGAAACCTCAATTTGGTGGCATTCACTCAGAAATCCCAATTTTAAAAATAATCTTGCATGCTCAACTTTTGGTTAGATATCATTAAAAAACTTCCCTACCTTTTCAAACAGTAAAGACTCAGGAAAGGAACTCACTTCTTGATGACTCAGATCCTGATTCTAAGCTGCTGGGGTAGCTTTGCTTTCTCTCTTCCAGGCAACTGCAAGCTCCCAATGCCCTTGTTCACAGATGCTATTCCCACATCCCTAACCCCTGCTTACAGTGTTCTGGGGGACTGGAAATGAGAATACCATGCCTGGCAGAATTGTGGGTAGATCAAGAGCCAAATGCTTGAGTTGAGGACACAGGGTCTCTCCTACCATGCGGCAGGCAGGGAGGGGATTTGACTCACAGTGGTTTTGATAATTTGGGTGTTACTAAATAATTTAAACAATTCAATATTCTTAGTTATACTCTGGATGGCTGAAATTGCCAAACAAGCAGAAGTTAAAGCAAAAAAAAAAAAAAAAGTAGGAAAGAAAGAAGAAAGAGAAATTAAGTGTTATTTTTACAATGGTGGGTTTACTGTTATCCTGTTGGAAGTAAATTTGTGGACTGTTGGTATAACTCGGATAATATACGGATCCATTATGAAGCTCTTATTTTGAATACATCCTATTTTGCAGAGTCATGGTGAAGCATATTATCCACATTTTTTTAAATGAGAGAACCAGGTTTGGGGAGCTAAATGAATTGCCTGAGGTCACACCCGTTGCCAACAAAGTAGCTGGATTAAAACCAGTTCTGCTTTTATGTTTTCCAAGATGATAGTGTGGGATGGGTTGACACAAAATCTAGGTAAACACACAGACAATAAATCCCATGCTCCGTGTAACATGGCTATCTAAGAGTGCTTCTCAAACTCTAATGGGCATTTAGGATTCCAACACAGTAGGACTAAGACAGGCAGTTGTATTGCCTGTTTCTGACAAGCTCTCAGGTTTTCCTGATGCTGCTGGTGCACTCGCTCCACTTAAATAGCAAGGATCCAAAAGATCCACCTTGATAATATGTAAAGGGCAGGAATATGGGTTTGGTCTTTAATTGAAGGTATTTCAGGCAATTCATTGTTTCGGTTGGGGTTTTTTTTGGGGGGGTTGTTTTTGTTTTTGTTTTTTTGCTTTTAAAAAATGCAACATAGTCATAAAAATTACATGGCTGCTTCATTACCAATACTAAAACTGAATAGGAATGTTGATTTAAGGCAAGGAAAAAAATCTTAGGAATATAAATGAATTAAAAGAAAAATGTCTGAACATAAAAAAGAAAACTAATCACTTACCTATTACCAGTAGTAGTCAATATTCTTTAGCTTCATTGACCATAATTACTAAATCAAAAATCAGAATACATGATTTGATGATCCAACAAAAAATTAAAAAGTAAAATTTTGGTAATTAGGGTGACTTCTCCATTGAGATCTGGAATATTTCACAGTTAAAGGCATGGGATAAACACGAAAATAACCCCCCCCACACACACACACATACATATATACCCCACTATGAATGTGTTACCTAAAATACTTTAGATTAAAAGAGATCTAAGGGCCTAAGGATGTTTATATACTAGCTGCTATCCTGATTTTTGAATCTGCAATTTGTGTAAATCAAAACGATAACCCTCTGCATACTGATCTGAAAGAAAATATTTAGCCCTTTGAACAACATATATCTAAGTATGTTCTGGATGATTCTATTTTTCATGTCCCTGCCTCTAGTTTCTCTTAAGTAACACAACACATTCCAGTCAGCTTAAGTCCCAAGTAAAATCTTGCTTTGCTATTTAAAAAGTGTATTTCCAATTTAAAAAATGAAATTTCAACCATGATTTAGAGTCTCAGCTCCTCCCCTGCCCCCAGTGGAGAGGCTGCACACAAGAAAGGGGCTCTAGGTGGCATTTTCTCTTTCCCCTCCCAAACACTTTCTCCCACCCCTCCCCTCAGAGCCTACATGTCTAGGTTCAAAGCATGTGGAAAAAGAAAAAAAAGAGAGGTTGACAGGAAAGTTCTTGTTTGCTCAATAATGCTGTGAGCTGGTAGTCTGGGTTTGGCAGTTCTAACAAGGACCGTAAGGTATCCCAAAGAGGGTCAACCTCTAAGATACCACTCACCCTTGTACCTGTTTTTAGCCATCTCTCCCTGCAGTTCTCTGATGTGGATGATGCCCTCATCTTCCTCTGGCTTTTCTTATACCTTCTGTACCTTCTTTTCACAGAAGTCATTCACCCTTCTGGGTGCCATCTTGGTCAGGAGCTAAGATGGTTCCACACCAGCTCTCTCTTGGTCATAATACTAACGTTGTCTAGGAAAATACTCATTGACCCATCTTTTTCACAGAAAAATTCTTGAAGTACAGGATATCCAGCATAGTCAACACCCTCTCCCAGCACCCCACCCCCAGTACATCCATTTGCAGCTAATCGGCTCTTCTCTTACACTTCAGATTTGTCAAAGAAGACTCAGATTTCAGAACACTCTGACCACACTCCCTCCCACTGCAGGGGACTTAGAAACAATTCTCTGAGTGGTCCTGCCAAAGACCACCCCCCACCAGGTGTGAGATTAGGAACACCTACCTCTTCTCTTGCTTCTTTGTGAGGTATGAGGGTCTCACAGCTCGGGGTGTATTTTCCAAAAATATATATTCAAAAATTTTTTCTCACTTTCCACTCTGCTACCCTTTTGATACCCTTATGTGGTGTGACATCCAGCCAGCTTTTGATCATCTACTTTGAACTTTCTGCATATGATCTAGTACCTTCTTTGAAACGCAACATCCATTGTCTCCTGGTGCCTCAGCCAACATTCTGTTAAATATGCTAATGGACCTCTGGAATTCCCAAGAGTGTTTCTGAAATTCTTCCAGCTTCAAATCTTTTCATGGGACAGATCATAGTTCTGGTTGGGAGCACTTTTTTGTAAATACTTCAGTAAGTGGCTGGCACTGGAAAGGACATTAGAAATAATCCTTCCTTTAGTAAAGAAGATGATCTGGGGCCCAGAACGTGTATTGATGAAGTAAAGTCACCCAGGTTCTGAGCAAGAGAGCTGGAATGAGGCCATCTGCCCAACTGGCAGACTTTACCATGCAAGGGCCAGGAGAGAGACAGAGGTCTCAATGTTGGAAATTTTATAAAACGGAAGGAGAATAAAAATATCTTCTCTCTTTTTTTAATGGAATAACCGTCTTTCAAAACAAAAAGAGTTGGTGAAGAAAATATAAGCAGTATGTGTTTCCAAGACTCTCTGTTCCAGGATTCTCTGAGACATCTTGTTTTATGGATTAATACGTACTTTTATATTTCAAAATTATTTGGCAGCTATTCTTTGGAGAGCCTGTGCTGTGACTCAGCAGTATTAGGCTAGAAGGTCTTCTATGAGATGATCAGAGTCAGAGAACACTTTTTTTTTTTTCTTGCTAAGAAACCAATGGTTCTTGTGTTCATGTTGGAAACCAGGCCCTGCACTGCACTAAAGAAGCTCAGTACTCTGGCTGCCCCTAAAGCCCACAACATCAGTGCAACAAAGCAGTTAAGAGCAAGGATGCTTTAGGGTTTCAGACATGGGTTTGACCACTAGTTCACACCTTTAGAGAAAGGAGAGCATGTTGCCCACAAGTTCAGAATCTATTACATTGGTCTATAGAGTTTCCTCCTTACTGAGAGGCTAGGACCTTCACACCTTGAGCTGGAAACCACCCATAAGACCAAATCAGACCTTTGGGCTCTAAATGTCACTCATCCTATATTAATAGTCAAAGACCTCGAGCCCAGAAGGAGACATCTTTACAGAATCTGGTATCACATTCAAAGCAAATCGGCTCTCCTACCCAAATACCTACCCAACTACTCTAGGAGGATGCTCTCTCATCAACTTATTCATTTGGCTTTTATCCATCAAGGAATATGTGAAGAGGACCATATGAAAAATTAATAAGATAGGCCAGGAGTTTAAGGAGGTGACAGCATAAAGGGAGGCAGCCTGCCCCTCTCTTCTAGTACTTACCCTATGTAGTCTGAGAGGAACTTAGTGGTTCAAGAGAGAAAGCACCCTGACTTTGGGGTTGAGTACATCACAGCTCTGTTTTCAAGATACAGTGACTTCACGTCCTCAGTCAAGCTCCTTCACTTCCAAAGCAACAGTGTCTTTGGACGTAGAATGGGGATAGGGTGGTGCCTGCCTCAAGGAGGTATTGGAAGGATGAACTACTGAGTTAATACCGTCACATCAACGAGGACAGGGCCTGGCACACAATCAGTGCCCAACACACATTAGCTCTTGTCATTGGAAGGACTATGCCAAGGAGCACGTGCCAAATAAACACACAGAAAAGCCTGGTGTCCCTTCATTTCTTTATGAGTGCTTCTATAGCCCGCCATTTTCCCCTCTACATTGTCATCCTGGCCAGCTTCCCTTTCACCCTCCTCCCAGGAAGCTGGGCAGCCACCCCAGCACGAGCCGGTCTCTCATACCTGTCCCTCCTGATCACTCGTTGCCCTCAGACCGGGTAGCACAGAGAACCACCCCTCCTGATGCCTCACACCTCTGCTCAGAAATCCAAGGGGCAGCTATGGCCCAAGACCTCAATCTCTGCACTTTCTTGACTTACAATTCCCAGAGAGAGGGAGACCCGGGGTAGCTCTCTTTGGCTTATTACCTTGCAGAAATGATCCAGTCTAGATAGTAAACCACGTGCTTATTGTATCAGTTATAAGTAATGCTACATAACAAAAAACTCCAACCCAAGGACTTAATAAACATTTATTGAGCTTGTGACTTGGAGGGTTGGGCTTGGCTGAGCAGTTCTGGTCTAGTCCCCACTGCACTGCTGTGAGTTGGGTTCATGCCTGCATCTGTGAAGTCAGCAGGAATGTATGATGATGACTGACTGACCTAGAATGCTCTCACATGTCTGCAGTGTCAGCTGGGGTGGCAGGGCTACAGGGCCATGTGTCTCCCATCTTCCACAATTTAGGCTGGTATTATTCACTTGGTGGTCATTATGGCCTGAATGTCTATGTCCCCCCGAAATTCATATGTTGAAGCCCTAACCCCCAATGTGATGGTATTGGGAGGTGGGACTCCATGATGGGACTAGTGTCCTTCTAAGAGGAGGAAGAGACCAGACCCCAATCCCTCTATCATGTGACGACACATGTTTCATCTGCAAGCCAGAACGAGGGCCCTCACTAAGAACCAAATCAGCCAGCACCTTGATCTCGGACTTCCAGTCTCCAAAACTGTGAGAAACAAATGCTTATTGTTTAAACCCTCCTGTCCTTGTATTTTGTTATAGCGGCCTGAGCTGACCAAGCCAATGGGCCACTTGACAGGCTTCCAAGAGAGCTAAGGAATGGATGCAAGGTTTCTTGAGGCCTAAGCTTGAAACCGGGACGTACTCCTTCCACTTCATTCTACTGGCAGAGTGAGTCTTGAGACAGCTTAGACTTGGGGTGCAAGGAAGTAGAGCTCACCACTTGAGGGGAAGAACAGGAAAATCATGTTGCAAGAGCCAGGCTGGAAAAAAAAAAAGGATGAGAATTATGACCTCTTTTGCTATCAATCTACCAATATCATCAAACTCAGAAATCAAAGTTTTAGAGTGAGAAAAATTCAAGTTTGAAATTAGCTGTGAGGTCTTGGGAAAATGATTTAATCTCCCGAAGACTCCATTTCTTCACATATAAAGTAGCAATAATAATCACACCACCCTCGCATGGCAGTTCCAATGATTAAACAAGAAAATTCCTATGAGTATGGTGTCTGGACATATTTAGCTATTAGGTATTATGGTGGTACTCATTAAACATCAGCTTCATAGGTATTTTATGTAAAGTACCTTCCAGTGAACAACATTTTTTGAGTCTCCCAAGGACTATATTTTACAAATGGAAATACAGAGTATAAGTGTCATTCTCAAAACTCCCCATGCCTGTCTGATACCATATCACTATCCACGATTAAGGGAAGCTTATTAATATGAAGCTTACTTACTAAAACTATTAAATGAGTATTTTTGCTTAAGTAGCGTATTTTAATGCTGCTTCCTACATTCATTCAAACTGACTTGTTAAACCAGACTTTTCAATAGACCTCTTCATTGCATAGAAAAACTCTGGAAAGACAGCTTCATAACATAATCACACAAGTGGTCTCCCTGGCATTTTGGCAGTCCCGAGTAGAATCTTGGTCTCTCCGCCTTTAACCTGTGACACCGTGACTTCTTTCTGTGACACTCTAAAGTCCAGGAATAAGGGCTGTTGATCTCTTTCATAAAACTTAAAATATCCTCCAATATCCTGAAAAGGCAATATTCTGTCTTATCCAGTCTCAGCTTTCCTGTGTATGGCCACCAGAGTGATCGCCTTAAAATGAGTGTCTCACAAGTCACGCCCCCCTTCCTTGAGCTCTCCCAAGCAGAGCTCTTCATGATCAGGCCTCTGCCCACCTCCTCTGCTCAACAACACCCCCCTGCCCTGCCACGCGCCTGTTGTATCTTGCTGCTCTCCATACATTATGTACACACACTGGTTAAAAGCATGGCTGTGTCTAATTCTGACTCTTCCCCTGATTAGCATGTAACCTTGAACAAGTTACTTATATTTCTGTGCTTAGGCTCCTTACCTTAGGATAGAAAAAATAGTCGTGTCCAAAACAAAAACTGGAGAAGAATTAATAGGTATAAAGCACTTAGACTTGTGTCTGGAAATAATAAATATTACATTAGCTATTCTTACTATTATCCAATATAATCATCCCAAAATGATACAGAATCATATTTCTACTTCCAGATGACAAATCCCTGTGCACAGAGAGATGAAACAGCAGCAATAAGTGACACAGATGGACTTTGAGGCCAGGTCTCTCCGACATTAGCCCCGAATGCTGTCCACTATGCCAGGCTCCGTCCTGCCACCCCCTCCCATCAGAGGCAACCATTGACAGTGCCAAGGCATCTCGCCCCTCTGTTCTACCACCTGGCAACCCTGCATCCCATCTTGGTCCAGTGAAGGTCCTTGGTCCTCCTTTACCTCTAGTGTTCAAGTCAAGTATCATTTCCTCCCTAGGAAATGGCTCACCCTCTCCACAAAGGCTTAGGCAACTTCCTCAGGTCTAAGCACATCCCGCACTTTCTGTCCTAGGGACCCATGCTGCGCTGTACTGCCATCGCTTCTGTACCACTTTGCTATAAGGTGCTTGAGGCTGACTACCAGGTCTCATTTCATCCCCTATCCCCTGAATGAATGAGTGAACCTTAGCTGTGTCCTAAGGAAGCCTGTGATTCTTGGCACTAGAAGCACCAGCTCAGAGACCTCAGAAAGGAGACGCATGGTGCCTTGGCCTGGTCAATGTCCAACTGGGCAATGTGAGATTTACTTTTTTTTTTCTTTTACCTGTGCAAAGGAAATAGCAAAACCCCTCCTGTGTAATTTAAAGATTTGGAGGAGAGATCAAATAAGGAAAATTAATGGGACAGCCCATGACATCAAAAGGAGATGTACACAGATGACCAGCATTTTCTTCTCCCCCTTGGGTCCCCATAGCTGATCCTAGACTCTGGATATATTCAGATGCCTCTAGAGGGATTGAAACAGAGTCTGACCCTTGCCCACCGAAACCCTGGAGTTTATGTTGGCATCCTGCTCGTAAACCAGGGAGTCCTGCCATGTGGCCCTGGGCTGGGAACTTCGGTGTGGAGTCAGCTCAACACAGAAACAAATCCTGGGATGGTTTCTAAGTGTCCCCCAAGTGGATCCCTTTAACCTTGAATTTATAGTAATAGAAGCACAACCCTTGGGAGGACAGTGGAGGTGCAGGAGTTCACACTCTACATGACTTTTCTGTGGAAGGCCCAGATGAGAAGCAGAAAGGGGGTGACCTGCCCCAAGGCACTCTTGGGCTAGAACTCTGAGGTCTTGAGGCTAGTGGGCATTCCACTATACTCATTTCTCATGTTCTTCCCTTTGGGCAGGTAATGCCTAGAATATCTTTAGAAATATGCAATCATGTTTACCCCTCTAGAGAATAGAACAAGACATTATTACAGACCCACCCCATTCCTGCTTCCTCCTGCTTCCCACAGCAGACAGGGCTGCTGATCCACAGGTGAAGAAACGGAGCCATCCAACAAAACAGCGGACTGGCTCACACAGTTCACGAAGAGTGACGCCAAAACCAGAACGCATAGCTTCTGAAACTAGCCCAGCGCCCCTCACCCAATGTGAACAGCACATTTGATTTCGTGCGACGGTGCCAAAGACAGCCATGCTGTCATTCCCAGAGACTGTAAATGTGTTTGTTGTATTATGTGGCAAAAGGGGAATTAAGGTTGCAGATGGAATGAGGTTGCTCATCAGTTGACCTTAAAATTGGGAGATTATCCTGGATTAGGTGGGCCCAGTGTAATGACAGAATCATTTAATGTAGAAGAGGGAGGGAGGAGAGAGGGTCAGAGGGATGCGACTTGAGAAAACTCAACCCCACGCTGCTGAAGATGTGGGAGGGGCCACATGCCAAGGAACCGGGGCAGCCTTTAGACGCTGATAAGGCTGAAACATGAATGCTCCAACAGAGCCTCCGGAAGGAATGCGGCCGTGCCCGCACCTGAATTTTAACCCAGTGAAATCCAGTTTGGACTTCTGACCCCCAGAACTATTAGTTTAAAAAATTACATTGTTTAAGCCACTAAATTTTTGGCAATTTGTGATAGCAACAAATAAAAAAGCAAGACAGTGTGTAGGTGTAACTAGTATTTCCCAAGGTCCTACCAACTGAGGAAGGACAAATGGGTCTCAACATGGAAGCATGTGTTGTGTTCAATCCTTTCTACGCTTATGGTAGAGGGAGTTTCAGCCTTCAGACCCCATTCCTTCCACCTTGTTACTACTGGTGATTCTTTGCTTCATGAAGAAACTTCCTCTGCACCTACTTCCCACACTTCAGCCAAACCATCCTGTTTCCTCTACACTCAGATACCACACTAACCACTTTGGTCCCACTGAGGCACTGGAGCCCTTGATGCCCCCAAGGAGAGTGCTGTTCCACCAATTCTTCCATTCACTAGAGTTCTGCCCTTACTCTCTAAGCCTCTCTTCCAGCCCCCCATGGACTAATGTTCAAGAACAAATCTGTGTGGCAAATACCATCCGATTTAGGATGCCCTGATTTCTGACCCCAAAAGCATTTCTGTTGATCAAGCATAGATCCCTGACTCCGTGGTCATCTGGAGAAGTGTACTGGGAGTTCCTTCCATTCTTCGTGGGACTAAGGAGTCTCAAGTCCAGATGGACACCTTTAGGGATGAATTTAAGAAAGGTAGGAAACCCAGTAGGGAGTAGATCTGCTTCAGTTTATATGCACTGCAAACCAACTGTGTGCCAGACATTTAACCAAACACTTTATGTAATCGTGTCATTTGTTTTTCTGAGTTCAGAGCTCCGAGCTTCCGAGAGTTAACTCTTCCCCGACCCCAGAGCCAGGAAGTAGTGTCTGGAACGTCAGGCGCAGGGAGGTTGGACTCCATGCCTATGGAGACTCCTTCTGCATCAGCTTCTCTGAGCAAATATGTCATAGCTGGAATGGGGAGTGGGTGTGCTGTCCTAGCAGCTTGTCCCTGCCAACCTGGGGGAAGGACGTGGATTTCCTCCAGAGTATGATTGATCAAGGGAAGGAGGGAAGAGAACTGAAGGTAGCACCATCCCCAGGGGCTCAGGGTAGGCAGCTGACATCAGCCAGTAAGGAAAAAAGATCCATTTTTAAAACAGCAGAAGAAAAATTAAACTTGCAGCTCCATCATTTCATATAAAAATCAAGGATGAAAATAAACATGGTTCCAAGTTATTTTATTCTGAATTTATTTTTAATGCCAATGACAACAAAATAGCTCTTTTATGAGTCATTTTACAAAACAGAAAACATGATTTCCTGAAATGGCATTTTACGGAAGCTTAAAGGAAACTACTATTTGACATGAGAAAGATGGAATGCAGCTAACTCTCTTCACCTGGGGGTCTTCTGACACCCCGCTCCCTAGAATGTTCTCACCTCTCTTTAGCTAACTCCCTCTTCTTCCCGCAACTCTCACTTAACGCTGTTATTTTCTCAGGGACTTCTCTGGTCACTCCTTATTTTATTTTTTTTTATTTAAATTCAATTAATTAACATATAGTGTGTCATTAGTTTCCGAGGTAGAGTTCAATGATTCATCAGTTGAGTAAACACCCAGTGCTCATTACATCAAGTGCCCTCCTTAATGCCCATCACCCAGTTACCCCATCCCCCACCCACCTACCCTCCAGCAACCCTCAGTTTATTCCCTAGAGTTAAGAGTCTCTTATGGTTTGCCTCCCTCTCTGATTTCATCTTATTTTATTTTTCCTTCCCTTCCCCTGTGTTCCTTGGTTTTGTTTCTTAAATTAGACATATGAGTGAAATCATATGATAACTGTCTTTCTCTGACTTATTTCACTTAATGTAATACCCTCTAGTTCCATCCATGCAGTTGCAAATGGCAAGATTTCATTTTTTGATGGCTGAGTAATATTCCATTGTATATATATATATCTATACCACATCTTCTTTATCCATTCATTTGTCAATGGACATCTTGGTTCTTTCCATAGTTTGGGTATTGTGGACATTGCAGTTATGAACTTTGGTGGTTACCTCCTCATTTTAAATAAGGTCCTCCCCTCCTCGGTTACATGCCCTCAAAGAACACTATACTATTTCTTCATTGCATTTCCTGAAATTGTGACAACTGTTCTGTATGTGTTTATGTGCGAGGCACTTAGACACATGGATGTGCAGACCCAGACAACCCTGCTCTGTTGGAGCTCACAGTCTAACTGGAGGAGAGGGATAGTTTCTATGTATCTCTCCATCAATTATACTAAGAAGTGCAGAATTCCAGAAAACAAATGGACTTCAGGCAAGAACCATGAAAGCAGATAGCAGGGCACATAGCTACTCATTCTTTCGCATTAAACATACACATAAACATATGTCTCCTTTATGAGATGTTGTCTGTCCTGTTTGGCACATAGTAGGTGCTCATTAAATGTTTATTAAAACACTTAATGAAATGGAAAGTAGCCACTTACAGCATGTGGCTAGTGATGCAGTTAATGCCTGTGGCTCCTGGTTCAAGGCTGAAGGCAGCAGGCCTACAAGATAAACATTTCAATTATCACTAATAATCCCACAAGGTACATGCCAACTCTCATCTTTGAGGTGGATTCCAAACCTAGTAAGTCACTTGCCTTCTTTAACTTAGCTGTTCTGTCCCCTGGGCTCTGCCCTGTTGACACCAGCTCCTTGAAGAAACGTGCTTGTTGTGACATGAGTTTTTGCTGATGTTCTTCTTAGTCCCTGGATGGTCCTTCTGATAGTCTTCTTCAGTCCATTTCTAAGGTGTTGGTCCTCCTCAGGCTTCACTCTCTGTTTCCTGCCCAAGGCCCAACATGTACCGAGCAAGAAGAGAAAGCTCGGTTGCCATCTAGATGGGAGTTCATTTACTTACTTTGCTGAGTAAGCACTCGTACAGCAAAGACTAAATTCCAGGCACTATCTTAGATGTTTTGTTAAATAATGATTGAATTATGGTTAATAACTTGCACAACTCAAGAGTAAGACATGACTGGAAGTAGAATTCCAGACTCATATCCAAGAAATGGTGGTGCAAATGGATGGTGTTAAGAGAACTTGGGCTGCCCCACAAACTCCTACAGCATCTCCTTTCTTGAGAACTAGCCAGTTGTCCATATCACTAAACACCACTGTGAGAAGCCCCTAGAGTCCCCACCATATTCATCTGAAATGTGCATATATCATCCCAGGCATATGTCCCAAGCACCCCCAGCCCTCCAAAATAGTGCCATCTTCCTCCTGCCTGCTCCATCTTATATGTTCCTGTAGACCCATCCAACCTGGCCACGGTCCTCAGCATCTCCCTCTTCACCTGCCTAGCGCATCAGTGCCAGTCCTTCCAGTCCATCTTGGGCATTCTGCTCTTCCACCTCTCACCATCTTTCTGTCTCCTGGCACCTAGATGATTGTGAGAGTCTCCCCCTGGTCTCTTTGCTTTGGGTCCCCTCTCTCTTCTCTAGGTATACACTTTCCTAGATAGTAGATACTCGAGATACTTTGCTGGATGTTCTAGATACTCTCCTTCACACCTCCTCCAAATGACCTTGTGGAAATGGAAACCAGATCATGGTACCTCTCTACATAAAATTCTTCAACGGCTTCTTCTTGTCTTCAGAATACAATAGGGAAGTCTTTATCTGGAAAGGGCAAGATAAATATGCTGACAAGTCTAGCCTTACCTTTGCCACATGTGTCTTCATACCTGTGTGCCACAGGCATCCCAAGCTGCATCCCTGCCTCGCCTTCCCCGTCCCCTCTGCCTCTGAATAGGCAATTCTGTCTGCCTAGAACCTACTTCCCACTTCCTCTGACTGGTTAACCACTCCTTCTCCCCAGACCACCAGCTGAGATGGTAGAGGATGGCAGCTAAGTATATGAATCAGTCTACCTGGATTCAAATCTCAACCTCCATTCCTGCAGGGGGACCTCATGCTACTGCTTTTCCACACCTCAGTTTCCCCATCTACAAAATGAGGGTGATGGTAACCTACCTCATAGAGTTATTGTGAGGACAAAAAAAGCTAATATATGTAAACACATGATGGCCCATGGCAAGCACTATGTGAGTTTTTATTACGATCAACTCCCGCATATTACCAGCTTTCTCCACAAGCCTCTACGTATACCTTTTATTTGTTCATTCACCGAACACCTTGTCTGTTTATTTTCCGTCTCTCACCTCACTGCAAGATCCTTGAGAGCAGGGCTGGGTTTTATTCATCCCACCAACATCTAGCACAGAACATGGCAAAGACCGGAAGCTCAGTGGAGATTTGCAGTCCTAGCAAATAATGCCAGTTTTCAGCTGTGCTCTTACACACCCAACCTGGCACAGAGGGGCCAAGACTTATCATTTAACGCAAGACATTGAACCACACTGATAGGAACGAAGCAAGGGAAGGTGTAGTTTTAAGGAGAGGATTGTACTTTATGTCCACAGGCAATAGATACAGCAGATCTTGAAACAGACAACATCTGCTTGCAAAATCTGTAGCATGATTTTAAGCATTTCCTTGTCAAAGTATTGAGGAAAAATGAAAGAAAATATATTTTATTCGTGTCCAGAAAAATTGGATGGTGATGGCCGCATGGAATGTTCATTTAAAAAGTGGAAGAATTCATTGAGGGTTTAGAGAAATTATGACTAGGCAAAGGGTAAAACTGCTAAAACCTCTTACAGGTGCAAAAGATGATCACTATAAGACACTCTTAACTATAGGGAACAAACTGAGGGTTGCTGGAAGAGAATTAGTTGGGGGGGATGGAGTAATCGGGTGAAGGGCATTAAGGAGGGCAGTTGATGTAATGAGCACTGGGTGTTATATGCAACTGATGAATCACTAAACTCTACCCTGAAACTAATAATACACTATATGTTAACTACCTTGAATTTAAATTAAAAAAAAAAAAAGATGATCACCATTTTCCAGCAAGTTGGAATCATCACAATTTGCTGAAGTGTGTTAGGCAGTAAAACAGTTGAATGATACAATTTCTAAATGCAAAGCCTCTGTGTAATTATATATATACCCCATGCATATATTCTGCAATGGCATTTGCATATTCCTATTTGCATTGTTTACACAAAAGCATGTTTCTTTACTTTATGAAAGAAGGAGATTTTTCAGGTAATTGTCCCCACCCATGCTTGTTGCCTCGCTCGCTCCAGTGAGAATCTAACCTCCTTTATTCACCCCTGAGTAAGAGGCGATGCCCATGACTTAGTCAGGAGATCTGAGCTCCAGTATGGTCACTGCATTCAAGCTGCATGTTTAACAGGTCTCTTCACTTGGCTGAATCTCAAGCTTCCTTATCTGTAAAATTAAAAATAGTACCTACATCACAAGTCAGGTTCTGAGGTTTGAATGAGGTAATGAGCACTAAATTTTTGGGGACTGTGAAGCACTTTGGGTGTCCAATAGGAACCCACCTACGTCTTTCAGGCAAAATAATGGAGAATTCCAGGGTCTCTGTAAAATCACCATAAATATTTCTTTGGCTTTGGAGTTGGACAGGCTTGGATTCCTTCCCAGATTTCCTAGGTATCTTTAACCACAGTGGCTTCAGTTTCCTATAGAATAACCTTCAGTTTCCTATAGAATAATCATATCAGTCTCACAGCGTTTACTGAGTATTTATGATGTTGGATGCATTACGCAGACGATCTTATTTGATTATCATTGCAGTTCTCATCTTCTTTACCCACAATGTCAGCACCTTCACTTCCACCTCATTCCTTAAATTCCAGAACTAGACATTCTTCCCTTTGCCAAACCTGTTTCTTCTCTAATTCCTATTGAAATGCAAATACTCTATACACGAATGTATTAGTCAGAGTTCTCCAAAGACAGACAGACGGATAGATAATAACAAATTGGCTCACGTGATTACAGAGGCTAAAAAAAAATTCCCAAGATATGCTATCAGCAAGACAGAGACCCAGGGAAGTGAAAGTGTAGTTCCAGACAGAATCCAAAGGCCTGAGAAGCAGGAGAGCACATGGCTTAAGTTCCAGTTTGAAAGCTGGCAGGCTCGAGACCCAAGAAGAGCCAATGTTTTGGTCCAAGTCCAAAGACTGGAAAAGACCAATGTCCCACCTCAAACAGTCGAGCAAAAAGAGTTCCCTCTTTCTCAGCCTTTCTGTTCTATTCAAGTTTTCAAATGACTAGATTAGATGAGGCCCAACCACTTTGGGAAGAAAAATCTGCTTTAGTCTACGGATTCCCATGTCAATCTCATACAGATTGGTCTTATGAGACCAATCACACAGACTCTCACAGATATGCCCACAATGATGTCTAGTCAAATACCTGGACACTCCATGCCTCAGTCAAACTGCCATATAAAATGAACTATCCCAAGGAGGGTCCACGAGAGTTCCATCACAACTTCAGTTGAATAATGCTCCCTGACCTTTCCTTGAAGATTTCAATGAGTTGGTGGAAATATCTGAGAAATAGGATTTTGGAAGGTGCTCCATCAAAGGACAGGTGGGTCTAAATGTGGGAAGAGAAAGCAGAGAATACCAAGTACCAAATTAGCTTCACAGATTTTCAGAAATATGACCAAACCTGTTTTATATATATTGTCACATTTTATTTTTCCATTAGTCATCCATTCATATATTTATATATTCACTTTTCAACTGACAATGATTGAGGGCATAATATGGCCTAGGTATTACATGGGTGCAAGGGCCAAACAATCAACTAAAGTATGAAGGTTGCCCTCAAAGTACACCTGGAAGCTGACCTCGTTTTCAAATTTCTTCTGAATGATATGCTTATGAAACCCTAGACCTATTGGTTTGGAATTTGCCTTAAGTCTTACGTAGTTCAAACCCACCACTACCAGTGACACCACCATCTCCACCAGGGACTTCAGACTTCTACTCCTGTCTACATAGACTAGGATCTCACAACCCACCATCTGAGTTAACATTCCTTTGTTTTTCAGTTTAATTCTCAGTGGAAAAAAATTCCTATTTCAGCTTTTATCCCCCACAGTCCTATTTATATCACACAGATGAACACAAAACAGTCAATAATTCCATAAATGCATATCCTGTTACTTTCTTCTGAGCCCAGTTTGATTACAACAATGATGAGATGACAATGACACTTCATGACAATTTCTGAAATTCCTATTCCATGCCATGCCCTTTTATAATTATCCTCATGTTATTCTCACAACCTACAAAAGCTAAAACAAAGTGTCCATTGTCCAAATAAGTAGACCAAAATTTAGACACAATGAATAATTCGCTCAATGTTCCCAAGATAGTGAAGAGCCAAGTTGGGTTTTGAAGCCATTTCTGTGTGACCTCTAATCCATTCTTCACCTGCCACAGTAGGTAGCTTTGCTGAAAAGGAGCCAGCAAAGAGAAAATTAAAAGCAAATGTATCTTGTACATACCCAGTTGCCTTGTTAGCTATATGAAGAATGTGTTTGAGTGTGAGAACCCATTCTTGCTGGACCCGTGAACTTAGTGCATTATTTGGGGGAAAGTAGGTAATAATTCTTTTCTCACAAGTTCATTCATTGCTGAAATTATGTTTTCACTACACAAATACTTGCAAATACTATCGTAGTTTCTTTTGTTCACAAAGAGAAATGATGGACTGAAATTTCTTGGCCACTCCAACCCTCATTCTGTAAGGACTTTCCTAATTAAGTCAGTTTTGCAGATTTTTAGAAGATTGTCTTTGTTTTGCCCGAATATTCACATCCCCAGATTTTAGATGTTAAATAAATTACACTAAGGCTCAGCAATTCCTCATGGGTAACTTTGGGATGGAAGCAGGCATGGGGCCAACCTAATGTCAGTGAGATTACAGCCCTGAATCTATATGATAGCCTCTGGTGACTTCAGGCACATAACTGACTTTTCTTGAATGGGCTTTAGGATTTCTTTTGCAATCACATGTGTCTGGAATCATTCACCTGTGGCAGGAAATGTATCATAGATTGGGAAATGAGAGATGGGTTTGCAAGCCATAGTTAGACATTTCTCAGTTGTTCCAGGCAAATAAGACATCGAGGGCACATTCCCTGTCCTTCTGCCTCAGTTTACCCTAGACTGTAACACTGGTTCTCAGACTCTGATATGCATGAGAATCACCAGGGGAACTTATTTTGAATGCACAGCACTATACCTAAAACCCAGAGATTCTAATTATGGGATGGGTCCCTGGAATCTGCATTTTTAACAAGTGTCCCAGGTGGTTCAGAGAAAACACTATAAAATCAACCATAGAGGAAACTTGTCTTAACCTCATTCCCTAGAAAACAGAACTTAAAGCATTAACAGTTGGCTGCTTCACTAGAAAATTTGATCTTAGGGAAGGTGGAATGAAGGCACGTGGGAACGTGACCGGTTAGGAGGGAGACCCAATGTGATAAGAAGGTACTGAGCTGGCTGAGCATTTTGTATCATGCCCATGTAAGTGTTCCATCCCACTATCACTTGGTGCTAGATTCCTGGGGTCCTCGAAAACTATTGAGTCCTGGACAGTCCTTTTTGGGGAGTGAAAGGGAAAAGCTTATTTGCCAGCTTATATTTCCCAATATTCCCTATGTGTTTTAACTCCTTATACTTCCGTTTGGGTTCTGCATAGGCTTAAGTGAGTACTGCAGTGTCTCATGCTTCAGTGGCAAGTGAGGTGCTCAGCTTCGGAGGTGAGAGGCTCAAGGAGTGAATACCAGGCTAGGTGCTGGCCGACTGTGAAGGAGATGTGGAGTAGATGCAGCAGAGATGGCTGATGGAGCTCACGTGGAATATGACCCAGCCAGAGCTGGGTCCAGACAGATAGCCAAAAGGACCTGTGGTGACCTGTGGTGACCTGATACAAAGTCCGTGGTCAACTTCCTCCTTACTCCATCTACCTGGAGAAGAAAGTCTATGGACCAGGACAAAATGGAGCCCTCAAAGACAGCCGGAGGGACTGAACTCTGTGTGGGCTATTTAAATGAAATTCAGAGCTGGCAACTCCCCTCTTCTCACCACATGCGTCTCCATTTTGGACAAGATGGACTGGAGAGCCGCATGCCTGGAAAGTGGCCCTGGACCAGGCTGAGAGGGAGAAGGAAGAGAGCCTTGAGGTTGTGACTTGGGGAAAGGGCTTCACTCCCCCTTCTTATCTCTTACCTCTGCCACAGTAAGATCCAGAAGGCCCTGCAGTGTCGGGATGGGTATAAAGAGAAGCAGGCATGGAGCAGGACATGGAGTTTACTCTGGGAGGAAAAATATAATAAAGAAAGGTTTCAAGTCAGCCAGGTGTGAGTTAGGTCAAGCCTGGATCCAGCTGCTTTCTGGTTTGATAATAGTAAAACTCTCAGAGACTCGATCTCCTTCTTTTTAAATAGGGACGGTGCCCACCTTGAGAAGCTGTGCCAGCGCTTACCCAGAACAACATAGTAGCTGGGGATGTACAGGCATCCAACCAGCGTGAGTGAAGGTGTTCCTCACCTTCTTGTTCAAGGTATAATCTAGTGTTGTAACTATAAGCTGAAGGCCTGCGCTCAGTCCCACCTGGTTGGATAAAAATTAAATAGAATTTGGGAGTCTCTCACAGTCAGAAAAAGAAGGAGGTTTATTGCACGCTGTTTATGCTGTTGGTGCTTATGCTGCTCGAAAGACTGATGTGGCAAGTGTAGGGTCCTGGAAGATGATTCAGGGATGGTTTCCCGACATTCCCCGTAACCAAGAGCAAAGGCTGAGGGAGCTGGTACACCATGTTGAGAAGACAGGGCAGGCTTTCTGTTGAAAGGCCTAGGAGACTTGAATACATTATATCAAGTGCTAATTAAAGAGAAATTACGGCTGCTAGTCACAGGATCTCTGACCGCTGGCATTTAAAGCCATGGACTCCCCACACGAATATGGTCTATCATATTTGCATTCCTGAAAAACCTCAGATCATTTATTTAAAATCACATAAAAAAAAAAAAACTTTGTTTCAGTGAGGATAAAAAGGGTTTAGAACTGGTCTTGCAAGTTGTTGAAATAATGATGTTTCAAAGTTATAAATGTATGTCTCTACGTTAGTTTCCTAGGGCTCTAACAGGTACAAAAACTAGGTGGCTTACAACCACAGAAATGTCTTCTCTTACAGTTCTGGAGGCCAGAAGTCTTCCATCAAGGTGTCAATAGGCTTTTGCTCCCTCCAAAACCTATAGCATAGGTTCCTTCCTTGCTCCTGCCAGCTTCTACCAGCCCAGGCATTCCTTGGCTTGTGGCCACATGACTCAGATCTTTGCCTTCATCTTTATATGGTCATCTTCTCCCAGAGCATGGCTGAGTCTTCACATGGTATTCTCCTTTCTGTGTGTCTTTCCTCTTGTTACAAGAACACAGTCATCTTGGCTAGGAACACCCAAAGGACCTCATCTTCAATTGGGTGCATTTACAAAGACCCTACTTCTAAAAAACCTTTCGTTCTGATATACTTGGGTTATAATTACAACATATCTATTTAGGGAGGACACAATTCAACCCACAGCAGGGTCTAAAATCACTGAACAAATCCATTCTTTAATTATACCTAACTTTCACTCCTGAATCTTTTCTCCCATCCACACCGTCAGAATCACTATCACATTGCTTCTTACACATTCTCATCCCTTTCACACCCATGGCTACAATAGACCAGGCTCAAGAAGAACCAAATAAAACATCAGTTTTGCAAACCCAACAGCTTCCCTGACACCCCAGAACTGGTTCTACTTCCCAACTGAAATTCTCTTGCATATATGCTCACAGGCCAATAATGAAATCCTGGGCCCCTAATCGATTGATTATAATACATTCAATCCATATTAGTCTGTCACGCAGTACAGGAGACATGCTTTCATCTAAAACCTAGTGCTAACCCTATGGAGGCTTAGTATTCAAGTTATTTGGCGTTAATTGAAACACCTATTTAACCCTTTATTTTCTCTTTTCCATTTGCTTACCTACAAGGCTGCATAGTACTGTTCCAGGTGCCAGAACAGAGCATGAACAACACAGATCAATCCCAGGTCGCATGGAGGCTGCATCATTGAGTACCTACTCTGTGCCCAGGGATGCTCACTATGGCAGATCCCAACAGGGACAAACTCCATCATCGTGGATCACCCTCCTTGTTCTCTCTCTAAAATGCCAAGAATTCTTTCATTCTTACAAGCTGCTTCTTAAGATCATAGTTGTGATGGACTGAATGTTTGTGTCCCCTCAAAATCCATACGTTGAAATCCTACACACACCCCCCAGTGCAATGGTACAAGTAGATGGCACCTTTGGGACATGATTAGGACGAGATGAGGTCATGCGGTTGGGAGGACTCAAGAATGAATCAGTGCTCTTGATTGAGTCGCTAGAGAGCTTGCTCCCCATCTCTGCTGTGAGGATACAACTGGAAGCTGGCAACCTATAACCAAAAAACGGCTCTCACCAGACCCTAACCATGCCGGAGCCCTGACCTAGGACTTCCAGTCTCCCACAATGTGAGGAATGAGTTTCTGTTGTTGATAAGCACCCCCAGTCTACGGCACTTTGTTACAACAGCCCAAACTAACAAAGACACGAGTCTTCCCCTGGTTGCTATAAAAATCTTTTAGGGTTTTCAATGTGTGATCATTAAGGAACCATGTTCCTATTGTCTCTTAGAAAATTCCAGAGTCATAGAAGTTTCCCGGCACAAGGATGGCAGCCTGGGTTGTATGAAGAACTCCAGCCTTAGAATCCAAATCACAGGACCACCAGCTTCACAACTGCTTATTGTGGACCCAGCCCCCACTTTTCACTTCATTGAGCCTCTGTGCCCCCCTTTTAAAGAAAGAAACATTATTGGCTGGGGCAAGTGACCTGGTTTGTCCTTGCCCAGTGGTTTCCCAGCTGCGGGATCCAGGCAACACTTGTAACTTAACTGCTTTGAGTCTCAAAAATTACGCTGAGAGGTAGGTGCATTACAGACTGAAATGCCAATGAAGAAAAAGTTCAGGAAAGGCAGGGCAGCTGGGCGGCTCAGTCAGTTAAGCATCTGACTCCTGATTTTGGCTCAGGTCATGATCTCAGTGTCCTGGGATAGAGCCCTGCATGGGGCTCCACACTCAGCAGGGCGTCTGCTTGAGAATTCTCCCCCTCTGCACCCCCCACCCCTGCTCTTTCTCAGTCTTTCTAAAATAAATAAATAAATCTTAAAAAAAAATGGAAAAGAATCTAAAAATTGTAGTTACCCTACTTATACCAGCTATGGTTATTCCTATTTGCCTTGAAGACAGAAAAGCGATTTTAGTTTCCTTCTCCTTCCTTCTAGAAAAGAAAAAAATTAAAAAAGGAAAAAGGCAGAGGGAGAGAATGAGAGGCTAAAAGTTCTGTCTCCATTTAAAAGCCAAAGGTTCAACTCCATTTTTGGTGTTAAGCTTGGCCTCCTTCCTCTCTTCTATTCTAAGGTCCTGCCTTGCTCCACTGTCTCCCCTACTGATGGTTCATCCCACGTGCTAAGCAAAACCTATCAAGGATTCCTCCATGCTGTTCGTGCTGTTTTCTTTTTTCTTAATCCGATTCTCGCTTCAAGACCTAAATTCAACCAATGCGAAGACAGATGGTGTAGGGCCCTTTGCCCTGCCAATTTAGCAACCCTGGCAACGATTCAGCTCCTGCATGGAGAGGGAGTGATTTTGCCCGCATGATTTAAAAATTCCACAGTGTTTTAACCCCCGGCAAAAGTGTTTGGCAAACAACCCATAGCAGATTTGTGTGTGTGTGTGTGAATGATGTCACACTCCTTACCAGATTTGTCTAAACAAGGCTCTGCTCAAGATAAATGGCTAACCGTGGCTGCCATTTAAATGTAGAATCAGGAGACAAAGCTGTGTGAGGCTGGAAAAAGATTTAGGTGAGAAGCTGGAACTTGTACCACTGTCTTCGTTCTTCCCCCGAATCACCTCAGTGGTCAGTCAAGTTTCCTCCACTTCCTCATTTGAAAATGAGAGGTGTAATCTACAGCCAATTCTGTTCACCCAATTGCTGGGTGATACACGGTGGGTTCTTGATATTGCAAAGGATTCCCAGATGAGAAGCAACAACAGCCACCCTCAAGGAATTTATGATTTAATGAGATGTATGAAGTTCATTCCTCAAAGCTCATCTTTTCCTCAACAACTTCTTATGGGGTTATCTCCACTCAGAAATCCCTTCCCTCCAGACTGCACCTGGCTGGGTCTTTCTCCTCACTCAGGCCTCAGCTCAACGGTCATCCCTGCAGAGACTCAACCTCACACTGCCTGATATGAAGAAACCCTCTACCGCCTACATTCCCGCCACTCTCTGTCCTGTTATCCTGTATCATTCCTTCATTGAGCGGCACTTCTGCTTACGTATTTCTTTCTCACTGGCATTTCACCAGGTACACTAGCCTCTGCTGCTACTGGCTCCCATGGCCTTGGTAGAACAGAGACACTAGTGTTCTGGAGCCCTCGTGATGCCAAAGCTGGGAGGGAGCTTGTGGAGGCAGTGGGGATAGATGATTCTATCGCCAGTGTGGTGACGCTGAGACTGCTCTTTCATATGGGTAATAGTAATAATGCCAATGGAGGCATTATTGTGATAATTAAGTATGCATTTATGCAAAATGCCTAGAACAATGAGGTCTTAATCTTAGTTCCATGAGGCTGTTCCAGGGAAAAGTAATGTGAACTGAGCACTGAATTCGTATTTAATAGATCTTTATTAATTGATAAACAACCTGGCATTTCTGAGAATGAAGAATTAGAGAAGTCCAAGGAAACTGAGCAGAGATTTAAGGGAAAAGCTCTTTCCTTCTGCATTTGCTTATCATTTACACCTTGTGATTTCCAAAGAAGTTATTCATGAATGTAACAAAATTTGGCTAGAAAATCAATCCAAAGTTCAGAAACCTTGTTATGCTCAGAACGGCCCCTGATCTCTGACCTGTGAGCTCTTACACTGAGCCCCAGGTCTACTTATGTTGGGATTTGTCTTCCTGTGGGATGTGTTAGGGTGGTTGGGCCAGGAAGCCAGGGATGCCCTAAGGTCCTTTTTGGAGAGAATGGACTTCTATGGGAACAACCCCTCCAGCTGTAACTCTCCAGACACCAGATGAGTTTGAATATCAACTATGTTTATATGTTGAGGTTTTCCCTGGGAAGTTACTTCTTGACAATCACGAAAATTGCCCAAATGGGGACACAGACCCAGCTGACATTGAATGTCTGAAACACGGTACAGAACTCAACTCACACTCGCACCAAGATGCCCCTTTCCAGGGTGCTCATGTGATGTGTGCGATAGACCACAGCTAACGGAGAGAGGCTCGTAGGTGCTTCCTGGAAGAGATAAGATATAAGACAAAAGGCAATTGGCATGAGGTGATCCCCCTTCAGGGACCCAGAGTCAAACTGCCCAAGGCCCAGACACAAACCGGTGCTAAGCTATAAAAAAGTGCCAATTAACCTAGGTTCTCATAGGAGCTCTCATATAATTCATAAAAATACATGGATTTTGCTCCATCACCCTCAACTGGGAATTTATAAAACAAACACACACCCACCGTGATGGTGTTGAACAGTTTTTCTTGTGTTTGGGGTTTATGGGTGTATGTGCAAGCTGCACGGTCAACCCCAGGCCTTGACACCACCCCGAGACCAGCTGTGTGGCAGGAACCTGAACTTGGCAATCACCACCCTCCAAAAGGAGGACACTAAACACCACCCAGTATTAGGGTGCTGACCCAGGACCAGCAACTTTTTTTTAAATCACCTGAAGTTATCTTGCTCAAAAATTTTTAAAAGAAAACAAATGAGAGAGCAAGAACAGTAGGAAAGTGGTTAAGCCAGGCTTTGTCGTCTTTTACTTTTATTTATTTATTTATTTATTTATTTATTGTTTGTTTGTTTGTTTGTTTTTCCAACACATTGTCTCAGCTTTAGAGAAAAGTGAATGCTTCTGTGTAGAATGTTTATTCATAAGAAATCAGTTTCTCCAGGGAAAAGTGGATGACAAGTACTCCATGCGATCTCTCTACATGATTTTGGCATCTGCTTATGAGTCTATAATAAAAAGTCCAAAATAAAATAGAGTCCAAAATAAAAATTGTTTAAATGAGACAATAATTTTTAAAGTACAGATACAAATTTCCGTTTATCTTTATGTGCATTAAATTCAAATTGAAAAAATATTTAGAGAACTCTTTGAATGGGCTCCAGTTGTTGACATGTGGTCACACCTTCTCTTCTATCTACATTTACGAGGTAAATTTATCATTTTGTGCCCTGGAAATGCTATGAGGTGAGTAGTGTCACACTCCTTTTTAAAGGTGAGAAAAGAAAGAATCAGTTAAGTAGATAACTTGCTGGAAGTCATTCAATGAGTGGATCCAGGAGGGATTTGAACAAAGCCAGAGTAATTCCAAGGCCTGACAGTCTTGCAGTTCTGCCTCCCAGCAGGGCCTACGAGAGCCAGTAAAAGCTTTCTTTCCCTCCATCCCAGGAACTGTGGTCCTACTTGAACATAATTAGGTCTTGAAAGTCCTGCTTTCTGGTTTCTTGTGTTTATTTGGATTTTTTTTTTTCCTGCGATTCTTCCGTGCAATCTACCTAAGGTCTTCACACCCTGAGTGGACTAGTCAGAGAGTGAAATCTTGACAAACTCATTGTGTCAAGCATTGACAGAAATGTCCCTTTCAGACCCACAGGAAGCTAAGCCCATGCGCTGCATCCTTTGTTCACAGATGTGGTGGCTCGTGCATCCATCGGGTTGTGCTTCTGGTGGCCTCATAGTATGCTTTCATGGCACTGCAAGAGGGCCCCCGGGAAAACTAAGGGACTGATATTAATTAGATGCCAGGCACAGCACTAGACACTCTGCAGGAAGCAAGCAATGTAATCTTCACAGTAAAGATTATGGTCCCCAATTTACATATGCAACAGAATGGTCAAGTCCTTGGCCCAAAGCCAGGTAGACTTTCAGTGATACATCTTGGGAATTTTGACCTGGCCGTTAAAACCCAAACTCCTCTGGATTTTCCCAATACTCCCAGTATGACTCAGGGTCCATGACCCAATAAACTATGTCGGCAGGGTGTGGAGTGTGGTGGGTAGGAGATAAGAACGCATGAAGGAATTAATTACAAAATAAATCGTCCCTCGAACCAAGGATGACTGTGAGGGAGTCCTCCACCTGGGGGATATAAGGTGGGCGGCAAAAAGAGGGAGATGTGGATGGAACCTGTGGGTGGCTGGCTCAGACTTAAAGAACACAGCCAGTCTTTCTAGCTGCTTCTGCACCATGCTCTCCCAGTTGTCTCTGCCTTTCAGTCACCTTTGCTTTTTGAGGTTCCTCCAGTGAGCTACATATGCTGTCTCTTCCACCCTGGCATTTAGATATACAGTTGCTTTGGCCTGGAACGTTCTCCCTGACCTTTACTTCCCCCTTCTTCTCTCCCTCCTGCTCCTTTCCCTACTTCCTTTCATTATCCCTCCCTCCCTCCCCCTCTCCCTCCCTTCCTTCCTTCCTTTTCTCCTGACTTCTTTCCCTCATATCCTCTCCCCTGCCCCCTTTCCCCTCTTTTGGTCTAGCAAATTCCAACTCATTATCAAAGACCTCGAATATCACCTGTCCCAGGGGAGTTAGTCGTCCCCGAGCCCCCAGAGTAGAATAAATACCACCTACACTATTAACCACATTCTTGCTAGACCAAACTATCTTCCATTCTTCTTTGGTAAAAAGCAGGGATTTTTCATATCATCAAGATTTGAGTTCCCACTGTGGTCCAGCTACTAACTAGATTCCAACATGGGCATTAGATTATTTCCTAAAGAAGACCACAGTAACTCCCTTCCCCGTATCTACCCCTTGGGTGATTTTCTCCCACATTCATTCTGGACTTGTCCTTGTGATTTGGTTTGGCTAATGGGACCGTAGCAAGGAGGATGCAAACAGAGACTTGGAAAAGTCTTGAGCCTTGAGACTTTCCCTCTCTGCTGCACTAGGAGCCCTGAGGCTACCACGGATTTGAGCCTGAGCTAGCCTGCTGGATTGTAAGAAGCCAAGTGGAGAACTGAGGCACCTGGCTGATTTCCTGCCAACCAACAGAAATGTGAATATAAGGACCCCATGTACCCCAGTGGCCTGCCAGCCAACCGGCAGAGACCAAATAATCATATGCTGCTATGGGCTGAATTGTGCCCCCCACAACCAAATTCATATGTTAAAATCCTAACCTCTAGTGCCTCAGACAGTGTCTTCAAAAGGTGATCAAGTAAAAAGGAGGTCAAAAGCGTGGGCCCTACTCCCGTGTGACTGGTATCCTTATAAGAAGGGGAAATGTGGACACAGGCACAGGAAGAACAGCAAGTGAGGATGAAGACTACCATCTCCAAGGCGAAGACAGAAGCTTGGAACAGACCCGATCCTCACGGCCTCAGAAAGAATCAATCCTGCGATGCCTCTGTTCAGACTGCTGGCTTCCAGAACCGGGAGAAAATGCATTGGTGTTGCTTTAGTGGCCCACTTTGTAGAACTTGCTACGGTGGCCCCAGGAAACTCACCCAGGCCCAGACCAAGTGAGCCACACAGTAGTGAACTCAGTAAAGTGGCTACTCTTTGAAGCCCCTGGTGCATCAAAGCTAATTGATAAAGTGAGTGAATTACTTGAATTTCCCCAGGCTTCAGTTTTCACAGTCACACAAGGGGTTTAAATGTCTTTTCTTCACCTTATTATCAATAAGATTTAGTAGGATAATGGCTGCAAATTGCTCAGCACAGATCTTGGCACATAATTAACATTTGATGAGTGCTTACTTTAACATTACCTTTGGGGTATCTGTTAAGTCAAAACCAGATTTATCTACCCAAGGAAAGATAAACTTCTACCTTTGAGTTTATCTTAAATGATGTTGGGATTTAGTATGGAATTCAACGTCAATTTATACAAAACCAGAGAGGGGGGTGGCAAGTACCGGATTCCAGCAGGCACTTGCAAGAACTCGCTCCTTAAATAAACCAGAAGTAAGGCAGAGAGAAATTAAATATGCTGAGTGCCGAATATGTGCCCCAAACCTTGCTACATGTCTTAACTTCCATCATTTTGTTCATTTCTTGGAACAGCTCTAAAATATAGATATTATTATCCCTCTAGCATAGACATGGAAGCTAGTTGTGAAACTGCAACTTGTCCAAGATCACGCAACTAACAATGAGTACAGCCGGAGTAAGAGCCAGACATGACTCTTGCCAGACCCCATGTTCTCTCCATTGCACCTGAGGGATCTGGTCCATGTGTCTTGTGTGGTCTCAGGGAGCCACGGGCAACATCAAGTCATAAGATAAATAGTGTTCAGCACGCATGTGAAACAAGACCAGCAAAACCCACTTTTGATGCTTGAGTGTTGCTCAGCAATCCATTTTATTGTGTTCTGGTAATTGTGAAGGGCCACTCAGGGACTCCTTGTGTCTTCAAGGACACCCTTTTGGGTTGGGAGACCTTAGCCTCCAACGGCTTCATGCACTGCATTTCGACTGAAGAGGAAGCCTTACCCACACACAGGTCCTACCACCCTAATCTGTGGTCACATTTCACAGGAAACCAAACCTAAAACGGACCTAGGAGGGGCTTTCTGCTAAAGGACACTGCTTAGCATTGAGAATAGTTCACTCCACTGCCTTACGGATTACTGGCTCCCGGACTTTTCTGCAATGCTGCCACGGTGTCCTCTCGCAGGAGGCCAACATCTCAGCACGGGACCTTGTCCACCTCCACGCTCTTCAGGTAAACTAAGGAGGCCAGCTCCATCTGACTGGGCCTCTCACTGGCATAAATGATCATTAGGAAAGAACTGACACCAAGCAAAAAAGGTTTTTATAACATTCAATGCTGGGCCTTCTATAAAGCATCGAATGGCATAAAGAAAGCCAGCTCCCTTAACTCGGTTTTTAAAGAACCCTTCATTCTGCTGGAAGAAAGAATCAAGATACATACCTATTAAAAATTAAAAGACTAGATGTTTTCAATCTTCTCATCCTGGAGCTTGGACCCCCTGACTCTCTGCTACTAAAATCTAAAGGCCAGGCTGGTTGCTGGCTTTCTTGGCTGACCTTCATTAGGACAGCCCCCTAGAAAGGCAGCCTCAATTCAAAGTAGGTCATTGAAAGTAGAAATCAACTCCTGGAGCCCCCGTGAATATATATATATATTTTTAATGTTCTAAATTGAAATAGCTTTCTTTCTGGTTTGGTGTGACTTTGGAATCATGCCGACCATCCTTCCATTCACAGAGATGAGGAGCCCAAGAGTAAGAGTGAAGGTGGGTACGATGTTCACCCTCCAAGATGTGGGGAGGCGTCTCTGCCAGGTTTTTCTTGGAGAGAATAAACAAAGCATAAATGAGTGAGACAGAAAAGAGAGCCAGTGTCCTCAAAGTCTGTCTGCTTTACAAGATACTGACGTGGCTGCAATTTATCAATACTGATTTTTTTATTGTGTGCCAGTGTTATTTATCTGATTATCTCTTTGTCTCTATCGTAGCATAGACCCTCTATGATGTTGCTCCATTGGATTCCTGGGGGGGGGGGGGCCTCAAACCACAGGGAATGGTTATTTCAAATCTCAGGAAGACTGCCGTAGGTCAGGCCAATGGGAGGTCTACCAGAGAAATGATAAAACTTCAGAAAGCCTCAGAGAAACTCAAGATCAAATATGCCCCCAGAGAAACAGGAAAGGCAACTGGCATTTACAACTCTGTCTCTTGCTGGCCAGTCTGTGTGCATTAACTGACTTAATCCTCACACTCAACCTTGAGAGTTAGGTAGTATTTTCCTCCATTTACAGAGGAACTTGAGTGGTCCAAGTAAACGTTCAAGGTTGCCCAGCCACTAATGTCATAAAAGAATTCAAAAGTATCCCGAATGCACCTGAGCTGACCAATAAAAACGGTGTTTCTTGACAGCCTCGTTGGTTCATCTCGCAGCTGTTCCTGGAGCGGTGTTAGGAATATCTAATGGCGATATTTTTCTTCTCTCCAAGGAGCCCGCTCAGATGACTCCATGAACAAGACCATTCTAAAACCAAAGATTATACTTTTCTGTACCATCTGGTCCGTGCTGGCCTTAGCATCAGGGGATCCTATTTCTAGCTCACTTTGCCATGAGTCACGTGCTGTCCTGGAAGGACTGTGGACTTAACATCTGACAAGTTGGTCAGGATCCAAACTCTGCCACTTGGACCAGACATGTTACTTTATCTTCTCCAATCCTCAATTCCTGCATCTTTATAATGGACCAAGATCACAGAACTCTTGCACTGACAACTATTTAGCCTCAATAACATGCTATTTATATTAAAAGAAAGATGGTGCATACTTAACACTTAGTAAGCACTCAATAAATATCAGCTCGCTCGTCATTACTTTCCTTACCCCGTATCAGTGCTGGCCTTATTCCTAAAACATGCCCATAATCACCATGGAATTATTAACACAGATAAGTTTATGAATATTTTATTTTAATAATCTCATTAAACAATAGCAATATACCACAATTGCATAGCCTTGTACAAGCAGCCTTAACCAGGCAGGGCGACATCAGGTCATTTAAGAGATGTTGCCGCTGAGGCTCTGGGAAGTTGATGAGGTTGTAAGCATGGTGAAATAGAAAAAGAAAGAGCCTTGAGGTCAATCAACACTGTTATATGAACGTGATGTGTTGCTTGTGTGTCTTTGGGTAAGTGACTTAATCTTTCTGATCTTCAGTCAGCTGTTGTCGGTGTGTTATAATTCAAAACTGGGTAAAATAATACACTTTGTGAGTTGCTGTGAAGATGAGAGAAAATGTACATAAGATGTCTGACACAGAAATGACATTCAGGAAATGGACAAGTGGCAGCTGAACGGTGTCACTACCAAGGTCACACAGTGAGCAGCAGAGCTCGCTCTAGAAGCGTATTTTATGAACACCACTAAATAAAGCAGTTATGTTCATATGTCAACTATACTTCAATAATAATTTTTAAAAAGCAGTTATAGGCACCATTGCAGACAATTGCCAAGGTCTACCAAGACCTGAGCTCTGGAGACTTCCTCCAGGCTATGTCCACGTGTTCTATTGTGAGGGAGATACAGTTCTCAAAGGGATTACATCATTAAACAGAGATAACTACTTGAATCTAAATCAGGTTGAAGATTTTTACGGATTGAAACAAAATGTCCAGTGATGTTGCGAAGTGAATTATCAATAAGTGTGAGAAAGATCTGGTTAAATAAGTTCAGTATCAGTAATTTAAGAAAGAAGAACTACCATGGGAAACAGAATTATGGAAAAAAGTCATTATGGGAATGTACTTTGTGGGTTTTGTTTCATTTGTTACTTTTGTGGATGGAATACGTTGGAAATCATCATCATGGTTCACTCTCTTTTTTTAGTAGGTATATTTATTCTTCCTCTGTACAAGAGGAGGTGAGGTTCACAGAGATTCCCTACATTGTCCACTTTGCACAGTGAATAAGAGGGAAAGCCAGAAGTGGGACCTAGGTCTACCGGAGTCCCAAGCTCCCGCTCTGTGCACAAGGCTTCATCAGTGCTCTACTGGACGTGTTCAGGGTCATGGTCATAGCATCACTTTCCTACAAACTAAACAACAGCATTCTGGGAGTCCCAGATAGACCACAAGCAACAGCAAAATTGGTGGATGAGTTTGGTTATTTTATTTCATTGGTGATGCTAATTGAAAGGCTATTTCCCAAACACTTAAGCATGAGAAATAGAAGTCTACTGTGCTGAAATGGCACTGTACATAGCTATCTCCCGTCTAAACCAAGAGGAGGAAAAGATCTGAACATGACATGGAAATTCTATATCCATGTGTTTGAAGGCACAGCCTTCCATTGTGGTAGGTTTTCTGTTGAATTTAGTGTGAGATAAATATGAGGGGTGCCTAATAGCCCAGGCCCAACCTCTGAGAGGGTTAAGCCTTTGTGGGGTTCCGGTGGACCCATATTTAATCATGGGCTTTGCAGATTTCATCTAAGGCATTCAAAGTGGATGGGACTCAGGGGTGTTGTCTCATCCTGGCATTCTGGCCCACGCGTCTATCTTCTGTGACTCTGTTCAAGTGTTAAAAGTGTACTCAGGTTGTAAGTTCCTTTCCAGTAGGCAAATCTATGCAGGAAACCAAATTAATGCAGGGAGATAGCTTCCTGAAAACAAAGTCAGAGCTGTGTCATTACAATCACTCAACTCACTGAGCTATTGTTGGTCTGATGTCTTGATAGGCACCCGGGAGCCAGTCTGCCCCATGACTCTTTATGGATATTCATAGATCAGGTCACCCTTACTCCTGGGCATGTCTAGGGATATCCTTACCAGCTCCACCTCTATGGGCATTCCTCATAAGAACACTTCCCTATCCCAAACTCCTACTTCTGTTCCCAAGCTCTTCCTACCACATGGTTCTACCCACTCTTTGAGAAAGAAATAACCTAGGTTTGGCTTCGGACTGTTACTTCCCAGCAGAATGATTTCAGGCAACTTATTTAACCTCTCAGAATCCCAGGTTATCCTTTATAAGACGGAATTGCAATACCCACCCTCTGGACGTGTGGGGAGGAATGAGATGTGGTATAAAAAATTACATAGTATAATGCATGGCAATTATTAAGAGCAAAGTAAAGGATAGTGGCTATATTATCATTTTTAGCACAATTATCATGAGTTTAATTTACATTCAGGCAAACTTTCATTAGATTCTTTGGCTTCTTTTCCCTCTTTAAGAGTTTTGACCTAAAGAAGTCCTATTTTAAGGTGATTTCTCCAGAAAGCTAATCTCATCATTTTCATATTTACTTTAATCATTCATCTATCAAAACCTCAGTAGTATCTTACAACTCCCCAAATGTACCGATCCTCTGAAAATATTAAGACTTAATTAAAAATGATAGAAATTCCTTTAGGAGACTTTCCTTGCCAATTTCAATTCCTCACTGTCCTTCACGGCACTGATACTTTTAGAAATTGCTCAATAGTTACCTGTTGAACTAGACTGCATAACCATTTATAGTTGACATGATACTTTCACTTCCATCAACCCATGTGGCCTTCAAACCCATCCTATGAGCAAAAGAGGGTGAGTGTTTATATCCCCTTTCTTCGGGCTGGAGAAACAGAGTCAAGGTTGCACAGTGCTCTGTGCAGTTAGGCGCACCCAGGCTTAAAGACTTGCCTCCCATCTTGCGAGGCGAGTGATCCTGAATAAAAGGAGGGGGCAAAGACAGAGTTAATTATATGGAGGACCCTCAATTCAGGGGTTAAGTTCTAAATGCACTTGAAGTTTCAAAGGAAGCAGTGAGCTCATCTGAATCCATACTGTGCGTTTGTTCACTAGACAGATTTGGCTCAAGAGGGCCCTCGCTGAACAAAATGACAGAATTGTTCAATATTGCGAAATCTGGGTCATTTGGATTGTTGCCGTAGGATGGAATCTAAAGTAAACAGGGTGTCCTACATAGGGTTCTGGCATTCAGCAGATGGTGTTATTATTATTGTTGTTGTTGTTATTGATTACATTACTCTCAGTCCAGTGTCTATTAGATTGCCTGGCTTTTCATGCCCTGTCTTTGGAGTTAAAGATGCTCTCAAAGTTCCTTGAGACCCACCTTACCGTAAAACAGATCCTCAGAAAATGATCAGCATATAGCAACTGCTTAATAAATGTGAGTGACAGTACTTTCACCATGAGTCTTTAGATGTCTATGAGGAAGTAGGGTCCCTGGACTTGTCTCCACCCCAGGGCCAGCCTGTAAATTGTGGCAGATGATGGCAGATAGATTATAGATGGATAGATGGATAGATGATAGATAGATAGATAGATAGATAGATAGATAGATAGATAGATGATAGATATATAATAGATAATGATAGATAGATAGATAGATAGATAGATAGATAGATAGATAATAGATAGATGATAGATAGATAGATAGATAGATAGATAGATAGATAGATAGACAGATAGAGGATAGATAGATAGATAGATAGATAGATAATAGATAGATTGATGGATAGATATAGATAGATAGATAGATAGATAGATAGATAGATGATAGATAGATAGATAATAGATAGATTGATGGATAGATTAGATAGATAGATAGATAGATAGATAGATAGATAGATAGATAGATGATAGATAGATAATAGATAATAATAGATAGATGATAGATAGATAGATAGATAGATAGATAGATAGATAGATAAAGGACCTGGCAGTACTAGCCCCAATCAGTGTGTTTCTGTGATGATTTTATAAGAGCCAAATGCAAATAGGGTGAGGAGAACAGGTAAACCTTTTAAAAAATGATACGGAAACATCTGATTAGGCTCTCGATAATCGACATATTATTTTTGCTACAGTCTAGTTTTATCTGAGCAGTAAAACCACGACAATGATAAGCGAGTAAGAAGAGGGAAGGATGGGAGAGGAGAAGAAGGAGGGGGAAAGGATGTAGGAAGGGAGGACAGAGGAAGAGAGGGCTGTGAGAAAACAGCATGAGTGAGTGAGAAAAAGGATAAAGCAATAGGCTACTTACTGCAAAATGGGAAAAAAGGAAGAAAGAGAAAAACCCTACCACGGAAGGAAGGAAACCCTTTCTGCAGAAGAGAAAGAGATGATTTTTGAAAACAAAATGCACCAGGAGGGATATATTCCAAAATCTGTAGATTGCATCAGATCATTAAGGGTGTTTTCAAAATCATTTAAAATTTTTTTTAAAAAATGGATGCAGGGGCGCCTGGGTAGCGCAGTCGTTAAAGCGTCTGCCTTCGGCTCAGGGCGTGATCCCGGCATTCCGGGATCGAGTCCCACATCGGGCTCCTCCGCTAGGAGCCTGCTTCTTCCTCTCTCACTCGCCTGCTGTGTTCCCTCTCTCGCTGGCTGTCTCTCTGTCACATAAATAAATAAAATCTTTAAAAAAAAAAATAAAAAAAAATAAATAAATAAAAAAAATGGATGCAGGTGCACGTCGCCTTGAGATACTTAAGGGAAGTTACTTGTTACCAAGACAGTTGCAAAATCTTTTTTTTTTCAATCTGCCCATACTTAATAGCAGAAAAACTAGGAAAGCAGTCTCCTACATTCCTCAAAAAAATCTATAATAACAATCCATTTGACTCCAAATGCCTTCATTCGTTGGAAATCCAATAAAATTAAATGTTATACTTAATTAAATGTAGCTGACTGCTCTGACCAGCGTACAGAAATAGAAATCCAATCAGCATACAGCTTCCTTTAAGTCTGAGCATCTCTAAGATGTCACTTTCTCATTTTTTGTGTGACAATAGAAGAAAATTGCATGTAATTGTGACCGAATTAATAAACATCAGCATCTGAGAGGTCAGATGTTTCAACATGTTTACTCAAAGCATATGCATGCTTGCACCCACAAACACACGTGTGCATGCACAGGCACACGTGCACACTCCCTGGTCCTCTTCCCCAAAATATTCACACCGTAACCCCTCCTTCCCTGCCTCATCCATCATTTGGGATCTGTCGGATGTGACCACGTAGAGACCAGATGCATATTGTATGCACTGTATGCTGGGTTCTTTTCTGTTTTCCTGGTTTAATGAAAAAAAGCATCAAGCCTTAATTCTGACCCTCCCCTCCAGCCTTGACCCAGTTTGAGCTGCAGAGCTATAGTGTACCTTCTTGACTGTCTCTAATATTCTCCTTAGCGGTTCATAGTTAGCTTTCAGCCATTTCCTGTGTCTGTTCAGGTACCCTGTCATTACGAGTACGATGTTTCTTAAACTTTGAAATAAGGAGGCTAGCATTTTTATAAACCTTATCTTCAAGGAATAAGTGAGAAATACTTGAGAGCAAAAAAAAAAAATTCTTCGCTGTAAAAGCATTGTTTTTCCTTCATAAAATATTAATTTCAGATCAGGTGAAATGCAGCAGAAATATTTATGATAACATATCTCTTTGCAAGCTCAGTTTGGTAGCACTGGTGAATTCCCAGTGGAGAACAAGAGTTCTCCAGGATAACAAGGAAATATGATTTGTTGCTTTACATATTTCCAATTGTTTAAACTGCTTATGGTACCATAAGGGTATTAATTATTTTCGGATTAAGAGCCACACCAGAATCCAATCCATTTATAAAACAAGTCTTTCCTTCCTAACATATTCGCTGAGACCCCAGGTGGGTTTCAAGCTCAGAAGCCGCCACCCGGTTTGAAAGCCCACATCTAATGTACGTTCTTTGGAAATCTAAAGCAAACAACTATCTATAAGACCTTGCTTTCTTTATTTTAATAGTTTTCTGAAATATTTATGTGCTTTCACCATCAAATCCATTATCTTCTTAAAAAAGGCTTTTCAACCCACCAAGTACTTAGCAAGCTAATTGAATATAATAACAGGGACCATCCCCTCCAAAACTGGAGGGTTGTTTGGCCAAAATGGGTGTGTAAGGCAGGGGCTCCTGTAGTCTCAGTACCCCAACCATGCTGTCCTCTCTTTGATATGGTCCTCTTTATCCCTCGAGAGCAGCGGATCGAGTTTTAACAGGAGACTGCATAGCATAGAACAGTGATGCTCAAACTGGGCTTCATTTTGGACCCCAAAGAGCCTAGGTGTCTGTAAATCCCATGAGAACACTATCACTGAAATGAAAGCACAGATTTCTTAGCCAAAATTAATTAAGAGTGTATTCTGTTGCTTCTGCCTAGGCTTTGGAACCTAGTACATAGTCAGGCAATTATAGCGCCCATGTCGGCATTTAGGATGAGATTTGCACTGGCATCTAATGTTTAATACAGTTGATATCTCTCCTTGTTGGAGAACTAAACAGTCATCCTGAAAAGAGGTAGGCTCACCCCACAGACTCCCCAGGACCCCAGAATCTCCTGTCCGGTCCCTCCCTGACTGTGGGTCCCTGCAGGCAGAGTGCGGTCTCTTCTCGAGACCCCCATGTGCTTTTGCCAGCACCCCCACCGCAGAGCCAGCTCTGGACATATTAGCGCCATTTGCGCCGAGGACCCTGCTGTGACGGACAGATGGCACTGAGCACCACTCCTCTTTGATCATGAAAGTCAGGCTTACTTAGCCTTTGTTTCTGTGGTTAACTAGGAAGAGAAACTGAAAGAAATGCCCCAATTCATATAAAAAATAAATGTACAGACACATGAGATTTTCTCCCTGGATGGACCTTATAGCCTCTCCGGGTTGCTGAGTGAAAGTAAGAAAAGCAAGCTTCCAATGATGCTCTTTTATCTTGCTCACTCTCTAGACCCTGAAGCCCCTCGATGGCCTGCACCCCCTTCCATTATCATGCCCCAAGTAGGGGTCAGGATGACTCAAAAGGAGCTGTAGAGAAATGAGTAAGGAAATCTTCCTCTGACCCCATAGGAGCTGCGTGGACCCCTCTGGGCATGCCTTCCTCTGCGTTCCAATACCACCGTATGTTCCTCTATTATTTACAGATACATATTTAATTCCACTCTGTACAATCGCTTACAGCGCCGTGGAGAAAGCAAACTAGTGTTACAGGGCAGAGCTTTGCTCGGGTCTCTGATTCCTCATATCTACACAAATGGTGCCCGGCGCATCGGAGAACCTCAATACATGCTCAGAGAATACATGAACAAATTCAACCCCAAACGACAGTTGTAGGAGCCTGGATTCTATGCACTCATTGCCTAGACCAAGACCCGGCACAGGAATCGATGCCTGGTGAGATTAGAAGCCTTTCCCACTCATATCGGGGGCGTCAGTGTTTGGACATGGTGGACTTGCTTTATCCATTTCACTGAAAATTAACGCAGAAATAACTCTAAGCATATCGAGGATTCTTTATGAGCAGTGGCGTGACTGAATTTCCATTTAGGACGAGCCCAAGACAGCGAGGCAGGTGGAAGCGCCCTGCCTTGGTACTTCCCTCAGGAAAGAGAAAATGCTGGTGTGGGGCACTAGGCAGACAGCGCAGACAAGGGAAGCTCTCAAGTCCATCAAAGTATTTGGGGCATTTAAAAAATATCAGTACCTGGGCTCCACCCCAGGACAACTGGATCAAACTTTCTGGGGCATCGGTATTTGTAATTCTGAAGGCAGACAGATGTGAGAACCCACACTTGCCCCACCAGGACTCGTGAACAGCAGGGAAGTGCTTCTCATTTCTGAAGACTAAAACCTAAAAGTCATACAGGACATTCAATCTTAGAGTTCAAGTTAACGTCACTCCCTGTATCTCCATATCTTCGATAGCTTACGGTCCCGTGGCATCCTCGCGAGAGCCCTACCACGGCTGTTGTGTGACCCCACGTTACAGATAAGCAAACTGAGGCTCAGAGCAGTTGATGTTGTCCCAACGTATTACTAAAAAGCATCCAGGGGAATGGTTTGTAACGCCCGCTTATTGTACGTGCAACGTAGGGCACGTTGCTTAACTTCTGTGAACGTCAGTTTGGTTTTGTATAAAATAAGGATGATAATACGGATCATACAGGGTTACCACGGCGGAGCAGGGACACGTAACAGGTGTTCGAAGGGGCCCTGATAATATATCACCTTCCTAAAGCCTGTGGACATGGAATTCTTCCTGTCTGCCTCGCCACACCTCATTCTCACCACATCCTTTACAAAGTGACTGAGACCAGATAGAACTCTACCGCTCTTGGGCGGAACTTAGATGCTCTGAATAAAGTCAAGAGCTGCTTATCTTGAAAGTGCCACCCCTTACGTCATGCTAAGGCCACCACCTGGCTGGCCCGTACTGTTGTGGGTCACCAAGACCCCAAATTTTGCCTTTTAAGTGCTAGAAAGTTCAGACTTTAAGTGCTAGAAAGAACGGTCTATAGAATAGACCATTCACCTCTCTCGAAAGCTGCTAGTGACATCTTTTCTGAACTCTTAACTAAGATTTTAAAATATGAGCTGTTACAGATCAAATAATTTTTGGACAAGGCAAAAGTTAAGGGTTTCCTCCACAGTCCCTACCCTGTCCATCCCTGATGTCCCCCGTCTGAGCACTTGGGCAAAGCCTCTGCAGGGTTGTGCTGCAGGAAGCTTGATCAGAGAAGACGATAAAATGGGAGAAACATAATAACATACATCCAAGTTATTTAGACTATTTTTTATCACCAAATATGGAAGAATCATGGGGTTTTTTTAAGATTTCATTTATTTATTTGAGAGAGCACAGAGGGAGAGGGAGAAGCAGACTCCCCACAGAGCAAAGAGCCCAACGTGGGACTCGATCCCAGGACCTGGGATCATGACCTAAGCCAAAGGCAAATGCTTAACCAGCTGAGTCACCCAGGTGCCCCAGAATACAATTTTTTAAAATAGAACTATTTTACAGAATCTTTGAGCTGGAAGAGACCTATTTGGCACAACTGATGATTTCTCAGGTGAAAACCTGAGGCAGAGCTTTTCAATGCCTTGTTCAAGGCTACACAGTAGACAGCAGGTGGGGCTGGAAAGCAGCTTCTTCCCTGGGACCACCTCCCCAGGCCTCTACTCCGAGGCAGTAAGCCCTTGAAGGGGACTGTCCTGCACCCTATGATTCCTTCAGTCTATACCTAAGAGCTGGCCGAGAGCCAGGCCAGAGAGGGCCCTCCATTAAAATTGTCTTCCTGTATCCCATCTCAACCCCGCTAACGATGCACTCAAAGAAATGAAGTGAGTGTACAAACAATATGTTTAAGTGGTGGACGGTCCTAAAATGGGGAGGGGGTGCAAATCTATCCTGCATGACCATAATCAAGTAATTTAATTCCTCTAAATATTAATATCCAAAAATCAATGTCAATATAACCCTAGAAACACAAATGTAACAGAGGGGGTGCAAATCTATCCTGCATGACCATAATCAAGTAATTTAATTCCTCTAAATATTAATGTCCAAAAATCAATGTCAATATAACCCTAGAAACCCAAATGTAACAGAGCTGAGGTTACAGCAACCTGCAGAATTTGCTTTGTTATACAAGGAATTGCCTATGCATCTTTCCATAACGTTGTATCATTTGCAAAACATTTTCAGATGCATCGACCGATTTCATACTCAAAACAGCACGGTAAAAGAAAGATGTGGGCATTTAGCATTTATAAATGAGGAGACTCTGATTGCTCCTACGAGGTCACACAGCCAGTTAATGACAGAGCTGGGACCTAGCAGCATCCTTCAACGTCCAGGGCAGGACTTTTCCAGTATTTGATGCACATCGTTTGCGTTATATGGATACATGTTCAAGCCCTTTTCCCCACCTCCATGGAGGACACAACTTTCAAAGGGGCCACGTCCAGGTATTCCACACCACATCCAGAGAGGACTGTCAGCAGATGAGAGCCTAGCAGCTGCCTCCCCTTTCCCTGCTGCCACTCACGAGAAGCAGAAGGTGGGGCACACAGCCGTGAAGTCACACACGGAGTGTCTGAGCACCTGGGGCTTAGTCTGGCTCCTTAGTAACTTTCCTGCCCTTACTGGTCCAGGATCACACAGCTCAAGTCCAAAGCCCATCCTTTGTCATGCATAGTCCCTAACAATCAAAACCCAGGGGATCTTCCCAAGTTCCTTTCCCTGTGCTATCAACATCCGAGCTGCTGACCCCTGTGGTCCCACCAAGCCAGGCAAAGCCTCCCAGAAACATTGGCTATTCTAACATCTTCATATATTCGCACATGGCACTGCATTTGCCCAGCACGCCTCCCCTAATTCTGAGCCAAGAAGAGGTAGACTTACCCTGCAAGACTCAGTTCAAGTACTCTCTCCTTTGTGAAGATTCCCCTGGCCTCCAAGGCATAGAGGATTTGTTTTGTTTTATATGCATCTGTTTTTACAAAGCACTTTGATAGCAGCCATCATAGAAAGAGGCAGAATCTATATCATACTGAGTTTTAGGAGTGCCTTGAGGACGGAGGTTATGTCTTATTGGGCACAATATTTGCACAAAGTAAGTTTTCAGTAAGTAGCACTCAGATAGATTGATGGATAAATGCCAACAGATGGATGGCAGAATGATCTAGAAGTGGTTAGAGCTCAGTGGGGTGTAATCTCGTGACTGGGCAGGAAATGGAATTTTTGAGTCCTATGCATTCAGACTTTTCTCACAGATGGGTGATCTTGGGCACATAAGTTAACTTCTCTGAACCTCATTCTTTTTATCACTGAAGTCCACTCCCTACCCTGCTACACTTAGCTGGGAGCCCCAGGAGGTTGATGGGTAGAAACCACATCAATGCCTCTTCACTCTTGGCTTCCTGTTGAGTTTGGCCAATGGGAGACAACAGCAGGAGATCCTGGCCAGGAGAAGTGTAAGATGGGGTTTTCTATGCACCCAGCACACTCCCTCCCTCATACTGTAGAAGCCACAGTTCCCTTCCCGTTAGCCCCATGCCTGGGTCCCAGTGATACCTGGCTCCCCTGACCCCTCCAGGCCCGAGCATGGCAAAAGCACCCCCAGGCCCTTCACCTTCCACTGTGGCTTCCCCATACCCTGTCCATAGCTTTTAAACCATCTCTTTATTAAACTTCTCAAATTACCAATTTGAGCGTGCTGTTTCTTGCTAGAACCCTAACTGATCCCATGGGCAATATCTTTCATACCCCCCAGGGCCTCTGTGTAGATTAAATGTAATCACAGATGTAAAGCTCCTATTGAATACTCCCAGGGTCTATGCGGCTAATTTATATGGTAAACGGAGTTAATAATATCTCCTACGTGGGTGAATATAAGCCACAAATAAAATGTTGTGTCCTATGCGAAGCACTATAGAAATGTAGCTTCCAATAAATATTTCACGGCAGGTCCCGCTTGGAAAGGAGAGCATCCCTTCTCCTGCATGTGCTCGGGCGCGAGCAGGGGCTAGCACGTCCCGGGTGCCCAGGGGAAGCACACAATTGCATGCGAGGGAAAGCCAGGCTCAGGACGTGTGTGCTCAGCTCCCCGGGGCAGACAGGATGGATCCTGACAGAAAGAGGACAGCATGTCAGGGAAAAATCCCCTCTCCCACCCCACTCCAGAAATAAACCAATTATCGACCTGGATTGATTCTCTTCCCATCACTTCCTCTAAGCTGGCACCTGTGTCCCATTTTAACAAGAAACGACGGTAGCGTGTTCACCAGAATTAAAACATGACGTGCCTGGCTCAGTAACGAGTTTACTTTTTGTCTCCACAGGCTGAATTGAAGATCCCTCTTATTTGCGGGGAGCCAAGAACTATGAACAGAGAGTAAGTACTGCAACGTCACCGTGAGTCCCAATCTCCCCTCTCCTGGTGGAGGAAGGACTGGTGCCAATACGCCCCCGTAGGAAGGGCATTGCCCATTTCAGCGCCGAGCTGGAGAGGCTGGGGTCAGGGTCAGGGGTGTGTGTTCGTGTTCACTGAGCCTCTTGCCCAGAGTGCCAGCATTTTCTGTGGCCAGGTCACTTGTTCTTACCCAGCCTGGGTGTGTGGCCGGGATAGGGACGAGATACCCCGGCACCAGCATGCCAGAAGGGCACCCCGAAATACCACCCATCGTGTCACAGCCCAGGGCGTGAAGGTAGAACCATAGGAACCGTGGTGGCCATGCTTGTTCCCACAGCAGAGAACTTGGAGCCCAACTGTCTCTTTGTGGAGCACCCCCAGAGGTGATGTGGTTGGTGTGGGGCGTCCTAATGTGCTCCTGGGTCTACAAAAAATCCATCCTGTTCCTGAGGTCTATGACTATAATAAATAGAAAAAAAACTAGCAGGCCCCCAAGTCGTGAGAAATACTTATAATGAAAATGCACACCAAAAAACCTTTAAACTGAGAAAATTTGGTGTACTAATTTTTAAATCAACCCACTTTGCTTATTTTGCCAACGGGAAAGGTAACGCTCTTATTCTCACTGTCATTGTGTGAGACAGAGCATGCGTTTCCGTCAGGCAGACCTAGTGCAAATCCCTTGTCGTGCCCCATCATTTTATAGCTGTATGATCTTGGGGAAGTTACCTGACCTTCCCTCCAGAAAGCAGGGTCTGGCCTGGGGAAGGAGGACTGCCTGGTTTCTGGGTGGATTCCTGGTCTTGGAGGGAGCCTGGGGGACACCCCAGGGTAACCAGGTGATGCCTGGGTCTCCCAGGTGGATGCCGGAGGCAGGGCTGGTGTCCAGAGCGACATGCAGGCAGCAGGTCCAGCATCACAGCTGTCCCAGACACCCACAGGTTTTGGGGGGTGGGAGTGCGACCTCACACACAGCCGGGGCCAGGCCTGTGGGATGCAGAAGCTGGGGCTGCTGCTTTTCTTCTTGCCACGGAAGTGCAGCGGGAGCTTCCTGGCACACAGGTCACAGGTGGGCTCCGCGTCTGGCTCCGAATCTAGCGTATGGAGCATCTCCTCCGTGCGAGGTGCTAGGGCTCCCTTCTCTTCTTTGATCCTCCAGCGGCGAGTGGGGCCAGATGGCCCGCACCACAACCTTCTCTGAGCATCAGCTTCCTGGTCTCAGCGGCTCCTCTGAGACAGCACAGAAAGTGGGGATGGAGCCAGGCCTGGGATTTGAGTCTGTCTGACCAAATCCAGCGTCCCTTCTGTTGGTCCCAGCTCTGCGGGAACCTGAGGAAGGCAGGAGCTGGGCAGGCGAGGCCAGGGTAGGTCAGAGAGCTTGCTGAGCCAGGGTCGCATGACAAAGAGGATGAATTATAACCGGTGATGAAGGTGGCAGACAGCAGCTTCATCGTAAGATAAATAAATAGTCCGTGGCGGTGGAATGAATAGCGAGGCAGGTGCTTCTGCTTCCCACCAACCTGGGTGCCTTAACACAGCCAAAAATGTACTCCTTCACAGGTCAGGGGGGGCTAGGAGTCCAAAATCAAGGTGTGGGCAGGCCTCTGCTCACTGCAAACCCTCAAGGGAACATCCCTTCTTACCACCACCACCACCACCACCCCGTCCCCAGCTTCTGGGGGCCCCAGGTGCTCCTCGCTTGTGCCTACATCACTCCTCGGTCTGTCTCCACCCTCCACTGGCCTTTTTCTCTGTGTCTATGCCTTCTCTTCCTCTGCCTGTTTCAGACCACCCTTGTCTCTCTCTTATAAGGACATTTGTCATTGGGTTTAGGGTCCCCCTAGATAATCTAGGATGACTTCACCTCAAAACCCTTAACTTAATTACATCTGCAAAGACCCTTCTTCCTCATAAGGTCATGTTCACAAGTGCCCAGGATTTGGGCATGGAAATATTTTAGGGCTGCCACTCAACCCACTAGGGCAAGCTTTATGTTCAGACCCATCCCCTTCTTTGCAGGGCACTGTGGGGTTACTGTGACAATCTCAGCAGCATTTGCTATGAGTTTCCAGCTGGTTTTGTGGTTGAGAGCCCCTGCCCTGCATCCCTGCCTCTCTTCCTCCCTGTGCTTCCACCCTATGCCAGCAGTCTCCTCCATCAAGAAAAGAGGTGTCTCACCTTCAGGAGGACTTTAGGTAGCTTTGATTTTTAGCCAGACAGTCGGCCTCTGGGCAATTGCCATCTCATCAAGCTTCCAAAAGGTGGCTTTAAGAGTTCAGCATTAAATTCGTGCAGGAAAGGAAGCTCCCAGAGGACAGCCGAATCATCATAACTTCATACACATGCCTTTTCTCCTCTTAGGATGCTGAATTGGAATCTGTATTTTCACAAGTTCCCCAGTAGATTTCTAGCCACATTAAAGTTGAGACTCACCTGACTAGAACAGTGGCCCCCAGAGCTCTCTGCCTCCTGGCACACTCGAGAAGCAGCTACAATATTCACCAAGATAGGACCCAGAGAAGGCAGTCACATAAGGGATGTTGCGTGAGCATGGTTTGGAAATTTACGACCCTCCTTCCATAGATGCGTGCGTGCACACACACACACACACACACACACACACACACACAGGTTTGACCCTACTGTGCCTTGGGGGAGCACTCCTTCCTCTGTGAAAATCATTAACCCAGTTAATTCAGCGCAGTAGATTTTTTTATAATAATTTTTTATTATGTTAGTCACCATACTTACGTCCTTAGTGGTTTTTGTTTTTTTTTTTTTTTGGTTCTTTTTTAAGATTTTTTTAATTTATTTGACAGAGAGAGAGACAGCCAGTGAGAGAGAGAACACAAGCAGGGGGAGTGGGAGAGGGAGAAGCAGGCTCCCAGCGTGGGAGCCTGATGTGGGGCTTGATCCCAGGACCCCGGGATCACACCCTGAGCCAAAGGCAGACGCTTAACGACTGAGCCACCCAGGCGCCCCTACATCCTTAGTTTTCGATGTAGTGTTCCATGATTCGTTATTTGCATGTAACACCCAGTGCTCCATGCAATACGTGCCCCCCTTACTACCCATCACTGGCCTATCCCAACCTGACTGAGCAATAGGACCGTCAAGGGGGCTTTTACTGAAGAGCAGTTTCAGTGTCCTTCCCCAGACCAAAGGAATCGGAATGCCTGCACACTGACTTGACTTACGATGCTCAACTCAGTCTCATCTTAGCTAGGGTTGCAAAATACGGCTGCAAGAGGTCTCACTGCTCTGCAACCTGGAATTCCTTGTGAGTTTTTTAAACTGGAATTCTAATTGACCTTTGTAACTACAGCTAATGCCTTACTATCTCCCAAGGGGACTTTTGCAATGAATGAATGAAGACACATGAAAGGACAATACAGAGACAAACTACACATTGACGCAGACATGTATATACACAATACAAGTACGAGCACAAGTAGTTCCCTATAAATGTGTTAATTCAGTCAAAAGCATTTACTGAGTATACACTGTGCTGGGCGCCTCCCTTATGAAGCTGAGAAAGATCTAGTTCCCGCCCTCAAACAGCATTAGCTGTATGTTGGACAGATCTCTTTAGTCTTACGCAGCAAGAGATGGGAAAGCACCACCAATGCTAAGGACTGTGGATGTCATGGCTCTAAATCACTTCTGAAATTAGCAGGCTATTTCATATTGCTCTCCCTGCAACGAAGCTTTCAGCTTCCCGAGCAATCAAAGTACCTAAAGCCCCGCTCCCTGGAGCACATCGGTGCTGTTAGAGTAGACAGACCTACTTCCTCCATCGGGGCTGGATGAAGGGGTCTTAGGGTTTGGTTCCAGGATCTCTTCATCATTCTGAACAGAACGGATAAGAACCTTGGTGCTACAGCTCTGAGTGTTTTGAAAGAGATGGAGGTCATGAGAGTGATTGCTTCTGGGCCCTTCTAGTCAGCGGACGCCCTGCCCTGGCCAGGCTGCTTCGGGCTCTCAAGAGGGAGACACACTCACGCATCCCAGACTGGAGACTGATGGGGGCACGCGCCCCTGTAGTGCCCACTTTGAAACGTGCTGAAAAGGTGTGACAGCCAACTAGTTTTGTTCATTGTTAAAATTACTCACAGTCCTCATGGAAATTTTAGAAAATATACAAAAGTACAAAGAAGAAAACAAAAGTCACCATTGATCTTAGCATCCAAAAATAAACACTACTTTGCTGCAGGATTCTGAAGTCATTTTTCTGTATCCTTACGTAACATTTTGAAATTTCAGCAAACCTACTTTTATTTATTTTTATTTTTTTATAATAACATTTTTTATTATGTTAGTCACCATACAGTACATCCCTGGTTTCTGATGTAAAGTTCCATGATTCATTACTTGCGTATAACACCCAGTGCACCATGCAATACGCGCCCTCCTTACTACCCATCACCGGTCTATCCCATTCCCCCACCCCCTCCCCTCTGAAGCCCTCAGTTTGTTTCGCAGAGTCCATAGTCTCTCATGGTTCATTCCCCCTTTTGTTCACTTATTTATGGAACATAAGAAGCAGGAAGATCTGTAGGAGAAGAAAGGGAAGAAGAAGGGGGGGGAGTAAACAGAAAACCTACTTTTAAAACTTCTACTGTTTTCATTCATTCAATAATACCATTTTTTGTTATGAGCATGGTCTTCTTCAAAATCAGTGTTTTAAATCTAGTGCTTAAAGAAGGCTCACAATCCTTTATCCATAATTCCAAAGCCAAAGCCTCCAAAATACTGAAAACCCTCAGTAACTAATTTGGCAGCAAAACTTGACCTACAATAAAATGAAGTTATGTGTGTTCTTCATTTATCCCTCTTATTGTGAATATATCTGCATGTTTCACAGCAGAAATATTAGTATGTTTCATGACCAGGCGATTCTCCAAAACTTACAGGTGAAATTACTAGCATCAGTACATGTACAATATTACTTTCCTAAAATCCAAAATATTCTGAATCCCTAGCCCTAAGGAATTTGGATAAGGAATGGCGGGCGTGTATTTTACCCAGTGGTTTATTTTATCCTGACCTTGATGTTGGACATTTCGGTTGTTATCCATAAAGTTTTATGAGGCAGTTTTATTGCCAAGATTAAACTTTATACTCTAGGAGTATTAGAGAAGGCTGTGTCGCTATGGTCCCTAGCATGCAGTGCTGTGTGTCCTATCCCATGTAAAACAAATCGCGACAGTCTATTATTAAACAGGGACACAGGTTCAATCGAATTATCTGACAACTTACTATTCCTTCTCTTGCTTCAAGAAACTTGACTTTCACATTCGTTTATTTGGGCAAGAGTTAATGATAAACAAAGGAAACCAGTAAAATAGTTTGAGAGCTAGAGAGAGTCTTACAGGTATGGACTTTAAGTTGCCACCCACGGCTGTCACCCCGGACTTGAGAGTCTTCTTGAATACGCACTACCTTCTGAGGCAGTGAGCTTAAAAATTGGAAGAAGTTTCCTCATTGTATTGACACCAACAAAGCCAACTTCAAGGCAGTGTTATTCGTTGACCCTGTACATTTCGCTAAGCAGACAACAGTGCTCTTCTGTGATACTTTCCCCTCTAAGTGCACAGCCTGGTGGTGCGAAAGGAAGGGTAAAGAGATAAACAGCGCTACAAACCAGGAGTGTCTCTGGGCCGGCACACCACTAGCCATTTGCACGGGGATCTGTGCCACACCGTGCATCTCCTTAGCACGAAACCCCACTCCCACGTCACCGCTTAAGACTGCCAGCCGGGGTAACAGGTTTCAAAATTCAGAGTCAGCTAAAGCCACATGTCTTGGATTCCAAAACCCATGATCATTGCGCCGTATTGAACTGCTTCACGATGATTAAGAATATCATCTCTTCGTATTTCTCATCAGGGACACATCCCCAAACTGAACGACTCTTTTGCTTATGAGAGGCATATTTTCTCTTTGAAAACTTGCATGATAAAAGCCACTCAATTGCTGGGTGGGGATGGAGATCAGCTCCTCTCAAAAGAGCCCAGCTCCTCTCAAAAGAGCCCAGCTCCTCTCAAAAGAGCCCAGCTCAGTGTCTGGTACACAGGAAATGGCCAATAAATGATATTTCCCTCCGTATGTATGCATGATAAAACTCCCTGTAAACTCCAGGTCATTATTTTCCACCATGGTATATGTGAACAACCCCTGTCTTCGACCTCAGGGAACAACTTCGTTTTGATTTGCAGGAATTCATAAGTGTAAATCCCACTGAATCTTGGGGAAAAGAGAGGCCGCGATTTTGGCATCCTGAGATCAGAGTCTTGCACCCAGCAGAGTCGTCAGTGTGGCTGCCTTCCTAGTTCCCCAGAAGTAATTATGAACCCGCTCTCGGGCCAACCAGGCCCATCCGCTGGTGCGATCAGAGCCGCATCGCCACCATTCGGCTTCGTGGTTGGCTGGTAATTAAAAAGCTGCAAGCTGTGAGAAACAGCTGAGATCCAGGGCGAGCGTTGGCCAGAGGTCGCCGAATCGGCCTGTGGTTCCCACGCAGGAGCAGCAGGGGCGGCTGTCCCTGAGACTCTTGGAGATGCGTGGGGATGCGCCAATGCAGGATTTCAAGATAGCCTTCTTTCCCTCTTAACGGCAAAATCGCCAGCCAGTGAAGGAACTACCTGACTCAACTCACCTGCCACCACTCGGGAAACTTCCAGCTAACCAAACTTAGTCTCCTGCTGACCAGCCACAAGGTTGGACTTTTCATGCTTATGCCCTTTATTTTTTTTTTTAAGATTTTATTTATTTATTTGACAAAGAGAGAGAGAGAGAGAGAGACAGCCAGCGAGAGAGGGAACACCAGCAGGGGGAGTGGGAGAGGAAGAAGAGGGCTCCCAGCAGAGGAGCCTGATGTGGGGCTCGATCCCAGAATGCCAGGATCACGCCCTGAGCCGAAGACAGACGCTTAACAACTTAGCCACCCAGGGGGCTTATGCCCTTTAAAAACATCACAAAGAATAGAGAAGGCTGAGACTTCTTTTAATATTGAGTTTACTGCTGTCATACAAGGAATGTACATTCGTTGTAGAAAATTTAAAAATGCAAAGACATACATACAAAGAAAAAAATACCATAATAGAACTACTGAAAAGTGGTCAACATTATGGGCCTTTTTTAAGGCTTTCTTATAGAACAATGCATTCTGTTTTGTGTTTTAATGTTACTATACCATAACTATTTTCCAGTGTTACTGAAGTTATTTCCATAGCATTACAATCTTCCATAATTCAGACAAGTCATATTTTATATTCTCCTACTGCTAGAAAACAGCACACCTCATGAACTGATTTGACAAGTTCTATGAATACCCCCATGTCTTAAGATACTGTGTTTTATTACCCGGCAATAAGCAAAACCAGCCACCCTGGGATGTCCCATGAGCCAGGCCAGTGTGTGGAGAACCTGACCCACAGTGACAGTTTATAATAGCCGCATAGTATTTGAATGTGTAAACGTGCAGAGAAATTGAAAGTAAGGTCCAGCATTTCTGGTTGGGTCCTCCACGAAGTCCAAATCACTAGTCACCCTCTTGTCCTAGTTTGCATATACCCAAACTTTCCCCACCAATAAGACACAGGAAGAGAGGGAAATGGACTTCATGAAAACCTTTGGTCATGTTCAAATGCACCAGAAACCAAAAACCTGAAAAACTTTTCAAAAGTCATGCATGGACATGATTTGGGGCCAAAATCAGGAAGTCCTAGAAAAAGGTACTCATTTAGAAAGAGCAAAAGGAATTTCCCAGACGCCTGGCTGCCTGGAATTTCAAAACTCCTGGTAAAGAGAAACCAGGTCACAAACAAAAGCAGAGGCCAAATATTGAGTAGAAAAGTAGCCGGGCCTCCTATGTGGTTCTGTTCTCACTTTCTAGTCTTCCCCATTACTTTTTTCAGAGGGAGGGGATATATTTTTTAAGATACATATTTTAAGAGCTTAAAAATTATTCTGTTGAGTTAGTCGAAGAAGGGAAGTATTAAAGTCAAACGTTTATTTAGCTGTCACAATGAGGACGTCAAATACTTCCGTGATTAAGAGAGTGGGCTCTGGAGTGATCTACTGGGATTATCAGCTCTGCCACATACGGGCTGTGACATTTAAGGCAATTAATGAGACTCTCTGAGCCTTGTTTCTTTAATCTGTTAAATGGGAGTAGTAGCTATCTCAAAGTGTTGTTGAGAAGGTTAAGTGACTTAATAGATGCAGTATGGGGGCACCTGGGTGGTAACTGGCTCAGTCAGTTAAGCGTCTCTGTTAGGCTCAGGTCGTGATCTCAGGGTCCTGGGATCGAGCCCCACGTCGGGCTCCCTGCTCAGCGGGGAGTCTGCTTCTCCCTCTCTCTCTGCCTCTCCCCTGCTGCTTCTGCTCTCTCTCATTCTCGCAAATAAATAAAAGAATCTTTAAAATATATATATATGAAATACATATATGTACGCAGTATGTTTAGCACCGTGTCTGGCACAGAGTGTGCACTCCGCTGGTGGTGTAGCCGATCGTATTTCATCAACATGGCCGCGTGCGCTGGTGCAATGTGACCTGGATACTTCCCATTCGGGAGTGAATCTTTTCTCCACCTTCTCTAACTTGTGTGGGCCTGTGACAGCACTGACCAATGGACTAGGACAGTAGGGACACTGTGCCACGTCTGGGAAGAGGCCTCAACAGCCAGGCAGCTCTGCTTCCTGCCTTTGGAAGCTGGCTTCCACTGGCCACATGCTCCGACCGCCACGCCTTGAGAAGTATGAGCCATGTGGGAGAAGCCCGCAGGGAGAGACAGGGGGGCTGAAGTGCACGGACACCAGACGCGAGAGTCGGAAGGCCATCTCGGGCATTCAGCCTGGTCCAGCTCTGAGATAGTCGTCTGAACGCAACAGCGTGACAGAGCCGCAGAGGATCCCTCCCAGCTGAGAGTCAAGAGAGATAAAAATAAATGCTCGTTTCTAAGCCACTGCTTTGGAGTGATGAGTTATGTAACAATAGATGTCTAGAATAGATGTTGTCTCCTATTTTTATGATCACAATTATTACTTCGTGCAAGACCCTTTGCTGTTGAATATTCAGGATGTAATTTAGAGATTCCAATGACTTGATATCCCACCTTAAAGAACACCCATTCCAGATGAGAATGGCAATAAATAACTAATAGTGGGTGAGCAGAATGCTAATAAGGGCTTCTTTGCCCCAAGTGTGTGCAAAGTACTAAAGGGACATGGGAGTGATCCTCTCTGGGAGCAGATCCTGGGGAAAGGGTGCAGCGTTGGTAGAAGACACATCCTCACAGGGAAGGCGACAGTTGAGCTGAGCTTGGGGCTCATGGGATGTCACTGAGCAGCAAACGGAAGAGGGAGCAGGGATGGACTAGCTACCACAGCTGGAAAAACTCTACAAGGGTTTGATGCAAAGGGGTAACATTACATCGACTGATAATTTGAATTTTGCTCCTTAAAAACTGATTCTAAGTAATTGGAGAGAGAATTTCTTGCCTGCTTATGATGGATGGTAGAATTCTACTCCCCAAGTGTCTTTACTGGCAGGGAAAAGAAGGAGCCACAATTTGTAATCAGGAGGAGGATAAAGGCCTGGGTTGGAATTGCAGCATCTAAAAATTCCGTGTTGATGGGCTGAATTTTGCTGCCCCGCGATGTTGCCGTTTGGACAGGCTGCAATTAGAGGCATTCGTGCTGCTATCTGTTGCCATTGTTGTTTGTTTGAACAAAAATTCTTTGAATAATGAAATTCTTTTTTTTTTTTAAAGATTTTATTTATTTATTCGACAGAGATAGAGACAGCCAGCGAGAGAGGGAACACAAGCAGGGGAAGTGGGAGAGGAAGAAGCAGGCTCCTAGCGGAGGAGCCTGACGTGGGGCTCGATCCCATAACACCAGGATCACGCCCTGAGCCGAAGGCAGACGCTTAACCGCTGTGCCACCCAGGCGCCCCTGAATAATGAAAATTCTACATCCAGAGCCGCTTCTGCGGACTTTTCTGAGGATTCCATCAAAAATCCAAGAAACGTTATGAGGAAGAAACACAAGAACTTCCTCTGCCATCGTTGGCAAGGTCGCATTTTCTTCCTTTAGTTTCTTCAATTCCTTTAAACATTGATTAGAAATAAAACAGTAGTCATGAGATATGAGTCAGGTATAAAGAGCAATAGAACAACTTTGTTTTTTAAAATTACCACTGCTTTTGAAGTTTCATCCACTTTTCTGGGATCACAAATCCCCACCCCCTCAGGGAACAACTGTCCTGAATTCTGTGTTCATCCTTCACTTGCTTTTATTTTTCATTTTATATCATTAAAAATAATTTGTTTGGTTTTGCTTCGTTTTGAACCTTTGGCCCCCCAAAAAATCATACCACAGGGTATATTTTGGGCCCGGACTACATGGTTTTGTGACAGCTGCTTCCTCCCGTTATGGGCTGTGAGCTCTTAAGCAAGTTAGTAAATGTCCCTGTGCCTACTTTCTCAACTGCAAAACTGAAATAATAATAGTACCCACTTCTCAGGAAGAGGGGCTTGTTTGTGTAAGACATTGGAAGTGGTGCCTGGAACACATAGTGTGGGCTCCATTAAGTACTAGCTATTACCCCACAATCTGTTTTATGACTGCCCCAATTTACATTCCAAAGATAATCCATGCTGTCGTGCATAGCCCTAAATCCCTTGATTTCATGGCTGTATACTATTTCCTTATGTGCATAAAATACGATTTAATCATCCACTGTCGAGTCACTAGACATTGGGTTGTTCTCCAGATTCGGCTTACACCAGTGCTGCTGAGAACATTCTAGTTTGTTGGAGCATATATTCTAGCCTGCGGGCACCTATTCTAGAGTTATCTGTATATAAGGGCATATTCTCAGGATTAAAAGAGCTGGGGCACCGAGGAAGCCTACCTTCAACTTTACTAGACCAAGTCAGTTTCCGAAGTCGCCAGGCCGTTGTACCCTCCCACGTGTGTGTAAGTGACCCAGCTGCTTTAGAACCTCATCCACCGTCCACACTGGCAACTTTCAGTTCGACCCAGATTGGGGGTGATTTTAATTTACCTTTGTCGATGACAGATGCGGTTAAGCATCTTTTCAAATACTTGTTAGCAAGGCACCTGGGTGGCCCAGTCAGTCAGGTGTCCGGCTCTTGATCGTGGCTCAGGTCGTGATCCCAGGGTCCTGGGATCAAGCCCCACATCGGGCTCTGTGCTCAGCGGGGAGTCTGCCTGAGGACTGTCTCCCTCTGCCTCTGCCCCTCCCCCCACTCGTTTGCGCACTCACTCTCTCTCAAATAAATTAATCTTTTTTAAAAACCCAGATATTTGTTAGCTATTGTTTTGGTCCTGTGCATACAGTACTTGCTTAAATCTTTTCCCACCTTTCTATCAGACATTTTGCCTTTTTCATGTTGATTGGTATGAGTTATTTATTTACTCTGTACGTTTTCTCCAGTTTGGGACTTAAGTTTTCATTCCTCTTGGATGTTCTCTTTCAGTGACCATGACTTTGAAGCAGTGGAGGAGACCAAACTTTTCGTTGTGATTTCTTGAGTTTGTCTATTGTTTAAAGAAACGTTCCTTCATTGAGTTTGCTTCCTCTATTGAATTCTAAACATCACAAAATTTGCCTTTCTCTTGGGGCCTTTCATCAGCCTGCAGTTGGTTAATCTGTGTATGATATGAAGTAAGGGGGATCAATTTTTTTCACTCAGGTGCACAATTCGTTCGGTACCACATATGAGAAAGTCAACCCCTTCCACACCGATCCACAGTGTCAGCTCTGTCATGCACAGCTGGACCTTTTTCTGGGTTTCCCCTTCTCGTGTCATGATTAAAGTATCTACCCCAGGTCAGTTACACAAGTCTTAATTAGTATAACTTTATAGTAATTCATGATATCTCGAAATTTATGTCCCCCATGTGAACTTCAAAAATGAGGTTGGCTCTTAAATGTTTATTTTTTAACCTAAACGTTGGGATCAGCTTGTCAATACACACACACACACACACACACACACACACCTTTTGGTATTTGGATTGGAATTACATTGAATCTATAGATAACTTTGAAGAGAAACAGCATCTTTATGACACTGAGTTTCCAGATCGTGAATATATTATGTGTCTCCAAAGAGACAATGTTTTATGATTTTCTTCCCAAAAGACTGTAATTTACCATCTTTTGAGAGATTTGTTTTAGGACATTTCACATATCTTAATATTATAAATGTTAAGGTATCAAAATTCCTGGGGCGCCTCGGTGGCGAAGTCAGTTAAGTGACCAACTCTTGGTTTCAGCTCAGGTCATGATCTCAGGGTCGTGCGATCAAGCCCCCTGTTGGGCTCTGCACCCAGTGGGGAGTCTACTTGAGATTTGCTCTCCCTCTGCCTCCTACCAACCCCCCATGCACTTACTCTCTCTCTCCCTCTCAAAAAAATAATAAATCAAGATATCAAATTCCATGTTCTTGTGTTTGTCATTGGCAATATATTTTTAGAGGTGATATCTATACAGCTGGCCTGCTCATGCTTTATAATTCTATTTGTTGGTTTATTCTTTAGGGCTTGCTATGTAGATGACGATATCATCTGCAAATAATTGAATTTTATTTCTTCCTTTTCGTTTTTTATGCTTTTTTATTCTTGCCTCACCACACTGGTTAGAACCTCCAAAACAAGGCCAAATTAGAGTAGTGACAGGGAGCACCCTTGTTCTTAATCTTCAAGGGAATACTTTCAAAGCTTCAGCACAAAGCACGAGAGTTTGTTTCCAGATTTCGGTAGGCGTCAAATACCAGGTGAAAGAGACTAGGTTGCCAGGAATCTGTTTATTTTTATTACAAATAAATATTAAATTTAATAATTTATTTGTTGTGATGATTATGTATATTTTCCCTTCCCCTTCTGTTAGTGTAATAATTTATATTAGCAGATTTTCTAATGTTCAACAAAACTAGAATTTCTGGGATAAACACAACTCAGTCACGACATATTTTTATTTTGTAGCATATTGGTCTAATGAGTCATTAATGGACTTTAGTGAGAATGGCCTAGAATCTTCTTTTCTCTTACTGTCCTTGCTGGACTTGGGCATTGGGTTTGTGCTGGCTTCATCAAATGAGTTAAGGTATTTACCAATGTTTCTATTCTTGACAAGAGTGTGTAGTAGGGAATAATTTGTTCCGTTAGCAATAAAACTGTCTTGGACACGTATTTCCTTGGGGGAAGATTTTCAACTATTGATTCGGTATCATTGTCGGTTATAGAAAGTGTCATTGTTGGTTAATAGCCCTTCATAGGTAATTTTTGTTGTTATATATATTTTTCTAAATACATGATTGCCACCGATATTCCTTTAGCATTTTAACCTCTGTTGTATCCCTAGTTATGTCTCCTTTTTCATTTCTAATTTTGTCTGTGGTGCCTTCCCTTTTATTTCCGATCAAGCTTGCCACAGGGTATTAATTGTATTAGTCCTCTCTGTTGTAATTCAATGCTCTATTTTGGTAGCTTCTGCTCTTTGCTACTTCTGTCTGTGTTCCTGGCATTATGCTTTTGTTATATCACAGATCTACAAAGTTAACGTGTCAGTGATTATTTTAGCTTTTCGCCTTTCCTAATATAACTATCTCACTTCTATATTTCTACATTATTGTTTGGTCTTAAATCTTTTTTTCCCATTATCATTTACTCTTTGACCCATGACTTGCTCCAAATAAATTTGGATTTTTTTAATTGTCTTTTTTGTCACTGATGTCTAACTCCATAGTATGGTGGCCATAGGAAATAGTCCCCAGGTTTTATTCTGTGAATTCTTTAGAGAATTTGCATTGCATTCAATTATAGGGCAATTGTCTTTCAGTATGAAGAACACAATTTGGAATTTTTTTTTAGTGCCAAGGCTTATTGTAAGAAAACACTTGTTGGTGGAAAAAAAAAAAATCTTTATTTTGCCCTCATTCTTAAAATGATATCTTCATTGGACATTTAATTCCAGGTTGACCATTCAAACCAGGGAGTTATTTTTCCGCACTCTTTTGCCAACCACTACTAAGTGCTGCTGAAAAATCAGTTATCAATATAATTCCCATTCTTTTGAAGGTGATATTTCTTTTCCCACTGGATGCCTGTAGGTTCCTCTCTTTGTCTTTGGTTTTCTACAGTTTCACTGCGCTGTATCTAGGTGTGAATTTCTTCTTATTTATCCTGTTTTGGATACATTCTAATCCTGATTCTCTGTTTTGATGTTTCTCACCATTTCTGAGAAAAATTTCTTATATTAAAGCCTCTTCTTTTTTACTTAAATATGAGGTACACACTTGGTATATAGTCTTTGTCTGATAAGTTTAACATCTAAAGACTGAGTAGCTGATTCTGTTGTCTAGTGTTTCTTCCATCTTACTTTGGTGCTTTGTTATTTTAAGGGTTTTCTGATTTTGTGTGTATGCTCATTTTTCTTAGAAATTAATTTGTGGGAATTCATTGAGGCCTGGGTTGAAGGTGAGCTCTTCCAGAGAGGATTTGTGTTTGCTTTTGTCAAATGCTTGAAGGAACAGCAAAAATAGAGCTTATTTATTCTACCCTCTCAACTTGAAGGTTTTTAGACATTCTAGGCTAAAACCCATGTGTACGTATGAGTTCTCAGGGGGGAAACACTGTCTTCTTCAAAAGGTGGGCTTCTCTCTAGTTCATTCTTAAACTTAGTCTCTAATACTTTAGACTCCAGTTTGTATTGGGGGGGGGGGGGTGTCTCATGCTAGATGCTCCAGAGTGTAGACAATCTGAGCCCTATGTCAAGTCCACTGCCTTCTACAATGCCATGGAAATCAAAGACCATTTTCCCCTGTAGTAGCAATTCCAGCAAGGAGACAGCTGGCTTTTGTATTCTGCTTTCATCTCTGGGTTCTCATCTTCATTCAAATTTTGGGCTCTCTCTGGGAAGGTCTTACTTTTCCCAGCAATTGATTGTAAAGGAAGTTGTTTTTTTAAAACTGTTTTCTGTGGAAGATTCAGTCAGGTATCCAGTTCATTATGTTATAAGAAATCAAAGACATTCTCCCATTCTTGATATGGAATTCAATTTTTTAAATTGTGTTTTGACAAAAATTTAATTTTTGAATAAAATAGAATAAAAGAGAATTTCCATGTTTTCAGTTTTATCAATGATATTCTTATTTTTATATAAAGAAAAGTAACACATCCCTTGGATTGGTGTGTTCTTTGCTTGATGTGATTCATCAAGGTTTTGCAAATGCTCATTCAATTATCATGAATCAAGCTCTTCCTCCAAGTCGGACTTTGTGCTATTCATATTTGAATACCTTATCTCATTAGATTTAATCTTCAGAAATAAAGGATTCAGGGGCTACCCTATCCACTAAAGTGGGAAAAGAGTATCAGCATTCTGTGCAAAGCTAATATTGCCTGCCCTGTGCCCAGCAGTATTAATAGGTTCATGTGTATATGACAAGTTAATCTTTATATGCATAAATGAACAAACAAATAAATAAACACATCAATAAATAAATCTAAAATACATGAACAGCCCTATATGCTATTATGGAATGATCATGGAGCTTGGCTGTTACATGGGCTATGCCAGGTGTTAAGACAAGAAGCCTGGATAACTAACATCACCCTTCTGTGCTATAATTTCCTGGATCAGTGGGAGTTAGTAATACTCCACCTCATGGAATAAAAATAGGGATCAAATAGGTAATGCATATGAAAAACACCAGTGTTAGCTCCCCCCTCCCTCTTAATCAGTCAAATTATGTTTGGTGACTTCTCAGCTATATAACCTAAAACAAATTACTACACCTATGTGTACTGCAGTTTCTTCTTCTATTCGGTGTAGGTAATGATAACACGAATCTCATTAAGTTGTCCTAACTGCTAAATCATGACTTAATACACGTAGAATGCTTAGAACGTTATCTTGAGCATAGTAATCCCTTATAGAGTTTTAACTCTTTTCAGCAGCTATTATTACCTCTATTTAACACCTAAAAGGTACTAGGTTTTTTAATATAAGAAATAAGATTTTTATTTTTTTAAAGATTTTATTTATCTGAGACAGAGAGAGAGAGAGACAGAGAAAGCACGAGCTGGAGGGAGGGGCAGAGGGAGAAGAAGCAGACACCCTGCTGAGCCAGGAGCCCAACACGGGGCTCAATTCCAGGACCCTGAGATCATGACCTGCGCTGAAGGCAGACGCTAAACCAACTGAGCCACCCAGATGCCCTAAGAAATAAGATTTTTAAAGAAAATCTTGTTTTTTCTGATTATGAAATAGGAGCACATTCATTTGAATCACAAAGATAAGTCACAGAGGTATAGAAAAAAAGGTAAAAGCAGCCAAAAATGGCCATGTCAAAGATCACTGTGTCATTCTAGGTACAGAGAAGTCTAAAAGGATACACCATAAAATGTTAACAGTGATCTCCGCATGTAGGATCAGGACAATTCTTATATGGGCACATAATGTTGATGTTGATAGACACAGATACGAATATAGGACTATTCAAGCTATATATACATATGTAAATATATCCAGCTGTCTGTCTTTTTATAATTCAGTCATTGAAATAGGCTCAGTGAGCAATATCTAAATTAAGACTTTAGTTGCATCAATCTTTTATTATCTTCTTTATCTATATATTAATCCAATCCAGTGTCTGTTCATTTGTGCACCCATTCATCCATTTATTTCCTATGTCGAAGCCCCATGCTGGCTGCTAGGGACAAATAGATGGAGACATCTCAGTCCCAAATTCAACAATCCAGTGGAGCCAGTACAGCAGTGAGCCAATAAACAAGGAGTTTCTAAGCAATGACATGTATTAAGTACCAGCAGAAAGTGAAGGGTAACGCAGGAGCACAGGGTAATAAGGGCACCTGTATCTACTCAGGTAGGAAAGATAGGTGGGAAGTATTATACTGAAGACAAGTCAAGCAGAGAAAGACAATTATCATATGGTTTCACTCATCTATGGAACATAAGAAGTAGGAAGATCGGTAGGAGAAGAAAGGGATAAAGAAAGGGGGGGGTAATCAGAAGGGGGAATGAAGCATGAGAGACTATGTACTCTGAGAAACAAACTGAAGGCTTCAAAGGGCGGGGGTGGGGGAATGGGGGAATGGGATAGGCTGGTGATGGGTAGTAAGGAGGGCACGTATTGCATGGTGCACTGGGTGTTATACGCAACTAATGAATCATGGAACTTTACATCAAAAACCAGGGATGTGTTGTATGGTGACTAACATAATATAATAAAAAAATATTATTTAAAAAAAATTTTAAAAATAAAATAAAATAAAAATGAAGACAAGTAGGAGTTTTCCAGGCATATACATGGAAGGAAAATTCTTTCTTCACCTGAGAATGCTTAGTGAGGTCTGAAAAACATGCTTCCTTCTATGGCAGGGAAGAGCATTGGTCCTGTCCTCCCAGGAAAACCAGACCTCCCTTCTCTGAGGGATGAAAATAAGGGTATTAACTGGGCATTGAAAAGGTTATTAGTAAATAAAACCTAGGTTCTTTGTTTTCTTAAGCTTCGGGAACTAAGGTGGAGGAGTCTAGAATAATAGGGCAACCAATGACTGGGAACCAGAAAGCCCGTCTTTATCCTCTCTCTGCCGTTCACAAGTTGTTTGAACCCATGTAAGATCTTTATGAGTCTTAGAATCTCTTATCTGAAAAAGGAATATAATAGCACCAATTTTCTCCACCATCGTTCATATGTCAGATACTTGAAATGGCAGCATGTTTGATCATGAAGATAGATGATTATGGTCTCTGTGAAAGAAGATTATGTGAAAAGAGATTAAGCCTTAAAATCAACCAGACCACAGCTGCAATCTTTCCTCCGTCACCTTCTAGATAAGGGTTACATGATATAATGTACGTAAGTACGTGGGAAATGCCTAGCATTATGTGCCTCTTAGTTGTTGGTTCTTTGAACTCGGAGTCATAGATGGCAAGAGCTCCAAAATTTAGTTGACATTTGAGACTCAGATAAATTGTCCAGTTACCTCATTTATAAAGCAGAGATGTCTCAAGACGGCTGTCTTCTGATGTCACTTGAGATAATACGTGGAGAAAGTCTTATTTAGTTCAGTGGAACCAAAACAATGTGACATGTCATCACATGATAATTTGTATGATGAGATGCTTTGCTGAGAAGATCAGAAACAGGGTGAGGAGCCTGGCCTGTAACACCAGGATACACATGAAATACAAAACGCAGTGATGTATCCTTCTAGTTTCTGACCTACACAGAAGGGGAACCTGCCGGAAGCTCGTGTCCAGGGAGAGGTCACAGCAGAGCAAGTGAATTTGGCATGATTGGAGGTAGTGAAATGAGCACTGACGTAGTTCCCTTTCTCTGCAGAATCTTACCCATGCTCACTTTTTGAGGATCAAAGCAAAAATGTCTACGGGCTTTAGGGCAGCTAATGTGTTGGCGTTCTTTACTTTTGTATCTCTGTCACCTAGAATCATGTGTCCTATAAGTCAGCTGAAGGCTGTAATGAAGCATTTTTTTTTTTTTAGTTAGCTCCTTGCTCTGTGAAACGGTGATTAAAGTACTTATCTCTCAGAATTATGGGGGCAGACAGAAAAGGCCTCACCCAGGACATGGTAGATGCTTGGTGTAGAGCCAGTTCTCTCCCTGCCTTGCTGATGGGAGGCTCACCTCTGTGTTGCAGGTGGATTTAATATGGCCTTTTCCTACGAGTCCCACCAGAATGGTCAGTGCAATGTCCATAAACTAAGTGCTCTTCCAACTTTCAAAAGTCCCTGTCTTAAATTGCCCCCTTCTTCACTGGGGTGAACGATAAACAGTTTCTGCTAATAATACTCAAGGCCCAAAGGGGAGACATGTCTAGCTATTTTCCAGTCCTCAAGAAAACTCAAATTCATAATCCACCAGCTCAAAAACCTCACATAAAATACAGTTGACCCTTGACCAACATGGGTTTGAACTGTGTGGGTTCACTTACACGTGGATTTTTTTGATAGCTACAGTGCATACTATACATGTATTTTCTCTCCCATATTTCTTAATAGTTTCTTTTCTCTAGCTTACTTTATTGTAAGAGTACATACAGCACATAACTTTTTACGTGACCAGTAAGGCTTCCGGTTAGCAGTGGGCTATTAGTAGTTAAGTTTTGGGGGAGTCAAAAGTCAGGTGAGGAGTTTGACTGAGAGCGGGTTGGTGCCCCTCAATCCCACATTGTTCAAGGTTCAACTGTTATCAGATAGAGAAAGGAGTTGGAAGACCTTGACATTTCTCCAACAGGCCTGAGACTGTACCCGCACTTGCCAAGTCCCCACTTCTCACCACTCACAAAAGGAAACAGTTGACAGAGGAATAATCTCTTGATGGACAGCACGTTCTTTGTGGTAAATTCAAGGCCAGCCTAGGTAAATTCAAGCCATGTCTCTCATGCATCACAGAACCTGGACCCACCATTAGGTGTGGACGAGTAAGACCCGGCCCCTGCCTGGGGAGTGGACAGTCTAGAGCAAGACTGAGAAGTTCCCCTGGGGAACACTGGGATTGAGGTGCACACAATGTTCAGTGATGGCAACACAAGAGTTTGGAAAAATCTACCTGAGGGTAGGGAGGAAGGTCCAGGAAAGATGCCTTGAAAATATTTTCTTCAAAAAAAGGAAGAAAGAAAGAAGGAGAAAGAAGGAAGGAAGGAAGGAAGGAAGGAAGGAAGGAAGGAAGGAAGGAAGGAAGGAAGGAAGGAAGGAAGGAAGAAAGAAAGAAAGAAAGAAAGAAAGAAAGAAAGAAAGAAAGAAAGAAAGAAAGGAAGAAAGGAAGGAAGGAAGAAAGAAAGAGGATGGAAGGAAGGAAATATTTTCTTCAGTCCACTTTTAATAACAAGAATCTTAGTTTGGCAATTTCTACTTGTTGCTAAATCCGTGGCCTTGAAAATAATGCTGGGATCAACCCCGTTCCTATAGAAACATCTGCATCAAGTCCATCTTGGTGGGAAATGAATAGTTAGAAATAATGGTTTGAATGCTGGCTGCTTAAGCCTCTGTGAGTCAAAGAGAGTTTCATCTGCCCATGAAAACACTCAAAGCTTTACCTATAAAGAAGGAAGAAGCATGTAGGAGGAGACAGCTTTACTCCATCACACCAGCATGGCCTGGAGGAGATAGGCTTCCCAAGCTTGACTAGAGTAGTGTGGCTAGGAAGTCATGCTCCCTGCCAAGAGGAACAGAGCCTGGTGGCCGGCTTCTGTCTCCTACTTCTGTCTTCCTTGGCTCAGGTTCACCAACAATGAGGAATTTCTTCTTGACAAAACAGTTTTGCTGGGGCACATCTGCTCCAAAGCTGATAGCTTGTCCTGAAAACCCATTATTGGACCATTTCACTCAATTAAGCCTCAAGGCTTAGGTCCATTTCCCCAGGTGACACATAAGGGCCATATCTCTTCTTCCACAGCTCTCTGGGTTTGAAAATAAACCTTTACCTTCTACAGTTTAGCCTCTAATTTGCTTTTGATTGCATTTTATTTAAATGAAGCATTAAAGTTAAAAATTGTTATCAGAATTTGAAAATTTCCAAACATATCTTTGTACATAAAACTGTAATGTGTGTGTATGTGTGCACATGTGCGCCATTTTAAAAATACTCAGCATGTACCTGGTACATGCAATATGTCATAAAATCATCGTAAGGATTAAATGTATTACCGTCTCCAAAGTTACACAGTTAAGTATGTAAACTCAAGAGTTTCCAACTTAAGGGGCACCTGGGTGGCTCAGTCGTTAGGCGTCTGCCTTCGGCTCAGGGCGTGATCCCAGCTTTCTGGGATCGAGCCCCACATCAGGCTCCTCCACTGGGAGCCTGCTTCTTCCTCTCCCACTCCCCCTGCTTGTGTTTCCTCTCTCGCTGGCTGTCTCTCTCTCTGTCACGGAAATAAATAAAATCTTTAAAAAAAAAAAAAGTATCCAACTTAAGCACTTAAGTCACTTCTACTTAACTCTGTTGATTTGTAAGGTTCTTACCCTGAGGAAGGGGAGGGATTGCTCTTTCAAGAGGCACGTAGAATCTTAGCACAACAGGGTTAAGGGTCTCCCCAAGCACATTTACTCGCTTTGCTGGCAAGAAGTGAACTCTGTTTCAGGCTGGGCACTGACAGTGATAGGAGCCCATTGTCAATCCTCCTCTCAGCTGTGCCTTCCCGCCATATCACTGGCTGTGACAGGCAACAAGGGCTGGGTGCTTGGCATCGTGGAGATGGCTGCCTGCCACTTCCAGCTGAAGCCAGAGCCTGAGCCCAGACAGGAGGGGATCAAGGAAGGTCTTCAAAGGAAATTTTCATCATTCATTGCACTTCCACACATGGGCCAAGTTCTCACAGCACTATTCGCACTGGCCAAGATGTGGGAACAACCTAGCTGTCCATCAAGGGAAGGATGGATAAAGCAGGTGTGGTCTATACTGACCTCAGAATACTATTCGGCCCTAAGAAAGAACTTCTGCCAGATGCCACAACACGGATGAACCATGGGACGTTGTGCTAAGTGAGATAAGCCAGTCACAGAAAGACACACGACGTGATTCCACATACATGAGGTATCTAAAACAGTCAAATTCATAGAATGAACCAGTAGAAAAGTGAAGGGCTGGGGACAGGGGGGTAAAGGGAAGTTATTGATCAATAGGTACAGTTTCAGTTGAGCAAGATGAGTAAGTTCTAGAGGTCTGCTGCACAGCATTGTACCTACAGCGAACAATACTGTCTTGTGCACTCAAAAGTTTGTTAAGAGTAGTGTAGATCTCATGTTCTTACCACAATCGAATGCATTTTTTTTTTAAAGAAGAGATTCAATTCGAGCACCACAAGCAGAACAAAGAGTAGGTATGAATGCACGAGACATGGGACAGCTATCCCGCCATCAGCTGGGACCTTCTAACCCTTGAGATCTAGCAAGGATTGGCATGACCACCCTTCTCATGCTTTAGCAGAAGTTTAAAGCCTTACTTAAGAATTTCACAAATCTCAGCACATTTAAGCTCTCAGAGCTATCTCCAGTTCAGAGTGGAGGACAAGAACTCAAAAGAAGCAGGAAAATCTGACTCCCCTTAGTATTGCCCCGAGCTATGTTTGTAGCCAGTGGGAAAAAGAAAACCAGTAATACGCACATGGTCTTTATTTTGAAATTTGATTTTTTTTGAGCTATAATAGGTTTTATTTTTTTTCTATTTTTTAATATTTTTTGTTATATTGTTAGTCACCATACAGTACATCCCTAGTTTTTGATGTAAAGTTCATTACTTGCGTATAACACCCAGTGCACCATGCAATACGTGCCCTCCTTACTACCCATCACCACCCTATCCCATTCCCCCACCCCCACAGATGACTGGATTAAGAAGATGTGGTCCATATATACAATGGAATATTACTCAGCCATCAAAAAGAACGATTTCTCAACATTTGCTGCAACATGGATGGGACTGGAGGAGATAATGCTAAGTGAAATAAGTCAAGCAGAGAAAGACAATTATCATATGGTTTCACTCATTTATGATTCTTTTTCATAATGGATTTTTTGCATTAATTTTGATTTTTTAAAAATATTGTTGTCTTAAAAATATTGACTGGGTGGCTCAGTCGATTGAGTGTCTGCCTTTGGCTCAGGTCATGAGCTCGATCCCAGGAAAAAAAAAGATTGCTGTCTAACCTTTTTCAGCTTGGTTACTACTGAGTTTTTTGGTGTCCCCTCAAATTTTGTTCCCAAAGTGAATGCCTTGGGACACCTGCCTCCCCCTGGTCTCCCCTCTGAGTCTCCACCATGTTCTGGGCTGCAGGGAGTAGGCTGTCCGAGCCTAACCCTGGACTCTGCCTTCTACTAGTGGGGAGACCTCATAACAATGATTAAACCTCACTGTGCCTCAGTTTCCTCATCTGTGCAATGGAGATGATATCAGCACAACAGTTGTTAGGTGTAACTGTCAGCACATGGGGTGTGATAGAGGAGGTCCTGACACCTGGTAAACACAATACTAAGTTATTAGGAGGACACATAAGTAAATGTGAGCAATCATCACCCCGAGACTGTCCCCACTTCTCACTGTAGCAACAGCCGGGATAAGCCTGGCCACGAAGCAAAACCTGGAGATATAAGAGTGAAGGGACATGGAGACATCATACTCTCCACCACCCACAGTCTAGCACTCACCACTGGCAGACATCCATCCCTGGGGCCACATTTCCCTGCTGCTCTGCCGCCCCCACCCCAGTGCTCAGCTTTCCAACAACCCCCCCCCCGACACTCCTTCCTCTGCCCACCACTGTGTATGAACACTTCCTACCTCCCTATTCCATTCCATGTTATGCAAAACACTTTGACCTTCTTCAGTCCCTTCTTCCAAACTGTGCTGTAAAGCCTGGGACTGGTGCTAAATTAAAAATATGCAGATTATGACTTGCTGGCTGAGGAGGCGTGAGCCACCGCGGGGCTGGGCAGGTAGTTCCCTTGGCCTCTCAGCTCCCACTTTGGGGAAGCGAAAAGCCCAGCGCCATTTTGATTGGAGGTGCAGTTGCAATACACTCACGCAAAGGAGATAAAGTCACAAGGTTTATTAGGTACAGATCCTAGGATAGGGACTTAATAAACCAGGGGTAGGAGCAGTCCCCTGTCCCTGGTCATGAGTGCAGGAGAGAGAGAGCAGGGTCGCACCTACTACTTACAAGGTGGTTGGGGCAGAGGTCACTAACTTTTCATGGGCTCACTCTAAGTGGTTATTTGAAAAGGTGCCTGCAGGGAAAGCAAAGCAGGAATTGGTGGCAGGCATCCTAAATTCAAGTGCTTATCTCAATGCCCAGACTCTGGGTGTGAGCAGGTTGTTATACTGTAAAATGCCCAGGCAGAAACGCAGGATGGCTGTTTCTTCAACACACAAACCATCAACACACAACCCCAGCATCAGGCCTGCTGCGCACAGCCAACCTCAGAAAAAGGGATTTCCATGTACCATGATTCAGGAACCTACGGTTATAAGCAACATAGGAGATCAAAGAGCTGAGGAACCGAGAGATATTTGGTGCGGTTGATGCCCAGAGATGTCCTGGTGGGATTTCTCTCTGCGACATCTAGACATCGCTTTGGGACACTGCAAGTTTACAATTGTGTTGCTACTGTGGATTGTCATGGCCTACTTTTGAATGCTTGTTAGGGGTATATTAGAAAGTGGAGGAAGTTTGAGGTTGTGGGGCTGCTGGGACACATCCTTCCCACTGTGACCATCCTGTGACTATACGCCTGCGTGTGGCACTGTATTTTCCTGGTGTTTTGTCTTTTGTCACTTGTGGCACTGATCCCGGTGGCAGCAGGAAATTCTGAGCTGGTAGTGATAGGTAAGAGAAAGGAAATCAGTCCCTATAGACAACCATGATAGGCTCTTTTCTTGCTTCTGGACAGCAGGCACCATAGGGCAAAGACTACATCTCTCTGGTCACCTCCGCGTCGCCAGTACACAGCGCAGAGCCCAGCACAAAGTAGGTGTTCAGCAGGCATTCGTTGATGGGGTTATTGCTAGAGCAATTGACTGAAAGGTGAAGGGAACCTAGAGATGGAATCTCATTGACCGTGAAGTCACTGAAGTTCTCCCCCTGCAGCCATCCCAGGGAGAAGAAACGAGAAGAGGTATCTGCTCCCATCAGGAGGATCCATGCTTCTCCAGGTGACATGAGTCAGAAAAGCAATCGGCAAAGAGAACCATGAGGCCAGGATCTCATAGTAGCCAAGATCTAGGACATTTACAGCCAGTAGGTGGGCCAGGCACTTTTAAGCATCATGTCTGTGTCTCTGCCTATGTGAGGGCCCATATAGCTGGGCTTTGTGTTAGATAGATTAGATAGATCCATCAGCTATCCTTCAATATGGACTCACAGATACCCACTAAAATAAGAAGTTTTAAATTGTGACTCACAGCTTGGCAACACTCAACATTTTAAGTGACCTTCGGGGTCCACTGGTTTGCTTAGACTTCCCTGCAGCTCTGTAAGAATATCAGGGCAAATAGATGGATTCCCACTTGGGAGTCAACTGAGAATTCAAGAAGGTGACTGTCCTAGGGCCACCCAGATATGAAATCACAGTGCAGCCCAGTGAGATGGGTTTGGGTCATTGTTTTTTGCATTTTTTTTAATTTCCTTTTCCCCTTTCTGTTAAATTGATGAGGAAACGGAAACTCAAACATTCCAAGCTTCCGCGAGTTCGTACGGGCCCCATCAGTGGCAGTGCCAGGACTCACACTAGCCAAGGCAGATGGCCTGGGTTTTCTTTCCAAAGCCCATCTCCCTTCTCACTGCTGCCTCCCTGCCCTACCCAGTAGCCTACTCTGTCTGGAATGACCTTCCTCCCCAACAGGTCCACCTCCCAGATGTAAATCAAATGATCCTCCTGCAAAACCGTGTCCTTTATTCCCCAGGCCTCCCTGGAAGTCCTCTCCATACCCCATCACCCTCCCTTTGCTTGTGCTCACTTTGCCTCTGCCTCTCAGTCTGCAGTTCCTGGAGGGCAGGTTCAAGGTCTTGCCAGTTGCATGGGGCAGGTACCTGCCAGGGGCACTGAGCGTGAAGTCAGAACGCATACGGCAGGGTAAGCTGAATATGGTAAAGGGCTGTACAGTGTGTCAGCTTTGCTTATTTGTTTTTACCCTCTTACCTTCTTTTCCCAAATTGGCTTAAAAATATTTATGTCTCATGTGTTAGTTACTGTAGGCGTATTCTTGAGAAGGCCAAATTCATGGATGATGTATTTGAAGGATGCACTTCTGTTACTCATTCCTTCATCCAGCTCCTCCCCAGGTGAAGAGCTCTGACAGTTGTGTAGAAGCAGTGTGCCCAGGGCCTGGGGAAATACATCCCTCGAGCCCCCAGGGGATGGCGTCGATCAGAGTATCCACTACGGAGACTCTCAGCATGGTATGGACTCTATCCCGAGGACAGTCAGGGATCCATTGAAGTAAGAATGGTGTCTGCAGTTGACCCTCCACTCCGTGTAAACTCTTGTTTTCTGCTGAGGTCATGCTGGGCTCCTAGGGCAGACCCAGATTTAAGACTGGGTCTGTTGGAACTACCCAATTGCCTCTCTCTCCTGAGTCTTCTGCTCCAAGCAGCATAACTTTTGCAATGCACGGAAACTACCCATGCCTCCATGCCAGTCCTCAATCCCTGGGAACCTGCGGAACCCCACGCAGCACCCTGCACATCCCCCCAACGAAGCAGCCCCGTTCTCCCTCCAGCTGTCCCTCAAGGGGCCAATTCCTCTCTATGCAGGGGTCCACATCAGACTTGAAGGACAATCTTATTCCCCTACAGCTTTAAGACACCCACAGCAAAACTCATTCTGATCTGATACTTGACTATCGTTTCACATGAAAGATGGCCCGGACGCGCTCAGAGGTTATCGGGGTGGGCAAGCTTCCAGAGGCAGCTGTCATGAGCCCCTCTTAACTGTGGCTTCACCTCCAGCTGGAGCAAAGTTCTGCTTCTGAAGTTGGAAGCACAGACTCCCAGGCGAGCACTTCCCACTGATTTCAAGCATCTGCTTTTCATCTGCCTGTAAGTGGGTTTCCTGTTGCTGTTTATGGTGGTCGCTGGGAGGACAGTGGTTGGGCAGGGAAGCAGAAGCCGGCAGCGCTTGGGGGAGACACGCGCATGATGATGGAAGAGGGACACCCACAGTAGCAGCTCACGCGTGCAGCCTGCGTCTCATGTGTCCATATGGGCGGCGTAGCCTGGCAATAGGATCCCTATTTTATAAGCGAGCGGAAGCGACCAATTTTTATGCTGCTAGTTTAAGGTTACTCAGGAGTTAGCAACAGAGGAAGAATTATGATACAGGATGGGCGTGTGTGTGTGTGTGTGTGTGTGTGTATGCATGACAGAGAGAGACAGACAAAAATTTCAGTCCAGCATCCTGCCCAGCAGCCACACCCCGGATGCCCACCCTGCCAGAGATTCCAGAGCCAGAAGCCTCCTCACTGCCTCGCAAGTTAGATTCCAGGGTTGTTGGTGTTAAGGACTGAAGAAAAACAGTCAGTCCGTTCAGCTTTAGAGAGGGGGTCATGTGGGGTAAGGAAACAGAGCCCAGGCTTTAGAAACTGGACAGTTCTGGAGTTGGGGCTCAGCTGTTCTACTTTATATGTGACGTGGAAGAAGAGCTTAAGAGGTGATAATGTCCTTCGGGGGGAAGATACGTAAAGTTCCCAGAGTGATGACTTTCTGTAGTGCTGGAAATATCCCAGATCAGGACTACCCAATATGGTGGCCATTCGCCACACGTGGACGTCGAGAACTTAAAATGAGTCAAGGGCAACTGAGGAATGAATTTTTGGTTTTTTTATTTGCGATTAAGTATAAATTAAGTAGCCATATGAGCATGTGGTTGCTATATTGGGAAGCACAGAAATAGAAGCTACAAATTTATGGGCTCATGTGTTCTCCATGACAACTTTGTGAGTTGTGCAGAAAGTCCACTCTCATTTTATTGACAAGGAAATTGAGTCTCAGAGGAGACCCACTAAGACCTCATGTGGGCATCTCACGCCATCAGCTGGCTCCCGAGTTCGGGAGCCATGGGCAGCCGCCTCCCGCTCAGCCCCGCCGAGCACACGCGAGCCCTAGGGCCAGTCAGGCTCTGCCGGAGCAGCGAAAGCGCTTTGCACCATGAGCCAAAGCCCCTGACAAAATATTATTCAATGTGTCAGCGCTAAGGCATTCTGTCTAAACCATTTCCCATCACCAACGGGAGAGGGCTGGCTGGTAAGATGCTCGGAGTTGTTCAGTCAGTCTCACGGAGGCTCACTCAGCAGGGCCAGAAAGGGCTTTGCACTGGCCAGAGACATCTCCAACTCACCATATCCAGAGTATTTTTGAAATTCCTTCCATACAATGGGTTTTAGCCCTGAACTATACTAGCATTTCTGGGGATGGGAAGACATCTATTGTGAGCTGAGTTGTGTCCGCCTCCCCCACCCCATCAAAACCACATGCTGAAGTCCTAACCTCCAGCACCTTAGAACGTCACTGTATTTGGAGAAAAGGACTTTAAAGAATTAATGAAGGTAAAATGAGGTCGTTAGGGTGAGCCCTGATCCATTACGACTGGTGTCCCTATGAAAAGGGGAAATGCACAGGAGGACAACCGTGTGAAGACACAGGGAGAGGAGATGGCCATCTACCAGCCGGGGTGGGAGGCACCAGGAGGAAGAATCCTGCCCACACCCCGACCTCAGACTGCCAGCCTCTAAAGCTGCGGGAAGATAAATCTCGGCTGTTTGAGCCACACGCTCTGCAGATGTCTGCCACGGCAGCCCCAGCAAACTAATTCATTTATTTATTTTTATTTGATGAATCTCCCCAGATGATTCCAGCAAGCAGCACAGGTAGAGAATCCCGGCTTTAATTCACTAAAGAATGACGGCCATTAACAACACCAACGTCAACAGCAAGGATGATGATAATGAATGAAAGCATTAGAGCTTTTCACTGTGAAGACGCCACCTCCACACACATTTCCACCAAGTCGTTGTGAGGATTAGTCATTCTTCCCACTCTACAGATAAGGGACTGGAGCCTGGGGAAGCGGAGTTTGTTCAAATTCACAGAGTCCCTAATTAATAAAGCCAGGTCACACACCGTAGGCCCTGGACTCCTCAATCAGATTAGCTGCTTTTCACCAAAACCACTTTAAGCAGGGCGCTGGTGTGTGCCAATTTGCCCAACACAGTCCAAGTCCACGCTGTTTCGCCAGGGCCCTTAGGAACGGTGCTCCCTTTCTCGCTCCAAAGCGTCTGGGTTTTTGCAATTTACAACAGGGTCACCTTACAGAGAAGCCACATGGATAGTAAAAGTCCCCCCGGGAGGTTACACATTCTCGGGAGAGTGCAGCAGCTGTCTGTATGGCGAGGAATGTCCTCGTGCAATCGGTGGTCCCATGGGCACGGCTAGTGGTAGGACACAGGCTGGATGACAGGTGCGGTGTGAAGAACAAGGTGGGCCTAAGCGCTCAGTGCAGGACACCAGTGCTCTGCCTGGAGCTGGCGCGGGCTTGCCGTGGGAGCTTAGGTCAGATGAGGGATCGATCCAGACAACCCTGGGCTCATTCCAGCTTTAGTTCTCTGGTTAATTTGGTTAAGTGCTCGGTATGTTTAAGGGGCCGTGGGCAGGAGTCGGCAGTAAAAGAGGAATGATCCACATGGTCCGGGGTCTTTTGGGGAGGTGGGGCATACGTGTAATTCTGATATTCTGCCTCCAAACATCTGGAGGATGTATTGCTGGTTTGTCACAGTAACAAACCCCAGAAAGATCAGTTGCTTCGGGCATGAAGGTTTATTGTTTCCTTCACACACAGTTTGCTGAGTCGGGCAGCTCCCCTGGACAGACCCCTCCATGCAGTTGTGCAGGGATGCGAGCTGCCGTCTGAGCTTCACCGCCTGGAGCAGGTGTCTGAGGCAGGGGGAGAGGGAGCTAGGGGGCGATGACACACTTGCCTTCTGCTCACAGCCCACCGTCCAGAACAGTTGCATGCCCTCCGCCGGCTGCAAGGTTACCCTGATCACTCCTATGTCTTCCCCCATCCTCACGTGGCTTTCTGCCCTCTGTGTCTGTGTCTTCACGTGGTGTTCTCCTCTGTGTGTGTGTCTGTCTCTGTGTCTCTTCTCTCCTTATCAAGACACCAGCCTATTGGATTTAAGGCCCACCCTACCGCAGCTTAAAGCTTCGTTATGCCTGCAAAGACCCTATTTCCAAACAAGGGCATATTCACAGCTCCCAGGGGTTAGGACTTCAATGTCTGGGTTTTGTTTTGTTTTTCATAAGATTTTATTTATTTGTTTGTTAGAGAGAGAGAGTGAGCGCACACAAGCAGGGAAAGTGGCAGGCAGAGGGGGAAGTGGCTCCCCGCTGAGCAAGGAGCCCGATGTGGGGCTCGATCCCAGGACCCTGGGATCGTGACCTGAGCTGAAGGCGGACACTTAACTGACTGAGCCCCCCCCCAGGCATCCCTCCATGTATGCTTTTGGAGGACACAAGGCAACCCACACGGCTGTGAGAAGTGTCCCCAGGTGCCCACGAGCAGAATTACCGCCCCCACCTCTGCGTTCTCATGGGCCACGTGCTACATACCTGAGTATGGCATCGGTGCCAGTGTAGAAAGCAGTGGTTTGCACACCACTCCATCCCACTTTGTGAGCAGGGACCATGCCTTCTGTGCACTGTGCCTTCTGGCAGCATCTTCTACCGCCTGACACTGTCCCCAGCAGCCCGGTCTAGACGAACACCGACTTTCTAGAGAGGCATTAATTTCAACTCCAGTTCTGCCACCTCCTAGCCATGTGATTTGGGGCAAGGTATTTAACCTGTAAGACGTTCAGTTTCTTCATCTTTAAGACGGAATAATAACCCAACCAAACCAGCTTAAGACACAAGAGGAATTTATTCTTCCTTGAAGACTACCCAACCCAACAGCACATTCGACCAGAATTCCTTCCAGCAGTTCTGTTCTCCGATCTTTCCTCATCTCTAACGACTTTCACTAATCTGAATGAACCTGAAGGGAAAAGTCAAATTGTTCTCCTGAGCTCTGCACCGGAAGGAAGCAAAAAATCTTCAGAAGGCTGAACAGTGACAGTTGTTTCAAAAAACCAAAGTTTGATTGGGAAAGCTGGAAACGCAGAGGTGCCTCTGAGAAGCAGTAGGACCACTGAAGTCCTTAAATTAATTAGCGCTAAAAATGCACAGTCTTTCGGAGAGCGGCGTAAGCCCAGTAGGCACGATCCAGGCTGCAGAGATATTTTCTCTTCCGTTAGATCAAACATGGGGAGGTGGGAGGCATGAAGCTTGAGGAAATGACAGGCAAATGCAGTAAATAGAACTAATTAACTTCAGCTTCATTCCCCAGGTTGCAAAGGGCGGAGCACGCAGAGCAAGCTGGCAGGGAAGCTGCGGGGTCTCTGGGCCCGCCTGTGACAGGGGATAACTTGTAAGATGCCTCCCAAAGTGACAGCGCAGGTGTTCCCTTTGGTCCGAAGCTTCCTGGGGGCTACTTTTTCAGGGCAAATATTCAGTCTTCCTCCCTCTGTCTCTCCTCAGTGTCCCCTCTTTCTCAGACGCCTTCCCTGCAGACCCTAATGACCTCCATCCCTCTTCTCTGAGCTCTGGCACCTTCAAGAAGCAAGCGCTGGCCAGGGTCAGGGGGTACCACGCAAGGATTCAGGACAGGGTGCAGGGAGCGGGGCACAACCGTCGCTCTGAACCCAGCTGACCTGTGTGATTTTGGAAGGGTACTTCCCCCTTCCCTGTGACTCATTTTCCTTGTCTGTAAGATCGGAGTCCTAATTCTAACCTCATTGGAGGTCCCAAAGACTAATGGGAATATGAAAACCCAACACAGAGCTATTATCTTCATGTAGTAGAGCACCCAACGTCATTTACTCTGTTTCATTATGACCAGCCTTGTGGTGCGGACACAGGCAGCAAGTGAAAGAGTGTATGTGACATCACACAGCAAGGCCTTGCACCTCTCACGCTGTGAACGCCCATCCCATCGGCGCCGTGTGGGTGGGCTCTGTCTGCTGCTTGCATATGAGTCTTTCAGCCCAGTGACATCCCTGCCATTGGGAAGCGGTTATAAAAGCACAGGTTGGAAAGATGCCAACACTCCTGGTCTTTAGAGAACATGCAGGCACCCAAGAGGGGGTCATGCTGCAGAGGAAAGAGGTGCAGTTGGGGGTCAGATGCTTCCGGCTTGGGCGTACCACCCCCACCAAGCTGCTTATCTAAGTCCCTCCCCTGCAAGCCATGATCACACAGGGAGTGAGAATCAAATGAGAGAGTGCGGGTGACAGGGGCACGTATCACCTGGCCCATAGTTCATCCTCAGGAAAGGCTGGCTTCCATCAGATCCCGAGAAAGCCCCACCCGGTAGTGAAGACGGTGTGGATGGTAACCCTAGGGAACAGTCCAAAGGCCGCGCTCTCAACCTGAGCACCTGAGGGCCTCAACAACATTTAACAAAGCCTCAGTTCTAGAAACGGAGTTCCCGATTTCTGTTGGGAGTGGCCTCGCCAAATTCACTTCTTTGAGCCTAAGTTTGAGGTATTTTAAAAATACTATTCAGTTCATGATATGCACTGAGTGCAAAAGTGGCAAGAATGTCAAGTGGTAGAAATAATGGAGAATTTTTATGTGAAAAGTGAATAAAAACGATACATGTCACATGGTTCACGTGGCATGACTCTTTTAATACTGGGAACATTCTGGAATACAAGTAGTGAGTCCTGTTTTGTTTGAGAAGTGTGGCCAATGTGCACCAGCAGCACTTATGTAGAGACAAGGAAAGCAATCATGGGACCCTGGGTTAGACTTGGAGAGCCACTCCTCCTGGCGTGACAACATGGCAGAGGAAGCAGATATCCCACAAATAGTCACGCAAAGGTCAGACATTCTGGATGAAAGTTGTATGTTGCAGTACGTGTGAAGCACTGTGCAGACGGCCAGGACGAAGTCAGAAGTCCCCATCTTCCTCTTTAAAGGGTGTTCCTTCGTACGGAGGCCCCATAAGGGCTGGGCATGTCGTCTGCACCCTTCAGGGGCCCGGAGACAGGCAAAGGCGAAGGCGGGTGTGGCGGAGTCAGCTGGAGAGCAGCGAACAGATTCAAGCGGTACTTTGGAGGGGAAATCTGCAAGATCGGGTAACGGATCGTAGAGGATGCCTCCTGGATGTCTCCGCTGCACGTTTGAACGATGTGACTTACATATCGGACATTTTAATCGTTAGATGCCTGGCCAGCACCCAATAGGAAACATCAGGTGAGCACCCTCTTCCAGGACCCTCCATGCCTTCCCCCACATTAATACTGCACATCAGGCTACGAATCAGGCGCACACACGCTGAGTGAGCCCTCGACCCAGGAGAAGAGGCTAGGCGTTCGAACAAAAAGGCCTCGGAAGCAGACACGTTTGAACCCCTACTCATTGTCCATTAGCTATGCGACATCTGAAGGACAACTGGGAAAATCCTTTGGCTATTTGAGCTTCGCTAAAAAGTGGAAATAGTTCCTCTGATACAGAGTGGCTTCAAGAATGAAAGGAGATTGAAAACTTTCTAATTGCCAGATGCTGTCATTGAACTAATTCCTCTTTTGCTTCATTTCCCTCTTTCTCCTCTATCGCCCCGTTACTTGGTGATGAGGCTGAAGGGCGTTAATATTAGATGTGTAATTAAAGATCATTGAAATAGTTATGTCATGGTGAAGGTTTTTTTTTTTTTTGCTTTACCCCGAGTTCCTGACTATTTTGTATCGATAGACCCATCATTAAATAGTTGGATATAGACACAGAGAGAGGCAGATGATAGGTAGATAGCAATCGATGGGGTCTATCTATACAGATCTATCTTTTTAGATACAGATGCATAAACAACCCAGACATAGACCAAGGGTTCTCATCTTATTGTCAGACAACACGGTGATCAGAAAAGTTTCTACCTCCGTGTAATTGTGATTGCTCATCTCTGGCCATTTCATTTCCTGTTCCTCCGTCTGAGCACCTGCAGCAGCGGGGATGTCTGTTTCCCCTCCACCTGCCTCTAGTTTCCAGCCTCTGCTTTACCCTCCGCTGCCTGTCCAACCACAGAACACAATTAAATGACTTCCCACGGAAGGCAGCTGGAGCGCTCGGCCTTTGTGAAAGAGGATGTCTACCTTAGACAGCTTGGAAATGCTTTTCCATCAACGTGCTGTGGGCAGGGATCACTCAGACAGTTCTCATGTCCCGTGGGGTTCGTCAGGAGCTGACCTCATCATGTTGACCCCAAGATGACCAGACACCAGAAGGAGCAGGAGGGAAATGAATGGAACGCCCGGAGAGATGGGGAGTGACAGTGAATCAGGAAAACGCCGATTCCCTTAAATGGCTCTGGCATTTGATGCAACATGGTAGAGGGTAGAGGGCATCTTCTCTTGTGCTCCTCCTCTGTACTTTCTGTAATACCTTCATTACAACCCTTATTCACATGCCCATCCATTTATTCATTCACTCTGCAAATGTGCCTGGAGTTAATTGTACATGGAGACAAAAAGCACCCTCCATTCTCTTGCCTGTTTAAGGGGCTGTCCACAGTAGCATACGTGGGACAATAGTGCCTGCCTGGCTTGCAGTAGGTACCCCATAAACAGTGAGTTATTGGTGTAATTGCTAAAGAAATGTGTGAATTTGCGATTGAATGAAAGGATGGACAGATTAAACAATGCATGAGAAGGAAGGATGCTCAGCCCAGCCTATGAGACTGTGGATAATGTGGGTAGGAAATGGGAATGAGGCACACTGGAGAAAGGAAGATAAACCTTCCCACTCCCGCTGTGTTGCTATAATTCGTTTTATTGGCTCCTCCCTTCCTAGGGATCACAGTCTATTTGGAGAGAGAGAGTATCTCCATAATTTCTGAATCTACAACCCAGAGCACAGGGCTCAGCATAGAGTGAGAGGAAACTTAGAGCAGGCCTGGTGAGGTAGGCACAGGATGGATCCCAGCTCCATCAGCACTCCCTGCAAGAGCGCAAGCCTCCCGGAGCCCTGGGATCTCCATTGTGTCCCCCATAAATGAGGGCCATGAAGGCCTCTCTCTGCTTCTCTCTCAGAGTGGCCACAGAGTCCAAATGGACAAATATGGGTCATACTAAGTTGTCAACCATCAAGCAAACTTGTTTGGAGGAAGTTGTTGCTTGTTCTGTCAGCAGACAGAAGGAAAATGAATACGAAACAAACCGAATCCGACGCGGATGCACAATGTGTAATCAGCATTCTCAGGCTGAGGAATTTTCAAGAAAATAACCCAACTCCTGGAGTGGGAGCCTAGTGAGACTATTCCAGTGTGTTCCTTAATTATTGTCAATCTTTTCCGTTCAGGACCCCCAGCCCTCAGAGGTCTTCCGGTCCAGTGCTTCGCAAACACTTTGCATGGACTGGGGTTGGCTGGCAGCATCGAAAGCATGGGGCGGGGCTCTTCTATTTTCAAATGTTTTATGAAATATTTCTGAAGCGTTGAAAAAACTGAGTTCCTGGGTCTCCTTCGTGGAGGCTTTAATTTTGAAGCCTGAGATAGACCGTGACTCTCGTTTATACAAGGCCTTCCCAGTGGGCAGCCAGGGCTGGGGACCACTGATCCACTCACCACCATGTTCTTTATCCTTTTCGGCTCTGCAGTTTGGACGATGTTGCCTCAAAGCCTACTTGGGATTGTGAGACACTGGCTTGGGGTAGGGGTGAGGGGTCTCCTCATGGATAAAGGGGAAAACTCCAACGCCAAACCTTGAATTAAGGTTCTCTAGATCTGAGCATCTCCTCTCATGGCCTTGAGAGACGGCCTCCCTCTTGCTGAGTCTATGCCCACTTCCGGTTCCTAGGACATGTGAAACAACAGGGGGCCTCCCACGTGAATACTCTGTTGCTCTGTGCCTTGGATCTCGGATTGCCATTATGTCCTGGGAAGGTGAGCCCCACTCACCCTTCTTGCTTAGAGCCCAGGCCAGGTGAGCCCTAGTGATCACCACTATTTCTTGAGCAAAGCCCTTCGCACAAGCCTGTGAGGGAGGCAGGCGCTGTTGTCTTCTGTGAGGAATGAGGAGACGGGGGCCAACACCACACAGTTTGTCCCACAGAGGTAGTCACTGGGTCCATCCTCACCTGCCTCCAAAACCCCTCTGCCCCTCAGGCGTTCACCCACTGCTCCACGCTGCCATGTCCTATCCTGTGAGCAATTGAGAAACAGACCCTGCCTTTTAGAAACTTCACATGAATTCAGAGAGAGGGGGAAAAGGTGAATCATCTCACAAATCAATATTTGCACACCATGATAAATCCAGGTTTGACTTGAGTAGATGAGAAATCCTGAGAGCTAGCTCTCTGAAAGAAACGTAGCACAGAGCTCTCTATGATGCAGGTAGAGAAGCTGAGGCACAGAGGTCAAGCAGACCGCTCAAAAATTACATGAGTAGTGAGTGGCAGAACTAGGATTCAAGCCCAGACATGTCATTAAGGTGTAAATCTCTAACCATGAATTCAGGAAATTGTTAAAATACAGTATAAAAGCCATATTATGAAATGTTACGCAGCCATCAAATATGATTTCATGGGGTATATTATGCACATATTTTTTACCCCCCAAAATAACATTTTTGTGTGTGTGCTACAAGCCAGAATATGTCAAGATCTGTATTGCATAATTTCTATTTTCTTGTTTTTCCTTGTACTTATTTTCTCAATTTTCTACAAGGTCCATGCATTTTTTTTTTTGAAGATTTTATTTATTTATTTGAGAGAGAGAGAGAGCACAAGCAGGGGGAGCAGCAGAGGGAGAGAGAGAAGCGGACTCCATGCTGAGCAGGGGGCCCGATGAGGGACTCGATCCTAGGACCCCAGGATCATGACCCGAGCTGAAGGCAGACGTTTAACCAGCTGAGTCACCCAGGCGTCCCTATGCATTATTTTTGTAGATGAAATGTTATATAAATAAAAGCATAATAACCAAATTTAAAAAAAAGAAGGAAAGGAGAGGGGAAGAGTGAAGGGCTGATACTCCAGTTTTTGGAGAAAAAGAAGAACTTTGTTTGAATTAACTGAAGGCCCCTCAGGAGAATCAGGGGAACTAAAGATGGGCTGATGCCGGTCAGTGAAGCAGAAACAAGAGCAAAAAGGAGTGAATGAGAAACAGAAAGGTGGAGGCAGGAACTTGCTATCCAAAAGCTATTCTTCTTAGAGATAAAAATCATCATCATCATGAGACCATTACCCTCAGAGAAATCTTCATTTCATGGATGTAGAAAATGAGATCTGGGGCTCTGAGGCAACTTCCCCAAGACTTGGAAGGGAACGGGGCAGAGCTGGCCCCGAGGACCACAGTGGAGAAGACATGCGCTCTGGCAGAAAGACCTACCTGGGAGGCTGCCGGCACCGTCTGCTCGCTGGACCAGACACACAAATCAAGGATGAGAGTAATCGAGCCAGTGCCCAAAGATCCCCACAAAGCGTCAATTCAATGAGCAGCTGAAATGAATGTGCCTGGTACAGAGCAGGTCACGAGCATGGCTTCCTTTCCTGGTCTAGGTGACCCCTTCTCCCCTCCAGAGGGGAAACCTCCCCCAAACCATGTTAGACCTCAGCTATGTCAGTGGGAGTTTCACCGGTCACACAACAAAAGAGGGCTTGGTTTGGGTGCCTCTCTCTGTCTCTTGTCTGTCCCTGTCCGTCTGTCTCTCTCATCTCTGCCTCTCTCTCTCTGCCTCTGTCCCTCTCTCTGTCACACAAGCACAGGCCCCCACACACGTACCCTTGTACAATAAATTCCTGGCGTTCTGCACTTCCAAAGATCATAAACGATCTAGTTGGATCAAAAGGGAACAATCAGTTGGGAAGAGGGAATGAGCCCACAAAAGCCAAGTTCCGCGCAGAAGCAGTGACAAAAGCGAACACAAATTGTTCAAATAACCTTACGGCGGGGTCAGCCTGTCGTGTTTGCCTCCACTCTCCCCCTCTGAACACAGAACACCTCCCATCCAGGGTGAAGGACAGCTGTGCTTTCGATTACGTCGGTTAATGTTTTCCTGTAACAGCAAGTCTCAAATTCTGTCCGACCTCCCCAGGGCCAGGTTGATTGGTCCGTTCAAAGTCTTGGGTGGTTTTACGGCTCCATATGCAGGAGATCTTCATGTCAAAGGCATCTTGGAGCTGCGTTTTTGGTGTGCCTGGGGCTCCGGGGATGAAAGCTTGTTCACATGCACAGTATGACGATGGTTATTATTCTCCTGCCCAGTAAAACTACTGCAATTCATTGTTCTTGGAACCCAGCAAGAAAGATACTGCAGACTCTTGGCCTTATAATCCGCGAAATCGAACCAAGGAATATCTGAGACCCTCCTGGCTCACCACCAGCTGGGTTGGACATGTGGGGCTGTCACTATTCCTCCGTAGGGCAGTTCCCTCAGCCCACACAAGGAGTTTGGATGGAGCCACCATTTCCCAAAGTGTGTTCCTCCAAGCACCAGTCACCAAGATTCTTCGGAAAAATAGAATAGGTTGTTTTTTAACCAAGTAACATGGGCAGCTGGAGAAACGCTCTCTCTTGCTTATCAGCACGTTAAAATTACTCCTGCTGGAATTATGCTGTTTACTATCCAGTGGGATAAACCATAGGTTGCTTCTCCTCATGCAAAGTCCATTATTTAACATGTCTTGATATTAGGGTCCAGCATGACACATCAGTGCTTCCCTGTCCCAGCATTGGCCGATGTCCCTCCCACTCTAAAGCTCTGAACTGTTGGATACCTAAATTATGCACGCTATTTACTTCTCTGCCTATGGATAGGAGGGAGGAAAGTGATCCAAAATGCTGGGCTGCGGCGTTCGCTGGGACACGCACGTCTCCACATTTCAAGTTAAACACATCTTGCTCAACTAACCTGTTTCTTGCCCTCTCCACTCTCTACCTTGTTACACTGTGAGTCTGGAGCAAAACTTTATTCAAGGAACTTTCTGTAAGGGGGTGCTTTTCTGATTCTGCGCCCTCTGGATCTTGGGGCTAATGATCTGTTAACACTCTCCAACCTTAATCTCTGAAACCCATAGAGGGACTTGTTAAGTCAGAGGCTTATTAAACTTACCAATGAGTTAACTGAGTTCAGGAGGATCCATTCTGGATTCTCTGGAATGAGAATTATATATAGTATATGCCTTTTAAATAATCCATCATCTTTGTTTAGTACATATCTTTTAAATAATATTTTAACTCTTTTAGGGTATAATGTACATAATAAAAATCATTGAATTGTACATTTAAAATAGATGAATGTCATCGTAGAGACTTTTTATGCATTTGTACTGAGGTTCCTTCCACCAAACCATAACAAGGGGCTTTGAAACCAAAGTCATGCTCTAACTCAATAAAGACCCAGCAGTGCGGTGCAGACATCTTTGCTGTGGTGTGAAGGCCTCGTTCTGCCCCACACCCTTTGGACGGAGGATTATATGAAGACCCTCTTCGTGGGGTCACGGCCTTCACGCCTGTTACGGTTAGCCACGAGCTGCTATACCCAGTTGCATCTAGTGAATTGTGAGCTCTCAGAGGAGGACAAGAGGAACCCAAGAATGCACAAAATAACATAAATGTCTGGAAAAGGGGCTTGAAGTCAGGTAACCCAAGTTTGCTTTCCAGTATCACCCCTTTTGCACTGGGTGACTGTAAGCCTCAACGTCGTACGAGCTGGGTTCCAGGCTGGCTCTGTGCCTAACAATCTATATGGCATTTTCCAAATAAAGGCGTAGCACTCACAGATATTTAAGTATTTTCTACTCCTGGAACTCTTTCAATGCCTAAAATGTCAGGACTCAAATTTCCAAGCAAACCCTTCTCTCTCTCTCTCTTTTTTTTTTTTCTTTTGGTCTAGCCTCTAAGCAACTATTGTTCCCAAACCACTTGCTTTTATGATCTAGACTGCAAATACCAAGTCCTGTTTCGCCCAGACAAAACAGTGATTGGAGAACCATTTAACGGTGTACATTTTCTCAGCATCTCAATCACAGAAATACCTGGGATCAACGGCTCAGTGCCGCTCCTCTGTGAAAGTCTGTGAAGTGTTCAATTACCCTTACAATTGTTCATCTCTTACCTCTGGGGCCCCAGTGTTAAGTCATGGGACAATGGACTGCCACTGGGAATTTTGTTTTTTCCTGCACACAAAAGAAGTTCACGGAGAAGCCACGGGCCCCAAACCCCACCTGGAAAGTGAGCCGTCCTTTGCTTTTCAAAACGTGCATCATCCTTTTCTTGACATCTTGTCCCTAACATCTTCCTGGGGAGGACAGGATCATAACAGTGAATCTGACATTGGCTTATGGAATCTGAGGATAGGATGAATTCAAGAGCTAGAGATTCCAGGGTCTAACATTTGTGGGTCTTCAGACACGTGGCACATTTCCGACAGCAACTCACCCTGGCAAGGATTATGCCTTCGACTCAACAGACCCTAACATGGAAAGGCCCCAGTGACACTACGCTTTCTCTCGTTTACTTATAGACTTATCCGTCCATTCCTCATTCCACAAATGTTTCGTAAATATCAATTACTGGCCAGTCACGGTGTTTGGTGCTAGGAATTAGAAGCCACACAAGATAGGTCCCCAGCCTCAGAATATCCCTGTCTCGAGATGTGTTGCTACTGTTCTGACCTATCCAGGACGTTTCTGTCCATCTCAAGGGACAGACAGGCAAGCAGGCCGGTAGTTACAGGGCACTATGGTCAACAAGATGGGAGCAGTATACTCGGAGCGCCATGGGAGCCAGGCGACCGGCCACCTAGCAAGTCAGCCAGGAAGACATGCTCAAGGAGGCAGAAGGGGATCTCGGTTTTGAAAGGCGAGTGAGAGTTCTGTCTGAGGAAGTGTGGGGGAGCAGGAGAAACTCCTTGGCTATGACACGCTACCCACCAGGATCAGTGCCTTTCCTGGAAAATGAAAGGGGACAAACATCAAGGTTCAAGAGAGGGCCCAGCCAAGGCGCTCCAGATACAATCAATGTCAATTTTTCGACAGTTAAGTCAGTGCCTGAGTGAGGAGACTTCATGAGAGGTGTTAACCTAGACACTCCAGGTACCAAAAACTCGCTGAAAAGCATAAAGCGGTTGGTCCCCCTGGGAAGGCACAGACTCCTGGTAAAATGGTGCATCTCAGGAACAGAGGTATGTCTGGCTATCGCCGAGCTGTGGGGCTTGGGTACACAGCTCTCTGTTTCTGGACTTCAGGTCTCTCTTATTCACACAAGGATCTGTGAGCTCTAAGGTTCTGAGATCAGGGGGGTGTAAGAAGATGGGGTTCATGCTCAGTACCCGTTCTGTATCCCGATACACAGCGTCTCCCACTCGGGTGTGATGACCGAGGGAGAAGGGGTATCCAGGCTACAGATTTCTCACATTCTTATGTAAGAAGAAAACCAGGGCTAGTTCATTATCACCGCCCGTGTTGTACCACTTAGTATCCTTGAGTGACTATTAGGATGGGGTGTTGTGGAAAGAATCTTGGGCTTTCGCCCAAACAGGAATAAGTTTGGCTGGCGGTTCCCACTTAGGGGTCTCAACCGCCAGGTAGTTCTCACTTACGGTATTGAACCCCCTTAGATTCGGTTTCTTTATCTGAAAAATGGGGGTAGGAGCACCAGTCTGAGAGGATTCCCTGAGACTCTGTATAAAGCCCACAGCACGCTGCTGCATTTAAACCCCTTTCTACTGGGGTTTTGATGCTTGTGTTTTGAGGATCGTAGAAATCTATTCCAACCCATTCATAATTCTGAACATCCTCTGCCCTTGTCCTATTTCCTTTCCTTTCTTTTCTATCCTGGTCACCGTCTACTCCCAAACCCCCTACACACACACACACACACACACACACACACCTGTGTTTCCCACAGAAATAAAGCTAATTCTAACAACCAGTTAGTGAGGAGAGCAGTCAAGGTGCTCTGAGAAGGATGGCAGCTCATAACATTTAATTTTATTTCCAAAAGGTATTGATCACATTGCTATTACCCAAGCACAGTCTCAAAGACTCCACCCGTCTCCTACTGATGTCTATTCCAGGTCTGCCGGCGAGAGCTCAGGAGTCCAGCCAGTTTAAAAACACAAAGATCCTAAAACCAGAGCCAGTTTATTTTTCTAACAGGTGATTAGTGCACTTGATTCTAATTGGGCATGAAAAGGCTCCAGCAGTCGCCTTGGGGAGAGCTGGGTGGCGGTGGAGTGAATTACAGCGCTTGGTCCACAGGTGCGGGCCCACCTGCAGGCACGGCTCCAGGAGGGCTAATCCCCTCTGGAAGCTCAGCCCCGGTGAGCGGTGGCCTAGAGCACGGAGCTCCTCGTGCCTGATTCTGTGGACAGAGACCCCGCAGCCTGGGACATTCACTGATGATCGATCAAAACTAAAGGATGCTGCCAATATGTAATTTCCTCCTGAACCTTCTCCTAAGTAAACTTATCTAGCCACACATACATGTCACCCATTTCAAGTACACAAGTCAATTGTCTTTTTCAGTAAATTTAGCAAGTTGTATAACTGTCACCAGGAATCAGTGTTGGAACACTTCCTTCATCTCAGTGAGATCTCTCCTGCCCTTTCACTGCCGTTCCCGCCCCCAGCTCCCACCCTCTGCGCCAGGCAACCCCTAGTCTACTCTCTGGGGGGCTAGCTAGGCCTCTTCTGGGTGTGTGCATTGTGACTAGGTCGGATCCTATGTCCGGCTGCTTCTACTTCACATGTTTTTGAAGTTTGTCCGAGTCGTGGCATCTGTAAGAGTTCACTCTTTTTTATTGCTAAATAGTATCCCGTTGTGTGAATAATACCGCATGTCATCTGTCCACTGACCCCCCCCCCCCAGTGGACACTGAGCTTGTTTTCTGTTCTGGATGCTCGGGAGTAATACTGCTAAAATCATCCCTGTACCAGTCTTCGTCAGGCTGTCTTCACTTCTCTGGGTAGATACCTAACTGTGGGCTTGCAGGGTCATTCGGTACCTCGGTGTTTACATTTGTAAGAAAATGCCTCCAGAATCTTGGTTCTTCTGTGTAAGCTCATTTGCTCTTCCCTTCACAAGTAAAAGGCCGGTGATTCTAACACGAGGACCGTACCCTGCTCACCCCGTCTCCCTACCTCCTTACAGCCCAGGATGAAAAACAAAAAACAGAAACAAAAACCGAAACTGCTCTTTCTCTCCTGGTTACACACATAGTAGAAGAGATGCGAAGGGTTCAAACCCAAAGGGAACCTGTCAGAGGAGTAAGAAAGGTTACAGGGAAATCAAGCCCTACGCTTCAGACAGTAGTCTTGGCTCATTAATCACTAAAGTCTTTATCTTTAATGCTCTGGGCAAATATTAACTATTGTCTAATTAGAATTTAATTTACTGGAGAGTTTGGGTACCTACTCAGTGCCTAGCACAGAACAAGAAGCGAGTAGGAAAGTAATTTCGATGAGGAATAGCCTCGTCCTTCATCAGCTTGCAGCGCAGTGATGAGAGAAGCCCATCATTATACTCACTCATCACGTTGTCGTTGTCGTTCAGGAGGGCTGTGGATCTGCTCTCCTCTTCCCCTCACATCAATCCTGTTGACAAAGAATTCCTTTCCAGCGGCTAAAAGAGAAGGGGCTATTTGAACTTGGAACTGCCCGGGGCTTAGAGCTCCTCCAGCTACAAAGGAGAGATGCTGGAGTTGATCCTGGGTGCAGGCAGGCAAGCAGTGAAGTCATCAGCATGTTTTTGAGGGGATAAGGAGGCCCACTGATTTACATACACTTTGGGACTTGGGACAGGGAGGGGAGGAAGGCCGTACAGGTCTGTGGGATTTTGTTCCTTTTGTGTTCCTATACTTGAAAGGAGAATAGAATTAGCTTCTCCTGGGCACCCAGCCCCACATCACACCTACTAAGACATTACCATTGTTGCCACTTTAGAGATAAGAAATACGTGGTTCAGAGCAGTCTAATCATTGCCCTGGGCCAGAAACCCAGAGTCTAATCACAGGTGTGCTAGCTGCTAGCTATTTCTGGCCCCGAAGCTGAGCTCGTTCTTCCATAGGACACTGTAAACAGTTATCTCTCCAGTAAACTTCAGTAAATGTTTAACAAACAGCTCCTGAGCTGGGGGGGTGGGGAATGCATATAAATGCATGCAATTTGCTATAAACATTGCTGACACATAGAACGTATAGTATGCAATTTACAAATAATAATGAAATACACAGCACTGTTTATTGTGAATTTCTGTAGCACCAATTGATTCTCACAGAATGATTTCACTGATTTTTGTTGAACTCTCATATCCCTAACCAACCTATGGTTGCAATTCACAAATGAGTACAGCTCTCACATAAATATTGACTGAAGTCTTCCTTGACATGAATGAGTAAAACAGAGGGGAAACAACAAAGAAATCTTCCAGAACTTCGCTTGTCAGTGATGTGAGCAACTTCTTTGCTGTGTCGGAAAACAGTTTTGAATACTGGAAAAATATCTCCTCAATTTCGGTGTATTCACAATATTCCAGCTACAGACATGACACACTTTTTTTTGAAGATTTTATTTATTTATTTATTTTAGAAAGAGAGACAGCATGAGTGGGGTGAGGCAGGCAGAGGGAGAAGGACAAGCAGGCTTCCTGCTGAGCATAGAGCCTGCCTGCAGGGCTGGATCCCAGGACCCTGAGATCACGACCTGAGCTGAAGTCAGAAGCTTAATCCACTGAGCCACCCAGGCACCACGGACATGACACACTTAAATTAAACCTGTTTTATTAACATTTCCCCATCATTTTGAGTTAGTCTATCAACAAAGCAGTAAGCAAACCCTGACTTACAGCAGGTGCCACGTTCTGTAGTGGAGATGCTCCCACAGTGGCCAAAGTCAAAATCAACCTGAGGTCACTAAACGCAGAATTGGGAAGAATGTACATGTTCCCACCAGATGGATACATTGGTGTGAATAGCATCAAACCACAGGTGATAGCAAATGTAGCAAAATAATTAGGGAGGGATGTGTTTTGGTATTTATTACCTTTGTTTTTACTGTAATTTATTCAATTATAATTGTTTATAATTTAATTTTTAACAAGTCATTTACCAACTGGCTCTCAAATTCCTGCCATGGTTAACAATCAGCCCCGCTGTGCAGTGTGAAGGCACTCCAACACACCACCAATAGCCCCTGGTAGCCCCCCTCACCTTCTCCCACCCCCTGAGGGGTCTGATGTGGAAGGCCTCCTCCATTACTGACATCTTAAGGCTGGAGAAATGAAGGGCTGGAGATAGCAAGCACACCATGAGGCAAAGGCTGAGTGAGAACCACTAGCGTTTCCTCTCTTCTCCAGCCAGTGTGGTGGTCACCACTGAGAGCTCCCTGGGCCCCCACCTGCTTCCACTGGAATCCTAAGCACAACTTGCCCTGTGCTCCAGGACGGAATATCTCCAGGAGGCCGTCAGAGACAAAGCCAAGTGGTTAGAACAACAATGCAAAATGGAATAGGGAAACACATGAAATGCTGGGATGCTTGCTTTTTGAATGGTTTCCAAGGGAACAATCAAGGTTAAGGAGAGATTAACTCCTTGGATAGGGTTGGGAGAGGCGATGTGGGAGAATGCCAGAGTCTCAGTCGTCGCTATGAAAGTGATGACATCTCTCTGGTCCCCCACTCCCCCGCCATCTCCATGGTCCCAGGTCTCAGCTAGCATCAGTTTCTGTCTGGGTCACTGCAATCACTTCCCCAGAGGTCTCCCCACTTTCACCTAATCTGCCAACAGTCCCTCTATTCTCCACCCAGCGTCGGTAGACCCTACAGAAACATACTTGACACCACTTGTTCTTCTGTCCGAGACCCTGCCATGGCTTCACTTTTCTTGGAGCTTAAGCGTGAGATCTCTCAATGACTAGGACTTTACCCCATTTGCCCTCACTCCCCCAAGGGCAGGCACTCTTGGATGTCTTCCCAATCCACCCCCCGCGCTCACTCCTGTTCAGCCATGCTGGCCTCCTCATCTTGACCCAACTGCTTAGCTATGTTGCTGCCTTCAGGCTGTCACCCCCACTGCCCCTGGGGGCCTAGATGTTCTTCCTGTGGATACCCCACAGCTGACTCCCCATAGTGTCTTCTCCTGGCTCTCACCTTCTCAGCAAGGCCAACCCTGGCCATGCTGTGACCTGCCCATGCATGTTTCTACCTGTTGTGGTTGCTTACCTTCTCTTTCCCCAGGACAGAGAACCTTTTATGCCTTGTTCTCTGGGAGGTAGGAATCTTAGCTTTGTTCACTGACATATCCCATGCATGAGAGCAATTCTTAGCCCATAATGTGCACTAAAAGAGTATTGTTGGATTAACTCTGATAAAGATTTCCAGCTCAGATATCTATTGAGGACATATTGTATTCCAAGTCCTGTTGCAAGCATTTCGCATGCATTGTCTCATTTAATTCTCGTAGCATACTCCAACAAGCCCCATGCAAGGACAGGCCATGGCTCATCATGGCCACCATTAGGGTGCAAAGTGGGAGAAGCAGAAAGCTAGCTGTTGGAAGTGTCAGAGAGACCATGGAAGGCCTGTGTTCCACATTTGGGACATGGACCATAAGCACAGTAAGAGGCCTGGCCACAACATGGCAGATGGATGGGGAAAAGTGAGATAGGGTGGGACTGGAGGGGAATATTGCTGCCAACCATGCTGCAGAGTCCCACAGGAGGGAGGCTGGAGTCCAGCCCAGGAGCTGGCATCTTCTAGAATCTTCCCTTTCCCCTCTTATTTCCCTTTCCCATCTTGGTTTCCCTTCTTTTCTTCGGACCTTCTGGAGTCAGAATGTGCTGGGCTGGGAAATGGAGGAAAGCATATTCTCTTGAGGGACCACATCCTCTAGAAGCCCCTCCTGCCCCGTAAGCAGGAGGCCCCTCCCTGGTATCTCTGCGGATGCAGAATGTCAGCTATGTCCCCTTTCCTCTTGAGTTTTCATCGGGTGTAGAGTAACCAGGCACAAATCAAGCCTTTGTTTTGAGGGATTTTTAAAAAATACACGTATTGCTCTTCTCAAATCATTTTCTATCCACATCCAGAATCTTTCAGGCATGTCCATCTATAAATTAAATTCCACTATGAATACATCTTTGGATGTATAAAAAGGGTAATTCACTGTTGTTATTGTATTTGCTCATTACATACCCTGATGGTCCATTAGAAGCTACGTCCCCTGACAGTCAAGACTGAAGAAAAAAAGAGAGAGAAAGAGAGAACGCATTTGAAAAGCTGATCTGTAAGACTTCTATTTTTCTTGGTTCATTTGTTTCCTTTTGCTGAATCAAAATTTAAACAAAAAAAAAGCAAATGGGAATAAGGTTCTGTAGGTTTTCTTGAAAACTGGACATAAAGGATTCAGGATTACTGTCTTATGTTCTAAATTAGATTATCTTTCTTTTGTCTTTCTTTATTTCCTCAAGAAGATTAAAAAGAAAATGAGGAGAAATTATTTACGAGACACACAATGAGGTTTAATTAGAAGGACAAGCACTGGGGCAGCAACCTCGAGCACCACTGGTGGAGCCAGGAGCTGAGCTGGAACCTTCTCGGTCAGCATCTGGGTAACCTGGGCAGATCATTCCACTTTTCTGAGTCCAACTTCCCCCATTTGTAAGATTAACAGGTTCAAGGGGATGATATCTATCTTTCCATTCAGTCTCACGCTCTGAAAACCTTCAAGGCTAAAACTCTGGAAAAGGAAGGAGCTAAATTCAGACACCACCCTCCCCTCGGCCTCTGCAACCCATAGACAGAGCTGGTCCCTTCTGGAATATTCTGAGTCCATTTTCTGCCTTAATAAACAAGAATGGGTAATTCCCTCAAGAGAGTCCTGTCTCTGTCTACAGGTCTTCTCATGCACAAATATCTCCTCTGCTGCTATTCTTTGTGTGTATGTCTGGGGTGGGGGTGTGACAAAAACTCAGAGTTTTGGTAGGAGATGTGCACACCAGTGATGACCATGCAGATGGCAATCTCTGAAAATCCAAGCCTGGTCCATTTCAACAGAGAACCCAGAGCCTCTCTCTTGAATCAGGGGAAGCTCGAGGAGGGAATATAGCCCAAGTGGATCCCAGGAGCAAGAAGGTTCAAAAGGGGCCACCTCTTGATCAGGTATAAATCCAGCAGTTAGTCAGATCTGTGAACAAAAGAAACATCAGGTCAGAACCAGGTGCACTGTGCTGAAATCGTGTAGTCATTCAAATCAGGACTAAACAAAGATAGGAAGCCATGGATAAAAGAAAGGCAGAGGGATGGGCTCCTTGCTCACCGGCTTGGTTTCATTCATGTGGCTGCCAGCTTCACAAGGGTAGGACTTTCTGTGTCTTGTCCACCTATGTCCCCAGGCCTAATACAATCCCTAGCACACAGTAGCATTATGGAATTCACCAGGGTCTGCTTCCCAATTTCAATTCAGCCAGTAGAGACTTGAGTCTGAGAGGACTTTGTTCCCGTGACCGTGAGACAGAGCCTCTCAGGAGCTCTCAATGAGGATGCAGGAGGAGACGGCTTCGGTCCAGAACAGGTGTGGGGGCTTGGAAAACATGGCTATCATGCACTAAGGCAGAGAGCAAGCCCATTCAAACTCACAGAGGGACATGGGACATCTTCCTAGACACATTTTTTAAAGATGTATTTATTTATTTGAGAGAAAGAGAGACAATGCTTGTGTGCAAGAGTGGGGGGAGGGGCAGAGGGAGAGAATCTTCAAGCAGACTCCCCACTGAGCAGGAGCCCTACACAGGGCTCAGCCTCACTACCCATGAGATCATGCATGACCTGAGCTGAAACCAAGAGCTGGATGCCTAACCGACTGAGCCATCCAGGTGTCTCTTCCTAGACACATTTTCAAATCATGATTGGAAAAGATGGCGCCTGTGCTGGGCCCAGAAGAATAAGAGATGCTGAAGTTGTGCACGTGCAAAAGGAGAAGAGGAAGAGAGGGAAATGAATCACAGGCAAAGAAGACCACACGATCAAAGAGAATCTCGACGAGCGCTATTTTGGCCAATCAGGAGGCTCAGTTTATCTGAAATGTAGGTTTGTAAAACAAAGCTGCCGAGTTGAAATGATAGCTGAGACAAAATTGTAGGGGCTCCTTGTGGAGAAAGGGGTTGATGTTGAGGAGATCAATCAAGGAGCTCTTGCAGGGGGGTTTCAGCGAGCATGGGACCCATGAGTTAAGTCATCCTTCTAAGCCACGTAAGGCCTGGTGCATATTCACAGCCCACTTATGACATGGTTTTTAAGACTCTGCCACTAGACTTCCAGCTGTTTGTGAATCAGGACTCTGATTCACCGCTGTTTAATGCAGAGACAAGAAAATGCTCAGGATACATTTAGTGATGGTGCATCGTGGACACACCAACCCGTCCTACCCTGATTTTATTCCTGCGCCATGCAACCATCATGGGCCCAGGGTGGTTAAGTGGTGTCGGTGAGACAATACGATGAGGCAGTAAAGTAGTTGGGACTCAAACCCTAACTCTAACCCTGAAGTTAGGCAGCCAAGCTCCCCTTCGCCTCCAGCTGGCTGTCCCCAGAATCAGTGTCCAGGATTGTAGCTATAAACACAACAGATAGGAGACATCGGACAAGACAAACAGAACCCTCCAGGCAATTCCCTAAAACCTGAAACTGCTTCAGAATGTAAGTCTGTCCTGTATCTGGGCCATTTCCCTCACTTTCTGCTACGCATGTAGTGTCAGGCAAGGCAGGAACAGCCTCCAGAGTCCTTGCATTGTGATCTCCTGGGGTCTGGAGACTCAGGGCGTACCTTGTTGCATTCTTGTCTTTGAGCAGGGGTTAAAATCATGCCTCATCAGCAGCATTTGCCTCCCAGCAAATGTAGCTTCCGATGGGCTATCTAGGCCTGGTTTCACTGCGACAATCCAGATGGGTGATGAGGCCATGTCCCATAGACAAAGGCTCCCATTGTGTCCTCACTGGCAGCTCAAACTCCAGTGTGACTTGGGCATGGAGGGAAAGAGAACATCCCACGGTGGGGCCATGGCAACCAGACAGGAACTTCTCCCATGGCCCTGCCCCTAGCTCTCTTCAGCAGAAACCAGCTCAAAACCTTGCTGAGCCCTAGAAGGATCCTTCAGGACAAAAAGTCTCCTGTGTGCATATCTTTCCCCTGTTCATCAGACTCTTGCTGTGGCATACAGTGGAGTCTATTTCACGTGGAGTCCATTCAGTGAAGGAACAGGTTTTACATCAAGATTTGTCTAACTATGGAACCCCATTGACTGGAGCCCTGCGTCTTGGTCTCATCATCTGTAAAATGAGGACAACATGAATTGCCCTCATCTAATATGAAGGTCTGTTGTGAGGATTAAATTAGATCACCTACAGCAGTATCTGGCACATGTTACACACCTACTACCTGTTAATTACATAGTCTTTCTTCCCTGTGTGTTGAGAGACAGTTCCCAATGACTAAATGTTTAAGAAGTATATTAGTCAGGGTTCTCCAGGGAACAGAACCAAAAGAATACATACATATATACAGAGAGAGATTTATTTTAAGAACTTGGCCCATACAATTGTGGGAGCTAGCAAGTCTGAAATCTATACGGCAGGCCAGCAGGCTGGAAACTCATATAAGAGTTGTATTGCAATCGTGGATCCAAATTCTGCAGGGCAGAGGCTGGAAACTCAGGCAGGATTTCCATGTTGCCATCTTGAGTCAGAATTCCCTCTTCTTCAGAAAACCTCAGTCTTGGCTCTTAAGGCCTTTAACCGATTTGTGAGGCCCACCCACATTATGGAAGCTCATCTGCTTTACTCAAAGTCCACTGACTTAAATGTTAATCACATCTGGGATACCTGGGTGGCTCAGTTGGTTAAGCATCCCAGCTCTTGGTTTCAGCTCAGGTCATGATCTCAGGGTTGTGAGATCCAGCCCATGTCAGGCTCCACACTGAGCATGGGGCCTGCTTAAGATTCTCTCTTTCCCTCTCCCTCAGCCCCTCCCTCCCCCAGTAGTGCACATACTCTCTCTCTCTCTGCCTATCTCTCAGAAAGAAAGAAAGAAAGAAAGAAAGAAAGAAAGAAAGAAAGAAAGAAAGGAAGGAAGGAAGGAAGGAAGAAATGTTAATCACATCTGAGAAATACCTTCTCAACAACATCTATTGTTTGACCAGACAACTGGGCATCAGAGCCTAGCCAAGCTGACACATAAAATTAACCATTATAAAGGTGTGAGTATGTGAGGGATAGCAATTAAAACATCTCTTTATAGTCAACTCATTACTGAGTGGACTTCCCTCTCAAATTCCTCTGGAAAGGGTCACCAGCTCAAATCCTCGGGGGCCAGTCAGCATGTAGGACAGTGTAAGGTAGTCGGGATGAACGGTGGGCTTCATGAGCTTGAGGGTATAGGCCCTATGTAAATATATTCAAGCTCAAAATTAAAAAAAAAAAAAAGTGCGGTAAAAAAGTTGTGCGTGCCCTTCGGCTTTTCTGGGTTCAGCAGTGAAGCACAAAATGATATCCACCATCTAGGTTATGGCACAAGCTCCCGAGAACTGAGCTTTTCCAGATGCTCAGGGAGAGCATCTCCTGGGTTTAGGAAAACACCGTGTACGGGAACACACCACTTGAAGGAAGCTTGCCCATACCACCCACACAGCTTAGGGACCAAGTGGAGGAAACAAAACGGGCATTGCTCACTTGGAAAAGTTGTGACAACTGATGCGGTATCTATTTTAAGGGAGTTAGAAACACCGCATCCCGCTACAAAAAACTATTGCGATGGCCTCTCCGGCGCAAAAGAGTTGGAGAACCAGTTTATTCTGGTCTTGGCTGAAGCTTTCTGTAATTAGCTGAAAAACCTTCAAAAATTGGCCTGACATTTTCAGAGGTCATAGAAAGTTATAAAATAGGCTGCAGAAAGATTTGAGCTGATTTGGGTTTTAGGTTTGCAAAAAACCCTTCTAGACGTTACAAAAGTGTCATCTGTAGTCATGGTTCCACATTGAGTAGACAATACGTGTGGCAGACAGATACTAAAATGCACCCTCCCCCGATTATCTAGCTCCTGGCACTCATGTTCCTCCCTGTGTAATCCCCTCCTCTGAAGTGCGAACAAGGCCTGTGGTTCAAAAAAATTGGTTGTCATTTCTGTGATTATGTTACCTAAGATTGCAACTTCCTCCTGTCTTCTTGATCGGCATGCTTTGATGAGGCAAGTGGCATGTTAGGGAGGTCCACATGGCAACGAACTGAGGGCAGCCTCTAGACAACAAACACCAAGGACCTGAGCCCCCAGCCCAGCAGGCGTCAAGAACTGACTCCCGCCAACAATCACATGTACTTAGGAGCAATGGAGTTTTCCAACACTGGCTGATACTTTGAAGCCACAAAAAGACCCTAAAACAAAGGACCAGCAAAGCCATGCCTATGTTCCTGATCCACAAAAACTGTGAAATAATAAACATGTGTTGATTAAACTGCTAAGTTTGTGATAGTATTGATACATAACAATAGATAACTAACGCAGTATGGCGCATTTTTAAGGATGGAAACCAAAGGTGACGTAACATCTCTAAAGACGCTAAAATAGCAGGTGCATTCTTATCCTTCTGAGGGCATGACAACAGGAACTAAGGGAACAGAACTGATAATCATAGAAGAATTGATAAATTGTATAGGAGAGAAAACAATCCCGTGGACTTATAAGGAAGAAAAAAAATCCCGTGGATTTTATAAGGAAGTAGAAATTCTCACGGATTGTGTAAAAGAGAAGGAAATCTCATGGATGCCCGAATTAAAGTTCATGGTGATGCTGGTACAAAGTAGGAGTAACACATAGCATGGTGGAGTCCATGGCTCTTGAAAGACTGTGCAAATGAATATGAGGTCATGTTGGTTGGGCTGGACTCAAACTGGGATCCCAGGAGGCCCTATAAAACAGCTGGTGTCACCACCCTTTCTAGATCGACTCCTCCAGTCATTGAAGACCCGTGCCATTGTATGGTGTTCATCTCTTAGAGGCTGAGAAAAAAAACAACATAATGTTATTTCTACAGAAGTGTTCCAGGGCTCTACAGCCAACCTGATGACAACATAGGGAAAGCAATATTATGGTGTTATGGTGTCAATATTTTCAAAGTCCTCAAGAGGAACAAATGTCTTATACTTGGAGGTGGAGTGGCAGAAACTGACTTAGCCAAAGAGATCATATCACATGGACAGATATGATCTGCTCTTAAACTATATGCTCTGTAGAACTTCACTGGAGCATTCAAAGCCATTCACCAGACACAGTAAGAAAATTCTAGAGTTAAGGCTAATGACATAACCTCTAACGGCTATGAAGTATTGGATTAGATAATGAAGTTGAATTTCCTGCTTAAAAAAAAAAAAAAAAGGACATGTTGGAATCCAATGTTCTATTTACCGGGGAAAATATTGGGCAATTAACTCACTGCCAAGGAAGCAGCATTTAGGTTGGATCGGATCCTCATGGATGACCACCCAGTACCCCCAAGCAGCCACAGCAAATGGATGGAAAAGGATCGAAGTGATTGAACAGCTTAATTTTACTTCGTGTAAAGTCCCTATCAGCAGTAGGTCTCCACTTTTTCTAGCTGATGCTTCTCACTCTTCCGAAGTGAAGGAGAGTTCTATGTTGGTATCTCAGCCATATGAAATAATGATCACATGCCAGTTGTTCTCAAAAGAAAAATCAGAAAACAAAAAAGAAACAACCTACAGTCAAACAAACAAATCAGGTAATATTTAATGTCAGGACTTTGTATCTCTCTAATCAAGTAACCCACCCTTTTGACCTGGGTAAAATATTTTAATTATCAACTGCCCTTCTCAATGTTACTGGTTGTTCACCTCTGGTAATCTTTGGTCATCCTGAGTGAGAATCAGGTCCTAGATAAGAAAAATGACCACTAATGTGCAGTTAATAGGTGAGGGAGGTACCATGTTCATAGCAGCATTGTCCACAATAGCTAAATTGTGGAAGGAGCCGAGATGCCGAGATGCCCTGGATGCCCTGGATTAAGAAGATGTGGTCCATATATACAATGGAATATTACTCAGCCATCAGAAAGAACCCAACTGTCAGGTCAGAGAGGTGCCAGTATCCACAAAGGTAATGTGGTGTGGACACAGAGTTAAGATTACCCAACATTTGCAGCAACATCGACGGGACTGGAGGAGATTATGCTAAGTGAAATAAGTCAAGCAGAGAAAGACAATTATAATATGGTTTCACTCATTTATGGAACATAAGAAATAGCAGGAAGATCGGTAGGAGAACGAAGGGAAGAATGAAGGGGGGGGTAAACAGAAGGGGGAATGAACCATGAGAGACTATGGACTCTGGGAAACAAACTGAGGGCTTCAGAGGGGAGGGGGGTGGTGATGGGGATAGGCCGGTGATGGGTATTAAGGAGGGCACATATTGCATGGTGCGCTGGGTGTTATACGCAAATAATGAATCATGGAGCACTACATCAAAAACTAAGGATATACTGTATGGTGACTAACATAACATAATAAAAAATTATTTTAAAAAAATAGGTGAGGGAGGCACTATAACTCTGCCCTTCCTTGTGTGTAAAATGGGGATGATGAGATAAATCAGTGACTCAGTCAGCTAGCAGAACTGGATTCAAATCCAGATCAAGTACAAATGTGTGCTCTTTTTTTTTTTTAAGAGTTATTTATTTATTTTAGGGGGAGGGTAGAGGGAGAGAGAGAATCCTCAAGCAGACTCCCAGCCAAGCATGGAGCCCAACACAGAGCTTGATCCCACAACCCCTAAGATCATGACCCTGAAATCAAGAGTTGGACACTTAACTGACTGAGCCACCCAGGTGCTCCCCCTCCCCAGGTGTGTACTCTTAACTCTGTGTCCACACCACATTACCTTTGTGGATACTGGCACCTCTCTGACCTGATAGTCTCCTTCCCAGGGGACAACTGCCCTTGGAATAATTTTGCTTTGGCCCTAGACTTCCTTCCAGTTTCCTTTCTCTCCTACTGAAAAATAAAGCCAAGGCCCATTTTGACCTTGAGAACTCAGACTCACTAAAGAGTCAGAATCCAGTGTGATTTTGTACTAGACTTTGTGAGTTTCCACCTAGGTCCCCCTCAACCTTCTTTGGGAATTGCCTTGGTTGGATTTGCCTTACCTGGGACAGCTCACATCCACTGACTGGTCCACCAGGGGCACAAAAGCCCAGCCCTCCTACCACAGCTCGGGACAATGGTGAAGGGCCATCATGACAGCCTCAGAGCACAGCCCACATCCTCCCCCTGTCAATCCGCTCCTTTTCTTTCCTTCCTTGGGGGCTGATCCCAGGAGGTCACCCTAATGCACTTCTTGCATGATTCCATTTCAGGGCCTATGTCCTCAGAATCCCAACATGCATCAATTCCTGAGGAGATAGAGTATGAGTTAAACACAAGATGAAGAAATCCAATAGAGCTGGGGATAGAGTGGGACTGGTCTCACAGGGTGCTGCGAGGATTCCATGGATTAATATGTGTGAAATGCCAAACAATAGCCAGTAAGCTGTAAATCCCATGTAAGTTTTGAGTTGTCATTATCATCATTATATAATGTTATCCATTATTACCACTCATGATCTTGGAGTCAACAATCCAGCTGCACAAGTCATTGAAGGAGAATTATGACTTAAGAACAATTTGTGTGATCTCTCAGGAGTCTGCGAGATCCTTGTGAATGTATAGAATGGGAAGCTCCTGAAAAAGCTGCACTTGATCTGAAAGCTCATGAAGAGAAGTGTAGTTTCACAGCAGAAAAAATGGTGGTGCTTTTTCTGGGTCAGTCAAACTGCACCCGCCATATTGGTGTAGCTGGGAGTACAGGAGAAGGTGAAAAATTTGAGAGGAATGACCAGGAAAGATTGCGCAGGTGTCTTTAACTCTCAAATTAGGTTGTCCCACCTTCCTCTCCACCTCCAAGCTCACGCTGTCATCTGTCTGGACCTATAGGTCCTCGCTCATCACTTTGGGGAGGCTGCCCCCGACTACCTCCTCACTTAAAGATTTAACCAGTTTCTTCCTTCTTTTTCCTTCTAGATCATATATGTTTTTTTCATTGTTGTTATTTGTTTGTTTGATCATTGCACCTATTGTTTTGCCTTGATCTGGATTTGGGTCTACTTTATTTTCTGACCTTGGGACAAGTTAATGTTCCTGTTTAGTTTCCTAGGGCTGCCGTCACAAATTACCATAAACAGGTGGCTTAAAACAACATAAACTTATTCTCCCACAGTTCTGGAGCTCAAAAGTCTAAAATCAAGGTGTCAGCTTGGCTGTGCTCCCTCTGAAAACTCTGGAAGAGACTACTTCCTCACCTCCTCCAGCCTTGGGTGTCTCCATGGCCATATGGCTCCAGTCTCTGCCTCCATCTTCATGTGGGTCTTTACACAGCCTTCCTCCATGTTCTCTTCTCTCTTCTCAAAAGGACTTGTCATTGGTTTTAGGGCCCGCCTTTACCCAGGACGATCCCATCTCAAGACCCTTAGCAGGATTACATTCTCAAAGAACCTTTTTCCAAATGTAGTCACATTCATAGTCACATTCCCACATATATCTCCTGGTAGACACCCCTCAACCCACCACGGCAGGTATCTATTGATCCCACCACGGAACTAGTCCTCCAATTCTAAACTATTGGGTAGATTAGGCCTACCCAGAAAGCAATGGGAATAACAGAAGGTAGATATAGATAAAAAAGGAGGGAGCAAGAAAACAAAAGGAGGGGTGCAAAAGGATACCAGATGGGTTTTGTTAACTGACCATGCAGGAGGGAGCTGTAGAAGAGAAGAAAATCAAAGATGGCCAGAAAGTATTGAACCTCAAGTGCCGGGAGGATAATCAAGAAGAGAGGCTGACTGGGTAGGCCAGTGATGGGTAGTAAGGAGGGCACGTATTGCATGGTGCACTGGGTGTTGTACGGAAATAATGAATCATGGAGCACTACATCAAAAACTAAGGATATACTGTATGGTGACTAACATAACATATCACAAAATTATTATAAAATAAAAAAAAAAAAGAAGAGAGGCTAGATGGTGCGGGGTGATGTGTTCTTGCTCTTTTTCAGCAGGATGTGAGATGTTTGGAAGAACAATTCACTGGCTCACCTCCTGGCTCTCTGTGCCTCAGTTTCCCCACAAGCCAGTGGCACTTCTCACTTTTCCAGGATGTGCTGAGTTGTCTGAGCAATAAATTAATTCGTGTTGCTTCCCTGGTGGGCACTTGAGTAGGATCAATGACGAGGAATAGAGCAGCAGTTTAAAAATGCTGATGTGGTTCACTTTATGACACGGGTGGGACAGGCTGAGTGGCCCACCGGAAGGGCAGCTGGTCCCAAACGTTTGAGGCCTTGTAAAATGATGCGTATCTACTTACACAGCTGTAGTAAACAGAACTGCGACCCCCAGGCTCACAGAGGCAATGGCCAACTTGGGAACGCTGGCCCTTCCAAGGTCAGATCTCAATTTAATGCAAAGCAAATAATCTTGACCCATGATGATTAACATTCTTAATCACATTTTCTGTGACAGACTGAAACTTTATGATTCTTTCAACATTGTACATTTAAAAAAATGTGTCTCTAAAAACTGGAACCCTAAAGAATGATTTAAAATAGAGAAACCTGGTAGGGGGTAAAACTGGGGAGCTGGACATTTCGGTTTTTCCTTGAGATTAGCAAACAAATCCAAAGCCAAATAACTGGGAGGGAGTAGGAAATGGGGAGGGAACCACTTTGATTTCTAATCTCTGCTCTTTCCATGTATTTCCAAAGCAAATAGACTCTAACTACTTACTATCCAGGAAAATGGCTATTTATTTGCCAACCTCATTAATACATTCCTTACATAATCTGTTGTAGGAGGAGGAGCTCCTCCTCTGGCCCATTTTCTCTCTGTTCCCCAGTGGTTTTCAGAGGGGTCTGGCCCTGAGCTTCTGGCGGTCACTGGCTCCTGGTTCCCTAAGGCACATCTGACAGGCACCTGGCCAGGTGTCAGAGCCCTGGCCTGCAACCAGCCTGGTCACGCTAGCCAAACCCCCTCTGCTCGCAGGCCCCCTGTGTCCTCCTCTGAATCTTGGAGCTGAGAAGGAGACCTGCCCATCTACTGCTGAGAGCTGCTGTCAACATCAAATAGAAAAAGACTTTGAATTCAACTTTCTTCTTAAAGTTAAAAATTCAAAAGCAAATTATCTAGAAAAGTAAAGGTAGCTTCCAGGATATTGGGTTCTTAAGGTATCTAGAAAGAAGTTGAGGAAATTCTCAGAATCTTTCCCATTCTCCTACAATGGGACTAGTTAAAGCCATGTAGGCGAACGTTACATGGGCTGTCAGAGCACACAAATGCTCTGACATGAGAGAATGAAACCTAGGGCCTCCTTCTCTGTGTGAGGACAGGTCAGGATTTCCCTGGTAGCGCAGAGACCCACAGTGTTTGGCCCATGAAGGGCACAGCTCACTTCTGTGGATGAGCCCAAATGGGCAGGCCATTTGTCGATTCTTCATTAACGCATCTATTCTGTATCTTACAAACATTCCTGGGGTTGGGTAGCCAGGGTGCTGGGAGAGAAACAATTCCCAGGATATGGCTGTACTGTCAGCTGCTAGCCCAGGGGAATGCATGAACAGGCACATACAAGGCACTATGATTAAGAAAAAAAAAGAAAAGATCGTTTGTTTACTTGTTTATGGCCCATCTCCCCCAAAACAGTAAGATTCGCGAGGCAGACTCCAACCGTCTTCTTTAACAACTGCATCCCACTGCGTGACATTCAGCCTGGTACAGAGTAGGTCTGATCTCTGTTCCTTGAGTGAATGAATGAACGGATCCAGGAACAAATGAGCAAACAGTAAAACAGAGATATATCAAAAGTCCTAAAGAGTAAGCAGCACAGAACTCATGGGAAACTACAACTGGAACTAGACTCTGAAGAATGGAAAGGTTTTTGGCAGATAGAGAGGAGGCCAAAGAAAAATCTAATCAGTGATGTGGGAGCATGCAAAGGTAGGGCCCAGAGAGGACAGTGTGGGGCCCTGGCAGGGGGTCGGGATGGGAGGGAACCGAGACACAGACCACAGAAATGGTGTTCAAGCCCACTGAGGCAAGCATCCCGGCTATCATGGGATTGAGTCTGGATTTTGTCCCCCAGAAAGGGAAAGTGGTGTGGATTTTCAAGCAGGCAGGTGACTTGATAATATCCTGCTAATTAGAAAGGCCATTCCTGCTGCATTTCAATGGGTGGATTGGAGCCGGGACACCAGGAAAGCAGGAAAGGGGTTGACGCTGGGGGTTAGACCCGAGATAAGGAGAGCAGAACAAAGACGGAATAGAGCAAGGGAGAAGGGGCAGGAGAGGAGACATCTGGAGATCTGCTAACAGAGCATGGAGATGTTGGTGATGGGGGCGGGAAAGAGAAGACTCAAGCTTAGTGCCCAGGCTGCTGGTTTGGAAACCGTATGAGCAACACAGCCACTCACTGGGAAAGGGCCTGTGTCTGCTGGAGGATAACGGGGCGCAAAGGTGCAGGAAAGAGATGCCCACGTCGAGCACTTAAAGTCGGGGTGCTGGTGCAGGCATGAATCAAGCTTTACCCAGATAAATAGAAAACAATGAAATATATGATATAATGCAATAATTAATTTTTGAAATCATGAAATGATGAAAAAAATAAAATGAAAAATAACAAAATAACACCTCATCTTTCTTTGTGCTGATTTATACAATGACGAACTATATCCGAACGACTCCCTAAATTTTTTTTAATTTATTTTAATTTTTTAAGATTTATTTATTTATTTGACAGAGAAAGTGTGAGCAGGGGAAGGGACAGAGGGAGAGCATCCTTAAAACAGACTCCCTGCTGAGCAGGAAACCCAGTGTGGGGCTGGATCCCAGGACCCTGAGATCATGACCTGAGCCAAAACCAAGAGCTGGATGCTTAACCAACTGAGCCACCCAGGCACCCCACACTCAATTTTTTTTAAACATAATATAATAAAAAATATTAAAAAAATTTTTTTTAACATTTATTTATTTGAGAGAGACAGCGCGCACATGCAGGGGGAGGGGCAAAGGAAGAGGGAGAGAGAAGTAGAGGGGGAGACAGAGAATCTTAAGCAGGCTCTGCACCCAGTGTGGAGCCCAACGCAGGACCCAGTCTCACGACTCTGAGATCATGACCTGAGCCTGGAGGCTTAAAGGACTGAGCCACCCAGGGTCCCCTCACTAAACTTTATTTATCCCCCTCACACTGTAGGCTGCACGCAGAATCCTAGATGACAGTCTCCAGTCACCCATAGGCATGTCCCGGAGTCCTCGACCCCTGCGTGCACGGGCGGGTCCGCTGAGGGCCTGCTGCGGGCCAGGCGCTGACCGCTGCCCCGCACAAGCACCGCCCCGCGCATCTCCGCCCTGGGGGCGTGGTCGTTGAGCTAACCTTGAGCTAACCTTGAGCTAGCCTCTAGCCAGCTTCGCAGACATGATCACAAGCTGCAAGTTACGACCAAAGGAAAATTACAGCTCGGATAGGTGCTGTGAAGGAGCCAGTCTCAGAGGGCGGGGAAGGTTTCTCTGAGGACCAGCACCTGTGCTGAGCTCAGAAGCAGGAGCGAGACGGGAGACGATAAACAGAATCTGAAAGAGGCCTGGGGTGGGTGGAGAGAGTCCAAGGACCAAGAAGCAGCAAGTTTGCTCCACGTGGAGGGAACCGGGAGGACAAGGAGGTCAGCCCAGCTAAGGAGGTAGCTGTCCCCGAGCATTTGCGGAGGAAAAGTGTTACCGAGAAATGTCTGCTGAAGCTCACGAAATACCTACAAAAGAAATGGAAGCATATTAAATGTGGCTAATTGAGTGAACGAGGGATGCATAATAGTGATGGTTGAAGATAGTGAGTGTGAACAAATTAACTCAATTTAAAATAATTTAATCTTTTCACAGTAAATCCTATAGCAAAGTACCTAAATTATAGAATTCCAATAAATATTATTTGAATCTGAATTGCTATTGCTAAGTAATCTTCCTTCCTACCCTGGATCCTGTGTGCTAGCGTGGGGTCAAATTCGACTAACGCAGGAAGCATCTAGAACATTCTCTGGCCCACAGGCACCTCCCATCAAGCACAGGTGAAAGTATGATGCTCTTCATTTTACAGAGCAATGTCACAGAGACGCGGCTCAGGGAGGGTGCCACGGTGAGCCTCTGACATGGGGCAGCAGCCCACGTTTGCATCCTGACTGGGGTGCTTCTTCACCCCACACTACCACCCCTTGATAAAGCTCTTACATTAAAAAAATATTTTTTTAAAGTAATTAAATTACTTTAAACACAGATTTTTTTTTTAACCCCAATGGAAATGCAAAGAGAGATTTGGAATTACGTGTGAGATGTTCATTACTTAAATCTGACTGGGTGATTGTTTCTATGAATGAATGCACTTAATTAATTTTTTTTCCCCAGCTTCTTGCTATTTCCTGACTAATCTATTTTCTTTCATCCCAGGGGCAACAGAAGGACAACAAAAGAAGGATCCAGCGATTTGAAATTCCAGAACCTCTGTCTGCCGAAAAATAGGTCAGAATATTTATTTGTTTATTAATAGAGGAGTGAAAATTTAGAGTCTGTGGCAAATAAGCTGACCACCACACCCACACGAGGTTAAGGTGATAGAATTTTATTGCTGCCAGTGGCCTTAGAGGTCACATGGAGACCAAGGTTCAGAAGAAAAGAAACTCGTGTAGGTTGGAGTGCCGGCGTGTGTGTGATGCAGGGAAAGGTTGAGAAGCCCCAAGACATCCACAGCATTTCCAAGGAGGGCTAACTCCACCACCCACCAGGGGGCCGAACAGCCAAAGAGACAGCCACTGAGACGGAAACTTCCATTCTCAGCTGGTGAACGACTGAAATGATGGATCATAGATGCATCGGGCCACAAGCCCACCACCAGGTCTCACGAGCAAGAAGAATAGAGGGAGCCGTGTGTCTATGTGGTTTCTTCTCTTTGTCCTTCAGCTGAGCAAACATTTATTAAGCAGTCATGGCATTCGGGCTCACATAGGCCAGGGAATATGCAGAGATGAAAGACAAAGTCCTACTGCCAAGGGGCTAAGAGCCAAGTCTAAAAGCTCAGAATGGGGGCTAACTTGGTGAAAGGCCAAGATTCCAACCCTGAAGCCCAATCCAGCTCTGTCACCGCCCAGCAGCCAGACCCTGGGCAACACCCTGATGCCCAGAGCGGGCTGTAGGTCTCCCTGCGCCCAGCCAGAGCTCCCTCACCGAGCCCTGCCAGAGCAGTCTCTCTGCGCAGAGGCTGGCAAGGGGGTCCCAGCGTGTTATATCACGCCTTGCATCCCAGCACACTTCAACTCAGGTCAGCCGCCGAACGCCCGTTCAGTTCCTACTACGTGCCAGGCACTGGAGCGTTCTTCGCACCCTAAGATTTACTTGAAGAATTATTTTCCCTAAGAAGAGCAAATGAATGCCTGCAAAACAGAAAATTTGAAATATTGTCAAAACCACATTAAGCAAAGGAATATTTGTGGCTGTTCTCAGACTTGTTCAATGTTTACATTAAATACATTTGAATAATGCATTTTAAGTCAGTTTTTCTTATTTCTTGACAATAGCAAGAGATGGGAGCTGGAAGGGTTAGAAACCTTCCTTCAAATAAAGATGGTTGCAGCAATCACATACATCAAAGTAATATTTACAGCTACATTTGAGAGAGATAGAGAGAGAGAGAAAGAGCAGTGCTTTTTTCCGCAGCAAATTATTTCAGGATGTGTCATAGCATGCTCAAGATATATTAAAAAGAGCAACAGACGATGTTTCTGCAACCTGTTCCAAACCATTTATAAACCCAAATTTAAAAAAAAAAATCCCATATGCATACAAATCTCTACACCACTGCGTATTTTATAATGAAAGTATTATATGAGTATAAATTAGTATTTGAGATATATAAATCAAATCAAAATGCCTGCAAACTACATATTTGGTTCTACTGTCTAACTTCGAGAACTATTAAACCGATGAATTCATTCTCCATACAAATTACAATTATCAGCATTTGGAGGCCAGGAGGGAAAGAGGGTGCTGCGGGCAGGCGGGGCTGCGCACAGAACCAGCCTGGGGGCTCCGGGTCTCCGTGTCACCCGACCCAGGCACTCACGGAGTGACCTCACTCTGACAAGCCCATGTCCCATCTCAGCGCCTCAGATACTTTAGAAATGGTATTTGAAAGCGAATGATAGGCTGCCTGTCCCCCACGGGCCCCTGTAGGTAATGCAGTGTCTGCGTGTAGGAAATAAATGGGTGACCCCCGTAGCACGCCTGGAACACACTAGGTTCTCAATAAATAGCAGTGGCTGATGGTCACTGAATGGTCATGTGACCATCATGTGACCATGTGCTGGGCACTGTTTGCAGTCTCCCTAGATCCCCACAATCCCAGTCTTATCAATCTCCCTTTTATAGGAGACAAGAAGGCACGCAGAGATCAGTAACTTCCCCAAGGCGGAGGAGCTGGGTGTGCTATGGTAAACCGTGGACGTTTCCATATCGTTACTGGTATCTAAAACAGCCCTGGCACTCCACGCAGCTACCCTAGATACTGCCAGCTCTTAGTTAGGTGAGGGGTCAGCTCCCGCGACAGGTGCAGAGGGCTGTCCCCCAGGCTCCCCACCCCCCCACACACACATACACAAACACGCATGCGCCTCCAGGCCACAGACCACGCGCACGCAGAGGCGGCGTGCTGGGGCCCCACCCAGCTGATGCGGTCCAGGGGATGATCCAGGAAAAACACGGGGCCACAATCCACAGCCACTACCCACGACCCGTCCACAGTACTGATATGAACGCATCCTAGAGCTCCCCATGGACTTCCTCGGCCTGAATCCCCAATATCCACTCCTATCCTGTGCCGCGTCCCCACGTGTGCAGAAAACGGAAACATAGTGATAGATGTTTTCTGATCGAGTCCAAACTCAAATCCGTAGTTAAGTGCCTGACACCCACCAGCCACCACGAAAGGAATTTTGGCATTGAATCCTCACATTACTGCTCTTAAGTAGTTATTCTAATTCCCATTTTGTAGAGGAGAAAAGAGAGTCTGAGAAAGGTTCCATTTGTGGTCAGTCACGGAGCTAGTCACTGGTGACAGCTGGATTTGGAGTCAGAGCCTAACCTCAAGTCGAGTCCATTTCTGGGTTCTAAGTGACCACAGCTTTCTGCGGCGTCGCGTGGTCATGTGGATTTCGCTTTCTGTTTCTGTGAGTCTCCAGTCTGCTCGTGGCAAGACGCTGCGATGAAGGAGCCTCACGTCGGCAGGTCCTGGAGCGTGGCCCCGGGACCAGCATCCATCAGCACCATGTGGGAACTTCGTAAAAATGCAGATTCTCAGGCCCTGACCTCCGGAATCAGAAACCCAGGTGTGGGGGGGCGCCTGGGTGGCACAGTGGTTAAGCGTCTGCCTTCAGCTCAGGGCGTGATCCCCACATCAGGCTCTTCTGCTATGAGCCTGCTTCTTCCTCTCCCACTCCCCCTGCTTGTGTTCCCTCTCTCGCTGGCTGTCTCTATCTCTGTCAAATAAATAAATAAATAATCTTTAAAAAAAAAAAAAAAAAAAGAAACCCAGGTGTGGGAGGCCAGGCATCTGTATTTAAACAAGCCACCTCTCCCCGGTGATTCCGGTGCCCATTCAAGCTCGAGAACCTCCACGTTGGCATCGTTACTCAGAGCACAAGGTTCGGAGCTGGAATAGGAGGCCTCTGGGCCCGGCACTTACTCTGCCCCTACACACTACCTCCAGGAAATGGGGAGGAAGGAAGAAGATGCAAAACAGGGGCCCAGAGGGTAGGAGGAAGGTGGCAGAGGTCAGTGCGTTGGGGACAGGGAAATTCAGATGAAGACACAGCCCTTGCCGTCAACATGCTCAGCCCACGGTCGGAGGAAAGTAAAGAGTGGTATTAGAGATCACAGGACACTGTGCCAGGTACAGTGATAGAAACAGACGCGGGCCCCGGGGGACCCCTGGGAGACCCCTGGGGGACACCAGCGGCACGAAGGGTCAGGGAGGCTCAGGGCTTGCCCACGAGGTTCTCAGCCATGCCTTCACACTCTGCCAGTGGAATCTCTTTTCCCTTTCCTGACAACAGCAAAGCAGCTAACACCGTCACTCACGCGTCCCACACTCCCACGCTCCCACGCTCCCAATCCTCACCTCGTTGACTATGCATTTGTTCCCTTTTGCCACGAATACCTGAAGCAGTAGTTGATTCCAGAGGGTGGGGGCGGGGGGGGGGTGAGTCACAAGGTAACCTGGGAGCCGTAGTTCCTCAGGGCCCAGCCCAGCCAGTCCTCACCCCTCGGGTGCAGCAGCCCTTCCTGTGCTAGGAGGCCCCCTGCTGGACCCTCCCACCAGGCCGCCCTCCGCCCAGGAGACAGACCTGGTGTCGGAGCCCCTGCTGCTTGTTGCTCTTGACCTCTCTGGTTTCACCCTACACGCCCCCAGCGGCCCTGAGCATTCATGGCACTGAGGGGTCCATGAGAATACTGCTCCCTCTGGCCCTCCTCACTGGGCAGAAAGGGGAGTATCTTTCAGAAAGGTGTGGCTGGCTGAGAGATTTACAGAGGACCCAAAGTGCTTAGAGGGTGTGTGGACTATAGTGTGGTACCGCATCCCTTTCCCGGGCTCCCCAGCTCAGGAAGCACTGCCGAAGGGACGGGAGGAAGAAGGGCTGGAAGGATCCACCAGGAGGCCGTTGGCTTGTACGAGGCCCAGTGCCTGGCACATACTAGATACTTAACTAGGTTGTGGAAGGAGATTTACCAGAAGGAAAGGATGGAGGGAGGCAGAGAGAAGACAGGACTAGTCAGGGAGGGCAGGGGAGAGGGTGGAGGCCATGGACTTGGGAGCCATCCACCGCTGGAGGGGCGCCAGAGCTAAACTGGGTACGCAGCTCAGCCCTTGCAGCTGCCCTGGTCCTCTGCAGTGTAACCCATCCAAATGCCAGATACGGCTGTTTTCACCCTTCGGTTGTTGGTCAGGGACATGGAGAGCCCATACGAAAGGGATCAGAGCTCACAAGACATGCGTTCTGTCCTCCGAGAACTGAAAATCTAGTTGAGGAAAGAAAAAAACACAAGGTTTAACAATGAGATTTAAATAAGATATTCGTAACTGCGCGCTGCCTTTCGACTCTGCTAGTGCGTTAGGAGAGCAAGCAGTACCACAGTGCTCAGAGGCGGGGAGGCTCACAGCCAGGCGGGGCTTCCAACCCGGAGGGTCCTGGGAGGTGTGAGCATTCACACTTCCGGAGTTTTCCCTGGGATCTCTTCAGGGAGCTGCATACCCCGCAAATGTGTTTTGTTTTGTAAAAAAAATAAGAGAAGAGGAGGATTCTTGAAACTAATCAAGGATTCCTTTAACAAAGAATGAGTCCGTTCTTTCACTAATTAAATATGAGCATTGACTTGATTCCACCTTGGTGTGAGTTTCATCTACTTCAAAGTAATGTGGGTGTTGGGAGATGTTCTCCAGTCTCGCATCTGTAAGGAAAATGAGCCTGTTGCAGAGGGGTTTATGTGGGACGCGTGCACATGCGTAAAGCGGATTCCTCCCATGTAGCACTCTGCCAGGCCTTGCTGGGACAGGTGGGTCCACATAGAGACCCAGACTTGGTTGGCCATGCATCTCTAAGCTGCTCTACTCTTGGGATGCCCCTCTTATCTCTGCTTCCCTGTGCACCTGTGCCCTGCAGGCATTCCCTCGTCCATGCACTCACTCATGCTTACTTGGCCACACATTTGTGAGTACAAGCCATGTTCCAGGCATGTTCTGTATTTGGTGCCTGATCTCCCTTTTAGGAGCTGGAGGCCCGGTGGAGGGAGTTTGAGAAATCGAGTTGTACTCTGTTCTGCTTACAGGCGTGTGAGTTCCGTTGGAGAAGCGCAGCATGAGCAGAGCGCTCTGAGGGCCACGCAGGAAGTTAGGAAAACGCCCACTGTCAAGGCCGGCGCTCCCTCTGGCTGAGACTGTTATACCCGAGTCCTTCCCTCTCCAGTAGATCCTGTGCACACCCGCATGGCCTTTTGGAGACGCGGCTCTGAGCATGCTTTTCCCAGTGCCTTACCCAGTTCCACCTGCCTCCAGGGCCAACGCAAGCCACCTAGCTCACCTCTGCTGGTTCCTCACTCTCTGACCATGAGCACACGGTGCCTCTCGAGACCTCAGCTCCCACAGCTCCCCGAGGCCAACCTGCAGAGCGTGTGCCCCACCTACAGACCGGCTGCATGTGAACTGTGGCACCCCCAATTCCCCCTGGGGGTTAACGTGGGCCACAGCCAACCCAGCCACACAATGAAAGGGCCAGTTCATGGTAATTAGTCCTAACGTTGAGATAAAGATTCTTGTCCACCAAGAGTTGCCAGGAGATTTGCTGAGATGATTTCTATAAGGCTCACGCTTCACCAGCACGGCGCAGGCATCCAAACAGAGGGAAGAAGCCAATGAATTCAGAATTTCAGAGTCACCTTCATTTCTCTCTAAGATTATATTAAAAATGAGTTTAGCAACTCTTATCAACTGTCTGACAAAAATTACAGTTTAAGTCTACAGCACTCCCTTAACGTCAGAGGCAGTGCTTAAGGGGAGACGTGGCATCGAGCCAGTTCATCTTGGAGGTTTGGGACACGGAGTGGGCTGGCAGGTGAAATCACCCTGACCGTCTCCCAAGGGGCTTGCTCTGCATTCTGCTCCAGCCGTGGGTGCCTGGGGAGACCCAGAGAGGACCACACACGTCACACTCCAGGGGGCGATGAGGAATTAGTCTCCACGCCAGGAGCTTGACCCTGGAGACAGGACCCAATGTTGTCTCTATGGGACAGGAAAAACACACCATCCAAACTTTGTTCCCATGGATAAGTAAGACGCAAGTGCGCCCCGCCTACCCAATCAGATCCAGTTTTCCCAGGCAGCAAGGGGGGAAAGGAGGGATGGGTTTAATTTAGTGCCCGTTCAGGATTTAAAATTATTAAGCCTATTCAATTATTAAGAAGTATTGAAAATTAAAAATAATTTAGAAATTAAAAATCTTTATATGTAATAAGGCTTAAACATTGAAAACCACAAACCCTTGGAGGTCAGCCTTATTCATTTCATATTCCGTGAACTCCCCCGCCACAGCGTGGACACCTGTCTGCACAAGCCAGAGATGCAGAGGAAGGCCTGCAGCCCGCAGGCCCAGAGATGGAAAGAGCAGGGGGTGGGAAGAGCAGAGGGGTGGCTGGCGAGCCATCGCGCCAGCCAGCCATGGCCCGTTCGCATGACGGATGTCATGGATGCAAAGGAGCCAAGGAGCATCCTTGTAATTCCCTGGCAAGAGGCAGCTTGCTCACTAACACATGGGGCTTGCTCGAGCATAAAGAACACATCGGATCTTCATGAAGTTTGCTAGCAGCCTCTTTTGCTCATCACCCTGGGCTGTCAGACTGCAAAGAGCGTTAACGCAGGAAACTTTTCAGGTAGCTTGTCAGCTGCTGGTCCGCACTCCAACCAGACCTAACTGTGGAGTCCAGGTCTCCTCCGGGGCCGCTCCTGCCCAGGCCCTCAGAGGCAGGTTCCAGCCTCCCTCCTCTCCCTCTCCGCTTTCCGGGCTCAGCTGGAATAACAACGCTGCTCCCGGCTCTGCTGATGCTTCCTCTGCCAATTCATTTGGCTTGCACTGACGCACAGAGAGCCCTGGGGTGCAGAATCCCGGAGGATATGACATATGAATGAGCTCCATCGTTTTGGGACCCCACCGAGAGGCAGAGTGGATCAGATAAAGCCACTTCGAGACACCCTCGACAATCGGGAGGAAGCTCCCAGGCACAGAGAGTGGGCGGTCTACGTTGTTGCTGTAGGCTTGGAAATAAAAGGGTAGTGGGACAATTCCCAGCTCCGCCGATTGCTTACTGGGCCACATCAGGCAAGTCACTTCCCTCTTCCAAACTTGAGCTGCACCTGCAAAGCGGGGAAAGCCCACCCGCCGGAGTGGAGGAACAGGCTCCACTCTTCATAGGTTTCAGAAGACCCCAGGTCTGCCTTCAAGGGTCCGAAACTTGGAACAACAAATTGGACGACATTGCCTCCAATGTGCTTTTTAGCATTAATGGTGTTTGATTCTAAAAACCAGGTGAAGCCAAGGTCAGAAGAAGGACAGACTCCTAACTTAAAAGCCAAAGTTCTTGCTAGGCTCCCCGAGGAGAGGGGGCACCCTCTTCTCACCCCTGGGCTCGGGCTTACACGCTGCCTTCCCTGGCTTTGCTGCCTCCAGGCAAGGGCCTGGCTTACCACACTCCCATCATGCTGGCCATTCACAGTCGTGAAAACCTATCATTTACATTTCACATGTCACAAGCGGCAGGTCTGGGGAGCCCTTGGAGGCCTTAATCAAAGACGAGGATATCAGGGAAGAGGCCATGTGTTCAGTGTCCAGAGAGAGCTCTCAGGCCCCAGCTAAATGATCTGCTCCTTCCTGGCTGATTTACTGTTAATTTCTGCAGAATCTCGGGCAGCTTGAAAGGATGCCAAGAGCTAACCACGAGGGCCCTGCGACCGCAGCGGCACACTGCCTCCGGACTCGCCACTGCTCGAGGCCGAGGGCCGGGGCGGCAGCGAGGATTTGGGGATGCGACAGGCTGGTGTGGGGTCCCTCGCTCTCTGTGGGACTGGGCAAGTTGAAGAGCTCTCTGAACCTCGTGTGTCCTCGTCTGTAAATTTGGGACCGTGGCAGCCACCCAACAGGGCCACTCTGAGTATTAAAATGGCAGAGGGCAGAGGGTAAGCAGGAAGCCAGACTCGAGGGCCGTGGTCTCCTGGTTACTCACGTCTCCCAGCTTAACCATTCGGTGCCCGATGTCCCAGCCACCAGCCAGGCCTCATAAATATTTACACCCGGCGTGTGTTGCGATGGTCAATTAATTGCTCCTGTGACGTACTTTGAGAGCCTCGGAGGACAGGTGCTGCGTGAGGCCCAGGATTATTAAAGGCACAAACAAGTTGGCTCACAGAAGCAGGATCCTCCAGAGCCTACCATCTCCCCAGAGCTTTTCAGATCTTTGCCCGAAATCTAATCAAAGGTGTTTCCAAAAGCACCCTGTCCAATATGAATGTGGTGGCTGGGCAACGACCCTACTAGAAAATGCACAAACACACGTACAGACAACTCACCACAGAAAAAATCTAAGCGGCCTAGAACCACTTGGAAAATAATAATAATAATTCCATCTCACTAGGCATCGGGGAAGTAAGACAGGTAAAATAAGGGATCAGAGCCAAGTAGGCAGAATCATTTTAAAGGATGGATTTAAGGGTTGGGAGATGCAGTGAGACGGTCGCTTCCAGCTCCTCTGTGGATCACACCTAAACTGACCCAACCGAGGGATCTACAGCGAGGGGCTTGGAAGACCCCATTGCCTGACCCCTTCCCTGCGCTTGGTGGAGTCTCTCCACGGAAATATTTGGGGATTAGTGAAAAATGCAAGCATGGGTCTGCCTGCAACCTTATTCGTAATAACAAAAACTAGCAAGAACCTAAATGTCCCCCTAAAAATCACAGCCAAGAAATATCGCATCTTTGGATAACAGCTCAGGATACCTAGTGCACTTTCAAGGTCAGCGGCCCGTGCATTCCTGTGCTGTTTTACGCAGCTGCATGTTTAAATGTATGCACACACCCGTGATAAACACAAGCACGTATGTAAGGCAGGTTTGCCAAAATACTACCGGGGCGGCGTTATTGTCTTCTCTGTGCATTTTTCTATTTTCCGGATTCTCTAGATGAGATTTTCTTTTAGATCTAGAACAGTCCGAACATGAGGAAGTCATTCCACAGGCCGATCTCAGAAATGCTTATGACGCGTGCCCACGCCTCTGGGGAAGGTGTGTGACCCGCATGCCGCTGACTCTGACCTTGGTTCTCTTTTCTGCCCTAGGTCATGGCCTGGCATCAACAATACCCCAGGTGAGCCAGGGGCCCTCAGTCACCTAAGTGGTGGGAATGTCAGCATGGGTCTGTTCCTCTTCCTTCCGTTCTCTTCTGCTCTTCCTTTGATAAAACTATCGGCCTGTGCAAACTGGCATTAGCCAGTGACCGTCTCTCCCTCTGGTTGCTCCTGGGGTGCAGTCTGGCCTGTGACTTCCACAAACTTTGGAATCTGACAGGCTGACGGAGAGCCCTGGCTCCCCACTTTTTATCTGTGAAGCCTGGGATGAAGCACAGATCCCTCCAGGCCCCAGTTCCTTCATCCGTAAATGGGGGAAAGTCTGCCTAAATGTCAGTGTTGTGGCTGCTCGGTAAGGCTCGTTCAACTAAACTCTACGTAATGGAGTCCCCCCAAAATATGTGTTGAGCAGATGAATCAATCAAAAACCACATTTTATGCTGCTCTTGCATCTCTTCTCAGAGCCTAGTTCTGAGTCCCGTTAAAGTTTGAGTAAAAGTACGTACTACATCTTGGAGCATTATCGTTTCAGGGAAAGTCCAATAGAACGTCCCTAGAAAGCTGGTGGCCACAAATGAGGGCTGCAAAGAGACAGAATAAAGTGAGAAACAGACAAGAAGTGTGCAAAGAAGGGACAGATCATAGGAAGCGATACAATCTGCAAACAAACTCCAAGGTTCATAAGGGTGCCTATTGGGGCTGGCAGCCAGCATTTAGCGTGTCCCAAGGAGCCGTGAGCGTGGAGACAAGCAAAATCAGAACAGCAAGTATGAGTACAAATAAGAAACAAGCACCCAGCTCTGATCCCTCTTACAGAAAATGCTGTTACGAAGCTTCCCAGGCATTTGCTAACAAAGGTAGATGCTTCCAAACTGTCCTGGAGTCTTTGATCCCAAGTACACCTCCCTCCACCCACCAGCTGGCTACCTCTCATCCCTTCCCACCACGCCCTTAGAGCTCTAGGGGTGCTCTAGACACTTCCAAACGGGATGGTGCCTGGAAAGGAAATTGCCAATCTGATGCAGTGGCTGGCCAGTCATGAGCCCCGTGACCCACCCCCCCTCCCTTCACCCGCTCTCCACATTCACGAAGATAGAGCAAAACTCACGGGTGGGTATTCCATTTCATTGACAACATTCAAGAGACAGCGCAGGGGGAAAAAAATAAAAACAAATCAAAACCCCAAGAGAGCTGATTGAGATAAAGCTGCCCAGGCCTGCCCATACACCCTGGAATCTAGATTCTGCCAAAAATATTAACAGCGAATCACACCACCCCAGCCTATGCATGTTTACGAACCACGGCAAGTATCTATTAAAATATAACAGAATGGGTATAATTAAGGGTGCACGTGATTCATATGACAGGCTGTTTGCCACGATATTTATAACATTGCTAGATAGTTTTAAGTTGTTTGCAATTTTTTGCCATGGGATTAATTGAAAGTATGGTGAGGCATCCGTAGGAGAGGGTATTATATAGCCATTAAAAAGATGACATGGAAGCACTTTTATTGACATGGATGGATTATAGTCTGCTATTCTGTGACAGAGCAGGCAAGCACACTGTGCGCTCAGACCTGCACCGGCTATACCATGTATGCATGTGTGTGTGCGAGTGATCAGACTACAAGCAAATATTTTTAGTGGTTGTCTTGGTATGGGCGACTTTATAGTAATTTTTATTCCCTTCTTTTTTGCTTATCTGTATCTTATCATTTTTCTACAGTAACATATTTTTGTATGCTAAAAACAATCTATCTATCTATCTATCTATCTATCTATATATATATATATATAAAACAATCTATAGATAGATAACAATCTAACCAAAAAAAAAATATATCAGTATCTTCTGTGAGGCTGATTTATAGAGAACAGTGCCATGTTTTTCCATAAAATAAACTCAGGAGTTTCTCTCCTTCTGCTGATTAAAGAAGGAAATTAAAGAAGATAGCCCTATTTAGAAAGTGGTCCTTCTCTCTTAAGGCACGTACAAAATAAAAACCCTGATAAAAATATACATTTCAATTAAATGGACAAGAAATTTCATTTTGTCCAAGATCTCTTGTTTTGTTTTTGGTTTTTGGCTTTTGTTTCCTAAGGAAAGCAGTCTTGAAAGTTGGTTTTTCCCACTTTTAAAAGAAAAATTAATAAGGATTTTAGGAGCAGGTGGAGGAAAGGCAGGAATGGGATATGTGAGCATCCCATGCCCCCTGCTGGCCGTTTCTAGACATTGCAATACTCGTATTAATTTAGCAGAGGCTGGTTCTCCCCCAAGTGGCAAAATGGGCAGACAGAAACAATGCGAAAGGTTGATGGTTGAATTGCTGGAAAAAGGTGTTCCCCCTTTCTCATAAACACAGGCCAGGATTTCAAATCGTGCATGATTGGTAAACCCAGGGATTCAGAGTAGTTGTTAAAATGTGCTGTGTACCAGAATCACAGTAGTCACGAATGCGTATTCTCAAGCCCGCTCCAGGGTCTGCGCTTTCACAGGTCTGTGGTGAGACCAGCGAGTCCTTGCCCTTCCCAAGATAATTCCAACGCGTGTAGTGTTAGGCTGTCTTTGGAAAATCACTGGTTGAAGCAACAATAAATAAAAAGGAAACTATCAGGACTGTCTCCACCAAGAAGCTGCTGTCAATTCTCCGGACAATGACCGTCTCAGAATATTTTGTTTGAATTTCAGGAGAAACCTCGTGGTTCCTAAAAGACAAACACTGGTGAAGGCAGCACAGGTAGAGAAAAGAACCCGGGGCCCCAGGTCTGGAGCCCAGAATTTGAAAACTGGTTCTCCCACGACATCAGCAAGACCTAGGACCTGTGAATGAGGGAAAATGGAAAGAAACTGACCTCCATAATGAGTCCCTAGTTTGTGCCAAGCATTATATAGACGTCTCTAATTTAGCTGCCGGGCGCTGATAATACTCACGGTACAGATGAGGTAAACTGAGCACAAGAGAAGTTAGATCCCCCGGGAATAAGCCAGCAGAGAGGAACTCAGATCTGTCACAGCACTCTCATTCGTGCTGGGGACGAGCAGTGTTTTCATCTATAACATGAGGCTGCCAACCAACCCTGTCGAATCCCTGAGCCTCACAGATGGAAGGGGCGCCACCTTGACAGACCACCGGGGAGAATCGACAGAGCCATGTCAACAGAGTTGAGTGTTGAAAAAGCCCCCCCCCGCTTTTATTTAAGATTTTATCTCTTTATTGACAGAGAGGCAGAGCAGCAGGCAGAGGGAGAGGGAGAAGCAGGCTCCCCACTGAGCAGGGAGCCCGATGCAGAACCCGATTCCAGGACTCCGGGATCATGACCGGAGCCAAACGCAGACACTTAACCGACTGAGCCACCCAGGCGCCCCAAGGCCCCGTTTTTGTTTTAAAATGATAACTCAGTAATGAGCAAGCTCCCAATCCAGATCTGAAAGCAGAAGACTCACTATCTGGATTGAGTGGAAAGACTTGGTCGTGAAGTTGAACTTGAAACGTGAAACACAGCCATTCATTGGGGGGACACACAGCCAGGGGGGTATTTTTTTAAACCGCTCAATGGCTGTTTGGGGCAGACACTACTCTTGTCATTCTACGAGCTAATAGTTAACTAAGGCTTACAGGCTTGCCTGAGGTCACGTGGCCAGAAACGGGCCCGGCCGGGTTTTGAACCCAGAACCTCTAACTTCTCATTCAGCTTCCATGAACTATGCATTCATGCCTTTCTTCATAGGCTCCGCGACATTTTTGGTGAATTCCAAAGCTGATCTCTGCAAGGAGATAAAACAGTAAAGGCTGAAAGACATGTTCAGAAAGAAATCACGGGGGCTTCAACGTGACATGTTTATTTTCTTCTGTGTAAGTCAAGTCCAGAGGCAAGCCGTCCAAGGCTGTCTGGCTGCTCTGCTCCCCCAGGTCCTCAGAGATGCTGCTCCCTCCCTTGTATTGGCCTCAATCCCATTGCCTAAAATAGCGACAGCTGTGCTCCAGGCCCCAGGACCGAGGAAGGGAAGAAAAAGAAATCAACAGTGCACCACAATTTCTCTTCTGAAAGTTTCCTGAAAATTTTGAGTTGATTTTCCGCCTCTTCCATTTACCAAAACTTAGACTCATGGGCACACGTGACCGCGAGGAAGACCAGGGTGTAGCAAGTACTTGGTCTAGGTTCCCACGTACGAAGCTGACCGTCAGGGATTCCAGGACGAGCGGGGAAAGAGGACGTGGGGAGACACACAGCCGTCTCTGCAAGAGTTCCTAGTGACGGGTCCTTGGGACCCGCTGGCCTCTCCCTTATCACCTCGTATGGACGAGCAAGACCAACAGGCAACGTCTGGAGCCACAGCCGACGCTCAGCTTCGCCCCACCCCGCCGCCCTCCGAAACCTCGTGACTGCAAGGAACACAGAAGCTGGGTCTGCTTGGGGAACCTGGCTGCTTTGGGAATGCCATCATCCGAAAAGCCCGCTGACTCCACTGCCCAGAGAAACGGGAAGTTGTAAAGGACCGCGGGCTCCCCACTTTCACTTCCCTTCTCCCACCAGAGAAGCAGATTCTCTCGATGGGACCTGCTGGGAACTGTTGCAGCCGGTGATTGCCTTTGAATGTGACCATCCCATGAGCCAGCCCTGGGGGGGCGCAGCTAGCACCCCTGTCTCAGTAAAGGCACTAAAACACACCAGCCTTGCGCTTCCAGGGGCTTCCGTTCAAGGAAGTGTTTACAAGGGCAGCTAGTCCGAGCTTCTAACTGTATCTGACTGGGGCGGCACGTCTCCCATGGGGAGGGAGCTGGAGCTTCTAAATCAGCGGTCAGCCGACATCAGTGTGGGTCGATGTCACCGCAGAAGCGTGTGAAGAAAGTAACTGGTTTGCACTGGGGCCAAGTTTTGCTTTCTTTCCTTACTTCTTCCTTTTTTTTTTTTTTTTTTTTTTTTTGGAAGAACCCAAGATGCAAGTGGTCTGGGGACTTTAACTTGATGGCCATCGGCCAGAGGCCTTTATCACACCTCTGCGGTCCTGACAGCCAAGGGCTGGGATCATCAGGAACCTCCGGAGATGACACATATCCATCTTCTCTTCCATTCTAAAAATAACTTTCAAGGGAATGTTGTCTTTTGTAAAAAGATGTTTCCTTGAGAGGAACGCAAGAGCTGGTGGTTCTCTGGAGCGGTCTGGTGTCAGTGGCTGACAAACGGCCCTCCGCAGACACACGAGCATGACTCTTCCAGGAGGATGATGTGAAAAGCTGCGGGTAAACGTCCTTCGTCTTTTTGGAAAATGGCTCTCTCGGAGAAGCCAGCCTATCCTTTGGCCCCAGGAAGACTCAAAGACCGGGAAGGGTTTGGGGTGCCTCTGCGGTGGGGGTCTGGGGCCCGCGGGAGGGAGTGTCAAGCTCAGCCAGCCAGGGAGGAGATCGGGTTCTGCTTGCAGTTCTACCGCTGGTTCTCGATGCTGGCGTGTTTCCACACTGTATTCCACAGCCGGCCGCACACTTGCTGTGCACCTGCTATAAACTGGGCTACAGGAGGGATCGAGGGCCTGAAACCTCAGCACTGCCTTGGGGGAGGCAGGCACCAGAGTCTGTAGCTATAGAACATATTTATTGGCTTGCTTTGTCCCTACATGCTAGGCGGAAACCAAGAAGAGTGTATTAATCAGAAAGGGCTAACATCTATAATGCATAAACTACAAATGTTAGTAGTTTAATAAAATAAAGATTTATTTCTTGCTCACTTCACCATCCAATGTGGATCGAAGGAAGTCTTTTCCCCAAACACTCCTTCGGGATTCACTCTCCTTTTACCCAGTGGCTTCCATTATCCCTGAAGACCTCAGGGTCTTCTGTCTCTAGACAGCCACCGAGGCAAGATGAGCGTAGAGAGGGTCAAGAGAAGGGGAGGGTCAAGTGGGTCATCCAGGAGTGACACACGTGCACCCACCTTGTCCCAGGGGCTAGAGCACCATGCCATGGCCTCCTGGAGCAAGGGACACTGGGAAATGTGTGCCAGCCGAGGAAATGGGGCCTGGTGCTTCTTCTTACGCCATCCTCAAAGCCATGTGGGATGCTTGAGGGAGTGAGGACCGGGACTGGAGAGGTGCTCCTTCATTTTTACCTAAGATTGGTGGTCAGGGAGGCTCTCCTCAGGAAGATGAGGTTTAAGACATGATCTGATGGTTGAAAAGGACCCAGACGTGGGCAGAGCCGAGGAAAGAATGTTCTGGACAGCAGCCCCGTGCATGCAGATCTCTGAGGTGGGAGGCGCCTGGCATACTGGAGAGGCTTGAAAAGAAGCTGATGTAGCTAATTTCAGAGGTGTGGAAGAAACTGGAAAGAGATGCAATCACAGAGGGGGCAGGAAGCAGGCTATGCTGGGGGCAGGGGCCACCGCAGGAATCTGGATTCGTGGGGCATTCCACGCCCCATGAGTGACATGAACTGATTTACAGTTTTAGAACTACGCTTTTAAAATTACATTTCAAAACTACATTGTTAGTAACATGGGTATTACAGCAGATAAGGACAACTCCTTCCCTAAAGAAGGGCCAAGGACCGGGGCGCCTGGGGGGCTCAGTCGATCAAGTGTCCGACTCTTGATTTGGGCTCAGGTCGTGATATCGGGGTGGTGAGTTCGAGTTCCGTGTCAGACTCCACGCTCAGTGCAGAGTCTGCTTGAGATAGTCTCTCTCTCCCTCTGCCCCTCCCCCAGCTCACATGCTAAATAAATAAATAAATAAAATCCTTAAAAAAAAAAAAAAAGGCCGAGTACATACCCATCAAAGAAGTAATCAAATGTTGCCTAGTTTTATTTAGATGTCACAGTGAGTGAGAGAAAGTAACTGCCCTGACAATTCCATGACATTAAAGTCACCTAGACTGGTCAGAGAGGGAAGCCCCAGGAGGATCTCAAAGGGCACCGAGCGTACGGAAAGCAACACAGAGGAGGTGGGGACTCTAGGTGGAATCAACCCGAGCAAAGACTCGGAAGTGGCATGAAACATAATTGGGGGATCCAGGAGAGACTCAGGCTGCAAGCTTGTGAAGGAAGAGACCCCAAAGCTCTCTGCGGGGATGTCAGTATAATGACCATGTTTGATGAGGCCAATTGCCTAACATGAAGTTGTATGAACTCTGAATCAGAGAGCAGAGCCGCTTTCCTAGAACCTGTGGGCCAGAGCAGACCCCCACAATTCTGGTGCTCATTTGTTCCTTCCAGGCCAACTGGTCCTTAAGGGTGACCTTATTAATTTAACTCAGTTCAAGAGAGAGTACAGATTGCTACTGTGAAGGGCTGGAAAATCTGCGGGTTTCTCCACCAGGGCTCTAGGTAGGGGTATAATTGTGCTGGGACAGGAAGGTGTCATCAGTGCCCCAGGACAGTGGTAGCTGGAAGTCCCACCACCGGGATGGGCTGGAACTAGGCGGCAGGTGCAGACAGACTCCTGGTCCTGCCTGCTCATTATCTCAAGGAAATTAGCTTTGGCTAGTTAACACTTCCCCGATGCACTGGTCCTAAGCAAATTCCAGAGCGCTGTGTTTCCACTGAGCCAAACTTTCATTAATTTACACATTATACTCTACATAAGGCTTGGGCATGCTGACACAAATCCCCAGCTATTAATTGCATATTTTGGTATGGTAAAAGAATTCAGGATGGAAGGGCAAAAGTCTAGGAACAGGATGAAGCCAGAGCAAGATGCAGAAATACACATCACCCTGTGGTCCTCTACGTGACTTGGACACAGGCCAAGATGGCCTGAGATTCGGAACAGCCAAAAGAGGAAGGAAAATATGATCTCTTGTAAAATTGGTGTTTTCCATTAAATCAAAGCAAACCAATCGCTGAGAAGCACGCAGCTTCTGAGACCTGCTAGAAGCGTCTCACATATGTGCTAATAAAGAGGATGTGATAAGAACATTTTCCACTTATAGTGTTCCTCAACGCAGACTAACAGCATGACACAATAATGCAAGTTAGGAAAATGAAATCTAGAGGAAGCAAAAACCCCTGCAGATCATGTGAGCAGTTCTTTGGTGTTTCTGCATCATCAGAGGGTAAAGTTTAAAGCAGAGCACTGATCTAGTGCCTAGATGACTTCCAGGCAATCTTCCATAAAACAAGTCCAAGTGAGGGGGTCAAGCACTGACAAACGTCACATGAACAATACTTACTCAACAAACACCTGTCAAGAACTCATTTGTTCGTGGGGTGGCTAGGCGGCTCAGTCAGTGAAGTGTCTGACTCTTGATTTCGGCTGAGTCCTGATCCCGGGGTCATGGGATGAGCCAGAAGTCAGGCTCTGCACTCGGGATGGAGTCTGCCTGTCTGTCTGTCTGTCTCTCTCTCTCTCTCTCTCTCTCCCCCTCTGCTCCCCTCCTGATCTCTTTCTCTTTCTCTTTCTCTCTCTCAAATAGATAAATAAAATCTTCTTTTAAAAAAGAACTCATTTGTTCAATGTTGGGCCCTGTGCCTGGAGCTAGGGACAGATGAGTGAGTAGACCTGTCCCCCCCTGCCCGTGAAATACTTCCAGTCTGTTCCAGCAGACGGACGTGTGGCAGATTATAGCAAACAGCAATGTGTGTGCCAGAGGGTGGGGAAGGGGCAAGCAAACCTCTTCGGGGGCCCAGATGCCTGCGGAGTCATGACTGGGCGCATCTGATCGGGGGAAGGCAGGGGTCCTTCCAACCTGATGCTGACCCTCCATAGAAGGAGCGAGCCTTCCTAGTCTGGATTTGATTGTCTGGCCTCCTTTTTCATCACCCCTGCTTTGCAAGAACAGCAGACAGAAGTATGGACATACATACTGCATTTTAGGCAATGCTGTCACGAGGAATTAATGGCCATGAGCACAAAATGTCCAGGAAACACAAGGCCCACCCTTTTCAAAGTGTTTTTTTTTAAGATTTATTTATTTATTTTGAGAGAGAGAGAGAGAGCATGAGCCAGAGGGGCAGAGGGACAAGGAAAGAGAATCCCAAGCAGACTCTGCACAGAAGGTGGGGCTGGAGGCAGGTCTCGATCCCACGACCTCTGAGATCACAAACCGAGGCACCCCTAGTCTTCTCGATGCTTTGCAGTAATGCTTTGTCTACTTTTGTTGGCAGGCCAGTACCAGGCTATCGACGAGCCTCTTCTGGAACGTGTAAGTCAGCCACTTCCCCTCCCTACTTGTCTGTCTTTGACATCGACAACGTGAGTGGCTCTTTTCAAGACACTTGGTGAATTTAAAGCAAAAACAACCACCACCACGAACTCTTCCAAATGGCATGATTTCCTAGCAGAGAAACCTGCATTTCAGTTCTTGGGTATAAACTGTCTTCCCACGATATACATTGTAAATCAAAGCATCACGCTGCACACCTTAAACTTACACAGTGATGTATCTCAGTTATTTCTCGATTGAACTGGAAAAAACAGATAAGTGGATAATAAGGCATTGATAGAGAGGCAAAAAAAAAAAGAAAAAGAAAAAAAAAGAACCTGTCTCCCAATTCCTCAGCTATGAAATGCAGATAAAAATTAACTCACATGGCCACTGCAAAGATGAAATAAGATGAAAATACCACCACATGGTGCTGGCAAGGGTTGACGAGAAAAGCACTTCCTAAGGCTCATGGTGAAATCTTAAATTGGAACTTTCTAGAAAGCCATTTCATAATAACCAATCAACATAAAAATGCCCACTTCCTTTGGCCCAGTAATCCTATGGTTGGGAATTTAAACTAAGAAAGTAATGTGAAATTTGGATTAATATGTAAACATACTCATTTGTATTTTATAATAATATAGTTAAACAGAAACCCTGGAATCATTCTAGATATTCAACAATAGAAAAAAAAACACTAACTAGATTATGACGTATTCATATGATAAAGCCATTAAGAGTATTGATAAGAATTTTAATGACAAAAGAAAATTTGAAATTTATAACATGAACTCAGCTACCTAATGTTATAAGTAAATGTATTGTTAAATTGTACATCATTTAAATAGTTTCAACTTGCATATCTATAGATGATATATGGAATAGGTAGCTAGATGAGAGGGAGAGAGAGAATCTGCCTGTAAAATCATTGGTTCTTTACTGTTTGAAAGACTTCTATAAGAATCTAATTAAAGCTATGGATCCTCGGGGTGCCTGGGTGGCACAGCGGTTAGCATCTGCCTTCGGCTCAGGGCGTGATCCCGGCGTTCTGGGATCAAGCCCCACATCAGGCTCTTCTGCTATGAGCCTGCTTCTTCCTCTCCCACTCCCCCTGCTTGTGTTCCCTCTCTCGCTGGCTGTCTCTATCTCTGTCGAATAAATAAATAAAAAATCTTAAAAAAAAAAAAAAGCTATGGATCCTCACCCCAGGACACACACACATACACACACACACACATAATTAATCAATCAACCAATCAATTGCAAAATATTTTATAAAGTAGGAGGCTTATGGACAGAAAATCCTGAATTTTTAGTTAAGAACCCCTGCTATTGATAGTAGGTTGATAATAGATTATTAGATAAATAGATGCAACGCATTATATTTAAAATAAAATTCTGTCTCTTTCTCATTCCAGAAAGAGATAAACCAAAATATTTATATTTGGTCCTGGGGGCAAGATTCGCAGGGTCTGTGTAGATTCTCTACAGACCTGGAGTGGTGGCTACTGTCCCTGCTTGTGTCCCTCTGTGCCCTGACCCCACAAAGTCTAGCAAGGAGATTAGACTAAAGATCTCTGTCTCAGATTCTTGTAACAGGTCCAAGATTTCCCGAAGGGACTGCGCTCTGCGGAGTCTTGGTAGTCGCCATGATAGTATGTAAATGATGCCCTTGCAACAAATGTCCGTCTGTCAAATCCCAGAAGAGTTGCTCCAGGTCAGAACGCACTTCTGTGTGCAGTTCTGAGGGAGAACAGCCCAGCCACCTTCCCCCCTTTGCCAGGTCAATTGTGACAACACCTGGAGTTCCCCTCCTCGCAGGCTTGCTTTGCCCTGGGCATTCAGCTCTACCAAAACTCAGTACATTAACTAGAGAGACAGGATCTACCATGGGCAGGTGCCACGGGCAGGTGTCAAAGTAGAAGCTTTATGGACATTCTACTCGATTAATCTCCAACTATAACCAAATAAAGCAGATTCGGCCATCTCCAATGTACAGATGGAGCATCTGAGTCAGAGGCTTTAAGTAACCTCCCCAAGGTCATAAAGTGGATCCACAGTTTAGATCTAGGAGTGGGCGACTCCATCCTGGAATCATGCTGTCCCCAAGCAGACTAATCCTATCATTCCCAACCAAGAACTCCCAGTCCGCGCCCTGCTTGCCTCTAAGACCAGACCAAGAAGGCAGGGTTTCATAGCTGTAATGCCGGGTTGCTGGGGGAACAGCATCCAAGCAACCATGCCAATGGTCCGACTCCAACTTTGTGTTCAGTGACCTAACCTCTTTCCTTTGGGTCATCAAGCTCCCCCTTTCTATCCTGTTCCTACTCCTGGGTCACTGTGTTGGTCCCTGTTCTCTTAGACCTGAGCCCCTTGAATTTTATAACTTCATAAACTGCCCGAGCCCTCAGTTCTTGTAGGACTCAAGCCTTGCTCTCCTTTAGGACCGCTCAGATAGGAATCAAGGGCAGCACACTGAGAGCCAAACTCGTAGTCTTCAGGGAGCCCACCTCCTTTGTGCTGTCCCATGGAGAACACTGACTTACTCTTGCATCGAATAAGCAGAGTTACTTAAAGTCCAAGGAAAGCCTGAAAGGCTGGTGAGTCCCCGTGGCACTCCTCCTTGCCTGGAAATCAGGCCCGTCTATGGTGCTGGCTTTACCTGTACCAAACTGCTTTGACAGAGCAATGATGGAAAAAGTCATGCACCTGGAGGCTTGGGGCTGGTAAACAACTTGTCTACATACACTAGAGAATTGGAATCGTACAGAGCTGGAATTTAAACATAAGCCTCTAATTCCAAGTCCTTCCACTATAATAAAACCACCTCCTAGATTGTTGTGTTTATACAATGAAATAAAGTACATAAAGCATCTAGCACATATAACGTCCTTAATAAACATTAGAGGGGCTTTAAGAGGAGGATGGCGACCTTGCTTTATCTCTGAATGTCTTCAATTGTCCTTAGTACAGCAGCAGCCACAGTAATATTTATAGCTACCATTTTTTGAGTGCTGACCATCAGGCATTTTGCTCAAAATTTTACATGCATTGTCTCATTTAACTTCTGGCTGCCGATGTCACTCTAGAACTCTGGGTGATTGTATTAGTGTGTGTGTGTGTGTGTGTGTGTGTATCACCTAATTCAAAAATAAATTTGAAGTGGCCTCTGATATAGATATCTCCCTAGAGAAATTATAGTATAAATGAAAAATTTTAAAAGATACTCATCATTACACTCTAAATCTAGTAAAAATCTATTATTCTATGTACTTGCTTATTTAACAAGCACACACTGAGAATCTACTATTGGCAAACAAACAAAAAAACCTCAGATATAGTTAAGGCTATAATGCAGTAACTTTAAGTCTTCAGTCTTTGACTATAAAATAATTGGGAGTCCAAAGAAAGAGTGAGTGGGCTGCCCAGTTCACGTAGCGTGACTATGATTGGCTGGGAAGGAGTGAAATGCTCTCTGCCGAGTTACAAAGGAACCTAAAAACTCAGAATCTGAGCCCAGGCTGCCACTCTCTGCCATTGCGCTCTCCAGTTAAAAGTCAACATTATGGATGTTGCAACACAAGGAATGTCCTAGATTCTTCACCCTTCATCTTAAGCTCAGAACAATTTTAATACCTGGAGCTGGATTCTAATTGGATGTGGCAGACGACCTGGTTCTGCCCATCAAAGGCACCTATGGCCCATGTGGCTTTCAGAAGTCACCATTCCCAGTGTCTCTATTTGTAAAAGAACGATCTAAGTTCTTAAACCTGGGGCCAAACTGGGGGATGTGCATGCAAATCTCTTGTAACTGGACCTGTTATTCACAGCCATGGCCATTTGGAGTCTTAGCGGAAACTCTGAGATGAGGGATCTTTCTGTATGAAAGACCGCTGAGATTAGTATTGGGGCTGAAACACAGCACAATGCTGAACCCAAATCCCAACACACAGATGCAGATTCCAGAACATCTGTGATGATGATTACGTCTCCTGCTGAGTGGTACCAAGCCATCCCCAGTGTTCAGACTTGGAGCTCATTATTAGTATATAGAAATACAACTGAAATTTGTGTATTGACCATGTATCCTCACACCTTGCTGAATTATTAGTTTTAAAAAGTTATTAGTTCTAATAATTAGTTCTAATAATTATTAATTCTAATTTTAGTTCCTTCAAATGTTCTACATACAAGATCCCATCATCTGCAAATAGATCTCCTTTCTGCTTTGAAAGGCTCATGTGATTACATTGGACCACTCAGGTGATCCAGGATAATATCCTTAATTTAAGGAAAGCTGATGAGTAATCTTAAGTACATCCTCAGTGTCCCTTCATAGCAGCACCCAGATTATTATTTGATCTAATAACCAAAAATGGGACTATTTGAGGACATCTATAGGATTCTGCCTACCACAAGAATTTAACTGCCCAGACCCCAGATTCTTAAATGTTTCCAGCTAAGAGAATCTATACCACTCCGCCAGCTAGCACTGTAGCCTCTCACGTTTGTTATGACTGTACCTTCCCTTGACTCACTCAGCCGTTCCCTCCTGCTCAGGAAAGGAACTTTGCTGCGACAGTTCTGGATGGAGCGAACGACCACAGGGATGGCGACTATGAAGACCCTGAGCTTCACATGGTAAAGGCGTGGCAATCGATACAAATTTTACCGGCCAGGCCTATAAAGGAATCGGAATATGCAGGTAACATCTGGGGTCTAAAATCTGGGGATGCACATCCACAGTGCGATACTGCACAGTAATTAAAGCCCCAGCTTCCGAATGAAACAACTCTAGGCTAAAATCCTGCCTCTGTGGCTTCCTAGCCGTGCGGCTTGAGCAAGCCTAAAAAATTCATTTTCTCTCCCTGAAAGTGGTGTTCATAATAACAGAACTTACTCTCTGAGAGTTCTTTCAAGTTCTCACCAGGGCACTTGGCACAGGGTCGGAGCCCTGTAACTACTGGTTGTTCCTATCACAATGCTCTTCCTGAGTCCTACGACAACCGGCGAGCACGGCAGAGAGTGGACAGGCAGGGCTGTGGGCAGCATGGGAAATTTAAGAAAGAGTTTGCATAATGGAGAGTGGCGTGCAAGGGAAGAATTTGCAACTTGGCTGACTTGTTTTATAGGTAGCCAGCATATATATGGTCCCAGGACTTGGCAGCAAAGCCAAGCTTTTTAAGAGTAAGGAAGACATAATTTCACATCCACCCTGCCTCTTCCCAACTGGGGCGCACAGGGCAGCCTCAGCGAGTTCTCCGAATTGTAGATACAGCACAGGGCTGTCAGGGAATAGAGGAAGAAGCGCTTGTGATTTCGGAGGGCCTGACCCACTGGGATGTGTCTAGAGAAGTTCCTTTGGAAAGAAGCACCTTGTAAATAGTGATGAAACTCCTTTGTTCATTCACTCGACAAGCAATTACTGAGTACCTGCCATGTGCAGTTACTGTGTTAGGATTGATCAGGTGACACAAAGATAAACAAAGCATGATCCACATTGTCAGGAAGGTCATGGTCCAGTGGCAGATGCAGAGAGATCATCAGAGAAATAGGATAGACTACGTTAGGTGTGTACCGTAGAAAGAAGAACCAGGGGTGGGTGTTGGTAGGTGGGATCTAGAAAGATGCACAAAGGGCGTAACACGGCAAAGGGCTTGAAGGATGAGAAGGAGCTCCCAGGGGCTGAGAGTGAAGGACTCTCAAGTCCAGACTCTGGCATTCACACGTACGGACCAGGAGGAATACACGTCCTCCTCCTTGGGCTTCGATCTCCTAATCTGTCCGCTCGAAGTACAACTGCCTGCCTCATACCTATGTTGTGATGATTCAATGAGTTTGTAGGTGTGCACATATCTTGTAAATTGTAATGTGCTGAGTCCACATAAGGTAAGACTTTGATTTTTTTCTCTTTTCACAGATACACGCTGTTTCAAGGGTGTGATGGACACTCCCCATCCCCTAGACATCAAGACCTCTGTCCCCATGGAGCGCCATCACTGGCACACACAGATGGGGCTGGAAAAAGTGAGTAAAGATTTGACCATGTGAACCAGACATGGGCAGGGCAATTCCTAGCAGCTGGGAGCTTCCGCATCTCTCATTCCCAAGGCATCTTGCTGGTGATGAGCACGTGGAGGTCAGCAAGGTGCAGGGGAACTGGCTTGTATGACTGCTGACATCGTGGTCCTGGGGAAGGCGCACCAAGAAGAGAGGAGAACTAGCATCGAGAAGGTGTTCTGTGCGGCATCAGGGTGGGGACTCTTCACAGGCATCGCACCTGAGTCTTGTCTCCTTTTCCAGAAGCAGAATTTGACTCAGATGTTGTTGATGATAACATGTCATTTTGCCCAGATTGTAGGCCCAATGCTGGCAGCTGGTCACTGGGTGGCAAGGAGTAAGTCAAACCACCTCTCTTGAGCCCCTTTGAAAGCTCGTCTGTAAAAGGGAACGAAAATCCCTATCGTGCTTTACTTCAAAAGGCCATTTGGACACCACATACGAGAAACGTGTGAAAATACCTGTGAATACAAGTGCTCTAAACATATATACGGAATCTCACTTTTAATAACCCTCTTGCTGATGCTTCATTTCCTTAATGCGGACACACAAATGAACCACTCCTGGCGTTTCAGGGGTTTACCAGGCACGGTGCTATGTGACATTTTGTGTCTGTATTCTCTGTACAGACATATTTCATGCAAGAGAGTCCCTGTGTCATATATGCCCTTTTTTTCTTTTCCTCTTAAGTTCTGCTTATAAAATGCTTTCCCATGTTATAAACAAGCATTAATGGCATAATCTTTATAGATATCTCATACCTCATTATGGGATTTTTAATTATTTTACTTAACCATTGAGTGAAAACATTTTAAAAGCGTTGATACATATTGTGAAATTCTTTCCTGAAAAATTGCTTCGATTTACCCTCCTGGAAACCTTGTATGAGAATGTGCACTTCCCAGGACTCTCACCAAAACTGTATTAATCACATTTTTAAAGGGATTTCACTGTTTTTTTTTAATTTGTACCACATTTATTAGTGAGCATGAACACGCTTTGAAATATTTATAGCGCATTCCTCCTTGTGCATTATTTGTTCACATTGTCTATCTAGTTAACTTGAGGGCTTCTGTTAATATTGATAAGCAAAGGAAACTACAGATATTACCAAGCAATGTCATTTACGCAGAACACATCCAGGAGAGTTTGGGAGAACAGGATGAGAGATGAAATATTGAACACGTCTGCTTTACACAGGCACCAAGCTAAACTTTAATCATTCATTCAACAAATTCATTCAAGAAATATGTGTTGCGTGCCTGCCATGGACCAGACACAGTGATAAGCTCCCACATGCGTTGGTAAATAACCAAGGCCCTGTGCTCATGAAACTTCTGTACTGGTGGGAGGAGACTGGAAACAAATAAATAAGCAAATAAATAAATAATAGACAATATGTTAAGTGATAAATACTTTGAAAAAAATCATTAAAGCAGGGTAAGGATAGTCAAGGAAGGTCTTCCTGAGTAGAGATGGGAATGAATGAATAAATGCATGAATGAATGAATGAATGAATGACATTTAATCCTTAAAACACCCTTGCAAGATGAGCATTATAATCCCCATTTTAACAGCTCCAACTTTTATGAGCTCTTTGAGCCAGTTACTTACCTTCTCTGAGCCCTTATTATCTTAGCTATAAAATCTCATCGCTGTTAGGATAACACAGAGCACAGTGCCTAGCATGAAGCAGGCAGTCAACAGTTGACCTCTCCTTGAGGACAGGGACCGTTTTAGCCCCAGGACCTAGCACAGTACCTAGTAAGAGGATTTCAGGAGATTGTCGTTAAATGGAGGGAAATGAACAAACTCTCAATCATTTGAACTGAATCTTGAAATATGAGTAGCTGTTTAATAGGCAAAGAGACCCAAGCTCGACTGACTTATGTCCACATGGAACCCTTTTTCAGCCTGGTCTTCAAAGTTCTCAGGTGAATATTTGCTACCGTCAGCAAGATCTGCCATTGGGGCAGCCCCCCGGGGGTTGCTGGACAGGGAGGAGACGCTTCAGGGCTCTCATCGCCGGAGCATAAAGCACATTCAGGAACAGTAAGAACTGTACAGCGGCTGGACCAGTGGCCTAAGATACAAGTTCTGGTCTGGTTATGAAAGAATAGAGAATGTTCACCCAAAAACTGAGCTTCCCTTTCCCCCAGAACTCACTGATTCATTCTCCTTTACATGTAAGTATGCCTTTGTGAGAAGAATTTTTTTTTTAAGATAATTCTCGTTGGAGTTTTTAAAACAACTCTGCAGCAATTTAAGCCTCCATCCCTATTACTTTATATTTCCTTCATAATATCTTTGTAGTTTTCTGTTACAATACAGATTTCTTCCTTTAGCCAGATCACTTTGCAAGTGGAACTGTAACCTCAGCATGTCAAGTCAAGTGAAATCATGTGAGAAAAAGGATACGGGAGACTCAGCACAATTTTGGCCGGGGGCAAGGGGGGGGAGTCGAATTATTAATTAAGTAAGGATTTGGCCTCCATTCAGATAAGAAGAAGTTTTCATCTTATGATCAATGCTTGAATAATCACATTTTTATGAGACACAGATTCTGTCTTTCATTATAGCCTCATGCTCAGGAGTTAATTCTTACAAGTTCTGCATTCTGCACGTTGACGTTGAGATTAAACTACCTATGAAAGGGATGTTCAATAATCCTGAGGAGAGGCCAGTTCTTACCTAGACTCCTCAGGTTGGTTACAATGGTCTTCGACCACTAAGCTTCTCCCATCTTTCCATTTAGTGAGCACTTGCTATGTACCACTGTGCTCAACAATGCGGATGAAAAATGAGCCAGTGCCCCCAGTCTAATGGAGGAGGCAGCGGCCCAAACTGGCAGTTCCAACGTCATGTGAGGTGCTAAGGCAGAGGTGAGCCTGGTACAGAAGCTGCACCACTTAGCCCAGCGAGAGGCTTTTGAGAAGCCTTCTGGAGGAAGCAGGGCAAAGTGGTCTTTGACACATCGTTGCACGGTCGGTCATCAGTGGTTCTCATCAGATCCTCATCAGGGACCATTCTGCCCCCTAGGACCAGGGGGGAGTGCTACTGACTTCTAAGGGTGGGGGACAGGGATGCTGCTAAAATGACTACTATGCCCAGGGCAGCCCTCACAGCAAGGAATTATCCAGCCCCAGCTCTCAGCGGTGCTGAGGTTGAGAAATCTGTGTTATAATGTGTTATAATATGATAGGAGCTCAGACCTGTGTGCATGTTTGAGTCCTTTAAAATTCAAGCTCTTATTCCTCTTTTTCCCTCAGAATATTTATTTGTGCCCACTATAAATATTTATCTGACAGAAAATGGGAGCAGCCCCCTTGGGAGGGGCAGAAAATATTCCCAGCCCTGGGATCCTATGCTAACACCATCAGAGGGCACTTACTGCTGGGGAAGGTGTGGGGCAAAGAAGCTCCTGCACACAAAAGGGCCAAATGGATCCAAATGTCCAAAGACACCAAATTAATTTGGCCACCAAAGGGGAAAAGTGCGGGAATGCTGAGGAAGCCCCATCCCTAGCTCCCAAGCACACAGGGCCCATCTAAGACAGAGACAAGAGAGAACCTCTCCTGCTCCTATAACCAGGCTAGCAGTGGGAGGTGGGCACAAGCATTGAGAGACCTCATCTGTAAGGCAGATACACAGAGAAGGCTGAAAGCCGAGGGTGCAACAGAACACTGAAAAACCCATCCAGCCCCAGCCTCCACAGAGTAACCCTGAAGGAACCGGAAGCTGTAAAGGAGGCTATAGCAATGACAATGTCAAAATGACACTCAACTCTTGCTAGACTGATGGACCATCAGAAGAACCACGTACATTCCAGGCATATACTGTGGTTCGGAGTTCCACAGAGGAAAAGAAACAGACATTGAGCATCACAGGGTAAGAAGTAACAGGGGATCCAGTGACCCTCCCCCCACACCCATCCACCTCAGCTACCTCAACTTGATGCCAATAAAGGGTAATGCTATGACCTATATTAGTCAGGGTTCTCTAGAAACATAAGAGATAGATAGATAGATAGATAGATAGATAGATAGAGAGAGACATAGAGACATAGAGACATAGAGACATCGAGACATCGAGACATAGACATAAAAGAGTGATTATGTTGGCTCCGTCCTATGATCTGCCATCTGAAAGCTGGAGCTCCAGGAAAGCCAGTGGTGTAAGTTCTAGTCTGAGTCCAAAAGCCCTGAGAACCAAGAGAACCAATGATGTAAATTTCAGTCTAGGGCAGGAGAAGACCAATATCTCAGCTCAACACTCAGGTACAGAGACAAATTCTCCTTTCCTTTGCCTTTTTTATTCTATTCGGGCCCCAATGGATTAACTGATGCCCACCCACACTGGGGAGGACCATATGCCTTACTCAGTCTACTGACTCAAATGCCAGTCTCATCTGGAAACACCTTCACAGACGCACCCAGAAATAATGTTTCACCAATTACCTGGGCACTCTGTGGACCATCATAGACCCCACTGCTGTCCTAGGCTTAAAGTCTTTCAAAAACACTGGGCATCATTATGATATCTTCATTTTCTTCTTCACCCTCTTGACTAGCAAGTGTAGAACCCTTAATGGTTGACCAATGCCTTTAATAATATGAATAATGAAAGCTAACAACTCTTAAGCTTTATTGGTGCCATTCCCTGTTTTAGGCACCTTGCATGGTGTGTCTCCTGTAACTGTCCCATCCTCATGATGTACCAGTACTTTTGTTACCTTAATTTCACAAATGAGGAAACCGAGGCTCAGAAGGTTACGTGACTTGCCACGTTCTCATAGCCAGCACGTGATGAGGGTGAAATCGCAATCGGGCACCCACACGAGGCCACACTCTCATCTGCCTGCTTGATCACTGTCATAGACTTGACCACGTATATTGGTTTTCATAATAACTCAAGGATCTGAATTGACTAGTTTCCCTATTAAAAGATTAAAAATTTAAGGCTTATAATATGGCAAATGCCTTCGCAAAGTTTCACAGCAATAAGAGGCAGGACTGGATCTCAAACACAAGTATTTTTATGCCAAATACAATCCGAGGCCATGACACTGGTCACTGGCACGGTGGTTCACATATTTACGTTTATTTACGTGCATTGAGTGACGCTAGTTATACACATATGGTGATTCTCTAAGAATGATGAGTCCAGGGACTTATGTCTTGACCCTGGGGAGTAACCATACAGAGTGGCAACACATTCGATGGTGTCACAGTCACAGCTGAAGAGATAATGGTGCCATGTTGTCTTCCACAGGTGGACAAACCCATTTCCAAGGATTCCAGAAACCAACATGTTAAAGGTAAAGTCAAGTCACAAAGTTTGACATGCAAGGATATTTCTTTGCTTCCAAGAACTTTGTTGGTGGTCACAGGTTATCTTTGTTGGTGGTTACAGGTTATCTTAAACAGGGCGATCTATTGGCCCGTCCTTCACGAAATAACTACGTTTGGAAAGGCTCTCACACATCCTATGCCTTTTTATCACCTTACCTTATTGATGAAGAAATTGATTGTGAAAATTCATATTCCATGGCTGTGCGATTTCAGAAAGGAATTGCTTTGAAACATATGGGTTGCATTAAATATATAACTAAGTTATTTCTCCAAGCATATCCCCAGTAAAATCACAAGATAGAAATCTAATTTTAAAACGTTGATTAATTCATATGAAAACAGATTTTGAAAGCTTTAGGCAAAGCAACTCAATTTGGAGATGAAGATACAGGTAGGAAGCTAAAGGGAAATAATCAATTTCAGTAGTGCTGGAAGCACAAATGGAGGAGAGCCAAAGAAATTTAATTGGATCATACACATTATAGCTCCTCTCATCATCTCCCCCATGCTCCATCTTCTTTCACAATGTCCTATTGGAAAAGATGGCAATGATTTACACTTCCCAGTACTTGAAATATATCAAATTCATCCTTTATGGGTCTAATGCTATATTCTATAACATATTATTAACATCACATTTTCTTTAATGGGAAGGTGTAACAGTTAGGGTCCTAACAGGAAACAGATGGGGCACCCAAATTAGGATGACTTAAGGAAGTTTATTTACAAAGGAACCATTTACTGAGGAGGGGGGAGGGATGATGTGGGAACTGGGGCTAAGAGCAGTGGCGCTTTCACCACCCCTAGGCCCAAAGGAATGAGGGGACAATTACAGAAAACCAGAAGAAGCACACCACCTTGAGAGGAGGGACACCACAAGCCCAAGTGAGCCTCATGGAGGGGAAGCCAAAGGAACACATGCCCACCAACTTCCCTCTCCAACCTGCCTCTGAATTCCTGCAGGGACGATCCAATGACCGAACCCAACCAGAAACCAAAGGGCAGGTTGGTCAATATGTGGTCCATGCTGGTTGGTCCCCAGGGATGGAGAGTGGGTTGGAGCAGGATGGAGATGGAGGAGGATGGAGGGGCCTCCAGGGGCACAGAGAAAATCCCTACAACAGGAAGCATGATGGAAGGAGAAACCAGAGTAGCTAAAACACAGGCTCTGCCCCTCCCTGACTGTGTGACCTTAAGTAAGGCACCTAACCTTTCTGGATCTCATTTTCCTCCTCTTCAAAGTGTGAAGTGGGTAGGGTTTTTATGACTATTCATTCAGTTCAGGAGCATTCAGAGAGGCAGGAAAATCTAGCTGTTCTCAAGTCCTTCCTCCTCTCAGTCCTGCACAGCCTGACAGACTCGTCTGTCTTCCTTCCATACCACCCCCAAACCCCCCAAAATAGCAACTTCCAAATCAGTGCTTCCTTAGTCTTTAAAATGCCGGTACGTTCAACGTACATAGCACTAGATTCAGAGGTCTTCTCCACGAACTCATGTGTTTAGTCCCTGGAAACCTGGTGAATTACGTAGACAAAGTATTTTCACACCTCTTGACAGAGAAAGGGACCAGAAGCACACAGGGATCCCAGATCAGACCTTCATCATTTGATACACAAATGTTCCACATCATTCCACAACCCTCACAGGCACTCGTTGAGAAATGAGTCCTGGAGAGAGAGCAGACAAGAAGTGGACAATTTCTTCCTTTTTTATGGTTCACCATAGACATCCAACTTCACTTCCTTGATTGCAGAAGCTTCTTTGACCGTTATTCTACATGTCAACATGTCTGCTGGTCTATTAAGATGCTTCCAATCCCCATTCCAACATGTACGTTGAGGGCGCACTTCCCCCCACACCTCCAAACATCCTCGGGCTCCAGCCGTGTCTACGACTCAACCCAATTCTGATACTATCCACCCAGCATCAGATTCCACAAGTTGAGGGCTCAGTCCTACAAGACTGACCCCCTTCAGATGCCAGTCACAAGCCCAGATTGTCACCCACGCTTCCGACAGACCGGCGATAGATTGGAGGTTCCAATGACCACCCCCCCTTCTTAGGTTCCACTAAATTTGCTAGAGAAGCTCACAGAACTCAGAGCAACATTTTACTCACTAGATTACAGTTTATAACAAAGGGATATAAGTCAGGAAGAGCCAGACGGAAGAGACGCACAGGATAAGATATGCAGGAAAGGGTGTGGCGCTCCCATGCTTCCTGGATCTCCAACCCAAAAGCTCTTGGAACACCTACCTTTTCGGTTTTTACGGAAGCTTCATTACATTGGCATAATTGATGAAATCACTGGGACCTGACAAGTGAACTCAATCTCAAGCTTCTCTCCCCTCCCAGGGGTGAGTGTGGGAAGTACAGAAAGTTCCAGCTCTCTAGTCACATGGCGGGCTCCCCCACCCCACCATCCTCAGGTGCAAAAGTCACCTCCTTAACAGAAGAAAAGACACCTCTATAGCTCTCACCACTTAGGAAATTCCAAGGGATTTCAGGGCTCTGTGCCAGAATCCTGGAGATGAGGACCAAATATATATGTCTTATTATAAATCACAGTATCAAAACTATCCATGCATATATTTATCTATACTTTGCCTGAGCTCACAAAGATATTGAGGTAGTTAACAAAAACTTACATAGTAAAATAGAAGAAAATAAAAATAAAATCCTAGGATAAATCTAGGTAGACTATAACATTAAGGCAAAGATAAAATTCAGGACCCTCAGGTACACATCAGTACATTCTATTAAAATTAAATTACTGCCTCAGCTCTCAGCTTTCTGGTAGTCTAAGCGAACAGGGGATCATGCTTCTTTATGTGGTATTAATTGCCCATAATAGAAAAGCAAACTCATTCCTAAGGAAGCACAACAAGGACATATCTTTCAGAGTTATGCCAATGCTGTCAATTTTGCAGCGAATGTAGGCTGGTATACGGGGACCCTGGCTGCAAAAATATGACTGTTTTTGAAAAGGAGCCCCCCATGGAGACAGCATGCAGGACATCAGTGAATGCAGAGAGCTCCCAGAATTGAAGCTAGTAGGGAGTAGGGGTGGTTGCACGGAAAACTTCTCCAGCAAGAGTTATTCTCTTTACATCCTCTCTTCCTACACTTCCCTAATTGATGGTTCTCCATCACCCCCCAGAGCTCTAAGGAACCACACAGAGAAGGAAGCTTAAAGGGGCGAAATTAATATGAATACCCCCATTTTTAGGATCAGGCATCTTGCTGGAGAATGCTTGAATGATTTATGTGTTTATTACAAAATTCTGTATTTTTGATGCAAACACATTCTCAGATAATTTATTCATTCTCACAAAATGTCATGGAAAAAAACATATCGGTGGTTCAGCAATGACAGAATTTTATGGTGATATTTTTCATCAAGTTGAGCAGTTATAGATTTATGTTAATGTTCACTTCATGTCATTTTTCTTGTAATCGTATTCTGACATTATCTGGAAACTGTCAGATTTCAAGACCTTATCTTCCCTGAAGCTTGGGGTTTTTTTTTAATTCTAAAAATGGGTGAAAGTTTATTTGGGGGCAATTTATATATAATATAGTAATATAGCTTGTTTATGACAAGCCATTAGCACGCACCCAAATCCAGAAAAAAACTGTCTTCTTTTCAGAGGAGAGCTGTAATGTTCAAATATAGTGTGGCTTAGCTTCTTAATGCTGAGAATAAAGGACGTTAAAGTGAATTTCTCTTTGCCTCAGATGTGAACCAAGCACAGACTGTGAACCAATTTTCTTTGAGGTGACAAGCATACCAGATGCAAGAATGAATTTATAACGAAATACAATAAACTATCCAAGAAAAGAAAGAGAATTATGCACAGGTGACTGGAGGTGTACATCCAAGAACACGAGCTTGGGTGAAAAGAAGCAAAATAGAATCCACATAATGCCGTCAAAAGGCCTTTCTTCTCGTTTGTTTTTAGAGGACTTGGGATGCCAACAAAATTAGAATCAGAAATGAGTTTGAGTTAATCTTTAACTCCCTCATTTTATGCAAGGAAATCTAGCAAGAGAAGTGGCTCCCTCAAGGTCACAGAGACCAGAGCCTAGACCAGAACCCAAGGTTTTTGTCAATGATGGCAAGGTCTCCAGAGTTTTGCTGTATTTGCTAGTATCTAAATCCATTCTGCAAACTCCCCCTCCCGTTTCCTGTTATCCCACACATCCAAACTCTGCAAGGCTTAGTGCTGGTTATGAATTGATGGGCGATACTGTCCCCTAGTGGCAGAATATGGCAACACAGAACATAGCAAAAATGATGGAATTTGGCAACCTGTAGACTGTATTTTAAACAAAAATAAAAAGCCTTGGACCACAGAGAGGATCAGAAATAAATTTAAGATTATTCTCCTATCATTTTAGATTTAAATTTATTTCAGACACAACCCGTGGCTCAAAAGCAACAGAAGTTGATGTTATAAATGTTATAAATTTTATAAAAAGTCTTCATTAATAGGACTACAGGAAAGCATTTTGTCTCCCTATCACACACAGAAAATAATAAGGCTCAGAGAAAAGGAAGGGCATCTGATAAGTGCTCGTTTTAACAAATACGGTTTTATGAAAGAGAAATATAAAGCAGCCACAAACGAAGGAACCGCAAACAAGAGAGTTGGCACACTGTGTGATAACTGCCAGGGTAACGGGACACTTTGTTTAAAATTACTTGTTCCAGGCACTGAATAGCATAGGACCTTAGACCATGGGGAGCCCACAGTCTGGTCCAGTCAACACTAAGTGTTCTGGGAACTCAACAAAGAACATACTTAATTCTGCCTACAGGGAGAATTGTGTGTCCCGGGAAGGCTTCACAGAGCAAGGGACATTGGACTGAGATGGGAGACAATGACCTCACGGGAAGTGAAACATGACTTCTGATGGTCAGAAACAGCTAAAATGTGGTTGCATGCATGTGAGCCCTGGGGACTCGGAGCCCTGGGTTCACATCCCAGCACCACTGCTTTCCAAATACGAGAACTCCAAGGATCGTAACTTCTCCACGTTAGTCTCCATTTCTCTAGAATGGAGAAGATACCCGCTATACCATATGATATCTGTCTGTTTGAAAGGTAAGAACCAGTGAAAACCTATAGCATCATCATTGACACGTGGTGGACCCTCCAGGGAGGGCTACTGAACTGCCCAGAGTCACAGGGTTCTGGGCTCCCCCTGACTCTTCCCTTTCTCACAGCCCTCGGGCGTCTCCCTGACTCTCTATGCTAAAACCATTTCATGCTCTATCCAGTCTGGTGTTCAGCACACAAAATAAATCTTGTAGATGAATGTAAAAAGCAAGCTAGCCTCCTCCATCACAGGGACCAACGTCTATTGAACGTTGTTTTCCCTACAGCAAACACATAGCCCTGTGCTGCACGCATAGTGGATGCATAATAAATATTTATTCAATCAAGTCTAAAATTTAGCCCCTTTTAATAGCGTATTCAGTCAGCATCGCCAGGTGTCACTGGACCACCTAGAGACAACCCTGTGACCCTCAGTCATGCACCCCCATGAGGTGGGGGCCTGAAGAGGAGCAAGTCAAGAGGCCTGGGTTGCTCGCTTCTGGTCCCATCTCTTTCTCTGCTTCTAAATCTAGGCAAATGATATTCCCTCCCCAGGCCTTAGTATCCCATCTGTAGAAAGCAGAACACAATGGTCTCTAGCACTTCATGAATCCATGGGTATCGTTCAGGCATACAAACCCACCCACCCCACTGCCCACGTCACCCCCTGAAGTCTTAGTCCTTCACGTGCCCTGCCTGCCCTTCCTCGCTCCATTCCCTGAGACAGCCAGGTCAGCGGAGAAGACCTCTCCCCAGGTTTGTATGGGGAAGATGCTTCTACCCCATATCCATCCCTAACCCCAACACACAGCTGTTGAAGCACACGGTCAAGTGTGGGCTGGCATACTTGCTGCTGAGACTGCACTTTCTGACCTGATCGGAGCAGTCGCTAAAGAAGGTATGTCCCTCAAATCCACGGTTTTGCCTAACTTACTCTCTCCCTGCTCAACCCAAAGAACGGTGTCAGCAATTTATTATTGGAATTAATTTCTGAACGCTTTGACGGACTTGGAGAGGTTTCTCAAACGGGCCTTGTCTAATGTACATTAGCCACTTGGATTACAAGTTGCTTCTTTACGTTCTTCCGTCATTAATCATCAGGACACGCAGTCCTAATGGTCCACGTCCATATATCATAAAACTCTTAGACACGATAAATGCTGTGACTGAGCCCAGGTTTTATCCGTTTTTGTCCAGCGTCTGTTTCTCTAATTACAGAACATGACACCGACAGTCTATGTCCGAAGTGTTGGTCTTCATGATCTTATTTCATAGAAAAAGGGTATGGCCTATGTTTAACACAAATCGAATGGCAGCTAAGAGAAAAACTATTATATTATTGAATTCTAACCCCATCCAGGGAGCTAGGCTTCATGATCTGCATTCTACAGACAGAACCGAAAGCACAGAGCATCTGCGTGATTTGCCCACAGTCGCTCAGTAAGTGACAGAGGAGGGAATAGACCCCCACGTGAGTGATTTCAAAGATCCCATTTGTTGCCACTCTATTGTGCCTTTGCTCCTCCTATCAAGAAACACTTTCTTGGATCCTGCATATCTTTGTCCCTCCGTTTAAGTCACAGACGAGGATTCCGAAGCCCAGAGAGGCCAATCACTCAGCCCGTTAGGAGTAGCGCCAACACCAGATCACAAGCAGTGGTAAATGTCTGGAAACAGATCTCTGAGGGAAAAAAAAGTATGAGAAGAAATTTGGAGCGCTGACATTATCCTACTTCCAGAGGTACTATAAGTTTCCAGTAATCAGGACAGTGCGGCATTGGCGAAAGAACGGACCGATGAATCAATGGTGCAGAATAGAGAGCCCAGAAATAGACCCATATATCATCAGCTGACCTCTGACAAGGCAGCAGAGGCAATCTGATGGAGCGAAGAGTGTCTTTCCAACAAATGGTGCTGGAACAACTGGGCATCCTCTTGTGAAAAAAAAAATCATAATAATAATCTAAACACAGGCCTTACGTCCTTTACAACAATTAACTCAAAATGGATCAGAGGCCTAAATTAAAAAGTCAAAACTATAAAACTCCTAGAAGATAACACAGGAGAAAACCTTGATGGCCTTGGGTGTGGTGATGCCTTTCCAGATACAACACCAAAGGCACGATCCATGAAAGAAATCGTGGATGAGCTGGACTTCCTGAGAATTACGAACTTCTGCTCTGGGAAAGACAATGTGAACAAAATAAGAAGACAAGTCACAGACCTGACAGACCTGTAGAGAATATCTGCAAAAGACACATCTGAGAAAGGACTGTTGTCCAAAATATGCAAAGAGCTCGTAAAACTCAACAATAAAAAAAACCCACAGTCCAGTTAGAAAGTGGGCCAAAGATCTCAACAGACACGTGTCCAAAGAAGATATACAGATGGCAAATAAGCATATGGAGAGACGTCCACCATCATACATCAACAGGGGAGTACAAATTAAAACAGTAATGAGAGACCACAACACAGCTCGGAGAATGGCCCAAAATCCAGAACGCTGACAACGCCACATGCTGGCAAAGACGTGGAGCCACGGGAACTCTCATACATTTGCTGGTGGGAATGCAAAACAGCACAGCCACTTGGACGACCGTTTGACAGTCTCTGATAGAACTGAAGTGTACGTGAAATGATTTATTTTTATTTATTTTATTTTTTAATAATGGCTCTGCTTAGCAACTGGATTGCAAAATTCCTAAAATCTAACAGCAAGCTTTGTAAGCTGCACAAGGTGCTTCAACACAGGCACAAACGGGGCTTGAGAGACTTTCTTCTCCAGGATGCGCTGTTTCATCTTCACGGAACCCTGTGAGGTTGACCATTTCTTCGTGGTTTCTCTCCTAATACGTTGTGGAGGTCACAGTCAAGCCCCATCTATCAGATTCTAAAGCCATGCTGTGCTCACCTCACCCCATTACCTCCGAATCAGCAATAAATTTTGCAGCGGAAGTGAAGTCAATCTCGTTGCAGAACCAGGAGCAAATGAGGACACTCTGTGGGCAGACGGTGCTAATGACACAGATGGCCACCAGATGGCGAGTACGCCAGCCTCCTCCCCGTGAAACCCACTTGATTGAATTTCAAGGGAAGGACCTCGGAGAACAAACCTTTGGGTCTTCTGATGTGACGGAAAGGGAACTTTTCCAAGCATTTGAGGATATCTGTGTACTTCATAAGGAGAGTAAATTGTCATTCCCCCCTCTAATTTTCCATCACAAAGTAAGCTAGTTAACTGGGGGTGCCTTACAAGCCACGTACTTGAAGCGCATTAGCCCATGAATTCCACACACGAAATCCAGTGAAGTGTGAGTAACCATTTCTCACTTTTCCAGATGAGAAAACTCAGCCATGCCTCAGTCCATTTGCTTATTTCATAAATATTTATTGAGCACCTGCTATGATCCTGCCCATGGTAAGTAGCAGAATCAAGACTCAAACTCCAGAAACGCTGCTCCGTATCTCATCTTCCTCCATTATCCCAAATACCTGAGCTGCTATTACTTTATTAAACAACCTGCCCCCAACACAACGCTGGTTGGATTTTATGAATGATCACAGCACGACATGCTACTTTGCCTATATGATTCAGTTTTCTCGCTTGTAGGATTCTTGAAATTCACTCTCACCCGCTCGTCTGTAGGATTTCAGTTATCTAAGCAACAAACAAGCGAAGCTCGACCGCATAAGTGATTACTAATAGACATATTTGACATAACCGAAATCCACTGCTGTTACTGATGACATCACATACAAAATTTTTTAAGGGGGGATTAAGTGATGCCAGAGCAAATGTCATATTATAATGAAGACACAGGACACATGAACAGTGTATCCAAAAGATGCGCCGTGTTTAAGACAAACTCTTACCACAGCCTACAAGACGGCAGGTGATCTGGGCCCTCCCCTACCTCCGCGACCACCACTCAAGCTGTACCTCCCTCTTGTTCCTCTCACCTCAGGGCCTTTGCACTTTCTCTTCTCTCTGTCAGGAACCCCCTGCCCACACAGACACATGATGGGCTCCCTCACTTTCCTTGGGTCTCTGTTCTCATCACCTAACCAGAGAGGCTTTCAGGGATCTGCTTAAAAAATGGTCACCCTGTTCCCCATCTCTCTTGCATGACAGATGGAGAACTCTTCATGCTCCCGCTCTCTCTATGGCCCTGCTTTCTCCCTCGCTCTGTCGCATTTTCCTTTGGAGCACTTGTCATCACCTGTCGTTGTCATCGTATACTTTTGTTTTCTATGACCTGCCACTGAAATGTAAGTTACATGGGAATAGCAACTTTCGTTTGGGTATTACACTCCCCAACACCTGCATCAATAAATACATTACAAATGAATCCACGCCTGACATATACTACATGCTCAATAATAAACCAATGAATAAAAGGAAGATAGATGTCCTTTTCTCAGCTCAGCCACTGAAGCAAACAGGATAGATATCTCTGAAACGATAAATGGAATGTTCCTACGGAATCCCAGATACTCAGTCTCTTTATTGAATTTTTTTTCCAGTAAATTGAATTGATCCCCTGTAGATATAGCTGTAGCTATGAAGAAAGGCCTCGTAGAAAGCCGACGTCTAGCTTCACAGGGAAAGGCATCAATATGAGCAGAGACAGTCCGCCGGGGAGCTCTGGGGGTGAGGCTAACGTACAGAGTGAGACGAAGTTCATCTTACGTTTTCTGACCTGGTGCCTTAAGAGGCATCATGTGGTCTAAGCTCTTTGGAAATACCACTGAAATAGCCAAAGATCTCACATTAACTACATTGCTGCTGTCGTTGAAATCCGTCCCGGATTTTTTTTTTTTTTTTACAATGCCAGGAACAGCTATGATTCCTGTTTGCCATTAATGTGTGAGTGGATGCAGAGAAATCCAGTCTATTTAAAAATGTTTTCCAAAAACAAAATATGAAGATTGGTAATTTTGCTCACTCAACTAATTATTTTAGACTCGGAAGAGCCCTTGAAATCATCCAGACAAGTGTTTGTTGTGTTGTGTTGTGTTGTGTTGTGTTGTTCTGGACCAGCTGGACTTTTCCCCCAAAGAAATCTGGAAGCAGATGGCATGAAGTCTCCTGCGACATGGGACGATGAGCCAGAAACCAGGCCCCTAGCCCTCCTGCTCCTTACGAGACCCCAGGGGAGCCCAGGGCGCCCCTCAGAGTGCGGTTAAACGCCAGTGAGCCAGTGCGGCCTCGTCGCTTCCCACACAAGGAAACGAAGTGCGTGGAGACCAGTAATCAGCCCAGGGTGAACTCAACTCTTGACAGGAGCCAGGAGTTCTCTTACAGGAGTTCTCTTACAGATCAGTGAACGATGCCTTCTCAAGGAGGCTTTTTCTGACACCCCGGACCAACTTAAATCTCCCGTGTGTCCCTTTAATACCACGACCCTCTCTCTGAAATTCTCAGGATTTCATAGTGTTTCCAAGGCACATTTGCGTTCTTACGTATAAACCCTGTGGCGACGGGGACAGTGTCTCACCCTCCTCATTGCGTCCCCGGAACCCAGACCTTGGCCTGGAAACCGAGGCATAAGCACCTTAAAGGGAAGGCTGTGCTGTCTTCGTATCCTGGTGCTGGTACTGTGCTTAGCTCAGAACAGCAGCCCAATAAATGTCCTGGAGTAGAATCAAATTGTGGAAATTAAACTATCTGAGAGTCAGAAGCCCCCCTGACCTTCATTCAGGCTTTTCTAGGGTTGAGTGGTCTTGAGCAATTGTCCTACCTAGTTTGTCCTTGCTGTGGTCTAAAATAACGTTGGATTTGGGAGTCTTCGAAAACCCTTCCATCTGGAAAATTCTGTGATGCTATTTTCCTCAGTCTTCACCTCCAGAACAAAGGCCAGGATCGAATGAGATCACATCACTAGTGTTATTAGGTCCTGGGTACCTAATAAGATCTCAACAAACCTTAGTTGACTTTATCATCAAGATTATTCAAATGGGAATGATTTCCATTCTAACATATGGAAAACTAGCTCAATGACATTTTCCATAAACTCACAGCTCTTCCTCTTCTGTTACAGGAGACAGACCCACAAAGGGAAACAAGGTAAGAGAAATCATTAAAATGTGTCTGTTATCCACTCTTTATTTTAGAAGCACGGGGATGTGGACAGTGTAAAGGCTTAGATATCCCTTGAAAAATATACCCCAGACGTTTGGTTGGGATTTGTCGTTTCTATTTGTAAGCCCCAAAATTGTTAAGCATTAGCTCTGCTCAGAGAACAATAAATTTAATTTCTGATTCTCTTTCTTCCTGCAGACTCCTTTACCACCTCCTCGGTAAGACAACTAAAATAGAAATTGTATTTTGCTATGCACTTAAATGATTAGTTCCAGAATTTGAAAAGCTCCAGAATTTTAAAAAAGAAAAACACGAACAATTGATGTGGAAAAACTAAGATGAGCTGGCCAGTGACCAAGGTCGAACAAGCCGGCCGCTCCACGTACCTTCACTCATCCGTCTGTGATGCTCTACTCCCCGTCCTTTCCTGTTTCTTCCATTTAGTACAGAAACCCCCAGACAGTACCGGCCCTAGGACATGCCTTCAGGAACTTACAAAGTATAGGCCTATATTTATATATGCACAAGGATTTTTCTACCTAGTATATATAGAAATACTACTACTCAGATTCTATTACACATATGCACGGTGACAGCCACAGCCTTGACTTCTCAGGCTCTGGGTGAGTCTGTCACTCTGCTGTCCTACTCAGGGCCCTGAGAGGACCTCCATCACAGTGAACCACCCTTGCTGGTAACCTCGCATGCCCTCTCTCTCTGCCACCCTGGAGGGATTTGTCTTGAACACAGACCGTGTCTTTGCTCTCAGAATCTCCAGCCTCCACCAACAGTGCCTGATACGCTTTACAAATGAGTGAATGGCAGAATAAATGGGGGAGTGAGACATTCGTGGACTTTCAAACACGTTCCTATTTCTTTGGGGCGTTTAAAGAGCTCACACCTTTCAGTCTTCGTCAATCTCAGACAGGGGGCATACTGAGAAATCTATGATGCTCTGGAAAAAATGACATCACACACTCTGGAAAACGGAACCAGACCAAAGAGCACGTTGTAGGGAGGGAGCTTTAGGGTCACTAGGAGAATGACTAGAGTATTCTGATCATCGCAGCTACCTGAAATGGATCAGGTTGCCCTGTCAAGCAGCCAACACCCCAAAATGGATTTCCCACCCAAAGCCAGGGACACAGAGAGCAGGGCGGGCTGAGGACCTACCTGCCCAGCAAACCTTCTCAGACTCTCACTGTGACTCTTCCCACAGGCCACCTGTCACTCTTCCAAAGAAGTACCAGCCCTTGCCCCCCCAGCCGGAGAGCAGCCGGTCACCCCTCCCTCAGAGGCTCAGCTTTCCCGACGTCCAGAAAGGGCCCAGGTGACAGGTTTGGTGTTGTTGCTAGTGAAATGCCCAGGGAGGCTGGTGGGCTCGGGAGGGTGAGGAGGACAACCGGGGTCTCAGGAAACAGGTTCCCTACTGTGCTGGGAGGAGGCAATGATGCCTGGAGGGAAAATACCCTTAGAAACCTGCACTTTGATTCTTTAACAGAAAATATACCTTCTTGGGGTGCCTGAGTGGCTCAGTCGGTAAAGCGTCTGCCTTCTGCTCAGGGCATGATCCCAAGGTCCTGGGATCCAGCCCCGCATGGGGCTCCCTGCTAAGTGGGGAACCTGCTTCTCCTTCTCCCTCTGCCTCTCCTCTTGCTTGTGCTCCCTCCTTCTGGATTGCTCACTCTTTCTCTGTCAGATAAATAAAATCTTTAAACACACACACACACACACACACACACACACACACGCTTTCTTTGTAATAAAATGAGTTATTGAAACCAAGGCTCACTTGAGACCTGAATTGTTATTGAAAAAAATGTTAAGTGCCAGAAAGGAATCAGGACTTTTTAAGTAAAAACCGAAAGGGGTTCAGGCTATTTGCAGACCAATACCATCCCCCAGTTTCTCACCACCCCGGCTGTGAGAATATAATGGCGTGTGAAAACCCATTTGTCAAAAATGTTATTGCCATTTTGACAAATAATTGAAAAGCCAACTCTCTGGCATTAAGCTGACGACAGAGCCCCACTCCCATACGTGTAGGGCATCTGGCAGCCGGCCACAATCGCGAAATGTAACAAACGCGAATAGACGCTTTTCCCCCCAAGACAGTTTGCATTTCCAAAATTTCCTCATTTTAGAAGTCAGAAGAGAGATTAACATTTCTCTCTTGCTCCTGCACAGAATGCATGACGCTTTCTTACTGCGAGCTTGAATCAGCAGCCTGGAGCACAAGGCATTAGTCAGTAAGCACTTTTCATAGATACAGAAATTCAAAGTATCAGGCACGTTTTGAGCTTCCGTGGAAAACCCCGTCATCCTGGTTCTGATGGGGAATGCTGAAGAGCCTAAAATGCCATTTCCCCCTTATTTTTCTGGCAAATGCCTCTTCATCTCTTCATCCTTTGCAGCCCCGCACAAACACATGTCCTCTAGGCAGCAACCCTCCACCTCTCCCCTCTGCCATTTCCCCTGGTCTGCTGGCTTCTCCACTGGCCTTGCAGAGTGGGGAGGGATGCAAGCTCTCAGGTGCCAATTCCAACTGCCCCAGTTGAAATCTAGGTGCTCCTTCTTATGAGCTGGCAGACTGGGGGCAGCAGCTCTCGGCTGGAGGTGACTTGCCCTCGGGGAAATCAGCAGTGTCCGGAGACATTTTGTTGCAACGAGTCAGGCGGTGGGAACGCTCCTGGCGTCTGGTGGGTAGGGGTCAGGGATGCCGCTAAAGACCCTGCAGTGTACGGGACAGCCCTGTGACAGAGGATAACGAGCCCTCAAAGGTCAATAGCCCTCAAAGTTGAGAAAGTGCTTTAGAGCAAATGACCAACCCTCACCCAGCCCTCGACCTTCCGGGAGGTAACGTGAGGATAGCAGTAATACCTACCACCCACCTCATGGGCTAATGTGAGAATTACACAAGATAAATCATGGCAAGCGCTCAGCACTGCCTGCCCAGCACATAGCTGTGACCTTGAGCCGTTTCCTGTTGGTGCTTTAGCCCATCCCCCACCCCGTGTAATTGTTTGGAAAATTGTTTGTAAAAGTTTGTCTGTTCCACCCCAAAAGGGGGGACTGACTCATTTCGGTGTGCATAGTTCCCAGCACAGTGTCTGTCTCGTACGTAGTACACCTTCGATACACCTGTTTCCTTCTGCAGTTTCCAAAGGGTCCCAGCCAGACTGGGAGTCAGCAAATTTGCTCAGTTTTGATTTCTAGTTTCAAAGCTTGAGAGACAGGGAGGCAACAACAGCCAACAACAGACCATCAGATCCATGAGGTGGTTGTCTACGGAATTGAAAACATAAAGCGTATCATCCCTGAAAATAGTGACCAAATAGTGTAATACGTTCAGAACTGGTCAAAACTCAGGGAAGTAAGGAGACAGAACATAGGAAGAATAAAATATCAGAGCTGATGAGGTTGTTCAGTGCGGGGAAAGAAGAGGATTTTCTCTTCCTTCCGTTGCTTCATGCTGGAAAGCACAGGTGTTGGGACCCAGCAGAAGGGGGTTTGGATCCCAGCTGAGCCACTTCTGGAGGCATTATCTCGTAAAGCTCTTAAACAGTTCTGAGTTTCCGTAGTTGTGAAAACAGCAAAACCGTCCCCATGTGACCGAGTGGCTCCAATTTCTCTAGAGCGCCTAGGATACTATCTGTCACAGCACTAGAAAGGAAGAAAAACACCTGAACACCATCTCCCATCTGTACCCCCGGAATTAGGCACCCCTAAGCCAATTTTTCTCTTGAAATACAGGCTATTTATTCTAGTGCAATGTTTCTCATTCTGGCTTTACCTTAAAATAATTAGGAAAGCTTTTTTAAACGTACTATTCCCCAGTATCTGCTTTAATCCCTGTTTTAAAGCTCCCCCCCCCCCCCACTGAATCTGACGTGCAGCCACAACTTAGGACCCGGAGGGAACCAGGTTCCAGGAATCCATCTGTCAGTAAGTTGATGGTCTTTAGGCCGGTCCTGCATATGCTCCAGCTTCCAGTGTCTAAAATAATACTCCCTCGATCTGCCAACGGGTTCCTCTGCAGCCTGGTCACTCCGATCTATCGTGCAGCCGACGCCGTGGTGTGGAATCTTTACAAGTGTGCATTCTGCATCCTCTAGGATTTCTGCAGCCATAGTTCAATTTGTTTAATCGCTTGTAGAAGTGGCAAGAACCTGTCTGGGTCTCTCCACCATCAACCCGTCCAGAGTGTCATGACATCCATCTCACTGTACCCTGCCAGCAGCCCTCTAAAGTATGGCTTTCTAAGGCTCAGTGGCTGGTTCACAGTTGATGCCTGGTAAAACTCACTTCCCTACCCACTGGGCACAGAGGGTCACTAGGGTTCGCAGAGGTTAGGTGACTTGCTCAAAGTCATAGGGCTGGCGTAGGACTGTGGAGGGGTCCAAAACATGCAGAACCTGTGAGAGGCCAGGAATGTCACCATGAATAAGGAAGAGTTTTGCTGTAGGAGGAGAGCTTCCAGATTCATTTTGAGTTGGGCGCCATCTTGGTAGTCCGATGACCATTACTAATGACCCCCATGGTGCCTGTCAACAACCACAGGAGGCTGTGGCCATTACTAATGACCCCCATGGTGCCTGTCAACAACCACAGGAGGCTGTGGCCATTACTAATGACCCCCATGGTGCCTGTCAACAACCACAGGGTGCCGTGGCTAGGTTCCCTTCCTCTGAGAACAGAGGGGACACTGGAGAGCTGAGCGGCTTCAGACCGCGCAGGAAGACTAGTGCCCGCTCCCTCCTACCGGCTGCTCCGTGGGTGCTTGGAGATGGGCGGCCCTGCATCAAGGGAAGCTGTGCTCTACACGTGGTAGTCCACGGCAGCCACTGAAGGCAGCGGACAGCTGCAGCCCCTCACAATGGGCTCCGCTCTCTCGCTTGATGGTGAACGCAGCTCTGGCTGACGCTGGAGCCATTTGTCTGTGCCAGCTCGGCCAGTCTCGATTTGAGAGCTAGGTCCTGGCTTCACAAAACGGTTGCTGAATCGAAGCACTTCAGTTAATGAAAACGCCACTTAAATCCTTCACTGACGACTGAAAACTAAAAGAGAACTTTGAAGTCTGGGGAATGTTCGTTGGGCGTTCTCAACCCTTCGTGTACCATTGTTAGGATTTTTATCATATCCGTGTACTTAATATTTTTTGCTCAGCTCATTTTTTTTAAAGCAAGGACATGTATTTAAAAGGGAAATATCATTAGCATCACTGCAACACAGACCGTTTCAGAGCCAAACTTGGAGCCTGTGGCATTTTCTCTCTCCTAAAAGGGAAGACAACTAAAATGCAAGAGCAGTATTTGGATAAAGTCACCACCACATGGAGACTCTGACATAATCAGAAAGAGATTAAAAAGGGAGTAACTGTCCCACGATGGATCCCTTGTAATTTAAACACCAAGGCACGTGTACCAAATAAAGCATTCTGAATAATCTTCAGAGGAAACGACCTTCGCTGAGCTCTTGTCACACATGGGTCCACTCCGGGGTGTGTCGGATGTTTTACCTCACGTAGTCCCACAACCACACTACGCAGAAAGCAATACCAGGAGCCCCAGTTTACTGAGAGGGACACAGAAATGCAGAGAGGTCACGAGCCATGACGTCTCCCTGCAGCTTCAGCAAACTCCAACCGCACGGGGCAGTGTCAGGCCGAAATGTAGTTTACAGACGGTACCTGCTATTTAACCAACAAAACACCTGTCTGCCTAACTACGCTTTTCCCTTTTCAACCAGCAAACCTGACACCACATCCGTTTAAGCAATCTCGGGGATAAAAAAAATGTACATTCTGATGATTTGGGAAGTGAGAACAAAAAAATTGGTAGAAACCGGAGTCCTTGAAGAGAGAGGAAGCATGGATTACCCAGAAGTTACACAAATTTGCATGGGAACAGAACTTATCGATGGGAACTAATGATTTAAGAGTGTGCATTTAATTATTATTATTATTATAGTTTTGCGAGATGTTGCCATTGGGGGAAACTGGGTGAGGTGCACACAGGATCTCTCTGTGTTACTTCTTACACGAGCATGAGACCTACAATTATCTCGGAAGGAAAGTTTCATTTAAAAGAAAGCGTGACAGTGAAAAGTGTTCTGCCGACGGAAAGTGTTATTTTCTTTCAAATAGCCTCCACGTCCATTATTTCATGAAAACCTTAAGCAACCCTCTTCATTTCTGTGTGGGTTTACCCATTTTACAGGTGGGAAAACCAAGTTTCAGAGAAGGGACTTCACTTCCTGAGGATGAGGGAGCTCACAGAAGACAGAGCAAGGATTCAAACCCAGTTTATGTAAAACTAAGCAAAATCTAAGGGAAGCTCAAGAAGGGCTATTTTTACAGTAAAATGGATTATCCTCAATACACACTGAGCACCTATTACGCACAGGAAAGGAGGTGGGGAAGCTTTATTCGTGCCATGGAGGCGGTGACCACGGTTTATCGGCTGTCTCGGAAACAGAACACAAGAGAACTTACACTGAGATGAAAGGTGCTCTCGGGGAGGTGGTGTGGTGCGGTGGGGAGGGGGCCAAGTCCCCACCCTGCTCCGCCATCTTGTCACTGGCAGGTCTCCCCCCAACGACCACCAAAGCCCGATGCCTTCATTGTATAGGTAAAGGGAGCAACTAACTTGGGAGTCTTGTCAACATAGTCGTTTCCAGGCCCCAAAACACTGCTGTGCACAGAAAACACTCCTACAATTACTTTGGTTCTCACCTAAAAATCCATTTTTTTTTTATGTTACCACTTCCAAAGCCTCGCTTTCCTGAAGCCTCAAATTTCCATCAATCAAGTATATTTATTTACAAATCAAGCAATTTTATCTAAACAGAAGGACACTAGGTAGGTTAAGGAATATTAGACAAGAAGACTTATTTACAAACTCAGTTAAACCTCCTTAAACATTTGAATTACCTTTGTACACCTAACTTTAAACCCTAACGAGCAAAACTTTAACAAATTTTATAAATCAAATAAGGTAAATATATAAATCTAGAAAAATTCAAGTTCTCTCAAACAGTTTAAATCCTTTATAAATGGAGTAGAACATAACTTGACTCTTGTAACTTAAAATCACAAGTCTAAAATCTATTGCACATTTTAAATTGAAGCCACATGGCCAATCGGTCAGTAGTTCCAAAATGCCAGAGTTCTTAAACATTAAAAATAGAAATTAGCCTCAATTTAACCCAAATAATTAATACTATGGGTGTCTGTTCAACTTTATTACTTCTGATCATATCTCTTCCTCTTCCCACTTGCCCCACTGAAAGGGGGAGGCAGGGGACAGATGTACCATCTCTGATGGGCTGATGAACTGGTTACAAAATACGGCCATCGGTTCATTTGCCTGCTGCTTGGCGGTCTGAGAGCAGGACACAGCGTCTGAGTGCTGTATGCTCCTGGGCTCATGTCCATCACTCTAGAGCAACAGTCGCCATCTGACGCAGGTGTTGCTGCCTCAACCTCCCCATCTTCCCTCAGGACCAGTCTCCCGCTGGCAGACCCAGGAGACAGAATGTGCCCGTCTCCCCCACGCCTTCATCGCTCCTCATCTGACTTTGACCACATCCCAACAGCAGTGCCCACTGAGAGCCTCACATTGTCATCCTTCTTGCTAGCAATCCTCACAATAACCCCCCAAGATGAATGCTCTTGTGGCCATTTCACAGATGAGAAAGACAAGGTTCAGAGGGCGAATTGACTGAATTGACAGTATCCACAAAAGCCTGGCTGGCTCTCCTGAGACCGGCCCAGGTCGCACGTCAGCACACTGTGTGTTGAGTTCTTACCCCATCATTCATTCCATGGTCTGTCTCCGTCTCCCCTCATGGAAGCATCCTTCCTCAGACACACCACTTCCTGGGATCCCGCCGTACCCTCACTTCACACATAAGACTCTTCATGCTTCCTCAAAGCAAAACTCTAAGAGATTTGCAATCAAGGTAATAATAGCAGGTCTGACTGTGCTAATGAAACCCGACACGGAAAACCAAATGTCAGGAGAAATGATGACGTTATTGAAATTCTCCAAAAATGAGAAGCTATTCATGTCCTTTCTGTCACCACCTTTCGTATTGCCTCGTAACTTCTTCTGTTGCTTAGAAAATTATGAGAAGGATAACCTGGCTTTTGTTTTATAGAACAGTGATGAATCTCACGCTGGACCACGGGCTGTTAATTTGGCAATGAAAATGCAGTCAAAGGTTTTTAAGGGCTCAGAGTGATTTTATCTGGATCATTATGAACTGTATTTTATGTAACACCGTATTTCTTTTCCTTATAGGCAGATAAGCTTAAAGGACTTAAGTGAGGTGAGTGGCAATTTTGTCCTCAGAAACAAAGACGGGATTACTGTACATTGGTGTCTGTGATGGGCAAGACACTATGTGATTTAGAGACTTTGTCACACTTAGTTTTCATAATTGCTATGGTCAAATGTATTATTATCTCTACTTTAAAGATGAGGAAACTAAAGCAAAACACGTTAAGATCCAGATCTTAGACCAAAGTCTTATTTTGCATCCTGAATATATTCAGAGTTCACCGGTCCAATGAAGAGCATCCCAGTTTCCATGGAAGACATAAAGCCTCCACCTGGACAGCTTCCAGGCTTCAGCTTTACGGAAATAAGATGCTGTAAATTGTTCTATACCTTGCCATTTGTTCTTCACAAGAAAGACAAGATGGCGCAGTACAAAAAATTTGAGATACAGACCCACACAGACCTGGCTTTGAATACACACACAACCTCACCCCTCTTTTTGTTTTTTCGGCCATAAAATAGAGATAGATATACTTCTTTGCAAAGTTGTGAAAAAGTTAGAGTAAGTCAACACAAGTGCATAAGCCACCAGGTGAACAGTAGGAGCTCACTCACTAAACGGCCTGAAAGTCAGGTACCATGGAGCTGCCTTAGAGCCCCTCAGCACTCAGCTCCCTAACCCCCAATGAGCACGTTTCCTAACAAGTGGTGTGTCCGCTGTGACTGATGGAAAGTCACTGACCAACAACCAGAGTGGCCTCACCTCGCTCCCACTGGCTTCCTGAGGGACACGGTTCTTGTCTTAGTACTTCAACTATGCTCTTACATCTAGATGGCAGAGGTTAATCTCTTTTTTTTTCTTTCTTTTGTTCTGTCTGTCCCTTCTTATCTGGCTTTACGAGAATGCTAAAATCAAAAGTCACATTTCTCATTTCTCACTCAAAAGACACGTTACTACCTCTCAACTGTCAGATGATCGTGGCAAGGACAGCACATAACTGCTGAACGAGAACGTGAGCCCTGGTTCCAACCAGGACCTCACCCGGCTCTCCCTCTTCCGGGAGTTGTTGGATTTTCCAAGCGCCCCCAGGAAGGAGAAAGGTGGGGTGGCCCTCTGCTGCTGGGCACTCTTTGACTCCACCCCTTTGTTCCTGTGGGTCTAATTTATGTGTCCCCAGTAGCAGAGGGCTGCCACCCAAGATGATCTATAGTCCACAACTCCTGGGTCAGCCTGCAAGGACAATAGGCCCTCCGATCAGTAAGGAGCAAGAAGGAAGTAGCGAGGTCAGCCCCAGACAGCGAGGGTCATGCCGGACAGTTTGTTTTCTTTGCGACTCTGGTTGGCATTCTAGAAGTAGATATCATCTAAAGAACAACACTGCCTACTGGAAAAACACATTCTTCCTCCTTATCTTTTGCCAAGACACTTCCCGGTTGTTTGTCTGGGCTGAGAGTCAAGGCCATTTCTCCACCATAAAAGTCCATCTCATGGGGCAAATGCCATGCTTGGGTGTGAAGTGCTTACTCACATGTTATCTTGGGAACCAGCTGCCCCAACGCAAATTCACATAGCACATTATAGTTGTCAAAGAGAGACTCATTGTCTCCTTTAATTCTCACAAAACGCTAAGAGACAAAGAAGCCTCAGGGAGGTGGAAGATTTGCCAGAGTCCCCACAGCTGGCAGAAGACAGGGCCAGCCCCTGAAAATCCAGGTCCTCTCCCCACACTATGATTATCTGGCTCAGGAAACACAGAGACACTTCTGAGCTCAAGTAGCTTAAAAGAAAAAACAAAAAAAAAGTAGCAGGAGAAAGGGAAGAAGGACAGGGATGGAGGGAAGGACATAATAAAGGAGGCATGACTATTTAACTTGAATGTTTATTTTCTAACAACAAAAAAAGGTAAAGTAGATAAACTAGAGAGATTTTTACCCCACTTTTCTAATTGCATTCCATTTTAAATTCAGAGCCCTCAAGCACAAAGTGGGCTGGATCTCAATTAAACAAAACACCTGCTCTCCCAGATGGATGGCATCTTAGCCGTGTTTCCAGCTCTGCTCCCCAAACTCCTTCAACAAGCCTGAGATTGTCTTCCACAAGACTGTCTCTACAACAGCCTCTGACTGGGCCCTTGGAATGGCCAGGTCCAAAGTCTGGGCAAGACTCAGTGGAGAGACTTTCAAACCACTCATTAGAATGGATTCATTACCTTTTTTACTTTGCCTATATATTTGCCTGACTTGCTGTCCATGATGAAATGTATGGCCTCTTTCCAGAACCCAAGGGGACACTGAGGTCTTTAAAACAAAAGGGCCTGTCTGTTGGCTAGCTTCAGACAAGAGATTCAATGCCTCTCTGAGCTATTTGTTGTTAAAGGTTTCTTGTCTGCAAAGCCAAGGTGAGTCAGGAGACCTGGGCTCCAGGGTCAGGACACACACACACACACACACACACACACACCTCTGCATGTAAATACATCATAAGTCCAGTTTGTAGCCTGAACTTTTCATGTAACATTGAGACATACTTGTAGTATACTCCTATTTCAGACTCTGCATAAATACTTGCGATGCATTTCTAATATTCCCATAAGTCAGTATAGCACCAAAATTTACCAAACCATTCCCACTTAGCTGGGCATGTAGATTGTTTCCATGTAAGTAATGATGTACTAGACATCTTATCATGGAACTTGGTCCAGATTTCAGGTGTTTTCTTAGGGAAAAAAGTCTCCTCAATGGAATTACTGGAATGAGAGCAGGAGCAGTCCTAATGTTCTTGACAGCTATGGTTCAGCTGTTTTCAGAAGAGTCACACTTAAGCCCCATCCGCAGACTGTCTGTTTGCCTGCTGCATCACGCAGACAGCATAACATTGTGATTTTTGCTTAGTCTTTTGGAGGATTATTTGTAGGTTTTAAAAAATCTATACTAACAAAAATCTTGCCCAAATTCTACTAACCAATTGCTCCAAAACACATGGTTTAATGTAAAATTCTTTATCACCAAGACTCACTCAATGCTATTATTTTTTTTTTTCTAATTCAATGCAGGTCCTTGGAACAGAGAGAGGTAAGCTGTTTACATTTGTTTTCATACCCCAATACCATTAGGTTGAGTTCCATTTCCAGATTTGTAGCATTATCATTTTTTGGTTCATAAACATTCTTTTTATTATTATATTTGAGTTTATTTTTTTATTTAATAATATTTTTTATTATATTATGTTAGACACCATACAGCACATCCCTAGTTTTTGATGTAAAGTTCGATGATTCATTACTTGCGTATAACACCCAGTGTACCACGCAATACGTGTCCTCCTTACTACCCATCACCAGCCTATCCCATTCCCCCCCCCCCCGAAGCCCTCAGTTTGCTTCCCAGAGTCTATCATTTTTAAAAAGGATTGTTGCAGGGCCTGGGGTATAGGAGCACCTGCACGCGTGCATGACCATGTGATCCAGGGGGGCCCAGGACCTCCTAGTCTACTCAAGGGCCCTCTGGTTGAAACAAGGGGGTTAAAATCGGGGCTGAGCTGGAGGTCTTTCTTCTGCCACAGGCAGCTGACAAGAAGGGGGCACGCTATCAGCCCCTGCCACTTTAGAGAGACGTGGCTGGCCCAATGCTCCAGAGAAGCTCTTGGCGTCCACAGCTTTGATGGCACCCATGCACGCACACACCCTCATCTCAGTGCACACACACATACACACGTGTGCACATCGTCGGTGTCACTGTGCAATGCAACCCAACGCTCACTCAGCAGCTGGCAGGTGCTAAGCAGCAGCAAGTTCATGCCCACCTTGGAAATACAGTTCACCATTCCCTTACGATGAGCTCCGTCAAAGCCCAAAGGCCTGATCCACGACCCAAAGAGTTAACACAGGCAGCACAGTCCCACAAAGCAACATTGGTAGGACTTCAGAGGCTGCCACCAACTCACGGTGTAGTTTTGGCCACATCGTGTTGCCTCTGTGGGTCTTAGGTCTGCTCTTCTTTATATGAAGGGACTTAGGCTTGAGTGGGCCTCACCCGGGTTTGGAGATTCTCAAGGGTCCCTAATGGAGAAGCGGGGTTTTTGGCAATTGTAAGGAATTTTAAAACCTAAAGGGAACTGTGCCTTTTTCCACACCAAAGCTCCACATCCCCACTAAAATGTTCAGATGTTGTCACCATGGACTTCCAGGATTATCAGTGCAACGATGTCACATTGCTCAGCACGTGAGGGGCAGAGGCTCTGGGTGGCTGCTGATGACATGAAATGATTTTACGGGATGGGTGACCAGCGGACCGGGTATCAAGCCCAGTCACACTGCAAGTAATCACAGCCCTTCAGTCAGAGGTGTCCGGTCTGTGACCCACCTTGGACAGAGCAAGACCAGAATTAAGACACGTCGATGTCGATGCGCTTCCTTAACTTGACTCCTTAGGACCCCAACTGGGAGAGTGTTTTATGGCATTCCATATCCTTGTATGCTTATATCCCTCGGTGATTTGGAAGGCAGATTAAAATCTATTCGTGATGAAAAGGAAATAAATAGCAGTCACATCCACGGCATATGTAATTACTAAATAACTCCAGTTCATATGGGGGGGCAGAACTTTTCAAACCTCAAAGATCCAAAGGGGAAAACTAAGAAAGTATATGCTGCTGGCGAGCAGGTAGGAACGGCTGGTCTACTCAGAATCCTGGGAGCTCTCCAGCCCTGTCGCAGAAGAGATGAGACTTCAGGAGAGCGTGGGCCAGCCCTGGGCAACCCCCGGCCCAGAGCACTTCTTAAGTTTCACCATTTCATTTATGTTCCTATGTAAGTTTACTTTTGAATGCAGAATTCAACTTCGCTTCACTTCCATGCCAAGCCCTTCCGATACGAAATACCTTCCAATGTGATATTCTGTATTCCGGGAAGCTCAATGCTGAATTCCAGATTCAGCATTCTTGATATTATTGAATATTCACTATTCAAAGTGGTTTTTATAGCCTTGGGGAAAAGCCGCCCCCAGGAGCCAGGGGGGTTTTAGAGTATGTAGGTACCGTTTCTGCTGGCCACCCACAGCCCGCTCCTACTAATCAGAGATCGCTCAGATGAAATTACAGAAGTTCCGTTAGGTCCCCAGTCGTTTTCTTTTTACAACCTGACCAAATTATGTGACTCCTTTATGCAGTTCCTCATTACCAGATGAAGCCTGAATCAATTCACCTGTCACAAAATCAAAGCACTCCAGAGATTCCTCTTGCCACTGCCAGGTAAGGAGCCAGGAATGTCTTGTTGGGCGGCAACCTGGGGGTCGGGCCACGTGTTGTCCTGGATAATGACGCACCAAGACTTCCTGAGAAATGGGAAGTCTTTGGTCTTTGATAATGAAGCCCAATGATGAGGCCTAAGGGAAACGTGTGAGTCACAGTTGTTAGGGAAGCTAATGGCATTGTTCTTCCTGTAATTTACTAGTGATTGCTTGTTAGAGAAGTTTGGGAGATCTGAAGGCTTGGATATGAACTAGACAGGATTAACTAGAATGGATGCAAATCACTCTGGGGAAAAAAAGTTGGCCATCTCTAATTATCCTCAGTTGGTAACTTGTAGGTGACCACACGCAAACTGACAGCTACTTTGAACAAAACTTCATAAATGGTTGAAGGTTGGCAATGTCATTATCCGATTTAACACTGCCTGATCAGGTTACTGCGACAACTACTGTCCCACTAAATATTCGAGGAAGCAAAGGCTCAGACCAGCGATTCACTGACCAAGGTCACCATAAATCAGTGGTGGCTTCCTTACAACAAAATCCAGGGCCTCCAAAATTAGTGCTTCTAAGGTCCCCATGACCCCTGGCTGGCCAGAGGCTCCAGCCTCAGTTCATGCCACTTTCCCACCATCTCAATCCCTGTCATCACTTAATGCAGGACATTTGCACGTGCTATTCCTCTATCTATACCACCTCCTGCCATATTTCCCTCTCCCCCCACCCCGACTTGGAAAACCCCTCTTCAGCCATCAGACCCCAGCTTAAAGTCACACTGAATTTAGAAGAAAGTTCTGACCTGCTCCCCAAAGGGAATAAATGAGGCCCAGAGAGGCGGAGTTCCTTACCACTGAAGTCAAGTCCAACTTTGATGCCCACTTTTCAGTAGCCCATGCTGCCAATAATGGCTTGATTCTGAAAATGCATGAATGCTGATTTTCCCTGATGCCCTGCCCACAGTTAAGATGCTGTCTTTTATTTATCCAATAAATACTTACTTTGTCTGTGGTTAGGAGAGACCCACCAGAATCCCATTGCCCAGCCTCATCACTAGCAAACCACATCCTTGGGCAACGCTGTTTGCCCTAAGTAGATGCCGAGAGCAGAGCCAGGCCTGTTGCAAGTGCCCGATAAATGTCAGCTCTCACGGCCACGGCCAGGCCTGCACATCAAGGGCATGATCTCCATCCCCCATTACCTCCCCTTCCCTTACTTGCGTATTATTGTTTTAAGTATCTTTTATTACATATTTATAATCCTTTTCCTCTTACGGACTTCCTTATAATAATTCACCATTTTCTGACTTAGCTTACATATCAAGAAGGAACAAAATAATTTCTGTGCTCCTCTTGCTTGCTACGGTTCACTGTCTTTCAACCGGTAAACAATTTCTACAGACTATTAGCCCCAACTCACCACCTAGCCACAGTGACTGTTGTTACGAGGCAAGTCTGAATTCATGGCTTCCAAAAGCAAAGAATCATGATATGTGCTTATTGAAATAGGATGGAAAGAACTTGAGTGGGTCAATTTGTTCCATATCTGTTTGCCTGCCTTGAGAAAAGAAAGAACCAGTCGCCTATTGCCTCACAAAACAGAAATTCTTGTATCTCAGCCAGTGAAATATAAAGTGCTTTATAAATGGGACTTAGTCCATCATGACTGACCTTGCCTTTAAGTGGAATTTTACCTACCAGGGGAAATACCAACTTCTGTCAATTCTAACATTTTCTTTAGCTCGCCATTCGTGATGAGGAACCACAGTGTGCAAGACAGAGGTAAGAGCACCTTATGTAAGAATTATGAACCAGACAGGTAAGCCATCCCTGCACTGGGATTTAGTGTTTGCAAGCCTCCACGTCGTCGAGCTGATGCACGGAGGTGTAATTAGCTCATTTTCATTGCTAATAGTATTCCGTTATGTTAATATCACAATTTTTATCCTTAATTCAGTATGATTACTTAGGTGGTTTCCAGAGTTTTCTTCTTAATGAACATGATGGTGTTATGAACAATACTGTAGCAGCCTTCCCACGTACGCGACACGGTAACTTCTCTAAGAGTGAGATCTCTGGGGTGGAGGCTATGCCTCTCTTTGATTGTTCTAGATGCATTTTCCAAAGCAGACATATTCGTGTCACCAACAGCTTAGGAGTCCTCCTTGTTCCCCATCATCTCCAATGGTTGTTTTTGACAAACTTTTAGTTTTTGCCAATCCTTTGGATGTAAAATAGATTTATCTTAAGTCTGTCAAGTGAAGAAAATCAAATTGACTCCTCTTACTAATTGATTATAAAGATAAATATAGGCTAGCTGTCTGCAGAGAGGTCTATAGCAGCATATAAATATAGCATTATATTCCTATTGGTGGTGGGGTTTCATATTATTAGTATTACTTCGTTCAAACAAATCTATTGAGTTCTTCAGCATTTCTTTCTTCACTCCATACGCTGTGGAGATTCTGCGTTCAGGTCTAATCCTGCAGTCGCTTTCTGTTGAGCCACAAGAGGGCTTAGAGCTGGAGGAAGCAGACCCCATGGGATACAGTGGAAGGACTAAGGGTTCTACTGACCTAAGTCCCAGGGCTGCTTCTTTCCCTGCAATAGGGTCACCTTGAGCAAGTTCATTCTTGGATCCTCACCCTCCCTCCATCCATAAAATCCAAATAATAATATTAACTCACGGGGTTACACACACACACAGTCGTGTGACACAGAAAAGGCAATTGACACATTTTAATAAAATGTGATGGCACATGGAAGCATTCTGGTTCACCAACCCAGAAGCTCTCTGAACCCCACTGGGGTTTGGGAGAGGCTTCATTACATAGTCAGTACTGATGAAATTATTGACCATTGGTGACTGATTCAGTCTCCAGCCCCTCTCCCCTTCCCTAGGTCAAGGAGGTGGACTAAACTTTCCAACCCTCCAGTCCCAAGGCTGGTTCACCTGTCAACCAGGCCCCATCCTTAGGCACTTTCAGAAAGTCACCTCACTAACATAGACTCAGGTGTGGTTGAAAGGGGTCTGTTATACATATTAAAGTACCTGTATCATTCTTATCACTTAGGATATTCCAAAGGCGTTAGGAGCTGCTGTTAGAAGCTGACTACGACCAAATACATGTTTCATCACCGCATCAGAGTCTAAGCAAATGGATAGCAAGACAAAAAAAAAATTGTTTTGATATATTGGAAGAGGGTCCAGAAAGGTTTAGCTCTACTCCAAAATTATAACAACATTATTCTCTAAGCTTGGGACTGTGGATGACCTGTGTTCTTTTTTGTTTTAAATTTTTGTTTTCTGATGTTTTCTTTTTCTATCAGTATTTTATAAATATTCTTTAAAAGATATGGCTCTTATCTTATAAAATTACTTTTTAAACTGCATGTAAGAGTAAATTAAAATTTGCCAATAAATATGTATGGATACCTACTTAAAATAAAATGCTTTTATATAATTTACAAAAGAAAAGCCTAAAACTGTGTTTCTCTTATAATATTAACAACATAAACAGTATGTTTTCTGAGTGATCAGTACAGGTCAAACACCAGGCTAACAGCTTTATATACAGAAGAATTTTGAAATATTAGTAATTACTGATATCAATATGATTCTACAACCCATGCCTTTTTTATTAGGCTACCCTGCCTCAAATTTTATTGACCACCTACACAGTCCTCCCCATGGTGTTCTTCTACTTACTCCGTGTCAATCTCTTCATTAATGTGACCCTCTGTTCTCCAAGTAGGACAGTCCTATTTCATGGGGAGGGGAGTCCTATTTCATTTATATATATTTATATATGTAAATATAAATATATTTATATATGTATATATGTGTATCTGTATACATATACGCGTGTATATATAAAACATATAATATATACTTAATATTATAATATGTAATATATATATAAAATTTCCAAAGATTAGCTGCCATTATTCTAGAAGAAAATCAGTTAAATATTTGCAACGGATTATATGCTCAGAATTTCATTCACTCATTAAACAAAGATCCAAAGGGCCTTCGGGGGAAAGCAGCACAGCGAAGGTGTTCTACTTGCTGTTTTGTTCTATTTAACTCAGTCTCTGCACAGACTGCCAATGCACATACCTGTTTCCAAATGCTCTTTTTCAAGTCGGACTTTTTAAATATTCAAGCAAGGCACTGAGAGTTGAAATATAATAAATCAGTTGCCACAATATAATGAAAAATTCATAATCACTGAACGCTATGATGTAAACTACACAAACCACGTAATCGAATATACTGATAATGGTTATTTTCTTTTCTCAAGTACACTCTTACAGTGTCAACCCATGTTGAAAAGATAGCGATGGCCATTTCAGTAGTAAGTCTCTATGTACTGTTTCACTATAATTTAAAGTTTTTAAAGTATTTTTAGAAATACTATAAGAGGGGCGTCTGGGTGGCTCAGTCGTTAAGCGTCTGCCTTTGGCCCAGGGCGTGATCCCGGGATCCTGGGATCAGGTCCCACATCGGGCTCCTCCGCTGGGAGCCTGCTTCTTGCTCTCCCACTCCCCCTGCTTGTGTTCCCTCTCTCGCTGGCTGTCTCTCTCTCTGTCAAATAAATAAATAAAATCTATTTTAAAAAAAAAAGAAAGAAATACTATAAGAGCTCTCCTAGCTTTCTTTTGGTTAGGACTTGCCTAGTATATAGTCTCCAACCCATTAGTGATAACTTTGTCATTATACTTAGGTGTCATTATATTTGCACATAACTAAGAAACTCAGAATGCCCTAATTCTGATGGCAGGGATTCGGCACTGTTTGAAAATTAAGCTCCTTTACTTATAAAATTTGACAATCAGAGACGTCTTTATCGTAATTCCTATTTTTAAGGTCACAAACTGGTAGGTGAAATTAACTTACTATGATGAATGTGATTTAAACTTTAAGCTATCCAACATTTTTCAACAAACATTTAGGTACACGTAACAAACATTCTTAGGCTCCACATTAAAAGCCACAATCTTTGGAACCATTAAAATAGAACATAAAATGTTTCAGGAGTACTCCATTCTTCTTAGTAAATTTAGAGAAAAATTCAGCTTTTTGATGACAAGCAGAATAAAAACATATAACCTAAATGCTACAGGAACCGACATGTAAATATTTGCTATTAGTATTGCGTTTCAAAGTGTACTGTGAAAAGTACCCCACTCTTTCGAAGTTCTTGTTCAGCTACTAACTAGCACCATAATTTTAGTTATATTTTTTAGACTGAATTAAGACTGTATAGCTTATAATTCTGCCTTCATACTAATCATCTTTCTTCCATGTTGTTATCACTGTCCAGTATTCTACGTTGATACTGTCTTCATAGTCTCAAGGCTTTATGATTTTTATACAGTTAATCCTTACTTAAGATTACTAACATATTTACAATTATCTTTGCTTAGTATTTCTCCTAACACTTCAGTCCTTCCTTGTGGCCTTGATTTCATCCTTTATTAGTGTTTATTAGAATGACATGTGGTGGAAATCTGCTATTTTCATTGAATGTAAAGAGAAAACACCATGTCCAAACTTGACAAATGGTAGTATCTTAAAATTTAGGTTCCTTGTAAACATTAAACCCCTTCAATGAACTTTTTGTATTCTGTTACTTTTTTTAAATTTTTTTTATTATTATATCTTGTTAGTCACCATACAGTACATTCTGTGTATTCTGTTACTTTAAAGTCCATTGTCTATCTTGCTCTTTTAAAGAACCAGGCATGGTTTTGTAACATCGTGCATTGGTCACTTGGAATATTAGTCACAGACCTGAGCAGATCTTTCCAATGTTAACACATTTTATAATATTTTTTTAATTACATTTGCAAATAACACCACCAGTTTCATCAGAAAAGTGTGCTATTATGTAATGGTGGTAGATACAAGTTTTTCCAAATTCTAGTTTGCACTAGAAAAATCTAATTTTATAATTGGCAACAAGTACTGCCAGTTGTTTTCCACAAAGTGACAGGCTTACTTTGTTCATTTTTAATAAAATATCAGCCAACTACTCAAGTCCGAATAACCATAATTTATCTGCTAGTCATTCCTTTAGGTTAAAAAAGTGATATTCCATTAAAACAAAAAGTTATTCTTTCAAGTTAAAAAAGTAATGTTTTCTAAGTTGAGAACAAGCTTGGCTTGTTTAAGAAACTGAACAGAGTTCATTATGACCAGAACAGAGTAGACCATGTGGGATGGATGGATAGATAGATAAGATTATTCCAGGCCTTATTGACAGAAGTAAAACATTTGGATTTTCTTTCAGGTGTAAAAGAAATCATGGAAGGATTTTTACCAGGTGGAATAGAAAGTCAGAATTATATCTTGTTAAGATTATTCCAGATGGCCCTAGAGAGAAAGAGGCAAAAGCTGAAGCAAGAGAAAAACCCAGAGGAGACTGCTGTCCAGAATGAGATGACAGCAGTGTGGACCAAGGAGGCTGTCCCAGACACAGGAAGGAGCGATGAGTTCCAGCTCCTCGTCGGAGGGAGGTAATCTGAGACAGCAACAAGATCATACTTATATGTGAATTTCCTTTTCCCCAGATCATAAAGAAACAATGCAGTTTCATCCTCCCCAAAGATGTCAGTCTCCGGCCCGCTTCAGCCCTCAGGAAAATGTACTGCACTATAAAAACACAAGCTGGAGAAAGCCTTTCCCCACGAGGTCTGATGAAAAGGTAAAACAAATGCTTCTCTTCAGTGTCTAGATGAAGTTAGCATCTACAGAGAGCGTTACTGAACAATGCCTAGGAGGAGATCATCGTGATGGGCTTTATTTTTTTTTTCCCCCTTCTGGCTACATATTACTGGTTTTAATATTGTTTACAGTGTTTTGCTATATTTTATATAGCTCTTTTACCAGTCTTTAATTTGCATATTCTCAAATTCTCCAACTGGCTTTAATTAATCAAAAAAAAAATTGAGATCAAGGCCTGTGTTTTATATTCACTAGCTGTTCAATAATCTTTAAAGCCAACAAGGATTTATATATTGCAATTATTTTGCCAATAAAAGATCCACCTATCACATACTCATTTCATTTGAACAGTCCAACAAATATTTTACTGAGCACTTATTATATGCCACACAATGTGCTAGAGGATATGGTCTCCCAGAGGAGAGGTAGAGCAGGGAGAGATGTTAACGGGTAACAGATGTACTCTTATTTGCCCTTCATCTATTTCCTGGTCTCTTTCTAAAATATTCCCCATCCCAATGATCTTCTTGGACCATGTTGCACTTACATTTTCTATGGGGGAGGGTGGGTGTCAAAACTTTCTTTGTAGTTTCCATGCCCTTCTCTCCATTACGTTATAACATTGCTTATTAAAGTCTTTCACTATAAGGCACAGAGGAATATGCTCCTTCTGGGTCTCCATTCCATACCCTCATATGCTTGGGGTCCTGCTATGGAACTTGCAAAGGGTTTTAAGCAGAAGCAGAACATATAAGATACCTCTGGTCCAGTCCTATAATCCCTGCAGTAGCCTAAAGGTCTTTTGCTGTCCTTATATTAATGTCTACCTTAATTCTAAAAGACGTCTCATAGTCTTAAGTTAGACTTTGGGAAACTTTTTTTTAAAGATTTTATTTTTATTTATTTGACAGAGATAGAGACAGCCAGCGAGAGAGGGAACACAAGCAGGGGGAGCGGGAGAGGAAGAAGCAGACTTTGGGAAATTTTTGCACGTACTTCTATTATTGTCCCTTTTTACGTACCCTGCTTCCTTTCCCTCTGTCATCTCCCGCATGAGCACTGAAATTCCTGAGTTTTAACCAGGTGTCTCTCCAAAATCAGGCCCCTCCTAGAACCTGGATCCCTCACAGGCATGGGAGAGGCTCGCACTAAATCAGCAGCTCCCTGATGTCAACAATTTCAGTGCACCTTATGATGTGTGACCTACCCTTGTACTATCAATAATAATGTTTACTTATTAATATTCTGACTCTTTTTTTTTCACTTCGTATCACTGTTCTAAAGAGAAAACCAGTACTACGTGCCATAGATAGGAAATAACCTTCAAACTATTTGCAACAATCCACTTCTGAGTATATGTGCCCCAAAGAACCAAAGGCAGGCACTCATACGGGTATTTGTACACCCATGTTCATAGCAGCGTTTTTCACAAGAATGCCAAGGCTGGTGGAAACAACCCAAATGCCCATGAGACAGACAGACAGACAGATAGATAGATAGATAGATAGATACGTACATACATAGATACATAGATACATAGACAGACAGACAGACAGACAGATAGCTTTTCCTTGGCTCCAAAAAAAATGAAATCCTCATACATGCCACAACACTGATGAAACTTGATGAAAACATTTTGCTAAGTGAAATAAGCCAAACACAAAAGGACAAATCCATGATTCCGATTACATGAGAGTAGAACTGGCAAATTCCTAGAGACAGAGTAGAATGGTGGTGGCCAGGGTCTGGGAAATGGGGAACGGGGATCTGTTTCACGTGTCTACAATTTCAGTTTGGCATGATGACAAAGTTTTGGAGATGGACAGTGGTGAGGGTTGCAAAACCAGGAGAATGTACTCAGTGTCATATATTTTTTTTAGTCTTTTTAAGTCACTTTTTAAGTCACTTTAACTCAAACCTTTTTAAGTCACTTTAACTCAAACAAAGCAAGGCCATTAAATTGTAGCAAGATCCCACCACTCACTAATGGCTGTAAGCATAAGGACTATTCTTCTGTTGCAGGAGAGATTAGACATGCCAGAGAGATAGTAAGGACATACTAGAACAAAAATGAAACATTGCTCTTGAATTATTCAAAGGGCTAGACAGAGAACTGAAAGGGGGCTCTTTCTCCCCCAGGTAATTCAGAGTTATTTAATGCTGTGTCTGAGTACCACCTAAACTCACCTGCCGGCACTCATGACCACACCTGGAGAAACACAGGACTATAAAATCTCTAAGTGTCTTCCAGTTTGAACAAGTAAATAAAGTCAGAATAGCTGAAATGCACCATGACTCAGCCCTGCCAAGCCCCTGGACTATCTGAGAGACCGTCCAGAAGCAGCAGACCACCCTGAGCTCTGAGAGCTCCGACTTCTGAGGGGGATGGGGCTCTGAGGCTCCTTTGTTTCTGGAACCTGTTACATGGCTTTGCAGGAGTAGAGCAGAGCTGGTCCTGCCTCTGGACCTTCCCAAGGGGGTAGGGACTAGGCAGAGGAATTTATTCAAAGGGGGTCTTAAATAAGAGATGACTTTGAACCCCGACTAGATGAAAGAGAATGGCAGAGCCAGGCGGGAGGAAAGGGTGAGGTGTGAGGGGGTTTCTAGGCAGCAGGGCTATCTCACGCCAAGCCCTGAAGCTATCTATGCATGTCCAGAGAACAGCAAGGACATCTGGCTGGCCGGACCCACGTCCTCAGACTGGAGGGTGGCAGCCAGTGAGGCTGCAAACGTAGGCTGGAGTTAGCTCATGCGTCTCCCAATGGCGCTCACACATGCTTGGGGGTGTACCCACTGCTGGAAGCATCAGGTGTGCACTGGGAGGACCAGAGCCGCAGACGGAGAGAACGAAGACCTGCTGTCCCATACTGAGCTCTTGCCAGCCATGTGACAGATGCTGACTCCCTGAGCCTGCACTGTCCTGACGTGCCTGCCTCACAGGATTATTACGGGGGTGGACTGGACAATGAATGAAGAATGGCCTTGGAGAGGTTGGACTCACACAGGTTATTGTTTAATGTTAGCACCCTTGGAATCCAGTAAAGGAATTGTAGATTCACGGTACATCTCCCTGACTGCCCTTTCTTCTGTTACGGTGGATTTTATCATCAAAATAGATCATTGGTATAATAGGGTATCATGGGACAGGGAGAAAGCCAGGCGGACCAGGGTTCGAATTCCAATTCCACCACATGGGACTTCACACAGTGCTATAAAGATGTTCTTGATCTGCACACCCCCCCCTATTTACAAGGACTGGGGCCACACTGGCTTTGCAAACAATACACCTCCCACCTTAGCTTCAGCAGGTGCAGATTCAGAAAGCACTGGTAGAAAAAGGGCTTATTACCCATGTTGAGCATGGTGCCAAAGGGCCTTTCTCAATAGATGGGAGTGAAACCTCTGGTTACTTTCAATGACAGACAGACTCTGTCGTGACAGTTTCCTATAATCCCTAAACTGCAGTTAGTGACTTGTCCTGTGTCCGTTTCCAGATCCAGGGATGGAATTTTTGTACTGCGTATTCACTATAAATCCAACTGTGGTTGGACCCTAGTGGAACAAAAACACGCTTTAGTTAATTAATTGATTAAAATTAGTACTTCTTTTTGACCCTAAAATATTCATCATTTACCCACGCCGCAGGGTGTCCAACAGAATGACTGGTACATCGGAGAACACAGTCGCCAGGCAGTGGAAGAGGCATTAAGGAAGGAGAACAAGGTAACACCTTCTAGAGGGCCCACTTTGCCCCGTCTGCAGCTGTCTTACGGTTTCCTGCCCACAGGACCCAGCACGTACCAAGCAGTGTGCTTTGATGCCCCAGCCTGTATCTCTCGGTGCTCGGGAGGTTGTCATTAAAAGGGGAACTTGGCTGTGTCACTTGACTTGCTCTTCTTCCAAAATATCTTTAAGGAGGGCACGTGATGTGATGAGCACTGGGTGTTATACGCAACTGATGAATTATTGAACACTACATCTGAAACTTACTATATGTTGGCTAATTGAATTTTTAAAAATATCTTTAAGTTTAGGTTTCTTTAATGATTAAATGAAAGCAGTAAAATCGACCCTAAGGAACTATTTTGGAGACCAGATGTGGAAGCTGGGGTCTGAATGGAGGTCACCATGGAGGATGCCTTCCTTCTGCTTTCTTCCAAGTTCATCCCATTGCTAAGGGTCTGCCCAAAGTACAGGCGGGTCTTTATGTCTCCTGTCTTCAGGAAAGGTGTGGGGATCCTGAATGCTGTCATAGTCAGAATATGATAGGTTTCTGTAGTAACTACCCCAAGATCTCAGTTGCTTAGCATAGCAAAACCTTCTTGCTTGCGCTCTATGGGCTAGAAAGGTTTGGGTCCTTAGACCTAGGATGGTAGAGACTGTGTCTCCGTGTGTGCTCACACCAATCACGCACTGGCTCTTACCACATCCTCTCCAAAGTAACTCTCATTTCTCCTCACATTTCATTGGCCAAAGTGATTCACGTGGCCAGGCCTAACTTCCGAAGGGGTGGGGAAGGACAAATCTACCATTTGACAGAAAGGAGAAAAGAATTGAAATACTTGGGATCAGATCAAATGACTACTAAAACCACCATCACAAACAGCAAATAGCTATTAAATAACGATTCTACTACGAGCAGAGAGCTCTACTACGCTGTGAGAAATCGCTCACAAGTGAGAGAAAGGTTCTAAAGACTGTTGGAGCATCAAAACCTCTCCTCAACTAACCAGTGCAATGTTTATTATTGAATGAGGACATACAAAAATGGATGAGTTAATTAGTAAATGGGTGAATAAATGATAGGTCCCTAATAAATTAAAATAAATGTAGCCCTTGGAACTGATGTTGTAAAATTAAATAAGATAAAATTACATGTGAGTTTCTAGGGTAAATTGAATAATACCCCCTGACAAGAAACCCACATCCTCATCCCCAGACCTTGTGAATAGGCCACCTTAGTCCGATAAAGGGCTTTGCATGTGTGATTAAATTAGGAATCTTGAGATGGAGACAGTATCTTGTATTATCTGAGTGGATTCAATGTAATCACAAGAACTCTTATAAAAGGAAGGCAGGAATGTCACCCAGATGTGGGGGCTATAAGTCAAGGACCCCTGGAGGCCTCTGGAAGCCAAACAAGGCAAAGAAATGCATCCTTGCCGCGGGCCTCCAGAAGGAACCCAGCCCTGTGACCCCTTGATTTTAGCCCGGTCAAACCCTTATCAGAACTCAGCCTCCAGACCCGTAGGAGGATAAATCCGTGTGTTAGTCCACGGAGTTCATGGTGGTTTGTTCTGGCAGCTGTAGGAAATCAACACAGTTGCTCACAAAGTGTCTTGACCATCCTAGAAGTCAATGGAAGGAACGATCTCATTTTCTAGATGAGGAACCTGAGGCTAAATCAAGGTCTCAGTTGTAAAGTGGAAGAAGTGGCAGAGCCTATATTCAAGATCAGTGCTCTTTTCACCACACCACAGCTGCCTCTCGTAGCCATCACAGTTCACTTTCCAGCGGGGAGCCGTAGGGGCCTTGCCTGCAGGGCCCTCCCCGCCCCCTCGCCAGGGAATCCCACCTGAGCTGACCTCTGCTGGCTAGACAGGGGAACAGGGCGCCAGCTCCAACCTTGCCTCCTGCTCCTGGCTACTCAGTACCCAATGAGCCACAGCACTCTCTGAGCCTGTTCGCCAACAGAAAAATTACTTTAGCAGGCCTGCCTCCAGCAGCCACTGTGTGGAAGGTGCTAGAAGAGCAATGTATACATCACATAATGTCCCTCCAGCAGCATTTGGGCACTCAGTCAAGGCCCCTCCCCCCCGCTCCCCAGTGCCGTGTGCCTGTTTCTGCCTCCTCCCACAAAGCACTGAGAAAACAGCATCTCAGTGGCATGACTTCATTTTTTCCTATTCTTTTTGCCTCAGTTTTGTCAAAACATGTTTCCAATTAATGAAAGATAATTTCATTTAAATTGCAGGATTGCCCAGATTCATGGTGACAAACTCACTGCAGAGGTTAAGATGATAAATCCAAAAATTGGTTCCATGTCTTGGCGTCCTCTCCCTTTCTGATCTTGGGCAATGTTCTGTGCTTGAATCTTAAGGCTTCAATTAAGGCTGAATGTTTTAGGTAGAACGAGTTCCAGAAAATTCCTCAATCCCACTTAACGTATTCAGAGGCTGGTACCTTTAAAGGGCAAGAACTTGGGCTTGACTTTTAGGCCATGATGCATTAGTGGATTCGCTTAAGCAATTAGACTCTACTTCCCTTACCTGTAAAATGGGCATAAAATAACTTCTCAAATTTCATGTAAACATCACATGATGAAATAATGTGTGTAAAATGCTTAGCATCTTTTTTTTTAAAGATTGTATTTATTTATTTGAGAGAGGAGAGCACACGCAGGAGGGAGGGGCAGAGGGGGAGGGAGAAGCAGACTCCCTATTCAGCAGGGAGCCCGATGCGGGACTCGATCCCAGGACCCTGAGATCATGACCTGAGCCGAAGGCAGACGCTTAACTGACTGAGCCACCCAGGCGCCTCTAAAATGCTTAGCATCTAGAGAGCAAGTCTCAGTAAACCTTAGCTACCAGACTTATCCCGTCACTACAGTTTCTTAGCATTATTTACAAACTTAATACATTTGTAGTATTATTATAAGTATAACCGTTATTATCTGTATCTATAACTATAAATGTTAGTTATGCATAATAGTTATATACAGATAGAAAATAAAGCCTATATGGAGATATTCTATGTAACAATTATAAACATAAATTATTATATATAATATCGATCTATAAAAAATAGTAAGTCCTGCACTCATCTAATTAGTTCTATTCTAATAGATCATTTATAACCATCTACACAAGAGTCTATGCAATTATAGTTACAGATTTTTCAGTGTTTTTCATCATATAAAAGATACAATGTAGCCACGAAACCAGCCTTGCTGCTATGCTTCTGTATAGGAGAATCACGCGATTTCCTAGCCGTTTACGACCAGACCTCCAGCCTGAGCTATTCCCCGGGGTGGGCCTGGTCCGTGCAGTCTGCCTCTCACCAGCCCTCAAGCCTTGACCTTCTTCTGGAAACCCTCCATCTGCTCCCTTGGCTCCCTTCACACTGAAGCTTCTGGGTTTCCTTCTTAATCTCTCTTCTGTCTCCTCTTTCTCCCCCTGCACCTGCCTCTCCCTCGTTGGAGGCTATGTCAGCCCCTCCCTCCCATGTCTGCGCATGCTGCTGTCAATGATTGAAGCCCCATGTCTTTGGAGGGGACCCTAGCCCTATATTAACATCTCCCCAATCAGAGTCCCCGTGTATTATGCTAAAAGCCTCTCCTGCTAAAGCCTGCAGTGGTTCCCACTGTCTCTAGCATAACACCCAAGCATCAGGCAGAACAGGATATGCGCGAACACGGGCAGATGAAGGAAGCACCCCCGGGAGGGGAGGTGGGGGGCTACTCCCCGCAGATGAGGGGGCCTATCCGAAAGCTGAGAGCCCAAAAGCAAGACAGTGCCTCTGGGGAACAGTGGCTTGTCTGGAGCCAGGATGTGGGAAACAAAACCCCAAGACAGGGTGGAGCGTCATGCGAAGGTTGTAGGCAGGACACTGAGGCCAGTGGGGAATGCTGGAAGATCTGGAAGAGGGAGATGTCCTGATCTGATCTGGTACACTTTTCAGAAAGTAACAAGAACCCTTATCCATGCTGATCCTCAAATACTTGCTGAATTAAATTGCACGAAGAACTGGTTTGCCAAAAAGCAAGCCATGTGAGTGGGACCCCTAGGTGGCTCAGTCGATTACGCGTCTGCCTTCGGCTCAGGTCACGATCACAGGGTCCTGGGATCGAGTCCTACATCGGGCTCCTTGCTCAGAGGGAGCCTGCTTCTCCCTTGGCCTCTGCTGCTCTCCCTGCTTGTGCGTGCTCGCTCTCTCTCGCTCTCTCACTCTGTCAAATAAAATCTTTAAAAAAAAAAAAAGCAAGCCATATGGGAATGGGGTATACACAAGTGTCACTACGGCTGACATTCTCAGGGCCGGGGTGCTGGCATGCCTGAGAGAAGACCATTCTTCCTTCTGTTTCAGGACGGCACTTTCTTGGTCCGAGACTGCTCCACAAAATCCAGAGCAGAACCCTACGTGCTGGTGGTGTTTCATGGGAACAAAGTCTACAATGTGAAAATCCGTTTCCTGGAGAAGAATCAGCAGTTTGCCCTGGGGACAGGACTGAGGGGAGATGAGGTGCGTATAACCAGACAGCTTCCCTTTTCCAGACCAAAGACAACAAGGGGAGATGTTGGGGGAAGGAGGGATGCTGGCCAAGTCATCCATCATATCCCCATGACTGCTGGGGGGAGGAGAAAAGTGTGCCGCCCTGGAGGTGGGACTAATTCCCTTCCAGCCCCTTCTACAGGCATCCCCGCCCAGCTTACACTTCAGCCTGTGGGCTCCAGCCAATCCTGACCATTCTGTGCACTCTCCACGAAGCTCTGTCCATTCAAGGGAAGTCACTCCGCAGGACACATCTCAGATCTGCCTCCCGGGAGGTCTCCCCTGAAGCCCAAGTTAACGTTAACACCCCATTCCTTCCCCGCCCCCACACCAACTCCCACGGCCGGCACTCCTCCACACCTGCTGGCATCAGGAACCCTTAGGTTTGTGTCTGCAAACTGAATATGAACTCAGTCACAGCGCTCAGGGCCATGTTGAGCAAGCCCGTCCTCAGTACAGATCTGCTCACAGGTGGCTAGTGGGAGAATCCATCAGTTAAGGCACTTGGGACTAGCTGCATAAAGACAAAGGAGGACGGAGATTGATTTTCGCTGAATGTGCTTGTGGTAGGCCTGGTCTCTCTGCATCAGCTCACATGAACCCTCAACAACTCCCTGACATAACAATGGCTCCAACCTTAGATGTAGGGAAACTGAGGCTCAGAAGGGTATGTAAATGGCTAGAGACACACGAGTGGTAAGTGAGAGGGTGAGGAGAAGCTACTCTTTCAACTCTTCTTGAAAGGAAGTAGGAAGGGAGGTTGGAAGGGAAGGGTAGGGGTCAAGTTCTGTGTCACCGTTTACTGAGTATGTGAGCTCAGGCCAGTCGCTTAACATCTCTGGGCTTTAGTTTCTTGAAATGTAATGTTCTTTTCTTGTCTGGACTTCTCTAATTCAGTAATTCTCATTTAGCGTCTCCAGACCTCAATTGTATCTGTTGGTCTGTATTATGGGCTGAATTGTGTCCCCCCCACTGCTCCCGAATTCCTATGTTGAAGCCCTAACACCTAGTACCTCCAAATAGGACTGTATTGGGAGCTGGGGTCTTTAAAGAGGAGATTAAGGTAAAATGAGGTCACGTGTGTGGGCCCTGGAACAGTATAGTGTCTCTGTAAGAAGAGGAGATTAGGACACAGACATGCACAGACGTAAAGTCACAGCACGAGGACGGCCGTCTACACACCGAGAAGAGAGGCCTTAGATAGAACAACCCTGCGACGCCTTGATCTTGGACTGCCAGGCTCCAGGACTGTTGGCTGGCGCCCCCATCCAGCCCCATCTGTGGTACTTCATGACGGAGGACTGAGAAAACAAAGGCATCATGGAACCAGAACTTTCTCACAATTATCCACTGCTCTTTGATAGAGATTAGAATGAAGAACACGACGAGGGCCACGGAAGCGCATCGGGGAGGCACATACTCGAAAGTCCCGGCAGCTGCCGCGTGAAGACTCCAGCTTAAACCCAATGTCTGAGCCAGAGCCCTTTCTGAGAATCGCACGTAGCTGGAGAGCTGTGGTCGGCACTGGCCTTTGCAAGAGTCTGGGCATAAAGGAAAGCGTGAGTGGACAGATAGATTAGTACAGAAATCGGCTAAATACAGCCACACTAAGAGAGGGTGACGGCAAAGCTAGAGAGAAGTAGCCAATTCTCCCTTTTGGGATGAAGACTAGTGACTTAATGAACACAACACACTCCAAGCCAGCCTGGGACTTGGCAAGCCCACAGGAAATGTGAGTCATTATATTTTCATTCTTATTCCTGAGTCGTTGCAATAACTGGGGTACAGTTCCCCTTAACTAGATGCCTATGGTTAGTGGACGCTCCAGCTCAGTCCCCCTTTATCCTTCTCTAGCTTCTTCCAGCTCCTAGAATTGCTCATGTTCTTAAAAAAAAGCTGTATATGACTTTTAAATGCGGGGGACACACAGGGAGTGGAAATCACGCGCCCTGACACACGCCGGGCTTCTGTGAGATGCTGTGTCATTTGCTTTCTTACCTGGACCTCAAAAAACCTCTGGGAAGGATGCATTACTGAACCCCTTTTACCAGTGAGGACACAGACCTAAAGAGATCACAGCTTTTCCCATGCATGCCACACTTTGGTCTGCTCATAGAAGAAGAGACAGCGACTCTTACTCTGGGATGACATCCGAATAGCATTTCATCAGATTGTCAGGCGGTGCCCGCCTCAGCAGGGAAGCACTTGCCATCTGTGATCACCCAGATTAGACCATCAGCTTCCAGGTGAGCTGCTCTAATTATCATCACCAAGGACCCCTTAAGGATTCAAATGCCTATTTTAAGAAAACCCTTTTTGGGTTATTCCGGAGTTTTCTCCTCCCGTGCGTTATCCCCCCCAAGCACGTCTCCTTTTTCCTATATTTATTTAACACTTCCATGTTTGCTGTGCACAGGACCTATCCTCTGCAATTAACAATTACTAATTAAGTTGATCGATTTCATCCTCCTAGCAACCCGGCGACAACGGTACCACCAATATTTCCATTTAACAGATAGTGACACTGAGACACACATGTTAAGTAGCGAGACCCCAGTCTCAGCAGGTACAGGGCAAGGCTGGGCTTCATTTTGCATTCTGCAAAAATACTTGTATGGTCTTGGATTGCAAACAATCCCCAGCCTCCTAGAAAACCATCCAGAACATGGGGTGAAGGAGAGTTAACACTTTCGTGAGGCTTACTGTGCACCAGGCACTGGGTGAGAAATGACACTTTACAACTGCACACTTTCCTGCCTTGCAAGCCGGGTGCTGGTGCAAGGCTGGGACAGTCTAGCTTGCTCTCAGCTCCCCCCTGCCCATCACCAGGCATGGGAGCCCCCGCCTTGCTGGGGGAAGACGCTCCCAGCTTTACAGAAGGGAGAGAGAATTCAATACAGTAAGGCTCCGCGGAGGGCCAGCCAGGGCTGTTCCTTCATCTGCGGCTTCAATCAAGAACTAGCGTCTTAGTTTGACTCTGCAGGAGAAAGGTAATGAGATACAGGGTTGTCAAGGATAATTTTGGTCTTGTGTGGCTTTTTGGCTGCCTTGCAAACTTGAGAATTTAACCACACATCCAACGCAGTGACACCTCTCTGAAGGGAGTAATTACGTGTCAGAAGAGGGGATGTAAATACAGTCACGTAGAGACTCGGACACCCAGAGGCAGGTGTTTAGTGAGTATGCATTTCCATCGTAAATGATTCCAGCCCCTGCGTTGGGTTTGAGCCCCCGGGCACAAGTGAGGTGCAGCTCTCCCTGGCATGTGGGGGTGGCAGGGGACGCCTGGAGGAGGCCCCGGAAGGCGAGCACGCCAACACCTCCCCAAGCACGGAAGGGGAGCAAACCCAGCCACTTCTGCAAGAATCAGCCTGGGAAGGCCCGTTTTGCTGCATATTTAGGTATTTGGGTCATCCTGTTAGCCATGTGGCCAGAAACTCCTGTCTGAATTCGGATTTAGGAAAGACCCAGTGTCCTCATTCCCTGGGGCCTATAACATCAGAAATGTCTTCTCTTGTGGTTCTGGCAGCCAGACAGCTGATATCGAAGTGTCCGCGGGGCTTCTAGACACAAGGAAGATGCTTCCTTGACCTTTCAGCTTCTGGTGGCAGTGGGCAATCCTCGGCTCCATGGCTTATGGGCCACATCACCCCAATCTCTGCCTCCGTCTAATCTCTTCCTCTTCTCTGAAGGAATCTCCCTGTACTTCGATCTGGTAAAGGTACACGTGTACCTTGCTGTTAGGGATAACCCAGAATTCGCTCCTCCTACAAAGACCCTAAGGGTCTTGCCCCATCTTCTGTCATGTGACGTACTATCCACTCTTTCGATATATAAGGTAATACAGATTCCTGGGATTGGGACATGACATATCCCTGGGGACTCTACCCATTTGCTCAGTTACTGGCCAAGCATTCATTTTATGCCCACACCATGCTAGACTTCATGCTCCATTCTGGGGACACAAAGTCCCTGCCGCCCAGGGCCTATCCTGCTCATCTGTGCCCATCGAGGCATGCACCTAAGCAGGGGTGAGACTGGAAATACCTAGCAACTGCTAGAACACCAGCCCTGGAAAGAGAAGCACCTGCCATTAGCAACCCACAGAGCTTCACCTGTGACCGGGTATTAGCCTGCATCTGAGTTCAGAAAACACGCGCGTCAACGTTTCTGTGAAAGCTCGTAGACAGGAGCAATTTCCATCATCAGACCTTCCCTTGCCCTGCGAATGGTTATGATAAGTGACTGAAAATTACGACAGACATTTACTTGCTAAATTAAACTCTAAAGACAAGTTGGTAGAGACAAACACTGAACCCAGGTGCTCACAGCTTCTCATGTCCCCTGCCTGTTTCTCTCTTTTCTTCTTTCACTCCTATGTGTGCACCCAAACAGATTTCTTTACTCTTCTGGCAAGCGAATCATTGCCTGCCGTTGGCATATAGGGCAAACACAGAGGGTTTAAAGAAATTTTAAATCTAATATTAGGATGATATTTGCTGCCCTCCCGGAAAAATCATTTAATATGAAAATAAGAGGCTCATTATAATATTTTTTAAAAGTCTCTTTAGGGAAATAACGTATCAGTGGTGGGCCTATCACTAGAAGGGCATAATAAGAAATGACAGTAATGATTTATTACTCCTGCCTCACTTGCTTCCTACCACTTATTAAAATCAGAATTTCATGTAACATGGCATCCATGCAGCAGGTTATTAAAACAATTAACATTGTACTCATTATTTCAAGACCACCCCGAAGATAACAGGAATGAGAAGACGAAGCAGGCGTTTTCCCTCCAAAGAGGAGCAACAGGGAAGAGGCTTTCCTCTGTCCTCGTGGGTTAACCAATTCCGCAGAAGAGTTCTACATGAGAAGTTTCTTTTCATTACTCACTTTTAGTTTTGTCAAATATGAAAACAGAGAAAGAAAACTCTGTTTTTAGTTTATAACTAGAAATGAAATACCCGCCCCAAAAAAGCCGTACAATGATCATCTATACACTTCTCCAGCGATTTCATTGCTCTTTGTTCGTGTTCTTGGCACACCCAAAAGGGATGAGGTCATGGTAATGACGGACATTTATGGAGCACTCACTGTATACCAAGCTGTCTTCTAAATGCTGAATGTGTGTCAATTCAATTCCTCCTCACAAGGGCGCTCAGAGGCGGTCCCGATATTACTTACCATGGCTGTTGGTAGATAAAGAAACCGAAACAGAGAGTGAGAAATTTGCCCGAGGTCACACAGCTAGTGAGTGGGAGAGCCTAGTCTGGAACTCAGGTACTTGGTCCCCACAGACCCTTCAAGTGCGGGTTCTCTACCCCAACACTTGCTTTCCCCATGACACGACCGGGAAACCACCTGACCTTACCATCAGGTAGAATAGTATTCATCGTATACCTATTAGGGGTGGACAGATAGGTTATCTCCTTGACCCCAGATCCAGTAACAGGTGCAGAGGGGCAAGTCACAGATTCAGTCAGGACTGTGTTAGTGTGACAAGACAGAAGCCAAGTCAGATGAGCTTGTGGGGGGAACAACGGGGAAGCTTGTGGGCTCAGTCCACAATGGAGTGGATCCAGGGACTGGTCCCTGTCAGGAGACTCGTCGTTCCCTGCCTCTTCCCGAGTCCTTCCCCCAGTGTGGTGCCTCTTTATTCTTCACACCCTCCTCCAGCGGCAGGAAGGTGGGACTGGCATGCGGTTACAGGTCTTTAGCATTTCAACTTCGTGCCCCCCACCCCAGAATAAGAAGTTCCCTCCCAGTAGCCACATGCAGCCCCGAGGGAAGGTCCCTGGGTGGCCTGGTGATGTTCTTGAGTTCTGAGTTAATGATTTTCAGAGCACATTATCCCTAAATGAAATTATCTCCTTGTATAGGAAGTACACTAGATTACACCAGAATGCGATCTCGGTGAGGACAGGCACTGGGACAAGCCCATTCCCTGCTGGATATCCCGAAGGCCTGCAGACGTGTCTGTGCTGGGAGGCACTGGGCAGAGTGGGGATGCAGGATACCAGAACAGCAACAAAGTCTTCCCCACGGCGGCTCCCTCCCTTCAGGCTGTGTCATCTCTACCCTGGTCTGTTGGAACTCAGGGTCACAAGCCATAGCCAAGTTGTATAAGGGAAAGAGCAGACTGCTTGTGTCCAGAAAAACCCGGTTGCGTGCTTGGTCCTGGTCCCCCGGCTCTGTGACCTCCGAGCAGGTCAGGACACGTCTCTGAGCTGCACTTTGCTCAGCTCTTCCGTAAGGCCACTACCCCTGCCCTGCTCACCTCACAGGGCTGCAGCCGGGGAGGAACCACATTGTCTCAAAGCGTACAAGGCAGGCCGAGCAAGCTCTTCCCACTCACCCTCTGGGATCTCCTTTGAGGACACATGCAAACTCAGCTCATCGGAACCACTGTGGGGCCCTCATGTCTTCAACACCTGCCTTTGTTCATGCTTCTTCCTCTGCTTTTAGAATCCTTCAACCCTCTTGTCCCTTTATCTAGACACCCAGAAGGTATAGCACATTTCAAGTCTGCATCTTCAGCAAAGCACGTCCCGATTCCCTAAATTTGAAATGATCTCACTGTCCATTCAATTGCCACAGCCCCTCATCTGTGCATCTCCAGAAACATAAAAGTAAAGATCTGCTGTCACCTCATTATTTCACAAGAAGCCCAGGGAAGGAAGTGACATTGGCTAAGAACTGCCAGCACCTTGTGGCCGGCTCTGTTCCTTCTGATTACCCCAGGACTCACTGGAACACAGGGGCGTCCGGGAGGCGATCTCACTGCAGGCCTTCCCACCAACTCACTCAGTGAAGGTCGAGCCTTGAGCTGCTCACTTTTGGTCTCCCCAGCCACCTTACTCTCCTGTGCTAACATTTTTATCCCTCATCCTTGGAGAGCTGGCTTCCACTTCTTTTTCTTTTTTTTCAATCACTTTCTGACACACCTTCACAATTCAAACAAAAACAAAATGTTAAGTGAGTTAACTTCTTCCCGAAGGAAAATGTGGCATCTTCTTCTGTACTTTAACCCATAGACACTAAAGATATTTAAATTTTCATTAACTTTCTCTTCTGTGTTTCAGAAGTTTAATTCAGTGGAAGACATCATCGAACACTACAAGTATTTTCCCATCGTACTAATTGACGGGAGAGACAAAACCGGAATCCACAGGGAGCAATGCTACCTGACTCGGCCCCCTCCTTTCAGCAGGTGCTTCTCACCCTGGTAGTCGGGGTTTTGTTTTCTCTGCAGTTCACTGGCTCCAATACCTCTACCCACTTTTCATTTATTTCATTTTTTATAATAATATTTTTTATTATATTATGTTAGTCACCATACAGTACATCCCTGGTTTTCCATGTAAAGTTCGATGATTCATTAGTTGCGTATAACACCCAGTGCACCATGCAATACGTGCCTTTATTTCAAAAGATGATATCCTGTGGCTTTGAGGGATCACTTCTTTGACCCGAGAAAAGAAAAACATTCTATGATGGAAATTGGAAAATCGATCTCGGTTTTGCAAGTTCAAACCACAGAAGAAATATTGATAAGAAGCAAAAATAAAAACAGGCTTTTACAAAATATTTTCTGAAGAGGAAACTATAAACGTGGTCACCACGCTTCCAGATGAGAAATAAAGGTGACAAGAAGCTTTGCTTAGATGTTTACAGCTAGCACAGGACAAATCTATGTGAGACGCCCGAATCATAAAGGACCTGGTCCTGCCTTCATTTCAGAAGTGGTAGGACCTGTGAAGGTACAATGTTTTTGAGATTCCTTATGCTGAAGATATTGCTGAATGTAAGCTCTATTTTATTTGTAATCCTGGAAACTCAGTTGTAGGGAAGGAATGTAGCAGAAAAGGAGAGTGTTTGCAAATATCACCTGTAAGACAGAAATCAGAAATGCTTTTACTCCAAGGTGAAAGGGCCGTGGGTGCAGTCTCCAGGACTCTTTTGAGTGGCTTTAAGACAAATGCAATTAGCAGATTTGTAGTAAGGGAGTAAGCCTAAGTCTGAGTGAAGGTAATTTTTTAATTCCAATTGTGAACTTCCCTTTGAAGGAGGAGATAGTATCCTCAGATTAGCGCTACTTTGAAGGAACATTGCACGCTTCCTGATACTGTGCTCTCCTAAAGCTAGGAGGATTTTATTTTATTCCTATTTTACAATACAAATGAGGAATAAGAGGGTCGAGGAGGTTAGTGGTCTCACTCAGTGTAAGAAGGGAGCCCTCATCTTTACCCACTTTGCCTGGCTCCATCCAAGTAAACCTTCCCAGGTACATTCCCTGTGGAATGTAACCAGCAAGTTGAAAAGCTAAATTAAAGGGAGAGACACCATTTGAAAATACAGATTTACCTGCACTGAAATACATAAATAAATAAAACTCTTTAGTGGAGTAAGTCTTAAAAAAGAGAGAGAGTGAGTTCTGGTTGAAATCAATCTACATAGTGACTTCAGATGTTACCAAAGCCTACCAAAGGGAGAGCCTTTGGACTGTGACGTGGTCCGGCCCCTCTGAGAGGAGAGCGAGAAGGAGGGAGATGTGAGTAAGAAAACAACCCAGCTGAGATGCAGCTCTGGGAGAGTCCCGGCCAGCCTGCTGGTATGACCCAGAGCAAAGCCTGCTCATGGAGGACAGAGTCCCACGCGAGGCAGAAAGGGCTAGGTCTTAGTACATACAACGTCATGTAAGTCATTCCCAAAGGCTTTCCGGGAAAACACGACCTTCGGATGCTATGGGAGATCCAGAAGATGCTGCAGAGGGAGGCCATCGGATAACTCACTCATCAGCCAAGTTCCTCTTTCGAGGGAAGGCCAAGTGGCCCACCTCCATGCCTGTCACAGTGACTCTGGTTTTGTGTTGATTGTAATAGGGACTTATTGCTCATAAATAGATTACTGAAGAATAGGAATATACATATTTTAATTGTACTTGATTCTCACAACAGTTCTGCAAAGAAGGCAGGACAGGTATTCTGAATCCACTGTATGATTGAGGACCCTGTGTCTCCTTGGCCTAAATCTTATGGTCATATAGTCATGGCTGAACCAACATCTTCAGACAGAATTCTATTCAGTGTCTAGCTGCTTATTGGATCTGTAATTGAAAAAGTTCAATGATTTGGGTTTCGCTTGCCCAAATTCCAAAGGGGTTTAATCCCTCTTCAACTAGTATTTCATTTTCAATGAAAAAGTGTCACTTGATTCCTAGTTGCCAGAGTAGTGAAATCTTAGCTTTATCTGATTATAGCATCTATGCATTCAAGACGTTTCTTGTTGACTAAGTAACTATCATTCTAGCTCAATTTCTATATTCCTCATCTTTAGTAATACCTTGCTATGAGCACTTGCTATGAGCATAGCCTTGCTATGAATGCATATGCATTCATTGCGAGGCACTCTTGAGGACGCTGGAATTATAGTGGTGAATTAAGTAGAAGAAACAGACAATGAAAAAGTACCCAACAAATAAGATAATCTATCTTACTGTATTTCCATTTGAACACTTATCACTGAGTGCTTGTCAGTGAGGCCAACATTAGACATTTTGATGAAGCTTATTTGAGATGTTTTTTTAAAGTTCTGTACCAGAAAATTTTAAATTTTTCCAAATTTACTTAACGGAAAATTCCCCCACTTGGGTATACGTGTGTGGGAGAGGATGTGGGTGTGTGGGGGTGTGTTTGAGTAACCACATTGTAGCTGAAATCAGTTAAATTTTCTGTGCTAATGACCAGAGAGGAACCAAATTTTACCCCACTATCAAACTTAGCCCATTGCCATGTATGTGTGTGTATACACATAGACATATTTTTTATAAAATGGTCTGTATCATAGATGACTAGCATTATATTTGTATATCCGTTTTTCTATACTAATATTCTTTCTAGCTGAGCACATTCACTTTCCTGAGTTATAGCTGTGCTAAAATAAATGAAAGCAAATATGTAATTAAATGTCATAATATCTCTGTAGCTGAGTATTAAAGAAAGGAATTCAAAATATAGTTTAATTTTGTTCATTTCATGCGCTATTAGCCTTCGAGTCCTTCTGAAGTCATAGTTAGGATAAACTTAGGACAAAATTTCTGGAATGATTTTTGACATATGAGCATTAGCCCATGCTAGATTTGGAGAATAAAGATGAAAAGACCTAATCCCTGTGATTGAGGCTTAAGAGTCTGGCAAGCAAGATACACATCCAGTTAAAATCATGCAACACAGAATAACAGATTTGCTAATTCTCTCCCTCGTGCCACCATTGCATTAGTAGGCAGAAATGGATGTGTGTGGAGGATGCAGGGAGGAAGACCTGCCCAGGGGAGATGTTCAAGCAAAGAGTTGAAGGATGGCCCTAGAACCCAAGCGTTAGAGGTACAAATACTTTGTCAGTCTATTTCTGAGTGCTCTTATCCTTAGGGCTCTATTCTCCGCCATTCTGGTCACCAGTCAAGCAAAGACTACCTAGTGAATGGGCATGTGAACAACAGAAGTGGCATCCGTGGGGAAAGGACAGATGATTAATCAAGTGGTTCTGGGGAAACTGGCTCACCATATGGGAAAAACATATAATTATGTCCCTATGGCAAATCATATACAAAAATAAATTCACCACAGATCCAATAGTTAAAGTGAAAAGAAAACTTTAAATTGAGTCTCGTAGTTTCTTCTAATAATTTCTATGGTTTGGGGATAGGAAAAGAGTTCCTAAACCACATGCAAATATGAATTATAAAGGGAAAGACTAAAAGATTCATTACACCTAAGCTTAAAATGTTTGCAAGTTAGACAAAGCCAAAGGCATTTAAACAACTTCACAGAAGTATGAGCAAAGAATATAAACAAGCAATTCACACACAAAAGAAATCTCTTAGCCCTGTAAGATGTCCAGCCCTCCTCTCATAACTGGACATTGATGGAATTGACAGAGGATGTCAAGCGACACTGTTATGGAATGGAGCTATCTTCAAGGACAAACGATGTGGAGCCTAATGGACCAGAGCAGGAGACGGAAACGTGGTTCCTCTGGTCCCCATCCCCATAACTGGACAATGGACCCACACAAGGGAGATTTTAGAGAGAATGTTTAAAGAGAGACCAGAGGCTTAATGAGTGGGAAACCCCCCTGAGAAGGGCAAGCGGGCTTCCTCTCTGCCCATGGACGGAAGCAAAATGCGCAAATGAAAGCTAGACGATTCCTCTGCGCTCACTGATGGGCTTGTTGAAGCCAAAGACAGTTAGTTATCCAGGAGCCTCCCCCAGCGTGGCCCCGGCTTCATGATCCCATGACAGCTACTTCCACAATAGTAGCCAGAGAAACATTAACCAAAATAACAATTATATAGCACTTTCCACCCAACAGATTGGTTAGAATTAAATATTTCAGATAATATCCAAAGCTGGTGAGGATCTAAAGAAGTAAAAATTCTCAACTACCGGCTGGAATGTGAATCAGTACAGCACCATGGAAAGCAATTTAAAAATAGTTAGTAAAATATAAAATGGATGGCCCGCTGCAATAAGAGTTCCAATTAAAACATGACTAAATATGAACTTAACCTTGCTCTCCCTTTCCTTCTGCCTGCCGCTCCCCTGCTTGTGCTCTCTCGCTCTCTCGCGCGCTCTATCTCAAATGAATAAATTAAGTCTTAAAAAATTCAGAAAATTGAGTAAATATCTGGAAACAAATGAAAGCAAAAAACAACATACAAAAACTAATGGGAGGAAGCAGAAGCAGTACTAAGAGGAAAGTTTACAGCAATACACATTGCATTTAAAAAGGAGAAAGATCTCAAATCAACTGTCTAACTTTACACCTCAAAGAACTAGAAAGAGAACAAGTGAAACCAAAAGTTAGCAGAAGGAGACACTATCAAGAGAACTAGAAGATAAGCCACAGACTGGGAGAAAATATTTGCAAAAGACACATTTGATAAAGAACTGCCATCCAAAATATACAAAGAACTCTTAAAACTCAACAGTAAGAAAGTAAAAAACCCAACTAAAAAATGGACCAAAGGCCCTAATGGACACCTCACCAAATAACATTTGATATCTAGATGACAACTAAACATATAAAGAGATCCTTCACATTAAATATCATAGGAGAAATGCAAATTAAAACAAGATACCGCTACACACCTATGAGAATGGCCAAAATCTGGAACAGGGTAATGCTCAATGTCGGCGAGGATCCAGAGCAACAGGAACCCCTCATATGTTGCTGGTGGGAACGCAAAACGGTACAGCCACTTTGGAAGACAGTTTTGCAGATGCGTACTCTTACCATACGATCCAGCAATCACACTTCATGGCGTTTACCTGACGGAGGTGAAAACCTGTACCTGCATAAAAACCTGCACACAGATGTTTACAGCAGCTTTATTTGTAACTACAAAAACTTGGAAGCCACCAAGATGCCTGTCAATAGGTAAACTGATAAATGAACGCTGGTACTTCCAGACAATGGAATATTATTCAGTGCTAAAAAGAAATGAGCTACCAAGCCGTGAAAATACATGGATGAAGCTCAAAGGTATATTACAAAGTAAAGGAAGCCAATCCGCGAAAGTGACCTACTGCATGATTCCAACTACATGGCATTCTGGGAAAGGCAAAACTATAGTAAAAATAAAAAAAATAAAAAAAATAAACCAGTAGTTAAGGGGTAGGGGGAAGAGAAAGATGAATAGGCAGAGCACAGAGAATTTTTAGGGCAGTGAAAATATTCTGTAAGCTATTACAATAATGGATAAATGTCATTATACATTTTTCCGAGCCCATAGAATGTATAACACCAAGAGTGAACCCTCAGGTAAACTATGGACTTCGGGTGATTATGTTGTGTCAGTGCAGGTTCATTGATGGTAACAAATGTCCCTTCCCAGTGGGTGGTGTTGAGAACAAGGGAGGCTCTGCACATGTGGGAAATCTCTGTACCTTCCTCTCAATTTTACTGTAAACTTAAAACTGCTCTTAAAAATACCGAAAAAAAGTTAAGAAGGACGTAATAAAGATTAGAGGAGAGATAAACAAAATAGAGAATGGAAAAACAAAAGGAAAAAAAAATCAGTGAAAAGGCTGACAAACTCTTGGCAAATAAACAAACCAAAAAAAAAAAAAAAAAGGAGACAGTTCCCAAATAACCGAAATTAGAAATGAAAGAGGGGACATTAAAACTGATGCTATAGAAATAAAAAAGATTATAAGAGACTACAATGAACAATTATATACCAACAAACTGAATAACCTAGAAGAAACGGATAAATTACTAGAAACATACAACCTACCAAGACCGAACCATGAAGAAATACAAAATCTGGACGAAACTATAGCCAGTAAGGAAATTAAAGCAATGATCAAAAACCTCTCAACAAAGAAAAGCCCAGGACCAGATGTCTTCACTGAAGAATTGTACCAAACCTCTAAAGAATAATTAATCCCAATCTTTCTCAAACTCTTCCAAAGAACTGAAGAGCTGGGCGCATTTCCAAACTTATCTGGGGCCAGAATTACTCTTATATCAAAACCAGACAAAGGCACAAAAAGAAAACCGCAGACCAATATCCCTGATGAATATCAATGCAAAAATCCTAATCAAAAAAAAAAAATCTTGATCAAAATACTAGCAAACTTCATGCAACAACACATTAAGAGGATTACGCACCATGAGCAAGTGGAATTTCTACTTGGAATGCAAGGACTGTACAACATACAGAAATCAGTAAATGTAATACACCATACGTTAACAGAACGAAAGGCAAAACCCACATGATCATCTCAACAGGGACAGATAAAGCTCTTGATAAAATTCAGCACCTTCTCATAATAAGAATTTCTTAAAAAGCACAACAGACAGCGGGTATAGGAGGAAACTGTCTTAACAAATGACGAGCCCACAGCTGAGTTCACACTCAACTGTAAGAGACTGAAAGCTTTCCCTCTAAGATCAGAAACAAGGCAAGGATGCCCACTCTGGCTACTATTGTTCGACATAGTCCTGGAAATCCTACACAGAGCATCATCCAAACTAGAAAGGAAGAAGGATATTTTCTCTGCTCTCAGATGACATGATCTAATATCTAGAAAACTAAAGATTTCACAGAATCAGCATGCAAAAATCAGTGGTGTTTCTATACACTAACAATGAAAAATCTGAAAAGGAAATTTAAAAACAATCCCAGTCACAATAAGATCAAAAAGAATAAAATACTTAGGAAAAAACCTAACCAGGGAGGTGAAAGACTTGTACACAAGTTAAAAACTACAAAATATTGCTAAAAGAAATCAAAGAAGATACAAATAAATGGAAAGACATCCTGTATTCCTGAATTGGAAGACTTAATATTGTTCGAACACCCATACTACCCAAAGCAATGTACAGATTCAATGTAATCCCTAACAAAATTCTAATGCCATTTTTTGCAGAAATAAAAGAAAACCATCCTAAAATTCATATGGGATCTGAAGGGATCCAGAATAGTCAAAGAAATTCTTGAAAAAGATAAAAAGAGTCGGAGGCCCCACACTTCATGATTTCAAAATATACTACAAAACAACAATAATTAAAATGGTGTAAGTACTGGCATAAAGACAGCCTTGCATATGTAACCAAATGATCTTTGACAAGGGTGCCAAAGCTACACACTGAGGAAAGGACAGTTTCTTCAACAAATGTTTGGATGTTTGTTTGGAAAACCACATATCCATATGCAAAAGAATGAAGTTGGACCCTAGCTTAGACCACATACAAAAATTAACTCAAAATGAACTACAGACCTAAACATAAGATCTAAAACGATAAACCTCTTTTTTTTTTAAGATTTTATTCATTTATTTGACAGAGAGAGAGACAGCCAGCGAGAGAGGGAACACAAGCAGGGGGAGTGGGAGAGGAAGAAACAGGCTCATAGCAGAAGAGCCTGACGTGGGGCTCGATCCCAGAATGCTGGGATCACACCGTGAGCCGAAGGCAGACGCTTAACGACTGCTCCACCCAGGCGCCCCTAAAACGATAAACCTCTTGTAAGGAAATAGAAGGGAAAACTTCAGGACATTGCATTTGACAATGATTTTTTGTATATGACATCAAAAGCACGGGCAACGTGGGATGCCTGGGTGGCTCAGTTGTTAAACGTCTGCCTTCCGCTCAGGTCATGGTCCCAGGATTCTGGGATCAAGTCCTGGGATCAAGCCCCGGCATCTGGCTCCCTGCTCAGTGGGGAGCCTGCTTGTCCCTCTCCCATTCCCTCTGCTTGTGCACTCTCTAGAGCTCTCTGTGTCAAATAAATAAATAAAATCTTAAAAAAAGAAAAAAGCACAGGTAACAAAAACAAAAGATGACAAATGGGACTACATCAAACTTAAAAACTTTGTGCAGCAAAGGAAGAACAACGGAGTGATAGGCAACCAATGGAAAGGGAGAAAATATTTGCAAACAATATATATCTGATAAGGGGTAAATATCCAGATTGTATAATGGACTCCCTACAACTCAAAACAACAACAAACAAATAAACCAGATTAAAAAATGGGTAAAGGACTTGAAGACATTTCTCCAGAGAAGATATACAAATGATGCACACAAAAAGACAGCTCAACATCACCAATCATCAGGGGAATTCAAATCGAAACCTCACACTCATTAGTATACTCATTATCACAAAACACAAAAACAATCAAACAACAGAAAATAACAGGTGCTAGAGAGGATATGGAGAAATTGGAACCCTGTGCACTGTCCATGGGACCGTAAAATGGTTCGGCTGTTGGGAAAAACAGTATGGAGTTTCCCCCAAAATATTAAAAACATAATTACCATGTGATCCAACAATCCCACTTCTTGGTATGTATCCAGAAGAACTGAAAACAGCATCTCAAAGAGATAGTCACACACCCATGTTCATTCCGGCATTATTCACAATAGTCCAGAGGTGGAAGCAATTTAAGCATCTATCAACAGATGAATGGATAAAGACAATGCGGTATATCCATACAATGGACTATTATTCCGCATTAAAAAGGAAGAAAATTCTATCATACTGTACAGCATGGATGAACCACAAGGACATTAAGTGAAAAAAGCCAGTCATAAAAACACAAATACCGCTTGAGATTCCACTTATATGAGGTATCTAAAATAGTCAAACTCTTGGAAACAGAAAGTAGAATGTGGTTACCAAGGGCTGAGGGGGAGGAGGAAATGGGGAGTTGATGTTCAGTGAGTAGAAAGTTTCAGTCTTGCAAGATGAAACGTTCTAAATATCTATTGCACAAAAATGTGCAACTAGTTAACACCATTGCACTGTGGACTTGAAACTGGTTAAGATGCTTATGTCATGTGCATTTACCAATTTTAAAAATGTAAAAAAGCAGCTGACAAAATGTGTATGTGTGTCTGTGTGTGTATCCAGCAACGTATATATAAAGGTAAGTATCTCATGATGAAGTAGGACTTATCCTAGGAATGATATGTTGGTTTACCATTTGAAAATCAATGTAATTTTCCACATTAACAAACTAAATGAGAAAAACTAATCATCCCAACAAATGCAGAGAAAACATTAGAAAATAATTTACCATTAATTTATAATAAAACTTCTAGCAAACTAGGAATAGAAGAAAATTTACTCAGTCCGATTAAGGCGATCTACAAAAACCTTCAGCTAATGTGATACTTAATGGTGAAATATTGAAAAGGAAAGAATTAAATGGCATCATTATTCCATTCTTCCCTGTTATCTGGGAAAAGCCCCTGGAAAAGATAGAAGACAGGTGATCTGATGAATTTCCTTATAAACATGAAATGGCAAACCTCTTGGCAAAGAAGCTAATGCTACTTGCTAGCAGGAAAATCTTTACCTGTGGAGTGCATTTCAAAGGATGGACAGGCTTGCTTACAGTAAACAAACCCGGAGCCAATGGATTTATGGAGCATTGCTCCCTGGAAGACGTTATATAACTATCAAAGGATAAAACAGAGATGCATTCACGATTTAATTATGTGTAAATGATGTGAACTGCACTCCTCATTTAAAAAGGCACCAGAGTATATCTGATGTCACAATAAAGGACTTGAAGAGCTCTGTCGATGGTTTTGAACCTGTTCCTGCCTCATCTGTATAATTTGACCGCTTTCACATTTCTGATTCAGGTGAATCTGCTTTGATAATCTGACCCTTGTTTTATCACAAATATGTTCACCCTGAAGTCAGGAATAGGCAAAGATGTTTGATTCCTCATTGTGCTAGAGGTTCTAGCTAGTGCAATAAGGCAAGAAAAATAACAAAGAGAAGAAGGCATAAATATAAGAAAAGAGGAGGTAAAACTGTCTTTATTCAAAGATGACATGATTGTGTACTAAAAAAATCCTACAAAATCTATAAAATAAACTACTAAAATAGTAAATTTAGCAAAGTCATAGGCTAGAAAGTTAATATACAAAAAATAATCGTATTTCTGTATCTTAGAAATTATCAATTGGAAAACAATTTTTAATTCCATTTTGAATATCATTACTATAGTTAGGAATAAACTGGATGAAAAAATGTACAGTATCTTTCAGCCAAAAGCTAGAAGCACTGCCGAGAAAACTCAAAGGAGACCCTGACAAATGGAGAGGGGCCATATTCGTGAACTGAATGAAACACTCTATATCGTTAACATGTCACTTCTCCCCACATTTATCTAAAAATCCTAGCAGACTTTTGTAGAACTTGAAGAGGTGATTATAAAATGTATATGAAATTGCAAAGGAGGTAAGTCTAGCCAAAATAGTCTTGAAAAATGAAGGACAAAGTTTGTTTGAAGATGAATAAATAAATCAATGAACTGAGTCTAGAATCCAGAAATAGTCTCATACAGGTATCATCAATTGATTTTTGGCAAAAACATCAAAGTGATTCAGTGGAGAAAGGATAATTTTTTTTCCATAAATGGTGCTGGAAAAACTAGATATCCATACGGACAAAAAACATGAACTCAATTTCACACCATATAAAACAAAACAAAAATTCAGAAATGGGTCATAGATATAAATGCAAAACCTAAAACTATAAAACTGCTAGAAGAAAACAAGAGTATACTTCAACCTTGGGTAGGCAATTTGTTATGACACCAAAAGCAAAGAACCATAAAGGAAAAAACTTAGTAAATTAGATTTCATCGAAAAAATAATAAATTGCATTTCATCAAAATTTAAACTTTCTGTTCTTCAAAAGAGACTATTAGGAAAGTCAGAGGCAAGCCCCAGGTTGGGAGAAAATATTGTATGTACATTTGAGATATATTTCATATCTAGAAAATACAAAGAACTATAGATCAATTTACAGAAGGCCTGAAGAAACGCTTCACAAAATAAAATTGGCCAATAAACATATGAACAGATGCTCCACATCAGGAGCCCTCAGAGAGATGAAAACAGTTGACTATGGTTGCCTCTGCAGAGCCAAAATAGAGAAAGGAGATGGGAAAGAAGGCAGGTGACTTCTATTTTCCATCATGAACTTTTTCATGCTATTTGACTTCCCAAAACTAGGGGGTAGGGTGTGTGTGTTAAAGCAAAAATTCAGGTTTAAAAATGAGCATGTCCTGGGGGTGCCTGGGGGCTCAGTCCAGTAAACGTCTGACTTGCACTCAGGTCAAGATCTCTGGGTCCTGGGATTGAGCTCCCTGTCCACTCCCTGCTCAGGGGGGAGTCTGCTTGTCCCTCTGCCCCTCCCCCACTCATGCGCTTGCGCTCGCTCTTAAATAAATAAATAAGTAAATAATGAGCATGCCCTATAATGTCTTATGAAGCCAATGTGTCCATCTGGTCCTGGTAGAAAGCAGTGTATCCCAAACGTTCGAATGAAGAGGCAATTCTATGAGGCGACTCCTTAGGGAGGAACAGACAAGATGAAGGAGACAAGGAATGGTGAGAGACCCAGAAACCTGCAATGGTGGGAACCTGTCCCCTTGCTCAGGGCTCACTGGACAAGGAGAGGACATGGAGCCCAGACAAACCTGGAACAGGGGAGGGAAAGACAGATGGAAGGACAGACCTGCCGCCAAACACAAAGCACTGAAATCAAGAGGGAGGTCAGGGAAAAGTACCCGCACCCCTCCTTCCAGCCCTCCAGTCTCCTGCCAGGGCCTCCACCGGCCAAACCCAACGGGAAGGCAGTGGACGGTGCAGTCTCCAGGGAACAGCATCCCAGGCCGGAGCAGTCCACCAAGGATGGAGAATGGAGGGGAGCAGACGAATGGAGAACAGCCAGCAAACCCAGCAACCCCATCTTTTTGATACCTCCTTGAGAAACTCCTGCACATTTGGGATGAGATGTGCACAAGACCTGTGCCAAGATGTTCCCTTTAGTGTTGCCTGTATCAGTGAGACGTTCTCTTCCCTGGGCAGAGGACCACACAGCCACTAAGAGGAAAGAGCTAGATTATTTATTTCAACATAAATGGGTCTCAAAAATATATGTATAATACCGTCACAGTAAATTTTGACAGCACATAAAACAATACCATGTGTTGTTCATGGGGACATACAAGACATAAAAAGTACAGATCCCGAGCGGCATGTGTGCACGTTACATACAAGATGTGGAACTGGGACGGAATAAACTACATTTCAAGAACTCTAACGTGTGCCAAGTACTGTTTTAAGCACTTTAGATGTATTGGGGTTGGGTTTTTTTTGAAGATTTATTTATTTATTTGTGGGGCAGGAGCCGAGGGAGAGGGAGAGAGAAGCCCAAGCAGACTCCCTGCTGAGTTCGGGGCCTGATGCAGGGCTCCAGCTGAAATCAAGAAAGGGCCGCTTAACAGACTGAGCCACCCAGGGGCCCCAATGTATTGCGGGGTTTTTTTAAAGACTTTATTTTTAAGTAATCTCTACATCCAACGCGGGGCTCGAACTCACAACCCCAAGATCAAGAGTCGCATGCTCCACCAACTGAACCGGCGAGGTGCCCCTAGATGCGCTCTTTCATTAAACCTTTTCAATGAGCCTTTCAGTGGCCATTATACTCCCTCATTTTTAGAAGATGGAAAGGAAGCACAGAAAGGCCAATAACCTTCTCAAGTTTCTTCATTTTCGGGGTGCCTGGGTGGCTCAGTCAGTTGAGTGGTTGAACGTCTATCTTCGGCTCGGGTCATGATCCCGGGGTCCTGGGATCGAGCCCCACACTGGGCTCCCTGCTCAGCAGGGAGTCTGCTTCTCCCTCTCCCTCTGCCTCTCCCCCCTGCTCATGTGCGCACGCTTGCTCTCTCTAATAAATAAATAAAATCTTTAAAAAAAAAATGTTCGTTTTCATTCATCCTCCCCTTTATCCAGAAAATATTTCTGAAATTCCATTTTGTGCCAAGCACTGTTCTAGGCACTCAGATGACAGTAGGGAGAAAACCATGCCCTCCTCCAGCTCTCATTGTAGTGAGGGCTGGGAGAAAGACAATAGACAGAAATTATAAAGTATAAATATTATAAAATTCAAAGTCTGTCAGAGGACATTAAGGGTCACAAAGAAATGAAATGGGCAGGGGAGACAGTAAGTGTCAGATTCTTGGCAATTCTAAATAGGGCAGGCTTTGCTAGGAGGTGGTATTTGAAGAGAAACATGAAGAAGGCGAAGACATAAGATGTGTGGATTTCTGGGGCAAGGGCAGTGCAGGCAGGGAGACAGCTTGCATTCAGGCCTGGGGCACCCACATGGCAGCGAGTTCATGGAGCAGCCAAGAGACCCGTCCCTCCTCTCTCACACGGGTTCATCCGTCCACTGACTGTCCCAAGTGTCTATAACAGTGCTCGGCACAGAAGTAGGCACTCAATCAATATTTGATGAATGAATGAATGAATGAATGAATGAACGAACGAACGAACGACTAACTAGCTGAGAGGCAGAGTAACGGGAGCGAGGTCAGAGGGGCCACAGGAGCTGTTCGGGTGGAAACTTGCCGCCCTGGGGAAGACTGACTTGGACTCTGAATGGGGTGGGAGGGCCCTGGCCAGACTCAGACACAACCCAACCCTTCAGTTTACAAGGATCCCTCTGGCTGCAGAGCTGAGCCTGTACAGACTGAAGACTGGTGAGGGAAGAAGCAAGGAAAGCAGTCAGGAGACCACCGTCATTCAAGCAGGTGATGGTGCTGTCCCAGGCTGAGAGGCAGCAATGGCACAGAGAAGTGGTCACCTATTTTGAAAGTGTGCAGATCCAGGAAGAGAGGCGCTCAGAAAGCCAAAGGTGGAGCTGGGATTCAAAGCAGGGGGTCTCAGGCACCGCCAGCCCTGGTGCTGCAGCCAAGCCGTTTTCTGAGGAATGACAGAGCAGCCTGAGGACACATGGGGGGGAGGGGGCAGCTTTAACTAAGGAGGGCCCTCGGCTCAGGGCAGTTCCACCCCGGGCGGGCCCTCTACTAATGCCGGGCTTTTGTGTGAATTAAGAGGACCCTTCAGAGTAAAAAGGACCCGATTGAGACCAGAACACCAGCTGCGCTTCACCCTACACCCGGCCCCAGCAGCTCCCTCCTCCTGGACCCCTGCAGCAAACAAGTCCCCTGATGGTCACTTTCTGGGCATGTGGGAAGGGCTAGCCTCCATGAAGTTGTGGGATTTGTCACACTAGTCATCGAAGAGGATGCTTGATCAAATCAGTCCAATTCCATACCCCATAGGATCAGCATAAAAGGTGAAAACAAACAACAACCAAAAAACCCTTATATTTCACGTGGAGGATAAATGTCAAAGGATACCTAAGAAAACGCTAATGGAAAAAAAAATGCATAGTGGGGAAGGGGTGAGGAGGCAATCATGCCTTGCCAGATTTTTTTTTTAACATAAAGCCACCGTAACTGAAACATACTAGAAATTCACAAGTAGGAACTCTAAAGTGTGGCCAAGGTGGTATTACAAGTCAGTGGGAAAAGGGTGGTTCCTTTAAATACAGATTGCTGCATCCAAAACTGCCTATCAAATGGCGGGGGGGAGGGGGGGGGGCAGATTATTCCTTTTATCTACAGAAAAAAGTAATTTTCATGAGAATGAAATCTTTACAGATAAAAAATACATAACAATATATAACAATAACTACTTAGAAAATATGAAATGAAATGCAAATATGGGTATGCTCTTGGCATTTGTGGCAGTGTGTGTCTGGGGGATTTCTTAAGCAAGAGAGGACAATCAAAAAAAAGGAAAATGAAACATTTGATGATGGAAGTATTTCAATATGACAAAAAGATGATAAAATCGGAAAGAACAGAGTGCGAAAAATCTCTGACGCATGTATGTCAGATAAAAGATTCTTATATATGCTACTTCCGTAACTCCCATAAATTGACAATACAAGGGCAAACAGTCCAGTTGAAAAATAATCAAAGGATAAAAATAGCCATTTGATAGACGGGGAAATCCTGATGCTCACAGACAAATGAAAAGGAGCTCAACTTCACAATTATCAGGGAAATGCCAATTAAAGTAACAATGAGTTCACATGTTTTTCACCCAACAGGTGGCAAAAAGTTCAGAAGAATGTTACACTCAGTCCTAGCAGGGGGTCAAGGGGACCCAAAGCCAAGCCGGAGGTTCTATAAATTATTAATAACAGTGGGCACTGGAATTACTGCAGGGCTTAGGAAATTAACCTGGCAAGCTCTGTTTAAATCAATCAATCAATCTTTCTACTCAGCAATTCTAATTTTAGAAATCCACCCTATAGAATTAAAAGTAGAGTAATTCATTATGTTCTAAAAATCAAGTATCATGTTTTGGTTAGAGAATAAAATTTGTTCAAAATACAGATGACCATGCAATGCACATTCTGTAGCACTGGAAACACAGTTTTCGTGACTGGCTACCTATAATTTTCTCATGTTTATTTGTAAATGATAAGAAAGATTTTCAGGCAGGTATTTGCAAGCACTTGTCTGCAAATAACACATCCCCACGATAGGGGGGAGGTGTCTTTATTTCCAATAAATGTAAAGCCAAATTGGATATTATAATACTGGATATAATTTTCTGTTTTTATTATTTTTAATTACTTGAGGAATTTTGATACTGATCGGCATCCTGCCGGGGAGAACGACATGCCCATGCCGGCTGAGTACCTGATTCTGATACGCACATCAAACCTTCAGGAACCACGATATGCACACAGAGCTCTCAAAGCAGTCTATTTAAAGAAAGAAGAGAAGATACATCACCCTTCTGCTGTAAGGTTCCAATAAAAACAGCGAGAGCCTCGTACTTACAGTAGGAGCTGCAATGGCCCTCACTTTATATCTGGGGGGGGTTTGAAGGGGTGGGGATGGAGACGACTCGTATTTCTTCTGCAGACTTCTCATTCTGAGCTGTTGCTCCTGCTGATTTGAATTTGTAGATCATCCAACAGATACTGTTCATTTTTCAAATCAGGTTGGCTCATGTTTTGCCCATTTCCATCCTTTACTGTCCCAAACAACGGATTAGTTCCTATTAGGTTTTTCTGCGAGTGACAGCAAATCCAAAATGAAGTCAGGGGTTCGGCAGTAGACGGCAGGTGCGGCAGCTCTGTGATTATCAGGGACCCAGGTTCATTCTTCTACTTTGTTGTTCTACCACCCTCACCACCTGATCCATGGTGGCTAAGCAAGCCCCAGTCATTACTTCTTCATTCCTTTATTTAAGCCAGCAGAATGAAGAAGGGGCAAAGAATTGTAAGTCCCTTCCTTTGAGAACACTTGTGGATGTTATGTTATATAAATAGGTCTATTTATTTCCCATTGACTAGAATCCGGTGACATGATCACACCTAGCTACAAGCAAGACTTGAAAATTTGGTCTTTCTTTCTGAGAGCTTCTCGTTGGAAGTTTAAGAGTACTCAGTTAAGCCAAGCTCTCCTTTTTGCCTTGGCGACATCAGCTGGTGGCTGCTTGGTCAGCCTGGCTGATGACAAGGAGCCACGTTCTTGGCAATCTACGGTGGACGTATGGCATAAACGAAAAATAAATCAATGTCTTTTTAAACCACTGAGATTTGGGGGTTGTTTATTGCTACAATGTAACCTAGCCCATCCAAACTGATGCAATAACTAAATCACCTGGGGCTGTCAATCTGAGCATCTCTTTCAGTCTTCTACAGAGTTAACTCATCTCGGTTTCAGATACTGTTATTATCCCCATCATTTCCCAGATGAGAAAATTTAGAGATGAATGAGTACAGGAAGAGTTAAGTGTCAATATTCGGACCTGGGGATTCCAAGTCTGCTTTCAGCTCTGGCCACTCACACCAAGATAGTAGGCACTCAACTATCCTAGGTGTCTCTCCTTAGGTGAACAAGACAGATCAATAACTTATTTCGTTGTGTAGGAGAATGAGAAGACCCAAGTAAACAAATAATAAATGATTTCAGTTTCTTGTAAAGAACATAAGCACAAGGATGTGCTAGAGTGCAGGGAGGTGATGGCGATGGGAGATCAAATCGTTAGAAAGGCCTCTAAGAAGGGGGTTTTTGAGTTGAGAGGAGAAAGCTGAGGATTTCCCAGACAGAAGGAACATGTGCTAGGGTCCTCGGACAAGAAAAGTCCAGTGCATCAGCGCTCCAGAGGGAGCAAGCATGGCAGGGCACGGGAATGAGAAGGGAGGAAGGGATGCTGTCTGAGGTCAGGTCCTATAGGACTGGAGGGTCCTGCAAAAACTCTTCCACTGGGGAGTGGCTCCATCCCATTTGCTTTGTGGAAGGAGCACTCTGGAAGCTTCAGCAGGGATGAGCGTGGAAGCAGGGGGGTGAAGCAGAAGGCTATCATGGCAGCCTAGAGCTATCTGCCTCAAAGGACCAGGTGTTCCCCCCGCCCCCATCCTTTATCAACACACAAGCGTCGGCTGCATGCAGCTAGAATGCAGCCTGAGCCAGAGTGACATGAGTTAGAGTGCACCCCACCCGAATTCCCCTACCTTGTTCCTCGGATCCCGCGCTGGAATGCCAAAGCTGTGTCCGATTGCGATGAACGTTCTAAACGCTCCTCTCCCTTTTTGTACTCCCTTTTGTACCTCCCTCGGGAACCTCTTCGGCGAGGGCCCTGTCCTATGCAGGCTTTGGCTACCCCTGGTCCGAGCAAGGGACGCTGGCGGCGCAGGCCGGCTTGGTCTTGGAAGCCGGGTCTGTTCCGGGCCTGGCATATGCTAACCCTGGCGCGTCAGCCCTGAACAAAATAGCCATAATACGGACACGTGCGCTGGTGGAACTTACAGCCCAGAGGCGGGGGCGCACACTTACTTGTCAGTCTAAGAAAATATGAAGAGTGGGAGGCTGTGAATCATCAGGAACCCCTTTGACCCCACTCTTCCGGATCCCCTGGTAAGCATTTGCCTTTGGTTAAATACCAACTTTGCAAACGCCGGTCGCCAGAGCGCACGCGGCTGGGCCGGGAGTCCTCCGTTATCTCGCCAGCGCGGCGAGTCCAGCCCCCGCCACTCCCGCGGCCTAAGAAAAACAAAAGCAAAGCAGCACACCTCGAAGAAGAGAGTCGAGAGGGAGGGTGCGCCACGGGCTGGGGGCCCCCAGGTTGCAGTGCCCGCCGCCAGGTGAGCGCTGACATGCCGCCCGCGCCGGGTAGAGCTCTACAAGCGCGTAACACGCGGGGCCGGCCGCGCAGCGACGCCACAGGCCCCCGGCGGTACTACAGCTCCCGCGCTCGCCGCAGAGGGGGGCGGGTGCGGGGAGGCGTAGAGGCTGCCTCGAGTGGCTCTACTGGCCGCGCATGCCCGGTGCACTGCTCCGGGCTCCGGCTGCCCTACAGCGCGGTCGCCCACGGCTCCAGAGGCGGCTGAGCAGGGCGAGTGCCCCCCGCAGCCCTGGGGAAGGACGCAGCGCCGCCAAATGGCATAGGGTGTCTGGAACCCGAGCCTAGTCTCAGGCGCGCTCCTCCGCCCCCTTTTGAGTTGATAAAACCATCTCAGAGACGGGCAGTAACTTGCCCAAGGTCACACAGCCTGTACCAAATAGTAACGGGATTGGGATTCAGACTCCGCAGCCTCCACCCTCTGCGTCCCAGGAAAGGGAGAAGCACTGAATTTGAGTATCTTGGTAGTCCTATACGACCTTGTGGACCCTGAGCAAAGAGGCCTTTTTCCCTCTTTCACAGGTGAGCAAAGTCTCAAAGAAGTTACTAGACATTTCTGAAATATTTTAAACAAACGAAAAAAGCCACTTCCTAGGGTCTCTGTTTATGCGCAGTCTTGAAATGCCAGAGATTTGCATGTCTTTGCCCGCCTCTGCCTCCTCCCCCCCCCCCCCCCCCACTCCCGCAACTAGTCCGAAGTTCCAGACCTAGATGTTAGAGACCTGGCCCTTTTCTGAGGCACACTGAGGTCAAGTCCCTTACTCTGAGCCACAGGGTCCTCACTGGCAGAATCCTCGTAAATGGCTCCCTAAGATCACAATGTGTAGATGCCCAGGATGTCCTTCCTTCTCTCCTTCAAACATGCACAACTCTGCCCATCTCAGGGTCTTTGCACATGCTCTTACCCTATGTGTGAAGCTCTTTTCCATCTTCCCACGCTGGATCTTACTCACGGCTTAGAGCTCATCTTCAAAGTCCCCTTCACTGAGCCTTCTTGATCATCCTTTCTCTTGCTTTGGACTCCTTTCCACACCACACTACCCAGTTTTTCCTCTCTGACCTCTAGCCCTCTCTAATATTAATTATATATCCCATTGTCTGAGGTCCACCACCCCCAGCAACATGAATGCTCCCTGAAGGGGGCTGATTTTGTTCCTCAAGTACTCTATCCTCAGCACCTAGCTTGTGTCTGCACTAAATAGGCACTCAGTAAATGTTTGTTGAATGAATAAGTAAATGAATGGACATCTCCCAACCCTTATCCTCAATGACTGGTTTTGTTCACATGTCTTCCCTCCTCTCTCCTACTCATCAGGCAATCATATCCAGCAGCCTGTATTAGTTTCTTAGGGCTGCTGTAACAGAAATTTATTGTCTCACAGTTCTAGAGGCGAGAAGTGTAAAATCAAGGTATCAGCAGGGCCGTGCTCCCTGGGAATGCTACAGGGAGAGATCTTTTCTTGCCCTTCCCAGCTTCCAACAGCCCCAGGCGTTCCTTGGCTTGTGGCGACATAACCCCACATTGGCCTTGTCTTTGCATGGCCTTTTCTCCCTGTGTTTCTCTGTATCTTTACATGGCATTTGCCTCTCTGAATTTCATTTTTAAGGACACCCATCACATTGGATTAGGGCCCACCTAATGACTTCATTTTAACTATGTCTGCAAAGACCCTATTTCCAGATAGGTTCACACCCACAAGTGTGAATTTGCATTTACATTCACTGGGGACTAGGGCTTTAACATATCTTTTCTAGGGACGTAATTCAACCTATAGCAGAGGTGATCTATGGAACACAGAAAAAGGCTTTAGGCTAACAAAGCAGGATGGGGAAGAAGACCCAGGAGCAGCCGTAAATGTCTGACATGTGCCCTGGTTGAAGGTCCAGAAATAACATTTCCAGGTGAACTCTCCCTGCATTAAAGAAGGGACAATATGTCAACTTAACGGGTTTCTATGGGAGTGGTCTCTATTCCTTCTTGTTCCTTTTCCAAGCTGTAAACACCCCCACTTGCAGACCCTCCACAAAGCATTTTATCTGACTGAATGTGGGCTTCTGAGAAATGTAAATCTGTCAGGGACTGCGCTAAGCCTTGACCTGCTTTCTCTTGTTTCATGTAGACAACTGGCCCGTGAGCTAGGTCCTACTGTTCGCTGAATTTTACATGAGAAGCTGAGGTTCACACAGGTCAGGGAGCAGGCTCACAGCTTCTTCGTGCCTGAGCTGGGATTTATCACCAGCTCTACCGAACTCCAGAAAAATTGCCAGGAAAGCCAGAGGTACCCTTTCATCAATTCTGTGTGACTCAAGAGGGCAGAATTGCAATGCATGAGCAGAAGTTACAAGGAAGGGCAACAATCCAGCTACATTTTAGGAAAAATTCTCTAATGCTTAGACTTCTGATTCTCCAATACTTAGAATTAACTGATTTAGCTGTTTCTGCCACTAGTGATTTCTAGGCAGTGCCCAGTTTAGATTCTCAGTGTTCTTCCCAAGCCCACCCCACTCTTGAGGGAGACAGAACTCTTTGTACATAAATCGGTTTTTCTGAGAAAAGGTCCACTAGATTTTCTGAGCCACAGGAGATAGAGGACCAGGAGGCTCCCTTATGAGGAATGAAGGTTGGGTCTTGCAGCAAAGAGCAGGGGGAAGAAATTGTTGTTGGTGATCGGTCTCTGGGTTGACATTCTCTCTGCCCAGCTCTTGCTGTTTCTTTGGTGGGCATTTCTGCCTCGCTGCTGGCCGTGGGCGACACTGTCTTCCTGAACTCCACTTCTCTGTACTGAAGAACTGCCCCCAGTGCTGCATCTCCTCCCTGCTTCTGGCCAATGTCCATGCACCCTGACCTCTGGCCTCCAACAGGAAGGTGTTGGAAACCAGCCATGCTCCTTCCGGAGCTTTGAAATAAACTTTCAGCTGTTACTCCTGGAGAAACTGCGCTTCCCGGTGACACTGCTCCCTGCCAGTCTGCCGTTCTTAGGGAGTACTTTTATCTTGTAGGGAGCAGCTTCTGAGTCTCTGATTATTGGGACTGGCCCCCTTCTCTCCTCAGAGAGGGGTATATTCTAGGTGCACTTTCTTTCCGGAAGGTCAAAAGTGAGAGTGTGATGGGATTGCAGCGAGGTTCCCAGAAAATGGTATTGAAGTCCAAGTAGCAGGAGAAAACACTGGCATTAAATGAGCCCACACCGTCTCCAGACTCTCCCAACAATCATTGTCTCGCCTGGCCCTCGACAACCACCTACGTGATAGATGAGACTCTGGGCTTCAGCTATGGTCTTCCTCGCCTTTCGTAATGGCAACTCCGAGCCTCAGAGAGGACAGGCGATTAGGGGACTTCCTTGCCCACGGTCCAGAAGCTAAAATGCAAAAGAGTCCGGGAGAGTCGGGATTCGAACCCGACTCAAGGCCGTGGCATTGCTGCTTTCAAAAGTGGAAGAATATGGAGGCTGAAGAGCTGAGCTCCTTTTCTCTCTCGCCCTCCCTCACTCGCTGCTGGACTTCAAGCTCCACGCGGGCAGCGAGCTACTGCGTCCTCGGCTTGCACCCAGTACCAGCACACAGCGGGCGTTCACGAACGGTCCTCCCGGGCGACAATGGAAGGATATCGGTTCCCCTTTTGCAGGAGGCTCCTGAACTTGCGGGCACCCAGGCGGAGCACGGCCACTGCATGCAGCTCGAGCTCGAAGCCCAGCACCCGGACCGAGACGCTTCTCGGGCTCCCGGGGACGCGGAGACCCGGCGGGAGCAGGCGCAGCCTTGGGGACCACTGGCGCCAGCCGCGCCGCAGCCGAGCCGCCGCGCCGCACTGCGCACGCGCTGCGCCGGCCCGACTCCGCCCCCCCGAGTAGGGACCTACAGCGGGCGCGGCGGCGGCGGAGGCGGCGGCGGCTTGCGGCCGGCGGTGTAGACGCCCCTTCCCGGGAGCCGGGACCCGCCGGCCGGGTGAGTGGCTGAGCCGGAGGGCGAGGGCCCCGGGTTCACGCGCGGGACAGGCGGGCCGGGGCGCCGAGGGGGCTGCGGGAGCGGCGCGGGGCGGGGGGGCCTGACGAGGCCGCGCCAGGACGGGGCGGGCAGTCCGGGGCCGGGTCGTGCGGGCCGCGGCCCCGCGTGCCTCGCGGCAGACCGGCCGGCCGGCATCGTGGCGCGAAAGCCCCGGGGCGGGCCGGGGGCGGGGCCGGGCCGGGGGCTGCCCAGACCCGGGGGCCGGGGCGGCGGCGGGGTGCGGGCCCTTTGTGCCGCCGCGACCCCGCAGGCTCGCCCCCCGCGCGCCGGTCGCGACTCACGGCGGCGGCGTGCGGGCTGCTGGGCCGCGGGTGTGGAGCCGCCGAGCCGGCCTCCTCCGCCCGCCCCCAGCGTTTTAAATGATGCATCTCCTGCGAGGATTTCTACCGGTCGGCTCCGAGCAGGAAGTGTCGTCAGGAGGCCATTTTTAAAGCCTCCTGCGGGCCTCGGAGGTAAGCGTTGACGTGGTGTGACTCTCAGTAGTTAGAGGAGACCCCGAGGCCCCGCCACGGCCGGGCCGGCCCCGGGAGCCCACGCACTAAGCCCCTGCGCCAGCGCCTCCCTTGCTAGCCCCAAGCTGTTAGATGTGGATTCGCTGGGATACCGTGTACCATCGGTGTGAGAGTGCCAACAATAAACTTGAAAACCGGACTGGCATTGTCTTTCCTTGGGAGTTTCGCGGCGTGTGCCCCGGGATGGGCTTGTCCACGGAGGACCTGTGCATCTTTTGCCGGGGAGGGCAGGCGGGGGAGGGTGGATGGTGAAGGTTTGACTTACTCCGGTGCTGATGGCAGCCTTTGTGGGACCTCCCCATCCCAGCTGCCCTTTTTATCTTGCGATCTTGGGTTGTTGGGCAGTTTCAGGCAGGGTGCCTAAGAGTGAATATGTCTTCACCGGAAAGGGAAACCAAAGGAGAGAAAGAAAGAGAACACTTAAGTCCCTCTACGTAAATGTACCGCATTAAAATAACGCTGACTTTAGCAACTGGGATAATGAACAATTAGCCTAACACTAAACGAGTTAAAAAGTGAAATAGCACTTTGGCCTGTTTTAAATAAAAGTCTGCACAGCTAAACTGTAATGTTGTATTACAGCCTTTAAGGATTGTATCTGTTAAGTTTAGAACTGAAGTCACCAAGAGTAAGACAGCCATGGTCTCCAGGAGCTTGCAGTGCTTTCCTAGAGGAAAGGAGAGAGAATAGGAATGTATGCCTTTATCTTTCTCTGAGTCACGGATGCAAAGTTCAGCCTAGCCGGTAATGTGTGTACACAACAGGAGATACTGGCAGAGGGTTCTTAAAGCCCAGCAAATGTTGTTTAGAAACCAGTATCATATAGTCTCTTCAGCATGCAAGGAGAATGTTAGGCTGTTTTAATTGTCTGATATCGGTGTTCTCTTTCACCTAGGATGCACTTTTTAAAATTATTTTTTATCCTAGATGTAGTATAGCCTTGAAAAATAACCCTTTTGTATGTATCTGGTTTTGTTATGCTGATAACATTCATTACAAATGCATTTTGAAAACAGACAAAGGAGGGCATTATTTTACTGAGCCTCCTTTCTGATATTATGTCAAACCAATGTAGATTTTTAAAAATTCATTGATACCAATTAAAAAAAAAAAAAACACCATGATTTCCCCTGGTGTATTTGCCTCTAAGTAAGAGGATTCGGGCCAGTTTTGGGGCAAGAGGAAGAACAAAGAACATTTTTATGATTGTTGCCATGAAGGCTGACATTTCATTCATTCACTCATTTATTCATTCATTCCTTCAACCAATATGTATTGCGTGCCTCCTGTGCCAAGCGCTATGCTGTTGACTGATAAACAAGGTCCTCACAGCGAGGCTTCCCAGTCTTGATTGTTCCCAAGCTGCCTGGGGTAGACTGCATTTTCTTTGTTCACATATGCCAACCCAGCCAATTGCAATTTCCAGAATCCATGCTTGGAATGAAGGGTCCAGAGATTGTGTAATCCAGATGTCCTCGTGGAGTGGGGGTGGTGAGGCAGCAGAATCACCTGGGAAGAATTGTCTCAGCCCATCTCAGGAAAAGGGCAGTCTGATTTATTAGGTCACCGGAGTCCTAGGAAACCTTTTCTTCCTTTCTATTTTAAGCTCCTGTGTTACCTTGCCACACATCGCTGCTTGAGAAGCATCTTGGGGGCTCATTCTCTTTATTTTCTAGAAGAAAATTCTTGGGGCCACCAAGGCTGCACAGACCCAGGACTTGCATCCAGGTGCCTGGCTTCTGCTGCGGGGCATTTTGTGCGGTGCCTGGCAGCCTCGAAGGGTCCTGAATGTAGAAGCCTATGCCAGGGCCTGCAGGTGTGAGGCCAGAAGGGGCTTGGTGCCTGAGAAGACAAGGACTGAAAGAAGGAGGAGCCCTGGAACTTGCCACGCTTTTGACTCATCTGCAGCTCGACGGTACCAGGCCAGAAGTAAGAACAGAACTTGAGTGACAGCAGGTGCTGTGACTTTAGTTCACAGTCTCGCACAGCCTGTAGGAGAAAGCAAAAGAATTTAGATTAGACACCAGCTGACTAACTCCATGACCTGGGAAAAGACACATAGCCTCTCCAGCCCTGTTATCTTAGAAGCAGCAGAGAATTGAAGGTGTACTTTGAGGAATATTGAGGTAAAGTATGACTGTGCCTCTGCAGGCGCCCGGCACCCCATCCACCTGACTTCCGTCAAGATGCTCCAGGATTGCCAAACACACAGCCACTGAGAGCGCCCCAATCAGGTCAGCGGTACGGTGTTTACCGCCTCACTGAAACCCCCCATTCACCACTGCTCTCCGTCTGCCGTTACACTCCCTAAAGACAGCAGCCTGTGCAGGTGTGGGGGTAAAACAGTCCTGGCTTGTGCTCATTGTCCTCGCACCCTGCCAGGCACAATGCCAGGAACATTTACGTTTCCAAGAATCTACAAGGTGGTTACTGTCATTACACGCTTTACAGAGAGTATCAGTGATGACATTTCCAAGGTCAGTTGGCTAAGCAAGGGTAGGACCCAGAGTCCACTTGCCCAATCACCCTGCTACCCTCTAAGGCAGTGACCTTGCCCCCCTCCCAGTACCCTTGGCTGGGATGGGTATATAAAAGATTACACAACGACGTTCATAATACCTTGCTATTCCCACACACTCCTCTGTGCCTGTAATGTCAGGTAGTGGTTCTTAACCTTGGCTGTCTATTAGATTTACCTGGAAAGATTTTTAAAACTCCCCGAGCCTCCCCCACACACAGTGGGGCCCAGGCATCGTTACTCTGAAAGCTCTCCAGGCAATCCTAGTATGCAGTAGGGTGACCATCCCAGGGACCTCCTTCAAAAACAAGTTCAACATCCTGGGCATATTATGTTATGACAAGTTGGTCGCCCTAACGCAGCCAAGGTGAATAATCACTAGTGTAGTCGGAGATATTTCTTCTGTGTTTGATTATACTTTTTATTAAACCCTTAATCCATTTCATCTACAAAATTTGGTTTTTCTATAAACCAGAACAAGGTGGTGAGGCAATACAAAGCTATATGTACCCTTCATTTTTGTCACCTTTAGGGACCTGAAGTCCCTAGGTGTGTTCAGTAACACACAATTTTGTAATGTTGCTTGTAATACTACTTTGGTTTTTGCCGTGTATTTTTTTTAATGCTAACAAGAGCATAATTTCCCCTTAACTTTTTTTTTCCCCCACATAGAGAACAGTAAGTTTTATGCTTTAAAACTCTGTCACTGGTCACTGGTCATATTCTTTCGTTGAAAGGTCTTCTCTTAAACTGTATATATATATATATATATATATATATATGTAATAACTTATTTTGTTTTCTGATATAGTGTCAGTTGAAGTGTTTGACAGTGTCAAGTCTGTCTGCGAATAGCTCCTTTGTAGATGGGGCTGAGGAGGAGATCCTGGCCTCCAGTCCCCTGAGAACCTCCTGCTGCGAGGCCTTTATCTCATCTGGCTGACTTGTTAAGCTAAGAGTTTCTGCTTCTCAGGAGTTTCCCGGACTCTTCTCTTCACAGGAGTCTTAGAGAAACAGGTTGACGTATTTCTTCACGGAACGTGCACTGTTTGCCAAGCGTAAGGCTACTGCTGTCTGCCCATACCTCTTCCTCACATCAGCGTGTAAAGGCGTTATTATTCCCGCTTTACGAAGTGAGAAAACCGAGGCTCAGGGGAGGTTAACAGATCCAGAATTACACAGTTATTAAGTCCAAAACCTAGGTTTTAAACCTTGCTCTTGATCTCCCAAGGTCATTGTCCTTTCTACTCTTACACTTTTCCCCTGGAAAGCAGAGGAATCAGAACAGGGGCTTTCTTGTCCAGCCGCCTTGCCCCATTCTGTGGCCCAAGTGACACATTTGGTTTCAGAAGGAAATCTAGAATCCCAAAAGCCTTATGTTTGTCAGCAAAATTTGGAAGTATTTTTTGTCATCCAGTGGCCATCAGTTTGCACTTCAGTCATTTCAAAGTGCAAGGTAGTTTGGCAAAAAGGAAATAATACTTAGTTACTGTTTTTCTTTCTTTGGAACAATGTACCCATTCAGTTCAGTTCTGATTCTTTGTAATGGTCTGAAAGAGTTCTTGCTGAGTGGGCTACCGGCTTCTTCCTAAATACCCTTTACCTGGGTGGCGGTAGCACTGTACAGGCCTAATGTTGCTTTTTTTGTTTTTTTTTTCCTGATCAAGTGTTACTTGTCTACATGCTTCTGGGCACTTTGAGGTAGAATGCTTCAAAATTTTGCTTGCTGGGAAACATTTCTTAGACCAATCTTTGCTATGAACTAAGTAGACAAAAGGAACAGAAAAAAAAACCTTTGAGCACCTGTGTTCTCTTGTTTGGCTCTCCTAATTCCCTTTTCAGTCTGATCCTAAAGCCTGTTTCCTTGCCTGACAGTGAGCAGAGGGAATCACTTGCCTAAGGACCGAACAAACAGGGACAGAATCAGAGTTTGAATTGCCAATCTTCCAGCTCCATTCCCTTTGCTCTTCATGGGAACTGCAGTTCCATCCCTGTCCTGGGAGAAGCCCCATGGAAGGATTTCTGGAGAGAGCTTCCTGAATCTGCTTCTCCATCCAAAAATGATGCAGTCAGTCAGCTGCTAGTGACTGAGTTTGGTGGGCATGTCTCACGATCAAAAACTCTGCGATGATGCACGTAGCATGCATGTGGTGTAACTGGCCAGCCACTTCTCGCATTAACATCCAGCTTGTGGGTGTGCGTTCACTTACAGGGATATTTCGCAATTCAGCTGGGCTTGGAGAGGAGCAGGGAATTTGGTAACTAGCTTATAAATAAACCTGAGTTATACTGAATACTCTCGCATGTGGTCCAAGCATCTTTTCACGTTAGCCACTTTGCCACTAAGGCTAGGTGATGGTCTTGGCCCCAGAGGTAAATTGTGTTTTAGGCTATACCCAGTAACTAACTGAAATCATGATGTGAGATTCAGTGTATATTCTGGAAAGAGCAATTGCTAGGCAGTGAAGAAGCATGTATTTTAGCCCCTTTGACTCTTCATGTGATTGGCACGATTTCTTTCTCTGTTTTCTTTTTTTAACAGTTTATGATGTGTAACTTACCAAAGCACTATGCATTATATACATTATCATGTAATCTCCATGACACGCCTGTGACATAGGTACTGTTAACTGTATGTTTTACTGATGAGGATTCAGACCGTTGGCCCCAGGTCACACACCAAGAAAAGGATGGCACTAGGATTTCAATCCCTATAATACAATTGCAGAATCTGTAGCTTTAAATCGTGTTACTGCTTATTTCTCTTCTAATTCTGTTGAGCATTTGCCGTTTCCAGTATTTAGAAGTCTGATGGTTCCATCTTAATAAGAACTTGTACAACCCTCATGGTTTTTATAGGCCCCAGTGTCACTGACCTGGTGTCTGACAAACTTAGTCTTTTTCTCCATCCATCTACATAATAAATACGAGAAACCAGGGCAAGTGAGCTCAAAGTCAAAAGGAAAAACCAGCAGGGAATGCTGTACAGCCTTTCCCCAGGAAGAGACAAGACTCAGGGAGCACATTTATGACAAACCATGCCCGTCTCTTTGGGGTGTGTCAGTCATCTTTGGCTGATGCTGTAGATAATTCTGCATTAAAAAGCTCATTGCATGCTGTGAAAAAACAGACAACTTAATATTCGTCAGACACCTTATTTCTTGTGTCCGGAGTTAATAATACTAAGTATTTTCCATGCTTTTGAGAACCCTCTTAAGTTCTCTTAAAAAAAAAAAAAAATATGTTTCTAGTCCTAGGAGGTCAAATGCAGAGGTTTTGGAATAGAGACATGAGTTTGAAAGGTAGGTCAACACCAAAACTGATGTTAACGGCAGTTCACTGAGCGCCCTTCCAGTGTCTGTGAGCCAGAGGGAGCGAGGTGCACGGAGGGAGTGGACTCACAAGCCGGTCCCTCCGGTGGTCCCTCTGGTGTGCCTGCAGCGGCCTCAAGTGCTCACATGCAGCACCAGCAGCAAAGGCATCTAGGTTCTTCCCTGCCATTCGCCGCGCCCATTAACCCTCGTCACGGGGTACGTTCAGATCTTTCCCCCTACGATTAGCCACACACGTTACAAAGGCCAAGTAGAACATTACTTGTTTTGAAGAAGCCTGACATCTTCGTCACCTGGACTTTGGAGGTACCAGATAGAAACACTGCATTATCTTGGGAATGGCTTAGAAGCCAGGAAGCCACCTGGAAACAGGTGACTGTAATTCGAACATGGCCTAGGTGTCTTGCCTCCCATTAAACGTATTTGCTAATCACAGCCTCGCGCTTCTCACTGGCACTTGCTCCTAGGGATTCTTAATTCAGAATAACTGGCGCGATAGTTTCATGGAAACACCTCTGAGAGGACTGCACTGCTTCGGGGCTGTAGCTGGCTTGGTTCATTCCCTGGGGACTCTCCTCCACCAGGATGCCCTCCACTGCTTGCCAAGTATGTGATCTTACCGTCCAGTCTCTGGGATTTCAAGTCTTCAGTTTTAGGAGGAATGATGCCTCCAAGTTTTAAGAGGACTTAGAAAGAAAATGACAAAACTGCCTTCTGTAAATTTTGAAGAATCCTGGAGGCTGGAAAAGGTGCTGGGAAACTAAAAGTGCACAGTTGGAATCCTGGTTTGAGTGAGTCTTCAGATGAAGGAATCTCATCACAAGATTCTTGAGAATTTCTCAGGATTAATATGTAAGATGTTGAAGTAGTTGGTAAGCATGTTGTGCCAGGCAAATGAGTTACTTTCTTCTTTCCTCCCCTCTCTGCCCTCCCTTCCTCCTCCTGTCTTCTTGCCCCCTCCCTCTCTCTAGTTAGTAGGATTCCAGGGCTGGCAGATAGCAGATGTGGTCTCAGCTGGTATGCAGATCTTTGGAATAGAATTGAGAACCCACGACGAGAGGAGAGAAAAGGTGTGCAGGTTGATAACGGGTCTATCAAGAGGGTGAGGATGTTTGTAGCCCCAGAGTCAGGATACAGGGACAGTGGTTTCATTTTCATTTAAGGGCAAATTCTCAACAGTGAGAACTATGTGAAAATAAAACTAACTGCCTAAAGAGGGAGAAGTGTTGTTTCTGGAAATATTAGACCATCCATTCATGATCAACTGGTGAGGATGATTTAAAGGATTGAAGTGTTGCTGGAAGTTTCAGCCAGCGATTTATAATACTGGCTTTTCACTAAAACTGCATTGATTGCTTTTATAAACCACGATGTCTCTTCCCCTTCCCCCTCTTCATGATGATTTGGACTCACTAGCATAGGGCTGAGTCCAGAATCGTCTGTCTCAGCTGTGATGCTGAGACTCCTCCGCATTCTGGAGCCCCTGGCCCAGTCCCCTTTGGAGTCCCTCTTCACCTGCGCGTCCTTGGAGCCACGGTTTTCTTAGGTTCTGGCCGCAGACCGTGCTCCCTCTGTTTTAAAGGGGTGAAAATGCCCATGTGACCACATTGACGCTAGCAGCATTCTTGGATGATAGAAGCCTGTGACTTCAGGGGTCAGCACTGGGAGACTGGGCTTGGAAATCACGCGGATGAATGTAGATGGATAAGCAGATGTGAACAGTGGCTCGCCTGAGATTGCCTGAGTAGTAGCAGAAGTTCTGGTACGAGCAGTGTCCCTGGGGTCTCCCTTCACTAAATCCACTTTACAACTCTGGAAAATGAAGTGCAGGGAAGTTTCTACGAGTGACTCCTAAAACTTCAACCTGTTGTGTATACCAGGAGTGCGGTGGGAAATGGAAGTCCTTGTCTTTGCCCATGCTTACCAGTTTGCTAGCTGGAGGCATCCACATGTCCTGCCCTCTTCACAGTCCCCTTGCACAGGTGTGTGTTCGAACGCTGAGGGCAGAGGGAGCACCTTGTGGCCCCACGGGCCTCTGCCCACTTGCTGTCGAAGTATTACATACACACTTGGGGTGGGGTGAGTCTGATCGAGTCCTAGATGCCACTAGGGTTCAGCTGTGTACTGGAAATTGCTTTTGAAAGGAGGCAGTTATCTTTTGCAAAAGCAAAATAGGGAAAGACAACACTGCCAAAGAAAATAAAGGCGGTTGTCAAACATGGTATGTCCTTATGGTCCTTTTCAAAAATGCTTTTAAAGGGCGGGTTTTATGCTGGATCTGAATATGCCATAATTATCTCTCTTGACCCTACAGTAGGACCTTCTACTCCCCCAGGTTGGCCTCTCAGACTTATTTTGCATGGCTCTCGGCCTGTGAGCAGTGTGCCAGAACAAAGCTGCTAATTCCCCCTCATATCTCTGCTCATCATCGAACAGACACTCACTGGGCACCTCTCTGTGCCTCTTGACACTTAGAGAGGCACTCTAAAACTTCAGAAGTGTTCTCTTTCACTCTCGAGTGTTTTAGCCATCGTGGCAGTGCTGTGGGAGAGGTTCGATAAGTGTCCTTCGTTCTAATTGCCAGATGAAAAAATTGAGGCTAAAAAGGCTTCAGTGGTTTTTAGAAGGTCATAAAATAAAGGCTTTTTAGCAGATCCCCAACTAGAATTTGTTTGGCTCCTAGTTCTTGTATGTTCTGGAAAAAAGAGCGTATACTTAAAGGCAACTATTTTTGTAGAAGTCGTCATCGGTGTTACACGTATTGTGGCACTTACCATAGGGACATTCGCGCCTCTGCCACCGCCTCTCACCTCAGTCCCCCGTGCTGTCTTTCCACCCTCACAGATGCTTGTCTGTGCGGCAGCTAGGAGCTCTGTTGGGATATAAAGCACATCAGGCCATGTCACTGCTCCAGTCTCCCCTGGTTATCTGTCTCAGGTAGAGGAAAAGTGACATCTTATGACTATGCTAGAGCTTTCCTTGACCAGCGCCCCCACTGCCTCTGACCCTATCGACGCCGCTCCCTCCTTTCCTTCTCTCCTTGTTCAGTACCCTCCATTCTCCGCCTCCTTGCCATTCCTCAGGTGCTCCAGGCCCACATCCCACAGACCTTTGCCTTCTCTGGGCCTGAAACTCCCTTCTCCCAGACAGCTGCAGTACTCGCTCCCTGGCTGCCCCGAGGTCTCCGCTCAGATGTCAGCTTCACGGGGGAGCTTTCCTGACTCTCCACACCTCCACATGCCAGCCCTGTAACCTCATCACATACTTACTCCTGTCCCCCTGGCATTGCTTTATGGTAGATTTTTATCAATTACTTATCACCACCCAAGAAATAAATATATTGCCTGTTTCCCCTCTCTGTACCCTCCTGAGTGTACGGACTGATACTGCATTTTGCTCACTCCCTACAGCACTCAGTGCCTGGCACGTAACAGACACTCAGTGAGATGTTGAAGGCATCAGTATTGTCTACCTAATATTGCCAGTGTGTTAGTGACTTCTTATATTTGTGAAAGCAAATGGAGTGACCGAGAGAGAGCTGGGAATCCAAGCTGCTAATTGGCTATCATGTAGGACACCTGAGCCAAAGCCCTGGCTCTCTCCACCACTTGATAATTTGTGTGTTTAAAAACTGAAACAGCATCCTCCTGAATGAAGTTTTATGTCAGCTAATATGAAATTACACCTGTAAAATTGCTGGGATGCTCTCCATGACACCTACAAATAACTCTCACTTATCAAGGGCTGCTCTGAATGACAGCTGTGATTTCTTTGCTCCTGGCCTGTTTATGATTGGTCTAAAGTGACGAGTTTTAGGGGGCTGAATAGAAAAATGTCTTTCATTTGGGCTTATTATTTGCCATTTCTGTTGTATTACGTTTTACTCTTTATTACGTGTTTAAGAAAATATGTCAAGATTTAGCTTAAAATTCAAAGGTCATTGAAATATAAGTTTGGAAACAGCTTAACTAAACCTTAAGTTCACGTATTAACCACGCTTTATGATGTCTTTTTCTCCCATTAGTGTTGCCTGGAATATCAGAGAACTGGGAACAATCCTGTCTTGGGATCGCACACCTACTGTGGCGGTTCGTAAACGAGGACACCTGACTAAGCCCCCAAAAGTCACTGCTCCGCCAATCACGCAGTTAGATGAAGGATGGCCCCTAAGGATTTTATCATGTGAAGTCTTCCTGAAGTTTCTGGCTTTCTCTTTATAGAAATGCAAATAAAGAAGATGAAGGATATTGGACAGCAGTTATATACCACCCAAGTGAATGACAGACATAATTCCTTGACCATGTCCCCCAAACAACCAAATGCTAATAGAGCGACTCGACCAGACAGACACGAAGCGCAAGCTCTGTTGTGTCAAGGCTCAGAGGCAGAGGCTGCCGTGATGACCGTTGCTACGTGTGTGAAGTGCAAAAGTGTTCACAAAGTCCCGCTTCGAGATTTGAAAACGGGCACTGGGCCAAGCCAGAAGGAAGACAAATACGTTTGCTTCAAATGCAGCCTCGGTGTGGCTACTCCCCACTTTCATTTTGTGAACAGTAATCCCAGTGCTACTTCCGTAGGAAATAAAGCCGAAGCCATCTCCGGTTCCATCGGTAACAAATTTAAGGTAAGGAACTTTAAGCCAGGCAAATACTATTGCGATAAGTGTCGATTTTCCACAAAGGACCCTCTGCAGTACAAAAAGCACACGCTTCAACACGAAGAGATTAAATTCATCTGTTCTCACTGCAGCTACATTTCCTACACGAAAGGGGAGTTCCAGAGGCACCTCGTGAAACACACAGGCATATTCCCTTATCAGTGCGAGTACTGCGACTACGGCGCCATCAGGAATGACTACATCGTCAAACACCGGCGCAGAGTGCACGAGAGGGCTGGGGGAAGGCAGCCGCCCAGAGCTGTTGCCAAGCTGGAGCCAAAAAGAATCAGCGCATCGAAACAAAACCTGGAGGTCTTAAAAGCTCCCAATCCAAGGACTGCATTTCAAAATAAGTTGTCAGATCAACTCTCCAGGTTCTCCTTCCACACAAATAAAGACAAAATGCACAATATCATGTTGTTGCCTGAATCAAAGGAATACCAAAAAGACGTAGTGTGTATTCCAAATAAAGTGACCCTGGTGGAGCCAAACGAAGGCAGTCTGTTTGAGAACAGAAGCGTGGAGGTGGAAGTGTTGTCGCCGGCGAAAGAGCCCGTCCAGCCAGGAATGCCGTTAACGGTGGTGGCACCGGCAGAGCTCGTGGTCCCTGCAAACTGCTTAGCACAGTTGATAGATGTGAAGGTCGTCAACGGGACCCAGCAGCTTGTCCTGAAACTGTTTCCTCTGGAAGAAAGTAACCGCCCTGAAGCCGGTGGGGGCGAAGGGGGTAATTCTGAGCGTATGACTAAAGAGAAGGGTTTGGCCGAACCAGAAAAAATGGTTTCTGCAAGCCAGACAAAGTCACTGGCGATGGAAGGCAGCGTTGGGAAATTGGCAGGCATTGATAGTCTTCAATCGTCAGTTCAGAAACAGCTTAAAAATGTGAAGTGGGTCAGGTCTTATGATTTTTTCATGTCAAATTCTAGTGTGCACAACCACGGAGAATCCCTCCTCAACCCAGATACAGTTGAGAATTTCCGGAAGAAAAGTAGTCCGTATCCACATAGACCGGCTCTTCCTTCTGTCTCCTTAAAAGGTCATTCTCCAGCATCTGTAGTGAAAAACAGTGTTTTCCACAGTCTCGGAGCTGCATCAAACCCTTTTCCATATAAAGCTGCTGTTTCTTTTGCTGAAGATGGAAGGACCTCACACGGTGACTCACAGCAGTTACTTCCCCTGGCTGCGTCACCTGCAGCCGTGTTCTTCTCTGGAGAAAAGGGCTTGTTGCCTGTAAGTACAAATAACTTGGAATCTAGAAATGAGATCAGTGTTCCTGGAAAAATGCTTCCCTCTCATAGGAAGTTGAAAGACAAGCAGACGGAGGAACACAAGGCAGTTTCGAATACAGGCCAGATTTCCTCTCAACATAAAAGCGAGTATTTACACATAAATATACCAGGACAAGACAGAGTCAGGTCTCAGCCACCCGCGGAGGAGCCTTTGGAATTAAAGAATCCTGAAAGGACTAAGGACTCTTTCGATGGTCCAGTCATCTCGTCAGTATTTTCTCTGAGCTCTGGGTCTGAAAACGTCCCTGAGGGCGTTAAGTGGAATAGTTCAACATCCAAAATAAAGTCAATTGAACTCTTGCGCAGAAAGATAGCTCAGTTAATCGAGTCCTGTGGCAAGCCGTCGTCTTTGTCTGCGAATAACGCACATCGCCGTTCTGTAGCGCAGCCATCGAAGGGCACTTCGAAAGCTGCTCCTGAAGGTATTCATGAAATTAACGTGTCATTTACTGGCACTGGCTGTCCCCCAGGCACGCCCCCAAAACCGCAGGATGATGGTGGCATTAACGGGCCACTCACTCCTCAGCAGATCTACCCACAGTTTATAGATGGCAGCAGTGGGAAAACTGAAAGCAGAGTAACCAGGAAGGCCCATGTTGCGACTCCCGTATTGATCCCCAAAGGGGCTGTGTTGAGGGTTCTTAATTCTTCTGAGGATGCCCACATTATAGAGGCGACGTGTGAAGCCCCCGTCAGCATACCTGGCAGTGAGACACAGCTGTTAAAACCCATTCCGTTCTGCCCAGTGAGACAGACAGACTCAGACTTACAGTCTTTGACCAGTGAAAGTGGGCCAATAGATATGTCCCAAAATCTTGATATACCTCTTCGGCCAAAACCAAGAAAAGAGAGTGCTATTTGTAGCACCATGCCTAAAAAAACTGGCCCTTTGCACGGTCAGCAAGGAAGCAGTGACCTGAGTAAGCAAGGCAAACTGCTTTCCAGAAGTCTTCCCACAAGTAAAAATAAAACCAAACAAGTGAACTCATCCAAGAAGAAAAGCAAAATCCAGGCTGATCCCAGCCGCTATCTCAAGGATCCTTCAATTTTTCAGGTTGCAAGACAGCTTCGACTGATTGCCGCTAAACCAGACCAGTTGATTAAATGCCCCCGTCGCAACCAGCCCGTCATTGTGTTAAATCATCCTGATGTTGACTCTCCGGAAGTGACCAATGTGATGAAGGTAATCAACAAGTACAAAGGCAATGTCCTCAAAGTCGTCTTATCAGAGAGGACTAGGTGTCAGTTAGGCATCAGACGGCATCATGTTCGCCTGACGTACCAGAACGTGGAAGAGGCCAATCAGATAAAAAGGCAAATGATGTTGAAAATGAAACTTAAAAAAGTTCATAAAAACAACTACCAGGTGGTGGATTCCTTGCCTGATGACTCATCACAGTGTATATTTAAGTGCTGGTTTTGTGGGCGGCTGTATGAAGACCAGGAAGAGTGGATGAGTCATGGCCAACGGCATTTGATAGAGGCAACTAGAGATTGGGATGTTCTTTCTTCCAAGGGCAAATAAGTAAAAAGTGGTCTTTGAAGCAAATTGTTTTTCTTAACTCTTAGTTTATCCTAGTTTGTCCCCCGCCCGCCCCGACTCAGTAGGAGAAATGCAGATTGTAGGAATGGGAGGCTCGATCATTCTTCAGAAACCTTGTAGGAATGTGGAGAGCTAGGAATCTTAACTGAGCTAAGTGACCAGACCTTGGAGGGTTTTTGAAGCCCCTGAAATAGTCCGCACAAACCTACGTACAGGCATTTTTCTGGAAAGAAGTGAAATTTCCAGTGGGGTCTGAGACTTTTCTTTGTTTAGCACCCCTGTTTTTCTGAGTAGATACAGATCTGCGGTGATCTATTCAGAGGGGCAAGTTCTGAGTGTTTTACACATTGCTCGTCGTACAAAATGCTGCTGAGGAATTTAACGCAAATCTCGGTGTACACTTCATTTTTTCCTGCATTAACTCATGCGCTGAATATTTGGTACATAATGGAAATTATGTCCTCTACTTTGTTATCTTAAATTTGGTTATAGAAAAGTAGGTGTTCTCTGAAGTTGTCACCCACTCGGCAGTACTCAGAGGTGTTGTCTGTAGCACAGAGCACTGTGCGGTTTTGGGCCACTTTAAAGAATGATTCCAAGGGTTTGCCTGAATTTATTCCTTCAACAGTAGATGTTAGGGGAGGAAAGAAACATTTTCAAATCCTTGCTTTCTTTTTAAATGTCCTGATTTGTGACAGTTGAAGAGGGAATGTGCCTTTAAAAAAAAAAAAAAAAAAGGAATGGTCCCAGAGGGAGAATATCTGTAATTAAGGCTCCTGTTTGCCCTTACCACCCTCACGAACAAAGTAACCAACTTAAAATGTGAATGAACAGACTTCTTACAACACAGATAAAACTGGGGGAGACAGTTCCAGGTAGGATTGTGAAGAGTTTCCATCTGAGACTCAGCCCAGACGGGGGCGAAGGCTGCGGGCACCGTCTCCAGCACCCACGGATCTCGGAGCCCGCCCCCAGCTCAGCCCGCTCTCCCTCTGCCAGGTTGCTGAACAGGCTCTCCGTGGAGTGAGATGCTTCCCTACTCACCTCCTGTCCCCTTCTTTGTGTGCCTTTGAGGTCCCTTAAGGCTTTCCTTCCTGAAAATACTAAAAACGGTCAGGAATCCACAAAACAGAAACATCCCACCATCTTTGTGGAGGTCATAGAAACACGCTTCCTGCTTTTCACCGATAGCCACGGTCTGTTCTCCCTCTCGCTCCCCTTTCCTAGGTAGCAACTCTCGAGAACACCTGCTTCCCTCTCCAGCAGATGCGGGACCAGCCGGTCCACACCGCACCTTTGTGTGCGTTAGGGAAAACTCCCTGGGCACCTTCCCTGCTTCTTGGGCAGACAGGTGGCGCGGCTGGGGGCGCTCAGGCTGGATCTCGTGTCCTCGCCCGCTCCGCCAGGCCGCGACCGTCACGCAGAACACACCCCGCACGGCCGCAGGGCGGCCCCAGCTCTGGTTTCCTCCCTCTAGGACTGCTCCTTCCTTAGGGCACTCGGTAGTGCCGCGAATGAGACTGGGGGCTGTTAGACCTGAAGAAGACCTGAGAGATGCCCGTTGTGTTGGTTAGTTGGAACTTTCTGGTTTTCTTTTAACACATGTGAAAGTCTTAGACTATCTTCTGATAGGTGGGATCGTAATTCTTTGTCATTGGTTCTCATTACAGATAATCAACATTTCTTACATCTAATTGAATACATAATCAATAAGTTGGCCGATTGGTTAATTTTTATTGAAATTTAAGACTTGGGTTTTTTTATATGTGTATATATGCGTGTGTGTACACATATAAATATTTTTTACCATATGAAAACTGCAGTAGCTAATTTTCTGATTTCCTATTTTATAATGAAATTATGTGGGCTAGAAAAATATAAGACATTTTATATTCTAGAAATTATTTTGGAAGCACATTTTTATAATGGCGTGATCTCATTTTTAGAAAATGAAAGCACAAGTAAGTGATGAGTCTGATTTATATGAGCAAACAGGAGTAGAAACCCCTGAGGATCATTTCGTTGCAGTATTTCATCCCCGTGCGTTTCTGGTTGGTGCTCTTTGGGAAATGGACCCTGGGCACCACTTCACCACATAGAGGAGAGCGCTCCGAAGTGTGAGCGTGCGTACGTGGGCGCCCTGCCGGCGGGATGGAAGGCTCCTAAGATACTGAGAAGAAAAGGCTGTGATTTTTTTTTTCTCCTATACCTCACTGCTCAGTAGCATCTTTCTTGAGAGGCTCGAGCGTGCCCTTTCAGGAAAGCGGACCCTGAGTCAGGTCATAGTGTTGAGTGTTGACGTGAAATATTTATACTCTGCGGCATCAGCCGGTTTTCCAGTATTACCTGAGACTCAGCTCACGTACTTGTATGGAGCTAAATTTTATGAGTAGACTACGTAGCTAAGTTTTTGGGGGGATTTCCAGAGCTACAGTACTTTTTTGAGGAATTAAGAAGGCTCCTGGAAGTCATACAAATGAGAAGGCAAAACATGTCTGTCCTCCCTCTGTGAAGGACTTTAGGAAATAGCTTGTAACATGTAGGTAAATGTCATGAAACATTTCTAACAAAATTGGCCAAGGTAGGGGTAGAACTGTGTTGAGTATTTACTTACTCCTACCTTGATTTTGAAGGACCTGTACTCACTAAATTTTATTAATAGTGCTTACTAATAAAATCTTAAACTTATTTCTTAGAGATTCTTACTTTTGGGGGTCAGAAATGAGACGATCCTGTGATAGTTATGACAGTGAAAATTTTTAAAAAGGGACTCATAGTCTCATAGATAATATTTTACCCAAATTTTTATCCCCTGCCCAGAACATTCTGTGAGCCCTACTATGGGCCAAATGCTGTTTGTTAAACTAAACCGAACACGGTATATTAACCCTCGAAGCTCCGTCCCTCTTTCTTCACGACCTACTAAATAAACCATCCCAGGAAACAAAGATGTGACATTGCTCGGCCTTTGGAATAATTTTTGAATCTGTAAATGTCAATATGAGCAGAAAACAAAACATTGCCTAACACGTTTTAAGCATTATTGTAAGTCCTGTGTTAACAGTTTGTGTGTCTGCTGCTCTGGTTTTGAAACACGTTTGTATATAGAGATAGAAGTTGGCGTAGATTTTGTTAAATAAAGCGACTGTAAAATGTTCTCTGCCCTTTCATTTCAGTGTTCGGGGGCTGTTTCTTCCATGGCCTCTCATGGGATACGTCTCCGAAACAGGGAGAGGCATCCTTCTGGACAGCACAGCTGCCTCGAGTTCCAACGGGGCGTATTTGGAATTCGATGCACTGCTGGTTAACCACGCATACCCTGAAATGACACCAGGTCCCTTTTTTGTTTTGCTTTGCCTTAAATTTACAGGAGGTGCTGGTTTGGGCAGCAGTCACAGTTTTGATCCCATGTCTGTGGCCTCATCAGAGATGGTATGTGGCCGCTGCGCCGGCCCTCCGTGTCTGGCCTCGCGGCTGGGAGGCGGCTGGGGTGGGAGAGCTTCCAAGTGGCTAGTGAGCCTGCTGGACACGTGGGCAGCAGCACGGTGACGCCATCTGTCCATCCTCACGTCGGATTCTGCGCGTACCTGGGAGGAGAGAGGATATTCGGAGCGGGGCTCGGTTCCCTCAGCTCATTCCGAGGAGTCAAAAAGGGAAAAGGAGAAATGGACTTGAGTTTTGGCAAACAATGAAGAAAACGTAAAGAGATGTGAGTTACTTAAATTCAGCAATTTGCTGTTCTCATTTGTTAGCTGACAGGGGCTGTCACCCTCCATCCCGTAGATCTAGTCTAATACGTTGTCGCCTTTGGTTATTTAGGGGGAAGCGGAAATCAGATAAGGCAGTGGGAGACTCGGGGGGGGGGGGTTGAATTGAGCTTGGACGAGCTGGGGTAGCTGCAGTGTGAACAGAGTAGGGGCCCGGGCAGAAGCTGACGCCCAGGCCAGAAAGTGAGGGAGTGGCAGACGCTAAGCCGCCTTTCATTGTGAAGAAAACTTGAGCTCAAGAAAGACGAATGTTTACATGAAGATGAGCGAGGTAACGTGCAGGAAGCACCCTGGCTTCTGTAAAGCTCTTTGCAGCGTGTAGAGCCCTTTGCTGCCGCAGGTTACGCTCAGCGGGAATGGACTTCTTAAGGTCCTAGCAGGGATCGGACACACAGTTGGGGTGAGACAGCATTCTGAGGAACGTGGACTCAGTCTAGCTCAGTGCTGTCTAATAGGAACAGAATGTGAGCCACATACAGAACCTGAAATTCCTCGTAGCCACGTTTAGGAGAGTAAAAAGAGCAAGTGAAGTTAAATGCTTTATTTGACCCAATACATCTAAAATAGCGAAATATTTTCAATAAACATAAAATTGAGATATTTTGTGTATATAAACACACACATGTACAAAGTGTGTATGTACATTTTAAAACAAAATCTTTAGAAATCTGGTATCTATCTTCAACTTACAGAAGGTTTAAATTTTAATGCTAAATTTTCGTTTATAATGAGATACAGTGTCACCAAAACACATAAAGTGTGTTTAGTGGCAAGAATTTAACTGCTTCCATTTTTCCCTTTAAACGAGAAATTCAGTTCTTCAGGCACCCGCACCGCACCTTGGATGCTCATTACCCACGTGTGCCTGGTGTTGACCGCACAGAACCGCCCAGGACAAGGTGAAACACACTCTTTTGTAAATACCGGCTCACTCGTCTGAGCTCCTTGATAGGAAGAAGTAGATTTTATTTATCCACATATCTCTAAAACTAGGGTAGGCCAGGCGAGGTTTCACTCACTCATATTTAGGAAATGCCAATTGTGTGCCACATTCTGCATCAATGCCCCACGGTTCTCTTTCTAGACCTACACCTTAGAAAAATTGTTGCACATATGACTTTTACAGGTTATTTAACATTTAGTTTGCAACCCTAGTTAGTCAACCAAACAAGTGTTTATTTCTTATCGACACTGCATCCACAGTGCCAGGGCCCTGTGTGATGGGGGGGGGGGGGGGTCCCATCTTGTAGCCACACCATCTGAACCACTTGGGCTCCTCTCCTGAGGAGAGGATCTTGCACAGCTGGGAAACAACACACAGAACTTCCACTCGTGACCCACCACCCCAGAAGTGGTCACACAACCTCCCCAAGGGGCGATGCCATCCCACTGCCTCTGTGTGCAGAACGGCCGACGTCTAACACCGCGGATCACAGGCTGAGTGCCGGAGGGGCGTGAATGGCAATCGCCCTGTGTGGAAAGCAACGTGTCAATCTGGTAGTTGTGAAATAGTAACAGTCTGCTAAGACGCGGTGAAGATATGGGGAAATAGGCACTTCAACATGGTATTTGGCAATGTCTTAACTTGAAGAAGCAATGTATTGTTTTCATTTGCATTGCCCTGATTCCTAGTGAGATAGTATATTTTGTAAGTGTTTATTGGACATTATCATTTTCTGTGGCTAGGCTGCTGGTATTCCTTGTCCATTTTACTATTGAATTATTTATTTTAAACTTTCAAAAGAAAAATGACACTATTAAAAACCCATAAAGAATTTTTTTTCCTTTGGGGTTGATGTTTTTTGTGCTTTATTTTAGAAATTTCTCCCTATGTTGAAGTTAAAAAGATAGCTTTTTGTATTAAATTTAGTATCAAAAATAAACTTCCATACAACAGTGAACACTATAACAAAATACAAACTGTCAGATATAGGCTATGTAAAAGTCTTTTCCAAAAGGATCTGGGTCCAAATCTTTTTATATGTCAGTTCCAGGTGAATTACTCAGTGTCCTAGCACCCATTATGGGAGAGTCTGCTTTTATCCCCATGTGGGACGCTACCTCCATATACCCAGGTTCCATATCTGTGTGGATCTATGATTGGGTTGCTGTATTACACGGTTAATTGTGATTTTTCTTCACAGCTAATTCTAGTAAGATAATTTACCATTGACAGAGGTATATATGACGTGCAGACACTTTCCTCGGCAGATATTAGAAAGCTATATAATGATCTTGACTACTCTTGGCTCTTTGCTCTTCCATATGCATTTGAAAATCAACCTGTCAATCCCTATTGAGATTTGAGTTGGAAAAGCATTGAATTTACAGATGCATTTGAAGTAAATTTCCATCAGTGGGAACATATTACAGTTTAGTCTGCTAATTGATTTGAAAATGTAATAGAAATAAAGTTGTGCTGGGGACCAATAACGTTTTATAATTTTTTCCCTTTTGGGGGGGGAAAGATTTCTTCATAGTAACAATAAACACAATAGGTTGCATAATCAATTAAAACCACGAGGAAGGAAGAAAGAATTTTAAGCCATCATATCACTTGCAACAAGAGTAGCAAAATTGCCAAGTGCAAATTCAATATTTTAAAAATCAGTGGAATTCCTACACATCAGCATGGAAATAGCTCTCATAGGAATGCTCCTATCACCTCTGCTATTCCACAGTTTAAGAAATGTCCTAATCACTGGGTGTTATACACAAATAATGAATCATAGAACACTGCATCGAAAACTAATGATGTACTGTATGGTGACTAACAACACAATAAAAAAAATGAATTTAAAAAAAAAAAGAAATGTCCTAACCAATGTAATATGAAATATAAATTAAAATGGGCCTCTATGTATTTTCTATGTAAGCAAAAGATTAGAGCTTGAAAGAAAGAAATATTGGGAGAGACAAAAGTTTCCTTAGAGTTTCACCATAATTGTAGAGTTTCAGCATAATTTTTCCATAGGTTCTTGAAAGATATATTTTATCAGGTTAAGGCAATTCCTTTCTATCCATAAGTTGCTTTGCTGCTTTTTTTTCCCACTACTACATTTGTTAAATTTATATAACATATTTGAGTACTTTTTCTTTCTTAAAATTCTAACACAGTGTATTACTTGAATACACTTCTCTCATGTTAAGTCTTATATTCCTGGGATAAACCATCCTTCCTCATGATCTATTCATGTATATATACTGCTGAGTTTCCAGATCTAATGCTAGAATCCATGTAAATGGTGCTGGTCTGCCATTTCTTCTTTTAGTACTGTCCCTATACTATTTTATCAAGATATACCACTCTCATAGAATGGGCAGGTCACTTCCTCTACTCCGTTTGATGCGAATTATCTCAGAGAATAGAGATCAGTTGGTCCTTGGAGAGTTCATTCTTCAACAAAAACATCCTGGGCAGGCATCTTTAACAGAAAAGGTGAAACATGGAGGGAGGGAGAGGAAGTCTGGAAATTCTCAAATACCGATTTGATTTCTACAATGATTATCTATTTTTTTCAGGTTATCTATTTTTTCTTAAGTTAATTGTGCTCCTCTATTCTGTTCAATTCCTTACACCTAGAAAAACAGAAACAATAGTCCTGTCTTTTTGACGTTTACATGTGAGTAGGATGACGCATCTTATATTATTTTGTGGGACATACAGGTCCATATGCCATCATGTAGAAAAATTACATCCTGTCTGACCGAGTCAGTAGAAGTCATAAAGTCAATCCCTTGGAAAAGTGTGCATTCATAACCTTCCAAAAACAAGATTTTATTCAGCTCATGAATGCAGCCTGTAAAACCTCTGAAAGCAAGGTTCGCCTCATGCCAAGCACACTTGAAGACAGGCCTCCGTATGGATAAAGAACAGCTAGACAGCAAAAAGATCAGCCCGCAAATCTCTGGCAGAGAAGGAGCCCTCCCCGAGTGGTGGAGAACGGTCACAGCGCTGCTGTCGCTAAAGCTTTTGTCTTCAGATGTTTCTCGGGGCACTTGTCATTCATCTCTCACAGCCCCAGTGCCTAGCATCTGGGCTCCCTCGTTGGCAGGACGGTGGCATGCCTCATCTAGACTGGGGGTGTGTTCCCCTTTAGAGGACCCAGGACGCCAGACAAAAAGCCCATTATGCAAAGAGTTGTCTGATAGCAACACTGAGCCCATAGCAGTTAGAATAATATGATAACAAAACTCAGATCTGTAGTGGTTCAAATTCAGCCAAGATTTATGTATCCTTGTTAAATTCAGCCAAGATTTATGTATCCTTGTGTGTACTCCACTGCCAATCTCCCCTTGGGGCCATATATTTCAGGTTTTGCAGAGTACGTAACAGACAAGAAAGGGGTGGAGGAGGAAAGACGGCGGGCTCTTAATGGCGTCAGCTTGGAGGTGACACATGCCATGTCCCTGGCAGTCTATTGGTTAGAATTAGTTCAACAGCTTCAACTAACTGCTCAGGAGTTTAGGAAATGGGGGTGGGGGGCTCATGGGAATACTGGTAAACAACAACTTGCCACATTAACTGTGTGACTTTGAGCAAGTAACTCAACCTCTCTGTGCCTCAATGCATGTAGTATTAGCCCTGATTTTTGAGCCAAAGCGAACATATTTTATATCCTGCAGCTTATGAGAATTCACGCAGCCAGGTGGCATCTCAGATATTAAGTATTTGATGAAGTATTTATCCACTAATCTATTAAACACCTTTTCTGGGGCAGACACACGTGATAGTGCAGCGAGTAGCACACTAGGATCCTCGCCTTCACATTGCCTGGAACTTTCTTCTCAAAGTGTGGTCTGTGGGCCAGTAGCATTGGGATCGCCTGTTCTCTTGGGAGAACTACAGACTCTCCAGTCCCATCCCTGACATCCTGGATCAGAACCGACAAATCCCTGGGTGACTTGTACGCCTATGACCATTTGAGAAGCACTGGCCTAGAAAAATGATCCTTCACTTCGGGCTTCATCTGGCTAATTCTTTGTTTCCTTTCTCAAGAACACCTGCTCTGACTCTCTCAACCCCACCCCCATCTTGAGGTCAGGGATTAGACGTTGCCATGGCACTGCTGTTGCTCTTAGAAAATGAAAGGGGAGAAAGTACTTGTGGTCCAGTGGGGAAGCCGGCATACTTTGTGTTTTCAGAACAAGCGGCATATGCAGAGCCATAGGCTATGATTAAAAGTAATATGAACAAGGGACAGGGTGGGGGCAGCAAGCAGGAAGGAAGACAGTAGGGAACTGAAGGACAGCACCTTGGGCTGGACGAGCTGGGCCCCGAGTCACAGAGGAGAACCCAGGGCTGAAAGAAGTTATCGTATGGTTTCACTCATTTATAGAACATAAGAAGTAGGAAGATGGGTAGGAGAAGAAAGGGAAGAAGAAAGGGGGGGTAAACAGAAGGGGAATGAACCATGAGAGACTATGGACTCTGGGAAACAAACTGAGGGCTTCAGTGGGGGGTGGGGAATGGGATAGGCTGGTGATGGGTACTAAGGAGGGCACGTATTGCATGGAGCACTGGGTGTTATACGCAAGCAATGAATCATGGAACTTTACATCAAACTAGGGATGTACTGCATGGTGACTAACATAATATAATAAAAAAAATTATAAAAAAAAAAAAGAAAGAAAGAAAGAAGTGAACCAAGATGCTATTGCTGCCAAGTGGTTAAGAGCTCGCTCAGGACTCATCTCAAACTCACCTCCTGCAGACTGACCTCCTGCTTTCTCGGTGCCTGTCATTTTATGGCCCCCGGTTTCAAGGAAGCTGGGGCTGAGAGCAAGACCTCTCAGGGCCTTGTGCTTAGTAAGCTTGTGAGTTAAACTCTAAAGTCTGAGAAGCATTGCTTTACGGCGCGTATAATCACGAAGGATCTCATTAAAATACACATTCCCGCTCAGCCTGTCGGATGATGTCGATGCTGCTGTTCTAGGGACCCTGTATTGAAATCCTGAAGTTTTCCTTTATAAAAACAGAACAAACAGCAGCTGTGGGGGAAGCAGTCTGGAGCCTATTCAAATACTCTTACTTATTTCTATGAACTGATCCAGAAAGCAACTGCATTCTTTGCAACTTGCCTTTCTGAGCTCAATACATGCAACCATAAATTCCTCAATCTTATCTCAAAAACTAAAGGGCAAATAGTGAATCAGACTGTGGCGTAGCCAGCTCTGCCATCTCAGCAACTCAAACGAGGCTGATCCTAAGTACCTCGCTCTGAATCCCTCCCCTTAGATGTCAAATCTGAAGATTTTGATCCTGAGGTTTCCTAATAAGGTACCGTAAAGCATGGGTGCGCAAGCTTCATCCAGACATTTCGAATAATGGTTTATAATGAACTCCTAGAACTGTCCACCACATGGGTGAGCCTCTGGAAATCCTGGAGCTGGTCTCATGGCTCTAAAAATCACTGGGGTGGGGCTCCTGGGTGGCTCATTCAGTTGAGTGGCCGGCTCTTGGTTTCGGCTCAGGTCATGATCTCAGGGATCCTGGGATCCGACCCCATATTGGGCTCCATGCTCAGTGGGGAGTCTGCTCATGGATTCTCTCTCTCCCTCTGACCCTCATCCAGCTCGCGTGTTCTATTTCTCTCTAAAATAAATAAATAAATAAATGTTAAAACAAAAAAAAAACACTGGTGAGTCTGGGCAGGTGCTCAAGACCAAGCAGATGGCACTGAAGTCGAACGCCCCACGCACACTCCAGCCAGAACCGGTCCCCCCTTGTCACTATTGTTGTTGCACTTTATTGTCTCCAAACTATTTCGAGGAACAGAAGCAACTTGACCCTTTAAAAAACTAACTTAGCCTTTACCCTTTGTTTTAGAAATCACAAACTTGGCAAGTCATTTCTTCCTGCTGCAACATTATGCAAATCCCTATCTTTTAAAGGGCTGCGTGTTCTATTTAGAGGGAAAAGGGTGTTCTTTCTAGTCTCTCTTCGTTTTGGCAGAGATTTCAAGAAGAGATCCATAAAAGAAAATTATGATTTAGAACGCAGAGGTTTCTCAAATAAAATGAAAGATCATTGTTGGCAGGAATGTTTGTAATTCACACAAATAGCCTCTAAAACCTGGAAGTTCTCTGAGTGTAAATACTGCTAGAATTGAGATTTGAAGGGAAGCTAAAAATAATAAAAACTAAGCCATAATAAATATTTTAATGGAACATTTATTTTAAGAGCAAAACACATTTTAACCCGGTAAAATGTGGGGGTTGGACTAGATCATAATAATCAAATCATGCTATTTATTATTATATGACTATTACTGTCGTCGGGTAGAGCTGGGAGGGACTTTTCAGCACCGCTAAACCGCAGGCTCCAATGAGCTTCCTGATGAGGCGGACGTGCTCCCGCTCACTGGCACGGCTGGCGACGTGCTGACGTCATGCTGGCGTCATGGCGCAGCAGCTCACGGGACACGCCCCTCTGCGGGCAGGCAGGTGGGTAGCCGTGAAAGAGAATACAGAAGGTACCCGTCCCTCTGTGCTTTTAATTGCTTACGTCATTCTCCCAGTGGGGCGGAGCGAGTGCGGGTGGGCGCAGGTAGAAGGGATCCTGCGCAAGGCCCTTCCTGGCAACATGAGGTTTCCCCTGGCGCTGGAAGTGGTGTTTGTCCCTTTCCCACTCTGCCCCCAGAGAGGCTGAAGTCTATGGGCTAAAATAATTGTGCCCCTTGCCCTCTGGCTTCACTTCGGGCTGCAGGATAAAGAGGTCAGCTGTGATCGCCCAGTTCCCCTTTAGAAGGGCCACAGCCAGGGGCAGAACTAGCTTTGTGGGGTAGAAGTTTGCACACACTTTGGGCCCTCCTTAAGAAAAAGAATACAAAATGTTTATTACATACGATGAATATGTGTTTAGAATGAGAAGCGAAATCACAACAACTTTCAAAATTAAAAAAAAAAACCTTACAAATAACACAAACTTTAAAAAATCTACCCATACCTCAATAATACCTTTTCTGTGCAATTTGATCTGCCTTCTCTTTATTATCTTGAGGATTTCATCAACTTGGTAATATTTTCAAAAGAGAAAACTAAAAATTTTAATTTTTTTAAGCTGCTTGAACACTGCCATCACTGCATTATTAACACGCCAAGCTTCTATTTAAATGGGAATAGACTGAAATAGAATTTATTTCTGATAAGAGAATATTTGGTTTGACCAGGGGGTCAATGCAAACCAAACCCTCTGCTTATAATTGTACATGTCTGTTCATTGGAAGAATTTCCCACTGACTAGCTTCCAGCTTTGTATACTTTAAATTCCTTCTTTTTCCTTCACTACCCACATACTTTTGGTGGCTAGGGTCTATAGGCCACATCTGTGTGGCGGTATAGCCCATGATCTTGCAACTTTGTGTCCCAATACTTGATTGTCACAGAAGACACCAGAGTTCTGGAGGCCATTCCTACATGGCAGGTCTCACAGTAATTGTCCACAGAAGGAACTGGGTTTGGTGAGATACATGTAAACATTTCCTAAACTCAACACCTCCTTAGCTAGATTTAAAATACTCCAAAACCACCCAACAGGAGGGGAAATGTGATGAAGGAAAAGTCTGAGTGGAAAGAGAGATCTTATGCAGCAGTGGGTTAAAGATCTCACTTTGGAACAGTTTACAAAAGCTTAGGACCATGTGAACACATGGCTAGCTACACGCTCTAGCTAAGCTGAAGTTTGTTGGAGGGTCCTTCCTGCAACTGCACCTGTCTCTGAGTTCTGATGGTCACCTCTTCCCCTTGCTCCTTTATCCCAGGTGTCCTTGACCGTACTCTTAAAAAGGCCAACTATTTCCTGCCAGATCCATACTGGTGTGCGCCCCCAGCCCTGCCAGCAACGATAATAATGGAGCCAACGTTTATCAGGTCCCCAGTGTTCCAATCACTGTGCAGAGAACTTAGCGCATGTTGACCCATTTATCTTTACACCAGCCCAAGAAACTGCTACAAGTACTGTCATGACTTAAGCCCTAGCCTGTCACTCAGTAGTTCTTTGACCTGGAGGCCTAGACAGTTCAAACAGCTTGACCAAGATCCTTACAGGCAAAATTAGGACAATCTAAGTTTGTACAGTACTTGATGGAGACAAGGATGTGAACACTTGTCACAGTTATGAGAGGTAGGAAAGGAAACAGACGGAGTGAAGAAAGTTGAGGAACGGCAGCTGAAGCAGTGAACGGCAGCCCAGGACAGAAACATCCTCATGGACAATGAGACAAGAACAAGAAAGTGGGAGGTGTGGGGGACACCTCCAAGAGAGCACAGTGTAAGTCTCTCAATACAGTGAACAGATGTCAATTTTCATTCATTCATTCATTCATTCATTATTCATTCATTCAGGACGACTTATTGAGTGTCTACTATATCCCATGCATTGGTAAGCATTGAGGATCCACCGGTGAAGGAGACAGGAAAAGTCCATACCCTCGTGGAGCTTAACATCCTGTCGGTGGAGACGGCAGTTAATGCATCTACTAGTTTACTTCGCTTGTCCTTACAGCAGATCTCGCCCTGAAATGAGAACAGGGTAACGTTTGCAGAGTGACCTGGGAGAAGAAGGTGAATTATTTTACATGTGGTGTTCAGGGAGGGCCTCTCTGAGGAGGTGACATGTGAGCAGAGATCTCCAAAAAGTGGGGGAAAGGAGGTACCCAAATACCAAAGTCAGACCATTCCCAAAACAGGGAACAGCAAGGGCAGGACTTCCAACACTGGTTTCCACATAATGAATAAATTATGGGGAGGCTCATCTCCAACCCCCTTATCCTTCTCCCTGCAACTATTCTTTGATGTACTGTTCATAAATCACATTTTTTTTTCATTGCTACATACCTTCTAGAAGAAAGAGATCTGCACAGGAGCCAAGAAACCCAGGCATAGTCTGATCCTATCAGTAGCTAGATACACAGAAGAGAACTACCCTCCACCACCACCACCAGCCCATCTGTAACATGAGGGGCTGGGTGAGTGTGTCTCTTGAGGTCCCCGACACAGCCTGATTCCTCTCCTAGTCTGTATTTCCAATCCATCGTTCCATCGGCTGTATTTTCCAAACATGGTTCCGTTGTGTGATGTGGCTCCCTTGTCAGTTCTCTTGGCGTCATGTTCTTATTGTTTCAATTGACAGTGAAAAGTGAATTTGGAAGCACCTAAGTAGTTTGTAATTCTTATTTGCAGAACATTCAGAGCAATGCTAAATAAAACTCTTCACGCTAATTCCTCCAACAGCTCAGAAGTATTTCCAACTCAACTCATTACATGGAAATGGGTTGGTGCTCTTCTTTTCTTCATTACGCAGGCCAGGGCTTATCCGGGGAATCCACCGTCCAGGTGTGGGGTGGGGGTGGGGCGGTCACTTAGCACCTGGTGCAGGCATGCGGGTTGTTTGGCAAAGGGCCTCTGCACGGGGCAGGGGCTGCTGCAAATCCGTGAGGCAGAGAGTTGATGATGGACTTATTCATTCAACGAACAGCATTTATCAGTTGTTTCCCCAAAGGAGACTTCTTTGCCCTCATTTATTTTTAATGGGTTTTTGAGACTCCATAGGGCCAGATACGGATATGCACCCAAGCGCATATTTTGAGAAGAGGCAACATGAGAGAGGATCACAGCGTTTGGAGCCACTATGAAAGAGGGGGCTCAAAGGACACCAAGAAGGAGAAACCCACCTTCTCCTTACCTCCAGTTTAACATGGGAATGCAGAAACACGGGGAATGAGAAGGAAGTCTGAGAGTAGTTCAAAGGGCTGAAATGAATGTCTTGTTTGGTTTTGTTTTTCGCTGTTCTATGCCTTGCTTTATTTTTTCTATTTTTTTTACTTTTTAATTTTTTTCAGTTTTTATTTAAATTCCAGTTAACATACAGTGTGACATTAGTTTCAGGTGTACAACATAGTGATTCACCACTTTCATACTTCACCCATGCTCATGATGACAAGTGCGTGCTTTAATCCCCATCACCTGTTTCTGCAATCCCCCTACCCTCTCCCCTCTGGTGACCATCAGTGTGTCCCCTATAGTTAAGAGTGTTTCTTGGTTAGGGCTGAAATGAATTGTAATGAAGAGTAGAGTTGGTGGACAGCATTCTAGATAGAAGGAGCAGCATGAAAAGTGCCCAGTAGTGGAAAAGTGGTTCCATGTTTGGGAAATAGTCTTACCCTTAGCTGCTGTAGGGCAGATTTATTCTTTGAATCAAGAATTTCTGTGAAGCAACATTATTTTAAAGTACATGCATTTATTCCCAGATGTAAATGTGCGATCACTTGAGATAAGAAAACCCGATGCGATAAAGACATTAAACTGCCAGGAAGGAATTAAACTCTTCTCCAGAGCTGGCACTGTATACAGTTTTCATTTCATATATATAAGCCTCCTCCCTTCACCTCTAGCCCACAAAACCCTTTGCCTTGCCTGTTCTTCACAAAACTGGGGCCGGAGAATTGGGGAACCAGCTCAAAAACAGAGCCAAGTGGTTCAGCTCTTGAAGGAAGCTGCTGAGTGGTGGGACTCAGTCAGGGTGGTCTGACCTCTGAGGGCCGTCTGAGCCTCACTTCTCAGGTGCCCCCGCACGAGCGTTGAACTCCACAACACATGTGAGCATGGGGAGGAGGAGTTGGAGAATGTGGGCCAGGTGCAAGAATGCCTGTCCCAGGCGGGAGCCCACAACCAAACCTGGGACCCCGGTTTCCTAGTCTCCTGCTCTGGCTTGTATTCAACCTTGGCCAGACAGAAGATGAAGGGATTGAGAGCCCCTCAATGAGAATCGGAATGTCCCATAAGTCTGCCTGATCACCTGCTTTCTACCCCAGTCCCCATCTTATAAAGACAGTGAGGCCTGGGGAAGTTTCTCCAGGTGCGGGGCAGGGTGGGCACGGTGAGGACGCACATGGGAGCCTGGGTACGCACTGCTCTACGGAGACCAGTCTGCTGAGGGGAGGTTAGAGGAATGGGGGGTGGAGGCTGGATGGGAAGAAGGAATGACTATCTGGACCTTCTTCCCTCCTGAGCACAGAAAGGTCCAGGAAGAGGTCGGCTCTTGCTCACACGGTCTGGAGTTGAGACGGTCCCTGTGAGGCGTCCAAGTACTGAGTCTTGTTTCAGACAAACAGTAGGGCCAAAAGATGCTGCCCAGAAGGACAAAGAATTAGTTTTGACTTTTCCAGCATGGACTTAATTACCAACTAACTGGTCTCAGTTGGGGTAGAACTCATCTCGCTTCCTTAACTAAAGTGGCCTCAAACCCAAGCATAAGATGTGTGGCCTGGGTTGCGTGTGGTTCTGTAGAGGTGTGGATTCAGATCACTCATGACTGTCCCTGGAGCCAACGGCAGTGAAGACGACGTCTCTCTCCATCCTCTGGCTTCTGACACAAGGTCGGGAACTCGGGTCTCTCATCTGGGCAACGACCAGCCACCTGGCTCCTCTCCTGCAGCCCTCTACATCCTCCCAACCCCCAGTGCCACCTGCAGAACCAGGCAAGAGGGCCCCTGGACTAGGCCCTGCACTTTGGACAGACTCAAATATCACAAACACCTAGGAATTTATTTAAAGAACACACGGGAACCTCAGTCACTTGGGACCAGAGCTGGCAGAGCAGAACCCATGACTCTGAACATCCCTTTCCATGACCCAGGGAAGCCATTTCTCCATATCTCGGCTTTGCTGTCCTAAGAACAAAAGACGGCGGTGTCTGAATGCCAGGTTCATGGGCTGTGTGGCTTCACAGACTACTTATGCTGTGGACAACTGGAGCTGTGGACATTCCTTACACGGGAGAAGGAAGAACTTGTCAAATCCTTCTGTTCAGAAAGCATGAATGCAATCAATTCTTTTTTTTTAATAAAAATTTTTTATTATGTTATGTTAGTCACCATACAGTACATCTCAAGTTTTTGATGTAAAGTTCATGATTCATTAGTTGCGTATAACAATTCTTTTCTAACAAACAACCCATTACTAGTGTTACAGAACATCCATTTTATTGCTTTTTGTTATGTCTGTAGTCCCAGAGGTACTCGCAAATTACCGTGGTATTTCTAATTACACATGGTGTCTGAGAAACATCTGTCGATATTAAACAATTCATTTTGCTCCTAGTTTCATGTATCTGAATCTAGATACACTGTATGTGAGGCACAGCTCCGATTCTGTGCTTTGGTGACTGAATGGATGTTGGATATTAAATTTACAATTAGTTTTATTTTTATAAAAATTACTGTTGCTCATTTTATACTTTGATTTTTCTGCATTTAAATAATTTAAAATTTTAATATTCACAATATTGTTCATTTTCCATTTCTTATAGATGATTAACATTTTTTAACTTTAAAGTATATGAACTTTTTCACTTTTCACATTTATCTTAATACGTTCAAGTCATTTCTGTCAACAGAACACGCACTGTGAAAACCATGATTATAAAAACACAACTAGGGCGCCTGGCTGGCTCAGCCAGTTAAGCATCTGCCTTTGGCTGTGGTCATGATCTCGGGGTCCTGGGATCGAGTCCCACGTCATCAAGGTTCCCTGCTCAGTGGGGAGTCTGCTTCTCTCTCTGCCCCTCCCCACTGCTTATGCGCTTTCTCTAATAAATAGATAAAATCTTAAAAAAAAAAAAAACATAACTAGTGAGTTAGTAGGGTTGGAAGCCAAATAAAAAGTACGGAATGCCCCCTAATCGTTTGCAAGTCATGTATGTGTATTTCATTACCCATCTAAATATGGCCAGCCCATCAGCAGAAGCACGGACACGCATAATCAGATTCGGTCATCTTTGACCTTTTGCTGCCATTCAGTTATATGAAGTCATCACTTTGCACCATTTTTTAATTTTTTCTTGTTATTAGACTATACTTTTCAAAGTAGGAGGATAGGACCTATCAAACGAGCTAACAAACTGTGAGGTACTTTTAAGTGTTCAGACATGGGCATCAGAGCCTCCACTGGGCTTTCACACAAGGACTTGCAACAAACGGAGGCATGCCTGTCTCCCCCAGTGCGACCTGGAGCCCCCCTTGGACCACGGTGGACCCCACGCAGACCCAATTCGCTCAGTGGTCAAGCTCTTGGCCTAAGGACTGGTTTGCTTGAACTATCATCCGTCTTCGAGTGCTTCTGCTTCTATTTGAAGTACTGCTCTTTCAGAGTTGAAAAATGATCAAGCATTTTGAAAATGAAAGAAATTCGCATCGGCTACTTCACACAGTGACTGTGTGTGCTCGTGGACCTGTCCGTTCGCCGTGCTGCCACCACAAACGGAGCAGCTTGAAACAGCAGACAGTCACTCACAGCGCCGAAAGCTGAATTTCCAACATCAGGCTGTGGGCAGGGCCCTCCTCTCCCCAAAGTCTCTGGGGAAGAGTCCTTGCTCGTCACTTCTAGACTCTAGCAGATACTGGCAAACCTCCCTGTTCCCTGGCTTGTAGATTCAGCACTTCGGTCTACACCCCAGTCTCCACGTGGCTCTCTTCCCTGTGAGTCTGCGTCTCCGCATCAAATTCCCCTCTTCTCATACCCACATCGTGCCTTTAACTTGACTACATCTGCAAAGACCTCATTTCCAAGTAAGGTCTCATTCATAGGTTCCTGAGTTAAGACTTGAACATAGCTCTCCTGGGGACACAATTCAATCCATGACAAGGCACATGTGTGTAGCTTCTCTGCTATCTTTTTAAACTTCTACTAAGACAATCTGGCCTTTAAGAGAAACAATCGAACAGAATAGCACGTACCCCCTTGCCTCAGTTTGGCACTGCTCATTGCCTAGTCTTCTGGCTGAGTTGCCTTATTTAGCTTTTTGTAAACAACTTTAAGAGTTCCTATTGAATCTCAGTATTGCTCAGTGGCATTTGGAAATTGGCCATCGCGGTCAGTTTTCTTTCCCTAGCCTCTCAAATCGGTTTTTGCCTGATTTTCCTTTTATCTTTCCAAATCCTCCTTCAAGTCTCCATGCCAGGGATTCTGAGGGCACTCCTGGGTCCAGCAATTTGCTAGATGAGCTCGCCAGACTCCACACAGTTGTAATCACAGCTGAGATTTATTACACGAAGGGATACAAAACAGAACGAGCAGAAGGGGGCACGTGGGGCCAAGTCCAGGAACACCGGGTACCAGCTCCTGAGAGCCCTGTACAGTGGAGTCATACAGGGAGGGCCTCATTCCTGCAGCAACGGGCGTGACAACACACGTGAGGTTCTGTCCACCAGGGAAGCTCACGGCAGACTCTGCTCTGGGGCTTAATGGGGGCTGGGGGTGGACTCACCCTCTACCTCTCACGTACCAAAGTTCCCGACCACTGGGAGGAAAGCATGTGCTCAGCGTGAACCACATTGTTTGCCCAAACAGCCTAGGCAGTGACCCACTCTCATCACTGAGATGTCTCGTATCAGCGTAGAAAACTGTTTACCAGCCCAGGACCAACCCTGTGTGTAGACCTCTCTAGGGATCAGTTGCAGGCTTGCTGTGTAAGCCCTCCACCCGCCACCACTTCCCTTCTGTCCCTCCCTCAGCTCTTCCTAAGCTTGTGTCCCTCCAGATGAATTAAATGCTTTAGTTAAATAACATTTCAACTAAGCTTCTCTTTGTTTAAATGGTATCACTTGAGATTATCATTTATTTATGGTCTAATGTATGGAAACTTTCAACATGTTGAGAAAAAGGACAGATGACAAACAGGCAGAAGGACACCTTGTGCTTGGAGAGGAAGGATCAATGTTATTAAGATTGGTTCATGTCAGTCCTGTACATTTTTAGGCTTATTCTTAGGTGCTTAATGATTTTATCTTGATAATATAAATATGATCTTTTCTTCCACTATATTTCAAATGTTTCTTGTTTGTATAGTTTTTTACCCTATTAATGTCTATAAATTAAAATTGCAAATAGCCACATTACTTTTTTCTTTTTTCTTCTTTAAATTCAATTAGCCAACACATAGTGCATCATTAGTTTCAAACGTAGAGTTCAATAACTCATCAGTTGCGTGTAACACCCAGTGCTCATTACATCACGTGCCCTCCTTAACACCCGTCAACCAATTCCATCTCCCACCCCCCTCCCCTTCAGCAACCTTTTGTTTCCTAGAGTTAAGAATCTCTTATGGTTTTTCTCCCTCTCTGATGACTTCCCATTCAGTTTTCCCTCCCTTCCCCTATGATCCTCTGTACTGTTTCTCATATTCCACATATGAGTGAAATGATTTGATAATTGGACTTCTCTGATTGACTGATTTTGCTCAACATAATATCCTCCAGTTCCATCTACATCAATGTAAGTGGTAAGTATTCATCCTTTCTGATGGCTGAGTAATATTCTATTGTGTATATATCTATACCACATCTTCTTTATCCATTCATCTGTCAATGGACATCTCGGCTCTTTCCAGAGTTTGGCTATTGTGGACATTGCTGCTTCGAACTTTGGGGTGCAGGTGTCCCTTTGGATCACTACATTTGTATCTTATAGGTAAACACCTAGTAGTGCAAATGCTGGATTGTAGGGTAGCTCTATTTTTAACTTCTTAAGGAATCTCCATACTGTTTTCCAGAGTGGTTGTACCAGTTTGCATTCCCACCAAGAGTGTAAGAGGTTTCCCCTTTCTCCACATCCTTACCAACATTTGTTGTTTCCTGTCTTGTTAATTTTAACCATTCTGCCTGGTGTGAGATAGTATCTCATTGTGGTTTTTATTTGTATTTCCCTGAGGACAGTGATATGGAGCATTTTTTCATGTGTCTGTTGGCCATTTGTAAGTCTTCTTTGGAGAAATGTGTGTTCATGTCTTCTGTCCATTTCTTGACTGGATTATTTGTTTTTTGGGTGTTGAATTTGTTAAGGTCTTTATAAATCTTGGATACTAGCCCTTAATGATGTGTCATTTGCAAATATCTTCTCTCATTCTGTCAGTTGTCTTGTGGTTTTATTGACTATTTCTTTTGCTGTGCATTAGTTTTATCATGACGAAGACCCAATAGTTCATTTTTGCTTTTGTTTCCTTTGCCTCTGGAGACATGTCTGGCAAGAAGTTGCAATGGCTGAGGTCAAAGAGGTTGCTGTCTGTGTTCTCTAGGATTTTAATGGATTTCTGTCTCACATTTAGATATTTCAGACATTTTGAGTTTATCTCTGTGTATGGTGTAAGAAAATGGTCCAGTTTCATTCTTCTACCTGTGGCTGTCCAATTTTCCCAACACCATTTGTTGAAGAGACTGTCCTTTTTCCATTGGATATTCTTTCCCCCTTTGTCGAAGATTAGTTGACCATAGAGTTAAGGGTCCATTTCTGGGTCTTTACTCTGTTCCATTGATCTATGTGTCTGTTTTTGTGTCAGTACCATACTGTCTTGATGATTACAGTTTTGTAATAGAGCTTGGAGTCCAGCATTGTGATGTCACCAGATTTGGTTTTCTTTTTCAACATTCCTTTGGCTATTCGGGGTCTTTTCTGGTACGAATTTTAGGATTATTTGTTCCAGCTGTGTGAAAAATGTCGCTAGTATTTTGATAGGGATTGCATTGAATGTGTAGATTGCTCTGGGTAGCATAGACATTTTAATAATATTTCTTCTTTCAATCCATGAACATGGAATGTTTTTCCATTTCTTTATGTCTTCCTCAATTTCTTTCATAAGTGTTCTGTAGTTTTAGAGTACAAATCCTTTACCTTTTGGTTAGGTTTATTCCTAGATGTCTTAGGGTTTTGGTGCAAATGTAAATGGGATCAACTCCTTAATTTCTTTTTCTTCTGTCTCATTGTTAGTGTACAGAATGCAACTGATTTCTGTCCTTTGATTTTGTATCCTGCCATGTTGCTGAATTGCTGTATGAGTTCTAGCAATTTTGAGGTGGAATCTTTTGGGTTTTCCACATAAAGTATCATGTCATCTGCAAAGAGTGAGAATTTGACTTCTTTGCCAGTTTGAATGTCTTTTACTTCTTTTTGTTGTCTGATTGCTGAGGCTGGGACTTCTAGTACTATGTTGAACAACAGTGGCGAGAGTGGGCATCCCTATCATGTCCCTGACCTTAGGTAAAAAGCTCTCAGGTTTTCTCCATTGAGAATGATATTTGCTGTGGTCTTTTCATATATGGCTTTTAGGATATTGAAGTATGTTCCTTCTAACCCTACACTGTGCAGTTTTAATCAGGAAAGGATGCTATATTTTGTCAAATGTTTTTTCTGCATTTATTGAGAGGATCATATGGCTCTTGTCCTTCTTTTATTAATGTGATGTATCACACTGATTGATTTGCAAATGTTGAACCACCCTAGCAGCCCAGGAATAAGTTCCACTTGGTCATGGTGAATAATCCTTTTAATGTACTGTTGGATACTATTGGCTAGGATCTTGGTGAGAATTTCTACATCCATGTTCATCAGGGATATTCGTCTGTAATTCTCCTTTTTGGTGGGGTCTTTGTCTGGTTTGGGGATCAAGGTAATGCTGGCCTTATAGAATGAATTTGAAAGTTTTCCATTTCTATTTTTCTGAAATAGCTTCAGAAGAATAGGTATTAGTAGTTCTTTAAATGTTTGGTAGCATTCCCCTGGGTAGCCATCTGGCCCTGGACTCTGGTTTGTTGGGAGATTTTTGATTACTGCTTCAATTTCCTTGCTGGTTATGGGTCTATTCAGGTTTTCTATTTCTTCTTGTATCACTTTTGGTAGTTTATAAGCTTCTAGTAATACATCCATTTCTTCCAGATTGCCCATATAGTTGTTCATAATATGTTCTTAAAATCATGAATGAAAGAGGAGAAAAAATGATGAACACCAAGGAAATACAAACAATTTTATGAATTTTGGTCCTTTCTCTTTTCTTTTTGATAAGTCTGACTAGGGGTTTATCGATCTTATTAATTCTTTCAAGGAATCAGCTTCTAGTTTTCTTGATCTGTTCTACTGTTCTTTTGGTTTCTATTTCATTGATTTCTGCCTAATCTTTATTATTTCTCTTCTCCTACTTGGTTTAGGCTTATTTGCTGCTCTTTCTCCAGCTGCTTTCTGTGTAAGGTTAGCTTGTGTATTTGAGACTTTTCTAATTTCTTGAGAAAGGTTTGTATTTCTATGTACTTCCCTCTTAGGACCACCTTTGCTGCATTCCAAAGGTTTTGAACAGTTGTGTTTTTATTTTCATTTGTTTCCATGAATTTTTAAAATTCTTCTTTAATTTTCTGACTGACCCACTTATTCTTTAGTAGGATGCTCTTTAACCTCCAAGTGTTTGAGTTCCTTCCAAATTTCCTCTTGTGATTGAGTTCCAGTTTCAAAGCATTGTGGTCTGAAAATATGCAGGGAGTAATCCCAATCTTTTGGTACTGGTTGAGACCTGATTTGTGACCCAGGATGTGATCTATTCTGGAGAATGTTCCATGTGCACTCTAGAAAAATGTATATTCTGTTGCTTTGGGATGGAATGCTCTGTATATATCTATGAAGTCCATCTGGTCCAGTGTGTCATTCAAAGCCTTTGTTTCCTTGTTGATCTTCTGCTTAGATGATCTATCCATTGTAGTGAGTGGGGTGTTAAAGTCCCCTACTATTATTGTATTATTATCAACGTGTTTCTTTAATTTGGTTATTAAATAGTTTATATAATATGCTGCTCCCAACTTAGGAGCATAAATATTTATATTGTTAGATCTTCTTATTGGAAAGATTCTTTAAGCATGAAATAGTATCCCTCTTCATCCCTTACTATAGTCTTTGGCTTAAAATCTAATTTGTCTGATAGAAGGATTGCTATCCCAGCTTTCTTTTGATGTTCATTAACATAATAAATGGTTTTCCACTCCCTCACTTTTAGTCTGGAGGTGTTTTGGGGTCTAAAAAGAGTCTCTTGTAGACAGCATATGGATGGGTCTTGTTTTTTATCCAATCTGATACCCTGTGTCTTTTGATTGGAGACTTTAACCCATTTACATTCAGAGTAACTATTGAAAGATATGAATTTAGTGTCATTGTATTACCTGTGAAGTCTCTGTTTCTTTCTTGTCCATGATACATTTGACTAGCTACATTTCTTAGATTAGAATTGGTAGATGTAATGACTGATACCAAGATATTCATGGAAAAATTGGTATAAAGATTTAGAAATAATTATGGCAAGTAATAGTTTTACCCAGTTTTTTAATTTTTGTTTTATTTACATTCAATTATTTAACATATAGTATATTATTAGTTTCAGAGGTAGAGTTCATCTACCAATGACTCATCAGTTGCATATAACACCCAGTGTGCATTATATCACATGCCCTCTTTAATGCCCATTGCCCAGTTACCCCATTTCCCCACCCTCCTCCCCTCCAGCAACCCTCAGTTTCTTAATTTTGTTCTTATTTTCTTTTTTCCATTCTACTGCTTCACCTGGTATATTCAGAATGATATTAAAAAATACCAGTAACTGGTTTACTTCTGACGCTTCATTCTCAACCAGGTGGGTGGGTTTGGGCTAAGAACTCTGATTAGGAATACAGTGATACTTGCTATTGTTTTAGTCTAATATATCTCCATATGGGTGTGGGTCTCTATGCAAACATACGGTCTTGTCTCACTAATGTGTGGTTTTTCCTCCTATACTGTACCCTTAATTATTGAAGCTTTATAATGAACTTTTTTTTTTAAATATTTTTTATTTATTTATTCGACAGAGATGGAGACAGCCAGCGAGAGAGGGAATACAAGCAGGGGGAGTGGGAGAGGAAGAAGCAGGCTCATAGCGGAGGAGCCTGATGTGGGGCTCGATCCCACAACACCGGGATCATGCCCTGAGCCGAAGGCAGACGCTTAACCGCTGTGCCACCCAGGCGCCCCTGAACTTTTAACATTTACCATCTAATAATTGCTTTTCAGATGGCTGTTGAATTTTTTTTTAATACCTTTTCCACATTAAGTTGAGCTTATGTTTTTTCTCCTTGGGGCTATTAATAAAGTGAATCATTAAGCCATCCCGAATCCTATTTACTTGATTTATTATTGATGCTATTATCACGTCTAACAAAATACAGTTTATATGTGTAGTCACTGTATGCTTCCCAATATTTCACATTGATTTAGAGGTCCAAAGCATTTTCTTTTAAAATTAATAGCAAACATGACATTCCTACGTAGTTTAATAGGCATCTCTTTAAAAAGTGGGCATCTTCTTACATAAGTCAGAATATTTTCACATCTAACAAAATTATAAATAACTCCTTGGTATTTTCTAATAGCCAGTCTACATTCAAATATCCCTAATAGTCTGAAAATGTATTGTTCAAATTAAGATCTGAACAAAGTCCTTAGTTACATTTGATTGCTATTTCTTTAGCCCGCTAAATGCTTCCCACCCTTGGCTCTGAACACAATTCTAAACAGTATAAGTAGGAACTGAATTCAGGGCAGCTGGTCTAGGGTTAATTTCATATGACCTACATGAAGCCTACAGGAATGCTCTCAGCCCCACATGAAATATAGCTGTCTATTTAGATTAAAGTTCTGGCCTACAGATTTGGCTAAGAAACAGTAAAAACAGCAAGGTCTAGTCAGCCATGCAAGAAAGATTTGCCTATTTGGAAGGGGGCCTTAAGCAAAGCTCAACAATAGTTTTCCCATGATTATTGCCTCAGCCACACTTTGCCAAGGGAATGGCTACACATGCCCAAGCCAGGTTGAGATTAGCCATAGACCATCATAGCACTCCTGCTTCCTAAGTCCTAATCAACCTGATCAAATAAAGACGGCTGCTAACTTGTGAGCAATACAGAAATAAGCTCTCTGTCCCACCAACTGCTATTATATTAAAATCTGAGGTTTCACACCCTGGCTAAGCCCAAAGCCTGGTCTTCCTCTTCATTAATTTTATTCCCAGACACCAAAAATTGTGTCTCAAAGTCCCTGGCCAATGATTCAAGATATTAGCTTATTAAAACCTTTTTCTCCACTAAAACCTTTTTATCTACTCCCAAATTTGGAATCAACTGAGAGACAACACAGAAGTCAGACAGATGCAGTTAAATGTGTCAGTTCCACTGCTGACACAGTATACTGGAAGGTGGCGTGGTTTGTATATGTGTTCACGATGGCCTCCTGATAGTTCACACTGATGTAGAGACCTGAAACCCAGTCCACAGGACCTCTCTGTCCCTGCAAATCCGGCAAGAGGAAGCAGGAAAGAGCCTGTGTCCTGTGGGCAAAGGTGAATCAGAAAAAGATGAGCATCAAGGTGGCCACCAGGCATGCTCAGTTCATTCCCGCTAGACACAACAGGATTAACAATCTCTCCTGCTCTGGGCAAGAGTGAAAGTCATGAGAAAGAGAGCTGGAAGTTTTTCTTATATACTTCTGGGCAATGGAGCAGAAAAGGCCCTCTACATGTGAAAATATGAAAAATGGGGACAAGAGTGACAGAACACCCATCTCAGAGGAAACACTGAAAATCTGAAAATGGAACTATATAGTACATTTTAGGATCAGTCTTTCCATTACTGGGCATGCAAAAAGGTGTTAGGTGCTTTGAGTGCCAGCACTCTGCTAGGTGTTACATGTATCTTAAATAATTTTCTCCTTCTGACAGCCCTTACAGGACATAAATATTAACATTTAATAGCTGAGTGATCCTAAGAAGGTTATTTAACCTGCCAGAGTCCTGGTTTCTTCATCTAGGAAAGAGATAGACATTCAAAATCATTTCCATACCCACTGCTTTTCTTACTACAAAAACCAAGCAGCTTTCAGACTTCCGGTTCATGGAACAAACTAGATTCACAAGTTCTTTCCCCTGAGCATTCTAGTTCCAACTCAGTAATTCCTAGATGTTGTAATGACCTAGGAGCTGCACGTGGACCATCCATTCACTGAGGGCTAGAGGGAGGCGGATAAAAGATGGAGAGGCTGGCGGGAGCCTAGACTTTTACATTACCCTAGACTCACTTTCTTGCAGAAAGCTTTAGACTCTGTGGCTGGGCGTAGTCAACATGCTGTCATGAGAAAAGATGTTGATTTGATTTTCACAATCCATCATTCCAAGGCCGATGAACAACAGGAAAAGAGCTGCTTTTGTTGGAATGAGAAAGAGTGTCTGTCAAGTTGTTTCTATTCATTTGCATTCACAAGCCCTGTCTCTCCCAGTGTGTTACCTGTCAAGCCTAATAGGATGGAAGCAGACAGGTATAATAGCTCTAAATTACGTGTACTGGGAAAAACAAATGAAGAACAGCCAACAAGAAGATCCAAGGAAATGAGTATGGCTGTTGCTCAGTTCTCATGCTCCCTGTCAGAGGCTGAGGAAGATAACTAGCATTTTTATTCAACTCGATCCAAAAGTTGTTAGGAACTGGAGATGTCAAGATGAAGATACCATTGTAGCCCTGAAGGAGCTCAGCTGAGAAGGATGGCTGAGGATACAGCGAGGCAAGAGCAGTGATAAAATGGTCCCACATAACACAGTAACAGCTTCCCCCTCCCCCGGGGGTCTTGGAAGGAACTCTGAAAGAGATAATATGGGAGTTGAGTCAAAAGTTGAGCAGGAGTGAGCCAAGCAAGAGGAGCCATGGGACAAACTCAGCAATGAGAGCATTCTAGACAGAGGAAATACAGTCTAACACCAAATCTAATTGCCTTCCAGTGCTGTGCCATGTGCTTTTCACAAAATCTCTTTGAACTCTAATAAGAAATATGGATTTGGTCTTCATCCCTCTTTCTAGCTCCTAAAACTCTTGGAATTTCCTAAGTGTTGAAAATGTCTTTTTGTTAGGCTAATGAGGGGACTTTTGGACTTTGGCTAAGAATGGGGGCTGGCTGCCAGCGGAACCAATGCTTTGATGAGAGAGTTAGAAATTTCAGCCCCACCACTGACCCCTGCAAGGGATAGGAGCTGGAGATTGAGTCATCTGCCAATCAGTCATGACTAGGTGATGAAGCCTCCAAAAAAACCCAGAAGGATGGGGTTCTGAGAACTTCTGGGTTGGTGACCATGTGGAGGTGCTGGGAGAGTGACTTGCCTGAGAGGGCAGGGAAGTTCTGCACCCTTTCCCACATACCTTGTTCTATGCTTCTCTTCCATTTGACTGTTCCTTTTATAATAAACCAATAATCCAGTAAGTAAAATGCTTTTTAGAATTCTGTGAACTGCTCTAGCAAATTAATGGAACCCAAGAACGGGGGGTTGTTGGAACCTCCAATCTATAGCCAATTGGTTGGAAGCACAGATAACAACCTGGGCTTGTGACTGAAGTGGGAGGGAGGAAATGGGGGATAGTTTTGTAGGACTGAGCCCTTAACCTGTAGAATCTGATGCTCTCTCTGGGTAGATAGTGCTAGAATTACATTGAATTGTAGGACACCCAGCTGGCATCTCAACAATTACTGGTATGCAAACACCACCACCCCCCAACCCCCAGAAATACACACACCTTTTGAAATTGGATCTGGAAGCTTTCAACTCTCGTGGCAACATGCTCATGAAAGCATCCCTATTTCTCAAATGAGACAATGGAGGATACAGATGATAAGTGGCTTGCCCAAGTAAAAGTTGGCACACACCAGAACAAGGATTCAAACCCAGGTCAGTATAATTCCAAAGCCTAATTTTTAAGAGAGGCAGGCTATGTTGCCTTTCCAATATGATGAGCAACAATACAGAGGTGGGTTTTTCCATGGGTAGCTACAAAGAGTGCTGTTTCTGCATGGTGATGTGGAAAGCAGAGACAGCTAAACATTACATAGAAGATTTTGTGTACCACACGAAGAGCTTGGATGTTATCCTGGGGTAACAGCATTTCAAAGGGTTTTAAGCAGACAAATGCCATGGTCAAATGAGTTTTATGTCAATTTATTTTCTTTGGTTTCACCACAGTAACATGAAACAAGACCAGAGACAAAAAGACTGGTTAGGAAACTCTAAACATAGTCCAAACAGAAGGTGGTGGGTGTCTAAACTAGGTGGTGAGAGTTGAGATGGAGCAAATTGGGGAAACTGGAGAAAGATTGGAGAGCTAGCAGCAGGACTGGTGGATCCAATGGGTATAAAGAGGATGTAGCAGGGGTGGTTAAGGGGGACTCTGGGTCATTATTGGAATGACTGGGTGAATGTTGGTGTCTCCAGTGGAAACACAAGGAGAACTGTCTGAGACAATGAGTCAACATGTTGGGTGTCCTTGACTGGAGACCATGAGCCTAATCTAATGCAATGGATTCCTAATTGTATTAACTATTTCCCATTCTTACGTAAGCTACTTTGGATTGGTTTTGAAATGCCTCATGGTTATACCTTCCACGGCTGGATTCAGAGACTCAACCAAAGTCATAAATAATCTTTCTTTCAGCTTCCTAGCTCAAATTTCCTTTGATACCTCATTCTTGGTCTCCTTCTTCCCAGTGGTATTAATTGTTGACAACTCCAGATGGTACTACCCATCCATCACCACAGCTGAAGAGGCCCCTTGCTTTTTCAACCACCATGCCAACTCCTAAAAAGGAGCTCTAAACAGCCCTCTCTGGGGCCACAGGTCTGTCCCTGGAAAATCACTGATTGGAGTGAGGAGGAGTACTTTGAACGGTGATTGTGGATTATGCATCCTTCCCTCTCGTGGGAGGAATAGAGTCAGGGAAATCCCTGAGAGGAAAAGGAGTCCCAGTACCAAAAGAGAGTTCTGTTTAACAGGCCAAAGCAACACAAATTCACAACATGGGAAAATATCCATCTGGGGTTGATGATATGACTGGAATGTGGAGGGAGAGGTCAAGGTTGGAGGTAAACACTTGGAAGTCATCAGCAATGCATTAGAACTCAAGGAAAGTATAAATGTTAAGATGATTACTAGGTCAAGGATGAAAGTACTCAGGGAACATCACCCCTTAAGACAGGAAAAGGAAGAGGAACACATAAACCAGAAACAAAACAGACATTAAAAAGAACAATTTCTCAACATTTGCTGCAACATGGACGGGACTGGAGGAGATAATGCTAAGCGAAATAAGTCAAGCAGAGAAAGACAATGATCCTATGGTTTCACTCATTTATGGAACATAAGAAGTGGGAAGAAGAAAGGGGGGGGTAAACAGAAGGGGGAATGAACCATGAGAGACTATGGACTCCGGGAAACAAACTGAGGGCTTCGGCGGGGGGCAATGGGATAGGCTGGTGATGGGTAGTAAGGAGGGCACGTATTACATGGTGCACTGGGTGTTATACGCAAGTAATGAATCATGGAACTTTACATCGAAAACTAGGGATGTACTGTATGGTGACTAACAGAAAGAAAGAAAGAAAGAAAGAAAGAAAGAAAGAAAGAAAGAAAGAAAGAAAGAAAGAAAGAAAGAAAGAAAGAAAGAAAGAAAGAGAAAGAAAGAAAGAAAGAAAGAAAGAAAGAAAGAAAGAAAGAAAGAAAGAAAGAAAGAGAAAGAAAGAAAGGAGAAAGAAAGCAGAGAAGGTGGAGAATCATGTGCCAAAGAATGTATGAACATTGTCTTTTTTCATTTAAGTTTCACTACAACACCATAAGGAAGGTAGAGTCTTTTCCATTTTAACAGAGGAAGAATTTAAACCTGAACTATTTGTCTTGCCAGTGTCCAAACACAGATCTGATGGGTGGAGATGGGATTGGAACCTTTGGTTGTGAGGCTCCAAACTCTGTTCTACCACAGAGAGTATGCAGAGCCCCACTGAGGACAAAAGGGCTGAGGATGTATTCTGTTCCCAGGTGTTTTCTCCTCCCATCTGGGAGGATTGCACTTTTAAATACCTACATGCTTCTCGGCAGTAAACGTCTTTGTTCCACAAAAAAACAAACAAAATAAAACACTCACCCCAAATTAAAAACAGTTCTAACCACTCTTGCTTCAGAAAAGTTTATAAACATTTTCAATCTGTCCTTGATTAAGTTTGTACAGACTTGAGAAATCCTAGAAGTATGAGCACTAAAAAGATCGTTGGAAATCATCCCATAAGGGATCCAGTGATGGATACCAAGAGGATCCAGTAAACCTTGGAATATGAATATAAAATTGTGTTTGTGCATAAATGGCTTCTCTTTTGGGAACAGAATCCATGGTTTTCTTTGGATTCTCAAAGGAATATAAGAGCCCAAATACCCTAATTTTGCAGATGTACAAATGGGGCAAATCACCTAAACCCTATAGGCCTCAAGGTCACACCATGAGACCTCGGGTAAATCAGCTCTAGACCTTAGGTCTCTTGATTCCCAAAGCATGACACCTTCATGAAACCCCTGATTATCCCATGTTATACGCAACTAATGAATCATCGAACTTTACATCGGAAACCGGGGATGTACTGTATGGGACTAACATAATATAATAAAAAAACATAAAAAAAAAAAAAAGAATCCCATGTCTGAAAGAAAGGCTTTTGGCTCTGTGATCACCTATAGATTTTATGGCCAGCAAGGGTTCTTCTTTTAAAGTCATTCCTTGAAAAACAAAATGTTTTTTATTAAACTGTCATGTACAGGCACAGGGAATGCGAGGTGCAGACTGGACTATTTCAGGGATAGGAACTGCATAGAAAGGAAGAGGGAAAGGAGGAAGAGGGAGGGAAAAGGGAGGAAGGGGGAGGAGGAGGAGAGGGGAGAAGACTTTTGACAAGGGATTCCGCATCAGCTGAGGCACTAAAAGGAGAAGTATAGGAAGTGTCTTGGTTCATACTATGGTCTGAATATTTGTGTCTTCCTGAAATTCACACATTGAAACCCCAGTTCCCCAAGGTGATGGTATTAGGAGGTGAAGCCTTTGGGAGGTGCTTAGGTCATGAGGGTGGAGCCCTCATAATTGGGATTAATGTCTTAAGAGAGACCCCACAGAGCTCCCTAGTTCCCTTCTGTCAAGTGAAGACACAATGAGAAATCTACAACCCAGAAGAGGGCTTTCAACTGACCATGCTGACATCCTGACCTCAGTGTTCCAGCCTCCAGAGCTACGAGAAATTTCTGTTGTTTATAAGCCACCCAGTCTATGGTATTTTATTATAACAGTTCAAACAGGACTAAGACATTTCCAGCTCTCCAGAATCAGTCCCTGCCATGAGGATTTAGGTATAAGTCATTTATTAAAGATGTGGTCCCAAAAGACTGGGAAAAGGAGCCGAGGAAGCAGGATGGGGAAGGAAAGAACCAGGCAAGCATATGACTCCAGGCAACATCTTTTGGACAGTGGCTAGCCTGACACGCAGGGGAACTTGAGAGTGTGCTAAATCTCAGAGTTTGTTACAATTTGAGGCCTGGAATCAGCTGTCCTTTAGCCTGCTGGGGAAGGGAAAGGGGGTGGAGGGGTCTAAACTCAACACCCATTGCTCTTTGTGTTCTTCGTGGGGTGGCAAACCAAACAGCTCAGGTAGCCCACGGGCAGTTCTGGGAAGAAAAGAGCCAGATAGGAGTCATTGAAAGAAACTGCACACCAGAACTGGGGAGATGCACAGAGAAACAGAAAAAGCACGCAAGGGCACCAGGACAGAGCACTGACAGTGTCCAAAAAAAAGAAGGGAAACGAGCATTTATTCTTCACCAGATACAAAAAAAGGAAAAGGAAAAAGTATTTCTCTCAGTTAACATCTGATCCAGGACAGAAATAATTCACTGTAGCAGCACAGATAGTTTGGGACTCCATCTGACATTTGTATAGTTAAACCTGAGCTTCTGAGCCCTGGTTGAGAAGTTCTGAGTAATAATCATTTTCAAAGAATGAAATCAATACCCAGTGTTATGACATAGATTAAATTATCAGCAATAGAATTATTAGTAAACATTTATTGTGCACTTGCCATGTTTCAGGGACAAATCTATGGTGAATTTACTTATTGACTCTTCCTATCAAACATCTAAAGCAGGTGCCAGTAATGTGGCTACTTTTTAGGTGAGGAAACTGAAGCACAGTGTGGATAAATATCATGTGCAAGAGCACATACAGAGTAAGAGATGATGCCAGTCCTCAGATTCTGACAACCTGTCCCTGGGGCCTATGCATGCTTTTAACCTCTGCACTGTGTCCTTGAGTGTTAAAGATCCTGACTTATGCTCCAAGACCAGCTGTGCTTTTACTGTATGACTTTGAGTAGGCAACTTTAGAGCAAATGGAAAATATGAGTAAGTTATCGCTTTTGACAATGAGAGTATTCAAGTATCCAGGTGCAGATCTGTCTTTCCTATATAAAGATGAGGCCACTGGAACACCATCAGAACGGGTTGAGTTACTTTTCCCCTGATACTCACTATCCCTTCCTGAAAAAGCATGCATAATCAGTATGTTTTGAGGAGGACATACCAATCACTTCTGTTCCCCTCTTGAGGAAAATGGTCTTTTCCTGTTTAACAACACTTGTCACTTTAGATTCTTCTGATGGCAAAAGAAGGCACCTTTGGAAGTGGAGCATTCCTAGCTTCCAGCCAAATTTACTAGGTCATAGAGCATATCTAGACTCGCCCAGTGAAGTTGATGTTTCCATAGAGACCTAAGCAAAATTAAATTTAGGTATGGAAAGCCCTGGATAAATAATTAAGTTTTCAGAATAAGAGCTTTGTTTAAGGGATGTGACTTGTATTCATTTAAAGTCGCTACCATAAATCTTATGCCTTAGAGAGAAGTTTGCTTAACAGCTGGCATTGAATAAGCCAGGTTACTGGTATTTTTTTAAAATTTATATTCAAGTAGCCAACATATAGTGCATCATTAGTTTCAGATGTACAGTTCAATAATTCATCAGTTGCGTATAACACCCGGTGCTCGTCATGTGCTGTCCTTAATGCCCATCACCCAGTTACCCCATCTCCCACCCACCTCCCCTGCAGTAATCCTCAGTTTGTTTCCTAGAGTAAGGGTCTCTCATGGTTTTTCTCTCTCTGATGTCATCCCATTCAGTTTCCCTTCCTTCCCCTATGATCCTCTGCACTGTTTCTCATATTCCATGAGTGAAACCATGATAATTGTCCTTCTCTGATTGACTTATTTTGCTCAACATAATACCTGCCAGTTCCATCCACATCAATGTAAATGGTAAGTATTCATCCTTTCTGATGGCTGAGTAATATTCCATTGTATATATGGACCACATCACCTTTATCCATTCATCTGTTGAAGGACATCTCAGCTCCTTCCACCATTTAGCTATTGTGGACATTGCTGCTATGAACATTGAGATGCAGGTCCCCCTTCAGATCACTGCATTTGTATCTTTGGGGTAAATACCCAGTAGTGCAATTGCTGGGTTGTAGGCTAGCTCCATTTTTGACGTTTTAAGGAACCTCCATACTGTTTTCCAGAGTGGTTGTACCAGATTGCATTCCCACCAACAGGGTAAGAGGGTTCCCTTTTCTCCACATCCTTGCCAACATCTGTCTTGTTAATTTTAGCCATTCTGATTGGTGTGAGGTGGTATCTCATTGTGGTTCTTTTTTTTTTTTTTTTTAGGTTTTATTTATGTATTTGAGAAAGAGAGCACACATACACAAATAGGGGGAGCAGGAGGGGGAGAAGCAGACTCCCCACTGAGCAGGGAGGCCAATGCAGGGCTCAATCCCAGCACCCTGGGATCATGACCTGAGCTGAAGGCAGATGCGTAGCTGACTGGGCCACCTAGGCGCTCCTCTCATTGTGGTTTTGATTTGTATTTCCCTGATGATGAGTAATGTTGAACATTTTTCATGTATACACATTTTTTCTAAACTATATGAGAGTAAGTTGAAGACCTTAAAGTCCTTTACCCCTAAGTGTGCCCAAGCGTATTTCCTGAGAACAGGAATATTCTCTTACACAATCCCAGTGTAATTATCGAGTTCAGGAAATTCAACATGAATATTTTCTAATTTATAGTCTGCTAACAGTTGTTATATACTTACTGTAACAGGTTCTATGCTAAAAACAGCATGTGGGTTGTTGGGAGGATTAGTGAAATAATCTAAGAGGTTGACACTTTTGTTATCCCAATGTTATACACAAAGGGTCCCAGACGTAGCACACAGCTGGGAAATGGCCAAGCTCAGGGGCAACCCCAGCCCAGTCTTTCCCTTGAGGTTGAGCTCCTAGCTACTCTCCTGCCTTCCTGGGGCTCCAATGGCTCTCCTCATGTCATCCATCCCTTTCACCTTGATGCCTATTCAAATCCTACCTGACCTCTGAAGTTTAGTTCAACCCTTTCAAGTTAGTCTTCATGAATTATTCAGGGCAATTTTGAGTTCTTCTTTGATATCTTGAGTTTTCATTTGGAAAATGAGATTAAGGAGACAAGAAATAAAGGAAGTCCAAGGAAGTGTTGCTACATTTTTCTAGATAGGTCTCCTAAGGCAAGGGAAACAAAAGCAAAAATAAACTATTGGGACTACACCAAAATAAAAAGCTTTTGCACAGCAAAGGAAATCATCCACAAAACGTAAGGGTAACCTACTGAATGGGAGAAGATACTTGCAAATGATATCTCTGATAAGGGGTTACTAATACACACACACATACACACACATATATATATAAACTTCTAAAACTCAACATCAAAAAATAATCAGATTAAAATGGGCAGGTCTGAATTGACATTTTTTCCAAAGACATACAAATGGCCAATAGACACATAAAGATTCTCAACATCAATCATCATCAGGGAAACACAAATCAAAACCACAGTGAATTATCAATTTACACCTCTCGGAATGGTTAGGATCAAAAAGATAAGAACTGACAAGTGTTGGGGAGGATGTGGAGAAAAAGGAACTCTCATACACTGTTGGTGGGAATGTCAATTTGTGCAGCTACTATGGAAAACAGTCAGGAGGATCCTAAAGCTAAAAAAAAAAAAAAAAAATAGAATTACCATATGATCCAGTAATTGCACTTCTGGGTATTTACCAAAAGAAAACAAAAACATTAACTTGAAAATATATTTGGGTCCCTATGTGTATTGCAGCATTATTTACAATAACCAAAATATGAAAGCAGCCTAAGCATCCATCAATAGCTGAATGAGACAAAGAAAATATAAGATACACACAGAATGGAATATTACTCAGCCATAAAAAATAAGATCTTATCATTTGCAACAACATGGATGGACCTAGAGGGTACTATGCTAAGTGAAATAAGCCAGATTTGGGGTGCCTGGGTAGCTCAGTCATTTAAGCATCTGCCTTTGGCTCAGGGCATGATCCCAGAGTTCTGGGATCAAGCCCCATATTGGGCTCCCTGCTCAGCAGAGAGCCTGCTTCTCCCTTTCCCTCTGCCTTCCCTTCTGCCTACTGGTGTTCCCTCTCTCTGTGTGTCAAGTAAATAAATAGAATCTTAAAAAACGAATGAACAAAAGAAAGAAAGAAAGAAAGAAAGAAAGAAAGAAAGAAAGAAAGAAAGAAAAGAAAACAAGCCAGACAGAGAAAGACAAATACCACATGATTTCATGTATATGTGGAATCTAAAAACCAAAAGAACAAAAACAAACAGACCCTTAAATTCAGAGAACTGGTGGTTGTGGGAGGGGAGGTATGTAGGGGTATGAGTGAAATAGACAAAGGAGTCTAGTAGGTATAAACTTCCGGTTCTACAAGAAATAACTCACAAATGAAAAGTACAGCATAGAGAATACAGTAAAAACTACTGCCATAAAGCTCAGTGACAGACGGTGATTGTACGTATCGTGGTGAGCACTGAATAATGTACAGGTTGTTGAATCGATGTTGCACATCTGAAACTAAAGTATCATAATTTGTTAATTATACTTCATTAAAATTAAAAAAAAAAATGTTTACCACCCAAAAAAAGAAACTAAAGGAAGCAAATGATTTTTAAGGACTCTTCTGGGAATTGAATCCCTGATAGTTCCTACACTTACACACCAGATGGCAGTGTTCAATTAGTCAAAAGAAAAAAAATCCCAGGCTAAGGACTTGCTGTAAAAGATAAAGGCACTTAACTAATTCCAGTTTGTTCTCGGGCTCCTCAGAGCTTGGAGTTACTTTGGAAACTATGAACAGTCGTAAGTGGTTCTACCATACTCTGACAGCAATCTTGAGACTACGGGACACGTGGATTGACTTCACATCCGTGACAGGGAAACTCATCCAGGGCAAGTGCAAATGGAAAGTCAGGGAGTAAGCGGCTGGCCCAGGATTAGGACCCAGGTCTCCTGGCGTATAGTTTAGTGTCCATAGCATTATACTTAAGTGAACTAAGGAATATTAAAGATTATTTTTTCTTCCAATCTTCCTCTCAAACAAGAAACCCTTCTTGCCCATTGGTGCACATTCTTGCCCAACCCTTTCACTGTTGAGTTTTGTGTTGCTAACGTATCTCAACTAACTGTTCCCAAGGCAGTCTGATAACAACAGGTGGATGCAAGTAGAAGGAACAAACCAGGAAAAACCAGAGAGAAGTCAAGTCCTATAATAGCAGTTATTTTCAAGAGTTACTCTTGAGAGTGTGAGGCTCCCTTTATGAAATAGATACTATTTTCCTGTTGACCTTTTTTTTTTTTTTTCATTTTTAAACTGTTGATCTACGAGTCAAAATGTCCTTTCTTGACTTTTCATACTCAGAGTTGGTTTGGTACCATTTCACAAAATACATAAAAATATTGTAAGTATGTATGTCCATGTACCACCATCCTTTTTTCTACGTTTATCATATGTATTTACACCTCGACATGCTTTATAAATCTCTTAAGACAATGGCATAATTTTTGCTTTGAACAGTCCTATGTATTTTAGAGAAGCTAAAAAATAGGCTTTAATATTTAATATTAATCATTTCCAGCAATGCTCTTCACTCCTTCCTGAAGATTTAAGTTCTCCTCTGGTATTCTTTCTTTGCAACCTGAAGAACTTAGCGTTTCTTGTACTGTGGTAGTAAAGGAGTGCTGCCACAAATGCTCTTTTATCTGAAGAGGTCTTTATTTTACTTCCATCTGTGAAGGACACTTTTGGTCAACATGGAATTTGAGGTTGACATGGCTTCTTTGCACCACTTTTAGATGATGTTTCCTTGTCTTTAGATCTCTATTGTTTTGGATTAGTCAGTGATAATGTGAATCCTTGTTCCTTATGTATACATTTCCCTCTGTATCCTTACAAAATTCTTTTTATCTTTGGGGTTCAGTAAAGATGTACCTAGCCATGGTTTTCATGTATTTATCCTACCTCGGGTTTGCTGAGCTTCTTAGATCTGAACATTTGCATCGTTCTCCAAATTTGAAAAAAAAAAAATGACTATCATTTCCTCAAATATTTTTCTGCCCAGTTCTCTCTCTCCTTGTAATCCTCCTAGGATTACAATTAATCCTACAATATATTTCGATATTATTCCATAAGTTCCTAAGGCTCCCCATTTTTTCCCAGTATTTTCTCCATCTTTTGAATTGTAGAATTTGAAAACTACATTTTTTAAATTGTATAATTTGAAAATATGAAGTCATATATATTCTGTTGTTCTTAGAATCTAAGTTACCAACTCCTTCCAACAAATATACTTAAAGCAAAAAGCACTAATAAATTCTCCATCAAGAATATTTTTTTCATTATGGATTTCTCATATCTGAGAGGAGATCTGCCTGTGTACAGAACTCCTTGGCACTGGACATGAATGGAGCTTGGAGCTCCTCACCGTAATACACCCTATTGGATACTGCCCCCTCCCCTAAATCTTCCTGTATTCCCTGCAAAAAATTTTTTGGAGATTTCTTTTAAATCCACAAAATAACACTGAATACAGCTACGGAAGTGCCAGAAAATGGAAGGCTTTTGTAACTCTAGCAAGACCCTCACCAGCGCAGGAGAGCATCTTACCTTCCCATGAGGATTGTGCTCAAATTGCAAGAACTCTGTCTTGGCTCCAATTGCTCTGGGTTGAAAAAAGTCCTTTTACTTGGCTCCATCTGAGAAGAGTGTCGGCCCCAGCTCTCCATATCCAGGAGAGGAGGAGGAGGAGGAAGAAAAGGAACAGAAGAAGGGGAGCAAGTGTATGGAACCCAGACCAGGGTACTTTCCAGGCTTACATTGTCAGGAGGTAGGGAGAGGACAGAGGAGGAACATGAGGCACAATGGAAGAGCCAAGCGATTCCTGGGGGTCCTTTGTTTGGTAGAAGTGACAGGCCTGGCGATTCAGGCCTCAAGGACAGAACTTCAAAGAATGCTTAGAGTGTAGATGAACAGGAAGAAATGGCCCTGGGGGACTAGGAACCACAGCAGCTCTGATTAACTGGCAGAAGTGTGGTTGTATTCACCCTGATAGCACTGGACATGGTCCTTCTCTCCAATGTGGGCTCATGTGTGCTCACACCACCCTAACTAGGGCCCAAGACCTCCAGATATAGAAGGCTGCACTACGTTGACACTGAAGGCCAGGAGGGGGGGCCACATGTACAATTCTGTAGTGGAGAAAAAAGGTGTTTGAGGGGCACAGAGGTACTATGGGTACCTGAGGGGCTTTTACTGACCATTTCCTTTGTCAGTGTCTAAAAAAAGACTTCCAGAGGCTTAGGGATCTGTCCACCTGTGGGAAAAGCATGCTACTTATAAATGGGGGGCAGGGGGTGGGAGGAGAGGGACCCTTATTAACATTTTTTAAAATTACGGTTTCAAAACACAGAAAAGTAGAGGAAGTTAATATAATAGACTATTGTTGATATTTTCCTATCTTTATCTAAAATTTTGTGAGACATACAAGATATTGGTAGGATACTCCCTTCCTTCACCCCTCCCTCTGCCCCACCACAGCCAGGCTGACACACTATCTTGGGGTTATTTTAGGTATAAAATTAATGTGGTCCCTGTTCGATTTAGTAAGTTTCAAGTTTCACATAGCCCTTTTTCCCCCTCTTTGTGCAAGTTAATAGAATTGCTTTGAAACTCCCTAACCACCTCTCCTTTCTAAAGTTTCTGCATGAGAAAAGGGAAGATCCAGCTTGGGCCTAAACCCCTTGGCATCCCTGCTGAGCTACTGAATAAAAAACAAAGATATGCAAATGGTAGACCTAGTATTAGCAATCCTGAAAGCTTGTAAGAACTCTTCAACCCAAGATGGGGGGGGGAGGCAGTTAAGATTATGAGGTAAGAGGAAAACAATTACACTTAATTCAAGTCCACACGACACATTAAACCATTTGATAATTCAAACTGTTCAGTGAATTGGGGTTTAAAAGAGAATCAGGGAGAAAACATAACTATCATTGTGAAATGAAAATGCAAAAACGTTTTAGATTTTATTTCATGCAAGACTTCAGATTAAAAAAAAAAAAAAGGAGAAACTACCTTAAATGGAATGCCCTTAATTACTAACACTTGCCTCATAGGTTGGAAAACTTTTATTAACATATAAGATTATAGAAGTGTAAACAGATGTTCAACGGAGTATAGTAAGACTAGTATCTTTATAAAATGAAAAACTCTTGAAAAAATCCTATATTGCAAATTATGTAGCTCTAAGAATTATTCCATTTTCCCTAAAACTTCACTAGGTTACTTTATCAACTTCTCTGACAAAGTCTTAAATTCTTAGCAACAGAGATTATATTGTTCTTTAAACGAACCTTTATTTTCTAAAATCCCTCGTTGGCTTCGGTAACACAGACTGCTACAATACTGGGGTTATTTATATTTGTTTTCTGGGGATTCCTAAAAAAAAAGAGAGAGAGAGAGAGATTTCTTCTTTCTTTTCCTGAATTATGTTCATAGTCATTAGACGATTTGCACATGTGTCCCGGGGCACCGTCGTCCACATCTATCTGTTCTTCGTAACACTCCAGATGATTAAAATGATTGTATTACAAGACCTGACTTAGGGCTGCATGGGTGCGTGTGTGTGCGCATTGACATATACACCAGCATACACTGAAGTTAACATTTAAGCAAAAATAATTGTCTCCGATGGAGTAGAGAGGGCTGGTAGAGAACAGAAGTTAGTCTTGATAAATATGCCCCACCAGGAGGTACAATTTATTTGAAAAGTGGTGTTTTGGGTATGTTTCTCTCTCACAGACTCTTGAATTCTTCTTTTGGGGATGTTGGATTTAATTTCATAAGTACAGTGAGCCCACATAAACATGAAATTCCAAAGACAGGCAAAATAAAGTATATAGGTCCTTCCCAGCCTAGAAGGGGTAGGGAATAGGACTTCAAAGGGAAGAAAGACAATTCACAGGAAGATGAGGAATAAATGTTTGGTATGCAAACGTTTGTTGGCCCATCTGGGAACCGTGGGACACGGAGAGGAATTTTAACAAACAGACTTTGCTTGTTTCCTCCGTCTACCACCCCTAGTTCCTATTAACATGTCTGCGGTGATAGCTCCCTTCCGGAAGCAGGGCTTCTATGTGAATTCTTTCAGGCAGTTAGGGGGAAGGTCAAAGTTTCTTCCTGAGTCCTTTGGGACTGCTTTGTTTTCAGCTTAAAATAATGTGCATGCCAAAAAGGCAACTCCTCTGATTCCCGAAGGGGCCTAATTTACTAAACTCAGAAGTCGAAGGAGTAACAAAAGGAAAGAAGGCACTGAGATTCAGCAAGCTGTGCCCGACTTCCGTGCACTGGACAAGGGAAGGTAGTTAAGCTGATAACACAAGTGCGCCATTCCTAAGAGGAATAGAAGAGGGGAGGGCAACTTCAGGCACACACAGCACTGCAAGGAAAGATGTGCTGCAAACAGATGCTACCCAAGGCCTGGAATGGTCAGAGGCAGAATTAATACACACAACTGTGTGACAAGAATATCGAAGGACCTGGTAGTGGTGGGGACAGGGAGAGCTATAGGCCATAGAATCACAGATTAAAAATTGTGGTAGGGGGGCGCCTGGGTGGCTCAGTCGTTAAGCGTCTGCCTTCGGCTCAGGGCGTGATCCTGGTGTTCCAGGATCGAGCCCCACGTCAGGCTCTTCCGCTGGGAGCCTGCTTCTTCCTCTCCCACTCCCCCTGCTTGTGTTCCCTCTCTCGCTGGCTGTCTCTCTCTCTGTCAAATAAATAAACAAAATCTTTAAAAAAAAAAATTGTGGTAGGGTAGTCCTTCCCTGATCTACCGCTAAAGGAACGTGCAGCAAACATCCAAAATACGATTATAAGAACACACGTAAAACCTATTCTAGGATGCTGATGTGGAAAACAATGATCTCAAGAATATTATTCAAACCAAGCCTGGCGTGGAAGCGATGTCATGCTGGAGCCGCTCCTGAGCTGAGTGTGTCAGGCAGCACTGTGATCCCACACTTGTGATCCCACAATGGATACATTCTCCACCAATAACGGTACAGACCAGGCCACGCGGAAGAAGGCAGCAAGTGTGCAAAAGTGGTTTGGGGGAGAGAGAGAGAGAGAGCGTGGCCACTGTGGTGGGGAGTGAGCCACAGTAGCCTGTAAGGGTGAGAGACAGACGTGCACCCAGGGCAATGCAGGGTGGGGGGAGAACTAATACCCATAACAATTGGCTGGAGGGTGAGAGACAAGATTTTCCTAAGTTCTTACAACCGGTGAGGCTTAAAGCCTGGAGTTTTAAAGGTCAGCATGTTTGGTTCTGGGAGAGCTCAGAGGACGTTGGGGCTGCTCCTGAAGAAAAGGCAAACATCCCACAGGCATACAGTGCAGAAACAGTGATCTGAAGAGCACCTGGGGCACACAGTGGGGAGGTTATTTGCTTATCTTGGAGTGTGTCCCACAGAGGCAGCATTCACAGAGAGACCCCTCTGAGAACAAAGGAACTGACAGGTGCCATTTCCTTCCCCTGGCCCTCAGCATAAGCACAGGGCCAACTATGGGAAACAGTGCAGCACCAACACTCACTTCCTAACTTGCTTACACCAAGCCCCGCCCCTCCCCCTATACTCCAGAAGAACTGCCCTTTCCAGTCACATTTGCCTTCGTCCCACTGTGCAGGCCCCCACCCCCAGAAGACCATCCAGACCCCTGCCAGTACTGCATCTCCCAAACCAGGAGTTTTCTGACGCCTTGGGTCTGGCAGCAGCAACAGGTCTCATTCACAAGCAGACCAGAGCATACAGTTAAAATGTCCAAATTCAGGCCAGGAGCCAAACACTGCCCACAATGGGCAAAGAGACCCTCGGCAGATGACTGGCCTGAAGGATAAAGTGGCCAGGACAAAAGAACAGAGCACATATTAGCACACATTGGAGATGTTTCTGGAAATGCCATTCATTCCTGGAAATGCCTGGCAATGCCATTCTGGGGAACAGGGGACACTACACTGCAGGCACTAGAGGACCTCTTCTTCATAAGGCAGGAGATGTAGCTGAGTTTCCTAACACAGAAATAGGCACAGAGAGTTAGAAGACAGAGGAATTTGTCCCAAATGAAAGCACAGGATGCCATAGCCAGAGACCTCAGCAAAATAGGAAATAGATATAAGTAACAGGCCTGATGGAGATTTTTTTTTGTTTAACATTTAATTCTTTTATTTGAGAGAAAGCAAGCGCATGAGCAGGAGGTGGGGTTGGGCATAGAGGAGAAGCAGACTCCCTGCTGAGCCCAACAATGAGGCTCCATGCCAGGACCCTGAGATCATGACCTGAGCCGAAGGCAGACACTTAACTGACTCAGCCACCCAGGCACCCACTGATGGAGAATTTAAAGCCCTGATCATAAGGATAGTCATTGGACTTGAGAAAAAAAGTGGAGGACACCAATGAGACCATTAACACAGAGATAAGGATAACATACCAGAGATAAAGGGCTCAATAAACGAAATGAGAAACATGCTTAATGGAATGAATAGCAAGCTGGAAGAAGCAGAGGAACAAATTAATGATCTAAAGACAGTAATGGAAAGTAATCAAGCTGAAAAAAAGAATTATGTGAAACAAGAATAGACAGAGGGAACGCAAAAACTCCATCAAACATAATAACATTCATTTTATAGGAGTCCCAGAAGAAGAGAGAAAAGAGGGCAGATAATTTGAAGAAATAATAGCTGAAAACTTCTCTAATCTAGGGCAGGAAACATATCCTGATCCAGGAGGCACAGAGAACCCCCAACAAAATCAACAAAAGCAGATCCACACCAAGACATATTGTTATTAAAATGGCAAAACATCATGATAGAGAAAAAATACTAAAAGCAGCAAGACAAAAGAAGGCACTACATACCAAGGAAACTCCATAAGGCTATCAGTAGATTTTTCAGCACAGACTCTCTAAGCCAAAAAGGAGTGGCATGATATATTCAAAGTACATGGAGCGCCTGGGTGGCTCAGTTGGTTAAGCAGCTGCCTTAAGCTCAGGTTATGATCCCAGCGTTCTGGGATAGAGCCCTGAATTGAGCTTCTTGCTCAGTAGGGAGTCTGCTTCTCTCTCTGCCTGCAGCTCCCCCTGCTTGTGCACACACGTGCTCTCTTTCTGATCAATCAATCAATCAGCATGCTAAAGGGGACAAATCTGCAGCCAAGAACAGAAGGAGAGACAATGAGCTTCCCAGGCAAACAGAAACTACAGGAGTTCATGACCACTAAACCAGCCCTGCAAGATATATTAAAAGGAACTCCTTGGGTGGAAAGAATAAAAATAAGAGCATGAAGGTATGAAAACAAAAGCAGTAAAAATGAATATTTTGTAAAAAATCAGTCAAGGAATTCACAAAACAAAAAAAAAAGATGTAAAATATGACACCATACACCTAAAACATGGAAAGGAGTACAGAATAGGTTCAAACTTAAACCACAATCAACTTAATATAGACAGCTATATGCAGAAGGAGTTATATACAAACCTAGTGGTAACCACAAATCAAAAACCACTAAATTTGTAGAGAATAAAGAGAAAGAAATCCAAATATATCATTAAAGGAAATCAGCAAACTACAAAAGAGAGAAAGACAAGAAAGGATCAGAGAAAATCTTCAGTGTAACAACCACAAGTAATAAAATGGCAAATACTTAATGATGACTGTGAATGTAAATGGACTAAATGCTTCAAACAAAAGACATAGGGTGACAGAATGGATTTAAAAAAAAAAAAAGACCCATCTACATGCTGCCTACAAGAGCCTCACTTTATTTTATTTTTTAGGAGAATGAAACTAATCTCTTTAATGTTACACTGGTGAATACACGTCATTATGTATTTGTCAAAACTGTAGAAAGCACAACTCCAAGAGTGAACTGTAAAGACTCGTTTTAGACCTAAAGACACCTGCAGACTGAAAGTGAGGAGATAAAGAAACATTTATCATGCAAATTAATGTCAAAAGAGAGCTGTAGTAGCCACACTTATATTGGACAAAATAGACTTTAAAACAAAGACTCTAACAAGAGACAACGGAGGACACTATACAATAATAAAGGGGACAATTGAAGAAGAAAATATAAGAATGGTAACTATTTATGCATCCAACATGGGAGCATCAAAATACATAAAACAGTTAATAACAAACATAAAGGAACTACTCAATAATAATACAATAATAGTAGGGGACTTTAACACCCCACTGCATCAATGGATATATCATCTACACAGAAAATCAACAAGGAAACAATGGCTTTGAATGATACCTGGGACCATATGGATTTAACAGATATATTCAGAACATTCCATCCTCAAACAGAATACACATTCTTTTCAAGTGCACAAAGAACATTCTCCAATATGGATCACATGTTAGGTCACAAAACAAGCCTTAACAAATTCAAAAAGATTGAAGTCATACCATTCATCTCTTCTGACAATGTTATGAAACTAGAAGTCAACCACAAGAAAAATATGGAAAGACCACAAACACAGGGAGTTTAAATAACACGCTACTAAACAATGAATGGGTCAACCAGTAAATAAAAGAAATAAAAAAGTACATGGAAACAAATAAAAATGAAAGCACAATGGTCCGAAACCTTTAGGATATAGCAAAAGCAGTTCCAGGAGGGAAGTTTATAGCAATACAGGCCTACCTCAAGAAGCAAGAAAAATCTCAACCTGAACTTACACGTAAAGGAACTAGAAAAAGAACAACAATACCTAAAACCAGCAGAAGGAAATAATAAAGGGGAAACTAAAAAAAAACCCAGTAGAACAGATCAATGAAACCCAAAGTTGGTTCTTTGAAAAAAAATAAAATAAAATTGATAAACCTCTAGAAAGTACCCAAATAAATAAAATTACTAATGAGAGAGGAGAAATAACAACACAAAAATACAAACAATTAAAAGGGATTATGAAAAACTACATGCCAAAACATTGGTCAACTTAGAAAAGAAATGGATGAATACCTAGAAACATATAACCTACCAAAACTGAAATAGGAAGAAATGGAAAATTTGTACAGACCAATTACCAGCTAACAAATTGAATCAATAATCAAAAAATGTGGAAGCAGCCCAAGTGTCCATCGACTGATCAATACTAATCAGCCATGAAAAAGAATGAGATCTTGCCATTTGCGATGACATGGATGGAGCTAGAGAGTATAATACTAAGCAAAGTAAGTCAGCCAGAGAAAGACAAATACTGTGTGATTTTACTCTCAAGTGGAATTTAAGGGAAAAAAATGAGCAAAGGGAAAAAGAGGCAAACCAAGAAACAAACTCTATAGAGAACAAACTGATGGTTACCAGAGGGGAGGTGGGTGGAGGAATGGGTGCTATAGGTGATGGAAGGTTCAGGAATGCACTTGTCGTGATGAGTTAATCACCAGGGGATTAAAATTAAAAACTAAAAACACAGGTTTGTCTGACCTGCAAATAAACAATAAATTGCCCCCAGTCATGATCCACTGGTTTTCATGAAAAATTCTTGAAACCTGCTAAAATGTAGCTGTATGTTTTAGCAGTCTCTCCATTTTAGCAGTGGCCACCTGCGGGGTCGTGTGCGTGCAGCCGCAAAGGCTGCAGGAGCAATGCCTCTCCATGCCCTCCTGCTTTAGATGCCCCAGAGCAGCTAACGGGGTCTTGGAAAAAACACATTTTCCTCAATGTGTGGTTTGCGAAGCAATTCCCTTGAAGTCAGCTTGCATTGCTGTTTTCTTACAAATGGTCAGCTTCCCTGACCATGCAATCTTGCAAAAGCAGCTTTGTGGGGAGACTGAACTAGCTGCTTAATCAGACAGCCCCAACAGCGAGTAACAAGCACAACAAATAGCAATTACTAAATGGGTTCTTAGGTAACTCTAGTTCCTCGTTCTCAGAAAGATACTCTACTCAAAAATTATAATTGGCCAGGAAAAATTCCTGCGTTCTTTCCTAAGACAAGGTGTGGCCTTGAGAAAATCTTGCGTAGTGATGCCAGCGACTCTTTTGTCAGAAGGAAAGTCACCACTTAATATGGTCAAAAGAATAAAAAAAAAAAATTTCTAGTGGAAAACTGGAAACGCATACAATAGAATACAATAGAATAATATAAAACCTATGAATCCATCATCAGCTACAGTATTTTTCATCTTATGCCTAATAATCTTGTTTCATCTCATTCTCACCCAGTCCCCAACTCCACTGCTGGGTTATTTTAAAGCAAATTCCAAAAGATGGCGGAAGAGTAGGGGACCTCATTTCATCTGGTCCCTTGAATTTAGCTAGACGGGTGAAAAACAAAGAAAATGCTTCTATCTTCATTAAATGTTAGTTGAAAAAATAAAGCAAATTCCAGAAGCACACCATTCTACCTGCAAATTTGCTATTATATAGCTCCAAAAACATAAGGGCCTTAAAAAATAAGCCCAAAGATATAACTAAAATGTATTAACAGTTCCTTAATATTGTGTTTTTTTTTTTTTTTTAAAGATTTTATTTATTTAACAGAGAGAGACAGCCAGCGAGAGAGGGAACACAAGCAGGGGGAGTGGGAGAGGAAGAAGCAGGCTCCTAGCAGAGGAGCCTGATGTGGGGCTCGATCCCAGAACCCCGGGATCTCGCCCTGAGCCGAAGGCAGACGCTTAATGACTGTGCCACCCAGGCGCCCCAGTTCCTTAATATTGTTAAAAAGAAAACCGTGGACCCAAAATGTTGTCACTTAAGTCCTGGTTTGGTAACTTGGCCTCATACCTAAACTGCTTGTATTTTCAGTCTTCCCCAGAAATGCAGTCTTAACTGGCCAGTCAGGAATTTTCTGGTCAACAATGAGGTAATCTGTCAGATAGCCCTCTCTACCCTCCAAAGGAAAATGAGGTAATTCACCTAGTAAGACCCTCCTGTCCCCAGAGGAAGGTGATCTCACCTGAAATAATTTTTCCTGTTTAGGACTGCCCTGTCCTGCTCTTATTTTTTAAAGATTTTATCTAATTGAGAGAGTGAGAGAGAGAAAGAGAGCACACATGCATGGGGGGAGGGGCAGAGGAAGAAGGAGAAGCCACCTCTCCGCTGAGTGCAGAGTCTGACACGGGCCCATCGCAGAACCCTGAGATCGTGACCTGAGCTGAAGTCAGACACTTAACCGACCGACCGAGCCACCCAGGTGCCCACTTGTCCTGCTTTTAAAAACGTTTCCCTTTGTGTAGGTCTCTGGAGTGCCCTCTACTTGCTGAATGGGATACTGCCCAATTCCAGAATCACTTAATAAAACCAACTCCATCTTCAAATTTACTAGGTTGAATTTTGTTTTTAACATTATCAAATATCTAGTCTCAAGCCTCCCCAATTGTCTCATAAATGTCCTTTCATGTTCGGTGTGTTTGAGTCAGATCCAAGCACCAGCTGAAGTCTGTTTGGAACACTTAATTCCCTTTAAACTGTAACTGTCTTCTCCCCCAGCCCCATTTTTTCCCCCTTGGAATCTGTTAAGAAACGAGGTTGACTTGTAGAATTTCCCACACTGCGGATAAGACCGACTGTGTCCCTCTGTCTCAACATGTTCGTATTAGGACAGATTTCCTAAATGCAGAGCCTGAGATGGGAACTTGTGTGAAAGTGGTTTACTGTGGAAGTGCTTTCAGAAGAGGGAATGCAATGGGGTGGAGGGGCAGGAGAGGGAAGGCAAATAGCTAAGCAGAGATCACGTCTCAGGCCCGGCCCCACAAAGTTGATTCCTCTTTTCAGGCAAGGGGCCAGCTCTAGCTAGCTGCTCCATGTCAATTCCTGGCTATGGGTTCCCTGAGTGGGTGGGCATGGTAACCCCTGGCAAGAATTCACTTCTGCCCACAGGCAATTCTCCTAGGAAGGGGCTGCAAGAGAACCTTTAGCGGCCAACGGTCCCAGCAGCAGGCTTAAGGATCAGGAAGGACACCAAGAGTCTCCTGTCTCTTCTGCGTTTCCTGAAAACTGCTTAAATCTAGAGGCTTAATCCTGATCCGGTTTTATTTTTGTTAAGACTGTCTGCTTCCTCTTGTACCACATCACAGGGCACTTTGTATCTGCTTATCTTAAAACCTTCAATGCACAACTCCTGGTACTATTGTTTCTGCCTGAAGCAGATTTAACCACTTTCACATTGTGAGATAAGTTGGCTTAACACAGAGTGAGAGTCAGGTTTCATTTAGTTTAACAGTGTGTATGCTTTTCACATGTCATTTATAACTCATTATAACCCACATGAGTGTACGGTATTTGTGTGGGAAAATCTGTTTTCCAGCAGAGCTGGAAAAATGAGTACATTCTTTTAGGTTTTGCCAGATGCCTAGCTGGCAAAATTCAATTGAAACTGGCTTAAATAAAAGAAAATCATTAAGTCCCTCACGTAACTGCAGAGTCTGGGATAAAGTCTGAAATGCAGCTAGCTCCAAGCCCTCAAAAGTGTCAGAAGTCATTTTTACTGGCTCCATACTGGGTTTCGTTTTCTCTGTGGATGTCGTATTAACCACAATCACTCTGCAGCTTTCAGCACCATCAGGTTTACATCTTATCCTGTCTTCAATCCCAGAAGACTGGGTGTCACTCCGCTTGGAAATCTGGTCGGAATTGAATTCTGTTGCTTGTGATTTCGGTCTCAGACTACAATAACGTGTAAGATGGGATTGTCATATCACCCCCGTGAGAATCACGGCTCTTGCCCAGTACCAAGCTTCACTAACAATTTCAAGGATAAGAATAATCACAAGGCACAAGCCAAACAAGGGTATCTTGCCACTTGAGGACATTCTCTGGCCGAGATCTGACAGCTGACGTCGCTGACCGTGTACACTCACGTGGCTTACACATAAAGGGACTGCTGCATCATGAAACGTCCGTTTTAAACTCCAATATTTAAGCAGCCTTCATGATGTGGCAGAGGTATCCCCACTCCATAAGCCCTAAAATTCCTGTTTTGTTTAGAATAAGCAATTTTAGATAGAGTATCTATGGAATACTTTAATCAGAACATACCCAAAGAATCTCAAACCAAAAACCATTGGTGTTTTGCCAGGTCCATCATTAGGATGTTTATAGGATTTAACCATTCTTTCTTAGAGGTGTTCCCCATTAAAGAGAATGCATCACAGACCTGCTTATAACCGTTTCTTTCTGATAGGTCACAGAGCCCATTGCTATGACCAGGGGGTAACATTACCTGATTGAGGAAACCATGGACTACAGAAGAGCAGAGTGATGTTACCAGAAAGAGGAACACTGGATGCTAAGCAAGCAAAAATAAAAGATGTCCACCACCATGTCCTAACAAGGATCCAGGAGGCCTCAGAATGCAGACAGATTTTCTAAGAACTTTCCTGCTTTGTCATGAAGATTTGAGAGAGACCCAGGCACTAAAACTCAAGCGTCTGAACAGTTCAGAAATGCGCCGTAAACCCCACTGTTGATGTGGCTAGTGGATCCCATGATCACGGACTCTGTCTCCTGCATCTCACTTACTGTAGGTCTGTCTCGTGCTGTGCATGAAACTGTCACAGAATCTGGTTCCAGGGAATCCAACATACCATTATCCCTCAGAGATACTCCCGGAAGTTCAGGGGCGGGGGCGGGGAAGCCATACCCAGAATTGGTATCTATCCTTGTGACTACAAACCACTGGCCCCTCTAGGATTCAAGGGCCCCAAAGTATAAGCTTACTACCACCTAGATAGTTGGTTTCCTTGAGAAATAGTACCTAAGGGTGGGGAGAGGGAGGGATCAGCATCAGTCTCCATTCCTGGCGGGTTGGACAGTCAGTGGTGGCAATTGCTACATCAGCCTTGGGAAGGGGAAGCCCATGTGGTTGGCCCATCCGCAGATTCCACCTTTGCCACTAGGGTCACTTTGTTTGTGTGCTCATGTTGCCTGCACTGGAGTGGCCAATGCCACAGGCTGCCTGATGTTAACTTGCTGAGTCATTTTGTCTTTATTGTTTATTGATGGATACTCTCTGTGGAGTATTAACGTGGGTGTCAAAACACTATGGCCCTTGACATTCCCCTACCCTAGACCTGCTTGTCCTTGATCTTCTAATCTTTCTGTGTTCAGGCCTCTGCCTAGATGACTAGGCCATATGCCACTGCTCAGGAGTCTATATAGTCTAACCTCAGACTGCTTCTTCACAAAGTGGATAACCAAGTGAACCCAAGTATGTAGCCTAAGAGGCAGAGGGGCTTGGACCCTAGCCTGGATCTTCTACAGAGCCCATTCCTGCTCTGGGCCCCGCTCAAAGTCGGCAACCTTTCATGTCACCCAATGTGTGTTAGGAGAGTAGTCACGGGGTGTAATAAGTTTGCTCTGAAGCCCAAAGAGGTCAGCCAGTCCTTGCACTTCGTCCTTTGTGATGGGATGTAAAAGATGCAAGTATTTCTTATCTCAGACAGTATGGTGGCCGCGAAGTGTGCCACTCAGAGATCCTTCAAGCGGTCCTTCTACAGGAAACACGAAAATCCCAGATATTGCCTATCTGGGTCCGTGGGGCCTGCATACATATTGGGGCCGTGCTTCCCTCCAGCTGCTCCCAGCAAGTGACAGCTCAGTGATGCACTAGTGCCACCCCTTCCCAATCCTCCTTCCCTCTCTCTCCTTTCACAGGTATCACACCGGCGTGGAGGAGAGCAGGTACTCCTTGCCTACTCCCGCTTCTCTCTCTTCCACAGGTACTTCTCCCGGTAAATCTCTTGCACATATAATCCCATTTTGGTGTTTGCTTCTCCGAGCACACAGATTGGCATGTTTGAGATATTCTGACATGTCCCCGACTACTAGGCCCCTTCATTAGGGATTTGTGACTAGTGCGAATTGAATCTTAGCAGATATTATCTTCTGTCTTCTGAGTGTATGCGTATCATTCAAGGCCACCAATATGCTAACTGCTTCTAGCTTGTAGGTCAGCGTGACCCCCGGCAGGACATCCAGACAGTCCCGATCTCTTCAGATTATGACAAGGCTGGAGAGCTTACATGAACTTGAGGTGAAACTATATATGTATACTGTTGTCCAAGTGTTGGTAAACTACAGCCCATAGGTCAAATCTGGCTTGCCACGTGTTTTTATAGTTTTATTCAGACACAGTCACACTCATTTTTTGAAATGTGTGAGCTGTGGCTACGTTGGTGCTGCAACAGATGGTTGTGACAGACTGTACAGCTGGCATACTTACTATCCGGACCTTTACAGGAAGTTTGCCAGCCGCTGATATCGTTCATTCCACAAGAATATTTTTTTCTGATAAGGAAAAACCATGAATTTGCCAAATCATTGGCTGCATACCGTGTTAATCTGCTTTAGTAAAGAAGGACTCCTATTTGGTTGAGCTTGTGGCAATTTACGGTCACCTTCCAGATCCATCTTTTTTTTTTTTTCCCAGGAGTAATAATGATAAATTATATGGAAACATGACAGAGCCCACCACCTCAGCATCCTTTAGATCTTGGTATATCAAACATAATATTGTACTACAGGGCAAGTGTGGGGGCATGGTGCAAATTGTGCCAACATCATTGCAGCCAAGGAGAGCCCCAGAGGGCCCAAGAGGTAAAGGCTCTCTGTTAATAGCACCCCTAGCATCTAAGACAAATCCTTCCTTGAGCGTGGATCTGGGCAGTGCCTCTCTGTCCATCATAGCCACCTAAAGCCAAATAAGCTGGAGATGCCAAAACCACCTTGGAAGATTGAAGAAACGGTCAAAAGGCTCAGATATGTAGAAATTTTAGAATAGATTTTTCATGTGGAAGCAGAAGTTCTACCAGGTTTGTTTCTAGGAGGGCCTAGAGAATACTCTCAACAAAGCAATAAGGAATATACTAGTGATGTGGGAATTGACACTGCTGAGCAACTAGTGGTGACTGTCCTCTGCAGGACATGCCACAACGGCACTGTGTTTGAGTGTATGTGGATGATATAGCATGCCGGCATTGGTAGAGGCAGATGGTGGCATGTGACCGTCAGATGCAAGATAGATGTAATTACTGTAACAGGGAACATGAGATCCTTAATAGCTTCTATTCCATGGTGAACCTAGGGGTAAGATAGACGGGCCCCTAAAGGGGACAGTTGGCCTGTATAACCACACAAAATTAAGAGCTCGTGAGAGAGGAAGGCTAACAGCCCCAGAAGGGATAATTATAATCCCTTATCTAATTTCCAGTTAGAGACCCAGTCCTTTAGGGAAAAGAAGTTTCTGTAAACCACAGCAAATATATCCAATAAAAATTCTCCAAATTCTTTCCCAAACAGACCTTCAGCCTAATGAACAATATTTTCTATCCTATTAGGAAAGGATTTATTATTCATTGGCCATAGGAACAGCAACTGTCAGAACTGGTTTTAAACCTAGCTCAATTGATAAATAACAATTTTGCGTCAGGAACTAAACTCTTGTAAGCCAGCCAATCAATGATAGTCCCGTGGTTCTGAAAAGTCAGCCCATGAGCATGCTTCTGAAAGTCTGCCAACCATCAAACTCTTTTCAACCCCTGTGCAAGATCAGCTCTTCCTTGTTGTGGACACTGTGCCTTATAGGCACAGCTCTCCCTTGTATAGCAAGCAATAAATTCAGCATTTTCTTTCAAATATTGGGTGGCAGCCTCTTCCTTGTAACAGGTTCTTTTCCAGAATAAACACTTTAAAAAAAGAAATAAATAGACCTTCGAAAACTATTGGATAAAGTTTCTGAATGGCAATGATACCCAGGAATCCTAAATAGCATGACAGTTCCCAGAAGTTAGAATAGGCTTCCGGAGACCAGTATAAAAATGAGTCATGACAGAAGTCTTTCTCGCTGTGGTCTCAGTTGGAAAGAAAAACCACCATATATTTATACAGTTCCAAATGGATAATTAAGAGGGATATTCTTATAAATTGTCATAACCTTTTTTTACCTAACTGGTAGAGTAAAAGCCATCATTGTAGTAAGGATCAAATAGAAGACTTTGCAAGTTCTCTCATCCCCCAAAACCAAGATAATTCAAAAGCAATATTGTATCCCAAGGGTTGATGCAAAGATTAGTGCCCGGTCAACTACTTAAATGATTCAGAAGTTTTGGTCCCTATTATATTACCCCTTTCAATTCACCTACATGTCCCTTGAAAAAAAATCATGGAAAATGACATAATGGTGGATTACCATAAACTTAATCAGGTAGTAGGCCCAAAGGCAACTTATAGAAATTGGTATTTAGCTGCTGATCTGGTGTGATTTTTTTTCAACTCCCATCAGTAGAAAAGGTAAAGAGCAAAAATTTATCATCTTGCCCAGATTTCTCTCCCTCATTGCTCTCAATCACAGTATAATCCTGCAGAGACTGTGATTGCTTGACATTCCACAGGACATCACACTGGACCTTAGGTGCTGGATGTTAGTTGTCAACTTTGCATTACTGCTACACATATGGCTTCTTCTCTGTAATGCAAAGATCTTCTCAGAATTACATGTTCCTAAATCTCCTTGTATGGCAGACAGACAAAGATAAACCTAAGTATCACTTTGTTCTGGTATTCACATCCTTGTGAAATCCAATCCCACTGAATGTGAGTGGAACCTGTAATTTGCTTCTGATAGAATATAGCAAAGATGATAGGATGTACTTAAGATTGTAACAATCTTCCTGTTAGAACATTCTTTCCCATCAAAGTTGGGCTTTGACAAAGCAAGCAGCTATATTATGAGTTACTCTACAGAGAAACCCAAAGGGCAAACTAGGGGACCTCTCACCAACAGTCAGCAAGAAACTGACATCTACCAACAAGCACATGAACTCAGGAATGGATCCTTCTCCAGTCAAACCATGAGATGAGACATAGCCCCTGCCAATCTGTTGACTGTAGCTTTATGAAATTCTGAAGCAGAGGACCCAGGTAAGTCATGCTAGTACTTATGATCCACAGAAATTGTTAATACATGTGTTGTTTTAGGCTAAGACTGACGTAATTTGTTGCACAGTAGGAGAAATGAATATACCTGCCCAATATGGCTCTGAGTTGGAGTTTGCCAATGACAAGAACTTATGAAAAGTATGGAATATAGAAAAGGAAAGAGAGGTCATTATTACTGAGAGGTACAGTATTAGATCTGGTATTCTTGCATACTTGTCCATGAACTCCAACATCTAAGAGCTCTCCAATAAGCTTCTCTGATTAGGGCAGCACCACAAAAAAATTCTCCAACTTCTGACTTCTTCACCAGCACTTCCAGCTAAAGCCATTAGTGTCTTTTTCTGATCCTATGACCCAGCAATTGCACTTCTAGGTATTTATTCAAAAGATACAAACACAGGGATTCAAAGGGGCACATGCACCCCAATGTTTATAGCAGCTATGTCCACAATAGCCAAACTATGGAAAGAGCCCAGATGTCCATAGACAGATGAATGGATAAAGAAGATGTGGTATATATACACAATGGAATATTACTCAGCCATCAAAAAGAATGAAATCTTGCTATTTGTAATGACATTAATGGAACTAGAGGGTATTATACTAAGTGAAATAAGTTAGAGAAAGACAAATATCACATGATTTCATGCATGTGGAATTTAAGAAACAAAACAGATGAACATAAGGGAAGGGAAGGAAAAACAAAATAAGATGAAAACAGAGGGACACAAACCATAAGAGACTCCTATAGAGAAACTGAGGGTTGCTGGAGGGGAGGTAAATGGGGGGATGGGTAATTAGGTGATAGGCATTAAGGAGGGCACTTGATTCATATAACACCCAGTGCTCATAACAACTGATGAATCACTAAATCCTACCCCTGAAACTAATAATATACTATATGTTAACTAAGTTGAATTTAAATAGAAAATTAAAAAAAAATAATTCAAGAAAGATTAAAGCTTTAAGGACCCAAAACCATAAAGCTCCTTGAAGAAAGCAAAGAATTTCTTGATATTGATCTTGGCAATAACTTTTTGGATATGACACCTAATTCATGGGTAACAAAGACAGAAATAAATAAGTGGGATTAAATTAAGAAGCTTCTGTACAGCGAGGGAAACCAACAAAATGAAAAGGTAACCTATGGAATGGGAGAAAGTATTTCTAAACTTGATTGATGGGAAACAGACGGGAGGGAGTGGGAAGATAAATTCCCTTCTGTTCTTGGTCCTGTGGATGATTCTTGCCCTTGCAGGGAAGTCCTGCATGAGTAAACATGCCTGCCAGAGGATGACAAGGAACTTCTTCCAATCAGTAGACACAGACTCCTAAGTGAAAGAAAATAATCATGCTGAAAAGGCTCACAGACAAAAGGGCATTCCTGTGATTGCTTTTAGACACAAAGAAGAGACTACAGCAACGCTGGAGACCGTGGGCTCTCCGGGCCAGAGAGAGTTGATCTGTGCACCTGCTCTCCGCCGCCAGCATCTTCCAGAGGCTGAATGCAGCCAGAGCGGAAGAGGAGGTACGCTCACCAGTGCGCATGCCCAGGACCACTCAATGTGCCTCTAGTGAGAAGGAGTGAGTGGGAGTCCTACCTCAGGTCCAGCACGCAGAATCCCCCAGATCCAGGATGGATGAAAAGGGAACCCTTTTTATGATCTGCTTAGAGAGGGTATACTGGAGTTTAAGGTACACATACAATCTCCTCCCTGGCCATTCTGGCACAGGGGTGAAATGAAGAACCCCTATCTCTCTCTTGGGAAGTATGATCCCAGGCGGTCAGCTCAGGTCCAGAGCTGCGCTGGGGCATTTGTAGTCGCCCCTAAATAAGAGTCCAAAGCTTCAAAACCACTTAGCCAGGGCACTGACTGATCTGCCTTTTGTTCTTCATGGGGCTCACTCATAAGGTCAAACCCCCTGGGCCCCATGCACTATACTCAATAGTATTTCATAGAGTAGACTTGCTGCTTGTTTGCATACACCAGGAACGAGCATAGGGGTTCATACACGCCTGCCTACTAGACTTTGCATTGGTGTCCATTTTTCTACTTTCATTCTTTTTATCACTTTCCCAAGTATACAAACAAAACATAGCAGGAAAAAAAATCTAGTCCAGATCCAGAGTGAAATTTTCTTGTGGCCGAAGGGACCAAGCTCCAGGATAACTATCTGGGAGCTTTATCAGAAGTTGAGCAGAATGTTAGGGAGGCAGAGTTTTTGCAGTTCCTTACATTCCCTTCTTATCAAGAGATACCTTTTGAAAATTGCCTGCCTTTACTCTAGGTGTGCTCAACATTATAGTAACATGGAAGGAATATGGAAGGATCTAGGTCAACTCACTAGAAAATGGTTGTTCTGGACATAGTCGTGTCATGAGTGCCCCACCAGATCCTAGGCATCCCTGTTCCCAGCTGCTAAAGCTGCTTTTGGTTTACCCCTGCAACCTTCTTTGGAGAATTGCTCTGAAGTTGTTAGAGTCACCTTGCCAGGAGATGCCTAGAAGTTAAAACCATACCTCCACCCCCAGAACATCCCTAACTGACATCTGCTACTGTGCTGGAATCAAAGCCCTGCCCTCTTGCTTCAAGGCAGTATCAACGCTGCAGTGCTTTCTATGGTCCTGAGCATCCAACTGATGTAAAACTATACCTGAAACTTTATCCTTGCTTCGCTTCCTCCTTTCCCTCACTTCTTTACAGGTGTCTTCGGAGAGCACCCATAGTAATTCACAAAGGAAAGCCTGGGCACTTGGCTGGGCCTCAGCTACCATCCAGGCTTTGTCACATCTAGGTAGCCCCATAGGTCCCAAGGAGAAGTAGAGGAGATTAATGGGGGGGGGACTTCAGTCTGGGAAATATGTGCAGGAGGAGACATTGAGAGGTTTTAGGGCATACCTGGGTGTGTTCACAGGTAGATAACCAGACAAGACCAACATCCACACAACTCCCTTAACGAGAATAAAGAGAATTTGAAATGGTTCATAAGGGATCCATTTCTCAAGACAGCTCTTGATTTTCTTCTTCAATATGAACTTAATTTGGAAGTGCCCAAGGGGTAATTGGAGGACATTTAAACCTCCAGTTTGCAGCCTGGCACCGTGGGATAAGGCATGGTCCTAATTTTCAGGGCATGCCTCAGAGCCACCTTTCACAGATCCGAGGTCTTCGTGAAAGTTAGCAGAGCACACTCCATTTAGGTAGGTCTCGAGCTTGGTGAGCACATAGTATGTGTGTTCAGAAAAGAAAAATGTATCTCTTCCTTTGGGCAAAAGCATCCCTGTAAAATTGGTCTGACAGTTTTGAGAGTAGGGTATGTTAACGACAAAATTAATAAGAAACTGGTTAAAATGGTAAGGACCCACGGATTGGCAGCAAGACTCAAGAAATTGAGTTCAGTTCCCAATACAGAAAGGACAGCTGGGGATTTATAGCCAACTAGCAGAATGAGGGGGTCAGTCGATGGAGGAGGACTGAGAGTCGATAGGGGATCCTTGCTAATGCTGGGCCAAGGACTTGGACATCAAAGGTGGGGGATGAGGAGTTTGAGCAGAGAACTGGGCAGGATTTCTTGTTAAGACTGGCTGAGGCAGGTTGAGGACAGGGCTCAAGGAGGAGGCCTAGCTGAAGAGACAGCTCAGAGGAGCCTGTCTAGGAAAGTCTTTGCCAAGCATGGGCTGGACTTTAACCCCAACTCCTCCAACAGCAGGTGTCTTTGTAGAGAATATAACCTGCACAAAGGTATGCAAGTTGGTCCTACAAGACTCAGAGCTCAGACCCCCAGAGCATGATTTCTTCTGGACTCAGGGGCAGGATATAAGAAGAGGCATCGTGATATTATACTGGAGGAGATCTACTCGTTAAGAGCACAGAACCATTTCACCCAATCCCTGGTGGCCAATTTAGGGGCTCAGTTCAATTTCTCTTGTTTATATCTAAGCATCATTAGAGCCACAGTGAGTACTGAAGGCTGATTGCAGCCCAGGGCTGACATGTTTGAGAAGATAAGAATTGATATTTGCTTCTAAAATTTACCAAGTTCCTTCTGTAAGTCAGGTTCTATTCAAAACTAAACCCAAATTCCAAGCAGCCCACATTCAACACTCTAGAAACTAGACAATAAAGTGATTTCAGCATGGAGTCATGGAACATCACAGGGCAATCCTTCCATGAGACTGTCAGAAAAGGCACCAGACGGCTGTGGGACACACACTTCCAATGGACACTGAACACAAGCATCAGGACAAATCACGCTGTCCTGTTAAAATGCATGTGCCATAAAAATAAAGCAATCAAACCACATAATAAAGGCTTGGTCCACAGGATATTGATATATATTACTAGGGACCAACACCACAGAAGAATGAAAGGAAGTATATTTGGCAGAGGAGAGAGGTCAACTCTGACACAGACCCAACATCCCAAGCCAGAGTTGTCCCGAATTGGACAGAAGTGCCTGGCCTTATACCAGAGTTTCAGTCACTGGATGTGCTAGGAAGGGCATGAGCTCAGCAAGGTGACTTATTTGCAACAAGGTGACTCTCTCTAGTGGAGGAAAACCCTGAAATAGCCCTTAAAGGTGGGGCAAGCAAGTCCATTGCTGGGGGCTCTGGGCAGGGCTTTGCCCACCATGCCAAAAATCCCAAGTAACAAGATAAATTTTCCCTGAGAATCTTGTTGTTTGCCCACAAATGGGTAAATTCATTTCTGATAAAAAGGAAACACTACATCAATAACTAAGATATACTGTATGGTGACTAACATAACATAATAAAAAATTATTAAAAAAAAAAAAAAGGAAACGGCAGGACCAAAATTCCTGTATCACTTGTGCTAAATCCCACCATCAGGAAACCAAGGCTTAATACCTAATTAATTATAGTCACCCCCACCCCCAGGAATATACCCTTTACCCAGTCAACCCGGAAACACCTGAACAGTACTACTGAGGTAACCCATTTGATGGAGCTCCTTTCTGTTGCTAGATGGGATGCTGCCCAATGCATGAATCACTGAACAAAGCCAATTTACTTTTTAAATGTACTCAGCTGAGTTTTTCTCATTTAATACTTCCCCAAATTAAAATTAACATCTCTTGTCCTTCAAAAGGTGAGCAGATAACCTGTGGTACATCCACACATTGAATAATATCAGTCGTAAGAAAATGAGCTATAAGTCACAAAAAGACACGGAAGAACCTTAAATGTATATTGCATAGTGAAAGAGACTAGTCTGAAAAGGCTAAATACTGTATGATTCTAATCATACAGCATCCTGGAAAAGGAAAAACTATAGAGACATTAAAACAGTGGTTGCCGGAGGCTTGGGGGAATGAATGAACAGGTGGAAGACAGGAGTTTAGGAAACTGTTCCATAAGATACTGCTGAGGGTCACAGAGAACGAGGAGATGCCTAAAAAGCTCTAGAAATAGGGTACATTTTCCTTTTGTAGTGGAAATTTCCATTTATGAAGGAAATATCAATTTGTAGAAAAGTCTCCCTCTCCTGTACCAGGAAGAGTAAGACTTATGAATTCTTTTTTTTTAAAGATTTTATTTATTTATTTGACAGAGATAGACAGCCAGCAAGAGAGGGAACACAAGCAGGGGGAGTGGGAGAGGAAGAAGCAGGCTCATAGCAGAGGAGCCTGATGTGGGGCCCGATCCCATAACTCCAGGATCACGCCCGGAGCCGAAGGCAGACGCTTAACCGCTGTGCCACCCAGGCGCTCCAAGACTTATGAATTCTTAACCAAAGGAGAAGTCAGAGCTTAAATCTGCATGAAAAATGTTACTAAACAATCCTTACATACCCCACTTTTCCTGGTCACCTTCCCATAACTTAACTCCCTATTCAGAAGCCCAATTCCCTTTCCCTTTGTTTTTTCCTAAGAAGGTATATAAACCCAAGTTCAGCCACACCTCTGAGTTACTCATCTCTGGGTACTCCCATGTACATGCACAATAGTCATGCTAGTAAGCTTCATTTTCTCATTAATCTATTTGGCGAATCTCATTTACAGGGCCCCAACTGGAGAACATAAATGGGTAGAGGAAGAGACTCTTTTCTTCTCCTGCATTGTAATGGTAGATTTGAAACCAATACATTAACAAATGTTTGACTGCTCTACCCTAAGGAAACTCTGGGCTGTTGGGTAAATCAATCTGGTTAGCCAGATTCCCCTAGGTGCCTGCCTAAGTAAAGAAATTGAAGTCAATGTAAGGGCAACTTATAAATCAAGGCTTCAGAAGACCTAAAGCTTCACCTGAGAACTTCAGAATTAAACTCACCATATACAGCATCCATCAGATACTCTGTTACTTCATGATTAACTCTTCAGAGATGGGTTGGACACCACCTGTCCACAGCAATGGCTATCTCTTCCCATTCCACTGACATTATGACTCAGTAGGATAGGGTCTCTAGTTTTAGGCATGTTCACTTGTTGTCCAATGGCCAAATGTTTTACTTCTACCAGGAGCCAGTAACACACCTTGGTCATATTTCACTTTCCCCAGCTCCCAGCTCTCCCTGAGATCACCTCCCAAAAGTTACTGGCACACAAACGCTCTTCTCAGGCTTTGCTTTCAGGGGGATCCCAGGCTAAGACATTTGGATCCAGGAGTGCCATAGAAAGCAAACCCCCAGGACAAGATTTTAGAACGAAAATACCGATAAAGATCTCACTTCTGGTGAACACTGTGGCTTATGGTAGCATCATCACTACTGAGATTCAAGGTAGTTTGGGATGATGAACAGAGAAAAGGTAAAAAGTTGGCTTGTGAGATAGCTAAGTCACCTGAAAAGTGCGGGGCAACGACATCAGGGTTTCCAAATCCACAAACAAGACTCCTTGTAAGTAACCACACAGCCTCCTTTAACTAACAATTGACCATTAATAAAAAACACAGTATAAAAGAGTAATTCCTGCAGCTCTTAAATTTCTAACCCAGAATTTATTTGTATGAATTCCCAGAACTGGAAAGAAATAGCATATCCATGGAAATAATTTCAGGACTCGGTTAAAATGTCCTGGAAGTAACTACCTTCACCTTCAAGAACCATTAAGAGGTAATTCATTCATAAACAAAATTTACAGACCTTCTCTTTTTCCAACCATCCAAACAAGACCCCCTATATGGTCATAGGAACAAACTGTGGAAGGGGCACTAGTCTAAGAGTGGTGGGTTTAATGGGAGGCTGGGCCTGCCTGACATTATGACTCAGTAAAATAGAATCCCTAGTTCCAGGCATGTTCACTTGTCCAATGGCCAAATGTTTTACTTCTACTAGGATCCAGTAACACACCTCAAGTTTGTTTCTCAAGTAAAGTACAATTCCCTGGTATAGGCAGCAAGGATTTGCTCTAGAATCCTAGGGACCTGCACAGTGATTCTCCCAGTGAGGCTTGCCACATCTTTCCAAACCATTGACCTCTCCATTACAAGAGGGTCTGCAAATCTCATAACTAATTTTCAGTCTAGGTCTGCCTTTCCACAGAGGTGCAAAGAACCCTTTTATTAACTACCACATAGACCCTCCAGCTCTCACTTAGCTCATCAGTAACGTTCAGCATCTCATGATCTGCCTAGAAATTCTAAGCATCAGCCAAACCACTCCACTGTCCCTGTAGCCTTGTCCCATGTATTTCAAATATCTCAGTCATGAAACTGGAACAGCATTCCCTTCCACTGGGCCATATTCTCAGACTACTACCTATAAAAGTTTTAGCCATGAACATCTCCTTTCTTCCATGGACATCCCTCCCTTCTCACAGGTAAACCTGATTGATTAAAGAGGAGGAAGTTTGCTCTCTTATTTCTTAAATTCTACATGTGAGTGAAATCATATGGTATTTGTCATTCTTGGACTTATTTCACCGAGCATGATACTCTGTAGCTTCATCCATGTAGTTGCAAATGGCAAGATGTTTTACAGCTGAGTAATATCCCACTGTGTGTGGATATATATATATATATATATATATATATATATATATATATATCTCACATCTTTATTCATCAGCCAATGGACATTTGGGCTGTTTCTATGATTTAGCTATTGTTGATAATGCTGCTATGAACATCAGGGTACATATGACTCTTCAAATCAGTATTTCTGTATTCTTTGGGTAAATACCCAATAGTGCAACTTCTGGATCAAAGGGTAGTCCTATTTTTAACTTTATGAGGACCCTCCATACTGTTTCCCAGAGTGGCTGCACCAGTTTGCACCAACAGTGTAAGAGGGTTCCCTTTCTCCACAACTTCATCAATACCTGTTGTTTCTTGTGTTGATCTTAGCCATTCTCACAGATGTGAGGTGGTATCTCATCGTGGTTTTGACTTGCATTTCCATTATCAATGCTGTTGACCATCTTTTCATATGTCTGTTTGGCTGTTTGTAGGGCTTCTTTGGAGAAACATCTGCTCATGTCTTTTGCCCATTTTTAAATCAGATTATTCATTTTTGGGTGTTGAATTTTATGTTTGTTATATATTTTGAATACTAACCCTTTATCAGATATGTCATTTGCAAATATCTTCTCCCATTCAATGGGTTGCCTTTTAGTTTTATTGTTTCCTTTGCTGTGCAGATGATTTTGATGAAGTCCCAAAGTTTATTTTTGCCTTTGTTTTCCTTGCCTCAGGAGACATATAAAGAAGTTGCTATGGCCAATGTCAAAGGGGGGGAGGGGGGGATGGCCAACTAAGAAACAGATTCTCAACTAAAGAGAATTGATGGTCACCAGAATGGAGGTGGGTGGGGGAGATGGGTTAAATGGGTGATGGGGATCAAGAAGGTAATTAGGTTTACATCAAGTCTTGAGAATGAGGCCCCCATGACAGGACTAATGTCCTTCTAAGAAGAGAGATAAGAGCATATTCTTTTGGCCATGTGAGGATACAATGAATAGGCAGCTATCTACAAACCAGGAAGAAGGCCCTCCATCTCACCAGGAACTTAATCTGCCTACATCTTGACCTTGGACCTTCTATCCTCCAGAACCATGAGAAATAAGTTACCTGGTAAGCCACCCAATCCACAGTATTTTATAGCAGCCTGAGATAAGACACCCTTATTATTGAGTCTGGGCTGGCCTCTAGGACTTTCTTGACCAATAGAATGTGGTAAAAGACTTCCTTGGATTTCTAAGGTTAGATCATAAGCCTTGCAACTTCTGCCCTAGCCTCTTGGAATGTTTATTCTTGGAAACCAATTGCCATGTTGTGAGAAAGCCCAATCATCCCCCACTGGGAAGGTCACATGAGACAGGGCCTAAGGCCTTTGGCCAAGAGCCCACTGCACTTTCAGTTGACAAGCAGTACTAATCTGCCATCCCTGTTAGTGGGCCGACCTTCTAGCCCCTTTGAACCATTCTAGCTGATGCCACATGAAACAGAGACAAGATGCCCAGCTGAGCCCTTCTTAAATAACAGCAAAGTTATAAGCAATATAAACTTGTTTTAGGCCAGTAAATTTCTCTATAGTTTGCTACATAGCAATAGATAACTGGAACTACAGAGAACCCTTCAGAAATGATGCGCTATTAAACACCAGAGAGCGTACTAGAGGAAAAACCTCAGGAATAGAAGGAATATAGAAGTGCCTACTGCTGTAGTTTAATTCAGTTGGTTTTTAAAACATACAAGAGAAAGTGTTTTTAGAACACATTCCCCAAAGTTTAACATGGAAAAATTCGTATTAGAGGGAAATCCTCTAAAGTGATGGATGAGATTTTTGAATTTTATGAAGCAATCTGAAGTTTTTAAATAAAGTTTTACTAACTCTTAATTTTGCTAAGGACATGAATCTCTTCCATCTGACCTTCCCACAAATAAAACCTTCTATTTATTAATAAAGTTCTTGTGAATTATTGCTGATGCCAAAAACATAGTCTAATCATAGAATTAGAGCAATCCTTTAAACTAAATAAAATTTTAAAGAAAGCCATAATTTTGTCATTACTTTCCTGATCTTGCATTGTCTGTAAAATCTTTATGGTTTTATACTTGTGTGGACCAACATTTGGGAATCTGTTTAAGATATCTTTTAAACACAAGAATCAAAAACATTTCTCCTTTAAAGAAAATATACTCTATTAACTCATTCCTCATGTAAATATTATAAAAGTATGGTCTGATGCCCTCATTGTCCAAATTTGAATCTAATTCTTTTAAAATAAATTCTTTGATGATGGTTTTTTATTTATATTTTTTGTCTGCTTTATATTTCACACATACAAAAAGATCAAAGTATGGTATCAACATTGATGCTGGGATAAAGTAGCTGTGTGAAAGATTTAAAAAAAGTGAGATAGAGGGGTTTTGTTTTGTTTTAACATTTGCAAGAGTACGTGCACACAAGTGCGAGTGAAGGGAAGGGGCAGAGAGAGAGGATCTCAAGCAGACTCCCCACTGAGCAAAAAGCCCAATGCAGGGCTTGACCTCACAACCCTGAGATCATGACCTGAGCCAAAACCAAGAGTTAGACACTCACCTGACTGAGCAACCCAGGCAATCTCTCATTTTTTGTGGCAAAATAAATTCGAGTACAACAGATTTTAACCATAAGAGACAAAACACATAAGGACTAAGAAAAGCTGAAAATTTTAAAGTCTGAGTGGGGAACAGCTTTTTAATTATGAGAGAAAGTCCAGAAGGCACACATTTTCAAGTAGTGAAATTTGCAAGTCTCTCAACAAAAAAGGAAAAATCTCTGTAATATACCATAAAATAAAATAGAAACAATCAAAGTAGTTGCAACCCAAATGATAAAGGACAACTTTAGTTTGTGTATAAACTGCACCTTTAAATCAATAGAGACATGACCACACAATTCATAGAAAATCAAATACAAGTGGGTTTTAATCAGATAGAAAATACTAAATCAAGGGAAATCCTCATTAAAACTAAGAGTGCATGTGGGACCTGGCAATGCACTTGACTGCCTCCTGATATTTCCCTCTCCCATTGTGACTAACCCTGTACGGCAAACATAAGGTGTCTAGTTAGAGCTCATGGTGGTCTCTGACACCCCAACCAGGTAGAACTGAACCCTGTGGAGGTGACAGCTGAGGGGGAGGGAATGGACAACAGACACGGCAAAGAAAGAAGCTAAGGACCAGCTGCAGTTGCGGGTCAGCTACAGTGATGGAGGTTGCCCCTGACCAGTAACCTCCCTTTCTAGATTTTGAGTGAGACATACTCCAGAGCCAGAGAGGAAATCTCCCCACACCTGTGTGGGGACATAAAAGGTGTACGGCCCAGAGGTAGATTCCTGGGTCACAGGTCACTGGGATCTACTGCAGGGGTCACAACTGATGGAAAGCTGGAGCAGCTGCTCTACTCTGAGCTCCGCCACTGTGAGGCCACGCCTGCCATTGGCTGCTCTGGCCAATGACGGGACACAGCAGGGATACTGAGGCCCAACCTGGGGATGCTGGTGTCCTCTGTTGGCCACTTCGGCTCAAGGGCTCTCAGTTGGACTTGAACCTTGCCTGGGCTTTCTGGGTCAGACTTTCAAGTACGGTCTGATGCCCACTTGCATCCCTATTTTCTCATTCCTTCTAATAAAATTCTTCTTCCTTTGGGTCCTCTGGAGAGGCTTAGCCAGAGAGTAAATAGACACAGTCAACTGAGACAACAGTAGGAGCCAGAAAAAGTCCCAAGGATTCTGCCTTCTCAGTCATTTAATTCATCTTAGGCACATCTCACACTCCTTCTGAAAAGGGTCTTTATAGACCCCCTAGAACAGCTCATTAGCATTTCTAAAACTACAGACCAGGCAACCATTTACAGTGGGGGCAGAAGGCCTTGTGGTACAGCATCCCACGCTCCTGTGCTTACCTGAAACTTCTCAAGTGAACATTTCCTTCAATAAACAGGCAGTTGGGACTAACAGTATTAGAATTCCCACTTTTGGAGATGTAGGCATTATATTTTTGTTTTATATCATCTGCAAAAAGTCAATAAAACATCTATAAAGTCTAAAAATAATGAAATAAGGGCACCTGGGTGGCTCAGTGGGTTAAGCATCTGCCTTCAGCTCAGGTTATGTTCCCAGGACCCTGGGATTGAGCCCCGAGTCGGGCTCCCTGCTTCATGCGCAACCTACTTCTCCCTCTCTCCTGCTGTTCTGCCTACTTGTGCTCTCTCTCTCAAATAAAATCTTTTAAAAAATAATGAAATTATAATTGTGGCAGTGAGTATATAGGTGGAAGAAAAGTCTCATGGAATCAAGACTCATAAGAACTGGGCCTAAGCACCTGTAAGGGTTATTCCAGGTATGCCAGGAGCGAAGGTGCCCATAGACACACACCCACTTAAAACTCTGGCCTGAGACCTCCTGGGAGCATTCTGGTTGTGCTTCCTCTACCTGGAGTTCCTTGGGAGGTTTTCCACAGACAAAAATGACTAACCTTGACAACACTGTGACATAAAGGGTCCCAGGAAAAAGTTGGTCATTTGACCAAGGCTGTCCCTTAGGAAGCCAGGGATGCTCCCAACTGCCAATCAGGCTGCCACTCACCCAACACCCTTTTGCTGACCCACCTGCTACAAGCCCACAAAGCAGGACTTCTACAGATAGAACCCTGAGCATATCACCCAGCATGTCCCCTGAAAAGCATATGGAAAAACAGACTATTACTTCACTCAGTCTACAGAAGAGGTTGGAAGGAGATAGGATACAAGAAATATTAGAGAGAATATATTCTCCCATGCCGTAGGTTGCCTTTTAGTTTTGTTGATGGTTTCCTTTGCTGTGCAAAACCTTTTTATCCTGATGAAGTCCCAATTTCATTTTTGCTTTTGTTTCCCTTGCCTTTGGAGACAAATCTAGCAAGAGTTTGCTTCAGCCAAGGTCAAAGAGGTTGCTGTGTTCTCTTCTAGGATTTTGATGGATTTCTGTCTCACATTTAGGTCTTTCATCCATTTTTTTGTGCCTGGTGTAAGAAAATAGTCCAGTTTCATTCTTCTACATGTGGCTGTCCAGTTTTCCCAAGACCATTTTTTTTGAAGAGGCTTTTGGGGAAGAGTGGGGGGGATGAGGTAACCAGGTGATGGGTATTAAGGAGGGCACGTGATGTGATGAGCACTGGGTGTTATATGCAATGAATGAATCATTGAACATTACATCAAAACTAATGATGTACTTTACGTTGGCTAATGAACATAATAAATTAGAAAAAAAAAAAAGAGGCCCTTTTTTCCATTGGGTATTCTTTCCTGCCTTGTTGAAGATTAGTTGATCATAGAGTTGAGGGTCCATTCCTGAGTTCTCTATTCTGTTCCATTGATCTATGTGTCTGTTTTTGTGCCGGTGCCATACTGTCTTGATTACAGCTTTGTAATACAGCTTGAAGTCTGACACTGTGATGCCTCCATCTTTGGTTTTCTTTTTCAACATTATTTTGGCTAATTGGGGTCTTTTATGGTTCCATACAAATTTCAGGATTGTTTGTTCCAGCTCTGTGAAAAGTACTGGTGTTATTTGGATAGGGATTGCACTAAATGTGTAGATTTCTTTGGGTAGTATAGATATTTTAACAATATTTGTTCTTCCAATCCATGAGTATAGATATTTTAACAATATTTGTTCTTCCAATCCATGAATGTTTTTCTCATTTCTTTGTGTCTTCAATTTCTTTCATAAGTATTCTATAATTTTCAGAGTACAGATCTTTTACCTATTTGGTTAACTCCTAGGTATCTTAAGGTGTTTGGTGCCATTGTAAATGGGATTTATTCCTTGATTTCTCTTTCTGCTGCTTTGTTGTTAGTGTATAAAATACAACAGACTTCTGTACCTTGATTTTATATCCTGCAAATTTGCTGACTTATCAGATAAAGGGCTAGTATCCAAAATCTATGAAGAACTCAACACCCAAAAAACAAAACAAAACAAAAATCAGTCAAGAAATGGGCAGAAGACATGAACAGCCATTTCTCCAAAGATGACATACAAATGACTGAAAGACACATGAAAAAATGCTCAACATCACTCAAAACCACAATGAGATAGCACCTCACACTGATTGGAATGGCTAAAATTAAGAGCTCAGGAAACAACAGATGTTGTTGAGGATGCAGAGAAAGGGGAACGTTCTTGAACTCTTGGTGGGAATGCAAACTGGTGCAGCTACTCTGGAGAACCATATGGAGTTTCCTCAAGAAGTTAAAAATAGTACTCTATGACCCAGCAAGTATACTACTAGGTATTTATCCAAAGGATACAAGTATAGTGATTCAAAGGGGCATATGCACCACAATGTTTATAGCAGCAATGTCCACTACAGCCAAAACATGGTCAGAGCCCAGATTTCCATCAATGGATGAATAAAGATGATGTGGTATATATATACTTATACAATGGAATATTACCCAGCATCAAAAAGAATGAAATCTTGCCATTTATATGGCAAGACATGGATGCCATTTATATGCCAATAACATGGATGGAACTTGAGGGCATTAGGCTAAGCAAAATAAGTCAGAGAAAGACACTGATATGTGTCCACTCTTATGTGGAACTAAACCAAAACATATGAATATAGGGGAAAGGAGGGAAAAAATAAGATAAAAACAGAGGGAGGCAAACCGTAACAGACTCTTAACCACAGGAAACAAACTGAGGGTTGGAGGGGAGGTGGGTGAGGAGATGGGGTAACTGGGTGATGGGTATTAATGAAGGCATTTGATGTAACGAGCACTGGGTGTTATATGCAACTGATGAGTCACTAAATTCTACCCATGAAACTAATACACTATGTTAATTAAATTGAATTTAAATATTTTTTAAAAAAGAAATTTTATAGAGAATTAGACTTTTCTTGTGTAAAAATCATTCAACTTTTATTTTGGGTTTTACCTTAACCTATTTCAATGAAGAGTAACTACAACTATAAAGCAATTCACAGGCAATAATTTGTTATGTCTGTAGGTGTGAATGTCTTAAAATAATGGAAAAGAGGTTCTCTATATGAGAAAACTTATACCAGGCTTATAATCACCTTGGGGAAGTTTCCTAATGCTCTTTTTCTTTTCTTTAGCTGCTACATTAGACACAAGCATTTGGAGATCAGTTAGCTTTTATATTCACTTGAGAGATATATGGTTGTGGTCTACTTCAGATGGGATGAAAGAATGCCAAGTTTGCCAATGTTTACATGCACCACCTATTAGTAAAGAATCACATAGTTTCAAGTGGTTCATGCCCTGAATGAGAAAGTCCTATGACAAGGGAGTGAGGAGCATGGTTCACAAGAGTGCCCTTGAGCTCAAAACATGGCAGGCCGAGGGTGACTTGCTCCTCTGCCCCATAAGCTGGTGCTGTTACAATCACAGAAACTAGGGCAGCCCCACCCAGACTCAGCCTGCAGAGCAGCACCAGCTCTGGAGACCCTGAAGTAGGCCATTCCGAGCAAAGCTGTAGCAAAGGTAATTGTTTTCTACTGCTACATAATAAATTGCCACTAACTTAGTGACTTAAAATACCACCCATTTAGCATCTCATCATTTCTGTAGCTTCGAATGTGGGCACAGTCGAACTGACTTCTCTCCTTAGGGTCTCACAAGAGACAAACAAGGTGATCACTGGGTGACATTCCCATATGGAGGGCTGAGTAAGCAAGATACCACTTCCAGATTCCTCAGTTACAAGGAATTAATTCTGGCAGCAATAGTCACATTAACCAGATCCAGAAAGGGGGAGAGTCTCAGTAGATGCTGGAGTCTCTGATCTCAAAGTCCTTGTCCTTTTAAAGATCTTAGGTCTAACTAAGTAAGTCAGGTTCACCCAGGATATTCTCCCTTTTAACAAGGTATAGTCAGCTGATGTGGGACTCCAATTAACATCTGAAAAATCCCTTGACCCATGCCATAGAAAGTAATCTAATTATGGTCATAACAGAGGGAAAAGATCCTGGGACCATCTTAAAACTCCACCTAACACAGGAGGTTTTCCAGGCTGATACTAGCTTCACTTATCCCCAGCAATGGTGGAAACCACACCTTCTGCTAAGGGAGAGGAGCTGGGCAAGATGTGGGGTGCAAGAGGGCCTTCAAAGGCCACATGAAACAGACAAAGATGAAGCAGACAAAGATGACCTAGTTGATTGAATTAGTGTACTCCATAAGGAATCTTGAGAGCAGAGCCTCAGTGTGCCCACTGGGCTGCACAGTCCTTACCGCTGAAGAGTACTGATCAATGTTCAGCATGCCCACACCCAGACTGGGTTGCCTGAGAAACCAGCTTCAACTCTCAACCTTGATCAGCCCCAGTTCAAGGATTGTTGCCTCTAATGGAGAGAGCCAGCTGCACAAAACTCAACAAAGGCCATCATCAGAAGTGCCAGCAAGACTGTTTCCACAGAGGAAGCCTTCCCCTTACCCATAACTGGGGCAAACATTTGCCTCCTAGGTTCTGCTCTTTCTGGTACCTGACCCTGATATGCCTCCATCTTCTGGTACCTAGAGGGTCTGATACTCTATTTGGAATTCATCATAAAATCCTTCACCTCAGGATGACTGGCACACAGTTTGCCAAGAAAGTCAAGAATAAGTGAAAAGAGATCATCCTAGCATGCAGAAGTCCATGTGAAAGAACCATTCCCTGTTTACTCAAACAGGATGGGGGAGAGAAAGCAAGAAGGCTGAAGAGCGGCACAGAAGACTCTTTATGTCTAACCCTTCAATAGTCAATCTCTATGTCTAACCACATGAGATTTTGAACCTCTGAAGAAAATTGAGATTTTAAAAAATATACCCATTAAAATGTCAACAATGGCACATGATGTTTACTCAAACCACGCATGTGGAAAATGGACTTTTAATTCCTTTCTCTATCCAAGATTCCTGAGTCAAGACTTGAAGTCCTTCAGGTATCTCTGCTTCAAGGCTTCCCTTTCCTCTTGATGCTCAATTTGTGGGAGCAGTATTTTTATAACCCCTTGGTTGTCACTGCCATGAATGACCACAGAAGAAACACAACGGTAATTCTGTCTGGAGACAGAATGTTCTCCTTTTTCACTCACCTCCCCTCTTCTCCAAAGAGGTCCCCTCAAGCCAGTTAGAGGGTGGTTCACAGAACCTTCCAGCATTTTTGTCCTGTGTCCTCTCGAGGGTGCTAAGCAGGTGATTTAAGCACCTATGGACCTTGCATAGTTCACTTGCACATTCTGAGGTGATGACAGAAACTTCATAAGGAGTAGCAGATCCAAGTGAGAAGTCTCATATACTATGCCGCCTGAAATATTATCTGATCATATAAAACATGACCTCTCTCAATTAGCTTGTAGATGTTGATCCATATATAACTGAGAAATCAGGGCTCACTTATCAAATACTGTAGAAGGAAAGGTACAATGCAGGATCAATGTCTATTGTGAGATGAAAAAATAAGAAAAACAGGAATATCCAGTGTTGAGTTGCTGATCTAGTCACTCCTGAAACAGGGCTGGCACTGGGAAGATCAGGAAATCTCAAGACATTCTCTCGCCTAAGGAAACCCATTAGTCAGAGAATCACAGGGTAAGGCTTTCAGGCAGAATAATTTCATGACACAGCCCATTTATTTCTAGAAAAAAGACAGCACAGAGGAAAACTGCCCAATCAGGAAAGATGAGGAGTGGCAAGCATCTACCATGAGAATGCTGTCTGAATTCCAGGAGCCTACAGAACAGTTTTTTTTTTTTTTAAAGATTTTATTTATTTGACAGAGCGAGAGACAGTCAGCGAGAGAGGGAACACAAGCAGGGGGAGTGGGAGAGGAAGGAGGCTCCCAGAGGAGGAGCCTGATGTGGGGCTCGATCCCAGAACTCTGGGATCACGCCCTGAGCCAAAGGCAGACGCTTAATGACTAAGCCACCCAGGTGCCCCTACAGAACAGTTTAAATATCAAAGAACATCAAAGATTTTTCCTAGCTTTACACTAAACTCCGGTGGGCCATCCTTCAATAGGACAGAGATCTGATCCAAGTTCTGGGTTGATCTCTTCCCCCCAAATACATTTTCAGACACAAAACCAAAACCCATGAAAAACAGACCCACCTACCAAGGAACAGCTGTCACTTGAAGGTACAACAACATTACAGTAATGATCCCATATCAATGAAGACAGAATACTTCCATGGAATCATCTTCAAGTGACCAAGAGCTCAGGGTATAGGAGTCTTGAGTAAAGACCTGAATGGCCCAGGCCCATGGTGAATACTGCCACATAATCAACATTTGGTCGATATGTCCAGGAATAAGTTGGAGGTAAACACCCTTCCAGGACATCCAAAAGGTTAAGGCCCTTACCCAGAGCTTCACAGATACTCTGAAATGAACCCTCTGACACAGAGAACAAGAGTATCAGGCAGGCATGTGTCAAAGGATGACCTAGGGGGTCTTCCAGCAGGGCTGGCAGGGTAAGCATCATACTCCAAAATAAGACCCCTGCAGGCAGAGTCCAGCAAAATAGCTATGGAAGCCTTTGTCTTCGTAGGACAGGCCAGTCACTAGTCCAGCCCTGCCCTTGGGTTAAAAACTGCAGGCAATGCAGCTGCAGAAGGGTTACAGGCCCACCTCACATGTCCTTCTGATTCAGTTGTGGGAGGTTCAAATGGGAAGGCAGCACTTCCCAGGCCAGGTTTCACCAGAGCACATGGGGCAGCAGGAGAATTGCAAGGTCATAGCATGGAATAAACTCTTCTCTTGCAAATGAGCATAATTTGCTCACATTCAAGTGAATGACAAATCTTAGAAGTTCAAGGAATAGGGATGCGATTCACAAATACCACCATTTTGATCATCAACAGTTCCTAAACTAAGAGGAATATAGTGAAGCATACTCCTGAAAGGGGAAGAAGATATCCATACAGTAACATATGTACCATTAAAAGTGAGTCCGATTTAGTGAGATATTTACATAGGAATGGAACCTAACATCTTACTATCCATTCCACTCCAATTCAAGAAAGAGATATTGTAGATTTATTCCACAATGTTTTTCTTTGAAAATTCATATCAAATTTTTGGTAATCTATCAATAGGACCTATATTCCTTCATGGAAAATAAGTTTGAAAAGGAAGGAAAATCATTCATAGATATCAAGGTAAGCAAATAGATCTCATTTATCAGAATTCTAAAGGTGCTTGATTCTGGCTGACAGACTGAGAAGCAGAGACGGGGATGGGAAATGGGATTAAGGGTCTGTGAAGAATCTCTTCCCAGAGGAAAACCAGATTCCATCACAAGAAGATGTCAGAGACCTCACCTATGGGATATGGATAACCTTGCTAATGTAGAACTTAACTGTCCCGTTCCTACTGAAATGGGAACCCAGGACGTTTGGGATTCTTCAGGAATATTCTTCAGTGGGCATGTGTGGCAGACACTGGGGTGATCCAGGACACATCCTCCAGACCCCTTGCTAGAAGCACTTCTGAAGGACAGCACCAGTCCCGTTGCCCACATTCAGCAGGAGACCCTCCTGTGATGTGTGGCAAGTTCTGTCCTAAAGCCTTCTCAAAAGTCTTCCTTGAAAGCTCAGCCACAGGCACGAAGTTCTTGTCGGATGAGCAGGGAGAAGAGTACCTCCACCAATGGGGTGGATGGAGTTATGAGTGAATCCTTGGATCCTGTCCTTCCAGGGAGGATATCTTGTGATACATTCAACATGGTTATACAAGGTGACCAGCTCAATGTTGTGCCCATTACTGGCTGTCCTCCCCACCCATTCCCCTATTCACCACTCCAGGCCCGGTGTTACCTGGGTAACTTCCAGTGAAGTACCTGCCCCAAAGTCCAGGTCTCAGATTCAGAACTCAAGGTCCAAACTAAGATATTTAGATTTCACTTCATATTTCAGAAAAGGACTCTTATTTATTGACCTGAAAACATGGGTGAAAAATGACAGAAGGAAGAACTGGGGGGAAATGATAGAATGCCAAGAAAAATGATAGAATCATTAGGAAAAGGGGTAAAGGGGACATTTGACAAAACCTTTGTAATAACAGGAAAGCTAGGAGACTAATTTTAATACCTCTGTATGTCTGGGCCAGGCTGGAATCTGTCACCCAGAATTGGGTGTTATCAGTCTAACTCTAAGCTACTTTCTAAACCATCTTTGTGACTGGTGTTTGAAGCCTATAAAACTTAGGGAACATGGGTACCATAGAGGGACAAGCATACATATGCACTAACAGGCCCCTGATTTGGACAATGTGGACATCCTCTGAGTTCTAGGACCATCCTCTCCCCTCCAGCACAGCTTGGGCACATGAAGACAAAAGTAGCTCTTTGCTGGGATAATCCCATCCACTGGATACCTCTTAGAAAATGCATCAACAAGAACACTCCAGGCACACTCCCATTTTTTCCCTACCATTCCTAGCTGTAGTCACTCTTAGCCCAACTGAACATTGAAAGGACATTGAAAGAGGAAAGGGAGACCACACCTTTTACGGGTTAGTATCCTCAAGTTCAGATACAACTCACACTGCATGGCTAGAACTAATTATCTGGCCCCAGCTAATGAAACATAGCAGTAAAGTCATCTTTATTCTAGTTGACCCATGAAGAGGTAATGTGATCCTGCAAGACAACTTATGGGAGTCGAAGCTCTTATCTGAGGTCCTCCCTTCAGGCCAGCTCCCTTCAACTTTCTCTGCACAGGGCAGATTCATTACCTAAGGACAGCCAAATCAGAAATCTACTTGGATAGGACACCATACACCTATCATCATATTCTGGGGGAAGGGACATACCCTCATTTCCATTTCAGTGGGAGATTGCTGTACTTTTTAAAAAAGGAATTGGGTCACCTCATGAAAACTGCCTTTAGCAAAGAGTTCACTCTCTGCTCATCTATATTACACACAAGTTGGGGGAAAAGGCAGTTGTGTTTATAAGCCATCTCTGACCATGAAGGAATTCTAAGAACACAGACTTCCACATGGCCATCACCAGACCTAACACCAAACACTTCCTCACAGCCATTATCAGACCTAAATTTTTCATATCCTATTTAGTGGAGGACCTCAGCGAGATAGGAATGAAGTCACTGAGATACCTTAAATAGCAGCACAGGAAAAGCATTGATATCAAAATGACAAAATGTGAGCTATCACTAGTGCTAACTTCTTTGAAGGAGTGGTTGAGATCCCAATGAGGGCCTCCTTCAACGATCTAAGATGCCAGTGAAATATAAAGAGAAATCTTTTAAGTCACATGAAAGGTTATGCTCTGAAAAGGGTGTAGTGGGAAAAATGACCATACCTTGGGTGATTCACTTAACCACTTGGTGGCCGTCAGAAAATGGCACATACCAGGAAATGGACAGTTTACATCTAGGTCTCGCCTATAGCCCCAGGGGATTATACAGGAAAGTTGCTATCATCTCATTGCTCCAAACAGACCCACATCTACCAAGCACAAGAATCCCCAGATACTCAGAGTTGGGAGAACACAGCAAAGACCAGCTCAGTCTCTCAGCAGTTAACAGAGAGCACTCCTACAATGAATGTTTCCTCCTGTTATATAGATGAGGACTGTGTGTTTTGGGGAAGACTATTCACACAGGTGCTGGTTAGTCTGTTATTTGCCATCTTTAAGTGTCACACAGTCTGTTGAGTGATTTCTAAATGTAGGTTTTTGCCACTCTAACTGACAGACCATTTTTGTTCAGCAAAAGAACCCACCCAAGCATGAACATTTCAGGGGGCCCTCCTAGGGTTGTGGCTTAATGATGAAATATAGGGACTGGGAATGAGCTTCTGCTCCATCTTGCTGAAGGACTCACAGCCTTTCACAGGCATCTCAACTTTGGACAAAGACACATGAGCTCTTATTTTCCACTGACAAGCATCAGAGAGAGAGACCATGAGTGGTTATAACCTTCCAGGGAATTTTGACTCAAGGGCTCTCTCCGTCCTACACAAAGAAGGACTAACTTTCCATCTTGAGTGAAACACAACATCAAAGGGAGCAGTCACCAGCAGTAGGATCAAGGGACACGATACAGATGATGACAAAGATGACTAGCTGAAGCGAATGTAACCTGAAAGGCTCTATTCGTGGATAATAAGTAAAAGGCAGCAAAGACTAGTACACAAAAGAAAACTCAAGCACCTTACTAGGAGCCAAGGAAGAATCCAATGAATGGAGCTATAATATGTCAAGATTTCATCATTACAGCTTACCACTGAAAACTCAAAATAGGTTTATAGCACTCCTCTTTAAGGCATGAAGAATTCCAAATATACACCAGGAGGCAATTACAAGTTCACAAATCTGTTTCTATGGAATCATTAGCAACTGGAACTCCCCCTCAGCACAATTGTCTAGGCTGAGTTGATCCGGTACCTTCTTGTGAGGGGTAATCAGGACACCAGGCACTCTAGATTGGCAGTGTTCTCATCTGAAGTCCAAGTAGACTCTGTTCACTAGTTGAATTCCCACCAGCTTTACCATTCTGAGGAGCTAAGATACATAATTTCCCCTCTCCCAGGAAAAGATATATTTTTTTCATTTGGTCCATGCTTAGGAGAAGGCCCCAGGGTGGATAAAAAGCTGCTGAGGGGCTGCAGGGAGGGCCTCAGGCAGCAGCCCTGACACCATATGGATGCCAGAGGGGCCACTCAAAGGCTGCTGGGTCCCAGAAGCCCCTAGTCTTGCTTGAGGGTCAGTCTTTTGAAAAGACAGACTTCTATAGGCAGGCTGGGGATGAGCCAGCCTATAGAAGTTGATCAGGTGATTGCCCATATTCTAGATTAGTTTCACCTTTTTAACTAGGAAGTGGCTCCCCAGGAAGTCACACAGATGAGGGTCCGCATGTGTAGGAATTCACAGTGCCTGGCTGGATAAGATTTAATAAACACATGCCCCGCCCCCATGAGACTAGTTGAAAAGCAAAGAAGGAATGTCCAGAAAACTGGGCCCCCCTTTAAGATTTCTGGGCTGGAAACAGCTGGATCCTCATTGCGGCTCAATGCACTCATCCAGAGAGTAAATGCTTGACTTAGGAGAAACATCTCTCTTTGGCGGTCATGCACTCCATGTATTCCCTGTCCACATGCTCGTCATGAGCACGGCTTGTTCTAATCACCTGGTACTCCCTATACCACTGTCCTGATTATTACGGCTTCACATTCCTTCTTGTTTTTCTTATTTCTTTGTTGTATTGATAACATTCACGATAAAGGTGCAGGCAGAGTCTGGCTTAGGACCTTTTGCTACTAGAGTGGCTGGTCCCCAGGCCCTCGCCTTTCTCCTACTAAGGTGTCTGGAGTAATATTTTCATTTGCTGTCCCAGGATTTGCTGGCCAAACCCGACATACATGGGCAGAACTCATGGCATGCAGATCCAAAAGGGCCTTGTTCAGGTACTCCAGGACCATGTCAGCTTCCACGGTGCTGGTTATGGGTCTGTTCAGGTTTTCTATTTTTTTCCTGTTTCAGTTTTGGTAGTTTATATGTTTCTAGGAATGCATCCATATCTTCCACATTGCCTAATTTGTTGCTTATCATATATTCTTATAATTGTATTTCTTTGATGTTCATTGTGATTTTTCCTCTTTCATTCATGATTTTATTAATTTGGGTCTTTTTTTTTTAATAAGTCTGGCTAGGGGATTATCATTCTTACTAATTCTTTCAAAGAATCAGCTCCTAGTGTTGTGGATCTGTTCTACTGCTCTTTTGGTTTCTATTTCATCGATTTCTGTTGTAATCTTTATTAATTCTTGTCTCCTGCTTGGTTTAGGCTTCATTTGCTGTTCTTTCTCCAGCTCCTTTAGGTGTATGCTTAGGTTGTATATTTGAAACCCAGAATGAGAGAAGATTTTTGCAAATATCTTATCAGATAAAGGGCTAGTATCTAAAATCTGTAAAGAACTTATCAAACACCCAAAGAACAAATAATCCAATCAAGAAATGTGTGGATGACACGAACAGACATTTCTCCAAAGAAAACAAACAATTGGCTGACAGACACATGAAAAAATGCTCCACATCACTCAGCATCAGGGAAATACAAATCAAAACCATGAGATACCACCTCAAACTAGTCAGAATTGCTAAAATTAGGGGCGCCTGGGTGGCACAGCGGTTAAGCGTCTGCCTTCGGCTCAGGGCGTGGTCCCGGCGTTCTGGGATCGAGCCCCACATCAGGCTCCTCCGCTAGGACCCTGCTTCTTCCTCTCCCACTCCTCCTGCTTGTGTTCCCTCTCTGGCTGACTGTCTCTGTCAAATAAATAAATAAAATCTTAAAAAAAAAAAAAAAAGAATGGCTAAAATTAACAAGTCAGGAAACAATAGATGTTGGTGAGGATGCAGCAAAAAGGGAAACCTCTTACACTGCTGGTGGGAATGCAAGCTGGTGCAGCCACTCAGGAAAACAGTATGGAGGTTATTCAAAAAGTTAAAAATAGAGCTACCATATGACCCAGCAATTGCACTACTAGGTATATACCCTAAAGATACAAATGTAGTGATCTGAAGGGGCACCTGCACCCCAATGTTCATGGCAGCATTGTCCACAATAGGAAGCTATGGAAAGAGCCCAGATATCCATCAACAGATGAATGGATAAAGACATGGGGTGTGTGTGTATATATGAATATCACTCAGCCATCAAAAAGAATGAAATCTTGCCATTTGCAAAGATATGGATGGAACCAGAGGGTATTATCCTAAGCAAAATAAGTCAGAGGAAAATGAATACCATATGACTTCACTCATATGTGGAATTTAATAAAACAGGGGATCACACACAACTAACAAATCATTGAATGCTGTATCAAAAACTAATGATGTACTATATGTTGGCTAATTGAATTTAAATTAAAAAAGGAAAAAATGCTAGAACTAGTTGGTTGGTTGGTTTTTCTTTTATTTAATTAACATATAGTGTATTCGTTTCAGAGGTAGAGTTCAGTAATTCATCAGTTGTATATAACACCCAGAGCTCATTACATCATGTGACCTCCTTAATGCCCATCACCCAATTACCCCATCCCCCCACCTAACTCCCTTTCCAAAACTCTGTTTGTTTCCCAGAGTCAAGAGTCTCTCATGGTTTGTCTCCCCCTCTGATTTCTTCCCACTTTTCCCTCCCTTCCCCTATTGTCCTTTGTACTACTCCTTACATTCCACATATGAGTGAAACCATATGATAATTGCCTTTCTCTGATTGATTTATCTCACCTGGCATAATACCCTCCAGTTCCATTCATGTTGATGTAAATGGTAGGTATTGATCCTTTCAGATGGCTGAGTAATATTCCATTGTATATATGAATCACATCTTTATCCATTCATCTGTTGACTGACATTTCGGTTCCTTCCACAGTTTGGCTATTGTGGACATTGCTACTATGAACACTGGGGTGCATGTGCCCCTTCTTTTCACTGCATTTGGGGTAAATACCCAGTGGTGCACTTGCCGGGTCATGGGGTAGCTCTACTTTTAACTTTATTTTCCTCTTATTCCAGCCATTCTTAAGTATCTCCAAGCCATTCTCCCTAGAAAAGCATTACCAGGAATAAACCACGAAGGGGCTAATACCCAGAAGGCATGACCAGCAGATGCTTCTCCTTTCCAGAAAAATGTCTCTGACTCATAGTATGGAGACAAAGATCGGTTTGTCCCAGCAGTGTGACACTGTGGGATTGAAATGGTTTCAGAATTCATCTCATGTCTGCCAGACAAGCCTTAGCAGGAAAGAAGGTACAGTGTTGTCCATGATGAGCATTGTCTCCCACCTGTCTGAGACAATCTAGTAACTACTGGTGCCAAATGAATTCAGAAAAAAAAGTTAGAGGTCATCCAGTCCAACCATCTAGCATTTGGGACTTTGTTTCCTCTAGGGAAAATTTCAAGGAACAGCACTTGAAACAACACAGCTTTGGAGGACATCCAGGTAATAGTACAAAATGGCATTCAATGCAGATGAATGTACCTTAGTCCATTATAAAACAAATATTTTAAATCTAACATCACTATGACTATACATGTTCAGACACCTGTGGGAAAGCCAACCCTGAATAGCCTGGGGAGACTTCACCTCAGTCCATTCAGCACAGTGTATAGACCACGGGGACCTAGGGTCAGACATTGCAGTGAAGGCAGCAGGACAAGCATTTTAGATACCTCACTCATGCTTCTGAGTCAGTCCTAGGGGTTGGCAGTGGGGAAGGGGGTCCAAATGAGAAGATAGTGCTTCCCAGCCTGGGCTTCATTAGCATTCACAGGACTAAATGTAAAGATAAACTTAAGAGGCAATTAAATTCTTCCCTCCAAAAAGACCATAAATTGGTTATATTCAAGAGAGAAGCAAGCAGTTCATAGCAGCTCAATAACTAAAAAAGATTATTAAACTAAAATGTAATAAATGATTTTAGTTCACATTGTCCCCTAAATTATAAGAATATAATGAATTGGTGTACAACTAGAAATGTAGTAACGGACATATTGAAGTTCATACAGGAATGGAACCTAAAACCCCAGCATCCATTCCCCTGCAATGTAGGAAAGAGATATGGTATATTTCTCACAGAAGAATGCTTGGAAAACTCATTATGTTCAAAGCAGATTAAACTTTAGCTAGTATAACACTCAGTTATATTCCTGTGTATATAAAAAACACACACACAAAAAATAACCAATAGAATTCTATGAAATCTTATGAATCTTTTCATTTTGTTAATTTTTTAAAAGATTTTATTTTAGAGAGAGCTCGTGAACAGAGGGGAGAAGCAGAGGGAGAGAGAATCTGAAGCAGACTCCGCACTAAGCGAGGAGCCCCATCTCATGACTGTGAGATCATGACCTGAGCTGAAACCAAGGATCACACAACTTAACTGACTGAGCCACCCAGGCACCCCAAAAGATTTGAGGGAGGGCAAAGGGAGACAGGGAGGAGGAGAATCCCGAGCAGACTCCCCACTGAGCACAGGGCTCAGCAGGGCGGGGGGGGGGGGGGACATGATCTCATGACCTGAGCTGAAACCAAGAGTTGGACATTTAACTGACTGAGCCACCCAGGCACCCGTGTTGTTTCTATTGCTGTTCTATTGCTGTACAGAGCTTGAGTTTGATGTAGTCCCATTTGTTGATTTTTGCTTTTATTATTTATGCTCTTGGTGTCATATCCAAAAAAATCATCATCAAGACTAGTATCAATGAGCTGCTTCCCTGTGATTTTTTTTCTAGGAGTTTAATCGTATCAGTTCTTATGTTTCAACCTTTGATCCATCTCAAGGTACTTTTTGTGAGTTGTGTATGGTAGGATTCCAATTTCATTGTTCTGCATGGGTTTCTCCAGTTTTCTCAGCACCATTTGTGGAAGAAACTGTTCTTAGCTCCCTTGTCAGATATTAGTTGACCATATGCGTCAGGATTTAATTCTGAGCTCTCTATTCTGCTCCATTGGTCTATGTGTCTATTTTTGTGCCATGTAACATACTGTTTTTATTACTATGGCTTTGTGGTGTAGTTTGAATCAGGAAGTGGGATACCTCACACTTTGTTCATTTTTCTCTGGATTGCTTTGGCTATTCAGGGTCTTTTTTGGCTTCCATACATATTTTAGGATATTTTCCTTCCATTTCTGTGAAGAATACCTTTGGTATTTTGATGGTGATTATACTAAATCTGTAGATGGCTTTAGGAAGTATGGACATTTTAAGATTAATTTTTCTGGTCCATCAATATGGGACTTCTTTCCATTTTTTTTAAATTCTTTCAGCAGAGTGTGGTAGTTTTCACTGTACAGATCTTTCACTTCCTTGGTTAAATTTATTCCTAAGTATTTTATGGTTTTTGATGCTATTGTGAATAGGATAGTTTGAATCACCACCCCCCCCCGCCAAGCTTCATCATTAGTGTAAACGAACACAAATGACTGCTGTATGTTGATTTTGTATCTATAGATAGTAACAAATTTTTTGCAAACCATATATTGAATAAGGGGTAAGTATCCAAAATAAAGAAATTTTACAACAGAAAAATGATCTGATTAAAAAGTGGGTAGAACTAAATAGCCATTTTTCAAAGAGATCATTAAAATGGCCAATCCATATAAGAGGCTCAACATCCATAATTATCAGGGAAATGCAATTAAATCTGCAGTGAGATCACCTCACACCTGTAAGAATGGCTCTCACCAAAGTCAAGAGATAGGTCTGGTAAGGATATGGTGAAAAGGAAACCTTATGCACTGTTGATGGAAATGTAAATTGGTCCAACCACTAGGACCCCAATAACATGAAGTTTCCTCAAAAAGTTAAAAATAGAGCTACCATACAATCCAGCAATTCAGCTTCTGGGAATACATACAAAAGAAATGAAAGCAGAAGTTTGAAGATTTTATACATATAAAGACATACACATACACTCCCATGTTTACCACAGCATTATTCACAATAGCCATGATATGGAAATGACTATCAATGGATGAACAGTCATAAAAGATGTTGCATATTCCACACAATGGAATATTATTCAGCCATAGAAAAAGAAGGATATCCTGCCATTTGCAACATGGATGGACCTTGAGCATATTATGCAAAGTAAGCTAAATCAGAGAAAGACTAATATATATCACTTACATGTGGAATCTTAAAAAGTCAAATTTGTAAAAAACAGAAAACAAGCAAACAAAAAACCCACCACCACCAGAGAGTAAAACAATGGGTACCAGGGGGTAAGTGATAAGACTGATGTTTAAGGACACTAACTTATAATGAGTGCTGAATAAGCCTCAGGGATCTAATGTATAGTATCTTGAATGTAAACAATATTGGATTTATATATGAAAGATATTACAATGACAACCATATTACAATATATACATGCATTAAATTAACACTATACCATGTACACTGTAACCCACTGTGTACCTTAAATTTATACCTTATGTGTCAAACTTATAAAAAAAAAAAGGCAAATGTATCTCCAGGAAGCAGAATTCTTAGGTACTCAATTCTGGAAGACAGTACTAAGACACTGAGATGGCAACAAGTCTGAATGGGATGATAGAAACTCATCTCAGGAGAGGGGAAAAGACACCATCACACAAAAAAAATGGGTGTCCAAGACATAAGTGATCCAATTGAAATATCCTTGCTGTAGTAGGACTGACTTGTACCTTTCCTACTGAAAGGAAAACCTGGGAGCATTGGCATTCTTCTGAGATAGGTACGCATGTCTGCAGAGACTAGGGTGCCCTGTCACATCTTCTAGACCCCTTGTTTTTAACATAATATATCAGTGAGATTTTAGTTGAAAGTATTGAACAAAATTAGAAAGCAAAGCAAAGAAACAAGACAATCCTCTTCTACTTGTTTTGCCACACCTACAGCTTTCTCTCCTGGATGTTTATACCCGGGTTAACCCTGAGCCACCTTCCATTCCAACTGTGTAGTTAATGATTAAAGACCACCATCCTGGATCACGTAAGAATGGGTACTCTTTAGGGAATGACAGACACACCCAACAAGTCCATAGCCAGATGTCAAGAATATTGTCTTTTACCTCTGGGACCGCCTTCTCCCTTCAAATGTAACTCATGGTCTTGAATGGGAGAGATCTTTGCTGTGACGTTCAGTGACACCATGTAGAAAGTGGACAAGGACCCTCAAGACATACTCCTGTTTTGTGCTGCCTTCCCTAGTCACTTAGAACATTGGAAGAGGGAATCCACCCCCTTTTTAAAGGGAACAATCTTGAAGATCAGACATCACTTTACTCACACCCCCTGAAGAGTCCTTGTTTGTGTGACCCCAGCTAACAGAGGACAAGGACATCAGCTTTACACAAGTTGACTGATGAGGAACATACTTGGCCTGTAAAATTATAATAATCCTCCTTTTCTCATCCCCTCTTTAGGTCAGCTTCAAGTACAGCTGTTCTAGATCAGGCCACATGGAGAAAATTAGAAAAAAAAATAGACACAAACAGAAACCCACTGAAAAATGAACACTGCACCCCTCTCATCCTTTCTGGCTGACCTTTCTCATAGCTTTCACCCTAAGGTATTTGGCTATAATTTCAGGTAAGGAATATATCTCATTTCCAGTTTGGTGGGAGATTGCTTTGCACAAACAAAAGAGGGAATAGGTCTGTTCACTAATTTCTTTTGCAAAGATACAGTTTACTCTCCATATCTACATTATCATCATTCAAATTTGGAGGTGTGGGAGGACAGTGATCCTCATAAGTATCACTCACAGGGAAGAGTTCTAGGAATGTACAGTTCTTTGTAGTCTGAACCTAGGTTATACATAAATTCTACATATCCTATTTATAGTCATCCTCGTGGAACAGAGGGAACAATGTCAAGATCATGTCAATATGGAACATGTAACATATAACCAGACTTGAGAAAGCAGCAATATCAGATCAGAAAGGTAAACATATGGTGTCATCTCTGCTCACTTGTAGGAGGGATACAGGTCAGCACGATGTCCTCCTGAAGAGGATAGAGAAGAAAACTGTCCAGTCCCATTAGAGAGTAATGCTCTGAAAATATTGGTAAAAATTAACCACATGAGCAATTCTTCAAACTGGAAGACACCTCTAACTGATAAAACATTCAAGAAAAAGGGCAGGGTTTAGATCATACACATGTCAGATAGAAAGGGGCCATATAACCCCAATTTTTTCCTTATGGTGATTGCTGTGCTTAGAGGAAACTTTTTTCAAATATGGTCTTCTACGAATAATTTCTCATTTACTTTATAGTCATGTAAGATGGGAAAAGGAAGAGAGAGAATGGCCATAAGCTCTCTGGTGGAGAAGAAATTCCAACATAAAATAACGAGGATCTAAAAGTATAAAATTCTTCATATCCTATTTAGGGAAAGACCCTAATGATGTTACCAAGGTACTTTTAGCAGTGAGAAGCAAAGGGGGTGAAAACAGGAAATAGAGTACAGCTGTATCAACATGACAAAGTGCAATATGATTACTCATGCTAACTTGTCACTGTGTAAGGGGTTGAGTCCCAGTTAAGTGCTCCTCGTGCAGCTACAGTCACAGACAAGAGGGCAGCTCTACCAGCAGAATCAGTTCTGAAGACCCTGGAGTAGGCTAAACCATGACTTTAGCAGAGGGTGTTCCATTCTGTTGCTCTTTAACAAATCACCTACTAAGTGGCTAAGAACAATGCCCATTTATTATTGCATGGTTTCTATAGCTCAGATACTGGGCACAGCTTAACTAATTTCCTTAGGGTGTCACAAGACGCAAAGCTGATGTCTGCACTGCATTTCCATCTGTAGGATAGACTAGCTAAAATATCACTTCCAAGATCAGTTGTAGGCAGAAGTCAATTCCTTGTGACTGTCCCATTAATTAAAACCTGAAAGGGAGAGAACATCTCTGGAGATAATAGAGTGTCCACCCTCAGTGAATACAAAAGATCTCTTTAAAAGGCTTCTTACTAAATAAGTCTGGCCTCCCAGGATAATCTCCCTTTTGGCATTTAAGGTCTTCTGATTTGGGACCCCAATACATCTGCAAAAATCCCATCACCCTTGCATTACAAGGTCTTCTAATTGTGGTAATAACAACAGGGAGCAGAAATCCTGGGGCCATGTTAGAATCCTACATACAACAGCAAGTATAACCTGCTAACGCCACCCTTGCTTAGCCTTGACAGAGGTGAAAACCACTATCTAAGGGAAAGGAGCTGGGGCAAGATGTAGGGGTATAAAGTGATGACTTCAAAGGTCACATGAGGCAGTAAGTTGAGACAGAGAAATTGAGACGTGACCAAGCTGGTTGAACTAGTGCATCCTGAAGGAGTCTGACAGCAGAGCCTCAGTGTGCCCATCTGGGCCACACAGTCTTTATAGCTGAAGAATATAGAAAGATGTGCTCAGCAAGCCTACATCCAGACTGGGTGATCTGAGGAAACCACTTCAACTCTCAACCCTGAAGAGCTAGCAGCTTAAGCGCTGTGCATCTAATGGAGACAACAGCAGCAAAGAATTCAGCGATGGCCATCATCAGCAGAACACACCTGACTGCTTCAGAAGAGGAAGATCTTCCAATATGTAGAACTGCTGTAAATATTCACCCTGAGGTCATGAAATTATGAATTCTTATTGCTGATTGACTGGGTCTTCCATACATGGAGAGGCTGATGCCTCTGTCTGGAATTAATCATTGCATTCTCCATCAGGATCACTGGCATACTGTCCAGAGTCTCTGGGTCTTGTTGTGTCCCCATTTTCTGAGACCTAAGCAATTTCTGCAACCGTACGCCTTCCCCAGAGAAGATAGCCCCGGAAGCCCAGGTAATCTCTTCCCCAGTGTCCCACCTGAAAGGATCTAGCACCAGTCTTCAGGTGGCTTCATAAATAAGCATGAAAATCCTGACAAATGTCTGATCAAAATGACCTATCTAAACATCTCTAATGGTAGATTTTAGTTTAAGCAGCCTGGACTGCAGGAATTCACCTTCTCATGTAAGAAAGAAATTCTCACTCCTTTCCCCATGCCCACATTTTTGCCTTCCCCTGGAGTGCCTCTTCACCCACATTTCTCAATCACAGACAGCCACTAGGTGATTTCAGATCAACAGCAGAAACCAGACACTTCCTTTGGCTCCCACCCTGCTGCAGATTGAATTTAGCTCAAAGGAAGCACCCAAACCAAAGGGAATACAACTGAATTCCTGGTTTCTTCATCTTTTAATTCTCATATAGGTTATTACTGACTGTGAGAGTGCTATCTGGGGGCCAAGAGCCTACAGAACTAAGTATCATAAGAACACCTCCATTTCCCTTCTGAGGCAATCATGGGAGTGTCCAATGGGAAAACAGGATGGCTTCGTTTAAAATAGGAGCTGAAGAAGAAGGTAGAGTACCAGGACAGATGATGATATTTTAGAAGGAAAGACTAAACTGTTCAAGCACAATTTTTTTTTTCCGTCAAGAAAACAAGGCAATGCATCCTCCATGCCCTATATGGGTAAGATGAAAGCCTCTCCCAGATGTAGCCATCTCTCTTCCTAACACTGGGCTGTCGTCAACTCTAGCTTACAACAGGTGTCCGAAAATGGTACATCTTGGGGGTAACCAATAAAGGATGGATACTTCAGAGGTACTAACATGGGCAACTATGGTTTTCCTCATCTGGATGTTACAAGCACCCTAGTGCACCCCCAGGACCATCTTATTCCGCCAAATGTGGCTCAGGACCATGAACAGAAGAGCAGCTCTTCTTTGCTGGGATGTCCTAGCCCCATGGACACCTCTAAGAAAATGCACCAGCAAGAACACTCAAGGAACAGGGCTCTGCTTTTGCTCTTACATTCCTAGACAGTTTCAATCTTAGCCTTAGTAACAAGAATAAGGGAGAATGGGTGGCCACATCCTTTAAAGAATATGATTCTGAAGGTCATCATCACTTCTATGTACCAGTGTAACCCAGTACGTAGTTACATAATAGCTGATTAAAATAAACCAGGTGTATCACCTTTATTCAAGTTGACCCAGGAGAAACTCAAGTGGCACTGTAAGAGATGTTACAGGAATACAAGCTCTTTCTGTGACTCATCAGAACAGCTACCCATAAAGTAACTTCTCTTGGATCACGCAACGTAGGGAAGATTATCAAAAAAGGCTTCCAAAGTAGAAATCCAAATGTCAACAACCGTACACTGGCCATCCCTTCTTCCATACATGCCCAGGTTTGAAAGGTTTCCCTAAAAGGTACTCTAAGATTTAGGGGAAGAGGTGTAAGTCCCACGCCCTCCTCAGTAGAGGTCAGCAGTGCTTGAGTGCGGGAGAAGCAGGCATCCTCACCAGTATTGCCTCTCTTCCAAACAGTTACCTTCTTCTAAACTGTATTTTCATGAAAGTTAGGTTAGCAGTGGTGACGATGGGAGGGTTCTGTCAAAAGTACGGACAAGGTGAAAATTTAGGAACAAATAAGATTTAAAGGCAAAAAATTCCCCAGATCCTATTCAGAGGCAGTTCTTAACAAGACAGGAAAAATATTGCCAAAGTCCCTGGAAACAACCAGAGAATGCAACCCTGAAAACACCTGATTTTATCAAGTGACACCCATTTCAGACTTCTGATCTTTAAAATTGAAAGCTAAAAGAAACTGATTTAAGCTGAAATTTGGTGGCCGTTTGTTAAAGTAACAATAGAAATTTAATACAGTATCTGTCAAATTTCTTCAGATTCTATGTTCAGGGGAATCCATCCTAACTCACTGAAGTTCATTTTTCAAATAGGATTCGTAACTATTCTTTGCTTGGTAGTACTGATCAGGAAGAAAAGAGGTTTTTACTTTAAATTCAATTAACATAGTGTATTATTAGTTTCAGAGGTAGAGTCAGTGATTCATTAGTTGCATGTAACACTGAGTGCTCATTACATCGTGTGCCCTCCTTAACACCCATCACCCAATTACCGCATCCCCCCACCCACCTCCCCTCCAGCAACACTCCATTTGTTTCCTAGAGTTAAGAGTCTCTCACGGTTCATCTCCCTCTGATTTTGTCTTTTTTTTCCTCCCTTCCCCTATGATCCTGTTTTGTTTCTTATATTCCTCATGAGTGAAACCATAGAATTGTCTTTCTCTGATTGACTTGTCTCACTCAGCATAATACCCTCTAGTTTCTTCCACATCATTGCAAATGGTAAGATTTCATTTTTCATGGCTGAGTAATATTCCATTGTATATATATACACACACTGCATATATTTATTCATCTGTCAATGGACATCTTGGCTCTTCCCACAGTTTGGCTATTGTGGACATTGCTGATATGAACATTTGGGTACAGATTCCCCTTTGGATCACTACATTTGTATCTTTGGAGTAAATACCCAGTAGTGCAATTGCTAGGTCATAGGATAGCTATACTTTTAACTTTTTGCATAACCTCCATACTGTTTTCCTGAGTGGCTGCACCAGCTTGCATTCTCACCAACAGTGTGAGAGGCTTTCCCTTTCTCTGCATCGTCCCCAACATTTGTTGTTTCCTGACTTGTCAATTTTAGCCATTCTGACTGGTGTGAGGTGGTATCTCATTGTGGTTTTGATTTGTATTTCCCTGATGCCGAGTGATGTTGAACATTTTTTCATGTCTATTGATCATAACTATTTCATTAAAAATAGCAACTTATCCACGCTTCTGCTTTTGAGAAGGTATTGCAAATAGTGTTAAACTTCAATTCTGGAAGCATCAATGCCTTGATTTAATTTTCCTCACAGGAGCCTGGATATTTCTTCTTTATTAAGGCTTATCTGAGAAATTGTAACTTAAGTATATGTTAAATGATTCTAACAATGTTTTCTCAAAGCCCAGGTAACTCCCTTCTTGGATTCTCCATGAAATCAGACAGAAATGTACACATGCAAATTATAACAAGTAAAAGGAAAAGTCAGAAAATTTCTCCAAAGTGTGCACTTCCCTGATGTACAAGTGGATTGACTAAAATGCTGATCCCATCTTAAGCCTCTCAGCACATTCTGAAAACCAGTTCTGTAACTTCTCTACCTTCTGGAACACAGCCATACTAAAGTCTCTCCTCTGGTCATCTCACCAAGAAAACACCACCAAATGCAAATTTGAAAGATCTTGGAAGCAAAACCACCAACTGTTTGTACAATCCAGAAGGTAGCACTGGCTCACACTTTACTCTATTTGCCCCACAGGTGCCCAGGATCCCAAAACAAAGGCATTGGGATAGACCTCAGGATCTTGCTCCTTGGACTAGAGAACACTGAGCCCTTCCTGCCCAGAGCAGAAGGTGTCTGGGTTGACCATGATCAGCATTGTCCCCAGACTTTCTAAGAGACATTTCAGTTGGTATCAAAGGCATCAAAAGGAAGGTAGAAGCTTCCACTCTGCACTCCATCATTCAGGGCTTCAGCTCCTCCAGGTGAATTTCCAAGAGGAAGCACCTACAAGTGACTTTGCTGAGAAACCTCCAGAACATTCAAATTTATCACCTGTTCAATGCCTTCTTGCTCACAATGTGAACTTTGACTGTAACTTTGACTCACGTTCTGCTAAACAGTCCAGGGGGAAGGAAACACCATCAGAAAGGAAGGCCCATGGGTTTGGGGCTATGTAATTGGCACTGATGACACATCAGTTCCCAGGTACCAGGGAAGAGTAGCCCTCCTCTCCAGGGTCTATAGAGTAGGACGACAAACATTTCTTAATGTCCATTTAGACTTGGATGCCCAGATAAGCAGGGGTCATGTGAAGATTGAGGTCACTTACCAGCCCTGATGAAATGTCAAGGCAGCTCTTCCTTGTCTAATTATAGAAGTGTTTTGTTTCAGGTCTCTCTACATACAGCCACTTCCAAGTTCCAAGGGACTGGAATGTCAGAGGGTAGGTTGGGGGACAGGATGGCACTGCCTATAAGGAGTAGACTTCAGTTCACACAGGAGTCAGACGCTACAGCTGGGCTGCTGAGAATTTCCCCAGCTCCAGGAAGGATCCTGCACAGGGAAGCCACCTGAAGGTATGGTCATGTTAAGGTGAAACAAAGTGGCAGCTCTCAGGACAGAGTCACTCTCTGGGAGCTGAGCAGTGACTACATGGATGTGACCCCACAGGATGCTCCGCCAGCATCCCAATTCCAAGCATTCACCTGGCCCTCAGATTCTGTTACTAGCAGTTCCAAAATCTGGGTATGTTAAACCCATATTAATGAAGTATCTTTTAAGGAAGAATGGTAGATGTGATTTTGTGGAACAATTCTTAAGATGTAGATCAGTTTGTCAGTTGGTTGGTCTGGATGAAAGGCCATCAGGATAACTTGACAATAACAGACTGAAGGCTTTGGTCTTCCACTACCAGCAGGCTTTTGTCCAGTCAGAGTGGTCACCTTAGACAGATGCATCACCTGTAATGACCAGAATCTGCACGTGCCCATCCCTGAGGATGTCACTTTGTGCACTGAGTGTTGGATGCAAGGGAGCCACTCAGATCCGGCTGCACAAATCCTGATTCTTCTGGTGGGGGTGGGGAATCTGGTGAGCAGGGCTCCATGGGGGGCTCTGAGCCAACCTGGAAGGAACCCTGAGTCAGACCTGAGCATTGCATGCCTCCGATACCCAGAAGAAAGCCTATAATCAAGATTATTGAAGACACCTTAAGTAACCCTTCAAGTTTCCAGTGTCCACATAGTTGTTGAGAAACAGTGCTAAGGAAAAGGGATAAGTGAATAGCTGAAATGAAAACAAACTCTCCCTTCTCAAGCCACCCCCTGCCACCCACATACACCAGTACAGGGTGGAGAAGTACAGACTTTTAGGCTGTTGAGTTCAGAGTTTCCTCCATGGTCCTTGAGATGTGGCTCAAACACGATAGACTCACATTCTGTCAGAGCAGCTTCTCCCAATGGGTAAGAAATGCCCAAATGAAAGTTCATTATCTGAGGGCCCACACTTTAAGATACTGAACTTGGTAGTATGAAGACAGACATTGGAAGAAGGATCCCATGGCAGTGCAATGAAGACCAGAGATTTGAAATTCCAGGGATGCCAGATTGGAGGAAGAAAAGCCCAGGCTCCCAACTATTAGACACACACTGTCTATGCAGTCGTCATCTGTAGACTCATCTGGGCTTAAGTCAGAGCTAAGATCTCCTCCTTAGCACCCAGAAAATAAGAAACCCCACTTGGCCAATCTCAAGTACTCTGAGAATAGAACAATCCCCATTCTGACACATAAGATTAAAAACGTCAGATAGACAAGGTAAAGGACATCCTAGGCTGGGACATAGGGGGATAGGCAGGATGAAGATCACACAAAAGTATCATAGACACCTATGGGGAAAGTCAGTGCCATAGAGTGGGAGATTCACCTCATTCCAGCACAGTGTATAAGCCACTGGGACCCAGAGTTAGACATTGCAGTGAAGTCCGGGGGATAAGCACTCGACACACCTCACTCATGCTTCTCAGTCAGGCCTGGGGGGTTTAAATGAGGAGACAGTACTTCCCAGCCCAGGTTTCATTAACATTTACAGGACTAAATGTAAAGATAAAAGGTCACAAGTTGGAATTTAAATATTCCCACCAAAAAAAAAAAAAAAAAGAGCAGAAGTTGATCATATTTAAGCTTCTCTTTGAATTCTAGAACTACAAAGGAGCATTTACCAAACTGAAAGGTAACAGAACAATTGTTAGATTATACTCTCCCCTAAATGATAGGAACATAAATTTTATACCATTAGAGATGCACAGTAACTGACATTAAAGTATTCATATACGAGTGGAAACCTAAAACCTCAGCATCCATTCTATTGCAATGTAGGAAAGCAATATTACAGGTGTTTCCAGAGGATATTTCTTAGAAAACTCATTACATTCAAGTCAGATTGAATTTTAGATAATACACAGGGTTATATTCTGGAAAAGAAGATTTTGAAAAACAAAGCAAGACCGCTCACAGAATCCAACAAAAGTAAATTAGTCTCCACTAATCCAAATTCTAAGGTATTTGATTCTGGCAGACATTACTGACAGTGACAGGTTAAGGCACTAAATGGGATTGAAGGCTGTAATCTCTTTTAAGGAGAGAGAAAAATACATTGTTACAATAAGATGGAGGTCAGAGACCTCAGCTATGGAATTGGAATAGCCTTACTGCATGTAGACCAGGTACAGCGTTGTTCATTGAGTGGCAAGCGTGGCAGAGACTGGCGTGCTCCAGAGACATTTTTGGACCCCTTATTTGAGAACAACACAGCAGTGAGGATATTTGAGACATTATGAATAAAATTTGACCATCAGAAAAACAAGAAAAAAGTCTAGAGCCCTCTCCTCTGAATGGGGCTGACCCTGAGCCATGTTTCAACATAACAAGGAAAAAACATGATTATCACTCATGCTCACTGGTCACCATGTGCAAGGTTGAGTCCCAGTCAAGGGCTCCTTGCACAGTTGCCGTCAGACAAGAGGGCAGCTCCACCAAGCTCCCTCTGCACAGCAGCACTAGTTCTGGAGACCCTGGAGCAGGTCAGGTTGGACAAGAATTTGGCAAAGCTTGTTCTATTCTGTTGCTCTGTAACAAATCACCTACTTAGTGGCTAACATCCATTTATTATAACAGCTTTCCTGGAGCTCAGATATCTGGGCACAGCTTAACTGATTTCCTAAGGGTCTCACCATGGGCAAACAAAAATCAGCTAGGCCACATTCCCATCTGGAGGCTGGACTGGGCAAGAAACCACTTCCCATCCCTCTATTGTTGGCAGAATCCTTTTCCTCATGACGTTAATCAAAATCAGAAAGGGGGCAGTCCCTTAAGATACTAGAGTCCATGCCCTCAGGGAGGCCTCAGATCTCTTCTTTAAAAACTTCTTACTAAGTCAGCCTTGCTCAGGATACTCTCCTTTTTGAGTTAAAGTCATGTGATTTGGGACCCTCAATAAAACTGAAAAATCCCTCGCCCTTGCCATACGAGGTCATCTAATTATAGTCATAACCCCAGGGGACAGAGATCCTGGGGCCATCTTAGACTCCTGCATACAACAGCAAGTATTCCTTGTTAATGCCATCTTTACCATGAAGATGAAGGCACGAAGAGGTGAAAACCACTATCTAAGGGAGAGGAGCTGGGCATGATGTGGGATATAAGGAGGTGATGAATTCAAAACATGACAGACTAAGCTGAAGCGGACAGGGACACTTTGACCCAGTTGATTGAACTAGTGCACTTGTGCAAAGGAGCCTTTGACAGCAGAGCCTCAGTGTGCCCATCTGGGCCACACAGTCTTTATAGCTGAAGAGTACAGAAAGATGAGTTCGGCAAGCCTACATCCAGACTGGGTGATCCGAAGAAACCACCTCAGCTCTTAACCCTGATAAGCCAGTGGTTCAAGCCCTGCTGCATCTATGACGACAGCAGCAGCAGAGAACTCAGATGCGGCCCGCTTTAGAAGCACCAACCAGACTGCTTCAGTGGAGGAAGGAAGAGCTCCCATCCCCCACAACTGCTGCAAACATTCACCTCATGAGTCCTGGACTTCCCGATGCCTATGACCCTCATATGCCTCAGTGTCCTGGTACCTGGAGGGCTCATGCCTCTGTGGGAGATTCACTACCTCAGGAGAACCAGCAGACAAGGGGGGGGGAGCTCTCTGGACCTTAGATGGTCTTCATATTCTGAGACACAGGTTAGTTTCTGCAACCCTACACCTTCCCCAGGGAAGAAGATCCCAGCATCCTAGGTAATATCTCTTCTTTGATGTCCTACTTGGAGTTGGCACTAATCTTCAGTATGACTCAGAGACAGCTGTGCAAATCCTGACAGAGCACTGTGCCCAACAGAATGACAGTTTCGAACATCTTTAACAGGTAAGCCTGAGTCTAAACAGGCCACAGCTGGATCAGACTGTCAAGGTTTATGCCTAAGTAGTGGAAAAATCTGAGTCAATGAAGGGAATTTCAAATGGGAAGACGGAATGGCCTCATTAAATTTGGGAGCTGAAGAAGGTAGAATGTCAGGACAGATTAGAATTTTTCTTTTCAGAATAGCCTAAGTTTTGAAATACAAATTAGTTCCATGAAGAAAATAAGGCATGTGCAGATATCTTTTCCCATTCAGTAGGTCGCCATGTGATAAAGGTTAGCATGGCTCAGACAACTATGCAAATCCTGTCAGAGCACTGTGCCCAACAGAATGACAGTTTTGAACATCTTTAACGGGTAAACTGGAGTCTAAACAGACTAGAGATTAACCTTTCACTTTAAGAAAAAAAAAAATGTCCTTCACTTCTCCACAAACTGGCCCCTGGACAGAAATCAGAGCAACATAGCTTGGGCAGGATCCCCTTAGAGCATCAGAACGGGGTCTATTCAGTCCATGCCCCTAAATTAGCCTCTGTGAAGATTTGCGTAAGGAAAGTCTGTCTCCCTTTTGACTCAACCATGGGAGTTTCAAATGGAAACACAGTACAGCCTCATTAGACATAATGGGAGCTGAAGGAGAACGTGGAATGTCATAGACAAATTGCATCTTCTCTTTGAAAAAGATAGGCTACTTTAAAATACTAATCAGTGCCAGCAAGAAAAAGCAATACAATCTCCATTCCCTGTATGGGAAAGAAAAAAGACTCCGATTTTTTGCCAAACACTGAGCTGCCTTCAGTATCATCTTGCAACTGGTATCTTAAAATCATACATTTTAGGAAACATGAAAATGAGTGTGTGCTTTGGAGGGACCAACATGGACGTGGGAGGTTTCCCTTATCTGGATGTTACAAGCACCCTATTTCACCAGCAGGACCATCTTCTCCTGTTAAATGTAGCTCAGAGCTATGAATAGAAAGCCCTTCTCTCTCATTCTGGACACAGACTCCCTGGGCTCACATTGTGCTTATCACTGAGGAACAGAGAGGCTCACCTCCACTGGGGACTCAAGCTTTACGGACAGTAAAGATCCTGCTCAGAGCTGGCTCGGGAGGCTCCTGCTTCACAGTCAGCAAAGTGTCCCAGAAAAGTGGAATGTTTATCACCATGTACCAGGAAAGCAGGTCTGACACAGCCTGATAATGATTTGAACCCATCCTCCAGGACATTAGAAACATGTTCCCCAGAAAAACACCACCAAACACTAGAAAAGGGTTATTCTGGGAATGCACAAGTATAGCACCTACTCTACCCATAAGATATATGAGACTCATGTTATTACCTCACAGGGTATAGTGAAGGCCAAGCAGTGCAACATTGTGGTGATTGGAACAGGTAGAATACTGTTTCATATCTCCAGGGCCTGGCTCCCCAGATCACGTGTAGTCAATGTCTGTGGATGTGTCCAGGAGTAAGATAGAGTGGAACCCCTTTCTAGGACATCCAAAATGTTAATGCTTCCACCTAAAGCTTCACTAATACTTATGGATGGAAAACACCCCTCTGACCCACCATAGTGTTTTAAGGATGACCTAGGTGGCCTCTGGCAGGGCTGGCAGGATAGAATCCCACTCCAAAATAAGACCCCTGGAGGCAGAGTCCATCAAACTAGTTGTGGAAGCAGAGGGATGGGAAGAGGAGAGCAGAGTGAATGAAGCTGGAGGAATAGGACAAAAGGAGACACGACAAAACTCAGAATCATAGGAAGGAGAACCTCATTTTAATCTTCCCTACCCGTTTGGGCCATCCTTGAACCTTCCCTCAGACCTGGCTATTTGTACTAATAATTCTGAGCCACTTTCCATTCCAAATGTGTGACTGGGTTCTGAAGCCTATAAAACTTAGGGCACATGAGTTCGGTGTATCTGAAAGGACTAACTAACAACCCACTAACTGCAAAGCAGTACTTCAACTGGTCTTAAGGGTTAACTCCCTTCAAGTTTATGCATTCCTCACTTGCTGACCTAAGCTTTTTATAGTTTGTAGAACTTCCCTTGAGATTTTGCAGACCACTGGCCTCGAACAAAGGACCAGACTTTCCCGGAAAATGAGGCCTGATTACATTTGAAGACAGCTGTCACTGATGCCAGCAGTCTGTTCAGGGTCATGTTAACAAATAATTAACTGCTGAGCACCGGCTTCTCCTGTAGCATAGCCCCCTCAACCTTTCCCATGCCTTCCCCTTTAAAAACCTCCTGCTTCACCTGGATGGGGAAGATGGCCTTTGGGATGTTACTCTGCCATCTTCCCAGGTTGCTGGCTTCCTGAATAAGACCACCTTTCTTTTCCCACCACCAGTCTCTCAAGCATGGCTCTGTCAATGGCAAGCAGCCAAACCTCAGTTCAGAACCTGTCCTCTGTCCAGTAACAGGTCCCTGATCTGTAGGTTGCAGGCTTCTAATTCCAGGACCATCTTCCCCCTTCAAATGTAGCTAGGGCACATGAAATCTACAGCTCTCGGCTGGGATGTCCCAGTCCACAGGGCACCTTAGAATATGCATTGACGACACCACCACAACCATACCTTTTACCTGCCATTCCAGGAGGTAGTCACTCATGGATTCAAGGAGGATATTGAATGAGAAGAGGCAACTACCTTTTCAAGTACAGGATCCTGAAAGTCAGACATTACTTCATTCATGTAACATGGCCATCACTAAGGAGGCACAGAAGGGAAATCTTTATTCTTCTTGACCTATGAGGAATTAGCATGACCCTGTAAGAAGTTATGGGGATATAAGCTCCTCTAAGGTCCCTTCTTCCTCCTCTCGCTGGATACCTTCAGTCTTCTTTTCAATCAGGCAGTGCAGAGCAATTAATTATCTAGGGGCAGCCAAAGCGGATTTCTGTCTGGGAAAGGACAGACACCACACACCTGTCAGACATAGCGGGGGAGGGACATGCCCTCATTTCTACTTCAGTGGGGGATTGGTGTGCTTTATAAAGAATAGGTTGCCTTACAGAAAACACCTTCCCCTCCTCTAAGTGATTTTCAAGATACATCACCTACCAATGCCTTTCTGAGGAACTTCCAGACAGGTTCAAATTCGTGACCTTGAAGAAAAGCCTGTTCCTCACAAAGTGAGCTGTGACTCAGGGAAGTCTGTTCTGCTCAATCCAAAGGGAAAGAAACAGCACCAGGGACAAAGCCCCATAGGTTTCTAGGTCATCATTGGCACCGAGGACATATCTGCTCCCTGGCATGAGGGGGGAGTGTCCCTTCCTCTCTGGGATCAATGTGATAGGAAGAGAAACTTAGTGCTCCCTTACACTTGTAGACCCAAGTGAGCAGGGGTCACATGAGGATTGGGGTCATGGGTCAGCCCTGTTAAAACTGGCAAGTATCTGTTCTCCTTCTCTAATCATAAAAGGGTTTGATTTCAGGTCTCTCCAATTCCAAGTCCTAAGGGAATGGAAGGTCAAAGGGTGGGCTGGGGGACACAGTGGCAGTGCCTATGAGGAGTGGATTTCAGTTCACAGAGAACTCGATCTGCAGCTGGGCTGCTGAGAATTTCCCCAGCTCCAGGCCATGGAATGATCCTACATAGGGGAGCCACCTGAAAGAATATTAAGGTGAAAGTGGAGAAAGCACCTCTCAGGAGAGAGCTGCTCTGTGAGAGCTGGGCAGTGACTGCATCAGGATCCCACAGGATGCTTCACCAACCTAGTATTTGCAAGGATTCATCTGGCCCTTAGGACATTCATTCTGTGTTACCACCAGTTACAAAATAAATGGGCCATTTGAAGCCAATATTAGTGGAGTACTTTTTACATGTACAATGGTATAGCAGATTCTCCTGTCCCATGACCAGTTCCTATACCCTGGCCCCAGCTGAGGATGACAGGGGCATCAACCTCATACACACTGTCTCGTGAGGAACCTACCTGACCCAGCAAGTCATAGAAATAGTCCTCCTTTTGATATCTCCCTGTTTAGTTCAGCTCAAAGTACAGGTGTTTTCTTTTAGAACAGGTTACATAAGTAAGCTTAGAAAAGAGAAGGCCCATGTGGAGAAAGGGGATCCCTCCTACATTGTTGGTGGGAATGCAAGTTGGTACAGCCACTCTGGAAAACCGTGTGGAGGTCCCTTAAAAAGTTAAAAATTGAGCTACCCTATGATCCACCCATTGCACTACTGGGTGTTTACCCCAAAGATACAGACGTAGTGAAGAGGAGGGCCATATGCACCCCAATGTTCATAGCAGCAATGTCCACAATAGCTAAATCATGGAAGGAGCCGAGATGCCCTGCAACAGATGACTGGATTAAGAAGTTGTGGTCCATATATACAATGGAATATTACTCAGCAATCAGAAAGAATGAGTTCTCAACATTTGCTACAACATGGACGGCACTGGAGGAGATAATGCTTAGTGAAATAAGTCAAACAGAGAAAGACAACTATCATATGATTTCTCTCATCTATGGAACATAAGAACTAGAATGATCAGTAGGGGAAGAAAGGGATAAAGAAAGGGGGGGTAATCAGAAGGGGGAATGAAACATGAGAGACTGTGGACTATGAGAAACAAACTGAGGGATACAGAGGGGAGGGGGGTGGGGGAATGGGATAGACCGGTGATGGGTAGTAAGGAGGGCACGTATTGCATGGTGCACTGGGTGTTATACACAACTAATGAATCATCGAGCCTTACATCGAAAACCGGGGATGTACTGTATGGTGACTAACATAATATAATAAAAAATCATTATTAAAAAAAAAAAAAAAGAAAAAGAAAAGAGAAGGCCCAGACCCAAATCCACTGGAGAATGCATACCACACCTCTGTCGTCCCTTCTTGCTGACATTTTTTTTTAAGACTTCTAAATATAGGCCACCTAAGATTTCAGGTAAGTATACCTCTCAATTACACTTTGGTGGAAGATTGCTTAAGAGGAAATAGGTCTCTTAGAAATAAGAATAAACTAAATTTTGCAAAAGACCTTATCTTATTTTCGTTCAAATTTGGAGGTGGGAGTAGGTAAGGACCATCATAAGCTATCTCTTAGAGGGAAGACTCCTAGAAAAATTCAGCTAGTCATGGTCCAACCTAGACTTACAAACAATTCTCCATATCCTATTTGCAGAGATCTTCATGGAACACCAGTAACAATGCCAAGGTCAGGTCAGTAACAGGTAGCCTATAATTGGACTTTAGAAAATAACTACATCGAGTTGCAAAGGACTATATATGATATCACTACTGCTAAGTTCCTGTATAAGTGATTGAGGTTTGCATAATATCTTTGGGAGGATGGAGAGAGATAAGAGAAACTCAAGTTCCACCGGAAAAGAATGCTCCTAAAATGATAGTGTAATGTAAATCACGACTAATCTTCAAGTAGGAGGGTCACTTCTAACTGAACGGGAAATAGGGTTTAAAGAAAGCGGGGGTAAACAGAAGGGGGAATGAACCATGAGAGACTATGGACTCTGGGAAACAAACTGAGGGCTTCAGAGGGGAGGGGCGTGGGGGAATGGGATAGGCTGGTGATGGGTATTAAGGAGGGCACGTATTGCATGGTGCACTGGGTGCTATACACAAATAATGAATCATCGAACTTTACATAGAAAACTAGGGATGTACTGTATGGTGACTAACATAATATAATATAATATAATAAATAAATAAATAAATAAATAAATAAATAAAGGCACTCAGATGCAATCAATCAATCAATCAATCCTGAGATCCCACATGTGACAACCTAGGATTACTCAAGAGCAGCTGATGTCATCTTGCTTATCTAAGACAAGGGAGAATTAACTTTCTATAGTCTTTCAAAACAAAGTTGATCAGTCTTCTACTGCATCAGGCAATAGATTTAAGGAACAAATGATGAAGGTCAGAAGTTACTTACACTTATACCTCAGAACCCAGAGTAGACAACGCAGTTATGGACCCAATTAACTGACAGATGGCTGGGATGTCAATATTCAGGTTGCCCTGGGGACACATGGGCTGCTCTAAGACTAAAATAAAATAATCCAATCAAGAAATGTGTGGATGACACGAACAGACATTTCTCCAAAGAAGATAAACAATGGCTGACAGACACATGAGAAAATACTCCACGTCACTCAGCATCAGAGAAATACAAATCAAAACCATGACATACCACCTCAAACTAGTCAGAATGGCTAAAATCAACAAGTCAGAAAACAACAGATGTTGACAAGGATGCAGAGAAAGGGGAAACCTCTTGCACTGTTGGTGGGAACGCAAGCTGGTACAGCCACTGTGGAAAACAATATGGAGGTTCCTCAAAAAGCTAAAAATAGAGCTACCCTATGACCCAGCAATTGCACCACTGGGTATTTACCCCAAAAATACAAATGTAGTGATCTGAAGGGCATCTGCACCCCAATGTTCATAACAGCAATGTCCACAATAGCCAATCTGTGGAAACAGCCCAGATGTCCATCACCAGAAGAATGGATAAAGAAGATGTAGTATATATACATATATATATATATATATATATATATATATATATACACACACACACACACACACACACACACACACACATACATACACACACACAATGGAATATTACTCAGCCATCAAAAAAATGAAATCTTGCCATTTGCAATGACATGGATGGGACTAGAAGGTATTATGCTAAGCAAATTAAATCAATCAGAAAGACAATTTTATATGATCTCACTGATATATGGAATTTAAGAAACAAAATGGGGTCATAGAGGAAGTGGTGGGGGGGAAACAAGAGGAAATCAGAGAGGGAGATAAACCATAAGAGACTCTTAATCACAAACAGTGTTTCTGGAGGGGAGGGAGAATAGGGGATGGGGGTAACGATGATAGACATTAAGGAAGGCATATGATGTAATGAGTACTGGGTATTATATAAGACTGATGAATCACTGACCTCTACCTCTGAAACCAATAATACACTATATGTTAATTGAAAAAATAAAATTACACTTAAAAAACAGAACACTAATTCAAAGAGATACCTGCACCTCAATGTTTATACCAGCATTATCTAAAATAGTCTAATTATGGAAAAAGCCCAAGTATCCACTGACTGATGGATGTATAAGGAAGATGGAAGCTCTTCCAAATGGAATATTACTCAACCATGAAGAATGACGTACCATGTGATGGTATTCATCTCTGCGTGATCAGCTGGTCTCTCCAGTAAATTGGTGTGTCAGTAAAAATTGATGAAAAATAGAGGAAAACCACATGGGATCATGTTTAGTGTGATACCATTGATGTTAAGTAACACCATGGGACCCATACAGAGTGATACTAGTGCTACTGGAAGTGATCCCAAGAAGCAGAGAAAGGTCATGATATACAGGAAAAAGTTGAACTGCTTTATCTGTACTGTAGATAGAAGTTATACCAGCAGGCATGAAAACCTGGAGCTTTTTGCCAAATCCCTTTTTATCTTGTACTGAAAATGCAACTTCTGGGGTGCCTGGGTGGCACAGTCGTTAAGCGTCTGCCTTCAGCTCAGGGTGTGATCCCAGCGTTTTGGGATCGAGCCCCACATCAGGCTCCTCCGCTAGGAGCCTGCTTCTTCCTCTCACACTCCGCCTGCTGTGTTCCCTCTCTCACTGGCTGTCTCTCTGTCAAATAAATAAATAAAATCTTTAAAAAAAAAAAAAAAAAGAAAATGCAACTTCTACATCAAAAACTTATGATGTACTATATCCTGGCTAACTGAACATAATTTAAAAAGCCACTAGTAAACTCATTAAGCCATTATTAAAAAAAAAAAGAAAATGCAACTTCCATGTGGGTGCAGGATTGCTATAAGAAAGGCATACCTATAGACTCTAGTAAGACTCAAGAGAAAGCATGGTCATTAAATGACAACTTAAAGCTAAGGGAAGGGAAAGGATCTAAAGCTGGACAATTTAATCCCACCAAAGGATGGTTTGATAAGTTTAGGATGAGGTTTGTCTTAAACAATATGAATATAACAGGGAAAGCAGCTTCTGCTCACCCAGAAGTAGCAGTGGAGTTCCCAGAAGCCATCAAGAAAGTCACAGAGGAGGTGAGGGGTTGGGGAATGGGGTAAATGAGTGATGGGCATTAAGGAGGGCATGTGGTGTGATGAGCGCTGGGTGTTTTATGCAACTAATGAATCATTGAACACTACATCAAAAAATAATGATGTACTATATGTTGGCTAATTGAATTTAAATAAAAAACAAATTTAAAAAATTTTTAGAAAGAAAATCACAGAGGAGAAAGCGTATCTGCCTGAATTAGTTTTTAATGCAGATAAAAGTGCCCTATTCTGGGGGAGGGGGGGATGCCCCAAAGGACATTAGTAAGGAAGATAAGCAAGTACCAGCATTTAAGGCAGTAAGAGGATAGGCTGTTTTGTGCAAATGCAGTTGGGTTTTGTTCAGGACTGCCCTTATCTATGAAGCTGAAAATACCTGAGCCCTGAAGGGAAGAAAAACACCAGCTGCCAGTCTTTTGGTTGTACAAGACCAGCACAACCAGAACCCTTTTTCTGGATTGGTCCCATTGATGCTTTGTCCCTGAAATCAGGAAGTACCTTGTCAGTAAGAGACTGCCTTTTAAAGTTCTTTTGATACTGGACAATGCCCCTGGCCACCCAGAACCCCATTAGTTCAACACTGAAAACACTGAAGTTTTCTACTTGCCCCCAAATACATGTCTAATTTACCCTCTAGATCAGGGGGTCATGAGGACCTTTAAGAGTCATTATCCATAGTACTCTAGGGAAACGACTGTCAATGTTATGCAAAAGAGCATGGATAGAGAGAACATCAGGAAGGTCTTTTGAAAAGATGCCAATGTTGTTACAGAAAAAGCCAAGAAAGCTGTCAAGCGTGAAATTTCTGGAGAAAACTATCCAGATGTTGTGTATGACTTCACAGGATTTATGCCAGAGCCAATCAAAAAAGTTATGACAGAGTGGATATGGAAAAAAAAAAAGATGTGGGTGAAGGATTCCAAGATATAAATTTTGGAGGAATTTAAGAGCTAATAGACACCACACCATAAGAATAGAAGATTGCTTGGAGGTAAGTGCTTCTAAACCACTACCAGACCATAAGAAAGTGTAGCAGCAGTGCCAGAAAATAAATGGACAGTCGATAATCTGGCGGAAGGGTTATGATTGTTCAAGGCTGCTTTTGGCTTTTTTACAGCATGGACAAAAGGCCATCGGCCAAACTGGACAGTTATGAACTAAAGACAGTGCCTGAGACCTTTCACCTAGTTAAAAACAAGTGCTCACCTTATGCAGATGCATCATCACCCGTGGGGACAATAACAGATGTGCCACCCTGAGGATATCACTTTCTACACTGAGTGTGAATACAAGGGAGCCATTCATATCCGGATGCACAAATCCTCTGCATCTTCTGCTGGATGAGTGGGTTCACGTTCAGTTTCCCTCCATGGTCCTTGACATGTGGCTTCAACACCTATGGACCCACATTCTCAGAGTAACCAGCCCAAGTGGAAAAGAAAACCCACAGATCACAGAGATTGTCACCTGAGTGCTCTACCCTTAGTATTAAACTTAATACTAAAAGGAGACACCTTGGAAGGAGGAGCTCATGGCAGTATAATGAAGACCAGAGATCTGAGATTCAGGGTGTACAAGCCTTGGAGGGAAGACTGGAGTGCCTCAGGGTCCCAAAAACACACTTCCCGTGCAATCAACATCCTGTGGACTTGCCTGGTTGTTTGTCATAGCTAAAGCCTCCTCGGCATCCAGAAAATAAGAAACCTCACTTAGCCAATCTCAAGTACTCTGGATGGGAAGGACCCCAATTATGACACATAAGGAGAATTAGGCAAACGACATCCTAGGCTGTGACATAGGGTATTGGCAGGATGAGAATCACACAAAACCTTCATAGACTCCTGTGGGAAAGTCAACCCCAAATAGCCTTGGATGCCTTCACCTTGGTCCATTCAGCACACTGTATAAACTACTGGGACCAAGGGTTAGACACTGCAATGAGGGCAGTAGGACAAGCATTTCAGACACACCTCACTCGTGCTTCTGGGTCTGTCCTGGGGTTTCAAATAAGACAGTGCTTTCCAGCCTGGGCTTCAGTAGAATTCACAGGGCTAAGAAAAAGGACAGGACGGTATGTAAACCTTTCCCTCCACAGAAAAACCATAAGTTAAGTATCTTCAAGAGAGAAGCAAATATTTCATAGAAGGTCTAGAATAAGAAGGATCATTTACCAAACTCAGAGGTCCACTTTTAGATCATATTCTTCCCTAAGTGATAATGAATTGCATGTATACTATTAGAAAAGCAGTAACTGGTGTTAAAATATTCACACATGAATAGTAGCAAACTTCAGCAACCAATCCACTGCAATGTGGAAAAGAGGTATTTAGGTTTCTCCCAGATTTGTTCTTGAAAAACTTGTTACATTCAAATCAAATTGAATTTGAGATAATATAGCATTATATTCTCAGAGGGAAATAAATGATATTTGGAGACACAAAGCAAAACCACCCATAGAATCCAACAAAAGCAAATCAGAATAATTCTAGTAATCAGAATTCTAAGGCATTTGATTCTGGAAAACATTACTGAAAGGAAAGATAGAGACAAATCTGAATAAGGAGTGTAAGGAATCTCTTCTCGGGAGAGGAAAAAAGACACCATCACAACAAGATGGAGGTCAGAGACCTCAACTATAGAATTGGAACAACCTTGCTGCAGTTAGACTGATGTGTACTTTTCCTACTGAAAGGAAAACCTAGGAAGACTGAGGCCATGTCCTCAAACAGTCACCACTTGAAATTTTGAATCTCTGAAGAAAACTTAAGCATTAAAAAAAAAAAAATGTACCCACGGAGGTGTTGGCAATAGTGAATGAGTCTTTACTCAAAACACAAAGAAAATGGACTTCTAATCAAGGATTCTTGTATCAGACCTGAAGTCCTACTGGAGGTGTCTGAGCATCAAGAGGAGAGCGAAACCTTGAAGCCGAATTTGTAGGAGTGGTATTTTTATAACCCCTTGGTTGTCACTGCCTTGAATGGCTGCAGAAGAAATGCAGAGGTAATTCTTTCTGGAGACAGAATATTTGCATTTTTGCTCACCTCCCCACTTCTCCAGAGGCCTCTACAAGGCAGAGGGTGGTTCAGAACCTTCCAGCATTTCTACCGAGTGTCTTCCCCAGGTCACTAAGCAGGTTATTTAAGTACCTATGGACCTTGCTACTCTTAGGCAGCTCATTTGCACATTTGGAGGTCAGGATAGAAACTGCAGAGTGAGTACTGGATACAAGTGAGAAGTCTCATTTTATATGTCCTACCGTAGGAAATATTAATTACCTTGGAGATACCAGTCAAAGTATATTTTGTATATTCAGATAATATAAGAAATCAGGCTAATTTATCAAATAGTGAGAAGGAAAAAGTATACCTCCTCAGGATCAATGTCTATTGTAAGGACTAAGAGAAAAACAAATATCCAGTGTTGCATTCCTGACCTAGCCACTCCGGAAACATAGGCAACCCTGGGAAGATCAGGAAACCCTGAAACATACATTGCTTTCATCTAAGAGATACAGGGTAAGGCTTTCAGGTAGAATAATTCCATGACACAGCCATTTACCTCCAGAAAAGGTAGCACAGGGGTGGAGGTAGGTGGGTAAACTTCCCAATTAAGAAAGGTGAGGAGTGGCAGGTAGTATCTACTGTGAGAGCATTGTCAGAGGCCAGAAGCCTACAGAACTAAATATCGCAAGAAGAACTTCCACAGGAAATGTCCCTCTTTACATTCCCTCATTTGTCCTTTACCTGCCCCCGCATCCTGACAAGCAAAGTCAGGGCTGGTTCTATTAAGACACCTGTGTAAATGTCTAAAATCCTAGCAGGTGCTCAACCTAAGACCACCAGGTCAAAAGGGAAGTTGCTTTGTCAGAGGTAGTATCTGCCAGTGGCCCAGGCCTGCACACAGAATGGACATCCTGGGCAGGGAACCTCAGCCCTTCACCACCTCCCAAGGGAACCCATGGCACAGAAGGCTGCACACCCGTGACCTGAGCACCATGGGTGTGGGTTCCTTGGGAAGACCTAGTTGACCTGGACCCATGATAAATACTGTCCATGTAATAGACATTCTGAGAATTCAATGGCACTAAATTTAATGGATCTTCAAACCTTCCCTCCACAAACAGAACATAAACAGATTATATTCAAGAGAGGTAGACAGCTCTTAAAAACTCAAGGAATAAATAATATGTACAAAAATTAAAATTTTAAGTCATTCTCTAAATGACAGGACTATAGTAAAGTATGCACCATCAGGAATGCAGTAATGCACATATTAAAGCATTCACACATGAATGGAAATCTAAAACCTCAGCATCCATTCTACTATATAAGAAACAATGTAATGTGTTTTTCTGGAAAAGATATTGTAGATTTCTCCCACAATATTTAGGCTTGAATTTTAGATAAGTGTTCTGTTTGTGAATGAAAAAGAATGATACTTGGAATGACAAAGCAAAACCACCCATAGAATAAAATGAAAGCAAATCATCTTGGGTTACCGGAATTCTAAGGTACTTCATTCTGGCAGACATTACTGAGAGGCAAAGATGGGAACAAGGCTAACAGGATGAGGGGTGTATAAGGATTCTCTTCTCAGAAGAAGGAAAAGACATCACAAGAAGTTAGAGGTCAGAGATCTTGGCTACAGAATCAGAATAGCCTTGCTGCTGAAAGACCCAAGTACCTTTCCTACTAAAAGGAAAAGCCAGGAGTATTGCCATTCTTCTGGAATCTGGGCATTTCTGCAGAGGCTGTCCCTTGTGACACATCCTTTAGATCTTTTTAGCACAGCAAGGAGGTATTTTAGTTCAAAGGACGCACTGACTAAAATTGGAGAATTGCAGGAAATAGGACAAAGTTATAGAAATAGACCTTTATTTTGGCCCTCTTTAGGGCCGTTGATGTACAGTCATCAGACTCAGGATCAGGCACTACAGGAATCTCAGAGAAAAGGAGTCCCGTGCAGAAGTCCACAGGGGAATAAGCCAACACAGCCCTGTCGTACCTCCCTATAGACATGCCTATTTGTTAAGTGTGTCACTCTGGCTAGTATGCCTGGATTTTAGGTTGAAGAATAGATGCCTCATTTCATCCTGGATGACTGCTGTATTTAAGTAAAAGAGGTCTCTTTACAAGGGGAAAGGGTAGGGCAGGGCGGGGTGGGGACTGGGTAGCACAGCCACTGTAAGCTGTCCCTCACAAGGAAGAAACTCAAAGACATATAACAATTCATGGGAACCAACCTAGACTACTCATATAAAATTCTTTTGATCCTATTTGTGGGGATCACATCAATAATAGAGAACAGGGAAGGTATAACCAGAGTTGTGAGTGCAACTATGTCAAAATGGACAGTAAACCATATGGTGTATCCCTCGTACTAATATCTTGCTGTAGAAGTGAAGTTAGCATGAAGTCCTCATTCAACAATCTAAGATGGGGAGAAAAGGAGAAAACTCTGAAGTCACATTGGAGTATGTTCTGAAAATGGTTGTAACGGAAGTTTGCCACACCAGATGTACTTTTTCAAACTAGAGGATCACCTCTGATGACACACATCAGGTAATGCACACAGTTAGCTACTGAGAGCCCCCCTGTGGTCCCATGGGATTATCCGGGACTAGCTGGTATCTTGCTTACCTGTGCCAAGAAAGAATTAACTTTCCATCTTGAATGCTTCAAAATGTTGATCTCGATAGAATCAAGGAATAGAGTCTGAAGGTCAGATGTCACTAACCCTTACACAGGAGAACCTCAGAGTAGGCAGAACATGTGGATGTACTCAGCAAACAGGAGGGGCAACAGCTTTATTCAAGTTGACCCTGGGGTCCCCTGTAAATATAGTTAGAGGATTACAGGCTCCTCCTCAGGTCATCTACTTCCAGACTTCTCCTGGATCAGGGAGCACAGGGCAGAAGCGCGCGTCCTTCATTTTTACTTCAGTGGAAGATTGTGGTTCTTACATAAAAGAAATTGCTGTCTTTACAAATTCTGTTTTTTAAAAAAAATGCTGTCTTCTACAAAAAGGCAATTTATTCTCCCCTCATCTGCATTATATTCTTGCAAAATGGGAAGAGGGGGAATGCCACGAGCTATCTACCCAAAGAATTACAAGAACAAACTACCCAACAGAATCTGAAAGCATTAATTTCTCCTTATCCTATCCTCTGGAGTTCCCTAATGAAACAATGGTGAGGTCGCCAGGGAATCTTCAACAATAAAGAGCAGGTAGAGATAAAACAGTTTAGAGAGGCTACATCAACAGGATAAGAAAAAAGTGATTCGTCAGTAGTGCTACCTTGCCATTATATGAGTGGTTGAGGTCCCAATAAAGTGCTCCTTCACCAACCTAATATGGCAGAATGAGAAAAGTCTCTTGGGGTTTTTCTTTGAGAAGAGCTATAGCAGAATGTAACACCCTCCTGAGTGGCACACCTAATTATCTGGTCACAGCCAATGGCACATGCCAACAAATGGACAAAGGTTATGTTATGATGCTAACACCAGTAACTAAAGGGTTAATGGGACTAACAAGCACAGCTGCAACCTCTCACCTAGACCTTTGTTTGCTTTTAAACATCCCTGGCTCTCCCTCCTTGGGGGAGGGTTTGAGGCTTGCTCTCCCATCTCCTTGTTGACTGCCTTAAATAAGCCCTTACTTTGCTGCACAGTCCAGTGATTGGCTTTGCTGCACATCAGGTAGACGGTTGGGTTCAGTTACACTACCTATAGGCCCATGGGTATGAACAAGACAGAAGGGTATCCTCTTATTGCTCAGAATAAAGGTCTCTAAATACATGAACCACCCGATGCTCAGTGGCAAGAAGATACAGTAACAATCAGCTCTGTTAGTCGAACAGGGATCTTCCCACAATCAACTCCCCTGATTAAGATGATTGAGGCTACTGGGGGGAGAACCACCCTCACAACTCCTGTCTGACTTTTTCCATCTTTAATTGAAGTACAATCTGTTGTGTGCCCTCTACAGTTAGGTTTTCCCCATAACAACTGACAGACCCTTTTGTCAGTTAGTGAACATCAGTCCCAGGGGTGTGAGCATCTCAGGCACCCTCCTAGAGCTGTGGATTAGGGACATGAAGACAATGGGAATGACTTCTGCTCCCACATCTTCACGAAGGACCCACAGCCTTTCACAGCCACCTCAACTTTGGACAAAGGAGACAAAGGAGCACCTATGTTCTGACAGACTTCAGAGAGAAAGATGAGTGTGGTCACAATCTTACGGTTAATTTTGACTTTAAGACTTTCTTCTACCTATACAAGAAAGAACTAACTTGCCAACCCAAATGTGATACGTCAAGGTGACCAGGCACTAGCCAGACCAAGGTACAAGAAACAAGTGATGATGAAGACAAAATAGCCAGAGTGAAAATAGTCTGAATGTGTTTCCATCCTTGGATAACTACTGCACTGCCAGCAAGGCAATACAAAAAAGAAAACTGAAGCACCTTTCTTTGAGCCAGCATGGACTCCATTCATTGGAGCTGGGACATGTCAAAACTTCATCACAAGTTTTGTCATTGAAGATGCAGACTCAGCTCTGTTCTCCAAGAAAGAAATAGTTTGGAATATACAGAAGGATGAAATTATGAACTCAGAAGTTGGATTCCAGAGGAATAAGCAACTTGAACCTCCCCACCTCCACCCCCCACCCCCCGCTTAGCAAAACTGTCAAGGCTGAATTGATCTGGCCCCCTCTTTCAGGATAGTCATGACACATAGCATCCCAGACTCATGATGGACTAATCCCTGAGGATTAAGTAGACCCTCATTCCACTTTGTCAGAATAAGATACAGGAGTCCTCAGACCTCCCAGCCTATCCAGTGAGGTCCTGGCTTCACAGATGCTTTTTGGTCAGCAGAGCTGCCAGAACAAAACACTTCACTCTGACAACAGCAAATTGGGGGTGGGGGGAGAGCCCTAGCATTGTTCATTTTCTTATTACAGTACCCCTCAGGACTTCTGATCCAATTTTCATAGAAAAGTACTGCCAGGAATAAGCCAGAAATACACTAATGCCCAGAAAGCATGACCTAGAGCAATCTCTCCTGTGGAGAACTGGTCTGTGATCAGTTTGGGGTAAAATGTCAGTTATTCCCAGCAGTGTGACACTGTGTGACCCGGATAGTTACAGAATGCTGTCCATGTCTCCCAGATGGGCCCTGGCTGCCAGAGAGGTACAATGTTGCCCATGATAAGCACTGTCTCCCACCTCCCTGGACATTTGTATTGCTATTGATCATACCAAAAGCACTCAGAAAAACTGCAGGGGGCATCTAGGTCTAATCTTCTAATATTTAGGGTCTCTGATTTCTCCAGGGAAAATTGATGGAACAGCCCCTACAAATCACATCATTTGATGATATCCAGGTACTGTATATTATGACATTCAACCCAGGTGGCCATTACCTCAGACAACTGAAATAGTTCAGTTGAGCCTCTCCACCAATATATACGCTCAGGCATGAGAATCACCATAGGAACTCATGGGACAAGGTCAGTGACCCAAAATGTGCAATCTTAAAACACACACACACACACACACACACACACACACACACACACACACAACTTATGGGGCATTTGGGTGGCTCAGTCGGTTAAGCATCTGACTCAATTTCAGCTTAGATAATGATCTCAGGGTTGTGAGATTGAGCCCTGCATTGAACTCTGCACAGGGCATAGAGCCTGCTTAAGATTATCTCTTCCACTCTGCCCCCCTAAAATAAACATAACTTATATTCAATGAAAAGAATTAAATGAAGAGCAAGAAAATATATGTATAGTTCATATTCTGGAGACACAGTAGCTAATATTAGCCAAAGGGAGACTATGAAGTCATAAAACATGGCTATTCAGCATATAATACAGTGTAAAAACACATGGAATAAATATAGTCAACATGGCTAAACATCAGACAAGGAAACTCTTCCAGAGGCATCAGAACATTATAAAGTCTAAAATGTAAAGGACAAAAGGGCCAGAATTTGTTTTATTTACTTAAACATTTCACATCTCAGGGGCCCCTCATAGCACACTATAAAAAGGAGGTAGAGGACATTCAGGCATTTGGGTTCAGGGTCCTCTCCAAGGCCCTGAACATGGAGTTCAAATACCTGTTGACCCTACTATGCGTAGCTCATCCATCTAACTTGGCTAGTGAGGACATGGTAAGTAATAGCAGTAGGTTAACACTTTTCCATATTATATATCCAGAAAATTATCTCCTTCAATATAAGATCTGTATTGACTGAATGGCAGATTTCGATCCAGAGTCATGGAGAACTCAGGACATTAAGATAATTGGCACTGGGGAATAAAAGACCTAGAATATTCACTGTTGAAATCCTTATCTATTCATTCCTGAAGTATGCTAGTCTACTCACAAGATAGGCAGTCACTAAATTTTTTTTTTTTTACTGGCAAACCTTTAATCCAGAAGCATTGTGAGGTTAAGGCTTTCAGATGGAGCCATTTCAACATGGAAACTATCAACTTTTCAGGAGGAAAGATAATGACAAGTGAGCGGTCATAAGGACCTATCCTATGACTCGTTGGGAGGCCAGAACACTACAGATTCTGGTTCATAGGAGAATAGCAACTAAGGATTTCTCCTCATTGTGCAATTCTCTCATTTCACCTTCAACCAACTCATTGAGATCAGCAAAGAAAGTCAGGGCTGTTCCATAAAGGCGGCACACCCATGTTGAGACCTCCAGACAACCATGTTTGAAGATCCTAGGATCTCCACCTAAAAATCAAGGCAGAGAGGAAAATGTTTTCCCTGTCTGTCTGGGAGCTACCAGAGGCTCAGCCCTGCACACAGTATGGACATCTTAGGCCCTGACCTTGGCCTTCACCACCGCAAACGGAGATTAAGGCAGAGGGCTGAAAACTACAGATGTGAGAATATGGAGAAGACCAGGGTGACCCAGGCCCACAATAAGTATAACCAATATCCAGTGAAACTTCCAGAAGGGTATAGTGGAGTGACTCCCTCCCAAGAAGAGTACATTCTACCAAACTTCACCAGTATCACCCCGAATACTGTGGCTTCAGAATGACTCCCATATGGATGGATGCAAGGAGCAAGAATGGACAAAGGTCAGGATGGTGAGGCCACATGGAACATGGGCCACAATGATGAGAATCTACACCTAGCACAATTGTAGACAATTTCAAAGCCAAACATGCTGGGCAACAGCTTCTCTCTGGCCAGCACAGGGTCAGCTCGATCCAGTGACTGCAAGCTAAAGAGTTTCAAACAAATCCTTCCTCCTCACTCATTCTAGTTTTAAATGGATGGGTTGGAGAACAAGCTTGGCTCCTTAGAATTCATGGAAGCTAAAGAAAGGGGAATGTTGGAGAGAGTAAGTTCTCACCAAAAACATATTATATGGTGAAATTCAAATGACATGTGGGAAGTTCTAGGAGCTCAAAGGACTCAAAGGAGAAAAGGATACAAGAACTAAATTTTTTTTAGATCATACTTGCCCCTAAACAATATATAGAGATGTAGCAATTAAATGCAATAATTGACACATAGACTGGAAATCTAAACTCTAACTTTCATCACATTGCAATGAGGAATGAAGAGTTGTAGATTTCTTCAAAATATCTAAAACAATTCATGAAAGGTAGGAGATCTGACATATGGGGTAAATCTAATTTTAGATATTTCTTTTCTAGTTTAAAATTGTTATTCAAATTCAGTTTAGTTAACATAGAGTATATTATTAGTTTCAGGGGTAGAATTTAATGATTCATCAGTTGTATGTAACACCCAGTGCTCATTACATCAAGTCCCTTCCTCAATGCCCATCACCCAGTTACCCCATCCCTCCACCTACCTCCTCTCCAGCAACCCTCAGTTTCTTATAGTTAAGAGTTTCTTATGGTTCACCTCCCTGTTATTTTTCCTTCCCAAAACAGATGAACATAGGGGAAGGAAGAATAAAACTATTTTGGATCCTTAAACACCTTTTCTTGTTTGTGGTAAGAGGAATATGAAATTTAAAAAGACAAATCATATTTTGAATATAAGGAGATAGTTATTCTCTAGTTTTTACATTTTTGGCATTTAGTTTAGGCAGGCATTAGACACTAAGATGGGGACAAGTCTGAATAGGATTTGGGAGGGCATAGGGAAGCTCTTTTCAGGAGCGCCAAAAAGTCTCCATCACAGGAAGATGCAATAGGGAGAACTTTGGTGTGTTAGGCACTGAGCCTACCCCTCACTTGCTGAAAGGGAAGCCCAGGAGATTGTCAGTGTACTGGAATAAATTGGTCTGCCCCCTTGCCACACTCTCAACCTTTCAGTCTCTTGTTTCCACGCAGAGCCACATCTCAGCTACTCAGGGGCATTTGTGACTCACAAGAGGGGGATAAACAGTTGGTGGGCAAATGACCAGACTATTTTCCCCAGTAGGGACATCCTGATATCCATTCTACATGCTCCTCAGAGTACCCCAGTGGGGTCAACAGAGCCTAAAGGTGTGCAGCTCAAATCTGTGCCCATCACTGACTGTCCATCCACCCCACTCACATGCAACATTCACTCCTCTGTGCTCTCTGGGATAACTTCCAAACACAGTCCCAGCCCCAAGTCCAAGGCTCAGATTCTGATTTCAGGGATCTGTACTACAGCACTCAAGTTTCACTTCCATTTTGTCATTAGCAATACTCAAAAACAAGATACAGAAATGTCCAATATCACCACTGTTGTTCAACATAGTACTAGAAGTCCTAGCCTCAGCAATCAGACAACAAAAACAAAAGGCATCCGAATAGGCAAAAAAGAAATCAAACTCTCACTCTTTGCAGATGACATGATAATCTGTGTGGAAAACTTCCAGGCTAAGAGTAGCATACCCTCTCCAGGCATGAACTAGATGAAGAACCTCTTAGTTTCACAATGGGCTCATCCCTGAAGGCACAGTAGACTCATACCACTGAGCACTACTCATACCACTGGGCACCTTACCAGTTTTATCACCAGAAAAACAACTTCATCAGAGTGTTCCTGAGCTGGCCAGTGAGGTCCCTGCTTCATACCAGGTTGACAACCAGCAGAGCTGTCTGGAAACCTTGAACCACCTGCACCAGAAGCAGTGAGTCCTATCTGAAGCAAAGCCCAAGGCATTACCTTTTTTCATCTTCCAACATCAATCCCTGAAACATGCTTTCCAAAGAAGTATAAAACAAACCCATAAATGTAGTCAGGTTTTCCAGGTAGTAGCAACAGTAGCTTCCTCAACAGAATCCCATGGCTCATGCTTACTAGACGGAGTCTGAAACCTAGCGGGGTAACATTGTGGGGGCTTAATGGGATTCAGAATTCCAGCCCATGTCTCCAGATAGTTCTTGATGCCAGAGCAGAAAGTACTGCTGCCGACCAGGAGGAGCACTGTCCTCAGCCTGAAACAATTACGTTGCTGGTGGTGCCAAAAGATCATGAAAGTTGAGGGGCATCTGGCTGCAATCTTCCCACATTCAACTTGCACTTCCTATTGCACTTTCCAGCAGGTACACCTTACTGACACTTTACCAGTCTAAGAGCATCCATCGGCTTAACAAATAGATTTACATTGAACCCATATAGTCAATTTCCTGTGGACATTTCCCAGGTAAGTCTGAACAAAAAATCTCTTATGGGGCATCAGGAAAGTAAAAAGTCTCACTGGACCATTTCAAATTCTCTGCAATGAAGAGGACTCACAAGGTCACTTGACACAATGTCGGATGAGGTAAAGGGAGTCCTGGACTGTGCCATTAGGGGCTGGAAGGATGGGGATCATATATCCAACAAAGACTCCTGTGGGAAAAGTCAAACAAAATAGCCTAGAAGTCTTTTCCTTGGTCAGTCAGTGTCTAATACAAACTTGCACTTCTGCATGGCACACAGCTAGCTTCCTTCTAATTCTGTCCTGGGAGTTCTAATAGGAGAGCAGCCTCCCAGGTCAGATTTCACCAGAATTCATGTGGCTGAAGGAGAAGGTGAAACATGGAAGAACAGACAAACTCTTCCCTCCACAAAAGGAGCTTAAACTGCACACATAAGGGAGAATTCAACAAGTCTTGTAACTCAGACAACAACAAAAGTATAGCTTTAAAAATTAGGTGATAACTTCACATTATCTTCCTTTCTAAACCATTACTAATATAGTGAAGCATGTACTAATAAATGCATTTATATATTTAAATATTCACAAAGGAAAGGAACCTAAAAGCAACATTCTACTCCAATGTAGGAAAGAACTATTGCAAATTCCTTCTATTATTTTTGGTATTTCCTATCATTTTCATGACAACTTCAATATTTAAATAAATGTTTCTTAAAGTATTATCTTAGTTGAAAGGAGACTTGTGACTAAAACTTGAGAACCACAGGAAAATAACAAGACAAACATCTCCTACACCTGTATTGGGTAAGCTATGAGCCCTTTTCTCAGGATGGGGCTATTCTCAGGCTACCTCTGATCCCCATTTCATTCCATCTGTGTAGCTGGTGTCTGAAGACCATACAACTTGGGGCACATGAAAACAAGGATTCCAGAGAGACCAGTAAGGACCTTTCCCCGATCTAGAGGTTACAGAGGCCTTTTCCACCTCCAGAACAATCTTCTTTCAATTATGGGTCAGGACCATGACTAGGGGAACAGTTCTTTGCTGGGAGGGCCTAGACCACTAAGCATCTCTTAGAAAACACAAGAGCAAGGAAGCTCACTTCCATCTCCCTTTTCATCTCATTCCTAGAGGGGATCACTCTTGGAGTAGGACATAGATTCAAGGCCACTTCCTTTTAAGGGGCATGATCTTTAGTTTAGACATCATTTCTGCTGCCACTCTATTGCACAGAAAGAATGAAAGGACTTGACCAAAATCAAGTGAAGTAGAGCAAAAGTCTTAATTCAAGTTTACCCACAAGGAACTAAAGAGAACCTGTTAAGAATATCACTCATCTCCTTACTTTCACCCTCAACCTGCCTTTTACCACTTGTAGTCTCCTGGATCATGTGGCACATGTAGCATAGGGCACATTAGCCAAACCACAGACCAAGAGAAATAGAAGAGAACAAAAACAGCCCTTTCATTCCTTCTTACACACTTCCCAATATCTGGATGCCTTACTCAAAGTTAGCCTACAGTGGCTTGGAGGTAATGGATGCTCCGATGCTCATTTCTGCTTCAGTGGGCGATTGGTGTAAGTGATTATGTAAAAAGAGGGTTTTCTTCACAAAACCACCTTCTCCAAAGAGACAATACTTCATTCTCATCTACTTTAAAACTATTCAAATTAGAGAAGGGGGATCATCAGAAGCTATCTCTGACCAAAAAAGAATTCTGGGAACACAGTTCCTATGCCCGTTAACCTAGAAACACAAAATTCTCTACATCCTACCTAGAGAAGGTTCTTCATGAGATGGGGTAATGACACCAATGTCCTTCAAAACTAAAGAGCAGTTAGAGTACACTCATGGGGGAAAGGTACATATATGTGAAAATGACAAGCAAAAATGTGGTTATCACTAGTTTAAATTTGTCACTGTGTAAGTGGTACAGGTAGGGATGAGGTTCTCCTTGAACAATACAAGATAAGGAGAAATCGGAAACTCCTAAACCTGTGGGAGGTTACTTTGAGAACAGTTGTAGTGGAAATTAACTACATTGTGTGTGATTTCCAGACAAGGGGGCCTCCACCTGATGTCATGTACCAGGAAATGTGCAAGGTTTAAGTCCTGAGATCCCACATGTGGGCCCATAGGATTCACTGGGACAAGTTATCTTACTGTTCTATACAAACCAAGTCTCCTGGGCACTTCTGTCTGAGGCGCTCAGTGACTAAAAAAAAACATTTAGTCCTGTTTTCTCAGCAGTTGACAGGGAGAAGCTTCCACACAACAAGTCATTAGGAGGACTATGTGTTCTGGGATTACTGAGATAGATTCCTGTAACTTACACACAGAAAATGTCAGACAGTCTGAGAGTCTTCTAAACATGGATTTACCCCCGAAGTAACTTAGACCTCTTTATAGCCCTATATTGAACATCAGCTGTGAGCATGATTCAGGGATCCTCCCAGGGATGGGGCTTAGTGGTAACCTGTAGGGACTGGAACTGAGTTTTCTGATCCCTCATCTTCCTGCTGAAGGACCCACAATCCTTCACAGCCATGTCAGCTTTGGACAGACAGGATTTCTTATCTTCCATTTGCAAATATACATCACAGAGCAACCGTAGGTATTTACAACCTTCCAGTTAATTTTGACTCTAAGACTTTCTCTACCCTACACAAGAGAGGATTAACTTGCCATCTTGATTGTGACACAACATCAAGGTTAACAGCACCATGGTGGGATCAAGGAATAAGAGACTAGTGATGATGAAGATGAAGAGCTACAGGAAAGTACTCTAAACAGGCTCCTCTGTCTGGGAAACTCTCTCTCCTATTCTGAATGACAGCCTTGATGGATAAAGTATTCTTGGCTGCAGATTCTTCCCTTTCAGCACATTGAATAGATCATGCCACTGTCTTCCAGCTTGCCAAGTTTCTGTGGAGAGATCTGCTGCTAGCCTTATGGGTACTTCCCTTGTAAGTTAAGGACTTCGTCTTGCTTTTAGGATTTTCTTTAGTACTCTATTTTGCCAATTTAACTATAATAGGGTGTGGTGTTGGAATGCTTTTATTGACTTTGATGGGAGTTCTCTGTGCCTCCTGGATCTGGATGTGTTTCCTTTCCCAGATTAGGGATGTTTTGAGCTATTATTTCCTCAACTAAACCTTCTGCCCCCTTTTCTCTCCCTCTGAGACTCCTAGGGTATGAATGTTATTACATTAGATGGAATCATTGAGTTCCCTAAATCTATTCTCATAATCAATCAATTTTTCTGTATTTTGTTCAATTTCATTATTTTTTTTATTTTTTTTTTTAAAGATTTTATTTATTTATGTGACATAGAGACAGCCAGCGAGAGAGGGAACACAGCAGGCGAGTGAGAGAGGAAGAAGCAGGCTCCCAGCGGAAGAGCCCGATGTGGGACTCGATCCGGCACGCCGGGATCACGCCCTGAGCCGAAGGCAGACGCTTTAACGACTGCGCTACCCAGGCGCCCCAAATTTCATTATTTTTTAAATAATATTTTATTATATTATGTTAGTCACCATACAGTACATCCCTAGTTCTTGATGTAAAGTTCCATGATTCATTACTTGCATATAACACCCAGTGCACCATGCAATACATGCCCTCCTTAATACCCATCACCAGCCTATCCCATTCCCCCCCCTCAGCTTCATTATTTTCTGTAACTTTATCTTCTGTATCATTTATTCATCCCACTGCTTCTTCCATCTTGTGGTCATTACATTCAGTCAGTTTCAAATCTCAGATAGTGCATTTTTCATTTCTGCCTGATTGGGCTTTTTTTAAGCTCTTATCTCTGCAGTAAGGGTCTCCCTGAAGTCTTCCATACTTTTTCCTCAAGACCAGTGAGTGTCCTTATGATTGTTGCTTTACGTTCTCCATCAGGCATATATTACTTCTATCTGTTTCAATTAGATCTCTGGCCATGACCTTTTCTTGTTCTTTTGGGATGAATTCCTCCATCTTGGCATTTTGTCTAGCTCATTCTTGGGTGAGTAATGTTTAGCTGACAGCAAAGGCAGTGTGTAAAACTGAAGCATCTTGTTAGGCATCAAGAAGGAGTCCAATGAGTGGAGATATAACATGCCAAAATTTTTAGTCACAAAAGCCCACCATTTAAGGTTCAAGCAGACTTATAGCTCTCTTCTCTAAGGTGTGAGGAAGAATTCCAAGCATACATCAGGAGGCAATTACAAGCTCAAATCTGTTCCCAATTCATAAGCAACTTGAACTCCCTCAGAAAAATTATCTAGACTGAATTAATCTGGTTCCATCTGTAGAGGGAGTCCTGACCCAGGACACTTTAGACTGGAAGTGGTCTCATCCTTGAAGACCAGGTAGACTTAGTCCAGTGGTTGAATTCTCACCAACTTTACTAAGTTCTTCACTAAGCCAGAGGAATGAAGATGCATGAGACTGACTCAGAGTCTAGTGAGGTCCCTGCTTTACACATGCTTGTCAGTCAGCAGCGCTGCCAGGAGAAGCAAACTATTTGCCCTGCACACTAAAACAAGTTCTTTATGAAAAACAGCTCTTTATGAAAATTGCAGTTCTAGCATTATTTTCCTATTATAGCCATACCCCAGGGCCTCTCAGCCATTCTCCATAGAAAAGCACTGCCAAGAATAAACCAGAAATGGCTAATGCCCAGACGGCATGACCAACAGCTGCCTCTTCCACCCAGAAAGTGTCTCTGGATCAGATCTTTGGACCAAAAGTCAAGTAATTCCCATCATTAAGACACTGTGGGTCTACAGTGGTTCCAGAATTTCCATCCATGTTCCACAGATGGGTCTTGTCTGCCCAGAAAAGGGGTAATGATGCCCAAGATGAGCACTATCCCACTCCTTTCTGGTACATTCATAGGCTATTGGTGCCAAAGAAATTCAGAGAATAACGGGGCATCCAGCTCCAACCTTCTAACATTTAGGTCTTTGCTTTCTTTGGAGAAGTTTCAATAAGAAGCATGTGAGATCTCATTTTCAGAGGACGTTCAGGTACCATACAGTTTCACGATCAACCCAAGGGGACATCACCTCAACCAAATACCAAAAAGAATTAGTTCTCAACAGAACCTCTCTGCCAAGATATAGGCTCAGGCAGGAGCCACCATAAGCATTCACAAGACAAAGTAACAGGCATCAAAAGGGCACCAATTTAAGAGCTACATGTATATTCCTCCATGAAGAGATTAAAATAAAAAAATAAAATAAAATCAAGAAATTGAGATTTAGAGTCACAATCCTCAAAGACAAAGTAGCAGATATTAGCCAAAGAAAATGAAGTCATAAAACAGATGGAAATATTCAGCCAATAGCCTATAAAAAGACACGAGTAAACAATAGAATAAATGTGGCTGAAGATCAGTTGAAGGAACTCTGTCCAAAGTATTCAGAAAAGAAAAGGCTGAAGTGTAGAAGAATGTTTTCACTTCAAATCACTGAAACAGCCCCCCCACCACCCAGGACACAGTACAACATAGAGGATGGTCTAGATGTTCAGTCAATTGAATTCCGTGTCCCATCCATGGTGGACATGCAGTTAATTCATTTATGGCCCATTTTGGGCTCAGACAGTTCATCTGAGTTTCAAAGGAGGTAACCAACAGTTCTCTATATCCTATGTTCAGAAAATCATCTATTTCCATCAGTATAAAACATCCTTATGAAAGGATATGCAGATTTTGATTCCATTTACAAGTCAGGACTGAGTCTAGAAGAGTAGCACATTCAATAATTAGCTTTTGTGAGAACCAAAAAGGAGACCTGGAAAATCCAGTGTTAAATTACTGATCTAATCAGACTTGGTTCATGCCAGATCACTCAGAATCAGGAAAACCTGCATGACACTGGCGCAAAAATAGATATATAGATCAATAGAACAAAATAGAGCTCAGAAATAAATCCAGAATTATATGGTCAATCTGGGACCAAAAAAAAAAAAAAAGAAGAAGAAGAAGGAGGAGGAGGAGAAGAATATACAATAGGGGAAAGACCATCTCTTCAATAAAAGGAACACTTCTACACAGTTGATGGGAATGCAACTTGGCACAGCCACTCTGGAAAACAGTATGGAGTTTCCTCAAGAAGTTAAAAATAGAACTACCCTATGATCCAGCAATCACACTACTAGGTGTTTATCCAAAGAAAATGAAAACACTAATTTGAAAAGATATATACACCCTTATGTTTATTGCAGCATTATTTACAATAGCCAAGATATGGAAGCAATGTAGTGTCCGTTCATAGATAAATGGATAAAGAGGTGGTACGTGTACACACACACACACACACACACACACACACACACACACTGGAATATTAGCCAGACACAAAAAAGAATTGAATCTTGCCATTTGCATCATGGATGGAACTAGAGGGTATAACGCTAAGTGAAGTAAGTCATAGAAAGACAGATACCATATGATTTCACTCATATGTGGAATTTAACAAATCCACAAAGGAGGAGGGAAAAAAAAGACTAACAAATGCCCTGAATCTTAGAGTACAAACTGATGGTTTCCAGAGGGGAGATAGGTGGGGGTGAAGTAAAGATTAAGAGTCTGCTTATCTTGATGAACACCCAGAAATGTATATGACTGTTGAGTCATTGTACACCTGAAGCAAATTAACACTGTATGTTAATTACGCTTGAATAAAAAAGACCATCTTCCATAATGGTGCTGGAAAACTGGACAGCTACATGTAAAAGAATGAAACTGGACCACTTTTTAACACCATATACAAAAATAAACTCAAAATGGATTACAGACCTAAACATGAGACCTGAAACCACAAAAATCTTAGAGAACACAAGCAATTTCTGACATGGGCTATAGAAACATTTTTCTGGATAGTTCTAGGGCAAGGGAAACAAAAGCAAAATTAAACTTCAATTCATAAACCTACTCACTCCAACAAGGAAAGTCAAGACTGCTTCCATCAAGAGGATATTCCAATGACAAGACCTCCAGACAGCTATGTTGGGATCATCAGGGCAGAGGAGGAAATGCCATCAGAGACAGAATTTACCAGTGAGTCAAGCCTTGCACACAGCATGGACATTGCTGGGCTCTATGCTTCAGCCATCACTGCTCCAAAAGGAACTTAAGGCACAGAGGATTGAAAAGGGAGATCTGGATCCACAGAGGTCATAGACTTGGTGGGGGGGGGGTCACTTGAAGGACACAGACCCACATTAAATCCTGTCCATATCACCAACAACCCTGGGGTTAAAATGGAATATCCTTCTTCCAAAGAGCACATAGGTGGTAAGAAACTGCACCTGTACTATCTAAATACTCTGGCTTAAAAATGACTCTGTATCAAAAAGAACAATTTCTCAACATTTGCTGCAACATGGAAGGCACTGGAGGAGATAATGCTAAGTGAAATAAGTCAAGCAGAGAAAGACAATTATCATATGGTTTCTCCCATCTATGGAACATAAGAACTAGGAAGATCGGTAGGGGAAGAAAGGGATAAAGAAGGGGGGGGTAAAGAGAAGGGGGAATGAAGCATGAGAGACTATGGACTCTGGGAAACAAACTGAGGGCTTCAGAGGGGAGGAGGGTGGGGGAATGGGATAGACCGGTGATGGGCAGTAAGGAGGGCACATATTGCATGGTGCACTGGGTGTTATACGCAACTAATGAATCATCGAACTTTACCTCAAAAACCAGGGATGTACTGTATGGTGACATAATATAATAAAAAAATATTATTATAAAAAAATGACTCTGTATGGGCACTAAGGAATGAGTTTCAGGAAGACATGGGTCAAAAAATGACCTAGGCTTTGTCCAGCGAGCAGGGGCTAGGATGATGGGGCCAAATGCCACTCACAGCTATGGGCAAAGCCAGAATCAAATATGCTTGACATCAGCTTCCTCTAGAGGCCAGCAGGGTCCAGGTGATTGAGACACACAGCCTAGGCCTACTAGAGATTGCAAGCAGCAGAAGTGGTTCAGTACATTTCCTTTTATCCCCCCAATCTTAGAAGTTTTAAATGGGGGGGGGGGGGCGTATAGCAGAATGAGACTAGGCTCACTAGTATTAATAGCAGAGGAAGATAGGATGTCAGAGGACAGAATGCTCGTAAAAAATAATAATAAAACCAGCATCAATTGTTCAAATTCAAATGAGATGTAGACATTTCTTAGAAACAAAAATTTTAGATCACATTTCACCCTAAACAATAGAGATATATAGCAATGAAATGCAATAGTTGACCTATTATAGTATTCAAGTGAATATGGAAATCTAAACTTGAGCTTTATTATATGCTAGGAAATCAGAGTTGAATTCTTTTGCAATATTTATCTTAGGACAATTCATGACTTGTAATGAAGATCTGAGAAGAGGTAGATTTAGCTTTATATCCTGAATATATTCTTTTTTTTTATTGTAGAAGGGATGAATCATAAAGACAAGTCATTTAAATACAATGAGAGTCTGTTGTTCATTTTTGGCATCTTAAGATACTCAATACAGACAGGCACTGTGGGAGGCAAAGAGGGCAATAAGGCTGAATGGGATCTGAGAGAGTATAAAGAATTTCTTCCCAGAAGAGCGGGGAAAGTCCCCATTATAGGAAGATAGTATAGGGAACACTTGCTGTAGTAACACTGCACCAGTCCCTCTTCCACTCAAGGGGAAATGTAGGAGGTTGGCATTCTAGTAGAAGGGTTGGCTGGCCCAGTGCTACACCCTGATCTTCTCTGTGCCCTTGTTTTCATGCAGAGCCACAACTCAGTAGTGCAAGGAATTGGATGGATGGCTCAAGGAATAATCGCAAAGAACATAGCAGATAGAATCAGTGGTAAGTGACCAGACTCTTGACCTCACCAAGACAATTATGAGATGCATTCCACATAGGTCCCAAGTGGGACTGAGCTCCAGTCACCTGTGTAGATGACCAGCTTAATACTACCCACTTCAGTTGCTCACTCCCTTCAACTCACCACAGGTTCACCTCTGGGCCTCCTGGGATCACTACAAATAAACTATAAAGTAGACAGGTAACTGCATCCCCCAAAAGTGTGGATATCCTAATCTTCTGAGTCTGTACAGGTGTTATGTTACACGACAAAGGAATTAAGACAGAAGGAATGAAGGTTGCTAACCAACTGGCCTTAAATCGAGGAAATTATAATAGATTATGCACTTGGGCCTAATGCATTCACAAAAGTAAAGGTAAGGTCAGAGGTTAAGATGCATTGCCAACTTTAAAGAGAAAAGAAGGTTCAGAATTTGAACATAAAAGAGGCCACAACCAGGGACTTCTGAAGGCTTCCATAAAGGTGTTTAGGACAGGAAACAGTCCTCTAGTGCCATCAAGACAAGACAAAACCCACCTTGCCCACATCTTGATTTGCTGAGACACCTTCAAATTTTTGATCTCCAGAACACTAAGATGAATTTGTCTTCACTTACACCCCTCAGTTGGTGGTCATTTGTTACACAAGCAACAGTAAATTAATCTAGTAGCTGTCCAAAATGCTTATTTCAGATTCTATATTCAAAGGAATCCATACTAACTCATCCAAGTTTATTTCAAATAAATAGGCCTTTCCCTGGCAGCACTAATGAAAAAAGGCAATAAAAATAGCAACATAACCTCCTAGCATCCCAACCTAGAGAGATCATGGAGTTCAGTTCAAACAAATGTCAAAGTATTTACACCTGCACTCAAATCATTACAACTTATAAAATATCAGATATCAAGGATTTCTACAAAAAGGAACTAAATACACAACTAAAAACCTTCCCAAAGAATTCTCTAGACCCAAGATATTTCCTTATAAGATTCTACTACCAGTTCAACTAGAAAGGTTCATGACTAAAAACTTCTTTTGGGTACGGTTCCTCCTGTGGAGCCATCAAGTTCCTCCCTGCTCAATCCAGCTGCTTCATGTTTTTGAACTATTCATTCCCTTCCCTCAGAGCAAGCTAAAGAAATAGCAGAACAAACCCAACAAAGTGCCCCCATGTTTGGAAATCCTTAGTGGAAATTGACCATATACCTTTCTGGATCTCAGGAGCACACGTGATTAAAGCTTTCCTTCCAACCCACAGGCCTTTGAGGATGAGAATGAACTATTCTTGTGAAACATGGAGATACTGGTATCGCTTGCTAAAGGACTCAGAAGCTGTCTATGAGAGTATCTTATTTGGCACTGATGCTGAATTGTGGTTCATCATTAAGTCCTGGTTTCTTCCATGGAGTACTGGTTTAAAAGAGGCTGGGCAGGCCCCTGGTACAACCATTCCACCAGACAATAGCCTAGCACACCAGCTCTCTAGTGTTATCACACCACACAACATTCGCTTGTATAGTTAGTTTTTACCCTTTGAGCAAGACAGGACGGTCAAAGATACTCCAGAGTAGAATGAAGACAACTCTGAGATGCAGTAGGCAGGCCATTCTCCAAGTGTCAGCTAAAGATGGAGAAATACAGAGTCAACCTTATGATTTCAAGGGAAAACCTTCCTTCTCACAATTGTTTCCCTATTGTCCCTAGGAGAGTCCTGTGCCCTATCACGGTTTACCTGTCCTCGAGGAGTCCCACCCTGTGGTTTGCTTGGTGCAAACTGACAAGATCCAGTAAATTGTTTGCATTCTACAACTCAAGATGAGTGTTAGGCTCCTAGCAGGGAAATTCCAGGAGAAACCTTCTTGACATCAGTTACTACCTTCCATCTGTGACTGACTAGTCAGAGAAGAACTTTACCCAATCTGCATTCACTTGGCCAATGGATAGCATATGTCAAGAGTTTGGGCCAAGGAAAGCCAAACAATATCCCATGTAAAATTCTGAGAACACATCCCATTCTATCAGCCCTAAGTAATAGACACTTTTTTTAAACAGGGTAATGCTATCACTTTTCTGCCCTTTATAAACTTTAGTTAAAAAGAAAAACCCACTACAGATTATACTCAGAAGATAAAACCAAAATGATTATCTTAGTTTTAAAACAGACAGCTATAATCTCACCAGGGCATTTCGGCTATAACACAAATATCTGACTAGACCTGAACAGCTGGGGATCAAGTTATTAAATGCCTACAACTCAAACTAGGACAAATTTTGGATTCCATTCACCTGAAGCCACTCTAATCTCAGCTGGGTCAAACTGGTCAGCACCTTCCCCTTCCTCTTCATGCTTCCAGAGAAGGAGGAGATCTCTCACAGCAAAGTTGGAGAAGAATAGTGATAGTAGGTTTAGGTCCCTATTAGCCAAGGTATCTGACTCTGAGGCACATGGCATGCAAGATATACCCCAATTCTGAGCTTCTGTGCTGGGTCAACAGTAACTTTCACTGTCTTCTCTTGAAGGTAAAAGCTGAAAATTTCATTCAAGAGACCTGAGTCTCCCTCTGAATTTTTTGGATCACTTACTTTAAAATATGTGTCTAACCAAGGACTTAGTCCTTTAGGTAGATTTTTTTTTACTATTTAATGGCATAGCGTATTTTGGGGAAAGGGTTTTTCTCCAAGCAGGTGTGAAACATTTGAGTGTGCCTCAAGTGTTGTCTGGTTCACCTACTCTACATCTAGGTAAGCACTGGTTTGATGCTCTTCACCCCACCATGGCCATCTTATCCTCAAGTACAAAGTTATATGGATTAAAAGTACATAGAACGTTTTCTGGGCTGATAATCTGGAAAGAAATTGGTTCAAGGTTCTGAGCACAGAGGAACATATGGTCCAAACTGCACCAGTGAGTCAGGCTTTAAAGAGGTTTTAATGGGACTTTAATGACTCAGCCAGACCCCTAATAGGAATAAGATTACCCATTCTGACTACTTCTCTCACATAGTGGCCATCAGTAACAGCAGCAGTAGCCATTCCCCAACCTCCAAGATCTATAGTCAGACACTTGAGCTTCTCTTGATACCAAACACATACTCCAGTAGGTCCATCTGCCAGGAGGCCTATGGAACCCAGACTATTACAAGCTCCCCGATAGGGTCAGAGCACCTATTCCAGGCTAGCTGAGATGTTAAGAAGTCTTTACTATGGCTCCCACTTGCAAAGAAAAAAAAAAAAAAACAGTGCTTCATGGAGCTCTGCCTGTTTTTCTCATGCAGACATTGGGTCAGGGGATGGCTCGTGCCCATGCCACACCCTTCATCTGGTTGGCCTTACCTCTGAGCCATTCTGCTTGCTTTGGCTCAATGCTGACAGCTTTTCTCAAGCCTATGCTGAGCATATTTTTCTGGGCAGGGCTTCTTAGACATTGCAATGTGGGATGCCGACAGGCACCTACTCTTCAGGCAGACATGCCTGAAGTTTCCAGGGGATATTAATTTTCTCTTTGGGCCAATGAAAGAAAGGAGGCAATGGATATAATTTTTTTCCTGATCTTCAAAGGAAAACAGATGCTTCAAGTCCCACTTCCTCAGCAACCACCTCAGTATATGTCCGTGGTGATTCTGTTTCACTTTCTTCAGACTCTGCATTCCTCTCGCTGGGAACTACCTGTGAAGTTTTTGGGGGCCAAGGTTCAGTTTTTAGCAGGGAGACCAGGCTATGACTTTGTAGCAAAGTATATAATCTTGATCTTTTAAGTCATTGCACTATTAGGTATGTACCCAAAGAATGCAAACATTGTGATCTGAAGGGGCACCTGCACCCCAATGTTTACAGCAGCAATGTCTACAGTAGCCAAACTACGGAAAAAGCCCTGATGTTGACTGACAGATGAATGGGTAAGGATGTGGAGTGTACACACACACACACACACACACACACACACACACACACACACACAGAGGAATACTACTCAACCATCAAAAAGGATGAAATCTTACCATTTGCATCGATATGGATGGAACTGGAGGGTATTATGCTAAGGGAAATAAGTCAGAGAAAGACAATTATATGGTCTCACTCATACATGGAATTTAAGAAAATAGAAGATCATAGGGGAAGGGAGGGAAAAACAAAATACAAAATCAGAGAGGAAGACAAACCATAAGAGACTCTTAACTCTAGGGAAGAAACCGAGGGTTGCGGGGTAACTGGGTGATGGACATTAAGGAGGGCACATGGTCTAATGAGCACTGGGTGTTAATATGCAACAGATGAATAACTGAACTCTACATTAGAAGCTAATGATACACTATGCTAACTAACCGAATTTAAATAAAATAAGTTTTTTAAAAAGTCACTGTAGTAAGAGAATGTATATATTCTCAGGAGGCTCCATTTTTGTGAGAAATGAGGCCTCATGAAAGCAGGTGGAAGGATGTGGTCTGTTTGAAAGGCAGAACACTCTTCAGGGAGCTGAGGAGCCCTCTTGGCAGCACCCCTCCAGGAGTCACTGCTAACAGGCACCCTCCCCTCAGACCATGAATTCTCATGCCAAGGTAGCAGTTAAGCACGGGGGAGGAGAACTTTCACACTTTCCCTCTAGCCAGCATCATGGTTTAGAATCTGAGTTCTCCCAACATGTGTGGGATAGTTTCCTTGGGTTCATGTCACAGGTCTGCTCTGCCTTAAAGAGGCCTTAAGGCTGAAGTTCTGGGTGGCCAGTGTTAAAGGGGATTGCAGTACCAGGTAGCTTTTCTGTGTCAAAAGGAAACCGATCTCTGACCATTCCAAAGTGTACTTTGACCTCTGAATCACTGTGATTATCAAGACCATGATTTACATTCACAAACTTCTGTGTAGTTCTTAATAGCTCAAGGGAAACCAAAGGCACATAGCACGAGCACAAAGTCACAACATGACCTACGGAAGCAGCTATTTCCATAGACCTACATTCCCAGGGAGCTGTTTGGACAGATGGAGAAACCTCTAGGTCACAGAGTGAAAGCACTAAGCAAGCAGAGGAAGAGTCAGAAGACAAAGAGACATTCATTTTTCTGGACCTCAGAAGAAAGGTGATAAGGAGACAGTCTTTCCAAGTTTAAAGTTCATCCAAAGAGGAAAAATGTAATGATACTCTCATTGAGGTTGCCTCATTTTCCATTTGCTTCCTAACTCCACCTGTGCCAAGTTCTGCATGTTGCTCAAGATCCTCATCACTGAAAGCATCACCAGCACATGGAGAAAATAAAAAGCTCTGTCTGATCATCTCCTACTGAATCTCAATGTTTGAGAGCTTCAAGTTCTTCTGACTCATACCTGTAAGCTGGACTACCTGAATTAATTCATCTTTGTAAAACTGAGTTCTTTACTCACTGTAATCCACATCAGAGTTCCCCAGACAGGATGCTACTGCTGTCCCATAATATTAGTCATCTGCTGACATGATAAAGAAAACCTCAGGTTTGGACTAGGACAGGGTTTCAGAATGTATAGGGAAGTCTTAGTGGAGGGAAATTTTAGAGCAGCTGGGAAGTTTAAGTTTCCATTATAAAGTTGACATGATACCCAGATCCATTCAAATAAAGTATACACCGTAAACATTTGTTCAAAAGACCAGTCCAGTGCTTTTGAATCCTTTTGATACTAAAGCATAGAAGAAGAATACCAGGAAATCACTAGGAAGCAGAGACCTTGCTTTTCTGCGGGCTTCTTGGAAGAGACATTCCACTATTTCGAGATGCAGAAAAGTCATTTCTCAGTTCCTATAGTGTGTCAAGAACCTCTGGAAATAAGCAATTTGACATCAGCATTCAGATGCTCAGTAGAACACTGACCATGTAGCACTTCACTTCAGAAAGGCTGTGAGCCCCAGGCAGATACTGCCTGTTAAAAAGTAGGGAGGACAGGAGCTCCTACTCCAAAGATGCCTGCTCCTTCTGAAGAATCCGTGAATTTGGCAATTAACTCACTTGTGGTGGGCAATGAGGGGCTTTTCCTGATTCCCTCCGATCCCATTTTACCATGAGGTACCAGGAAACTACTGGCAAAGTCCATGGAGCTGCTCACCTGGCGTGAAGTTTGTTATACAAGATTAATGAGCTCTAGAGAATCTGCTGTACGTTACACCTAGAGTTACTGCAGTATTGTGCTCTTAAAATGAGACCTACCTTAGCAAATTTGTTTTCAAAGCACAATAAAAAAATGTTAATGGAGTTTTAAACCTACAGATGACCTAATATTGCTTAGGACTTCAGGCAATTCGTCTGCTATATTTATACCAGGGCTTTATTGTACTTATCCTTGCTACTGCAGGAGTTAAGAGATAAACATTCACATGGCTGTTCCTTAGGAAATAAAGTGTGCAAGTCCTAGGGAGAAACACCAAGAAGTTATTGATTCTTGAGTGATATGCTGCCAAGCCCTAATTTCATTCACACAGTACAATCCACACAGTAAGATAGAAGGTAAACTAAGTCAGACTAGCAAGAGCTAGTTTCAGTAACACTCTTGTTACAGTTTGCCTTTGCTTGGCATGGACAACAGCACACCTTCACTAAGTTCATGGTTAGGCCAACTGTCCTTCGCCATGGCAAAGAGTCCACAAGGATCTTGTCTTGGTTCCCCACCTGCCACCACACCATTCCATACTATTAATGGCATTATTTGTAGGAGAGGAACAGCAAGAAGCAAGTACCTTAGAGGATTTAGCAATATATACAAGTACCAGAGGTTGGAGACAGCCACCTCCTAGGAGTCCAGGCCTGACACATCAATGGTCTGGGCATATTGCAACACTCCCTCTAAAAGTAAAGGACAAGTTGCTGGACCTTCTACCACCTACAAGGAAGCAGGTGGCCTAATTCTTGGTGCATCTTTTCAGACTTTGGAAACAGACTGTATAGGAGTACTACCCTAACTCATTTACTAGGTATCCACAAACTGTCAGACTGAAGTGGAACTGAGAGCAAGATTACAGTCTATAGCAGGTTAAGTTGCCCTATCACTTGGGCCTATGGCACAGCACTCAAACATTGGATTTCCTATGGTTAACAGATGCTGTATGGAGCCTCTTACAGTCCAGTTTAAAAAAAAAAAATCACAATACAGATGCCTAGCGTACTGAAGCAAGGCCATGCCTTGCTCTCTTAAATAACTCTGGATTGCTGTTTGGCTCCATTAGCAACCAAAGCTTGACCATGGGACACCATAGGACCCTAAGATCTACCAGATCAGGTAAAACTCAGTTCATGGAAGCCTCAGGTCAGAGCTAGGCAAGCACCATGATGTTTCATCATAAAAAATATATAACATTAAACACCAAGTATGAGTAACTCCAAAAGGTACAATATATTGCATAAACAGGTAGTTCAGAATCTCATAGTATCCTTTCCCTCTTGTGTTCATTTGACTTCTCTCAAACCACCTATGGCCTCTTGGCGTTTTAACTAACTGAAGAGGAAATGTGCAAACCTGGGTTATGCACAGGCCTGCAGTATGCCAGCAATGCTGGAAAACAGTCACTGAATCATAGCCCCATTCAACAGAGGGTCTGAAAGGGAATGGGAGGTGGAAGGCCCTCCCAGTGGCCAACTTTTGGGCAGTTTTGCCCACTTTGTGTGAAAGAAGTTGACACACCCATCTGCTTTTGTAAGCAGAGACATGAAACAAGCAAGATTGAGGATATTAGCCCATCTCACTCAAGCGGCCCATGCTTGCTCACAGGGGACCATGGAGACAGGAATGAGGGCTGTCACAGGGTGGGTTCCCTAGGAAGCAGATGGAGATAAATATGGGAAACTTATTAGAGAGTACTCTTGACATTACCACTGGTGGAAGGAAAGGAAGCCAGATTGGCAGAGGGAGAAGTTGAGTTGCAATGCAGTCTCATAAAGGCTCAGGCAACCCCATAGGGTATGCTAAAGCTAGGATGGCCCTTCAGTTAGGATGGCCAGGCCAGGCTATCATGCTCCCACTGATCAGGGACTAGATGTGGGTCAGGCACAATGCCAGGGGTAGGAGAGGGGACAGCACTCAAGATCAGCACAATGGAGGGTTAAGAATGTTAATATCTGATGCTAGTCTGCCAACTGCCATTCCAAAAGCAAAGGGGAAAAGTGTTTCACTGTTCAGCTGGGTTCTGGGCAGCAGAGCACAGTGCCTACCACAAAGGCTATACGTGGGCCTCAGCAGCATGAGCTCCTCCTCTGTGCTCAACTCTGTAAGGACTCAATAGTTTGCTGCTGTCTGGAGTCTAGAGCAGCCTCGGGAAAAAAAAAAGGCTCTTCCGGCTCTGTGGCCCCAGCCTTGTCCCTGAATGTTGCTAAGCTCCATGGTAGAGAATTCCAGAGCTGCTTATGTAGGCAACCAAGGCTTCATGTTATTTGTGGATGAAGGACAGCTTTGTGCTCTACTCAGGTTTCTACCCAAGGTCTATACTGCAGGTCTCCCTCAGGAGATGTTCAGGAGCCTGCAGCCTGTGGCTCTACTAAGCAACTTGATTTTAAAAAAAGAATGTTCAATTAACAATGTTACTAAAATATATGTGCAGTAGTCCCATTGATCTACCTCTTGCTTCCAACAGTGTTTGGATGGAACAGACCCAGGGACACCCTTTTTTCCAGCCTCTGGCCACCCTCCAACCTCTTTTCTAGTTGCTATAAGAGTCATTTTCTCAGCCACCCTTAGCCTCTGAAACCAGCCAACACAGTTTTTTTGAGCTTCGCTCCTTATTACCAGTCAACCATGATTGTCAGAATTATTCCACCAAGGTGGAAGTCACCATCAACTACCCAGTCAACCTGCACCTGCAGGCCTCCTGCACCTACTAAGGGCTTCTGTTCCAACCATGAGGACATGGCTCAGAGGGTGTCGGCCACTTCTCTCATGAGTTAGTCAAGGAGAAGTTCAAGGGTGCTGAGTAACTCTTGAAGATGCAAAAGCATTGTGGTGGCCACACCCTTTTCCAGGACACGCAGAAGCCATCCAAGATGAACAGGGTTAAACTCTGGATACCATGGAAGCTACCATGGTCCTGGAGAAGAACCAGAATAAGGCCACTTTGGATTTGTAAGCATGGGTTCTGTCTGTGCAGACCCCCATCTGATTTCCTACAGTGCTACTTCCCAGTTAAGGTGAAACTCATCAAGAAGATGTTATAACCATGAATATATATCATGTACTGTTGATACGATTATGCAAAAATAATGTTAATTTCAGTCAGTACAGAAATGTTTAGGGCCTACATCAAAATTGTCAGAGAAATGTAGATTTATGTTATAAAATATTTGAAGAAGGAAAAAAAGATCCTGGGTTTCTTTTTAGAAGGCTCAATCTCAAGCAGGATTAGGAGCCTTCTAAGCCTGGTGGCCTTTGAGGGGCCTCTCTGATATACTCTGGCATCAGGGCTGTACCTGAAGCCCTCCCTGCAACTGCTAGGCAGCTTTTTAACCACCCTGGACCCTTCTCCCTAACCATGGACCAAATGGAAGAGTTTCTACCAAGAAAAAAAAAAGTTACTGGAATAGTCATACTAATATTTCTGTGACCTCTTATGCTTTCTGAATCATATACTTAAGTATCTGAGAAAACTGGATTTTATCCATGCAGATTATTCTTCTCATCGCTCACCTCCATGACAGTTGACGGGAGTGGGACCTTGAGGCCTAGAACCCAAGAGACTTTATCCCAACTATACTCCTACTAAGTGAATGACCTGGTAGAAAACCTGTAGCATTACCCACCTAAGTATAGGGGTAGTCTTCCTACTTCCAGGAAGGAGGGCTCTGGAACATTGAAACGACTCCCATGTCACTCTAGAAGCACATTCTCAGGCAGAGTCAACCACAACTGGCCCTGTGAGGGAGTGATGACCAGCACAGTATCGTGACCCCACCTCCTGAAGTCTATGACTGTCCCAGAAGCCATAGTAACTGCTATCTGAACTCAAGAGTTCCAATTACTTCAGTCTGGGTGGAGTTCTAACTTCAAAAGTTTGCCAAGACTTTAGCACCACTTGTCTATGCCTTCACACATGGACGCCCTCACACAAAGGGAGACCCCTTTGAGATCTTTCTCTCAAAGACCTGGATTGGGGGTATGCATCAACCATCCACTCTGAACTAAAAGGGTCCCAGGGTCTCTTACAAACCGATGTGCCACAGAACTCTGATCCTGAAGCTTACCTAACCAGTAGGTCTAACATCTGGTCTAGGCTGACACAGAAGACAGGCCTGAATGGGAAGTGGATCTCCAGGTCTGTTATCTTACAGTACCATTTTCTTGGAAACTACAGACTTAGTATTCCAGATCTTAAGTTTCGTGTGAAAAAACCCTTGTCTATCCTGAAAGAACAATGAGCCAGCATGGAAGATTTAGGTGGGCCTAGGTGACCAGACTTATGGTAATGATTACTGAGAATGGAGGCCTTGGGTTTTTTTTGGTTTGGGGTTTGGGTTTTTTTTGGTTTTTTGTTTTAAGGTGGATCACACACATCTTCACTCTTGACTACAGAAGGCAAATATCCCACCCCATGTGGATAAAGGAGCAAAGTGCCCAGGGATAGTTTCTGATGAAATGAAAATGGTATGTGTGCTGTATTTCCATTATATCCTTCTAAAATGCTTACTAGTAAACATTAGATTAAAACCCATTACATTGTTTGTTGTCAATTCAAACCCATGGCCACTGCTGGTGGCAGTATAAGGGAAGCATCCTAATGGAATAAAGTCAAGTACCACACTGGGAAAGGCACATACCAATTGGCCCAGCCGATGGAGTGCTTAAGGTGCCTTAGGATTCCTCCCTCTGTCAAAGCCTCAATGACATGTGAAGTCACTGACCACTGTAAGACTCACTATGACACTATCCTTAATCCCAACCTTCACCATCATTCCTCCTTAAAAACCCTTTGACCCTACATCCCCCTCCAGCTGCCACCTATTTCTCTGCTCACCTTTGTAATACTCTGCAACAGTCTAAGTCCCCATGCCTAGTTTTCATTGGTTTTTCTTTGAAAGCTATTAAGCTTTTCCCTTAAACTCCATGAAACAAGATTTTCTTTCCTTAACCCTAAACTGTTCAGCACTAAAACCGATCATTTCTATTCCTTATTATCTCACCTGTCAGCAACACTTTACATGACTGACCACTGCTTCCTCCAAGAGCCACTTTCTCAGGTAAACTTCTCAGGTTAACTTCTAGAGCACACTTCTTTGGTTCTTCACACCAACCTCTGCTTCTCAGTGTCACGTGGTGTCTCCTCATCCTGCTCCAGATCTCTTTGCAGGCCATAGCAAAATGTGTAGCGCCTTACCTACTGAACAGCAAAAGACAAGTTTACTTGTGATCTGAGTCCCAGATGAGGTGGGGAGACAAGCCCCATCAGTGGGAATATTTTATTCTGATAGCAGAGATTCGTGCTTACGAAGTTTCATGTTAGCAATCATGAGTGAAAAAAATCTAAAAGCCAGAGCTTTTGTGTACTGCATCTTTAACATTGAGATATCCCATTACAGGACTATTACCTCTAAACACTTCTGACTACAGTCCCTTAGAAATGTTCTGTTTGCCTTCTTTTTACTGAGGTCTCTAGAATTGTCACTTTATTTGAATGAAGATCTTTTCCACATTTTTTACTTTCAGCTATAAGATCCAATGTAGAGATCTAGCATTTGGCCTGATTTGCATGAAGTTCAACAAGAAAAAGAAGGTATATACGGTCACCCAGCATAAGTGTACTTATAAAGGTCTTTTAAAGGACCAAAGGAAATCAACCTAAACAGGTGTCCAAGAGGCAATGCTGGGCAAGGCACCATATCTACATCTGGAATTCACTGACCAGCTGAGGCTCAAGGGGATAGCCAAGCAATTTCAGCTAGGTAACACTAGAATTCAGTTACCTGCAGATAGCTGTCTAGAAACTTTAGAATCAGAAACTGGAAGGTTGGTTCAGGTATCCCAGATACTTCTGAAACAGATAACTTCATGAGAGAATTAGATGTCTTATTCTTCCTGTCCTTCTCCCCTTTTCACTATGACTTTTCCAGGAAGAGGAATGAAGTCCCAGTCAGGAAAGGGGAGGGCCGAAGTTCCTTGACAGTTTCACCAGTACTCACAGAACCTCTTTCCTGGTGATAGCAGGAACAAGCAGGCCCTTTAAAGGTCTTGCCCTCTCCTGACCCCTCATGTAGCTTCCATCCAAAACTGGACAGCTGGGATCTCAAAGTTCCTGAATGTAGAGGAGGTAAGCCATTGCCAACTAGAAGCTTTTCTCTTCTGCACAGATTTCATCCTGAGCCGTGGAGTGCACCTACAGGTATACTCACCTATACCCAAAGCTTATCTTACTTCGGGACACTCACGAGAGTGCACACCTATTTCATAATGGCACCTCCTATTTTTTTAAGAGAAAGAACATGAGTGGCAGAGGTGGACAGGGAGAGAGAGAATCTTAAGCAGGCTCCACATCAAATGCTTAACCAACTGTGCCACCCAGGCGCCCCCATCTCCTATTTCTTAATAGCAGTTGATTAGTGTTCATAAGCTAACTTGGTCAAAAAGGCCAGTGTCTTGCAGCACTTTCTAGGGAGGCTTTCTTTTGACTGTGACCATTTTCTTCAAAGATAAGGCTCCAAGTTATAAGTAACTATATCTTAGACCCTGAGGATCACAGACTGTCAAGACTAGCTCTTGGGTAATGGAACCTACCTTAAAAACAAACAAACAAACAAACAAACAAAACAAAAAAAAAGTGATGGTCTTACAACTTTCCCCACTTCCAACACTGTAGGTAATGAAGATAATCCTGTTTTTGCTGTTCAAAAGCTCCAGAGCTTCCAATAGAGAAAATAGACACAAAAACCCTCCTTGTCTTCTGTGCTCATAGATCAGTCTGATCAACCTTGGTATTTCAAGGAAGCAAGTGCCTAGAGGCTTGTCAAGTACCCCCTAAGGTAAGCAATGGTGTTAGCTGCACAGATAGCATGGATTGGAGCAATGAATGGGAAGGTTGTTCACATAGCTATGGACTACCATGGATTGGAAGCTAACCTATGTTTCAGGTTACAGAAGAAAACTTTATAGGAAGTGACAGGACAAACTGAAAGATTCAACTTTTCCCATTCTTTACCAAAATGATCTAGTTCAGAGGTCAGTGAACCCTGATTACTCAGGACAAATGTTTTTACGTAATTTGGATTTATTTTGGAAAGATAAGGCTTTTATCACTGGGAAGTCTGGATCTCAAAAACACCTTTAGATCATTTGGTATTTAAGAATCAAAGAGGTCTAGAAAACCAGGAGTGACTTACTGTACTACAGAGTGAAATAGCCACAATGTGAGTTTAAGTGAATCATGAAACTTCTAGATGGAACGGATGTTGTCACCTTGGTAAGAGGGTCTTTATTCCAGAGGGACCTCAGGAGGGAGCCTTCCAGGTGAAATCATCTCAAAAAGAAACCTATCTGCTTGCTTGGGGAAGAGGTAAATGAAGAGGATAGGAAATTGCCTCTAGAAAAGTTGGAGGCGTGTGACTTAGGCAAAGGCCTTGATCATCTTCGGATGACTAAAGAGCAGGAACTTCGCTCAGCAGTGCTATTTATTCCTTGTGCCCCAAGGGGATAAATTTTCATGACAAGGACTTCCCTGGGTCAGGTTTTTCAGGTGACCTCAACTGGTGATGGCTCAATCTGAGAAGAGACATCCAGTGGCATATCCAGCCTGAACAAACACTAAGGAGTTCTTTCCTAAGCCACCCTCACACATCACCAACTCTCAGATCAAGTTCCTCTTCCTGCTCTATTCCATCTTGAGTGATATTAAGAGGACAGACATCACAGGGAGAATACCTGTTCCCAAAGCTCATAATTAATATTCCCTGTACATCCCATGTAGAAAGTGGTTTCACCAGGGATTAATCAGAGCTGGAGACCATTGCTGAACACCTAGGATGTAGGAGGCCCAAGCTATTTAGTGAACATAAAGGAACTTTATGAACCATATAGAAATCATGGGTAAGAGTTAACATTGGCATCAACCCAGTCCTCAATAGACCCAAGTCTTGGCTGCCATTTTACTCCTTTGGGAGCCCTATCATTTGATGCGACCTGATGGCCTTAAAGCAGACAGGTCTAGAGGCTGAAAGCCCTTGTGAACATAATCTCGAGTGTCACATCCCAACCATGGTGAACTCTGTACTATATGGCAATCAAGAGGCCTCTGTATATACTTTGATAAATCCTAAGAACTTCTAAAGAATCTAGGTATTAAAAATGGAATGAATCTTGGATCCTGAAGTTTTGAGAGTCATTCCTCTGAAGGAAATTTGGCTATAAAGATGCCATGTTTTAAGCCCATCGAGTACTGTAGTGAGAGAAGAAACCCTTGACTGGCCACTCATGCTAATAGGAAACATGACAGACTTAGGACTCCCAGGCAGATGGAAGGAGAGCTGACTGAACCAAATTCTCAGGGGTTCATGAAGGCTGGGAAGTGGACTTGTTTTAGGGTAATGATGTTGCCTAAGTTGTCAATAGAAGTCATTAAGGCCTGGTAAGATGGGTCAGATGGCTCGCCTAGTGTTTCTGATCTGAGAACATTATCTCTTTATACTCCAGATTATGATAAAGAAATCCTACTTCATACTTGCATTAGAAAACTTAGGGTTTTTTTTATCAAGATTTTATTTAAATTCAAGTTAGTTCACATATAGTGTAGTATTAGTTTCAGAGGTAGAATTTAGTGATTCATCAGTTGCATATAACATCCAGTGCTCATTACATCAAGTGTCCTCCTTAATGCCCATCACCCATTTAGCCTTTCTGCCCACCACCTCCCCTCCAGCAACCCTCAGCTTCTTGGAGTTCAGCATCTCTTATGGTTTGCCTCCCTCTCATTTTTCCTTCCCTTCTCCTATGTTCTTGTGTTTTGTTTCTTAAATTTCACAAGTGAAATCATATGGTATTAGTCTTTCTCTGACTTAGGTCACTTAACATAATACCTTCTAGTTCCATCCATGTCATCACAAATGGCAAGATTTCAGTTTTTTGATGGCTGAGTAGTATTCTATATACACTTACCACATACATTTTTTAAAAGACTACTAGAGCGGAGTGATGATGGGGGGAGAAGCAGACTCCCCGCTGAGCACAGAGCCTGATGTGGGGCTTGATCCCAGGACACTGAGATCATGATGTGAGCTGAAGTCAGACAGTTAACATTTTAATTCAAGTACTTTTTATAGCTCTGTGTCAATCAGAATACCTGGAACCAAGGGTAAAAAAATTAAAAAAAAAAAAAGGCAACAATAGCCCTCTTGCCATCACTCCCAATGACCAATTTGAGGAATGTGTACTTTCTCTCTGTGTACCTTTAGGGACTGAGGGCACTAACTCTGAAGAGCCCACAAGAATACTTCTTCCAGGAGACATTCTGAATTCCTTGTATCCTTGGGACCAGCAGGCAAGAAGAATTACCATCTCATCAATACTGGACTGATCAGCAAGAGAACGTAGGGCTGGTGAGCCACAACTGGGGCTAGAAGGAATCAGTTTGGCACACAGGTGGCTCACTTGGACACTTCTTGGTACTCCTAACTGTGATAATAGATAAACAGCAAGCAACCTCAGCCTGAGGAGGACATGGTGATTCAGAACTTCAAGGGATGCTAGTAAGTTATGCCACAGGATAAGCCAACCAAACCCCCTTAGATGCTAGGATGTCTGTGGGCAGTGAACATCTGCTCACCATCACCTCCGCAGTCCATCTTGGCCAGACTCATCCTCAGACTTTGAGGTTCATTTCTCATGTCAGGCATGACCATGACCTGTCCAGTCCTACTGGACAATCTCTCCTTGGCCCCAGTGAGTCTCTACCAGTTGTACCTATGACCCTTTTTTATGATAAGATGGCTATAGAGCTACCCTGGGCTTTATCTTCCCAGAACTGGAGTACTGCCCAACCTTCTGGGACTCCCTAGATTAAGTACCAGCACTGGCCCTTGATAAAACAAAATTACTGCTTGTCCAGATGAACATGGTCTAAACCTCCTGGAAGTGCTGGAGAAGGCATTCACATAGTAGTACAGCCTAGCAGTGAAAGAACGTCCCCCTGAATGAAGGTTTGACATCTTGGAGAAGACTATGGGAGACCTCTCCTGCCATGACTCTACATAAACACATCGCTCCATTTTGGGGTCTCCTCCATGGAACACAGAAATTTCCTCATTCGTACTCCTATTATGCTACCAGCATATCAATGGCTCTCAATTTTGTTGACTGAAAAAGATTAGAAGTTATATAGGGATAGTTAACTTGCAGCTGGTCTGTGATAGCCCTGTGCTTATTCCAGGAGTGCCTGGAACCAGAACAGTGGCCTTGACCAAGATAAGGATGCAGGTAGCAATTTATAATGTTTAAAGTCTGAAACATTCCCCCTGAACCCTCCCACACCAGACATTCTATATTAGCTTGCCTATATCCTTTGTTGAGAATACATATATATGGAGTCTACATCTGGTTTACCTGGTTACAGAGGCTAGTTTGGGCTGTATGGCCAGTGAGAGATAAAATACTCCTCAGTAAATGTCTGCCTCATTCTCTGAGACCAAGGTATGTCACACATCTCTCAGTGGTTACCTAAACATAAAGCACATCCCATGCAACAGAGGGCCTAACGAAGCTATACCTGAATATCATCCCCCCCAATAAAAGTGTTCATAAGATCACTGAAGCCTCTTCCTTATGGGACAGGACAGGCAGGGGGTTCTGGTCATACCCAAAAGCCCAGTCATTCATTCCATCTAAGACCCAGATTTTAGCAAGGGCTGGAGAAAACAGTCAAGATGAAAATAAGCAGACACTACAGAGCTATAGTAATCAAAACCATGTAATACTGTTATATGGATCAATGAAATAGGACAGAGAGCCCAGGAATCAACCCTTGCTCATATGTCACTTAGTCTATGACAAAGGAGGCAAGAATAAACAAGGGGGAAAAGACAATCTCTTCAGTAAGTGGTACTGGGAAAACTGGACAGTCATGAAACTGGACCACTTCCTTACACAAAAATAAACTCAAAATGGATTAAAGACCAAAATGTGAGACCTGAAACCCTAAAATTACAAGAAGAAGATATAGGCAGTAATCTCTTATATATCTGCCTTAGCAACATTTTTCTAGATAGGTCTCCTCAGACAAAGGCAAAAGCAAAAATAAGCTGTTGGGACTACACCAAAATAAGCCTTTATACAATGAAGAAAACCAACAAAATGAATAGGCAAACTGAATGGGAGAAAATACTGGGGAATGACATATCCAATAAGTTAATATCCAAAATATGAAGAACTTATACAATCACACAATCTGATTAAAAGAAGGACAAAGGACCTGAAGAGACATTTTCCTATGACACAAAAAGTCCTCAACATCACGAGTCAGGGAAATGCAAATTGAAACCACAGTGCTATGCCACACCAGTCAGAATGGGTAAGTATTAAAATAAAATAAAGTATTAGCGAGGATGTGGAGAAAAGAACCTTTGTGCATTGCTGGTGGGAAGGTAAATTGGTACAGCCACTGGAGAGTAGTATGGAGGTTCCTCAAAAAACTAAAAATAGAAATACTGTATGACCCAGTAATTCTACTACTGGGTATTTGCCCAAAGAAAATTAAAAATAACTTGAAGAAAACCTAGGCACTCTTATGTTTATTGCATTATTTACAATGGCCAAGAAATGGAAACACCCCAAGTGTCCATCCATAGATGAATGGATAAAGATGTGGTATGTATATATAATGGAATATTACTTGGGCATAAAAGGGAGATCTTGCTACTTGTGACAACACAGATGGGCCTGGAGGGTATTACAGTAAGTGAAATAAGTCAGAAAGAAACACCATATGATTTCACTTAAATGTGTTACCTAAAAATAGCAAAAACAGAACCATAAATACAGACAACAAATTAGGGTGGGTGCCAGAGAGGAGACTGGTGGGAGGGATGGGAAAGGTCGGTGAAGGGGAGGAGAGGTATAGGCTTCCAGTTATGGAATAAGTCAAGGATGAAAGGTGCATCTTTGGGAATATACTCAATGGGATTTAATAGCATATGGTGACAGATAAACTGAACACTTTCTGCACTATCTCTTCACATGTTAACCTTCCCCACTGGGCTTCTAGCATCTTCGAATGACTCAAGGTTCTTCTGGACCCAAACCTAGCCATGTACTATGGATACGTATCATGGAGACTGAGCAAATAAATGCTCTGGGTTACTCATGCAGGTGTCCACAGTGAGGACACCTTCTGAGCCCAAGTGAAATTGAGCTGCTGGAGACCAATTGTTTGATGCAGTTGTGATACCCAGACTAATTTTTCCTGCCAAAAGTACAATGTGGAGGTGCAACAGAGTGACGATCAAGGGTCCCCCAACCGATTCCTGGCAGATTCATCACATGGGACTTTTGTAGCCCTTTCAGGCTATCTGTGGTACGTCATTGCTGTTGATTTTCAGATTACCCATGTGTCTCAGGAAACTGACCATGCATTTGGCTTTCCAGACTATTTGTAGTCTGATAATGAGGTGCCCTTATGGCAAAAGCTACTCAACAATGAGCTGCCCTCAAAGGGGTGACATCTCCCTGGCAGCTTATTGGGTAACCTCAGGAGGGAAGGGGTGGGGTGTTATATAGACCTATGGTGCTATGGGTCTACTTTGGGAACTTTGGTTTCTACCCAGACCATCCCTGGGAATGATGCAAGTTATTTCATCTGGTTGGCATACCCTCTGGCTGCCAGCCTAGACAGAAGCAGACCTACAAGATTGACTTAGTGCTGGTTAAGTCTTATGAAAATGTTTTTGTTCCTCTTGCACTGGCCCTTCCAGACAGAAGGTGTGGGTAGAATAGGGGGATGACTGGGAAAGAATGTCAAATTAAAGCTGCTAGACTGGGACACACTGATTCTACCATAGTACAAGGAGAGCAAGAACTCAGGCACCTGGTAGGGGATCACCTCAGACCCTGGGAGGTGGGGGTGGAGGGAAGCCATGACCTTCATCTTTCAGGACAGTGTCTGGAAACTCCCTCCACAAGGAATATACCCAGAGCTGTGAATAGTAAGATTTTAATGGGACACTGAGTCTGCCAGCCCCTGCCAAAAAGCTCTGACCATAGGACATCAAAGGATGGTCCCTGCTACTAAACCTTACATGAAAAAGACCCTTCCAAATACCATCCCCACCTCCATTCTCAGTCATACCATTGGCTAGATGAAGAACTGGATTCAAATGTCCAGACAGGGACCCATGAGCTAGCCAGCTGGTGGGAGGCCTGGTGGAAGACCATGGGGGCATGGTCATATTGTACTTCCTGACTAATGTATGTTCCCTGCCCCCAGGTGGGAATTACAACTAAGTAATGACTGTTTCCAGGGGCACCATGCATGTGCTCAGGACTGTTTACTGTATGAAAGGCAGGAATTAGCTTGCTTCCCTCATGAAAAAACTGATTTGTGCCCCCTTAAAAAAAAAATAAAGACATTGGCTTTTTCCAGAGTCCCATGTCTCAATATTCTTTGAAGAAGGAAAAATTTATAGGGCTGTATTTCAAAACACTTGACCATTCTTAGCTCTATACAGGCAGATATCCATGTAATAGCCACCTCCAAGATATAATGGCTACCTACTCTAGATAGGTTCTTCATTGGTAAGCACCTGCTCTGATTCCCACCCAAGTACAGGAATGGTAATTCCAAAGGAAGATCAAAATTAGCCATCAGAAGCAACTGAAACTACTATTTAGGGACAATTTTAAAAATGCTTTGTCAATGGGATGATCTTTGGGAATGATGCCTGCTCTTTTGCCTGCTATAAGTGATAGGAATGATGTGTCTATCAAAGCCGGGGGAGGGGGAGATGGTGGTGTGTGGAGAGGCAGGAGCAGGAAGCATGCCCTTTATTCTGTCTTCCTTCCTAGCTGGAAGGTCAGCAGTATCTTGCATCATTAAGTGACCTTAGCAATAGAATCCACCCCGAGTGAAGCAACAAAATACAGGAACTTGGGGTCTCCTTTACTGTGTAATACTATACTGGCCTTCTATCCAGATCTCTTGAATATGAAAAAATAGAATTCCATCTTGCTTAAGAAAAAAAGATGCTATAAAATCCCCATTAGGGTTGAGGAAGTCTTTCCTATTCACCCTAAAGTTGATGAAAAACAGGGGAAGAGTTCTATCACTGGGGTGAAAAGGGTCTCCTACTTCTAAAGGCAGAACAGACTACCACTTAGGTGGTACAATTTGATGCAGGGCTATGGGTAAGAGATGTCTTCCCACCAACCCTCCTTGAAAATATGAACCGCCTAGGGCTCCAAATGAGGATACAGGTTTTGGGGGGCTTGAGAAATCTCTCTTGTGGCCAAATACTAGAAATAACCAACGTTGAAGTCACCAAAAATGAGGAATTGGTGCCTCAAGTCATACTGTATGCTACAGTATCAACTCCGAGTTCCCCACACCCAACTCCCACCAATGTGGGTAGAGTTTGACATCTGCCATTTCCCCCACATCCTTCAGGACACAATGTTTAAGGCAAATAGGAGTTTGACTTACCAAGGACCTTTAAATTTAGGTTACATGGAGACATTGGGGGGGGAAGTCCCAGGTCTAAGTCACAACCACCTGACAGAAGAACTCTTCCTGGACTTGCAGTGTAGACATGAACTTTATCCTGGGACCTCATGTTGGCTACATATTTGAAAGGTGTGGTTAGTACCACCAATCCTGCTGGAATCTGCAGAAATATGCACTTAACTTTTAAGTATCATGGCCCACAAGTATCTGCTCATCTACAGAGGTGGTTCAGTGCCTGGATGGTTCTCAGAGCCCTTGGTCCTCATGGGGTTTGGCAGAGAGGAGGGCACAGGGTTTTCGGGCTCATTTCTCATGCTCTGGGGTCCAGGTTCAGCATGACTAGGATGGAGGATGATCTTAGAGCACCGTACCTGGCACCCTAGACTTCAATCTATGTATCCCATAAAGATGAGGTAGAAATACAGCAGCTTCCCTTCAAAACCTGTAGCTCAACTATCCAGATTCTCCCAAGAACATCCTCATGCCAGCAGTTGATGATCTAGAAGTCCATCATTGCAGGAGGGGAGAGGGTGGAAAAAAGAACAAAGGGGGTGTCCTTGAACACTGGGAATTAATTTTGCTCACTGCTTTGAAGGGTTTGGGCAGATATCTACCTTCTCTATTGATGCTAGTTATAGACAGCTTACAAAGAAGCTCTCACACAGTTGGTTCCTTCTAGTGCTCCCTTGTTGGGGAGAATTACTAGGGCAGAGAAGGTGCTACAGCCACAGATTGAGTGCCCTTCCTTGAGAGCCTCCAGAGATAACCTCACTGATTCTTCCTTTGGGTATCTTCACCCACTCAGAGGAAGGAATCAAACCAGCTTCTTGAATTAGCCAGATGTCTTCCTCCCTTTCTGTGGAGAGGGGCACTCACATTTGGAATAAGAAGAACACCAGTTTAGAGGGAAACAAGGGATCCAAACATGGAAGACCTTCTCACCTTCCCCAGCCACAGTAATTGAGCAGGACCCAGCTTCCCTTATTACTAGAACTTGGAAACTGGAGAAAATATGACTAAGAATAGTGATGTCTTTTGACCCTATTGCTCCTCAGTGCTCTCCAACAGAGAGGAAAACTGCTAAAGACACAGATGAAAGTCATTATTGAACGTAACAACTACTAGTTACATGCAAGAGCTAGCTCATACATTTGTTATAGCCTAGCTTTCTCAAGTATATGTGACCAAATAAAAGGTATTGAGAAGTTGTACTGTAGTTTTCAAATCTTAAACAGTCCAAAAAGGTTAGAACTGCATGTTTTTTAGATTCTCCTTTTAAGATGGTAAAACAAAAAGCTAGGTGGATAGCGAAGTCTCTTATCTGGCTAATACCGGTTTCCCCAAAATGCTCTTGTGCCCTTGTGCATACTATCTGCACCCTGGCCCCAAGGCCTGTGTTACCTAATATCCTACAAAAGGTTGTGTCAGATGGACAACTATGACTTGGGCATTCCTCAGAGTAGAGGAGATAACATCCTCGTCCTGCAGGCTCAAACTTTGATAAAGTCAGCCAGACCCTCAGGGTTCTGTTCACAAAACTAGACCTCAAAAACTGAGGTGCCATGTACAAAATTAAAGAATCAAGGTAGGGGGTTGAGAGTGCTTTAGGAAGACTTGAGACACTAGAGAAATACCAGAAACTGCCTACTGGTGCTGGCGGAGATGATGGAGCTCAAAGCTGAAGGAAAGAAGCTACCCTCTCTCCATCCCCCCTGTATTGAACTTGGAGATCTGGATGTGGCTTGAACCCTCAGAGCAAAGCACAGTGTTCTCCCATCTCCACCTTTCTGAGATTAGAGAAGGACAAATCTCCAGGTGGAGGGGGACAAGATTCTCTTCTGGCTCAAGTTCTTTGGAGAAGGGAGTGGATTATCAGGTTCACTTTCTTGGCACCTCCATCAACGAATCTTTCTGAAAAGGATGCTATCAAGTCTCTGGTGCCTACAGCTATCTGGAAGCAACTTGGAATGAGTATCAACCAGGATTACACAACATTTTACATCATTAAATCCCAGTGACAGAGATCTATGATTGAAGTTGAAAGGTAGAAATCTAAGAAGATATGCAATGAAGTCTGGTGTTACAGGAAAAGCTGTAAATTCAGGCTCAAATCTACTAAGATATAAACTTTTTTTTTACACCACCCAGCACTGAAATAACAATGCCAGTCACAGAAACATCAGACCCCTCAGTGTGGTAACAGAAAGCACAGTTAGAGAGCTATATCTATCTTCAAAATTTGGCATCAGACCCAAGTAGTAAAGGCATGGGAAGCCAGACATAAGTTGTCAAACTCCCGATATTAAGGTGACTCCCACAAGAGACAGTGCAATGTAGCCTGCATGGTGGCCATGACAACAATGTCATGACAGGAGTTTAAGCCGCTCCAATAAAGCCCATCAGGAGAGGTGTATGGTCAAAAGCTGTACATTAATAAGATCAGCCCACTCTAGTGACCCTAGATGTGTACTTAGTTCTGTCTTCCACTTGCTTCTATGAAATACTGATTACCATTCTAGGGTCTAACTCACCCTGTAATTAGTGGCCATAGTCTTCTTCCAGTCTCAGTGCCAACCTCACTCACTGCCTGCCTTCAGAACGTTTCCCTTAGGCAAGTGGTTCCCCCACGAATCCTCAGATGTTCAAGAGCTACAACTCTGTCTGCTGCAGAGGTCTGGAATGTGAACCCTGGGAGAAAACCTTATCCAGTGAGCAACTATCAGTCAGCCAACAGCACAGACCTGGTCAATGAACAGGACTGGACATAAATGCCTGGCTTCTCCCAGTCATTCCCTATTAAGAAGTACAGCAAGGGCTACCATTGGGGCTAATTCAACTGAACATGTCCTCAGAGTTCTAGAAGGGGCAAGTAATAGCAATGCAAGGCCAATGAGAGGCAGGATGATCTGGTCTGAATGCAGATTCAAACGAGGAAAACTGGCAGAAGGGTTACTTCTTGATACCTTCAGACTAACATCTCGTGAGATTTTAGCACAAGTGCAGAAATCTTGGACAGGAGAGGTCACTAAGCATTTAGAATCTCATCGAGAGTATCGTGTCTGATTAGAGTAAGTTCACAGGTTGTATATTGTCCTAGTAACCCTTGCTCTACCCCTTTTCCCCAGTTCAGGGAGCTGTCTGTGTAAGATGCATAGAAGATTGAGCAACTGACAACCCAGTTACTTCTAGCTTTTTGGAAGTGGGACTCATTTGCCACAGAAAAATTGAAGGACAATATTTATCCTTCATTCTTGTAGCGGTGTATGTGGCATATACAACACTGAGGATCTGTCAGTATAACAAGTATTACTATGGAAACTTGTACCACTTTCCAACCCCACAAAGATGGACTAAAGCTTTGGACAAATTCATCTGGGACCAGAAATTAAGTATGGTAGTATTAGGGTAATAGAAACTCAGCCAAAAACTCCTGAGAATCAGGCTCTGATGAACTGGTGTTAAACAACGCAACCATCACAAGGGAACTTCAGTGAATGTTGTCACTTATAGGTTTCCATATGAAACCCTGCCAATGGCATCATCCTTCGGCCATCTCCAGAGCTACAGCAGTATTTGGAAAGATACTCACGGGTCAGACACCACTGGCCAAGCCACTTCAGAGAGGAAGACCCATGTGGGTCCAACAGCCCAAGTTCTGAGTCCACTGGAAACCCATGCAAGGGCGCATTTTTTGTCCTTAACACTCTTGGAATCACACTGAAAAGTCACCACGTCCATGTGAGAGAACATGGCTACTACTGATAGAAGTCCAGATATGTCCAGTTTCAAGTGTCTCTCAGCAAGTCTCTGTGCAGACCTTCTTGTCCTTCCCTCTCCTCTTGCCCTGAAACGCCCAAATGACACTCAGCATGCCTCCACACCTGGTCTCACAGATGTCAGTCAACAGATGAATGGATAAATATGTGGTCCATATATACAATGGAATATTACGCAGCCATGAGAAAGGATGAATACCCACCATTTGCATCGACATGGATGGAACTGGAAGGGATTATGCTAAATGAAATAAGTCAAGTAGAGAAAGACAATTATCAAATGGTTTCACTCATATGTGGAACATAAGGAATAGAGCAGAGGACCACAGGGGAAGGGAGGAAAAACTGAATGGGAAGAAATCAGAGAGGGAGACAAACCATGAGAGACTCTGGACTCTGGGAAACAAAATGAGGGTTTACAGAAGGAGGGGGTGGGGGAAGGGGTAGGGGATGGGGTGATCGGGTGATGGGTATTAAGGAGGGCATGTGTTGGGATGAGCACTGGGTGTTATACACAACTAATGAATCATTGAACACAATAAAAACTAATGTACTATATGCTGGCTAACATAAGAATTTTTCTATACAAAGGAAATTTATTCAGCCATTAAAAATAATGAAACCTTGCTTTTTGCAATAATGTGAATGGAGCTACAGCATATTAGGCTAAGTGAAATTAAGTCAGAAAGAAATACCATATGATCTCATATGCAGAATTTAACAAAACAGATGAACATATGGGAAGGGGGGAAAGAAAAGAGGGAGGGGCCTTTGGGTGGTCAGTCAAGTGTCTGCCTTTGACTCAGGTCATGATTTCAGGGTCCTGGGCTCAAGCCCCACATTAGGCTCCCTGCTCAGCAGGGTGTCTGCTTCTGCCTCTGCCTCCCCCCTGCTCCTGCTCTCTCACTCCCAAATAAAAAATCTTAAAAGGAAAAAAAAAAGAGGGAAACAAGCCATAAATGACTCTTAATAGAGAACAAACTGAGGGCTAATGGATGGAGATGAGTGGGGGCGTGGGCTAGATGGGTGATGGGTATTAAAGAGGGCACTTGTTATGGTGAGCACTGGGTGTTGTGAGGAATCACTGAATTCTATTCCAGAAGCCAATACTGCACTATGTGTTGACAAAATTCAAATTAAAAATAAAATTTAAAAAGTCCACAAAGCTCTCAGCAAACATTCAAGGCAAGATTCATGACTTATGCTACTCCATTATATGCCCAAACAAGAAAATACTGGAAAACCCAGAGACTGCATTCAGAAGACAGGTTTAGTATTGGAAACTACTGACAAAGGCCAGGGCCCAGCTATTATGTTGGGGGCATTGGGGCCAGCCATGCTTTCCCACCTGGAGCTTCTAAATCCTGGTTCCAGGTCAGTTACCATGCAGATGTCAAATATATTTTTTCACACTGCAACATTCCACAACAACAGGAGTACTATGGAGGGTAAATTATATAGGCCTGGAGTGACTCCATGCCCCCCTTGTGCCAGGTACCAATAGAGAATTTAAGAACAATCAGAAGGATGCTAATTCCAAGTGCTACACATGCAAGGAAGATCCCCCACACGCTTGGTAAGGTTCCGATTGGTTACAAGATAAGAGGCCTTGTTCTCCATCCTTCACAGGAAGGGGTCTCATGATCAAATATCTCCCAGATTTGGGCAGATGGGCCTCTTTTACAGACAGCAGGAATACAGCTAGGGGAGCATTCAAAAAAGAAATGCCCAGGAAGCAGAACATGGGTACCTCTGTCAAGGAGGGACATTAACATTTGAGTGGTCCCTTAGAGGGAAAATATTCAGGAGGTGACCACCTCAGATTAAAGAGGGTTGAAACTAAGGCATTCAGAGAAATGAACAAAACAAATTGTGTCAACTCCTTTGGAAATGTTCTCCACTCTTACCCCCACACTTCACTCCCCAAAAGTCTCAGTGGGCTGAGTTTAATGCCCAAAACAAAATTTCACTGGAGCACTTATCGTGAAGTTGCCAGCATTCCTGAAGGTCACAGGATATTTACCCAACAATTCCCCTGTTAGCACAGCCTAGTCCGTTACTGAAACCAGAGGTTGGCCTCAGGGCTGTCCTCTCTCTGCTATGGCCCTACAAGAAGTCTGAGAAACTCCAAGTCCCATGAGTGGGCCTCCCAGTCCAGCTCCCACCATCCCAGATCTGCTGGCACCCCTCACCCAACCACACCTATACTTCACACCAGCCCCCATGCTGGTTTTAGGGACACTGTGGGACATGTTACCAGCCTACCCCAAAAGGGTCTTTGAAGAAAGAACTCTGATGGCCAGCTGCCCAAACATTGGGGGGGGGGGGTCTCTTTCCATGTGGTCCTGGAGAGCACAGGATTTCAGGGATATGAATCAGGCATTCATGATTTATAACTTATGCCATAAGAAAAACATCTTGTTGATGGACAATACCTGGAGGCAGCAGAAATAGCGGCCAGTGATGGAAACTAGAAAAAACATGTTTTGTACAACTGTTTTTTCTAAGCCCCAACCAAGGAGAATTGAAATCTCCATTTCCTGAGGATAGCTATCAGCAGCAACAGGTGGTCAGGTGCCATCACTCATGCCACCTCCAAGGATACATGTCACAGTGGCATCAACCAGGACTTCTCTCAACATCTGCCCAGACAAGCTAAATGATCACACAGCATCCTACACAAGGATACAAAGGTCAGATTCAGATACTTAAGTACTAAGAAGCCAGTACTGGCATATGCAACATGAGGACAGAATGACTTTGAGCTACATGTTGCAGGACACAACATACGAGGTAGAAAAAGTTTCCAAAAGTGAGAGAATGTAGAGACTTACCAGAAGGCTGATTAGCTAAGTTTAGGGTAATTGTGGGAACTCCTAAGAGAATAGGCTCTCTACTTCCTGGGTTGACCTCTGACCAAGGCCATTCAAATTCTCCCACTTTCTGTAATCAGTTGAAACTTCAATCCATCAGCCAATATTCCATCCTTCCAAGAACTGCAGAACACCCCCTAGGGTTCCTAGGAAAGCCCCAGTCAGTGATCTTCAACTGGGGGGTGATCACACTGCGATAGAAGGAAAGGTTTTGTTGTGATTTGTGGAAGGGTGTTAATGACTTCAAGAAGAGGTTGGGGTGCTGCTAAAAATCCTAATGTGCAGTGCAGCTGCACATAAGCCACCCCACCCCCACGCCAGCAAAGAATCATCCAGCGTAAAACGTCCATAGTCCTGAGGTTGAGAAGCACTGAATTAGCTGGTGCTTTTGCAGGAAAACCTGAAGAGTGTACAGCCTTTGGAGAACAGGTAAGACTTTTAGGACTTTGAAATATTCATGACCTGAAGTGGCACACAAACAAACCCAACCCAAATTGCTGGAGCTTATTGCCCAAGAAGATAAGGCATATTCAATCAAGCTCTTTGAGCTTTCCCCAGAGCCCCTTCTGCAATGCACTGTTGCCTTCAAGAGTATATGCATAGACATCAAAGGTAAGTCAGCTTTTCCACTTATTTCCCTCTGGGTACATCACAATACAGAGGCTGTTTGACAACATCTGGAAAGCTAGGACAAGGAAACCAACCTACCCACCATTCTTCTGGAGGTCAAGTTTGCTGTGTTGGGTGCAAGACTCAGACCCCAGAATAGCAAGCTCCGTGATCCTGCCCAGGTCCCTTTTCCATGCTAGGACTTATGTTCATTCTGTATCTTTCCCCCACTTAGCAATGCAGCATGGACAAGAGCCTCATGGATGTGAATTTAGACTAAGCTGCAGCAAGATTGGGGTACCCATGAAATACGCCTTAGTCTCAATGGCAATTGGCAAATGAATTCTTTTTCTTCATGCATGCAGAGTAACTTCAAAGAGAGCACGGGATCCTGACACCTTAATCATGGGAAATACCTCCACAGCCTCCATGTTGCTGTCGTCCCGCAGATTCTGTAGGCAGGCTGCATTCTACAGCAGAAAGTGCCCCTGCTGGAGTTTTGCTGGTCAACAATCATTGAGATTACAAAACCATTGTTTGAGACAAATGAACACAAACTATGGCTGTAAGTGTCAAATATCAAAGATGTTCCACAGCCAGCTGAGCTAAGTGGGCCACCTCCAGGAGCTGTGTATTTGTCTTACTCCCACCCACCCAATAGCTGCCACTGATGAAGGCCATGGAGCTGTGTTGCAGCAGACACAAGACACCACCACTGCGCATCTCCCAGGAGACTGGTGCTCAGTTAACAACCTCAGGTCAAGTCCTATACTTTAGGATGCACCTAGAATTGAAGGTTCTGGAGCACCTAGAATTGAAGGTTAGCCTGCCTATGGTATCTAACATTTCTGATACCCTCTAGCCCTTGGTGAGTGCCCCTTGGCCACCTTCCCAGCTTTCCTATCAGTTCCATTGTAACGTCAGTTCTTGCATTTCTGCCACATTTAACACTGATGGAGCTGAAGACGGGGTGGGGGGGGACCCAGCTCTATCAAGAGCAGTTTGCCATGCCGGAGGGAAGCAGCCAAGGTGGTAACATCCAGATATACACCAGATCTAGTGGCAAAGGGCAGGTGACTTGGAAAGCAGAAAACTGCATTCACGATGCAGCAAATGTCACAGGGAAGAAGAGAGCTCAACCAATACAGGGGAACAGAATGCAGCCTAAGGCCATGATGATGGCAAACCTGAACTGGGCAGGTAACCTGATACTACATATGGCCATGAAAATACTGCATGTTCCAAATGGGGTTTAGAGAGCAGGAGTGAAGACTGGGCCTGCCCCTGTCCTGTGTCTTCCACAAAATCTGTATTCCAAGAGGAAAATTAAGATATCAACTGAGAATGTCTTGCTCTGCTCTCGCCCACTTCAGGACAAAACCAGGCAAAATGCCTGATTTGGTTTGAGGAAGCTCCTGGAAACAAGCTTGATCATGGACAGTCAAGAAACAGACTTGTGAGGAAGTTGACTAATCAGCTTGGAGCCACTGGAAGGCAAGAGACTGCATTCCCGGAACAGCGGGTGTTATGGGGAGGAAGAGAGCTTAACCAATACAGGGGAGCCTGAGACTGCAGCCTAAGACCGTGCTGACAGCAAACCTGAAGGTCAAACCATCTGGTCGACCTTCAGGATTCCTCCCCCCCTTATGGGAAACAAGCAGCAGCCTTAATTTTTCTATGTGCCACTGTCACCTAGAACAGAGCTTAGCATATGAAGATGCTCAAATTTTTGACTGGGACTAAGGAAGGCACTGGAAAGGGAACCACACCTTATCAAAAAATTCCCACACCCTGGCCAGATCCTCATATTCATAGTACAGCTCTGAGCATTGTCATTGAGAAGATGCACCCTGACCAAACAGACCAGGCTTCAGCCGATCCATGACCACCCCCTCCAAGTTGGCATCTATACACAGGAGGTCCCATCACTTTGTCTACCTCTCCCATCAGTTGTAGCAGCCTACTCCTTCTGGCCAGAGCACAGGCTGGATGTATATATCCTATAAGCAAGCTCAGGGAGGCTTGAGAACATTCCATGACACTGAGCACAGAAAGGCTGTATTTTATGAACAATGAGGAGCAAGGCTGAGGCCATTTGTCTAGAAGATGGTTGCCTGATCGGACACTAGCCTATGTGGTTTGTTCCACTACCTTGAGGCCCAAGTGAAGGCCAACTGAGCTTGCCCTAAAATAATCCAGTTACTTGTTCAATCAAGATAGCACTGTGTATTGAGGGCAAGAATTGCCAGTGAACAGCTATCCCAACATCACCAGTCCCTTCACCAGCAAGCCAAACCTGCCAAGTGCTGGCATTTAAAGGCCAAATATGAAGTGGACAATAAACAGACATTCCCTACATAAAAAGAAACATGATCCCCTTCCATGGGACGCATCCTCCCTTCCCTCTCTCGAATTATCCCTAATTGTTCTGAATTACCTGCAGTTACCCGTTTTGCGACTTAGACCCCACACCGTCAATGATCCAAAAGTGGACTTTGTTAGTTACCAGGTAATATGAAGACATCCAGTAAAACAAATGGAGCCTGAATATTTGCCTCTTAAATTTCACTGTACCATCCACCTCGCCAGATCCATGGAGGCCATAGAACTGACATGGGCTGTAGCAGCACAGGAAATAATCCAGAGAAGTCGTGAATCCATGCAGGCCTAAAACCCTTTGCTGCAGCTCACACTGGTATAATGCGGCAGGAGAAGACATACTGGGTACTGCTGCATGAGCTCTGAGTGTGGGTATCTACTGGGATTTCTGATTTATACTTTGGAAGAAGAATATCCTGGTGATAAAGCTAACTGAGGATTTCGAGAGACTAGTATATAGAAATGTCCTACTATACAAGAGACTTTTTTTTTCTGATATCTAGCACTGGACTCTGTTTCTGAAGAAACAACCTTACTAAGAACATGTGATGGATAGTTTTGTCAACTTGCTAGGCTACGGTCCTGTTCTTCCACCAAACACTCATCTAGGTGTTACAATGAAGGTATTTTGTAGGTGGCAGTTGAAGTCCATAATCAGTTGTACTTAAGGGAGACTATCCTAGATAATGTGGATGGGCCTAGTTTAATCAGTCAAAAGGCCTTAAGAACCAACAGAAGAAATGCCACTTGTAGACTGCACCCTCAGTTCCTGCCTGAGAGTTTCAGACTGCATTTCCTAACCCTGTGGATTTCAGGCTTGGCACACCAGCCCCCACAATCACATGGATCAACTCCTTGAAATAAGTCTGATATTTGGTTTTTTAGTGAAGCCTTAAATCGTACCTCAACTCCTGAAGTTGGTTTTGGCTCCAGGAGATCATGGTCCAGGTGCAGCCCCTTTAGGTCAGCTATAGGACACACCAGTTCTCCCTCAGAACCCACTCAGATGAACTAAATATGAACCAGAACATGTCTAATGTGAACATATGGTCAGATTCAGATCCCAGAGTAGTAAGAAGTCCATTATAGGTTGTGTTCAATGAACACAGGACCTTTAGCTCCAAGTTTGATGGCAAGAATCAGTGGTGGAAAGGACTTCTCAAAGTAAGAGGCTCCAAGAATGAAGCAAGTGCCAGGCTATCAGAGCTAAACGGTGGGAATCTGTCTAAGGAGGGGAGAGTTTGACCTGGGGGGGGGGGGGGAACAATCCCATCCCCTCCCAAAATAGTCTCTCCCAAGGAGCTCATAAGAAAAATATTCAAGCATCCAGCACTCCATTCACAAAGGCCCCACAGGGAACTACAAGAGGCACTCAGGTGTTTCTTAAAGGACCTTGTTCGATGGTTCTCAACCAGGGCACATTTTGCTCCCCAGGCAAATAGGGCTACATCATCTGGGGACATTTGTCACAATTATGGGGATGCTATTAGCATTCGGTAGGAATAGACAAAGGCTAAACATCCTATGGTGCACAGGACAGCCCCCCACAATGATGGGCCATCCAGCCAAAGACGTCCATACGGAGGATAGACACTGCTTTGAGACAAAGTCCAAATAACATGAAGCCTTTGGATGCCACATAGGACAAGCAAAACCTTCAAGATCCAGGATTCTTTGTACTGAAGAAAAAGATAAAAGCCCTACCTTTGAGAGGAGGTTCCAAGATGGCGGAGGAGCAGGAGACCTGAAGTCCGTCTGGTCCCAGGAATTCAGCAAGAGAGCTACGAAACCATTCTCAATACCTATGAACGCCACCGGAGAACGAAGAAAAGAGTAGCAGAAACTCTATGAACAGAAAAGCGACCACTTTCTGCAAGGAGGAGAAAAGATGGCGGACGAGTAGGGGACCCATTCTCAGCCGGTCCCCTGAGTCGAGCTGGATACCTACCAGACCAGCCTGAACATCCACGGAATCAGCCTGAGACGCAGGAAGGTACATCTGGATCTCTACAAATGAACATCTCCAGCACTGAGTATTGAGGTACGAAGCGGGGAGCCGTGAAACCGCGCACAGATATCGGAAGATAAACGGAAGGGGGAGGAAGCTGCTGCGTTCGGGCGCCGGGAAGCGGTAGCCACCTGCACGGGAGAGTGGGCGGGGCTCGCGGACGGCACCCGCGAGAGTGCAGACTGAGACCGTGAGCTGGGAACGTGCGCCACCAGACTGAAACGGAGCTCTGGTGCGCTCACTGGAACCAGACTGAGACCGGGAGCTCCGGGAGCGCGCGTGAACCACACTGAAACAGGGAGCTCAGGAGCGCGCATGGGAACCGAGGGCGGCTGGCGGTGTTAGAAGCACAAAGGACAGAGACCTGCCGGCCCAGAAGTGAGGGCTGGGAGAGCAGCCGTGGGGCGCACAACCCGGGACACTGCAGGGTTTTTAGCGGCACTGACAGAACCAGAGTTAAAGTGGCCAAGAGAGCTCAGTGGAGAGCTGACTGTGATCTCTCTGTTCTGAGATAGAGGCCAGGATACGGCCACTGCTGCTCTGACTCTCAGAAGAGGCACAGCAAACCACCAGGGAAGGCCGCCAGAGAACAAAAGCCCAGAAATACCAGCTCATATTGTGCCCATCCACTCCCCCCTCACAGGGGACAGGGCAACTCTACCCAAACAGGGTTCCCTGAGTATCAGCGTGGCAGGCCCCTCCCCCAGAAGGCAGGCTGAAAAAAAAAAAAAAAAATCAAGAAGCCCACATCCCTAAGGTCCCTATAAAACAAGCGCACACTGCCTGGGTCCTGGTCAATAATTTGGGCTCTGGGCATCCCTGCAATCTCTCCTTATCAGAATGAGGAGGAGGAGAAATCTCCCACAGCAAAGAAAAGATAATGAGTCTGTGGTGATGGATATGGATATAACCAAATTGTCAGAAATGGAGTTCAGAGTAACAATGGTCAAGATGATGTGTAGGCTTGAAAAAAATATTAATGAAAATATTAACGAGAATATAGAATCTCTAAGGGCAGAAATGAGAGCAAATCTGGCAGAAATTAAAAATGCTATGAATCAAATGCAGTCTAAACTAGATGCTCTGACAGCCAGGGTAAATGAGGCAGAAGAACGAATTAGTGAATTGGAGGATGGGATGGTAGAAGAGAAAGTTAAAACAGAAACTGGGCTCCAAAAAATCTAATCTCAAGAATGTAGATTACGGGAGATTACTGACTCAATGAAATGTTCCAATGTCAGAATCATTGGCATCCCCAAGGCGGTGGAGAAAGAGAGGTCTAGTAGAGATGTTTGAACAAATTGTAGCTGAGAACTTCCCTAATCTGGCAAAGGAAACAAGAATCTGTGTCCAAGAGGCAAAGAGGACCCCTCCCAAAGTCAATGAGAACAGACCTACACCATGTCATGTCATAGTGCAATTCGCAAATATTAGATCCAAGGATATGGTATTGAAAGTGGCCAGGGGGAAGAAAATCCTTACGTACAGAGGGAAAGATATAATAATGTCAGACCTGTCTACAGAGACCTGGCACTCTAGGAAAGGTTGGCAGGGTATTTTCAAAGCTCTACCTGAGAAGAACATGCAGCCAAGGATCCTTTATCCAGCAAGGCTGTCATTCAGAATTGATGGAGAGATAAGGACCTTCCAGGATCAGCAGAATTCGTAACCACCAAACCAGCCCTACATGAGATATTAAGGGGGGGGTTCTATAAAAGTAAAAAGGCCCCAAGAGTGATACAGAACAGAAATTTACAATCTATAGAAACAAAGACTTCACGGGCAACATGACATCACTAAAATCATCTCTCTCAGTAATCACTCTCAATGTGAATGGCCTAAATGCTCCCATAACATGACACAGGGTTGCAGATTGGATAAAAAGACATGACCCATCCATTTGCTGTCTACAAGAGACTCATTTTGAACCTAAAGACACATCCAGACTGAAAGGATGGAAAACCATTTTTCATGCCAATGGACCTCAAAAGAAAGCTGGGGTAGCAATTCTTATACTAGACAGATTAGATTTTAAACTAAAGACTATTGTTAGAGATACAGAAGGACACTATATTATTCTTAAAGGATGTATCCAACAAGTGGATGACTATTATAAATGCCTATGTCCCCAACAGGGGAGCAGCTAGATACACAAGCCAACTCTTAACCTGAATAAAAAGACATATAGATAATAATACATTAATAGTAGGGGACCTCAACACTCCACTCTCAGCAATAGACAGATCACCTAAGCAGAAAATCAACAAAGAAACAAGAGCTTTGAATGATATACTGGACCAGATGGACCTCATAGATATATACAGAACACTACACCCCAGAACAACAGAATACTCATTCTTTTCGAATGCACATGGAGCTTTCTCCATAATAGACCATATACTGGGTCACAAAACAGGTCTCAACTGATACCAAAAGACTGAGATTATTCCCTGCATATTTTAGACCACAATGCTTTGAAACTGGAACTCAGTCACAAGGAAAAATTTGTGAGAAACTCAAACACTTGGAAACTAAGAACCATCCTGCTCAAGAATGATTGGGTAAACCAGGAAATTAAAAATAAGTTTACACAATTTTTGGAGACCAATGAAAATGAAAACACATTGGTCCAAAATCTATGGGACACTGCAAAGGCAGTCCTAAGGGGAAAATACATAGCCATCTAAGCCTCACTCAAAAGAATAGAAAAATCTAAAATGCAGTTTTTATATTCTCAACTCAAGAAGCTGGAGCTGGAACAGAAGAACAGGCCTAACCCATGCACGAGAAGGCAGGTGATCGAGATTAGAGCAGAGATCGATGAATTAGAGACCAGAAGCACAGTAGAGCAGATCAACAGAACTAGAAGCTGGTTCTTTAAAAGAATAAATAAGATCGATAAGCCACTGGCCAGACTTATTCAAAAGAATAGAGAAAGGACCCAAATTAATAAAATTATGAATGAAAGGAGAGAGATCACAACCAACACCAATGAAATAGGAAGGATCATTAGAAACTTATCAACAGCTTTATGCCAATAAATTAAACAACCTGGAAGAAATGGATGCCTTCCTGGAAACCTATTGGTATTCATCCAATTGTCAGGCAACATTAGAACTCAGGTAAAGGGAAAACACAGCAGCTTATGAAAACAATGTCATGTGGGGCTCATGGACCATTTGGACACCATCCACATTTTCACATAGAAACAGGATTCTGTAGATTCTTGTGAAGGATTGCTACACAGGAAACTAACCAGAGGGAAGTTCAGAAAAGCATTCCATGGTGTGGAGCCATTCATGTCAGCCAGGGATCAAGTCACCTCCAAATACCTCCTCCATGGCAAACTGATCACTCTTCAAGTAACCTCACTAGCAAATCAGGTCTTTATGAAGGGTGAAGGCTACTGTCCTGATCCAAAGAACATGCTTCCTGTATCCTAAATCTCACACAAATTTGCTCCAGATAGATCTTGTAAGCTTGACACCTATTCTATCTGCTGCAGACGGGTCCAGGGACAATTGTGAGAATAGGACTACAGTCACTGGTTTTATTCATTATTATCTTGTGGTCAAAAAGACTAATTCAAACAAGAAGTAAAGACCTGGAGTCAAGCAGCATTTCTTGGCTTGGGAAACACCTTGATTCAGTGAAATGTTCAGTGAACCTAGGGCCTAGGACCTTTTTCTACCCACACATTTTCTCTCCCGCCTCACCCTCCAACTGCTTTGACAGCGGGTAGGTCCCTCTAGGTGTGAATGTGTGCAAACTGGTAGAGGATCCATTTCTGTGAAGGTGGACAGATGTGGCAGATTTAGGAGGCAGGCAATCCCACAGGAGTCAAGCAGCTATTGCTGACCTTCCTTGGGGTTGCTTCTAGGACATCACCTTCCTTCCTTTGCTAGGATCACCCATACCTGGGCCAATGATTATGGCCAAGTAAGCAGGTCGATTTCTTTCCTTTTCATCCAGCGTCTTGGACTGGAATCCCAGTTTTCCTAAAGTTAAACCTAGATTTCTAGATAAAGAATGTCTGTAAAATACAAAGTAGAATAGTGGTTGCCAGGGGCAGCGGGGGTTGGAGAATGGGAACTTATTCTTTAATGGGTACAGAGTTTCAGTTTGAAATGATGAAAATTTGCTGGAAATGGATAGTGGTGATGATTCCACAGCAATGTGAATGTACTTACTGCTAGTGAATCACACATTAAAAGTGATTAAAATGTAGATATTGCATTATGTGTATTTTTCCACAAAATAAAACATGAACTGTTTTGAAGTGGACAGTTTGGTGGTGTTTAGTGCATTTGTAATATCATATAGCCACTACCTCTAGTTCCAAAACATTTCTAGGATTCCAAAGTAGAACTATTCGTTAAGTAGTTTCCCTCGTTTATCTACCCAGTCCCTGGCAATCACCAATTGTGTTATATCCTGTGTTGGTCTTCTGAGCTGGCCATAGCAGGAAGCCACAGATTGGGTGACTTAACAGACATTAGAATTCTAAGATCAAGTTGTCAGCAGGTTTGGTTTCTCTTGAGGCCTCCTTCCCTTAGTTTGCGGTCATCTTCTTGCTGTATCCTCAATACGGCCCTTTTCTTGTAAGCAAACACACTTGGTGTGTCTTTTCTCAGGAGGACACTTATTTGATTGGGGCCCCACCTTTAAGACCTCCTTTAGTCTTATTTACCTCCTTAAGAGCCCTGTCTCCACATGCAGTCACATTGGGGGTTGAGGCTTTGGTCTGTGAACTTGGTGGGGGTGGGGGGAGACACAATTCACTACATAATATTCCACCCTCTGCCCCCCCCCAGCACTCATGTCCTCATATACGAAATAAAACATGTTTATCCCATTTCAACAGCCCCCAAGGTCTTGAAATATTCCAGCATCAACTCCAAAGTTTCATCTGAATATCTAAAATTAAGTCTGGGTGAGACCAGAAGTGTGATTTATCCAGAGGCGGAACTCTAAAGAATTTAGGTGCTCCCAAATGCAATGGTGGGATAGGCATAGGATAGACATTCTCCTCTCAAAAGGGAGAAATCCAAGGTCATGAAGCTCTCTCCCATTCCTTCTTCTAAGAGTTATGGTTTGGGCTCCTGGGTTTAGATTTTTGATCCATTGAGATAATTTGTGTATGGTGTGGGTTAGGGGTCCAGCCTTAGTCTTTTGCATGTGGATGTGCAGTTTTCCCACTACTACTTGTTGAAAGTTATGTTCTTTCCCCCACTGAATGTTCTTGTCACCCCTGAAGATCTTTTAACTCTGCATCTGTGGATTTCTGAGGTCTATTTTATCCATGTCCTGTATGTCTGTCATATTAATACAACACTATTTTGATTATTGTAGCTTTGATAAGAGTTGCATTGCAATGAGTGGAATCTTCAGTAGAGTTTCCAGTGGGAGCATCAGCCTGCCCACACATTAATTTGACTTCTGGTCTACAGAGCTAGGAGAATGATGTGGTTAAAAAAAAAAAAAAAGTCCTATCTCAAGAGAATTGCAACAGATACTCCAAGGGCTCATGTCTTGTAGAAAATTGCAACAATTCTGGAATGTTCCCCAGGGGACAACTCTGTTCCACTTCAGTGGATGGACCAGGAAAGGCTCAGCAGAGAAAAAAATCTTACTTTGACCACTGGTTCAAGGTGAGTAGCCAATATCAGATCTTTCACCAGCCTGCTATTCACTTGGCTATTAAGTATAGAAAAGAAGTCACCCTGCATTTGACCTGAAGACTTTGAAATTCTTTCAGTTTAACATTTGAAGTCCCATGGCAGGACAGTAAGCTACTGTACATTTAACCTATCATAGTGGTTATGCAGGACATGGTATCTTGTCTTAAAAACAAGACTTCTGGTGTTTAGTATTTAACTACTGGTCTAGAGAATACATTCTTTAATTCTCAGTGAAAGTGAATATCAAGTTTGATTTTTCCATGGGAAGGTCAGCAGTATGCATTCACAGCCTCATCTTAGGGTTATGTTAACTTTCCTCATCTTTGTCATAATATAAGCTGCAGGAATCTTGATTGTATTGACTTTCCACAGAAGATCTTGCTGGTCTATTTTACCATTAGTATTATACTGTTGGACTTAGGAATCAGGAAGTATCAAATACTCTGGAAAGCACCTATGTGCCAGAGTGTAGGAGGTAAACATACAAGGATTCAGGGGCCTACCACATGAGTGATGCTTTTGAACATCTAGGGCATGCAGGGACAGCACTCCCAACTGCAAATTCAAGGACAGTGTGGCATCTCCTACCATGAGGTGTAACTTCAAACCTAGTAGGCCTCTTTGAATTATAGAGACAGCACATGTCACACTTGAAAACATTTTCCACTGGGCTCCAAAGTTTGAGTAGGACTTAGAGCAAAGATGTCTCTGCAACTGGTCTAGGTTGTAGTACCTATGACCTTGCCACTCAATATGTAACTTGACAGATCAGTGTTAGGCATACCCATGGTAGACTTACCCATGGTAGCTCTCTGTAGGACTCAGCAGGAAAGGTACACAGTGGACCCATAAGATCTCAAAGTCAGTCTATGCATTTGCCAGAAGACAATCTATGATCTGGAAATTGGTCCCAAGCATGTTACTAGGCCTTAGTAGAGACTGAACCCCTAGCCATGAAACATCAATTAACTGTTTAGCACTTCCCATTATAACTGGATGATATAAGACTCAAAGGCATAAGGTAATGTGGTCACAATTAGTTTTATGCAGGAAGTGGTATACTTATGGGGAGTCCCAAGCAAATCTAAGGTCACATTTAAGTTATAAGAATGAATGACTCAGACCCATCTTCTCCTACCTCTTGTTTCTACAGCCTCTCAGCTCATACTTATGGCCTCATGGGAAGATTCCTATGACAAGGATGAAAAATTAAAGCCCTGCTTCATAAATTGGCTCAGTAGGGGTGCCTGGGTGGCTCAGTCGTTAAGCAACTGCCTTCGGCTCAGGGTGTGATCCCGGCATTCTGGGATCGAGCCCCACATCAGGCTCCTCTGCTGGGAGTCTGCTTCTTCCTCTCCCACTCCCCCAGCTTGTCTCTCTCTCACTGGCTGTCTCTCTCACTGGCTGTCTCTGTGTCAAATAAATAAATAAAATCTTTAAAAAAAAATAAATTGGCTCAATATGTAACAAGGGATTGTAAAAGGACTATTGCAATACTAAGAATCCTTAGAAGGTGCCCTAAAAACAGTGGAGAGAAAATCCTCCTAACAGGCAGACGTTCAATCAGTGCTTTTGGTCAATTTTATATAAAATAAATGGTCTAAAACAACCCAAAATATAATAGTGAAACTTGCAAATCTCAGACAAAGAAATCCTGAAAGCAGCTCAGGACAAGAGGTCTGTAACCTGCAAGGGTAGAAACATTAGATCGGCAGCAGACCTATCCACGGAGACCTGGCAGGCCAGAAAGGACTGGCATGATATATTCAGAGTGCTAAATGAGAAAAACGTGTGCCCAAGAATACCTTATCCAGCTTGGATATCATTCAAAATAGGAGTGATAAAAAGCTTCCAGGACAAACAAACTAGAAGAATTTGTGATCACCAAACCAGCTCTACAAGAAATAAAAGAGGTCCTCTAAGCAAAGAGCCTAAAAGTAACAGACTGAAAGGAACAGGAAAAATATACAATAACAGTCAATTTACAGGCAATACAATGGCACTAAAAATTCATATCTTTCAGTAGTTACTCCGAATGTAAATGGGCTAAATGCTCCAAAAGACACAGGGTTATCAGACTGGATAAAAAAATAAGACCCAACAATATGCTGTCTACAAGATGACCATTTTAGACCCTAAAGTCACCTCCAGATTTAAAGTGAGGGGATGAGAACAATTTATCATGCTAATGGACATCAAAAGAAAGCTGGGGTGCCCATCCTTAGACAAATTAGATTTTAAACCAAAGACACTATGTCATAATTAAAGCGTCTATGTAACAAGAAGTTCTAACAATTGTAAATATTTAAGCCCCTAACAAATGGGAGCAGCCAATTTTACAAGCCAATTAATAACAAAAATCAAAGAAACACATCGATAATAGGAGACTTTAACACACACACCCCCCCCCACTGCAATGGACAGATCTAGGCAGATCAATAAGGAAATAAGGGCTTTGAATGACACACTGGGCCAGATGGACTTTATATTCAGAACATTGCATCTTAGAGTAACAGAATACGTATTGAGTACACATGGAACATTTTCCAGAATAGAGCATATCCTAGGTCACAAATCAGGTCTCAATTGGTACCAAAAGGTTGGAATCATTCCCTGCATATTTTCAGACCACAATGCTTTGAAACTGGAACTCGATCACAAGAGGAAATTGGAAAGAACTCAAATACATGGAGGCTAAAGAGCATCCTACTAAAGAATGAATGGGTCAACCAGGAAATTGAAGAATTTAAAAACTTCATGGAAACAAATGAAAATGAAAACATAACTGTTCAAAATCTTTGGGATGCAGCAAAGGCAGTCCTATGAGGGAAGTATATAGCACTACAAGACTTTCAAGAATGGTTTCTATGGACTCTGGGAAACAAACTGAGGGCTTCAGAGGGGAGGGGGGTGGGGGAATGGGATAGGCTGGTGATGGGTATTAAGGAGGGTACGTATTGCATGGTGCACTGGGTGTTATACACAAGTAATGAATCATGGAACTTTACATTGAAAACTAGGGATGTACTGTATGGTGACTAACAATAAAAAAATAAAAAATAAATTAAAAAATAGAATACTTAAGAAATTGAGGAAGACACAAAGAAATGGAAAAATGTTCCATGCTTATGGATTGGGAAAATATTGTTAAAATGTCTATGCTACCTAGAGCAATCTACACATTCAATGCAATCCCTATCAAAGTATCATCCATTTTTTTCACAAAACTGAAACAAATAATCCTAAATTTTGTATGGAACCAGAAAAGACCCCGAATAGCCAAAGGAATGTTAAAGAAAACCAAAGATGTTGGCATCCCAATCCCAGACTTCAAGCTCTATTACAAAGCTGTAATCAAGAAAGAATGGTACTGGCACAAAAACAGAGATATAAATCAATGGAACAGAATGAAGAACCCAGAAATGAACCCTTAACTCTATGGTCAACTAATCTTCGGCAAAGCAGCAAAGAATATCCAGAGCTTGGTCAAAAAAGAATGCCTGTGACTTAATCTCAGGGTTGTGAGTTCGAGCCCCATGCTGGACATGGAGCCTATTTATAAAACAAAAAAAAACAAAAACACCCAAAAACAAACTAGAAGCCTCGAGGTAATGCCCCTAGGGGTACCCACGCCTAGCCACTGAGGGCAGGACAGTCACCGAGCGCCCTCCCACTTGGTGAGGTGGTTCTTCAGGTGCGCTCTGCATGGTCTCCCCAGCAGGACTGAACCCACCCCGCAGTAAGCCCACTTACAACCGTGCTACCTTCGACCGCCTTTCCAATGCGCTTCTTCACTCATGCTTCCTGTAATCGCCTACCAAATGAACTCCTGCCCCCACAGCCTTGCCTCAGGATCTCTCTAGAAAGAAACTGAGTAGTCCGGGTGGAGCTGTAGGATTACAGAGAGTAGATGAAGTCCAAAATCCAGTGACACGCTGTGTGTTTGTGTCCTCCCCCAAACCCCATATGAAGCTCTAACCCCTAGTATGCGGGCATTAGGAGGTGGGACTCTGGGAGGTAATTAGGTTTAAATGAGGTCATGAGGGTGGGGCCTCCATGATGGGATTAGTGTCGAAGAGGGAGACCAGAGATCCCTTGTTTTCCACCATTTGAGGACACTGGAAAGGACAGCTGTCTGCCTGTGGATAGCTCCCCCACCGGGAACCTTCATCTTGGACTTCCCAGCCTTCTCACCCCTCTAGACCCAGCAGGTCTCTGGCTCCTCAGCTTTCCTTTCTCACCACCCCTATCCCAAAAGGCTACAGTGTCTCAGCTTTGCTCCCCAGCGGCATTTTCACATGCACATCTCTGATTTGCTAAAGCTTGGCTCTCCCAGTGAGAGGTGGTCATAGGAACAAGGATGGAGATACTCCCCTGTACTGAGCACAGGTATATGCCTGCCTATCCCCAAGCCCATCCTGTTCCTCCCTGAGTCTGAGCCAGCAAGTTCCCCTCTCAAAAGTGTGAGTCTTCGAGAATCAGGTCTCCTATTAGTGCACGAAAGGACACAAACACACACCAATGTTCAAAAGAAACTTTGGTCTCCAGATCAGAGAAGTAGCTAAGCAGAGTTTGAAAGGGGGAGAATGCCAACATTCTTAGATCAGGAGGTCATTAACTGTAGATGACTAGCTCAGACATTCTGTAAGGATGCTATTTGAATGCTTTTTCTGCTTGTCCTTATATGTCCCTTTAGTTGGTCAAGACAACTTATGCTATTTTTACCCTCAATGTATTTAGGGTACCTTCAGGCTGTGAATAAATCAGACAAGCTTAAAGTTGTTTGTCCCTCAGATTTCTAGTAAGGCCTGGCCTACAAAATCTAGCAAAAGCAGTTGACTGGCAAGTTGGACCAGAAATTTAAGGAGTTCAGCTCAAAACAGTAGAGGAACTCTGGATAGAAAGACTACTTCTAGTTCATCCTGAGAACCTAGCAATCGAAATATCGTTGTGGGCCACTGGGTATGTTACCAACGTCTTATGTAAGACATGTTTCAAGCAGAGCTTTAGACTTTGTCAGGGTCACTATAGGTAACTGGTTATGTACTCAGCGGTCTTCAAGTCAGTTTTATGGTTTCTCTATACCCTGAATACTCAAGAGTCAGGCTTAGAGTCAAATTAAGATGTGCCGACAGCTACCTCATGGATTACTGTGATCTGTAATGTTAAGCTGTTTGCTTGGCAGCTTATCCTTTATTATTGTGGAATAACTTGCCTTTGCCAAGTTCAATTTCTAAATTTGGTTACGTTTCTGGGGCTTTATGTTAATATTTAAAAATTTCTCAAAAACTTGCAAGGCCACAGGAGTAAGGTCACAAGATGTTCACTATCAACCATTTGTTGAGAAAGGAGTGTACCTGCTTAGTGCGTACCCCAGCTTGGGAGGCACCTGGACCCCTGGAGAGATCCTGGGCTCCCCTGCTCAGCCAAGGGCTTCCCATACACGCGTGGCATCCCGTAGGTTGAGAGGTCTGTGAGCTTGGTATGAAGGATGGGGTAGGATGGTTCACGGAAGACAAAGATTTCTCTAAAGTGAAATAGGGCAAATGCAAAAGGTGCTGAGGCAGAGGAAAGACTCCCCCACTATGTTCTCAAAACCCATCCTTTCACCAAAAAGCCCAGGATGCTCCCTGCTCTACCTGGCTGGGAGCTGAGGGGAGTCCTTTAGCACCACCTGGTGGCCGTGGGGTATAACAGTCGGTAAGAGCACAGAAGCCTGTGGAAGCTTAACATCCTGGTCTCAGTGCCACTCTGGAAGGATTCTGTGCATCCTGTGGCCATCAGACTTTTAGGAAAGGGAGACAGACAACCCCCCATTAGAGGAAGGAGAAGGAAACTAAACTGGACATTTGAGAGAACAAAATGGCGTGGCTGCATAGAGCCAGCAAGAAGCAGGCTCTGGCATATGGCTTCTCATGATGTAAGAGGAGCACTGCAGCCAGCCTCTGGCCTCCAGACAAACTGCCTCCAAGACACAGGGACCCCTCCCAGCCTAGGAAGATCCTCACTTCCTTGTCAAAGGGTCGGCCAGAGGCAGCGCCTGACCTTTCCAGGTGGCTCTAGGTTCACTGTGTACGTTTGTCAAGCTCTGATGTAACATCTCTTACCAAATCATGATTAGATAAAAGCTCTACTTGTGTTGGGGAATAAGTGACAAGACGTCAGTTATGAGAGAGGACAGGCACCGAACAGCACGCCAGCCTGGCTTCCTGGGGCCTGGGTGCGTGCTTGTCAGCCAGCTCTCTCAGCCCCCCAGCCCTCCCCGGGAATGCACTGAGGAGCCAGTCCTGGTGGCTGACATCCCCATGGAGGAAGATACTCTATTGAGAGAAATGCACTGGTGTCCAGTTTCCCAAGGAATGTCGGGACTGTGTACAAGCCGGTCTTCATTTCTCTTCAGGTCTCCTGAAAGAATTCACCTACTTAAGACAGACTGCTGTGTAATCGCTTTGCTCTTTGACTCACAGGAGAATTCTGCTGCTGTTTCTAGAAAAAGCAGGTCATTCTCAAGCTCCCAGGGCCCTCCCCAGTGGGGATAATCACGGGGCAAACTCAGCCTCTGACTCTTTCCGGTCAGTGACCAGCCTGCTGGGGTCCTCCTGGGCTGCACGGTAGGAGGTCAAGGCAACTGCTGATTTCGAACATGAGGATGAGGAGTTGAGTATGGAATCTGCACTTGAAGGGGTATATTCCTTCTGTGAAGGAAACCTCCCCACTGTCTTCCAGAACACTCCTTGAGCTCTGGCTCCAATAACTTCAGCCTCCCAGCGGGTCCCTCCAGTCTCACTCCAGTTGGTTTGTGCATTGCTCTTGCTTTGATCCGATGACCACTCAGACAACTTCCCTGGAATCTTCCCTCCACATCACACACTCCGTAAGGTCAGGATGGGCCCGGACTAGAACCGTTTCCTCTCCAAGCCCCGTCTTGGAACACAGGATACCTAACAGCAGCTCAGAGATATGCCTAGGCAGGTAGGTCTCCTCCAGCTGCACGTTCTCTGCTGGCCCTGAGCCCACCTCACGGTTAGGCCGGTCCTAGCCCACCTGGCGTAGGCAAGCCTGTTCACCACATCTTCGAGCCAGAGAACACTAGGATGGAGGACTCCCAACCCCCTGCCAAGGAGCTCCCCGCCACACCCACAGCGCAACATCTGGTTGAGCCAGAGAACATGACCACGAGTAGTGAGACACACTGAAATGACCCTGCCCAAGAAATGTTCCCGTCCCTGGACACTAGCATGACCCTGTCAAGGGAGCTGGGGGCGCAGCACTGACAGCACCAACTCCATCTTGGGTCCTTTGTCTTGTGTATGTCCGTGCAATGACACCACCCCTCCTCGGGGCTATAGGTTACAGGCCCCATGGAGGTTAATGCATGCCCCAACCAGGGTTTAGGAAGCCTTGTTCTGATCTTCCCTAGAATTCTTTAGGTAACTAGTAGAGATAACCTAATCTCTTCCTCTCCCACTCAGGTACAGGCGGCTCTATAAGATCTGCTCATGGTCCTCTTGCTCTAAAAATCTGCAGGTTGAAGTCCAGACTTGACAAAGAATAGCTGCATGAGCCCTGGATCATCATCTAGCAGACCGCCCATGGGTAAGTTACCCTGAATAAAACTGCCAGCAGTATAAAGTGGCTGGATTCATTTTTTCGGTCTCAAAGACCATTCAGTTTGGAGGGAACTTCACTGCCCCTCCTCTAACAGTTGGAGATGCATGCTCTTTTACATGAGAGTACCCAGCAATGAGTGAAGCAGAACTTGGGAGAAGTCCTCTCCCGGATCCAACCTGGGTGGAATAGTCCCGGTGACCCTGCTTTGGTGGTTTTTATGCTCAGTGGTTGCTAGACCAGCAAGGGCTACAAGGCCAGCTGCTTAGTCCAGCCAGCATCCCGTGATCACCCCCAGTACACCCACTACCGTGATGCCCCAGAGGGGCTGCAGGACAGCACCTAGCGAAGAAGGGCATGCAGAGTCCAGACCATGCTGTGTTCGTGTTATACTGTGCTCCCTACGTACATCTCAAAACATTCCTCAGAAACTCTTAAAGCTCGCTTTGTCATGCAGCAGGATAAAGTGGTTTCTGTAGTTCATTCCCTTCCTTAGCAGCAAGGGATTAAGAATTAAAAGGGTCAGAGATGTGGGGGCACAGCAGCATTCACATTTTCTATTCTTAGACAGACGAGCAGGGGACAGTCTAGTCAAAGCCTGTAATCTTGACAAATCTGATCGGTTTTCCAGGAATATTTTAAGACCTCCTATAGATTATACCCCTTGTAACAAACAGCAAGGCTGAATAGCCTAATAAGCCAGGTAAGGGAGCCATTTTGTCAAATCCACTGCGACCAGGCACAAATGATAAATTTCAAAGCCTAGGATGGACAAAAGCCATGATGCTTAAAGTCCTTGTTAGACACCGAAGTCAAAAGGGTTTTACATAAATTTACTCTTTGATCACAATTCATGAAGGAAATCCAGAAAAGCAGGCTTGACTTATCACAAGTGACCCTGATGAAAAAAAAGCTGGTTGACCTGCAGGTTGCTGTCATAGCCCCTACCCACCCAGACCCCACAAAAGCAGAATCATAGCCCAGCCTCCAGCAACGTGGGCACTTGACTGCAGAATGCAGAGCAGCAGGGGACACCTGAAACAAAGTCTATTGCTAGACCAGCAAGTGCCCCCCTCCCCCGCCCCGACCACCTCCTTTCCTCCAGGAGTGCAAGGGGCTTAATCATTCTCTTTGTCTCTTGGCCAACAGCTTCATCTGACCAGCACAAGGACAGTCATCCCCTGCTCCGCAGTAGTAAAGCTTCTTCAGAGGCAGGAGTTTCCTAGAAGGGTGAATACAGGGCGAAGAGGAACAGTAATTCCCTGGCGATTCCGAGCACTGAGGTGCATGTGCCCAGGAATGAGGATGTTCCATATTTAGTCCTAGGAGAGAGCAAGCTATCAGGCTCTGCAACCTTCCCTATTCTGTGTGGCCAATTGATTTAGGCACACTATGCTTGCAGATGAAGGTACGTACACAGCTTATATTTGAGGACGACCTACAGAAGAGCCATCCTACTTCTCATGGGTATTGAGGTCTTCGGACATCCCCCTTCTCTTTATTGGTAGGTGCTCGATTGTACTAAGTTATCTTAATCGAAGACATCTTAGTGGCTCACAGAGCTCTTTCTGGGAACATTTCTCACCAGAGATGACAAAGGACTTTGGAAATGTGACAGAAGCACTCAAGTCTTGATTTTATAAGAGGGTGAAAATTTTAAACTTTGTTCCTATCGCCAGACAGATCTACCCTCAGGGATAAAGGACTAAGCCTAGAAAGATTCAAGAATCTCCGATAAGATGTTTTAGTGAACAGAAATTATCCTGAGAAGGTAACAAAATGCCATTGAAGAGATCCAACATGGTTCTCATTCTCTGCCAATGGATAGAGTCCTCACCTCCAAAATCTAAAGTTACTGATGAATACGGCAGATATTCAAGTTATTATTCGATTTGGGAAGAGGACTGATTAAGAAACAACAGACCACTGAAAGCTTAAACAGCTGGTGATTAAGTGTCCTTGAGGTAAGGAAGGCTCTGGACCATCCGAGTGGGTAGATGGGCTTCTTGATCTAGATACTTGGGAGACAGATAGGACCTTCCTAGGTGCGTTCAAGGAGTGATTTTTATCATCGGTAGGAGGGGGTGGGGGGTCGTGGGTATTCCAAAAAGACCTCAGGAAGAAGTCTTCCACAGAGAACCACTTCCAGGAATGGTCCATGGTTTGGCAGTTCCTCAAAATACTAAACATGGAATCACCTTCTGACTTAAAATTCCTGTTAGGTAAACATCCAAAAGAATTGAAGACAGGGACTCAAACAGACACTTGTACACCAACGTTCATCACAGTATTCACAAGCAGCAAAATATGGAAAATTCCCTGATATCCGCCCGATGAATAAAGTGTGGTATAGACAAGATTATTCAACCAGAAGAATCAATAAAGTGGATACATTGTTCTAACAGGCATGGACCTTGAAAAAATTCTAAGTCAGACAAAAGAATTGTCTCGAGTTATATGGAATCTTGAGAATAGGCAATTAATAGACAAGCTAGATTAGAGGTTGCCAAGAGCTGGGAAGCAGAGAGAATGGGAGTTATTGTTTAATGGTTGTCTAAGTTTCTCTGTGGGATGATGTACAAACATCTCTAACTTGAAAACTTGCTCTGCATAGAGAATCTAATCCCTCTGATTGTACACTGAAAGATGGCTTAATTGAAAATTTTTAGGATATATATTATAAAATCTAAAAAAATATTATTTGACAGAGATAGAGACAGCCAGCAAGACAGGGAACACAAGCAGGGGGAGTGGGAGAGGAAGAAGCAGGCTCCCAGTGGAGAAGCCTCATGTGGGGCTCGATCCCAGAACCCTGGGATCATGCCCTGAGCCGAAGGCAGATGCTTAATGACTGAGCCACCCAGGCGCCCCTATTATAATCTTACCACAAAAAATTGAGGGAAAATAGCCACTCATCTACTTGGGGATGAGTTTCTTTTCTTTTTTTTTTTTTTTTAAGCCTATCTGATGGAAACATTCAGTCTATCTACCCCACCAAGTTCATATGTTGAAGCCCTCACTCATAGTATGATGGTATTTAGAGGTGGGCCCTTTGGGAGGTAATTAGCTTTTGGTTAGGCCATGTAGGTAGAGCTCCCATGACAGGATTAGTGCCCTTCTATGGAGAGGAAGGGAGCAGAGCTCACTACCACGTGAGAGCACAGTAAGAACGCCACTGTCTTCAAGCCAGGAAAAGGGCCCTTACCAAACAATTTGCTAGCACCTTGACCTTTGACTTCCCAGCCACCAGAGCGGAGAGATCCATTGTTTAAGCTACCCAGTCCATGGTATTTTGTTATAGAAACCTATAGGAAGGTTAGGAAATTTCCTCTAAGTTAGGATCTGATATCTGGAGCGTTTGGAGGTCAGATTTTCCTCCAGAAAAGTAACAAGATGACACTGAACTGAAAAATACTTAGATCCAAAGAGAAGGCCACAGGCTAAACTGCTGCCGCAAACCCTAGAGAGGCAAACAGGATACTGAGTCTCAGTTTGTAAGGAACAGAAGCCCAGGAGAAGCCTGGGCCGAGCCAGGACCTTTAGGAACATGCTCACCTGGACTTGACAAGCTGATCCAGGCTCGGTGTCAACTAGTTGAGGATTAGAACTCCAGCAAGAGCCCGGTCTCAGAACGTTCCCACAGTCTTGTGATTTACCTCTAGGAGCTCCACGGAGTCCCACTGTGGATTAGAGGGAAATTCCCTTGTGCTTCCAAGCAGGCGAGGGCAGAATAGTCATTCTGGTCTGTTTTCAACAAGGCTTGAGAGCTATTACCTACCTGAGGGATGGGCAGTACACAACTTTCAGCCCTCTTTATAGACTTTCTAGCTCACCTGAAAAGAAGTTCTTAAATCGTGGGCAAGGATTTTCCAGAGTTAGTGACAGACACGAAGCCAGCTCCAAGAAACTCAAATCCAAGATAAATACCAAAAAATTTATGCCTAGCCATATCACATCCAAGCCTCAGGAGGTCCAAGACAGCAAATCTTGGAAGTTCTAGGACAGGAGGCAACCAAGCAGAAGAGCAGAAGGGCCATGAGCCTGACCCCCACCAGGAACCTGGTGAGGGGTTTCCCCAGCCATGCTCCTGTGTGTGCGCTAAAGCCACACATCCCCCCATGAGGAGACAGAGCCAGGAGCCCATGAGGGCAACTCCCGAGGCTAAGACCTCCAACAAGCTCTGTCTCAGTGAGAGCTACAGGAGCCTTCCCATGCACGTGGCCTGAATGCCCATCGGAAAACACCTCCTACTGGGCTGACAGTCTTCCTTCTGCCTGGAAGTGGTAACACTGCCCACATGTGAGAGCTGAGAGACCAGGAGGCTTGATGAGACCACCCTAGCACCCAGCCCCCCCAACCCGATCCTCACGTCCCACGTGGTCCCTGCTAGGTGTGACTTGGTTGGGAACAAGTCCTAAGAGAAGACCCCTCAGGACACCTAATCCCAGGAAATCCCCTGGCATGCTGGGAGGGTAAGGGACTGGAGGTAAGAGGCAGGTGTGTGGGGGGAGAGGAGGTTACAAGACCACCCCAGCTGGGCCCAAGGCATAAGAGGATCTACTCCACCCAAATGAAACCAATAACCAAAGTGTTCATGGACTAAATGCAAGAACTTTTACCCAGACCTTTTTTCATTTGCCTTTAAACTTCCCAGAGTCTCCTCTGGGGAAGTAAATTTGAGGCATGCTCGCCCATCTCCTCCTTCGGCTGCCTCTCAAATAAACCCTTCCCTCGCCGCATACTCCATGTCTCAGCAGTTGGCTTTGCTCTACTTCAGGCAGATGGACTGGGGTACACTCCTTCAGCCTGTGTTAGCTCAGCCTTGCCCCAGAGCTCAGAAGAGGCTTTGAAATGTGGCAAGGGAGGGAGGGATTGAAGGAAATTTCACTATCTTCCCTGAATCAACCTGGGTGAGTTCACAAATTCCCAGGTCAATCCTGGCCCAACCTCGGCTCCTTGGGCTCCTTCCTCCCTCTTCTTCACCACAGGCCGGGGACGACCCTTACTATAGGGGCAAGGAATCTGACACAGGAAGAAGTCCTCTCACAGTCACAGAAGGCAAAGACCCGCAGGAGTGAAGCAGAAAGAAGTACTCCATTCTCCAACCCGAAGCTACTGGGCTCAGAGACAGAGCCCCAGAGAACACGACTTAAGGAGAGGCCGCTTCTTAGAAGGACAGCCCCCTGCAACCTTCAACGTGGAAAACCAGAAGCTCATTACAGACTCCATGCGATTTCTCCCGCTGTCCTAGCCACACGACCACTGATGTGCAGGATTCCCCACTTGCTGCAAGTTATAGACCTGTACCTGAGCAGTCCAGGGAGATAAAGGAGAGAAACAAAAGCCACAACTGAGGGAGCTCAACTTCGATCCAAAGGAATCTTGCCAACTCAGCAGTGGTGTGTAACTTGACCATATAAAAAGCGAGTCACCCAACCAACAGATCACCATCCAACAATGGATGAAGGCTCATTGGCATCAAAATTGAGATCAACACTTGATAGGGCAGATTTTAATTATTTGATTTTGTGAAAGTGAGTAAAGAAAAGCTCATCGTAGATAGTCAGAAAGCCCTGAAGGGGACTTTCACACCCTACCCACTCACCACCATTGGCAAGCCCCAGCAGGTAGAAGCTTCCTTTACCTCCACCCCAGCAAAAGGGACATTAACCCAGCCAATAGGAAGTCACTACAGTCTAAACTCTCGCTTGCCAATGGGCTTTCAATCCAGATAGCCCCTCCTGACTTCTACAATACGGACTCCCCTTTCTCTGGATTTGCACCTCTTGTTTGCTTAGTTCGTGTGTCCCAAATTGCAATTCTCCTGAATAACTCATTTTTCTGGTAACCTGGCTATGTGTTGACAATTTACAAACAGACTGATTGCTGAATCTTAATGGCAGGGGCTCCAAAGTGTCCTTAACATAGAAAGGATCTTGACAATCTAAGTGGGGGTGGAGTGGGGGGAGGGCAGGGAGAGTCTTCCTTCTGGATCTAGGTCCTGACATGGATCTCCTTTTTTCAGTGAATTTCAAGCACAAAACCAAGCAGTGGATTTTTTCACCTAAAGGGGGTGGGGGTGGTATTCCAAAAGGACCTCAGGAAGAGATTTTCCACATAGAACCACCTCCAGGAACAGTCCATGGTTTGACAGTTCCTCAAAACACGGTTATATACCCACGAGACCTGAAATCAGGGACTCAAGCAGGTAAGTGACTACATTCACTGCAGTCTTCACAGGAGCCAAAAGGAGGAAGCAAGCAAGTGTCCTTACCACAGAGGAATAGACACGTGCATGCAATGTGTTTTTCAGCTGCTGAAAGGCACGAAGCACTGACAGATGCTACAACATGGGCAAACCTTGTAACTAGACAGGGGCTAATGTCATTTCCACGGGTGAGGCTTACGCTTCATTTCCAACGGAAGATCAGTATAGGTCAGGAAAAAGCAAACAGGGAATTAAAGCCTAATTGATTAGTTTCTGGAGTGGACAAAAATAAAGCACCCTCAAAAGTCTATGTGGAAAGAAAGTCAATGAAAGGCCCCTCAGTGATGAAAGCTATCTAATAAAATGCAGATGCTACAGGGAAGAGAGAAGGTTCTTAGTCCTAGATCAGATCATCGGAGCCACAGTCCACAGCAAAGGGCGGAGCTATCTGGTGAATGGGGCCAATCTATGGATGGAAGGTATTAAACGCACAACGAGCAGAAAGCATACACTGGGCCCCCCTTCTAAGGAAGAGATCTGTGATCCCATTTTTTCCCCATCCTCATCCCCCTTTCCTGGCACCTCCACAAAGGGGGACAGTGTACAGCACAGAGAACAGGAGTCAGGGACGGTGGAGAATCCAGGAGCTTCCATGGCCAACGCCAAGTGGTCATCTAGTGAGTAGCAGCTTCATCCCACCCAACGGCAGATCAAACTCAACTATCAAGTGTCCTTGGTTGAGCACACTGTCCACCCGGAAGGGTAAAACCTCAGTTTGATCAGGGGAACATGGCTCCCCTTCAGAGTGTCCCTAATCACTCCTTTAGTCAGCATACTTTGGGAATCCAGGGATCCAACACAGTTTCCCTGTTCTTTGGTGTGGGCCACAACATCCAAATATTCAACACCCCTGGGAGTTATTGTTGAAGGTCCAACATCCTAACCTCAAAGATGGAAATAAGTTTGTCTTCATTCCTAAGGGCCAAAATCACAGCCATCAGCACACTTTCTGGGCCCTCTGGGAGCTTCCAGTCTGGCATAGAATGCAGCTCAGAAGGTCTAACTGATGTTATCAAGCGAGAAGAGAATCAGCAGGCCCTGCAAGTTCACAAACACAGCATAGTTGTGTGTAGAAAGAATTCCACGTCCACTGGGGCAACCGTCAAGCCAGGCATGCTGCCCTAAAACTAGCTGCCATAATGCCCAGCACCCCCACCCCAAGCAGCTGGCTTAAGTCCCCATAAGAAGCCACAGTGTCATTGGTCATGGCCCTCCAGGACATCAGGCATTATCAAGAAATCCCATGAACGTATTCCTTAATATCCTTTTACTAGGCAGTCCAAGAAACTCCCTTGGACTGTGGCCCATTCCAGACCCCATAGTGCAGCTACAAGAACCTTTGCAGGAAGCAAAGTCTCCCTGCTTTACCTGTTTAGAGGCTCTCCACTTGTGTGCCCCTGGGAGCACTGGACACCCAGAGGATATGGTTCATCTTATCGGCGGTCTTCACCATTGGATGCTTTGTCCTGGGTGAGGTTTACCTCATATACAAACAGGAAAGTGAAGGGCTAGAGAGGCCATTCCTAAGTCCTCCCCCATTTTTCAACCAACTGCCATTATATCTATGGGACTCTCCAGTGTGGTCACTGACAACATCCCATTCCTTCTGTTTACGGGTTAACGTGGCAATTTCCAGTACAGCCTGGAACTGAGAAACTCAGTACACCAGTTTATCAACTCTCCAACTACACCCGGATGCAGCCCCATCCTATGCTCACAGCCCCAGCTCCTGTGGGTGGCCCTTCCAAGCCATGGGCCCTGCCCCAAGGGCCCCTGTACCCATCTACAAGTCAGGACATTATCTCCTGAATGATGCCAGGCACCCAGGTTTTAAAATTAGATTGCTCCTCAAAAGTTCCAGGACACGTTCGCTGGATAGGACCTGATAAGGACACGGCTTGATACTCACTCACACTTGGGAGTCACGATTCCCACAGGGAGGACTTGGAGTCACGAGTCCAGAGGGCCAGGACTGGATAGGTGTGATGGGAGGCACTTCCAAACTGTCTTACTGGGAGAGGCTACTGGCACCCTTCTTTCCACCTTGCCCAGTGGGCATAACCCTCCCAGGATTGGATACCTGATCCCTCCCCAACCTACACTGTCTGGACAATGCAGGTAGGGTTGGTGGCCCACTTAATCTCTGTGCTCCTGTGCAGAGCTGGTCACTTCACAACTTGCCTGTGTCTCCTTCAGATACCCTGTCATATCTGGGATCTGTTGTTCATAGACTAGGGTCCCTGGCTAGTAGGGACACTCATATACAGACTTTAAGAGTAGGTGTGTCAAACTAAAAGCCCTACATAAAGGAAGGTCATTTGGGAAAGTTGGGCAGGGGGAGGTTCCAGGATGTTGGGCCAGGAGAAGGGTAAAACCAACCTTCTCGGCAGCCCTTAGAATGGAGTGTATTTTTAAAGGAGGCATTTGTTCTTACTACATGTTCTTTTGAATTTGATCTGACTTCATCTTACATTTTCAGTTTGGTTGAATACTTCACTTGAACCCATCACAACCTAGTAGGATCTAGATTTCCATGGCCGGCCCATTTGTGTTGTTCCTCATGGTCTCCCCCACCTCCTTCTGCCTCTATTATACCCGCTATTCAATATTACAGGACATCAGGTCACATTTGGAAGGCAAGACACCAAAAGTGAACAAACATCATGAGTCAAAAGGAAAGTTGGAAGAGTACCCACCCCCTTCCAGGTCAACCCTGTGTCTGTATCCATGGCCTCCACCCCCTTCCAGGTCAACCCTATGTCTGTATCCATGGCCTCCAAGGACATCTCCATCCAGAGTGGAGGGTTTTTAATCTGACACTAGAACTAGCATGGCAGGCTTCCTGTAGAGAGATGGTCAAAGCTGCAGGACTAGAATTTAGGATCAGGGCAAAATATCCTCATCTAGGTGCTCTCAGCACAGTACAGTCCCCAAAGAAGTCACACCTGACCACCAAGTCCCTCAAACCAATGCATACAGATCCCTTTCCATCTTCCATCTTGATGTCTTCTGTATAACCGGTTGAGGAGTAGATGCTGTGATCCAAACACCAGGAATCACACAGCCCACCTAAAGGGGCTATACAGGATGGGAAGCAGGCTTCCCTAGGGAGCGTGCTTTCAGATGGACTAATGAAATCTTCACTGTAGTCTTACAAAAATGTTTCTCAACTGTGAACCTGACCAACTCCTTTACACCCAACAACGGCGAGGCCAACATGTTTAAGCTCCAGCTGGGTTTACTAAACATTCAGGCTAACAAAGGCCAAGGACACCCCCACATTGATGCCACGCTACCCTCTAGTGAGCCTGATACACACAAAAGGGAGGCCCTTCCTATAAGTGTTTAGCACACTTAATGCATCGGTTAGAGTTTCTTTCTAGTGAGAGCTGATTTTCCCCCCAAAGGATGCAGGAAAATGCAAGGTTAGCACAGAAAGGATTCTTCTCCATGGTAGAGTGTTGCAGATCTTAAGGGATAACGACCATTCGGGGTGTTCCCAGTTACTGCATTCAGGGTTTCTCCCCCAGGGAGCCTTCCCCTACATTCCCAGTGTTCTAGTGAGGAGTACTTACTGAAGGCTATTCACACTGATGACATTCAGGGAGTTTCTCTCCAGGACAGTTACACCTTGTCTCCTCCAGGGTAAGGAAGCCCTGAAACCATAGTTGCATTCAAGCGGTCCTCTTAATCCAACAAGGAGGAAAGTTGCTCTGCCTCATTGATCCGGAGACTCCGTCTCCACAGCTCAAGCATCTCTGTATGGTGAGAAAGGCCCGGCAAGACCCGACCTCTAGTGAATTTCCATGGCCATGCCCCCACAGGTGACACCCGCTTAGCAGTAGCCCCTGTGAAACAAGCAAAGTCTTAAAATGCCTGACACAGATTGGGGACAAACAGTGAGTGGCTACTGAAACAGACAGTAAATTTGCTTGAACGGGATCTTGGAGGCCACCCCAAGTCAGCTCCCCAGCTACTCAGGACAGGGGACGGCATACCCAGAGACCCCAGACCAGGGACGCCAAGGCTTGATGGTGGCTCCCCGGCTCTGGCTCCCAGAGCAGGATAAGTTAGGCAGCACTGCATCGCCCAGTAGATTTCTCTGGCTAAGAGACATGCTCAGGTCACGTGGAGTCTATCTCACTAGGGTCAACCTACCGAGAGCTCTGTAGATACCACCCAGCAGCACTCCTACTCCATTCCATGCCCTTTTCTACCTTAAGCCCAACTTTTCCCACTGAGCCCCATCAGAGACCTGGGCCAGTAGAAGAGCCAGCTGAGCTGTCTGAACCACGAGCTCTGGTGCTGGGTCCTGGCTTCCCCACCTCCTCAAGCCTCTGCAGACCCCAGCAAAGAAACTCTGCTCAAATCCTAACATCTGCTCAAAGGGAAGGCGCAGACAGGTGTGCTCTAACACAGAACGTAAGCATTTGCCCCCCCCCCAGCTAGGGCCTTGGGCCTGAGGATTCCAGCCAAAGCCATGTTTGATGCTCTGGCTGTTGTAAGACCCCACATGGCTGTGCAGGTTAAAGCCGGTTGTAGCCGTAACGGAGGCTAACTTCACCCAACACAGCCACACAGCAGTCCTGCTTACGCGGCCCACAGCTGCCAGGCATTTAAGCAGAGAACATCAACACTCCCGTAGCCACATCAGGAAGTGTATTCTTCCAAACTGGCCCTCAGTGTCAACCTGACAAAGACCATGCGCTTGGCGAGAAGTTAGAAGTCCCATACTAAACTGGAGTCTGAGCCAAGCTCTCTACACTAAGCTTTGCCATTACAAGAGGAATTCCTCTAGTGCCATTTGTTAGTTCCTGGAGTACACGGCTTTCTAGAGACCAACCGCAAGAAGATGGTTTGGATTTAAGCACCAACACTCCATCCTAACAAGTACAGGGGGCTCTGATTGGGTGAACTTTCATGAGGAAACCTACTATAGGACGTTAAGGACAGCCACATAGATTCAACACCAGGAAATCAAGAGCCAGAAGCCAGGGCACGCAAGAGTGACTTTCCCGGCCAGAGGAGGCTGTTGCCCAGTGGTGAGAACAATGGGGTTTGAGGAGGAGGTCAAAGGGCAGTAGTTTCCTCTAGTAGGGTGGTGGGAGTGCCTACTCCCCCCTCCCCTAGGGAGGGGGCCAATTTCTGACCCTTCACCCCCAGCATCCCGGAATACACCCACAGAAGCCAAGGAAGCTTCTCCTAGATCTTAAGACACCACCCACGACCCTAGCACCAAATTTTCAAGGAAAACCCAAGAAACAGCTAGTCCTAGCACTGAGAACTCTACCAGTTCTCAAAAGCCAACAACATGCTGTCACCTACCAACGTTTGGAAGAATGCTGGATACAGCTGGGTTTTCTTAAAAATGCACACAGTGATTGCCAAAACCACCAGGACCCTCATCTCCTAACAGTACAAAGCAGAGAGAAGGCCTTGGTTCTGTGGAAATGATGGGAAACAAGGACCAAAATATCCTGGAAACAAGGGTTCAAGTTCAGAATTTCAAGACAACCTTGATTTGTGGCTCAGAGTAGTAATTCAGTTGTCTTTCCTTGTGGGGTCAGAAGTACTACAGAGGCAAAACCCTCTGTGACAGAATCAAGTCTTGTACCCAGACATGTCTACATCTGGCTAGTTTTCTCACGGTAAACCGGGCACCACAGTGGTTTAGGGGACCAAATGCAAACCGCCAGTGCCCGCAGACACTGCCTTCATCTAAGTACTTGACACTAAGGTGAAGGGATCTGAGGCAGCCATGAAAGGACCAGTGCCTATCCCAAGGAATCCCTATCCATCGACCTGAACTTGGCTGTGGCAACAGGAGAACCCAATGTTCCCCTAGACTCAGAGGCTAAGTATAAAGGGTGTCCCCACAGAAGCACTGACAGATGCACTGTTTCCACGCTTACTAGCCCAGTCTACCCCACAGTGTCAGTGCAGCGTCACTAGGAGAACGAGCATTCACTGCCAGTCCCTAGGGATGTGAGAATTCAGACAGGTCTTCAAGCAGTAGTCTGGTGAAGTTTCCTTGCCCACCAGCCCCCTCAGGGAAAGCACATGCCTCCCCCAGGCCAGCCCTCTCCCTGGCCTGCCCTCTGGGTAGTCATTTAGGACTCCTGCACCTCACCCTGCGCCTGCTGCCAGCCTTCGTTCTGCTTACCTTCTGTATACGCCTTGGCTGGGAGGCTCTCCTTGCTTCTGCGTATCTCAACCCCAAAGCTATTTCTACCACAAAATTCCTCCAGATCACAAGAGGTGGGGAGCAGCCCTCTTGCATTTGAGCTTACCCACCACTTTGCCATTGGTTCTAAACTACCATTCTTTTATCTCCCCCCACCTCCAAGTAATCAACCTCATTCCTATGAGGAAATCCCGGCCAGGGCAGAAGTCAGCCCCCAGCACAAGGCCCTTGGAGTCCTTACACAAGCTAAAAGGTATAGTTCTAGGAGCAAGGACTTAGGCACCAGACAGCCATGGGTCCTAGTGCCTCAGCCTTTTTGCAGAGAAGTATTGGGCTCTCAGCACTTCCTCTGAACATAACGTTAAATGCATAGTCCATGTTGACTTGTCCTATCTGGAGAGCAATTTGACAGTTTACAAAGCACTTTATGTCCAAGCTTCAAAAACTATTTCATCAGTATGGCAGAGACTTAGTGGTATGTTCTATTCAACGAAGGTGTCCAAGTTCCTGTCCACAGGGCTAGGTGGAAGTTTGGTACATTGAGGTTTTTTTGTTTGTTTTTTTTTTAGTTAATCTGAAATTAGGCAAAGAGGACTGCCAAGACCAAGTCTCCCTAAGTTTTAAGTCATTTGTGCACACACGACTCAAAGCAGCAACTGATTATCAAGAATTGCTCTTTCATTTAAAGGTCTTACTTGCTATGATGTCAGTAGTTTTGGTCATGTTAGTGACTTGGTTTGCCATGGGGAATAAGGGGATAACTTGGTAATCTTAAGTCTGTAGCTAATTTGTCGACAGTAAGGTTTCTCATGTGCTTTATCACAGCACCATGAGCTCAGCCAGTTCCCTTTACACTAGGCATAATCCAGCCATTATCATTAGCGGGTCAGCCAGAGGGAGTGGATTTGCGACCTAACCAGAACGCTTTATGGGAAGTAACTTTGGGACTCTATGTCCTCTCCAACTTTAGGTTTAAAGCTCGTTCTGTCCAGGTTGAGATATTAGGAAGCCTGCTGGGCACCCCAAACCCAGATGTTTGCATTAAGTGGGAGGAAAGCAAAGCAGAAACCTAGCATTCATGCACTCAGTCGTGTCCCAGGGCCCACCTCAGGATGCTCAAGGAAAACTGGTTCTTCTCGCCCCACCCCAAAAGACAACAGCCCAGGGCAGTGCACACAATGATGCTATCACTTCAAGAAATCTGAGTTCTTAGTGTTAGGACCATGACCCCCACACCCCAGATAGCTAGGACTTCTCTGTAGGCCTTAAGATGAAACATGTGTTTTAGAGTCAGGAGACCTGGCTGCAAGACTCAGCCTATGAGAGCCCTGGTCCAGCTGCAGCTCTTGAATATATCACTATAAACACTTCTCATGTTAAACAGGTAAAGAGGCTAATTACAATTTTAAGCGCTACCAAAAAAACAGGTTAGCTCCAGCCGTTTCACTCTTACAGCATGGCAGGGATCCTGGGAGCTGGAATTTGCCGTTGCTGGTTCAGGGGAAGCACTAACACTAGCATCCATAGGCATGCAGATCACTCGATGCTTGGTGGCTTAGCACTTCAGGACTAAAGCACTCACCACCCCGGTATCGATGCCAGAAATTAGGGTGGGTGAGGCAAGGAGCCTGGGGATGCCCAAGTGTAACTCAGTGCATTCCCCAGCCCCATGTTACCATAGCACCTCCAGCTCTCTGGCCTGGTGCTCAGCACACACAAGGCACTCGTGTTTTTCCAAGTTACATACTTCCAGTACAAAATCTGTTTTCCCCATCGTGCACTCAGTTTTACAGGACTGTAGAAAGCCTGATGCACATTAAGCTCCAGAATATTTTCCATCTAACTCTTCAAAGGTCAAAGCCTTAAAAGGCAAAGGGTGCTCATCTTTCAGCTAATATAGAAGCATGATTCCATGAATTGACATAGTGCACGTGACTTTGAGACATCCAGACGTGTTGATTTCCCAAATAGTCAAAAGTGATACTCCAGTATTTCAGTCCTGGAAAGTGGGGTGGTTGATGGGCACCAAGGGAGGGCTGAAATCAGTGCTTTGTGAACCATTACTGAAGCATTGTACTCCATGATACATGGACATTCACTGGGACAGCCGATTCAGTATCTGCTCTATGACTAGGCATTTGCCGCTTAGGTTTAAACGTAACGAGGACCTCCAATATGAACATTTCTCTTGATTCCAACACTCCTGGAATTTAAAAAGTACTCCCCCATTGATTTTTAGTGGTGCAGGATGGAGACTCAATTATCCACAACACACTAGGGCAGACGCTAGCTGCATGGCTAGTGTGCAAATGTCATGCTGCCTGACCTTTGTCACCTTTAACCTGCAGGGGCGCCTCAGGACCCCCATTCACTCTTCCCCCATGTAAGTCCACTGTCGCCAACACTGCACTATCCCCCAGTTGGGGGGAAGGTAGTGTCTCTCAGTTCTCAGGATTGATAGGTACTTAAGTGGCTAACAGCCGTAGCCCAAAGACATTTAGGGATTCAACAGGACAGACTCATCTGGATGAGACTGCAAACCTTGTTATAAAAGAAAAAAAAAAATCAATACCAGAGAATTTTTCAAACTTCTCACCCAACATGGGGCTTGAACTCATGACCCTGAAGATCAAGAGTCACATGATTTTGCCACTAAGCCAGCCAGGTACCCCTATAGAGCCAAAGCAATCTTAAAAAAGCAAAGCTGGCAGCCTCAATTCTGGATTTCAAGCTATATTACAAAGCTGTAGTGATTAAGACAGTATGTTACTGGCACAAAAACAGACCAATAGGAAACAATAGAGAACCCAGAAGCGAACCCAAAACTATGGCCAATTAATCTTCGACAAAGGAAAGAATATCCAATGGGAAAAAGAATGTCTTTGATAAGTGGTGGGAAACCTGGATAGTGAAATGAAATGACCACTGATACCATACACAAGAATTCAGCATGGACAAAAGACCCAAATGTGAGACCTGAAACCTTCAAAATCCTAGAGCAGCATATAGGCGGTAACCTCTGACACCACTTGCAGCAACTTCCAGATAAGTCATTTGCAGATATCTTCTCCCATTCTGTAGGTTGCCTTCGGTTTCCTTTGCTGTGCAAAAGCTTTTTATTTGGATGAAGTCCCACTGATTTTTGCTTTCATTTCCCTTGACTCAGGAGACCTGTCTGATAAAGGGTTTGTATCCAAAATACATGAACTTCTAAAACTCACCCCAGGAAACCCAAGTAATCCAGTTAAAAAGTGGGAAGACAGAAATAGACACTTTTCCAAAGAAAACATCCAGATGGCCAACAGATGTGAAAAGCAGCTCAACATCACAGTGAAATACAAATCAAGACCACAATGATAGCCCCTCATACCTGTCAGAATGGCTAAAATCAACAGACAGGTGTTGGCAAGGATGTGGAGAAAGGTGAAGTCTCCTGCACTGTTGGTGGGAATGCAAACTGGTGTGGCCACTCTGGAAAACAGTATGGAGGGGTCCCCTCAAGATGTGAATACAACTACCCTATGATCCAGCAATTGCACTACCAGGTGTTTACCCAAAGGATACAAAAATACTAGTTCAAAGGGATACACATACCCCAGTGTTTACTGCAGTATTATCTACCATAGCCAAATAATGGAAGCAGCCCAAGTGTCTGATAGATGTGGTGTGTATATGTGTGTATATACACACAATGGAACATTACTCAGCCATAAAAAGTTCTTGCCATTCACCATGACATGCAGCTAGAGTATTACAACGCTAAGTGAAATAAGTCAGAAAGACAAATACCTTAGGATTTCACTCATGTGGAATTTAACAGAACAAAACAGCAAAGGGGGAGGGGAGACATCAAGGAACAGACTCAACTCTAGAGAACACACTGATGGCCATCAGAGGGAGGTGGTTGGGGGATGGGTGAAATAGGTGATGGGGATTCAGGAGCACACGTGATGAGCACCAGGTGTTGTATGAAGTGCTGAGTCACTGTTATACACGGAAGCCAACATGACGCTTAAGTGAATTTAAAGACTTAAAACCAGGGACACCAGGTGCTTAGTTAAGCATCTGCTTTCAGCTCAGGTCATGATCCTGGGGTCCTGGGATCGAGCCCTGCATTGGGTTCCCTGCTTCTTTCTCCCTCTGCTTCCCCCCTCCCCGCTTTGCTCTCTGGCTCTATCTCTGTCAAAATCTTTAAAAAATAAAGACTTAAAACCAGATGCCAATCATGCCCAAGTGCACACGTGGTGCTACTCGATTCATTAACTTTGATGCCGGAGTCTGAGCTCCCTCCATCGGCAGCCTCCCCCCTTGCAGTCTCCCCGTAGAGCTCATTGCCTTGGAAACAAACATTGCCATATAGAATTCTAGTTGTCCTTATACAGAGGCCTGCTCTCACGGTCACAGCAATGCCATTGGTAGGGCCTAGGCCTTCCTGGGCCAGCCTTAAGCTGAGGACATTGAAGCAGAACAGCAGCTCCTGGCCATCTACGGCTGCCACCAGCCCGCAGCGGCACTTGGACGCAGAAGTGCCTTCACGGCCCTGCCGGTCGGGCCAAGGAATTGGGCTCGCAGCCCCACAGGCAGCACCAGAGGCCAAGTAGCTCCCAAACATGACAGAAGTGTCCCAGAGCCTATTTTAAGGCTGCTATTCTGAGCTACTGCATTGGAGCATTTCAGAGCAGAAGCTCGATCGGGGGTGGGTTAGGGAGTAGCTGTTTGATCATTTCTTTGGGGACCCTTTGGCAGGACACCTGCCCATCGATCGGTTTGTACCCTAGTTGGTGGTTTTCCTCCAGGGCATCTACTCCAAAATGGGTGGCAAACCTCTAGCGTCCCTACTACCGTCCCTGCCCAAGTGCATGTCTGTATACTCCAGCATCTTATGTCTTTCCCTTCAAGGGGGCCTCAGGCCAGCAGCCGAGGGCACAGGGAGGGAGGGAGGTGAAATAAGCAAGCCTCTTATCTACTTTTGTGAACTGAAATGTATCCCCCAATGATACATTCAAGTCCTAATTCTCGGTACCTTAGAAAGTGAATTGGATATAGGGCCATTGTACCTGTATTCCGTAATGATGAGGTCATCCTGGAGCAGGGAGGCCTCAGTCCCAAATAGCTAAGGTTCTTAAAGCGGGGGTAGAGTTTGGCTCAGAGATGCTGCATGAACAAGGCAGCCAAGACCAGGGTGATGCTTCCATATAAGTCAAGGATTGCCAAAAATCCCAGAAGCTGGTAGATAAGCATGGAACAGACTTTTCCTCACGCCTGCAGAGGGAACCAACAACCCTGCCATCACCAGATGGAGATCATCTGCTGCTTAAGTCCCTCAGCTTGTGGGACTTAAACTACAGCAGCTCTAGCAAACGAATACACCTTTCCCAGCCACATGCAGACCTAGACAGTGGGCCTGGCTTCAGGGGCTGAGTGGTCTATTTGCAGTTGGAGGAAGCAGCACCTCTTCTTAGAATGCAGGTAAGACAAGGGCTCAGCTCTGCTCAGCCAGTTCCCTAGGCTGAGCTACTAGTCTGATCACTCCCCCCCACCCCCAGAAAGGACACAGTATGTCCAGCTAATCAATGTCCTCCATCGAAGAGGCCAGAGCCCTCTCAGCTACCAATAAATCCTGCCTTGGCTTTTCTGTGCTTTGGGAAAACTGGAGCCTGGTTTAGGTCTTGGAGCAGACTAAAGACCAATATAGTGGGAAGTGGGTTTGGAAACAGCCAGTGACTCCTCTGGAGCAGGAAGATTTGGCAGAAGCTGGGTTGGATTTCTGGAATGTTCTGGCACTTCCCAAGATCCTCAGCTATTTGGGAAGTAGCCTAGAGCCAGTTTGGCAGGACTGAGGCTGAAGCACACCCTGTACTCCGCATGCAGAGGTCCAGAACCTCTCCATGCCTGCAACAGCCAGGAAGAAGGACCCCAGTGCTGACCAGACCAGAGGAAGGACAGACCCGGGGGTTGTACTGGGGTTTCCGCGGAAAGCACAGCTCCCTTCACCCAAGGCTCTAGGTCATCAGCAAGGATACCAGTGTGGCCCTTAGACCAGATACCCCACAGCACTGCAGAACGTCAAGGGATGTAGCCACAGGCCTGCTTGATGGGGGGCTACTGGGTCAGGGTCAGCACCCAAAGCCAAGCAGATAATGACTGGCCTAACAGACATGGGGATCACTTTCTAGTGTAAGTCAGGAAAAAGCGAAGGCAGTAGCATTGTAATTCGGAGTATTTGTCCAAGGACACAGCTTTGCAACTGGAGAAGGACATCCTTGCACTTGACTGAAAGAGCCACTGGATTCTGGAATGAAATAAAGTTGCTTGTTCAGGAATAGATGCACAATTGTTGGTCTGGTTCACTTTCATTTTGGTTCTTTTGGGGGGTGGGGTGGGAAGCAGGTGGGGAGAGGGACAGACTCCGTGCTGAGCTCGGAACCCGACGCAGGGCTCACATCTCACAACCCTGAGATCATGACCTGAGCCGAAATTAAGAGTCAGACGCTTAACTGAGCCACCCAGCTGCCCTTGGTTCACTCCTTTCTTAATAAGGAAAATAGCTGGGCTTTGGAGAAAGCTGACCCAAGCTTTAATCCTGGCTGTAGCCCTTTGCTTGGAAACTTGGGCAAATCATAACCTTTGAGCCAAAGAAGAACATGCAAGCCGGCACCTGGCTCATGGGAAGTGCTCCCAAGTACAAGGCGAGGGAAGTCTGCAGTTGTAGAAAGCCCTTCAGGGAGGCAGAGTAGAGTACAGTACTCCACCTGCCCTAAGGGCACCATTTCAGCCAAAATGCTGAGTATCAGGCAGCAGAGAGAAGCAAAAACAAGGGCTGTGTTCGTTCATACAAGTCACAGGCGTTCTTAGTGCAAAGCATTGGGACCAGAACTAGCCACAGCTGATACCACTCCGGTGAGACAAGGAAGCGGCGGGACTGGCCCAGAGCCTTCACCGTTCCATGCTGAAGGAGTGAAGTCGTGCAGGTGGCAAGTCTCAAGCCAGTTTGCTGGCTCCAGCTAGCTGACCCTCACCCGGACCTTAGATCAGATAGTGGAAGTTTAGTGCTCCATGAAAGCATGGCTTTAAAGAACTAAGATAGCTCAGTAACTGGAATGAGTAGGATATATTCCCTGAACTATGTTAAGATCCGTCTGCAGCTAGAGAGAACGTCTACTGTAGATCATCTCAAACAGGAGAGTAACTTACAAGTTCCTGTAGCTTGCAGGAATTTGCATAATCTTGCAGCGCTAGTTACAGGTGTTAGCTATTCACTCATTTGTCAAAGCACAGATCTCCTGTGGGCTCCCAGTCTATGCAAGAGGAAACCCGGGCTCCCAGGCTAAGCGCGCTCAGGAGGTGGTAGATTCTTCTAGAGCCACGCATCCTGAGCCCTCATTTTCACCATGAAGTGTCCAGCTGAACTGACCCAAAAGCAAGCATCAGGGCCTCGTACGGACACCCGGAAGCCGATCTAAAGGTTTTGTCGGGGTTACCCAAGTAACTGCAACCAGATTACCCAAAGCCAGCCTGAGTTAAAGATTTAAGGAATTACTTCAGTAGGTTTTTAAGACACTAATTGCTTCTAATACACTAATTCAATGCAAATTCAGGCGACGCTCATTCCCTCTATGGCAGTCTGGTGGGCCCTTTGCTAAATATTCGAAAAACGTGTGGCCCGTTTTCAGGTGGCCCCTGTTCTCAGGTTCACAGTGGGGGTGGGGAAGCAAGTCAATCCAGGAAGCAGAGGAATCCATTTGGCCTTAGTTTGAGAGTTCAGTTGAGCAGACTGGCCTTAAGCTGGGGTGTACAGGAAGGCTCAAACCACAAGTGCAGTAGCCCCAGGCAGGCACTGTGCAGAGCAGCAAAGCTGAGAGGCCCTCAGGGTGGCCCCCGTGACCCGGACACCCAGGCGCAGAGCTACTGGAGAGCTAGGCTAGGGCTGGTCCCCCAGGGCCTTGACCAACATCCTCCCCCCAGGCCTACACTTTGAGATAGATGTGGGGGTGCTGACAAGGTTTAAAGTGGCTGAGGGTTCATAGTGCCTGGATAGGTAAGATTTAAGCCAAATAGGTCTCCCAAGGTGAGACCGATTGAAAAGCAAAGAAGGAGTGCCTGGAACGTTGGGTCTCTGAGTTTCTGAACTATAAACAGCCAGATCCTCACTGCAGCTCAAAGCTCTTACCTCGGGAGTAAACATTTAACTTAGAAGAAAAACACCCCCACCTTATGGTCACGTATTCATCATACCCTTAGCCTGCACGCACATCAGACGCTTCTTGCTTCCATCATGCATCGCCCCATAGGTCTAGGTCTTGATTATTAAAGCCTAACATTCCTATTTGTCTGCTCTTACTTGATGTGTTAAGACCTGAAATAAAAGAGTCTGGCTCGGGACCTTTTCGCCACTAGAGCGTCTGGTCCCATCACCCTCTTTCTTCTATTCAGGTGTCTGGAGTAATCTTTTCATTCGCCGCCTCAGGGTTTGCTGGCCAAACCCAGGTTACACCGGCTCCGAGTGGACACAGCAGTTAGAAAGTGGTTAAAGGAGCCCAGGGGAGGCGAGAAAGCTCGGAGCCTGGCGGTGCTGGGGAGATGAAGGGATAGGTGTGAGAAATGCAGGCATTCAAGGAACCGGACTTGAAGGGTTGAATGTGAAGGCTGGGTAAGGTCTGGGGCCAGTATAGCCAAAAAGACAGGGGTTACTGTGGGAAGGGAGGCCTCAGAGAAGCAGCCCTGTGGCAGGAGGGGGTGGGGGTGGCGTTTGGTCTTCGGCTGGTTTGGTCTCAGGAAGTGCCTTGGGGACTTTCCTACAAAGATGCCAGGGAGGCAGTTGGTAAGAGAGGTGAGGTGTGGGACAAGTAGTTGGGCCAACATGTAGAGAAGGAGCCACCGGGATATTGACATTCAGGGTCCCTCCCAGAGACTGAGGGCAGGCTGTTAGGATGTTGTATTAACAAAGGTCTATGTAGGGAGAACCCAAGGAAAAAGTGCTGATACCACTCCGGTGTTGCTGAGCCCTTACAGTGGCAACAACCAAGCACACCATCCCAGAGACAAGCCAGAGGAACAACGCCCTGGCGTCCCTCTCCCTTTCAACCCCAGTAACTTCCTGCCTAGTCCTGTTGCCTATAGACAGGTTTTTTTGTTTTTTTTTTTTTTAAGGTAGAGGAAGCATTTCCACCCCACCCCCAACTTCAAGCCCCCAGATCAATAGGACTTCCTACGCTAGCAGCAAGACCTCCTGCCAGAGTTTTGAGAATGTTTTAGTTTCCTCATCCAGCATGAGTTAAGTCCAACAAGGCTTTGTGCGTGTACTAAAGGTTACCAGCTTGCAAGAGTTTGAGGTTGGTGCCTTATTTTACTCGCACCTAGGCCCTTCTGTTAAATATCCTAGGGGTGAACTGAAATCCACCTGTTCTGAACCCAAGCCTCATTAAAGGCTGATGATTAAATTCTGGTTTCTCAGGATAGTTACAGCCACCCCTTCTTTCAGGAATCACCACTTGGTACTAAGATTTAACATTTCTAGGGGCCTTCACTTCACAAAACGAGCTTCATAGCTATTGTTTCTCGATCAAAGATCACATGCGGGGTGCTGGGTCAACCCATTTGAACATCTGTGCTGGTGTATACTCTAGATAAAAGTCACAGGAAAGGTTGTGTTAATTTGTTCCTAAGGTCAGAAAGCATGGGGTTTAAAATAAGGTGGTCAAGGAAGTGACCTTCGTTGAGCAGGTGACACTGGAGCCATTAGGTACTCCTGGAGAGAAGAGTTATTCAAGGTGGAGAACAAATTGCCAAGGCCCTGGGGCAGGCCTGTGCCTGGGGCACTTGGGGTAGCAACAAGGCAGACAGTGTGCAAGAGAAAGGGAAGTACAGTTGAGGGCAGTAGATGGAGTCTCTCCTGACCCTGAGACTTGTCACCTAGGGCCCAGTCAGCCACCTTAGAGGCTTTAGTTTTGGACACTCGGAGTTCCTACAGATTTTTAAGGTGAAAGATAGGTTTTGGCTAGAACACACACTCAGGCAGCAATCTGAAGAACAGACTGAGGTGAAGGTGGGGGAGGGTAGGAGCATAACAGGCCAGATAGCAAACACCTGCGATAACCCAGGCGAGCCTTCCGGGCTTGGCTCTGTAGGACTAACAGACAAGAAGGCAAGAAATGATGAACCTGGATACATTTTGGAAACAGAGCCAACAGGTCTTCCCAGATTAGAGAAATAGAAAGTCAAGGATCATGCTGCAAGGTCTCCCAGCTCGAGCTTCATTACCCACAGGTGCTTTACATATTTTTTTTTTTAAAGATTTTATTTATTTGACAGAGATAGAGACAGCCAGCGAGAGAGGGAACACAAGCAGGGGGATTGGGAGAGGAAGAAGCAGGCTCATAGAGGAGGAGCCTGACGTGGGGCTCGATCCCGGAACGCGGGGATCACGCCCTGAGCCGAAGGCAGACGCTTTAACCCGCTGTGCCACCCAGGCGCCCCAAGGTGCTTTACATATTCTTAGCCCTCCCCCCAACTCAGGAAAACTGTCCCCCTACTGAAAAGGGAGGCTTAAGGCAACATCTCAGAGCCCTTGCTTTTCCTATTTTAACGTTGCCTTGACTTTAAAAGCAGAAGTTCCCCCTTTCCGTCTCCCTGATTCATAGACCCTGGTTTTCTTAGAAGCTACATTCCCTTTGCTCTCCTTGGCTTCTTAGCTTTCTAAAGGAAGTTCTGAGAGAGAGTTCAGGCCCAGCAAGGCATATCCCTGAAATTTCTGCTGCCAGCGGCTGCTTTAGAGGAAGGGCGACTCCTACTCAGGAGCGTTTTTAAGAAAAGAAAAAGCACTCTGTGAAATACCGGAGCGGCTGGCCGCCGTCTCAGCCGGAAGGCTAGCGGCCCGGGAACGCCCGCTGCGCAAACACCGGGTCGAAAAAAAGTTTCCCCAGCACCCCCGCCCCCGACAGCAGACTGGCGCACTCTACGGCCCCCGAACTTCAGCCTGGAGCAGCCCGCCCACCCTTCCCTCCGCGAAGTCAGCTGCCGTCCCGCAACCGCGACCAGAAACAGTCTGACACCGAAGGTGGCCCCCCGCGCCACATTTTTATGGGGCCGTGTAACGTCACTTCCGGGGCGGGGCGACAGGGGCGGGGCCCGCGCGGGGGGAGGGGCGGCCCGGTCCGCGCAGGCTCACGCGGGCTGCAGCAGCCGAGCCGAGCGCTTGACTATATATGGTCAAAGCTGGGGGCGAGCCGCGCGCGGGGCCGCGCTTCCGGGTTCGGCGCGTCCGCAGCGGCAGCGCGCAGGGCAGGGCGCGAGCCGGCCTCGGAGCCCCGGCCTCGGACCGCCCCCTCCGCGCCCGGCACGCCCGGCGCCGCCTTTCGGCCCCCTGTCCCCGGACCGGCCTCGGCCAGTCTGCTACGCGGCGCGGGCGGCCCCGGAGGCTCTCGGCGAGCGCGGCGCGGTAACAAGTGGGCGAGGATGCCGTACGAGATCAGTAAGTGCCGCGGTCCGGTGACCCCGGCGGTGGGCGCCCACGCTGCCGGGCCCCCTCGGTCGTCTGCGGGGCGCGGGCGGCCCGGCGGGGTCTCCGGCCGCGGGGGATGGGGGAGGGCGCGGGCCGGCAAACCCCCCGCCGCCCTCGGGACGCCCGGCGGCGATCCCCGGCCCGGGGGGGGTGCCCCAAAGTTGGTACTGCGGGCTGGGCTCGTGGGAGCCCCCGCGTCCCTGAAGGGCCTGGTCGGGAGCGCGGACCAGGAAGTCGCGCGGGCCCCTGCGCTCCTTCAAAGTGGCGGCCGCCCCTCCCGGTGGAGGCAACAGGTGACCGGCTGAGACCGGTCCAGGGCCCCTCTCTCGTCCGCTCCCTGCCCCCAGTCCTCAGCCCGGCCGGGGGCCGAGGTGGGAGCTGCCACTAACGCGCCCCGTTTGGTTTGTGTCTCCGCAGAGAAGGTGTTCGCCAGCCTCCCCCAGGTGGAGAGGGGCGTCTCCAAAATCATCGGCGGCGACCCCAAGGGCAACAATTTTCTTTACACCAATGGAAAGTGCGTCATTCTAAGGAACATCGACGTGAGTACCCCGTTCCCACCTACCCCACAGGCGCGGGTTCAGACCCTGGGTGCAACTGCCAGGTTAATTCTCCTTCCCCTCTACCCCCCTCTTCTCCCGCCCAGCGGCTTGGGGAGGGTGAGGACGCCACGCCCCCTCAGCCTTGGGACCACACCTCGGAAGCCTAGGAGGCTGTTTCAGCCTTATCTAGGCCCTCTTCTTTCTCTTCCCGGGGAAACTGAGGCTTGGATTAGTTCAGACCTTAAGTATAAGGGGTCCGGATTAGGGGGATCAGACACACCCGGTCAGCTGCTGCTTGCCCTTGGGGCGGTTGGTGTTTTGGGCCTCTGAATCCCAGTGTCCTCATCTGTAAAATGGAGGGGATGATGAGATGAGGCTCCCTTCCCCCCCACTTCCCCTGACTGCCTGTGCCCGCTGAATGAGATGATGCGTCCCTCCAGCCCAGCATGGCTGGCACACACCCAGCACTTGGTAAATTGCACTTATGTATGATCGCTGTTAACACCCAGGGTCTCGGTGTGGCAGAGCCAGGACTCATGCTCAGGCCTCTGCCCTCCAGCCTGGTGTGAGCCCCAGTGCAAAATCAGGAACCAGTTTATTCCCATGAATCATTTAGACAGACATACTGTACCCAGGCTGAGAATGCTTTTTGAGCCAATTTCGTGGGAAATCCTCGCAAATTCCTGTTACTCCTCTGTAATTACTGAAATGACCGAGTCTGCTTGTTGGTCTCCTTGCTGCTGGGATTGCACACTGAAATCTTTCTCCTCCCTTCTTCAGCGCGAGTGAGGGTATGGGGGGTGGAAGGTGGAAGTGCCAGCACAACCATTTGTGGGGGGAGGGGTTCTCCTGCACTGTGCTTGGAGTTGGGCCTTGTGCACAGTATGTAGGCGGATGATTTTGATTGGTCATGCTCCCAAGGGATGTCAGCTTAGCTTCACATCTGTTGCGAGTGATTACCCCTAGTGGGTTCGGATTGTTGCTGATCAGATGCACTTGCCCTCGGGGACCTCACAACTGGCTGAGGGAGTAAAGGGGCTCTGGGGGCCTCGCTTTCCTTGCCTGTAAAAGGAGAGGGCTCTGCATGGTCCGAGGTGCTGCTGGGTCTCCCCTCGTCTCTGGGTAAGACAGCCAGTCACTGTCGTTCCTTTGCTGAAGGACCGAGCTCCGTGTGGCAGTTCAGCCCTGCCCCAGAATGCTGGGCACCTCAAATGAAGGGGTGGGCGGGTGTGAATGTTCACTGAAGGTGCTAAGCACTATCGTGCTAGTCACACGGATTCCTGGAAAGCTGATCTGGCCTCGCTCAGAACTGAGGGAAACCTCACCAGGGACTTCGATGGTAATGATCTGGAGATGTCCAGGGTGAGGTCCCAAGATGTTGAGTAAATAAAAGTTAGATGGCCCAGAGTAGGTCCTCCTTGTAGTTTGGCAAACAAAATGGACGAAGCCATTCTCGGATCCAGGGTGGGGGAGCGCTTGGGTTTGCCCCTAACGATCCTGGACGTGTCGTGGCAATCTCCCTGTACTTCTAGGTGGGAGGCCCCACGTGAGGTGTCTACCGCGTGTCTGGTGCCACGAGAGGTTCTTGCACAGAGCATCTCAGCCCTGTGGGCCCGTTGCTCTGCAGAGGGGTCGGGCCGGCAAGGGGAAGAAGGCCAGTCATTGGAGCTGCTTCTGATGGAGAATTGTTCACAGCTATGCACAAGCCCCCCTCCCCCCCCTTGCAAACATTCCCCAGCTTGTGAAACCCATTCTGCTCATTCTTCGGAGGTCTTTATTTTTACCGGTACCCCAGAGTTTGCCAGTCTCTCTTGAGGGTGAGTCTGCTTTCCTTTCCCAGCTATCTGGAAGTTTCTGCAGGGCCCGGACAGCATGGGAAGCTGCTAATGTGTTCCTGTTCTGAATGTAAATCAGCCCTTCGGGCTCTTTTTGGATTGGGGGACCATTGGTGCTCAGTTAAAGATGGACACCATTTTTAGTGGAGCACAGCATTCCTGGAAAAAATACATGAACCCTCAGTGACCATTCAGGGATTAGGAAGGAAGATGGTCTGGTCACATTACAGCCTCAGGAGAGAGGTGAGGCCCGGAAGAGTTGGAACCAGGTCAGGGTTCTGCTTGCCTTCAACTTGGCCTGTCTAGACCACATTCAGGTTTCCCATGTGTTCTTCCTCCAAAACAGTAGTGCCATTCCTCCAGCTGTTCGGGCCCCAGATCTGGGACTTCTACTGGATTTCCCTCTTCCATCCCATGGTTCATTCTTCAGTGGAGCCTAGTGACTACTTTCAGACTAACTTTAGAATCTGACATTTTTTTTTTTCTACCTGTTCTGGTTTCCATCCTTCTCCAAGCTACCATCCTCTCTGGATTGCAAAACAGAAAACCCAGACTGGTCTCTCGATTTTACACTGGCTGGCCTCGAGTATGCTCTCAGAGCACGGCTGGACCAGTTACGTTAAAATATGAGATGGTGGCTGTTGCCCCTTTGTTCTGCCTTACCATGCCTGATACAGCCTTACTATCCAGTCTGTCACCTCCAGTCTCACCCCCAGCACCACCCCCCCCTCAGCTCCAGGCACCCTTGCTTCCATGATCTTTCTCAGACATGTCCCATATCTGTCTCAGGACATAGGAATTAATAGCATTCCCACCCTGGCCTTCTCACCCCACAGTGCTGACACAGAGCGAGCCAGCAGGCAGGCCGTCCTACAGCTGTGTGCATGTGCCTGTCTTCCGTGACTGGAAGCTCCTTGAAGGCGGGGCTTTGTTCTCCCCTGTTTCATTCACTGCTATGTCCTCACCCAGGAGAGTACCTGGCACAGGTGCCCAGTACGTTTATCCGCTGGTCAAAAGGCCTTGAAAGCCAAGCTGTGTCATGGATATAATAGGCAGCCATGGAAGGCTTTACTGCCTGAAAATGAAAGTTCAGCCTGCTTGAGGTTGCTGGAGCTAAATTTTGTGGCCTCCCCCTCCTTTCACACCAAACAGGTGTCCATACCTATATGACTTCCCATATTACGAGCCACTGGTGTCATTTACTGTGTTGACTTAAAAGTTGTTCCTTGAACCCAGCGTAGTGGCACTTCATAAGCTCGTTGAAAAGAGCGTTTCTTACCTATTTTCTTCCAACACATCCGAATTAAAAGCATGCAGTGGTACAGCCATCTAGAAAAGAAAAATCCAGAAAGGGAGAGCCTGGTATATTACCGTGGGGCCGGCATTGCCACTGCCCCTGCAGATTCTGCAGAGACAGGGAAGAGTTACCCCCAGTGACCGTGAAGGAGCCTCTTCAGGATTCTGAACTGCCCAGCATCACGTCCTGTAAAGGACAGCTTTGGCACAGCAGAGGCCCCTCGAAAGCTGCCAGAAGCGGCCAGCAGATTTGCTACAAGGGCAGGTTTGGAGCTTGCTTTTAAACCAGTCCAATCCCTAGATTCCAGAACTAAAATACATATATTTGAAAAAATTATATATATAAAATTCAATTCCAGGAAGTGACATATTTGTTGCATTTCAACATGCTCTGTTTCCAAGCACAGTGTGAAGTTCAGGGTTGTTGAACTTGAGTGCTGAGTTTCTCCTGGAGTGATCTGCTGCCAGCCATGTGCAGAAGGACCACCTGTGCGTGCCCCCCGTGGGGTGGGGGGTGTCCATGAAGGGACAGATGGCTCGGGAAGGATTGACATTGTCCCTTCTGTCCATATGCACATGCCTTCTGAGTCCCTGCTGTGCGTCCAGGTTGGCTACCGTCCCTGTAGGGGGCACACAGAGGAGTCCCCTCCTGCATGGAGCTTGTGGTCTTGGCGAGAGTGACACAAGCTTCTGGGTGGCAGAAGGGAGTGGTGTGCTGGAGTACCACGTGGACGGGTGAGCAGGCGGCATGTGTGAGGTCGAGCCAGGAGAGGCCTGGGGGTCGGAGCTTTAAGAAGTGAAGAGACAGGCTCAGACCAGGCCACGGAGCTGCGTGGAGCCCAGGTGACTTGTGGTGGCGACTTGCTTCGTGGGCCAGTGATTCTTGGGTACTTTGTCACGTGTCCAGTCACAGCGGGGGGAGGGGGCAGCTCCCTGAGTGTAACGGGCCCAGGATAGGCATTTCCTTTCCATCCCAGTCCACCTGCCGTGCCCCTCCCACCTTCTATAGCTCAAGCCCCAGTGAGTCCTGTTACAGGTGCTGATCAAGCGTCTGCTTCGTACCAAAGCCCACATGGGCCTGTCCTCACAGAGCTCGCAGTCTGGTGGGGACAACCGACTCTGGAAACTGGATGGGGCTGACGCTGAGAGGAAGCACGGGTGCCGTGGGGCACTTGCTACGGGGTCGGGGCTGCCAGACAGATGAGGCGGGCTTGGGCGAGAGGTCCCCTGCAGGGGTCGTGGAGTTCCGTGGCCGGAGCCTGGGTGTGAGGGGGAGTGGAAGGTGTGGGGGGCTTGAGCGGTGGGTGGTCAGGCAGCCCTGTGGCAGAGGTCACCGGAACCATTAAAAGGTGAAGCAGACTAGTAATATGGTGGAATCTGTGGTAGAGATTGTCCCGTACCTAAGATTTGAGGTTCAGGGTGCACACACTCAGCAAGTGCTTATCAGCTGATAGAACCAATCCTTGGTTCTTGATGTTTCCCACGCATGTTCACTAAGCTTGTCTTGCTGAGCCCTGCCCGTGACCACTGTGTCCCCAGATTCAAATCAGTGGTTGTGAGAAGTTTCTGCCCCCAGCCCCACCCCCTGAGAGATACTTGCAACGTCTGAAGACATTTTCGTGCTACTGGTATCTATCTAGTTGGTAGAGGCCAGGCCTGTTGCCAAGCATCCCACAATGCACAGGGCTGTGCTACAAGTTTTCTGACCCAAAATATCAGTAGCATCAAGATTGAATGTTACCCTTGGTGGGCAACATTCTGGTCAAGCACTTTAAAAGAATGTCCTGGGTGGTTTGGGAACAAGAGGGAAGAACCAGTTGTGCCACAGAGCAGCAGGGAAGGTTTCTGGAGAAGGAACATCTGAGTTGGGTTTTGGAGGATAAGTAAGAGTTTTCCAGGAAGAGGAGTGAGGCAGAGACGGGGAGAGTCTAGACAGGGAACCAAGTATGCACAGAGGTTGAAAGAAGTGTGACTTGCGTGCTCTCAGCACAGTTACGGGCTCCTGTGGGGGGTTGGTGGTTTTGATACATTTCTCACCTGGTTCCTGTTCGTGGAGGTGTAGAGAGGGCTATCAAGGCCTTCGGGGTTATGGAAAACAAGGTAGCCTCATGCCTGAAGCCAGCAGAGAAGTAGTCCTGGTTCTACTTGGGTTGTGGGAGTCAACCCTACCCTGAGATGGCTGGAGATGCCCATTTGCGTCCTTGTGCAGTCCTGACCTTGGACTGTGCCTCCACCAACCCCCATCTCCCACAGGAACTTACTACAAATGACGTGTAGACTCTGGAGTGGAAAGGGCTCTTTTTGCTTCTCTTCGTAACTCTCAGTGGAGGAACCTGCCCGGCTTTGGTGGTGATATACCCCATAGAAAGACCTGGATCCCACACTCTGGTCAGCTTGTTAGTAGCTTCTACCCACTGGTTTTATCTGTGCTCCCTGGGATCTTATCCAGAAAATGACAGTTTCTCCACCACACACCATCCCAACATGGGCACTCCAGTCTCACCCCCAGCCCCGCCCCGCTCTGTTCAGCTGTTCCCCAGGGAGCACAGACGGATGCCAGTCCAGCAGGCAGCCCTGAGCACTGCCTGTGGCAAAGGAGCTCATCTTGGTTGAGTACATTTTGTGCTGGGCAGTGGCCGGACACTTACTGTACTTCATCCGGTTTGGATTTCTCATCTGTAAGCATAAGGAGACTGGCTTCTACCACCCAGGCAAAGGCCACCCCATCACCATGGGGTCATGGTGGGATTTAGCTGAGTTCATGCACAAGTATCCCTAGAGGGTTGCCTGGGCTGTAACGTACACGGTGCCTTCCTCTTCACAACCGCTGCGTTGACTAGAGACTCTCTCTTTTTAGAGATGTGGACACCAGAGCCCCAGGAGGTGCGGGGATCTAACCCCCGGCAGCCTCCCCCAGGCTCTCTCCTCATGACTGCTCGGTCAGGCTCTGGGCAGACAGTGGGAAAGGAGGGGGACAGGAAGGGAGGTGCCAGTGTCCTGTGTGCAGGGGTCCCTGCGTTAAGTCTTGATTTGCTCCATCAGGAAGGGGTTGAGCTGGGAGCCAGGAGGGACGGTCGCTCAGGGAGTGGCAGACGATGCGGGACTGCAGAACGGCCCCACGCAGTTGTGAAATGCTTCACTATCGGCCAGGCTGAAGGGCTCCTCTGAGTCAAAGAATCAGGCTAACAGTGATACCAACCATGGGTGAGAGAATAGAGTTGAGGAATAAAGGCTCTTACCTGACTTCGGGTCCCACCCCCACCGCTTATCATCCGGGTAGCTCTGGGCATATCACCCTCTCTCTGCCCGGTTTCTTGGCCCTGTGAAGTGGGGTGTAAGGTTGCCTTCCTGGAAGGGTTCAGAGAAATCAATAGAAGGGTCCAGCCTCGTGGCTGAGCATGGACCATCCATGCATGATGATTTGGAAGCGGCTCTCGGGGTCCAGCCAGCCTTGGTCTTCTGGGCCACTGGGAGGTGGCAGCGCTGGATCCAATGCGGGCCCTGCCCTCTGCGGGGTCCCCTCCGTGGGAAGCCTCGTGGGTGTAAGAGTGGCACATGGTACAAGGCAGGAAGTCGTGAGGGGGTGGGGCGGGAGGCCGGGGCAGGTAGCGGGCATTCAGGGCTGGGAGAGGTTTCCCATTGGGGCAGCAGGGAAGGATTCTTGGAGGTGGCCTTTGCCTGGGTGGTAGAAGCTAGTTAGGAGACGTCGTTGAGGATCAGGAAGGAGGGAAGGCGTTCAGGCAGAGGCAGGTAAAGGGAAGAAAGTCACTCAGTGATTTCCTGGAGGAAGGAGCAGGCATCATGGAAGATGGACTTTGGATTGCCAGTTAGGGTGCCGTTCCTCCGGGCCAGTGGGAGCCTTGAAGCTGGAGCCAGGCGGCGTTCACCGCCGCTGCTTTGGTGGCAGGTCGTACTCCTTCAGAACATTCGCTCACTGCTGGGTCCCCAGGGCCGGCCCCGAGTGGGTGCAGGGAGTTCTTGGAAGGAGTAAATGAGCCATACTTATGTGTTCTGTCTGTCTTCTGAGGCCGCGTGGTAGGGGCTCGGCTTGGCTTCTGGGCTCGAGCTGCCGCTCTGGAAGCACAGATGTCCGTTCGGCTGCTCTCATGCCGGGCTACTGTGCAGTAATTCGAGTTTGTCCTTAGTCATCGGAACAGAGGTCCCTGCAGATTGTGTCGGTTCCACAGGTCCAGCTACCGGTGACTGCTTTTAGGAACTAGTAGTTGGAAAGCCGGTGCTCTGAAATGCAGTCCTCTTGGAAGGTCACGCTCACTTGGCCTGGTCCGAGTTTGGAGGAGCCCAGGCTTTCTCTGGAGGCTCCAGGGGCCATCAGCTCTTCCAGGAGAGCACGGAGGCCCCTCTCGATGTGCCGTGTCCAACAGCTTCTACACTGGTTGGTGGGGGAGGCCTTCCCGACCTCCTGATGTGTCCGCAGGGCTCACCGTGGCTCAGCAGCTGAGGTCAGAGCTGCCACGCCCTGTGACCTGGGCCAGTCACTAACCTCGCTGTGGCTGGTGTGGTGACCTCCGAGCCTGAGACGACATAGGACCTGAAAGAGCTTTGGGGAGCCGGCGGCTCAGTTAGACACTGTCCGGATGAAGCGGTTTCAGGAATCCTCCCTTCGTTGATGTAGGGAGTCTCCGTGGCAGGGTGCGGATTGGGAAGGTGGCGGGGGGGGGGGGGTCGGGGTTCATTTCCTGTTTGACAGGCTTGGCAGAAGAAGGTCTGGTCCTGAAGACCGGCCTCTGTGCAGGTGGGGGGCCGGAACTGTATGTAGTCCACAGGAGAGGGGGCCTCCTCGGGTCGGGCTGAGGGGCCTCCTGTAATCTAGCCCCCACCTTGTTGTCCCCGCAGGCGTCTGTAGGGTCTGCAGGGCACATGGTAGGCCAGCCGTGCCCAAGTCTTTCCTCACATCTGTGACTCTGTGTCTTCACGTCTTCTGTGAGGCTCCCTGACCTCCCAGGTGTGAGGGTAGCCTTCCGGGGCTTATGCCAGGGTCTCACCAGCCCTGAGCTCTGCCCCTCAGCAATGTTGCTGAGTGCCCACTGCCGGCCCTGAGCGGTGGGTGGTGGGGGGAGAGAGTGCTCCTGTTCTAGCTCTCCCTCCCCTCACCAAGTGAAGGGGCCTTGGCCAGGTAAGGGCACCAGCCCAGGGAGCAGCTCCTTTGGCCTGGGAGGGCAGGCAGTGGGATTAGACCTGTCCTGAACCATCTCCCAAGGCCCCCAGGGAGGGGGAGCCCCTGGCACAGCAGGAATATTCCTTGGTACGCCCGGAATTGGCTTTCTTCCCTTCACTGGCTCATTTTCCCTGTTCCCTAGCCCTGCCCCAAATAAATTACTCACCCAAGTCCTCTTCTCCTTGCCTGAGGCAGCAGGAGAGGGAGGACAAGGGAGGGGAGCTGCCGCCCCCTGTGAGACGGGGGAGAGGGTGTTGGGTCCAAGTCCTGGTGCCTTGTGGCCTTAGCTGACCTGGAATGAGCCTGACCTGGCAGGATGACAGCGGGAACAGGGGAGCTGTTGTTTCTACCTCTAGTAGCCAGCCTCCCTGTGTGTGCTGAGCCGAGGTGGGGAGCTTGCCATGGACTCAGATGAAGTCATTATGTTCATCTTGGAGAGTCTGGCCCCCTCCCTCGCTGGCTCAGTTGTATTTGCAGTGCAGACAAGAGAGATGTCTCATGCAGCCCAGAATTCTGGTGCTGCCCCTGCCTTGGGTGTTCACACCCGCTGCACTTGCCACCTTATTTTGGGGGAGGAATGTTTAGGGGTGGAACTTCTCCCAGGGCCAGTGCCTACTCATCTCGCATCCCTGCCCTGGGCCCCTTGGAGCCCACCCTTTTAAAGGCAGAGCCCAGGGGGGCTGAGTGCCAGCTTGGGCGGTCAGTTGCCCATGGGTTGGGTTTCTCATCTGTAAAATGGGCTGGTGGTGCCCCCTGTGTGGGGTGTAAGCCCCCTCAGTCAGCCTTGAAACAGACACCAGAAGAGGATCTCAGGGTGGCCTGTCCACGGATTGCTTCTGGCCAGCTTCTTTGCGAGGGGTCCGGTCCATGTTAGGGTGTTAGGGTAAGAAGCAGTAATCTGGGCTGGAATGGGTTGGATTAGGCAGATGTTAAACGGATATCAGGCATTTAATTTTTATTGAGGCACAATTTAGATACAGCAAGATTTATCTGCTACACAACGTGACAGTTATACACAGTCCCATAACCGCCACTGCAGTCCTGACACAGAACCTTCCCAACATTTCCAGAAGTGCTCTCTTAACCCCATGCCGCTCCCTCCACACCTAACACCCTGCAAGGACCGATTTGCTTTCGGTCCCTTTAGGTTTGCCTTTCCTAGAATGTCATAAAAAAGGAGTCCTGCAACCCAGCGTTGCCAGTTTGGGGCTGTTAACGAGTAAGGCAACTGTGAACCATCATGCACGTGTCTTTTGTGGATGTGTGATTTGTTTCTCGGGTAAACACCTAGGGGCGGGACCGCAGGTTTTGTGTGTGGTAAGTGTATGCTTAACTTCATGAACAGCCAACCAGCCAGCCAAACTTTTCCAGCTGCATCGTTTTGCATTCCCGCCAGCAATACGTGCATATTCTGGTACCCTGCGCCCCCATCTTTGCCAGCATTTGGTGACACTGGTCTTTTAATCTTGCTGAGTCTGGTGGGTAATGTGGTATCTTGTTGTAGTTTCGATGACATTGAGCACCTTTGCACGTGCCTGTTTGCCGTTCATGTTGTCCTCTCTGAGTACCTGATACCTTTCTAATTTCTTTAGCAAATGTTTATTCCGAGATGGATTAATTTATGAAACACGTATATTAAGTGCCCACTACATCACATAATGCTGAGTGTTAAGTCTTAGGGGTGAAAAGGACTTTGTATACTCCCCCCCCCCCCCCCAAAAAAAACCCATTTATTGCACACCTATTTGTGAACTGCTGTGATGGTTGAAGAGAGAAATACACTTGAAGCAGGTTGCAGAAAAACTAATAGGAAGAGATGACAAGAAGGTTTGGGATTCCAGGTTTCCCCACAACCCAAACCAGAGTGTTCTGTGAAACCTTACGTGAGCCAAATGGCCTAAAGCAAAGATGCATTTACCATCACTTTATATGAAGAAGAGTGTTGAGTGTTCCTAGACCTCCCAAAAATCACCTGTCCTGGCTCTTCTGATGCCTTAGAACACATCTTGCTAACAGATGCACGAAATAAATGGAAATAAAGCCCAGATGCTCCCAGACACAGCTTGGAGCTCTGGCCGCTTGTGGCTTCCAGGGAAGGAGCTGGGGGGGCACCACTCGCTGCTCTGGGGTGCCTGCTACCCCAGACCGGCTCATCCTGCCGCAAAACCGGTGCTGAATGCTATTTTGGCTTTTTTCCTTTTTTCATGAAAGTGAAGATCCTGCGTGGCTTTGTTTCGGTTGGTGAAAACAGGTACTAATGGAGGTCTTTTGGAAAAGCAAGGTGGCACAGTGCAAACTGGGGAAAAGCAGGGGATACCTGTTTCATGTGTCCTGGGTACCTCAGGGACATGTGAGATGCTTCAGGGGACAGAGAGAGGCCTTCGCAGGAGGCGGCTCTGCAGTTAGGCCGCATGAGTAGGTGTCAGCGGGCAGGAGGGTGGTCCTGGCCAGGGCAGCAGCATTCTCAGAGACATGGGGCTACCAGGAATGCCAGAAGGTGGCTGGTGGCGGGCAGCGCTGGACTTCAGGGTCAGCCTCTCTGGTCTCAGTCTGGTAGAATGAGGGCTGTGGGGCTCCTGTGGAGGAAAGTGCAGGCCTCTCATCTTGTGGTCAGGTTGGGGAGAGGTGGGGGGAGTCGGGGGTCAGGCTAGATGTGCCTGCAGCAGCCGCCTCTAGAAAACAGGGTGTCCACACTGGGATTTGATGTGTCCTCAGCCTCCAGCCTGTGGGAGGCGGCCTCTTTCAAGAGCGCGTGGTTCATAGAAAGCCAACAGCGGGAATTGATGACCGAGTCTTGACTCCCTCCTGAAAGAAAGCCCAGCTGTAGAGACAAACGGAGAGCATCTCAGTATGTGTGTTTCAGGTGTGCTGAGGCCGCTCAAGTGTGTGTGAAAGTGGAGGCACCGCCATCTACTTTTAGTAAATAAGACATTAAAACGTTGCCGAGTAGTGGAGGTGCTTCTAGTCCCAGATGCCAGCCCTGTTCTTGCTGTGAGGCCAGCCAGCCTTCCATCTGGGCTACGATGCGAATAGGAAGTCCACATTTTCCAGCGAAGGTTGTGGCAGGGGGAGGCTCCCAGCTCCGAACCCCGCTGTGCTGCCGGAGCTCAGAGCCAGGGCGCTGTTTCAGGCCACACACTGCTTGGCAGCCGGGGTAGAGTTGCTTCTGAACAGGGAGACCAGCACGTAGGGGACTCCGGGAAGCAGCTGCAACGGGATGCACCCCACAAAGAAAGGTAGGATGGTACACTTGTTTCGGTGAAACTTCTGTTTTGAGTGTGTATTTTACAAATACGTATTTGTGCGGAAAAGCAAAAGAAAGACAGTCATCCCAAGTTCCGCAGCTGTCAGCTAAAGAGGAAGAGTTAAAACTACCCAGTTCTATCAGCCGAAGATAATAGGCAGGCAGGCAGTGGGCGTGTGGGCAGGTAGTCGTACTGCTGGGATTTTTCTTTATGGAGGTTTTGACATGAATGTGTAGTACGTGTGTTATTTTTAGCCCCCAGATCCACTCATCAGGAGAGTGGAAAGCGGTTGACTGCCTTCCTTGTGTTCATTCTGGTCTCCTCCCTGCAGAACCCAGCCCTTGCTGACATCTACACGGAGCATGCCCATCAGGTGGTGGTGGCCAAGTACGCGCCCAGCGGGTTCTACATCGCCTCTGGAGGTACCTGTGCGCGCGCATGGCTTGTGGATGCGTGTGGCGTGGCCCAGGAGTTCCCCAGGCCAGATGGGACTCCTGGCTGTAGGATGGTGGGAGGTGGAGAGGGAGGGAGGAGGAGCAGGGGTGGGGGGGGAAGAAAGGGAGGGGGTGCGGCAGGTGGAGCCAGTGTGATTAGTTTCATTTGGGGCTGATGAGGAAAGTACAAGCCACCAAAAAGCCCCATTGCAGAACTTTGCAGTTGGCAGTGTTCCAGCTGGTTCCAGCTCAGAGGTCAGCAGAAATGCTCGTGTGAGGTTAGCCAGAGGCCTTTTCGGGTAGCTGTATCATGATGTTTGGGAGCTCATTTGTGTGTGTGCGTGTGTGTTCTGAACTGCAGCTTTGTCTTGTGTCACCTTTATTCATTAGCTGCTCCTTTCCCAGTCCCTGTCAATGCGGGCCTCAGGCAGGTGCTCCATTCCACTCTGGTCTGGGTCTTTGCTCTCTCCAGCCAGGCTTTTGTGTGGCTCTGTGGGAGGCTGGCGGGCAGGAGGGACAGAAAGATCTTTACCACGGTGGATGCTTTGTTCACCCAGTTCTTTGAGGTAGATCTTCTGCCGTGTGCAAATGAGAAGGGGAGGCATAGAAGTTAGCCTGGCTTACCCGCGCCCCCCGTTTACTCATTCGTCCATTCGCACGCTCAGCAGGCACTGACTGGCTGCTTTGCCGGTGCCCAGCCCTGTCTGCGGCCTCAGGGAGAGCCAAGCAAGTGAGCTGGTGTGGGCCTGGGCAGTGTCAGCCTCCCCAGAGAGCCGCAGAGAGGAGCGAATTCCCAGAAGAACTGACCGGCCAGGAGAGGAGCGCGGGGGGCCACACACCCCCACGACTGCTCTGCGCTGCCTTCTGCCCCTCCCTGGGAGGCATGTCGGGACCTGTCTCTGGAGGGTTCGTCTCTTACTGTGCAGTCTGCCTGGAATAATTTACCTTCCTGGGCCTTTATTTTCTCTCCGGGAAGCCAGAGCAGCAATGTGTGTGAAATTCCTAGGACCGTCTTGCGCTGGTGGCCACCTGGTAGCAGGTGACTGAAGTGTCTGCCCCTAGACCCGGGACCTGCCAGAGAGCAAGCCGGGTGGCTGATGGCTACAGCCGGCAGTCGGGGCTGTGTGTGAGGAGCTTGGCTGGGAGTCTGGCCCAACGTGGGTACTTAACGAGGTTGCTGTTGAGACTCACTCCTACTCTATCTGTAAAACTCGCTCTAATTTATATGCCTTGGTTTATTTTAGCCGTGTAATTTTTTTTTAATTTATTTTTTGGCTGACCCTGCTTGCCAGCAAAATACCTTTTCCTTGAAAGCCCCAAGATGTGGCCCTGGTGCCTTTTAAAATGATGTCTTCGAGAGAGAGAAGTGTGGTTGGCAAGGGCCCCGCCGCCTCCTTGGCACATGGAGCTGCAGGCGCGGCTGCTGAGTCACGTGGGAGCCCAGGCCTGCGCTCCCAGGCCCCAGGGCCCCAGGGCCGGGTGCTTCACCAGCCAGCAAGCTGGCTTCAGATCCTCATGCCGAATCAGTGAGGAAGCCTGGCACAGAGACCATTGCAAAGGACAGTCACCTAAGTAAAGGGTCAGTTTGACCTGCTTCTCTCGCAGAGGCGCCCTGGTCTGGTGGAGGAACGGAGGGAGGTGTGGGCTGCACGCAGATCCAGGCGCTCTTGGGCGGAGATCACGTTTACTTTCTAGCGTTCTGGTCCCTTGAACGAAGAGAAGGAAACCCTCACTGCAGAGATTAGGTCCTGGGCTAAAAATAGCGTGGTTGTACAGGGTTTGCAGTGAGGAGGACGGAGGCTGAGAAAGGGCTGTGCTCTCCGCCTAAGTGGGTTACTTGGTACCTGGCGTTCCCCGGGTTAGGGCGGGAGTCCCAGTACCTCAGGAGACCTGTGGCTTGCTCCCACATGGGTTTCCAGCCCTCTGTGGGACCTTCAGATTCCTATGAGTCTGAACGGTCTATGTCTGCTGAATGATTGAACCTTCCAGAAGGCCTACTGTGTAAGGAGCCCATGCCAGGGGCTGGACCCTCAGCCCTAGACAAAATGGTCAGTCTCTGCCCTTGGGTTGACATGGCTCACGGTGCCATGTTCTCTTGTTCAGAGCCATTTCCAGGGCAAACCCAGTTCCCTTTTTGTAGCCATGTCTTCTTGGGTAACTTTAATGCTAGTGGTCTATGCCCCATACTCCGTCCCTTGAGCACCCACTAGGGCTGTGAATCCCAGGCTGCCCTCAGAGCAATGCACCCAGGCCGCAGAGTGGCAGGCTTCCTAGGAGAGGGGCCGCATGCCCAGAGGGGAGGAGAGAAGGGTTGCTCAGGTGAGGAACATAGGTAGAGAGGCCAGGCTGCGAAGCTGGCGAGCAGAGGCCTCCGTGGGCACCGGAAGGCCCACCTCACTCCCTGCTCCCTGTGGTCCCCCATGTTGCAAGCTGCCGGGGAGAGGGGGCAGGCTCAACAAGACTGATCCTCTTGGTGCGGTGGAGATGCCTTCCCAGGAGGGGACAGAAGGAACTCTTTCCCCATCAGTTCTGACCTCTTGCAGGTGTTCTCTGTCCCCGGGCAGGTATCTTTGTTGTGCCCCCGGCACCCAGCACGGGGCTTGGCACCATGGGCAATTGGTCAGGATCTCGTGACTGCCCAGGGGCTGCCCTCGTCAGTGGGGCCCGAGCGCCTGGTCTCCAAGCCCCCCTGTCTCTTTCTGGAGCAGCCCCAGCTGCTTCCAAAAAAGGAATTAAATGTATGGAAGCAACCTAAATGTCCCTTAATGGACAAACGGATACGGAAAATGTGGCATATATGTATGTTGGAATCGTGACACGGGCGTAAAAAAGGATGAGGTCGTTCCATCTGAGACACCACAGGAGGCCCTAGAGGGTATTATAGTGAGTAAAATAGACTGAGAAAGACAAAGACCATATGACTCCACTTAGAGTGGAATCTAAGGGAAAAAAAGAATAAACAAAAGCAGAATCAGACTATAAACACAGAGAACCCAGGATGGTTGCCCGAGGGGCGGGGGCGGGGCGTGAGGGGGTGGGGGGGTTGGGAGATGCAGGCTCCTGGGTGTGGAATGAGCGAGTGGTGGGAATGCAGGATGCAGCACAGGGAACGCAGTCGCAGACATCGTCATAGTAACGCCAGGACAGATGGTGGTTTCCCCTGTGCTGCACGTGGCGTAACCTGTCGACTTGTCGGGTCACTGGGTTGTACACCTGAAAGTAACGTGACATCGTCAGCTCGCCTCAGGTGAACCAAAAGAAGGGTTAAATGGACAAGCAGGGCCCAGTGGAGGGCCTGGTGGGGAGGCCGTGGGAAACACGACTCCGCCGGGCCCGGGGAGGAGGCCCACCCCCAACCCCACCCCCGGGAGCGGGCAGTGGCTGGCAGAGCCCAGGGGAGGCTGGCAAGCCGGCGCCATTCCGCCCGAGAGGATGGGACACGGTGAGCCTGAGCTGTAGACGCTGATTGTGCAGGACTCTAGAGCCCCCTAGACAGGCCTGAGCCCAGCCAACCAGGAATTAGTTCCAGGTCATCTTTGGAACTCCCCTCAGCCAGGCAGCCTTCCTGGACCTCCCCCAGAGAGGCCGAGGGTCCCTGGGGCCCCTCAGGTTGTGCTCTTCACGTGGCCGTGAGTCTGCCCTCGTCTGCCCCGCAGACTGTGGGCCCGGGTGCTTGCCCGTGAGGCAGGGTCTCCGGTGGCCTCCTGCAGATCCTTAGTTCATTCGCTGGTGAGTGGTGACCAGCTTGTGGCGAGCACCTCCAGTGTATCCAGCGCTCGTCCAAGACTACACGTGCTGACTTGTTTCAGCCTCTCAGCAGCCCCCCGAGGTGGCCCTGTCCTTCCCCTCTGGTCAGTGCAGTTGTAGGTGTGATGTGTTGTTTGACACCCTTGGAGCCCCGTGCAGCCTCCGTCTCCTTCAGTTCTGAGGCCCGAACGGGAGGACAGAAGCTGGGCTCACAGAACAGCTGGAGGGTCTGTGTTAAGTGCTAAAGGGGCCTGGGGACCCTGGGAATCCCTGGGAGCCTACCTGGTGGGAGCACCCCCCCACCCCCCCGGCCCCAATGTGGGCCTGAGGACTTAGTGTAAAATCCTCCATCTTCATGCTGATTTGGGAGCTCAGTGCTCTTTGGAAAGGGCTGTGTCGGAATTGGTCTCAGATCTTGGTGACAGGATCCTGCCGGGAAGGGAGGGGTGTGCCTCTCCCTCCCCCTCACGGCGCTGTCACTGTATTACTAATCCCCAAGGAGAGGCGTGGCTTCGCGTTCTGTCTGTAGTACCACTTCGCCTTCCAGCACCCACCTGCGTGCCTCCCGCAGGAATCCTGCTCTCACCTCGCTCATCTGGGCTGTGGGGTGTGCCTCGCCGTACACGCCGTAGACGCAGGGGTGGGGTGAGGAGCTGGAGGGGAGCCCAGGCGGGGGCCGCGTGGAAGTCACGGTGTGCACCAGCTGCACACAGCGCTGCTCCTTGCTGGCACAGCCGCTGCGCGGGAGAGGCGGCTGTTGCTAGTCTTGTCACATTTTTGCAAATGAAGAACTTGAGTCCCGAGTGTTCAGAAAGCTGCCCAGGGCCCATATGCCATTTAGATCCCCCTGCAAGACTAGAATCAGAGACTAGAATCAGAACCAGACTGCTGCCTGACGGCTAGGCCTCCGTGTGGCCTAGCTTTCTGGTGCCCACACAGGGCTTGTCATCCAGGGGATGGCTGGTGAACTGCAGAGACCCAGTAGTGGGCCTCACGGAGGCCACAGGCTCTGATGGAGCAGTGGCACGTTTTGCTCACTTGAAACGCGGCCTTGGGCCGCTGCAGCAAGCCTATGAGCCCCTGGGCCGTGCTGCATGGACGTGCCTTGTGCCCACACCGCCAGACCAGGGATGAACATCGCTCTCGCCACCCTTTGTGTCCACAGATGTATCTGGAAAGCTCAGGATCTGGGATACCACGCAGAAGGAGCACCTCTTAAAGTATGAGTATCAGCCTTTCGCTGGGAAGATCAAGGACATTGCTTGGACAGAAGACAGTAAGAGGATCGCAGTGGTCGGGGAAGGAAGGGAGAAGTGAGTCTCTGGCCTCGGCCCCTCCCTGCCCGTGTGTCTTGGCTTTCTTTGTGGGCGCCCCTGCTGGGAGGGGAGCAGTGACCTCTGCGCCAGCTTGGCCTAGTGTGTGTTGAGGCCCCATGGGGCGGGGCCCCTCACCCCCTGGAACACCAGCTGTCGTGCCCATAGTCCAGGCAGCAGGAAAGGGGACGGGTCCCTCCCGGCATACCACACAGCCGCACCTGGCTGCAGGGGAGCTGGGCATATCACTGAAGTGACCTTACGAAGGAAGGGGGGCCAGTGGAGGTGGGGTAGGTGGCCATCAGTGGCTGCTGCCCGCGGGTCCGGTGACCAGCAGGGTCAGTGCCGCAGTGCAGGGTTCCCTCCAGGGCACCACGGCAGCTTCAGGCACTCGGACTTGGCAGTTTCTCTTACTCAGAGGCTATTTTTAATGTGTGTTCTGGCAGGTGTTCGTTCTGCCGTAGTTTTTCAGGTCATCCAATTGGTCTTAACAATTCAGTTTTCATTCGAACACCGAGTAACCCCCACGGTATGTTTGCATCGGATGCCAGCTGAGAGCAAGGCACCATCTCCTTCTGGTAGGGGATGGTAGCTGCTAACTACCTTGGTCCCACCCAAAACAACCGTTAGGAAACGGATAAGCCACAGAGCTGTTCCCCGGCAGATGTTTTTAAGGGACCTTCCACATGGGAGACTTGTTGGCCTGGACCATATAGACGCAGACCTCCGGTCCCTTCCCCAAGGCACTTGGTCTCGGAATCTTTGACAAACAGCACACGGAGCTGAAGCCACCGTGCCTCCAGCGTTTGCTCCTTCAGCACGTGTGCGTGAAGCGCGGCCACGAGCGCCCCCCCACCCCCCTCTGAGCACTGGCACATAGCTGCCCACCTCTCATCGACCGTCCCCAGGGTTGATTGTTTTCTTCTTGTGACTCCTCTCTTCGGGTAAAGGTTTGGAGCCGTCTTCCTGTGGGACAGTGGCTCTTCCGTGGGCGAGATCACGGGACACAACAAAGTCATCAACAGCGTGGACATCAAGCAGAGCCGACCGTACCGGCTGGCCACAGGCAGTGACGATAACTGTGCCGCGTTCTTTGAGGGGCCACCGTTCAAGTTCAAGTTTACAATTGGCGTAAGTGGACGTCCCCTCTTGGGGGGAGTTTGCATATGACACTGGCAGCCTAGACCCTCAGGCTTGCGGGCGCGTGCCATTGATGCTGTGATGTGTAGACAGAAGTTTGCAGGGGAACTTCACATGACGGTGGGACAGCACACTAGCCGCCTGCCCACGTGGCCCTGCGCTCGGGTCAGCAGGGCTGCTTCCAACAGAGAGGGACCCGCCCTGGGAGATGTGTGTGTTTCTGGGGTTGCGGGGAGGGCAGGGAGGGCACCTCTCTGCCCTGTGACCAGGTGAGCATCCTGGCCTGGAGGGGCTTTGTTAGAAAGGGGTAGCCCAGGGTTGTCTCTGGTTCTGCCAACTTGAGCCGCCCAGGTGGTGGAGCTGGTGAGCTTCCAGGGACACCCGGCTTCGTCTCCGGTGAGATGATGAGGGCGGGGTCACAGCTGGAATGACACGTGATGAGGAGAGTTAGATGCTTTGCCTGTAGAAGACACCTGTCCCGACACCTTAGCAGGGTGTCTTAGCTCTGCCCCTGCTCCCTGGTTGGGCAAGGGTCTGAACCCAAGCCTCATTTTTCCCGTCTGCAAGGTGGGTATGGGGGTATCGATACAGTGCGTTTATCCATGAACTTAACTGCATAGCTGCCCACGGGTCCAGAGCAGTTCCCTGTCCTATCTCATCAAGGATTAATGAGAGAATGTCCTTAAAGTGGCTCCATGGGGACCGCTGTTTACTTCAATGACTGAGCCCAGTGATTCATAAACCGCGGGCAGGGTGTGGCTGGAAAGGATGATGCCACTTCCTCAGCAGGTCCCCACAGGGTAGCCCTCGGGCGGTGGGCAGCATCTGCAGTGCAGATCGTGGCTCGGCTATGGAAGGGCTCTGCAGGGGTGCATGCCCTGCCGGCGGTGAAACAGACTCCGGTCTGCCCCCAGGGCCCCTGAGCAGGGCCAGGCGGCTGCATGGGAAGCCCAGCAAGGCCTTCTGTGCCCCACGGGGCGTGCAGCTCGGAGCTCTTTTTGCAGCGGTTCTTGTGGCCGTCTCCTGTGGCTGCCGCCTGGTTGGCAGGTGGTGGGGGCTTTGTCGAAGGCTGTGTTCAATGTCAGTGTTTTCTAAGTGCAGGTAGAGGTACGGTGGGATGAGTCAGATAACTGAACATCCTGCTTTGCACCCAGGAGAGGAAGGAGGAGGGAGGTAAGAGCTTTCTGCGGCAACAGGAGGCTGTCCTTGCATGTCTCAGTGAAGCTGTCCCTGCTCCCAAGTCCCCCTCCTCCCTCTCACTGCTTTATGTCACTTGGCCATGATCTGGGCTGTGGGCTGATAAGGCTCCTCTCCCTGCCCCAGGAGGGATCACTTCCTCTTTGCAGATGGGGACTAAACCCAGCCTGGAGCAGCTCAGCGGCAAGTCGGCAGAGCCAGGTTTGAGCCCAGGCAGCCCGAGCCTGACTTCAGCATGCTGCCAGCCTTCTCTGTGTGCTCACTTGGGCACTTGGCCGGAATAATCTTTCTCTTTCCGTTTTCCTTTCTAATGTGAGAACACAAGCCGTCACTCCAAGGCCCGGGCCTAGGGCTGTCGGGTACAAACATTGTCCAAGCTGGCACCTGCGTACAGGTGGGCACACAGCTTGTCCTTAGGTCTGCCTGTGGAGCCTGTCACCCATGGGTCCTGCGTCAGGACCTGGCTGAAGACAGGAGTGAGGGATGCTGGGTGGCAGCCCAGCACCGCCGCTGGCTGGCTCTGTGACCCTTGGATGGGCCAGTGGTGTGTCTGGGTCCCCTCCGTAGACGGGACGGTGACCGCCATCCTCTGCTGGCCCCGCAGACCTGTGGGAGGACGTGAGATGCTAGCCAATGTCGGATCAGTGTGTCCACGAGAGTTCTTTAGGCTTCTGTCGGAGAAGATTCTAACAGGCTCAGATGGCCAGCGAATAAAGGATGGGGAGAGCACTCGGGGCCCCACACCCACCCAAATCTCCTGTCAAGTGTTGACAACTGTGTAGGTCAGTCTGACTTAAGCACGTGTATCTGCCCTCAGAGCCCCTCGAGTGCAGCTGGAGCGGGTGGCTGGCCGCCTGCCCATCCAGGCTCCAGCTTCTCGCCGTCACCCCTCACCAACAAGGGGTGAGCTTGTCAGGAGCACAGAGGGGTTGAGCTCAAGTTGCCGCCTTCGGAGAGACTGAGTTGTGCTCTCGGTTTCAGTACGTGCTGGAATAAAGTGCTGGTGGTGCGTGTACCCGAGGGGAGGTGTTTCAGACAAGCCGGCGTGACCGAATGTACTCGCGTCAGCCCGCCTGGCCATCCTGCTGGCTTGCATGGGGGGTCTGATCGCTTTTCTCTTTGGTTCTTGAGCTGCTTGGTTTAAACCAGCTGCTCAAGTTGTGCACAGTGAGTGTAGACTCCTGATTCCTCTGGAGCGGAGTGAGGACCCGCTTCAGCCAGACTCTGCTGGGCCCTCGGGCTGTCAGTCCAGCATTAGTTTTCCTTTGCCTGAACCTGCTGTGGGCTGCAGAGGCTGCAGGAAGATGGGGTGGAGGAACCGTCACTGGAATAGCGCCCCGTCTCCCCCCATTTCAGATGCCGTGGGCCACCTGGGCAGGTGACTTCCCGGGATCGTAGGAGACCGGGTGTGGGATGGAGGCTTGAGGCATCACTGTCTCTGCTCTGGCACTGGCATTCTGTGGACAAAGGTTGGGATTCCCTTAGAAGACCCAAGAAAGAAGGGGCAGGTGGGCCCTTACCTACTCCTGCCTCTGCAGCAGGAATTTCTTCCCGCCGAGCACGTCCCTGCGTCCGATGCATGGTTAGCTTGCCCGCCTTGTCTGTGCACTTGGCCCATGGGCGCGTTGGGCGAGTTTCAGCGCCCCTCTGGCCATGCACTTCCTCTTCTGCCAGGGACGACCGCAGACGGCCCTTCTGGAGCAGGCACTTGGGAAGACTGTGTCCACAGCCAGGTGTTGTGGTCGATAGGACAGTTTATCTAATTCAGCGATTGCTTAGGTGGCACTCCTATGGCCCAGGCCACCTTGTCCAGGCTGTGGCTGTGTGATCTGGAGGTGGAAACTTCCCGAGGTTCTGAGCGTGGACGGAGCCCACCTGTGGCAGAGGGGACACCTGGTCTCCGCTCCAGCCGGCCGTGCTGTGCAGCGTGTCTGCCGCTCCCGGAGCGGCTTTCCCCTGCCACCTGTGTGGTCTTACCCATCACGGGCGGCGCTGAGCAGGGGTGTCCCACTTCCCTCTACACAGCGGAGGTGAGTTGAGCTAGAAATCTGCCTTGGCTATTATTAGAGGCATTGCCTTTCTAGGCAGTTAAGGCGAATTGGAGCTCTGCTATGCAGGATTTTCTGGTGGTATTTTTCCTGTTTCCTGACTCCCAGCAGGGGAGAAAGCAGCCGTTGCCGGCCCTTCGGCGTGTATCGGGTACCTGCTTTGTACTGGCCCTGGGCTGGGCCCACAGATGCCCTGCCTCATCCTTAGCCATTCGCCTTCCGCCCTTGTATCTGCCAGTGTTGCTTTTCAGAGAGCTATGGGTGCGTTAGTGCTGGTCATGCTTGCGGTCAGCGGGGCAGGTCTCCTTCCCCCCGTTTCGTTCCTGGTCTCCTGCGCAGGCTATGGCTGATGGCAGGGTACATGGCCTGGCCAGGCTCACAGGGACAAGCCTTCTGTCCCTTCCTCTGGTCCTCTTTCTCCAGAGGACAGTGGTTGCTGAGCCAGGGTGTCCAGGGTGGCAGGGGAAGCAGGCAGAGGGCAGGGTCACTTTTGTGTCTCTCAGCCAAGCTGAAGCAGGCGGAGGTGTGCCGCTACCCCTCTAAGCACGTGACAGGGAAGACTCCCCGGGGTGAGGGGAAGCCAGGTGTGGAGGGGGTGGTGGGCTGACTGGAGGAGTGAGGCAGTGTTGCAGGTGAGGACAGAAACCCATTTTCAGGGCACCAGCCGTAGGGGCGCGTGCTGTGCTCAGGGGGGACGAGGAGCTGGGCCCAGGCGTCTGAGCCTGTTTCTCCCTCCACGAGCTCAGGACGGGGCACAGGACAGGTGGGCAGGGCATTTCAGTGTGAGGGTTAGTAGCAGTTGTACGTTCAGGGGACAGCTGGGGCCAGTGAAACCAGGGAGGGCTCCCAGAGGAGACACCTGAGCTGACCAGCTCGTCTGCCTGGGCTCGCTGGAGTCAGGCCATGGAGCCTGGTGGTGCTCTGACCCTATCAGTGACGGGGGCTCAGGTACGTTACTTATTACCTAATGGCTTCACAACTCTGTTCTCAGTGTCGGCGGTGATGGTGGGTCAGGTGATGATGGGGGAGAGAGAATGACAGTGGGGGGTTTTCGGGGGGCTTTGCTGACACAGTAACCGCCAGAGCTCCGGTGAATGTCGACCGTGACTGATGGGCAGACAGGTGTAGACCGGACACCAAGGGCCTTCCACATTGGGATGGCCTGAGCGAGCTAGGCCTGTGGGATGGTGCTGTGACTCCTCCAGGGAGCGTGGGGAGGGCCAGGCTGCGAGCCGCGGCTGGGTTGGGCAGCCAGAGAAGAGGTCCATCGGGTGTCTGAACCCTCGCCATACCCCTCCCCCTCTGGGATGTTTCCCCAGACCCATTCCTTCTTTGTAATCAGGCCTCACCTCCCTGTGGAACAGGCTATTTTTAGTCCTCACTTTTTTGGTTAATGGGCTGTTCGCTGCTGTTTCCCTGTAAGTCGCTATTTCAGGAGCAGACATCAAGTTTCCTGCTCCTTTGGACTCTTGGCTCAAGCTGCAGGAAAAGCTGACAGGAAAGAGTTTCTAAAGCCAAAGGCCTTGGGTTCACACAGTGCCTGGTCCTCTGGGGGCATCTGCTGTTCCTGGCCCTCACTGAACCCAGGCTTTCCCACAAGCCTGCCTTGTTCCAGGGCCTGGGCAGGGACCTGCGGCATTCCAGCGGGGAGGAGGGCCTCTCTGCAAGGGCGGACATGGGCAGGTGTGGGGCTTGGGTGTCTGGTGCTGCCCTTCAGGAGGGCACCTGACTTCCGTGAGCTGGGCTTGGGATACGGGGACATTCCTGTTCTCTCAGGGAAGCAGCGAAACTGGTGGAATTGAATGGAGGCCGGCCATTGAACTCATGGCATATTCCTTATGCCTGGCAAAGGGGGATCAGCATCCCACACTGTAGCCCAGGGTCTGCTCCATTCGTTGTGCGCTCTTTTAGCATTCCAGTTCTTGGGGAGCGTGGCTGGCTCCCTTGCAGCCCCGGGTGGATGGCACCACGGTGGCATTTGGCCTGGGGAGTTAAGGGTCTGACCTGGGTGGCTCCCCTCCAGAAGGGGCCCGGCCTGCCCAGGCCCCAGAGCCAGTGCAGCCAAGCCCAGAGGTCTGGAAGAGAAACCAGAGACCCAGGTTCTCTCTGGGCCTGGTTGTCTCCTGGGAGGTGTCTGGAGGCTCCCTAAGGCCCTCGCAGTGGTAAGGTGGTGAGTGACCCGTGACCATGGTGAAGACAGAAGCAGTCAGGAGGGCTCGAGAGATCCCAGTTTGGGAAGCAGATTCCTTCCACCGTGGTTCGGATTGTGGACTGCGTCTGCTCTGGAACATGGAGCCCACGCCGTGCAGCAGGGAAGGTCAGCCCTCACACAGATGCGCGCACACGAGAAACTCTGGTCCATGGCCTCCGTGTCACCCTGCAGACCGGATGGCATGTTAGTAATGGGAACTGCCTCCCAGCGGTCCCCAAACCAGCACCACGTTCAGGCCGAAGCCGTGAGCCCATCGCACCTCCGTCACGGGCACTGGTGATGATGCCCCAGAGGACAGGCTCACGAGTCAGAGCAGAGTTGCAGCCCACGACGGTGCTCGCCAGGAAGAGGCAGGAATGAAGGCAGCTTGTGTGGATCACCCGTGTCCCTCGGCTCAGAGTGCTCGGGCTTTCCTGTCCCCGCGCCTGTGGGGGGATTCCCTCGCAGCGAGACGAAGTGCTGGCCGCTGGGGGAAGCGGTGTGGTCGCCGAAGAGCAGATGCGGGGCTGTCTCTACGCTCCGGCTCTGGACTGAACCGCGTGGGGCCCGACGTGCCTGGCCGGGAATGTCAGCAGGCAGAGATCGTGGCTCCGTGGGACGAGAGCTGCCTACACCAGGGACACCCCAACTGCGGGGCGACTGTTCTGCTCAGCCTCCCAGTTGGACTTTGCAGACACATAGGTTCCTCTGACCCAGGCTCTGTGGCTCCCCTCCTTGGGATCCTGGCTCCGATTTCTCCTGCCTGGCCTGAGTGTCTTCGCCAGTGCCGTGAGCAGCACAGCGTCCTTGAAGGGTTAGCATTACAGGAACGTTACAAATGATGTGTTCCGTGGGCTCGTTCCCTGCGGCTGCCAGTAACAAAGGACTACCAACCAGGGGCTTCAACAGGGATTTATTCTCGTATCTGGAAGGCAGATCCTGAGATCAGGTGTCAGCAGGCTTGTGTCCCCCCCGCTCCTTCCAGATTCTGTCCCCTGGCATTCCTTGGTTCGAGGGAGCGTCCTCCTGGTCTGTCTCCCTTCTTCACTTGCTCTTCCCTCCCCGACTGTGTCTATCCCGATCTCCCTCATTGGAGCACACTAGTTACTGCATTAGGGCCGCCCTAAGGACCTCATCGTACCTCAACTGCGTCCGCACAGACCCTCTTTCCTAAGGAGGTTTCCTTGTACAGGTGGCACAGTTCAGCTCGATTCAGCCCCTCACATGACACACGCATGCAGAGCCTTCACACAAGCAGCTCCTGACTTAAGTTGACTCAGTGCTTGGCCTTGGAGGGCACTGTGGGGGCAGGTGACGGGCCGGGGCTTTCCTGAAGGTTAGGTGTTTATACCCACAGAATCCCTAAACCCTTCCTACCTGGAGGAGAGTTAAGAGTTCACTTAAGGGGTGTTTTTTGCAGGTGGGGGAGGGACGTGGGGTGTTTAGAGAATGTTTTCTTTTGCAAACCCTTGGTGGAGGAAAGATTGAGTTGTTTACTTATTTAGGAAAGGGAATCATCCCTGGAGGTCATCTGGAGTCTTACTCCCCAGAAGTGCAAGACCATTATTTAATTTCTTTAAAACCTCAGTTGTTAACCCAGCTCCATCCTGATCCCACTCAGCACCTGCTGTGTGCTGGGCCCTGGAGACTCGGAGAAGAGGCCTAGGGTTCTGGGCTTGAGCTATGTCTGGGACCCTGAGGGAAGAGAGCCGGCTTTGTCTGGGCTCTGTCGGCTCTGCAGGATGAGGATGGGGGGAACTCACACATCCGACAAGCATGGGAACGGGAGGCCTAGCAGGGGACGGCCTTCGGGCACAGATAGGCCTGGGCCAAGGCAGGCAGGCTGAAGCATACCTCCCAGTGAGTCAGGAGCTGCTTTGGGCTTGTTTTATTTGAGCTCTGAGGTCATCCTGTGGACGGACAGTTGACATTGGCAGCCAGAGCAGATGTTTGAAGCAGACTGCATATTTCATAAAGAATTTCCCAGAACCTCTGTCATCAGGTGGGTAACTGTGCTCTTTCCTGCAGGACCACGGCCGCTTTGTCAACTGTGTGCGATTCTCTCCTGATGGGAACAGATTTGCCACTGCCAGCGCGGATGGCCAGGTGAGGGCCGGGGCCCGGGGCGGTGGGGGCGCATCTGACCGCCTCCCAGCTCTTGAGGGCAGGCCAACCTCCCAAAGCGGTATTTCCAGGAGGAACTAGGACTCTCCCTCCATCCCATTCCTGGAAGGCGTTCGGTTCCGGGCTGTGTCATCACAGCTTAGTGGCCCCCTTTCCATCGCTCTCCTTTTAAACGGAGCTGGGACTCCACCCGTTAGCACAGTTTTCAGATCCCTTTTTTAAGAGTCACAGTAGCAAACTCTTGAGGGTAGAGCAGGGACGAGGAAGAGCTCATTTCGCCTGCCAGCTGGTGAGCGCATCCTCCCACCTGTGACCCACATGTGCGTTGTTCCTTGAAAGATCTACATCTACGATGGAAAGACGGGAGAGAAAGTGTGTGCCCTGGGAGGAGGCAAGGCTCACGACGGAGGCATTTACGCTGTGAGTACGGATCCGTGTTGTGGGAGCGTGCCAGCGACTGGTGGGGCCGTGTCTGTGTGTGCACTCGTTGGTACACAACTCGGTGTTAGGAGCGTGAAGTGGGAGGGGGCTGAAGGAGGGGCGGCGGCGGAGAGCTTCTGGGTCCCACAGAAGGGCTGTCGTGGCCTGGAGAAGCCAGTGACCGGAGCAGGGGCCTGGACCCTGGTCCCACCGGGTCCCCACCGAGTCCCCCCTGGGTATGGCTTCTCCCTGCTCAGAAGTGGGGGCTGTGGACAGGCAGCTCTCTAAGGCCCCTTCCCACTCTGTGCTCGCTGACGTGTGGCCTGCTCTTTCATTTGCGTAGATCAGCTGGAGCCCTGATAGCACCCATTTGCTTTCTGCTTCCGGAGACAAAACCTCGAAGATTTGGGACGTCAGTGTGAACTCTGTCGTCAATACGTTTACAATGGGCTCCACCGTTCTGGACCAGCAGCTGGGCTGCTTGTGGCAGAAGGACCACCTCCTCAGCATCTCCCTGTCTGGGTACATCAATTACCTGGACAAAAACAACCCCAGCAAGCCCCTGCGGGTCATCAAGGTGAGGCTGCGCCGCGGTGGCTCTGCCTGTACCTGCCTGTAGGGCTGTCAGAGGAAGCGTGCACCCCTCGAGCAAGAGGGAGAACCTGCGTGAGGCCAGGCGGGGGACCGGCCCTGGGGTTTGGTCAAGGGCAGGATGCTAGTTGCTTTGGGGTGTGTGTTTAGCAGAAGTCGGAGGCTGATGCCGAGTTCCCCTTGAGCTTCTAGAAGCATCAGGGGGCTCGGCCTTGGGGCTGTGGACAGAGGCCCTCACTCTGCTGTCAGGAGTCCGTGTGTCCTGGGGAGAATAGCCTCCCTCAGGAGCTTACAGCTGGAGCACACGGAGCCCCAGGAGCATCGCCACAGACGGGGAGGACCAGCAGAGAGCCTGCAGGAGGCCCAGGAGGCCTTGGGACTGGACCTGGGCATCATGCGGCTCTTGAACATGGGATGGAGTGTGAGGAGACCTTGAGTTTTATGTGGTTCGAGCAGGGAAGGCACGTGGGAGGGAATGAGTGTGGAGAAACAGGTGGTCCCTGAGGTATAGAGGGCTCGAGTGCCCGGCCGGGAGTTCGTGCAGCAGCAAGCAGTGGGAGGTGGTAGGACCTCTCCCCAGCTTCTGTCCCTGTCACCTGGAGGGCTTCCTCCGGGCAGCTGATGCCCAGAGTCTGCCCTGGGTGCCCCTTCTTTTCTTGGGGGGGGGGGAGAATGCCTTCTCCTTCCTGCAGCCCGAGTGGTCTCGGTATCTCAGGAGACCAGCAGCCAGGCGAGGACCTAGGAGCTCCCCAAGCACAGGGCCAGCCCTGGTGCCGCTCCCTGTAGACCCTGCTTCTGCCTGGGAGTTGAGGGAGGCGTTGCCTGAGGTGGGAGACACTGTGTCCCATTCAAGAGGGGATGTGGCTTGCAGGGGAGGACTGATCTAGTGTCACAGCAGCATCTGTCCTCAGTGCTGGCCCCACACCTTCTGCTCCCATGATGCTCCCCCCAGCTTGACCCTAAGGACGGGGCACTGGGACCTCCTCCTTGATGGGCTCCCAGCCTGGCGCAGTGCCTATGTTACGCAGGTGTATATGGCACAGAGCCAGGGAGCGCTGGGGGAGGGGGCATGCAGGACACAGTCACTTTGCTGGGCCTCCAGACGTCATGGGGAAAATTCCTTCAGAGATTCAGGTATGGCTGTGAGCCCACTTGTGCCCAGAAGAGCAGTTTCCCGCTGGCCACTGAAAGCATGGGAACTACAGGCTGGGCTTCTGTTTTCTCCCAGGCCAGCTCAGGGACTCTTGTGGGAAAGGGAACTCCTGTTCCCGCTCCCACCGCAGCGTGTGCGCAGGAACCCGGGGGGCACTTGGTGCTGATCTCACACTGCAGAGGCGTCTGAGCCACACGTGGGGCCCGGGAGAAGGCCAAACTTAGACTAGAGTGCTCGGCCCTGCTGCACATTGAGATTGAAAAAGAGATGGATCCCTGGGGAGCCTGAGGGAGGACCGGGAGGCCTTGCAACTGGACCTGCCCCAGAGGGATTTGGGCAGAACCTGTAGGGATGGCTCTAGCTGTTGGGACTCCTAAAGCACACCCGGGGTTCTGATGTGTAGCTGGATCAGCGGTTCTTACGCTAGAAGGTCCGTCGGACTCAGCCAAGAGCCAGCTTGTTCAGACACGGTGGCTGGGTTCGCCTGTGGGTATCTGCGGGGCCCGTGCGAGCTCAGGCTCCTCACCAGCTCGCGGGTGACACTGTGGCCCCAGACAGGGCACGTGCACGGAGTCCGCGGGCATCTCCCCGGGTGCAGGTCCTGAGTCATCAGGATCGTCTGAGGACCACGCGTTAAGTATCAGGTCTGGTGGACTTTGTCCTAGGAGACGTGAGGTGGAAAGGACGCAGTGTGTCCCCTGAGAACTGTGTGCACCTTTCTTAGAAGACTGTTGTCACATTGTGGCAATAAGTGGAACCCTGCGGGATGCTTGGGAAGCCCCCGGGACGAGGCCTGTGCAGAATTGTGCCACCTGGCAGCGGAGCATGGCTGGGAAGGACCAGAGACCTGCCCACCCCAGGCCCTCGGCAGCAGTTAACAGCGAGGTTACATGTTCCCCTAGCCGGGGGGTCTGGCTATAGAGGAGTCGTCTGTGCCCGTCATGTTGCCAGTCAGGGAGGTTTTGGGCTTCAGGGCCCTCTGACAGCTTGGGTGGGGCGGGGTGTGCTGGGAGAGCAGAAGCCTCCTCACAAGCCAAGAGTTGAAGCTAGAGTTGTATGTTCTGGTTCTGGGGAGAGAACAGATTGTCAGTAGCACCCCGGGACTGTCTGGGTCTCTCTCTGGGTGGCTGGGAGCTCTCCCTGTGTTCCGCTGCTATCTGGGTCCCTGCAGGGCCCGGATGTCTCCCCACGTGCCTCTGAGCATTCGGCCCTCCTGTGACTGATCCTGTTTACTGCTGCTTCCCCACCCTGGAGGCTCAGCTCGGGGTTGGGGCTCCCCGTCGTGTGCCGGGCGTGAGCAGCATTTCCCCCGTTCGGGGCACTGCCAGGGTCAGTTGCTCAGAGCACGCCCCTGGCACCTGGGGCTTTATGAGATCCCGTCCTCGGCCCGGGTTGGGGTTGGGTGCCGGGAGGGAGGGCTGCCTGATGAGGTTTTGTCAGATGGCCAGTCAGCTGGGGAAGCGCTGGCCTCGCCGCTCATGGAAGGGGTTTCCGGGCACACGGGGGGTTGCAGGGTCTTGGCACCGATGTCAGCCGCGATGTGGAGGGTCTCTGCCTCATTCCCTAGGGGCACAGTCAGTGGAGGGCGGTTGGCAGGTTGCAGAGGCAGAATGGCGTGTTCTCAGCTCAGCCCGCCCCGTCCATCTCCTCCGCAGGGTCACAGCAAATCCATCCAGTGTCTGACGGTGCATAAAAACGGCGGCAAGTCCTACATCTACTCCGGGAGCCACGACGGACACATTAATATCCTTTGGCTTACAGAGCTGGCTCCGGGACCACTGGCAGGAGAGGTGGGAGTGTTCTGTCCCCATGGAGCCAGGGGCCAGGCCTGCCAGGTGGCAGCAGCAGGGCTCCGACCACCGGGTGTGTCCACGCTGGGGGCCCCTGGCTCCAGGCTGCAGCCTTGACCCGATGGGTCACTTCTCTGTGCAGCTGTAAGTCGCTGTTCAACTCTGAATCGAGCTGCTGCTCCCGCCTGGGCCCCGAGTGCTGCCTGATCCCTCCCACAAGCCGTGAGTCAGGAGTCTTAGGATTCTGTAGGACCTAGAACCTGTCAGTACTGTCCCGTTGTTTTAAAAACAGAGAACAGAAGCTCAGAATGCTCGAGTGCCTTCCCCAGGGTCACACCACTGGTCAGCCGCAGCTGGGACTGGAACCCGAATGTCCCTTCTGCTGAGGTTCTGTGCAGTCCAGTGAGACTTTCCCTGGAGGCATGTGAAGCAGCCCCTACAGCCCCCACTGTGTGTGTGGCCTGGGGCTCCCCCTCCTCCCAGGACTGTTGTCTGTGGGGTGCTGGGGTGTAGGCTGACTCAGCCCTGCAGGGCTTTGCGGTTTTCACAAGACAGCGCCAGCTAGGGAGGTCTCCCCACAGCCCTGGGGTAGAAGGACAGATGAGTCACCCGCCACCGCATTAAATGTAAGGAGGGTAGTGTATCACCATACACTTCACTGCATTGTCATCAGGGGCAGAGAAGGCTCTAGGGTCTGTCCCTCCTGGAGCGGCGTGCCAGTCTGCAGTCATGTTGTCTTCAGCTGCCCTGGCGTGGCTCCCCTCCTGGTGCGACGCCGCCTCTTCCAGATCTTCCCCAGGCCCAGCGCCGGTGCACCCTGGCGCGAACTCTGATGCTCAGTGTCTGTGTGTCCTTGGGTATCCAGCGCTGGGGTCTCCATCACGAGAGCATGTCAGCCGTGGAGCCTACCTGTGGCGTTGTAGAGGCAACAGTAATCTGCGTTTGAGATGAGATTTCCTCCTGGAAATCTCACTTAAAACACCCCCTCCCCCTGAGCACCTCAAACTCATGGTGTGTAAACTCCGCCAAGGTGGGTCAGCCCCGTGCTGCTGCCGGGCGGCCCCTGGCCAGCCGTCCTCCGAGCGGGGAGGCGCAGCCGGCCTCGTGCTGACGGCCCCAGGCTTGTCAGCACTCAGGACGTGGAGTGAAGCATGGGCTCGGTGCCCAGTGAGAGGCCGTTTCCTCCCCACGGAGGCCGCCGCGGCCAGGCTGCGGTCTGTGTGCACCAGTAGCCCGCGGGGACCGCACACATCATACCGCGTCGCCTGGCCGTGCACGGCGCTGCTGCAGGTGGTCCGGCCGCACTGCTCAGCGTGTCCTCAGTGGCCCGCTGCCGGTCACCAGGACGACTGTTCTGGAATTCGGACTTACACTTGCCCTAGACGTCCCCTCGGGCCCTGTGTTCCCAGCCCCGTCCCAAGTCGAGGCCCTGGAGGTGGGACGGCCATGCCTCCCCGGTGGGGCCTGCCCCGTGTCCTGGAGGCGGCTTTTCCTTAACCCCGCCCCACATTACTGGGATTCAGAGACGGGGGAGAATGACTCCTTCGCCGGGAAGGGCCACACGAACCAGGTGTCCAGGATGACGGTGGACGAGTCGGGGCAGCTGGTGAGCTGCAGCATGGACGACACGGTGCGGTACACCAACCTCACGCTGCGGGACTACAGGTGAGGGCTGCCGGGGGCCGGGGCCACGGTGCACCCCGGAACGGGGGCCCTTTGCCCGCACTGCTTCTGGCTCTCAGTGGCACTTGGCCCTTCTCACTGCTCTCCCTCGACGACTCCTGTGGCCAGGCCCTCGGCTGGGGGCCGGGTGAGAGTCCAGGTGGCCCGTGTGGACGGTGACCTGTGTAGACTCTGCCTGGGAACCAGGCGGAACATCTCAGCCCAGATGCCCTCCTCGTTCTATTCCTCATCAGCCAAGGAAGGGGACAGAGAAGCTGGCCTTGCGGGCTGTTGGGAAGGCCTAAAGGCCCTCACAGCTCCCTGCACATGGGAGGTGCTCTGAGGAAGCGGCAGCGTGGTGTGGTTTTGCTCCGGTGCCTTGAACTGGCCGTCCTTGGCTCCGGGACATAATTGTTAACAACCTGTGGCTTCCTGTGCAGGGTGAGGAGGGGGAGAGCAGGGTCTGGTCGTGGAAGTACGGGCTGGGAACCTGCAGCTCCCACCCCCACCAAGGTGCCCCAGAACCGGTGTCCAGGCCCTGGCCGTCCTCTGTGCTGCTGCCCCGTGCTGCCCTGCATTAGCACGGCCCTTGCGAGAGCCTTCCCACTGCACGCAGAGCTGCGCCCTCGGCCTCACAGGAGAGAGACCCCGAGGCACAGCCACAGTCTGGTGACCTGAGCCGCAGGGACCCCACGCTTGGCCCGGTCACATGGGATTTTCCTTAGTTTACTATTTTCAAGAAGTTTTTTTGTGTGTGCAAGATTTTCCAGGGCATGTTTTCATGGCATTAGCCAAAAACAAAGACCTGATTCTCATCTGTGAAAGTATCTGCTTCCTCAGGAGAGTCACCCTGCTGAGCAGAGTGGCTGTGACTGTGGGAGCGGGAGGTGGGCTCAGTTCCTTCTGTACCCAGGGATCGCCAGGGTCTGTGGCCGGTGGACTCAGGACGAGAGTGGGATCGGGTCCGCCAGCCCCCGCGTGATTTCCAATCTCTTTCCCTGGGGCAGGGGGTCCTTTCTCACTGGTCCCGGGTTCTAGCACATGGCTCTCTCAGTGTGGCTGGAGTAGCTTCTCCGCTTCCTGACCCCTGAGCTGCTGTGGGTGTGCAGTGAGCGTGTGCCCAACACACACATCACGCCCCCGTGAGGTGGGCGTAACACGTTTTCCCTTGTCTCCACCAGCGGGCAGGGAGTCGTGAAGATGGACGTCCAACCCAAGTGCGTGGCTGTGGGCCCCGGAGGCTACGCTGTGGTCGTGTGCATCGGCCAGGTACGGTCCGCTTCAGTGTGGCGGGGAGGACTGGGCGGCAGAACGGAGCTGGCGGGGCGCGGCCTCTGACCTCCCCTGGCCTCCTGTTCGGCCGAGCTCTGATACGTGTCTGTCCAAGTTCCACGTGCACGCGTGTTCAGTCAGTCAGTCCTCTCCGGTAGACACGTCCTACCCGCTTTACAGACAAGGGGAAAGAGGCCCAGGGAGGGTCGGTTGCTTGCCCAGGGTCTGCGGCTGCCAGAGGGCCCGGCTGTCGGGCATTAGCCTCCCTGGGTGTCCGTCAGCCCGGGGGCGCCTGCCGGGCCACAGCCCTGAGTCTTGGAGCTGTGTGACTCCCCACATGTTCTGCCATCTCCAGGGCCGAAGCGTGTGCAGCACATTCATTAGGGACTTTATTTACTCTGAACGTCGAATTCCGGCTTTGCGACGTGTAGGCACTGGCAGGTTCTTCTGCCTTGGAAGCTGAGGTTCAGGACAGAGCTGTCCCCACAGGCAGTAAGCAGCTGAGCCAGGCTCAAGCCCCAGCTGGTCTGTCTGCTGGGCCCTCCGTTGGCCTGGTCACCCGGGCACCCAGCCCTGCCTGGGGACTCCGCCCTGCCCCCGCCCGAGGCGGAGGGAAGTGAGCCAGGTGCTGGCTGGGGCTGAGCTTCTGGCTGCCTTGCTGTGCGCCATCTGTCCTGCCCTCCCGGCTGCCGGGATGAGTCGTGCGCGGGGGGGGGGGCTGGTGGGGAGCAAAGAGCTTCTGTGGACCTGGGGCCCGGCTCTGCGGTCTGCTCGCCGGCGCCCACACCTGGGACACAGTTTTGGTCTGGAAGACGGGTGCCAGCGCTGCCTCCCCAGGTGTGGGAGCCGCTCACGGCACATGTAGGATGTTCACGTGCTGCGCGTCGGAGCTGCGACGGGGCTTGCTTTGGACCTCGGATGCCAGAACTTAGAATCCGGCGTGTCCGGGGTATTCCCGGTGCTGCTTTAGAGCCTTGCTCTTCTAAACGCTGTGTCCCTCGAACCTCACGAGAAGGCCGTTCAGCAGAGCCCCTTCACTGTGTGATGCGAGGAAGGAAAGGTCTGACGTCAGGACGTTTCCCGAGAAGTTGGTGCTCGTGGTGACGATGACAGCAGCCGATAGTTGTTATGACTGTGACTGGGAGCAGTTACGGTTCCCAGTGGCTGACGAGGGAGGAAGCACAACGCAGGGTCACAGGGCCCCCGCCCCCAGCAGCCAGCGGTCTGTCCCCGGCCTCGGTGCCCTGACTGCTGTCTGATTTTCAGATCGTCCTGCTCAAGGATCAGAAGAAGTGCTTCAGCATTGACAGCCCCGGCTACGAGCCCGAAGTGGTAGCGGTGCACCCCAGCGGTGACACAGTGGCTATCGGGGGCACGGTGAGTCTCCTGTCCCGCATGTCCTCTGACCCCGGCTGTCTGGGCGGTTTGGGGGTGACACGGGCTGCGTGAGTGCGGAGCTGTCCCGAGGCAGATCAGCAGGAAAGTGGTGGGAGACCAAGGGCCCGCGCAACGAGAGGGGGCTGGGCTGGGAGCACTCAGCAGGGGGGACCGCTGGGCCGTCAACCACGTGAGTGCTTGGGGCACACGTGACTTAGCGTGTTCAGAGAGGACCAGCGTGGAGGAGCTGGGCTGGCGGGTTGTAGGTAGGAGCATGACAGGAAGATTGCTGACACCTGAAAAGCGGCAGTAACCGGATGGGTCCAGGGTTTTCCTTCCGCGCTTACGCTGTCCTGCAGACTGTGGTGCTCCCGCCCCTCTAAACCGAAAGCCTCGGGGACCCAGTGGTCCCTGCCTGCCAGGCCAAGTCCTGAGTGCTTTACAGACCGGCTCCCTTTGTCCCATCTGGCCCTGGGGGGCTCAGGTGCCCTGATGAAGGAGTTCTGCAGCCGAGATGGCAGACTTCGCCCCCAGGGATGGAAGCCAGCGTTGGGCAGTGCCTGCCGGGTCACCTGCAGGTGCCTTCTGTGAAACCGCCTGCTCCCCAGCTGCTCGAGGACCCCAGGGGCCAGCTGCCCACAGAGAGGCCCGTGGCCGTTTGCGCAGAGCCGGCGTGAGGGCTGAGGAAAGGCTGGTCTGCGGGCAGGGCTTGGCCCAGTAGCTGGCCTGTGGGACGCATCAGCTCGGCACTGGCCACTCCACTTGCCCCCCCCAGGCAGTCCCACCTCCAGTCTCAGAAATGGTCCTTGCTGCCCCCGCCTCCAGCCTGGAGGAGGACCAGCCAGACAGGCCCCTGGGCGCTCTGACAGCAGGTCAGAGTGCCTGCCTGAGCGGGTGAGGGAGCCCCCCCACCACGGCCACAGGCTGTTCCTTCCCCCAGGGAGCCCGTGGGCACAGTGTCGAGCCACCACTGCCCAGACACGGAGAGCAGGGCTTGTCGGCCCTTGCACTGTCGCTCTTCCTCTGTGTTGCCATGGCTGTGAGACACGTGGACTTCGCTGGTTGTCCCAGACGAGTAAGGTGTGTCCCGTCTGTGTGGCTGCCCCTCCACGAGGCACTGCATCCCCGCCTGCCAAGCAGCCCAGCCAAGCCCCGGACACGGCAGCAGCCCCACTGCCTCCCACAGGGTTCCCGTTGGCCCTGCTCTCCTGCAGTGCTCTGCCCAGAACTGTCCCTGTAGGCCAGCACCCCCACAGTGCTGGCGGTCCCTTCTGGGCCTGTCACTCCTCCTTTCCCGAATACCTGCCCTCTGGCATGTTTTGAGAAACAGCCTTCCCTTTTCTAGGGAGGAGTTCACAGCCATGGTCCTGGGGCAGGAGGTCGGAGTCAGATGTGGGGTTTGAACCTGGTGTTCCCCCTTGCACGGCCATAGCACCATGTCCTGCTTACTAGACGTTTACCTTTTTTCCACTTAAGAAGGAGAGATGGTTATCTCGTCATCCCCTCAACTCCCACGTCAAGGTCTTGGCAGCTTTCCTCTTCCTGGTTGTCTGCCAGCCCCAGGCCTGTGAGTCTCCGTGATCACACAGGACACTCCTGTGTTTATACCAAGTTTCCCTGTTGTCCCCCACATACTGGTACTCTTGGTTTATTTTACTGACATGCGGGCAAGTGGCCGTCCCGTCGCGTCGTTAGCGCGGTGGTGGATATTGGTGCTGTGTCCCTCCTGTGACATCCTCTGTGTGCAGTCTGCGAGTGTGGCCGTTCCTTCCTGACAGTGCCTCCCTTGTGGGCAGTACTCACAGGACGCTGGAGCCCAGACTCCCACTGCGGTGTGCTCGTCACGTGATCTCAAGGACTTCTGCACTCACAGCCCCTGCAGGGGTTGTACATGGCCGCTCTCCTCTGTTGGAGGCAGAGCCAGGCTGTGTCGTGGACGGAGCTAGGAGACCTTAGATGATCTTTGCCACTCAGACAGCTCAGCTGTCCCCAGAGGGCAGGCTGGTCCTTGATCTTCCTCCTTCCAGGGCAGCCTCGGGCAGTCACAAGGACACCACCTGTCCTGGTTCCTTCTGTCTGTCCATCCGTGCCACCTTCACGGGTTCATTCCACCGTGTGTGGCACTTTTCAGGCCCTGGACAAGTCTCTGGGGGCATGAAATGGGGAGGTCCCTGGCCTGGAGGGCAGGTGCCCAAGATGTATCCGCCTACCTGGCTGGGCTCCCACAGTACGGGCAGAACTGCCAGCAGAGCTGTCCAGACACCCCTCAGAGGCTCTGGCTGAGGAGAGCTGGGTAGAGCCGGGCGCTTGGGCATCCCACGGGCATCCCAGGCTAGAGGACCCCTGGGCAGGTGATCAGCCCATGGGCTAAGTGGCAGCTGCCCTCTGGAAGAGCAGGCGCGCCTCCCTGTGAAGAGGTGCCTGGCTCACGACACGCGTGGGGAGCTCGCTAGGAGACGGCAGGTTGGACAGACGGGGCTTGGTGCTGGAAGGAACCTCCAGGGCGCTGGGAAGGGCAGTGTGGGTACAGAGCACAGGGGGCAGGCAGTGTGGCCAGGGGTGACAGAGCCAGACCAGGGGCCCTCACTGCCATGCAAACGTGTATAGATACTTCTCAGAGTTTGCCCTGTGAACAGCTGCGTTGGAACTTACTGGAGCGTTTAAGGAGAAAGGCAGAGTCCTGAACACCAGACACACAGAACCAGAATTGGGGGCAGCTAGCGTTCAGCATTTTAATTATGTTCCTGAGTAATGCTTGCCACTATGCCGAGCAGGCCGTGGGAGCTGCTGAAGGGTTTTAGGAGGGTATCGGGAGCGCGCGTGGACGCGCGCTCCTGCAGTGGTGCACATCTGGAAGTGACTCACTGGCCCTCTGTCCTCTTGCAGGACGGGAATGTCCGCTTGTACTCCATCCTAGGCACCACGCTGAAGGACGAGGGCAAGCTCCTGGAGGCCAAGGGCCCCGTGACCGATGTCGCGTATTCCCACGATGGCGCCTTCCTCGCCGTGTGCGACGCCAGCAAAGTGGTCACGGTCTTCAGTGTTGCTGACGGCTACTCGGTGAGTGGGCGGCCGGGGCGGCCCTGTCCCCGTGCTGGGCAGTGCGGATGGCGGGTGGGGGCCGTGGCCTCTCCCCCCTGTCATCAACCTGGCAGTCACTTGAGACTACGTGGCTTCCTTGCTCGCAGAGCTGAATGGTGTGAGACAAGGAGGTGCACCTGTCGTCCAGGAGCTCATGGTGGTGTGAGGTAGAACAGTCGCCGGAAAGTTAGGGCCCTGGGCTGCGTCAGGCTTGCTATGAAGACATGCTGATTGGTTCACCTGGGCTGCCCGGCTCAGTGACTTCCTGGCTGCTTCTCTGTCGAAGGGCTGAAACTAGATTTTCTTCTCGAGTCTCATTACCGTTGAGGTCTCGTGAAGATGAGCGTGGATCAGCCCGGCGCTGCCTCGCGTGTGGGGGCGCTGAGCCACGGGCTGGCGAGGGCGGGCCAGGGTGCAGAGGCACCAGGGCATGGGGGAAACAGCCGAGGGCCGACAGCGGTCCATTTGCCCCGGTTCACAGACCAGAGACAGCTTCACTAGGGGTGCGGTCACTTGCTGGGTACGGCCAGAGCAGGGGCACAGGATGATGGCGGGTCTTTGGTCCCGGCCGGCACCGCGCCAGCCCCCAGCACTTGGTTGGTTTTGGAATCCAGCAGAGGTGAACATTTACACCTAGGTTTTGCTATTAACGTCTCCCCGTGTTACGTTGTCCGTCCAGTGATCTTAATTCAGGTGCACTTGAATTACAGGGCTCTCCGCACTCCCTGTAAACACCTGCTTAGGCACTAACTAGCCTTGCGTCTCTTCGGTCTGTCTGATGCTCCAGTGTCCTTCTGACCAAACGCAGGTGTACGCTTGCACCTCCGCTGACGTAACCCCCACCTCCCCGGGGCTGTCCTTCTGCTCCCTCGCCACATTGCCCAGCTTCTGTGTGTATCCCATTGTAAGCGATTCCGTGTACACACCACAGTCTTATTGACGGCGTGCTAAGTAGACAGTTACAGGGAGGGATCAACACAGCACAGAACAGGCAAACTTGACAGTCATCATCAGGTCGACCTTTTCTGGGGATTAAGAAAATAGAATGCCTTGAAGAAAAAGCATTCGTACAGCATCAGGAAAGGGCCAGTCCTGCAGTGCGCAGGCTCCGTCCAGCCCCGGCCCAGCCTGCGGAGTAGCGAGGAGCCGGCAGGTGTGCGTGGGGAGAGGCCGGTGGCCTCCCTCTGCTGCCTGAGCTTGCTCTGAGCACCACCTGCCCGAGCCGGGGCCTCCTTGAGCCTTCGTGTTGGCGTTGCTCTGAGCCCTGGCTGGGCCGAGGGCTAGCACTTCAGGGTGGGTGCCGTGGCGGAGGCTGTCCGGGGTCCCAGGGGCACGGTGGCTACTGCCTGCTGCTGGGCCGCGCCCTCTGGGCCTCCTCACAGAGCAGTGGGCACCTCGGATTCCTGTGAGGCCTCCGTGTGGCGTGCCTGGCGGAGAGAGTACTGCGTCAGCGTTGGCCCTTAAGGGCAGGTGAGATGACACGCGCCCCTCTGGCCTGAACCCTGACCTACCACCTGTTTTCAACCCACGACTAGGAGAACAATGTATTTTACGGACACCACGCGAAGATCGTCTGCCTGGCCTGGTCACCAGACAACGAGCACTTCGCCTCCGGCGGCATGGACATGATGGTGTACGTCTGGACCCTGAGTGACCCCGAGACCAGGGTCAAGATCCAAGGTGACTCTCTGCTCCCACCTCGGCTCCCCAGGCAGCCCCAGAGAACCTGTCCCCAAGCCTGAGTGTCCCATCTGTGCTTCCGGGAAGTTACCCCAGAGAGGCATGGTGCTCATTCTGCCGGCCCCTGCTAGACACACAGAGGGATCAACGATGCACGAGTCCCAGCGTGAGAGTAGGTGGCCTCCATTCACCAGGCACATACCTTAGCACATGGGGGTCCCTCTTGACATCTCTTCTTAGCCCGTTGGGCTTCCATAAGAAAGTTCCACCGACTGGGCGGCTTATAAACCACAGAATTACTGCTCACTGCTCAGGAGGCTGAATTCCCGGATAGGGGGTCAGCATGGCTGGGGCGTGGGGGAGCTCTTCCGGGTCAGAGACTTTGTACTGGGCCTCGCGCAGGGGAAGGGCAGTGGGCCGTGGTTGTTTAATAAGCCACTGATCCCCTTCCTGCCCTCAGCTCTTCCACGGCCCTGCCTCTTGATACCACGGCCTTGGGGATTAGGTTTTCGGCATACAGTTTTGGGGGGCAGACACAAACATTCAGACCACAGCACTTTCCCTTCCACCACCCCACCCCCTAAATGAAACTGCTGACCAGGTTCTCTCTCTGCGATGGGCAGTGTTCAGTGGGAGGGTAACAGAGCCTCCTGTGGACCTCCCGTGTTTCTAGCAGCCCCGTTTAAAGAAAAAAAAAAAAGTGAAATTATTCTTAATAGTAAGCTTTATTTAGCCAAACGTATTTTTTCTACATGTGGCAATAGCTCGCTTCAAAGTCTGTAGTCACACGTGGCTCATGGACCCGGGAGGGACCATGTCTGTCCAGGGTAGATCTGAAATTCTCCTGTCTCAGTGTCACCCGCAGCCAGATGGGAGGGCCGGTAGAAGGCGGCACAGAACAGATTGCCGGGGTCCCCTGCTCTGTGGGTTTGTAGTACGACCCTCTGGGTCTGGAGGGCAGAGGCAGGAGAGAGAGGACTGTGTTCACCCCTGGTGCAGCTCTCACAGAGGGGGACCCGAGAGGCTCGGCCCGTGTCTCTCAGGGTATTCTGGTCACCGGTCCACCAGAGGTTTCTCGGCCTTTATTATTGTCCATCCCCCCCCCCCCGCCCATTTATTACCACAGATACACCAGGGGGCTGTTCCTGTGTATCCTGTATTGTTGCTTTAGGCATAAAGAGAAACCGACTTTGCACCCGCTTGGGGGAGGAACAGTTGTGTCTCCAGGGGACATTGGTTGTCAGGACAGGACCATGTCTGGGAGGGGCGGCAGGGATGCTGGCTTGAGAACGCCTGCCCCCACCGTCCACCTTCCAGACGCTCAGGCTTCCGTGAAGAGGGATGGGGTCTGATGAACTGCGGTCCACGGTCAGGTTCTCGGCCCCTTGTGGCTGTTGGCACGCTTGTCCCCTGCGCCTCGTCCGAGGGGCTGGGGAGCCGAGCCGCGGGCTCCCCTCAGCGCCTTCTTCCCCCGCAGATGCTCACCGGCTCCACCACGTCAGCAGCCTGGCCTGGCTGGACGAGCACACGCTGGTCACCACCTCCCACGACGCCTCTGTCAAAGAGTGGACAATCACCTACTGAGGGGCCCCCTCCTTTGGACGGACCGAATCAGGGACTAGAGCTTAACCGCAGCAGAACACGTCGTTTCTCTACACATTTCTGTCCTGCGCCCCCACGCCCCGCCCCGCTCAGCAGAGAGGGCCCTAGCGCGAGTGCCCTCGTCTCTGCAGGGTGTCCTATCTGTACACGTCCTTCTGAAAGCTTTAGACAGTAACAGTTTGCACATGAGAAATAAAGCAAGCACTTAAACAACGTGTGGAGCGTAACTCACACCCACCACCCACCCCAGCCCGAGTGCAGAACATTCCAGAGGCAGAGCCTCGAAAGCACACAGATCCGCCCCCGCGGCTCTTGCCATCTGTCAGGGGAGGCTGCGGTTGTGGGCCGGCCCCCACCCCCCCACCCCCGCGGATCCCCTCCCCGCAGACCCCGTCCCTGCAGCGCGCCCTCTGCTGGCGGGACGAGGGGCCCCGCGGCGGCTCAGCAAAGCCGGAGCTCTGCGCAGCAGGTGCCGCTCGGGCCGGAGCTCGCCGGGCTGTGTGGCCGCCTCCACGGCAGATGGGGTGCGCTCACGTGAACCTTGTATTCACTGTCTGTTTTTGTGCTTGGTTTTAAGAATGGAATTGTGGGAATTTTTTTTCTTTTTAATGTATCTTAACTGTTGCCTGTCGGTGTTTACAGGCCAGCGCGCCGAGGGCGCCGCCGCCTCCGGGTGTTCAGAGCCCGACGAGCCAGACCCAGGTGTCTCGGCCACCGTGTTGCTCCTGCTTTGATGTGTTTGTCTTTCTTTCCCCCTTCTGCCCCCAAGAGCAAAGGTTAATTTAAAGGCAGAGGTGACGTCACTGTAAACTAACCTGTCATGGTTTTCACTTTTTTTTTTTTCAGTGCAGAAATTAAAAGTAAGTATAAAGCACGGTGATTTGTAGTTTTTTTGTGTGTGTGTTGGAATTACTGGTCAGTGTTGGCTGAGAGCAATCGCTCCCTTTGCACTTGTGAAAACACTTTGAGCGCTTTAAGAGATAAGACGAAGAAGTGATTAAATGTCTTTCTCTTCACTGTGGATGGCTGATTTTGTGTGGTGGGGGGCCGTGGGGGTGGGGGCACGGAAACCTGTGCGGGAACCTTGTAGCTTCTCCCCGGCCTGCAGCCTCAGAGGGAGACAGTTCAGGAACCCAGATTGCCGGATCCACCCAGTTTGGGGAGAGAAGCCCCAGGGAAGGGGCTGGGACTTGGCAATGGCCATCCCAACTACCAGATTGCTGTGCTACCTGGGCCACCTCACCTCCCTTCTCTGGGCCTAAATTTATTTGTAAACTGAAAACATTGGACCAGAGGATCCCTAGGTTCCACCTGATTGCAAGTTCTGGGGCAGTCCATGATCTTTCCAGTACTGCCTTCAAAAATAAGGAACAGTATGCATTTGGACCTTGAAAAACACTTAATTTTCAAACATTCCTATTAATCGTGAAAGATGATCTCGGCTAGAAAGACGTCTTCTAAATTTGCGGTCCCAGTAAAAACACATTTTCTCCCGCCTGGTTTCATCATACTGCTTCCACAGGTCATGTATGAAAACGGACCTAAGAAAGGACGAGAATTAAATGTTACCCTGTAATACCTGAAGCTGGGGTCGCCGCAGAACAGAGCCTGCAAATGTGCTTCCTGCCTGTGTGTGTGGACTGGGGACAAACCACGGCTCATTTCCCATCCGTGGGGGAAACGGCAAATGATGCGCTCGACGGTGACGACTGAGTTGGTTACCAATCCGAAAAAAGATTGCTTACTTGTCCTTACACCAAACTAAATTAAAAGTGGTCCAAGTTTTTAATTTTAAACAATGGAATATAAATAATGCTAGAAGAAAACTTTGGGGACTTTGTGTCCCCTCAGACCTGAGTGTTTCTAAGAATGACAAAAACTATAAGGTATAAAAGATGGATACATTTGACTAAAGGTGTATTGAAGCAGGAAAAAACCCACAGTAAATCCGTTGTTAAAACATGGCTTTTCTACACATCCCAGGCCAAACGATGTGTATGTTTTGATGTTCAGCATAATTTTCCTTGAGCACATGGGATTTTTCAAATGGAAATTTGTCCATACGTGGGACAGTTTTCAAAATCTATGCTAGAAAACAAAGTGATAGAATAATGCATATAAAGTGACCACATACATGGAAAAAGACCACAGGCTTGAATCTTTCAAACCAAGCCTTTAAAGGTGAGAAGGGCCATAACTCCTCCCTCAACTCCACTCCTCACTAGAGGATTTTTTAAAGAAGAGTTGATCCAAGACCCTTAACTCGAGGAGGAGACCTTCCTACTGCGCCCTGTGACTAAGGGAAAGTGGGGGACACCTGCAGACAGAGGCAACAGTTAAGGGCTGTGTGTAGCCCCCTCTGCTCCTATCCCTGACTTGGGAGGTCACATATTCCAGAAAGGCTTGGCCACGGATATAGGGCCACCACACCTGCAGAACGTGGCATGAGCAACAGGTAAACCCCTACTCCATCCATCCACTAGGATTCCGTTGTTTGTTACCACAGCAGAGCCTATCCCAAGCTGACTTACCACAGAAACACAAGAATGGCCGCATACCAGGGCTGTTAGTGTCTACAACAGTAAGCATCAATTTCCACTTCTGTGAGATGGGGGTAATAATGACACGTCTCAGGGTCATGTAGGAATTATGTGAGATACTCCAAGTAAAGCCTAAGTCAGGGTTTGGCCCGCAGTAAATGCGATAAATGTGGGACATCATTGTCGATGCAGAAGGAAGTTTGCTAAAAGTAACATACAGTAGTTATCACTGAATTCGGAACACAGAGAAAGTTTCCATCTGATGGTTATATACGACAAATCGTGATCTGTGCCCCAGGAGGAGCATCTCGGGAAGAAAATCCGGGCAGGCTTCCTGGAGTAGGCGGTCTCTTGAAGCTGGGGAGGAGGGCTTCAGAAGGCCGAACAGGAATCAGGTTGTGACATCACCGAAAAATATCCAAGAGTATATCATCGAATGTCCTTGCTCGGATTCATTCATATGTCCATTCTATGGAGATAAACAAGTATAAACCTCACAGTCTTTAATACAAAAATCTTTCTTTTCCGTTTCAATTCTTGCATTAAGTCCTAGATTACTGTGACAATGCTGTTTTCTGTTGTCTATCATAATCCTGTCTAAAATCAGTAGTTAGCAGCTACTAGGAAACAGGAAACTGAGACGGGAAGTTGATTCATGGGTTTACTGTAAGCCGGGACTGCGAGGGGTGCAGGGCTCAGAAAACCTCAGGAGAGGACGAGGAAACAGCGTTGACATACAGCTTTCCCCGCAGTCCAAAGTACAGCGCGCCTGTGAAACTTGTCCTGAGCCAAAATGGCCCAAAGCAAAGCCGTTACCATTCATCTCCCCGGGAAATTTTGCAGCGTTCCCAGACCCCCCCCCCCCAATAAAACCTCTCTTGGGCTTTTCTGATACTTAGGACGCACCTTGCTAACGGATGCACCCAACAGGTGGAGGTGAAGCCCGGTTGCTCCCGCACAGTTCAGAGCTCGCGGCTCCAGGCAGAGACGCTGAGTGTAGTTCCCGCGGAAGGCGCTGGGGGCGCCACTCGCCGGCCAGGTGCGCACTGCCTCTGTTCAGGCTCCTCTCGCTGCAAAACCCACTCTGACCGCTATTTTTGCTTTTCACCATTTTTCATAAACGTGAAAATCCTCTTTGCATTTCTTTCAGTTCGTAAAAATGGGTACTAAAGTCGGTCTTTCGTAAAAGTGAAGGGGCATGACGCAGTTTGGAGCAGTGATGCCTTACCTGACCAGGTAAAGACCTTGTCACCCCAAAAGTGTTCTTGCTAGGGGGCTCATAATTTATTAATTTACCATCGATTCTTTATTTCTTAATTTATTATTTTAATAATTAAAATCAATACTTTCAGTTATTAATATTGATATAAATCAATAGTTAACAATTCTTAGTAATTGAATAATTGATTAATAATTGATTCTTAATAACTAATTTTAAAAGGAAAAAAGAACTTTGGAAAACAACTGACCCCAACAAGTCCCGAGACTTTAGAAATCCCATGTCAAGAAGAGGGTTACAGATGAAAAAACTTTATTTTGCCTGAGCCAGACTAGCTCCAGTGACCCTACATTGGGTCTTTTAATTTGGATTCTGCGGCATTTTGTAATTGTGTATCTGATCTGGTACCTTCCACACCCTAATTAAAAAAAAAAAAAAAAAGGAAGATGACAGCCCTCTTGCCAGCCAGACTAGCGCTTCACAGGTAGATGGCAATCGTGTTTCGGGGGGAGAGGGGAGACGAATCCATTCATATCACAGAGTGGAAGCTCTTCACAGCCTGGTGAGTGAGTCAGCGCTCTCTGTCCCTTTTTCAGGTGTGGGGAGTAGAACTGGGGGGCAGCTGGTTTGCAGGAACTTAGGACACAGAGTGACAGAGCTGGCAGCCAGACAGGCCTGAGAGGGCAGGTCCCACTGCCCACTGGTTCTAGGGCAGAACAGACTGTGGGGGCCGCAGTGAGCAACGGGAAGAGACCTCGGGACCTGCCTGGAGGCTTGGCCGAGCCAAGGAGGCCGCCGTTGGACACATTCAGCTTGAAGCCAGCAGCAATATAAATAGTCGTGCCTTTCCAGGACCCACCTGTGCATCAAATGCTGATCAGAAGAACAGCCGTTGGTCCTGGATCTGCCTCTCCCCTCCCGAGGGATCTGGGACAAGCTGAGTGTCCACGCTGAGCCTCCAGGTATAAAGTGGGCATGGTGAGGGGCAGGGAAGCCAGATTTGGGGTGACTTGTATTCATAGGGTGATTGAGGTACCAATGCAGGGAACTGTTGGAAAGAACTTAATCCAGGACGTGTATTCTTGTATCATAAGTAAATTAGCTTGAACGAGTACAGCTTTCACAGAAGATTGTGTTGTGTATCCCCCATCCCTCCCCCAAAAAGACTGTGAGAAATACTGGCTGGAGCCACCAGTGTGGCTACATGGAGGGCAACAGAAGCAGTCCACAGGTGGAGACTGCCTTTCTCACTGTCTTAGCTACAAGACGCGAACACATTTCTGGGTTTAGCTGGCTCGTGCATCCTACAGAGACACCACCGTTCACTTCCTGACACACAGATGTACCAATTTCTTGGCTTCTGCTGATATAACTTGTGAAATCTTCTCTGAGCGGTTCTTATCTGGGTCAATTTTTCAGTCTTGCTTTCAACCGGAGCAAGTTTGTCCCCAGCAGCTGTGGCTGCTGCCACTTCGCATCGAGCAACGTCCGCACCAGCCCCCGGCCGACCATGGGCCCACTTCGGGCTCTCTTGGCCCCGACACTAGTCACAGTTTGCACAGTACGCTTCTGGGTCGTGCTGGACCCGCCTGTCTGCCTCAGGAGGTATGCTGGTGTCCCTGGCCTCTACACGCTAGATGCTAGTAGCCCCCCCAATTCAGTTGTGGTGACCCCAAATATCTCTAGTGCACCAGTTCAGATAAGAGCGCTCCCCCTTTTTTTTTTAAAGATTTTATTTATTTGACACAGAGAGAGACAGCCAGCGAGAGAGGAAACACAGCAAGGGAGTGGGAGAGGAAGAAGCAGGCTCCCAGCGGAGCGGGGAGCCCGATGCAGGGCTCGATCCCAGGACCCTGGGATCACGCCCTGAGCCGAAGGCAGACGCTTAAGGACTGCGCCACCCAGGCGCCCCGTGGAGCGCCCCTTTTCTATTTTGAAGGAGCTAGGGACTTTTATTTAGGAAGAAGAGCTTTGTGACCCCGCGATCCCAGCAGCTTCATTCTCTGAGAGCATGAATGATATATTTGACTTCTTCATTCATTCGTTCGATGTCCACTCAATTATTTACTCACTCGTGTATTCAACTAAATATTCATTGTTTTGTACCAGGCAACACATTCCACTTTGGGGATATACTGAGCTTTGAGGTAAGACGGACACTGTTCGTCCTGTTTTACTGGGTTTAGAGAAGTGGGGAAGAGCGTTTTGTCTACCAAAACAAGCAGAGGACACTCAGGGAGCTGTGGGGCCCGAGGGAGGGACATGGGGCCCAGCCGGGTGGGTGCGGGGGCTGGGGGTCCCTGTGCGCAGCCTGGCTCCTTTAACCCCCGCCTCTCCGGCCCGTGCCTGCCTCCGGTGGAAGCCCCTTCTCGCATCTCTGGGAGCGAGCTGCCTGCGGCCCTGGGTGTAGTGCGCAGCGGAGAACAGCAGAGAGCAGCTTGAGATCGGAGCTCCGAGGCTGAGCCAACCTGCTGAGATCCCTGGAATCTGGAAGAAAACTGGCTCCTGGCAGAGAGACCGGGGAAGCAGCCAACAGGACAGGCAGGCCCTCCTTCCCTCACCTCTGCCCGGCTGCCAGCGCGAAGCCCCTTTTCCCGGCCTTCTGACCTCAGAGAAGTTGGCTGGGTCTGTGGTGAAACGGCCGGAGTTGGCTGAAAGCAATGGTTTTTCTGTAACTGGCCTTTGCTGTTAGACCTGCTGGGCACAGCAGGAGAAATGCCGTCTCGCTTGCTTCCGGCAACCCCCCTCCGGCGTTAAGAGCATGGGGGGACATGGCTTTGCAAGTATTTTCAGGTGATTGGAAGGAACGGTCGCTCCCCATACGGACAACCCAAGGTCCCAAGCAGATCCCTCTTTTCTAGCAAATAATAGGACATTACTCTAACTCATGGTTGGGGTGAGAGAGGGCTTGGTTGATGGGGCACAGGGACCTGGATTCCCACCTTCCCACCCCCATCAAAGCTTCCCTGTTCTTAGCTTCTTTCTGTTGGGCAAAAGTAGTGGATTGCAAAGATTTCTTCCAAAGAGGTGCTAAGGGATGGTATAAATTTAATTTCTCATCCCCCACCCCCACTTCCCCGAATCACTTAGCTGGCATCTCACTGGAAGCAAGCTCGTCCCCACCTGTACCCCAAGAAAGGATCAACTCAAGGGAATGTGTTTGCTCACATAATGGGGCTTTTAGCTAAGTAGGGCTTCTCAGCGTGTGGTCCAAGACCGCCTGCATCAGAACTCCTTATAAAAATATGGATTTCCAGCGTGGGGCAGCGTCTGCTGGAATTAGACACGTACCCACTCGGCAGCCCATCGACCCCACAGCCAAGTACGTGCAAGAGCACGCAAGAGAGGGGTGAGAACATCTGAGCAGTGCTCGTCAACAGAGCCTCAAGCTGAGTTCAGTCTGGATGCCCGTCCACAGGAGAGTGGGGGAACGCATTGTCGTTTGTCCGCATTCAGCAATAAAAGTGAACCAATTACCCTTCCGGGTAGCAACGTGGCGGTCCTCTTGCCAACATGCTGTGGGGCAGGAGAAACTAGACACAAAAGAGTGAGTCCACCATGGTTCCCTTTATACGAGATTTGAGAACAGACTCAGCTAATCCGTGTTGACAGACTAATGGCTACCTGGGGTGAGGGGAGGGGTTATTGCTTGGGAAAGGGCATTGGGAATGTTGGAACGGTTCTTCATCTGGATCTGAGTGGTGGTTAGACCGGTATATACCTATGGGAAAAAGCGTGTAGATGCAGGTATATATGCTGGTGTGTTACCCACACATAGCACGCCGTGTGTATACTAGGGTAGGTCCGTCCTACACAGGCAGAAGTGTGCATTTAGCTCTGTGCTTACGCTCTACAAACTTCACTATGTGTTTCATACACGCGCACACACACACGCTTCCCAGCCTGATTCTGCCGAAATCAGAATCTCTCAGTATGGAGCCTGGGAATCTGCATTTTGAATATTGGCTGGTGCTGACGCGGAGCAGAGGCTGACAACCAGCACGGCGGACTGCGTGTCCTGCGAGAGAGGTGGTTCTGTCATTTCCACAAATCACACCAGACCCCGTTTCCCGCCTGAGTGAGAGCATTATGAGATTTTCGTGAGTCGGTCATTCGGGAATAAGATTGGCACGAGACTTCTCACCTGAAGATTGTGCACTGGGATCCTGGGAACAAGATGGTCACAGTCTCCCCCCAAGACAGAAGCCACACTCTCATGGAAATAAAGACAGGAAACTCCTGTCCACTCTTTCTTAAAAATGAAGAATTAAAACCAACTGTGTCTATCCTTCTCTTAGTGGGTAAGTACGTATTTTAAACTTATAATCAGTCTGTAGATGATTTGGGGTTCTCCCCTTTTCTCTCCACGTGCCATGTAATCCCCATGCTCAGCGTTATGAACAAGAGGAGGCAGGTAGGGCTGTCTTGTTGATGTAATCTCACTGGATCCTTACAACAATTCTATGAGCAAACCTGAAATTCAAAACAGTTAATCAACTCGGCAAAACTTCACAGCAAATAGGTAGAGTTGCTGGGATTTCAGCCCGATGTGTCCAACTCCACTAGAAAGCACCGCTGCTTTGTTGGGAAGGGTCGACTGCAGGATTCTAGGGTTGCTTTTGTTTGTCTTAACTTAGACCCATAAGAATTTATCTTTGTCATTAAAGGCTATAAGTAAACATTCCCTTAGATATCTGCATCCTATCCAGCAAGTGGATGGATATGCCATAATGTATTTCGTGATTCCCCTAATATTTACTCTGTTTCCATTTTTGTCAGTGCAGCTGTCTTGATGGATGTATTTTAACATCAACCACTGTATTTACCATTCTTGCTTGGGACAGATGATCACAAATGGAATAAACTAGAACAAAGACTACACACATCTGTAAGATGTAGGAACAATTTTGCCAAACTGCTCTGCAGAAACATTCTTTTAGTGTGCGTTCCTCTTAACAGTGAGGGAACGCCTGTCTCCTTCCATCGCTTGCCAACTTCAGGTACCATAATGCCAACTTTGCCAATATGGCGCTGCAATTCCATTTACGCCAGCGAGGTCGATCATTTCTAAGATACTTATTATTTTGGCTTTTCCTTATATGACTCTCCTGGTCTTTGGAGTGTCAGTGTAAGCTTTTGGTATATCTCAAGAAGTTGATACTGTTTCATACTCATTGTAAGTGTTTCAGGGAATATTCTTTGTCTTCTAACTTTGTTTACGTTGCTTTCTGGTAAAATGAGTTAAATCTTTATGCAGTCAGATTTATCAATAAATTTCATCATGATTTTTTATTGCTTTTAAGCTAAAGCACTCCTGGGAAATCTGTGACCAAATCGGAGGAAGATGTTCTTTTGTATTGTGTTCTACCAATCGATCAGGAGTGTACGTGTGTGTGTGTGCGTGCGTGCACACACACACAAGCATGCTGGGAGGTTAGGATCCATTTCATATTTGTTAAATAAATAAGTGAATATAAATATTTAAAAAGTTGCTAATTTATTGAGAATTCCCTTTTTAAAAAACCAGTGTTCGTGATGTTACCTTTAATTTATATTAAATTATTCAGCATGGTAGGATCCATTCCTGGTATATTTATTCTGTTTCATTTCACAACACATTCTTGCAGCAGGATTACATGAGCTTTACAATATCTTCTTTTTTTTTTTTTTAAAGATTTTATTTATTTATTCGACAGAGAGAGAGACAGCCAGCGAGAGAGGGAACACAAGCAGGGGGAGTGGGAGAGGAAGAAGCAGACTCCCATCGGAGGAGCCTGATGTGGGGCTCGATCCCAGAACGCTGGCATCACGCCCCAAGCCGAAGGCAGACACTTAACGACTGAGCCACCCAGGCGCCCCCCTGAGCCACCCAGGCGCCCCTACGATATCTTCTAATATCTAATAAAAGGATCTATTTTATTATTTTTCTTTTTCAAGATATTTTGTCATTACTTTCTATCTTTCTATGTATTCTTCAGGATCAATTTCAAAGTTACTTTGTCAAGTTAAAAATTACCTCATTGGGGGCGCCTGGGTGGCACAGCGGTTAAGCGTCTGCCTTTGGCTCAGGGCGTGATCCCGGCGTTGTGGGATCGAGTCCCGCATCAGGCTCCTCCGCTGTGAGCCTGCTTCTTCCTCTCCCACTCCCACTGCTTGTGTTCCCTCTCTCGCTGGCTGTCTCTATCTCTGTCAAATAAATAAATAAATAAATAAATCTTAAAAAAAAAATTACCTCATTGACCATGTCTTTATTATTATTATGGAGTTAGGTGTGTGCTTGCCAAACACATCCTATTTAGCGGTACTTACACTGATGGTAAATCTACGAAGAAAAGCATAAGAATGATCAAAACGAAAATCAGGATAGTACTTGCTTCCGGGGAGGAGGAAGTGAAGTGGTAGGAAAGGCACACGGGGCCTGTGAACCGTTGGTAATATTCCACGGCTTCCCTTGGGCGGTGGCACATTTGTTATCTATTGGTAATAAGATTATTTCCCTAAATTTAGCAGCTTAAAAATATATATGTCTGTTACCTCATGATTTCTGTAGGCCTGGAGTCTGGGCACAGCCTAGCTGTGTTCTCTCCTGGGCTATAATCGAGGTGTCAGTTGGGGCTGTGGTCTCATCTGAGGCTCTGCCAAAGAAGGATCTGCTCCCTAGCTCACGCGATTGTTGACAACGCCCGGTTTCCTGCAGGATGCTGGGCTGAGGGCCTCAGTGTCTTGCGGGCTGTGGACTAAAGGCAGCCCCCAGTTCTCGGCCGTGTGGCCAGCTCAGAAAGGCAGCTCACAACACAGCAAGTCATAGATGTGACCATCTTCTGTGACATAATCACACACACGCAGTCGCACACACTCCCTCACGTTTGTTATATTCTCTAGGTCTAGAAGCAGGTCACGGGTTCTACCCACACTCGAGGGGAAGGATCACACAGCACGTGAAAGCCAGATCATGGGGCCTCCTTAAGAGTCTGTCCACCCTAGATGGTTACATGGGTATTCACTTGTTTGTTAAACTCGTGTGTGTGTGTGTGTGTGTGTGTGATATTTCTAAACCTATGATATGTTTCACAATTTAAGACTTTTAAAACTGTAAAGCAATTTTTTTACAGTAAATTAGTTTGGATCTGAGTGTGTCCAGGAAGAGCCAAGCAAAAAGAGTCTCAAGGCCACAGGTGACCAAATCCGAAACGAAGTCTAGAAGTGACTCAAGTGCTCGGGAGAGCTGACTCTTTTCTTCAGAGATACCGGGAGTTGCTGTGAACTCAGAAGGCACTCTATTGTACTTGGAAAATTTTGAATTTTTTCAAAATTATTTCGGTGCCTAATTTTTACTTGAAAAAAAAAGAAAATTGTTTTAACCTAAAACCGATTTGAAAAGAATCAACATCTGTACACTAGCTACCATGTGCACAGGCCATCTCTCCAAAGGTCGAATCTTCTGGAATATCCTTCAGTAAAGGTTGGTGGTTGTATTCATTAACCTACCTCGCCTCTCTTGCTAAATTTATTCCCAAGTATTTCATGGTTCTTGTTGCTGTCACGAAGGGATCTCTGTTTTTAAGTATGACTGCTGCTTCCTGTTGTTGTTCTCCAGGAACACGACTGAATTTTGGACATGCACCAAAATTTTTGTTAAATGACTTTGGTTTTTGTTTTTTTTAAACAAAAGTCTTTGTTAAATAACTAACGACTCTGCTCCCATACTAATTTTAATTTCTGTTTTCTTAGGTTCTCTAGGCATGTGATGGGGACTTCCAGGGACTCTGGCATGTGTTGCCTCCTCTTTTTCGGTGGCTGTAATCTTGATTTATGTCTCCTGGAAGGAAAGTTCTTAAAAAACATTAACCTTCAAAGTCAGATAAATCCAGACTGTTAGCAGCATACTTGGGCAAGCCACTTAAACTCTCTGTGCCTCAGTTTCCTCTTTGGTAGCCTGGGCCCATCACAGACTCTTCCTCATTGGGTAATTGTGAGGATAAGATAATGCCTACTTTTAGCACAGTGCCTGTCTCAAAGCTCAGCACATGTTAGATAAAGCGTAATTGTTACTATATTTTAAGATGAACTTAAAGAAAAATGACAGAGAAGAGGCTCCCAGGTTGTTAGTACCACGCTGAGTGATGAGAGCAGGCATAAATTGATGTATGATAAATGCTCTGTTTCCTTTCCAAGCATCTTCTTAATTGACCAGCAGCCTCAGGGAAGTGTAATGGCCGTTCCACATCACATAAGTCACTTGGAGGGAAGTGGGACTCAAGCCCAGCCCGCCTCTCTGCAGAGCCTGTGCTCATCTTTGTTGGTCCATCCTGGGGGGAGCATCAGACATTCATTCTGCCCAGGGGCTCTCATCCTTGGCCGAACACCTGGAACATCTGAGGATTGCTAGCAATGCAACCACGCCTGGCTCGTCAATGGTGACTCTGACATTGCTATCTTTCCAAGGCTCCCTAGGTGATTGTAACGCCCAGGGTTGAGAACCACTGATGGCCCCAGTGTGGTCTCTATAACATTGACATTTCAGACAGTGATCATGGAAGTCTGGAAGTCTGGCCCCACATTCCAGATGAGTTCAAGTGCACCTCCCTTCCTTTGCCGTAAATTAATTCATCCTTGTTGTCTGTGATGATTGATTTCATGCACCAACTTAGCTGGGCCACAATGCCCGGATATGTGGTCAAACACTATTCTGGGTGTTTCCATGAAGGTGTTTTCTGGATGAGATTAACATTTAAATTAGTAGACCCTGAGTAAAGCAGATTGCCCTCTGCAATGCAGGTGGCTCTCATCTAATCAGTTGGTGGCTTTAAGAGGAAAAAGGCTGACCTCACCTCCTCTGAGCAAGAAGGAACTCTGCAGCAGAAAGCCTTTGGACTTGGCCTGCAACTCTTCTCTGGGTCTGCAGCCTGCTGGTCTGCCCTCCAGATTTTGGACTTGTGGCTCCACAGATGACATGAGCCAATTCCTTAATATATATATATATTCCTTATATATACTTGATATATATACATACATATTCCTTATATATACATGATATATATACATATATATCATGTCACTCCACAGATGACATGAGCCAATTCCTTTATACACACACACACACACATACACAACACTCTATTGATTCCGTTTTTCTGGAGAACTCCAACGAATCACTACCATAATGGAAATTGACCTCTCGTTCAACACAATCACAACTAAAGCACCCTCCTTTCATTTTTCTTTGGAAAACCACCACTAGAGAATGGGTGATACAGAGGCATGGATTTTCAGTCTAGGGGAGAATAACACAGACCCCTCCGTCCAACTGAAACAGAGGCACAAAGGTAGAAATACCCCTGGGGTGACTTTGTCCCTCGGGAGACATTCGGCAATGCCTGGAGACCTCTTTGTTGTTGTCACGAGGGGTGGGGGACGGGGGACGGGGATGGGGGTGCGAGGGTGCTACTGGCATAACGTGGGCTGGGGGCCCGGGATGAACAAAACATCCTGGCGCGCACAGAATGATCATTAAATGCAATCGTGCCCAGGTTGCGAAACCCGGGTTAGGATGGGGAAGTAGTTAGTCGTTGAGGAAATTAACTTCTCACCCCGTGAAAGGAGGGGGTTGCTGTCAAATCAGGAAGGAGCTCTGAAGAGGCCACAGGAATCTGACAGGCGGACTGGACAAACAGGCGGGGCCGATATCACCGAAAGGCCAAGCGGCTTCAGGGAAATTCTTGCGAGACCAGCCCGAGCGTGGCGGGAGGACTGGGAGTCCAGCCAGTGGGACCTCGCAGGCATGATATGGCTCGAATTAGGCTCCTAAGCGGCCAAGAGCTCGGAAGCTCTCCCAGAGAAGCCAGGACTGAACACGAGACCAGAGGCGGTGAGTAGCTGTCTTGCGTTTTGTGGCTCTGCTGTGTGTCGTTGTGTTAAGTATCAGGGGCCCGGTGGGCAGAGCTAGGCAGCCAGAGTTCTGGGCTTCTCTCTCTCTGCACACGGCTTCACATCCTCACTTCAGTTCCCTCGTCTGTAAAAGGGGGATAGGAAACACCGAAGGTGGTCGCTGAAGCCGGAAGGACGATAGGGTGACGGGACTGAGAAAGTCAGCACCCCAGGGGATGTTTCCAGGATGGCGTTAAAAACACAGAAAAACAAGAAGGCAGGGCCGCATTGAGGTGAATGGCACCCAGCACGCCCGTGACCAAAGGCACAGAAGCAGGTCAGACACGCAGGTCAGAGGGCACGTGGATATCCGGGGAAGCCTTCCGATTTACCGCGAGCTCCATATGCGGTAAGTGCCACGTGCTGCCTGTCGTCCAGCTCGAGACTCCGCTGCAACAGAAGAGGAGCTGGAGGGAGAGGCAGGGTTGCCCTGCTCCATCAGACACGGGGCAGAGCTGGGGCGCCCCTAGGCACCGCATCCTAGGACACAGCCGGGGGAACGACAGGGACCGGTTGGTAGAGGAATGTAAGACCCTATTGACTCACGTATTCGTGTTGCATCCAGCAAATAGCAGGGCTGCGTCTCCCATCGCTGCTGCAACCAATTCCCACAAACTCAGTGGCTTAACCTGCACACACTTCTATTCTACATTTCCAGAAATGTCTGACATGGGTGCCTTCAGGCTAAAATTAAGGTGTTAGCAGGGCCACGGTCCATTCTGGGGCTCTCAGAGAGTGCATTCCCTTGCTGCTCATAGCTGCCTGAGGCTGCCCCTGTCCCTGGGCTCATGGCCCCTCCTCCATCTTCTAGGGGGTTCAGAGGGGGGCACACTCCTTCCCAGCTCACATCTCTCTGACTCTCTCTTCTGCTTCCCTCTTCCACTTTTAAGGACTTTTGTGATTGCCTCGGGCTCACCTGGATAATCCTAGATAATCTTCCTATATTAGGACCAGTATATTAGCAACTTTAATTCTGTCTGCGACCTTGATTCCCCCGTGCCATGTAGCCTAACACCGCCACAGATTCCGGGGATGCCTGAGTGGAATCACGGGTGGGGAGAGAATCGTCCTGCCCCCCACCAGTTCCCAGGCTGACCGAAGCATACCTGGGGCAAATCAGAGGCGGTCTCTTCTCTGGTGGGGGTTGTGCATCCTCAAGAGGAGACGGGTATAGAGAAGTAGTAACCCAGTCCGAGTACTAATAAATGGTAGAGAACACACAGTGTGGCCCAGGGATGGAGAGCTATGGTGCACCGTGTGACAGTTTCAGCCGCATGGTCACAGGGAGCCTCTGAAAAGGTAACCTCTGAGCAGAGAACTGACTGTGGAGGAGGAAAGCCCAGTCTGAGGCTGAGTTCCAGGCAGAGGAAAAAGCAAGTACAATGGCCCTGAGGCACGTTTAGGGGATTGGGGAGAGCCAGCTGTGTCGCTGGAGCAAGGTGACAAGGGGAAGAGAGGAGGGAGACGAGGCTGATGACAGAGGCAGGGGTCCGATCATCCGATCATTGTTGGCCAAATGGTTTGGGTTGAATTCTAAGGAAAATGGAAACGACTGGAGGGTTTTGGGAAGGGTAACAGCACGCTCTGACTGACGTTGAAAACGCTCAGGCTTGGGGCGCCTGGCTGGCTCAGCAGAGCATGTGAATCTCGATCTCAGTGTCGTGAGTTCAAGCCCCACATTGGGAGTAGAGCCTAGTTGAAAACAGGTGGTCTCAAAACCCTGTATCGAAAATCTCACTAGAGCATAAAGATATCAGTAGAGAGAACATACAGAGCTCGATAAATGTATTTTTAAAATAATGATAAATAGGAGGGCTTGGGTGACTGAGTCGGTTAAGCATCTGACTTTTGGTTTCAGCTCGGGTCACGACCTCAGGGTCCTGGGATCGAGCCCTGTGATTGGCTCCATGCTCCACGCGGGGGCTGCTTGAGTTTCTCTCTCCCTCTCCCTCTGCCCCTCTCCACCCCTGTGCATGAAAACTCTCTCTCAAATAAATAAATAAATCTTTAAAAAAAATAATAATAAATGCAACACTCAGTCTTATTACTGAGTGCCCACGGATTGCAGGGGAGACAGGGCGAGGCAGGGAGAGCAGGGCAGAGACACTGCAGGGGTGCAGGAGAAGGTGGGGATGGCTGACCCAGCATGGAGTGAGCAGAACGGGCAGGGGTGGGGTCAGTCCTACCACTGGAGCCCACAGGACAGGTTATGTCGGGCGAGAGGAGCAGTGAGGGAACGAGGAGCGTTAGATTCTTGGCTTGAGCCCCCGTGTGTGTTGACTGAGACCGAGCGAGCATGGGCCTGCACATGGAAAACTAGTGGCTTCTCTTTGGCCACCGGGCTCTTCAAGGGAAGGGGTAGTGAGCTCAGACAAGAGGTCCTTTGGGTCAGGGATACCGGAGCTCTCTCTTCAACGTGTGAGTGCCTGTCACTGGGAGCAGAGGTAGCCTCGATCCTCTGTGCCCTTAATGCCGAACACAAAGCCCAGGGAAGGCAGGTAGACAGGCAGATTTCAGCTCGCCTGGACATCTCAGGGTGGAAGTGGCAGGAGCCGCGGGGTCCAAGGAAGGAGCAGCAGCCTTGACTCTGCTGTCACTGTGGGACAAGTGATAGCAAGTCTTTGTGATTCCATTTCAATATTTGTTAAAGAGCAGAAGTAACACTACCATCGTGCTAACGATCACAGCAGACATTCATAGCATGCCCTTCCCGAGCCCCAGGCACTGTTCTCACACCTATCCCTGTAATAACACACTTGCCACTCACGGCAGCCTGATGACACATGTGCCACCGTCATTGCCACACGCGATAGGGAGGAGGCTCAGGGAGGGTGAGGGACCAAGGGCACGCGGCAAGCATGGGGAGCAGTCGTCATACCTTGTACCGTGTCTACAGGACGCACGGTGGAATGTGCGCCTCCTTCATCTCGACCATCAGACATGTCGACCGAAACGCGGTGTGTATGATTATGAACGTTTTGGGATGGCACAATGCTGTGTTTCAGCATCAAAATTCAACAGTCTCAAAGTCTGAAATCATGGATAGAAACCAGCATGTCGGTGTAAAACGTGGATCGATGGCAAGGCCGTTCCGCATTTCGATTTCACATTCCACGTCTGGAATGTTCCGTTCCATGCGGGGGTCCCTCTGTTGAGAGGCATCCTGACAAGCTGAAATCTCGGTGATCTGACGAATGAGGCCACATCAAAACAGGATGTCTGCTGCATGCAAGGACACCAGGGACAAATTCATGGATGACAGATGGCAACAAAGTATTTGTCAGATCTGAAATTGACGTGTGACTATAGTCGACCCTTGGACCACGTGGCGGTTGGGGCGCTGACTCCTCTGCCCAGTTGAGTATCCGTGTATAGCTTTTGACTCCCTGCAAAGTTAACTAACAGCCCACTGGGGACGGAAGCCTGAGGATAACATGAATAGTTGATTGACCCATATTTCGTATGTTAGAGGTATTACATCCTGGCTCCTGTGATGGAGTGAACTGGGGAAATGTTCCTAAGAAATTCAGAAGGAAGAGAAACTGTGTTTGCAGGATTGTAAGCATGGACTCGCACAGATCAAACCTGCGTCCTCGGAGGGTCAGCTGTATCCCTACGATGCACAAAGGACTTCTGGAAATTCCCAAGAAAGACAGCAATGACAATGGAGGAAGAGTGAAGGATAATAACAGGCAAATCACAGACACAGCAACAGAAAGCCTGACCGATCCTTTGAAGAATTTCCACTGAAGCTAATTCTCAGAGGCTTGAAGATGAAACCAGCGCCCCTGTTGGACTGGTCACACTGGGAGACTGGGTGATGCACTGCTGGGTGCAGGCCCGCGTGTGTGAGGACCAGAAGCTCTGCGGTTTGGGACCATGATGTCTCCGCAGGCGATGCTCAGTGTTGGTGGGGCTGTGGGCACGGACACGGAGCTCACTGGTGGGGATGTGGCTGGGGCAAACTCTCTCGAATTAGATCAACTCATTATTATCTAGAGCCCAATAATCCGGGCCAGACAAACCCACCGGGCCCACAAGGGGACAGCGAGGAGCACATTTGCTGCTGTGTGGCCTAGAGCTAAAGGCCGGCTGGGTCTCCATCCCGCGGTCCAGTGCAGCTGGACGTTCTCTCCCATTTTACAGATGAACAAACAGAAGCTCAGGGAAGTAGAGTAACTCGACCAAGGTCACACTGCTCATAAAGGGCAAGGCTGAGACTCTCATTCCAGTTCCTAAGTCAGTATATTTGCCCACCTGACCCCCGCTCTCATGACAGGAAAGAAGAGGTGGGATTAACGAGAAGCCCTCTTTCCCGGCACTCTCACAGCTCCTTCCATGTTGTATTCCTTCGCTTGTTCCAGAGAAAAGCAGGAGAGAAAAGATAGGATTACAGAAAAAAAGAGGTCTGGAAGGAGTGAGGGTGGAGGAGTCAATTTGACCTCCTAGAATTCTGTCTTCAGTTAAGATTCTTACCCGACCCCCGATGCTGTTTTGCATAATAAAAATTCCTAAAAGAAAACTGACAACGAACATATATTACACCAGTTGCCAGGCACCATTCTAAGGATTTTACGTCTGTGTCAGTAAATCCTCACCGCAACCCCGCAAAGCAGGAGCGATGTTTATCATCGCGCTTTACAGACGGGGAACAGAAACCAGAGAGGTTAGGTAACTTGCCCAAGGTCACACAGCTGCAGCATGAACCCAGGCTGTCTGAGTCTGGGCTCCGCACTTGCAGGAAGCGGAACTTAGCCTGGGAGGCCGTGCGGTGAGACAGGACCACTAGCCTGGATTGGCTCCCGCTCTGCTCCGGGCTAACTTCACTTTGGATGGATCACAGAATCACCCTTAGCCTTGGTTTTCTTGGCGTCAGGCACGGATAAAGAGGTGTTCCCTCCTACGGCTGCTATGAGATGTAACATCTGCAAGGTAATCTACAAATGATTGTCAGTCACGTGTCATTGTTGTGGGATTGCACACGTGTTCCCTAGAGGGATCAGTGCCAAGTGCCCCGGAAGGAGCGTGGGATGCTGTGTTCAGTGCGTGGGCCCTGCCCGTGCGGTGGCCAGAGCATCCCCGAGGAGCGGACGTGGCGGGGGGGTGGTGACTGCATTTAAGAGGGCAGTGAAGGAGGGGGGTGTTGGGACGCTGGGCCCTGGCAAAGAGACGAGGTGGGTTCAGCCTACGGACATGGGTCTGGGAAATCCAGCCAGGGTTGGCTCCGCATGCTTGAACGGGGGAGGGAAAGACATGGGGAGAGCCAGCCAACAGATCTGACTTAGAGTCTCTCCTCATTTTGGCCTGTGTGGGCTCTCAGACATGGGCTCTCGCTGGAGCCCTTGCAGGGCGCTCGGGGACGCAGGAAGATGAGCTCCTGGCATGCGGCAGTCGCTGGGAAAGCCCCGCCTTCCCTGTCCGTTGAGGGCCAGGAACACAGGGGCCGAGCTCAGCTGGCCTTGGCCCAAGTCTGCCCTCGTGACTCCAGACAACGGGCCTGATTCGCCTGCTTGGGTTTCCTGAGCTCCGCTTTACAAAAACAGGAAGGAAAACTGGTGATGTCCCTTGGCAAATCCCCCCCTGGCTTTCGTCTATGCAGTTAGTTCTTTTTTTTTCCCCCCAAGATTTTATGTATTTGAGAGAGAGAGTGAGAGAGAGAACAAGCAGGGGTGGGAGGAGAGGCAGAGGGAGAAGCATGCTCCCTCCCCACTGAGCAAGGAGCCCGATGTGGGGCTCAATCCCAGGACCCTGAGATCATGACCTGAGCCGAAGGCAGACGCTTCACTGACTGAGCCACCCAGGCATCCCGCAGTTAGTTCTTACAATAAAGACTTTTTTTTTTTTAACTTGACTCTCAGGAGATCAAGATGGGTTTTTTAATGAAATCTTAAAAATCAGAATTGGGAGAAAATAGCACCAGACAAAAGAGGGGAAGACGCTAAGATTTTATTTGTCTCCCTGTGCTCCCATCTCGCTCCACCACTAAAACCCAGCAGGGAATGGAGTGCGTTTTTCAGCAGACGCATGCCTCCGGCAGACCAACGTCACGACCGACCTTCTGGACGGAGCCCCTGTTCTCTAGAGCCCTTGCAACCTTTTCATAAGAAGTAGTCAGTCTTCCGTTTTTATATGTGAGCATTTAAATAGGTGAAACAGGGAAAGCAGGAGTGATTGTGAAGCATCGTGGGAGGGAGAGGTTGTCAGATGTTCACCAGATGGGCTGATGGGGTGAGTTCCCCTGGGTGCTCCCTGGGCCTCCGAGTGGACAATCTGCATGGAAGGAGTCGGGATACAATTTCCTGGCTGAGGAGCTTGGCTCCGCTCTCAGTACTGGTCCGGGATGCAAGTGCACTGCCGACGCTTTCCAGGCCACGGACCGGAGCAGACCCTTGCAGGAAGGTCATCTTAGTGTAGGCTCCTCACCTGGCCGATTGCCTCTCCTTCCTCTGCCCCTGGCGCTGCACTTACTAGGGCTATGTCTGACTTCACGAGCTGGCTTTGGAAACATGGGTATCAGTGCTGGGCTCTCATAGTGTGGTTGGTCCCGTCCGTACGCGAGCCTCTCAAGAACGCGCTCCAGGAACAGCTCAGCCAGCCTTTCGTTGCGCCTTAAGCACTAAGTCGCTGAGCTTTCGTTGGGCACTTCCTATGAGTCAGAAGCCATGCTGACTGTTGGGGCACAGCGGTGACAGGGACAGACACACAGTCCCTGTCTGGGGGGAGATGCAATCATCAGACGACAGACAGAATGATCATGAAGGGTGACAAGCACCAGGAAGGCCGCGAGCCAGGGGCTGGATGGAGAAGAAAGGCAGGGCGTGCGGGCAGTGCAGGGTGTCCCCCCAGCACAACAGGAAGCTGGCGATGGCCTACAGGAGGGCTGCTGAGAGCAGGTGGCAGCCAGGTGACAGAGGAGGTGATGCTGGGAGGCAGTTTGGATCGAGAACCGGTGAGCAGTACTGACGCACGATGAGGCTGAAAAGGAAACAGAGGAACCAGGATGCGGCTAGCTGCCCGAGGAGGCTGGGAGAGCTGCTCACTGAGATGTTGGGGCAACAGGGGACTCGGGGTGGGGGACGTTTGGGAGAGAACCTCGAGAGTCCGTGAGTCACGCAGGTGATAACGTCCGGTGCGAGATTGGATGTGTGGGTCCGGAGCTTAGAGAAGCGGCCTGAATCTGATGGAGCTGTCAGCCTACAGATGCCCTGGCCTTCAACGTGCCCGTGATCTGGTCGGGAACAGGGTCTGTAAGGAACCGTAGCGTGCATCACAAAACCCAGATTTACCTTAGTCAGAAAACCAGGCGAGCAGAGGGGCACCCACCAATTCTGTTGGCGGGGGGTAGCGTGAGGAAAGGACATTTGAGCTGAGTCTTGAAGGAGGAGAGCGTGGAGCAGGCATCTCGGCTGATGGACAGCCATGGACGGGGTCTCATACTCTCCAAGGAGAGGGGAAACGGTGCGTGCAGCTTGGGTGGAGAGCCAGGAGACACGATGCCAGGGAGTTACGGGTAAGGGCTGGCTTCCAGAGAGCCGCAGGGCCACACTGCGTGCGCCTATCTCAGGCCACAAAGTGGGTGACCAGATGCACCACCGGAAGCTCTGGCCATGGGAGTTGTCCCCTAGCCGCCGTCTTTCAGGCCACCTCTGAGTGGTGGCAGGTCAGCAGTACAACATGTGGGCTTGCACCCATGCCAGGCTCATGTGCCCACCACCCAAGCTCGGATTGCTCGCTTGCTCAGTCAGCTGGTGTTATGGACTGAATGTTTGTGTCCACCCCCGCCCCAGTTCCTCTGTTGAAGTCCTGACCCCCACTGTGACTCTATGCAGAGACAGGGCCTTTATGTAAGTAATTAAGGTTAAAGAGCCCACAAGGGAGGGCTCTGATCTGATAGGATTAGTGTCCTTTAAGAAGAGACATCAGGGAAGTTGCCCTTTCTCCCTCTCTGCCCTATGACATCACCCCAAGAAGGCAGCCATCTGCAAGCCAGGAGGAAAGCTCACACCAGAAACCCAACCCTGCTGGAGCCTTGATCTCAGACTTTCCAGCCTCCAGGGCTAGGAGAAAACAAATTCCAGTGGCTTGTGCCACGAATTTATGGTATCGTTGTTATGGCAACCTGCGCAAACTAAGCTGGTCAAAGGGAATTTCCCATAAGGCCAAAGGTGTGAGCTGCAGGAGAAGCATCAGCTAAAGGAGAAGCAAAGCTGAGGGAGGAGCATCGGCTGAGGGAGAAGCGTCCATGCAACAGAGGCAGATGACCCAGGGTCTGGGGCGCCTGCTCGTGCAGTTTGCTTGTGCTCTCCTGACCTTCAACCCAAATGTACCCCTTCCAGCAGGGCCTACCCGACCCTAGAAAATGCCAAGGTCACGAGTGACCACAGGCTCAGGTAATGTTTTGTGCTCAGATAGGGTTTCTACTAAGGCCCAGCAGCTGTTTTCAAACAGTGCACTGTTCTCTGTAGCAGACGGCACGGCCTCGCTCTAAACCCTTGGCGGTCGGCACCGTGACTCTCCTAGTCGGGCCGTCAGGGATTCCACCTGGCATCTCTCTCCACAGAAGCCTGTGGTTCTCTGGGCTGGACAGCACGGGGGCAAGCCTGCTGAGGCCTCTCCCTGAGCCCGCTACACAGGCTTCCCTACCTTGGGTCCCACTCAACCCTTCCACATCTGATAAGTAGGTGGAAATGGTCTCCCTGAGTGTGGAATGTGTGCCCCTCAAACCTGGAGAGGCCTGCCAAAGGTCGTACTTCTCTCCCAGGCGTTATAGGCACAGGTGTGACACTTTGTCCTTCACCTTAGAGGGGACTTTCCAGCGTGCCTTGGACCAGAAAATCCCTAAGAACTTCACTGAAGTGACCCTTGGCTCTTTGGATCCTAGACCTTGGATCTTGACTGCTTTATCCCCCACCTTCTGGGACAAATATGCTTTACCAAGGCACACAGAGTTAGTACTTCATGCTTTTCAAGTGCCCTTAACACAATGCCATCAACACAGAGAACCGTTGCTGCGTCCTATGGAATGTCGAGATTGTCTAAGTGCCATTGGAGTGCATCGCGATAACAGAAGAGTGAGTCGCTCCCTAGAGGAAGACTGTACATGGGTACCATTTTGTTCCCTGTGGATGGAAACTGCTTCTGATCCTTCTCTCCGATCAGGATAGAAAAAGATCAAGTTGCCAATTAATAGCTGCATTCAACGTACCTAAGGCTGCGTCAGTCCACGCTGGAGAACTTGTTGTACGGGCGGTAACTGCAACTGGGGCTCTCCTACGTGGTTAAGTAAGTTTCCATAGTCTTCTTCTATGATCCGTACGGTACCTGTAGGGTCATCCTGGTGAATCCAATGGGGATACAACAGGGACCACCACTCCTGGACGCTTCAATACTCTTAGGGTGGCATTGACCTTTGCAACATAATAATATAACAAATATAGACAATGCAATATGGTTTCTCATTTACTATCTTGGCAGGAGATAGACAGTCTCAGACTTTCTTACGCAGTGACTGACTCTGCAGGTCAAGGCACCAACGTAAGAGTTCTTCCAGGGGCTCAACGTGTCTTTCCTAAACACATTCTGGACCCAGGCAGATGACCACGGGGTGGGATTGTTGACTCAGTGTGCTGCTGTATGACAGGCCTGGGCCAGAACCATGCTGACTACTTGGTTCCCACATAGCTTATTCTAACGGGGGGCTGTGACAATGTGGATATCAGTGCCAACCCAGACCCTGTATCCAGTGTCTGATTGCTAATTTGCCCCAGTGTGTGGGTACTTGAGTAAACGGCCACAAAGTCTTCGGGGGATTAATGAGGGAATCCCTACCATAGCCACTCACTGTCCCACCTTAAGGCAAGGGGACCTGCTATTTGGGCCCTTGTGTCAGATAGTCAATGGCAGAGTCTAGGGACCACCCAGCCATCTGCTGAGAGCGAGGGGTAGATGGGGAGGTTACAGGATTAAGGAAAGTAAAGGAGGCTTGACAAACACTTTATGGACAGTGAGGTGCCAGCAGCACAGACCCACGTGAGCGTGACGCCATGTGTTAGGATGGAATGCCGGGCTGGCCCATCCATGGAGCAGAAGAGAAAGTGGAGAGCCAGCCACCCAGGCTTGGGGTTCTGCCAGGAAACCGTGAAGACGGATGGGCAGATGAAAGAATGTAGGACATCAGTATGGGTCTCTGCGTTCAAATCCAGAGTCTGACTCAGATGAGGGCACTATAGGGTGGGGAGGGCTGCCAGACCTGGGAGAAGCTGGTGGCCATGGCCCACGACAGTCAAATGGAGCAAGAGGAACGCGTGTTGGGTTCGCATCCCGCGGCTGCCGTCACAGCACATACCCGTTCTCTCACGGTCCTGGAGCTGACGCTCCCCCTGCAAGGCTCACCTCCCTTTGCCTGCACCTACTCTTGGCCCCACCAGATTCTGCCTTTACCTAAAGTGTTAATATTTTGTTCATCGTGGACTTTATTGTATTTATTTTGACCCTTTAAAAATGTTGCATTGGATGTTTATCTTGATGATTGAGGTTTTCGGTACCTCCTGAGATCTTGTTGCAGAGGCGAACGCCTCACTGCCTCGCCCTAGCCCCAGCTCTGGGAGAAGGAGCAGCCAGAGAAGCAGAGGCAACACGACAGCATATTGTCTTGGAAGCCGAGGAAAGAAGGTTTCCCGAGAAGCTGATGGAACAGGATGAGTTTCGACATCATGCGAAGTCAGTCAAGACATAGGAGGTCATAAATTATATAAACTCATTTCTATGAGCTGCTTGTAACCTTGGAAAAGGGAAAACAGCCTACATGACCAACCGGTTAAATGGCATATGGCCATCTAAAAGATAGACTCTAAAACAGCCATTAAAAACGATGTTAATGATGAAGAGAAATTTCTGGAATGTAAAGTGGAAGAAGCACGATGACAAGGTATGAACAGAGTATAAAAACAACCGTATGGAGCTCTATGTGTGCAGAGTAAATGCAAAAGAGTTACACGTGTGGAGAAGAGTGTCCTCTGTATACGATCCCTTGTATGAAACTCTAGAACGCACACGAATGCATAGGGACAGAAAGTGGACCGGCGGCTGGATTACAGAGACGCACGAGGCAAGTTGATACGTGTTCGCTATTTGAATGGGGTGATGGCTTCACAGGTGTATGTATGTATCAAAACTAATTACGCACGTACACTTAAAAATACAGTGACACACTCACCACAATACACTTGTTTATTGATTTATTTTTACTCTGTGCCAGCATGGTGAGAAGACGTTTCATCCGTCATGTCTCTTAATCCTGACACAAAGTTTGCAAGCTAAGTATCACATTTTCCATTTTACAGAGGAAGACACGAAGACTCAGATTTAAGGAAACTTGTACAGAGTCATGCAATGTGCAAGAGAAGGAACGCAAACTTTGCTAGCTCTCTTCCCTGTGCTCCCGTTACGCTGTATATTTGGATGACAACAGTATCCCCCCCCCCCACCATGGTTGGCTGGGAGGGATGCGTGGATCCTTGGGAAGGCGCGTTCTGGCTGCCCCGGATGGTCCACTGGGACAACACTATTGATAAATGTTATCAGAGCTCATGATCCAATCCTTTTCATTGATAACCAACAAAGAAGACTCGGTCCCTTCGAGACGGAGAAAGGATATGGCCATTTGGAGCTTCTCAACGAACGTATTTTAGGAAAGCTAACCTTTCAGAGGTACCTGGCCCCTGCCGAGCCAGGCTGTGGGAATATCTGGTCCAGAAACTTGCCCTAAATGAAATCTATCCCATTTTCATATTTTGCCCTCTTCTGCTCTCATCACCACCTCCCTTGTGATTAAAAATGCCAATCAGTAAAGGATGAGACCGCCATTTTAAATTTGTCCTCGAGTCCCTGGGCTCAGGAGGAACTCGGCGCTGGCAGCCCCAGGTGCAGGCGCCTAGGACCAGATGAAGGGGTCATTAATTTCACCTGGCTGCATTGGACCCATTTAGGAAGGAGATGACATGTGGGTCAGGTGGGGGAGACCAGGCAGAGAAAGCAGAGGAGGTGAGCAGACAGATATGGGCCAGGTTGTGTCCCACACTTGCATCGCAGAATTGAGTGCGGGCAAGAAGGGGGCACCTCATTCAGCAGCCCCGCTGCGTGGGTCCCACGGTGCTCGTATCTGGGCACCGTGGGGAGAGGGGTAGGATTCACTGATGATGTCCACTATGGCGGGGGCGGGGGGAGAGGGACGGGTCAAAAGCCCCGCCCTTGCTACTTCTTGGTCAGTGTAGGCTGGGCAGGGACAGCGAGGCCAAGTGGTAGAATATTCTGCTGAAGAATTTAGGCTTTTGTATACCAAGGGTTTGAAGCTTAGTTTCTCCATTTTTAAAACCAAAAATACTATAACCAGAAGATTTCAGGGTACATATTCAGGGTTTCTTGAAAAAAAGCAAGGCTTAGGTTGAGTTTAGAGAGATGATTGTGAGCCAGAGATGCGGAAAGGCGGGGGGAATGTGTTCGGGATACGCTCAACCTCCGCTGGGAAGCAGCCCGAGACGCTAGGAGCAGCCCGGGCCAGGTAGACGCAGGTCCCCGACAAAGCAGGGCGGGTGACAACCAGGGCTGGGAGACAGGGTGGGACGTCACAACCACATAGCTGACTCACGCATCTCCTCGGTTGCCAGACAGACAACCTTAGTGCTTTCCAGCAACATCACGTAACACAAGAGACTCGAGTCAGTTATGACAAGCTGTGAAGAGCCGCACCTCGATATTCGCGGAGCACAGGACGGAAGGAGGAACTGGAGTCAGGCATTCAGAGAATCATGGGCACTCGAAGAGGATGGAGAGAAGAATGTGTTACCGAAAATAATGTGTGTGGGGGTGGGGTAAGGTTTCCTCAACTGCTCCACAGACTCTGACTCTGAGTCTTACTTGCGGCCGTGCTGGTCCTGCTCCGAGAGATTCGAATTTCCCTTTCCAAAAACGGGAATGGTGGCTCGGCGTGCTTGCAGAGCTCGCCCCGGGTCACAGCGCTAAGTCCTCAGAACTGGAACCCGCCCAGTGTATCTGAAGCCAAAGTCTCTGCCCTGCACTAATTTCCACAAGACCCTTCCCAAAGGGTTTGAAGGAAGATCTCAGCGCCTCTCCAGCCTGGTCTCAGGACACGGGCCACATGGTCACAGCAGCTAAGCCAGGCCCCCCATTCCCCGTACGCCAAGCTGCATGCACTGGGCCCAGCGTGGGTTGTGGTCTCCTGTGATCCTTCGAGCCGCCATGCGAGTGGGTCCCCCTTCCTGGCCTCACCCTGGTGTAAACCACCATCATCTCTCACGCGGACCAGACTGTATCTTCCTGCATCCACTTTGTCACTGTCCTCCTGCGTCCCCCCAGTGCTAACACCCCAGCACTGCGTGGCTGCCTGAGAGGCCGACCTCATCGTCCCCGTCAACCCCCTGCCCAGGTTTAGAGACCTTCAATTCTTCCTATTGCTGTTAGGATTCAACCCCGCATCCTTAACCTCACCTACAAGGCAGGCCAGGCCCAGCCCCACGGTCCCTCAAACCCTCACACACAAGCTCCTTCCAGCCTGGGCCTTCCTACCGGCTGCCCCTTCCCCTGGACTGGCACGCCACCCCCACCCTACATCTGCACATGTCAGACTAACTGTGACTCCTCAGCTGAGGTCAGAATCTCCTGATGTTGCCTCTCATACCACCTTACATCAGTTTCTAGAATTTTCCATATTGGCTTAAACATCTGTCCAAGTGTGTGGTTGTTTAATGTCTGATTCCCCATGATGTGTAAGGACCAGGAAGCCAGGGCCCTTCTCTGCCTGGTTCGGTTTTGGGGCCATAACGCCTAGAACAGAGTGGGCCTGACACACAGCAGGTGCTCGGCACACACCGCTGAATGAGTGAGTGAGTGAGTGAATGAATGGATGATGGGTGAACCCCAAACAGCACAGCTGCATGCCCCCTCTCAGGACCATGTTTCGCCTCTGTTAAAGTATGCCGGCACATTCTATGTCTGTGAGCGTCCCCCACCCCCACGCAGGGCGCATGCCTGGGGGACGGGAGCGAAGCCTTATTCATCTCAGTATCCACGGTGCTGGGAATCCAGGATGGAGTCGGCCTCAGGGTATGTGGCATCGTCCTCCGGTTCTGCTAACTAGCCACGTCAGTCTGAGTCACTTGTTTCTTCATTTCTAAAAGGAAGTTCTGCAGCGTGATTCCCCAATCCCTTCCTTGCTGGGGCTGAGATGCTAGGATTTCATAACCAGAAGCATCCACTGTTTGCTTTAGGAACGAAATACATCTGGGAAACTCCTGTTAGCATCCCACTGTGCCCATCGGGAACCCCTCAGAGGGTCAACCTCCAAACACAGAGCTGTCTTGGGCCACCCGGGAGCAGAGAGGCCTCCGTCCTTGCTTTGGAAAATACACAACGCGTCTCATTGGTCTTTAGCGGGTCAGGAAATCTGAAAGGAATTAGATAGGATCAGTAAGCAATGCAGCCCGTTTCCAAACTGCTCTCGTGCAATTAGGCTTTGCCAGGAACTAAAGGTCACGACGAGCCACCCTATCAGCCTCAGAAAGGATTGAATAATGACAAATCTGATCTTTATAATGCTGATTAAGGCTCAAAGAGAGATGAGATTTTATTCCTTTTTTTTCTTTTTTTGTTGTTCTTTTTTTTAAAAATTTTTATTATGTTTAAATTTTTATTATGTTATGTTAGTCACCATACAGTATTCCTTTTTTTTCTCATCTTAGAAGAAACCAGAGGAAGTTAATGGCAGGGGTGAGCGTGGTGAAACTAGCCTGCTTGCCGAGGGTAGGGCTCATCCACACGCCCTTGACCCCTAAGCCCCATCCTTCGGAAAGCCTCTTGGTCAGCTGCTGTCACAAACCAGTACGTGCTTAGAGTCCCAGCAGCCCTCAGTCCAACCCCGCAGGCAGGCAGGCTTGCTCGCCCCCCCCCCCCCCCCCCGGCCCCAGGCGGGGCAGAGAAAGTGTCATGTTTGGGATCTGGCACCTGGCATTGAACTCTCTGAACTAACTTCCCAGGAATAGAAGAGTCAGCATTTGATCCTCTAAGCCTCAGTTTCCAAATCTGTAAAACGGATGATAATGACATCCCGCGGCGGGTTGCTGTGGGGATCGCGAGGTCATGAGTGATGGTGCCTGGGGGAAGTCTAGAACATGTGAGAGTCTCAATGAGAATTCTTTTTCTGGACGTGGACCCAAAGACCAGAAGAGCCTTTACATCTAGACTAGGGTTTGTCAAAGCCTGGAATGCAGGATGCTTTTGGGTTGGTTGTGCACGAGCATGCTTGTCTTGACACGTTTATGCCTATATTTTAATGTCCATTAGATTGCAAGCATATCATTGCTTAGGGCAGTGGTTCTCGACCATGGCCACACCTTACAGTCGCCTGGGGAGCTTTTAAAATGCTCCAGCCCACAGCGGGGCCTGGCTTTGAGATTTTACACAACATTCTGCACAAGCCCCATTAGTGTGAACAGCCAGGCTGAGAACTGCTGGCTTAGGGCAAAACCGGGTAAAAAATAGAAATAACTCGAACGGGGGCGCCTGGGTGGCACAGCGGTTAAGCGTCTGCCTTCGGCTCAGGGTGTGATCCCGGCGTTATGGGATCGAGCCCCACATCAGGCTCCTCCGCTATGAGCCTGCTTCTTCCTCTCCCACTCCCCCTGCTTGTGTTCCCTCTCTAGCTGGCTGTCTCTATCCTGTCGAATAAATAAATAAAATCTTAAAAAAAAAAAAAGAAATAACTCGAACGTATCAAGACAGCAAGCTAAGGCTGAGGTTGGGGAAACACAGATAAGCCAATGGTTTGTTTGAGGGCCGCACGTCAGGATCAGCTGCGGGTGGCGTGGGTTGGTGCTCGTCAAATTTCAGGTGCCTTGTGACATGCCAGGTCCCTTAAATCAGAGTCGTAAGGGGTGGGCCTAGAAGATCTTTGCTCTCATCAGCCTGCCCGGCCCTGGTTCTCCAGAGGGTATTCAGGAGCCACTCATTTTATAAAGGTCAAGGCCATGCTCAGGAAGAAGGGAGGCACTCCATGGTCTGCCCAACAGGAGAGAGAGGGGGACGCTGACCAGTCAACGTCAGCCAATCCCACTTGGACACCTGGGAGGTGTTGAGCCAACATTCACTCCAGGGCAGCATGGGGCACAAAGGCTGTAGTTCTGGGGGCCCTCGGGGCTCCTCAGGGAAGGACGGGAGCATGTCCCACCCAGTTCCTAGGACAGGAAGAAGACAGTGAGGCAGGACAAATGTCCCGTCCAGGAACATAGTGCAAGAGTCTGTGTGTCAGGAGCGTTTCCTGGGTGGGAACTTGCAGGTAAGCTTCGTGTTCAGACAGGTAGTGGGATAGTGAATAACTCCCCTTCTAGAACCTCCAGTACTTGCTGCCCAGGAGGCACAGATGGATCGTCTGGAGAATTCCATACCTGCTGATGCCTGGTGTGCCTGCAGCCTGGTCACCATAGGAGCTGGGAGACTACAGAGAAGTTGAAGAGGAACTTTCCCAGCCCTTATACCCTGAGTGAACCCCCGGCAAGTGTCCGCACTAAAGGCAGCAGGCAAGCCACTTAGCCTCTGAGTCTGTGTCTGAGTCTCAAAAACAAGTTCTTGCCAGACGATCGGGGGCTGGAACAGGAGAGCGTGTCTCAGGCTCTGGCACAGGGGAGGTTCTTGATCATAACAAGAGGTTATTTGCTGCAGGACAAATGCGGTGCATACTGATTTCCGTTCTGCTTCTGCACCAAGCTCTCGCTTGGCTGCAGAGCCCAGCTAACTCATTCCAGGGGCTCTCCCCAATGCCTGTAAAGTGCGCCTCAGTTTAACTCAGTTCAAGACACCCTGGCTTGCGAGCTTTCCAGGAAGCGGTGGCGCTCCCAGCTGGAAGGAAGCCATGCAGGGAGGGGGCCGAAGCCCGTCATGGGGGTGGAGATGACCTCTGTTCCTTTGAGCATCCCTTCTCGGGGTCTCGCCCAGCAGAACCCCACCTGGCAGCGATGGTGGCGGCTCTTGACTTTATTCCAGCCTTCCAGCCTCGGGGATGGTACCTGCCAAGATGGCTTCACGGTTGCCGTTGGAAACAGATGAGGCGATGTAAATGAACCAGTAACCAGAGTAAATAATAATTTTATTGAACATAGCCATGGACTTACTTATATACTTACTGATGGATGGATGGATGGATGGATGGGTGGATTGACTGGTCATGATGACTCGGAAAACTGCAGATATAAAAGCCATGGGGAGCACTGAAGCCCTGTTGTCATGGGAGGCGTGGGGAGAGGCCTGAGCCGAGAACCAAGAAACCCGGTTTAGTGGTGACTCATTTACAACTCCCTGTGTGACCTCCAGTTACCTCTCTGCCCTTTGGTGTTCTCATCGTTAGTATAACGTGTGGGTTCCCTACAAAATTCTGGGGAGGACCATCTCTGATGATAAATGTGAGGCATTCCATAAATTGCCAAGCTCTCTAAAAATGTTATTTTTTTCCAGTTATTATTTATTTATTTATTTATTTTTAAAGATTTTATATATTTATTTGACAGAGATAGAGACAGCCAGCGAGAGAGGGAACACAAGCAGGGGGAGTGGGAGAGGAAGAAGCAGGCTCATAGCAGAGGAGCCTGATGTGGGGCTCGATCCCATAACGCCGGGAGCACGCCCTGAGCCGAAGGCAGACACTTGACCACTGTGCCACCCAGGTGCCCCTCCAGTTATTATTTAATTTGCATTTTATCATCAGTTCCCCACAAACCACCCGTGACACAGGGGAGTGGCATCTCCGAGTTCAGAAGATCCCAAAGACGTCCTCCCACACCGCTGATGCTAGCATTGCTCGAAGCGGTCCTTTCCAGGCCGCCCAGCCACAGTCCTGTAAAGATAAGCCCAAGTGGGCAAAGTGCCCACGGGAGCCAGGAGTCCAGACGCCCAGAGTGACATCGAGTCAAACCGTCTCTAGTGGAAATGTCCCCCATGACTCCAGCTCCCTCTCCACTCGGGGGTTCTTAGTCACCACCCATTCATTCTTTCTTAGTATAGTAGTGCTGTTGTGTCCATTTCATGTTAGTGTCAGTGCCCTCAGCTCTTCCCAGAATCAGGTGGGTCAGAACCATGTTCATGTGGGGAGCCACCAAGGCTTGGGGGGGTGTGGGCTGAACCATGTCTCCCCCCAAAAAACATGTTGAAGTCCTAACCCCCAGTGTCCCTGAATGTGAACCTATTTGGAAATACGGTCATACTAGAGTAGGGTGGGGCCTAATCCAATAGGACTGGTGTTTTTATAAGCGGAGGCCACACAGGGAGAAGGCCGAGGAGGACGCAGACGGAGGCTGCGGTTTCAGCTGCAAGCCAGGGAAGGCCAAGGGTGGCCAGTGACCTCAGAAGCTAAGAGAAAGGGCGGGAGCAGCTTCTCCCCTGGAGACTTCAAGACAACACGGCCCTGCCACAACTTGATCTCCAAATGTAGCCTCTAGAACTGGGAGAAAGGAGGTTTCTATGGTTTGAAACTCTCTGGTTTATGGTAGTTTGTCAGGTAGCCCGAGGAGATGAATGCTGTCGGGGAACGGAGGGCTCTGATTTCCACCCCTGACTCAACTGCCCACACTGGCCATGCCTCCTTGGCCCGGTCTCTGGACCTCAGATTTCCCATCTGTAAAAAAGAGGGAGTTGTGTTGGATCAGCATTTGCCAATTTTGTTGATAATTAGGATTACTTGCGATACTTATTAAAATCATAGCTTATGAGACCTTTCCTCTGGATTTTCAGAGTCAGTGGGTCTGGGCCAGGGCCAGAAATCTATGTTTTTGAGAAACTCTAGGTGGGAGCAATGACTAGCATCTTGCTGTCCCTGCCCTCACTGGTGTTCCAGGCTTCTCAAGGGTCAAGCTTTGTCCCTTGACCCCATGTGCTCTGTTGCAAGCCTACCGTGGATGGTGCGTGTTTTCTTCTAGATTGCAAGCCCAAGAGGGCAGAACCGTGTCTGTCTCACAGCCAGCGAGCGTGCCTAGGAATCGTGCACTGTAAGAAGGGGTGAATCATCTTTCCTGCACATGTCCTGCTCCGGGATGTGTGATTAAGGACCTTGCAAGCTCTTGTTCTCAAGCTCTCAGATGTGCCTCCCTGCCGCCAGTCTGGCCCCGTCCCTGACTCCAGTCCACCCTCTGTGCTCTTTCAGGGGAGCACATCCTACAGATGCAGTCCTAAGTCACTTGATCCTGTGGAGTGAGTTCTGTGATTCTTCCCATTTTACAGATAGGGTAAAAAAAAACTGAGGCTTCCAGAGGTCGAGTGACTTGCTCAAGGTCACAGAGCCAGTGCAGAGCTGTGGTTTGAACTTGGGGGTCCAGTGTCAGCCCTTGAATCCCTCCATCACACCACTGTCTCTCCGCTCAGTCAACCCTGTGCCAATAGGATCCCGTCCAAGCAACTAGACCAGCCCATCTTTCGCCCCACTTCTCTCTCTGGAAAGATCTGTCACTCTCCTCACCCACTCATTGTACTCTGGTCGCTCCTCCCCCTGTTGGCCCTTCTCCCTGGGCTGCTCTGCTGTTGGAAACTCCTTTCCTTCATACCCAGAGAGCTGCCCGTCTGGGGTGTGTGGCCGTCATAGCACACATGTTGTGACCATTGTAACTCACCCACCAGCCTCGAGCCCTCCCTTCCTTCATGTCTTTGCTCACGTATTACCTTCCCGGTGAGGGCTTCCAGAACCATCTTTTAAAAATTTGCAATGTCCCACCCCACAGCCCTCTATACCCCTTTCTTTATGTTTTTCCATGGCACCCATCCCAATCTAGTAAACTATCGTTTAATCACACGTGTGGTCTACCCTCTGTCTCCCTTCCCGAGCACACAAGCTCCATGAGGACAGGCAGTTTTGCTGTGTGATTTCATGGCATCCTCCCCAGTGCCTGGGACGGGGCCTGGACCGCCGAATAGTGAAGGAGTGCGTTCCGCGCAACTGTGCGTTTCTCTCCCTCCTACGAGTGGAGCGCCTCTCAGGAGGGACTTTCTCTGATTCATTTCTGTGCCTCCAGCAACTAACAGATGGCCTGGCTCTTAGTGCGACCTCAGGAAGCCTGGGGTGAATAAATGAAGGCGGAAGTGAATGAACGAATGGATGAATGAGCAGGTGGATTTCTTTTCCAGAGTTTGCTTGGCCAAATGCCGCGAGCAAGTGTCTGTAGCCCACCTGTGGCTGCTCCTTGGGGTGGAATGCGCCCCAATACCACCTCTAGGACGTTTGCAGCCCCAGGAGGTCACTCTGGGCTGTACATGTTGAACAGAGCGATCGAGTCCAGCCAGCCCGGGCAAAGCCGTGCCATCAGCTGGGGTGACAGTCTCGCCAGCGCCCCTCCCTTGCTCTGCCGCTTTCCCCTTCCCTGAAGGGCGAACTGGGCTTCCCGCCACTTTGTGAGAGAAACTGGCCTCCTCACCCCGACCCCTCAGAGGAAGTGCTTCTGCTTGCTCAGCGGTCCCCAGCAGGTGCTTCTCAGGGAACAGAGAGAAGGAAAGGGACAGCAGCTCCAGGTGGCCATCCGCTCCCCGCTCCCTGCGCCTTCCCTGGCTTTTTTCTCCCCGTCCTCTTGCTCCCACCCAAGCCTCGGCACACACAGGAGAGCGACGGTCCGCCTCGGAAAGCTAAGGCGCTTGCGGGTGTCCCCTCCAGGTTCACTGCTGCTTCTCCACCCTGAGCGCTGTCACAAGCCGGGAAAGGACTGCTTGTTGGCTGGAAGCCAGGTGAATGAGGGAGTCTGGCCAAGCTGGAGCTCACAGTCGGGGCCCCCGTGGAGCAAACAAGGCCCTCTCTTGCTGCAGAAGCCACGCGGCTTTCCCTTTCCTGGGTGCAGGGATGTGGACCATGGGGGCGTCCCTGGAGCAGGGGGAGTCTTCACTGCTTTGGGCAGAGGGTGAGCCCGAAAGCTCCAGGCACAACTCAGAGGCTGTGCGGCCCGGCCAGGAAGGTAGGGCCAGCAGCCAGGGCTCCAAGGTCAAGGGGATCTCAGACCTTCATCAATCTGGCTGGGAGGAAGTGCCTATAATCTTAGCCTTCAAGGTAAGAGCCAGGAGACAGATTCAGAAAGAACATACAATTCGAAAGAACCCACAGATTCTCTTCATTTTTTTTTCCTATTTATGCTTGCTTAAAAGTTAGCTCATTGGCTTAATTCATTCTTTCCTTCAAGAAGCAAAATGGCTCTATTCATTGATCTATTCATTCCTTTAAGTAGCATATTGATTTCCTCCCATTCATCCTTCTGCTAATTAATTAATTAGCGAATTAATGAATTAAAAATATTTATCAAGCGCCACATTTCAGACTGTATTCTAGGTGCCAGGCACAGCAGTAAACATGACTAGGTGGCTGGGCTAGGGTTTCAGGAGGAAACTGACCCCACCCCAGACAAGTCAAGTGACTTACAGAGGAGTGGGTGGGGGTTAAAGAACAGATGAAGAATGGCCAGTCTCCCAGTGACAGCGAGGAGCCATTACCGCTGGCCTTGAGGGCAAGGGAAGGAAGTGGCATTGAGAAGGGAGGGGTGGAGGAGGGCCACCTGCTGACACCTGCACTTAGGGACTTGGGGACCAGACAGCTATTGCCAGAGAGGCTGAACTGGCAGCGGGGGAGGGGGTAGCAGGGAAGAAGCGCCCACCTCCTTGTCTTCCCACCCTTCGTTTTCCTGCCCACACCTCTCTTGGGCGGACAGTTGGTTGCAAGGGAGTCAGCCAATGCCATCCCTCAGGCCGGCTCCCCAGGGAAAGATCAGGACAGGGAAGGTGGGGACTGGAGCCAGGGAGGCAAGGAGAGTGACCAGCACAAGACCCAATGCCAGCTGGGCTACACGTGTATTCTAGCTGGGGGACAGAGATCAGCAAACAGGTAAACATCCAGCAAAGGGTGGTCAGTACCACGCCGAAGGAAAACCAGGGCGGGAGAGATGGAGGTCAGGGGGTGACTAATTACAAGCTTGCGTTTCATATCAGGGTGTCAGGGGGCCCTCTCCAATGGGTCCTATCGGAGCGGAGGCCAGAGGGAAGTAAGCGGCGAGTCCTTTGCAGATCTGGGGGAGGCCGTTGCGGGCAGGGGAACAGCAGGCACAAAAGACTCTGAGACAAGAGCGTATTAGAACCACTCAAGAGCACCAAGGGACCCAGCTGACCAGAGTGGAGGGGTAGGGGGAAGGAAATGGGGGGGACAGCGTCATCGGGGTCAGAGGCCCTAGCGCTTGCTAAGGCTTGAGAACATAACCCTGAGCTGAGAGGGTCTGGAGCCATCGGGAGGGGCATTTTCTGAGCATGGGAGGGAGGAGCTCCAACCTCCACTATAAAGAGCACTTAGCTGCTCTGTGGGGAAGTGGGGGGCGGGGGCAGGGCAGGGGCAGGGAGAGCAGGCAGAATGCCATGGCACTGGTTCCTCCCAGAGGTGCCAAGACGGCTTGGAGGAGGGCTGAAGAGCAGGAACCGATGGGAGGCGGTTGGATTCTGGATCGTGAGGCGGGGTGTGGACAGCAGGTAGGACCGCAGTGCCACTCACCGGGACAGGAGGACTGTGGAGGAGCTGGTTTGGGGAGGGAAGGTGGTAGGCTGCAGGCCTTGGTGAGTTCGAGATGCTGGTTATTCATTCGAGTTTGCCAGCTGAGCGCCGCCCGAGGGGCCCGCCCTGGCCGCAGACACATGACTCCCTCCAAGTGCTTGCTCGGCTCAGAACTGACCTGGCCACTTCATCGGCTTTATTGGGTCACCCTAACTCTGAGGTTCCTTTGAGTACCCAAGTGCCGATGTCACGTGGGCTGGCCTGGAACGCGGGACACCTGGGCTGGGATGGAACCGTGAGAGTTGTCAGCACGCGGGTGGGATCAGAGCCGCCCAGGAAGCCGGTGCAGAGTGAACAGGGCAAGGGGGAGGAGGCGGCCCCAAGGAAGAACGTGTGGAAGACGGCCAGAGAGACGGGAGAGAACCCCGCAGCTGTTCAGATGAGCGCTTCCGAGTGTCAGGAAGATCCAGGCCAACTGGCATCGGGCCCACAGCCCTTCCTTTGACACCTAACGGCCACACGCTGAGTCTCCCTGGAGAGCACAAATTCCCTGGACCTGCTCGGGGCGTCAGAGCCGGCTCCGTTCTTGTTTGTCAACTCTGGTCAAGCTGAACAAGAACCTGGGAGAAACTTGAATGAACAGCTAAGTATAAATATTTACTTGGACCCTCTGAATTTCAGAAATGGTTGACTTATAAGTGATAAAATGGGTACAATTGACAAGGCTTTGCCAGGGGCTGAGGATTAGGTCCATACATTATTAATCCCGTCACGGGGACACGCTGTCGTGTTTATGTGTTTACGGTGCAGGCAAGGAGGCTGAGCTTAAGGCGGGTAACTGAATTGCTTCAGGTTACCCGGCGGGCTGGGGGCGGTCCCTGTGGGTGCCAGAGCCTTGCTCGGCCGGCCGAAACCAAACTCAAGAGCCAGGAGGAGGGTCTGAATCTTCAGACATTCCACTCCAATTTTTTCTTTTCTTAAAGTTGATATTTCGAACTTACTTCAAAACCGTGATTAAAGCAAGCAGAGGTCTGCCCATGCTTCTCCTTAAGGGCTTGTGAGGTCAGAGTCAGAGTTCCATGAGGGCTCCTGTCAGACCCAAAATGATACCCAAGCAGGCCATAGGCATCCACGGAGAGACTGTGCATCCAGGTTCTGGAAACAGGCAGAAAATGTGGGAAGCAGGGCACTGAGTGCTGTTGCCACCAGACTCTCGCTAGACAGTGCTTCACTACCTCGGTGGCACCCACGGCTCTCAGTCAGACTCGGGGCCCAGTGCTGGTGGGACCCCCTGGCAGCCAGTCTAGGCTGAGCACTCTTGCCAGAATTTTCTGAGAGCAAGAGAGAGCTCAGTGGGCACTGTGGCTTCTCTGATCAGTTTGTCACAAATATGCATGAAGGGCCTACTATGTGCTGGACTCTGTTCTGGGCTCTGGGATGACAGCAGTGATGAGAGACAGGTCCCCTCCCCACACCCCACACCCCACCCCCATGGAGTTGCATTCTGCAGGGGAGAAAAGACAGGAGCCCCAAAACAGACAGACAAAAAAACTCAAACAGAACGTCAGGTTTTAAGTACGCTGAAGAAAATAAAAGGTACTGAAAGAGAGAGAAAGAGGGAAGGTGGGAGAGAAGGAGAGGGACCGGACTGGGAGAAGGAGGAGGAGTCAGAAAGGGAGGAACGGAGAGACAGACAGGCAGACAGGCTGACTGGGGGTCGGGTGGGTTTGGTTGAGTCAGGGAGGTGACGGAAGGCCTTTCGAAGGCGATGTGCGAGATAAGTTACCTGCGGAACAAGAATGAAGCAGCCCTACGGTAGTTTGGGGACGGATCTCTGGGCAGAAGGAGCAGCCGGTCCAAAGGCCCCAAGATGGCAGAATCTGGGTGTTCGGGAGGAAGGGAGAAGGGCTGGGTGAGGGGTGTGTGGAGGCCGAAGGAGAGAGCAGAGTGAAAAGCTGGAGAGGCAGACGTGGGCTTGTCACCGGGGGCCTTCGAGACCTTCTTAAGTCCCGAAGCTGGAACCCAGGTCGGGAGGGGCCTACCCCTCGTTCTTCTGGTGCCACTTGGGTGAACGAGGAGGAGGGTCTGACTCTGGGCACAGGGAACGGCACGTCAGGACTTGTTCTAGGAAAGTCACCGGAGGCTGTAAGCCGAGTGGGTCCCGAGGGCTGGGTGTTTGCAGAGGATGTCGCTTTGGCCACCGCTGGATGGCGAGCAGCTGTGGACGCGGGGGGGCGGGGGGGTGAGCCGGGAAGCTCTCTGGAGGCTGTGCAGGCAGGTCTGGGGACAGATGTGCCATCTGCCCGGGATATAACTGGGGGCCAAGGTGGTGAGAGTTGTCGTGATTCGGACAGGCACCAGGAGGGAATTCAGAGGGAGGAAGGAGTCTGCTTTTTGGCCTGGAGACTGGGAGGGGGCTGGATGAGGCGGGAGGCCTGACAAAAGAGGGGATTTGGGCAGGGGTATCAGAAGTTCAGTTTGCATACGGGTGGGCTGAAGGCTGGGGGCGAGTCTGGGTGAGGTCGACCAGGACGAGAGTGTGGGCGGAGCAGAGAGGAGGCCTTGGCAAAGGCTGAGTCCTGGGGGAGCCTCTAGTCTCAGCGGCCTTGCGGGGAGGGAGGAGCCGCTGAGGGAAAACCGGGCCAGCGTGTTGACCAGAAGACAGGACAAGGAAGTTTCTAGGAGCCAGAAGGAAGAGGAGTGGTCACCTTCATGAAAGCTGCTGGGAGGTCACAGGGAATTGACTAGTGACTTTGGATGATTGATGTTCTCAGTAAGAGCAGCTTGAGCCCTGTGACGGGTCTAAACCCTCCGCTGAAGCCGAAGAAGGAAGGGCAGCCAGTGAACCCCTGGGACAGTTGAGCTGCGACAGAGCAAGGAAATGGGGGATAACAGAAGGTCATGGGGTCAAAGGAAGTTTTTTTTTCTAATTGAGGTGAACTTAACATAAAATTAACCATTTTCTACATTCACAGTGTTCTGCCACCACCAGCTCTGTCTAGCTCCCCCAAAACACTCATCTCCCCCCAAACAAGCCCATCAAACACTGGCTTCCCACCGGCCCCTCCCCCAGTCTGCTTTCAGCCTCTGTGGGGCTGCGTTTTCTGCACGTTCCATCTAAGCGGAGTCATGAAACAGGTGACTGTGTCCAGCTTTTTCACCTCAGTGTAAGGTTTTCGAGGTTCTTCTGCACTGTAAGCCGGTATCCGGACTTCATTCCTTTCTGAATGCTAATCCAGGTGCGGACAGACCACAACTGTGTATCCATTCATTAGCTAATGGACACTGGGACTCTTTCCACATTTTAACTACTGTAAATAGCACGGCTGTGAGCATTGGAGAACAAGCTCTGTTTGAACACCTGTTTTCAATTCCCTTGGGTTTATACCCAGGACTGGTGTTGCTGGGTCCCAAGGTAATTGTGTGTGTGCTCTTTGAGAAACCATCAAACTGCTTCCCACAGTCACTGCTGCGGCTGACACCCCCAGTGGCAGTGTAGGAGGGCTCTAGTTTCTCCACATCCTCGCCAATGCTTCTAGATTAATTAATTTATTTGAGAGAGTTGGGGGGAGAGGCAGAGGGAGAGAGAGATGGAGGAGAAAACTCCCTGCTGACCGTGGACCCTGACACGGGGCTCGATCTCACAACCCTGAGATCAGGACCTGAGCTGAAACCAAGAGTCAGATGCCCAACTGACTGAGCCACCCAGGTGCCCCCTCCCCAATACTTCTTAGTTTAGATTTTGTTTTTTGGTTGGTGATGTTAAGACACCTTTGTATATAGCCTAGAAAGATCCAGTGGAGGAGAAATTGATGACGCTGAAAGGAAATGGGAAGACCCTGGAGAAGGTGAGAGGGATGTGCCCACAAGACCCACAATGGCAGACCCTCCAAAGTGAGAAGTCTTTTTGGATGCTGCAGGGCCAGAGAGAGAGAGAGAGAGAGAGAGAGATGTGTCTGACACCAGGGTACTGAGGCTCACTCTGACGGGCTTGTCATCTCTGGTGAGGGGCTTCCCCTCCAGAGCAGCAGTGAACAGAGGGTAGGCGGGGGGCTGGTGGTGGAATGGGTGGTCTTGCTTTAAATGTCAATTCTCATCCACAAGTCATGGTGCTTTAGGCAAGCAGGGTGACCTCGGGAACCCCAGGATACTCGGCCACAGAATGGAGCTAACAAACACTTAGTGGCTGCTCTTAGGATTAAATGAGGCTGTGCCTAACCAGTGCCTGGCACACAGTAGGTGCTTACTAAATGCAGGTCCCTTCCGTTGGCTCATCTGTCTGACCTGATTGTAAATTACCCGATGGAAGTAATAGATTTACCCTTCTCTGCAGCTTTCTCAGCGTCTAGCACTATGTGGGCCACGCAGTTGGTGCTCCATAAATACTTGAAAAAGAATAAACAAACATGAGTAAAAATAATGATCAACAAAGAGACTCCCCAAAACAATAGCAACACTGGGTGCTCTACACAGCAGGCAATTCGAAGGGCAGCATCTCGTTTGGTCTGTACAACGTGACCCTGAGATGAGCACTCCCTTATCCCCACCTTGCAGACAGGTGACTCGTCCCGTGTGACGTGGCTGGGGAGTGGCAGGCTGGGATTCCAAGTCTGACATCAAATCCCAGCCTCTTAGTCATCATGTTATACTAACAATCCAGATGTTGCTAAACCAATGGTTGAATAATCCTGGCATTGAGAATGATCTCCTGCAGCTAAAATGATGTCGAGAGAGAGGTCGGGTGACTGGGGAAAGAAAGGGCTGGGCACCAGCTGGATAATTGCAGACGCTTTGAAAAGTCTGGGGGAGCGATCGCACTGTCCAGGTGTGCCTGCATTTCCTTACACACAGCTGAAATCACCCCGGGCCCAGGAATGTCATCTTCCTGGTGTGCAGGTTGTGTCAGTCATCGGAGGTTGGTTAGTAAAAACACCTGCGGTAGACGCTTCGCAAGGATCAGGTGATTTCTTCCTGCTCTCCAGCCCACCCTTTTGTAAACCTCAAGGTTGGGGGGCGCCTGGGTGGCACAGCGGTTAAGCGTCTGCCTTCGGCTCAGGGCGTGATCCCGGCGTTATGGGATCGAGCCCCACATCAGGCTCTTCCGCTATGAGCCTGCTTCTTCCTCTCCCATTCCCCCTGCTTGTGTTCCCTCTCTCGCTGGCTGTCTCTATCTCTGTCAAATAAATAAATAAAATCTTAAAAAAAAAAAAAAAACTCAAGGTTGGGAAACTGGGGAAATGGAATTAGCCACGAGCAGGTTGCCTGGGTGCTCTGAACTGACGCCAAGGGAATTGGATGGGCTTTCCCAGGTTCCCCAAATGGTGCTATCTCCCAGGACCTAAGCACATGCCTGAACCAGGCACAGAGTCCTTTTTCCATGCTGGCTGGGACTCCCAGGAGCCCATCTTCACTTCCCATGCCCTCGGCTCTCTCTGTGCACTGGTCAGGAGGAGGCTGTGGGTGCCCTTGGCTGACCTTGGATCTTGCCCCATGCTGCCCAGCCACGCTCTTGGATTCCTCACCTATGTCCCTCGCCTCTCTGCACCACTCCAGACCTCCATTTATCTCAGAGTCCTGAAAACAGAGTGGGATTTGCACGTGGGCACCTCTTTTGTGCTAGAGGAACAGGGCAGGAGGACACTGTGACGTTCCTAGAGTAATGACAGCAATGCCCACGGGTACAGCGTCTCCGAGGCGATGGCTCTCACGTATCTCTCATTGGGCTGATTGCACTCCTAGAGCAACAGAGTAGCAAGCGTAAACCCTTCGTCCTGCGCCTTTGCGCCTAGGACCCGATCTCCATGCATCCATCTGTGTCCTGTTTTACAGCTGTTGCCCTCGCCACCGTCCGGGCGGGCTGGTCCCGCGCTAGCCACACCCTCATGTTAGCAAGAAGCCCTCCGACACCCAGGAAGGTCTGTCCAATAATCCGCGGTGGCTTCAAGGGAATGCCTCTACCTTTGACTCTGGTCCAGAACTTGACTCTCACCCGGCAGGTTTTTGATCAACTGAGCTAGCCTCAGTTGTGCGCTGTTAATCATTTATCTCTCGCTCGTGGAGACAGGCTTCAAGGGATGTTTACAGTAACAGCTGGATGCGGTTTAATTGTTAATGCTGCTTGCTTTCACAATTTCCCAGGCTTAGATGGGATTATATGGGGAACTGAGTTACCTCTGAAGCATGTGCTCTTCGCTCTTCAGACTGTAACAGGCAAGGGAAGCTCCCGGAGCCAGGTGAGTTGCATCGGCTTTGGGGATGTTTTCAAGAGTCTGTGAGACTCTGGCCGAGCACCTGGAATAAGGGAATTGAAAAGTGAGGGATCTGAAAATCAATTCGGTGACGATGAAGTGAGGATATGCACATGACGTGCTTCACATGGTGCTTGATAAATGCTAACATAAAGATGAAATTGGTTATGAGTGATTATGCTGAGGCTGCTAATCCAGTAATCTCCTTCTGCCTGCCCCCTTCCTCCGGCCCTCTCCTCTCTTTTTCTTTCTCTCCTTCTCTCTCTCTCTCTCTCAAGGCTGTTCTATTTTCCACATTCCTTTTCAATATGCTGTTTTAGGGTTCGCGTTAGCTCTGTGCCAAAGTCAGCAGAAACTTCACCCTGAAACTTAAGAATAAAGTCACAGCCAAGGATTACTCAATCAAAATCTGGGGGGAGTAGGAAGTATGTGGCATTTCCCGTGGCGAGCTGCCAGCCAGGGGCTGGACGGCACACAAGGCCGCAGCTGCAGGCGTTTGGAGGGAGGTGGCCTCCAGCTTGGGGGAGCCAGCCCTGAGAGCACGGGTTCATCAGTGCTGTCTGTGCTGTTCTGTGGTGTCCTGATGTGAGCCGTGCCTTTCCTTTGCCTCCGTCCGTGCTCCCACCCAACACAGGCTTGCGAGCGACGATGCGACTTGACGCTGTCTTAGGCTCAGACGCACCCTGTGTGACAGGTAGGGCGGGTAACGATACTTCTCCAAGGCTTGCTTACTTCATTTGCAATGTGGCTGGCCATCGCGATTGACACGTGGTGCCCATGAAAGTTCTAGTCTCAGTAGCAGAGGCGGTTTTCTCAATATTTAACCCCAGGTAGGCTGAGGCTGGGCGGGGGGCAATCAGATCGCTAGGACCAGAGTCGGGTGCTCCGCAGGGTAGGCGTTAACCCATTAGTTGCTGGGTGAGGCAGGTGGGCACCCTGGGGACTGGGGACGGGGCTGTTCCCCAATGGGTGTGGTGCAGTTCGAATTTTAAAGGGCTAGCACAGCCACATTAGTGGACACTTTTTGTATTCTTACTGAAGATTGAAAAGACAGGCAGCTAGCGGTTTTAGAACCTCATGCCCAGAGCTCGTATTTACGCTATGTTCTATTTATTCATTATTCTATGTAAGCTTTCGAGAATTATTTTGAGGCAGTGTAGGGCTCTCTATTCATATGCCAAGTGGTTCCCCCTCCTTTTTTCTCGTAACCAGTTCTAAGACACTGTCTTGGAATGGTGTTCCAGAACGACCCTGACAAATGAATGCCTCATCTGTGCTCCACAGGGACCATTCAGTGGGAGTCTGGTGATGCTGGTGACCATTTGGCATTTATTATGTGCTTCATATGCACGGACTCACTTGATCTAAGCCCTGTGAGATATGTCCTGTTGTTCTTCCTCACTTGACATATAAAGAAACAGAGGTACAGAGAGGTTAAGCAACTTGCCCCAAGTCACACAGCTAGTGAGCTATAGAGCTGGGGTTTGAACTCATGGCTCTGTGCGGCCTGGGGTGCACGCTGTCTGCACCTGGCCTTGTGCCATGCTGGGGCAGCTTCCCACCTGGGACATGATGTCTCAGGGACGATGAGGTCATTGTCAGCTCTGTGGTGGTCTCTGTAGGGTGAGGCACAGAGTCTCACCTTCAAGGCTCACCTCCTCTGCACGACTGTCTGTTCCTTCTGGAAAAACTGAATCACTTCCTTCTGTGCATGGGAAGAAGGAAATGCATTCTAGGCTGAGGGGCAGCCAAAGGACCATGAGAATGGCCTGAAAAGGGAGGTCCAGTGGGCTGGAGTGTCCCTGGGTATGTGTGCTGGGATGAGACAGGCAGGGTCCCTCAGAGGAGGGCCTCGGATGTCCCCCTCCCGTGCTGGCCATGGAAGTTCACCAACCAATGTTCCCCATCAGGCCGGCTCAAACGACTTCTGTATCTCAGAACCCATCATCCTATCTGAGCTACATATTCTTCCAGAATTGCACTTTTTATGTCTACTTGGCTCCTTGGCACATTAATTAAAATTTTCTTAAATTTAAAGCAATTTTTTTAAACTTGCTTTTCCAGTTATAGAAGTGGGTTTTTTTTGGTTTATGGTTTTTCTGGTTTTGTGTGTGTGTGTGTGTGTGTGTCAAAAATTGGAAAAGCAAAGGAAAACAAACCAGAGAAAAATGGGCTAAAATACCACGGCCAAGTAGAAACTGCTGTTCTGTGTTGCTACTTCCAGGGAGTCTATTTTCGCTGCCCATAAGTGTGTGATGTGTCCTCTGCTCACCGCGGCAGCCCAGGCTCCTGCCGCTCGCCTGCCCTGTGCTGGGCCAGGCCCCTCGCCTTCCCCGGGCCCCGGGAGCCCTCTGTACGCTCTTCCCAAATGGGCTCTTCCCCTAAAATAGGGAGGTTCCATGAGGGCAGGGCAAAATCTGTCTTGCTCTGACCTGGGTATTACGGGCTTAACGAATAATTGTGGAATAAATAACTTTATGTATCAACGTTTAAAAAAATCTTAATTTTATATGAAAAAACACACGGGCATAGTTTAAGTCCTTATATCACACAATAGCGTGGATTCGTTAGTACGGACATGTATGTTTAATGCTAATAGACATGCTTTTATCGGTCTTTCTCTGTCAAGTAAGATGAGCATTTCCCCATGACATTAAATATTCTTTAACATAGTTTTCAAATGCTACATGAGTTTCCATATATGGATGCACTATAACTTACCTAAATTTTCCTGCTAGATAGTTTTTCTACTGTGAATACCATTTGTGAACAATCTCAGCTGAAATCTGTGCCCTTTCTTTATTACTGCTTTTGGATAACTTTCTATAAATGGAGTAGCTGGGCCAAAGGGCCTACATATTTTTATGGTTCCAGAAACTTATTTCCGCTCTCCAAAACACCTGCACATTTTTCTCCTTCTGTCCTGCCAGTGATTTCGGTTACAATTTTGGCGACTGTTTCCGATTTGACAGGGAAGATTGGTACTTCGTTTAATCTGTATCACTTTTATTTTCATGTCTTGGGGACAGAAATTTTGGTGTTTCCGAGATCTTCCAGCCATAAGAATGACCATCTGAATGAGAATGTTCGAATGTTCGGGGGAGGGGCCTGTGTTTAATAAGCAACATGGCAAGTGTGGGAGACACAGATGTCCGGCACCCCCATCCCGCACGCTGCAGATGGGGACACTGAGGCCAGACGGGAGCAGGGAGACGCCTCGGTCTCCAGGGGAGCTGGGCACTGCCGTCCTGGTGTCCACACCAGCAACACCTCCATTTGGGGGCCACCTCCCCTGATTGCACATTGGTGACAGCAAGTCTCTAATGACTTCTTCCTTTTTTTCTCCTTCTCAGGAACAAGGAAACCCAGTCCAAAAATCTGAAAAATAAACCATGAAGTGCAGTGAAAAGAACTCCGCAGATTCCAAAGAAAGAGATCTGGCGAGAAAGAAATTGGTCAGTCCTGGTTTCCTTATCTCTCCCTGTTCTGGTGACGCTGGGGCAGTCCGTCCCAGCCCCCTCGCCCTCCCAGGGAAATGTAGGTGGAGGCGAGATCAGGCCAAGAAGAGAGAGCAGGGGATAGAAGCAAAGGTGTGTGGGAAGTTGCCCTGTGAAGGGGAAAGCGTGTGCTACGAGGCACAGGCCACTGATCATATTGTATTTTGGTTGATGGTGACTCTACGGTCTGCTGGTAGCCTTTGGGACCTGGGGGGAAAGTGGTTTCCACTCCAAAGCTCATTTCGCAACAAGGGGACACGACTGTGTGAGCGATGACGTCGTTGTCCTTGTGGATACACTGAAACCCATCCCCCGCCCCCCAGCAAGGCCTGGTCCACCTGCCCCAGAGAGGCTCTCACTCCTCAGGGATCCTGGCACCTTCTTTTAAACCAGACTCTAAAACCAAAGCCAGACAGCACCTGCTCTGTGTGGGGACTTTACCCGGGTCTCCCCTTTGGTTCTCTTGGCCACACCACAGTGAAGACATCACCACCCTCATTTTACAGGCGAGGAACTGTGGCTCACACAGGGATGAAGCCACTTGTCCAAGGCTACATAGCTAGTTTGCGGGGGAGTGGTCTTGAACCCTGGTCCCTTTGTGCCTCATCTCCTAGAACGTCTGCAGAAGAAAATATGTGCAGATTTTTAACAAACCTTATTTAGGCAGACAAAGATCCCCACAGGTGTATGTATCAAACTGCCCAAGAAATGTGGAACTGGCAGGTGGAGAGGGATGGTCCCCACCCTCAGGTGTGAAACAGAGGCTCAGGGAGGTCCCAGCCACCTCCTCAGGTCATCCAGGGATGAGGCAGAGTCACATGAAATAAACAGGCATTCCCTCCAAGGACACACTCCTACTGGAGTCAAGGCTCTGCCGTCCAGGCATTTGGTGTAACGCAGGAAGCGGTAGAGTCATCTCAATCATTCTGCTTAAATGATAGTCAATAACACCCCCCCCTTTTTTCCTTTCCTGCCCTTTCCTGGTACAACGTTTTCATCTTGTCCAAGCTTCAGGACACCACCCAGAGGACAGTTTGAGTTCCGTCCCAGAAAGTATCTACCTGGCCCTTCCCTGAGCGAGGCGGGAAGAAAATTCTGGGAATCCAAAGAGGCTTGGGACACTGGGTTAGCTGCTCGGGCCGCCATGACCGAGCACCACGAGCTGGGGGCGTAAACAACAGAGAGGTGCTTTCTCACGGTCCTGGAGGCCAGAGGCCGGAGGCTGGAGTCTGAGATCAAGGGTGTCAGCAAGGTTGATTCCCTCTGAGGCCTCTGTCCTTGGTGTGTAGACAGGCTGTCCTGTCCCCGTTTCCTCGCACGGACTTTCTTTTATGTGTGTCCTTGTCCCAAGGTCTTCTCATAAAGACACTAGTCATATTGGATTTGGGTCTACCCTAGTGACCTCATTTTACCCCACTCTCCTCTGTAAAGACCCTGTCCCCCAAAACAGTCACCTTCTGCGGTGCTGGGGGTTAATGCTTCACTGGATGAATCTGGGGAGGGGGACACAGTTCACTCTACAACAGACAGAGCCCCTGCCCTTGGTGAGCTCCGGTCCAGAGGGAAAGGCACACATGAGGCCCGACACTCGTAAGTAAGGATGGTCACAGCCAGTGCAGTTGTGAGCAGCGTATGGAATGCAGGGGGACAGAGAGGGCCCAGCGGAGCTCCTGGGGGGAGCTGGTGAGAGAGCGGCGGACCGACGGATGAGCAAAGCTATGGGTAGTCACGGGCGAGCTAAGCAAGGACCAGGAGAACCTGGCAGAAGTAGGTTCTCGACAATAACGGTGGGTGGGTGTGTGCCTGCAGGAATAATGTCAGGAGAGGATGCTCGTGCCCCAGCCCCAGCACCCCTGGGAACACCTGGCCAACGGCCACATCCTTGTTAGCGTTAATTTCCTCAGGGTCTGCCAGAGAGCACGGGCTGAGCAACGTGGGAGTGGCAGCAGCGGTCCCAACTTCACTTCCTCCCTGTGACGTCAGCCTAGCAGCTCCTCAGATGGCTGCTGGAGGACGGGTGACACCATGAGTGTGAACACATCTGGCTGAGGGCAAAGCAGTGTAGACGTGCTCCGTGAGCTGCAGGAGGAGGGTGCTCGGGTGATGGGAAGTCCCGGTGAACCGCCGTCTGGTCCAGGGAGGTGCAATGCATCATGTTTGTCACCGAGAGACCAAACCTGAGCACTGGAACGGGCCTTAGCAATCGTCCAGGGACATCAGCCCGGCCCCAGCCCTCCCCTTCCACCGCTGAGGACACTAATTCCCCACAGGGGCCCAGATCTTTCTACACAGAGTACGCAGGATGGTACTTACTCAGAAAAGGTTGGGAGCGTTTGGGTCCAGATACAGCGCATTGTCCGGGGACGAGGTGATTTTAAAAATCCTACCGAGTATTCACTGTACCCTTGCTATAAACCGCCTGCTGTTTTCACGGTTCCACGTGCTTTTCAAGGATAAACTCGCGGAATCTTGCACAGGTCTATGAGGTGCTGACACTGTCATGCCCATGCTACAGATGAGGACACTGTGCCACAGAGAGGCCGAGGGACTGGCACGAGGGCTCGCAGGTCCTACGTGGCTGAGCGGAGGCTCGAACCCAGGCCAGCGCCACCCACTGAGCTGTGGCAACGTGAAGGGACAGCTCCTACCACCTTCAGCAAGCTTTCCCAGAAAGTAGAGCTGTTCATTTTGTCACCCCGAAAAGCGCTGGGAATTTGAAACCGCTTACTGCCTGAAGGAAGGTAGCGCGGTTAACTCGGAGGCCACTCTCCAAGGAGCCGGAGCTCTGGCCTGGAGCTTGAGCGAGTCTGCTCTCAGGTTCGTGACTTTGGGCAAGTCACTGCTCCCCTCTGGGTTGGTTCAGCGCCGGCCTGGGAGAGAAGTTATGGACAGCCACTTCCACCAATAAGAGGAACTCTTCAGGCCAAGCACCGCCTCCATCCAGGCTGCGGGACCAAAAGGGAAAGTGAAGTCTGCACATGTCCAGTTTTAGCATCTGGGACAGCCCCTGGCGCAGGGCTGGAACCCGGGGCAGCCGCGGGCTGTGGGTCTCCTTCCACCCCTGGGATCTGCATCCGCTCTGGCTTCTGGCCTCTGAGCTCAGATTCAGCAGGGCTTGGGTCAGGGAGGTTGAGGCAAGAGGTGTGCAGGGACAGCTCTGACAGGGGCTCAAGTCCACACTCGGAGTCCGCCGCCGGCCTGTGGACATGCTGTGCTCAGACGGCAGGGCCTTTAACGCTTGCTGACTCTGGGAGCCTTCTCAGCACAGGGGTGTCCCAGACACAACCCCCCCAAAACACACACACGCTTCGCACTCAACCGTAGTTGCATGTTTGTGTTGACCTCCTGGGTCCTGGGGCCTATGAGTTTTCAACCCCAGTGGGAAGCACGGAACAATTTAAGAGAAGGGGGGGGGCAGATCTCTTGATTCAATTGGAGCTTTAGCGAGAACAGGTGAGACCCCCTGCTAGCGATGAGGAAGCCAGGGACAATACACGGAGGGGCCGGAGCTAAGGAGAGGGGGGAGGAAATGAGGATGAGCGTGAACACAAAGTCCCCATCAGGACGGCCCAGTGTGGTCCCCAAGACACGGGGAGGCAGCTGGCCTGTCCCCTTCCCTGCCCCTTCCCATATCTTCAGAGCCAGCCATGCTCAACCATTCTGCTCCCCCACCTACCCCGGGGCATCTACGCCTGTGGGTCTTGGCTCTCCCACCCCACACCCCTTCTCTGCCTGCATATTCCCTGGGACTTACTCAGGAATCACCTCTTCCAGAGAGTCTTCGGTGATCCAGCCCCAGTTTCAATGTCTGTGATCCACTAAACCTTGTTTGCTTGCTTCTTGTCTCGTTTTGTGGACTTGATGCCTCCCTGGCCTTCGAGGGGTTCTGCATTCCCCAAACATACCTTTGCCTGCTGGCCTCTGTCCCTGCGTTCTGCCGCTGGGAGCAAAGGGCCAAGGCACGCTGTCCTAAACCTGTCATGATTAAAGCCACTTCTCTGACATCTGGGGCAAATTGGCCACATGGTGAATGAATTCTGATGTCGAGTGTGCGTGGAGGGGTCTTGCCTCCTTCATGCTTTCCCTGAGCCAGCTCGGTGGGCAAGGAGGAGGTCTTCCCCGAGCCAACGCTGAGTGAGCAGGACAGGGTAGCGACCGAGTGGCAAGTCCTTTTTCTTCCAAACCCATTTGTTCTAGATCTGCAGGGCAGTCACACCCACATCCAGCATGCTGCTCGGGGCCGTGTGTTTTCTGTTTGAGCCGCAGAATAACTACCGGACAGTCCAGGCGGGATCAGTCTTCCGTTTTACACTCGTCAACGGGGTGACTCAGAGAAGCAAAGTGACTTGGCTAAGGCCGCAGTTAGAGAGGCAGGGTAGGGACCCCACCAGGCTTCTCCTGCCACCAGCGACGTTCCGTTCTGCTCCGATCCTCAGAGAGGCACCCTGGCCTTATGCCCAGTGCTCCCTCGCTGCGCGCTGTTGGGAGGGAAAATCAAAGGTGCCAAAGGAAAAATCCGTGCCCTGGGTGGTGATTCCTGAGAAGGCAAGTTTCCCTTCCAGGACTCCTGGGTTGCTGCTATAACTGGGAACTGGGGGAAAGCCCACGGTGCCCGTTTCCTGTTCAGACAAGATAGAACTGCCGTATTTCCTGCTGGGCCCCCGCCCCCTTGTGGACTCTGCCTCCTGCTCAGAGATGCCCTGGCACGGCCCCCGGCCGGAGGAGCATGGCCTCCCGGGCCTGGGCTCGCACAGGGGCTGCAGAACGTGGCCGCACCCCGAGAGGGACACCGGGCAGGAGGACCAGAAAGGTAAACGCAGAAACCGGCCTCTGGACCCTGCCACAGGGCTCAGAGGCTCAGCGTGGGCGGCTGTGCTGCCTTCCTCCGCTGCCTGGAAGGCCTGGGGCCCCGGGTCATAGAAGCCTGCCGTGAGGGCCGGCATCCTGGTCCCCGTGACCTTGGCCATGGAGCTCCCGCCCTGGAGCTACAGTTCTGGCAACAAGGCTGTGCTCCTGAAATGAGGCCGCGGCAGAGAGCTGCCTCGCACGTGCTGGGTGGTGTCCCCTTTTCCTTCCCCGCCCCCCACAGCTGGTACCCTCTGTCCCTGGGGCAGGTGATGCGAGGGGGTGGGCACTGGCTGGCCAAGCGGGGGCAGGGGCCCCAGGGAGAGGCTCCCACCTGCCCTTCTCTATCCTCTGATGGGTGCAGACAAGGGGACAGTGATCAGGGCTGGAAGCCAGGGGGCCGAGGGATAGAAGGCACCCGGGACGGCCCAGGGAGTCAGGAGGAGTGACATCTGTGCTGAGACCCAGAGGATAAGGGACTATGGAGAATGGGAGTTTTGTCCAAAATGCAGTTTTATTCCTTCGGTGAATCCCGTGCAGTTCAGACCCCCCTTACTGCAGGGAAAGATTCTGGACCCACACCTGGTAATGTCCATCCCGGTGGCTTATCAACCTCCTTTCTCACCCCCATCCAATCACGAGCATTTCCCGAATACCTTCTCTGCGGCAGGCTTGGTTCCTGGAAGCAAGACCCCCACCCTCAAAAAGTAAGAGCCTTGCCCACTCTCCAGCCTCTGCTGCTAACACTCACGGGTGCACGTTAGCTCAGCATAACAGCCCAGGAGGTGGGGTTTGTTATCATCCCCATTTTCAGATAAGAACACTGAGTCACAGAGCAGCTATGCAACTGGTCCAGGTTACAGCCCTAAGTGGCAAAGCCCGGGGTAGGACACAGTTGAATCATAGAGAAGTGTCAACATGAGAAGGTGGAGCTTCCAGAAGAGCTTTCAGAGGAGGGGATGCGGTCATGGGTCTTGGATACAGAAGTCTCTAGAAGGGAGAATTCCGGGCGTACGTGGCCATACAGGCCAGGCCAAGAGAGACCTTGGCGCCTGCCCTGAGCAACAGCCATTCTGCACGGCTGGGCAAGGGGGAGAGCAGAAGGAGTAAACAGCCTTTCTGAACACGCCCTTTGTCCTCATCCAGCCACACAGCCCGTCCTCCACAACCTGGACAGCCAGTGCTGTTCTTAGATCCGTTGTCCAGCTGGGCAAGCTGAGACCCAGGAAGGTCAGGGAAGTGGCTCTGATTCCCACAGTTGAGTGCCCGGAACATCCCGTGCTAGAGGAGACTATGGAGGTGGGCAGAGCAGGGAACTGGCTATTGGGGTCCAGCTTTCCCTTCCAAACAGCATTTGACTGGTGCAGTTGCCAGAACTGTGGACCTTGTCTGTTTTGTTTGCCGCTGTATCCCTGGAGCTTGATCAGGGCCTGGCCCAAGAAGCACACACACGTTATGGAATAGCAGAGAAAGTGGCTTCCAAGAGCACCTGGGTCCCCTCCATCTGGAGACTGGCCCATAGTCCCCTGGCCAGCTTCGGATGGCAACCCCTCCTGCCTCCAGCTCCTGCCAGCTGGTCAGCTTTTGCCAAGTGGTCCAGATGCTTCCGCTCCGGGGCCCTGTCCTGATTGTGACCGTCCTTGGATGAGGCCAAAGGACAGGATTCCGTGGAGGCAGATGCCTCGTCCTCCGGGCTGAGCCCTGTATGTCTCTGCAGGTCCTTGGCCTGAGGCACTCACAGTGGCCTGCAGATTGAGTCTGGAACAGCACGTGCAGTGGTGCGTGTGTGTGCACGTGAGCGTGTGTGCACCTGTGCCGCTGTGAGCAGCCTCAGGCTCCTAGGCTCTGTTGCCAGACGGAGAGGCAGTGGGGGAGAGGCAGTGTAGTGCAGCGGGAGGCTGCATGGGCTCTAGCCACCATCCCAGACGGCACCACAGACACCTCTGTGCCTGTTTCCTCACCCATAACATCAGGATCAAAACGCGTCTAAAGATTCCAATGAGAGAATAGCCAGAAAATGCTCTGAAAAATGCCTGGTCCGTCCCCCTTGTCAGCACCCGCCGCTACTGTTGGTGCCTGAGTCTGGCTTTGCTTTTTGCTGCTATGTGGTTCAGAAAGTGGCCAAATTCAGCTTATACAACAGTATGTGGCTGCTTACAGAGCACCTGCTAAGGACATTAGGTCTGCAAGTCACTGATCTGTTGCAGCAGGCAGAAGCAAACTGAGCTCCGGGGGCTGACCGAACCCATCCAGGGCACCTGCACAGGCAGGTGGACCTGGACAGGCAACTCACCTGCCAGCCGGCTCCAGGAGCTTGCGTTCTTGCCCTGGGGATTCTCTGGGACGGCCTCCCCAGACAAGGGGACAGCCCAGGTACGTCCTGTGGGCCCTAGCTCTGTGCCCGACGGCCAGATCTGACATGCTGTCCTCTCCTTTCCCAGGACTGGTCTTGCTCGCTCATTGTGGCCTCTCTCGTGGGTGCCTTTGGCTCATCCTTCCTCTACGGGTACAATCTGTCGGTGGTGAACGCCCCCACTCCGGTGAGTGCCCCGCGGCTGTGGAATGTGTCCAATAGAGGGCGCTGCGGCCACATGGAAATCTTCCAGTGTTCCTGCCTGGCCCGGATGGTACCGGATTCTGCAAACCTTTGCATGCTGATTCTGTTCCAGACCTTTGCGGGAGGGTCTAGGAGAGGGATAGAGAGCGTGAGACCAGCCCCCGCCCTCGAGGGGGAGATGAGAGACAAAGAAACAGACAATGTCACAACGTGGGGCAGTCAGTTCCTTGCTGGAGTGTCCTGGGAGACTGCAGGGCAAGCAGAGGGGTCTTTGGAGGTCCCAGGGGCTGATCCTGATGGTCTTATTCCTGGGCATGGAATCCGAGGAGTCACAGAGAGACCTTAAGCATAGACATTTTCCTGATGTTCTTTTTGTGTTTATGGCTTTTAATCACAGCTAGAGGTCCCTTGGGTATCTGTTAAGATCCATCGTTGGCTTTTGTTTTCGTCTGGAATCAAGACATTAGGGATATCAATCAAGAAGAGGCTGTAAAGCAGCCAAAAGTGTTTATTTGGGGTCTTAGGGCTTGCAATGTGGGGGGCACAGAGAGGACCAAGGTTGAAATCATGCTTGGAATTACGCCAGGGAGTGCAGGCTTACAAAGGCAAAACCCACAGGGTTGGGTAACTTGTTTTGAAGGAATTGTGCTCAGGTGCTAACAGGGCTTAACTGGCCACCTGATACAGGATTGCCTCTGTAGCTAACGGGTGTTACATTATCTCTATTTCAGTCCGGTAGAGTTCTTCCAAGAGGCAATCAATGTGAATTGGCAAGTCGTAATTGACAAAAGTTGAAAGTTCAGGGTGTTCCCAGAATTGAAACAGTGGCCCATAGGCCCTGCTTCCTCAATATCCTCCCCACCCCATTTTGAGTAATTCTCTTAGAAATACTTCCCTTTTGGAATTTCCTTTTATAGGTGCAGTTCCCCCAGGCCCTCCTAACACCTCCCTGATTGTTTGCAAGTTTGGTTTGGTTCTGCCTACCTAGACTATTAGGTCTAGAGCTACCCATTCCGGGGTGTGCTGACTTCTGATTGACCTACCTCCACCCCTGGGGGTAGGGTAGATGAAAGGTATGAGGGCAGGCTTCCTGGAAGAGGTAATGCCTCAGCTTTGTCAAAGGTAGAGCAAAGGCACAGAGGCTTGAGATCTGTGAAATGTCTGCAGGAATGCAGGTGTGATGCGGTGGGAGCACAGGATGCCTTTTGGGGAGCCTAGGGCAGGTGCTAAAGGGGCAGACAGAAGCCAGGCTGTAGACCTTCCTGGAGGCTTTTTGGGTTTTTCCTCGTTTGGGGCCCAGCATCCCCACGTGCCAAACGCAAGGGAGGCTGGACCATCGGGTATCAAAGGGTTCCCAGGAGCCCTGGATTTCGCAGAGGTGCCTTTTTAAAATTCAGATGTCCTTCAACAGTCCCACAATATCTTTTATAGCTGGTTTGTCCAAATTAGGACAAAACAAAATCAGTGCCTATATATGCAACAGAAATACACAAAAATAATCACAACCCTGAAATTTAGATGTAGATGTTCATTATTCTATTCCCTTACTTTTCTATGCATTTGAGAAGTTTTATAACATAATGTCCAAAATAATTACATCATTGCATCTTTGCAAATGTGTCTATATATGCAAAAGAAGAGGGACATTTCCAAATCATGCTACTGAGCCCTGTCCTGTTCAGTATTGTCACCAACTATTTGGACAATAATATAGGAAGGATGTCTATTGCATTTCTCGGTTGATGAGCCGGAAGGAATAACGAATGTGTTAGGAAATGAAACATGTTAGAATCATGTGCCAGGACAGTTCTGATTTTTTTCTTTTTCTTTTTCTTTTTCTTTTTCTTTCTTTCTTTTTTTTTTTTTTTTACTCTGTTAACTCTTGTGTATTTCAGGGGTTCTGTGTGAGTTCATTTGAAAACTGATTCTGATGCTAAGACCAGTTTGAAAGCCAGGAGCCTAGATGGCCTCCCCGTACTCTTGCAGTGGCTTTGACTTTGTCATTGTGACATCATCCTGACATGGGGATCTGAGCTGTCCATACTTGTCTTTAAAAGAAGATTAGACGTTGACACTCCTGCTTTATTTTGACAGTTCAGCAGAAACTCCAGCAGAGGGTGGAGAACCTTTGCCCTCATGGTTTGTGGAACAAAAGGCCCTGTGAAACTTGAACCCTGAATCCAATGATGTAGGTGGAAAAATAGAAGTTCACACCACAACTGTGGGAGCAAGAGGAGGGAGCAATTCTGTCATTCATCCGTTTAAAACTTGTTTTTAATTAATCAACTTTATTTTTAGAGCAGTTTTAAGGCAGGTCACAGTAAAATTGAGCAGAAAGTATGGAGAATCCCCCCATATCCCTTGTCCCCCCCAATGTACTGCTTCCCCCACTATCAACATCTTGGACCAAAGAGGTACGTGAACCTGCTCGATTCATCATCATCACCCAAAGTCCAGGGGTTACATTTAAGGTTCACTCTTGGTGTTGTGTGTTCTAGGAGATTTGACAAATTTAGAATGACAGGTACCCACCATTGTGGTATCTTACAAAACAGTTTCACTGCCCTAAAAATCCTCTGCTCTGCCTATTCCTTTTTCCCTCCCTACTAACCCCTGGCAACCACTCATCTTTTTTACTGTCTTCATAGTTTTGCTTTTCCAGAATGTCATCAGTGGGAATCATACATATGTGGCTTGTTTCACTCAGTATTATGCACTTAAGCTTCCTTCCTCCATGTCTGTACATGGCTCAAAAGCTCATTTGTTTTTTAACGCTGAATAATATTCCATTGTCTGGATGGACCGGTGTCTTGAACTACTCATCTGTGGAAGGACTTCTTGATTGCATCTAAGTTTTGACAACTATGAATCAAGTTGCTATAAACATCCATGTGCAGGCTTTTGTGTGGACAGAAGTTTTCAATTCACTTGGGTAAAAATACCAAGGAGCACGATCGCTGAATTGCATGGGAAGAGTATGTTTAGTTGTCTAAGAAACTGACAAACCGTCTTCCTAAGCAGCCGCACTGTTTTGCAGTCCCAGCAGCAATGGATGGAAGTTCCCATCGCTCCCCGTTCTCACCGGCATTTGGTGTCCTTAGTGCTTTGGATTTGGGACGTTCTTAGGTGTGTCCTGATATCTCATTGCTTTAATTGTAATTCCCTAATGACATAGGATGTTGAATACCTTTTCTTCTGTTTTTTAAAAAGAGAGGAATATCTTTTCATATGTTCACATATCTTCTTGGTGAGATGTCTGTTCTGATCTTTTGCCCATTCTTTTGTTGGATTGTTTCTGGCATCATGGTTGAGTTTTAAGGGTTCTTTGCGTATTTTGGACAACAGTTCTATATCAGGTGTGTCTTTTGCAAACATTTTCTCCCAGGCTGTGCTTTGTCTTCTCATTCTCTTGACATCATCTTTCCCAGAGCAGAAGTTTTTAATTTTATTGAAGTCCAGCTCGTCAATGATTCCTTTCATGGATTGTGCCTTTGGTGTTGTCTCTAGAAAGTCACAACCATACCCAAGGTCATCTAGATTTTCTTCTATGTTGTTTTTTAGGAGTTTTATAGTTCTGTGTTTTACATTTATGTCTGTGACCCATTTTGAGTTAATTTTTATGAAGGGTATAAAGTCTGTGTCTGGATTCTGTGTGTGTGTGTGTGTGTGCGTGTGCGTGTGCGTGTGTGTGTACTGTTCCAGTACCATTTGTTGAAAAGACCATCTTTATTGTGTTGCCTTTGCTCTTTTGCAAAGATCAGTTCCCTATATTAATGTGGGTCTATTTCTGGACTCCCTGTTCTGTTCTATTGACCTATTTGTCTGTTCTTGCACCAATACCACGCTGTCTTGATTACTGTAGCTTTGTCGAAAGTGGAAGTAGGATGGCATCGGTCCTCCATCTTTGTTCTCCTTCAACATTGAGTTGGCTATTCTGGGTCTTTTGTTTCTCCATATAAGATTTAGAATCAGTCTGTTGCTATCCACATAACTCATTAGCTTTATACCTAAATGTTTCATTTTCTTTAGTGCTAATGTAAATGGTAATATTTTTAATTTAAAACTCTATTTTTTCATTGCTGGTCTATAGGAAAGTGATTGACTTTTATATATTAATCTTGTTATCTTGCAACTGTGCTACAACAATCATTTCTTAGTGAAAAAGTTCTAGGAATTTTTTTGGTCAATTCTTTAAAATTTTCTACATAGATGACTATGTCATCTGTGAACAAAGACAGTTTTATTTCTTCTTTCTCAATATGTACATCTTTTATTTCCTCTTTGTTTTCCATTGCATTAGCTAGGACTTCCAGTATAATGCTTACTTTGAATTTAATTTGCTCTTCTTTTTCTAGTCTCCTATGACGGAAAATTATTGATTTTAAGTCTTTGATCTTTTCTAATATATTCATTCAATGCTATACATTTCCTTCTAAGCACTACTTTTGCTGCATCCCACAAATTATGATGAGTTATATTTTCATTCTCATTTAAATTGAGTCATTTTAAAATTTCTCTTGAGATTTCTTCTTTGATCCATGTGTTATTAGGAGCGATGTTGTTTAATCTTCAAGTATTTTGGGATTTTCCGGCTATATTCTGTTAGTGATTTCTATTTTAATTCTATTATGTACTGAGACCACACAGTGTATGATTTATATTCTCTTAAATTTGATAAAGTCTGTTTTATGGCCCAGGATGCGGTCTATCTTGTTGAATGTCTGTGTGAGCCTGAGAAGAATGTATATTCTGTTGTTGGATAAAGTAGACTATAGATGTCCATTGTATCCAGTTGGTTGATGGTTGAGTTGTTGAGTTCAATTATGTCCTCACTGACTTTCTGCCTGCTGGATCTGTCCATTTCTGTCAGAGGGGTGTTTCAGTTTCTGACTATAATAATGATTCGTCTCTTTTTCCCTACAGTTCTATCAGCTTTTGCTTTATGTATTTTCATGCTCTGTTATTAGGCACATACACATTAAGCCTTGTTATATTTTCTTGGAGTATTGGTCCCTTTATCAGTTTGCAATGCCCCTCTTTTTCCCTGTTAACTCTCCCTGCCAAGTATCTCCTGTCTGAAATTAATATAGTTATTACTGCTTTCCTTTGATTCATTCATGTCCTTTGATTCTCCTTCCCTGTACTTTTAATCTGTATGTGTCTTTATGTTTAAGTGAGTTTCTTGTAGACAACACATAGCTCGGCCTTGTTTTTTGACCCACTTTCACAATCTGTCTTTTAATTGCCATATTTAGTCCATTGACACTTAAGGAGATCATTGACAGAGTTGGATTAATATCTATGTATCTGTTCCTGTTTTCTATTTGTTGCCCTTTTTCTTTTCTTTTTTTTTTTTTTAAAGATTTTATTTATTTATTTGACAGAGAGAGAGACAGCCAGCGAGAGAGGGAACACAAGCAGGGGGAGTGGGAGAGGAAGAAGCAGGCTCATAGCAGAGGAGCCTGATGTGGGGCTCGATCCCAGAACGCCAGGATCACGCCCTGAGCCGAAGGCAGACGCTTAACCGCTGTGCCCCCCAGGCACCCCTGTTGCCCTTTTCCTTTGTTCCTATTGCTGTCTTCCACACTTCTTCTGCCTTTTGTGCATTTTACATGGTTCCATTTTCTCTTTTCCTAGCATATCGATGTGCCTCTTTTTTTTTAACTTTCTTTAGTGGTTGTCAAAGAGTTTATGATATACATTTTCAACTAATCCAAGGCTACTTACAAATAATACTACCTTACTTCACTGATAATGTTAGCGCAATAACAAATAACAAAATATTTCTAATTCCTCCACACCCGTGTGTCATTCATTTCACTTGCACATAAGCCTATTATATAGGTAATCAAATACACTGCTCTTGTTTCTATCTTGAACAAACTGTTACCTGTTAGATTAATTAAGAATAAGAAAAAAGCGGTACCTGGATGGCTCAGTTGGTTAAGCATCTGACTCTTGGTTTTGGCTCAGGTTGTGGTCTCTGGATCGTGAGCTCCAGCCCTGCATCAGGCTCTGTGCTCTGAATGGAGTCTCCTTGAGATTCTCTCTCCCTCTCCCTCTGCCCCTCCCGTCCTCAAGTACATAAATACATCTTTTCAGAAGTAAGAAAAAAGTTTCCCTTTCCCTTTTCCTTATTCATTCTCCTATGCTCTTCTCTTTATGGAATTCTGAGTTTCCGAGCAATATCAGGTTCCTTCTCCCTGACACACTACTTTTGATGTTTTTTAAGGCAGATCTCCTGGCAACAAATTCCCTCAGCGTTTCTCTGGAAAAAGTCTCGACTTCTCATTCACTTTCAAAGGGTAATTTTGCGGCGGACAGAATTCTAGGTTGGTGGGTCGGTTTTTTCTCTCAGCATCTGGAGCAGTTTATTCACTCTCTCCTTTCACGGTTTCTGAGAAGGTGGGTGTGATTTTTATCTTTTGTCCACTGTAGGCACGTTTTCACCTGGCTTCTTTTGAGAGGTTTTTTTTTTCCTTTAATTTTCTAAGTTTGAATATGATATGCCTGAGTTTAAGTTTGTTTTTTTTTTTTTTAGCATTTATACTGTTGGGTGTTTTCTGAGCTTCCTGGATCTGTGGTTTATTTAGTGTCTGACATTAATTTGAGGAAATTCTCCATCATTATTGCCTCAAATATTTCCTCTTTTCCCACCTCTGCCCCTTCTTCTGGGTGTTCCCACCGTGTGTATATTATACCTTTTATAGTTCTCCCACAGTTCTTGCATATTCTGTTCTGTTTTTTTTTTTCAGTCTTTTTTCTCTTTGTTTTTTGGTCCATTTTTTAATTTCTGTTATAGTGTTTTTTTTGTTTTTTTTAAAAGATTTTATTTATTTATGAGGGGGGGAACAGGGACAAGCAGACTCTGCACTGAGTGTGAAGCCTGATGCAGGGCTTGATCTCATGACCCTGAGATCATGACCTGAGGCAAAACCAAGAGTCAGACGCTTAACCGACTGAGCCACCCAGGTGCCCCTTCTGATACAGTGTTTTTGATCTCTACCATTTCTTTTTGGTTCTTTCATAGAATAGCCATCTCTGTGCTTACATTGTTCATCTGTTCTTTCATGCTGTCTACTTTTCCAGTTTAGCCTTGAACATATGAACCAATTAAAAAAATTCCTGGTCTGATAAGTCCAACATTCCTGTTGTATCTGACTCTGGCTCTGATGCTTGCTTACTCTCTTCAAACTGATTTTTACCTTTTAGTATGTCTTGTAATTTTTTTGAAAGATGGAATGATGTACTGGGCGAAAGGAACTGCAGCAAACAGAGCTTTAGTAATATAAGGCATGGAGGGAGAAGAAACATGCTCCGGTCTTATGATAAGGTCTCCGTCTTTTGGTCAGCTGGTAACCCTGGACCATGAACTTCACCAGTGCCTCTCAGGTCCTGCTCACTCCCTCCTTAGGTGGGATAGAATGGCTGGAGGGGGCTGAAGACTGGTATTTCTTTTGACCCCTGTGGATAGCTAGAGGAAGCTGGAGTTGGGTATTTCCCTTTACCCAGGTAGGGTTAGGTTTTGATAAAATTCCAGTAGGTAGGTTAAGCTCGGGTAAAATTACTTCTCCTGGGGGTAGGCCTTGCAAAGAACAGCATGCTTTGTTGTATTTCAGGATGGTTCTTTTCCTCGCCCCTGCTGGAAATGTGAGGGGATTTGTCTTGGGTGTTCACTGGGAGGATCTCGTCGAGCTCATGGTGGTAAAACTCACAAAATTATGTTGCAGGGGCTTTGCAGGGCTCCAAACCCCTGGAGTTTGTAACTCTGAGCCACGTCCACATGGGGCCTCCAGCAATTCGTCAGTCCCAGTGTGGGTTTTCCTACCCTAGCACTGCCTCCTGCAGAAGTTTCTGCTGTGGGTTTTTGCTCTGGTACGTTCTGATTCTCTGCATCTGCCTGTCTCTCTCTTCAATTTTCAGGGAAATGGTTTGCCCTATGACCTCATCTCTCTGATTGATCTGAGAGTTGTTGATTTTTCAGTTCATTCAGCTTTTTCCTTGTTAGGGCAGAGTAGCAACTTCCAAGATTTTTACATGCTGGACTAGAAACCAGAAGTCTCATTTAACAAATATTTACTGAGGGCCTCCCAGGTGTTTAATGTTGGGAATCAGGGAAGGCAACATGGCGTCTGAGCTGAGTCATGAGAGGTGGGTAGGATTTCCATGGGCATCAGGGGGGAGGCAGAGAGCTGACGCATATCCAAAGGCCTGGCCATGCCGACATGCTGACATGTTGGGAATAGTTAGTAGAGGTGCGATGTGCTGGTAGGCAGGGCAGATCGGGGGATGGGATGGAACAAGAGGTGGAAAAGCAGGGGGGAGCCAGGAGCAAAGGACCTCAAATCTTAACCCACAGATTGAGATTTAGTCTATGGGCACTGGGGAGCCATGACAGGTTCATGAGGGAGGGGAGATATGACTTGTCTTTTAGAAAAAAAACAACTTCATTGTCAGCGGGAAGAACAGAAGGGTCCAGACCTTGGAGGTATTTAATGGGAGAGATGATGAGCTGAGTGGAGAAGGTTTGATAAACCGTCCTTCTAAGTCAGTAGAGGAGGAGATTTCTGAAGATCTACACATGGTCAGGGTGACTTTCCCATTCCATAATATTCATAATACATTTTATGACAACCTCAGTAACAACACACACGAAAAGGTCACATGTTAGGTGCCAGCCCTTCCTTCAAGCACTTTCCATGCATTTGCACCGTGCATCCCCATGACGACCCTATGAGGTGTGTTCCATCATTATCCCATTTTATAGATGAGGAAACTGAGGCATACTGTTAACTGACTTGGCTTGCCCATGGCCCACAATAAGTGGGTGCCAGAGTACGACCCTGGCCAGTCTGGCTTCAGGGCTCATCTTTTCGGGCATTGCCAGTGTCCAGTTTTACATAAAAACTTAGGGTTTCTTGTTCGTTGGACACGTTTTTAATCAGGTCCTTTTCTGTGCCAACCAGATTCCCACCATGAGATGCCTTGTTTGGAATGTTGTGGCTTTGCTTTTGTGCATGCCCAGCGAGCTGTTCAGTCATTGTGACAGGGTGAGGCATTTTCAGCCTGGTGTCCTCAGGCTTTGCGGACCGTGGCTCATTATATACATTTTAGAGGGGCCAAGAGAGCCCTGAATGCAGTGCCCAGCCTGCCTAGATACCGGGGGCTGGGAAGGGTCACCCCTAACTGCCTCCCAAGCTCTACTCTCCACCATCAAGGGGGAACAGAGTTGGTCACCAGCCCGTCGTCTCTGCAGCAGTGTAGACGTCTCCTAGATGTACAAGCGTATCCGTCTGCTCAGGCTGCCGTAACAAGCCATCACAGACTGGGAAGCTCCAACAACGGACATCTATTTCTTGTGGGTATGGAGGTTGGAGCTCTTCGGTAAGGGTGCTGGCACGGTTGATTCCTGGTGAGAGCCCTCCTCCTGGCTCCCAGATGGCCACCTTCTCGCTGTGCCCCCATGTGGCAGAGACAGGAAGCAAGCAAGCTCTCTGATGTCTCTTCTAATAAAGGCACTAACCCCACCATGAAGGCCCCCTCCTTAGGGCTTCATCCGACCCTGATCACCTCCCCAAAGCTCCAGCTCCAGACACATTCACGCTGCGGGTTAGAGCTTCAACATATGAATTTGGGGAGATTACCATTCAGTCCATAGCAGTTAGTTACTGACGTTTCATACCCACGTCATGGGAACAGAGGCTTAGAGTTTAAGCAACTTGCCCAAGGTCACACAGCTAGGAGGTGGCAGAGCTGGGATTCGCACTCAAATCCATCTGAATCTGAGACCCAGGCTGTTTTTGACCCCTTCACTGTCCACCAGTCCCTAGAAGTCCAGCAATGGGGGAGCCTCGGGCTGGTAAACTAAGGCAAAGGAGGATTATGGGGAAGGCCAAGAGGACCCACAAGGAGCCCAGTGGGCTGTTTACCTGTGACACCTGCCACCTGAATGGCTGTGTGGGCTTTACTTATGGCAACTCTGGAGTTTTGGGGACCAGTTCTGATGGTATTGGGGTGGTGTCACCACTAAGGACCACAAGTACCTGAATCCTGCCCTTGACCCCTACTTCCCAGGGGCTTTCCTCAGAGGGGGCTCTACACCCGACCAGCGAGAACCAGAAGAGAAGTAAGGGGCTGCTTTCGTATTGGCCAGGCCAGCCTCCAAGCCCTCCCCTCCCCCTTCTCACAGGGTCTTGGGGTCAGGAATCCCCTTTTGTGTTCTGTCCGAAGGTGGGCCACAGGTCCTACCTAACATTTCATGTCTCCATCATGTTGCTACTCAAATGCAGAGAAGGTAGGCAGTAAATCCCCCAGCACCACGTTCACCTTGCCTGTGTCATGTCGTTAGGTCTTGGGGGTGGCTAGGTGAAAGGACACATGTCCTTGTCCTCAAAACCAGCAGCAGTGACAAGATGTGCTGCACAGAGATATGAACCCAGGGCCAGGGAAGGACATTATTCTATCTGGGGATGGCAGGGGGCCAAGCCACAGCTTGAGGGAGAGTACAGGGCTTTCTGGGAAAGGTGACGAGCTGGGGTGCTGGACGGCAGGCTCTCAGGGGTGGATGGGGAGGAGGCTGGGAAGGGGGCCAGGGCCAGCCCAAGGAGGGATGCAGGGGCTGGAACAGGAGCACAAGCTAGCACTGCCCAGCCTTTGACCGCCAGAGCAGGGCTGAGGCTGGGAGGCCCTCCCAGGATGGGAACCACCCCAACCAGGAGACCCTAGGCCCTGGACACAAGCACTTCTGCAGGGGACCAGTGACAAACCCCTGATGAGTGGCCATTGGAACAAAGGAGGTCTGGTGGAGGAGCTCAGCCCATGTCCATGGATCACTTGACACTCTCTGCCTTTTGCAGTGGGCATGGGGAGGAGTGAGTGGGCAGCCTCAGGGTCCAAGAGCCCAGAATGAGGAGGACAGAGACCCCAGGGAGTGTGACTTAATGCGAGCGGGAAGGGCCCACGCCTAGGGGTATATTTTGTGTGGGAGCCCATCTTCATCAGGGCTCTGGCGTTGTGAAAGGAGAAAGTGATCCTCTCTTGCATGAGATGCAGATGTTGGGGGGGGGTCTGCCCGCAGAGATGGCAGACAGAGCCTGCCGCGGGGGGCGCTGATGCAAATAAGTCCCAATGGGGACACTGGCCCACATGAAGGGACACTGGCTTAGCAATGACACAGGGCTGCCAACCCACTTTGTCTCCTCAGTGGTGGGACAATTGGAGTGCAGGTGGTGGTCAGGGGGAGCTCAGAGGGACTGCAGGCCATGGCTGTTTACCACCGGGGAAGGCAGAATTCCACGACTTGAATAACACACATGGTATCAGACCTTGGCTCTGGCCGCTGCCCAGCCACAGCCGCACAAATGCTCGCTGCTTCTCTCCCCCCAGATATTGGAAACCTTCTGGAATGCTGACAATGGAAACGATTCCCACCCATGAGCACTGACTATGCCTGTCCGTGTTAGGGACATTTTGCAGGGTGTCAGAATTCATTCTCGTTACAATCCTGCAAGGGCGCCCTAACTAACTCCCCTTTCATAGATGAGGAAACTGAGGCCGAGGAAGGTTAATGTATCCAAGTTCCTGGGGGAGGTTGGGGAGCCCTTTAACCCTCCCACTCCCTAAATTCCCATTGGTTTCCCCTCAAAACAGTCCCTCTCGATGAATGTACATCGTGTCCATGTCCCATTTGGAAGAGAACGCCCATGTGCCTTATGCATCCATGAGGGTCCTTGGCCAGCTTTGGACAGTGAGATATGAGCAGAAGTGAATATAAGCCACCTGAGGCCTAGCCCTGGAAGACATTCCAGAAGGTTCCTCAGTTCTTTCTTCCCCCAGATGGCATAGGTACAGGATGGCAGAGAGCCGTCTGGCACTTAGATAAGCTACACAGAAGTCTTTCCTGTCTTCAGCCACTGAGGCCTCAGAGTTTCCGTGCTGTGGCGGCGTGTCGATCGCCATGACTGACTCCCCCAGCAGCTGCCCTTCAAGACAATCTAGCTTGGCCCACTGCGGGGTCTTCTGATTTGTTTTCCTGTTTCCACAGTGGCTCCTACGATTTATTCTCAACCCCCAGAGGGATCCTTCATAAACCGAGGCAGAGCATATGTGCCCGAGCTTGCAACCTTCCAGAACCACCCAGCACACCTAACAGCCACCCCAGAAGGCTGCGGCCTACACGCCCAGGGCTCTGGTGCCTGTGAACACTGTGCCCTCCCTGCTGGCACGTTTCGCTCGCTTCCTCTGCTCATCCACACGCCCCGCAGCCCCCACTGTTGAGCCTCAAACACACATGCACCTTGGTACTCAGCACCTCTGCATCTGCCGTTCCCTTTGCTAGAATGCTTTTCCCCACATAGCCCTATGTTCTCTCCTTTGCTGACTTCCGGCCTCTGTTCAAATGTCCCCTTCTCAGAGATGTCTTCCCCGACCGGCCCATCCGAAACGGCACTTCTCCATCCTTCTCTAGCCCCGACTCTCATTTATTTCTCTTTGTAGTATTTCACCCTGCCCGAAATATGATATATTTATTTGCTTCTTGCCTATCCTTCCCTTTAATTTAGAATTTAAGCCCCGTGGAGACGTAGTCTTCACCCTAGCAAAGGGTCTGGCATGCAGTCAACCTTTATAATGAATATCTGCTGAGCAATGAGGAAATGTACACATTTAAGATTTTTTAAAAGTTCTTTATGTGTAAATGCAGTTCCAAGACAAGTCCCCTGGACTTCCTCACCCTCAACCAAATTGCCAAAATTTGCGTAAAAATCCCAGTGCTGCCTTGGCCCCATTCACACAGTCGGGGACGTGAACTCTGGTCTGTCTCCTTCTAAACTTTATCTTCTTTCCGCTCCACCAGGCTGATCTGCTGGAGCTTGTGCAGACTTTTGGCTCAGCAGGCTGCAAGGTCTTTGTCCCAACTACTCAGTTCTGTCTCTGTAGTGAAAGCAGCATGAGACCATAAATAAATGAATGGGCAAGGCTGTGTTCCAGTAAAACTTTATTCACCGAAACAGGCAGAGGGCCAGATTTAGCCAACTGGGCCATTGTTTGCTAACCTCTGTGCTTGAGGTTCTAGGAAAGGAGTGAGGCTCCTGTAGATGCTGGGATCATTAGGACCTCAGAGAGCTGGCTGCCTCTATGAACAATTAACCCGTGAGTGGTGAATTTTCCCGCAGATGTTATGTTTCTTGATATTTTTTTCTTGTGTCCATTTATTGCTACATGTCTAGGCCTTTGTCTTTTCTCTTTCCAATGACTAATTCTAATTGGCATTGTTGTATCTGTCCATCTATCCATCCATCCATCCATCCATCCATCCATCCATCCATCCACTTCTCTTTGTTCTCTACTTATCTGTCTCCTATCTGTCTTATCTATCTATCTAGCTAGCTAGCTATCATCTATCTATCATCTACCTACCTATCTAAACTGTTCTGATCCCTTTGTAAAAGGCTGTGCATAATCCAGGGCTAATTTACACGCCAAGCAAATGTAACGTGATGCCTGAAATTTTCAAGCAGTCATGCATGCAGGCTGAAGATGCCCATCTGAAACCTGGCAAATGGCCTCAGATTTGTGCCATTTTAAGCCTTGACCTTTAGCAGGAGAACACTGCTTGCTTGAGGCCTGTTTCATTAGTACCGCTACAATGGTCTGGGGCTGCCAGAGTTGTGGTGGGAGATTTCCCCTTGGTGCCTGAGAGCGCCCAGTGTCTGGCTTCCACCCGAGAGCCCACTGAAGGCTGAATGGGGGTGTCAGAGGCAGGATGAGGGTTTCTGGGTTCCTGGGGTTGTTGCTGGGAGCCAAGGTGGTTGCCCATACTTGGGAAGGCAGAGCTGCTGTGTCTTGGGTGAGGTCAACCCACAGCATGAGTCCACATTCCTCTTGCTCATGGGTACTGTCCTGAGAGCCTACAGAAGGTTCTGGAAGCAGTATTTAAAGAAATGCAAGGTTTGAGCCTGAATGGACATTATAGAGCCCAGGCTCTAGTCCCAAGAGGTCCCACAAAGAGGAGGGTGGAACCAAAGGGCATGGGGCTCAGGGGCAGCCAAACCAGGAGCATCTGGTGGAGAGGGGGGCCAACAGGATGAGCCCACAGGCACATGCAAGGGGCCTGAGAGCGTGGCCAGCCTCGAACTGGATGACCACTGGGGTGGACATTAAGAGAGTCGCCAAGAAGGACCCATGTTGAGCTAAATGAGTGTGTTGGCTAGGAACCATGGTTAACAGTGGAAATGAGAAAGCAAACAGGGACTGCTGGGGCTGGGAGAACAGACGGGAAGGTGGGCAGGAGGGACACTTAAAGGCAGATTCCAAGGACGCAGAGTGAACACCTGGCACCCATTTGCTCATCCCTGGCCTATAGTTCAGGCAAGTGCTTGGAGGAATAGCAAAAGCACAGCAGACAGGATTCTACAGGGCTGAGTGTCATTCCACATAATCTCGGTCGTTGTCTTTCCCCGGTGCGCAGGGGAGCTGCTGGTGCAAAGGTTTGTGGATGACTTCAGATGCCGACTTCCCAGAGGTAGGCCAAGTTCGAAGTTAAGAGCACAGTTCTCTAAAGACTGCCCTCACGTCAGATACCAGCTGTAAGCTCGACGATCCCAGAGCCGTCCCATACTTCTTGCAAACTGGGGAGTTCTCACTACTCTCTGTTTTGATAAGTTGCTGGAACAGCGCACAGTGCTCGGGACAGCTGTAACAACTACAGTTTTATTATAGCAAAAGGATACAAAGAGGAGACATGTAGGGTGAGGTCTGGGGGTTTGAAACACTAAGCTTCTGGTCTTTTCTCTGCAGAGGTAGGATGCATGACCCCCCCAGTGGATGGATGTGTAACAGGACGCACAGAGTACTGTCCCCCATGGACACACACCCAAGCCTCTGGGTCCAGAGTCATTACTAGGGTTTCCTTACGTAGGCATGACTGATTGACTCAATCCCCAGACCCCCTTCCCTTCTTGGAGGTAGGGCTGATATCACCTGGTGTGAAGCCCCAAGCCTCATTGGTCTTTCCGATGGGGTCAGGCCCTCACCTGAGTTATCTCATTTGCATAAATTTCCAGGTGGGGGCTGATCAGACCCACCGCGAAAAACAAAGACACTCCTGTCACTCAGGAAATCCCAAGCATTTAGAGGCTATTTTCCAAGCACAAGGACAAAGGCCAGCCAAATTCTTAATTATCCAACTGTATACATGTGATGTATGTCCTTACACATGTATGTTCTCAACATAAAAGTACTCAGAGACGTTTGTTAAATGAATTAGTAAATGAGAGCAAGAAGGAGTGAGAAAGGAAGAACGTAAACGAGAACTTTGGGCTCTTAACTACCCCACTCCCACGCCTTGTCAATTAGGACTTGATTGAATGGTTTGGCTTTTATAACTAATTACTCACCATTCCATTGATTTGAGTTGTTGACGTTTGGCCTTCTCTTGGGACAGGAGACAGAGTTTGACCCCCCTGGTGTCAGTACAGTAGCCCCCCCCTTATCCATGGTCCCACTTTCTGTGCTGTCAGTTGCCCTCGATCAGCATGTCCTGGAAGCAGATATCTTCCTCCCGACATATCTTCGAAGGTCAGGAGGGGCCTGACGCTACGTCACAGTGCCCCTGTCGCTCCCCACACCTCATCTCCTCACCCAGGCCTTTTACCATCTCACGTCGACACAAGAAAGAGAAATGCGAGTACAGTACAGTAAGGCATTTTGAGAGAGAGCGAGGCTGCATTCACATAACTTTAATTACCGTGTATTGTTATAATTGTCCTACCTCGTTACTGTTATTGTTAATCTCTTACCGTGCTTGAAACAGAAGTTAAACTTCATCATAGGTATGGGTACGTAGATGGTAAGAAAAAACATAACAGCTCTAGGGTTCAGTACTGTGTGCGATTACAGGCATCCGCTGGGCGTCTTGGAACGCAAGCCTGGTGGATGGGGGGGGCTCCTGTGTTTAAGCCAAGGGCTTCAGCAGAACACTTAATTTGACTCCCCATGAGTTCCCAGCAGAAATGGTATATTTCATCCTTTCCCTCTCCCCTAAGGGCAGGTAAACAAGCGGGATAAAGAAAAAAATCATCTCTCTGCAAGAGCAGAGCTGCCCCAATTAGCTGCAAAAACATTAGATGCCAGTCAGAGGAATGATTCTAGTGAACCAGCAGACAGAGCACCCGGAAGCAAGTTCTGGTCCTTCAATTAATTCCACCCCGTGCTGCTGTTTTAGTGACTGTTCTGGGAGACGCGGCACTGGAAGGGAAGCAGAGACATGGGGCAGGGCACCTCCGTGTGGCCCTAGGCCTGCTCTCGGGGAACCTGGAAGGGCGTGATGAGCATGGATCATGTCAAAGACATGGGTGCTGGACGGGCTGACGGGGGTGCAGTGGGGCTCAGCATCTTGGCAGGAGACAGCTGAGGTTACAGGAGAAACCTGTGCATCTTGTCATTACAGGAACAACTGGCAATTAATTTTGATGAAGCGGGTATCACTGGTTAATTTCAGCGTGGAACAAGACTGCCTTTGATTTGTAAATCTTTTTTTTTTTTTTTAGATTTATTTATTTATTTATTTTTTTACTTGACAGAGAGAGAGAGACAGCAAGAGAGGGAACACAAGCAGGGGGAGTGGGAGAGGAAGAAGCAGGCTTCCCGCTGAGCAGGGAGCCCGATGCGGGGCTCAATCCCAGGACCCTGGGATCACGCCCTGAGCCGAAGGAAGACGCTTAACAACTGAGCCACCCAGGCGCCCCTGATTCGTAAATCTTAAGGTCATTCTCTTTTGTGTTTTTTTTTTCTTTCTTCTCTCTCTCTCTTTTTCCCCTCCCACCTTGTCTCAGTAGTTATAAGCCAAACAGGCTTCTATTAGCAAAAGCAAACAGCACAAATTTAATAATTTTGTAATAAAATACTGCTATGAGTTGCTTTCTGCATTTCTCATTTGTGCAGCAGCTCAAACCCAGACACTGAGATAATAATCCCACTGCACCAACGACGGGGCCTGAAGGAGGGGGACTGAGGAGCTGGCCCAAGGCCGCTCCGCTCACAGGTGGTAGCCTCTGTCTGAAGAAGACAGTCACAAGCTCAGCCCCGCCCAGAAGCCATTTTTAAGACTTTTTCTAAATCTACTCTGTTTTCCAAAGAGCATCCAAATCTGCTGTTTTAGATTTTTTTTTTTTGGCTTAATATTTACATTGTAAGCATTTTTCCATGTTCTTGAAAATCCCCTATCGGCAGGATCTCGGTTAGCGTATGCTGCGGCGTCATGTGGCCGTCCCATGTACCTGATGTGGGTCTCTTCGATGATTCCCGATTTTCCTCTAGTGTGAGACACTGTCACATTGTTTAAACTGGGAGTTGTGAGTCATGGTTTCGTTTGATTGGTTTGGTTTGATTGGGATTGAATAGGGGCTGGCAGAGCTGCTGGCTGACAGGAGGAGGGAACTTTCCAGGCCTGGGGCTATTGGTGTCTGTGTGTTCTAGACCATGGTGCCACCCGGGGCTGCTCCATCCTCTCAGGTCCCCAGGTGACTGGAGCTCAGAAGCCTGCCGCTTTGACTCAGACTTTTCCTGTTTTGTAAAGATTCTCTGGGGAAGATGCCTTTGTTGAACCTAATAGAGAAGGGACCACGGCCCCATCAAGGGTTTGTGGAAGCTCTGTGTCGAGGGCTGGGGACAGTGGTTGCTGCAGCCAGACAGAGGGGACAGAGGATAGGTTAGCCCAGCAAGACATGCGGTCCGGAAAACTTGGAGGGGCGTGTCAACACCGGTGTGAGCAAACCCCACTAGTAAAACTAGAAACATTCTGTTTCCGACCCATCGGAGAGAGACACTGCGATTTCCTGAGGGCCACCTGCATGCCGGACATCATGCGAGGGGCTACACGCCTTCATGTAATCCTTCCAGTGGTCCTATCTGCAGGCCGGGTGTTTTATTCCATTTCTATAAAAAAATTATTCCAGAACCTGTGCTCAAAACCATCACCCTGAACCTGGATTGGATCAGAGGCCCTACGAGAGCCGCTGATGCCGCAAGACTGAGTTTTAGAAGCCATAAGCAATTTGAACAATAATGAAAACTCTCATCATGTTTATTCCAGCCAACTGGAGGACCTACAGGAAGGAGTGGGAAGTGTTATTTCAGAGTAGCTGACAGATGTGTCCGTGTGAATGCACTGACTCCCTGCAAACACAGCTATGCAATCTCTCAAAAGAATGTTCTAGCAGAAGAGAGGACCAGGATTAATTTTCTTTGAATAAGAAAGATATTTGGGAGTGCACACTCTCTCATGCTCCTGCCTGGGGCCAGATAGAAAATGAAACTTTCTTTCTCATTTCCTACATAATTAAACTCAAAGGATCCACCCCTCCCATTGCAAAAGTGGTTGGCGGGAGAACCCAGAAAGCTCTGGAAGTCTTACTAGCCTGACTATGGCTTGCAATGGATGCGTCCTCTTTCTTCGGGTTCAGTTTTCACTCTGGAAGCCAGCTGTGGGAGCAGAATATACGCTGGCGTCTCAAGTACAGAAGCCTCTTTCTCACCCAGTCAGTTCGCTGAACTCCTCCAGGAGACTCACACGGCGGGGAGAAAAACGCCACCACGAACGTGCAGACTAAACATCAAGCCAAGTCAGAACAGGACCCGGATGCTGTCCTTAGGGCTGGGAGCTGTGTCAGGTCCCCAGGACCACCCCCGGGCTTGATAATTCATTAGGAGGACTCAGCCTGCCAGGACTCACTCCTCTCCACGCAGGGCTGGGATTTACTCCAGGGAAGAGATTCAAAGCCAAATCAGCCACAGGAAAAGGCGCACGGACAAAGTCCAGGAGAAGCCAGGAACAAGCTTCCAGAGTCCTCACCCAGTGAAGGCACTTCATTAGTCGTCCAGCAACGAGTGTGACCACACATGTGGAAGGCTGCCCACTGGGGAAGCTCACCAGACACTGAGGTCAGGGTTTTTATTAGGGGCTGGTCCCCAAGGCACCCTCTGCTCCACACACACACAGCTTCCGACTCCCAGGAACAAAGCAGGTGTTTGGCAGAAACCAGACTCTGCATAGTCCAGGCTCTGTGAGCCATTTTTATGATTTCCGGGGATGGTGGGAGTCCTCCCGAAATCCAAGTTCCCGACACCAGCCTACAGCCGACCTTGCCTGCAGACCCTTCAGAGGAGAGCGGCCTCCGGCCAGATACGTTCACTTTTTCTGCCCAGGAGGCCTGACCTCTGCTAGTTGGGTGACATCAGGCGGCACTGTGGGCTTGGGGAATTTTGTCCTCGTGTGGTCCTTATTTCAAGGAGCCTGGTTTTGGCGGTGGGCACTTTTGTAAGGACGTCATACCGTTTTCCTGACTCTGCCGGTGTGTTCAGTGGTGTGGACCGTCCTTACAAATCTCTGAAAGAGTTATGGGCACTGCCCTGCTCGATGATGCAATGCAAAAGGTGCTATTTATGTGTGTTTGTATAGCCCTCCTCAGAATATTTTCAGGTGAATTCATGACAGGCTCCGTGTGAATCGGTAAGGAACATTAATATTGTAAAGCAGGCTACAAGGTATTTTGCCTCCCGTTGTCTGGCAATTTCCTGCCGTCATTTGGAGATGTTCTAAGCTGGTCTGCCTGGCCGGGAATTGTGTGCTTTCAATTTGTTGCCAGAAGCGTGGCCTCTGAGTTGTTGGCTGGGGAGTTGGTGGTAAATTATTCATGGCATTCATAGGCCTGAGAAATAAACAAATCCAGGCCCTTTATTTTACAGATCAGAAATAATGGTCTCAACACCACCAGCCATCACCCGCACTTCTGATTCCGACTGTGTGCTTCGTGTAGACCCAGCTCTGTGCTTCGTATCCATTCTCGTGTTAAACCCTCAGGGGAACTCTTCAAGGAGGGAAACGATTTAACCGATCAGGGATCTGAGGCACAGAGAGGTTAAGTCACTTACTCAAGGGTGCCCAGCAGAGAGGTGACAGAGCCGGATCCAGTGGATTCCGGGGCCCTTCACCACTCAGAAGCCTGCTCTCAGAGGCGGAGCCACCGGCTGGACGTCACAGAGGACTCAGGAGTGCTCTTCGTGCCGTCTGCTTAGCTTTAACCACGTAAACTCTTATTTATGTCTTTGCAGCTTAGGCTTAAGTCAGTATCACCATAATATAAACACTCTGGGATGAGTTCATGAAAAAATTCTCTGCGACTCACCCTCCCTTGCCAGCCGCAGGCTCTTCTGGGCTGGGCTGGCCCCCTCCAGTCTAACTTACTGAAACACACTGCGTCGCCAGACTCCCGATTCCACGCTCAGTTCCTCCAGCCGCTCCACGATTATGTGTAGACGCCTCTGGCTGACAGTCAAGGCCAGTTATGACCAGTCTCTGGGCCTTTGAGGATTCTGTTCCCTTGTTGACACCGTCCCACCCAAGCCTACCCCCACCTGCCCTTCTTGCTCCCCTGATCTGGTGAGCACGGCATGGCCTGGTGTCCACAGCCTTTCTCAGCTTCCTTCCTGCCCATCACTGCGCTCGCTTCCACTCCCTGTTATAACTGTGAGTCCTGGGCCCCTGGTGGTTAGGAAGCAGGGGTGCAGAGCCAGAAAGAAAGACACGAATGGGCCTCTTGGAAAGAGACCCAATGGAAAAGGGCAATGTGGAATCCATGAATGAGATGGCCCAAATCAGGCCTAGAGATTAGCTAGCAAGTAAGCTTAAAACTATATTTTATTGCAGAATACTTTTTCAAATGGAGTCTTACAAGTTTCCCAAAACAGAAAAGGAAACTAGCTGAAGGCTCATATCTCCTACTTACCCTTTATGACTCTGCTGAAATCTTCCCTCTTTCTTAAAGACTCGTGGCATAGTTATTGTCATGGTGAGGCCTTTGGAGTCAGGCGGATTGTCTTCAACTCCTAAATGTCAGTGGCTTAACACGGTGAAAGTTCATGTCTCGTCCATGCCACCATCGAGAGCAGATGAGCAGAGGCACTCTGCTTCATGGAGTCATTCAGGGACCCAGGCTCCTTCAGCTGAGTGGCTCCACCTTTCCTTAGGGCTTCGAGGTCTCTGCTGGTTATGCTGTGAATACTCAGACTATAAGGAAAGGGAGTGAGTGAGTGAGGAGAAGGCACACTAACTCTTAATCCCTCTGTGGAGGTGACACATGTCACTTCTGCTCATAGTCCTTTGGTGAGAAGTAGCCATATGACCGCACCCAGATGCAAGGCACTGAGAACTGTGGCCTGGCAGTGTGGCCAGGAAGAGGAGGACAGCCCAGACGTTGTGAACAGGGGTGCCGGGGATGGGGGGGCTCTGCAATTCCACTAGCTTTTGTATGGCTTTCAGATGTATTTCTCAACTCCAGAGTATTCTGCTCTTAATGAAACTTCACAGGATGGCTGCCAGGGTTAAACAAGATGAGGTGTACAGATGTCTGATATGTACTTAGCAGTCAACCATGTTCATCCTATGTCCCCTCTTCTCCCCTAATCCAGTCTCTCATTGTGCAGTGGAGGTACTGATATGATCACCTTTGTCTTCCATACTGAGCTGGAATAGAGTAGTGATTAAGAGATGGGCTCTGGAGTCCAACTACCTGGGTTTGAGTCCTGACCCTCCCACATGTCGATGTCGTGACCTTGGGAAAAGCCCCTTACGGCTGCATCCCTAAGGTTCTTCATCTGACCAAAGAGAAGTCAAAAAACAGGACCTGGGGCACCTGAGTGGCTCAGTCATTAAGTGTCTGCCTTAGGCTCAGGGCATAATCCCAGGGTTCTGGGATCAAGCCCCGCATGAGGCTCCCTGCTCTGCTGGGAGCCTGCTTCTTCCTCTCCCACTGCCCCTGCTTGTGTTCCCTCTCTCGCTGGCTGTTTCTCTCTCTGTCAAATAAATAAATAAACAAACAAATAAATAATAAATAAATAAATAAATAAATAAGTAACAAAAAACACAGGACCTATCTCATAGGGTTGTGGAGGGGATGGAATGAGTTCCTATGCATCCAGTTCTCAGGATACTGCATGGCATGTTGTAAATATGTGTAGGTTACCTATTTTTATCATTACATGATGACTGATGCAAAGCAGAAGCTCAATTTAAAACACAAACACTTAGTAAAGCACCTGTCCTGTACTATGCAGTACAAGTCAGCGTTCATATGTATCTGGTCCACAGATCTCAACTCAATGAATGTTTGTGTAATGAATTAGCAGAACCACCTTCATCACCTGGCTTCTACTATCACATAAGCCTTCATGCTGCCTTTCATCCAGGTCTTTGCTGTATTCGTCCCTGGAGAAGACAAACATTTAGTCATTAAAGCCATCACTTTGAAAGCAGCTTTCAGGACGGTTGAGAAATGTGTCTCTGCAGGGGGCATGGGCTTTGCTGCAAGTCTTCCCGCCTTCTCCAGCTCTCTGCAGGACCTTGCATCCATCCTCCGGCTTCCCCAAACTGAACTATGAGATCTCTGCAGGGATGCCCAAAGCAAAACCTCCGAGTGTGATATGAAAGCTACCCCCTTTCTCAGCAGGCTCCCGAATGCCTGGAAAGGAAGAGAAAATTTCCTCCCCAACAGCATCCTTCCAGTTTCTGCAAATCGATTCTAGGAAACTGGGCACTGCTGCAGGTGTAGTGCTGAGAGGCTCTCTAGAGTGGGTGTTAGCAAGGCTCCTTGCAAGGTGGCTGTAATTGTTTGGATCAGTGCGGGATTGCAGTAGAGACCAAGGTCACTTGTATGCGTGGGGGGTGGGGAGGCAGAGGGTGGCTCCTGCTTAATTGGGCAGCAGGAGAGGTGCCTGTCCAGTCCTGGGTACTCATTCCTTACACTAGCATCTCTGAGGGTCTTGACCCTGTGAATGCTCGGTGTCGCCCTCGGGGCCCTATACCCCTGTCTTCCCGAGGCCCCTCCAGCACCCCCCGCCCCCCGGCTTAGCAGTTCATCACACTCTTCCTCCCACTATGTTCTGTGCCTCTTGGTTGTCACTCTTGTACTTCAGGGCCCAGCAGAGTGTCTAGACCATAACAAAGACTTAATTGATACTTACTTTTATATCAATAAATGCCCCATTGTACATGGCTGCTTAACATTGCCACCTTGAGTGTGAAGTTCAGAGCCCGTAAAGAGGAGTTGCCCTTTAGTGCTCAGAAGTGAGGCTGAGCTCACACAACCCTCCCCTCCGCCACCTGTTAGCCACGTGACCGTGACCTTGGGCAAGTTGACAGCTCTCCGCTCCCTCATCTGTCAATGAGGCTTTCTGCCACCAGGGTTGTCGTGAGGCTGAACTAGGATAATTTCCGTGTTTTGGTAGAGTTTCAGCAGTTGGAAACAACAGCAATTTTGTCTGATTGAAGCTAAAAGAGTTGTTGACAAAATAGCGAGCAGCGAGCAGGATTGCTGGCAGGGCTGGTGAGCCGGGCTCCGAAGCTCTCCAGCCTGGGTGACGCCCCACCTCATGCCCAGGAGCCGTCACTGCCGGCTGGGGCTCGCCTGGCACAGGACACCGTGGCTCCCCCACTGCAGCCGCCAGCAAACCCAGTCGGGCCGGGTCGGGCCAGCGCTCCCTCCGCTGTGGGAGGAGTCCAAGCCCCGCCTCCCGCAGAGTCCGAGCCTCTGATTGGCTGAGCCTGAGTCACCTGGCCGCTCTCTAGCTGCAGGGGATGCTGGGAGAGCAGGCGTCTGGCGCCGTGGACCCGCGTAGTGAGGAGTGGACTGCGTGTCCTGCCAGGACCGTGGGGCAGGAAGCTCCCCCAGATGGGAAGGAGGCCCCTGATGCTGGGCAGCTGAAGGGTGACAGGCGGCCACAAAATGCACGGACACTAAGGGTCAGCGTTGATGTCCAGCCACTGCCAGCACGCAACTCCTTGGTAAGCTAGCTGAGCCATGGCGCCACGAGGGGGCTGGTGGCTGCACCGGCTTGGGTGGTCTAAGTGGTGACAAGTATTTTGGAGATAAGGCAGTGTGTCAGCCTCCTGGGGCTGCCCAAACAAGGAAACAACAGGAGTTTATGCTCTCCCAGCCCTGGAGACGAGAGGTGTGAGATCAGGGTCCTGGCAGGGTCAGTTCCTTCCAGGGCCTGTGAGGGATGGGTCTGTTCTAGGGTCCACTCCTTGGCTTGCAGGTGCCTGTCTCCACCCCGTGCCTCTTCACATTGTCTTCCCTTTACGCATGCCTCTGTGTCCACATCTCCCCTTTTTATAAGGATGCTAGTCATTTTGGACCAGGCCCACCCTAATGACCTCATTTTAACTTGATTACTTATGTAAAGAACCTGTCCCAAAATACCTCACGTTCTGAGGCACTGTGGGTTAGGATTCAACCTGTGAATTTTGAGGGAGTACACAGTTCAGCCCATAAAAATGCCCTGTGTCCAAATTTCCCCTTTTTATAAGATCACCAAGCAAATTGGGGTAGGGTCCTACCCTACCCCAGTATGACCTCATCTTAATTCATTATATCTGCAATGACCTTACTTCCAAATAGGGTCACATTCTGAGGTACTGGGAGTTAGGACTCCAGCATGTGAATTTGAGGGGGCGTCACAATTCAACCAATAACACAGGGATAAGTCAGCATGGCTTAGTTGAGGGGTATGGATCAAAGGCAAGCATTAAGGATGAATTCACATATTTTGATTGAGCAATAAGAGAATGGTGGCATGTTTAGTAAGGTGGAGAGAAGATAAAGAAATGGAATTAAGGGCCAGAGGTCCAGGTGACATTTCCTATCCCTTTCTTTAATGATTGGCTTAGTGAGGGGCCTATGCCGCAACCAGGACCGGTAGGATAGGTTGCTACAGGCTTCTGGAAAGATCTTAGCATCACGAGACCCTTGAGAGGCTAGGATTACTCTCTCTAGTCACACCTGAATGGGAAAGCATGTGGCCGAAAGGGTTTCTAGAAGTCATCCTGTACTTGTGGTTGGATGCAGCCTTTGGATGAGGTCAAAACTGTGGAGAGCAGAGTGAAGCCAAAGGAAGCCCCTGGATTCTTGGCCGTGGTACTGAGCCACCAGATCAACAGATTTGAAGCTCAGCACTCCTGTGAGTTCGCACTTGTGTAAGCTAATAAGGGTCCTTGTTGCTTAGCTGTTTTGAGTTTTGATATCTTGTGATGTGCAGCCAAGAGCATCCATAAGTGGTACAATGCACTATCCCCTGCCGTGGGCTGGATGATGTTTGAGGTCTGGGGGGCCATGTTTGTTTGTCTCTTGTCCAGCTCAGGTCTCAGTACTCAGGTCATGCTTGTTGAATGAATCAGTGGATGGTGAGTGTCGTGTGGAAACTTCATCATCTTTCAGAATAGCTGAAGTTGTTGGTAATATATATATTCCGGCCTTACTCCATCCTGTGAGTCAGATAGTTAGGAAGCCAAAGAATGAGAGAGAATGGGAAGAGAATGGATATCTTGTCGGGAGAGGATGCTACCTTGTCTCCCTGCATCTCCTGCCATCAGCCCATTTGCTTAGGCCAGAAACATGGCAGTCTTCCCTTAGGCATGTCTAACACCCTCCCTCCCCAGATCTGGAGCCAGTCACCCAGTTAGTCTTGTCCGTCCTACTCTCAAAACATATCTCAGATGCATCCCCTTCTCACTACTTTCACTGCTTGGTCCAGGCCACCGAGATCTTTGGACTGTTACATGGTGCCAGCTTCCTTGCTAGCTTCCGTCTAGTTCTCTTGCCACTCTGAAGCCAGACCAATCTGCTAAAAATGTAAACCACCATGTACTCCCCTTGCTTAAAACCCTCCAATTGTTTCCCATGCCAACTTCCCCCAAAAGCCCAAGTAAGAAGCAGACTCATTACCATGACCTCTGAGGTCCCGTGTGACCTCCCCTTCCTGCCCCTCCAACTCCATGTAGCCCTTTCTTCCCTTCCTTGTACCATTCCACCCCCACTGGCCTGCTCAATTCTGTGGACTCTGTAAGCTGTCTTCTGCCATGCCATTGTGGCACATGCTTTTCCCTCTGCCTGGAATACTTTCCCACCATTAAAAAAAAAGTTTTAGATTGGTGGAATGTATTAAAAAGAATATATAAGATACATACATATGCATTGCATACACACACATACACAGAGTTTAAAGAATGATTATAAATCTGGCACCCAGCTAAGAATAAGACTAAGAATAGAGGATGCTCCCATGTGCCCCACACGACCATTTCTTCCACCCCTCCCCAGAAGTAACCACTGACCTGACATTTGCAGTAATTCTTTGTTTTCCTTTGTAGTTTCACAATCTCTTTGTAATTTCCACCAAAACACTTATATTTGCATATTTTTGAATTTATATATGGCATCATTCTATATGTATTCTTTTGTTTCTGGCTTATTTTGTTCAATGCTATTTTGTGTGAGACTTTCTTATGTGTGTTTGCACGTCGCTGTAATTCATTCATGTCTGTGACTCTAGTGTTTCATATGGTGACTATTCCACAACTTATTTGTCCATTCTACTGTGGGTGGGCATCTGCGTTGTTTCCCATTTGGGGCTGTTATAAGCAACGCTACATGGAATTTTGGGTAGATATGTCCTAGAGCAGGTAGAAAGGAGTTTTCTAGAAATGGATTTGCTGGGCTGTAGGTTTGGGGCATCTTCAACTTTATGATGCCAGACTGTTTTCCAAGACGGTTGTACAGATTGAACACGGTGCGTGAGAGCGCACTGCTGATCACTACTTGGTCTTACCAGACCTGTTAGTTTTTAGCCTCCTGGGGATTGTGTGAGCTTCACCCAAGCACTGGGCACTACTCCAAACTCCAGCATGACCCTCACAACAGCCCTGAGACGTCAGTGTCATCATTCCCATTTTGCAGATGAGGAAGCAAAGTCCAGCTAGTTTAAATCGTTAGCAAATTGTTGTTGCGCTGGGATTCACACTCAGGTCTGTGCGTCCGGAACCTAGGCTTGTTCTTCAGTGTCATATGCTGGCTCTGGAAAGGTTTGTGGGCACATGTCTGGTATCAGTGGATAATTATGAGTATCTTGGGGATGGAACTCCCTTGAGGAGCTTAGTCCCATGACTAGTCACCCAGTCACCATCCCAAACCCACCAAATCAGAATCGAGAACAATGGGGATCTAGACGATGCAAAGTGGTATCTTGTTATGGTTTTAATTTGCATTTGCCTGTTGTCTAATGACATTGAGCATCATGTCATTAACTTGTCATTTGCATTTTCTTTGGAGTCTGTCCAAGTCCTTTGCTCATTTAATTGGGTTGTTTGTCTTATTGATTTCTTAGAGGTCTTTATATATTGTGGGTATTAAGTCCTGTATAGTATGTGTGTTCAAATGTGTTATCTCAGACTGTGGCTTGTCTTTTCATTTTTTCAAGGTGTCTTTTGAAAAATAGAACATTTTAATGTTGATGAAACCCAAATGAGCATTTGGTTTTGCTTTATGGTGTATCTTTGCCTACGTCAAGGTGGGAAAGGCTCTCTGTTACATTGGGAGTGTGCATTTGTAACACATTTCCCAGTTGGTTCTGCTGTGCGCTAGAGTGGAGAGGCCGGGGTATAAATGGTTACCCAGGTTTGGGGTCAGATCTGAGTTGGACTTCCAGGTTTGCCAAAGTGAGCAAGTCACTTTGTCTTTCTGAGCTTCAGTTTCCCTATCTGCAAAATGAGGCAAAAATAGGGCCCGTCCGCGAAATTTGTTAGAAGCATTCAATGAAATAAAGCTCAAACAGAACTTAGCAAAAGGCCTAGTGTGCAGAAAATGCTCTAGAAAAGCTGTTTTTGTTTACCTACTGACTGGTTTCAAACAGCAGGATGGAATAACATGATTTGTTGTTTGTTTCAGTACATCAAGTCCTTCTACAATGAATCATGGGAAAGAAGGTATGGGCATCCAGTAGACCCAGATACTCTGACTCTGCTCTGGTCTGTGACGGTGTCCATATTCGCCATCGGTGGACTCGTGGGGACTTTAATGGTGAAGCTGATCGGAAAAGTTCTTGGGAGGTTAGTGGGGGCTGTCTCTGCCTGGGGATTCCCTCTGTAATGTTCACAATATGTCTGTATCATAGTCAAGATCCCAGAAGGCAACAGAATTCCATTTAGACATCTCAGGTGGAGATGTTTTAGTACCAGAAGAGCAAGGGGGGGAGATAGGGCAGCCGAGGTCAAGGAGGAGTGAAGACCATGGACAGTGGGCTGACAAGCAGGAGCTGAGGTTGTGAAGGGCTGTGTGGACTGGGCTATGTCAGCCCCTGTTGTCCAAACAGGGAGGGAGTAGGGGAGAAATAGCCTGGCTTCTCTCTCCTCCCACCATCCAACCTGCTGCCAGTGCCACTCACTGGTCAAACCCAAGGAGAAACCAGAAGCACAAGGAGCCGTGCTGGCACAGTCCAGGAGGACCTGCTCCCAGCGCTCAGAGCAGGACAGGGAGGGAGGAGATGGATCTGGCTGCAGGAGCAAATGGAGAAGAGTCAGCACAGTGTCTTAGCGACTGTTCTAGATAAGGCCATAGAGGACAACGTTTTGTTATATGACTGTATGATAACTTATCAGATCAGTCTCCCATGGATAGATATTGAGGTTGTTTCAGATCTGTTGTATTACAAATACAGCTGCAGTGAGTGTCAAACACTTCATGTTGAAATTTCCCACCCAGGTCCTCTCCAGTCAGACCCACTTTACCGCCTGAGCTTTGTTTCTCACTGATTTCTGTCCTGAAGACTTCTCCGAGATCAGATTGATTATCAGTACATTTCCCCAGACATTTTCTCTGTATCTTCACTTGTAACATCCTGGGGGGATACTGAGGTGTTAGGGGAAAAGCAGAGTCTCTGCAGCATTCATGTCTGAACTTGACTCATGAGTCTTCGACTCTCCAGTCGTGTGCCTTTGGCCAAGTCCTTTAATGTATTTGAAGCTCAATTTCCCCCTCTGTAAAGTGGCCTGTAGGAAATGCTACAGGGACCAGAGACAATGAGTGGAGGGAGAAGAGCCTGTTAACAGGAACTCACTCTTATATCTTACTCCGTCCTGACACCCAAACATAGCAAGTGCTCACCAGCTCTCCATATTGCTTTGACCTGAACTGGAAAGGAGATTCAACAGACCCCAGAAAATCTTACCTCTTCTCTGGGCTCCAGAAGCACTATTTTAAAAAGTGCCACCCCTTCCTTTACCATCAGCCTCACATCCCCAGCAAGGAGCAAGTTAGAACTGATGGTGTTTCAGAGCAGGCTTTCACAAGGCTGGGGCAGGGAGCCGTCCTGAAAACAGGCGTGTCATGCTCATGTGGTACCCCAGTGAGGCAGGGGAGGTGCTGACATCTTCCTTGACCCTAAGGTCACTTCCAGGTGGTAACTCATGGGAACTTCACCCTCCAGAGAAGTACAGCTATTGCATAGTGGAGTGAGGGCTGCCATTTCCTGAGGTCCTCCAATATTCCAGGCGCACGCGCGCGCGCGCGCACACACACACACACACACACACACACACACACACTGTCTTCTTTCATTTTCTCCACTCCCTGGGGTCTTGGGTGGGGGGATGGAGTTGAGAGCTTACATGGTGCCTGAGTTCAGGTTGTAACCAACTCTGCAGCATGGCGCCCCTTCCACGATGCCAAGCAGATTGTGAGTAGGGGTCTGCTGGCAACGGTACTATAAAATCCGTGACTGTTTGACCACAGGGAAGTGACTACTTGGCCCCCAGATTGGCCTCACTGACCAGGGTCTGTAAAGCACTGTTGCTAAGCCCCTGGCCCAGGCCAGTTCCTGACCCCAGTCCTCTGGTCTCATCTAGATAGATAGAGTCACCCCTGGCCCCTGGATTTATGGCCTGTCACATACACCTGCCTTGTATCTGGCCATGACACTTATACCCCCGGGCTGCCCCATAAGGAGGCTCCAAAGTGGATGGTACTGGGACAGCCACACTATAGTTGGGGTCAGGATGCTGTGGCCCAGCAGGTCCTGGCGCCCCAGCTTGCCAGGTGTGTGATGTGGGACTTTGCCCCCTCACCTCTCATCCAACACTTTCCCCACATGTAAAGTGAAGGCAACGAAAGTGGCTTTGCAACTCCCAACAGCATGCTGCAAAAAAAACCCGGAAGGAATGGAAAAGAGACAGTAGGTTTCAAAGAAAGTGATTTTCTAAGTGAAGGAGGCGTTCTAGGCTGGAGAAAGATTCTATCAAAAGGTGTTGGTCCTTATGCCTCGGCCAGCTGCCAGTTCCTTTTTTCATCATTATGGGAATCACAGTTGAACTGAGATGAAGTCTCAGCTTGAATAGTAACTCTGTTGGGAGGAAAAGGAGCAAAACCCAGAGAAGTCTGCTACCATTTATCTAGCCCCCCACTACATAGCCGTGCTTGTCATTCATGCCTCTTTTACTTCTGCAACTCTGTATGTTGTCACCATTCTACAGGCGATGAATCTGAGGCCCCAGGAGGCCTAGCAACGTGCCCAAGGTGACAAAGAATGAGGTTGACCCGAGATTCAGGTCTGGTCTGTTTGACCGGATCACATGGTGTCTATTGAAACTGCTTCTTGATGCCTCATTATTTGTGTCCCAGGGGGGCTGTTGGGGAAAAATGAGAGTCTGGGCTTAATGTGCAAGATTGGGATGGGGTCTGATGGAAGGGACTCAAACATGTGACTGGTGGGGGGAAATTTGGGTGGAGTTGGGGGTCCTCGGAGTCAGGTGGGCCTGGTCACCAGCATGTTGAACTCGTCTGTGATTTGGGCGAAGAGTGAGGATGGGCGAACACGAGGAGCCAGGGTGCAAATTCCTTGTTTCCCGGAGTCTCTGGCTTGGGGAATTCTGGTTGAATCCCTCCCCTCTTTTGGGGTCAACTGTCCCCAGCTTACATGGCTCTCATGACGGAGCCCTCCTTCCCCCATGAGACAGGATGGCAACCATGTTGGTGCATGGATGTTGGGTAGAGGATCCTTGATGCTCACAGCACGTGGGCCATGTATGAGTTACTCAAGTTCCCCAGCATGGCTCGTTAGTGGCAAAATGAAGATAGAGCAGTGGCCCGTCAGAGGGTTGTCATGAAGGTGAAATGAGACAGGGGCTGTAAAGTGCTCATCTCAGCGGTTGACATGGAGTCAGTGCCCACCTTGCGTTGGCTAGTGGATTGTCATCCTTGTCCCCATCCTCATGAGCTCTTTCCAAGGTGTATTAGCTCATCACTCGACAGAGCTGGTTGTGAATATGTTCCTCCGGTCGCACTGAAGTCGGCCTCCTTACACGTGTCATTGGATCTAGTTTTTCCCCATAGAGCAGAGCAGAGCAAATACGCAAAAAACCAGAGGGAAACTCACTCGGGCTTTGAAATCGGATGCTCAGGCATATTCTTGAGCAAGCCACATAACCACATTCGTCCACGCGACAAATATTTTTGAACACCGACGGGGAGCCCGGCACCGTGACTGGCACTTGGGCCTCAGTGACAAACGGCAGGGCCTGAGCCTGCCGCTTGGCCATGAGCAGTTCGCTCTGCACGTCATCACGGTGACTGGAAGCGCTACAGGTGGGGGGATGGGGAGCAGAGATACAAGAAGAGGCAGATTTAAATCTGTAAAGCTTGGGTAAACAAGCCCACCTAAGAGTGGCAGAAGCTACTATTTACTAAATGTGTCATGTCACTCAAGCCTGTGACAGCAACCCAAACCAAACTGGCTCCGGCCCAGACGGAACTAACTGGCTTGCGTAGCTGGAATGTAACTCAGCTGAATGCACCTGTCTGCTTTCTCTGTCTCTCAGCTCTGCCTTGCTCCGTGTTGGCTTCAGGCTCTCTCTCCCCAGTGGGGGCGGGATGGCCCCAGCAGCTCAGGGCGACCCTGTTCCTGCTCGGCATCCCCAGCACAGACTTCTCCGTCCAGTAGTTCTAGCAAAGTCCCAGGCCCGAATCTCATTTACTTGTGTGAGGTTGCGTGCCCCTGGAGCTTCTCAACCAGGGGCAGTTTTGCCCTAGCGGGGGACATCTGACGATATCTGGAGGCATTTCTGGTTGTCACAGCGAGGGGGTGCTACCAGCATCTATCAGAGGCCAAGGAGGCCGCTAAGCCTCCTGCAGTGCACCGGACAGCCCCCACCACAAAGAATTTTCTGGCCCCAAATGTTAGTAGTTCCCAGGTTGAGAAATCTTGGCGAATAACATTCTCAATTTAATTTAAGATTCCTGTATCATGTGCCCATTCCTGGAGCCACAGTGGGGTGGGGATGTGACCGCACAGAGTGAGGGCAGGAATGTTTCTTGGAGGAAATCCAGGGGACTCCCACCAGAAGAAGGATGATGGGTATTGAACAAGCAGTAATAACCAGCCTCTGATACATCACGCCAGGCAAATAGCAGGTTCTCAAAAGTGTTATTTTTCTTCTCTTTTTCTTTTTTTTTTTTTTAAGATTTTATTTATTTATTTGACAGAGATAGAGACAGCCAGCGAGAGAGGGAACACAAGCAGGGGGAGTGGGAGAGGAAGAAGCAGGCTCATAGCGGAGGAGCCTGATGTGGGGCTCAATCCCAGAACGCCGGGATCACGCCCTGAGCCGAAGGCAGACGCTCAACCACTGTGCCACCCAGGCGCCCCTCTTCTCTTTTTCTACTTCAATATTTTTAAATGTGTCCTTACTTTATAGAAGTGGGGAAGAACATTAGCTCTCTCGGGCCCACTGGAGGAGCCTGTGTATACATGGCAAGCATGACAGAAGTGTCTTCTCTCACAGTTGGGGAGTCTGCAGGTCCAAGATCAAAATGGCAATGGGGTCGGGTGCTCCTGAGGCCATTCTCTTTGGCTTGCAGGCGGCTCTCTTCTCACTGTGTCCTCACATGGTCTTTTTCCCTATGTGAGAACACACCTGGTGTCTGTTCTTATAAGGACCCAAGTCCCATCGGATTAGGGCCCCACCCTTAGGACCTCATTTAACCGTAATTACTTCCTTGAACGCCCAATCTTCAAATACAGTCATGTTGGGGGTTAGGGCTTCAACAGAGGAGTTGGCACACAATTCAATCCATTACAGAACACATACACTGGCTGCTGACCGTCTCCTCTTTCAGGCTGGAATTGTCTTAGGAAAGCAAGTTCCCCAGAAGCAGAGCCTGCAAGGGGGCTTGGGATGCATGTGTTTTGTTGAGGGCTTTTCAGGAGTTCCCTTGAAGGTGATGGAAGCAGAAGAGAGAAAAGGGGAAGAGAGCCCAGCCAGGCTGTCCTCGCAGATCAGGTCTGGCCTTGGCTGGCCTGCAGGGGTCTAGGTGAATCATACCCAGGAGCTTAAGAGAGAAGAAGAACTCGAGACAATGAGCGTAGATGAGTGTAGTTTCCTTCTAAGATGAGAGCTACAGCAGCGCGTTAATGAGATGTTCCAGCAGAGGGGGAAGAATTGATAGTCAGGAGCAAGAGAGAAACTTGCTGAAGCAATTCTTGTGCAGGTGAGAGGGGGTGGGGAACTGGTCGGTAACTGGACAGGTCGGCCACAGATGGGAGCGGGGACAGTATGTCCATAGGAACATGAGGGAAGACGATGTGTGCACAGAAGCAGGGAGGTCGATACATGTGGAGGGAACACGTGACATCCTCTCTGGATTGCATCTGCTTTCTCAGTGGAGTCGAAAGCAAGGTCATCAGCTGAGAAGGAGGATAAGGGGATTTGGAGAGAGAGAAGATGAGCAAGTAGTCCTGTAGGAGAGCAGGAAACTGAACAAACCAGGGAACCACAAAATGGCTGCTAGGGTCCTGAAAGCCCCCTTGAGATTGGTGCTCATGAATTTCAAGTGACACCAGTCAACATAGTTGTGGGTTTTTCTCCAGCCAAGCTGAGCTCTGTGGTGCATGGGTGAGGTAGGTCAAAATCTAACCAGGGTTGGGGTTTGCCAGGCACGTACAATGAAGGCAAGTGTGTCAGTGAGTCAAGGAATTGAGGGTGTATGGCTGTTTAAAATGATGGATCATGGAAGTCAGGCTGGGTAAGCGATAAAAGACGGACGTGAGGAGGATGAGGATTGGTGCAAACAAGGTATGATCTTGGTTTATAGGCTGAGGTAGGCTAAAAAATTGTTGGAAGGGTGGGTGGTGGCAGCCATTATCTCCAGAGGTTCCCCATTCCACTAGGACTTTACAAAAGTCCTTTCTAAATCCAAACTGAAATATTGCCTGTGTCTTCCACCACTTGGTCCTGTGCGTTGAGCTAAAGCATGGCATAGTGGAAGCTTTCTCATTTTCCCCAAGCCTTCTCTTGTCCAGGCTCAGTGTGCTGAGTCCCTTTGGCCATTTCTCAGGTGACCTACTCTCCGCTCTCCTCATCACCTTATCACTCTTGCTTGTATTTGGCCCCTTCTGCTGGGAGCTGATGATCTTCTGGGCTGCACAGGAAGATTCTGTACTACGGGAAAGCTCAGGACAATGAATCAGGTGTCCCAGGTGGGTCCTCAGGGGTCGCTGGAGTTCTGTCCTCAGAAATGGCATGGCCCTGGTCTCCCTTGTTTCTGTTGCCATGTTCATCCCCCGGGAAAAATGGGAAAAAAAATCATTAAGATCCCCATGTCTGAACCCCAGTGAGTCAGCTTTGCGAATTAGTTTGCAAGTAAGGTTTCCCTCCTTGGGCTGGGACACTGTCAGGCTGGGGGTTATTTGGGGAAGGAATATATTAATATGATGAACTTGCTTAGAGGGTGTGCAGCCCTGTTTGCAAATGTTTCAAGTCTGGATCTGGATGTGATTTTAACATTCTCTGCATAGCACAAAATACACCATCGCGTCCAGTGCAGGAGCTCAGGCCAAAGCACTTGGTGGCATGCTTGTCTCCTCTTTCTCTCCACCTCCATCCAGTCTGTCTGTAAATCCCATCGACTGTCTTCAAAACAAACCAGGGTTTGACCCCGTCTCATTACCTCCTCTGTTGCCATCCTGGTCCTAATCACCATCAGTCCTGGCATGACCCATCGCCAGATCTCCCCAGCTGGTCTCCCTATTCCCACTCTTCCTTCTACAGCCCATGGTCAACATAGAAGATTGCATGATCTTGTTAATGTACGATGTCGTCAGAGCCATGCCATCTCTCCTTAGAATCTTCCAGTGGCTGCCCCTCTCTTTCCGGGTGAGAACCCAGGTTGTCATGGTGGCTCATACAAGACCCTCTTGAGCTCCCCTGCCAGTCTCTCTACCTCCATCCCAGTACTTGGTCTCCTGCCCTCCTCTGCCTCCAGCCCCGCCGGCCTCACTGGCATACCTGAAAATAGCCCACGTCTGACTCTTCATTCCTCCCTGCAAAGCTTGTGGCTCCCTGATACCCACATGGCTTATCTGCATTCCTTCTGCAAGTCTACGCTTAATGTCACCTTCCAGATGTCTCCCTGTGTAAACTTCCTCCCCTTCCCTGCATTAGTTTTCTCTACAGCCCTTGTCGCCATCTGACATGCTACATATGTTTTATTTTTACTTGTTTATCGAAAAGAACATAAGAGCAGGGACTTGGGCGTGTTCCCAGCTATATGCCAGACCCTAGAATGGTGTTCAGCACTCAGTCCACACTCAGATGTGTGTTGAGTGAAAGAATGTCAGTTGAATGAACGAGTGATTGCTAGAAGAATAAATGGCTGTGAGGATATATGGCAGCCACCATTGTGGATAGCTTAGTGTCAGGGTGATCGGATGGTAAATCTCTCATTTAATAGTATGTGAACTTGACCAAGTATTCAAGCTGTAGATCTGTTTCCTTCACGTGGCAAATGGGGTGGCAAGGTTACCTATCTCATAGGGTGTCCAGTGAGTATAAAGCACTTAAAATAGTGCCTGGCACATAGCGAGTACCCAGTGAGTGTTACCTATCACCGTGGATTTTCTTTTATTTCTTTTTTAGTTTATTGAGGTGTCAAATGAGTTCTAGGGGCCATCCTCAGCACTTTCCATAAATCATCTGATTCTTACAGGAGCCTTACAAGATAGACATTGTTATGTCCATTTTACAGGTGTGGAAACCAAGGCTCAGAAGGTGTAGGAAATGTGCCCAGAGTTGTTCAATTGGCATGTGGCTGGGCTGTCCAAGCAGGAACATTACTGGAGATGATTCAGGAGAATAGCATTTGTCCTGCCCACAGACTTGGAAGCTAAAGGAAGACTCAGAACAGGCCAGAGCTGGGCAACGAGGAGGAAGCTTGGCTCAAGATGACTTGCTTCCTAGAATTTAATCCTGCATGTATGTGACAGAGAGGTATGGGCACCTGTGTGCCCTGGGAACGGGTTTAGTGGCTGGGGTGACAGGACAAAGTCTCTGCACACAGGGAGCTGATACTCTAGTAGGGCACACGCCAACATAAACACAAATAAACGTGGGCTAATATCCTGTGTTGTCGGGGCGGCGAAGAAAGGGTGATAGGGTTGTGGCGGATGCGCCCTGCGGCTGGGGGGAGTGGCCGCTTCAGATAGGGTCAGAGGTGGCATTTGAATCACTTGAGGGAGATAAGACTTGTACAATGAACAGAGGGGCACCCAGGACAAGGGTCGTGAGTCAGGAAGCAGCTTGGCACTCCCAAGAGATGGCGGGAAGGCTCGTGAGCATAAAGATATGTGTATCAGATGGTGCGGCAAAGGCCACCTCATGCAAGGCTCAGTCTAGTGGAAGCCACTAGAAGGTTTTAAGTAAGGGGAAGTATGTCAGTGTTTGCTTGGAAAGGATCACTCTGGCTGTGTGGTGTGGACCACGAATGGTACAGCAGGGCAGGAGGGAACGCAGGAGCTGGTGGTCTGCAGCACTGCGGCACTGCGAACTGGAAATGGGAGAAGTGCTTCGCCCTGGGATATATTTTGGAAGCAGTGTCGGTAAGACTCGGTGATGAATTGCATGTAGGTCAGAAGGAAAATAAGAGGGGTAAGTATTAATCGCAGATTTTTGGTCTAAGCCACTAGGAAGGTGGAGGCTTTATTTACTCAGATGGAGAAAACTGAGGAAGGGGGGTTTGGATGTATTTGTTGGGGGGTTAGCCGTGGAAACTCAAGAGTTCCATTTTAAATAGTATGGCTTGAGATGTCTGCTGGGCATGCAAGCGGAAATGCCCAGGAGGCAGCTGGAGTAAGTCAGGGTTGAGATGAGTCCAGGCCAGAGATAGAGTTGGGAATTGTCATCAATTAAGGTAACAGGACTGGGTGAATTCACCCAGGGAGGGAGTGTACAGAGAGAGGACAGACCAGCCTTGAGACTGAGAAGGGGAGGCTGGTGGGGAGAAAACGGGAGAGGGTGGGATCCCAGATGTCCCGAGAAGATTGTGTTGCCAGAAAGAGTGCGCAGTGAACTGTATCAGACGCTGCTGAGAGGCTGTCCCTGGGGAAACAGCATTGTCAGCTGTGCTTGTCAGGGTGTGTGTTCCTGGTGACCTTTGCAAGTGGTAGCAAGGATCCAGTCAGAGTGGGGCAAGGAAGAAGGGGAGGTGAGCAGACAATATTCTTTAAGGGGTTTCACTCTAAAAGGAAGCTGAGACAAGGGGCATGGCTGCAGAGGGATGGGGGCCAAGACACAGTAGCTGTGTTCGTATAGGTGTGATGGGGTGGAAGAGTGGATTCTCTCTGGTAGCAGACAGCCCGTGCGCAGGACACTGCTGTGTCCTACCCTTCTAGGGTAGTTTTAGCCACATGCGAATGGCCCCCATCTTGTAACACCTCAGCCTCCCCCTTCTGTGCACTGTCCAGTTCACGGACGCTGCCTCCCCCCTGTGCACTGTCCAGTTCACGGATGCTGCCGGCTACAGGTGTGAAAGATGAAACGAATGAAATGAGATAATTTATGTAACAGCCATGCTCTTTCTAGACTCTTCTAAAGGTCTCTCGTTGAGTCTGCATCAAGGATTGGGATTCTCTAGGGATGGACCCGGGAGTCTCTCTTCTTATGCGCTGTTGGTGGATCTGACGAGCGGCCAGCCTTGAGAACCGCCAACTAATGCCAGCATCATTGCCACGAATGTCACGACTATCACGACTATCATCCTAGCCTCTCCTTTTCCCCAGGGGAGACTAACATCAGGCCTCTCACTGGCCAATCCTGTCAGGGAGCTGGGAAGCAAGGGAGCCTGGGAAATGTAGTTCCCTTTGAACCGGCAGAAGAGAGAAAGGATTCCCTGGATAGACAGGCAGATGACAGGCACAGGTCACACTTAGACACTCCCAGCCTCCGTATCTTTACTTCTAATTGACTTCTGTGTGACAGTGTATTTCTCTGTGTCCCTAACTAGATTTAAAACCCCGTGAGGGTGAGGACAGGGATGACTTACTCCTGATGGTAAACCCAGTGTCTAGAACTCACTAAATACTTGCCAAGTGGATACGCTCGTGAAAGCCATCGCTTCCGTGAGGGTGCAGGTCTGCCCATCAGCACCCGGCTCTCCTCTTAAGGCTGACATGTCAGTTCCCCAGAAGACAGAAGGGAAAGGCCATGAGCACTGCACAGACATGGCACCAGCGTGTTCTCATTGTGCTTTGAGGTCTCCCTAATAACAGGAATTAGTGCCTTTGGGTTCATCATATTGAAGCCTGAGTCTGTGACCTTCTGCATCAGAATAAGGGAGGTCAGCCTAGATTGGAATTTCTATTTTAAGTCTTGGCCAAATCATAATTTCCCCTCATTATGAAATCCATTTAAATTAATTTTTTGACAGGGAGATTATATTTATATTTTGAGTAATTAATACATTCATATGGTATAACTTTCAGAAGGACCAAATGAATGTCAAGTAGAAAGTTTCCATTGCATTTCTCTCCAATCAGATCCCCTTCCTGGAGGCAACCTGTGATGCCACATTTTTATGGCTCTTCCAAGGTTTGTGTCTGTCTTTTCATGGACATACACATGCACACCCACACCCACACCCACACCCAGACCCACTTCTTTATCATACAAATTGTTGCATATTCCACACAAAGTTCTGTCCCTTGCTCTTTGCATTTAACAATGCATCTCGATCTTCCCATATCAGAATATACAAAGCCGCTTGGGCTTTAACGTGTGCAATAATGTGCCGTTATGTAGATGTATCATAACGTATTTAAGTAGTCCGTTGCTAAAGGACACTGGGTTGTTTCAGTTGTTTGCTGTTAGAAATTGTTCACCAACATGGAAGATGTCGCCCTGAGCAGTCTCTGTACCATCATCACTGAGCTGCAAAAGTCATTAGCTTTGGGATTCTCCAAAAAGATGTAGGAAGGGGAAAAAGTTTAATGGAAAGTTTGAGACAAGTAAAAGCCAGTGTAAAGAGCCCTGGCCTGGAATTTAAGGGATCTAACTCCCAAAAATAATAACAAAGTCCCCTCTGAAGCCCCTAGCTTCTTGCAATTTACAAAATAATTAAATATTTGTTAATTCTTTGATCCATTAGGGAAAAAATACCTGTGAGAAGCTATGATGTTTTTCTCCAGCTTCTTGACTCACTAGTTGTATGACCTAAAATAAATTTCTGATTTGTCTATATCCTGGTTAACTTACCTATAAAATAGGGACGATAAATTACCTACGTCATAGGATTATTTTGAGCAGCAAATGAGCTATTCGTGTAAGTGCTTACAACAGGCTTTATCATATAGCAGGAGTTCAGTAAGTGTGAGCTGTTATGATCGTTCATAAGTGAGGAAAGGAAAACACAGAGCAATCAAGCACAAAGTCACCTAGCTCATAAAAGCTACAAATGGTGCAGGGACCCAGGTCTCCAGGCCCCCAAACAAGTCACACTTCTCAACCCTGAGGTCTTAGGGATACGTTCACAGACTAGTGAGAGTAGTCCTGGCACAGAGCAGCTAACAGTGATATTGCCATAGGAGTTTGGCTGACCGTGTTCAAGGGGATTAGTTCAACGTCACAGTTAGTGCTGTAGTTCATCGAATTGGAGATGTCATCACATACAAGAAGCATTGTTATGTGAACTGTAGAGAAGGAAGGAAGGAAGGGAGAGAGGGAGGGGAAAAGGAAGGAAGGGAGGGAGAGAGGAAGGGAGGGAGGGAGGAAGGAAGGAAAAGGAAGAAGGGAGAAAAGGAGGGAAGGGACGGGCAGGGAAGGGAAGAAGGAAGGAAAGGAGAGAGGGAGAAGAGAAAACCTGCCAATCAAAGCTGTAGGATACTGTGCTGATTATTGAGGTATTGTCTCTCATCCAAACTTACCCTCAGTGCTCTGCTCTGTGATGCACAGACTGGGACCTGCATGCCTCCCCTGCCCTTTGACAAGCGGGACACTACAGGAGGATGGACAAGGGGCTTGGTCCTTTCGGTCTGGTTGAATTTCCTATCAGTCCCAGAAGTGGTTGGCAGTTGAGTCTAGTTCCCAGCTTATGTCTACTCCCCAGAACATGGTGCCCCTCAGAGTAGCAGCCCCAGTGGGCCAGTGCCCATCCTTGAAGGTAAGCCAGATGTCGAGAGTGCCTCTTCCAAGCCCCCAAAGTGTCAGCACCAAATGGGCAGCACCCCTCTTCAGAGGTCCCCCTTTGACATCTCAGTTCCCCAGTGTCTGCCTAACCAACTCACTATGTTAAATTCTCTCTGTTAAAAGCACTAGAGTGGTTTCCATTTCCCTGCTTGAGCTCTGACTCATGGATTGTAAGACACACCTTGACTTCAGAAATGTTAAGTGAAGGTCTTAGAATTGATGAAACACAGTATCATCAGTAGTGCGTCAAGGAATTCATAGACCAAGACAGTGCCTTTGAAGGTGACCTAATCAGCCCTGGTGGTGAACCCAGAGGGAGGAAGTGCCTTGCTCAGGGTCACACAGCCAAAGGCGGCAGTGGGGGCTCCTGGGGCTCTGGTCCCTGTCCCTGACCCTTAGGCCAATGCTCTTTCTACTGTACCCGAGTCTTGCTCTGCTGACCATTTTGAAGGGCATGCCCCCTGCTCCTGGGATGGGAAGGTTGACATCCTCATGGTGGGCCTCTTCACCAAATCACCGTTTCTTTTTCCAGGAAGTACACTCTGCTGGTCAACAATGGGTTTGCGGTTTCTGCTGCATTGCTCATGGCCTGTTCTCTGCAGGCAGGAGCCTTGGAAATGCTCATCGTGGGACGCTTCATCATGGGCGTGGATGGAGGTAAGCCTTCACCAAGGCAGGGCAGGGCACGTTCCTTGGAGGGGGGGGGTTCGGAGTGTGAGTGGTGTTTGAAGCTGTCACATGACTGGACTCCTACTACTATTGAGTTGCCAGGGACCAAGGATGCAAAAAGTCTGCTTACAGGGGGCCAGTGCCATGAGATGGACCACTCACGGGGCTCTAGCATGCTAACTGAGAAACGCTAACTGGGAGAGATCCGAGTCAACTCCAGAGACCTGGATGGTCTTCAGTATGTCATGCCTTTTGCTTTGTCATCTTCACTATAAAATTCATATTCCAAGGTTGTCTGTGGTTTCCAGGGGGTTTTTAATGAGGATTGTGTTTCCTGTCTGGGCCTCTGACTTATTCATTCTTTCATGTATTTGCTGAACATTCATTTATGGGGCACCTGCTGTGCCCGGCGTTCTTCTCCATGTTGGGGACACAGTGGAGAATGAAATTCTCTGGTCCCTACTAGGCCCTGCAGCTTACATTCTAGCGGGTGGACAGATCTGTAACTGCATACATGAGGTAGGGAGTGGCAAGCCCTAGGAGAAGAATGAAGCAGGACAGGAGGACAGTGGGGGTTATTTTAGATAGGCCAGCCAGGGAGGATCGCTCAGTGGAGGAAGCATATGAGCAGAGACCGAAATGAACCGAGAGTGAGGACCAAGTGGATATCAGGGGAGTTGGGTTCTTGACCAAGAGAAGAGTGCACCGGCCCTGCGGTGGGGTCGTGCTTGGCACATTAAAGGGAGAGGGAGAGCGAGCAGGCCGGCCTGGCCGGAGCTTGGTGAGCTGGGGGAGAGTGGCTGCAGACGACGCTGAAGGGGGCCGGTCACATCCTGTAGGGCCTTGTAGGATTTGTGTCAAGGACGATGGGAAGTCAGAGGAGGGTTGAGAGGAATGTGACGTGAGCTGGTTTTGTGTTTCAGTGAGATTCCTCCTGCTTCTGTGTAGAGCAGAGTGTAAGGGAGGGCAGGGGTGGATCAGGGAGCCAGTTGTCCAGGGCAGAGAGCCATGGTGGGGCCAGATGGTGGCCAGGAGGCAGCGAGGTGCAGCTGGCTGCTGGCTGTGGGGTATGAGAGAACAGGAGCCTCAAAATATACTGTTAAAACCAGCCAACCAGCCAACCACCCAACCACCCTACCACCCTGCTTTCTTTCTAAATATTGCCAAGCCTGTAAGGCATTACTTGTAGGCATTTGTGGAAAGATTGCAAGCTTTTGGATTCAAAATCCCTGCCTTTGTGTCAGATCTCTGCTGCTTGCCAATTACTGACTTCTGGCAAGTTGCTTAATGGCTCTGAACCTCAGTTTCCCTGTTTGTAAAATGGAAATAACAATACCTATTTTGCAGAGCTGTCATAAGGCTGACATGATACCATATATATATACACATATATACACATGTATATATATCTATATACACACATATATACATGTATATACACATATATGTATATATACACACATATGTATATACATATACACACATTTATGCACATATACGTATGTATATATGTATATATATATAAAATCTGCCAAATGCTGTTGGAAACTGTGAGCTCGTTAAAAGCTAATTCCCTTCCTTGCTGATGCTCGCACACTGCGGACACCAGGCTTTGGGAGTGAGCTGAGCAACAAGTATACATCAGGGAGAGGTGAGCAGGAGAGTGAGGGCCTGAGGAAGTTCAGGGGAGAAGACTTCCTGTCCCTTCCCTGCTCTGCTGGCGGGAAATACTCAGGATTAGTAATAACCAGACTCGGGGTGAAATTACTTCTCTGTCTTGGTATTCAAGTAGAAAGGAGTTGGCTATAGAAAATGTTAATTGGTAAGAATAATCCCTGGAGGTTATGTGGTGCTCTGCAGTTAACCAGTCCTGTTCATGGTTTCTTCTGCTCTGATCTGCTGCTGAGGCTGAAGGACCGTTATTTTGTCATTTTACATCAAGAACACTGAGGCTCAGAGGCGTGACAGTAACGTGGTTACGGCTGAGGGCTGTGCATTCACACTGACTGGGTTTTCCCACTCAGCTTAATTTCATTACTTTGTATCAGTTAGATTTTGCTACATTAAAAAAAAAAAAGGCAACCAGAAAGGTAATGGCTTCAAGCAATCACCTTTGTGCTGAGCTTAGAATTCCGTGGGCTGGAGGGCAGTTCTAATGTGGGCCAGCTCTGCGGCTGTCCGCTGGGCTCTCTCCCATGCTGTGGTGGGCTGCACACCAGTCAGCAGCGGGGTGACTTCAGATGGTTTCACTCGCCTGTTTGGTTGTTGGCAGCTGGGTTGGTCTCGGGATCCCGGCAGGGCCAGCTCCTCTCGGCTCCACATCATCTCTCTGCCTGCTGTAGAGAGGCCCAGTCTTCCCATGGGTTTCTCAGAGTGCCAAAGAGTGGTACCAGGGGCAGGACCCCACGTGCAAGCACCTGTCGAGTCACTGCTCGCGGCACGTTTGTCAGTGCCCCATTGGCTAGGGACACCGTCAGTGTCAGAGGGACCTAAGCCCCCAGGGCTGCAGACTAAAGGGGTGTGAACCAGCGGGGCCCCACAGCAGCATTCTGCCTCACTGTCCTAGCCTCTTTCCCAGACCAGCAAAGGGGCTCAATCAAAAGCCCCCCCTGCGGTGGTATGCAAAAATTAACTGATGGGCTGCTAGTGTGAAGCACTTAGTACATTCCAGGCCTACGGTGCCTTCCCCCATCCCAGGAATGGGGACAGGATCCTTGCAATTCTTGGGGCTGTTCTTTTTATTCTCAGCTAATAAGGTACAGATCCCGGGTGTGGACCGAGATGCCTGGTTTCAGAGGCCCTGCCTGCTCAGGACAAAGGCTAGGTGAGATGTGGCATGAAAGGCCTTTCCCAGTAGAGGCCCCGGAGGGTCTCCCTTTCCGGCAGGTTTACGTTTTGTCCATTAGCCTCTTTCTAGTCATCTTGCCTCTCCAGCTCTTCCAGAGGAGGCGAAACTTGCTGCGCATAACTAGTTTCTCTCCGAGTTTCCTTAATTAAAAATAAGCTGGACTTGAAGAGAGAGGCCATTTTTACAAAGCCCCATATTCAAGTCAGATGTCTGTTAGACCCCTTTTCTGATGAGTTTTCCAAAAAGAAATAGGAAAAAAAAAAAAGTAAGAACAAAAGAGGGGAGAAAACAACAGACTCTCTAAATTCTAGAGTATAGCCTATGGAAGGCGGCCAGGACATGGAGGCTTCATGTCATTTATTCTCATCAGACCTCCTGAGGCAGGGACGGGGCCTTGCAGGCATTTAAAGGAAGGCAGTTGGTCAGAAAAGGGAAAATTGCTGGCCAGGAAATGAATTGGCTGTCCTCCTTGTAATAAATAATTTAAAGCCAAGTGATAAGCCCTGGAGGGTTTTCAGAAGGCTGTGCTGCTCAAGCCAGGTTTGTGGCAGTATTTGGAACCACAGTAGAAACCCCGGACACCTTCCCCAAGTGTCCTTTCTCTAAAAAGCTTGGCAAAAAAAGAAACAGATTTTTACATTGACACAAACTTGATGCAGCTTGGTGTTAGAGGCAAAATCCATGCAGGTGGTCAGGTCGAAGTAGTACAGAGGTGTTTCGTGTTTGTGGAAGATTACGTTGGACGGGTTCCTGCCCAGCTGTCCCAGTACCGCCCTCACTCCCAGGGGTCCAAGTCCACATCCACTGCATTAGGAGCTCTCTGATGGACCCGCTCTTCTACCACAGTAGGTGGTCTCTGCTGGACACATCGGAGCAGCAGCATTTAGAGAAGCATATGACATGCAAAGAACATGAAATCAGGGTCAAGGATGTGACTTTAAGTTCTGGCTCTACCAGTGACTTACCAGGTGACCGTGGAACGAGCATTTCACCTCTCTGGGCCAGTAACGTCATCTAGAAAGTAAGGAGGATTGGACTCAGGGAGCTGAGGTTGCTACCAGCCTGAAAAATCTGCTTTGGCTCCCTTTTGTACTCACCTTCGAGCTACTACCTTGAATGATCTCTTGAAGCTTCTGGAGCTCACATGCCACACATAGCTGTATTGTTCACTCATTAAACAACATCACAGAATAGGAGGTGGTGAAATAAGAGTATTGGGCAGAAACACTGGCCCTCTTGTCTGGTGGGGTCAGCTCATGTGTACCAAGCCCTGAGACCTACCCAGTGATGTCCCAGAACAGGCTCCCATCAAGGCTGTGGGCTGCTCTTAAAAGCAAATTATTTATCATTATTCTGCCTACTGGCCCAAAGATGTCCACATCCTCATCCCTGGAACCAGCAAATATGAGCTGATGTGACCAGAGGACTTTGTAGATGTGATGAAGTTAAGGACTGTGAGATGGGGCGCTTACCCTGGATTACCCAGGTGGGTCCCCTAAGATCACAGGGGTCCTGATACGTGAAAGAGGAAGGAGGAGTCCGAGCCAGAGAAAGGAGACGGGAGGGTAAGAGCAGAGGCTGCAGGGATGCAGCGGCGGGGAGGGCCCACAAGCCAAGGGGGGCGGGCGCCTCTGGAGTCTGGGAAAGGCCGGGAAGCCGACTGTCCCCTAGAGCCTCCAGAATGACCGCAGCCCTGCCGTCACTTTGATTTTAGCCCACGTCCCATTTTACACTGTGACCCCCCAAACCACGTGACATAAATTTGTGGTGTTTGACATCTAAGTTTGTGGCGATTTGTTACAGCAGCGGTAGGACACTAGTAAAAACACTAGTCATAGTTTTAATATGATTTGAGTCAAATTTTAACATGACAAACAGCATGTGAGGTGTTTAGAAGGATGGATTCGGTCCCAGCCCTGCTGCTTACTGGCTGGGTGACCTCAGACAGATTTCTTTACCCCTCCGAGCCTCCGTTTCCTCACAAGTACAGTTCAGATAACAACAAAGCTACCTGACAATGTTCAGGTACTGTATAGGGGTGTGTGTCTGTGTGTCTGTGTGTGCATGTGTGTTTCTGCATGTGTGCATGTCCTTGTGTGTCTGAGTTTGTGTGTCTGTGTATGTGTGTATACATCTGTGTATGTATGTGTCTGAGTGTGTGTGTGTCTGAGTCTGTGTGTATATATGATTGTGTGTGTCGGAATGTCTGTGTCTATGTGTAAATGTGTGTGTGTCTGTGTGAAGAGAAAACAGAAAAATTAAAATACACAACTAAAATAGCATATAAATCAGGAAGGCAGTAAGTGAAGTTGGTGTGTGTTAAATTCTTTGCGTTGTCTGGGAAACACTAAAAGTACTAATTTATATTAGATTTCACTAAAACATAGATTCGTAAAATGATCTCTAGAGCAATTATTAAAATAAGAGAAAATATACACTGGAATATTACTCAGCCATCAAAAAGAATGAAATCTTGCCTTTGCTGTGACACGGATGGAGCTAGAGAATATAATGTTAAGCAAAATAAGTCAGAGAAAGACAGATACCACATGATTCCACTCATATGTGGAATTTGAGAAATAAACAAGCAAAGGAAAAAAGAGAGAGACAGACCAAGAAACAGACTCTTAACTCTAGAGAACAAACTGGTGTTACCAGAGGGGAGGAGGGTGGGCATGAAATAGGGGCTGGGACTAAGGAGGGCACTGTCGTGATGAGCACTGGGTGTTGTATGTAAGTGATGAATCACTGTATGGTACACCTGAAACTAATGTCGCACTGTGTGTTAACTATGCTGGAATTAAAATAAATTAAAATAAAATAAAATAAAATTTCATTAGTAATTAAGGAAATGCAAATTAAAACCACAATTGATAAAAATTAAAAAGACCAATAACGCCGAATATTGGCAAAAAAGTGGAGGAAAGTGCATTTCATACCTCTCTCATCAAGGTGTAAATTGGTATGATAATTTGGGGAAATTGGCTTTACTAAAACTGAACAAATGTATCTTATGGTTGCAATATCTATATAAACTTGCTTACGTGTGCGCCAAAAGACTTGTGTAAGAATGTTTATGGGGCACTGTTAGTGTTAATCCTAACCTGGAAAACACCGGAGTGTCCGCCAACAGGGAGGCAGTGAAGCGGGATATACTCCTACGCTGGAATATTACAGCACAGCAAGAACACATCACAGTTACGTGCTACAAGTGGGTGCATCTCCCATCCATGAGAAGCACAGAGATGAGAGATGAGAGAAACCCGTCGCCTGTGATTCCGCACACGGAGCTGTGGTGATAGCAGTCAGGCTGGCGGTGACCTCTGGGGAGAAGGGGGAGGATGAGGATTCTGAGGAAGCGCAGGCTGGGGGGGCCTCTGGGGGGCTGGTGGTGTAGGTTATTCTGGACCTGGGTGGAGGCTGCACAGGTGTGTGCATTTTGTGATGATTTCCCCAGACTGCATTGTGCAATTGGAAGATGTGTGTCATATTTTCATTTTCAGTAAAATGCTTTGGACTGGACTCAAATTTTTCTGCACCCCAGTAGGAAAATGCACATTTCCCGTTGTCCCTAAAGTATGTCCTTCAGCCTCTCTGATTCCCTAGAGAATATTTACTGAGGTGCTTTCTGCTTTTCAAGAGCTAAGAGCTGCTGCTCACTTTGGACTCCAGGAGGAATGGGGAAGCTAAGCTAGCCCCGTGTGAGGGAGAGTCGCCTGACTGCTCCTGGCACACCATCAGGCCATGCTCTCTGGGGAAGGGGAAGGCCTTCTGGAAGTTGTAGCAGGCTCGGGACACTGGAACTGTTGTTGATGTTTTAGCTAAGAGCCAGAGGCCCGCTGCCCTCTGCTTGCTGCTTGGAGTCTGTGTCCCTGTTCAGCTGGTCACCGGGGCCTCCCCCCATGGACCACACTTGTAACTAAGGACCAGCCCGCCGGGGGTCCCAACCACTGGTGCCCCGCTGCTCGGCATTTCTGCAGCCTGGATTAAATAAATAACAGTAGGGCGGCAGTGGCGTGGGGACCCATTCGGTATGTGTCGATCAAGCACCTGTCCTGGGGCTGGGACTGCGCTCTCATGAAACGTCATTGTGGCTTCAGGTGGGGAAACAGATGGTAAGGTAAGTACCAAACAGGGTACTTTGAGGAAGCGCTAAGTGCTGGGAGGAGCTAAGACTGGATGCAGAGAGCACTGGGAAGGGGCTGATCGCAGAAGGTGGTCGGGGACGGCCTGAGTGAGGAGGTGTGCTGGTGTCCTGGGGCTGCTGGAACAGAGTGCCACAAATGGGGGTACCTCAAACGACAGAAGTGATGCTGTCAGAGTTCTGAGGCCAGAACTCCAAAACCGGAGGGAGAAGCAGCTCCGTGCTCTGCCCTCCTGGCATCGGGCAGCTGCCAGCAACCCGTGACCTTCCCTGGCTTGTGGCAACATCACTCCAGTCTCTGTCCCCACCTTCACATGGCCTCCTCCTCTGTGTCTTCACATGGCCTCTTAGGAGGACCCCAGTCACTGGACTTAGGGCCCGCCTTCATCCAGGATGACCTCACCTTAACTTGATTACCTCTGCAGAGAACTTCCAAACGAGGTCACGTTCAAGGGGGTGGTAAGACAGGAAGCATATCGGGGGTCAGCTTAGAAGGTTCTGACAATCAGGGTTCCAGATAAAGAGAGCAACAAAGACCAATATCCCACAGTCAGTATGCACCCAGAGGGTTCAGTAAACCCCAAGGCTGGGGCCCCTGGGGAGGAAGAGGAGCAGGAGATGGGGGTCATAGGTTGAGAGAGGCCACTCAGGGGTGTGGGATGCCTGGTAGCACCAAGGGCCTCGGATGACCTATGCCTTGGTTTGCCCGGGACTCAGGGTGTTTGTTCCTGTCACACAGGACTTCCGTTGCTAAAACCAGGACAGTCCCCAGCAAACTGGGGGGGCGTTGGCTTTCATGTAGACCACCTCCTCATTCACCCACGGTTTAGCTACAGCCTCTCATGTTGCCACATCATTTCGTGACAGTCCAGTAAGAATAGTCACCATGTATGGATAGCCTGCTGTATGCTGGGCACTCCGCTAAGCATTTCACACACATCCCGTGTGCGCCCGGCTCCTCTACGAAGGAAGTATTATGATGGTCCCATGTGTGGCCCCGGGCCCTTCACCGCCACCATTCCGCCTCTGGCCCACCAGCTCTAGCATTTCTCATTCGTGTTTTGAGAGATGATTGGCTCCAGTGGGCTCCAGGAGCACCAGAGAAAGGAAGCTGTTTTGTAAGTGCCTGTCAAGTGACCACATGTGAGGCGGGAGCCTTACGTGTAACGGCCTTCCCACTGCACCAGAAATAGATAGCAATTATTACCCTAATTCTATAGAAGAGGAAGCTGAGACTGGGAGAGGCTAATTGACTTGATCAAGGTCACCTTGCAAGGAAGCAAGGGCTCTGGGCTTGAATCCTCGTACGTCTCTCCCTCTGTTGCACTGTCCCCTACGCAGAAAGGGGCCAAGCTGGTCCGTGGCCAGCCAGTTTTTCCACGAGGCCAGCTGCTCTCAGTGTGTGTGTTCTGGATAAAAATTCACATATCCTCTGGCTTATGTTGTGACTTTGCAGCTAATTCCTGTTTCTTTGTACCTTAAGCGTCTTTGCCTTTCTGGTGAGCCAGGAAAAGTTATTCTGGGCTGAGAGGCAGTGAATGAGATCCTCAGCTTATTAACTGGGCCACGTATTCCCTTTACTCTGGGCATATTTTTTTTTTTTTTTTTTTAGGAAGAGCCTCCCTGATGGCTAGCAACTGGGGTGAATTCAGCTTCCCTGGAAGCACATGGATTGGTACCTAAAGTGTGTCAGGAACCGTGCTAGAGGCATCAGGAGGCCAGGGCAGGAAAGAAATGTTTGATGCTTTCACAGTCTGGTGGAAAATTAGACAGTAAGAATTTGTGCTGTGGGCACTGCTTTGCAGAGCGCTGCACGATGAGTGAAGCACCTGGCAGACCCGGTCTCATGCTCCCAGCAGTCCTATGAAGTTAGGCTCAGTTCTCATTCCCATCTGTGGAGAGGAAACTGAGGCTGAGAGATGCTAACTCCCCACCCAAGGCCTCACTGGGATTCTGCCCGGGAGGCCATGTGGCTCCAGAGTGCATCGTCTGTGCTCCCAACGCGCCGTGACTTCGCCTGGGACAAGAGCATTTGTAGACCTGTAGGTAGGCCTGTAAAGGGCTTTGAGAATAGCCCTGCCCAGCTGCAGGTGGAAAACTTACCTGAAACCGACGAGCACTCGATAAAATGCTGTAAAATGGGTAATACAATATCTGCCCGACCTGAGTGCCATGATTTACATAAAGAGGCACTGCTAGCTAGTGGGAAAAGCTCGAGTTCTAGAATCAGAGACCTGATCTATTGGGCAAAATAATCTCTTTGGGCATCTCTGGATGTCACTTGGTGATTTGGGAAAGTTACTCCATTTGTACCTCAGCTTCCTCATGTTTAGAATAAGGATGATAATAGTACATTTACTTCAGTGGGTTATTAGAAAAATATATACTATATGTAAGAGATAAGAAGGATCCCTGCTACTTGGTAAGCACAAGGTATGTTGACTGTTAACACCACCAATACCATGCACTGACACCACTTCCACCATCACCTTCACCTCCATCACCATCACCACCATCACCTCCATTACCACCATCACTACCACATCCTCCTCCACCACCATCACCACCAGCATCATGACACCACCACCATCACCTTCACCTCCATCACCATAACCACCACCACTACCACCATCACTACAACCACCCCCACCATCACCACCACCACCACCATCACTTCCATCACCAACTTCACCTCCGTCACCACAGCCACCACCATCATCACCATCACCACCACCACACCACCATTACCAGCATCACTACCACATCCTCCTCCACTACCATCACCCCCACCATCACCACCATCACCACCATCACCACCACCACCATCATCATCACCATCATCCACTTCCCCTTCTGTGAAATCTACCTCCCGGCCATACCCCATGGATGAAATGATACGGGGCGTGTGAAAGCATCGGCAGTCTGTGCAGAATGCTGGGAGGGTGTTGTGGCTACGCTGCCGTTCTTGAGAGGGCACGGCAGAGGGAAGGGCTCTGACCAGTCTTCCTTGAGGACGACGGCCCTCTCACTGCCCAGAGTGCTCTCCCCTCGGAGAAGACCGCCCTCTCACAGCTGCCATGCTTCCTTCACAGGCATCGCCCTCAGCGCGCTCCCCATGTACTTGAACGAGATCTCGCCCAAGGAGATCCGCGGCTCTCTGGGGCAGGTGACCGCCATCTTCATCTGCATTGGTGTGTTCGCCGGGCAGGTGCTGGGCCTGCCTGAGCTGCTGGGAAAGGTAAGTGTGGCTCGCTGGCCCACCTTGACCCTTCTCATTTCATGCCGTCCTCTCAGCCCCCCATGTCCCTTCCAGGATGAAGGGTAGTCGGAGGTGAGCCTTGCCTCCAAAGGCTTGTCCCTGTGTCTTGGAATTCCTGAGCATTCAGGCCTTTCCCTTATTATCGGAGGACAGTTGCTGAGTTCCTTCAATTGTGTTTGCTTTTTTGGTTTCTTTTAGAACATAAAGAATACATAACAAATTCAAACCTTATAGAATGTTCAGTCCGCCCACCCAATGAACTATGGTCAGCAGCTCTATTTGTATTTATTGAAGCTTTCTTCTTTGCTTGTACAAACCTATATAAACATATATAGTTTTTGTTGTTGTTGTTGTTGTTTAATGGAACCGTGCCGTGCACATTGTTCTGCAGCTTGCTGTTGTCATTTTCTATAGCTGGGGCATCTTTCCAAGATGTTTTGCTTTGCTCTACCTCACTCTTTCTTTCCTACATAAATATATGGTTGTACAGTCTTCTCTTCTGGGCAGTGGGAGAGCCTGACTTTGCATCCCAGTTCAACAGTTGACTTGCTGTGTGGCCTTGGCGAGGAGGAAAGCCTCACCCAGGTTGGGGTGGGGGAGGGTGGGATCAAGGAAGGCTTCCCAGAAGAGGTGGCCTCTAGATGGAACCATGTGGCTGAGCAGGAGTTAGGCAGGTGACAATGGGGTTTGGAGAGAAGACATTGCAGAGAGAGGGGTAATGGAAGAAAAGGCCTGTGAGGAGGACTGGCCCTGACAGCATTCAAGTACCTTGAGGGCCAAGAGGAAAGCCTTTGTGGGGAGTGTGAGAAGTGAGGTGCCTGTTCACTGAGCCAAAGTAGACTTCATCCTGGGGCACTAGGGAGCCCAGTGACACAGGGGAGTGACATGGCCAGGTCCAAGTTAGTAGGTGGCTCTGGGGATGGGGACGATGTGGACTGGTGTGGGAAGGGTGGGAAGGGAGAGGAGGATCTGGCAGACACTGGAGAGAGGGACGGAGGTGGTGGCCCTGGGGAAAGGGGAGGGGATGGAGTCCACAGACTTGCTGCCTCCGTGTCCCACCAGGACGAGGGAAGAAGAACATGGTCTTCCCATGTACACTGGAAGATTGGAGGGAGGGAACAGATGGACCACTGGTGATGGTGGGATGTCCACTGCCCCCCACGGTCTGGCGCTTGGACAGAGCACAGCTGGCAGACCCTGTGAGCTGCACCCCTGCAGGGGGAGGCGGCAGTAGGAACAGACGTGACAACGCACACATCACATGATGCTAACTTTTTATGCCATCCAAACCCTCACAGCGACTCTGTGAGCGGCTCACCTCTGCGGCTCTGGACGTGGAAGTGGAGAGAGGTGAGGTAGGGAACTGAGTCCTAAGAACACGGAGCTGAAACCAGGCCCCGGGTCGGTCTGCTTCCAGACCCATGCATGGGGCACGTCTTACACAGCTAAGAACAGGACATGCTGGGCTCCCTGGGAGTGTGAGCAGGATTCTGACACTGATTCTGATGTGCTGGTTCTTTCCTCACATCAAGCAGTTCTCCCCACCAGCCAGGTGTCCTGCAATTCAGCTCGATTCTGACACCATCTACCTGGACACGGCGTCAGACCCCTCGGGGTCAGGGCTCCGTCCCACGAGACTGTCCCCACTTCAGATGCCAATTGCAAGTCCAGGTTGTCACCTACGCTTCTGACTTATTGGCTGTAAATCAGTGGTTCCAACGACCTCCTCCTTGGGTTCAGGACACGGGGACCAAGCTACTTATGAGATTACAGGTTTATCATAAAAGGATAGGACTCAGAAGAGCCAGATGAAAGACACACATGGGGAAAGGCATGCGGAGGGCATGGAGCTTCCCTGCCTTCTCCCGAGCGTCACTCCCTCAGAATCTTCCAAGGTCACCAACATGGAAGCTCTCGGAACCCCATCCTCTGCGGGGGGCGGGGGGTTGTGGAGGCTTCATTACAAAGGCAGCGTTGTTTAGATCATTGGCTGTTGAGGACTGAACTCAATCTCCAGCCTTTCCCTTCCCTGGAGGTTTCAGGTCATGTGGTTGGCTCCACTGGCACCCAGCCCCCATCCTTAGGTTCTTTCTTAAAGTCTCTTCATTAACATAAACTCACGTGTGGCTTAAAGGGGTTTTTATGAAAATCAAGACACCTTTATTACTCTTACCACTTAGGAAATACCAGGGGTTTTAGGAGCTCTGTGCCAGAAATGAGGAAGACCAAATATATGCTTCTTTTTATATCACAGTAAGACAGTGAGAGCTTAGGTGGGGAGAGAGTACTGGGCCCCTTTGTGCATGTGCCTTACTGACCCTGCAGCCGGCTCCTGCCCCCTTCAGGGAGGGTTTTATAAGCTGAGGAATCAAGCATGACAAGATAATGGGAGCTGATGGCATTTATCACTTAAAAATATTTTCGAGTGTTTGCCAACACTTTTTTTTTTTTTAAGATTTTATGTATTTATTCGACAGGATAGAGACAGCCAGCGAGAGAGGGAACACAAGCAGGGGGAGTGGGAGAGGAAGAAGCAGGCTCATAGCGGAGGAGCCTGATGTGGGGCTCGATCCCATAACGCCGGGATCACGCCCTGAGCCGAAGGCAGACGCTTAACCGCTGTGCCACCCAGGCGCCCCTGCCAACACTTTTGATTGTGTTAAAATATGCATAAGATTTAGCATGTTAACCATTTTGAAGTGTACGGTTCCCTAGCATTGCGCATGGCTTCTTATACTTCACCTGATCCAGGTCACTGCAGAAGCATTTGCTTCTCATCTTTCATTATCAACCCTTTTGGGTTATTATGGCCACGGTTTTGTTTTTCTCTTTTGCAAAAACAAAAACAACTCACACTTTACGTTTGTGGTTGTCACATGCGTGATGATTTCTATAAGTAACGGGAGCACGGTGGAAACAGTCTCCTTACCAAAGTGAGATCCCACATTAAAGAGACTCTTTTGCTTTTTGTTTTTAAAATATTTTAAAATTCTAAAAGTCAATGTTATGCGTGTGACAAAAATAAAAACGATGTAACAATGACAGCCTCTGTCCCTTAAATGTAAAAATGTATTTTGAAGTCAACAAACAGGACTGTTGTCCTCCCAGAGTAAAGAAAGTAATAATCTGCCTCCATAGAGAATAAGCTTTTCTCTTTCAAGGTAAGTTCCAACTCCTTATCACACTCCTCTCTTGTAAGTCAGCGTCAGGGCCTTTCTGCCACTGGGAGCCTGTCTTAGCTCAGGCCGCTTGTAACAAATACCACAGGCCGGGCAGCTTACAAACAAGACATTTTGTACCCTTCACAGTTCTGGAGGCGGGAAGTCTGAGATCAGGGGCCAGATCTGGATAGGGCCCACTTCCTGCGTTGTGGGCTGCCGCCTTCTCACTGTGTCCTCAAATAGGGAGAGACATCCTCTTTTTCAGGTCTTTTCAGATAAAGGCATTCATCCTATTCATGGGGGCTCCGCCCTCATGACCTGAACACCTCCCAGGGGCTCTACGTCCTAACATCATCACCTTGAGGTTAGGTTTCAACATGTGAATTTTGGGGCTGGGGGATACAAAACATTGCATCTGTAATAGGTCCCTCGGTCTTTCTTAAACCTCTGCTTTGTCTCTTCATTCACTCGCTCCTTAGCTCATTCGGTACACTCTTGAATAATGAGTTGGTTGCTGGAGCTGCAGCTTCGGGCATGAACATCAACTGGGTATATTCTGACGTTTATGATGCTCATGGTCTGCAGGGACTGTGTGACCCTGAGCAGGTCACCACCTCTGTGAGCCAGAGTCCTTCTTGGTAGCAGGCATGCTTGCAAGGCCCGAGTCCCCAGGCTCCACTCCAGCATGACTTTCCCTGGGGAGCATCTCTGGCAAACAGTGACGCTGTTCATCATCTCCCTGGAACAGACACCTTTGCAGGTACCTGTCCCATGCTGTCATTTCTCTTTGCTTCTGCATCTTTTCCCTCTGGTAGGTCCTGTCTTACACAAAATCCAGAGGCTGCAAGTTTATTCCCTCGTTCAGCAAATATTTAGAAAGCTGCTCTGTGCCCTGTGTTGGGCTGGTTGCTGGTGGCCATGCACAGAGGGACCAGATTAGTCCTTGCCCTTGGGGAGTTCAGGAAAGACAAGTAACCAAGGATCACCTGCATGATGGGGGTAAGGTAGGGCACTGCTCTGGAGCAGGGTGCCCGGAATGGTTGGTTTTCCTGTAGAAATGACATTGAAACTCCTCCCTTGGGGGTTGGTAAGATTTACCCAGGCCAGGCTGGTGGACGGATAGAGAGGCAGATGTGGGAAAGTGTTCCAGGCAGAGGAGACAGTCTAAGGGAAGGCCCTGCCATTTATCCAGAGGCAGAAGCCCCACGGGGACTGGGCATTGAGAGGGAGAGTAGGCGGGCACTGGAAAGGTAAGTAGGGGCCACGTCCCGAGGAGCAGGAGGCCCACCTATGTGAGTTACAGTGAAGGGTGGGCAAGATGAGCGGGTTCAGTGGGGTTGTGGCTACTGGGGGACACGTCCTGTCCACTGAGAGCAGCTGCTGCTGTTTCCATGACAGGTACTGGGCTACAGCTGATAGATTTTCTGATTTTCAAGAGAAGTTAGAATCTAGGTATCTATGCATATTTCTTAATTTTTAAATATTAGAAAGTTGACCTAAAAACAAAACAAAACAACAACAACCTTCCATTTGTGGGCTGGATCCTGCCCGTGGTGACTTCACACACCTTGACGCACCTGCGGAGGCTTATCTTTAGTCAAGAGCCTTGAGCGGTCATCTGCAGGTGGAAATAAGGCAACAATAGGATAAGATGTGCACTTGAAAAAAGAGGCCTGCGTGGCTCAGTCAGTTAAGCGTCCAGCCCTTGAACTAGGCTCAGGTGTTGATCTCATGGTCATGAGTTCAAGTCCCGCATTGGGCTCCACGCTGCGTAGGGAGCCTACTTAAAAAAAAAAAGACTTGGGCTGCCGCGTGGAGAAAATATTAGACACCAGCCAAACCCAGAGAGACTGCACTGGTCCAGTGGGGAGACGGGAGCTTGGATTAGAGTAGTGGCAGTGGACACAGAGACAAGCAGATGAGCTTGCTTGGTGAGTGGTGGGGTGCAGTGTCCAGGGGAGGAAGAGTCAGGATAAGTCCTGGTGTCTGGCACATCAGCCAGGTAGAAGGGGTACCGGATGCTGAGATAGGGAGCCCTGGAGGGAAGCAGCTTTGCAGGGGACGAGAGGACAAGGTCACTGAAATGAACTGCCCAAGTCAGAACAACTTGAAGGCAGAGCTGATTTGAAGACCCGGGGACCTGGATTCCCACACCTAGATTCCCGGGCAGGGGTACCTCCCACAGCAACAAGGTTTGCAAGCCTGGTGCTGACCAGCGGCACAGTGCCCAGGCCCACCTCTGGCTCTGAGCCAGCTGAGAAAGGTGGGCCATTGCTCCCCAGAGGCTGTCTTTTCCCACCAGGTTGGATTTTTCCAGAGTTTTGGACCTGGCTAGAGGATATGTCATTCAGTAAATGCCTTATTTTCAAAGCCATGCTCCGGGAAGTTGGATAGTGGGCTTCTGACAGAGGGAGGAAGGTCAAGTGGAAACTTTTCATTCATCTCTGCAGGCATTTATCATATTCTTGCTGCGTGAGACCCACAGTCATTTCACCTGAGTGTCAGAATCTCATTTTCTCTGTTTTCATCATATTTCTCATTTACCTTCAAAGACAGACAGCTGAGCTTGTGAGAAAAAAGAAAAAAAGTAAAGAGAACAGGACTGTGTTACCATGCAAGCAATTGCTTTGAAATGCAGAGGCTGGAGGAAGTACTGGGAAGACTTTTAGAGCAGACCGCCAGAAGGCACGACAGGGAAGTAAATGTAGGAATCAACACTTACGCCGCAAATTTAATCAAAGACACATCACAAAACGTGGGAGTTGAACATTTTTGTGACATTTTATGCTTCCAAAGGATATTTTTAAAACATATTAATTAGCTATTTCTCCTGCAGTGGGAAAGAAGAAAGGAAGCTGGATGAAAATTGTAGGCAGAGGGGCGAGAAGACAGGGGGACCACGTGGGGCCATCAGTGCATGGTTCATCCGCGGGGGTCAGGGGGCATCCGTTCCGGGTGAGCTAGCGGACCAGGACAGGCCGGGGGCCTCCCAGTCCATCATTGTTCTCGGGGCACACACTTCACATACGACTTACATCTGTTTTGTCCTTTTGTAGAAAAATCCTGTGCTCAGCTGAGAACATTTGAAAAACATAAAGAAGTAAAACCACTTGAAATTCTGGCATGTTAGGGGAGGCGGGTACTTTGAGTATTTTGGTCTATTCTCTATGTTTTTATATCTCTGTTATGCAATAGAGGTTAATACCATGACTAGCTTTGTGTTTTGCTTTTAAAAAATCACCACTATATCAAAATCATTTCTGTGTCTCGCTAAAGATTCTTTGTAAGTACATTTGTAAAGTAGCATAAATAGACGTTCAGCAATAGCCTTGGATTCCATCACAAAGGTGCACCGCGACGGTTGTCCATTACCGAATGCCTTAGCCTTTTGAATTTTCAAATCGAATATAACAAATCAAATAATATCGAAACAAATACCTTTCATAAATCTTTTTTTTCTAAGTGTTTATTTAAATTCCAATTAGTTAACATACAGTGTAATATTGGTTTCAGGAGTCCAGGAGAGTGATTCATCACTTCCAGTGCTCATCACGACAAGTACATTCCTTAGTCCCCATCACCTTGTCACCCATCCCCTCCCATGAATCTTTTAACTCTTTCCTCTTAACTTACTTGATTTTTATGATTATAATGCATCCATACCCATTGTATACAATATGGAAGAATGTGGAAATTAAGAACATTAGACTTCTGTGTTTTACCATTTCTAGATAAAGATTCTAATAGTTTTTAATTTTTCTCGCCAGTATTTTTAATCATATAATCTTGCACACAGTTCATTCCATGTATAATTTTTTATATGCTGATTATATTGCAACATTAGGTTGTGAACAAGGCATTGAAATTATTTAGCATGATCATTTTAATAATCGTACAATATTTTGAGTTACCATAGTCTGTTTCATTGTTCTTTTATCTTCTGGAAGTTTGGACTGCTTCCAGCCTTTATTAGTGAAACACTGCGATTTGAAAACTTGAGATGAACAATCCTCTCCTAAATCATTACTCAACTCTCTAATTATTCGTGTGGTTTAGTGCCCCAGAAATGGAAGCAGTAGGTCAAAGAATACAAATTTATTTAAGGTTTTTTATGCATATTATCAAATATTTCTCCTGAGAGTCTGACTTTCCCACCAGCAGTGCTCAAGACCGTAGGTATCACCATATACCTCTGTCATCCATAAGCATTTAAATCACTCTTTGATATTTTACAGGATAAATAATATATAGTGACATTATAATACTATTTTGTGTTTATTAGTGAGATTAGATGTTTCATAAGTGTGTTAGTTTCCTATTGGTGCTGTAAGAAATTACTACAACAGAGGGTCCCCTGGGTGGCTTAGTCGACTGAGCATTGACTCTTATTTCTGTTCAGGTCATCATCTCAGGGTCATAAGATTGAGCCCCAAATCAGGCTCCCTGCTCAGCGCAGAGTCTGTTTGACATTCTTTTCTTCTCCCTCTGCCCCTCCCCCTCCAACTTGTGCTTGCTCTCTCTCTCTCTCTCTCTCTCTCTGTCAGAGAAAAACTACTGGAAAGCTACTGATTGTGTGTGGTAATCTGGAACTCTGTTTTGCTTTCTCGTAGTTTCTGTTTGTTTGCTTACCTAGACAATTCACATGAATGATTATTGATGGCATCTGCAGAGACTGATAATTTTGTCCCCTCCTTTCTAAAACGTATGCCTCTTAGGTCTTTACTGACATTCATGTCTTCTTGCGTTGGCTGGGATGTTAACAGTGTTGACTGTAGGAGACATCTTTGTTTTCCTGATTTATTGGGAAACTTATTGTGTTTCACTATTGGGCATGTTAATTTTTATTAATTTAAAATTTATATTATTTATCCTAGTGAGGAATTATCTATCCCATCTTGGTTTTTATAGACTATCTGCAATGTGTAAAATATCTTCTGATTTTTAAAAGCTATTGAAGCTTTTCTGTTACCTGACAATCAATTACTGGATGTGTTATAATATTAGGATATCTTGTATTAAACCGTCCTTACATTCCTGGGATACATCTTCCTTGGTCCTTGTGGAATATTTTTATATGTTGTTAAATTTGATTCATTCATATCTTGTTTAGTGTTTATATGCTTAGGTCCATAGTGGAAATTTGCCTAGAGTTTTTAATGTTTAACCCATATTTTTATCTCTCTTTATCTTTTACTCTTTCTAGAGCAGTTTCTGTAACATTAGTTGGTAACTAAAGCATCAAAAGAGCTCACTAGTAGAACAGTCTCAACCTAGTTTTTCAGGAAGAAATTCTTTGAAGGAACTTTATCAGCTTCTTCTTTAATAATCTGTTTTCTCTTGGGTCAATTTTGTTATTTTCTGTCTTTTCAATTAAGTTATGTATTTCATTGGCACTTTCAAATATGTATGCAAATGTACATAAAACTATACAAGTTTTAATGTCCTCCATGTCTATATGTCTTCTCACTCAATTTAGTTTTACTTACTGGATTTTGCTGGCTCTCTCTCTCTACTTTTTTTTCTTTTTTTTTTGCTTTGCTCTCTTTTTTATTTTTTTATTTTTTTTTTTTTATTTTTTTTTATTTTTTTTTTTATTATTTATTCGACAGAGATAGAGACAGCCAGCGAGAGAGGGAGCACAGGCAGGGGGAGTGGGAGAGGAAGAAGCAGGCTCCTAGCGGAGGAGCCTGACGTGGGGCTCGATCCCAGAATGCCAGGATCACGCCCTGAGCCCAAGGCAGACGCTTAACCGCTGTGCCACCCAGGCGCCCCTGCTTTGCTCTCTTTTTTAAAACAAGATTTCCAAGTGGTTGCCTCTAATTTTGTTATTTGACAGACAAAACTCCGTTATTCATTTTACTGCTTTCCAGTTTTATTAGTTTCTGATTTATTATTATACATTTTTTTCTTTGAACAGAGATTTGCCAACTTTCCTGAGATTGTCATATGCTACTTTCTCAATGTGATTGCTTTCTAAATCATTGATTCCTTATTCAGAACAATTCCTTATTGCAAACAATGTTCTCAATCCTCAAGTAGCTGTGACTTTGTTATTACCACTCATTGCCAGTTTTGTTTTGTTGTGTAGAGAGAAAGTAATCCATTGTGTCTCCCATTCTGTGGCCGGTTCGTGGTCAGCCTGGGTAAATATTCCGTGTCTGCTTAAGGACAGTGGCTCTTTCTTATACCATTGCACCCTATAGACCTGGCAGCACGAACTGATCATTGTTGCATCACGGTCACTATTGTTGATCTACAAAGTACAAAGGATCTCATGCCAGAAAACATTCCCCATGAGATTAAAAAATGTAACTCTGTAACAGAAGAATGAACTCCGAAGGGAGGGTCACGGGCCAGCTCCTGCGGCAGCACGTACAGTGTGGTACAGTGCAGCGAGGTGCGGTGTGCTGTGAGCGTGCAGTGAGCTAAGCACGGTGCCGTGGGGGGCAGTGCAATGGGCCTGTGGGTTCCAGTGCCAGACTGCCTGGGTCTGCATCCCAGCACCACCCCCGTACGCTGTGGGATTTTGAGTAAGTTACAAAACCTCTCTGAGCCTGTTTCCTCCCCTCTTCAGTGGCATTACAGTGGCACCTGTTCCATGGGGCTTTTGTAAGACTTGCAGAAGGAAACCATGTCAAGCACTTGGAACAGTGCCTGCAGCCGGTGCTAAGTTGATGTTAGCCAATATCTCATTTAACTCATGTAGGAGTACTTGGGAATACATATTATTACTTTCTATTTTACAGATTAAAAGCTCAGCCTCAGACAGGTCTAATAGTTACCAACTGACTGCAGCAGGAAGGCAGTGGAGCCTAAGTTTCCTGGCTTTGAAGCCTGTGACCTCTTTGCAGTAGAACTGAAGTCCTGACTTGTTTTAGGGGAACTCGGGAGGATGTCCCCAAAGCTTAGAGTCCTGGGATAGGAACCCAGGCCGGTCAGTCCTCTTCAGGCTCGTATTTTTCTCAAGTGGACCCAACCCCCGAGTGTGTGAAAACACTTAGTTTCTGTGAGCTTTTGATCCAGAACTCTCTGGACTTCAAGCCCTGGAAGAAAAGAGAGCTTGATTTTTATAAGAATATAAGGAGAAATGTATTCATCTATGTTAAATGATTTCAAGCCCCAAACAGCCCAACATTCTCTCCTGATAAGAATCGTCTTTATTCTTCCGTGACTTCAAAATCACACCTTTCCTCTTTGAAATGAGAAATCTCATTTGGGCATGACCCGGCTGCTTTCTGTAGCTGGAGAAAACATTCAGCTGGCTTGGGAGCAGCCACATGACGAATTTCCTTTGAAGGGAAACAGGAAACAAGAAAATTGGAGTCTGTCACCTCTGCATTCTTCCCTCACTTCAGAGCTCCTCACAGGTTGCTGTCCGTGCTCCTTCAAACGACATTCAGAGACCCAAATCTTCTCTTTTACATGATTCAGCCTTTTCAAGTGGGGCAGTTCGAGTCTGGTTCGCTTCCAGAGTCCGCGGTAATCCATAGTCTGCCTCTTTAACAAGAGGGAAGGAGTTACGTTCTGTGTGGGAAGCGGTGGCGCTAATGTCTGACAGTGGCGACAATTAGGGTTTATTTGGTGACAGTCCTGCCGCTGTGGTCAAAGTGCTGCCGTTCGGGGCTCCTTGAAGTGAGGTTCCTGCCCAGGCCGGTTGGTTCCTTGCGAATCTGAAACTCTGGGGTGCAGCCCAGCAGTCTGTGCTTTCATGAGCCTTCCAGGTGCTTCTGAGGCCTGGCCAAGGGATTCAGAGTGAGGACCCCGAGACCAGCACCCAGGTTAGGATCTCGGCTCTACCCCTCACTAGCTGCGTGACTTTGGGCAGGTTACGTAGCCTCTCTGGGCTTCGGTATCTTTGTTGGTAAAGTGAGGATAACTGTGCACAGCTCACAGAGCTGTTGTGAGAATTTATGTTCTCAGGACAATGCTTGCCACGTGGGGATCGGTCCCTCAGTGCTCACTGTTTAGTTCCTCTGTGTGAACGGTGCTTGCTGGACACTTGACATGCGTTACCTCCTTCCTGTGAGCCTTCAGGGTTGATTATTCTCATGTCAGTCTTCCCCAAACAATCCCTTCTCAGTGACAGACTCTCTTTGTCCGTTTTCGGAGTTAAGTGGTCCTTCATTTGCTGGTCTTTCCCAGGAGCTGAGGCCAGAGATCTCATCTTTGAATCATCCTGGGTCTGACCATGGTGTCGGTGACACTGAGATGCTCCCTAAATGTGGAAGGACTGCAAAACCTTCCTTGACCTCAGAATGATGGAGAATACCCCAATGCATGAATTTTTTTTTTTCTTAAAGATTTATTTTCTAGGGAGGGGCGGGGCAGAGGGAGAGAGAATCTCAAGCAGACTCCCCCCGAGCATGGAGCCCGATGCAGGGTTGGAGCTCATGACCTTGCATCAGATCCTGAGGTCATGATCTGAGCCAAAACCAAGAGTCAGACGCTTAACCAACTGATCCACCCAGGTGTCCCCGAATTCATGAATTTTCTAATGCTTCTTCACTTCCAAAAATGCAAACAGCCCCCATGCTCACCTGCTGTGAAGTATATGGGCAAGACTCAGGCCACTGAGTATTGAGAGTGCTGTGACTTTGGGCGAGTGACCTCTCCTGACCTGGAGCTCCTCATCACTGAGAAGGGCTTGCACCGAAGTTGCCCCGAGGCTCCTGTCTACTGTCTACTTGAGCTTCTGGTTTGACGCTCACGCGGTGCGGAGACGCATGTCCTTGGCCTGGGGGGCACTTGAGCCCCTCCGTCAGCTCTGCTGGTATCTCGGTCTACAAACGAGGAAGGCTGGAGGGATACAGAGATAAATTTAATAGTTCTTGAAGCCATGTCATCTGGAATCTTAAAGAAAGTCTTTGAAGCTTGTCTGAACTTTGCTGTCCTGTCTTCAAGACAGCCACAGGGGAAAACGAATAGTTGAGCTGCCCTCTGAGTGGGTGTTGGAAGGCAGAGAATTCCTGAGTCCACATGGGGAAAGATGAGCGGCTCTGGAAGATGGCTTGGCCATGAGGCTCCTGCCCTGTGACTCCCATGGCCCTGGCAGCCAGGCCTTGGGGTGAAGCCTTGAAGGCAGGAAGATCCAGCAAAGGTCAGGCCGAGAGCAGGGTCAGCGTCATCAGACCTGGGCCCAGAGCTCCAAGAGCTGACATCTGCTCTGGGCCCCTCTGTTCTAAGTTCGGTCCACGTGTTAACTCATGGAGTCTGTGCGATGACCCTACGGCTTAGGCATCATTGATGTCATCCCCATCTCACAGATGAGAGCACTGAGCCACAGAGAGATTAACAAATGTGCTTCAAGGTCACCCAGGTGGCAGGCAGCACAGCTGGGTTTGAACACAGGGTGCTAGAATCCCTGCTTTGCCATTTCAGCCTTGGCCTTTCTCCGGCCGATCCCAGCTCAGTAGAAGCACTTGTATCAAAATGCTCCCAGTCCACGGCCGGCTCTTACTACCTGGTTGGTCTGGTTGTAACACGTTCCTAGCAATGAATGCTTTTGAACAGCAAAGGTGCACCGTCTCCCTCTCCAGGTGTTTGGCCATTAATACCATCATCCCATTCCAACGGGATGCTGGGAAGATGAGAGGATGAATTGGAAGCTCTGTGATCCACTCATTCCTGCACACGTGTGCAAAGGGGCCGCATTATCTGCAGCCTCCCGGGCTTTGTGCGGCAGGGCATCCTCACTGGGGATGCAGCGCCTGACCCGGAGCTCCGCAGCTGCTAAGGAGGACGGTGCCCCCAGCGCCCAGCGACAGGCCCAGCTCCGGCCACTGCACCGTGCAGTGGACACTTGCTCTTGGACGCAGGTCCTGAGTCCTGAGCTGGGTGCCGCCGTGTGCCCTCATGCTCTCCCAAATACTGCCTGGGGTGGAGGTTCGGCACAGGTGAGAGGACTGAGGCCAGGGAGGCTGAGCACCCTGCCAAGGATGACCCACCCCTCACATAGCAGAGGGGAGGGGAGAGGGTAGACCGGGGCACCAGAATATTCAAAGCGCTTACCCCGTGTGAAGCGTTGGCTTTTCCATAACCTGGCCTGAACCTGGGAAGTACCTTTCCTGTCATCCCCGCTTGACAGGCTAGAACATGGAGACTCAGGGAACTGTGCCCAGAGCCACCTGGCTGGGGGTCTTGGACATGATCCGAACCTGGGTAGGGGCAGGCATTACTAAAGGGTTGTAGTGTGTGAGACCCCTTAGTGTCGTGTTCGGTCCTTCACCTCCTGTCTGTGAAGACAGGAGTATCCAACTCACCTGTCATCCTCACTCACAGCAGGTGCTACTGAATGAGTGGGTGAAGGCTTCCCTCCTGTTTCCCAGAATGGTTTCCGGGGTCAGGAACCGTGTAGACCTCTTCACCAGCATCATCCAGTGTGATCCCCACAAAACCCAACAAGCCTGTTAGATGGGATTGCTGTGATTTACACCCATTTTGCAGATGAGTAAAACAGGTCCCAGCAGAGTTTGGAGAACTTGCCCAAGGCCACACACTAGTAGGAGTTCTGTCCAGGACTCAGCCCAGGCAGTCTGGCCCAAACCCTGGCTCCTATCATCCTTCTATAATCAGGACTCTCAGCCCAGGGCTCCCTCTTTCTGGGGGAGCTGCTGCCCAAGACAAAGTTTGGGGTGCTCAAGAGCTCTGCCTCCAGATCTGGCTTATCATTGGGCACCCTCTAGTGTTTACAGCCGGCAGGAGCCCAAGCCTCCATTTGGACCATTTGGACAAATTCGTGATGTATTCGTTCATTTGACGTACACTTTATTGAGCTCCTACTATATGCCTGGCACTGTTCCATGCTCTATCCAGCAGTGGACAAAAGAGAAGGATCTCTGCCCTCATGAACCTTGCATGATTGTGGAGGACACAGATCAGAGACAAATGAATATATGAAGTGAAGCAGAGCAAAGCAGGAAGGAGGGGGAGGGTGGCGACAGAGGCTGCGTTAGACAGGGTGGCTGGTGGTGCGAGGCCTCTGGGGCTGAGAGGCGTAGGAAGCCAGGGAGTGACTGAGGCAGATCCCTGGGAAGCACGTCATAGCTCTTTTCCAGAGATGCCTCTGCTGGAACCTTTTCCCTTTTTTTTTTAAAAAGATTTTATTTATTTATTTGACAGAGAGACAGCCAGCGAGAGAGGGAACCCAAGCAGGGGGAGTGGGAGAGGAAGAAGCAGGCTCCCAGTGAAGGAGCCTGATGTGGGGCTCGATCCCAGAACGCCGGGATCACGCCCTGAGCCGAAGGCAGACGCTTAACCACTGAGCCACCCAGGCTCCCCTGGAACCGTTTCCTAACCTGCTTTTCCCCTCTCCCTGCTGCTCCTGCCCATCTCCCTCCAAGTCTCCCTCTCATTCAGCCCTTTTCCCCCCTTTCTCCCACTGATGCCCCCAAATTCAGGCCACCTCTCTCCTCCCTTGGACTGTTGGCCGATGGCTTGAATCTATTATCTCTAACTCCTATAGCCATATAATTCCGATCAACTCATTTTGCTCAAATCACACAGTATTTACTGAGTGTCCACAGTGCACCAGACCCCCCCCCCCCAGATGAGGCAGGCAAAGTCCCTGCCTGCCTGCAAGGGGCTTACTGCCAGAGGGTTAGATGGAAGGGACAGCAGACAGTGGGGGCCTGTGTAGGGATCCCAAGAGTGGGAAGACCAGGGGAGCAACCCTAACACAGTAGAGGAGGGCCAGGGAAGCCTTTTGGAGAAGGTGGTGTCCACCCTGATGATTAGGGGGTGATGGGGTAGCCAGGGTAGGGGGAAACACCGTCCAAGCCCAAGGAAGCAGCCTGTGCAAAAAACCAAAACTGAGAAGACTGAGAAAGTGCTAGGCACGTTAAAAGACGGACAGTGGCTCAATAAGATTGCCAGGGAGGCCAGGAGAGATGAGGGGGACAGGTCAGCTGGGGCCACACACAAGTTCTCCCCATCCCTCCTTGTTCCTGTCATTTCCGTCCCGTCTGCCGAACCACCTTCCCCTGGCTGTGCTTTGCTGGGGTCGCACCGGCCCCTCCGTGGAAGGGCACAGAGCATGGTGGAATGCTCCAATTTGGAACTCGTAAAGCTGTAGCTTTCCTACCTCTGATCCTTTCTAGCTGTGGAACTTGGACATGTTCCTGCTGTTCTCTGAGTCTCAGTTTCCGTATCTGTAAAATGGGCACAATAATGCATACTCCATGGGGTTAATGTAATCACTGAAAGACATGCTGTGCGCAAAGTGCTTATCGCTGTATTCTGTAATAGTTGCCATCTGGCTAAACGGTGGATCCTGTGTCCACCAAGTGAAGCCCAAATTCCCCGGTCTGGCCGCCAAGGCCCCCGCATTTGGGCCCAGGGTCCAGGCCTAATGCATCTAACCTCTAGCACCATTCAGGTATCCACACTTTGCCGAATGCCCCTTCTGCTCTTCTGCCATCCCATAATCCTCCTGCCACCCCTTCTGCCTGGTACCATTTATTTTCTCTTACCTCTTTCAATCCACATCACTCTACCTTTAAGAAAGGCACAGCTCCAGCAGTTATAAACTCAAAAAGGAATATAACTTAACAGCCTTTCTGAAAATAGAAAGGAGAAGCTAAACACCACCTGAGCTGGGCCTGATGCTCCCAACAAAAGCTTTCCACTCGCTCTGTTGAATTCCCATAATAGCGTTTTCTGGGCTTTCGGTCTGATAGGGCAACATCGGGACATGCCCTTTCTTATTGCTTCCGTCTGACTTCACATTGACTGTATTCCCTTCAGGGGCCGAGCCTCTGTTTTGGATTCACCTTTCTCTCCCTGCACCGCCTGGTGTGGAATAGACGTCACTGATGTTGTTGGCTGACCCAAAAAGCATTTCATCAGGGATGCTAAGTAGCCTCTTTTGTTAGCTGAATTCGAGGGAGGGCACTGTCAGGGGTAGTGAAGGTAGAGCTTGTTTTCCAGGCAGAAGGGCCTATTCTGTTTCTTCAGTGCCAGTCTATGCAGTTCTGTGGAGGCTGGGACACTTGGTAGGCTTAGGGCCCTGGGGAAAAGCCACCCAGACATTGTACTTCCATAATTAGATGAGGCAGATGCTGCTTCTGACAGATTTCAAGTCCTGATATTGGAACAATACGGCTCCTCTCACATGTAACTTGACCTCTGAGCTTCTCAAACAGCCCTCACTGATCACAGTTCCTTCCTATGCTTTGGATACTGAGGGGAGAATATCACCCTGTTAGCCTGGGTCCCTCCCCAAGAGAGCTTGGTGTTGAAAATAACAGTGATTTGAAAGAAATCATCCCGCCTCCTCCTGTGCACACACACCACCCCCATCCACCGCCAGCCCCCATCCAGCTATGTCAGACCTGGTTATGACTCAGCAGCTCCCTGAGACCAGAACATTCAGGCTGCTCAGGCCCAGGCCAGTTCCCGTTGTGTGGCTGAATCACAGCAAAGGAAACTGAGCCTAGAGACCAGGGATTCACCACCCAGAATCTCACAGGGGTGCACAAAACTCCAGAAAAGTAGCCCCGATAAAAATTACTCATATCTCAACTTCATACTTAATTTAAAACAAATTTTTTATTATGTTAGTCAAAACAATACATGGAAACAGCTTAAAGAAGAATCCAGTACTACTCAAACACTTGTAGGGAATAACAGGGGTCCATTACTTCACCCGCTTAAGTCTCTTACAGTTCTTTTAGCTGTTATTTGATAATTCTCTTATATTTTAAGATAATTTGAACTAGTTTCTTATGATAAAGCTGTATCTATACATAATCTTTTCATATATAAATAACTGGTTGTTACAGTACGTCCAGATTCATTCATTTTAGACATTTTCATTGATATCCGGTTTTAATAGTTGAGGTCTAGGCATCTTTACTCCACTATGTCTCCCCTCCCCTTTCTCTATCCTACCAATACACTTATAGCACAACCTTTTATTAATCACTAGTTAATATTGATATTATGATTATGTACCCTGATTTCTTTCCTTTTTTGTGCAACTTTTTGTTTCTCCTGGAGTTAATAATACCTTTGTTGTTATTTCTCGCTTGCTTAGTTTTCTTTGTACCTACAGTTGATTTTTTTTCCCTCAAATGCTTTAATATTAAGTACTTGGCAATAAGTTTGCAAAGTGCTAAAATATATTGCAAATGTTCTATGAATTCGATTTTTGTACCTCAGTCTTCTGGCCTGTTATTTTAATCTAAACTGGTTGTCTCTGGTCCTGGTGCAGACCTGTCCTCCTGGGTTTCCTGTGTCTCTCTAGCAGGTAGGATCCACTGTTTCCTGGGTCCCATGTCTTGTTTATTTTCTTATTTCGCTGAATCATTTTCTTTAGCAGTTTGCTAAGAAAATATGAGGAAAGGAAAATCTTTTGCGACTTTCCATGTCTAAAAATTATTCTACACATACACCCAATAGATAGTTGGTTAAAGAACTCTTGGGTGGATATAATTTTTCTTGAAATTTAAAAGCATGGCATGGTGCACTGGGTGTTATACACAACTAATGAATCATCGAGCCTTACATCGAAAACCGGGGATGTACTGTATGGTGACTAACATAATATAATAAAAAATCATTATTAAAAAAAATAAAATAAAAATAAAAGCATGGCTCCACTGTCCTCAGGTCTCTGGCAATGCTGATGAGAAACCTGATGACTTTATTTCTGCTCACTTCTAAGTAAATTCTTGTTTACTTCTGAAAGCTTCTAGAATTTCTTTTTATCTCTTGTTTTATAATTTTGCAATTTATGTCCTTTGATGTGGGTCTTTTTCCTTCATGGCGATAGAGTTCTCTCTATCAATGTACGGACTCATATCCTTTCATTCTGGACGTTTTCATATGTCACTTCTTTGGTAGTTTTTCCTCTCCATATTTCCATTTTCTCTTTCTCAAAATCCTTGTAGTCAGATCGTAGACTGACCCTCTAATTCTGTTTTTAATCTTTCCTTTCCTTTCTTCCATCTCTGTCTCACATGGGAGATTTTCTCAAATTTGTCTTCCAACTTATTTATTGCATATTTTTATTGTTATCATATTTTTAATTTCTAAGGGATTTTCTGTGTGTCACTTTTTCATGGCATCCAGTTCTTGTTTCCTAAACAGAATATCTGCATCTATATCACAGAAGGTATTACTGATGGGGCTCTCGCCTCCTACATTTTATTTTGTTCTGCTACTACGTTTGCTGTTTTTACACCCAATTTCTTTCTTTATGTTGGTTTCTTTTGGCCTCTCTTCTTCAGGTTGGAGAACTCCTCGAATGTCTGGTGCCCCCATGCAGATTTAAAACAGGCTGAGCAGAAGCTCTGAGGGATGGGGCTTCGCCCAGGGAGATGGAAGCGTGAGCAGCATTTTGCCAGGAGGCCCTAGTATGTCAGCATGGGACACGTTTTGTCTTGGGAGGTTGGTTTCTCTGAACAGGGCAGGAGGTGCCTGACTTGCAGGAGCAGGTCAGACACAGGTGATTGGGAGCTTTGAGCTTCATTTTCTAGTTTTCAGCTTCATGTTTTGCTGCTGTGCCTGGTATGCCCAAGCCTGAAGGCACCATAGTCCCACTAATTGTGAGAATGAGCCAGTCCACCGTGGGGAAGAGAGCTGACTGGCTGTAAGGCTTGGAAAGAGGAAGAGGATCTGTGCTCTTTCACTCAACCTCACCAGCCTTCAGTGGTCCCTTGTGCCAAGGTCGGAGTCTTGCTTCCTCTTGGTGCCCCCCAAGGGCTCAGATTGCCCCTTTCCCCACTTTGCTCTCCCACCTTGCCCACCGTCGCCACTTCTATTCTCTCGTTCTCACGGTTAATACTGTTGTATTCCTGGATCGTCATTTTCAGCAATCAGAGAAGGTAATGGGCGATCTGCCTTATTATCAGATAATTTCCATGCCTTTTTTTTCTCAATCCTTTAATATCCAATACAGAAAAGGCACCCAGGATGTTTCCAATAAATGGATTTTAGAATGATCAAATTATAAAATGCTAGACTAAGAAAACTCTCTAAGGAAAGCCCACCGTGTGCATAGCACAATGGGGGGCAGAGGCTCAAGTAGCACCCAGCCTCCTCTTGAATGCCTCTAGTAACAAAGTCTTCACTACTTCTAGAACAGAGGTTTGTAGGAGGAGGTGGTATGCATCGGAGTGGCCTATGATACCTGAGCCCTACCTAAGACCTCCTGAGTTAGAAGCCTTAGGGAATGTCTGATGGACTCGGAAAGGTTAATACTTACCCACCCACATTTGGAACCATTGAGAAATGGAGGTCGGACCTGTTACCCGTTGGGGTTCGACACAAGGCCTGGCTCCATGAGCAGCAAGTGAGCCTGCTATGCTCCCTGAGGGAGTTTGGGGGTCTGCAGAGTCGACACCCACTCACCTAGGGGTGCAGCTAAATCCTTATCCAGGGGAAGAAGCAGAAAGAGGCCTCACCCGCTGTGTATTCAAGCCTTTACTAGGTTAGCTCCACCCCGCCAGCGATTGTGGACCAATGGCTGCCACCCAATAACCCAGTAACTGCTGTGGCGATGAGTGCGGGTGGGGCAGAAGGCCAGGAGTGGGTAGGCAAAGTCCCTCCTCACGCAGTCCCGAACGTGGAGAGCAAGGGTGCCCTATACCCCACCCAATCTAGGTCTAAGCAGATGTAGTTTAAACAAGTTTTCCAAAGGGACAGCTACGTTAGCACCCCACATCCATGGCCTGGCGCTCCGGGTTGTGTGAAATGGTAACAATGGTAAACGCTTACTGTGTGCTACTCAGAACTGGGCACCAGGCTGAGCACTTTACATGCTATTTCATCGTCGTGACGGCCTGTAATGTAGTTTTTATTATCCTTATTTTACTGATAAAGACGCTGTGGATTGTAGAGATTAAATACCATGTCCGTGGGCAAGAAGTCAAAACCAGAGGGGCTTGGCACCAAATGCCTGCACCTGGGCTCACCTGGGCTACTCCAGCTCTGTAAGTGACAGGATATGGTGGGGCTTTGGGACAGGCAGGGTGACACCGTGGAGCCTCTTGTCACTGTTCAGCTGTCATACTGTGGGCGAAGCACCTTCCCTCCCTGGGCTTTTGTTCTCCACCCATGGCCAGGGCAAAAATAATTTTGTGGGCATCTGCAAGACAGAATGATTCAGAGATAAAGTTCTGCCCCATTTTGCCAAGTCCCTGGACCAGAGTAACTGATATGTGACCTGAACACGCTGAAAACTTAAAATTTTAGGATTGAAGGATGTAAGTGCTGTAACTCATGAATCATAGAGACTTGGTCAAAGAACATCAAAACCATAAATGCATATGATTCTAGGGCTTTTGCAAAGCATTTACAATACAGGAGTTAGGGCTCGCTAGAGTTACAGGACATTTGGATCATATAGTCCTTGAGTAGAAATTGACCATAGCCGGGGCGCCTGGCTGGCTCAGTTGGTTGAGTGTCCAACTCTTGGTTTGGGCTCAGGTCATGATCTCGGGGTCAAGGGATGGAGCTCTGCATCGGGCTCCATGAGTAGGGAGTCTGCTTGAGGTTCTCTCTTTCCCTCGCCCTCTGTCCCTCCCCCCATGTGCTCTCTGGCATGTGCACATGCTTGCTCTCTCGAAAATAAATAAAATCTTTAAAAAAAAAAGAAAAAGAAAAAGAAATTGACCACAGCAGAAACTGACCTGACTCCTTCTGGAATGCAGTAATCTCCTTCAGAACTGCTCTAACTTTGTCATTTTTGCTATTGGTCAAACACTTACCAAGCTCTCTCTCCATGAAAGCTATGTGTACTTACTGTACAGTACTCATCTGTACTTAATTTTACAGATGAGCAAACTGAGGAACAGAGAGGTTAAGTTAATATGTGGCCACACAATCACTAAATGTCAGGACCCAACCCCGGGCAGTCTGTGTTTGGATCAGGTTCTTGGCTTTTCCAGCACAGAGAACTGTGTGAACTCTACCCTGGAGCTTGGAAGTCAGAGCCCTCTCTACCTCTCCGCCTTCATCATGGACTCACCCCTGCTATTTCCATAGCTACTTCAGTTCTCAACCATTCACCCGAATGTTAAATAAATCCATTGTAAATTCCCTGTCCCCTCTGGCAAATTTACTTTCCAAGGTTTTCTGTTTTGGGCTTTTTTTTTTTTTTTTAGATTCCCAGTTAAAAATGTACATACCTTCTTTTCTCATTGAGCACAATGGAAAGCATTTATAAAATTTGGGTTCTGGCATCTTTAGCTTATTCTCTAAAAACAAGTGCATGTCTTTTAGATAAAGGAAAGTTCTCAAAAAGCCAAATACCTAAATACCATTTTTTTAATGCCCAACTTTACTGAGCCCATAATTACATTTTGACATTGACCCCACAAGCCTCTGTGTGTGGAGCATGGCGAAGTTTAAGGCTCCAAAACCCAATCAGACCAATGTGGCACTTTACTATAACTGTATTTTTCACTTTCTAAGATGTGTGTTTTGAGACTGATAATGAATGTTTCTTTAAAAACAAAAAAGAGGGGCGCCTGGGTGGTGCAGTCGTTAAGCGTCTGCCTTCGGCTCAGGACGTTCTGGGATCGAGCCCCACATCAGGCTCCTCCGTTATGAGCCTGCTTCTTCCTCTCCCACTCCCCCTGCTTGTGTTCCCTCTCTTGCTGGCTGTCTCTCTCTGTCAAATAAATAAATAAAATCTTAAAAAAAAAAAAACAAAAAAACAAGAGAATTACCTATTCTGAAATGATTCCAAGAGCAAAACAAACATCTCCCCAAAATTCCAGAAAGTGACAACAGAGAGGAGGAAGTTGATTCACTATAACCGGAGACAGGAGTGGCCATGCTTCTTGAAATCATATGAAGGTGGGGCAGGAGTGAAGCCAGAATGTCGGCCTAACTCTGAGAGCTGTTCTGTTAAAAGCTGTGGTAGGAAAGTAGTTGGAATTTGTGGCCTCAGTGAGTGTAACATGGCGGCAGGGCAGGGGTGAAGAAGCTGAGGAGTTCTGGAGGCTAGTCATCCAGGTTTGCTTGTTTCTTTTACTTGTTACCCTCTCACAGTGAGCATTGCAAGCCCAGCACTTGTCCCCAGTGCCTAGAACGCTACGTCCCAGGGACACGTGCAGGAAACCACATGTCTTTATTTTCCCACAGTCCACTCAGTCCAACCCCAGTTCGCAGTCTCTGGAGCCAACAAGTCTCATGTGAATGGCTTCCTTGGGCATTCATTTCCTCCCCAGGGTCTTTTGAGGGCCCCAAGGCCAACACATGCTCTGCTCTTTCTCCCAGTGGTTCCTCTGTGGCTCCTTCTGTCTGGGAGGGAATCAGCTGAGCGAAACACGCTTGGCCAGCCTCCTGCCCGGTCCGGCATGTCCTTGTGGTAGCAGGGGGCTCTGCTGATGATAGATGTCCTCCCTCCGGCCAGCCAGGCTGAGGGACCCTTGCTGTCATTTGCAGCTGTGACTCTCGGGGTCCAGTCTCCTTAGACGTCCATGAGGCCATTCCCTACATGAAGTTCTGCCACTTCCACAGAGCTTTAGGCAAGAGAAGGACAGTTTTCAGCTCATCACAGAAACTATACTCTTGTCTTCCTTCTCGGTCCTAAAGACGCAGGTCACTCCGCTTTCTTTTATTCTTTCCTCTCAAACAACACTTAGATTTTCACTTCCTACCTATTCTCTCCTTGGAAAGCTTTGAATGGTTTAGAGTCTGGATCACAAAAGAACAAATTTGGGGGTTAGGAAAATGCTAACCATCTTTCCATCAGGAATGAACATGTTTCTCCAAAGCAAAAACTTACATTCTAGCCGTGCTTTCCCACCCTGCTAGTTTAACTCCTCAGTGATTCCTGTTTACTCCTGATCAGAACACACTCTGCAGGCTAAGTGTGGTTTTTTTTTAAGATTTTATTTATCTAAGATAGAGAGGGAGGAAGAGAGCGTGAGTGGGGGGCAGAGGGAGAGGAAGAAGCAGGCTCCCTGCTGAGCAAGGAGCCTGACGCCGAGCTTGATCCCAGCACCCTGGGACCAGGACCCGAGCCTAAGGCAGACGCTTAACCGACTGAGGCACCAGATGCCCCAGGGCTAAGGTTCCACCGAAAGTTGTCCAGTAGCTTGAGGGCAGTTCACCAAAAGAGAGCTGCAGGTGCTGCTTGTTGGAAGCAGAGTCACCTCACGTCTGTGCTCCCCATTCCACCCCGCACCAGATAAAACACAACAACCACCACAACAGGAAACATTAAAACAGAAACAGACGTTACGTGGACATGGGCTCCAGCATCACCCACTCCCCGGCAGTCCTGGGCGCGTGCTCATGTGCTACTCCCTGTCCTCAGAAAGTGACGAGATAGAGGGGCGCCTGGGTGGCTCCGCTGGTTGAGCATTCGGCTCTTGGAGTCAGCTCAGGTCATGATGTCTGGGTTGTGAGGTTGAGCCCCGCGTTGGGCTCTGCGCTCAGCAAGGAGTCTGCTTGAGATTCTCTCCCTCTCCCTTCCCCTCTGCCCCTACCCCTGCTTGTACTCTCTCTCTCTCTCAAATAAATAAATAAATAAGATCTTAAAAAAAAAGTTACGTGATAGGGAACACCTGTGGGAATAGTCGAGCTTGGGTGGTCAGGGAAGAGTTCTTTGAGGGGTGGCATTAAAGGTGAGTGGTCAGAAGGAGCAAGCTTACAAAGATGGGGAAGAGGTCAAGGCCAAAGGATGGCAAAGGCAGGGATGAGTGTGGTAAGTTTAAGAAGATAGGGGAAGAAAGGGATAAAGAAAGGGGGGGTAATCAGAAGGGGGAATGAAGCATGAGAGACTATGGACTGAGAAACAAACTGAGGGCTTCAGAGGGGAGGGGGTGGGGGAATGGAATAGGCTGGTGATGGGTAGTAAGGAGGGCACGTATTGCATGGTGCACTGGGTGTTATAAGCAACTAATGAATCATCGAACTTTACATCAGAAACCAGGGATGTACTGTATGGTGACTAACATAATAAAAAAAACATTAAAAAAAAAAAGAAGATAAAACTTGGCTAGGGACTGGAGTGAACTGGGAGAGTGGTATGAGACAGAGGTCAAAGAAATAGACAGGGGCCAGATACGGAGAGAAAAATGGCTTCAAAGCTTTTGCTTCCAGGGCACCTGGGTGGCTCACTCTGTTAAGTGTCTGCCTTCAGTTAAGGTCATGATCTTGGGGTCTTGGGCTCGAGCCTCACATCCGGTTCCCTGCTCGGTGGGGAGCCTGCTTCTCCCTCTCCCTCTGCCGCTTCCCCTGCTTGTGCTTGTGCTCTCTCTCAAACAAATAAATAAAATAAAATCTTTAAAAAAAAAAAGTTTTGCTTCCAAAAAACCCCACAAAAACTTCGGCTTCCATCCACGATTAACCCTCCTACCTTAAACCACCAAGAAACAGACAAAATCTATGAAACAATGGGTTTTAAAATTGGATGGCAGTCAGCGCAAGCCAGCAGTCCTGAGAAGGGAAATAAATAAGGGAGGCCCCACACCTGCCCCAGCAGCATGAGTGGGGGGAAAATGCTGGAGAGGAAGGAGCTACGGAGAGGAGAGAGACAGAGAGAACCAGCTCTGGATATCAGCAAAACACAAATACAGAAACAGCAGGAAATCTATTGTGTCAAAAATCAGGCCTCGGCATCGCTCAAAGTATTTATTTAGAAACTGGTATGTCTAGAAAGAACACCAGTGCTGGCCTAGCTAGTCTTCTCAGCGGGCTGACGAGGGAACCATTGGAATAACTTGCGCAAAGACACAGCACGGCCCAGCAGCAGTAATGACAGTCACAGTGATTAAATCAAACTCGGGCACAGCCCCAACTCCATGACAGACACGTTCCAGGCACTTTGCACGTATTGACCTATGTCATCACAACAACCCTGCCGAGTCAGTACAATTGATTGGCATCACACCCGTTTTGCAGATGAGGAAACTGAGGCACAGAGAATTTAAGTAACTTCCCCAGGGTTTCTCTGCCAGTGAGCAACAGAGCTGGGACAGGAATGCAGGTGTCCTCAATCAGTAACCCACCTTCCCACCACCTTCCCAGGGGTTTCAGGATCTCCGGCTCAGGGCAGCCAGACCTCTCAGCCTGAGGCCCCCAGCCCCACACCGAGGCCCTAGACCCCAGACCTGCAGGCGCCCTCATATGCAGTCAATGTGCTTTTGCTGCCGGCCAGTGATCTCTGATTTAACCAGCTTCTTGGCCACGCTGGACTCGAGCAAGAGAAGCAGGCACAAAGAAAACGTGATCCTGATGCCACATTAGAAGGGCCTGTAACAGAGGCTCGTGCCAATGGCGCACCAAGCAGGGGCCCTTTAATTCTGCCTGCAGGAGTCAGAGCAGGCCCCATAGGGAGGCTTGCAAGGAGGAAGCAAGAATTTCCCGGGCAGGCCACAAGAAGTCAAAGGGCTTCTAAGCAAAGGGAGCAGCAGGTGCGAAGAAGTCTCAGAGGTGTCAGAGAATAGGAGCTCTCTGATAAAGCCTGGAACCCCGGGGGGATGGGAAGGGGCCGGGGAAGGAGCTGAGGCTGCAGTGATGGCCACATGGAGTGCCTTGAGTGCCAAGCTAAACAGTGTGAGCCTTTTTCTGGTAGTTTCCTTCCACGACAAGGTGCGGCCTCTCCTTAGACACAGGCTACACTGGTGCCGGCTGGCAGTTTTTGCTGGCCCATCCGGGCACCTGCACCCAGCTGCCCGCTTGAATCACACACAGCCTGCAGGGACACCCTGTGCTGGGTGGCTGGTGACAAGAAGCAGTGCCAGAAAATAGCCCTTGGTTTGAAATCTCTGCACTTTCTTTGGCTTTGGTTTCCTAACGTTTAAGGTATTTGAACGATCAGGAGGAAGGGTGAGTCTCCGAAAAGACGCTTCTTTATAAAAACCAGTAATACCAAGCAGAGCCTCTGCTCATCAGAGCGTGGCAGGCACCCAGTGGGCTGGGATGTGTCGACTGTAGCTTTGTGCATAGGGGGCATGTCGAAGGAAGAAAGCTAAGGCCAAGACTCCCTGGGAAGAGCTAAGTGCTGCTATTACTGTCCTCGGACCTGCCCTGTCCTTCAGGACATGCACACGGACAGAACGAAGGTGATGTGAATGAGTTAAGGAAAGGAGAGCCTAGCATCGCTCTGGAAGTCCAGCTTCCCGCTCTATGTGTGCTGAAAGTCAAGGGCACTCAGAGGCAGAGGGGATGGGGGTGTGAATCTCGGCGCAGCCTAGCATCTCACAGATGAGACAGCGCCCTGAGACGGGGGGCACCATGCTCCTTCTCAGGGGGCTCAGCAAAGGGCCACCAGGGCTGTCTGTGTCCAGAATAGGAGTACCAGGTAGCCGGACAGAGGCCTCAGGGGGGAGAAAGCATACAAGGAGGAGGGGCAGTGGCTGGTGAAATTTAGTGGGGGCCCTGGGAGCAGGTATGCTGGTCCTCAACTCCTAGACTTCCTATGTGGATCTGAGACATGAGTTTCATACACTCAACTGAGACTCCAAGTCATAGGCTCAGGGCAGCAGGTCTAGCCTCCGCCCACCCTTCGATTAGGATGGACCGCCTACATTGGCTCAGGCCTGAAGCAAAGGGAAAAAAGAGCCAACGTCTGTTGGCTACCACCTTTGTACCAGGCCCATGCTTAGGATATGACCTCTAATACCCTCATAGGAACCCTGCAAAATAAGTGCTCATCACTGTCCTCATTTTCTAACTGAGAATAAGTCATTTGCTCAAAGCCCCATATCTTGTAAGGAGAGGAACCAGAATTTGAACTTGGGTCAAACTCCAAAGCTGAACAGAGCTGCGGAAGGGAAAGACTGACATCCAAGGTCGCAGAACCCTTGGTAACCTGAGCTGGTCCCTGGCCCTTAATAATCATGCCTCACACCGTACATGCCTCACACCATACACACATACGCCCTAAATTGAGGTCATCAACAGGAAAATGCAATTCATATGGGTGTCCTTATGTTTTTAAAGCCTCAGAACAAACCATATTTGTCTCGCTTTCTTGAGTTCCACTTGGAGGACACTAACTGGTAGATGACCCACAATGGGGGAGGTGGAGGAGGAGGCAGACAAAGCCATGGTGTGAATGGGTCTGAACAATGAGACCCAGAAACCTGGATGACTCAGCTAGAACACAGAAGGCTGACAAAGGGATTAATAATGGGTTTCAAGTACAGGGAACTTTATTTAGAAAAGAATGGGCTACCTAATTCCCTGGGAAAGAGAAGGGCGATTTCTGTAAATGTAAAGTCAGGGAAGTCGGGTCTGCCTCAGCAAAGTGCAGCTGAGGAGTGCCCTGCCTGTCCATGAGGCTAGTGTGGGGGTTGAGAGTGCGGTGCTGGGTACTTCGCTGCGTGGGGTTAGTCCCCACGTGGCCACTTAGAACATGCATGACTTAACTTCTCCATGCCTCAGTTTCCTCAACTGTAAAATACAGATGAAGGCAGAAGTATTGGGAGGATACAGCTGAGTCAGTGTGTATGAAGCACCCGGCAAATTCGAATGTGCTTGGTGCCAGTCTCTTACCGCAGGTTGGCCCGGGAAGGTACTCTGCAGGTCAACAACCTTTTAAAATTGCATGGATTTCTCTGTCTCAAATGGACAATCTTGATTTTATGGACGATTTTGCTGCAGGATCATCTCTCTATCTCGGTATCCTTAGCAGACAACGAGAATAATAGCTTCTGACCTTACTGTCCCATAAGATTGCTTGAAAACTAAGCAAGGCATAGGACAACAAAACCCTTGGAAAAGCAGACAAATGTTGTAGGAAAGGGGGCGGGGATCTGGCATGTCTTAAAAGCAACCCTGGGTCACTACTCGGGTGCTTCACTCACATCTAGAACTCACAGCAGCTTTCTGAGAGGCGAATGTTAGGCCCTTGGAAGGTAACGTCAGTATTATTTCTCACACAGGAAAAGGCAGGAGGCTCCTGAAGCCCATGTTCTTGAGATTGCTGTTGTTCTGTTGAAATACAATCAGATCCTGAATCCATACAAAAATAGTGATTCTAGAACAATCCGCTTGCTACAGGAGTTGAACTGTAGTAGCAGCTGGACTGCACTCTGTAGGATCGGGTGGTATTGGTTTCTGCACGAGCCAGAGTGGAGGTGGTGATGGCTGGGCCCATCGGTGAGGCAGGGTAGACACAGCAGGGCACAGGCTCCCCACCCCAGGGCTCTGGAAAGCTGAGGCCAGACGGGTCCCTCTCTGAAAGGTGGTTATGGGGGTGACAAGGTCAAGGGATTCCATACACATTTGTTGACATGCTGCTTCCCTTGTAAGACGCAGCTCAGCAAGCCAGGGCGTTCACACATGTCACCCAGCACCCCTTCTGAAGGTGAGCACGTTTCCACGCTGTTTCTCCTTATGAATGGCTGCACCAGCCCCTTGCCCTGATGGAGTTCCTGTTGTTTAGGTGCCAGCCGGAGCCATTGGAGCTGAGCCTGAGGGGCCTCTGATGAGTTCTGGGTAGGATTCTCCATGGAGAGGCAGGACTGCTTGAGCCTAATATAATCTGTGTATAACTTGTCTGTTCACGCAGCCCCTACCGCGGGGGCAGGTGACGGCGTGATGTCAGGGATATGTCATGCAAGGAGCCCCATGTAGGAATCCGAAGAGCCAGGCTCTCATTCAGCTGCACCCCCCACTTTCTCATGTCACCTTGCCTCAGTTGCCTGACCTTTCTGGGCCTCAGTTTTCTCTTCTATTTATTTATATATTTATTTATTTATAGACTTGATTTTTTAAAAAAGATTTGACTTGTTTGAGAGCAAGAGAGAGCGTGAGCAGGGGGAGGAGCAGAGGGAGAGGGAGAGTCAGACTCCCTGCTGAGTGTGCAGGCCAACGTGGGTCTCCAGCCCAGGACCCAAGACGAAAGCAGACTCCTAACTGACTGAGCCACCCAGGTACCCATGGGCCTCGGTTTTCTCTTTTATAGACTGGAAACTGTAATAGTACCTCAGAGGAGAAGATTTTTATGGTAGTTCGGCCTTTTAATAGGATACCACTTGGGAAGATGGAGCATTAAAAATAATCAAGTACTTTGAAAGCAGGGGTGTGTGTTATTTCACGGTTCCATCTCCAGCAGCGGCTTCGCTGCCCCTCCTCTTAGCCAGCATGCACTCAGTCAGCAAGCTTTAACTGGACACAGGCCAAAGAACGCAGCAGGGGGATGGCCCCGGGGAGCTCAGTCTAGTCAGGGAGACACACCCAGAAAGCTATCCGTTGCTACACGAGGTAATGAGTGTTTTAATGGAAGTCTGTACCTGGCGGAGATGTTATCCATGGGTGGGAAGGCTAAACTTGGAAGGAGAGGTGGGTGCTGGGTAGGTAGGGGGCAGGCATTTCCCGGTGAGGAAACAGCACCTGCAAGGGCATGGCATCTGCTCGTAGAGTCAGGGAGGCTCACAGATCAGGTGGGCAGGGCCAGAGCAGAGGCGCCTGGGCCGCTGCCCAGCCCGTAGCAAGGCTGGCATCGTAGCAGGGTTCTGATAGGGCAGGGCTCTCTACCCCTGGCTAAGAGAGTTGGGCTCGACCTCCAGGGCAACGGGAAGCCCTGAAAGGTCTTAGAGAAGTGGTTTAGACCACATCCACTTTCCAAGGATCACTCAGGCTGTGAGGGATGGAACAGAATATGGAAGATTTGGGGACAGTCGAGATGCTGCTGCAGGAATCCAGGCGACCGGTGGGAAAAAGGTCCCCTAAGGCCAGTACTAGCAAGAGACAAGGGGAGGAGATTCATGAGAGAAACATTGAGAAACAGCCGATGGGGCCATAGTAGCAGTAGCAGTAGCAGCCAGTCAGAAGGCAGTGGGAGGGCTGAGGGTCAACGGCAGGCATGCAGACACTAGGTTTCCGAAGTGGGTTGCAGGACAGGTGGTAATTGAGGGACAGGCCTGGGTGGGCTGGGAGGTGAGAGACCCCCTGCTCAGATACAGAACCAAGAGTTATCAGTGGAGCTGCCCCCGGACACCTGGAATTGAGAGGAGCCCCAGGCAGAGGTGAAGGCTGGACGTGGGCATTTGGAGGCTGGGCCCACAGGTGTGTCCTAGGTGGGGCTGCCCAGCAAAGAGACCCTGAGATGGAGGCTGGCGAGCAGCAAGTTGATTGGGACCTGCGCTCAGCTCAGTACCTGCCAGGGAGTAAGGGAGGTAACAGCAGAGGGGAACGGTGAGCTGCCTCAGTCATACAGAGATCTTGGCCTCACTCTGGACCGGGGAGGGCCTCTCCAATTGTCCCATTTCAGACAGAGGAGGAGAGGCAGGCCTTTGTGCCCCCACGTCAGCCAGCCCCTGGATGCAGGTTGCTCCCGGGGAGGGGTGGGCAGCCTTGGTGGAAAAAAAGCATCCTCCAAGGGCACGTCTCGGGGAGACCCAGCCATGGTCCCACAGCCAACAACACTCCTGGCAGCTCAGGGATGATCAGTTCTGGGCCCTGCACCACCATCCCCTGCAGGTGGAGGGGAAGCCCTAGGCTCTCACTGCCCCTGGAGCCACCTGGAGAACGTAAACAGCCTGGCACCCAAGCCATGCTCCCAGATCGGAGAACCCCAAATCTCTAAGTGGGGGAGACAATGAGCATCAGCAGTTTTTAAAACTCTCCAAGCGATTCCTTTGTGCAGCTGAATTTAAGACCCACAGCCCTGGGGAAACATTGGAGATGAACAGAAGGAGGGCTGGGCTCACATGCCCGGGGTGCTCGAGGAAGCTGGAGGAGAACCAAAAGAGGTGGCCTGAAAGGCAGGGCCTGGGGCTCAGAGAGCAGTGGTGGCCCACAGCAAGAACGTGTGTGGTGCCCTGCCTGGGGTTTGGTGGGGAATGGCTCAGCCCTTCTGAAATGTACCTGGGACTGGCTTTAGTCAGGTATGCTTATGCTGAGGTGACAGACTTGGAAACACTCCTTTTGAAAGAAGGCTTCATTATTCATGGTTCCCAAGCACAGGGCTAATGCCACCCCATGCAGGGCCATGAGAGCAAGCACCAGGGTCCCTCAGGAAGCAGAAGGAGGGAGGGGAGAGCAAGGCCTAGAGCCTTTATTTTGGTTTCAGCATCAGGAATGGGCAAGGCAGGGGAGACAAGCTTGAACAAGTTTAGGACTGCATAGTTTGGATGATTTCAGGCCGGCACTGGGCTGTAGGGCCGTCTAGCTGTCTGGTACCTGACCACTGGGGAACGTAGGGTGGGAGGAATATCGGCTTATGTGTGACAGTTGGATAAAGGAGGTCACTGGGGGTGTGGGCTCTGGTTCATTTGCATGTGGAAGGCATGCTCTCGGGCAGGCTGTTTACTAGGACGAGACTCAGCCACCCCTGGGAAGGGCAGTCTCTGCAGCATCAGTAAGGACCCCAGATGCCAAAGCATTGTAAAATACAGAAAATAAAAAGCGTAATTAATAAACCTGCTCTGTGGGCCCTGAGCGTGGAGATCGAAGTGGGCTGGATTTCAGTAGCATTACCGGGTGTGGCTTTCACAGCAGTACACGGTACACGGTAGCCTTGTCCCTGGATTCCTTGGGGCCGCAGGGGACATGAGTCTTTAGAAGAGATGCAGGGACACCTGGGTGGCTCAGTCAGCTAAGCGTCTTCCTTCAGTTCAGGTCCTGATGGATTGAGACCTGCATGGGGCTCCGTGCTCAGCGGGGCATCTGCTTCTCCCTCTTCCTCTGCCCCTCCTCCTGCTCATGCTTTCTCTCTCAAACAAACAAATAAAGTCTTTAAAAAATAGAAGCGATGCAAACTCCCAGATCAGAGGAACTCCAGGGGGAGGGGGTGGTCCTGGGGGTGGGCTGGAGGAGTCGGACACTGGCCGGAAGCTGCAGAGAGGAGAGGGAGAGAAATGAGAAGCCTCCATCCTCCTACCCCCTCCCCATTCTTTCCACTGTGGCTCCAAGTCCAAAGCAGGCTTGGAGTGGGGGATGGAAAATTTGCCATTCAGTCGGGTTGATTTTGGTTATTTTCAAATTGTGACCCTGAGACTGTGTCCTAAGATTGAGGCCGTGGCACGGGGCAGAGAGGAGTACCCCCACCAACTAAATGTTAAAGGAATGTAGGAGACAAAAACCAAGGTTGTACTTTTTGATGGCATCATGAATTGTGTGTATTTAACATGAGTTGTGTTTGTGGGGCACTGAGCACAGAGCTTGGCACGTTCAGTGCTCGACAAACATTCAGCTGTTACTATAATTAGATCCTAAATGTGATGAAATAGAGAAATACTTCATTTCGTGCCCCCGTTGGCTTTGTGAGGTAGGCCCCCTTCTTCACCTTCTCGCCTCCAGCAGCCCCGAGCCGGTGGCCCGAGTGCTGACCAGCATCCCCTCCCCTGTCCCGCTTGTCTGGGAGTGGAGGGCACACGGCGACGTCCTTCCTAACTACCTGACTTGGGCTTAGATCAGCGGTTCCAACTCTACTTAAGATTTTGTGCTGTCTCATCGCAGTCCAGGAGGATAGTATTTATGGAAAGGCCTGAAGTCATCGACAGCTTGGGGGGAGTGGGACCCAGAAGTCCATTTTATAAAGGAAACCTTGCAGATTCAAGAACAAGATAATGGCGTTATGGTGCGACCCACTCCCCTTACCTGAGAGGGAGTTGAAAATCATCGTGACCGACAAGATGATGCATATTTCTTTCCTCCTGAGTAAAATAAGCAGGTTTAAGAGCCCTGACCTCATGCTTTCTCGAACATAGGAGGCTCTAATCGGCGTTAGAGAGACTCCTCTGAGACTGACGTTCCGTAGCACCTCCAGGTCCCATGGTAGGCGAGGAGTGCGTGTTCTTAGAACACGCCATCGGTGGCGAACAGCTCCTAAAGACGAAAGCTAGAGGCTAACCTCTGCAGTCGCCAAGGGCTGCGTGTGAGGGCGATCAGTGTGTACAAAAGCCCCTTCCCACACTCGCCCGTTCCTCCCACAGCTGCTCTGTGCTGGGCACGGTCTCCGCCTGCAGGAGGCAAGAAGTCTCCACTGTGGTACAAAATGTTGAGTCCTTGGCTCTGTGCTGGGACCAACGCCCAGGAGCACCGTGGAGGGCCCCTGAGGAGTCTTTGGCCCGAGGCAATGGAAGAAAGTCAGATCCTTGTCTGGTGCCCTCGTGACCCCTCCCTGGTCTGTGAGGCCCCTGCGGTGAGGCTCCACGGATCAGAACTCAGGTTCTCAGGTCCAAGACCTGATGCTCAGTCATGCCTCCGTGACCGAATTGTGGCCTCAATGAACCCAGTGACCCCTCTGTGCGGCAGTGAGTATGTCTGAAACACGAGCGTGATAATGGTCTGCACCTCAGGGCTATTGTGGAGATTCAAGGACATAACCTATGTAACGGGCTTCTCACCACGGTTGGTAATAGAAAGCCCTGTGTCCTATTGAATGCTTACAGTGTGCGGGGTCCTGCTGAGCACTCGATACGATACACGCAGTAACTCACGTAACGCTCCTGACAACCCGTGAACAGGCATTAGGGTTATCCCCATTTTACAGACAGGAAGACTGAGCATAAGCAGTTAGATTGCCCAAGGCCACAGAGAGCGGGGGATAGAAGCAGGATTCAAATCCAGACAGCTGTGGGATTTGGGATTTTTATAGGAACCAAATGCATGAACGCCACTGTCGGCTGAGCTCAGCTCCTCCTGGATAAATTGTCCCCCAAGCTCTACTCTGGACATTCCTGCCATTCTCCTTTCCTGGTCCAGACACGCTAGCATCCTAAGCTAGGGGTGGCCCACCCTGAGGTCAGTAGTATCCACTTTTCTCCAGAGGTGGAGACCAGACCACAGCCACCAGAGTGATGTTCTTCGGAAAGATTCCGCATGTCCTTGCATTTACGACCTCACAGGTCACAGGCTGTGCCGTAGACTTGGCTTGTCAGTAAGAATAGAAGTCCACTCACTGTGCTCACTGACACCATGAGACCAGAAATGATGGACTGTCGATTCAAGGAAGGGGAAGGTGTGCAGAGCCTTCCCCAGCTCCCAGTAGTCCTCGGAGCCATGTCCACGTGCCATGGAATGGCAGCAAAGCCGCCCCGACCAGCCTCCACCCCAGCTCCCAGGTCTCTGGCATCCCCTGGCCCTGCATTCTTGCCACGGTGCTTGTTTCCCAGGGAGCCTGGGCAGGTCAGGCCTCAGTCGTACATACTGTTCCTACTCCAGGACTGCCCTTCCAGCTCCTTTGCTCCTTCCACCCTTTGGCAGCTCCGAGGATCTCACCCCCTGGAAACGCCCCTCTATTAAGATGCTGTGGGAGGAGCTGGCTTGCTTCCCGTCTGCGCGGCTACTGGCTGGCCCGCCTCGGCGTGGGCTTTTCTGTCTCCACATCTGGAATGTGCAGCAACAGCTCCGGCCTCTCTGGCTGCCGGGAGGTGAAATGACACAATTGTGTGACAAGCTCACACCACGCCTGGCACATAGTAGGAGCTTAATTGGATTAAATCCCTTGTCTTTCCCCCCTAGCTTTCTCTTTTGCTCTTACTGAGGCAGCAGGTAAACTCAAAGAAAGAACAAATCAGCAACAACATACACCAAGTAGACACAGCGAAAATCCCACTTAAACGTACACCACTTTTCTTTCTTCCTTGGTCTTTAAAAAATATGGAGCTATAACTCACCTACGTAAAATCCATCCTTTTAAGTGGTTTTTAGTATATTCACAAAGATGCACGATCATGGCTCTTTTCTAATCCCAGATATTGTGATCACCTCCAGAAAGGAAGCCCATCGCTGGGGGCAGTCACTGTCCCTGTCCTCACTCCCTCCCCAGCAACCACCGGTCTGCCTTCCACTCCCAGCACCGCTGTCGTTCACACGGAGTTCTCCACCAAACCCCAAGCTGGCGTCGGCCTGGCTGGGTCCTCCCAGCACAGCGGTCACTTCAGAGGAGTTTTGTGAATATGAATCACTGTTCTACACAGAAAAGGAAGTAGGATCGAAGGTCCCTTGAAAATCAGGACCTGGTCGTTGCCCTTCCACGAGCCAGTTGGCCCACTCTGGGCTTCAGGGGCCCCTGCCTGCTCGACCCTCTAACCATCTGGGAACTGGGAACTTCTGGGGTCTCTGGCCTCAAGGGCCTCCTTAGGGAGCCAGCCCTGGGAGAACACTAGAGGGAAGTTCTGCCCCCGAGGGTGCTCAGAACCCGACCTGAAGCCACCTGAGCCTCAGCCCACAGCTCATTGTGTGAAGGCTTTTCAGGTCTGAACGTGCCTCCTTGCGGGCCTCTTTTCGCTTTTTGAGGAAATAAAACATGTCAAGAATTTGGCATTGAGCGTTTTGCTTTCTCCCCATTAAAACTGCCTCCCGTTGGCATTCTCTTCTTGCAGAGGCACAGCGAGAGCTTCATTTGTAAACCTGGGTTTTAAAAAAAGCAGCTCAAGGAGAATTCTGCTCTGAGCAGCATGGGAACAGCTCCCGCTGCGTGGGAGCGGCACTAAGGACACGGCTGCTGCCTGAGGTAGCCCAAACGGCCCTGCTTGCTCCGCCCTGGACAGGAAAGAATCCCCCGCCTAAGGGCCAGCTGTGCCCCAGGCCCATCACACTCACCTGCAGGAACGAGGGAAGCTCTAGCCACTGTCCTTGTATGTCCTCTGATAGGACCAAGATGGGCCGCATCTTGTGGGCCTCGGAGGCGTCTGGGGGTGCCACCCGTGAAAACAGTAGTTTCTTCCATGAGTCTGCTGTATGCCAGGCCCCACAGCTCAAGCACTATCCAATCGCACTCTCAGGATAGCCTGTGAGGTGGCTGGGGCTGTCCCCATCCCACAGGTGAAGAGATGGGGATTTCCAGGGGCCATGAGCATGGTTTCCAAGGCCACACAACCAGGAAGGCTCACCATGATGCCCCCAGGGGTCATGGCATCAGCCGGCCCTGATATCCCTGAGTGGCCTTGGCGCCGCTGAGCCCCACAGGTCACCACGTCACAGGTAGCTCTGAGAACTGACCGACCTCATGCACGGGGAAGGCCATACACATGGGGCTGCTGCCAGACCTGTGTCCGTTCCCCTGCTCAGCCTGTGTTGGCAGGGATCACACTGCAGGAGGGACTTCTGCAGAGGGCCCACGCTGTTCGGCCCAGGGCCCAGTCCCAGCAGGATGACTGGAGGCCACATCCATTCATCGGCCTCCTCTTTCTCCCTTCAGGAGAGCACCTGGCCATACCTGTTTGGAGTGATTGCTGTCCCCGCCTTGGTCCAGCTGGTGAGCCTGCCCTTTCTTCCTGAGAGCCCACGCTACCTGCTCTTTGAGAAGCATGACCAGGCAGGAGCCGAGAAAGGTAGGGACCCATGGCCTTTCCCACACAGCTCCGGCCTCTTCACGGGGTCAACATTGCAGGGCATGCTGGGACCTGGGGCCATTCCTCTCTGCAGGCTCAGTGCTGGGTGCCCTTGGATACCCTGTATTACTTTACTTTCCCAACAGCCTGCAGTGGGGACACAGATCACACAGGGAGCCTGGAAAAGCCAGGGCAGAGCAGGATAAGACCCAGGTGCCCATTGCCGCCCCTCGGGTGGTCCCAACAACAAAAAAACATGAGCCTAATTTCTTAGCTCAACGCCCACATTGAGCTGGGGACGGGTCTTAGGTCACTTTCCTTAAATCCCCTGAATGGCCAGCTGCTGGGTCAGAGGCAAAGCATTCAGAATCAGAGGCATTCCTACAGAGAGCATCTGTTTCCTCTCAGAAGGCACCCATTTTGCCCAGAGACAACGTGGAGTGAACAACGCATTCTTCTTGTAAAAGGAGACCGCTGACAGCACTCCTGTTTGCAGGAGGGGCTGGATGAACCAGTGCTGCCTTCACATGCCCAGCTCTGCGCCTCACCTTATTCTGACCTTCCCGAGCCTCGGGACCCTCACCCGTAGAAGGAAATGATAGAAACCTCCCTCTGGGCTTGTTATAATGATGAAATTAGATGACGCATATGAGGTTCATAGTAGCATTTGCTGTCATTATTCTGAGAACTCTGTCCGTTTTCTTATCCATATTCTATCCTCTGATCTAAATTTCACTAATGTCCACATCTGAGAAAAAGAGAATTATATAGTCTTTAGTTAAATATAATTTGTGCAACACTTTTTAAAATCCAAACAACCTAAGTTCTTTCTGAATTAGCAAATGGGGTATTTGTAATTGCCTCTATTTGCTTAGCAGTGTATGGTCGGGATCCATGTTCTCATTTACAACATTCCTGTAAAAACGTGGAATCAGAGAACATTCTCATTACCTCCGCTGTTAGCACAAAAGAACTGAGGCTTAAGCTGAGGTGACCTGACCAAGGCTGTGGTTCTCAGGTTTTGGTTTCTGGAGGCCTTTAAAAATATGATGGGAGCTCTGGAGATTCTTCAGCAGAGTGCCCGAATGCATGACATTTTCAAGAGCATAGCAGTGGGGGACCTGCGCCCTGTGCCCCTCCAGGGGACCCTGGTCAGCAGCCCTCCCCCGTCTGACAGCCACAAGCTTCAAGAGAAGGACTGGAACCAGAGGAGAGTTTCCTCCCATCCCACTCGTGCACAAAGGGACAGCAGTGGGTCGTGTTCCAGGGGACTTCTCACGGGGCCCATGGGGAGGCAAACCAGCCAGAAGTCAGGCTGCAGAGAAGGAGGCCGATTGTCAGATGGGGGAGGCTCTGGAGTGAAACTAATGTGGCTGAGCAAGAGCTGAGGGGATCTGAGTCCCAAAAGTAGCCAGGTTATGGCTCAGCAGAAGGTGGCGAATCCTCCAGTTCCATCCCTGCGGCTTCATCAGCAGGAACTCTTGGGAAATGCATCCGTTCAGGACAGTTGGAATGGGCAGTGCGTGTAAATGCTTGACAGTGAGAAAGGTTTGTTTCACAGCACAGGAGGGAGTGAGGGAGAAGTCCAGTTATAAAAAATGATAAATATTACATGCATGCCTTATACAAAGAACGAAGATGTTGTTGGCCTTAGATTGAAAGAGAATTTTGAAATTTGCATGTGTGCTAACAAAAACGGAGTTTCACTCTAGACGTTCAGCAAACAATGGATGTTTACTGTGCTGGGCACTCTACCAAGTGATGGGGAGAGAGGGGAGCACCAGACTGGCATTCCAGCCCTCCAGGAGGTGAGGGGAAGGGTAAGAGAGATGGGTGTACTCATTAATAGCTCATCCGTACTGAGAATTATATCATTCTAAGCACTTCTCATGTGTTAGACCATTAAAGCCTCTCAATCATGGAAAGTAGGTCACATTATTGTTCCCATTTTAAAACAAACAACTGAGAAAGGGATAACTTGACCAAGGGCACAAAGCCAGCAAGTGGTGGCGCTGGGATTTGAACACTGACTGTCTTGCTCTGGAACCTCCGAGCATAAACAAAACACGCTTTCTTACCCAGCACCTTGTTTGGCACTATGGGAGATATGCCTTGTCTGCTCTGTTGGTAATTTGGGGGACAGGGGCCCTGCAGCAGTCAGCTATCGCCATCATAATGCTGCCTATCAAACCACCTTGAAACTCGTTGGCTGAAGACAATAGCCTTTATTGTCCCCAAGTCTGTGGGCCGGCACTGAACTTCTGTTCATCTTGATAGGTCTTGCCCTTGCAGTGCTGCTTGTCTTAGCCGAAGTTCTCTGGCATGTCTGGAGGTCCGCTGGCTGATCTAGGCTTGCCTCAACTCTGGGCCTTGTGCTCATCCTCCCTCAGGCAACTCAGGTGTATTCTCGCAGTGAGCACAGAGGTCCCACAGAGAAAGTGGAAAACACAAGCGGTTTTTTAAGCATCAAATCAGCTAAAATCCTGTTGGCCAAAGTAACGCACATGGTCAGGTGCACGGTCAGCGTGGGAGGGGGATGCACAGTTATAGAGAAAGGACACACGTAGGGAGGTCATGAATCAGGGCCATCAGTGCAACCCATCCACACCATAGCCCCGTCGCAGGCTTTCCCACCGTGTCCTACCCCCACTTCATAGTCCTGGCTGGGTCTCATTTATCGGTGGCCCTCTTGTCAGTTGAGGAGAAGCCCCCAGTGCTTAAAAATAGGGAAAAGGGCCCAAACTTCCACTATGAGAAAGGGGGGATATTTAATTGATAGAAATGAAATATTGGCATAGGCAGTGTGATAGGACAATGCTCCAGACACGGGGTCAGAAAGGTGGCATCGAGCAGGACTCTTTGGGTTGTAAGAGACAGACACTGCAGCCTAAGCAAAAGGGTCATGTCTCTGTGAGTGGTATTTGAGGTCACCAAAAATTAACACCCCACTTTCTGGCCAAGTTTGACAACAATGGAAAGATGAATGCAGGAACGGAGGAGATGGGATAAAATGTCACTTTCAGTGACAAAGACTCCTTGGTCAATAGGCTTTAGGTCTGATGGCCAGGAGAGCCTCATAGGGTGGTACCTGTGAACAGAGCTGAATACTGGGCTCCTGGGCAGGCCTGCCCTGAAACACTGAGAACACAGAAGAAGAGAGAGTGTGTGCTCCTCCAGCCAGACAGATCCCCAAATGAGAGAGAGAGAGGAACCAGGCCATTTTTCTCCCCAACTTACCAGTTAGCCCAGTGTGTTCTCATCTCCTGGGGAAGAGTGAGTAAGGGGTGGGCAGAGACGGAGTGAATGACATGCTAATGAAATGCCCTCCAGGAGAAAGTCCTATCAGGAGCTAGCAATCAAGTGCTCTTCCTCATGATAGAGAGTGAAAGGACTGGATTTCCTTCAGGTATGGTGGGACCCAGGAGCTAAAACCAAGCCATGAAGGTACTGTCTCTCTCTCTCAAAAAAATCCTAGACATTCTTAGGATTCACTGGCTTATTCTTAGACATGCTTTCTCCACTTAGCTTCAAGATAGAACTGAGTTTATAACACTGTTTTAGGAGGACACAGATTCCCTTTCACATAGCATATATTTCAACCCCTGAAGGAAGGAACTCTAATTGGCCCTTCTTAGGTCACATGGCCATCCTTGAACCAGTGGCTGTCCTGGGAGTTAGAATTCCTTGACTGGCCAGTCCAGGTTACCCTCCAGTCTGGTTGTTGGGGGATAGGGGGCCATGAGGTTTGACTGAAATCTACTAGAATTACAGGGTCCAGGGGAGGAGAGCTTCAAGAAAAAGATATAGGCAAGAGAGGAAGAGGCATAGATGCCCATCCCCAGAAGGAGTGAAAGGTGTATGTGTCAGGATTCAGGTCCACCCCCTTACGATAGAAAACCCAAGTGATAGTGTGTTAGACAAAATAGATGTTTATTTCTCTCTCACATAAGAAAATGTTGAAGGTAGGCAGTCTGTGGCTCTTAGGATTCTCCGTGGTGTCAGGACCTCGTTCCTTTTAATCTCTCCATCTGCAATCCTCAGAAGGTTGCCTTATAGTCCAAAGTGGCTGCTGTCACAGCTGCGTTCCAAGCAGGAGCAGAAGGGTGAGAGGGAGGGGTGACTGTCCTGTCTACTCGAGATGTCTCCTTGAAGGCTCGCACACTCTGTGTATCTGTTTGGTCAGAACGTGATCATGGGGCCTCTCCTAACCACCAGGGAGCCTGGGAAATGTCACTTCTTAATGCACCATAGCCACAGAGTCAGGGCTGCTCCTCAGCTGGGAGAAGTATTAGTAGCAGTGGCTGACCCCCGGCACACTCTGCCACAGTTGACAAAGAAGCACCCGAAGGACTGTCGGCCGGGACCGGTCGGACCAACTAGACTGGGACATTTTGGGTGGTCTGAAGGCTGATGACTTGGGGCTCCTTCCACACGGCGCTGTGGTAACAGCTGTATGATACTTAAAGGTGAGGCTGAGTGAGCCCTGGAAATGAACTACCAGAACCCACTCAGCTAAGCCCTGACATGAGTGGGAACTGCCTTTATCTGCCATTCCTGAACTTCCATAGCTGTCCTACTCCCACCCTGTGAGGACTGGCTACCACCTTCTGATAAAATCAGCCATCCGCATCTCACTACATTTCTAAGGATGCCTCGTGCCTTAGGGAATGTCATGGTGCCCCTTACCTGTAGTAGGCCTCAGTGACCCCATCTGTATGGAGGGGCTGTGCCACAGTCCAGAGATGGCCAGCAACATGCAGGAGGCAAGGTCACATGCCAGGTAGATGGAAGTGGGTCCCCATAATGGCCCTTGTTGGAGGCGGCTGACCTCACTCTCTTTCGTGCGAGGGGTGAAGTACCCTACCTCAGTTACTAGGGGTCTGGTTTTTATTAAGGCAAGAAGAAACCATGTGCAAATGAATTCATGTCAGAACTGAAAACACAAGCTTTTCCCAAACCGTTGCAACAGTTGCCCTCCAGAAGAGCACACAGATTCCATGGAGGGTCAGCTCTGAGGTCCGGGCTGTGCGGCCTGCATGGACCCTCCATGCCGTGGCAGAACAAGATGAAAACCCAGATCGGGCACAACCTGGAGGTCTCGGGTCTCTGCCCTAAAGGACTCACCATGATGTGAGCATTTCCTGTTCTTCCTGCTGTTCTAGCATCTTCCCAAACCCCTCCCGACTCATGGCCAAAAGGGCCACCATCCTGTCTGCCTCTAGCCTGTCCAGTGTCATGGAGAGAAGACATGACACTGACAGGTTTTTGAGGAGAAGAAAGAACAGCTGTATTTGGGGTGATAGACCCAAAGGGGAGAAGCCATAGCGAGGCCCCACAAGAGAGGAGGTGGAAGGATGGAAAAGACTGCTTACAGGGGTGGGGAGCTCTCATTTCGAGAGATGTTGAGCGCTGGGCAGGAATGGGAGGAGCCAGTGAAAACTGCTGGAAGATGGGGCTCGTGACGCCCCAGCGCCCCGCTCGCCAACCTTCTCTAGGCCGTGGTTTCCTAATCCGCGTCCTGCCTTAGGGCAGGTAGACAAGTTCAGGAGAGAGCTGTGTGTGCGGGGAGGGCTTCGTCAACTGTAAGGGGGTCATCTGCTTCTGCCCTTCCTGCATCACCTTGCATTTGAAGGGATTCTGTGGCTAAAGTGAGTGCATTTTTTTGCTCTGGGAATAAAGAATTTGTTTAATATTGGAAGGGAAAAAATCACCCACATGTTCAGCCCTCTTACCAATCAACTGTCATTCACACCAGACATTTTCTGTCCTTTTCCATCACATTTCCATCATGTTTACATGGCAATCATCTCGCAGATTCATACACTAGGCTGCTTTTATCCCCAGCCCGCATCTTGTGTCCAAAGCATGTCTCCTTATTACTGTTTTTATGTTGTCATGTGTGACTGGAAGAATAATGGTCCCCGAGTCTGGCCACATCTTAAACCTCAGAACCTGTGAATCACGCCTTACGTGGCACAAGGGACTTTGTGGATGTGACTAATTTAAGGATCTGGAGGTGGGGACAGTTGTCTTGGATTGTCTGGATGGACCCAGTGTTGTCACAAAGCTCCTCGTAAGTGAAAGAGGGAGAAGGGAGAGGGTCAGAGAAGGACGTGTGGCCATGGAAGCGGGTGTCAGAGTCAGAGGGAGACCGAGGAAGCCCTGCAGGTGCAGGACAGGGCAGCTCTCAAGGCTGGAAACGGCCGGCTGGTGGCTTCCCCCCCAGAGCCTCCAGAAGGATCGCAGCACAGCTCGGTTTTAGCCCCGTGAGACCCGCTGTGGACTTCTGACCCATCACCTAAAACTTCGTGCTGTTTCAAGCACCTGGTTTGTGGTGATTTATCGCAGAAACAACAGCACAGCAAACTCAGTTAAGGACGGAAAATCAGTCAAGTCTCCACTATGACTCTGTCTTACTTTTAAATATAGTTCAAACATTTTTTTTTTTTTAACTTACAGGCTCAAAATTGCTGGGCATTCTGATTGTTTTTATTTTTCTATTAGTAATGGGGTGAAAGGTCTTTGTGCACAAAGCTTTTAAAGATTTTTTCCCCCCAACACACCCTTCTATTACTGGAACTTGTCAAGTGTCTCTGACCTGCCAGACGCTCTGCTTTCGTGGCCCCCAGCCACTGCAAGTCTTCGGGACGCCAGAGGCCCCAGGGAGGGACCCACATTCAGAGCTTGAACAGCTCACTGCGACCCCACAGCCAGAGACAGAAATGAGGCTCAGACTCCGTTTGCCTCTCTCCAAACCCGAAGTCATCAAAGTGCAGTGTGCTGCCTTGTGTGTGTGTGTGTGTGTGTGTGCGCGCGCGCGCGCCTGCGTGCACATGTGTGTCTTTGTAATTGTAACACACAGCATGTACATATGGACAAGTATATCAGCAAAACATAGTTGGCTCCTTCGTTGCTGCACTTGGAGCCCAGAAAATTTCCTCCGCAGTATTACAATTTCCTATATTTTCGCCCGGCTTCACCCCACATATGCATCTTTTACAGGAGAGAGGTTGAGGAATTGTGTATCTGTCTTCAGAACGGAAAACTCTATCCCCCAACTTGATTCCCATGTTTAATAATTATGTAGCATTATGAAGGCATCCTTAGGACGTAATGCTCCGTTGTGGGGGAAATAGAACATTAAATAAATCCGTGTGATCACAAAAGCATAGAAATAATAGAAACAGGAGGGCAGCGGGGGAAGAAGCAGGCATAGGTGGAGATGGCAATTTTGTGACAAAGCTGTGCTTTGCGCTGGGTGGGCTCCTGATAAGGGAGGACGTCTGATGTGCCCTGCAGCCTCCTACCCCCACTTGCATCCCCGCAAAACAAAGCCATGTGCCTGGGAAGGAAGCCCTGGGGTGGCCAACCCCTTCCAGGCCCACTCTTACCTGGGGACTCTTGGCACACCGTGTCCCCCTGGAGGTGACGAGGGGGGCAGCTCCAGTGCCCTGTGCTCACACCTGCCAACTAGAAAATGGCACCATCTCCTGAACCTGGCAGAGGGACTTGGCAGAAGGAGGAGGAAACACAGTCCCTCCGGGGTCGTATCCCTGCCTCTGCCAGCACAGTTACCTGCTCTTGGAAGACTCAGCCCTCCTCCATCAGTGCTCTGTCCTCATATTTATGGGATGAGTGACCTCTGCGTGCCGCCCCCCCCCCCCCCGGTATCCCTGGAGTAATTGTCTCTCAGGGCTCCCTTTGCCCCAGTTAGAGAGCCTGCTCATGGGCAGAGGGCCAGATGCCTTCCTACAAAATGCCCAAGGGTCCAAAGGGGCAAGAAAACACAACTCAGAAACCACCCTGAGCTCCCAGAGCACAAAGGCACATCTTGAAATTGCTCATACACTTCATGCTAGAGAGTGGGACTGACTTCCTTTGAATTGAGAGAATTATCAAGGGTTCCCGCCAAGGAGGGGATGCTTTCTGTATTGTGTCTGTGGTTGGGGCTGATCTTGTGCAGCCCTGAGTCTGCTGGGGGTCTGCTCCCTGAGAGCAGGAGGAATTGTCTGGAGCCCCAGTTTTCCAGCACAGGGAAGGTCCAAGCCCTCTTCAGTATGTCTTGGAAATCCTGAGCATTTCTGGGCTCAGAACTGTTGTGGGCACCAGCCTGCTTTCATGTTGCTCTGTCTCACATCATTAACTCCCCAACTTGAACTTCAGCCCCTGCTTTGGTTTCCTCAAACACCATAGCAGCAAGCATGCACCCCACATCACTAGAGCATTTCAAGGTGATATTGAAGATTTCAGGAAGGGCTCCAGGCACGGGGTCCCTACCACTCAGCACCCTCTTTTTTCCCCTCTCACCACTGCCCATTGTCTCTTCTGCCTTCCAGACAGCTCTGGAGCTGTCTTCCTCTCTGTGAGCATACCTTCCTTTCCGAAGCTGGAATTAGACAACATGCAGATTTCAGCAAACAGCTTCCACTCCAGGTGTTTGTCAAAATACTTTGCTCAGCCAAGTCACTTCTCTCCTTCAGAGACGCTCTGGTGTCAGCCATTCAGTTTACGTGCTTTTCTTTTCTTTGTGTACCTGGTAACCTCGCTGCTGCTGTTTTGATGCTCCCCGGCTCTCTGGAAGGCGCCCATGTGTCTTAGTGCCGCGCTGTGGGACACGGGTGGATGGAGGGGCAGCCGGGCTGGTGCTGCCCCTGCTTCCCTGCATGGTAGCTGTGAGCCCAGGCGAGTTGCCCATTGTCTCGGACATGGACTCAGTTTTCCCGCCCTGTGAAATGGGAGGAACACAGTGCTTATCTCCAGAGCCCAGGAGGATGCTCAGATGAGATCACGGATGTGAGACTCCTTAGTAATGTGCGAAAACGTGTAGCAACATCCGGTGCAGGGAATATAATCATATGGCTGAAATCAGCCGATCAACAAACAGTCGTGGTAGATCAAGTAGGTCCTGGCTGAGAAGGTGAAGGAGACAAGCCCCCTTAGAGGCCACGAGCTCCCTGGGCCCAACCACGGCCTCAGTGTCACGCAGATCTCTTGGGCATCATGGAGATCCTTCCACGCCATTCTGTCATACTGGCCCTGCCACAGAGGTCCGTGGGGAAGACGCAGAGATGCTGCCTGGTTGGAAATGTCTGTCTTCCTTCTGGTCCAGCTTATCCCCATGGAAGGCTCAGTGCTTCTCCACGGAGCTCACACTTCAGTGTGAGTCACTGTGTCACTCTGGGTTCTCTGAGAAGTGGATACCAAGTGACCTAAGCAGCGAGGACTTTATCGGAGTTCTTGCCTGTGTAAACGTGGAGGGAGCCCACAGACCATGATGCTCATCGGACCCCCAGTGGGCAAGGGAGGGACAGGGCCGGCAACATCAGCCCCAGAGGAGCCCTGTGTCACTAGAACAAGGATGCCTTAGTTTCCCTGCTGTGCTTTGCCATTGTCTGTGAGTAGTCCCTGACGAGTACGGTCTGGACACAGTGGGTAATGGTTTTCAGGGCACAGCGGCTGTGACCCTTGGTCAGTTCTGTCCCTGTGGTCGGGGGTCTGTGGGCACATTCTCCTGGCCACCACACTGATGGGAGCCACGTGCCTCTGGAACAGTGCGCTCCGCTAAGAAGTGAGGTGGAGCAGTGCCTTCCCTTAGGTCCCCAGCGGGGTCAGGTTGGTCCTGTGTTAGTCAGGAGTCCCGAGAGAAAGAGAACAGGTGTGTTGCCTGTGTAAATACTACAAATATGTAAATATATATATGAGAGAGAGATTCCAAGGAATTGACTCATATGATTGTGGAAGTTGGCAAGTCCAAAATCTGCAGGGCAAGGCTGCCAGGCTGGAGACCCAGGGAAGAGTCGGTGTTGCAGGTTAAGTCTGAGGCCATCTGCTGGCAGAATTACCTCTCTCTCTGAGGAGCTCAGTCGTTTTCTCTTTAGGCCTTCAGCTGACTCGATGAGGCCCTCTCCCATTATGGGGAATAATCTGCTTTACTCAGAGTCTAAAGATGTGACTGTGACCCTCATCCAGTCTTCACCACAGTATCTAGAGTGGTGTTTGACCAAATATAGTTGACCCTAAAAAATGTGGGGGTTAGGGCTGCCAGCACCTGCACAGCTGGAAATCTGTATATAACTTCGGCTCCTCAAAAACGTAACTACTAGTAGCCAACTGTTGACCAGAAGCCTTACCGATAACATGAACGGTCAGTTAGCACATGTGTTGTATGTTATATGTATTATATACTGTGTTCTTACCGTGAAATAAGCTAGAGGAAAGAAAATGTTACGAAGAAAATTACAAGAAAGAGAACATGCAAATAGTACTGTTATTTATTTACAAATCCTTCTATGAGTGGATCCACACAGTTCAAGGGTCAAGTGTGTCTGGGTGCCGTGGTTCTGACACACCAGCACGTAACATTAACCGTCCTGGTCCCACGCCATCCCTCCCTCCCCTGGTCATCTCCCCCAGTACTGGCCATGCTGTGGTGTCACCCCCTGTTTCTGTCACTCTCCCTCTCTCCCCACAGTGAGACTCTCAAGGGCAGGGACTGTGTGTTCTTAAGTGCCATGCCCCCCACATCCAGCACGGACTTCCATTGGCTACACACTGAATAGACAATCAAGGCCTTGAAAAGAAATCAAGCCCTTGAAAGTGAGCTCCAATCTGTTGAAGACCATTCATCTCTGAAAGGTCATTAAAAGTACTGAATTTCCCAGAATTCCTCAGCAGGGCAAAGGCAAATGGGCCTCTCCTTTCCACAGATGAGCAACTCAACCCAGAGACATTTGAGAACGTGCGGTCGTCCCCAGCCTGGCCATTTATGGAGCTGGAGCTCAAAAACCAGGCTCCCTGACTCCTGGGGGAGATTCTGGCAGTTACCTCCCATCTGGCCTCTCACGGGTCCTATATGATAAAGATAGAGATGGGGTTCTGGCTGAATGGCTCCACTTTCTAGGAGGAGGCAGCTATGACACTTGCCCCTCTCAGGACTCACCGACTGAGAGCCTGCCACTCTAGTGAATAGAGGGGGAACTTGGGTGTTGCTAGGCAACAGAACACATCCCAGAACAGCCCCCCAAGCATCCCGTAACTCGTTCTTCGTAGACTGGGCATTTAATGAAATGACAAGGATTCTAATATTAATATTTTATAAGCCAGGGAGCTCCCTTCAGGGAAGAGTGGAAGGGAGACTCCTAAGCCCCAAACTTGGGGCCCTGAGACTCGCCAGCTTTGCCTGGGCAGTCTGTGGGTGAGATCCGGCTGACGGAAACTGCTCAGCCGCAGAGCCATGTGCGTCATCTTAGCGTCCTGCCGGTTATTCCCCACGCGTCAGTCTCGTTAAGTCCCTCCAGGTGGCAGCTGCTGGGAGAGACCACCGAATGCAGGGTGACACACTGGCCAGGGTCAGGAGCCCGGTCCGGTCACACCACCTCTCTGGGCTGTGGTTTCTCCTCCTGTGTAATCAGGACTGGGCGAGGTGCTTTCTTCAGGCTGGTCCGGCTCCGGTTCTAAGGTCAGGCCCTGGCATGTTGGGACAGAAGCAATATCAGTCCCAGGGCTCCTGGTAGCAAGTGCTCAGCGTCTGCTACCACCCATGAACGAGCTCACACAACAGGTGATCGCAGGTGTCATTGTTGGAGTGGCCTGCTTTCCATCTCAGGGACAGTGAGGTGGCCCTAACGGGGTTTAGAATGGTTCTGACCATTTGAGTTGCTGTTATGTGCTAGTGTGGGAGGCAGACTAGAAGCCCCCTCCTCTGAAGGATGCTACATCCTAATTCCCAGGACCTGTGGCTATCGTAGGTTATACAACGGAACTGAGAGCTCAGATGGAATTGAGTGGGAGGGGAGGTCAGCCTGGACTACCCAGGAGGGGCCCATGTAATCGCAAGGATTCTCGTCATGGAAAAGGCCGACGAGAGAGAACCAGGCAGACAGCAGCACGAGAAGTGTCCGGCCCAAGGTTGCTGGCATTGCGGTTGGAAGAAGGGGCCACAAGCCGAGGGATGCAGACAGACTGTGGGGTCTGGAAATAGCAAAGAAACACAGAAGGAACACAGCCCTGACAACACCCTGACTGCAGTCCACTGAGACCCATTGTGGATTCTGCCTTCCAGAACTACGAGGTGGTACGTTCACGTTGTCCGAGTCACTGAGTATGTGATAATTCGTTACAGCAGCACAGGAAACTAAGCGTTAAGTCTGCTGTGTCCGCTGCCTTAATCCTCACCTCGCCTCCGATGTTTCTGCTCCTTCTCTTATAGATGAGGAGACAAAGAGGCAGAGGATTCAGGTCACAGAGCTCGCACCCCGGTCAGGTTCCCCTCAGGAAGTCAGGAAGAATACTTCAGAGAAGTCCTGAATGCAGGGGGATGGTCCCAAAGGTGTGGGGCAGGGGGAGCACAAGGGATGAGGCCGAGTCCCCCCACCTCAGCAACACTGCAGCCAGCACATCGTGGAGCTGCTGGTATGAATGTGGGGGGTGTCATTGCCAGGAAGGATGCCAGAGCCTGAGTCTCGGAGGCTGAGCAGGGGTCACCACCACTCACGGTGCTGGAGGCTCGACCAGGCAGAAGGAACTCTTTCTGCCTCCTACCCCAGGACCTGTATCTGCACCTCTCCTGGCTGGATCTACCAGGAATCAGCTAGCACGGGAGTCCCGGCAATGTGGTCTGCAGGCACAGAGTGGCTGGGACTGATCCCCATGGGCAGACTCTGACACAGCTAGGAAATGGGGGGATGCGCCCAGCCCGTCTCACTTTGGCCCTTTGCACAAGCCCCTCCAACCGGAAGCCTCCTCCCCATGTGTGCACACAGCGCCCCCCCAACAGTCCATGTAGCTCTCTGCTGAAGGGACATCTCAGACACCTTCCCCAATGACAGCTCCAACGCATTCTCGCCTCTTCACGGTCCCTCGCTCCAATTTATTTTTCTTCTAAGCACTTAGTACCTGAAATTGTATATTTATTTATTTATTTTTTCATATGGAACACTCATTTATTCAAACTTCTGCTTTTAGCTTTCACATCAAATTCACAATGCAGATTCATAATGAAATAGTTCTCCAATAAAATAAATACTCTAAGCAATATAAAAAATCACTTATTCAGGGATCAAAATGGAAAATACAAGCCCATGAGTTGACATTAGAGGTGAACTCCTAAGAGGTAAAAGTAAATGGAGATAGGACATTACAAGTACGAGGAGGGATAATAGGATTTCAGTTTCTTCCTATTTGAAAAATGGATTGAGCCAACAGATTGAGCAAATCATGTGAATTTACACATTCTTATTGTTTTTGTCATAAGTAACGTGTGGTCGTATGTATATTTGTATTATCATTATTATTCTAATTAATAGAAATGGTAACATAATAATTAAATAGTAGCTTACTATGGAAACCTGAAACTGTCTAGTCTAGAATGAAACCGCTTTGTAGTGAAGTTGGACAATTTAAATCTTCCTCCCCACATGCATAACCTTCGACATAATGAGAAATGTCTGTTATGTAATTCAAAAGCAGTATTCTCGAGTGGGATAAATGACATTTGCCCCACTCAACCCCCCAAGGGTTGATCCTGAGTCTTCCTGTTTCATGTAGGCATCTCTTCATTTCATCATCCACGTCAAGGACCCAGTAGCTTCTCCCAAATCAGTCACTTAAGCTTATTGATTAATATATTTCTACGCTAATTTGTTTAGCATCTGTTTCCCCCGGCGAAAGCTCTCTGAGGGCAAAGACTTTTCCTGCTTTGCTCATAGCTGAAACCCCAGCACCTAGAGCGGGCCTGGCACATAGTAGGTGCTCCCTGAGCACCTGCGGAAAGGGTGAATGAAACCCAAATACACCTAACGCCAAAGTGTGTGCTCGGGTCTGTGCAGCACGCTGCTCCTCCAGACTCTGGGCTTACGCTCCGAGTGGTTTATGGCAACCAGAAGCTTCCTTGTGCTGGGAACACAGAGCAGTGTCAACCCGAGGAGAAGGAGGCAAAGAGGGAGAGACAGGAGTGAGGCAGCTTTATTACTCAGGCCAGCGGTTTTACCAGGGAGATGTGTCAGATAATCACTTTGGGCTTTCTGATGTTTATGCCTTGGTAGTTTCGACCTCTGTACCCAAGAGGTCTTCCTCAGGGGAGGGATTTTCAAGTCCAAGCAGAGCATGTGTATATGAAGTCCCATTCCAAGTCTCCTTGCAGCCCCTCCCGAGATGGTGCAGAAGGCGTGCGGGTGGGACATTTGGATGTGTGCTCAGAGGGAAGAACCAGACAAGGAATGTTTAACGAAGTGCTCAGTAAAGGCATAGGCTCTTCATGCTTGTGAAGGCTCCAGTTCAAAGCAGTTTTAGTCATGGAGACTATCTGAACAGTGTCTAACAGTGAGCTCTCTGAAAGCTGTCCCGTCTCTAAAATCAAATCTCAAGCACTAGGCCCTGACATTAGGGTGCTATAGAGACCTATCTCTTGGAATATAGTAGGTGCTCATTAAATGTGTGTTGAATACTTGAACAAATAAATGATGCCTACTTGAGACACAGGCAAAGGGTGTCCTAACTCTGTGCAGGGATGTGAGAGAAGGGAGGACAAATGGACTTGTCATGTGCTAAGGGCCTGGGGCACACAGACATGTGCCACTAGCCCACCTGCCACAGTGTTCTCCAACTCTAAGAGATTATGTTCCTACCCCCACATTACAGGTGAGGCCAGGGAGGTTGGTATCACCTGCCAAAGGCTGCTCAGTTAGTAAGTGGTGGGGCCAGTTCTTGAACCCAAGCTTAGCTGGAAGCAAAGTCTAGATCTTTGTCTATAAAACCACAAGAATCTGGGATAGACATGGTATGGCCCAAAAGCATGAGGACGTTTGGCTCTAGTGGAATGTGACTGGAAGGGAGTAGCTGAGCTCAGCTTAGACAAGGAGGCTTCCTCTAGCCTTCAGAAGTTAGAAACGAGCTCATATCAATGCAAAGCCTTCATTGAGCTGATGTGGAACTGAGACCAGATCAGTGAGTCTTGTCTGAAGCCACCAGACAAGTCAGAGGCTGAGCTAGGACAAAGCCCTTTCTCCTGACCCACGGTCCACTGTGCTTGTCATCACCCTCTCCTGTCTCCCAAAGGAGCAGGAGGGGAGCTTTAGGCCAAAGTCAGGGGAGGACCAACCCATCCAAATCTGTTCAGCTTTGTGATGCTGTCATGCATTTGACGGTGGCAACATTTGGGTTCTAACCTGCTAGTCAGCTGTGATTGTCTGCAGCTGGCCTCTGTCATTAGCCTTTTGCTCGCATATCGGGAGTTTGTTGGCGCAAGAGTGGCAGTAACTTTACAATCCTCATATCTGGCATATTGGACAGTACCACAAAACTGAGAGGGGATCTGCACACAGGGTCCTTTTCAGAGGGATAAAGAAGTGGTTAAAGGTCAACCTCACCAGGTCGCATCTTACAGATTTCTTCTTTCTCTTTTTCGTAAGTGTTAGTGACTTCATCTTCTACCTTATAGAAATCAAGGAAAAAACTGAGACAGCTTATAAAGCACACAAGCGTGTGTGTGTGTGTGTGTGTGTGTGTGTGTGTGTGTGTGTTATAGATTAAACTCAGGGCTCTGGAAGGAGAAGGAAGGGCCCCTTCCCAGTAAACAGAGCTATCCAGTGGTAGCTCACTGTGGAGGTTGAGCTCAGACTTGTGGGGTGAGGTTGATTGGGTTCACGTCCCTGCCTTGCCATCTGCTAGCTATGTGCAGTCTTTCACTTGGTTCCCTTGTCTGAGGCACTCATCTTATTGGATTATTTTGAACTTTCAAGTGATTTGATTCACATTAAAGGCTTAGAACAGTGCTTGGAAAATGACTATGTCATGGGAAGCACCTTGTCGTCTTTCAAGGAGGAGATACCAAATTAGTGTCTGAGCTTCCTGGCAGCCAGGGCAAGAAAGGAATTGATTCCTTCACAGACACTCTCTTTCTGAGGAGGGACAGAGTTTACCTACACACAATTCTAAAACCCGTTTATTACAAGGGACCTCCAAAGGGGGGTCTTAAATCACATCTTAAACTAAAGTTAAAGCAATTGCAAAAGATATTTCTCTATGATTTTTCTTATATGTACCCTCAGTAAGAGCTGAGGGCACAAGCCTGAAGTGTAGCTCAGGGAAGGCCATCGTAATGGAGTCTGAGTTATGAGTAACTTCCTGGAGTCACCGTTCATTCCAAGCCCACTTATTTATGGAGCTTTTGTTGTGTACCAGACACGTACTAAGCCCAGGGGATAAAATATGGAGCAAAACCAGACAGGGCCCCTGAGTCCTGAAGCAGTCAATGAGGGAATCCGACAGGAACCAGGTCACCTCACAGAGGAGTGTGAATCGACCCCATGACAGGAGCTACAAGGGAAGGAGCAGAGAGCTCCACGGGGCTGGTAGGAGGACACCAGGGAGGGCTTCCTGAAAAACGCGGCAGTTGTGCTGGGATGGAAAGGTGAGTTGCTGTAAGGGAGTAAAGAAACAGGGTAGGAATCCATCCACAGCTCAAGGGTTGATCCTAAGCCCATGAGTACATATGGCCAGGAAGGATGTCTGTTTTTGTTGTGGTCATTTGCTTGCTTGTTTTGTTTTTAGTAAGTACTTCCACTGTTTCTGCCTTGGAAAGCTACCACTGAGAGCTGTGGTTCATCAGGGATAATCCCTGGCTTATCACCTAACAGACAGGTCAGTTGATTCTCATGACTACCTTCAGAAACACAGAGTAGCCTTCTGTGAATGTTGGCTGGTCTTGTTCACATTAACGCTATTCACTCTAATTCCTTACAGAAGACAGCGAGGTTTTAGCTGCCAAGTGACTCCCCAGGTCACACGGGAGGGGGGGGATCTGTTGTGCCCCGTCTCTCTCTCTCACCCCAGTGTCAGCCCTTGGCCACCTTACTGTCTTGCCCATTTCAGAGCCACAGATCTTCGTTGAAGATCATCTGACTGTATAGCCGTGGGTTTATTTCTGGGCTCTCTGTTCTGTTCACTGGTCTGAATGTGTCTTTTTTATGCCAGTACCATACTGTTTGAATTACAGTAGCTCTGCAGTCTTTTTTGAAATCAGGAAGCCTGATGGCTCTGCTTTGTGGTTCTTTCTCAAGGTGGTTTTGGCCATTCATGGTCTTTTGTGATTCCATATGAATTGTAGCATTATTTTTTCTGTTTCTGTAAAATATACCATTGAGATTTTAATAGGATGGCATTGAACCTGTTGATGGCCTTGGGGAATATGGTCATTTTAACAATATTAAATCTTCTAACCCATGAACACAGGGTATCTTTCCATTTCTTTGTGTCTCCTTTAATTTCTTTCATCATTGTTTTATTATTCTCAGTATAAAAGTCTTTCTCCTCTGTAGGTAACGTTATTCCTAAGTATTTTTTTCTTTTTGATGCTATTATAAAGGGGATTATTTTTCTGATTTCCTCTTCCGGTAGTTTGTCGTTTGTGTATAGAAATGCAACTGATCTTTGCATGTTGATTTTGTATCCTGCAACTTGACTGAGTCTATTTATTTAGTTCTAACCGTATTCTTGGCGAAGTCTTAGGAGTTTTATCTCTATAAGATCATGTTGTTTGCAAACAAGGACGATTTTACTTCTTCCTTTCCAATTTGGATGTCTTTTCTTTCCTTTTCTCACCTAATTGCTCTGGCTAGGACTTCTGAATAGAAGTTATGAGAGTGGGTATTCTTGCCTTGTTCCTGACCTTAGAGAAAAGGCTTTCAGTTTTTCATCATCGAGCATGATGTTGGCTGTGGGCTATAGTGTCTTCTGGATACAAGATAACTGGAAAACTGGGTATCTTTATGCAAAAGAATGAAGTTGGACCCTTAGCTTATACCATACACAAAAGTCAACTCAAAATAAATTACAGGCTTAAATGTAAGACCTGAAACTATAAAACTCCTAAAAGAAAACAAAAAGCCTAATATTGGCTTTGGAAGGGATTTCTTGGATATGATACCAAACACACAGGCAACAAAAGCAAAAACAGATAAGGGGAACTATATCAAATTAAAAGGCATCTGCACAGCAAAGGAAATAACCAACAGAGTCCAAAGGTAACCTATAGAATGGGAGGAAATATTAGCAAACTGTATATCTGATAAGGGGCTAATAACATCCAAAAAATAAATAATTTTCAATTCAATAGCCAAAATCTAATAACCTTATTTAAAAATGGGCAAAGAACTCGGATAGATATTTCTCCGAAGAAGACATACACTTTACCAATGGATATATGGAAAAAATTTCAACATCACTAATGATCAGGGAAATGCAAATCAAAACTACAGTGAGATATCACTTCACACCAACAGAATGGCGAGGGTCAAAAACGCAAAAGCAAGTGTTGGCGAGGACGTGGAGAAATGGGAACCCCTGCACACTGTTGGCGGAAATGCAAAATGGTGCAGCCACTATAGCAAACAGCAGAGTCTTCTTCAGAAAATGAAAAATAGAAGTACCATATGACGCAGCAGTCCCACATCCGGGCATTTATCCAAAAGCATTGAAATCAAGATCTCAAAGAGATATTAACACTCTTAAATGTTCAATGCAGCACCATTCACAGAGCAAGACGTGTATAAAACCTAAATGTCCATGGACAAATGATAAAGAAGATGTGGTGCACATACACAATGGAGTATTATTCAGCTTTGACAAGGAAGGGAATCCTGCAGCGTGTGACAACATGGATGAACCTGGTGGACGTTATGCTGCGTGAGGTAAGCCAGTCACAGAAGGAAGAGGCTGCCCGGCCTCACGCACTTCAAGTACCCAAAATAGTCAAGTTCATAGAACCAAACAGTGGAATAGTGGTTGCCAGGGGCTTTGGGGGAGGGGGAGGTGGGGAGTTGCTATCAGTGGGTATAAAGTTTATAAAGGTGGATAAATTGGAGACATCTGCTGTACAACACTGTGTCTGTACTCAACAGTACTGTGTTGTGCGCTTAAAAACATGCTCCATGGCCGATCTCACGTTCAGTGTCCTTACCATAATAGAATAATTTTTTTTTAAAGATTTTATTTATTTAGTCGACAGAGATAGAGACAGCCAGCGAGAGAGGGAACACAAGCAGGGGGAGTGGGAGAGGAAGAAGCAGGCTCATAGCAGAAGAGCCTGATGTGGGGCTCGATCCCATAACGCCGGGATCACGCCCTGAGCCGAAGGCAGACGCTTAACCGCTGTGCCACCCAGGTGCCCCTAGAATAATTTTTTATCTTTATAATAATAAATTATTCATTCACTAATGGAAAAAAATAAGGTACAGCCATAGAGATCCTGACATTATGAATGCAACTGCTAATTTCATCACGTGCAAAAGCAATCATTGTCAAGACAGAACGCCAGCAGAGATCTAAAGAGCGCTCTGGGGAAAGAGGACTTTCCATTTGCCTAAGGGCCTGACCCAACCTCTCGAACAAGGGATGCACGATACAAGACCTGCTCTACGTGACCTCCTCCTGGCAGGGTCAGGCCCTGAGTCATGCTTGCACCAACCCTGGAGCACAGCACCACGGGAGCGGGAATGGCAGCTCTGCCGTGTGACTTGGACACATCACTTCATCCCTCCAAGCCTCAGTTTCCCCATCTGTTAAAAGACAAGTGGGAGCACTGAACTTATGGAGGTTTTGTGAGGTTCCTGCAGGCCCCACATCCAGCACCATCCACCTGGAGTTGCAGTGAGATGTGTTCTGTCCCCCCCCCCCCAAAAGGACTCCTTCTGAGCAGAAACAGTGCCTTTTAACATAAGAGACCTTTGCATCCCCAGCACATAGCAAGCTCTAAAAAGCTGCAGGTTAATTGAAATGAACTGAATCTGGTTCTGTTAGCTTTTCATCTCTGTGGTTTCTTTTCATCATTCTTTGAGGTGCGTGCAAAGAAAGATCAAGTTGGAACAATGACTCCCTCACTTTCTACCGGGGATTTCTGGTACATTTCCCCATTCCTCTGAGGCTCAGAGAACAGAACAACACTAGGTTATCTCGATAAGCTCTGTAAGACACCTAGCCCAAACGTCTAACACATGGTAGGTACACAGTAATGTCAGGCTCCTCTCCCCTGCTTGGTCTCTTGACGCCCCTTGTATAAAGACGAGTCTTTAACTGGTACAAGATCTGATTACACAGTGGCTTCCTCTCCCAGCCCAGAAATTGACCACACCACCCAGAGGCTTTTCTCTCCACTTGGGAAATGCAAATTCTCATTCCTTTTTCAAGTTCTTTGGAATTAGTGATTAGAACATGGCCAGGAATATGAATGAAGTGTGAGCTATAGGAAGCCTTTACTTTCAAGTGTGAGGGTGAGGGTAGGAGCCTGAGCAGGGAGAGGAACCAAGTAGATCAGATGAACTATTTAAGTGACTTAGATATTTAAGAGTGGTCACCACACCTCTCCTGGCCCACCTCCAGGGATGGGGAGCTCACTGCTTAAGAAACTGCCCGATCTACCCGTGGCCACATCAGTCAGACAGTTCTTCCTCACGGTGAGCTGACTTCTGACACATCATAGCTGTCACCATTGGTCCTCGTTCTGACCTCAGGCCAAAGAGTACAACCCTATCCACATCCAGGCTTCTCCTCCCAGAGGATCCCCTTCTCCAGACTAAGCAAATATGAAAAGGGACCAGTTACATTCATCCAGCATGGTTTGAGCACCTGCTGCATGCCAGGCCCTGAATAAGACCCAGCCTCTGGCATGAGGTATTATAAGCCTTACACTAGCAGAAGCACCTGCCTCGATCTGGTAGGACCACAGTGAAGACAGGAGCAGCAGTGAGAGCCATTTACCAGCCTCAGGACGCTCCCAACACTGCACTAATGTGCTTGTCACCTCCCTGCATGGTTTTCTGCCCCTTTGTGAGTAGGGTCCCAGCTCCAGAGGCAGATTCCAGGCCTTCCTGTAGAGATTGGAAGGAAGGGAATGTTACTTAGGGGCTCTGGGTTAAAAAAGAATGCAAGAGTTAGTTCAAACCAATCTTCTCTGTGCTTCCAAAGTGGAATGAAATTGGTGCTGATTTACAGGCCTTTGCCTCACTCTGATGCAAGTGATGGGCAGACAGAGGGTGAGGTGAGGCCTGAGGAGGCTTCTAGGCTCTTCAGGAATTCAAGGATATGGAATGAAGACTCGGGAAGAAAGGGAAAGATGGAAGGAAGGAAGCAGTAAGGGAGAGAGAGGGAGGGGGAAGGAGGGAAGGACAGTGTTTTTTCCAAGATCTGAAAGTTCTGGTTCTAAATTCCCAGGGATCATAACTGAGCATCCAGAGCAAGGCTTCTGGAGCCCTTGCTGGGGCTCTACTCCCAGCTACTCCATTTACCAGTGGTGACAACAGTGGTTTCCTGTGGTGTCCCCATCACACCATTCTTCTGTTCACTGATTTCAGCCCAGCTGTGGGACAGTCCCATGTGAGTGCAGACGCAGGCGGAAGTTTCCTGCACCTCCAGCATACCAGGTGTCTCCCTGCATACTCAGGCCTTCTCTGTGGCCACAATGCAGCTCAGCCCATCTGCAGTGTAATGTGCATGCCTGGGAGTTCATGCCCCTAGAGGCAAGAGTTGATGGACAGATGTCCAGCCTCCCCTGTGGGGCCGTTCTAGGAGACATTCCATGTCCTACTCAGAAGTCCAGCAGAACTGACCCCTTCGTCCATAGTAGGCTCCTCAGTGACGTGCCTTGTATGGCTTCCCCTTCCTCGCTTCACTCTCCTTATCCCCTCACACCTGCTTTTTGCAACCATCACGTGTATCAACTTCTTACACCCAATCCTTGTCTCAGGCTCTGATCTCAGGGATCCTAGTTCCCTGACCATGAGCAAGTTTCGTCTCTCTTCTCACCTGCCAAGTGGGGACACTAGCGGTGTCTCCTTCAGGGGATGGTTATATGAAAATTAAATAAGAAAAGGCCTATGAAACACGTGGAATGGTGGCTGGCCTAGAGTAGCTCTCAGCAAGCGTTAGCTGCTGTCATTGCAATATTGGCCTTAATGGTGATGAGAGCTCAAAAAGACCCCCAGAAAACAATATAGATCCAAATGGAAGGCGGCAGCAAGGCTGGCTGAACGTAACACATTTGGAACTTGGAATGCGTCTTGCAGTCCCATCTGCTCGGAATGCAGCGTCGGGGATGAGGCGGGCTGCTGCGGGTAGATGTCCACCCTCCCAGTGTCACTCTTGTTCCTGCAAAATCAGGAGACAGTATTGCCTTTTTATGTTTTGACGACCATGATTTAGCAAAACCCACTGAAACTCTTCATCTGGCATATTTTCAAACAGGAAGCTTTTGAAACTGTTTGCAGGGATTTTGTTTTTTTAATGTGCAGTTGTGGGAGTTTGACCTGGTGACCGGTGTGCGGCACTTTGGGTCCCAGGCCACAGAGTGATGGCACCGTCCCCACACATCTCTTTCCACAGAGCAATCTCCTTTGAAGAGCTGCTACTTTCTCATTCTCCTGAAAATGTCACCTTTACCTTGGAGAGGTTGATTATTTATGTCTTAAGTTTTTGCACCTTGGCCAGGCAGCCTACTGTCGACATGCACCGAAGCCTGGAGCAAAGGGGGCTGCTGGCTCCTGTCTCTGTGCAGGCATCGCAGTCTTACCTTAATCCGTGCCTTCTTCAGAGGATTCTCTATAAGCCGCCTGAATGTTCTTCAGGGTTAATTCAATTAAAACCAAACACTACCATTCCCAAGTCCAAGACCAGTCAATGGGACACGTTAGCCGAAATGTGTTGCTCTACACTGAAAGCAAAGATGAGGAGCCCCCTGCCAGCCCCTCCTTGTGGTGGAGCCCCCAGCACCCTCACGTGGCCTGTGGGAAGGCTCCAGGGTCGGTCCCATAATGAGATGTTGTAACAGTTCAAACAGGACTTCCAGTGTCTTCTACCCCATCCTCCGCTTTGGATCCCACTGCTGTCGGTGATAAACTCAAACTTCAATCCCAATCACTGCTGAAAATAAATGTTTCAGTGAAATCTCCTAGTTTTAGAAGCCCTGAGCCCCGCTCTGGGCAGAGAAGGAGCTCCGTGCTGGGCTGGGCATAGGGCTGCAATGGGCCACGGCCCCATGCTCTGCCTGAAATCCCTTTGCCAGCCTTGTCACAGGCCCTCCTGGTCACATGAGGGAATCCCCCAGGCTGCTGTGCGTTTTGCTTCTAGCAGGAGGCGAGAAATGCTAACAGAGGCCATGCAGCGCAGGCTACCGTAACAAGACGCCACAAACCGGACACTTAAAACAGGAGCGGTTCTCTCCCAGTTCTGGAGACCAGGAGCCCAAAGTCAGCCTGTCAGCGAGACCTGCTTCCTCTCACGGCTTCTGGCGTGCGCCTGCTGGCCTTGGCCTCCCGTGGCTTACCCTGCACCCCTCTGGGCTCTGCTTCCATCCTCACAGGGCAGTCTTCCCTGTGTGTCTGTCTCTGTGTCTCTTCTCTTCTTATTATTAAGGACCCACCCTACTCCATTGTGACCTCATCTTAACTGACAGTCACATCTGCAAAGACCCCATTTCCAGATAAGGTCACATTCACAGTTACCAGGTTAAGACTTCGACATATGTTTATGGGGACACAATTCAACCAATGGAAGGTTATGGTATTTCTACCCTTTGTCAGGCTAAAAAGGAAGAAAAAAGGGAAGGAAGGGGTGGGGGGGGGTAGCAAGTGCCTCCTGGAATAGCTAACAGACCTCTAGGGCTCGTTGCCCATTAAGAGCAGCAGTGTTCTGAGGACCTCGTGTGCGCTGACATTTAACACCACAGACAGCCCCAATGCTGTTCCGTCCATCTTACAGGTAAGGAAACTGAGGCACAGAACCATCAAGAACCTCACCTGGCATCAGACTAGGTGACAAGGAGCGAAGCAAGGATTTGAGCCCCAGACAGCGTGGCCCCAGAGTCAGGGCCCTTAACCGCCCGTCACACCAGCACACACCTGGTCACAGGTGCGGGCAAACCAGGCAGGTGTTATTGTGCCAGATGGTTGCTCCGACCTCACGGAACCTGAGGAAGCAGAGACGTGCGAGGCCACCAAGATGGGCCCCGGCGCCGGGCTAGTGGACAGCGGATGCCGGACAGAGCCCCGTCAGTCTGTCCACACCACCTGCATCCACCTTACCCCTCCGCCGCACACCTCTTCACCTTTTGCCCAGGGTGTGGCGCTGGTGGGTATTTGAGGGCCCGTGTGTACTGCAGTCAGCTTCCAGCTCTTTCTCTGAGTTGGCCAGGCACAGGCACAACTTCAGACACTGCTTCACTGATCTGGAAACTTCAGGGATGCAAGGCAGACCCTGTCAAGAACACCTGCTCTTCTTCCTTTCTTTATTTCGTACTGCCAGTGTGAAACTGGGCTGGCAGAATGTTGGGGCTCAGCCCGTGACAATCGTGAAGGAAAGGAGCTCTACGGGACTGCACTGTGCCCAGCTCAGCAGCCATTTCCCTAATTGGCACTCCAGCCCACTTCCAAATCCCTGAGGCCATCCAGGCTCCGACTGGGAGCAGGCTCCCAGGCCCATCCGGTGGAGGTCATGGCCTCTGTGGTCCACCTGGGTACGGCTAGCTCGTGGCATGGGAGCCACCGCCCCATTCTGCCAAACTCTGCACTGACCCAGCATCCACACCCTTCCCCACTGAGCAGGGAGGACAACCTCGGGATCCCTCGCAGTTGAGCTCCAGGCAGCCATGAACACTCAGGCAGAATTAGCTGCCAGGACGGTCCTGTCCTCCATTCTGGCGCACCCGGAGAGGAGGCACCCAGGAAGGCCCTCGCCTAGAAGCCAGACTGACCTTTAGGGAAGGGGCATAAAATTCAGAGTGGGTGCTGCTGACAGGAGCAGGACAGCAAAGGCTCGACTGCAAGAGAATGGTCATCTTGGAGGACGGAGACTGGCAGGAGAATCCCACTGGGGAGATGCGAAGGCCTGGACTGACACAGGACCGGGGTACTGAGAGGAGCACATGACTCTTAAGATCAGGAAGGTGGCATCATGGGGCCCAGTTACAACATGAGACCTGTGGGTGGGTCCCTCATCTCCTGCTTTCCTCTCTAGACCTTCCTTAGCCTGTTCCTCACTTCCCAGTAGGGGAGAATCAGGGAAGGCTTCTTGGAGGAGATGGTGTCTGTGCTGAGGCTCAAAGAACAAGGCTAACCAGGTGCAGAAAGGTCAGAAGAACATTCTAGAGAGAGAAAAGAAAAAAAAGTACCAATGTCTTTTGTTTCTCCTGAGTGCCAAGATATGTGAGGCAACTTTCTGTTTTTTTGGCTTCCTGCTCAGAGGGCCCGCTCTCTTCTGACAACCAGAAATACCTCCTCTTGTTGGTGCGCCTCGTGACTTAGCTTTTGACTGTGGAGCTCTTTTCAAGAGCCTGAGAGGTTACATAGGGGATAGGAAGGACTCCCAAACTAAATCCCACAGGGCCATGGTGGGTGGTGCAGGGGGCTTAACTGGCAATTAGGGAAGCTCACAGGGGCCGGGTCCCGCAGGGCAGTCTTGCACTGGGAGAAGGGAGAGGGGCCAGCAGGAGTGAGGGGGGTACCTGCTCTGGGGTGAGGTCCTCCCGGGAGGAGCCAGAAGCCTGTTTGAAACAGTGGTTCTGAACTGGGGTGACTTTGCCCCGGGAGACATTTGGGTTCCATCCCCAGGACTTGTTTATTTTATAACCAGAAGTTGCACTTTGGGTCACGTTCACCCATTTGCTCACCCCTCACCCCCCACCTCTGGAAACCACCAGTCTCTTCCCTGTATCTCTGTATCTAGGAGTTCCGTTTGGGGGTTTTGTGGTTTTAGATTCCACATGTAGGTGAGATCACATGGCGTCTGTCTGTCTTTGATTTCTCTCACTTAGCAAACTGCCCTCAAGGACCGTCCATGTTGTTGCCAATGGCAGGATTTCCTGCTTTTTAGAGCTAACATTCTTGTGTATATAAGTATACGTGTATCCCTTCCTCCGTCAGTGGTTGTTCCCATGTCTCGGCTCCTGGGAATAATGCTTGGAGACAGTTCCGATCGTCACAGCTGTAGAGCTCCTTCTGGCATCTGGTGGGTGGAGGCCGGGGATGCCGCTAAACATCCCGCAATGCACGGGGCCATGCCCACCGCACAGTTATCCCGCCCGAGATGTCAAGAGTGCCAATGCGGAGAAACTCTGCCTTCAGGGAAGGGAGTGGTGTGCCAGCTGGGTCAGGTCAGCTCGGAGCAACACAAACAGCACCCATCCCCCAGCAGGCCCCCGGAATTGGGCCTCAGGGTGCTCACAGCAAGTGGAAGGAGGAGGTGCCAGAGGTGGTGCTGAGATGGGAAGGCACAGGGGATGGGGAGAACCCAGAGTCTCCCCGCCACAGGGCCCTCTGGGAGGGAGGAGAAGAGTAGTGGGGCAAGGAAGGGCGGGAAGTGCATTCCTGGCACAGGGAACAGCATGGCCCAGTGCAGGCAGCCAAGAGAGCACATTGTGTGTAGGAACAATGAGCCGTTCGTATGTTCAAGAGTGATGCAGCAGGGGTGGGAGCTGGGGGAGAGCTATGCGCCAGGTGGGAGCCTGGGCATCACTGTGCGGAGCAGAGAGCTGGGGGCTGGTGCCGCAGCGTAGAGCACAGGTTTACGGTAGGCACTCTACAGGGCACGACGAGACTGGACCAGGAGAGCCATCGGGGTATTGTCACAGGCCAGGAGAAGGCAATAAGAACAAAAGCAACTAAGCACTTCAAAAGTTGAAAACAGGCTAAGTTGATTGATGGTTTTGCCGTCAAGTGGTTAATTGTTGCAGGCCAGCTTCTCCAGGGAAGCAGGTGCTGGGGAGGAGTGAGGGATGCAGAAGTTTCATTGGACAGCCACACTGAGAAAGGAGGAGGACACAGCAGGATTGAGCAGGGAGGCATCAGACCAGCATGCCACCTGGCCGAGTCTCTGCATGCCCGTCAGGAGCTCTGGAGCAACACATGTGCATTTCAGGTGTCCCCAGCCATGCCCTTGCACTCCCACCAACCCCAGTTGTGCCTGGGCTTCAAAGTTGAGGTGAATGGCCACAAAGCTAAAAGTAGGGGCTATCAGTTAACCAGACACTCACAGCCAAGGAGGGAGTCCTTTCCTGAAGGCGATGCATCTCCAAGTCTGACATGATATCTCCCTCACCAGATATTCTTCCCTACCCAGTCACAGGAAACTCGTAAGAAGGGGTAGGGGAGAGGGGCGCCTGGGGGGCTCAGTTGGTTAAGCATCCAACTCTTGATTTCGGCTCAGGTCATGATCTCAGGGTCACATTAGACTCTGTGCTTAGCGGGGAGTCTGTTTGGGATTCTCTCTGCCTCTCCCACTGCCCCCCCCCATGCTAGCCCTCTCTAAAATAAATGATTTTTTTTTAAAAAGAAGAGATATGGAACAAGTAGAAAGAAACTATTTTTATGAGTGCATATATAGCAAGAAATTAAATTGATGCTTAAAAGAAGGAAATCACAGCTTTTAAGAAAGAGATTTTTGTTCCAGGAAACTCTGTTAAGAGCTGAGAGTCAAATTTAGGCGAGAGCTTTCTAGAAGCCAAGTTGAGAAAGGGGGAAAGAAGGCTATACGTTTCTCCTTATTTTACATGGAAAGCATGTATGTCAGGAAGGAGAGAGAAATATTTTCCTGCCCTAAAATTTCAGGATGACTTTATCATATGAGTGTTGCATTTTGAACTTTAAGAAAGTGTTAGCAATACTATGGTATAGTGAATGATGTGGAAATATGGCTCATTCAGCTACTTCTCCCATTTATCCTTAATAAAATGCTAAGAAAAGTATTAAATCATTGCTTACAAAAGAAACATTCTGAAGCTGTTTTCAGTGTACTACTGGGAATAACATCCCAGAGGCATCATGGGCTTGCTTTTTGTAGAATCTAGAGCAAGTTTAACAGCCCTTCCCGCCGCCCCCCTGCTACTTAAGAAGAGCAATTTCACACGCCCTGCAGCGCAGAGCAGTGTTTTCAGGGATGATGCCCACTGTGTCTGGAATGGACTGTCCACAGGAGCCATCACCAAAGCCACCTCTCTCTGTAGGAGGATAAATACCAGAGCACTGAATATTTAAATCCGTGTTCTAAAAGTGTCTCATATTATCTGATTATTATTATCTCAGGGGTCTAATCAGTCCGCCCACCTTTGCGTCTATATACAGGGAGGTTTGCACAATTAAGGGCTTGGTAACACATGCCAGGTTCGCTGAGGCTGGAAATTTGCAGTGTTCAGCCTGGAAAAGGCATAAGTCACCAGGGTGAGTTTGAATCCTGGGAAGACTAGCTCTTTGAGAAATACGTCCACCCATGGTTCCTGTGTTCCCCAAAGTCATATGGAAAGGGCATTGGGGGTCATTCAGTTCAGTCTCCTTCCAATGATAGAATCTACTCCCCGCATCCTGGCCAAGTGGCAGGTGATCTGACCATCTGAATACCTCCAACAAGGATGAGCACGCTGGGCCAGGCAGACAGGAGGTGCTCAATAAATACTTAGCAAGAGCGTGTGCAAAGCTCTGAGCTAGGGTTTAGTGTGTATACATCATCCAGTTACTACCAGAGCCATGTGAGGCAGGAATGGTTACAAACCTTGGTCAGACGCACTGTGGTCGCAGTGGAACTTGATCCCTGGACAGGCTCCTCTTCGCTCTGGGGGCAATCAGGAGACTCCTGTTCTCTCCTGGCTCTTCTCCTAGCCAACCAGGTGACCTTGGGCAAGTCACTGCACATCTCTGGGCCTCCATTTTCCTATTTTCAAACAAAGGCTTGGGACTTTGTGGTTTCAAAGGCCCCTGCCAGCTCTATCCCTGACAAGGTCTGTGTGTGGGTGGTGGGACTGTCCCCACAGACCCAGTATCAGACACATCCTAATCCCTACTGAAAGGCTGTGGTTGTCCCTGTTTGCAGCCTTCCAAACTTTCCTGGGCAAAGAGGACGTGTCCCGAGAGCTGGAGGAGGTCCTGACGGAGAGCCGCATGCAGAGGAACGTCCAGCTGGTGTCCATGCTGGAGCTGCTCCGGAGTCCCTTCGTGCGCTGGCAGGTCGTCACTGTGGTCATCACCATGGCCTGCTACCAGCTCTGCGGTCTCAACGCGGTGAGCGTCCCCGCACAAAGGGAGAAACTAGAGGGGGGTGAGGGTGGGGCGGGGTGGGGCGGGGCCCTCGATGCCAGGATCCGGTCCCAGTTCTGCCACCTCCCCCAGCTCTGCGTGGTCGGGCAATCACACAATCTGATCCAGCCTCAGTTTCCTCATCTGAAAATGGGCTGACGTAATACGGAAAGAAATAATCCATGCAGAGTGTTCAAAACAGCAGCTACACAGTCGTCCCTTAATAAGTGCTGCCTATCATTACAATTTCTGGTCCCTGAAACTCTGGTTTCTTAATAAAATGGGTATTAGGAAGTTGTAAGTGAAAGATGATTTAAATAAAAGTACTCTTGGCTGGGCTGACTTCAACATGCAACTTTGGTCTAAGAAGACCTCAAGCTTGAAAGGAGAACCTTCTCGGGGCCTGAGCTGACGTGGGCAGGGATATCGGAGGAAGGGGGAGGTCTTCCATGAAGTTCCCCAAACCCTCTGACAGACGCAGCTGCCCCTTCTCTCCTGGGGGCTCCTGAAGGTAGAATCTAGGAACCCCAGGGAGACAGACTCAGGATCAGTATCATTTTTGCTTCTGAAAAATAGCGGGTCTGCCTCAAGGAGTGGTGAGTTCCCCATTTATGAAGGTGTGCAAGCCAGCTGGCAGGGCAGTGTAGAGGTACTTACACAGCTTAGGAGAAGAGGAGCTGGGTCCAGAAAGAGGAAAAAGGGGACCTTCCAAAGAGCCTCAGAGAAAACAGCTGCTGGCGTCCCCTAAAAGTCAGCAGGGAGGGTGTTTGGGCCGTCTACAGGGAGGCAACATGAAAGGGGAGGCATCCCTGGCCGGAGAGGGAAGGGTGACAGCATGGAAAGTTCCAACCATAGTGTTTAGCCACATTTCAACTACTCTTGACTCTATCTTTGGAAACACTAAGATGAAATGAAATCATCTTGCAACTTACTCTTTTTTACCTTTTTCCTTGGTCTGGTTAAAGTCAGCAGGAGGAGGCAGCGCCTGGGCCGAGGGCACGGCCTTGGACAGGTCCTGCTGTTTCCTCCTCTTTGCAACTCCAGGCTCAAAGCCGCCCCCCTGTTTTGAGAAGGTAGAGAGGGAGTAGGTCTGTTTCTTAGAGCTAACATTTAGAGTAGTAAAAGCCACATATGCAATCTGTATTTAATGAGGCATTTGGATTGAGAACCATGACATTTCTAAACAGAATTCTCTCCTCTCTTGGGACATAATTTTCCAATTCGCATTCCCTACATAACTTCCTATATAAATCCCACTAGGGTGTATCTGTAAACCCCGCTGCATTGGCATAGGATGGGGAGAAACTATCTCCTCTGCTCCAAAGGCCGGCAGTGGAGAGGTCTCAGCTTCCGAGTGTCCCACCCTCCTCGCAGTGACTGCCTTTCTTCTCTTTTGTTACTGTCACGAGCACACTTAACATGAGATCTACCTCCTTAAACGATGAAGTGCGCGATGCCAGGTTGTGAACTGCAGGCACAGTGTCCTACGGGCCATCTGCAGAACGTATGCATCTGGCTTCACTGAAACTTTGCACCTGGTGATTGGTAGCCCCCCATTTCCTGCTCCTGCAGCCCCTAGCAACCACCACCCCATTCCCTGCTCCTATGAGTTTTGCTACTCTAGATACTTCACGAAAGTGCAAGCATTCAGTATTTGTCTTTCTGTGATCAGCTTGTTTCCCTCGGCATAGCGTCCCCCAGGTTCATCCATGTGGTCACGTGCTGCAGGATAGCCTTCTTTTTCAAGGCCGGATAATATCCCATCGTGTGTACACATACCACATTTTCTTTATCCATTCGTCCTGTTGACAAACATTTAGGACATTTCCACACCTTGGCTACTGTGAATAGTGCTGCATTGAACATGGGAGTCAGATATCTCTTCGAGCTCCTGATTTCAATCTGGATAAAAACCCAGAAGTGGGGGGTACCTGGGTGGCTCAGTCGGTTGAGCGTCTGCCTTCAGCTCAGGTCATGATCCCAGGGTCCTGAGATTGAGCCCCGCATTGGGCTCCCTGCTCTGCCTTCTCCCTCTCCCTCTCCTTCTGTCTGCCGTTCCCCCTGCTTGTGCTCACTCTCTCTCTCTCTCTGTCAAATAAATAAATAAATAAATAAATAAATAAATAAATAAATAAATCTTAAATTAAAAACAAACAAACCCAGAAGTGGGATGCTGACTCATATTGCAGTTCTATTTCTAATTGTTGGAGGAGCCTCCGTACCATTTTCCAGAGCTGCTGCACAAGTTTGCATTCCACTGACAGCGTGCAAAGGCTCTAATTCTTCCACATCCTCACCAACACTTTTCCTTTCATCATAGACATCCTAACAGGTGTGAGACGATATCTTGCTGTGGTTTCAGTTTACATTTCTCTGATGATGAGTGATGTCAAGTGTCTTCTCATATGTCTTTTGGCCATTTGTAGGTCTTCTTTGGAGAAATGTCTGTTCGAGTCCTTTTCCGATGTTTTAATTGAGTTGTTTGGAGGTTTGAGGGGGGTTGTTTTATTTTAATTTGTTTTGCTATTGGCATTCTTTATATATTTTGGTGATTAACCCCTTATCAGATACATGGTTTGCCAATATTTTCTCCCATGCTGTAGACTGCCTTTCCACTCAGTTTTTTGTTTGTTTGTTTGTTTTGCTGTGCAGAAATTGTTTAGTCTGATATAGTCACACTTGTTGATTTTTGCTTTTGGTGTTGTATCCAAAAAAAAATCATTGCCAAGACCTATGTTACCAAGTTTTTCCCCTATGTCTTCTTCTAGGATTTTTACAGTTCTTGTGTTTAAATCTTTAATCCATTTTGAGTAAAGCATCCAATTTCATTCTTCTGTATGTGGTTATCCAATTTTTCCAACACTATTTTCCAGACTATCCTTTCCCCATTGAATATTCTTGGCACCCTTTGGCAATCAGTCAACCACATATTGGTTTATTTCTGGGATCCCTATTCTGTTTTCTTAGTTTATATGTCTGTCTTTATGCCAGTATCACACGGTTTTAATTACTGCCGCTTTGTAATATGTTTTAAAAAGAGGAAATGTGATGGCTTCAGTTTTGTTCTTTTTAAAGATTCATTGTCTTTTATGGTTCCATATGAATTTTAGATTTTTTTTTCTATTTCTGGAAACTAGGCCATTGGGATTTTAATAGGGATGGAATTGAATCTGTAGATCATTTTGTGTAGTGTGGCCATTTTAATAATATTAAATCTCCTAATCCATGAATAGAGTATTTTTCCATTTATTTGTGTATTTAATTTCTTTCCTTAATGTTTTGTAGTTTTCAGTGCAAAAGTCTTTCATTTCCTAAGCTAACTTTATTCCCAAGTATTTTTTGATGTTATTGTAAATACAATTATTTTCTTAATTTCCCTTTCAGATGGTACATTGTTAGTATATAAAAACACAACTGATTTTTGTATGTTGATGATTCTGTATCCTGCAACTTTACTGAATTTGTTTATTACTTCTAACAATGTGTGTGTGTGTAGTGTGTGTGTGTGTGTGTGTGTGTGTGTGTGTGCGTGTGCGTGCTGTCTTCAGGGTTTTCTACATTTAAGATCATGTCATTTGCAAACAGTGATGATTTTACTTCTTGCTTTCTGCTTTGGGTGACTTTTTTTCTTTTTCTTGTCTAATTGCACTGGCTAGGACTTCCAGTACTGGGTTGAATAGAAGTGGTGAGAGTGGACATCTTTGTCTTGTTTCTGATCTTAGAGGAAAAGCTTTCTGTTTGATGAGTATGATGATATTATGATAGGATGTTAGCTGAGTATGATGTTAGCTCTGGGCTTGTCATGTATCACCTTTATTATGCTGAGGTAGTCTCCTATTTATTGTTCGTTTAGGTTTATTTTTAATCTTTAAGTCAGAAGTAATACTTCCTGCTTAGCATGCTTAACTTGAAATAGAGCAAAAAGCTCTGGACCCATATCTGTCTCACTGTGGCCGCAAGCCTGCAGTGGGAAGCCTAGGCCAATCACTCCCCTCCCCTAGCCTCTGTCTAATCAGCTGTAATAATGATAAAGCATACATTCATTTAGCACTTAACAGGAGCCGGAAGTTGTCCCCATGACAGTCCTATGAGTTAGACACCACTGTTAGGCACAGAGACGTTAAGAGACTTTCCCTAGGTCACACAGCTACAAGTGGTAGAAAGGGGATTTGAGCCCAACCATTTGGCTACAAGGTCTGGCCATTTGAGCCCTGAGCAGGGAGGGTCCCCAAGGCCCCCTTTGAGCATCCCCGTATGTGTCACTGGGCTGTGTTCCCAGGTCATCCATAGGCAGCCAATGGGACAAGTCCTACGTCCTCTGTTTTACATACAAAAGGACAAACACTGGTTAGCAGCCACCTCAGCCTCAGAGCCCCACTGTCCTGTGCTTCAGTCCAGTTCTCCCCTGTACCTCCGCTGTCTACCAGATGAAAAACTTCAAATGCCCTTGAAAACTTGCTTTCTTCCCTTAATTGTCCCAGAAATTACTTGGGGGGGACATGGTCTATAGTTTAAGACATTGCAAATATTGCTAGGCATCACCCCATTTATCACTTTATTCCAACCCCAAATGTCCTGCACAGTAAGTGGTGCCTCCTCATTTTCTAGAAGAAGAAATGAGGTTTACAAAGGGCCAAGGACTTCCTTAGGGTCACAGTGGGAGGGATGCCTGTGCTGTCAAACTCACACTTCCTGGCCCCAGGTATCCTGCTCTGGAGCACCTGCCCAGGCTTGGCCAGCCCATCTCTAAGCCCCAGGTGCCTGCACTAACCCAGCCATTCCCAGCCTCAGCACTATGCACATTTGGGGCCAGAAAATCCCTTGTCAAGGGGGTCTGTCCTGTGTACTATAGAACAGTTCACAGCATCCCTGGCCTCAGCCCACCAGATGACAGTAGCCTACCCCACCAGTTGTGACAACATCAGACGTTGCCCAATGTCCTGTGGGGGTAAAATTGCCCCCAGGGGAGAATCACCGTATTAAGCGAACAATACATATTGCCCAGTGCATTTTTGCTAAGAAGTCCTCGAATAGTTTCCTCATACCTTAGAAATCAAGGGGAAGTTGGATTTAACATTTAGTTGTTTCTAAATCCTTTTTCAGTGTGGGATTGTTTTTTCCCTCTCACAATGGCTTTCAAATTCCCTCCTCTAAAATTAGACCTGTCACTTAAAATTCCTTATTTTCTGCAACTGCCTTCCTCCTGAGCAGTTTGTCCTTTGCATGAAAACCAGACTTCTGCGCGAATGTTCTGTCTCTCACCGGCGAGGAGCCTCCTGGTTACAGAGTCCGTCCCCCTCCCTGGGGTGGTCACAACAGCTCCGACACCCACGCTGCCACTCCTCTCACCGTGACTGTCCTCGTGAGTGGAGGCCGCCTCTCATGGTCCCTGTGCCTCCGGCACCCAGAGCCGCCCCTGAGCATTAGGGGAAGAAAGGGGAAGGTGAGAAGAACAAGGAGCAGGGAGGGTGCTGCTTCTACCAAGTCCTTGGGTTGTCACACCCGGTGCAGGAAATCTTAGTTTCCCTGAGACTTCCTGAATCTTGGAATAGCAAGGATTATGGTGGTACTCTTTTTTTTTTTTTTTAAAGATTTTATTTATTTATTTGACAGAGAGACAGCCAGCAAGAGAGGAAACACAAGCAGGGGGAGTGGAGAGAAAGAAGCAGGCTCCCAGCGGAGTAGGGAGCCCAATGCAGGGCTCGATCCCAGGACCCTGGGATCATGACCTGAGCTAAAAGCAGATGCTTAATGACGGAGCCACTCAGGCGCCCATCCACTCTGCAGTCTTGGTTGGGAAACAAGACACTGGAGCTTGTTAGAAATGGACAGAAAACAGGAGTGCAGGCTTCGGATGAGCCTGGTGACGCCCGTTCTGGACCCTCAGAGGCAGTTTACGGCCGCCTGGGTTTGTTCACTCGGTGGGTGGCCAGGTGTCCCAGTGCTCCTGGGCAGCTGTGTGTCCCTCTGGTTCGTCACCTGTATAACTGTTGTGCAACGCCTCTGTTTGCTGCTTCCCCAGATCTGTGAGGGCAAGGACACGTGTGCGTTGTTCCCCCACATGTTGTGATGCGTGTGGTAACTGCCGTGCCTAACGGAGCACCAGACATCCTACACCCTCCACAGACAACCAAATGGCAAGGAGGCAAGCCTGGGAGAGTGGAGGGAGAGAGGCAGGGAGCCTGAGACAGGGCACCTTCCCCCGAGCTGGCTGGGAGCCCCGGAAAGGTCCATCTCCCTTGTCCAGCCATCATCAGGAACTCTGAAGCCCAAATACTGTTTTGCACAAAACTTCTAATCACAAGTCAGAAGCATTGTAAATAGCTTTTGTTTTGAAGTCTCTTCTCAAATAACGTCCTAACTCAAATTACAAGAATTGAATGTTCTGTTACCTTAGTAACTGAGACCATTTCCCTGAAAGAACTTGCTGTGTCCCCGGATGGAGAGAATGCGGCCTGGAGCCCGTCTGTATGGCCGCCCTAACGTTGTGGTCAAGAGCACATGTCCTGGAGTCGGCTGTGTTTGACCCCCAGCACTGAGCTTGTGGGCTAAGGGGCAAGTTGCCATGACTGCTCTGTGCCTCAGTTTCCCCAGCTGTAAAGTGGTACCCCTTTCATATGATGGCGAGAGGGTGGATGAAAGGATGTAGGCACAGCCCGAGGCACAGGGCCAGTGACACAGGCGGTGCCCGACAATCTTAGCTACTATCTTGTCAAAAGAGCCCTGCCCTGAGACCATGGGCGCCTGGGTTCCAGCCCACACCCCCACCTCCCAGCTCTGGAACCCTGAGTGAGACGCTTAACCCCTCCGCCCTCAATCACTGAGGGGTAAATGGACACGTGACTCAGAGGCAGTATCAGCTGGTTGAGGGCTGGGTCAGGGGGAGGTTATGTTTTTACCTGTAAAAGGAGGAGCAAGCCTAGGTAATCCAACACTCTTAGAAAAGCTTTTAAAAACTAACATATTCGGGGGCTCCTGGATGACTCTGTTGGTTAAGCATCCAACTCTTGGTCTCAGCGCAGGTCATGATATCAGGGTGTGGGTTCGAGCCCTGAGTTGGGCTCCGTGCTCAGCGTGGAGTCTGCTTGAATCTCTCTCCCCCTCTCCCTCTGCCCCTCCCCACCCCCACACCTGTGCTCTGTCTTGCTCGCTCTCTCTCTCTCAAACAAATAAATAAAATCTTAAAAAAAAAAAAAAGGCTAGCATGTTCTGGCCTTACTTAAATTTGAGTCCTTACTTTGTACCTTTCTGGATTTCCATGAAGAGTGAGGGACAGGGGAGGGAGCCGCTCCTCGCTGAGCGCTGAGAGGCACCCCAGTGGGCCATCCAACGGTTGTTCATGCCTACTTCAGGGAGTGAAGTGGGCCCCAGGAGAGGCAGGAGAGGCAGTCACTCATTTCCACACCCCTGTGGTCAGGTCGAAGGGGGCCTGATGGGGACGGAGGGCAACACTAGCTTGGGGGGCTGGGGTCCAGGCTCTCAGGCATTGTCAGGAGAGCCGAGAGCCTTCCTCGGAGCAGGGAGTCTGCCACAAAGAGTCTGCCTCTCTTTGTGGCAGGGACTGTCATTACCCTTTCTGGGATGCACTGTTTCCCCAGTCCTCAGATCTGCTGGCCCCAACTGAAACCCCCCACCCCATTCCACCTCAGGAGGGGAATCAAATGCCTCGCACCCCCAGGCAGCCTTGGGCAGGAAAGGCTTGGAAGGACCTGAGCTGACATGCCAGCCCTGCCACTCTCAGCTGCTGTGTAGCCCGCCCTGGGCTGAGCCTTACTTTCCTCATCAGTTAAATGGGGGCAAGACACTTATCTCACTGGATTGTATGAGGATGAAATTAGGGCATGTGGGTGATAGGTTTGCAGGGTACAGTATATAAGCCCCTTTCTTCCCCTCTGAAATTCAGAGCAGATTAGAGAGGTTGGCATAGGAGTCAGAGAGATGGGGATCACAGTGTGCCCTCTACTCCAGGCGGAGCTGGAATGGAGGGTGTGCCTCCAGAAGTGGCTGTGCATTTTGCATTCCCAGATTTAAGGCACCTACCCAGTCCAATAATAGGAAACAACCCCAGACCCAGCTCCACTGGGCAGGTCCCTCCCTGCCTGGAGAGAGCAGAGGGGACGCAAGCGGGCTGCAGGAGGCAAGTGCACAAACATCACAGTGGGGGGCGCAAATGTGCCTGTTAGTGCCTCCTTCCAAGGGCCCTGCCAGCCTTATCCCTTTTTCCTTATGTGGTTCCTTGTCCCTTAGGCTGAGAGAGAGGTGTGCCCCCAAAATGGGAACAGGAGATGAAGGGAAAGGGGGTCCCAGCCCTACCGCAGGTGAAGCCCTGGCACTGGGACATAGTGTTCAGTAAATGACAGGATCTCCTCTGTCTTCTATACTTCAGAATAGATCCTGTACCTCACCGTTGGTTTGTGGAGACCATCTCTGTGTTTACAGTTCTCTCCTTCTGACCTCCACTTCCATCTTTGCGCCTTCTCTCTCTGACCTCTCTCCTGTAAAGACCCTCGTGATTACATCTCTAGCTCACCGAGATAATTCAGGATGACTTCCCCATGTCAAGACCCCTAAACTTAACCGCATCTTCCAAGCTCCTCTTGCTGGGTCTTGTAACACATTCACAGGGTCCTGGGATTAGGACGTGAACGTCTTTGGGGGAACCACTGTGTGGTTCCAGACTCTACATCCATGCTCTGCGTGAATGTATGTTAAGTCCAGACTCTACATCCACGCTCTGCAAGGATCACCTTGTTCTGGACAAAGACAAATCAGGGGGTTTTTTGCTTCTGAAGTTTAGGCAGAGAGATGGATTAAAACACATCTCTCAGTAGGAGACCAAATGCAGTCAAGGTCATGGGCATATATGGGAGTGGGGGGCAGGAATGATGGACAGAAGAGGAATCTCCAGTCAGCCAGCTGCACGGACAGCCCCCACATCGCCCGTGCGGCGGGAAGAACCGTGGGGTGGGAAGCAAACAGGCCTGGGTCTGCTCTGGCGTTACTGGCTGTGTGTGTTGTCTCGGATCTGGAGGCAATGTCACCTTCACAAGCTGTTGAGAGGGTTGAAAATGATGATGCGTGTAGTGCTTTGTCTCTAACACTATGTCAGGAGTTAGGAAGGAGGGCTTTGGGGCATTGGAGGCAGGCAGCCAAGAAGAAGGCTGAGAAGCAGCCCCAGAAGGGCTTCCTCCCCATAGCATCTACATAACTGTTTGACAATTTCCTTTCCCAAAGACCAATGGTGTCTCAATAGAGAGATGGAAATCTTCTAGAATGATACCCACCATTCGTTATATACCAATTCTATAAACGATGCTTGGGGCACCTGAGTGGCTCAGTGGATAAGTGCCCGACTCTTGATTTCGGCTCAAGTCATGGTCTCAAGTTCTTGCGATCGGGCCCCACGTCAGGCTCCACGCTCAGTGCAGAGTCTGCTTGTCCCTCTCCCTCCCCCGCTGCCCTCTCCAAACTTGCACTGGCACCCGAGCTCTCTCTCTCTCTAAAATAAATAAAATATTTTTTTTAAAGATTTTATTTATTTACTTGACAGAGATAGAGACAGCCAGCGAGAGAGGGAACACAAGCAGGGGGAGTGGGAGAGGAAGAAGCAGGCTCATAGCGGAGGAGTCTGATGTGGGGCTCGATCCCATAATGCCGGGATCATGCCCTGAGCCGAAGGCAGACGCTTAACCGCTGTGCCACCCAGGCGCCCCAATTAATAAAATCTTTTAAAGATGCTTTACTTCATCACTTTAAAAATTTTTATAGCCACCCTGAAAGACACATCTTTTTCCCTTCTTTAGAGACAGGTAGTCGCTTGCCCACAGACCCACAGTTCACCGGAGGCAGTGCTGAGGTTGGGATCGGGGGTGCAGGCCTCCAAATGGTGGCTCCTTCCAGTCCACTGTCCGCCCCGTGGGAGGAGACTGCCGGCAATCTGCAGGCGTGCTGGAGTCCTGGATGAGATCAACACAAAGCATGCTCCTTGGGAGGGTTTGCTGTGGGACACACTCCCCCTTTCCCAGTGCTTCCATGATATGCAACGCCCCCAAACTGCCTGATCACATAAACCTCAGCGGGGGTAGAGGCAGAGGCCGTTACCATCCTGCTCTATAAGATGATTCAGCCAGAGAGAAGTGGCTTCTGGAGCCGGCAGAATGAGACAGGCACTTTGTGTGATGGGCAGGCCTTCCCCCTACCCACTCCAGGGACCAGCCCAGCAGGACCTCCTCGCAAGCTCTGGACTGGGCAAGATGGTCCAAAGGACTGATTTCCGCCTATTTACTATGAAATGACTCTAGAGCCACTTTCATAAGCGCCCCCCCTCCATGAGCGTGTAATTTTATGCACCATGACCCTCTTTGCTAACATTGAAACCCCTCAGGGGTTTCAGGAAGAATTGGAAGCAAGGAAGGTTGCAGGGGGTGTGAGGAGCCAGGAAGGAGGCCAGGGGGGAGGCCAGGGCCCATCTCGCACAGAACACACACCCCGTCGGTCAGAGGCTGGCTGCTCTGGGGTTCAGACTGAGGCAGAGAATAACACAATGTCAGCAGAGAAGCCTGGGGGAGGAAAGGCACGCATAGAGCCTTGGCTATTAAAAATCAGTGAATCTGGGTAAAGATTAAGAAAGGCGTTTAAGCCCCTCTGATCCAACGCTGAAGATCACAGTTACCTCCCAAAGGGGAGGAGATTATACAAACAAATCCGGTAAAGACTGGGGCTTTCCGGAACAGTTTCAGCTTCTGTCACAGCCCTAAGAGCTATGGGAATTAATGAATTCATCGGGAGCCACTTCTGTACTCTGTGAACGTGGAAGCAAAGGTAGACTCTAAAATTCTAATTTATTGACTCAGTCAAATGTGGCACAGACACCGGCAAGCGGGTCTTCGTTTTACGAGAACATTAAAACGCATTTTGCCGAGAGAGGCATGAAAGCCAGCGAGCTCACAGAAATTCAGGCAGTCGTTTTTACCGGCCTCTGAGTGTGCCTATAACTTTATGAAGAATTACTCCCCTCGCTAAAAGATGAGCCATCTGTAGATATGTGTAGGTCCTAAATTATATCTTCTCCCCCAGTGCATGAAAAATGTTTTGCTAAAAAATGCCGGTAACAAGACAAATTTGTACAGATGAGAGCTTTTTCCAGAAACGAAGTAAGAGCCAAATGCAAAGAGCATGGCCAGCCAGCGTTGGGACTGACAAGTTATAAGCAATGAGCTCTAATGTTTCTTTGTAATAACCATCAGAGTATAAGTGCTTCCCAGACCCTCAAAGGCGGCTGGTTCCCTCGTCAGATGCCGTGTAAAGGACAGCTTGGTTTTCTATCATTTAGCAAACTCATGCTCTTTAAGGATATGACTGGGATTGGGAGGACACAAATGACGTGCGTCCAGCCTATGGACCCGAAACTTTAAGTAAATAGTGAAGAGCCACAATTCTTACCCAATTCTCGACACCCCACAGGAGGGGCATGGCTCTCCTCTTTGAGAAGGGGACGGAAGCCGAGCAGGACAGAGTGAATTGCTTGAGGTCACACAGCCTGTTCAACATGGAGCCAGGTCTCCAGCCTCCAGTCAGTGACTGTCCGATGCCCTGTGAGGGTCATTAGGGTTAGGTTTGGTCTCAAGTGGCAGAAACTTCCACACTGACCTAACTTCACATGAGGGAAATTGGGAAGGGTGGTACAGTAGTCCCAGGACCACACATCCTGGTTTGCCCAGGGCAATCCAGATTTACGCCTCTTATCCTGAACTAATTATTAACACTCCAAAGGTGCCCAGGTTTGGTGCATAAGTTATAGAACCACTCTAGTGAGCAAGGACACAGGCTCCTTCTAACTCCTTGCTCCAGCATCTGAACAGGTGGCTTCCATCCCAAAGCCGGGGCTCTATGTGTAGTTGTGCAGGTTGTGTGTTACACAGCCCTCAGGGCATCATTCACATTGTCCCCATTATAGATTTATTGTGGCAGTTTTCCAGTGAATGACAGTAAAGTGTGTTGTGGATCAGGAACCTTTTCTGATTCTCATAAAGTTACCATGGGGGCTGCCATGCTGTCCTGAGGTCACCTAGTGATCCAAGAGGGCTGCTGAAGCTCCAGCCATCATGTTCACCAACCTGACGGCAGAAAGGAGGAAGGGCAAAAAGTGGGATCACACCTCGTTGGTGGAAAGCTCATTTTAAGGAGATTTCTGTTCCTTATCTCATCGCCACAATTAGCTCAACATATGTTGTTCCCAGTACCGCAGTTCTGTTAGTAATGAAGAAGGGGCAAAGGTGGGAGAAGGAAGAAAACAAATAGTTAGCCACACCACACAGCTCCATGCTGGATGTAGCAGCAAATCTCGGAGACCACCTTCTACCTGAATTTAATTTTGGAAGCAGTTGCCTTTCACTGACTCTCCCTTGTTTTTCTTTCCTCTTATAGATTTGGTTCTACACCAATAGCATCTTTGGAAAAGCTGGGATCCCGCCAGTAAAGATCCCATACATCACCTTGAGCACCGGTGGCATCGAGACTTTGGCCGCCATCTTCTCTGTAAGTAAACTGAGGGTTATTCCTGAGAATATCATGGGGGGGGGGTGTGAACAACACCACGAGGCCCCCTAGGCAACAAATGTGCTTGCCTTTAAAGGAGCATGTCCTTTGTAACTCCAAAGGCGTCTGAATTTTAGGGTGTTTCACCCACCTAAAGAATATTATCTATATTTTGCTCTCTTACCTATTGTCTGTCTTTTAATAAATAGCTCCCTTCTTTGAACTCTCACCTGGTCACAGATGATACAGTGTGAGGAGCACCCAGTAAAAAGGGCCATTTCTCCCTGGGGGTCCAAAGCAGAGTCCCTGTGAGCCTAAGGTCCACTGCCATGACTTTAAAAGTGTTTCCAGACCATTAGCTGTCATCTTTCTACCCCAAACATGTAGGAGTTTGCAGGCAAAGGAAAGGAGAGAGAACATTGCAGTCGACTGGTATAACAGAGGGTGACTTTAATAATAAGCAAAAGTGTCCAAAGGAAGACACAGAATTCATCCTTCTTTCTCAACCTCAAAGATGCACATTAAACATACTGTGGGGAGGGAGTTGGGAGACTTCAGAACTTCGCAGAAATTTCAACAGGTTTGGACAATCAGACCAAACTAGATTTGAATCCTGCCTCTGAAATTTCTCAGCTGTGTGATGCTGGACAATGCTCTCAACGTCTCTGAGCCTTACTTTCCCCTTTTATGAGATGTCCGAGTCTCTTCCACCTTGTAGGTGTGTGGGCTGTGCCTCCCATTTTAGGCACACAGTCCACGACAGGGCTCCTTCCCAAAAGGCAGAGAGGAGGGTAGAATCAGAGTGAGGTTGTCTGACCTCCACGGAGGAGCTCATTTATTTCCACGCTCACACCGACTTCTGCTGATGGAATTGACGCAGCGCAGACATGCAGAGACTTCCAGTCCCATTTCTCACTCGCTTTCGACAGAACACTTTATTTTGCTCCTTGCTCGTGCTGGGTCATTCTAACAAGATGGGTGTCAGGAAAGCGTTGAGGTCTGATGTTCGTCTCCTCCTTTCGCTCACGGTCTTTTTGTTAGAGGAAAATATCTCGCCTTTTCACAATCTGGGAGTTTCACAAAATTCTGGTTTTGGGTTATGCACTCCCCGCCCCCAATGTGGCTATGCATGCTTACATTGATCATGGAAAGGCACAGTCTAGAATGGAAAGAACAGGGTTTGTTTGGGGGAGGGGTCGGTGAGGTATTTCTTGTTGTAAGGAGTCATCACGAGCTCATTAGGGTACGTGTGTAAAATTTAAATAAGCAGGAAGAACTGAAGAAGAAATCTATGATCACACTGCCCGAGAACATTTGGCAAAATCTCCCTTTGGCTTTTCTGTACACAGAGGTGTGTTCCGTTCTTACTCGGTAGTCACCCTGCTTTTGTTCACATGACCTCGTGCCAGACTTGCTTTCCATTTTGCTTTCCTGTTTTCTTGTCTGAGAAATGTTTTGTTGAAGTGTAACGTGTGTGCAGAAGGGCATGCTGATTATCGCCCCTGTGACTGAATACTAGCCGTGCGGGCCCTGTGGCTCTTCAGAGATTGGTTATATGGTCAGTTCCCCCCCTGCGGTCTGCGGGGCAGGGCCTCCGAGCGTCTCCCCTCAGAGCCTGGACGGCAGAGCCACACTGCCTGGATTCCGATCCCCTCTCCATCCCTTTCAAGATGCGTGACCCTGGGGAAGTTATTCAACTGCTCTCTGACTCAGTTTCCCCATTTCTACAATAAGGACACTGGCCCTCACCTGGGTGGCTTAGTCAGCTGAGCGTCGGACTCTTGATTTCAGCTCAGGTCATGATCTCAGGGTCCTGGGATAGAGCCCCGCATGGGGCTCCACACAGCAGAGAATCTGCTTGAGGTTCTCTCCCTCTCCCTCTGCCCCTCCCCTGACTTGTGCGTTCTCTCTCTCTCTCTCAAATAAATAAATAAATCTTTAAAAAAATTTAAAAAGGGTACTGCTCTTGCCCATAGGGATGGGGTGAGGATTAAACAAGTGAATACAGGAGGGCAGTGCCTGGCAAATGATGTGGTCTCACAGAGCGTTGACTACGCCATTGGCCAGTGAATAAGGCTGTGATGAACATCCCTGCAGAGAGCAGGATTTCACAGCACTCTCACAGTCTTCTGATAGGTGAGGAAGCCAAGTCCCAAAGAACTGGCTTTCAAGGATCACACAGCCGATACGGTCAGAACCTGAGGGAGTGGGGACAGCTAATGTCGAGGGACCTCACTGCTCCCCCAGACCCCGACGTGCCTTACCTGGGATCTCATGGTTGCTCATTCACATCACTCCTCAAAGTCGGGTTGTCATCTGCATTTGAGAGAGGCGTAGAGAGAGCAATGATGCTTCCAACCCTGTCTCCCTGACTCCACGCGCCCTCTTTCCAGTCCCCTCTCCCTGGCCCCGGATCTTCTTCATTACAAGCTCACAGTATTGGATAGAGTATTTCTTGGAAGTGCTAATCCCAGGAAGGGGGGCAAATGACTTCACCCTCCTGGGAGAGGCAGAGAGGACCTTTGTAAACTCAGGGAGTCGGCCTGCTGCCGCCTGCAAGTGTGGAGCACAGTGGACCAAGGTCACTTGGCACACGCATTCTAGAGGAGCAGGGCCTCCGTGTGGGCCTACTGCGGGGAGTGGCGGCCACATAGCTCTCATGGAGGCATCATTCATTCATGCCTGCATTCATTCCACACCCGTATCCTGCTTGTACTAGGAGGTCACCAGCGAAGTTGTCGTGTTCTAGAGAGAAAGATCCAGAAACAGACACATACCACATGCAACAGGGGGATGAACTCTCCTGGGAGGGCTTCCTGGAAGAGGGCCCAGAAAGGCGAGCACTGAAGGTCCAGCAGGTGTTAGCCAGGTGAAGGAAAGGGCAGGGCACTGGGGAGACTGTCCACTGGTCCCGGGCACATGGCCCCAGTCATCTGCACCCCTCCCAGTGTATCCTTTAAAGGAACTGGAGATGTGGAATAGTCCGTTGGGAGTAGTTCTTAATATGGTAGGCTTCACCCTCATCTTCGGAGTACCTCGGGATTAACCAGCATGAGACTGGGAGTCTGAGATGGAACAATGTGTTGGGGGAGAAAGAGCTGAGGCTGTAGGGCCGGCAGTTCTGAATTCAAATCCTAACCACCCATCTACTAGCTGAGTAGCCTGGGGAAAAGTGCCCAGCATCCCTGAATTTATTTGTCATCTTTAAAATGGACATAACCAGGCCTACCTGTGGTAAGCAGAAGCCTGGATCCCCCAGAGTGTCCCCGTCCTGATTCTTGGAAGCACGAGTATGTCACCTTACACAACAAAAGAGGCTTTGCAAGTGTGATGATGTTAGGGAGACAGGGTGGTTATCCTGGATTAGCCAGGTGGCCCAGTGTCATCGCTAGGGTCCTACATAGTGAAAGAGAGAAGCAGGGGTCAAGTCAGAGAAGGCGATGAGGGGCAGAAGCAGAGGCTGGAGTGGCAGTTGCTGGTTTTGGTGGAGGAAGGGGCCATGAGCCAAGGAGAACAGGTGGCCTTGGGAAGCTAGAAAGGCAAGGAACAGATTCTCATCTAGGACCCCAGAAAGAACACAGCCCTGCCAACAGCTGTGATTTTTGCCCCTGAGACCTGTTTTAGACTTCTGACCTCAGAGCTGTAGGAGACTGTGTTTCTTTCAACCACTATGTGGTCACACAGCCCCAGGAGACGAATCCACTGCCTTCCAGAGTGGAAGCAAACCTCTAAGTGCAGGAAGGGCCACTGCAGCATTGCTGAGAGTCAATACCCAGTAAATCCCATGGCCTTTCCAAACTTTATTCCCTTGCTTCCAAAGATATGGACAGTGTTTCATCCAACGTGTGAGACAGCCACCTATCAAAAAGGACTTCCCAATTTGTTTTCTTCTTCCTGAGATTTTGACAGTCTGTTAAAATGGGATCTAATATTCTTGAGAAAGACATTTTTTTTCATTTGATGAGCAATTAATTTTGGCTCCTGGCATTGCTCGTCGGCTTGGGCAGCTGTAAATAATTGCATCTTGCAGAAACAGCTGGTTTTCTGAAATGACTTTCTGGACATGGCATTAACTCTCCGAATGAACTTTCACCGAGTGTCACACGGGCCCCCAGAGCCTGAGCAGCGGCTGCCCCGTGGGGAGCAGTGGCCTGTAGAACACGAGCCTCATTCCTTCAAGAAGTGGAGACTGCTTTTTCAAATCAGGGGAAACGGAGTGCACATGAGTCCTTCTTGCCCCTTATTCTTCATAGTAAGTTTCAGTAGTTGTCAGGAATGCACTACGCCATAACACTGAAGTTAAAAAAAAAAAAAATTCTACTGGTTTCCCATACCCCCTCTGCCTCCCAACAAACCCAGATTTCAGAATCAAAACCTTTAGAGTTCACAGCTGCATCTTGAGACCCTGGATCTGGCCCTTGTTGGATGAGAAAATGGGTCTAGGCAACAAAGCAGGATGGTGGGGTATTTGGGCTCTATGGACTCGTGGCCCTCAGCTCACTAGCTGGGTGACCTCAGGCAGGTTACTTAACCTCTCTGAGCCCCTGTTTTCCCTAAGAGAAAGTGGGGATAATACAAATCTATACCTCAACAAGTCTTGAGAATTATACAGTAATTCGCAGCACTTGGCATAAAGCAGGTATCCAGTAAATGTTAATTATTATTATTATGGGTTGAATTGTCATCCTTACAAAATTTATATGTTGAAACTCTAACTCCCAATACCTCAGAATGTAGTCATTACAGATGTAATTTGCTAAAAGATCTTTCTGGAATGGGGAGACCACTAATCCAATATGATCGTCGTCCTCATTAAAAGGGGGGGTATTTGGACAGACACACACACACACAGAGAACGCCATGTGAATTTTGAAGGCATGCTGCAAAGCCAAGGAACTACCAGAAGCCAGGAGAAAAGCCTAGAACAGATTCTTCCCTGTACCTTCAGAGGGAGCATGGCCCTGTTGGCACCTTGATCCTGGACTCCCAGCCTCCAGAACTATGAAAGAAGAAATGTCTGTTATTTAAGCTATACAGTTCGTGGTCCTTTTTATGGCAGTACTAGCAAACAAATACAACTTTTGTTGGTTATTAATGTTCCAGAAGAGAACCAAACATATGCTATGGAAAAAGCTGAAAATGCCCTGCCACCTTCCAAAACAATTAGAAGATGAAATCGGGGCCAGAGTGTTGATTCCTTCAGCACTCAGCAAGTGCTGGTTGGGTCCCTGCTCTGTGTCTGGCGCAAGTCTAACTGTGTGGGGTGCGTAAGTGGACAAAAGAGACGAAGGCCTCACCGTGGAGAAGGGAGCTCCTAGTGGGGGACCAATAATGGACAGCAACCTGAGTAAGTCAAGCGTATGGTGGTCTAGACAGGGAAGGATGTGGTGAGGACCATTGGTGCCAATTGGAAGGGACTGAGAGGTGGGCAGTTGCTGTATTAAATTGTGATCGGGCTCAAGGGATGAGGGAGCTGTCACCCACATATCCGGGTTGGAGGACGGATTAACTCAGAGGTGGGTAGGTCTGTAGGGTGGGCAGGCTACCCATCAGGAGTGGTAACCTTCAGTGGAGAGACACAGCCAGCCAAAACGTGCCTGGAGAAAGGGAGCCAGGAACCAATACCCTCGTCCCATTCCCTTCCTTCCCTCCTTCTCATTTCTTACTAGTGCCCTGTCTGCTGACACCAGCTGGACACGGAGGACAAGGGGGCCCGTTGATCTGTGCCTGTGGGTCTTCCTCCAGGACACAGAGCCAGGCACAGTGGGGATCTGGAGAGGGACCCGAGCAGGAGCTGGTCTATAAGATTGAGGGAGGCTAGCAGGCTGGAGGGGAGCCACCCGGGGGGTAGAAGGCAGTGCCATGTACATCTTAGAAAGAACCCCCGGCCTCTGTAGACAGATGTGGGCAGGGCTGGTGAGGACGGAACAGGGAGGCTTAAAAAGAGGCTCACTTTCCCAGTGAATCATCAGACAGAGGATTGTTATCAACCTGGCATCCAAACAATTGAGTTCAGCTCATTCTCCTTCACAAATGACATTCTCTCTTGATAAATCAAAATTCTATGGCATTTCTATGGGCCACAGAGTGGCAGGAGGAAACAAGCCTCCACCAAAATGTTAGAGTCAGTCCTGTTTATCTAACAGAACTTACAGGCACTTGGCAGAGGGGAGGGGCCACATGAAGCAAAAGAGGAACCAGATTTCTCCTTTGGCCCCCAACCTCCCTGGGTGGGGGGCGTGGGGCAAGCAGCTGCCAGGGCTCCATCCAAGCCGGCAGCACCCACTGGATCTGAGAAATTACAGTTTCGGTTGAGTAGCTTTTCATATTTGATGCCTACATCATCATTCAAGAAGGTTCTTCTATAACCTGTTGCCTTGAGAGGAAGCATGCATGTGGACATGGGGGCTCCCCTGGTTCTGAGGGCTCTTCCTCACAGGAGGGGCAGGGAGGCCCACCCCATTCAGACAGGCAGTTTGGCCCTGGAAGCCCGTTTCCGTGCAGTCTCTGCTCCCAGCCACTCCCAGGTGACAATACCTTGTTGTCAGGTGGTTCTATTTCTGAGTTTGGCCAAGGACACCCCTGCAAGCTAGTTCCTTCCCTGCAGCCCACCCCGTGGCTCCCAGGATGCGCTTTCTTCCAATGCTTTATTCCCACCAAATGTCATCTGATTCCCTCCCCATCTCTCTGTTAGCTTCCTTGGGCTTCCCTGCATCTGGGCTGGGGGCTCCGCCCATCAAAGGAGGGGGAAGACACCACTCCTGGGGGTTCTGGCGGAGACTTGCTCCCAGTGCCAGCTGCCCCACCCACTGTCCCCCAGGCTCTCCCAGCTCCGTGCTCCTGATGGTGGAGCACTGATTTCCTCAGGCAGCTGGCCACCCCGTGCTTCTTCCTCAGCTCCTTTTCTTTAAGAGCTGACTTCTTCCCCACTTGCCCCAAATTGAGAACAGTTTAAGTTTATGATCATAAACCTCTTAAGAACCAACTACCTTTTCCTCTTTTGAGAAGGGTGGGAGGGGGGTTATATTTCCCTTAGAAGCTGCAGAAGCGATGGCTTTGGCCCAAGGACAAACTTTTCCCAGGACTTGAGAACTTGGAAAAGCCTGGTCTAGTGCCAGGCTTTCCTTCTATTCCATTTGGCCCCCACCCATGTCTGATTTTGCACTTCAGTTAAAATATCTCAAGACCAGTTAAATTTATTATACTTAAGGATCGTGGACCATCCTAGAATGATAATCATTTAAAAAGTAGCTTTTTTCATTTCTTACAGCTTTGGCCCAAACAGATCTCACAGATCTCACACATTCATCTTTTTTTTTTTTTAAGTAGGCACCACGCCCAACATCGGGCTTGAACTCACGACCCTGAGATCAAGACTCACATGCTCTACCAACTAAGCGACCCAGGCGCCCCTCACACATCCATTTTTTAAATAGAAATTTCTGAACAAAGTTGGTTTCAATGGATTATTTTCAGTTTTCTATTTAGACAGCCTGTTCCAAGTAGAAAATTATTTCTGAGACCCTGTCTTCTGAACACAGACTTTAAAAGTCCATTGACTTGCAGATACCCACAGCTTTCCAAGGTGTCTGTTTTTCAGACTGAGATTTGTGAAAGCAAAGACTAACGCTTGCATACTTAAAACAGAAGTACTAGCAATACTGGAACTTGACGTTTCTTCTTAATGCAGCCTGTCTTTGCTTTCTCTTCTCTGCCCAGAGAGCTGTGTCAGGAATAATAAAACCATTCCCGTTCCTTTCTGTTGGGTTTGGCCTGCAAACCCGGAGACGGGGAATGAAAAGATTACTCTAGACACCTTAGTAGGAGAAAGGGGAGGCCTGGGGACCAGACGCTCTAGTGGCAAAGGGCCTCGAGCCAAGCTTTGTCTCCACTTTTACTGGGGTCAGAGCAATACACCAGGCACAAGTGCAAAGCTAGGAGGAGAGTGTAACCTTCATGGTCAGGACAGTAATATAGGGGGCAGCGAGTGAGAAGGGCGAGGAGGCAAGGAGTCCGTGAAGTATGTGACCACCACAGGTGCCTGTTTCTCTTCAGACCTTAAACATTGACTCTCTAGATGAGAACCATGAGCCGCAGTAAGAACCTGGCCGTCTTCAGCCAAGAAACTTCAAAGGAGGCCCAGCGTTCCGGGGGCTCCTCCTTTACTTTTCAGTTAGTCCCACCCAGGGAGGCATATACACGTCAGGTTGTGTGTGTCCAGACACTGTGACTTCCCACATATCCCCCTTTTTTCTTATTAATAGAGCGAAGGTCTCGTTGCTTCTGTGCCAGATATATCTCCTGGGTTTCTCCAGCTCGGGAAAGCACCTTTATTCTGATTTTACAGACTATGAAAAGAAACACCAAAGAAGTGAGCAATACAATAGATGGGGTAAGTCCCCATTTGGTGGAAGAAAACCAATTTCTGGGGCTCAACCATTGTAAATTATCCGAAAGGACACTCTGGGTATCTTGGTCATATTCATGCTTATTAATAGCGGTAAGGGAGGCTTGACTCTGCTCCTTGAGATTATGAATATCCAGGCTTAAATTATCATGAAGAAAACCTTGAAGCTGTTTTTTAATTTTTTTCCCAGTTATGTAATGAATTGTTCCAAAGCAGGGGGGTTACACAAATGGCCTTATGGGCCCAACCACGGTTAAGGCTTTGGTGGAAGGTAAGAGCTTCCTGTTTTCTCCCAAAACTCTATTCCGGCCTCCATAAGTTGGAGTTTCCCCAGTAGTTTTTGGTCAAAAGTTTGCTGCAGTTGGAATTCTCGGGTTATGTTATAGGCTATTTGATTGACATATTGAGCCGTTTGAGTAGCACGAGTAAGGGCAGCAGGGCAACACTAGTAGCTGCTAAAATGGAGGCAGCGACTATGATGCCGGCTATAAGCAATCCTACAAACCTACGTGGCCTTCTTAATTCACTCGGGGCCTGATTGAGAATACTGAGGGATTTGGACTCCTCCCAAGATCGAGTGAGGCTGACACGGATAAAAGCGAAAGGCTGCCTTTTTAAAACAAAGACTTGGGTGGCCTTGTGGTGAGTAATATTGTAATTATTTAAGCAACCTGTGTAATATGCCCTCTGGCCACCAGAGGGTTTGAGAGTATGTAGCCCTTCTTTCTTAAATAGAGATGTATTCGATCCGAACAGAAAGACATATGGGTGAGGAATACACAACCGAATGAAATCGGTAAAATTTTTATAAAGGGTTATGGAGTGACTGCCAGGATTATTGCTAGATCTCTCATGCCATACGGAAAGAGGAAAGAATAAATGTCCTAGTCTCCAGAGAGATGATCGACTGGGAAGAGGTTCTATTTGGGGAAGGGGAGAACTGAGGCCCCCCTCACGCCAGATTGTGGGAGAGGTGGCCTACCAATCCAACTCCCATTACCGGCAGGGTGGACTTTAATTTCCATGTTTTTGGCTGTGAAACGTCCTTTAGGACTCCAATCTAAGATGATATGATTATCTAATTTAAGAAGGTGAGGATTGAAGGCCCTACATGTTACCCAGGAAACCCTCTCTGAAGAGGGAGTCTATTGAGTGCTTTTCTCATAGGAGGGGAGAGAAGAGTGGCTCTTACAAGTGGTCTGATGGCCACGTTGGATGCTTCCAACAGAAATAAAAGTTAGATGGGCTCTCTTATTAAGATCTCTTGGCACGAAATATAACCAGATTTGAGGAGTAGCCGTCATGCAAAGAGGGTCAGACAAGGCAACACAAATTGGAAGGACGGAGGCACATAACTCCGTGTTATTAGGTGCCGGGGCCCAGAAGGAGCCATTGAGTTGGGGTTGTGTAAAAGGAAAAGAAGTCCTTCCTATCCAGTTAGAGTTATTATTAAACACAGGAAAGGGCACGTCAGCCCATGTTAAGGGCTTCCAGAGGGGAGGGTTAAGCATGTCTGCCCAATAATCAGTAGCCGTAGCTTCTGGAATGACAGTAAAATGTACCCACCGTGACAGAGGTTGTACTTATCACTGACAGCATAACCAGGAACATGTTTTCAGGTGTGGGGGCTTGTCCTGTCGCCTGTAGGATTTCTTCAGCCTTTTGAGTCGTTTTCTTCAGGCTTCCTCAGGTTATTTCGGTGGTATGTTGTGTCTTCGGCAATGAGCGATTCTGGGGTGGAGGCTCGCCCTGCTTCAGTTGGCTTATCGGTGGAATCGGGTTTGATGCATGCCGGGCCGTGAGATGGCTTGATGTTCCATGCCAGGAGCCAAAGCAGTCCTTGCTGTGAGGAGACACAAGCAGAGCCTCTGCCCCCAGTGATGAGTTCATGCGGACTTTGCCACAGATTAGAGCTTGGTCCCTCCAAAGGACCAAGGGGCGCAGTACTGGGGATTTTTTTTGTAAAGTGGCTTAGGGCAGGGGTTAGAAATTGATCATTCAAGTCGAAAAGATTTAAAGTTAGAAGTGCTTTGTGTAGTCATGCAGTGGGGTCTGGATTGCTCAGGCCCTTATTTCCCCCTTTTTTGTTTATTTAACATGTTTTTAAGAGCGGAGTGTGCTTGGTCGATGATGGCTTGTCCTTGTGGATTATAGGGGATGCCAGTGTGATGTGTGATTCCCCAAAGAGTGCAGAGCTCTTTAAAGGCTGTGCTAGTGGAAGCTGGCCCATTATCTGTCTTGATGGTTTTAGGGATGCCCATAGAACAAAAAGCCACGAGAAGGTGTTTGGTTACCTGTTTTGTGGATTTGCCTGTGTGTGCCGAGGCGAACATGTAGCTGGAAAATGTATCCATTGAGACATGTACATAACGATGTTTTCCAAAGGAAGGGACATGTGTAATGTCAGTTTGCCAGAGATCGTTGGCTGTGAAACCTCGAGCGTTGGGACCCTGTGGGCCTGTGGGGAGGTAGCACCCATGGCTTGGCAATCAGGACGTTGGAGTATAATAGACTTAGCTTGTTGTTGTGTTAGATGAAATTGTTTGTGTAGAGAACACCAATTTTGGTGGAAAAAAATCATGTGACAAGCGAGCTTGTTGTAGGAGAGACGTCATCACTAGGTCATCTGCTCATGAGTTCCCGGGAGTGAGTGGCCTGGGTAAGCCGCTAGGAGATCTAATGTGAGAAATAAAAAGAGGATGAGAGCACATAAATAAAAAGAGGATGAGAGGAGTTGTTGGAGTCGAGAGAAAAGTAAAAGGACTTTTGGCTCTCTGGTGGGTCTGATAGGCACTGTTTCCAGCTGCTTGAGAACAAACATGGAACAAGCTAAATCACTAACAAAGTTGATGGACTCATCAGGAAGTTTCCAGAGCAAGGATTAAAGCTCCGATTTCAGCACGTTGCCTCGATGAAAATTCCGAGTGAGTAACTGAAATATTTGAGGGCCAGAATATGCCGGCCTTTCCTGACACTTCCGTAAAAATAGTCTTAGCTTGGGGAAGAGGTTTGTGGGCGACCCTTTTGGAGAAAACAAGCTGTGTGGTCCCAAACCAACGCTAAATTTTGTCAGGGGGTAGGGAATGGGTGATTTCTCCTAAGAAATCTGCCGTTGCAATTTGTAACAAAAGCATTTGAAACAATGTGGTTTTAAACTGAGCCTTAGATAGTGGAATGTGAATGATCTGGGGGTCATAACCTGTAAGTTGAGTACAGTGTTTACGACCTTTAAAGATGAGGTCTGCAATCATCTCTACATATGGAGGTAACGTCTTAGAGGGAGAGTTAGAAGGAAAGGGCCACGTCTGTATCTTTGGGGTAAATACCCAGTAGTGCAATGGCTGGGTCATAGCTCAAGTTTTAACTTTTTAAGGGACCTCCACACTGTTTTCCAGAGTGTCTGTACCAACTTGCATTTACCCCAAAGATACAGACATAGTGAAGAGAAGGGCCATATGCACCCCAATGTTCATAGCAGCATTGTCCACAATAGCTAAATCGTGGAAGGAGCCGAGATGCCCTTCAACAGATGACTGGATTAAGAAGTTGTGGTCCATATATACAATGGAATATTACTCAGCCATCAAAAAGAACGAGTTCTCAACATTTGCTACAACATGGACGGCACTGGAGGAGATAATGCTTAGTGAAATAAGTCAAGCAGAGAAAGACAATTATCATATGTTTCTCTCATCTATGGAACATAAGAACTAGGAAGATCGGTAGGGGAAGAAAGGCATAAAGAAAGGGGGGGTAATCAGAAGGGGGAATGAAGCATGAGAGACTATGGACTCTGAGAAACAAACTGCGGGCTTCAGAGGGGAGGGGGTAGGGAATGGGATAGGCTGGTGATGGGTAGTAAGGAGGGCACGTATTGCATGGTGCACTGGGTATTATACGCAACTAATGAATCATTGAACTTTACATCAGAAACCAGGGATGTACTGTATGGTGACTAACATAATATAATAAAAAAACATTATTATAAAAAAATAGACCTCTGAAAAGGCCCTTGATTAGTAAATTTGTTTACGTTTATTTGCTGGTTACAGAAATGAATTCAAACTGGATTATAGCTAATAAAAGCCTTTAGTTTCACTAAAAAAAAAAGAAGAAGAAGAAGGAAAGAGCCATTCCAGATACTGTAAAGCAGGATTTAATTGCCCAAGCAGCGCAGAAGGAAATTAGGAGTGGGGGAAATAAAAAGTCCGGGAGGTGATGCAGGGTCTACACGGTAAAGATAACAGTCTGAGAGCATTTGTTCAACTAGTTGTAATTCCTCAGAGGCTTGTGGGTTAAGATAACCAGGAGGAGTCTGAGGCTGATTCTCCTTGAAGGATTTCAGAGGTGAGAAAGAGCAGCTGTTGGAATTCCCAGTAACAGTCTAATCCAATTAAGATCTCCTAAGAGCTTTTGGGGTCATTAAGGGTTTTAAAAGGGTTTTTTCAAAGAACTAATTCTTGAGGTCTAATTTGTCGTTGGTAAGCATGTAGCCTAAATGAAGCCATGGGGATAGGCACTGTACTTTATCAGGGGCAATATACATCCCAAGGGGGGTTACTTCTGACTGTAAAGGCTGAAAAATTTGAAAAGTAGTATCCTGGGATGGGTGAGCAATTAAAATGTCATCCATGTAATGGACTAGCTTAGTGGAGGGCCGTCTTTTTCTAGGGGGTGTACGACTTGATGAGCATGATATTGGCATACAGTGGGACTATTAAGCATGCCTTGGGGGAGAAATTTCCATTGAAACCGAGCATTAGGCTGCTCATTGTTTAAGAAAGGAAGGGTAAAAACATATTTTTCTCTATCTTGTGCAGCCAGGGGATGGTAAAGAAACAATGACATGCCAATATTGTGGAATCAGGGCTGGAGAGGGGAGCCCAGGTTGTAGGGCCCCCTTCGGTTGTATGATGGCATTAATGGCTCAGAGATCGTGTAATAGCCTCCATTTCCCTGGTCTTTTTGGAATGACAAAAATGGGAGTATTCCAGGGGCCGTGGGACGGTTCAGTATGACCTGCTTTTTGCTGTTCTCAAAGTAGATGATGGGCTTGTAAAAGTTTTTCTCCTTTAAGGGGCCTCTGCTCAAGCCAGACCGGGGAAGAAGTCTTCCAGGTCAGAGGCAGGGGAGGCACACAAGCAGTGATCCCAATCAAAAATGGGAAGTGTCAGCCTAAAGTCCCATTGAGCAAGTAGGTCCTGTCCCCAAAGATCAATAGGAATATTAAAATGAGAGGCTGTGAATACCCCATTTTTCCAGCTGGCCCTCGACAGGTTAATATGGAAGCACTCTGCAACAGTTGTGAGCAAGTTCCGATTCCAGTGACTGAATCAAGGGCTGTTCTTTGAGGCCAAAGGTGGGGGGGGCATTCCTGTTGACTAATAATAGTATTAATAACCCATATCTATTAGTCCTGTGAAAACCTTGTCTTGAATTTTAATAGTGAATAGTAGTCTTTGGCTAGTTATAGTTTGGGCCCAATAAGTCCCTTTGGGTCCTGTTCTCCCGAAGCCTCGGGTTCCCTGTGGGTTCTGAGATGCCCTGGGGACCCAGTAGGGGAGGAGCAATAGTTGAGCTATCCTAGTCTGAGGGGGAAAAATATGCAGGCCTTTACAGGTCATAAGTACTTGAATTTCCCCTGATAATCACAGTCAATAACTTCTGAAATTACTGTAATACCTCTTAAACTTAGGCTTGATTTTCCTAATAATAATCCCATTGTCGGGGCACCTGGGTGGCACAGTGGTTAAGCGTCTGCCTTCGGCTCAGGGCGTGATCCTGGTGTTATGGAATCGAGCCCCACATCAGGCTCCGCTAGGAGCCTGCTTCTTCCTCTCCCACTCCCCCTGCTTGTGTTCCCTCTCTCGCTGGCTGTCTCTATCTCTGTCGAATAAATAAATAAAATCTTAAAAAAGAAAAAAAGGAATAATCCCATTGTCCCCTGGGGCAAGGGTCCCCACACCCCCATGGGGACCTTTTTTGGATTACCCCCTTCCTTAAGAATTAGTTCTGATTGGGTGAGAAGGTCCAACCCAGCGCTTCCCACTTCCTGGGGTGTCTCTGTCCGAAGATTATTGGAAGATTATTGGCCCCGTTGTTTGAGGGGCCTGGGCAGGGGCCCCTCGGAAGTTTCCCTATTTCCCTAGGAAAGGAGATTCCCATCACAATCAAATTTTGATTTACATTGCTTAGCCCAATGAAAGCCCTTTTTACAATGGGGCATACATCCTTAGGAGGATTAAAAGAGAGTTCTCCTTTAGAGATAGGAGCATTGAAGCACAATCCTTTTTAAAGTGATTGGGCTTGCCACATTGAAAACAGGTTTTGGAATTTTCCTTTCTTTTTTTTGTTGGGATTTTGGGGTCTGAGAGCCGCTGCGAAAACCCTGGCTTTGTGGGTTTCTGTTCCTCTTTATTGGCAGGCCTTGATAAAGTCTCCAACAGTGGCTTTAGCTCCTACCCCTTTCATAGCATCCTGGCAGTCTGTGTTGGCGTTCTCAAAGGCCAGCTGAAGCAGTAAGATACCAGCAGCCTCATTATGATTGACCTGTCTCTTTACTGCCTGTTGCAGTTTGTCAATGAACTCTATAAAGGGCTCTTGGGTTCCCTGCTTGATACTAGCAGATGAACCCTGTGTCGCATTATTTTCAGGGATGTGTTTCCAGGCTCTCTTTGCGCAGAGAGAAATGTGGTCATACATTCGTGGATCAAAATTGAGCTGCTGGTCCATGGTGGATTATCGTCCTCGGCCTTGTAACATACGCGCTGTTACAGGGATTCCAGCCATCTGATTTTGGGTGGCCCGTTGCTCACACAAATCATCAAATTCTGATCGCCAAAGAAGATATTGAGAAGAAGTCATTACAGAGAGTTTGCCAGTCCCATGCTGACATGGCATAATGGTCTGCGAGAGAGGCATAAGGCCTTTTGAAAATGGGCTCCTGGCACCATTATCTCATCTCGTATGCTTTTTCTAATTTCTTTAAAGGCATTGAGGGCAGGTGCTTCATAAATGCGTTGTTGTGGTTGTGCTGCTGTGATGGGGAAAGCTGAGCACTCTCCTGTGAGCATAGCCTCTGAAAGGCAATTTTTTAGTAACAGTTGCCCCCAGGGCAGGGGCCCAGGCAGCCTAGGAGGTACTTCCCCAGTGGGGGGTGGCAGGGGGAATTCTTCCCTTTCAGCTAACTGTCCTGCTGGGATGGGGAGTTAACAGGGGGAACTGAGGGAGCCGGAGCATAGGGGCAGGGAGTTCTCTTCTGTTTCTTTTGGAACACTTGGTGTATCTTCAACAGGTAATGGAGTCAAAGCAGACCTCACTAGCCCCCACAATGTAAGGGAGGCAAGAGGTATCCTTGTTCCTCGCTCATGGCTCTGTTTTAAATTTTTTCCAACTGTTTCCCATACTTCTAAATCTAAAGTTCCTCCATCAGGGAACCAGGGGTTATGTTCAGTAATAGTCTTTAACAAACCCCGAAGTTGGGCCTCTGATACAGAGGCCCCACTCCCTTAAAGGAGCTGCTTAAGAACCTTAATGAATTGCTTTTGCTCAGCAGAGAAATGCTGACCCATGATAGAGAGAGGAACTCTGCAAGCCCAAGCAGGCTTCAGACGACTTAGTGCATGCAGTCCTTTCCTCTTCCTTTCCAAGGGCTCCACCACCATCCGTCACAAGTTTCTCACATGGGACACCACTTTTCGGGTTTGGCCTGCAAACCCGGAGACGGAGAATGAAAAGATTACTCTAGACACCTTAGTAGGAGAAAGGGGAGGCCTGGGGACCAGACGCTCTAGTGGCAAAGGGCCTCGAGCCAAGCTTTGTCTCCACTTTTACTGGGGTCAGAGCAATACACCAGGCACAAGTGCAAAGCTAGGAGGAGAGTGTAACCTTCATGGTCAGGACAGTAATATATGGGGCAGCAAGTGAGAAGGGCGAGGAGGCAAGGAGTCCGTGAAGTATGTGACCACCACAGGTGCCTGTTTCTCTTCAGAACTTAAACATTGACTCCCTAGATGAGAACCATGAGCCGCAGTAAGAACCTGGCCATCTTCGGCCAAGAAACTTCAAAGGACGCCCAGCGTTCCGGGGGCTCCTCCTTTACTTTTCAGTTAGTCCCATCCAGGGAGGCATATACACGTCAGGTTGTGTGTGTCCAGACACTGTGACTTCCCACACCTTCTCCCATCCTTCCAGAACTAAAGCCTTGGCAATAATCCAGTTTCTGCCTGGAGACTCTAGAATGGCTGGTGTGGCGAGGGCTCCTAAGGGACCCCACAACCCCCAAATTGTCAGGATCAAGGGCATCCATTTGGGATAGTTGGGTGTTGGCCCCAATCTAGGAGGCATCCTGCCCCGTGTGTGTGTGTGTGTGTGTGTGTGTGTGTGTGTGTGTGTGAGGGAGGAAGGGGGAGAGACAGACAGAGAGAGACGGTAGGTTTAAAGAAATGGCTGTGGTAGCTGTCACCCTGTACCCCTGCAGTCCCGGGTCTTCATGTGTCCCACTAGGGCTAAGTGCCAGCCCATGACAAGCACCCAGTACGCAGCCGTGTGAGTCAGGCCACTTGTGGAAAGGTGCATCTGAAACCTGGACAGGGCACTCTGCCCGTGCCGGGACCGACACCCCCTGCCTGGGAGCAGCCAGGTGGCGTGTTCTGAGGGCGGCCGAGGCCCCACCAACCGCCCTTCCCCCTTCTGGAGCCCCGCAGCCAGCCACGCAGCCCCATGTTCACGAGGAGCGCATCAAGCCAGGCAGAGGCTGACTTCGTGGGAAGATGGAACTGAAAAGGCCTACCTGGAATGGGACCGGAAGAAGAGGGCATCCGCTAGATCTTGTTGAGGGTGAACCATTAGAGGGCTCTGCAGCCCCTGAGATGTCAGGAATTCTGCCAAGCACGGAGTAGTTATTTCATGCACTTTATACTCAGAGGTACACAAAGAATACAGTAGAGACAGAGATTGGCCTATAAAATTCATATAGTCATGTCTATAAAATACTGTAAATGCACATTAAGTCAGCTTTGAGTCACACTTGAAATAAATGACATTTTAGACCCTCTCTTCCTTCCCTCCATCCCTTCTTTCTTCACGTGTTTAATCATTGAACAGCAACGTGCCAGCTCTGCTCTGCGTCGGACATGGGCTCCCCTGCTCCTTTGGGGGAGCTGCATAGCAACGTGGCACAGACGGGGCCGAAGCCACACGGGTGTGTCTCACCGCTCTGGAGGCCAGACGTCTGAGATCCAGGCGTCGCAGGGCAGATTCCTCCTGAGGCTGTGAGAGTGAACCCTTCCGGCCTCTCCCCGGGCCTCTGGCGCTCTGCTGGCGCTCCGTGGTGCTCCAGGGCTTGGAGAGCCCCAGCCTGAGCCCTGCCTTCATCCTCACAGGGCGCTCTCCCGTGCGCGTCTGTGGCCAAATTTCCCTTTTGTAAGGACTCCAGTCACCTGGGATTAGGGCCCGCCTAATGTCCTCACTGAATTTGATTACCTCTGTAAAGACCCTGTTTCCAAATAAAGTCACATTCTGTGGTAGCCGTGGTTAGGACATCAACATATCTTTTTTTGCGGGGGGCGGAGAGGGGGGACACAATTCAACCCATAAGATTCGCCAAGGGCAAGGACTCCTGTCTCCTTCTTCTCAGTGCCCCTGTGCCAGGGGACAAAAGACCTTCTCTGTGTTATTCCAGCAGCGGTCCCCGCACTGTGGGGCGGGCAGGAGGTGCTGGGTATGTGGCTGCAGAACTGCTGAATAGCCTGTGGCTCAGGAGTCCCCAGAAAGGATTTCTTGGAGGCGGACAGCCCATCCCCAGCTGATGTCAGTAACCTTCAGAGACCACTGTTCACCCTGAGCTAATGTTTTCACTAATGACTTTAATGCTGAGTGGAAATACCATGTTGACCCTAATTCCTTTCGACAGGCTGCACTTTAAAACAATTTAGAAGAGGCAGAGACAAAGAAAGGAGCCCTGCGGACTGATCGGGTCCCCACTAGGAGGGACAGAGTTGTTTTTATCTCTTTCTTTCTCACAGCTCTTTCTTTGCTGTCTTCCTAGATATCTTTAGAGACTGTTTCCAAATCCGGGACAGTGTTTCCAGCTCCACCTTGGCTCAGGTTACTGGTTCATCGGGAGACTTTAGGGAAACGAAATAGCCAGATCCCCACCCCCACCCCAAAGCACTTGAATATTAGCATCAGGATGTAAGACAGTGGGTCTCAACTAGTTTGTATCTGGGACACACTTGCTGACACTGAAATTATTGCTGGTGCCTTTGAAGAAACTAAAACAAACCAAAAGAAAAAACACTCAATACACTGAAGTCAGTAACGAGTCCACGTTAATCTCAGTGTAACAGTGCAGCACACGTTTATCTCAGGGCAGCAACGTAAGTGCCCGGTGTCTCGCGGTGACTATGATGCTCGCCATGGTCATTTCTCTCGTCATTTCAGAGCTCTGCCACTGGGCACTGTAACCCAAGGAGACAAGGCTGCCGCTCATTCCACATGAGCAGTCTTTGTCTTTCCGGCCAGCCCAGCTGTGGGGAACGGTGATGCCATCCTGAGACTGTAGCAAAGACATTCCACGTGGGGAAGGTCTGCATGTGCAGGTGCTGGAAATCACCGGGGATAGGGGAAGAGTAATGATTTGTGACTCAGGGCATCACATTTCCAGTGCTTTAGCTAAGTCTATGTTTTAGACTTTTTTTTTCAATTAAAAAAGGCTTATTGACGGGGCGCCTGGGTGGCACAGCGGTTAAGCGTCTGCCTTCGGCTCAGGGCGTGATCCCGGCGTTATGGGATTGAGCCCCACATCAGGCTCTTCCACTATGAGCCTGCTTCTTCCTCTCCCACTCCCCCTGCTTGTGTTCCCTCTCTCGCTGGCTGTCTCTATCTCTGTCGAATAAATAAAATCTTTTAAAAAAATTTAAAAAAAAGCTTATTGTGGAAAATTTAGAAAAGACTGAAAAATAACAAGTAAAAGAATCATCACGTATTTCCCCAGAGTTAGCCATTATAAGCAATTTTGGCATACATTTTTGCATACTTTTGCATAATTTACCAAACTCTGTCCATGAGGATATGTGAGATACAGCTCTATGCTCTGCTCTTTTCCCTTAGAATCATAATCTGAGGATTTTTCTGTTCTTTAAAATTCTTTTAAAATATGTGAATTCCTATGTCATTATCATCTGGGTATTCCAGTATTGATTGAAGCATTCAATTGTGGGTGGACTTCTGGATGATTTCTGTTTCCTCATTAGTATAAATTACACTACATTTGAAGATCTTAGTCCATGAATCTTCCATCAAGTATCTATTTTCTTAGAATAAATACCCAAATAGCAAATGACTGAATCCAAGAATATGTCTATTTTGCAGCCATCCCTGCAGTGTGAGAGAGCATGTAATCCACTTCCTTATCTCCCAGTAGCTCTATGTGACCTTTGACAAATCCCAGAATCTCTGATCCTGGGTGCCCCTGATCTTCCCCACCCCCACCCAGCCCCCGCCCAGGGGCCCAGTTCCCCTGTGCATGTTGCTGTTGCTCCAGGAGCCCCGAGCTGGACCTTCCCTTTGGTGGGACCCAACTCATGAGGGTTTGGTGGGGAGAGATGACTTAGATGCTGGCCCTTCTTTCTCTTTAGAACTTTCTCAGTAATTGCTGATCTTTGCTGCCTTCATGGGTCTCCCTGGGCTGGCTTCCCACTGAGTGACCATACCGTCTTCATCGTCCTCCTCTGCAATATGTGAACTGTCACGCCTGCCTCACAAAGATACACCTTCCCTCAGTCAGCAAACATTGGCTCAGCACCTCAACGCGTGCTCTTCTAGGTTCTGGGAAATAAAGATGAAGCTCCCAGCCTTGAAGTGAGGACATGGTCAGGGAACAGGGTGCTGTATATTGGGTGTGACAGGGGGCTGTTGCAAAGTGGTGGCTTGGTCTCTTTCTAGTCTGGAAAATTGTAATGTCTCAGAAAAGACTTTGCGGATGATCCCACCTCTGCCTCCTACCAGCCATGTGACCTTGGACAAGTTCCCAAAACCTCTGTGTCTCAGTTCCTTTACCTGTAAAAACAGACAACTAATTGGTCCTACTTTATAAAGTCGCCATGAGGATTGAGTAGTTGATGCACGAGCAGTGCTTAATGCAGCGTCGGGCACGTCACAGGCACTTGGCAAATGGTCGCCATCCACTCCCACCCATCGTCATCGGAAAGGAGCAAGGAAGACACAGTAGGATGCCTGACTGGCTCAAGGCCACACAGCCAGTTAGAGGCAGGAACTGGGACAGACCCAGGCTACCCCTTGACTGCAAGACTAATACATATTCTGGGGCAGCTGGATGGCTCAGTCAGTTAAGCATCCAACTCATGATTTTGGCTCAGGTCATGATCTCAGGGTCCTGGAATCGAGGCCCATGTCAGGCTCCATATTTAGCTGGGGGTCTGCTTGAGGGTTCTTTCCTCTGCCCCTCTTCCCTCTCATGCTCTCTCTCTCAAATGAATGAATGAATGAATGATACCTCTTCTGCCATTTGTTTGAAGCCTGTGTTGTTCATGAGTCTACTTCCAGCACTGTGAGTTCTTGGCCTCTGATCTCATGGCTGCACTGCAAAGACAGTCTCACCGTTTCCATTTGCCAGGTGAGGAACTGAGGTTCACAGAAGCCGAATCACCTGTCCTGGATGCAGAGACAGGACTCGAACCCGGGTCTGCCTGTTTCAGGTCCATGTGCCTCTGGACACCACCTGTGCTCTGCTCTGTCAGGTCTGGTGTCAGAGGAGGCCAAGTTTAGCCGCTTGGGGCTGCCTGCCCTCCTAGGCCGCAGAGGGAAAGGCTTCCTGAGGGAAGTTGTAGGTGTTTTCCAGTCATCTGGCCATCAGCCAAGCATGTTTTGTGCCTGAGCCCCTGACTTTCCATGCCAGAGCCCCCCGGTCCCCTCAACGCTCACACCAAGGTAGCCAGGCAGCACCCCGTGGCCAATCTGGCAGGTACTCAGCTGGTCTAGAGCTGTGCCCGCTCACCTTTCGGCGTGCACTTGGCTGAGTGGAACAATGCCCCACCCCAGCTCCAGGAGAGCCCACCCAGAGGGCTTCTTACGACCCGCCCTCCTGAGAGCAGGGCCTGAGGAAAGAGGGAGAGGAGGGCTTTGGGTTTCCTGCAGCCAGACTCTGTCAGGCTTTGGGGCAGGATTGTGACCATTCAGTTGGATGCTCTGGCTTTTGAACCATCACGTGAAGCTGGCAGACAGGAGAAACACCTGCTCTGGCTTTGTGGCCCTCAGCAGTGTCACTCCCTTGCCTTATCCAAACCAGATGGCTCATTTGACCAGGGCCTTCGCTCCCACTGGTCCCTCTGCCTGACAAGTTCCTGCTACTGTTGCCTCCTCCAGGAAGCCTTGCCTGATTGCCCAATGGAGAATAGTTGTGCATTTTTATTCAGATGCCCTGAATTCAAGTTTTCTCCCCTCCCCCACCCATCTTTGTCTCTGTGTCTCTCTTACTGGCTGTGTGATGGCCACTGAGTTAGTTAACCCTCTGATCTTTGGGGTTTTCTTTCTGTGCACTGGGATGAAGGAGGGAAGAAGAGGGAAGGTCTTGGCATGACCGGAAGACTTGTTATGTGTTTTGAATGCAGTCTCTATTGAATCGCCTGCCCCTTCCAGACAGCCTTGTTGGAGGGTATTTTGGACCTCCTTTCACAGATAAAGGCCCTGAGGCTCTGGGAAGGGAAGTCATTTGCCAAAGCTCACACATCTGGAAAGTGGTTGACCCAGGATATAAACCAAGTCTACCTGTCTCTGACACTTACCTACATCACTGTTTCTCAGGGTCATTGGTATGTGAAGGAGCTCAGTGAAGAGCCCTGCCTTTGCCCAACTGAGAGGTAGACACAGGGGCCAGCTGGGTAGAGGTCAGTGACAGTCCTACAGCTGTGGGAAGCTGGGCTGGGGGACATGGCTTCAGGAGCTGAGTCAGAGGAGCTTCCTGCTATCACACCCCAGAATGAAACTGACCCACCGAGGCACAGGCTGAGTGGAAAACGTCAGTACCTTCTCTGCACACTCCCACCCTTGGGCGCCTGCCCAGGAGTCTGTAGGAGTCTGCCCCTGTGGAATGGACAACACAGGGGCTCTAGGAGTGGAGCGCCCTTCCCTTCTGTGGCAGGCTGGCTCCAAAGAGTGGGTGGAGGGCTAAGGCAACCATGTCCGTTGGGTTCCTTTGGCAGATAAGCCCACCCTTCCCCAATAAGGAAGATTAGAAGGGAAGATGAGGGTATGGACACACATAGTGCTCTAGGATGGTGATTTTATTCTCCCTCCCTTTCTCATAAAGACCTTTGCCTCTCTGGCTGTGGCCATGGAGAAAGTGGCTGGGCTATTTGAAGGTCAAATCTGTCCTTTAACCATGACCCCAGTGCTGCTTCCACAGCCCCTTCTCCTGCTGCTAGAAGGGAAGTAATAACCATCTCTCTTTCACCCTGACCTAGGGCTTGGTCATCGAGCGCCTGGGACGGAGACCTCTCCTCATCGGTGGCTTTGGACTGATGGCCCTCTTCTTTGGGATCCTCACTGTCACACTGACGTTGCAGGTGAGAGGATGTGCATGTCATACCCTGAGAGAGGTCAGCATGGAGCTGCCTTCCGGCTCTGGTGCTCTGGGGCCTTGGCTAGGAAGTTCGTACTGTCTACAGACAACTCTGGCAATATGGCATTCCAAGGGCCATCTCGGCTCAGAAGCTGCTGGGTGCCCTCGAGGAGGAGGGTTTGCTAATGGGTCCTTGGACTGGGAGACAGAGACCGGATATATAGTCCTATCGCTGCCTCTAATGAGCTGTCTGATCTTGGCCAAGATATGTCCCCTCTCTGAGCCTCAGTTTACCCAACTGTGGAATAGAGGAGACCACACTAGACCACCCCTAAGATGCCTCTTTTGGCTCCTACATTTCAGCACAGGGCGGCTGGTGCTGCCACGTGAGGCACTTCCACAATTGTCACGTCATTGCCTGTGCGTTCCAGCAGGGACTCTGCTCCCATCCCTAAAATGGGACAGTTGTCCCTGTACCCAGGGGCGTTGGGAGGATTAAGTAAGAAAATGTACCTACAGTGCTTGGAAGGGCACCCAGACCTGACAAGTGCTAGGGGAATGTAGGTTTGGGAAAATACCACTGGTGAAAGTGGTATTTTTCCCTTTTATGGAGACAGGCAGCTGAGGCATAAATATAAATGAAGCTGCTCAAGGTTCTAGTAAATGGCAGAGCTGGGATGAGATTCCAGGATCTTGGGGGTTCCTTCTACTCACCCCCCCACCCCACCCCCCATCCCTGTACTGCTCGCACAGCCTGCAGTGACGGAGCACTTTCTCGGTGCCTGGAGCCTGGCTCAGCACCAAGGGAAGCAGGAGGCAAGGTCACGTGGTCAGCAAATCTGGGAGTTTTCAAGAATGAATCCCTGAGTAGAAAGTTGCACATGTTGATCACTTGCCAGATGTCTTAATGTCGCAAAAAACTCTAGAGAAAGGCAATATTGGCATGGTGGTCCTTCAGAAAGGAAGTGCCGCTGGGTGCACTGACCAGGCAGGAGACGGAAACATCGGCCCTAGGGGTGATGTGCTGGCAGTGACCCCTCCTTCCTGACTGCCAGACCAGGGCTGTCATGCATGGGGTGCCCTTGTAGGCCCCTCAGACTGACCGAGCTGGGTCCCTCACTAGTTGGGTGATGTTTCTGCAGCTGTGGCAGATGTTTGGAAGGGCTGCCTGGAGCAAGTGGACCCCGCTAGGCTTCACTTCAGAAGGTTTCAGAGCTCTTCCCTGCTTGGCTGCCCTCCTCTGCCTCTGTCCCTCCTTCCCCACTCCTCCAGCCCTGTTCCCTGGCAGGCTCCAAAGAGCCTGCTCTTTCCTCTTCCTGGGCGCCCCCCCCTCTGCTCAACTGGCTTCTCTTGCTTTCCATACTCAAGCAGCCCTGGACATCTCTTGACTACCTCTTCCTCCAGGAAGCCATCCTTACCCCATGTCTCAGTGAGGCACCTTTCTCTGTGTTCCCAGGGACCCCAGGGGCAACCCTGCAGTATCACTTATCATACAGGATTGGCTTTTCCTGTTGACTCATCTTTCTTTTCTGATACAGTCGTGGAAGAAAGGGCCATGCCTGTATCATTTCTGAGCCCAGTGCATGGCACCCAGGAGGAACTAAAAACAATCTGCCAAATGAACGAATGGATGGATGGATGGATGGATGGATGGATGGATGGATGGATGGGTGGATGGATGGATGGATGGATGGATGGATGATGATGGATAGATGATGGATGATGGGTGGATGGATGGGTGGATGATGAGTGATGAGTGGATGGGTGAATTTATGAATAGATGATGGATGGATAGATGTATGGTGGATGGATCAATGGGTAGATGGATGGATGGACAATGGATGGATGGATGGATGGATGGATGGATGGATGGATGGATGGATGAATGGATGGATGGATGGATAACTTGGTGCAGCAGTGGGCCATGCAGTTTACAAGAGCCCACAGTACTCCCCTCAGTCCTAGATCCTCCTTCAGCAAGAGCTGATGGACTTGGACATGGAAGGACTGCTCTCCCCCCTCTCTATCCGTCACCCTCCACTCTGAACACTTGCTGCTCACCCCCGTGCTGTGCTCTCCTGTGCCTCTGTGCCCTTGCTCATGTAGAATCCTCTCCTGAAACTATTTTTCCTCTTCTTTTGCTCTTGTGTGAACGCGGCTTAACCTTCAAAGCTGAACACAGGCTCCTCCCTTCCCTGAATCTCTCTAGATTGGGCTGAGGTGCCCCACCACTTCCAAACATGCTCACCATGTCCCATCACTGGTGACACCATGTTCTAATGATCAGACGACCAGTCTGCTAGGACACCTTTCCATGCCCAGCACCGAGCCACCTCGACCCCGCCAGACAAGTGACAGCCCCTCCAGACATATTTAGTGACACCAGTTAACTTATATCTGTCAGGACAGCAGGGGTAGAAATGTAGTGTTTCACACAACAAGAGGGATTAACTAAGAAATTTTTTTTAATGTGATAATGCCTATAAAACTTCTCATGTTGCCTGCTTCAGACTAAGCACTCAATCAGTGTTAGTTACTCATTTATTTACCCCGTGCTGTATGCTGAGGACACTGCTAAACTCTTGGGAGGCATCATCTCCTTTCACCTCACCTCTGTAAAACAGGCGGATGGAATGGCTTGGGGGTTATCATTATCCCCATTTTATGGACACTGAAACCGGGGCTCAGAGATGTGAAGTGCCCTGCCCCAGGTCATGCAGATGGATCGGGGAGGTGCTGGGGTGAGAACCCAGGTCTGTCTGCCCCGCTGCCTCCTCCCCTGCCCACACCCCTGCTCTCCCGCAGGACCACGCCTCCTGGATCCCGTACCTGAGTATCGTGTGCATCCTGGCCATCATCGCCTCCTTCTGCAGTGGGCCAGGTAAGGCACGCCACCTTTCTCCCCGGCACCGCCGAGCCGGGGTGTTCTCGCTGTACACGGGGGCTTGGGGCCCGGGAGGGGCAAGGCCTGACTGGGAGCGGAGGGGGAGAGAGAGTCCCCTCCCTGTTTAAATGCAGTGATGGCCTTCATCTCCATCCCACAGCTGGCAGGTAACAGGTAACAGGCTCACCCAGGGTTGGGCGGCTGAGAACACAGAGCAACAGCCCAGCTACAGTTAACGGTTGCGAGAGCTCTGAGCCCAGTACACTAGCTTGGGATGAACGGGAGGTACTCCAGTTACAGTCTGTGCCACAGAGAAGCGACCGTTAAGCGTGGAAGATGTTATGATAATAGCAATAATGATAATAGTAATGGCTGGTATTTATCGATCGCTGGGTATGTGCTCCACGTGGCCGAGTACTTGATGCGCATTAGCTCATTTAAGGCTTGTGACAGCTCTAGGGAAGTGGGGACGGGAGTGAGCTGTGGTGCAGCCACCTGACTCCCAGGGCCCTGATCACCACCCGATACTGTAGCTGCATGAGGGTGGAGTCTGGAGTGTTCTGAGCCTCGGTTTCCCCAGGCCTCACTTCCAGCCCCAGCTCTGCCATTTCCCTAGTGGGAAAGTCTTCTGGTCTCCTTGGGCCTCAGTTTCCCCATCTATAAAATGGCCCTGCTGTTCCCTGGCTCTGTGTCTGTGTCCTCAGGGGCCCCATCAGACAGGGGTCCCCCTCAGCTGGGACTGAGAAGGGGGTCGGGGCAGGTCTGACACTGCACACGTCTGTCTGGCAGGTGTGGCTGTGTTTCTTTATTTTGGCTTCTGTGTTGATGAAAACAACACTAGGCTTCGATCAGTACACGTAGGACTGAATTGCTTTGTGTTGCTGCTTCTCATGGGCCATCACATTCCGTGTCCTGTCGCATCTGTGCTGGATGGACAGCATCTTTCCCCGATTCAGGACAGCAGGCTGTTACAGTGAGATGGCAGAATGGGCTGCAGAACGAGGGAGGAAGGGTGTTAGGCATGCACACGTGTGTGCACACACACACACGCACACACACCCCCACCGTGTTGTGGTGGTGATCAGAGGGCTGAGGAAGGCAGAGGCACCCTCCAGGTGATGCAGCGAATCGACCAGAGGACCAACAAGGGCACATGGAAATGTGTTCAGTCCCACAGGGCCCCCCATCACCCCTTCTATGGACAGCATTCACGTGGGCGCCCCTGCAGGGGGGCAGCCAGAGGCCCCAGGGGAACACTGGGCAGCAGACCAGGAGGGCAGCCTCCGCTCCCCCAGGGCTTATGGGCTGGTGTGGAAATCCCGCTTGAGACGTCAGGCCCGGTGAGTCCTCTCCTGACCTCTTAATCTACAGTCAGCACCTACACGCACACACACACACAAGTACACACGTGCACACGTGCACACGCATTTACACATGCACGTCATCCACACACGCTTCGTCACACCTTCACTGGCTCATCTGTTTCCTGTATACACTCATTTATTTAATGCAGGGATTGGCCAACTCTTTCTGTAAAGGTCCAGATAGTAAATATTTTCACAGGCCACACAGTCTCTATCACAACTACTCACCTCTGCAGCGGGAGTGCAAGCACAGCCATAGACGATGTGCATTCCTGCCACAGATCCCTCCATCACTTGAGTGCTTCAAACAGTGGGGAACTCACTACCTCACAAAACTGACAGTTCTATTATCCGGGGTCAGCAAACTATGGCATGTGGGCCAAATCTGGCCCATAGCTTGTTTCATATGACCCATGAGCAAAGAATTATTTTTCTTGTAAATTTTAAAAGAGAAAGTTTGGGGCACCTGGGTGACAGTCAGTTAAGCTTCGACTCTTGGTTTCGGCTCATGTCGTGATCTCAGGGTTGTGAGTTCGAGCCCTGCATTGGACTCCACACTCAGCAGGGCATCTGCTTGAGATTCTTTCTCTCCCTCCCTTTGCCCCTCCCCCCACCACTCGCTCACTCTCTCTCTCTCTCAAATAAATAAATCTTTTAAAGAAAAGAAAAAGTTTAACATTTTACATTTTAGAGGGAAAAAGAGAAGAATGTGTGGCAGAGACTACATGTGGTGGCCTAAAAAGGCTAACGTAGTTCCTGTTTGACCTTCTGCAGACAGTCTGCCAACCCCTGCTAGAGCCCCTCAATTCTGACATTTGGAAGGTAGCCTGCAGGTAGGGAAGGAGGGATTTCCACACGAGGGGAGCAGCCAGCAAAAACACCAGAGTGAAAAAGAAGTTTATGTCAAGGAACCCCGGTTCTGCCTTTTCTAACACGCCCGTGTGGTTCCAGCGTGTACCCAGATTTCAGGACCCTGGACTAGAGCAGTGGTTTTGAACGCGGCTGCATGTGTTACAGTCACCTGGCCGGCTTGAAGAACCACAGCGAACACTGAATGTCAGGCCTCACCCTACACCCCCTGAGCCAGGCTCTGGTTTCTGGGTGGAGCCCGGAACCACTGTCCAGAGCTCGGGGCAAGACAGCCATTGCTGAGGACATGTTGAGATGGGCTGGAAGCAGACCGAGAGAGCCCAGGGAGTTGAGTTACACTAAGGATTTATGATTTTATCCTGAGCTCCAGAGAGGTCTGTTGGGGGTTTGAGGCATAAATGTCATGGGGCAGATTTGCAGTGGAAGAGGGCATCTGGGAGGCAGACGGGAGGAGAGGGAACAAATCAGAGGAGGAGGCACCAACCAGGCGCCCGACGGGTAATGCAGTCTGCAGCAAACCACCGGAACGAGGGCGGTGACCCTAGGCACTGCCTCCCTGACAAGGAGCCCAACGTGTCCCTGGGACAAGAGCAGATCACGGAGGGGAAGCTCTCCACTTCACGGTGTGATTGTAGTGCTTTCTGGGTTATCTTCTTCCGGAACAGCTGTTTTCCCGGGAGGAACCATGAATGTTCATGTTGTATCTCAGTGGACATCTTCTTCTTCCATCTGCTTCCAAGTAGGCTAAATTGGACTCAGCCATAAACCTGAAGTGCTTTCCCAACCAAAACCATTAAGCTTTGCCTAGTGTTTTGTCCCAAGCCCCCGCTCTTCCTGCAGTGGTGTTCGTTTTACTCCCGTTATGGGCAAACATGGTTTTCTTCTGATCACAGAGCCTGCTGAGTTTCTGGCGGTTTAGATTCCAAGCTCTCCCTCAGCATCTGGGAGCCTCCCTAAAGGGAAGTCCACCTGCCCTCCCTACTCCCAGGTCAGTGTGGGCCCCTTACCCTCTGCTCCCCCAAGCCCCGCCATGCTTGCCCAGCTGCCAGGCCGCACCCGCTATAGGACTGAGCAGGCTTTAGAAACTTCTCTTCAATTCACATTGACAATGCACAGATTAGGCCCCAGGGAAATTACCTAAGGGAGGCTGCCACTTAGGTTGGGAGATCATCTTAACTGGACGGGAAGGAGGGAAGGAGCGGATCCAAGGAGGAGCCATACTGGGAAGGTGTGGCTCAGGAACGCTGATAGATCAGGGGCTGAGAGACTTCCGTTTGAGGCTGCCCCTGCAGGATTAAGTGAAAGGACCATCCTCCCAGGAAAGACACTAGGAGTTTGCCTGAGGCAGCTTCTGTGATGAGCAAATCAATTCAAGGAGGCTTGACAGGGAGTTGGAATGAGGTGAAGGGAAAGAGAGAAACAGGACAGGCGGTTTCCTGCTACATATTTTATCTGCGTGCATAACCCTGGGGCAGTGGCCGTGACAGCTCATAAATGAGGCCCCATAAACGAGCTTTATCTTTGAGGGAAAGGAGAGGCCACCAAAGCGTTTCAGTTACAGTGTGAAAAATCTTATGACATGGCACCAAGCGAAACCTTCCAGGGAGGTTTCCATGCTGGTGGGGAGGACAGACACACCACCACCTACCCCGCAACGTGGAGTATGGTCACTGCTCTTAGAAGGTCATTGTGCTCTAAATACTGCAGAGGCCTAGAGCCACCCTGCTGGGGACCTACCGAGTGCCTAGTGGCTGGAGAAAGGGCTCCCGTGTCTATGCTGTTGATTTAGTCTGGAAAGACAATTACGGACTCAAGAAAGAAAGAAAGAAAGAAAGAAAGAAAGAAAGAAAGAAAGAAAGAAAGAAGGAAGGAAGGAAGGAAGGAAGGAAGGAAGGAAGGAAGGAAGGAAGGAAGGAAGAAAGAAAGAGGGAGGGAGGGAGGGAGGGAGGGAGGGAGGGAGGGAGGGAGGGAGGGAGGAAGGAAGGAAGGAAGAAAATAGATAGATAGATATAGAGATATCATTCACCCATTTCATAAATAGTGAGGGCAGACATCCTTCCAGGCCTGGAGATAATAATGGTGAAACACACACGCACATACACGTACACACAATCAGCACACTCAAACTGGGATAATTGGAGGAATGTTTGATAACAAGACAAGTTGCAGTGGTAAAGGCAGATTATAGGGAAATGTCAAAGACTCGATCATTCAGATGATCTCGACAGGACAAACTTCCGATGTCCACCCCTCCACCTGTCGGCCATGCAGGAAGCAAAACAACTTACTGAAAGGTAACTCATCAAAAGTCAGCACACTAAACGTGAAATTGGTGAAAGCCAAATCATACAGAAAAATAATTTGCTGGATTTATCTTCTTTCTCTATCTATGGAGAATGTACAGAATTCTGTACAGAAAAGAATGGTTTTTGGGGCACCTGGGTGGTGCAGTCGTTAATTGTCTGCCTTCGGCTCAGGGCGTGATCCCGGCGTCTGGGATCGAGCCCCACATCAGGCTCCTCCGCTGGGAGCCTGCTTCTTCCTCTCCCACTCCCCCTGCTTGTGTTCCCTCTCTCGCTGGCTGTCTCTCTCTCTGTCAAATAAATAAATAAGTCTTTAAAAAAAAAACAAAGAATGGTTTTTAACAGCTTTTATAGATTTCTGGTTGTTATTCATTTTGTCTATATAAGTGAATTTCGAAGAACTTTCCTCTTTTTTTCTTCATTCCCTGTTGTAGGTGGAGGTTAGTGGGGAGTGGGAGGCACAGCTGAGTGGCATTAAGTATATTCTCATCTACAGTAAGAATACAGGTCCTCCTCTTGCTCTAAATCCATTTGGTTTCAGAGATTCATGTAGAAACTGACTGGATTTGGATAGCAAGGGTATGTCAACACATTTATCTTAATTTATTTTATTCTGTGTTTGGGAAACAAGAGTGTGGATAGCAAAGGTTCAGATAGCCAGGGCTCCCCACCTGTCCATAGACTGGTTTCTCTTATTAATGTATTCTCTTTTTTTTAAATTTTATTTATGTATTTTAGAGAAAGAGCAAGTTTGCGAGTTGGGGGGGCAGAGGGAGAGGGAGAGAGAATTCCAAGCAGATACGGGGCTTGACCCTGAGATCACAACCTGAACCAAAACCAAGAGTCAGGTGCTCAACCTACTGAGTCACCCATGTGCCCCTCTTACTCACGTTTTCTTATTCATAATGCATTTTACATCTCTGGCTTTGGCTGCATTGACCTTGAGCCAACCTTGTGACCTACCTTAGTCACTTCTCTGAGCCCTGCTTCCTGGCCAGGACAGGAGACAGCACCCTCTGCTGCCCCAGCTAATGCACAGGGAGGATTTCGGGCTCCAGAGAGGCCATCTGTGGATGCTTTGGAATTTCACTGCTCTTCTGCCAAAATCTGCAGTGATTTGGGCAAGGCCATGTCCCTCTGTGGCTCTCGGTTTCCCCATCGGTGAAATGAGGGGCTGACCCAGAAAAGGAGCTCTCCAACTGGGCAGCTACCCTTCAGAACCCCCCATCTGTGGTCAAATGTAAGCCCAGGGCCCTGTCCAGGCCACTCGGCAGGGAACAGGAATGGCATTTTAACATGTATTCTGAATAATTCCTAAGCCACCAGCCCAGCCCAAACCACTCCTGTCTGTGGAAGCTTCTAGACTTAGTGACTAGCTCCATGACTGCCCAAAGACCCATGCTCAGTGAGCTAGCCAGCCTGAGCACTGGCCATTGACATCTCGGGCACAGACCCTCAGGACGACAGTAAAAGTCACAGTAATGATGGTAACAGTGAAAGTGTGGGCAGTCAGTTATCTCGTGGGCATTTTGGGATCTGTGCTGGGTGTCTCGCTCGAGCCACGTCTCTCTGGCCTCACACCAGCCCCACGGGCAGACCGCTGCCTTCCCAATGTGCACGTGAGGGAGCTGGGCCCCCGAGAGGCTCTGCTGTCCTAGGTCACTCGTGGCAGGTGCTCCCCAAGTCAGTGGGAGGGCAGTGCTTGTGCAGCTAGCTACTGCAGTGGGGTGAGCAGTGCAAGCCCCCCCCCAGATTTGCGTCTGCGCGGAACCTCAGAATGTGACCTTGTTTAGAAGTAGGTCTTGGTAGCTGTCATTTTTAAGGATCTCAAGGTGAAATCACCCCGGATTGAAGGTGGGCCTGAAATCCAATGACTGGTGTCCTTATAAGATGAGGAGAAGACACGGGGAGACACACAGAGGAGAAGGTGATGTGAAGACAGAGGCAGAGATTCGAGAGACACGGGAACAGTCACGTAGCACCAAGGATTGCCAGCAACACCAGAAGCTAAGAGAGCCTCGGGACAGCTCCTTGCTCAGGGCCTCCAGGAACATGAACCCTGCCCGCACGCTGACTCCCACTCTGGCCCCCAGAACTGGGAGAGAACACCTTTCTGTCAGTTCAGGTCACCAGGTTTGCAGTGATTGGTTCGGCAGCCTTGGAAACTAGCAGGGCACAGAGTTGTTAGGAAACTGTTTCCTGACCCCCAGGCAGCTGCAGGTACAGGGCCAGTGGGCTTGGAAATGAGGGGCTTGCATCACCTGACCCTTCATGCCAAGCGGGAGGGCGGCAGGGTACTTGCCAGGCTCAGGGGCACGTTTGGCTTATTCAAGAAGACCAAGCGGAACTTTTTAAATTGGTATTTTCTGCTGAGCCCTAGGTACTTTGCCGCATTCACCCTGGTCCTCACAGCACCCCGCAAAGGAGACACCCTGTCCCCGACGAGGGCACCTCTACACAAGGAGCCTGCCTTGCCCACATCACCCGGGGCACAGGTGGCCTGCCAGGATTTGAACCCATGTCTCCCCAGCTCTGCGGTCTCCTCTTTCCTGTGGTTTTCCCTCCTTCATTTCTGCAAACACTTCGTTTTCCTACTTATCTCTTTCCCACAGTCTAAGGCAGAGTTAGTTAGTGAGCTTATCTCCTGAAACATGAGTAGGAAAATGTGGCCGTTCTCTTCATGATTTGCTGCGCGCCCTCTGCGGGAAGGATTCTCCCTCCGAAGCAATCCCAAGCAAATGCTGCTCTGGGGAAGAATTTGGGCCCTCCAGAGTGTCAACACGTAAGCCTGGATTTTCAACAATAATGTGGAAAATTCTGGTCCTGCAGTCCCTGAAATGAGTGACAGGTGCCCAGCTTCCAGGCTCTTCTGCAGTGTCTGCTGGCTGCTGTCTTCCTCCCAGCTGAGCGATCCCTAGGAACCTGGCAATGGAGTCTGACACTTCACTGTTCCTCACAACCGCGGAGGGGAGAGCCTGATTCTCCATCTGAGGGTATCAGCTTCCTGCGGCTGCTGTCATGCAAGACCACAAACGGGAGCCTCTAAGGGACAGAAATGCATTCCCTGGCAGTGCTGGAGAGCAAAGTCAGACATGAAGGGGGGGCAGGGCTGGAAGCCCTGGGGATGAATCTGTTCCAGGTCTCTCTCCTGGCTTCTGGTAGCGGCCGCCTTTCCTCGACTTGCAGCCACATCCCCCCATCTCTGCCCCGTCTTCACATGGCCTTCTCCCTGGTGTCTGCCCCACACCCCTCGGCCTCCCTCTTACAGGGGTCCCTGTGATGCACTTCGGACCCACACTGCTGATCCAGGGTGAGATCACTCACTGAATCTTGAGAATTAATAGAACGCAGTTCTTGGGGACAAGGCAGGGTGAGGCAGGGCTGCGCTTGGTTCCTGTGGCCGCTGCTACAAATGACCAGTAACGCGGGGACTGAGAACCACAGGAATTTCCTCTCCTACAGCTCTGGGGGTCAGAAGTCTGAAATCACTTGCACTGGGCAGCGGTGGTTCCCTCTGTCTCCAGGGGCATTTGCTTGCTTGCCTTTTCCCACTGAGAGACCACCCACACCCCAGATCTTGTGGCCCCTCCTCAGTCCTCTGATCCAGCAGCATGGCATCTTCCTCATCTCTGACCTCCTGTCTCCTCTGTAGAAGGACCCTGGGATTACCCGGGCCCACCCAGATTGCATAGCCTATTCCAGAATAATCTTCCCATCCCAAGGTCCTTCATTTAATCACACCTGCAAAGTCTCTTTCGTCATACAAGCTAACATGTTCGCACGTTCTGGGGCTTCAGATGCGGACATCTTTGTGAGCGAGTTGGGGAGGGGTGCGGAATGGGACAGTCGGGTACTAATAGCCTTTCCTAAGGTTAAAATGCATGAGATAGCAGGATGTGTGGGAAGTGGGCAAGTGGTCCAGGTGGCTAGCGGCATTATGGGGGAGCTGGGTGTTAGCAGAGGGGACTAAAAGGTGGGCAGGACCAGATCGTACCCCACCTGTGTACTCAGCTTGAATAGTGATTGGACGAGTCTTCTCAGCTGGCGTAACCAAGAAGCACAGACCGAGAGGTTTAAACACCAGGACTGTCCTGTCTCGTGGATCTAGAGGCTGGAAGTCCCAGAGCGAAGGGCACACAGGGTTGGTTCCTTGGAAGGCCTCTCTCCTTGCCTCGTAGTCGGCATCTTCTCCCTGTGTCCGCATACGCTTGTCCCTCTTTCTCTTACGCGGACACCAGTCATCCTGGATCAGGGCCTGCCCGTCTGCCCTCATTTTGCCTTAATCCCCTCTTTAAAGGCCCCATCTCCAAAGACAGCCACATTCTGAGGTCCTAGAGGTTTCCTAACATTCTTCCACATGAATTTTGTAGGGGGTGTCAAGAGGGGATGGCACAATTCAGCCCATAACACTGATTCAAAGTAAAAGTCCTGGAACAAGAAGCCTCCACAGGTCAGGCACTAATTCTGCCTCTTACTAACAGTGTGGCTTTGGGCAAATGGCTTAATCTCGCTGGGCCTCACCTGAAAATTAAAGGTAACCATAGTACCTACTTTGCTGGCCCTTCGTAAGGTTTAAATCCACCTATTCATTCAAATAATTACTGATGGAACCTTGTGCCAGGCATTCCTATAGGTGCTGGGGATGCAATAAAAACAAGAGAGAAAAACACCTGTCACCAAAGAGCACTTGCTATAGTGGAGGGAGACAAAAAACAATATGAAAAGTCATTCATCACATGTGTTGGAATGGGATAAGCACTGTGGAGAAAATTAGAGCAGGGAAGGTGGGTGGGAAGCACCTCTGGGAAGGTATTGAATTTGACCTGGGGTTGTTAGGGAAGGCCTCCATGGCAAGGTGACAATTGAGCAAAGATTTGGGGAAGGGTTGGAGGGAATGAGACATGCAAATAGCTGAAAGAGCACACTCAGCAGAGGGATCAGTCAGTGCAAAGGCCCTGAGGCAGGAACATGTCTGATCTGCTGCGAGAACAGCAAGGAGGCCAGTGAGGGCAGAGAGTGAGTGAAGGCAGATCAGCTGGAGATGGAATTGAACTGCGAGTGATGGAAGACAGGAAGACAGGCAGGTCGTGTGCTGCTCTGTAGGCCATTTTAAGGACTTCAGGCTTTTTCTTTGGGAGAGATGGCAGCCCTCTGGGGATTTGGGGCAGAGGAGTGACAGCTTCTAAGCTCCATTTTAAAAGGATGTTCTTGACTGCTGTGGTAAAACAGACTGTAGGAGGCCAAGGGTAAAAGCTGGGACACCAGTCAGAAAGTTCTTACAATCAGGCGGGCAGATGGCGGTGGCCCCTTGGACCAGGGTGGCAGTGGAGGAAGTGGTGAGAAATGGTGAATTCCAAACACAGTAATATTTGTAAGTTTTAGTGGACTGAATGCTTTGGCTGGTTGGTTGTGGGATGTGGAGCAAGCCCAGAGCAAGACCAGAGCCAAAAGACTCAAGCATGGTGCTGCTGTTAACTGAGGAGGCGAAGGGAGCAGATTAGGGGTCAGTCTTAGACATGGTAGCATAGACGTGAGCTTTAGCCATCCCAGGACAGGTGAGGGGGCATATGTAAAGCACAGGCCCTGTCACGGGGTAGTTTGTCCAGAACCTGATGCCAAGATGCAGTTTGGGATAAGGAGTGTTTATCAGGGGTCCGCACCCATTGAAGGAAGGCACGGGGCGGGTGGTGGGAGAGGTTGGGCTGTGATGCGGGCCCAGGAACAGCTCAGCCAACCCATAGGGAGTCTGCAGTTGAAACGGCCCATCAGAAAGGCCATGCTGTGGCCCAGGCCTTTGTACCCCACTGCCTGCAGTCCTTGGAAGAGGGCCACCCTGGAAAATGTGTGCTGTGTGGCCAGGCGGTCCTCTACTGCTGAGGCTGACCCTAACGGGGCTGGAGGCATGTGCCAGCAGTCCTCCTTCCCTGAAGCCTGATCGGGACGGTGCAGCTCCATGCCTGTCACGCCCACATCCCTTATCTGCAATTCCAAAATTCAAGAAACTCAGGAAAAACAATTATTTTTCAGTAGTTTGGCACCAAACCTGACCTGAGCAGGTGTTTGCCTCTTTGCTGTCTTTTCTTCCCAGTTAATGAGACTCTTGATGACCCTTTCCTTCAAGCTCTCTTCCTCAGGCTAATGCAGGTCTGTTTCCTACATCTTCCCTCTCTGGCCATCCGTCCTTTGTCCCCTCCTGCTCTCGTCTTCTTCCTGTGCATGGATGCTGGCACTCCCCAGGCTCTGCCCTTGACCCATGCACTTCTCACTGCAGACGCTGTCCCAGGATGGTCTTCTCCACTGATAGTGTCCATGTCCACTCTTCTCTGGTGCCCCCACTCCTGCTCTCCACCTACACTTCCCTCCCAAATTCCAGACCCAGGGGTCTACTTCCTTACAGTTCAACTCCACACAGACATCATATGGGTTCCTAAAAACTGAACATGCCCAGTCAGAAATCATCATTTCCTCCCTAAATCTGCTTTTCCTCCTGTATCCCCTTATTTCAACGTACGAAGCCACCAACAACTTACTTGCTCTGTAGGTCATCCTAAACTCTCCATCCCCCTTGTTCCTCACTCCCACACAGGCAGAGGTTTTGAGGTGGGCTCAAAACATCACTGCCAGTGCTCAATAAGGAAACCAACAAATCTCAGCTGAGTAGTGCAATTTGACAATTATCATGATTACCACTCCCCCCACCATCATCACCACCACCATCATCACCATCATCACCACCACCATCACCATGACCACCACTGTCACTGCATTATCATCACCATCACCATCATTACCACCACCATCATTACCATCACCACCATCATCTCCACCATCATCTCCACCACCATCACCATGACCACCACTGTCACTGCATTATCACCATCACCATCACCATCATTACCACCACCATTACCATCACCACCATCATCTCCACCATCATCTCCACCACCATCACCATGACCACCACTGTCACTGCATTATCATCACCATCACCATCATCACCATCATTACCGCCACCATCATCACCACCACTACCATCACCACCACCATCACCACCATCATCTCCACCACCATCACCATGACCACCACTGTCACTGTATTATCACCACCATCACCATCATCACCAGCACCATTTATTGAGCACTTATTTGGGCCAGGCACAGCACTAAGTACATTACCCACATTACCTCCTTTAACAAGAAACTCAAGTTAGTTGAGACAGAAAGTAAGGCATTTGCATTTGTATCAGAAATGCACGTGGACTCAGAGTGCAGGCTGGGGCTGGCAGGGAAACAGACCCGAGGGAAACCACTTCCGCCTTCATTTCTTCTCTAACAGTGTTAATGACCGGACTCTCGTGGGGGCCTAGGGAATTAGTATTAACCTTACTTAAATTCGCATTTTTCCAAATGAGATGGAATTACATGGTCGTGATTCACTTCTCTGAGGTGTCAAAAACAAGCTGCAAAATGGAAAAGTGGCCCACTGTGTTCACACGCTGTCCATCATTGAATCTGAAGGATGGCAAGATTCACGCTGGTAAAAGTGCTTGAAGGATTTCCCCTCAGCTCCCCATATTAGGGGCAGGATGGCCAGCATTTAGGGGGGATTTTAGGTACCCAAAAGTTGACCCTTAAGGAGCAAAAATAGGTGATGTTCCCCAGAGAGGCAACTGAAGCGGGGAAGGACCTTGGCTCAGAGGACCTTCCATTGGTTCAAGTCCCCACGCAGCCACCCGTGTGGCCTTGGCCTTCTTACCCTTGCTTGTGTCAGGTTCTCCACACGTGAAATGGGCCACAGTTGTCCTGAGGATGAAGCGGGTCAACATACAGGAAGCAAGTGTGGATGTGGCCCGTGTGTAGACAACTAAAGGGAAAATCTTCCAGGCAGAGGCAGTAACGAAGGCAAGAACCTGCCTGGCAAATTCCAGAACAGTGCTGCCTAATAGAAATATAATTCAAGCCACAAATGTAATTTAAATTTTTCTGGTAGCTACATCCAAATAGTAAAAAAGGAACTGATAAAATTACTTTTGATAATGTATTGTATTCAGCCCACTTGTCCAAAACATTATCGTTTCAGCCTGGAATGATTATATAAAATGTGTTAATAGGGTATTCTAAATTTCTTTTTTTTTTTTTTTTAACTCAGTCTTTGGAGTTGGTGTGTACTTTATTCTTACAGCACATCTCAATTCAGACTGGCTACGTGTCAGGCTCTCAACAACCCCATGAGGCGAGGGCTGCCGTGTTAGTGCCGTTCTGAAAAGAGCAAGGCCGTGTATGTGGCGGGAGTGGCATGAACAGGGTGGAAGGGAAGGGAAGTCAGAGAGTGGGAAGGAACTGTAAGGCACTGTTAGGTCAGCTGTTGGATCCCAGTGCCGTGGGAAAGTGTTGGAGGGTCTGACTGGAGGGCTGATGGGATCTGATTTCTATTTGACTGTTGTGGGTAACCGACTGAAGGAGGTGCGCCCCAGTGTCCTCAGAGACCTGCTCTGCGGCAAGTCATTCAATAGTAATAATAGTAGCAGTGGTGATAGTGGTGGTGGTAATAGTAGCCGTAGTAGTGGTAATAGTAGTAGTGGTGGTAGTAATAGCAGCAGTAGAAGCAATAGTAGTAGTAGTGGTAATAGTGGTGGTGGTAATAGTAGTAAGTAGTGGTGGTGGTAATATTAGCAGTGGTAGTAGTAGTAGTAGTGGTGGTAGTGGTAATGGTGGTGGTAATAGTAGTAGTAGTGGTGGTAATATTAGCAGTGGTAGTAGTAGTAGTAGTAACAGTAGTAGTAGTGGTGGTGGTAATAGTAGTGGTAGTGGTAGTAGTAATAGCAGTACTGGTAATAGTGGTGGTGGTGGTGGTGGTGGTAGTAGTGGTAGTAGTAGTGGTGGTAGTAGTAGTAGTGGTGGTAGTGGTAATGGTGGTGGTAATAGTAGTAGTGGTGGTAATATTAGCAGTGGTAGTAGTAGTAATAGTAGTAGTAGTGGTGGTAGTGGTAATAGTGGTGATGGTAATAGTAGTGGTAGTGGTAGTAGTAATAGCAGTACTGGTAATAGTGGTGGTGGTGGTAGTAGTAGTGGTAGTAGTAGGGTGGTGGTGGTGGTAGTAGCGGTAGTAGTAATAATGCAACAGTAACAAGCAGCCACTTTCACATCTATCATATCACCCTGTTAGATCAATGCACCCATTTTACAGAGAAGAAAACTGGGAGGCTGAGAGGAAGTAATTGCCCCCACATATCACAGTTAGTATCAGAGAGAGGACTTGGGCCCCTTCCCCTGGGCCACACTCCCTCCCCACCCTCCTGAAATGGCTGGCTGGAAGCAGAGGGGTCCCAGGAGAGGCACCCAGCTCTGCCTCAGTTCTCTCCTTTCATTCTGGAGCCATATGCTTTGAAATACTCTGTTTGCTAAGATGAGACATCATGGGCCCTGGGGCCAGATTCCTGCAAACCCAAGTTCTTGCAGGAATCTTGGGCTGTCTCATTGGTAGGATGGTGGCCGATCTTCAAAACCCACCAAACACAGTACCAGCTCCCACTCATTTCCTTCTTTTGTGTTAACTCACTCCTGCCACATGGCACTGAGAGAGAGGCATGGGCTTGGGGTCTGATCAGGCCACCCCCTCTGACTGCCTCTGACATCCTCGGAAAGTGACTTAGCTTCCCTCAGTCGCATTTCCTTGTCTGCGAAATGAGACTAGCAGCCCCCACCTCGTTTAGTGATAGGCACAGGGCCCGGCACACAGAAGGTGCTTGGTGAGTTTTAATTTCCTTTCTTGCCTCCCTCCCTTTATTAAAGCATATTTAAATGGATTCCATAACAACACAAAGTATAAACTCAGAGTTCTAGAAAGAAATGAAAAATGGTCTGATAGAAATTGATTTTTCACAAGCTCCCCAAGATGATAAACAGATGGTAATTTAATGATGCCATGACGTGACTTTCTGGAGAAAATTCTAGAACAGGGTTCCCCAACCTCAGCACTGCTGACATTGGAGCTGGCAGTCCTTTGCAGTGGAGGTCGTCCTGGGCGAAGTGCGATGTTGAGCAGCGTCCCTGGCCTCTACTCCCCAGCTGCCAGTAGCGTCTCCTTTCAGTTGTGACAACCAAAAATGTCTCCAGACGTGGCCACATGTCTCCTGGAGGCAGAATCACCCCTAGTTTTGGGGGTTTTTTTTCGGTAAATCTGAATTTATTTCTTCCTTTGTGTTTTCGTGCATTATTTCTTTTTTTTTTAATTTTTTATTATGTTATGTTAGTCACCATACAGTACATCCTTAGTTTTTGAGGTAATGTTCCATGATTCATTATTTACGTATAACACCGAGTGCTCCATGCAATATGTGCCCTCCTTAATACCCATCACCAGGCTAGCCCAGCCCCCCACCCCCTCCGCTCTGAAGCCCTCAGTTCGTTTCCCTGAGTCCATAGAGAATCACCCCTTTTAAAACCACCGTCGTAACCTGGTATTTGGGCATAAGTACAGGCTCGAGAATCAAACCAACCTGGCCCTTCACCTGTTGCTGTGTGACGTGGGGCAAGTCAGCCTGTGTGTGTGTGTGTATAAGTGAGTGTGTGTCTTCACGTCTCTACTTCTTTCCTTGTATCTAAATAACAGCCTTTTCTTGAGCATCAGCTGTGTGTCATGTATTAGCTCCTGTGATTCCTACCAGAAGCCTCTGGGATCATTACCCATTTTACAGGGGAAGACACTGAGGCACAGAGAAGAGGCTCATACAGGGTCACGCAGCCAGTTTCAGGCAAGCCTGTTTTCAAGTCTAAGCAGTTCAGCTTCATGCCCTGTGCTCTTCTAAACCCTGCCCCATGCTGTGAGATGCACACGAGGCAGGAGGACCTCCCTAGCCCATCTACAACCTGGCCAGGAACATAGTAAATGCTCAGTAAACACTGGCTCCCTCCTCACTGAGTCAGTTTCATCCAAGGAGCTTCTTAGGGTCCCACATTCCACGGTTACATTGCAAAGTGTATATATTGGAATAGGGAAGGAGCTCGCAATCTACTAGTGATCTTCGCTTGTCAGGGTAGCACACCTGCAGGGGTTTGACTCAAGTGGGGGGAAGGGGGGTACTGAAACAGCAGGGACGAATCGCATGCTCTTGCTTACATGCTCGGAAGAGGTGGGAGCTGGGTCTTCAAACCCATCTCCTGCTTTCAAGCCAAGACCTTTCTGAGGCCCCTTGTCTGTGTGCATAGGGCACCTTTTAGACGTCTGTATTAGGTTCCTGTTGCTGTCATAAAAAATCATCACAAACAGTGGATTAAATCAGCACGTATATTATCTTACAGTTCCGAGCTCAAATGTCTAAATGGGTTGGCAGGGCTGTGTGCCTCCCCGAGGTTCCAGGGCGGGAATTCATCCCCCAGCTTCTCCAGCTCCTAGAGCCTTCTATGCTGCTTTCTGCGTGGTCCCTCCTCCATCTTCAAACTTCTGCTTCTGTACTAACATCTCTTCTTCAGACTTTGACCCTCCTGCCTCCCTCTTTTAAGGACCCTCATGATGACACTGAACTGTCCGGACGATCCAGGATTTTTCCCATCCTAACATCCTTCACTTAATCCCATTGGCAAGGTCCCTTTGCCCTGTAAGGTGACACATGTACAGGTTCGGGCGGTTGGGACATGGACTTCTTTGGAGGGAATGATTCTGTCACTGCCTCCTTCACGCTCTGAGTTTGCATGAGAGGAATTAAGCACCGAGATTATGAAATGGCCTTTTCTCTATTTCATGCCTCCCATGGCATCTTTTTTTTTTTCTTTTTCAAAATTTTTATTTGTTTTGTCAGCACTGACCAAATGGGCAAGCTTTGTTCTGAGGTCTCATGATAGTACCCCTCCCGCCCCCTTAGGGTAATTCACCCTCAGATTGCACTGCTTGAAGGGGGGAGGTTCTTGGGGTTGCAAATGAATGGAGCTGAGACCTTACTGACAAACTCCTCCATCTGCCTGCATGGCATCTGGATGCAGTCGAGACGCTCCGGGCTTCACGCTCACCCAGCAGGTCCCCCTGGCACTCTGCAGTTCCAAAGCCACACTCGGGAGACATGAAAGTCTTCACTACATCAAACAAGCCTCCGGCGAGATAGCTGGTTCTGAGAGCACGTCAAACCCAATGTGTGGAGGGCTGTTTCTCCAAGACAGCGACAGCCTCTAATGGGAGGTCTTGCCCGCCACCGAGTCTCATCTACCAGACCCAGTCAGGGGGAGTGGGTCCATGTCAGTGCACTGCCTTGCCCCTGGGGTTCTCCATCTGTGCACCCAACATCTTAAGTTAAATAAGATATGGGTGCAAATATAAAATCAAGCATGTTAGAATTTTGTCTGAAAGGGGCCCACAGGGACTCTCTTTATGAGGAAAATAATGCATGCTTTAGTCTATGGATTTCGTCTGTGTTGGCTGTTTACAGTATCTTTTTTTGCTCTCTTACTTATTCTCTGTTACGTCCCAAATGAATTCATTCAACGAAAGATTTTGGGCACGCGCCAGGTGCCAGGTACTGTGCTCTATACTAACGATGCGGAACTAGAGTCAGAGACATCTTCCTTTCATCTGGAGCTGATAATCTAATTGAGAGGACAGACACTCAAACTGATCATTACAGACCAACCTGGGAAGGGTAAACATAATGAGCTTGACTGGCAAGTCTAAAAGGGAGGAGTTGGAAAGGTAAGGTGGATAGGTGAGTGCGTTCTTAGTTTAGAAGTATTTACCAAGCACTTCTTACGTTGATCTAGGCACCAGTGAATGACACTGGGACATGCTCTCTGTTCTTGGACCTTACATATCACAGGGTGGGGGAAGGGGCCATCTCAGACCCCAAGCTGCCCCCCCCCACAAATGCATATTTATAGAACCATGACCAGTAAACTAATAAATACTTTAAAGTGAGTGACAAATGCTAAGAAGGAATAAATAGAGTAAGGGACTAGAGTCATGGCAGTGTTAGTGAGAGTGAATAGGAAGGTCCTCTGTGAGAAGCTAGCACTGGAGATAAGACTTGGATGCTAAGAAGGAAGCAGCCCTCTGAGAACCTAGGAGAAGAATGTGCAAAGGTCCTGAGGCAGGAACTGACTTGAAAGGGTCAAGGAAGGCTGGAGTATTGTTAGCAAGGGAAGGAGATGAGTTAGAGAGATAGCAGGGGCCCACTAATGGGGGAGCTCACAACTCTGCTAAAGAGTTGGGATTTTCTTTTCTATTTTTTTTCTTTTTTTTTCATTCAAGTATAATTAACATACAGTGTTAATTAGTTTTGGGTGTACAATATTATGATTCAACAATTCTGTAAATTCCTCAGTGCTCATCTATTTTTTTCTTTTTTTTCATTCAAGTATAATTAACACACAGTGTTAATTAGTTTTGGGTGTACAATATTATGATTCAACAATTCTGTAAATTCCTCAGTGCTCATCAAGATAAGAGTAATTTTCATCCCCATCACCTACACCACCATCCCCCACCCACCCGCCCTCTAGAAACTACCAGTGTGTTCTCTGTATTTTAGAGTCTGTTTGTTTGTTAGACGTGTCTCTCTTTTATTTTCTTTGTTCTTTTGTTTTGGTTCTTAAATTCCACATATGAATGAGATCATATGGTATTTGTCTTTCTCTGAGTGACCTTGTTTAGCATTATACTCTCTCGGTCCATCCATGTCATTGCAAATGGCAAGATTTTTTTTTTTAAGATTTTTATTTATTTATTTGATGGAGAGAGAGAGAGCCAGCGAGAGAGGGAACACAGCAGGGGGAGTGGGAGAGGAAGAAGCAGGCTCCCAGAGGAGGAGCCTGATGTGGGGCTCGATCCCAGAACGCCGGGATCACGCCCTGAGCTGAAGGCAGACGCTTAACGACTGAGCCACCCAGGCGCCCTGAGATTTCATGTTTTTTATAGCTGAGTAATATTATAGTATCTATCAATACATCCAATCTATTCATCTGTCGACATCTATCGGGCTGCTTCCGTATCTCGGCTACTGTAAATAATGCTGCAGTGAGCCTGTATCCCTTCAATTAGTGTTTTTGTTTTCTTTGGGTAAATGCCTAGTAGAGCAATTATTGGATTATATGGTGGTTTTATTTTAAATTTTTGAGGACCCTCCATCCTGTTTTCCACAGTGGCTGCACCAATTTACATTCCCACCAACAGCACACGAGGGTTGTCCTTTCTCCATATCCTCGCCAACACTTGTTATTTCTTGTCTTTGTGATACTAGCCATTCTGACAGGTGCAAGGTACTGTCCTACCGCGGTTTTGATTTGCATTTCCCTGATGATGAGTGATGTTGAACATCTTTTCATGTGTCTGTTGGCCATCTGTATGTGTTTGGAAAAATGTCTGTTCAGGTCCTCTGTCCATTTTTAAATTAGATTACTTGGGTTTTTTGTTTTTTTTTTATGTTGAGTTGTATAAGTTCTTTCTATATTTTGGATATTAACCCCTTATCAGATCTATCATTTGCAAATATCTTCTTATATTCAGTGGATTGCCTTTCTGTTTTGTTGACAGTTACCTTCACTGGGTAGAAGTGGGGTTTTTTGGTGTAGTTCCAATAGCTTAATTTTGCTTTTGTTTCCCTTGCTAGAGGAAACATATCTAGAAAAATGTTTCTACAGCTGATGTCAGAGAAATTACTGCCTGTGTTTTCCTCTAGGAATTTTATGGTTTCAAGTCTCACATTTAGATCTTGGAAGCCTAGGGGATGCTTGAAGCTTCTATGGTGCACCCGCCAGCCTCAGAGGGGCTCCCAAAAGGGAGAAGTGAGGTCTGAGCTAGGGCTTCAGAGATGATCAGACTCAGATTTGAGCTCTTTCTTTCTCGATGGAGTGAGTTCCCCATCATTTGGGGTGTACAAGGAAGCTTGTTGATAGGATTCCATGGAAGGGAGCCAGGTTGACCTGGAGTCCAGCCCCAGCTGGAAGGGTGAGGCCCAAGAAGGGACAACATGATTCCTCATGAGGCAAAATGAACGAGGGGCCTGAAGCCAGGTTCCAAGCCAGTCCTGTTTGGGAAACACGGGGTTCCAGTTCCTCTTTCCCTGTTTCTCACCTACTCATTTGTCCATTGGCTCAGTCATTTGCTTGTTTCTAGATACTGCCCTGCATTTGTTATGTGATGGTTCACTCACTGCCCCCCCCTTCACTGAACACTCCCTCCCCAAGCACCTTTCCTGGGCCTGTCGCTTCACTGCTCCCAGATCCATGGGAATGCCAGGTAGCATCCCTCAGTGCGCAGGGGCTGCAGGCACACAGAGGAAGGTGCCAGCGGCCTGGCAGGCAGGGGACAGGTAGTGTGACGTGCAGCGAATCTGGAAGGGTGAGAAGTTTTTCAGGCAGACAGGGGGCAAAGGGGGAGAAGGCCGGGTACTCCCCACAGAGGAGACCACCAGGGACGGGCCAGCTCACCAAGCGCTTCAGGTTCTCCTCCTTTGCTGCTGTCTTGGCTACTCTGGCCCTTTCCCAAAAAGGCTGGAACTTCACGGGGCAGGAGGAACCCAGGCTGTGGAAGTGGGCTGGCCAAGGAGCCATGGGCCGGCTCGCAGGAGGGTTTCTGCTCCCCACCCTCCGGAGCCAGGCTGAGCAGAGCCAGGCAGAGGCCTGCGTGTGGCAGCCAAGCAGGGGGGAATGCGGCTGGGACCACTGGTTCCGGGGGGAGCTTTGAGCTCAGCGTTAATGTCTGCCAGGAGCTGAGGGCAGTACAGACTTGAGGAAGACATGTGGAAAGGCAAAATAAGCTCATCCCACTGCTCGGAGAAACTCCCAAGAAAAGGCCAGGAAAGTAGCAAGGCCTGATGAGGTTGACATGCACGGAGCACTTAAACATGGCCGCATGACACATATTCCCGTGCTCTCCTGGGCCTATTTCCATCATCTGAATGTGGGCTTCTGTTTTTAAAGCCAGGACAAGGTGGTCACCCCAGATGCCCCAGGAGTCTCGATTATAAGTCAGTAGTTCAGAAAAGGGCAGGCTGGTGTGGGCCTCAGTCTCAGGCAGAGCAGGACTTTAAAAAACTAGGATGGGTTTCTCTAGAAAGGGACCTTCACGCAAGGACTCAAGGAAAGCAGCTTCTTTGAAGGATGATCCCAGGTGACACGAGGAGGGGAGAAGACATGTAAGGTGGGGAAGGAAAGGGAGATGAAGGAAGGGGGTTTACAGATCAAGTCACTGCCTTGGGCGAGCAGAGCAGAATCCAGCCAGGGAACTCTGAACACCTGTAGGAGGTACGTGTGTCAGAGTCACTCTGATCCCAAAGACGTATTTACACCAAGTCCCTCCGGTCAGCCATGGGGAGGACGAGGTGTCAGCTCTCCAGCCCTGCAGCTCGGGTGGAAAGGCAGACAAAGCCCATCGCTGGCGATGCAGGAAGGCAGGGGGACATGGGGCCAGCGCTGAGATGCAGAAAGCCGATGGGATAGAGAAGGACCACCACCCACATCTGCTTGGGCATTCGAGGTCTCGAGCCAGAGAACACCATGCACCCACGGGATTTGAGATACCGTGTAGCCCAGGGACCGTGGCTCCTTCAGAGCTGTAGACCCAGTGCCCAGCCCTGCACCAGCACCCTGCAGGAACTCAGGAATTTGTGTTCACTGAATGAATAAACAAACCAGTCCATTCTGCAGCTGGGAACTAAGACCCAGGCTGAGAGTGTACTTGCCTCCAGTTACAAGTGTCCCCCAAGGTCCTGGACCGTATGCCAGGCTGCCTTATAACTGCAGCACCCATACCGGAGACCCCTCCTTAGCCACTCACCCACGCTTGTCTGTCTCAACACCCCCTAGCCCACGTAAACAAGGAAGAATGTTAAAGCTTAAAGCCTGCCACGGAGAACTTACCACCAAGCCCTCTGACCTCCACGTTCACCGGAATATAAACTCCTGACCACACTTACTAACAGGTCATCAGAGTGTGGTTAGCCCACCCAGCAGAACACCTCACTGTGGGTTTGTCCCGACAGATTTCAGTTGTCTTTTCTGACCTGCTAATTAGCTGTCCTCCCTCATTAGGATGTGGCAGCTCCTCATTTTAATAGAATTAGCAGAATCAGGCTGGCTTTACAGGGCCCATTTGTTCCTAAGACTCTTCAAAAACATTCTCTCCTCCAGAAACTCAAGAGTGGATGTGTTCAAACCTAAGAATTTGACTTCAAAGTCGGGATTAGAGAAATGCCACTGGAATAAAGTGTCTGTGCTAACTGGAAGTCAAGAGGGGACTTGTTTTATGTTCCTGTGTGGTGGAATTTGGGAAGGAATTTAATGACCTCGCGGGGTTGATCCCATGCAACGCAAGACAGAATCACAGAGGGCAACTGTTAATGAGACTGAGAGGCACCACATGCTTTATTGCGAACATTTGCCTGGTTTTTTCTCACGTTCTTAGCTACCGTCTCCTAACCAGTGTCCCTGTCCACCTTCACTCTCCCTCTGCGACCCCGGCTCCACTCTGTGCCAGGGACCGCTCTCGGGCGGACAGCCTCATCTGCCTCCCTCCTGCTAAAACCTCATGCCTATAAACTCCGGCCCCCCAAAGGGCAGCGCCGATGCCTGGGGTCCGCCCAGCTCTGTGTAGTCCTGTGTGGACACGCCTCTGCTGCCCCCAGACAGACACCCTCTAAACCCTCTCCGGTGTTCTGCCCCTCCCCCCACCAGTTCCTTGACCATGTAATGAGTTTCTGCTCTTAGAAGACCTGTTCAATGATCATTATTTCCTGTTTCTTCCTCCATCCATCCATCCATCCAACAAACATCTATTAAGGGACACAATTTGCTATGGGGAAAGTGACAGCAGAAGAAACACACTACCTGCCCCAAAGAGCATGATAAATAAGCAAAAGAATAAAGAAATAAAAAGATAAGGAAAGCTAGCATCCATGGAAGGCATAGGTGGGATAAAGGGACCTCCTCCTTCTATCTAATTAGACACACACTCCAGTCTCATTCCCCCTCCTGGAGAAGCCTCCCATGTGGGTGAGACCGTGGGTCAGGACCTTGGCTGGTTATCTGCCTGGGCTGTAGTTAGGCTGGCGGGAAGGGAAGAAAGGCGCCACAGCTTACATGTCATGTACTGAGGGCCCAGCCCGTGCTGAGTGAGTTGCCCATATCCTGTGTGCCCTGAAGTCCCTCCGACCCTGGGTGCATTGCCAGCAGTGGGCACCATCTGAGCAGGACAGGGGTGAGGAATTCCCAAGGAGAGCAATGCACACAGCAGACAGCTAGCTGGGGAGCCTGAAACAGGGAGTCCCGCTTCTCCTCTCCTGCTTCGGTCCTCCTACATGGAAGGTGGGGGTGGGGCCTGATGTTGCAGCATCTCTGAATGCAAAAGGAGCAAACTGCTTTTGCTCCCTCAGTTCAGACCAGGGACTCCTGACGACTCGTAATTTTTCCTTGCCCAAGATCAACAATGTCTGATGCCATCTTCATATTTTTATCACTCCCTTTCTAAAATAATTTAAAACCCCAAACGGGCAAACTTTTCAGCATTCTGGCCCATAGTCAATACTCAGCGAGCATCTAAGTGACTGTGTGACGGGAAGAAGGGCAGCTGTAACAGCTGACAGGACTGGGCCTCTACAACATGTTCCACATGACTGTGTGACGGGAAGAAGGGCAGCTGTAACAGCTGACAGGACTGGGCCTCTACAACATGTTCCACATGACTGTGTGACGGGAAGAAGGGCAGCTGTAACAGCTGACAGGACTGGGCCTCTACAACATGTTCCACATGACTGTGTGACGGGAAGAAGGGCAGCTGTAACAGCTGACAGGACTGGGTCTCTACAACATGTTCCACATGACTGTGTGATGGGAAGAAGGGTAGCTGTAACAGCTGACAGGACTGGGCCTCTACAACATGTTCCACATGACTGTGTGATGGGAAGAAGGGCAGCTGTAACAGCTGATAGGACTGGGCCTCTACAACATGTTCCACATGACTGCGTGATGGGAAGAAGGGCAGCTGTAACAGCTGACAGGACTGGGCCTCTACAAGATGTTCCACATGACTGTGTGATGGGAAGAAGGGCAGCTGTAACAGCTGACAGGACTGGGCCTCTACAACATGTTCCACATGACTGTGTGACGGGAAGAAGGACAGCTGTAACAGCTGACAGGACTGGGCCTCTACAACATGTTCCACATGACTGTGTGATGGGAAGAAGGGTAGCTGTAACAGCTGACAGGACTGGGCCTCTACAACATATTCCACATGACTGTGTGACGGGAAGAAGGACAGCTGTAACAGCTGATAGGACTGGGCCTCTACAACATGTTCCACATGACTGTGTGATGGGAAGAAGGGCAGCTGTAACAACTGACAGGACTGGGCCTCTACAACATATTCCACATGACTGTGTGACGGGAAGAAGGGTAGCTGTAACAGCTGACAGGACTGGGCCTCTACAACATGTTCCACATGACTGTGTGACGGGAAGAAGGGCAGCTGTAACAGCTGACAGGACTGGGCCTCTACAACATATTCCACATGACTGTGTGATGGGAAGAAGGACAGCTGTAACAGCTGACAGGACTGGGCCTCTACAACATGTTCCACATGACTGTGTGATGGGAAGAAGGACAGCTGTAACAGCTGACAGGACTGGGCCTTTACAACATGTTCCACATGACTGTGTGACGGGAAGAAGGGTAGCTGTAACAGCTGACAGGACTGGGCCTCTACAACATGTTCCACATGACTGTGTGACGGGAAGAAGGGCAGCTGTAACAGCTGACAGGACTGGGCCTCTACAAGATGTTCCACATGACTGTGTGATGGGAAGAAGGGTAGCTGTAACAGCTGACAGGACTGGGCCTCTACAACATATTCCACATGACTGTGTGACGGGAAGAAGGACAGCTGTAACAGCTGATAGGACTGGGCCTCTACAACATGTTCCACATGACTGTGTGATGGGAAGAAGGGCAGCTGTAACAGCTGACAGGACTGGGCCTCTACAACATATTCCACATGACTGTGTGACGGGAAGAAGGGCAGCTGTAACAGCTGACAGGACTGGGCCTCTACAACATGTTCCACATGACTGTGTGACGGGAAGAAGGACAGCTGTAACAGCTGACAGGACTGGGCCTCTACAACATATTCCACATGACTGTGTGACGGGAAGAAGGGCAGCTGTAACAGCTGACAGGACTGGGCCTCTACAACATGTTCCACATGACTGTGTGACGGGAAGAAGGGCAGCTGTAACAGCTGACAGGACTGGGCCTCTACAACATGTTCCACATGACTGTGTGACGGGAAGAAGGGCAGCTGTAACAGCTGACAGGACTGGGCCTCTACAACATGTTCCACATGACTGTGTGACGGGAAGAAGGACAGCTGTAACAGCTGACAGGACTGGGCCTCTACAACATATTCCACATGACTGTGTGACGGGAAGAAGGGCAGCTGTAACAGCTGACAGGACTGGGCCTCTACAACATGTTCCACATGACTGTGTGACGGGAAGAAGGACAGCTGTAACAGCTGACAGGACTGGGCCTCTACAACATGTTCCACATGACTGTGTGACGGGAAGAAGGACAGCTGTAACAGCTGACAGGACTGGGCCTCTACAACATGTTCCACATGACTGTGTGATGGGAAGAAGGGTAGCTGTAACAGCTGACAGGACTGGGCCTCTACAACATGTTCCACACGGTGTTGAAGCACTCTCATTGGATCCCCAAAACTGTGCTAAGAGGTAGGAGCTGTCCTCATTTTATAGATGAGAAAATTGAGAGCCATCAATATGACTTGTCTGTGTCACACAGTCTGTAAGTGAAGAGTTTATCTGACTCCAAAGCCAGTGCTCCTGGACACCAGCATGGCTGCCCCATCGTGGTAATGACGTACCACACGCCAAGTGCATGCGACAGCCACTTTACTGAGATGCTAAGTACTCGTCAAGGCCCAGATTATAAGTGGGGAAACTGAGGCTTGCAGAAGGACCAAAGCCTCCCACCTTATCAGCCACAGAGCCAGAAGTGCCCACTGAGTGTCAGGATGTGACAAGCCTGTGCAAGGGGTCCCCAGGGAGCACCTGCCACATCTTCCATCCTTCCTTACCTGGGAAGCACGCACCCGAAGAGATGGGCACCCCTTCTGAGAGGTCAGACGTGCCTTTTCCCCATTTGGCTGAACAGGCATCCTCCAAGGCGATGAGCTTCCCGAGCAGACCACCACCCCTCCAGCGCTGCTCCCCTTCCCGCACCGAGTGCATTCTGGGACCAGCTCCCTGCGAGCTACAGGTGTGCCATCTGGCTGCTGATAAACTCCTGGTTGTCGTCGTAAAACAAGCCTGCCTGGGAAACGGTGTAATTGCCCTTTCGCCAGTGTCTCCAAGAGAATAGGCAGGGGAGAGGGTCTTTTATCTGAACCAGAAGCTCTTGGTGACAGCTTGTGTGGCCTTCAGCACGTCATTCTGCTTCTCCATGGCCTCGCTTCCCTCACCTGCCAAATGGGTATTAGAATACCTGTCTCCCGGGGCGCCTGGGTGGCACAGCGGTTAAGCGTCTGCCTTCGGCTCAGGGCGTGATCCCGGCGTTACGGGATCGAGTCCCACATCAGGCTCTGCTATGAGCCTGCTTCTTCCTCTCCCACTCCCCCTACTTGTGTTCCCTCTCTCGCTGGCTATCTCTATCTCTGTCGAATAAATAAATAAAATCTTTAAAAAAAAAAAAAAAAAAGAATACCTGTCTCCCAAGGTAGTTATGTGAACTAGGCACGCAGACTCGTAGATTCTGAAAATGCCCAGCACAGGGCTTGGAACGTAAATGTTGGATAAAAATGGATGGATGAACAGCCAAAAAAAGACTAAGTCTAGTGAGATAAACACAGCAAAATATCCATGAAGAATTTTCAAAATTATTACATTAAATTGAAAAAAAAATTAAAGGTATTTTTAAAAGTGGTGCTTGAGGGGAAAACATGTTTAAAGGATTAAGTAACATATGGGCACACCTGTAGAGATTATTAAGGGGATTTAAAAGCCCTTATTAAAGGACTTTTAAAACTGATGGTAATGGCTCCATTAAAAGAATGTAATAATATGAATTACAGAAAAGTTTGGACAGTTGCCCTTTATTTCTTTTATACAAAAATGAAATACAATTTGATATTTTACCGAGATACCTGGCAAGAGCTAAAAAATAGAGGAGGAGGGTGGGGAGGGGGAGGGACTGACGGCCACGTGCAGGGAAGCTGCCAGAAGCAGAAATGACAGAGCTGTCTGCTGGAGTGCTGCAGGCCCACATCGCTAAGCACGTTCATTGATTCCAAAACAATGCCAAAGAGGTAGGAAAAACCGCTGTCTTCATTCTGAGATGGGTTTTCCACAGTTTCCCGAGGGCCCCCAGTTGGATCAAGTCCTGCTGGCCCACAGAGGTAACTTGCTGATAGCCCACCCTCTCCGCAAGTCCTTCAGTTAACCACACCCTCACCAGCATTTCCTAGGGTCGACTCACACACAAACTACATGGTGGGGTCTGCTTCTGGGGGAAGCCAGAATAAGCTAGCCAAATAAAATAACAAGTAAGAACCAGGTAAGATAACAAGGTCTGTTGGCCAAGAGACAGAATCACCTGGGGCTGGCTTGCAAAGTCTAAGCTACACCACACTACCAGGCAGCAGTATGAGTCCTTGATGTGAAGAGAGCCCCGTGCGAGCTGCACTGGGTGCAGAGTAGACACAGTAGCATGAATCCACTGTCACCTTTTTATCCTCTTGAGCTGGAAGGTGCAGTCAAAAGAAGGCAGGATTTTGGGGTGCCCTGAGTGGCTCAGTTGGTTGAGTGTCTGACTCTTGATTTCGGCTTAGGTCATGATGTTAGGGTTGCAGGATCGAGCCTCATGTTGGGCTCCACGCTCAGCAGGGAGTCTCTGTCTCTCCCTCTCCCTCTGTCCCTCCCCCTGCTCACGCTCTCTCTCTCTTTCTCTCAAATAAAGGGACATCTGGGTGGCTCAGTCCAGTTAAACATCTGACTTCAGCTCAGGTCATGATCTCAGGGTCCTGGGATGGAGCCCCAAGTCAGGCTCCCCGCCCAGGCAGGAGTCTGCTTGTCCCTCTGCCCCTCCCCACCCTACTTGTACACACTCTCTCTCTCTCAAATAAATAAAATTAAAAAAATTTTTTAAATCTTTTTAAAAAATTTTTTAATAATAATTTTTATTGTATTATGTTAGTCACCATACAGTACATCCCTAGTTTTTGATGTAAAGTTCCATGATTCATTACTTGTGTATAATACCCAGTGCACCATGCAATACGTGCCCTCCTTAATATCCATCACCAGCCTATCCCATCCCCCCGCCCATGCCCTCAGTTTGTTTCCTAGAGTCCATAGTCTCTCGTGGTTCATTCCCCCTTCTGTTTACCCCCCCTTCTTCTTCCCTTTCTTCTCCTACTGATCTTCCTACTTCTTATGTTCCATAAATGAGTGAAACCATATGATAATTGTCCTTCTCTGCTTGACTTATTTCTCTTAGCATTATCTCCTCCAGTCCCGCCATGTTGCAGCAAATGTTGAGAAATCATTCTTTTTGATGGCTGAGTAATAGTCCATTGTATATATGGACCACATCTTCTTAATCCAGTCATCTGTTGAAGGGCATCTCGGGTCCTTCCACAATTTAGCTATTGTGGACAATGCTGCTATGAACATTGGGGTGCATATGGCTCTTCTCTTCACTACGTCTGTATCTTTGGGGTAAATACCCAGCAGTGCAATTGCTGGATCATAGGGTAGCTCAATTTTTAACTTTTTAAGGGACCTCCACACTGTTTTCCAGAGTGGCTGTACCAACTTGCATTCCCACCTACAATGTAGGAGAGATCCCCTTTCTCCACATCCTCTCCAACATTTGTAGTTTCCTGCCTTGTCAATTTTTGCCATTCTAACTGGTGTAAGGTGGTATCTCAGTGTGGTTTTGATTTGAATTTCCCTGATGGCTAATGATTTTGAACATTTTTTCATGTGTCTGTTAGCCATTTGTATGTCTTCATTGGAAAAGTGTCTGTTCATATCTTCTGCCCATTTTTCAATTTGTTTATTTGTTTCTTGTGTACTGAGTTTGAGAAGTTCTTTGTAGATCTTGGATACCAGTCTTTTATCTGTAGCGTCATTTGCAAATATCTTCTCCCATTCCGTGGGCTGCCTCTTAGTTTTTTTGACTATTTCCTTGGCTGTGCAGAAGCTTTTTATCTTGATGAAGTCCCACAAGTTCATTTTTTCTTTTGTTTCTCTTGCCTTTGGAGATGTGTCATGAAAAAAGTTGCTGTGGCCGATGTCAAAGAGGTTGCTGCCTATGTTCTCCTCTTGGATTCTGATGGATTATTTAAAAGAAGGCAGGATTTCAAGTCTGAAGATCCACTTTTGTGTCCTAACTCTTTTGTGGGGCGACCCGATTGGGTGGAGACTGGCGGTGCAGGCAGTGAAAGGATTCACCCAAGGCGGAACAAAAGAGAAGTTTATTGAATGCACTGCAAGGGAGCAGTGGGCAAGACAGCAGAGGAGAGACTGTCTGCTACGAGGGGTGGTGGGAACTATAGTGTTGGGGGGAGTGAGGAGGTATGGGAATGTATGTAATTTTCCTTTCTTGGTACCTGTGCCCATTTCTAAGTAGCCCGTTGGTCAGCTAGTGCCTGTGGCTGTTTTGAGGCCGGTCGTTTAGTGCACCCACTTGCATTCACCCAGGGGTCACTGCGGGCCCTTGTGCCTTGGTCAGATTTCCATTGCTCAAGCCTGTTGTCTGAAAGTGCCTCTGTGTCTTCCACTTCCAAGTGGGACCAGTAACTTCAGCCCTTCATCTTCTAGGGTCTCGGTTTCCTAATCTGTAGTGATAATTCGTAACTCAGAGTTTGGTCATGAAGAAAGATCCAGTGAGATACGGCATGCAAAATCTTTTTGTAAACAATAAGATCTACAAATAAAGGGCCCCAGCCAGAGATTTTGGAAGAGAATTTGGAGTGATTGTTCAAAATCCTTTACAAGAAGGGATTTTTTCAACTGCTCTTTAATTTTGAAGCACATTATTTTAAAATGAGCAGCAACTGCACACCTACTGCAGAAATACCAATACCTTACCTCCAGAAAACAGTTACCAAGGGACCTTGGGTAAATGGGGTCATGTGTAGCCTTATTACAGAATTTTTCTCCCACAAATACCTAACAAATGAGCTTTAAAAAAAAGTTAGGGGCACCTGGGTGGCTCAGTTGGCTAAGTGTCTGCCTTCAGCTCAGGTCCTGATCTCAGGGTCCTGAAGATGGAGCCTCACATCTGTCCAGGGTCCGTGCTCAGCGGGGAGTCTGCTTCTCCCTCTCCCCATGCCCCTCCCCCTGCTCATGCTCTCTTTCTTGCTCTCTCTCAAATAAATAAAATCTTTAAAAAAAAAAAAAGTTCAAGAAAAGCAACAACCAGGGGCGCCTGGGTGGCGCAGTCGTTAAGCGTCTGCTTTCGGCTCTGGGCGTGATCCCGGCGTTATGGGATCGAGCCCCATATCGGGCTCCTCTGCTGGGAGCCTGCTTCTTCCTCTCCCACTCCCCCTGCTTGTGTTCCCTCTCTCGCTGGCTGTCTCTCTCTGTGTCAAATAAATAAATAAAATCTTTAAAAAAAAAAAAAAGCAACAAACAAATCTTTACACAGGAAAAAAAAATTGGCCAGCAGTGACCAATGGAGGCTATTCTAGCATAGTACATTCTGTCTCCACCTTTCAGAAACGGCACTGACGAGGGAAGGGGATTCAAAAACCTCTAAGAACTCTTACTAACATCCCTGATTTGTGGGGAAAATAAGAGTGAGGAGGTGAGTCAGCAATCCTGAGAAAACCTTCTCCCACAGCAGCCCCCCAAAAGGCTTCTCACTTTCCAAGACTTTATCCTAATTTGAGGAGAGCAGTTGAAGCCCACGGAAGCTGAGTGTGTTCCTGACCTCTTAGAATGGGTTCCGGTGCACGTCACTTGAAGTCTCAGAGGAGAGAACAGAACCCAGATGCTCCAGAAAGGGCTGCTGGCAGCCCCCGCCACATTTTCTCTACTCCCCACCCCGAGTGTTGCCCTCCATTCGTGGAAAAGTACTGGAAGACAATACTAATGCCTCAAACTGTGATTTGAAAAACAACCTGGAAGACGATAAGAAAAGGTGTCAAGGATGAATCACCATATCAGAGCAGGTGGGAATCTGGATGGAGGAACTCACTCTATGTATAAACAGACAAAGAGCGGTGGCATAGGGAGTGTGCCAACATAGGACAAGAAGAAGGAAGAAGGGACAAGGACAGGGAAGAGAAAAAAGGGAGAGATTGCCCAGAGTAAAATCTGTGCAGAAACAGGAGGATAAAGTCATTCAGCTGACAAAAGATATGGAAGAGGGACAAAATAGTTTCAACATAAGGATAATAACCATCTCTGGAGTAAAGCGTCCAACAGGCAGAACAGAAGAGGATTTCAAGTCTAAAGTGGGAAGAAAATGAAGAGTAGATCTGTACTTGAGAGGGACACGCTGTGCTCTAAGAAAGACTATTACAGGGAGACCGACACCAGACACATCATAGTTAGTGAATGGTTAAGTTAATAACTTCAAGCATAAGGAAAGATTTCTTCAGGGCTTTAGGTGAAAAAAGCCAGTCATCTAAAGGAGAAATATTAGGGGCGCCTGGGTGGTGCAGTCATTAAGCGTCTGCCTTCGGCTCAGGGCATGATCCCGGCGTTATGGGATCGAGCCTCACATCGGGCTCCTCCACTGGGAGCCTGCTTCTTCCTCTCCCACTGCCCCTGCTTGTGTTCCCTGGCTGTCTCACTGGCTGTCTCTCTCTCTGTCAAATAAATAAATAAAAACCTTTAAAAAAAATAAAATAAAATAAATTTAAAAAATAAAGGAGAAATATTAGAGTAGCTCTAGGCTTCATAATAGCAACATTCAACATCAATGCCAAGGACCAAAATATAAGTGGAGATCATCTCTGGATGGAAAGTTTAGGGACAACTTTTGTTTTCTTTCATGCTTTTCTATATTGTATGCTTTCTTTAATTGTTATAGATGGGTAAATATTACTCATGACAATCAGAAAAATATAGTAACACCATTTTCATTTTGAAAAACAGCACAAAAATAAAGGACCTACCAGAAATCCATTCTATTTCCATATCAAACCCCATTCTTTCTCATTTTACCCTGGATTAAAGAAACAGACAGTGAGAGGCTCTTAGGAAACCAGGCTCTCAATGCCTGAAGACAAAAGAGAAACAAATGAATTCCAGGGTTTGGGAGAGCATTCAGATAAAACCAGGAAGACTGCTAAGTTCCCTTCCCATAGTTGAACGATTGTAAGCATCTTAGTCTTCTTGCATCACAGTGGAATCATTAAGACTCATCCTGGCAGCCACCCACCCTCGAGTTTGAGTCCCACTGGTGGTAGGATTTGAGGAAATTAGTTAACTTCTTAGGCCTCAGTTTTATACATTAAATGGGAAAAATAGTAGTCATAACTAGCACATAATCGTGGTAATTAAATAATGTATGTCAAGGGCTTTTTACAATGTGTGCCATGTTAACTGTCACCGCCACCTGCAGCAGCACCATTGTCCTCTCTGTAAGCGTCATCACCACCACCATCTTCATTTCTACCATCATCACCTTCATCATCATCATCACTAACATCATTATTGCCATTGTCACCATAATCTCTAATATCACCATCACTGTCATCTCCACCATCATCACCATTCTCACCATCATCACCACCCCCACCATCATCATTTCTACCATCTTCACCTTCATCATCATCATCACTAACATCATTATTGCCATTGTCACCATAATCTCTAATATCACCATCACTGTCATCTCCACCGTCATCACCATTCTCACCATCATCACCACCACCATCTTCATCATTTCTACCATCTTCACCTTCATCATCATCATCACTAACATCATTATTGCCATTGTCACCATAATCTCTAATATCACCATCACTGTCATCTCCACCGTCATCACCATTCTCACCATCATCACCACCCCCACCATCATCATTTCTACCATCTTCACCTTCATCATCATCATCACTAACATCATTATTGCCATTGTCACCATAATCTCTAATATCACCATCACTGTCATCTCTACCGTCATCACCATTCTCACCATCATCACCACCGCCATCTTCATCATCACCACCATCATCATCATCACCATTCTCACCATCACCATCATTATCACCATCATCATCATCTCCTTTTACTAAGAGACCTTGGGCATGTCACTCCCCTTCTCTGAGCTTCAGCTAACTCATTATAAAATGTAGGATTTGAAATAATGCAACAGGAGGGTTTTATTTTTTTTTTATTACGTTCAGTTAGCCAGCATATCGTCCATCATTCGTTTTTGATGTAGTGTTCAATGATTCATAGTTGCATATCACACCCAGTGCTCATCAAAACACGTGCCCTCCTTAATGCCCATCAGCCGGTTACCCCCACCCCCCAACCCCCTCCCCGTGGCAGGAGAGTTTTAAATTGTTATTACAGAAGCTAGCACTTACTGAGTGCCTCTCCTGCAGACTTACACAGGAGTTCATTTAATCCTCACAAACACTCCTGTGGCAAGTCTCTACTGTCATCACTGCGCAGGTGAGAGGCCTTAATTCTAGAGCGATTTGGTAGATGCAACACTAAAGCTGGTCTTACTGACAGCAGAGGCCAACCCCGAGCCCACTGTGCTTCGCCACCTCCTTTGGTTGTGAGGTTCGGGGGAGATCATGGAAATGAAAACCAATCAGAAAAACAGGCTGCGCAGGATTCTTCAGGTTTCTTGTATTTGCCCTCAGGGGTGGCCTGAAGGAAGAAGAGAGGAGACCCACTGAAAACATGCTGTGAACTCTGTCTTAATTGCTCCTCGTGGATCCTGCAGACCTTTACTGAGCACCTACTATGTGTATCCTAGGTGCTGTGCTAGGAGTGAGGGTCATCACCAATAAGCAAGCCGTGGCCCAGCCCTGAAGAAGCAAAGAGACACGCAGGGAGACAGGTGCATCAGCATTCTCAGCCCCACTGTAAGCTGACGTGCCAGCATCAGAAATGTTAACAGAGTTATCCACAGATGCTTCCAAAACATGCCTAGGGAAGTCAGGGAAGGTGAAACACCAGCCTTCAACCCCGTCCAGACTTCACATCACTGTGAACTGACCCCCAAGGACATGCTGCAAGGCTCACAGCGGCGTTAGCTGCAGGAGCAGCTGGGTGGGTGACGCAAACACTTTCAACAAGGCAGTATTATGCTCCCTACAGACCTAAAGGCTGGTTTTAGCACCTTTCAATGTGTAACCATTATTCTTGCACAGTTTGATAGATACATTTGAGATATGGAAAGCCTACTTTCTTCGTAGTTAACAGTGTATCAAATCTTTTCAAAATCAAATTTTGAGTGTCTAATTCAAGTAAGTAAACATCGATCAAGTATCTGTTCTCTGCCTAAGATACCAGACCAGTGGGCAGGCAGCCTGCCCTGGAGGGCTCATGGTCTAGTGGGGGTTGAAGGGACAGTCCATTATGAGTCATTTTGGTGTGTTGGAGTCCAAGGCTTGCTGGCGGAATAGAGGGGAGATAACAGTGACAGCTCTGGAGAGAGAGGTTTGAGTTGTCTTCGCTCTGTGACCTTGGGTTGCGTGGTTGAACTTGATGATGAGTGTTATGGTTGTGTGCAGTGCTCACAATGAAAGTTTTGCCTCCATGGGGTGGAGTCTGAATTCTGCCCCTTCCTTCCGTCCCCACTGGCACCATGCAAGCCATCTACACAAACCATGGCCTCCCTTCCGCACTGCCCGGCAGCCTCCTGCAGCCCCTCCTCCACACCAGCCCCCTCTCCAAGCAGCAGTCATGTCTATGAAATGCAAGAGGATCACATCAGCCCCTCCTGAAAACCCCACGTTGGTTTTCTCCGATCTGTTTTCTCCAGTGGTAGATCTCTCCTTGATCTACAAGAGGCTGCTTGATTGGCCCTGCTTGCCCTTCCTGCTTCATACTGTTCCTCCCGCCCCTCACTCAGCTGTCCAGAGTGGCCTCTGCTCTAGACCTTGACCCAATCCTTTTCACACTCCAGGGCCTCTGCCCTCCCATCCCTCCACCCGTCAGTCTTCCCCAAATCTTAGCAAGCTGTGTCTCCTCCTTCAGGTCACATCTCAGCCATCCCCTCCTGGGTAGCCCTCCTTGGCCATTACGAACACAGGCTACAAACGCAGGCTCCCCTCATTGCTCACTGCATTCCCTCCATGCTTATCGCATGTCATAATTATTTATTCATTCATTCACTTTTTTTTTGATAAACAAGTCATCCTTTCCCCCCTATCAGATGAGGGGATCCCATGAGGGCAGGACATTGTCCCTACTGTCCACCACTGTGGCACCAGCCCCAGTGCAGTCAATAATCATGGTCAAACTGTTCAGTGTCTCCCTAGAGTTTGGTAAAGGTCCCTCGGGCATTCCCCTTCCACTACCCTTGTCTGTGGAATGCCAACGTAGAGATTCGATTGGCAGAGCGGGGACTCTGTTTAGGGGCAAACAGGCCCCCAGTGGTCATGCTGAGCCCCAGATCTGGGGTGTGGGCACAGGGCCCAACCCCAGGTCTCACTGATTTCCAGAAGAGGAGGGTGCAGACCTTGGAGACGCTCAGCTAAGCGTGGCACCCTGCGGACAACTGGAAGTGTGTGCAGGCAGTTTGGGTTGTCACAGCGACCAGGGGAGCTCTGGCCTCCTGGAGGTCAGGGGTGACAGACATCCTGCAATTGCACGGGACAGTCCTCAAAACAAAGAATTGTCCTCCCTTAATGCCAAAGACATTTCCCCTGAGTAACACTCCACTGCTGGGGTGATGAGTGGGGCCCACCACACATCCAGTCCCAGGGAGGTAAGGAGGACAAACCAATAGCCAGTTGGGTGGGGGCCTCCATCCTGTCAGGCAAGGATTAGCAGGGACACAGAGCTGCAATTTGGAGGTTGGAGTCCCAAGCCCGAGTTCTGGCTGTGCTACCGAGGAGCTGGGTAACTTGGGGGAGTCCAGGAACCTCTCTGGGCTTCAGTTCTCTTACACAGGTATGGTAGCCCGTACCTGCCTGACACACGGTATAAGAAAATGTCAGTTGCATCGTAAATCAAGTTTGTGCGTACCGTACTCATGTTGTAGTGGGTTACAGCTTGATTCAGAAGGCATCTGGAGAGCCAGGAGGCTGCAGCACCTCTCGTTTGGATGGGCCAGGTCAGGGAAATGGTGGGTATACTTTAGGAGTGACGGGCTGACTCCAGCACCCCGTCCTGAAGCTGTCACTCACCCAGGCAGAGCGGCGCCTATGAAGAGGGCGCTACCCTGCCATTGGTGGCAGATGCTGGCGGCAGGACCTTAGCGCGATTCATCTGTGCCCTTGTCTGACTTGCAGGGGGCATCCCATTCATCCTGACCGGCGAGTTCTTCCAGCAGCCCCAGCGGCCGGCTGCCTTCGTCATTGCGGGCACCGTCAACTGGCTCTCCAACTTCGCGGTCGGCCTCCTCTTCCCGTTCATTCAGGTACGACAGACAAGGGGTCTCCTGCCCGTGGGAGGCCCTCTGATTTGGCAGCCCTCTGCGTGAGGGGTGGTTCGCAGGGCAGAGGCTGAGGCGCTCAACTGGAAACTCACACTGTTGGCCTCGGGAAGGCGGAGATGAATCCTCTCTCCCTCCTGCACCTTCCAGGAGCTGCCTCTAAACGCTAAGGGCTGCCTCAGAGGGAGCGGGCTTCCCGTCGCCAAGGGTCTGCAAGGAAACCTAGGTTAGAATCTCAAACGTGCACTTCGGCAACGTGCTTGTCACAGTGTAGACAAGGTCTGTGTTATAGTTACAGTGCACGCTGCCGTGCATCTAACGTCCTCATCGTCGTCATCATCACCAAGCTGATGGGGTCACTGTCCCAAGGGTGACCATGGTGGATGGGAAAATGTGAACTCAGGAAATGGATACAAGTTCTTTGTGTGTAGGCCGAGAATCTATTCATTCACTCGCTCGTTTATTCAGCATGTATTTATTGAGCCCCTACTCTGTGCTGGGCACTGTTTCAGACAGTGGGGATAGAGTGGAAACAAAAACTTGTGCTCTCTGGTCCTGGAGCTGAAAAGGGAAGCAGAGACCGAGTAAAGTGAAGCAGCCCAGGAATGGAGAAGTCCAGGCAGGGAAACAGCAAGTGCAAGGGTCCTGAGGCAGGGCCATGCTTGGCCTGTGTAAGAAACAGCAAAGAGGCCAGTGTGTCTGGAATAGAGTGAGCAAGGAAGATGGCAGAGGCAGGAAATGAGGTCAGAGAGTTCTCTGGGCGCAGGAACACAAAAGACAAGGACTTTACAAGTGTTCTGCACAGAGCCAGGGGCCCCCAGCTGCATTCCAAAGAGGGTGAAGCTTCTCTGCTCTGATGACCCCAGGGCTCCCCACTGCTCATGATACCATCAGTGATGCCATCAGTGGAGGTGAGAATCCTTCAGATGTCTCTGAGGAAGACCACCATCCCTTCTCAGGGGCTATTTCAACCCTCTCCCCATTCTCTTAGTTAGTAGTCTGCCTATTAGTGGACTACCTTCAACCCCAGCATGTCCCAGAGACTCCGCTGCCAGCGTGGCTGTGTCCAAGGTCAGCAGCCCCAGCCACGGGCCCACGTGCTGGTTACTCCTGCGTCATAGAGCAGTTACTGCCTCAGGTCCCCTGCACGTGGCTTTTCATATGCTCATGACATCCGTGCAGCCCTGAGCTGGGGTTTCCTGTCCTTCCCACTTTACTGCAGAGAGGCTGAGGCTCAGGGAGCAGACACTGTCAGTCCGAGGTCCTAGGGTCACCATCCAGCACAGTTCTTCTCCCCTCAGCCTCTTACTGGTGGACGGTCCCTGTCTGACCTTCATCAGTCTCAGAGTTACAGGTGGCCTCACCATGTGACTTTTGCAGCATCTTTGACTGTGTCTTAGCTACTAGCAGCACCCTGCCCCTGAGCGTACGTGCCATGGGGGCCTCCTTGGGCCCCACACCCATTTCCTCCCGTCCTTGGGCATCTTCAGCTGGCACGGCCAAAACCTAACAAGTAGACTTTCCAATGGGCTTCAAACCTTAAATGGCTTCTTCCTTTCAGTTCAAAGCCAGCAGAGTCGGGGTCAGTAAAATATTCATTGTCGTGGGGAAAATTAACTTCAGACCACTTCTCTGTCAACATAGATCCCCCTACACCCCTACTGTTTAAGTGGAGAAGTTCTAGAGCCCTCACCTGGCCCACCACTAAGCTTTCTATGTCTGAGTAGTAAGCCACTGTCTTCTGCACAATTTGGGGTAGGGGTGGGTGGTGGTTAAAAGATCTCAGCTGTACCCCCACACAAAACATGCCATCTCACTTTCCAGCCGCAGTCTGGGAGCGGACAGCACAGACGTGCCACTGTAACACTGACATCCGCTTGCTGGGTGCCGGGCTCCACTCAGCCCCTGTCAGTGCAGGGGGGTGAGGCCTTCGTGGCTCCCTTGTACAGACCAGCAGCCTAGAGCTCGGACAGAGGCAGCCAGTCCCCAAGGTCACCCCCGTGGGAAATGACAGCGCGGGATTTGAACCGAGTCTCTCATCCTCACCTGTAAGACAAGGGGAGGAAGGAGCCCTTGCTTATACAGCAGGTGATTTTCTCCAGCAAGTCCATTTGAACTGGGCAAAGAGTTAATTTATGTTTAAACACACACACACACACACAAGCACACACATGTGCTCACACACACAGGTGCACACATGAGCTCACACACACAAGCACACACGTGCTCGTACACACAGGCACACATGCTCACACGGGCACACACATGTGCTCACACGCACACACACACAGGCACACATTTTAGGGAGGTCTCCAGCTGCTTGGATCCATCTGACTTTTCTTCCACCTCATTCATTGGGCAAATCACAGCCCATCTGCAGCTTCTACCAAGCAGAAACGTCACGCTGCCTCTCCCTTGAGATGCTCCCCAGACTCTGTGCGGGGAGCTCAGGCTTGTGCTGAGTTCTGGGGAGCTGTGCTAGCCCCGCCTGCTTAGCTGGATTCCTTGGCAAGGAAAGGTGCGGGAGAGGACAGCGACCACGACGGGCAGGTCCGTGTGCAGTCACGCTATCACATGGAAGGTCTTATTACCCCCACTTGTCAGTCAGGACGGGTTGGGTTTGCTGCAGGAAGAAAGAGCCCCCAGGTCTCAGTGGCTTTAAACCACCAGGTATGATGTCTTACTCATGCTAGGTGTTCGTTGTGGGGGGCCTAGAGATTCTGCCCCAGAGCTTCCCGACTCAGCCCCTGCAGGCGGAAGGAGTGTGGCAAGTCTGACACCCATCCATTAAGGCCCGTCACCTGGCAGTGACACAGGTTACCGGTGTGCACATTCTCTGTGAATGTGTGAAAGTCCCACCACCACCCCTTCCCCAGGGGAATTGCAGACTGCCTTGTGTCCGGAGGGGAAGAGCCTGAAATCTTGTGTCCCTCCATAATGACAGCCATAGCCCTCTCTTTCAGGAGTAAAGTCAGGTTTAGCAGGCTCAGGACACTTGCCCAAGGCCCCAGACCAGTGAGAGGAAGAACATGGTCATACCCATGGATGTCTCCCCCAAGTGCCCTTCCTTGACCCCCAGAACTTGGGTGTGTGTCAGACTCCTTTTCACAATAACCCAGTTTCTGACAGCCTTGACCACATGTTTAGGGGATCACATTCATTCCAACTGGCTCACTTACAGCAGGGTACCTAGGTTCCTTAGAGGTTTCTGGGGCCACAGCTCGTCCCGGGACAGACACCCTGTTGGGATGTGCTGGAGTGTCTGAGGGCAAAAACAAGACCAGAACTCCCAGTGGTTAGCAGGTCCCTCCTGCAAGAGCCCCAGAGGGGCCCCAGAGCATGCTGTCACTGTCACTGTGATTAACAATGTATCCATTCACACTGTGGGGTGACCTCGTGTGCCAGATTTCACAGAGAAAGTCAGCCCAAGGGCTGCTCAGAGCCTGGCCTGGAGCAGGGGAATAAGGCCAGGACCCAGTTTAAGGGCTCAGGGCCGAGAGGGACGCCACCTGCTCATAAAGCTGAGGACCCCCGTGCACACAGGACACGAGCCTGCATGCCTGCCGTAGACCATCCAGACCAGCTGCCTCCTCTAGGACGTGTCAAGGGCATGGAAGTCACAGGAGAGCTGTGGGCACCTCTCCTTACAGGCTTAGGTTTGGGGGCCTAGGGCAAGGCAAAGAGAAGTGCAGGGGAGCTGCAGAGAAGGATGCGCGGTTGGGGAGGATCTGAAAGGCAGCACTCTGATCCATTCCCTGAGAGGTACTGGGTTCAGATCTGGTCACTGCCTTTGGCATTTTGGGGCTAGAGCTGGAGAGATAGGTGGCTCCCACATCAGAGAGACCACCTGACCTTGGCCTTGACCTTGCCTGGCAATGTCTGCAGCCACACAAGGGACATGGGCAGGTGGTTGGGGGAAGCCAAGGATGGATGGATGGATGGATGGATGGATGGATGGATGGATGGATGGACGGACAGACTGTTAGATAGCTAGAGGATAGAGGGAAGAGACAGGAGGACAGGTTGACTTAAGGACATTCATCAAATACTTACACAGGAGTTTGTCCAGAGGTGGGAGAAGGGCATTGCAGGGCAGGACTGAGAGCAGCACTGAGGATAAGAAGGGGGCAAAACAGAGAAACAGACAAGAGAGGAGCATTGCCCAATCCAGCAGCAACAGCTGGTCGGGAGGTAAGGTGCCTGTGAACTCCGCCCTCGCCCCGGGCAGAGTGCAACAGGACAGGGCAACGGGGGAGAGGGAAGCTAATCATTAGGTAAGTAAGCTGACACATCATAACTCAGGACTGGCCTTGGAGCTCCTCCCACCACCGGGCAGGGGAGGGCCGGGGGGAGGCAGAGGACATATCAGCCTTGCCCCTCGGAGCGCTACGGTAACGCATCTAATTAATGACATCATCCTGATAGTATCGTTTCACTGGGCATCTTTCTGCTTTTCGTGCTAAGCCCCAGACCTGACGTTTTACGTCCATTTTTGTGGGAGTCCTGACACAGCCCTTGTAGCGTTCATTCATTCAGCCAGTGTTTGAGGATGGCCGCGTGGGTCCCCCTAAGGGGGCAGAACACAAAGGCCAGCTCTGTGTAGGGCACAATCGTTGACAGTCTTCCTCATCTTCCCCTTCCTCTCCTTCTTCTCCTTTTCCTTCTGTTTATTCCTCCTCCTCCCCCTTCCCCTCTTCTCTCCCTCCTCCTCCTTCCTCTTTCCCTGTCAAGTTATGAAGAGATTCTAATTATAAATGATTCACGCTCAGTGCAGAGACTGTAAGGTGGTGAAGCCAGGCATGCTAATGGCTTAATGACACTGTTTCCTTCCTTTCTTCCAAATACATGTCATGTTTCATATTTATAAAAATCGGAAGCAATTTTTTTGATTTGTGCTTTTGCTTTCCTCACCTGGCATGATATCATGAGCGTTCCCTTATGCCCGTGGGTATTCTCAAGGCATCTTCCCTCTGGAAGCAGAGCTCCTGCCAGCCGGGACATCTCCAGCGTCTCTGGGGTTGGGGAACATTCAGGGAGCATGGCAGGCGTGAGCACTGAGTCAGGCCGAGCAGCCTTGCTGGTCACGCTGACGCAGACACCGGCCAGGTGGCCACATTCAGATTTTGTGAAATGTCGGCCTCCTGATCCAGGACAGGGAAGGAGGCAAGGGTTCATTTCCTTTCGGGACAGGGGCCTGCCAGGGCAGAGGCCAGGCTCCAGGGGCTGCCGTTGGCCATGACGACTACACTAGAGAAACACAGGGCGTACACGTTCTGGTTCCCACTCCGCTCCCCCCCGGGCCCTCCCATGGGAGCAGTTTCTGCTGCTGAAGATGCCACAGCTGGCCAGCTCCTTTCCACAGCCTTTCCAGAAGTCCTCTCAGCCACAATCAAGAGCCTGTCTTGGTCTGCTCATGCTACCACAACCACGTACCCCAGACTGGGGCTTAAACAACAGGAATTTGTCTTCTCAAGTTCTGGAGGCCAGAGTTGGAGATAAAGGTCTTGGCAAAGTTGATTTCTTCTGGGACCTCTCTTCTTGCTGTTGTAGACAGCCATCTGTCCCCGTGTCTTCACACGGTCATCCCTCTGTGAGTGTCTCAATTTCCTGTTCTTCTAAGGACACGAGTGAGATTGGGTCAGAGCCCATCATAGGACTTCATTTTACCTTAATCCCCTCTTTAAAGACCTTACCTCCACATACAGCCACATTCTGAGGTGCTGGGGGTTAAGACTCCCAACACGTGAATCCTGATGGTGGACACAATTCGGCTCAGAACAGCCACCAGGTGCAACTTTTCAGGCATCTTGATCTTTCCATCTTTTTCCAAAATGTGTCAGTGGCAAATGTATCACAGCCCCAAGCAGGGACCTGCAAGGAGCCCAGACTGCTTCCCCAGAAAACGCATATCCGAGCTGGCACTGCTGCAGACAGTGACGTGACCCAGAATTTCACTGTGTCATCCGCATCAGCAGGGGGGCCCTGGGCCAGGTCCTTGCCTGCTCCAAGCTTCAGTTTCCCCATCTAGAAAATGGAAAATCCTTCATTCTCTCCTCGCCCATGGAGAACAGAGCCCGCTGAGGTCAGTAGCAGGCACTGGGGGCCGTCTGCCTGGGCTGGGCTCACGGGCTGTCCTGACCTCCCCACCTGCAAATGCGAGGGTCGCACGAGGGCTTAGTGAGCTCACACAGTGAAGTGCTCACAGAACGGGGCACAGAGCAAGCACCTCGGAAACACCGGCAGTAGCTGTTGTCACCTCTTCGGGCTGGGATAAGGGTTAAAATGAGCCAAGGGTCTGGGAAAGAGGCTGCTGGCAACCCCACCCATGTCCGCTCACCTTGACCTTCTCTACAGACAACTCTGAGAATCCCATCACCTGCCCGCGGCCTCCCTGCGCTGGGCTCGCTCTCAGCCTGGGGGAGGAACAGGCAGAAGGTTGGGGGGGCCCACAGCCAGTGAGGTTGCAGAATAAATACCCAGCTTCCTCCTTCTCGTAGGTGTGGGGGCAACTCTGGTGTGGGGTCCGTGTCTCCCAGAGACCCCAGGAGGAAGCACTGAGTTCCAGCCGGACACGTCCCCTTCTGTCTCAGTTTGCAGGGCTGCCCCAACCGAGTACCACAAACTGTTGGTTCACAACAGTGCAGACGCTTCTCGTCCCGTTCTGGAGGCTAGTGCTAGACGTCAGGATGTCCGCAGCGTCGGCTCCTCCTGAAAGCTGCAGGCGGAGGGTGTGCTCCATGCGCTTCTCTGGGCTGCCGGTGGCTTCCAGAGTTCCTTGGCTTGCGTTGCACCACTCCAATCTCTGCCTCCCTGGGCACATGGCCTTCTTCCTTTGTGTGGGTCACCACACCCCCTTCTATAAGGACACCAAGGACCAGCTTTGAGGCCCACCATGGTCTAGCATGACCTAACCTCACCTTGATTACATCTGCAAAGACGGTTGGCAAACAGCGCCACATTCACAGGGCCTGGGGTTAGACTGCAGCATATCTTCAGGGGGACACAATTGAACCCACAACACCTTCCCTGTCCAGGGTGACTAATTCATCCCAGTTTGCCCAGGACTGTCCCTGTAAGCCCCACGTCCCAGAAAACCACTTGGTCCAGAGCAGTGCTCTCCCTACTTCTTCCCGTTCTCTCCCACGCCCTGCCCCTTCCTTGCAGAATGTTCTGGATATGCATAGATGGGACAGGTTGCCTTGACCCCTGGGGAGATTAATATCACTGTTTCTCTGCCCTTAGCCTCAGGCTGCCTTTTCCTTGGGCCTTTGCTATGGCCGGCATCAGTGTGTCCCTCGGGTCGTTGGTTGTACCAGCCTCCAGACGACTCAGCCTCTGCCATTAGCACCGGTATTTTCTGGTTCAGAGAAAATTGCATGCAAATGTATGCTGCTTGACTCCACTGGAGTTACAACATTTCGCTTGAGTTCCATAAAATCCGGAAGTGAGAAAATGATTCTTTTCAACTTGAAAATTACTGGGTCGTATCCCAATTGCCTATGCAACGTGAGGAGGAAGCCGACGCAGACCCAGGATCGTGGGACCTAAAAGCAAATAAAACCTCCCCCTCGCCTCTCTGGAGGGTCCAGCTGACATCCTTGGGTCTGGAGGGAGGAAGGGAGCATCTTTCACTAGCTCCATCTCGGCTGACACCAGCCTGGAGGCAGTCCTGCCCTAACATTTCAGAGAGAACAGACGTGCCCCTCAGGGGAACAGGTGTGGTTTGTGGGTCTCAGAAGGAGGTAAAATGGGGCGTAACTGGGCTGACCAGTGCAGGGACCTTTCGGGCTGAGGTTGAGGGACTCAGTGGGGGTGGGGGCAGCGGGGAGCAGGAAGGTGCTGGCAGAGGCCCCGAGCCGGCCCAGAGCAGGCAGCTGAGGACACAGGGGATCACAGGTGATTATGAGGGAGGCCCACCCGGCACTGAGGGCATGAGAGGGATTTGGGGTTTTTCCAAAGGACCCTGGAAAGCCACTGCATAGTTTTAAGACATGATCTGTTTTGTGACTTTAAAAGAACTCTCAGGCTGCCTGGTGGCCGCTAGATTCGGGACAGGGGCAGAGAAAACGGAGGCTAAGGCGACAGACAGCAGAACGGTGGTTGACTGTGTGTGTGTTGGGGGCGGCAGGGGGCAGCTGGGAGAGAGGAGGCACTGACTAGAAATGGCACAAGGAACTTTCCGGAGTGGTGGAGATGTCCTACGTCTTGACAGAGGTGTTAGTTACGCAGGGGAGTACTTTCATCCAGACTCATCGAGCACTACACTTAAGAGCTGTGCAAGTTACTGTATATAAATCCTATCTGGATAAAACTGTATATATTTTTTAAAAAGGGAGAAGATGTCTCAGGGTAAAGGCCTCAGGACTTAGGAGCAAAGACAGGCAGAGAGGGAGGAAGGAGCCCCGGTGATTCGGGGAAGACCGCCATGCGTGGCTGAGAACGGGCGGCGAAGAAGCGGCCTGCCGTGGAGGGGGCCGTGAGTGCGAGGTGTCAGCAGGGCTGTGCGGTGTGGCTGCCAGCCGAGCGTGAGGAGCTGAGATGCCATCAGGCAGCCACGGGCTGTGTCTACCTCACGGGTTCCCGGGCAACTCCGACAAGATCCTGAGTGTGCCCGCGACAGTGACTCAGGTGCCCGCACACACGGCAGAGACAGAAGACAGCACCAAGCTCCCTGCTTCCTTCCGGCTCCCCCGAGAGACAGCCTAGCATTTCAGGTCGATGCTGCTCCCACCGCGCAACAGCCTTGGCTTTGTAAGCTCTCCGCAGAGTTGGAGGGACCAGTGTAAGGCACTGGACTTCCCCTCCACTGTTAAGTGGCAGCCCCTGCGCCGACTCAGCCAGGAGCTTGGTGTGAATCCCCAGGGAGCCAGCGTCCCATGGATCGGGGATTCTGTTTTTGTCACGTCGTGAACATCTAACTCGAACACCCTTTCATCCCTTCGATCTTCTCCATGAAAGTGCTCTCATTCATTCATTTATCCACTCATCCAACATATTCTTATTAAGACCGCACTTTCGATGACCCAGGCACTGTCTTGGGCCGGGGGTATACCTGCATTGAGCAGGTGACACGGATCCCGCCGTCATGGAACTTAAAGCCCAGGGCCTGCGGACGCCAGGTGGCCCATGGAAGAGTTTCAGCAAGACTATGACATGCCCCCGCTCTAGAAATGGTGTTGAAAATGTCAAGTGTATGAGATTTTTTTTCCTTTTGATGGAGAAGGGGATCCATAGCTTTTCATCAGGTTCTCAGAGAGGTATGCAGGGTGTCCCCGCCGTCACCTATACGCCCTTCCTCCATCTACTCAAGTCCCAAAACAGCTGCAACCTCCACGCCGCTCATCCGTGAAGACTCAGCTCCCAGGTGCCTAAGGCAAGGTGGCTGAACACCCCAGCCTGCCCGCCCCACTCAGAATCCTAGCTATGCTCAAAATAAGGGTACAACCTGCTCAAAAAACAAGACAGGGTCGCAAGCATGTAGTCATAATCATGAGGACATCTCTTAGAGGGTAGATGGGCTGAACTGAAGGAGAGAGGCTGGCCCAGAGTGCATCCAGGACACGGCTGCTGAGAAAGTGGAAGGGGTCCCAGGACACGGTGGGTGGGGGGTGGCTAAGGGGTCTTCATCAGGGAATGGTCAGAGAAACGACAGAAGGAAAATTCCAGACATGCAAGAAGACCAGCCCTCACATGAACAGCCTGCCTTGTGCTAAGCAAATTGGGTGCAAAGGATCCCTTTCTAAACACAGTGATGTGCAATTTAAGAACACTGAGTTAAAAAAGAAAATCTTCAAAGTTCCATAGGGAAAACTCAGATAACCTGAAAAGAAATGGTAATCAGGTGACATCGCCCTGCTCCTGAGCAAGACTCTACCTGTAGGGTAAGGGACACCGTCTTCAAAGTCTGGAGAGGAAACTACTTTGAAATTAGAAGTCTGTACCTTCACATATGACAGAGGGGAAAAGGCATTTTCAGACATGAGAGGCTCGGAAAGCTTAACCACTATGTGACTCGGCCACCCGTGGCCTAGGAAACTGGAGGCACTGGGTGTGCTGTGGCTTCAAACCTGTCCACTAGGAGCCAGTTTGCAAAGCGGGTGGGAACACGGAGTTTGGACTTGCAGCCTCGTGCTAACCAACGGGAGGCCTGGGGCAAGCTGCTTGATTGATTCCCTGGTCCCGAGGACTTAGCCCAGTGTCTGGCCCAGAACCCTCCCCAAACATGGCTTCGTACTGATACCAGTATTAATACCAGTAGCGCTCCCAGCTGCGGGCAGAGGCTGGCTCGTGTCCACAGCAGGAACGGATGGTCCTGTTTACACGCCTGTTGCAAAGACTCATCATTTAAAATATCCTTTCTTTTTGACCTAGCCATTCCCAGTAGCAATTCAAGTTATTTGAATTTGCACAAGTTTCAATTCAATGTCCTTTATTTCAAAGCAGAGACGTAGGTGTTGTAATTACTCATAATCATAAATGATGGGAAGTCAGGAGGGCTAGGGGAAGTCTAGTCTGCCAGGCTGCCGGCACAAAATACCACTGATGGGGGCGCTTAGACAACAGAAATTAATTTCTCGCCGTTTTGGAGCCTGGAAGTGCAAGGTCAAGATGCCAGCAGAGTTGGTTTTGTTCATGACCTTGGCGTTCTTTGACTCTTGTGTATAGAAACAGACGGGAGGCCAGGGACGGTGCAGGAAGTGTTCATTGCTAGCTCCCTCCCAGGCCTGAGGAAGACGGCCTGAGGAAAAGGGATACAGGGCTGCTCCCTGACCAGTGGCCAGGGGAAGAACTGGAAGGGGCTGAGGTGGGAAAGGAGTGCAGTCCAAGCCTGTAGGAGTAAGCAAACACAGGAAGCTGGGTGTGCGGAAGCCATTGCCAGAACCGGCTTTGCAGACATCACCTGCTCTATTTGCATGTTAAACCTCCACCTGGGGCATGAATTTTAGCATTATAATGAGGGGAAAGTCTGTGGGAGGCCAGGACTAGGGTCCACTGCCCCTCCGACTGGTCTGCTCTGGTCCTTGGAGGAGCAAGTCTGTGGTAAATTGGGTCCTGGAGCTTGTTTCAAGCTTCTGGCTTCCGGCTTCCTGATGGCAGGCAGCACCTGCCAGGTGGGCTAGAGAACTGGGTTATCTGAGGGGCCCAAGGTGTTCCCTGTTCTGCAGAAGAAGTACCTCAGAAAAGAGAACTGCCAAGGAGCAAAGAGCTTTCATTTTGAAGCAGACTGAAATGGTAAGGAGATTAGGGCCCAAGGGCAACTTCAGCCCAAAATCTGCTTTTCTAGGTAGACGCCTAAGAATCTCTATCTGGCTCAGTTTCTGGGGAGGGCTCTCTTCCTGGCCGGCAGATGGCCACCTTCTCACCATGGCTTCCCGTGGCTCCTCCTCGGTGTGCACAGATGGGGAAAGAGCAGTCTCTCTCTCCCTCCTTGTATAACGCCACCCATCCTATGGGATTTGGACCCCACCCTTATGACCTCGTTTCACTTCAGTTACCTCCCAAGAGCCATATCTGCAAACACAGTCACGTTGGGGGTTAGAGATTCAGCATATGAATTTGGGGGGCTCATAAGTAAGTCCATAGCAACAGGGAAACTTAAAGACAGATTGATTTGTCAGATTCAAATCTGATTGACAGATGGATTGATTTGTTCACTCCATAAATATCCACTGAGCACCTGCTATTGTCCACACGCTGACCTGGGCACTGGGCCACAGTGATGAGCCAAACCAGACACGACCCTGCTGACTCCTGGAGCGTACAGTCCAACGAGAGGCAGTCCTTCACCAAGCAGCCACATACCTAACTATGCGGTTACCATCGTCCTGCAGGGAAAGAGAATGGAACCAGGGGAGATGATGATTCAGGGGCCTGGCCTGGGGCAGGGCAGGCCCCTGGCGAAGAGAGACAGGAGCTGAGGAGGTGGAATCACAGGAAGAGGGACCAGCAAGTCAGCAGAAGCAGGGTGGGAGGCGGGAGTGATGAGGCCCGTGTGGAAGAAGCAGAGAGAGGAGACCTCACCGACTCCCCAGGGCAAGCTAAGGAAGTGGGTTCTCATCCCAAGAGCCACGGGATGAAAAGTTTTCAGCAGGGGGCTGGCATGACCAGGATATGTTTTTGCAAGTCTCCCCAGGCTGCCTCACAGAGAACAGACAGGGAAGAGGCCATGTGGATGGGGGACATGGGTGAAGAAGGTGAGGGGCAATGTTGCTTGGGCAAGGCAGGGTTCCACAAACTCCTGCCCACCACCTGGTTTATTTTTCTGCAAATAAAATTCTACTGGAGTGCAGCCACACATTTATGGATCATCGTCTGTGGTTGCCTTCCCACAAGGGCAGAGTCCGGTGGTCCCACATGGCCCTAGCCGACCGCTGGGCTGGACTTCCGGAGTGGGCACGCCAGGGGCGGCAACACCGGGGAGCTGTCTGAGCAAGGAAGCCCGCTGAGACCTAATGTGTGGGTCCTGCATGACGGCTAGGGGACAGGAGGTGTCACAGATGATTTTCAGACGTCAGCTGGCAGGGTCCAGCCTCAGACACCCTCATGTATGGTGTGTAAATACAAACTTAAAATAACATTCAGCAAGTATGACATTTTGCTTTCGTGATGACTATTTTTTTTATAGGCCTAGTTTTCAAAAAAGAAAACAAAAGACTGCCATTTCTTCATGGGCTCCAGGGTTGGAAGCGGATGTATTCACAGCTCACATGAGAACGTCTCCTGTAGACGCTTCATCCAGCACCGTTGGCCTTTAGAGTCCGCGTCACGCGTGTGGTGCGCCATCCAGGAATATGGATATAGGAATGGGGAGCTTTCAAAACCTGTTCAGAGACGGTATCGCAGCCAGTTTGGGGATTGTCTACCTGATGTTCTTTGTCTCTCCTTTCCACAGAAAAGTCTGGACACCTACTGTTTCCTGGTTTTTGCCGCGATCTGCCTCACAGGGGCTGTCTATTTCTATTTTGTCCTGCCTGAGACGAAAAACAGAACCCATGCAGAAATCAGCCAGGCATTTGCCAGAAGGAACAAGGCATACCCACCTGAGAACACTGACTCAGCTGCCTCTGATGCTAGGGTGACCAGAAGGCCCGAGCCAGACCCCGCCTCCACTCTGGACAATTATGTCCAAAACGGGGTTATCTAAATGGATGATCTCACCATTTCAGGAAACCAAAATTTCCACACATGATTAATAGTATTAAGTATTTAAAAATAAACCTTTGCTAATCTACGGTCACAACCATTTGGGTTTTATTCATACTGAATGTCCGAATTCTTCCGGAAGGTGGAAGGGATATCAGCTTATGTTCCAGTAGAGCCACCCTTCTGTTTGGATCGATGGCCTGTCTCCTTCATGACTTAGCCCATGGATTCCAGATGAAACTGCGGAAATAGCACTTGACAGCTTTCTCACAGGAAAACAGTATAGGAAATGGGACACAGGGACAGGAGACCACAGCCTGAGGTGCTGGTTCCAACTGTGCCGTAAGTAGCCTCGAGCTGCCCTCAGCCTGGGTCCTGAGGCCTCGGGGACCCTGGGCTTTGGTCCTAGATGAAGGGTTTTGGAATTCAGTGGAAAGACTCTTTGTACCTCCTGATAAATACCGTTACCAACCTCTGGCTCGGCCTTGTGGAGCTCAGCCTCAGGATCTCAGCCTTGTGGACCAACCCACCGTCCTCCGGGTTCTGCCCCTCCCAGGCTGTGTCCCACACACGGGCTGAAGACTTCCATCCCTGAAGCCGTCTTCACCTCGGAGTATCAGACGTGTCTCAGAAGGCGTAAAGAGGATCAAGATGAAAGAAGTAACTTGCCAGTGGCTGGGGCAGGGACTGCAAAGTGAGTTGTTTTCAACTGAAGAAAACAATATTAAGAATGACTCGGAAGCTGAGCCTAGTCTTGGTGGAAAGACAGGGCAGAAGACCCACGTCATAGCTCAACCAGTAAATCTGAGGGCAGATTCGCCCTTGCTCTGCCTCTTTGTTTTCTATTCAAGCCCTCGACAGATGGGCTGAGGCCCACCCACATCGGGGAGAGCAATCTGCTTTGCTCAGTCCACCAGCTCAAATGCTACTCTTGTCTGGAAGTACCCTCGCAGACATGCCCAAAATAATGTTTAACCAAATATCTGAGCACCCCATGACCCAGTCAAGTAGACACCTAAAATTAATCATCACAGAAGTTGAGTTCGCCATTACACAGAGTGCTCGAGCAAACGTGGGGTGATTGCCTGCCTTGACTGTTGTTAAGGAAATCTAAGTGTCGCTTGTGGAAGAAGTTCTTAGGAGCAGATATGCTTGAGGACTCTTCCAGCCCTTCGGTGCTAGGGCTGTTTGGTTTGGGACAACTTCCAGCTGCCGTGGTTATGTATGCCGTGAGGTTTGGGCGATTCCCTGTATTTGCCCCGTGAGTGAAACAAAGTCGGGACGCCCATAGATAAGTGAAAGTGTGCGTGAGTTAGCAGGTGTGTGTTCGAATTCATGTCACAGGAGGAGTGGGCCGGAGAGGAATGCCTCTGGACATGGCAACACCCCTGGAACCCCTTCAGTCCCATTCTTCACAAGGACAGCCTTACCCAAAATCTGAATTCTGAGTTTCCTTTCCCACCAAATACTCTCATCATTGCCAACTCAATGCACCATCCTCCCGAGCTACGGTTTGGCAGAAAGATTTGGACAGCGTGTGTCTATATGGAGAGAAAGTGATAGGTGGGTACACAAAGTGCCGGAGACCAAAAAGCCAAATAAAGTGCAAAAAGAAATCTTAGCTGGGGAGTGTTGTCTTTCATGTGTAGACTTGAGTAGTTAGCTTCTAAAAAGTAGGTACCTAGCGGGGCTAGGCCCTAGGTAGGCGCTGAGGACACGTCGGGGAGCAGGAGAATACACTGCTCTGTCCCGCATTCGCTCATGGCCTGCCACCGAAGATTGGAAATCAAAGAAGCAGTAGCAGTGAAGTTACCCAGAGGAGGGGGGGACACAGCGATGGAGGAACAGGTCACAGGACCACAGGGGTCGGTGAGAGGTGAGAATCAGGAAGGCCTTCCTAAAAAATGGCGGCGATGAGCTGGGGAAGCAACACAGCCAGCAGGCGGTAGGCCGGGAGTCACTCTTAGCGTTTCCACGTTTGAAAAGTCAGCAGAGCAACGTTAAGTAAATGTTTGAAAAAGAAAACACTAAGATGCCCATAATCTCACATGCTTCCATTTCCCTAACACTATCACTCTCGTTTTTACACCTTTCCGTCCATTTCCGGCCTATGATTTACACTGTTATAGTCACAGAATACATAGCAACGATTTACAACTCTCTTGTCTCTTATCTCCTATTTTGCCCACTTTCTATTAAACCAAATGCAGCATCTCCCTTCCAGAGACTTTCGATCATACTCCACCGTCCACTGCAGTGAACTCTTCACATGCAGACGTGCTTTTCCGATGCCGAGAGTGGGGAGTGGCAGCCAGAGGGACGCACGTTCCTGTGAGCCTTGCCACACAGGCTCTCGTGCTTTCCGACAGGAACTCACCATTTACAGCCCCCTGATCCGTTCATGGACCCTAAAGGAATCGCTGCTCAAACTCATAGACCTCCTGTCCCAACTCCTACCCGAAGATGAGGGATTAGGTCCCAGTCTTATTGCTTTACTCTACCCTCTCATTTCAAAGCCACGAAGGCAGACGTCTCTTTTCAGGTTCACTGGAAGAAAAGGAACTCCTCCAGCCTCCAGGTCTGGCTAAGATGGAATCAGCACCCTCACTGACGAGCACCGAAACCCTGGATAGAACATGTAACACGGACACGTGAAAAATAAAGGATAGCAGGCAGATGGAAGGGGCCCATCAAAAGTCACAGGACAGGGGTGCCTGGGGGGCTCAGTCGGGTGAGCGTCTGCCTTCGGCTCAGGTTATGATCCCGGGGTCCTGGGATCGAGCCCCACGTCGGGCTCCCTGTTCAGCGGGGAGCCTGCTTCTCCCTCTCCCTCTGCTCGTCTCTCCTGCTCTCTCTCTCTGTCTCTCTCTCAAAAAAATAAATCTTAAAAAAAAAAAACCCTCACAGGACAACCTATAGGGCAGTGAGTTTTCTACATCTCCTGACTTCTACTCCAGGACAGACCGATTCCAGAGCTGCACAGTCCGTGCCCACAGAAAAGGCTCCAAGAGAAACCCTTCCTGACTGGCCAGTGGGACAGAGGGGGTGACCCTCTGGGGAAAGAAGGTAGGGGGAGGCGGGGGAGAGTCATCAAAGAGTAAAAAGTCGCTCCCTTTTTTGGCACTGAGGCCAGTTCCAGTGGTGAACCTGAACTCCTGGGGTGGTGGCCGTATTCTTGCATGTATTCACTGGCTCTGGGCCTTGTCAGCTGGTGCTTGTCTTTAAAAAATGAAGAACTACCCCCAGGAGGGCAGGAGCCATGACCGTTTGACTCCAGCTAACATAGTACCAGCACATAGTAGGAGCACAGTAAATACTGGTTGAATGAATGGGTCGTGTGGTAGGCAGAAAAATGGCCCCCAAAGATGCCCAGGGCCTAATCCCCAGAACCTGTGACTGTTACCTTATGGGGCAAAGAGACATTGCTGGACATGGACGGCACTGGAGGAGATAATGCTAAGTGAAATAAGTCAAGCAGAGAAAGACAATTATCATATGGTTTCTCTCATCTATGGAACATAAGAACTAGGAAGATCGGTAGGAGAAGAAAGGGATAGAGAAAGGGGGGTAATCAGAAGGGGGAGTGAAGCATGGGAGACTATGGACTATGAGAAACAAACTGAGGGCTTCAGAGGGGAGGGGGTGGGAGAATGGGATAGACTGGTGATGGGTAGTAAGGAGGGCACATATTGCATGGTGCACTGGGTGTTATACGCAACTAATGAATCATCGAACCTTGCATCAGAAACCAGGGATGTATTGTATGGTGACTAACATAATGTAATAAAAAACATTAAAAAAAAAAGAGAGAGACGTTGCTGGGGTGATTGAGGTAAGGGTCTTGAGATGGGAGATTAACACGGATAATCCAGCAAGCCCCACGCAGTCACAGCGGTCCTCATAAGAGGGAGGCAGGAGGGTCAGCGTCAGAGAAGGACTTGTGGGGGAGGAGGGAGGGAGAGGGCAAGAGAGAGAGATTTGAAGACCGCTGGCATTGAAGATGGAGGAAAAGGATCACAAGCTAAGGAGCTCAGGCGGCGTCCTGGAAAAGGAAGGGAAACCATCTCTCCCCGAGAGACTCCAAAAGGGACGCAGCCCTGCCCACATCCTGAATGTGTCATTTCTGACCGTTACAACTAGAAGACAGTAAATTTGTGTGGCTTTACGGCACCAACGTCGTCGTGATGTTTCTGGCAGCCATAGGCGACTGATACAGGTCACCGAGGGCAGCGGTCCCCACAGGGAGGGGTGAGTAAGGAGGGCACAGGATGGTTCACCGGGATGTGAGAAGAAGGTGGTAGAAAGTCTTTTTATATTCTTTTTTCACTTTGAAGTAAATATCGCGGGACTCACTTTGCATGATTCGAACACTGTCCCAACAACCCAGGGCAGCCATCACTTGCATTTCACATCCGGCTTCTCCTCACCGACATCTTGAAGACCTTCTCTCTGCCTCCTTCCCTCGAGAAGGCTGACTTCTCATCTCACACATGTAGCAGCACCTCGTGGTCTCTTCCTGGTATGATCCGGGTACCAGAGAAATTGCCTTTATTTCTCATGAAAATGTGCATGGGCCACCACCTTGGACCCCGCCGTTGACGCCACGTCCCGAGGGTGTGGGGCGGTGAGCAGGCAGGATCCTGGGGCTGCACCACGTGGACAGAACTGCCCAACAATGGCCTCTGCTTCGGAGTCAAAACTTCCATGTCATCTAAGGTAACTGTTATTTTGAGTTGCTCTTACTCATGATGAAGCCTAAACTCAGCTCATACAGGTCGTAAGAGGACAGAGTCCAAGGCAAATGAGAATATACGAAGCAAATCCCATCTTTAGACACTCAGCGAGTTGTCCCTCCGGAGCACAGGGGCCCCTGGGTTAGGGGAGCGTGGATTCACGTTCACGGATTATCTGGTGAGAGCAGCTTTGCTGGGGGCTTGAATCTGGCTGTGGTGCTACCTGGGTTTTCTGCCTACGAATACCAATTTCTCTTCCTATCAAGTTTGCAACTGCTTTCACGTGGCTGCCTCTGTTGCTAGAGGTAACCTGTGAAGTAAATACTGGATACATTTCATCTGAGTCAAGCCCTGCTCTTCCAGCTCCAAGTCCAGCCAAGTCTAGGGCTCTGATCGCTGCCCTACGGGACTTCAGAAATTTGGCCCCAACCCCTCTTCTCCAGAACAAGGACTCTGACTTGTACCATCCCTTCCACTGTGACAACCAGACACCTGCTGACCTGTGGTGGGTGGAAGCATCCATGGCCCCGGTGAATCACGCCTGCCAGTTGCTCGTCCTTGTGTGATCCCCAACTGTGCCGAATTTAGACGTGGCCATGCAACTCTCTGGCCACGAGACATCAGAAAATATGACAGGAGCAGAAGCTTAATAAGCACTTGTGCTCTCGGGCTTTCCTCTTAGAATGCTGATGTCATTGTGTGATGAGGAAGCCCAGTGTAGCCTCCTTGAGGATAAAGGGCCAGCGAAAGGGAGGGGCCCATTATCTCCACTGTCCCAGCTGAGCTCCAGTCCAGTGACCCTGCAGCTGAATGCAGCTGCGTGAGTGAGGCCAGGAGACAGGAGCAGAAGAATCATTCAGCCATTCACAGAGTCACAAAGAATAATAGGTGGTTGTTGCCTCAAACTGCCAGGTGTTGGCATGGTTGGTAAAACTACGTATAGATCGCCGATATGGACTGTTATCTTCCATTCTGTTTTGTCATTATTCACTGAGTTACGTGGCACTGCTTAGAGCTCATATCCGCAAACAAAAACAGAAGTAACATTCTCTGGAGTAAGGTCTCGTCCATTCATCCCACAAACATTTGCTGAGCATCCAATATACACTTGTCCTAGGTACTGGGGGTATAAACGCGGATGAAACCCATCTCTTCCTTCAGAAGGCTGTGAATATGTGAGGGAAACAAACCGCTGATCATCAGCGCGAGTCCGGTGGTCCCTCTACATAGACTGTCTTTCTCCTTCTCCTCACTCCGATGATTTCTAGTCATCCTGAAGGACGACGCCGAGGCTCCCTCCTGGAGGCGTGCCCACACTGGCTCCATCGTTGCCCACCGTCTTGCTCATATCCGCACAACGACCTCCCGCAGCGATCACGTGTCCCAGGCCCCCTGGAGGTGAATGTATGCCCTGACAGGAGTGCACAGATGGCCGGTGCACAGGGGGCCCCACTTTAGGTAACTCCCCTGTGACCTCACCACCATGCCCCTCCCTCTAGAAAAGCTGTGGGTTATGGACTGGACTTTATGGAGAATGGCTGCGGGGTGCCTGGATCATTTGTCCGCCTGGTCTTCCTGGTCTGGAAGTCACCCTGAAAAAAATGGTATAGAGTGGCTTGCTTCGTTTTTCAGTTTCAACGTTCCTTCTCAGTCTGGAGGCTACTTTTCCGTCCATCCTCCAGCTTCTAACACCTGCCCCTAAAACTCTCTCTCTGCTTCCCCAGTCTCGGCTGGGTTCTTTTCTTTTCCTTCTCACAGAAGCCTGTGTTCAACTCTCTTCAGGGATTTAGCACGGCCTCTCTATCACGGTGATCTTTGTTTACTTGGATGTCTCCCCTCCTAGACCCCAGATAAGAGATCCTACAAGAAAATGGCTGATTCATCTCAGGACCCCATGTTCCTGGCAAGCGCTCACTGAACAAGTTAACATCCTGACGAAGCCATGAGGAGGATGGGACGGGACCCCTGCAGAGACACGGGCTGTGGTCTGGGGTGACTGGGCCAGATGCTTCCAGGTGGTAACGTGGGAGCCTCACGTAAGTTGTGGTATTCAGATTTTGTCAGGCTGAGGCGAGGCAGGGAGGAATTTGAGACAAAAGGGCCAATGACATGGGAATGGCAGCCAAACACAGTAGCTATAAGCGCAAGAGTGGGAGGCCACACTGGTCGGTGGGTTGAGTCCAGACTGTGAAGAATCATGAGGGCGGCACCTAAATATCCCTGGGACCAAACCCGCCCCACACCTTTCATCTCTGGCTGAGCACATGTCGATGCAGACAACACCCTATTATGACACTGCCCCTCCTGGAATAAATGAGCGGACATCAGGGGGTCAGACCATTATAATCAGGCTTCTTCCCGTTTCCCTTCCACTAAACATTCATTCGCTGGCTGTGAACCCCAAAGGACGGAGGTCTCATTGAATGACAGGGGCTCGGCGGCTGCTCACAGTTTCAGACATTTGCTGCAGTTCACGCTGAGATGTGGATAGAATTCTCCTTATCAGAATCACGTCCCCTGGCAAATCTGTACATTGAGTCAAGTAAATTTCCTCTCATTAAATCACAGCATTTGGGGACTGTGGTTTGTCTCAGTCAAGAACCAGAGCTGGAAGTAGTAAAGGCCAAGGCAAAAAGAAGTTGGGTTCTCGGCAGGACATGTGGGTGGTGAAGACAGAGGCAGGATTTCAGAAGTGTGCTGGGAGCCCAAACCTCCAGCAGCAACATGACTGTGCCTCTTGAATTTAGAGCAGGCACTTCTCAGCCACTCACCGCCTCACCATGTGGCAGATCGAGGGTGCTGCCTTCCGTGTAAGCTCTAGGAGCAGAAAAGAGCATCCGAAAGAAGGTATTTTGGTGATGAAGCAGATCCTTCAGAAATGGCCTTCTAGCTTTGTCCTGTGACACTAATACGAGCAGGTAGGTGTTTCACACAAGCGACCCCTCCCCTTTGTTTCTCACGACAAGATGGTGAGGTGAGTTGTGAACACGCTCATAACGTCCATTTCTTCTTCTACTTGGAATCTAATGCAATTCTAATTCAAGAGCCTGGACTAGAGCCTAGGGACACTGGACATGTCCTACCACCTGCTAAATCTTCAGCTGTGACCACTGTTCCTTGCACACAGTGAGTGCTAAATAGAGAGCAGCTGAACGAATAAATTGTGAATACGATAATTTGTTGAAATCAGGAAATTTTGACAGACATGGGAACTAAGTTTAAAGATACTAGAAATCACCTGGCTGGCAAAATATGGCTGACACCAAATTGCCCAGAACACACCCAGAAAACAAATGTCGGTCAGCGAGTCCCCTGTCGGTTGCAGGTGACGAATCCTGACTCATGCTAGCTTCAAACTTAAAGATGGAAGATCTTCATTTGCTAAACTAGAAGTTTAGTAAGGCAACCAGCGTAAGTCTTCCTGGATTCAGGGGCTCAAGTCACATCACTCATGGCTCCAGCTCTGTGTCTGTCCTCTCTTGGTTCTGCTTCTCTCTGCTTGGCTTTCTTGGCTTGAGAGTCCCAATATGGCGGCTTCCAGTAGCCCCCAGCCTTGCACGTTCTCAGCCTGGCCACCCAGTGGGGGAGAGAAATCTCTCTCCCAATGTATTATTTATCTTTTGCTATGGAAAAAAGCTCCCCAAAACTTAGTGGCTTAAAAGAGAACAGCCATTTCACTGCTCACAATTCTGTGGGTCAACAAATCGGGCAAGGCTCAGCTGAGCAGTTCTTTGGATCCATGTGGAGTCCTCTGCATTCAATCAGGCATCTGTGGCCAGGTGGTGTCAGCTGGACGCTGGTTGGGCTCAGATGCCCTCGCACATGTCAGAGGCCTCAGTGGGATGACTGGAACAGCTGGGATGTCTGAGCCTCTCTACAGGGCCTCTCTCTGCATGAAGCATTTCCGTCTCAGGCTGGCTTGCTCATGAAGGGGCAGTGTTCTAAGAAAATGAGAACAGAATCTGCAAGTCCTCTGGAGGCTGAGGCTTGGAACTCACACATCTCTTCAACTGATCAAATCAAGTCATGGGACCAGCCCCACTTCAAGGGGAGTGGATTCCACCTCTTGGTGGGAAGCATACGAAATCACATCACAAAGGGACAAATAGGACGGGAGCTGTGGTGGTGGCCAGCTTTGCAAACAATCTACCACCCTCAGTATCCACGTATCAACCTCACAAAGATTCTGGTTTCCCTGCCCAGGTCACATGCATATCCCCGAGGCCACCGTCACAGTGACCAGGGAGAACAGTTGCTCGTATGTTCAACCCAGAAGTGGTGGGCAAGGGGTAGTATAATCTGAATGGCAACTCTTCCAGAGCCACAGAGTCAGAGGGGGAATCCCCAGCAAACCAGAAGAGGATGGAAAAGTGTGTTCAGGAGACAAAACAGAAGCTAGCAAGCTCCAAGGCAGGCTCTGTCCGTCATGAGGGGGCGATCATCAGCCATGAAAGCCTAAACACAAGCCGAAGCATCAAAGGGTGCTGGCCATTTGGCCCTCTCAAGGATAAAGATGTCCTGACCCATAGACTCAACCTGTCCAATTGCCCCTTGATTTTGGAAATGAATGCACAACTCTCAACACCAGTTGCCAGAAATAACAAATATTCCCATCAGTTCACTCCCCTGCCTTTTTTTCTCATTCCATATGCCCTGGTAGGCTTCTCGTTAGAAAGATTTTCAACAAGCTGCTCAAACCAATTGGAACTCTGATTTTTCTTAATTCTATATTTCACAGCAAAAATTGGCAAATTATCACACCTGATTTATAGATCACTCTCTTGTGAGAACAGTAGGGATGTGTCACCCCCACTCCAACTAATTCTCTGGTTAATTATTCACAGGACTCTTGCCATGGTCCCACTCTGAGCCCAGCTGTGTTCCAGGGGCTGCCGATAGGATGGGGAAGAAGGAAATCTCCAGCTATCACGGAGTTGACATTCAAGTGCAGGGGATGACAAATAAGAACCAAACAAATAGGTCACACACACAAAAAGCGAATGGCAATGAATACAGTACAAAGGATTAGAACACGGTGTCTGGTTGTGACTTTAGATCGGGTGGCCGTAGAATGACAATGTGAGAATAGCATCCCACTGCTACCCTTGGAGATCAGGTGCGCACCTGCAGAATCTTTAGCTGGACAAAATCACCTCTAGCGCACCGTCACGCACAGCACATCCAGTGGGTAAAGGACTCGGTAGGCTAGGTTAGCGTCGTACAGGTCAGGATCCGTTAAAACCATTAACGCTGGCAGCACTATCTGTAATTTAAGGAGCTGTGCTGGGTGCCGAAAATGAATGATCTCTCGTGCTCATATCGACCTTGCCAGTGCAGGTGTTAGTGTCAGCACTTAACCAGTGAGGGCACTGGCGGCGCTCACTGAGCTTGAGAAATGTATCCCAAATGTATCCCAAGTGATCCCAAATGTATCGTTTGTCTCCTGAACCTGGGAGAGGGCAGGTGGTGGTGAGTGTGGAGGCCAAGCTGAAGCACTGTTTGGAATTCACTGTGCCTCCCCCTTCTCTCTCCAGACTTGCCCCTCCCCCCCGCCACACCAACCCCTCCTCCTCCCTAAGAGTTCTGCTCCCCGCCCCCCCCCCCCCCCGCAATATTCCAGAGACCTGAGCCCCACCTCCCTTTGTCGCCTCCTCCCAGAAGTTGGCAGGGTTTCTGTTCGCATGGGAAAGGCATCTGGCTTCCCACAGCCAACCAGCCAACCAGTTCCCTCCAACGCTCAGTAACCAGGTGCTCCCCTTCCTCTGAGCCTAAAGAACCAGCAACCAGGACCACCACGGGGCCAGGGGAAAGACTGGGACAGGAGGATAGGATGCCCAAGGACTTCCCTTCCATTCGCCCTGCCCCCACCAGGAAACTTTAAGGCAGAAATTATTTGCCCATTTGTACCATTTGTATTCTGAAATCTGGGAGCTATCCAAGATATCCTAGTGGATGAAAAATGGAGTTGGTATTTGAGCCTGAATACTCTAAATCCTAACCTAATGCTCCTTTTACTATGCTGCACATGTCAAAAATATAAAGGGATTTTCTCAACGAGGAAAATTAGAATCAACACGAGGCACACAGGCCCCCCTCTTTTCTTCTCATGGTATCGAAAGCCTCCCAAGAAAGGCCACTTGGCCCAAACCCAGATGTTGTCTACCTCCAGGGCTGCAAGGAATCACCGGTGTCTGATGATGTGGGAACCAAAGGCAGAAGAAAAATTATTAAATGTCCTCACTACCTGCAGCCCACTGACTAGTCCTTGAAACGGGCAGAGTGACCTTCCTCTAGGGGCTCAGCTGTCTCGATGTTAACACTCTGCTAAGGGCAAAAGGCAACCTTAGCCCGACCTCAGGACCCTGTGAGTCCACTTCAACATACAAAAATTCCTTTGGAAACTTCCTTCATCTCTACTCCCCAGGATACATGTTGGTAATCATCTCCCAAGCATCTGCAGGCCTCGGAACTACAGTTTTATTTGACAATAATAAACGACCTTTTCTGGGGCGCCTGGGTGGCTCAGTCGTTAAGCATCTGCCTTCGGCTCAGGGCGTGATCCCGGAGTTCTGGGATCGAGCCCCACATCAGGCTCCTCCGCTGGGAGCCTGCTTCTTCCTCTCCCACTCCCCTTGCTTGTGTTCCCTCTCTCGCTGGCTGTCTTTCTTTCTGTCAAATAAATAAATAAAATCTTAAAAATAAATAATAAATAAATAAATAAATAAATAAACAAACAAACAAACGACCTTTTCCTAACAGCAGCCAGCCCCTTCAAGGCCCTGGAAACCTTGCTTCCAAATTCCTTAGAGACTTACGCTCTCCCTAACCCCCTCCCAACTTGAAAGTACATAATGGGCCACTGCTCACGACCCCAGTGCCGCTCTTCCTGCCCAAAATGAAACCACCTTTTTGCATCAAGGATGTCTCAAGAATTCTTTCTTGACCATCAGCTTTGAACCCTAACATCTTTCCTACATCACCTGAGACAAGAAGGAACTGATGCCTGCCAGGCTGGTCCAAACCAGGGTCATCATGCTGCCCCTCCTTTTGTGTGAATGGCGCCCCCTGGGGTTGTGCAGGGCAGCCCTGACCCTAACCAAAGCAGACCAAGGGGAGAGATTCCTAAGCCAACAGACACCGCTCCTCCGGGACTCACACTGCCGCTTACCTCAGAAGTGTGTTGCAAGAGGGGACAGAACAAGGCTTTCTCAAAGACTGGATTAATGAGGCTTCGTCCCGTGTGGGGGCAACCTTTATTTGTGGGCGTGGGACCCTGGTGGAAGAATCCCGAAGTCTCTCTTTAGATGTGCAACCACACTTACAACCTCGGGAAGTGAAATGTATGAGAAAGTGCCTTAGAACCCGGAGAAGACTCTAGAATATAAAGAATTGCTTGTGGTTTGGTAACAGCTAAGCAAGAAATACTGTTCTAGCAGAAATCTGCCAGTAAGCACTATCTCTGCCTCTCTCCACCTTTCCATTAACTCAAAGCACTGTGATGAGAAGCACTCAGCGTGCGGCCAGCCCTGGGGTAAGAGGTGGATCAACACGTCCTCCACCTGAAGAGAGCTAAGGCTGGTGAGAGAGGCAGCTGGCGCACAGTTTCAGTGCCAAGGGGGGAGTGCTGGTATGGAGGGAAGCAGGGGCATATGGAATTAAGGGAGGGCACCTGAACTGACAGAATCAGAGGAGGCTTCCTGGAGGAGGTGGGCTCTCACTAGAGGGAACCACAGATAAAGGAAACAGCCCACTACCCACAGCCCAACAATGGGTGACAAGGTGGCGCGGGAGAGCCTGCATGTGGCCGGTGTGGTGGAGCGCGGGGTGATTCAGGACAGGAAGGTGTAGTAAGCTCCAGACTCCAACAGCAGACAGGACCTTGCATTCCATTTTGTGGGATAAGGACTTTGTGTTGAAGGCGACCAGTTACCAAATGTGCTTCGTGAAATCCTAGACCCCGGGTGCCTGGGAAAGAGGGGCTCCTTGGTCATAGAGTTTGGGCAGTCCTCCTCCTTTTCGACTTTCTTGGAGGGTCACCAAGTGCATGAGCACAGTAACAGCTCTGAGAAGCCCTGCTTACCTGTGACTAACCCAGCCTTCCCCAAATACATTTGGCCAGGAGAAAGTGGATTCCTACAAGCGTCCCACAGAACACTCTGGAAAGTCTGCCAGAGGCTCTGGGGAGGCTCTGAATGCCTTTTGAAGCACAAGAAGGACCTGGTCAGATTTGTGTATTGGAAACAGGCCAGAGAGAAGGAATTGCCTGTTCATTAGCCTGCTCCTAGACTTTCTCCCAAATGTCACAATTACTGTAACATGTCACCCCTCGGTGTCCTTACCTTCTTTATTCTCCCGGTGTCCCTCCCTCCTCACCAACTGCAGGCATTTCCCAAGCTCGGTTCAGGTGTCACGTCCTCCAGAAAGCTCCCCTGACCCACCACGCGAAGCTGGATGGCCACACTGAAAGGGTGCTTCTCCTTCCTGTGCCCCTTCCCGCTATGCTGCCTAACCAGGTGTCCCCATTGCCCACGGGCACCACTGCGACAGCGCCATGACTGCTCTCTTTCACACCGCCATCCCCACGGCGGCAGAGCCATCCTTCTAAGGCATGATGCGTCCCATCCTGTCCCTGCTTCCGACACCCATGACTCCCCCTGCAGCTCCTCCGCACCACGGGCTGGGCCCACTCCCGCCGGGACTCCTCTGCTCCTGTCCCTCTCACCCCTGCCCATGCCTTGTTCCCTCTGCCTTTTTTTTTAATTTTTTATTTAAATTCAATTTAAGTCACATAGTTTCAGGGGTAGAATTTAGTGATTCATCAGTTGCCTATAACACCCAGTGCTCACCATGTCACGTGTCCTCCTTAATGCCCATCCCCCAGTTACCCCATCCCCCACCCCCTCCCCTCCAGCAAACCTCAGTTTGTTTCCTACAGTTAAGAGTCTCTTATGGTTTGCCTCCCTCTCTGATTTTATCTTATTTTATTTTTACTTCCCTTCCCCTGTGTTCCTTGGTCTTGTTTCTTAAATTCCACATATGAGTGAAATCATAAGGTATTTTTCTTTCTCTGACTGACTTATTTTGCTCAGCATAATACCCTCTAGTTCCATCTGCGTCGTTGCAATGGCAAGATGTCGTTCTTTTTGATGGCTGAGTAATATTCCATTGTCTATAGGAACCACATCTTCTTTACCCATTTACCTGTTGATGGACATTTCGGCTCTTTCCATAGTTTGGCTACTATGGACATGGCTGCTATAAACATTGGGGTGCAGGTGCCCCTTTGGATCACTATGTTTGTATCCTTGGGATAGATACCCAGTAGCGCAATTGCTGGGTCGTGGAGATGGCTCAATTTTTAACTTCTTGAGGAAGCTCCATACTGTTTTCCAGAGCGGCTGCACCAGCTTGCATTCCCACCAGCAGTGTGAGAGGGTTCCCCTTTCTCCACATCCTCTCCAACATCTGTTCTTTCCTGTCTTGTTAATTTTAGCCATTCTGACAGATGTGAGGTGGTATCTCATTGTGGTTTTGATTGTAGTTCCCTGTGATAAGTGATGTTGAGCATTTTTTCATGTGTCTGATGGCCATTTGTGTGTCTTCGTTGGAGAAATGTCTGTTCATGTCTTCTACCCATTTCTCGACTGGATTATTTGTTTTTTGGGTGTTGAGTTTGGTAAGTTCTTTATAGATTTTGGATACTAGCCCTTTATCTGACATGTCATTGACAAATACTTCCTACCGTTCCGTAGGTTGCCTTTTAGTTTTGTCGACTGTTTCCTTTGCTGTGCAAAAGCCTTTTATCTTGATGAAGTTCCAGTAGTTCACTTTTGCTTTTGTTTCTCTTGCCTTGAATGCCTTTCCATCCCTTTTCCCCCAGGACACCCCCAGCTGTCCTCATCTCCAGGGCGCCTGACCTTGGCTGGCCCCCCAGTCCTGATTAGGTACCTCTCTCCCTAGCTCCGCAGCCCCGCTGAGCCTCAGTTTCCTCACATGGAAAACTGCAATCCCTACATCAACCTTTGTTGTGAAGAACAAAAGAGAAAAGATAGGATCCATTGTGCTTGGAATGAAGGAGATACTCAGTAAGCGCTTAGGGATACAAAGGATAATTCAGCCCCATCGCCCAGGGTGGCTGCTGGGATCCCCACTTGAGACTGACTCCAAGAGTTGCTCAGGCCTTGCCGGCCAAGCCCAGCCCCTCACCAGCCCCAATACCACCCGCCGCCCCTACAGCTGACTGGCTCCCACTGTGGCTGCTGCTGGCGGAGCATCGCCGAAAGCCCCAAACCTGTGCTGTGAAGTTTGAACGTGATCCAAAGCCCCTGAAAGACAGGCAAGTAATACGCCTACGACCAAGGACGGGCTGCAGCTGGCCCCAGGGTGCAAGGAACCTCATCAAAATGGAAGTAGGTTTGTTGAGGCAAGTCTGGCCTGTGGTAGAGGGAGGCTGTGCGCAGCTGCTGGAAAAGGAGTGGGCACGAAGGCCAGAAGTAAGCCGAGTCCCTGCTCCTGGCCAGGACACTGCGACAGCCCAGCTTCCACCTGGCCAAAGACAGAGCCCAGGGGCCACGCCCCTCCCACAGACAGTGAGCTTTCTCCATGGTTCCATCATGGCTTTGAGCCACCCCAGCTGCCTGGTGATAGCATATGGTAGAATTGACAAGGGAAGAAGGAAGAAATAAGGCCGAGGGCAGAGTGGGGCTCACAGAGGTTCCTAGGGTCCCGCCTCGCTCATGGGGCAAAGAGGCTATCATAGGATTTCAGTCTAGAGCCCAGAGAGTAACAAGAAGCATTCGCAGCCTTTCTGGGTAAAACCATCCTGGCCACTGACAGCTGGCCAAGGATTTGGGCGATCGTAGATTCTAGGCACATCCTCCAGCAAGCCTCAGGCTGACTCGGGACAGCCCCGGCCCTGCAGTCTATCTAACAAGGGCAGTGAGATCCCGGCACGTCACGTCTGCTTATTTGAGCTTGTGGAGTCTTCAAGGAGTCGTTCAGTTGACGGGATCCATCACGCACAGATGCTTTGCACTGGGAGTGCGAGGGAGCAAGGGGCATGTGCTGCCTACAGAAGAGCTCAGTCCAGCTGAAAAATAGACAAGCAGGGTCTGCGACAAATGTCAAAGCAGGCTATGGAGGCTCAAATGGGAGGCAGCTGGCCCAGTAGTCGCAGGGAAGGTGATGGAGATCAGGGATGGCTTCCTGGAGGAGAAGACACCTCGGCCAAACCTTGAAACCATGCATAAGATAAGTAAGGGAGAAGGACATTCTAGAAGACAGAGTGAACAGAGGCATGAGAACACGAAACATTGGGGTGTGTTCCGGGGACGCTCAGCACTTCACTGGCTGCAGCCGGAGGAGGAGGAAGAGAGGGCAGGTGAGCGAGGCCAGAGGGTGCAAAGGTCAAGAACGTGGGGGGCGAGGACCTCGCCTGAATGTGGTCCCTCGTGAACCAGCCGCCCCTTCTTTTCCAGAGTCATGATATTTCTCCCCTCCATCCGCACACCAAAAGCAGGATGACACTTAGGTTTTGGGTTATTTTGAGCAACAAGGTCGATTTTTCTGTACGCAGATCCCAGCACTGAAGCCGAAGCTGCGAGTAAACATCTGAACAAACCGGACAGGCGGATGTCAGTCAGCTAGAAAAGGGTCTGGGAAGGGAGCTCCGGAAGAAATCGATGCCTTTGGTCCCTTCCAGTCTTTAAGAATCTTAAAAGCCCCTCAGATGTTTCTCCAGACAGTTAGAGCATCGCCCAAAATGCTATTCTGAGTCAAGCACATCCTCTTAAGTGGCTCTCACCAGCCTGAGAGCCAGGCAGCAGAGGGCTGTTTTCCCAGCTTCTAGGAAAAGTATCAAGAAGGGACAAGAAACCCCGTTTTCGGGGGTCTCTGTGCACCGCATGGTGCACCCCCGACTCTCCCCACTTCCTCCCACACACACACATGCAAGCGTTACCCAGGAGAGGTCTTGCACTAGTCTCTCTCCCAGAAAACCCACTGCAGCCCGACCCTACAAGGAGGGCGGAAAGAATTTAAAGCGTGTGAGTGTCCTCAGCCACTGAGCCGAACGCGCGTCATATGTTCCCTCATTTAGAACTCAGCCTCCGGGGGTGGACAGTGAGTTCAAGTGCAGGCTCCACCATGCCCTCGCCACGGGCCTTACATCAGGCCGCTTTACCTCCTTTGCCCCAGTGTTCCTCATCTGTAAAATGGGGGTGATGGTACCTACTTCTAGGATTTCGGTGAGAATGCAATAAGCTAATGAATGCAAAGCACCCAGAATAGTGCCAAGCACTTAAGACGCAAACAGTAATTGTTCCGTTACTATTACTAGTTCATCTGTAAGACAGAGAGCAAGTTCCCTTATTAGAAGCAGCTGGTGCCTGTGGCTGGTGGGTGTGCTCGGCTCTCCAGCCCCTCCCTGGTGATGGGCATCCCTTTTAAGCAGAAGATTCCAGAGGCAGCTCATGGCTTACCATCTTTCTCTTGTCCTTCTGCCACAAAATCAGCAGTGTCCCAGAGAGAGGCTGCTCCAGCAGCTGGGGCTCTGGAGTGACCCTGCAGCATGAGCAGGAAATAAACCTTTGCTATTATAAGCGGCCAGGATTCCGAGATTGGTTGTTACCACAGCATAACCTAGCCTAGCCCAGCTGGTTCGGTAGATTAAGTCAATAAGGTGGAAATGAAAAGCGATCCACATGTTACAACTAGTTTATCTTGAAACATAACCGTGCTTTTGTTCACCTTTTTTATGGAAGTCAAGACCATTCCTTGTAGTGTCATTCGGTGGATTGGACCTCCAATTTGTCTTTCACAAACCCACCTCTGATGCTTTAAAATAGAACAGGAACTTGGGGACCCTCGCTGAGCAATCTGAATGCAGACTTTTTTAGATTTTTACTAGTTTTAAAAAATGGTCCACAGTTGTCTCTCCCACATTAATTTGACAGCAACTGTTTTAGCAACTCAAACTTTTGGAGCTCTCTAAAGGAGTCAACTTTCCTTCATGGAAGCAACTTTCTTTCCACACTCATGTTTCATTGGTCTCTGTACAATTTAGTTAAATTTTGAAATTACTATGACAACTGGAATCAAAGGATATAAATGTAGATGCATTTTAGGGCAGCCCTAGAAACTAATCCATGGACTGAGGGCTCCCCTTTCCCAGCCCAGGGCAGTCCTCCTAGACACAAAACTGTGCGTGTCGTCAAAGGACTTCCATAACCACGGTCCTGTCTGTTCACCACACTGAGGTCCCAGCAGACGAAACTGAGGCTGGGGGAAGTAACTTTCCAAGATAAGAGTAAGGACTGACATTTACTGGGTCCGAGGCTTCATAAGCCAAAAAATAAAGATAAAAAATCACCCATGTAATTGCAAATAACTGAGTATGAAAATGAGACCAGTGATGGCAGTAGCTGCCAACTTGAGGTTGAGAAGGCCAAGGACAGCAGAAGATCAAGTCCTCAGTAGACGCAGGGACAAGACAGCATCAGTAGACACTGTCATCGTGCCCGGGAAGACTGGGAGGCACCCAGCTGTCACGGGCCCGCACTAGGCTGGGCAGACATTGGGGGCCCCACCCCGGAGAGCAGGGTGCTTCCTGCAGGTGTCCTAGTTCTGCTCCCATGCAGCAGCTTCCAGAACACTGGTTTCCTGTGGCCTTTCACTCTACATTTTGGAAAATCCTTTTCTTTTTCCTGTTTTCCTCCCGAGAAAGTCATCGGAGAATACTCCATTTCCGGGACGGCACATCTTCCTTAGCCTGCTTTCTGCGTGTAGAACAAGGAGGCTCAAGGGTCAATTTTAGTCTCAAAAAGTACAGGGCTTGGAGCTCCTGTGGAAGTGGAACTCTCTCGAAAACTTCATGGGTGTTTTGTTGCTTTTTTCAAAGAGGCAATAACCACACCACGATCCTTTCAGACACACGCCCTTCTCTCTCGACTTAACTGTGAGCACTTAGGCTCCCCAGCTTCTCAGGCAGAGCCCACCTTTCTTCCTTTCTCCCCATCTTGCCCACATAGGATGTAATACCTACTAACTTAACTGACTCAACGATTTAACAAAGAACGTGACAGCTGCGCCCTCGGTGTGGTCCCAGCCGTGACTTCTAATGGGCATTTGAGTCTAGGGCCTTCTGCCCTTTGGAGACGAGAAGCAGCTTTGCCTTCCAACCCTCGAAGCCCCAGAATTGCCAGCGCTCTCCGTTCCTGCTCAAACCTGCTTGCCGATGAGCCTGTTCTGGGCTCAGCTCTTTCCTACAGAGGCAGCGAGGACGTGGGGCAGGCATTCTGTTTCTCACCCTCTCCACCTACGGCCCCATCAGGACGTCCTCCGCCTTCCCCGTGAATCAGACAGCGGAGTGACCAACCGTTTCTCTGCTGCATGACACATGTCGGCATCTCGCCCTCCTCTGTTGGCAGCCTCTGGCTGCCCCACCATCTGGCTCCAGAGCCCACGCACGTACTCCACATTTGTAGAACAGCTCTGCACTCCTGGTCCGCTAATACAATACGCAGAATCCTCTGTGACAGGTGTTTCCCTGCTGAAACCTCCTGGTGCATGAGGGGACCGTACTTGGGTTTTGTGGCTTGTGTCGTCACTCTGGGTAAAGCCAGGTGGGGTGATGGGAAGACAGATGCTGGCCCTGAATCTTTTGTGATGACATCACTGTAACATCTGCTAGAGCCAGAGGCTTACACACAGTGTCTCCAGCCATCACAGAATCTATGTCCTCCTCCCCACCTTCCAGAAGGACAAGCGTGGGCCCAGAGCTACCAGGGACCTGGCTCAGAATCACCGATATCGTAAGTGATTACGTGTGAATTAGAACAAAGACTCAGGTCTCCAGGCTGCGGCCCTTTCAGTAACTCTCCGACTTCAACAACTAGCTTCCCGCCTGTGATCCTCGAGTTTCTCCATCTGTAATACTGGGTGGTGAGCCCAGAGAATCCAGAAGGCCCCCTTTATCTCGGGGGTTCTTCTTCTCTTCAAGCTAAGAGTGACAGCTCTCCTCTGCTGTTAGTACTTCCCAATTCACAAGCCCATTCATTAAGTCTGATCACTGCAGCCAGAACCTTCCACGAAATGAGAGACTGACAGCCCCGGGGGAGGAAAGAGCCCTCTTCACATAATGATTCCCACTATGATTTGGTTATAAATAACCCATGAGGAAAACGAGGCTTATCGGCAGGCTCTGATTGTGCTGGGTGATGGGATGCGTGACCGTGACCGCACGAAATCTCTAGACGGATGGGGAAGCTGTCCCTGCTGGTTCAGCAGGGCCAGGGGCTCCTGCATAAGTGGAGTGTTTGTGTGAATGGCTAAAGCCAGCTGATAGAACCCAGCAAATACAACTAACACATCAGGGCTACTTCTCAGAAGACACAAGACAGTAGTCTTGCACGGTCACTGTCCACTGATGCACCCAAGGGAGCGCCAGTGACGCCCCCTGCACCTGCATCCCCGAGATACTCTGGGGTGTGGGTTCACCAGACCCATCCTGGCTGCAATCCCTCCCGAGGACAGAGTAGGGCTAGGGACCAGCAAAAGCCTCATCCGCTCCCCTTCCTGAGCTCTCAGCAGCCTCTATTGACCCAGCCATCCATACACCCATTCCACACACTTCTGTTCAACCCCCCGCTCAGCACCTGTCCCTGGGCTGGCACTCTGGGGACCGTGGAGGTGAGACTGGAGACCACAGGCTTTCTGTGAGCAGTGACGCCCGGGATATACATGACTATAAACAGTACGACAGGGTCAGCGCCTGGCAGAAAGTGCCCGGCACTGTGACAGGCAAAGCAGGCAAAATTCCAAGGAATCAAAGATGTTTCTGCTGCCCTTCCTGCACCGTGCTACTTAGACACCCCACCCCCTGAGCCCCCTTTCCCAACCCAGGGCCAGGGTCTTGCCTCCTGAGGACAGGGTTCCTAAAGAACCCCACTGGACCCTCAAGAAGAGACTCTATGCCTAGATTCTCAGATCCCATAATGGGAAACTCCAGTGCCAGCTGAATTGCCGGCCACCCACCTTACCCCTGAACTTCCAGAAGGTTCTGTTTCTCTGGAGAAGCCTGACTCATATGGTCTCTGACTGGTAGTGTGTGTGTGTGTGTGTGTGTGTGTGTGTGTGTGTGTGTGTGTGTGTATACAAGCAAAATCTTAGAAGGAATTGGTTCATGCAACTGTGGAGACTGAAGTATCCCGAGATCTGTAGCCAACAAGCTAGAGACAGGCATGACACCCAGTCAGCACACAGCCTTCAATCTGATGCGGAGTATTTTAAAAAAACTGAATTAGCAGTGGAATTGACCACTCCAGGAAAATACACCAGTCCTGGGTTGTCTGAGATCTGCTCACAAATTTCTTATCCATCGGCTAAATGATAAATCCAAATTACCAGTTTTTAATCTAATTCATAATGAATATTGCTGATAGAAATCATCAATATATAACAAAACTGATGATCACACAATGAGGTAAATTGCAAAAAATCACACCCTTCCCCCCAAATAGAAAACACAGTAGCAGAAGATATCGATGAAATTTGATATGGAGAAAGAAACTGATCAATAAATCATATCTTCACTGGGACTTTTTCAAGGAAATAATAGATTCCATAAAAACAAATTTAGTAAGATTAGAACAAGAACATGGAAAGTCATGCTGTAAATGGCTTCCTTGCACCAAAGAGAAAAATGATCAATGCATTTAATTTGCTCAGTGCATTTTCCTCTAGAAAATTATGCTAGGGAAAATGTGCTGATGTTGAGAGACTTGTGGTTAAAACGTTTGTTTCCAGAGCCACAGGATTTTCATCAGTGCCCAACGGTAGGGACAAAATGTCTGTTCCCCTTCGCTCTTTTGCAAATTCTCTTCCTTCCTCTTGTGTTGCTTTTCCGCACCTGTTCTGTTACAAGACTTTCAGGGGCTGGTTTACCTGCTACCTTAGCTGCAAGATATTTCCTGATGCCCCATCTAGACGGACACTCACCCTCTTTGAAACCCTCTGTGCTGTTTCTCACTCTCATCCTGTGTCAGTTATTCGTCTTCACCCGCACCTCCTCCCCGTGGGCCCCACACAGCGGGTATCCTGCCCACCTGGGCAATCCTGGGGCCCAGCTCACAACCCCAGCACCCAGGAACTTGGTCAGCAAGTTACAGAGGGATGACCAGGGGTGGAAGCGATCTCTTGCACACCATGTGAGTTTATGTCCGTGCGCCATCTTTCCCACGGAGGTCTGCCTCTTCTGTGTGCAATAAAATCCTTGATCTTCTTTCAAAAGTTCCTGAACTATGACAGCAGGTGGGGCAGATGTTGTTGGGGACTGAAGATCCAGTTTGGAGCTCTTACCTCCAATGTGACATGTATTTCACTGAGGTACCTGGTCAACCCCGTTCGTGTCATTCCTCTTCACGTCCTGCGTCCAGGTGAACCAGGACCCCAGGCCAAGCTTGCTGGAGGAAGGCATGGCTGTGGCGGGTGGGAATGGTCTGGGAACAACTCCAGGTGACAAGGTCAAGGTCAGGAAACTGCTCTTAATAGCCTCAAACAGTTGTTGATATAGTGCTCAAGAAAAGATAGGGATTGATTGATGTCGCTGGAGAGGATCTTTGGGGGCCCTTCCCTGGCCCTCAGCACTCAGGCCTGAGGGAGCATGAGCCATGTGGCCACGAGAGGCAGAGTATTTAGTGGGGAGAGTGGGCTCTGGGAGAATGGGCCCCGGAGCCTTACTGCCCAGATCTGAATCTCAGATCAACCACACTCAATGTGTGACCTTGGATAAGTCACTGGACCTCTCTCTTCCTCAGTTTTGTCATTTGTAAAGTGGTGGTGGTATCTGTAGCCACCTCCTGGCTCTTCTGTGGACAGTAAATTAGTTAATGTTGATAAAATGTTTAGCATGTAGCAAGCAGGCAACAAACCACTGTTCTCTGACCCTCTGCTCAGGGTGCTCTTCGGCGCCCCGAGGTCCTCCATGGACACGGAGCATGAATGTGCCCTGTCCTTGCACGGGGAGACATGACTAGGAACTGGGGGCCTGCACTCCGACCAGCTCAATGCGTCCCTCACCACATTCTGGATGGAGAAGCCTTCCCTGGACTCTGGCAGGTCGGGAATCAAGGGTTAGTGCCTCCTGTTTGTTTGCAAAGGCATTTTCCTGAGGGTCCCTCAACCCACCCATCACGACATGCCTTCCAGCTCTCACGGAGAACATTGCAGACCCATGCGGCGTCTCCAAGATCAAGCGAAGCAAAACAAAGTCCCAGAGGAGCTCATACACACTGAAAGTGACTGGACAGAAAGGGGCGTTGACCCTGGAGGAGCCAGGCAGGTCTCTCAATCCCCGAACAGGAGAACCCCAGGACCCAGGAGAGCCATTCTCCTTGAGGTTCCAGCCTGGGCTGTGGGTGGTGGTGAAGCAAGTTCTTGGATGGCGCTGTGCAACAGGGACCCTGGAAACACCTGCCCCACGGCCTCAGCCAGGTGCGGACTCAGCGGCGTTCATCCCCAGAAGCCCTTTGGCGCAGTGCCCGGCACATTCAGCGGTCAGTCAACACTGGCGACCGTCTTGGGGGCGGAGGTCCCAGACCCAGGCCTCTGGTCCTCACCCCCACTCCCACCTGGATGGCCCTGTGCACCTCCACAGACAATGATATCAGGTCATGGAGCAGAGACCATGGTGCTAGGCCACCTTTATTTCTGGGCACAGAGCGGGCAACCTGTACGTATTTGGAGCTCCTGGGGTCTGTTTGGTTTGGTTGGCAATTTATCGTCCGCACATTCTTACCATGTGGGGTAGTGTCGAGCCACACAGGCCTGGGTCTGAATGGCGGGGCCCTCGTTGCTTCTTAGCTGTGTGACCTGGAGCAAGGAGCGTGACCTCTCTGAATTTCAGCATCGGGAGCTGTGCCATGGCGAGGAGCTGACCCACTCATAAGGCTGCTACGAAGGATGAGTGAGGCCACTGCACAAATCCTCACACGGCATCTGGTCTGGAGCAAATTCTAGTAAATGAGGCTTTTTTACGTCCATCACGACCCTGTGACGGGAACGTGATGGTTTTCGTTATTCGAGATGAGGAACCCAACTCAGAGATGTCGGATCAGGTGCTTAAAATCCCACGACTGGGATCTGAACCCAGATCTCCTGCTTCCCGATCTCATTCTTCGTTGCCTGAAATGTCCAGATTATTTTGCCAAAGGGGGAGGGACCCGGGCAGGGGACAGAGGGTCGCTGAGAGACGCAGTGCCCCTGAGCTTGTTTTCACTTCATTTATAAAGTCCTCTCTCCTTCTTTGACAACTGCTTCCTGCCGCTTCACTCTCTCTCTCATGAAGTAACAAGACAAACAAAGAACAGTGCTTCCTGTTGCCCTTTTGCCCCTCTGAGAGCTACGGTTCATCAGTGCTAAGTTACGATTCTCTACACTTCCTTCAATAGGAATGGATCAGGGTCCTAAAATTCCCTGAGCATCTGTATTTAGTCCACAAGCAGCTCAGCAGTGTTCATCTTAACGGGGGATATGGTAGGAAAAGAATAAATCTCACCAACATGATTTTACACGGAAAGGACCACCGGCCATGAACTTTTTTGAATCTTGATTGCCTTTGGAAAAAGATATCCAAGGACAGGGAGCGCTCTCTGCCCCCCAGTGAAAGGTGTATATGGCTGCAGGAGGAGCACTGATCCGGGGGCCTGGACTCTTGGGCTCTAGGTTCTAGTTCCTACAACCTTGCTGGGCTTCTTGGACAAGTCCCCCAACATCTCTGGGCCTAGTTTCCACATGTGCACAACGCAGGAGGTGGACAAAACGAGTTCCGATGTCTCCAGCCAGCTTTCAGATTTGCTTAAGGAACCTACAACATTGCTAAAGAAGAGAAAGGATAGTGCCCATTTCTGTTCGGAAAACAATGTTCTCCATGTTTCCCTGGGCCCAGCGTTGTGTTAATGTCCTACAAAGGGGACATGTGAGGCCCCAAGCCCCAAACTGGGAATGTCAAAATGGCCTCTCCTGAACAGCGTCCAAGTGAAGTCCGCTGACTCCACCCCGCTTGTGAGTGGGCGCGCTCATGCTGCCGTGGCGTCCTCCCCCAAAGCGGCCTGGAGCCCCAAGGGCTCCATACGAGCTCAGGAACATTCTCGCCCTAGCTCTCCCCCCGTCTCGACCATTTCTCTCCTTACCAAGCTTGGCCTCTTGCCCTGTGTCTTCCTGTCCCAGGTGTGGCCGAGTCTGATCTGCGATTGATCCATTTCATCCTTCCCCTGGATCTTGGCTCCTGAGCTCTCGGTTTCTAGAATGGAAACCCAAAAATGGAGCCCAGGACCACTGCACGGACACAGGGAGGCCTGCCCTGTGCTTTCCAGATACAATCACAGAGCTGAGAGTTTTCCAGTTCTCACTGTGTAGCCTTCCATTCTGCCGACATCTTATCACATAACCCTGCCAATAAACTACAAGGCGAATCCTTTGTAATATGGAAAACAAAAAACAGAACAAAAAAAACCTTGGCATGTAACTTAATCTCTCTGATTTCCAGATCTCATGAACGAAGAAGTTAGTGAGTCAGAATTTGAATGGGGGTGATGATTTTAAAATATGTCCACAAGGAATCAGAAGAAACCCATGGGACTTAATGTATGTACATAGCTGGGAATAGAAATAGAGAGATGCTTACGGGTATGTGCGTATACACGTACAAGTATATGTGTGCGTACATATACGGATATCTGTTTCCCAGCTCTGTTCTTTGAGCGCGCCTCAAAACCAATTGTCTGAGTAGCTGTAAGACCCTATTGCCCGGATCTTGATTTCTAAATTCCATTCCCTGCTAAAAGGAACCAAAACTCCTTAAAGATGGTTGACTCCAGAGCTCAGGCAGGAAATATACAAGATGAGTCTGGACTGTGTTGGGCCAAAAAACAGCAAACTGCCCAAAGAATGAGAGCATCTCAAAAGGACACAGAAGCCAACTCGAAAGGGCTCCCCCTGGTCAAATCTGAGACCATTTGAACATCGCAATAAATATAGAGAGGAAAGGATTATAACCTATTCTAAAATCTAGGAATCCAGGAGTCCCCACAGGTATAAATTTAAAAAATTAATAAATGCCCTTCCTTGCAGTAAAAAACCAACTGTAAAATGATGATGGAATTTTTTTTAAATACCCCATCTGGCAATCACAACAATAATTGATTCAGAGAAGGATCCTTAATAGTTGCCAAAACCAATGGGTAAAAGTTTGAGGAATAATGGGGTGTTTTCATAGTCTCAGAGGATCTTTCCAAAGGGTATTTATCAAGTATCTTTGTATCGAGTATCAGGTAACTTTACAGTGGCCACCGTCACCACCCCGTGATCAGAGCGGACGTTGCCGGTGACGGGAATTGGCGGCCTCTGCCCCCAGGACACTGCTCCGAGAGGAACACGGCATTGCTTCTGTGGGATTCCTGCCCCAAGTGCATGTCTGAGTCTGCACAGGAGGAAGCACCAGACAACCCCAAATTTAAGGACATGCCACCAAGGGATGGGGACACGTCATTCCTATCCTCACACAGAGCCAGGAGAGGGTGAGGACAGTGAGGCACGAATTTTAAGGACGTGACTGCTGTTCCCTGTTGTCACACGTCCCTTCCGTACCACGTGGTGCAGAGGGCACAGGAGTGTGGCCACCTTCAGACTTACGTAGGTGTCTCTGGCTGGGTGACCTTGGATGAGTCTCTGGACACCTCCCCCCTGTCCTGGGTCAGCTAATCTCATCTCTTTCATGGGCAGGCTGGAAGGAGCTCACCAGGTATTTGTGGGGCTCTGGGGGAAATACGGAGGCACTTTGCTAGTGATGAAAGAGTGTCCAGGTGTGTCATACAATGATAACACTCCCCGTGGGGCTTTCAGCCTCGCAGGCCTTTGATCGGCCCAGAATGTGAGGACCACCACCTTGCAATGGGAGATACGACCCTGGGACTTGCTGCGTAAACACCTAGTTCCTCACTCAGTGGTAGCACCTAAGACTGGGGTGTGTGTGTGCGTGCGTGTGTGTGTGTGTGTCCCCGAAGTGGAGACACACATTTATTGAGCACTTCCTCCATACCGGGCACGATTCTAGGTCAAGAAAACAGTGAGGGCAAGACAACGAACCTCAGCTCTCGTGGCCTCAGCTTCTAGGACGATGTGCTTCTACCCAAGCTGGGAACCTCGAAGTCGATTTAAAATGCATCAAGCCATGGAGTTCTTTTGACGAGGAGAAAGAAAAAGAAAAAGAACGACACAAAAATAACCTCAGTGTTATGCACACTCATGTAATCCTCATCCAAACCTTTGGGGTTAATGTACCCATTTCTCGGATAAAGAAACTGAAACTAGGGGCATCTGGGTGCCCAGTCAGTTAAGCGTCTGACTCTTGGTTTTGCCTCAGGTCATGACCTTGGGGTTCTGGGATGGAGCCCCACATCCGGCTCTGAGTGCTCAGTGCAGGGTCAGCTTGGGATTCTCTCTCTCCCTCTCCCTCTGTCCTTCCCCCTGCTCACTCTTTCTCTCTTTCAAATAATAAAAAGTCTTAAAAAAAAAAAAAACCCTGAAACTAGAAAATGTGCCCAAATTCAGACAACTAATAAATGCTGGGGCTAAAATTGGAACTCAAGGCCGTGGAGCTTCACAGCCCCTGCAGTGTGGCTCTGTGGACATGCTGCAGGGACCTGGAGCCCACCAGCCCGGCTCCGGGCCTCTCCAGGCTGTCCTGTGCTCTGGAAGTTGTTTAGCCCTGGTCTTGACCCACTACTGGCAGGAGCACGCCACACCCGGTTGTGACAATGAAAAATGTCTCCAGACTTGGCCAAATGTCCCCTGGGGAACAAAACCGCCCCCACAGAGAACCACTGGACCAGGAGTAAACCCTTGTTCCACCACTTACTGTCCTATGACCTTGGCTAAGCCACTTAACCCCTCTGTGCCTCAGTGTCCTCATCTGTAAAATGGACAACAGCAGGTGAGGTTAATGTGAGGATCAAGTAGAATCAGGAAAGCACTTGGCCCTCCACACAAGGGCTCAGGACATGGCTCTTTTTTCCACTGCCCTCTGCTGCCTCCCCTCCAAACACCAAGGAGTGTTCAGAGCAGGTCCCCAGTGGAGATTGGCTTACATATGGAAGTGTCATAGGGAAGTATCAGGTAATGGACAGGGGACGTTCTGCTCCCGGCATTAGAGCACCTGCTGACTGGGGATGCCCTGGCAGCCCTTCTCACCACCGCAGGGTAGTGAGGATTAAAGACTCCACGGCCAGACAGCCCAAGTTCAAGTCCAGCTCAGCCACTCATGGGCTATGTGACCCTGGGCTCGTTGTTTAGCTTCCTAATGCCTTCATTTCCTCGTCTGTAAACTGGGGGTAAAAAAGGCAGCTGCCTGGCAGGGTTGGGAGCATTGAATGATTTAACTACATGCTAATTCATTCAGTGCCCCGCGCTGCCTGCGGCCCTAGTGCCTGCCGTTGCTGCTATTCCGTTCCAGGCGTGAGTCTCTCGGAGGCCTCCAGCCGCACAGACCACCTTTCTCTTCTCCGGCCATGCCACGCATAGTCCCATTTCCAGGCATCCGCACTGCCATTCCCTCTGCCTGGAGCACTCCTCCCCCTACACCTTCACATCGCCTGACCCTCCTCCTTCGTCCAGGTCTCTCTGCATCGCACCTCTTCTGAGAGGCACCCCCCAAACATCAGACCGCAGCTCCCCGCTTCTGCTCCCTGCACTGTCCGTGTCCCATCAGTTATCCCCGCCCGAGCCGATATCCCAGAGTCCGGGCGGTGTGCACACCGCAGTGCGGACAGTAGTGTTCCTTCGCTGTCTCCCTACTGCTAAAGCAGAGGGTCAGGACACCAGAGAATTTGGTGACCGGTTCCTAGAACAGGGCCCAGCACGGAGCAGGTGTGAATAATTACAAGAAATGATTAGAGACATTTTGCAGAGTTCTCACATAATCCATTTTCCTAACACAGAAATTGTTTGAACTGGGGCTGAGAACACGTTTGCCACCAAAAAAACAAAATAAAACAAAACTTGCTTATATCAAGGGGTCCTTTAGAATAGATCAGCTACACTTAAGAGACTTCCAGGTCGATTCGGGTTTCTCAAAGCGTGTTCCCTGTAACTGTGGTCTCCGGAGAGAAAGGAGTAAGGAATTGAACCAAACAAGGATTCACAAGGTCAAAGGCATCGGGAAGCAATGCAGAATTCTCTCCTGCTCGGGGATTCATACTGCACAGAAAAGCTCTAAGAAGCCCTGTGGAGAAAACTGTTATTTTAGCTGGGTTGGCTGAGCTTACGTCAGCCCAGACCCCACCCATAACATCCGCACGGTGAGGAGCAATTTGGAGAACACTGCTCTAGTGTGTTTCAACGCACAGATGCAGACAGAAAGTACAGCCCAGAAAGGTTATTGGACTCGTTCAGGGTCACACAGCCATCCTCCGAATCCTAGAGCAGGGCACTGCTGATGGCCCCCAATGTTTCCCTAATGGTCCACAGAGGTGATCAGGTCACGAGAGGCAAAACCTGAACCCAGACCTCAGATTCCAATATCAGTTTGACTAAATCATGTATGAAAATTAAGGTACCAAATAGGACTTGGTTTCAACCTCACTGTTCCAGAAATATTCATTCAACAAATATTTATTAAGCATTATGTGTCAAGCACTGCACATTTTGCCGTGAACAGGACATGGTTGCTCAGTAGACTGACAATAAAATTATCCCTAAAGGGACTGAAATTGATTGGACTGTCCTTGATAAGCCTGCTTCGGAGCAAGGACTTGTAAGAAATTACATATTCAGATTTCATTTGCTTCCATTAACAATGCTCACATTTAGATCTAGTGGTAATAACATGCTCTCAGCTGGAATGGTTCTGGAATAAAACACTCCTCTTCCCCGTGCAGGCTGCAGAGAGGGACAAAAAGACTGAAACTTCTTGGGCTCTTTGTTTGTTGAGCACCTCAACCAATAGATTTTCCCATTTCAGGTTCATTCGAATATTGTCTCTGGCTCCTACATTTTCGTTAAAATGCGTTCTCTCATTTCCTATTGCCTATAGATCAGAATGTCTATTTAAAAATGAGATTTTTTTTTTAAAGCATATCCGCTCACACATTTCAGAGCCTTTCAGAAATGTGGATCAAAAGCCATGTAAGTCTAAAACACTACAGATCTGAGACTGGAAAAGATTCAGCTATTAAGCTGTATGCTCTTTTCAATGAACTGATCTGCCTAGGACCTGGGTGAATTATTGTATGTTATTTTTTAAAAAGGAGATTCCAAATGAGAAAAAAATATATTAGAATTCCAGGGCATAGACATCCCTATCGGATGCCGTGGCATTAAAGCTGGCTTTCAGCACAGCCTTGAGATGTGTGTATCTAAACAAAAAGAAGGAGAAGGAAAAGAAGGAGGAGGTGGAGGAGGAGGAGGAGGGAGAAGAAGAAGAAGAAGAAGAAGAAGAAGAAGGGAAAAGAAAAGAAAAAAGAAAAAACAAAACAAAACAAAAAACCCAAGGAACTGGAAGCTCTTCACGGTCCTTGCTCCTGTGTGTACCTGTAAGGCCAACCTGTCTGCAAAGAAAATAAAGATGTGCTTCCAGACCAAGCCAAAATCTTCCCTAATTTTAAGGATGTGCTCATGGTTTCTCCAGGAACCATCCTAAAAACGAATCTGGCGAAGCAAAGACAATCACCCCATCATGCACATAATTTGTGTTTATTAGACACCAGAACAAATCAGAAGGAGTTCCTCAGCTGTCGTAAAGACACACAGAGCAGAAACTGCATAAACACAGGGCCACAGGCAACAAGATACAGGAAAGCTACACATGCCCCCAGCAGCACTACACACACATGGAACCTGTCGTCTAGAACTCTACCAAACAAAAACAAGTCACCGATCAAATTTGTTTAAAAGGGAGGGAGAGAGAGTATAGTTTTTAAAGACCAGCTACTACTACTTTTTTTTTTTTAAGAACCAAACATGACCTTCTCTTCTTTAACTGGATCATTGGTCCATTTCTAGTAAGCTGGGGTATATTTGATCGAGTTGATGCCAAATGCTTCTGCCAGTTCTTTCAACAGCAAATCAATCTGGTGAGGCTTCTAAGCTCTTGGGCTACTACACCGACACAGAAATGTGATCCACTGAGAAGCACTGGAAGCGTGTTGGTGAGTGTGTATTCTGCATGCTTGTTAATGTCTGTGCAGTTCCGTTGATCCCGGAGGAGCACTTCTTATGTAGTTCAATGGACTCCATTTGGGGTGAAAGGCGTTATTTTGCCTAATGAGACCTCCCCCTCACAGTCCAGCTCCCAGACAGACTCGGCGGCAGGGTCACCATCTGGGGACGTCTGAGACATCTGGGACATACGATCGAAAGGGCTCTCCTCCTCCTTGTCCACCTCCCCGTCCCCCGGGGTCACGGCATTGGGGATCATATGGACGTAGGCAGCTGCGATCTCCTTGTGGAAGACGGTGTCCTGGTGGTAGGAGATGAGCTCATTGCTGATGTTCACTGTCTCCACTGGGGTGCGGGGGCAGAGGCTGCCGCACCCCAGCAGCTGCGCAAACACCTTCCGGAAGTCAGCGTTGAAGGCGTAGATGACCGGGTTGAGCGAGGAGTTGGCCCAGCCGAACCAGACGAAGACGTCGAAGGTGGTCTCGCTGACACAGGGGAAGCTGTCCCCAGGACCCTCCGGGCGTCCGCTGCAGAAGGGGACCATGCAGTTAAGGATGAAAAAGGGCAGCCAGCAGCAGACGAAGACCCCCATGATCACCGATAGGGTCTTGAGGACCTTGGTCTCCTTCTTGATGGATGTCCGCAGGCTGGTGTCAGGGGCACAGGCCGCGCGGCTGCGGCAGCTCTGCGCATGCTCCGCGGCCCTCTCCAGGGAGGAAATCCTGCGGATCTGCAGCTGCGCGATGCGGTAGATGCGCGTGTAGGTCACGATCATGATGGCCACGGGGATGTAGAAGCTGATGAGCGAAGAGGAGATTGCGTAAGTTCGGTTCAGGCTGGAGTCACAGTTTTCCGCCCTCACCTCTGGCTCCCCCGCTTCCTCCCAGGGCGTCCCGTTCGCCAGGCTGGATGGCGGTTCCACACTGCCCCAGGAGCCTGCCTTGTCCCTGTGCCAATGGAGTTGAACTGGGATGAAGGAGATTAGAATGGACAAGGTCCAGGCCAGGCCGACCATGATCAACGCCACGCGCTGGGTCATCTTGCGCTCGTAGCGGAAGGGCCTGGAGATGGCCCAGTAGCGGTCCACGCTGATGACGCACAGGTTCAGGATGGAGGCGGTGGAGCACATGATGTCAAAGGCCACCCAGATGTCGCAGAAGGCCCCAAAGGGCCAGTAACCGGCCACCTCGGCGACCGCCTTCCAGGGCATGACCAGCAGCGCCACAAAGAGGTCGGACACAGCCAGAGACACGATGAAGACGTTGGTCATCTTGGCGCGCAGGTGGCGGCTGCGCACGATGGCCGCGCACACCAGCACGTTGCCCAGCAGGGTCCAGACGATGAGCAGGGTCAGGAGGCCGGCGGTGACCACCTGAGCTGGCCCCAGCGGCGCCGCCCCCTCCGCGCCCCCCGCGCCGCCTGGCTGCGCCAGCTGCTGCCGCCCGAACCGCGCCGGATCAGCGGTGCCGTTGCGCCCCGGCGGCAGCATGTCGGGATCGGCGTCAGAGGCGGGCTGCGCGTGGTCCCAACTTCGGCCTTGCGCCCCCCGGGTGACCCCATCGGGCACCCGGGGGCTTGGGCACCGGGACCCGCGGTTAAGGATCCCCAAGCCCCGGGGGGCGCTCACCGTGCGCTGCAACGGGGCCCGAGTGCGCGGGGACCCCTCTCGCTTCCTCGAGTGCCTCCGGGTCGGTGGCCGCGTTGCGCCCCTCCAGTGCCGGCGCTGGGGGCAGGAAGCCGGCCGGTGCGCTCCGGACGGCGGTGGCTGTGGCTGTGGCTGGTTCGCAGCCGGAGAAGCAAAGAGCCAGCCGGCACCGAGGGGGCGGGGGCCGGGAGCGGCCGGCGGCGGGCAAGCGCTACCGCGTTGCCTCGGTCCGGGTCTAAGCCCGGGGCCCGCGCCCCCGCGCCTCCGCGTTCCCCAATCTCCCGCGCAGCCGCCCCACCTGTGCCCGGGCGCGTTCACTCTCCGCGCTCCGCCGCCGCAGTCTGGGGGCGAATCTGCAGGTCCGAGAGGCGCTGCGGTGCCAGACCCTCGCCCCGTGCCCGGGGAAAGCACGGCCCGGGTAGACCAAGAGGTCCCTGACCCAGCCCTGGTGCCCCGGCCCCAAACACGTTTGGGGAACGGGGAGGTGGGGTAGGGATGGAGGAAATCACTGGCTTCTAGACTGGGAAAGAGCGTTTGTAAGGTAGAGGGCAGCCGCGAATTTCTCCCAGACCCGAGTCCCAGTTGGAACTTCATTCCAGGCTGTATGACCTTGAGCGCCCTAAACTTCACTGGGTCTTGGTTTTCTAATCCACAAAATGGGCTAATGATTCCTGCTCTTCCCCGCGGGTGTAAGGTTCAGTGAAATCAGTCATCTAGGAAAAGCGTGCAGGAGGCATGTCTCCTAGGAACCAATTCTCCTAAAGTACCCTCCCCTCCCACCCCCATCGTCCACTCTAAAATTCAGGCTTAACCAGACCTCTTGGGAGAGTCTTTTTGCCCACCATCACCCCCAGCCTTTAAGCGGTTTTTCCCTTGGGGGATTAATTTTGGATGAGCCCAGAAGACAAGGAGGAAGGAGGAAGGGAGCCTCCCCACGGCTGGACATTTTCAGTTTTTTTGTTTTAGAGCCTTGAGAAAGATGGATTAATATCTCAGTGCTTGACAGAAGTGGAAATAGAGGCTTGAACTGATGGCCCAAAGCCCAAAGTTATTAAAAGAATGGCAGGAAACCCTGGAGAGGAGAGCCGTGTTCCAGGCTCTTAACTCGCATCCTCCCTCCAGCAGAAAAGTTCTGCTTCTGACGGGCCAACTTTCTGAAGATAACTGGGGAGAGAACGGGCTGAGGCATTCAGTCGCCCTGCACTAAGGTCTAGAAACAGGGCCTAGACTCTCCCATCCCCTCCTTAATCTCTCTCTCCACCCAGACCCACCTGCCCCGTTCACCCTGGTCCCCATCTGCTCACTGGACCAACGCCTACAAGTGTCCCAGCTTTGGCGACTCAGCCTGCTCGGCCTTCTCCAGCCTCTTCTCCCTCCAGTCTTCTCTCCCTTCAGTGCTTTCTGCTGCTGGAGGTGGCAAGACCATCCGTCTAGGGGCCTTGCCTAAAACTGGGGAGTCAACCTTACCTCCTCTCTCTCCCCATCTCCCAGGAGCTAGTCCGCTCCTCTCTCCACTGACGCCCCATCCAGGGCTGCGTCTTCTCCAATCTGTTTTATGACGACACTCTGCTAGCTTCCAGGTTTTGCCCCGATCCTCTGTCCACCCTCCACTCAATGGCAGGGAGAGCGATCTTTCTCAGATGTGACTGTGATCATGTCATTCCCCGGGTGGGAAATCCTCAGTATCTCCTTGCGATCCCTGATCCTTAGACAGGTAAGCTCTTCAAAGTCTTTTAATCATCTTCCCCTTGCTCCAAACCTTCTCTTGCCACTCCTCGTGCACCTACGGCCTGGGTTCAAGCCACTGCCTCCACAAAACACGGCAAGCAAACAAAAAACACGAATTGTCATTTCCCTAATGGGTCTTACGGCAACCCCTCGTCCTGGAATGACCTCCATCCCATCTGTCTTCCCGGAGAACACCAACTTAGGATGTCAGAAAAGGACTTGGGTTTTGGAAACAGGTTTGAATTTCAATTCCTTTTACTTTTATTTGGCAAATACTTATTGAGCACCTGTTACATCTTAGGTACTGTTTTATTCACTGGGAATACAAGGGAGTATAAAAAATAGAGTGTCCCTTGACTCTACGAGGTGATTAGAGATAGACTTTAATACGAGAATTATCCAAATAAACGTACCATTACAACTGTGATGAGGGCTATGAAGGAAAAGTGTAATAGTGGGGAGTGACCTAGACAAGCTATTTAGGGAAGTCCCTTGTTGGGTTGAAATCAGTTACGTGGACCAAAGGAAAGACAGAAGGAAAGAACAGGCAGGAAGAGCAGGCATTTGCCAGCTGTGGGATCTTGGGCAGGTTACTTGATCTCTCTGAGCCTCAGTTTCCTCCTCTTTGAAACAGGTTAATAACAGTAGTTTAGAAGGTAAGGGAGATGAGACCAAAATGTGTCCTGTGCGAGGAGCTCGGAGCCTCCCTTCTGCCTCTGGCTGTAACCGTGCAGCTCATTGCCCCGGGCTGCCCTACGAGGAGCCTCCTGTCTAGCTTTTGTAATGGAGCCAGAAAGTGGACACATTATCGGACCTGAGAGGCTAGAGGAGGAGGAAGTGATCCCAGACGGGGGAGACTATGTTCATCTTCAAAACAAAGAGCCCACAGAGAAAAGGGGGATGGGGAGGGGGCAGAGAGGACCAAAAGCTCAGGGCGGGGTTTTGCAGGAGTCACTGTGAAGGAGACCAGGCACTGGGACATGAAGGAGGGGAGGAAAGGAAAGGCGAGGGGGAATTTCCGAGAAGGATTGGCTGTGGCCTTCACAGAACTTCAGAAATGCAAGAAAACTATTTGAATCGGGGATTCTCTTCTGGAACACAGCACAGCTGAGAGCCTGGACCACGTGGATCATGGCTTTACCAGTTGTGTGGAGCGCTGGACACGTCGGTACCTTTCCCTCCTCTCACAGCTCACCCAAGCAGCCCCTCTCCAGGAAGCCCGCCTGGTTTCTGGGCTGGGGAGCGGCCCCCAGTGAGCTCCCGCTGTAACGCTTATGATGCTGGTTTATTACCAGCCAGTCACGTGGCTCCTGGCTCCTCTAGACTCTGAAACCAAGGAACTGGGTCTTACTCGGGTCCGAATTCCCCAAGCCAATGAGTGGGTGCTTGGCAAATCGTTACTGACGGGAGAGTGGGAAAAGAGGGCTCCGAGCCCAACACTGTGACCGGAACAGACAGGCAGCTCACCCCCAGAGGCGCACACACACTCACCACACAATTTTGCATTGCGTTCAGGTAGTTCTGACTCCCTGAATTCCATCGACCCACTCATTCATTCAACAAGGCTTGGCTGCGGACCTAGGAAAGGAGGGGTATACAAGCCGTAGCCAGGCTCCCAGACGCCTAGCTCTTCTGGACCGAGACGCTGTCTGCGCTCCAGCAGACCCCTGGGCCGGCTTATAATGCAGCAGTCGAAGTTGGTCCTAGGGTTGTGGGTTATTGTTAATCTGTATAATGCAGCAGTCGTGACATTGGAGGAGGAGGGAGGGGGAAGGGGGGAGAAAAAGGAAAGGGAGGGGGAAGGAGGGGAAGAAGAGGGCAGGAGGAGGAAGAAAAGGAGGAAGGGAAGAGGAAAAAGACAGGGTAGGGGGAGAAAATTACATCTTTGAACCTCTGGATCCATTCATACCCTGGTCTGTGCAGCTACAGAAGCCAATCAGTCACCCTCTGGCTACCACGTGCCTGAGTTGAGCTTCCGTGGTTACCGGCAGCTGGAAGGGCCCTAGTGCAGGGAGTAAACATGGTTCAGTGGTGGCTGAGAACAAGGGGATGGGGAAGGGCCACGCAGAAGAGAACATACCTGAGCTGGAGAATGCACGGAATCCACCAGCATTCCAGGTGGAGGGGCATTCCTAACAGAAGGAACAGCATGTGCAAAGTCTCAGAGGCACAGAGCTTCGTGTGTGAAAGGGTAGATTTTTCAGAACTCTAAGGCTTTTCCCTCTGCTATACAAAAAAAAACCATGTTTCTCATCATTTTTGGAAACAAGGGTTTTCTATCAATAAGACACCATGAGTGCAGAGTAACACCAGGCAGCCAGGTTGCTATAGGACCATGTCTCTCCTGTCTTCATGGGGAGGGCTCCTGGAGCCATTTGTCTGCTGGGGACGATGGTTTCATGTGAGCAGTGGCTGCCCTCTCTCACCCTGACTCTTTCCCACATGTTCCAGAAGTCTCTCATCAGCCTGGGAAGCCAGACTCATCAGCATGGATTCTAAGCAAGTAGGCGGCCCATGAGCTCCCTCTCTTGTCATCCCAGCCAGAGCCCTGCCCCAGAGGATGCTGGCGGCAAAGAAGGGACCCTCCCCTACACTTGGCTCCTGCAAAATTGTACTAAGAGGATTCACTAAGAACATTTTAGCACAAAGGGGGTTTCCCTAATCCAGTTGGCAAATATTCTTCTGTTTGAACTCACTAATTCTCCTTCTTCTGAAGGTGTTATTTTCAATTGGATTTGCTTTGCTGGGACAAATGGCAAAATCAATAGGAGCAACAGTCAGGATTTGGGTCCTGCTGCCACAGCTGGTGGCAGAAGACTCAACTCGGTTTTACACCCAGAAAGGCTCGGTCCTTGGTTACAGGACACACCTGGGCTCCCCAGGAGCCAGCCATGGCAGGGCGCTCAGCTTGGCTCTGCAGAGCCCAGGCAGAAAGGTGGCGATGAGCCATCCGCGTCCATCCTGTGGCTGGAAAAGTGGCCTCGAGCACACAACCATGACCACTGATGGTAACCTGGAGGCCTCCACTTCAAACCCAACAGTCAGCCCATAGGTCTCCGCCCCCTCCCAGCTTAGACGCACAGGAGTCACGGAGATGAAGGGGCTGCCTTAACTAGTGAACGGAGTTAACCTGACCGGGATAGGACAGATGGACACCAAGTACCCCGTGGTGGGACGCACTCAGGGCACACAGCATCCTTGTCTAGTGTCCCTGCCCCCTGAGTAAACATGCAGACAAACCCAGACAGAGGGATGTCAACAACTGACCTGAACTCTTCCAAGTACTGATGTCCCAACAGGCGAAGAAAGGACGAGGAGCTCTCCCAGGTGAAGGAGACACAGAGGCACGCCGACTGGATCAGGGAGGGATCCTTTGAAGAATGTTATTGGGACAGTTGGCAAAATGATCTTGTGGACTGTGTATTAGACAATTACTGACAAACCATTGACGATTGACTGTTATCGACCATTAGACAACCGCACGGCATCGATCTTAAGTTTCCTGAATTCAGGCACTAGCCTCGCCTTGTTCTTCGAGAATACAGGCTGAAACGTCGGGGGGGAAAGGAGCAGGACACATTTCAGGGCTTCAGGAAGAGATGAGTGTGTCACGTCGTGTCATATCGTGTCACATCGTGTCCGTGCAGGAGAGAGAGAGCCACGTGGTCGAGAACACCCGGTGGATCTGGGGGAGGCTATGTCAAGGTTTGTCATCTGACAACTCTCCTGTGAGGTTGAAATTATTTCAAAATAAAAGAAAGTGTAAATAAAGATACCGATCAGAAATGCCTTCAGCTGTGAGTAGCGGAAAGTCTGCCTACTCATGGCTTTATGCAGTAAAGACATTCAATCCTCTCGCATAACGGGAGATTCGGGGGGAGCAGGCAAGGGGCTGGCGCGGAAGCTCAGTGACGCAACTAAGGACCCACGTTCTTTTCATCCGATGTTCCACCTTTCTCGGTGCTGTGGCTTTGTGTCCTTGGAGCCTCACGGTCACAGGACGGCTACCACAGCTGTGGGCACCATGTCCAAGTTCAAACTCCAGGAGCAAAATTGGGGGGGGGGTGGAAGCTATATCGGGGGAGTTTTCTCCCTGTGTCCCTTACCTATCACCAGCAAAGAAGATCTCACAAGGACCTCAGGCCTCATTAGCCAGAAGTAAACCGCCCCTCACCGGGCAGTCCCGTAACTCCCCCTCGCAGCTCTCCGTCCGGAGCATGGAAGCCCCTTCAGGGCTCGGTTGGGACGGGATGCTGCAGAAGGCGACCTCACTGAGTTCACTCGGGTTTTTCCAAAAGGAAATACATAAATAACTTTTTAACCTGCCCAGGAAATATCAAATAAATATATGGGGTGTTTTCCCTGAGCTTTCTGCTATATTGAAACTATCTCCCAGTTCCCCTTTTTGTCTCAAGAGATGGTCAAGCAGCCATCCATCTGTTTGTTCATTGAACAATTATTAGGAAGCTCCTGTTCTGCCAGCAGAGGGGACCCAGCTGGGGAACAAAACAGGCATTATCCCTTCTTCTTGAGGCTTACAGTTAAGTGATTAAAAAAAAAAAAAAAGAGGCTCGGGGCGCCTGGGGGGCTCAGTCAGTGAAGCGTCTGCCTTCAGCTCAGGTCAAGATCTCAGGGTCCTGGGGTCGAACCCTGCGTTGGGCTCCCTGCTCAGCAGGGAGCCTGCTTCTCCCTCTCCCTCTGCCACTCCCCCCCCCCGCCTGTGCTCTCTCACTCTCCCTCTCTCTAATAATTCTTAAAAAATCTTTTTAAAATTTTTTTAAAAAGAGGCTTAGAGTAAGTGGTCCAACAATCCCACACGTAATCAATCGTATGATTAACAGGTACAAGAACCACAATGAAAGAAAGCTTGTCGGTGTTTCATAACAGGGACACCAGAGCCGGTCTTGGGGCGAGTGAAGACTTCCCTGAGAAGCTGTTGCTTGGATGGAGACCTACAAGAGCAGCTGAATTAACTAAGTGGAAGGAAGAGGAAGCAGCACGTGCTAAGGCCCTGAGGCAGGAGGGAACACCGCCCGTCCAAAGCACGAAAGCCGGTCAGTGTGGTGGAGCACAGAGGGAAGTGAAGACAGGAAAGGCCAGAGAGGTGGGCAGCTAAGACCACACAGGACCCTGGGGGCCAAGGTAAGGACTGGGGTTTTCATCTCAGGAAACGAGAAGCCATTGGAGGATGTTGTGCAGGGGAGGGAGCATATTTGCCTTTCTCGAACGCTACTTTCACCGCAGTGAGGAGGGCAGACTGCTAGGGGCCAGGGATGCATTGGAGAAGGGAGCACGGAGGCCGCTTCAGGAGACGCAGAGCATCGGCGTGGGCAGGAGGTGGAAGTGGGGAGAAGCGCATGGAGCCGAGAGATTTGGGAGTAGACGTGACAGGTGTGGCTGTTGCTTGGAGATGAGGCACAAGGGCTCCTAACGACAGCCCTTGTATGCCGGGCTTGCAGGACAGAGGCCTGTCCATCCACGAGGATGAAGACGAGGAGGGAGAACCGGCCAGAGGACTGAGAACTCTTGAGTTTGGGGTCAGACACACTCAGTTTAAAGTGTCTCTGGGACATCTAAGCGGCTGGAAGTGACCAGCAGGGAGCTGAGAGGTCGGGCTGCAAAGGCACGTTTCGGAGCCAGCGGCATCTACACAGCAAGTAAGCCAGTGGCTGGGAGCTAGAGCCCCCAGGCGAGCCAAGCGAGAGGCCAAGAGGACGCAGGGCGGCATCACCACCTGCCCACGGGGAGGGTGCGGAGCCTGCACACGGAGAGTGAGAGCCGGGGGAGCAGAGCAGTGGGACGGGCCCCAGGCGAGCGGGTCACCAAAGCCAGGACCCTGTGCCCCCGCTCCTCCCCTCTCTCTGCAGACAGGAAACCGGCACACGGAGGGGCTGGATCAGTGTCCAGGCCGTCAGCTCTTCCTGGGCCAACTGCACTGATGATCCCCAGCTCGCGTGTGCTCCATTTCTGCTCTTGTGTGAGGCAGGAAACACGGGGTAAAAACACCGCATGAGTTTCCTGCGGCCCCTGTAACAAACCACAAACTTAGCGGCTTAAAACAGCACACATTTATTATCTGACGGTTCTGGAGGTCAGACATCCAAAATGAGTCTCAGTGGACTACAGTCAAGGTGTCAGCAAGGCCATCGGCAGAGACCTTAGGGGGAGAATCCCAGCCTCCTCGCACATCGTCCAGCTGCTGGGGGCTGCGGCACTCCTCGGCTTGCGGCTGCATCACTCAGCCTCTGTGCCCCCTCTGGAGCCCAGTTCCCTCCCGCCGCCCTCTTACAAGGACCTTTGTGATGATGGGTTGGGCCCGCCCAGATAATTGAGGATAATCTCCCATCTCCCATCTCGAGATCCTTGACTCAATCACATGGCAATGTTACTTTTGCCACGTAACGTGACATCTACACACAGGTACCAGGGGCTTAAGACGTGGACATCTTTAGGGGGCATTATGTGCCCTCCCCTGGGCTCCCCGGGCCACGTAGAGGACCAGCGATCTGAGGATTTTTTCTGGAGCAGCACTACACCTGTGGGAAGACAGACATCCAGTCTACACGCAGCAGCAAACGCGGAGGCAGAGCCCTGAGATCATCCATGTGGCCTTCACAGAGCTCGCTGCACGCCGCCCTCGTGGGCTTTCCACGCATCGTCTCGGCTCATCATCCGGTGATGCTTCAAGGTGTGCGCTTCGATTGCCAGTGTCTGCTGGAGGAGAAAACCAGGTGCCCGGGGACGAGGGCAGCTCGCAGCAGAGACCCAACCTGCCCTCAAGCCTTGTCCCTCACCCTGCCGCACCCCTTGGGAGCACCATTCCTCAGGGACCTGGTGCAGGGGCAGCCCCAGCTCTGCATGCACCTGCAGGACCCTTCCCCAGAAAATCCCACCTTCTCTTGCTGGAATCTTGACTTCTTTCAGGGTCCAGCATAGCAGCCAAAAAACCCCCAATTCTAACGCGGGGAATGGAGCCTTCATGTGTTTCTGTGGTTCATGGACGTCCTGTGGCCTTAAGGATCACCATGACACATCATCTTTCACTGTTGGAGATGTTGCATTCTGAGGACACAGCCACGCTCTTGCTCTGCGACCCGCTGGGCACAGCTGCCCTACCTCGCCCTGTTGCTCTGTGGGGCTCGGTCCTGCTCAGTGCGTGGGGCACGCACTCGGCTGCCAGGTGGGGAGGGGGAAGGACTGACCGCCGTGGAAGCGGGGACACCTGTGATACCTGGGCTTTTCCGCCACGACGTGCCTGGAAGAGGTTAAGCCATTTTTGTTGAAGGAATGTGATCACAGGACAACTGTTGGGATAAGCAGGAGAAGCGCCTGGAGGAAGCAGTGGGAAAGCAGAACTGCACGCGTGTAGAGGTGGACGAATCATGGGGCGAGGGTACGTGCGCAGAACCCGCCCCTCTCAGGCTCACCCCTCCACCGGAACCCAGCCCCCCCCCCCTGCAGCTCCAGGCCCCACCTCCTCCCACAACCACCTCAGGCAGGGGGAAGGGCGGACCTCTTCCTCATCGTTCTCTTATCAGGGGTCACATCCTTCCAGAAGCATCCAGCAGAGACCTGGTCCTTCTCATCGGCAAGACCAGGGCTCTGCAGACGTTTTCTGTAAAGGACTAAATAGTTAAGAGCCACGTCTCTGCCGCATAATCTTTTCGTGTAGGTGGTAGTTTTTTGTTTTTGTTTTTGTTTTTTAACAACCTTGCCGATTCCTGGCCTTCTTAGAGGTATTCACATGCCCCACTCCACACCAGCCTCCAGCCAAGGGGGGGGCAGGCTTATTATGTTTGGCTTAGACCAGTCATCCAAACTGGTGTTCCAGAAACACCTGCCAGAGATAACTAGGCAGCCCTTGCCCTTGTCAGGAAGACAGTCCAAGCCCCACTTCCCGCCCCAGCGGTTCCTCCCCTCCAAGGAGGAGGGCAGAAGGCACCTGTAAGCGTCCCCAGAGGTGGTCCCACTGCTCCCCCCATGGGCCAGAGCAAGCTATTGGAGCACACCCTAGTCACAGCTCTTCTGGACCAGGCCTAGAGCACCACCTTGTGCCTTAGAGGCGAAGAGGGAACTGGAGGCGTGTACTAGAAGCCAGCGGAGAATCTCTGCCAAGCCCTTAAACACTGTTCGTGGGAACACGCCATGAGCGCCCACGGTGTTCCGGGCACTTCCCCACGCCCTGCGATAGCCTGGGCTGTGAGCACCGTGACCCATGTGGTGAGGCCTGAGGGAGACGGAGGCTAAGCCTCTACCCTCACAAGACAGACGGTGGTGTCCAGGACAGATAAGCACAAATGAATAAGTAAAGGACTAATGGTAAAGGGGCCAAGGTGAAGGTCATGGGGGGTCTGTTTGGATAGATGACCAGGGCACCCCTCACAGTGGAGGGACCTCTACACAGCCTGAGGGATGACAAGAGGCTGATCCAGTTCAAGGAGCCAGAGAAGCAGTCTGCTGAGAGATTAGCACGTGCAAAGGTCCTGAGGAGCAGAGTTTGTGGTCTCCAAGGGGGTGAAGGGAACTGTATGTGGCTGCAGCAGTGGCAGCGGGTGGGGTGCCTGGGGGAGGGGGCAGAGGAGGGGGTTGGCAAGAAGATGAAGGAGCGGAGGCCAGATCACGAAGATCCTAGAAGAGCACAGTCAGGAGTTTGCACTTTCTTCTAAAAGCCCACGGGAAGCCAGTGAAGGGTTTAAGCAGGTGACTTGATTTAATTTACATTTCTGAGACAATGAACTATCATGGTGGTTATTAACGTGGCTGTAACAGCATACCACAATTCTCACTCCTTTTGAGCATTAAAACACTGCCCTCATCCTTCCCCTGTCCTCTCCCCATGGTCCCCTAGGGTCTGCTCTGAGGAGGAGCTAATGTTTCCCCATCAGACCCTGTGAAAGTGCCCTCCCCACCCACTACCCCAGCCTCCTCCCTGACCACTTCCTCTCGCCCTATCTGGGGGACTCTCCTCCCATGGGAACACCCCCACAGCCATGTTCCACAAAGCCTCTTGATGGGGACAAGGATGCCCACAGGGAGTGGGAGGTGGTGGGGGCAGGGGGAAGGAACACCCTTGTTGAAACTACCTAGTTCTCAGCATCCCTAGGAGAACCGAGAATCCTCCCAGCCCTCACCGGGAGTGAGGACGGCTGTCCTCTACACACACTACAACAGTCCAGAGCTGTGGATGGGACACAGACACCGCTTTGCACCGCTTTGCACCCATCCCCTTACTGGGTACCCTTGAGGCTGCTGCTGAGATCTGCCAGCCATATCTCCCCTCGCTTTGCCCTGAAAGCACAGGTGAGGACTCAGAGGAAAGGCACCAGCGCCCCCTGCTGGTCGTGCTCTTCCACAGCAGAGCTCACATCGGAGCCCAGGAACCTGCCTTCTCCAGTAGATTCTGCCCTTCACCATTTTAAGCCAAGTGTAGCAATTTCTAACCGGCTAAAAAGGGAAATATTCTGTCAGCTGATGGATTGCTCTGTACATATATCCCCAAGCAATTGGTTGACGGATTTTTTTTTAGCAAATTGACTTTCAAGACTCTATGGCTAATAGGAAAAAGGGATGGGTTTTTAAAGGGCATAATTGTCCACCATTACAACTTACTAGCCATGTATGTTCCTAGCATTCTCGAAGGTTCCCTCCACTAAAATGGAGTAGTAATGCTCACCTGACCGGGCGGTGGCTTCATGGAGAGATACCAGGGATGCACTGTGGGCTGCCAGGGTTACGCAGCACAGAAGGCTCCTGACTGGTGTTTGCGTGGACAAAAGAATTTGATCTGACCTCCGGGCACAGGTGACTAGCAGGTGCTGGTGACATTTAGTTCCCAAGTTTGCAAAATGCCTTGTGGAAGGGGTGCTTTTTCTAATGCACAGCTGGCACCACAGGGGCTGGGTGTGACCCTGGGTGTCCAGCTCCAAAGTCCTTGCCCTTCCCCTCGGCCTCACCAAGAGCCAGGGAACCCATAGAATGTGAGTTGAAATCCTGGCCTGGTGGCGTCCGGAGATGAATGAGCTCGAGCTAGCAAATGCACCTCTACGAGGTTGCAACAGGAGAGTAAGAGACTTTCCTGGTACCTGAGCGCCTAGGGCATCACTCCCCACAATGAAGAACTCTATGGGAAGGCATCGATGTTGAGTGTCCTGATGAGCACGGAATCATCCAAGGGGCGAGGTTTGGGGGATCTTGACAGTTCATGACATTGAGCTACCTCACCTGGGGGATCTACCTGCTGAGGGGACCAGACCGGGTGGCTTTGACACCCTCCTCCCAATGACAGTGGATGAAGGCTGGAAACTCACCTTCTCTGATGACTCTAAGTTGATCTTCCTTCCACTGACTTTCTTTTCTCTTTCTTTCGCATGTTATTATTAAGAAATATCTCAGGCATATGAAAAAGTACAGAAGAAAACCCAATGAATGCCTCTATACAGGTTACGTTGCCAGAGAAATCAAACTCTGCAGACAAAGCATGCACTCAGCTGTGTGTCCTCACCCGGGTCCTGTCTCCTCCCTCCTCCCCAGCCCGCAGGTGACCACTCCACTGAACTCGGTGCTCTCTCTTCACATGTGTTTGTAATTTTACTGCATATGCAGCCCAGAAATATCAGATTGTTTTGCCTGTTTTTAAATGTTATATTCATGGCATCATGCCAATTATACCATTGTGATACTTAGCTGTCGATACAGGGTTGTCCTGAGGGATGACTCGTGTTGTTGTGTGTAGTTCCAACCCATTCATTTTTCACTGCTGTGTAATATTCCATTATAGGACTAGGCCGTAGTTTATTCCTTCTGATAGACATTTCAGCTGTTCTTAATTCTTCCCTATGACAAGCACTCCTGCCGTGGACATTTCTGAACACGTCTCCTTGCACGTGCATGCAAGGGTATGTCTGGAGCTCACTCCTAGGAGGGGCACTGCCAGGTCTCAAGGAATGTGTGCCTTCAGCCCTACTTGATATTGCCAGCTCTTCTCCCACTTGGCTTTTACTGATTTACTCTCCTACCAGCAGTGTGTGTGCCTTCACTTTCCCTCACATTCGCCCAACCCTTGCCACTCCGACGAATGGGAAATGGCATCTCCTTACTGTGTTAATTTGCATTTCTCTTATTCTAGCCCAGAGGGCGTGACTCTTGTTGATTGCACGCTCTGGTTCCTCACCTGTGAGTTGCACTGGTATTAAGATAATAAGCTTTCCTTGCTGCCTAAGCTGGCTGAGTCAGGATGCTGGACTACCTGTGGGTCGAAGCCGCCTGGCCGCAGTAGCCATCCCTGAGGCCGCGGGCTCTGCTCGTGTAGGGCCAGGAGATGACCCATCTGTAAGGTCCTTCCTCAGACGTTCTGAGCCCAGCAAGACTGTGCCGACTTTCCCCAGCTCTGACGGCACCCCGTGGCCACCCTGACACCACCACACCTGAATCAGTCGTTCCCAGTGTTGCCGTGATTCCCTTTATCTCCCTGGCAGAGCCCTAAGCCCACAGGCTGAGGCCCTAGGACTGTACTAATGGGCTCAGAACAGGGGAAAATTAACGCCAACCAAAATGGGGTCCTCTGGATAAATTGGCATTCACATGCAGTCATCTCATGCAGGGTAGTTTATCAACACATGGAAAGACTTGGCCATGAAAATGCTTGCCACAGTGTCATTTATTATTGCGAAAAGAAAACAAAAGAGGAAGAAGAAAAGAAACAAACCATCAAATGTTTCTAAATGTCCAACATCAGGGTCTGACTAAATAAGGAATGCTACCTCCCTCCACGGAATGTACTTTGAAGTTGGCCAAGGTCATATTGCAGAAGAGGACACAATGTCAAGGAATGTTGTTCAGGAATCTGGACTTGGGGGTCCATGGACTCCCATGGAGATACTTCTAGAAGGGAGTTGGCATCACCTGAAATGCTTATTGAAGTATCCCGAGCCCCGCTCCAGCCCAACAGAGCCTGAACTTCTAGCTGGGAAGGCAGGAATCCTAATAGGCTCCCCAGATGATTCTTAAACACGCTAAAGTGTGAGAATCCATGCCATGGGGATATAAAATAGCTAAGAAACACGCTGGTGTATTAGGAGAAAAAGAAGCTAGTTATATGCAAATTCAGTACACATAAAAACAATCTCATCACGTGTGCGTGTGTGTGTGCGTGTGTGTGCTGATAGGTACTGAGGTACCAGAAATGAGCAGTAATTACCTCTAGATCGCAGTTTCTCACTATTAACCTCCGGGGCCCACTGATTCCCTGCTGTGGGTACCACCTGTGCATTGTGGAATATTAAGCAACATCCCTGTGATCCGCCCACTAGAAGCCTGTAGCCCCCCCGAGCAGTTACAATAAAAAGTGTCTCCAGACTTTGCCAAATGTCCCCTGGGGGACAAGATGGCCCCAGGCTGAAAACCACTGCCCTAAATAGAAGGTAAGATAGACAATCTTTCACTTTATTTTTAGTCCATCTGCCCATTGTCTTCGGTTTTTTCTAGAACAAACATCAAGTATTTGAGTCACGTAAAAAGTCTGGTGTTTCTTAATGTGCCCTTGCCTGTGCTGTCCCCCCCAAAATACACTCAGATAAAAGATGTTCATATTAGTATTGATGGTTAAGTAAACTAATTATATTATGAACTTGAAATAATTATGGCAAAGTACATACAAAGATCTTCCCAATGTCACTATTCCTTAAGAGGCTTTAAAATATTTATAATCTTTGGAATAGGCACCATGATTTTAAGTATATGTCTTATAGAAGCAATTACATAGGAAATGCTTTACAAAGATAGTTGATTTTTTTGCAGAGTCCCTTATAAAAACCAAAAAGTGTAAACACTAAAACCAGCAATAGGAAACTGACTACAGCAGGTCCATTTGATGGACTATAATACCGGATCTAAATGATATTTACAAAGAGTTTGTAACAATGTGAAGGAAAAGTTTATGCTCTATTGTTAAGTGACGAAAAAGTGGATACAAAATTGAGCCTGTCACGTCATCACCGGCAGGCATAACAATGGTAACAGCAACAGAAAGACTCCTGTGCGGGCACACAGCTAAGAGAAATACAACAAGTGTGAAAATGTGACTGTCCATTGAACAGCGGCATCCGAGGTGGTTTTTTTCTCTCTTCTGTAATGTCCCCATTTTCTGTAATAAGCATGTATGTACTTACAGTGAGAGAGAAAACAGTAAAAGTTATTTTTTAAAAAACCACAGAATGATCACAAACAAAAGTGTGCCAGAGTTTCAGGTAAGAAACACGTCCCCATACTGATCTACGCACTAATTCCCATCCAGATGATAAAAATAACTTTGATCCAAAACTTCACCATATTCAGAGAGTATAATATGAACTACAGGTGACTGTACCTACATTGATCAGCCCTGGGCAGCATAAAATGTAAGGATGATTACACTACTGAGATGGGCAGAAAACGTGGTAGGTAGTCGCGTGGTAACAGAAAACAATTTCTGTGAAAAACAAACTGGATCGGTTTTCTTTCCCCAACCTGGGTTCCCATTCTTTTAGAACAAAGGATCGCATTTAAAAGGAGATAAAATAATTTGGCTTCAATTAGAATTAACCAGCCAAGGCCAGATTTCAGCCGCCTCACCGAGCTGGGCTAACTTGCTTACATTCATCCGGGGTGAGAGACGATTCCAGCTCACGGGAAACACAATTGGTGCCGACAAAGGCAGCCCTCTTGCGTTTGTCAGGCCGTGTTTGCCCAACCTGGCCATTCCCAGGTGGCTCCAGTGAATTCTCTTGTTAGGTCACTCCTCGGGCTTTGATGCGGACGCGGACTATATCTTACAATAGACCTCAAAGAGAGAGGCAGCTGCGTGCATTCGGTAGAAAATAGAAAAAGGCATGGCCAGGTTGACCACAATTATCCAGGGTTCAAAGCCAAAGACAATCTCCTCCAATCCGTTGTCGTACTCGGGGCGGCAGCCAAAGGCAGGAGGGATCCAGAGCTGCAAGAGAAGAGGAGCCATGCTAGCAGCCGCCTCGGAAGCCCCACACGACCCCCCACCCCACCCCCGGCGCTGGCCTGAACTCGGGGACACAGAGTCACACCGGTCTCTGCACCGCACTTCATGTCTCCTCTCCCAGCAGAGGTCACCTTTTATCAAACCCGTCTTCACACACCAGCACTGGGGCTCGGAGATCCCAGCCACGTGGGGCTGGGCCGCTGAGTTCTCTGTCTCCTCTCTGGCTTGACCTGGAGAGACAGCCCAGGCCCTGCCCACACCCCCGATCAGGGGACAGGACCACACGCTTTGGAGCCACACCTGGGTTTGTGGCATTTACAGACTCTCATTTGACCGCTGCAAGCCCTCCGTCTCCTCATCTGTAAGATGCGAACACTGACACCCGTCTCCCACGGCTCAGATGAGAATAAAATCCCAACTACGTTTGCAAAACCGAAAGCCATAACCTATTGTCACTGCTGCTCGTGGAAACCACACACTGGTCCCCCCTCAGTCTCTCTGCCCCAGGTCCTCCTCCTCCACCACTGCACGGTGGCAGGCAGCCTCTCGGATGACATCCACCTTCCATCCCACCTCCTGGGAGTCCCGTACTTGTGGAGCCCCCTGCCCTTGAGTCGGGCTGAGCCTAGTGACTCGCCTCTACCATCAGAATATGACAGGTCTCATCTATGGAACATAAGAACTAAGAAGATCGGTAGGGGAAGAAAGGGATAAAGAAAGGGGGGGTAATCAGAAGGGGGAATGAAGCATGAGAGACTATGGACTCTGAGAAACAAACTGAGGGCTTCAGAGGGGATGGGGGTGGGGGAATGGGATAGGCTGGTGATGGGTAGTAAGGAGGGCACGTATTGCATGGTGCACTGGGTGTTATACGCAACTAATGAATCATCGAACTTTACATCGGAAACCAGGGATGTACTGTATGGTGACTAACATAATAAAAAAACATTAAAAAAAAAGAATATGACAGAAGTCATGAGGTGTCACTTCTGAGATTAGGTGCCAAAAGGACTGCAGAGTCCGTCTTGCTCACACCCTCCTGCCAGAGAGGGAGCTGGCCCCCCTGTCGTGTGCTGCCCTCTGGCCAGGCCCTGTGGCCAGGCGCTGAGGGAGGTCCCAGCCCAGCAGCCCTCAAGGAACTCATGCCCTCGGCCCAACAACCCACCAGGAGCGGGTTGGGGAAGATCCCCCAGGAGTCAGCTTGGAAGCAGCTGCAGCCCCCAGTGGGCCATGTGCTCTCAGGGAGAGATCCCAGCAGGGGCACCAGCTAAGCCGTGCTTGGACTCCTGGCCCACAGACACCACGACCGAACAAAGCGGTGTTGTTCGAGTTGCTGAGTGCGGGGTGATTTCTTACCCAGCAGGAGCTAGCTGGTACCGGCTTCTCCGTACAGGCGCTACCTCCTTTCTCTGCCCCACCGTGTTCCCGGGCCCTGCTTCTCAGGCTTCTCCCACCACTCCAGCTGCTCCTCCCCAGCTCCTCCTTTGCTGTCTCTCATGGTTGCCTGGAGGGCTCATCCCTGGGTCCTCTCCTCTCCTCTACACATGTGACCCCTGGATGAGCTCCCCCAGCCTTGGCTGTGAATACCAACTATTGGCCGATGACTCCCCAGCCTGAATCACTCACCTGCTCCACCCTCGAGGACCCCACGGGCTGCCTGGTGTCTAACTTGCATCTCAAACTCCCCCCCACCTTCAGCAACACCTTCCTCCCAGTCACTGTCAAAACTCTAGGTGTCATCCTTGTTTTCCTGCTCACCCTCAAAACCCTCCACCTGCCACCCAGCCCATCAGCGGGCTTCCTTTCAGGTGTCCCAGCCCTTGGTCTTACCTCTCTCCAGCCTTCTTGCACCTGCTGCTAAGGGGATCATTCCACAACATCAACCGAGAGGGGCCTGTACTGCCTTCGGCATAAAGACCAGACTCAGCCAGGCTTATGAAGTTCGCTCAACCCGGACCCACTGACTGGACCCGCCTTCCTCTGTCCCGTGCCGCTGCTCTCCTTGCATGGAATTCGTGCTAAACTACGCACTGCTCCCCAAATAGGCCATGGTGTCTTCTGCCTCTGTGCCTTCGAACATCATGTGTCCTCTGCTCCAAACGCCTTTGCTTGCCTTGGCCACCGGGTAAACTTCCAGCCATTCCTGGACCCCGAGGCCAAAACTGAGTTACTGGACATCCTCTACATTGCTATTTTCCACCAGAGGCTGGAAAGCAAACTTTCTACTTCCCCTGCCTCTCTTGCAGCAGGGGTGGCCATGAGAAAGCCACTGCCTGGCACTAATATTCTCTCCTTCTTCATGTCTCAAGCCCAGATGTGATGGTTGGTGCTGTTGCAGCCACCTTACGACCGTGTGGCAACAGGCACCACACTAAGCATGGCAAAGTGGAAAGATGAACAGTACCTGGATCCTTGATGATAGGGTTCAGCTGCCAGGCCAACCCCAAGAAGCCAACCTGAAGAATTCTTATCTTTAAGACTGAAGATACTGCTGGCCAAGCTTTCTAGTCCTAGCAGCCAAAAGCACTCCTAACTGAGCCTGAGCCTCACCGCAAGCATCCCTGACTCACTGAAGTCTCTTCCTGGATCAGTGTTCCCATTACGCCTTGCACACACCTGTCCCAACGCTTGCCCTACTCGCTGTGTATCTTCCCTTGAGCCCCCATCCCTAGACTGTGACTTCTGTGGGGAAGAGGTTGTTGAGGAAGGTCATCAAAAAGACACGACTGCCGGTTGAACCCTGAGCAGGACTGGGGCACTCAGAGGCTCCTTGCCCCCTCCCTTGTCCTTGGAATGTGGGTTCTGCTGGCCTTTTTCACTCCCAGAGGCTGCTTGAAGGACACAGCCCTGAAATAATGATGCGGTGCTGAGAACACCTGCATAGTATACGTGAGTGAGCCCGGTTAAGGCCTCTCTCTCTCTCTCTTTCTCTCTATCTCTCTATATATACATATATATAAACTTTTACAATTTGGCAGGCAGGTGCAGAGATCCACTCATCTCACTGTTGCCCAAGACAGGCCTCGTATATATGTTCCTTTGGCTTACGAAAACCATCACCTACGAAGCTGGAGTAGCCTGCCTCTCTCTGCCGCCTCTCCCTGCCCCCCACATAGGGGGGCCTGTTCCAGATCACACCCAGGAGAGTGGTAAGCCACAGGCCTTGAGTCTTCTCAGCTGCGATCCTTAGCCCCAACCCCAGCCGCCGGCCCCCAGCAGTATGCAAGTAAGTGGATTTGCAGAACAGAGGCTTTCAATGCAGCCTCATTCTTCAACCTTACACTTCAATCATTCTGGTAATAAGCTGCCTCCATTCCTGATTTGAAAAAAGCTAGGAAAACAGGCTGATTGTTTCTCAGATAAATAACTGAATGTAGATTACCGAGATATTGCAGAGGAACAAAAAGGCTGCGATATTCCTCAACACTCTTCTCTTGGCATCGCCCTGCAGGAAACGGGGGTGGCAGGCTGGGCCCGGGGTCCCTTCCCGGCTCCCCTCCTCCTCCTCCTCTCGGCCACAGCCTCCTCTCAGATGCATATTTCCGTTGGCCACACGTGGTGCCTCACCGCCCAGGGAAGCCACGTCCGCGGCCACGGCTCCACTCTCGAGGCGAGACGAGGCGAGGGATATGGCACCGCCGTTGCAGACCGTGACCACCCGCAGGGTTCTGATGTCCTCAGAGAGCTTCTCCGGCTCCCGGTGAATGGACTCGATGATGAAGAGGTTCTGGATGTACTTCTCGGCAATCACCAGGACGGAGTAGGGCAGGTTGAACCACGTGTAGGGAGGGCGGGCTTCGGCACAGAGGATGGCCAAGATGGAGCCCCAGGAGATGAGCCAGGAGCCGGAGGCGGTGCCCACCAACAGGTCCGCGTCCAGCTTGCGGGCCGGGTTTCTGGACTCGTCTAGCGATTTCTCGTCTACCCTGTAAATCCGGATTCCAAGCAGCCCCGCGGCCGCCATGAGCATCAGCAAGGCGATGGCGTACAGATAGAACATGATGAGGGCCGACTCGCTCTCGGTTTTGGAGCGCCCGGTCTGAATCAGGTACACCACGACGACCCCGATCGTGGCGGCCAGCACGGTCAGGCCCGGGACCGAGCCCGCCATGACCCCGGGAAGCGTGAACCGCACGTTGCGGTGCGGCTGACTGTCCACTCTGCGTCCGATGTTCTTCCACAGCACGTAGAGCATGGTGGAGGCCAGGATCTGGTACTCTATGTTGAAGGGGTACAGGTAGTAGACCCCCTGGGAGATGGCGGAGCAGAAGGCCGGGGGCGAGCAGTTACACGGAGGCGCGTGGTCGTCTAGGACTGGGGCCGGGCGACGCACGTGGGAGGGCGGTTAGCGCGGTCAGTGGGCAAGTGGAAAAGCACAAAGACACGTTGTCACTGAGGAGTCGCACGTGGGTTTTCCCATTGAATTAAAGCTTTGTCTTGTGGCTTATTGTCATGTCTAGTACTATGGCTGACCTGACAGCCATGAGCACGAACCGCACAAATCATAGTTTAGCCGTACATCGGCCCTTGTGGACGGTATTGTGAAGATTTACTTAACATATAAGATGTTCACGAGATTCTGCTGGACAAAAGAAGCTTGCTAAAGAGGATAGAGTATGATTCCATTTTCATGAACTATAGATACATAGATGATAGACAGACATAGAAAAAGTCTGTAAAGACAGAAGCTAAAAGGTTAACAATGGTTATCTCTGGGTGGGGAAATAGCAGGCAATTTTTCTTTTCATTCTTTCTTTCTTTCTTTCTTTTCTTTTTCTTTCTTTCTTTTTTTTTTTTTCAGTAGAAGAAAGTTCTATCATGTTTCTTCCCCCAGCTTTATGGAGATATAATTGACATGTAACATTGTGAAAGTGTAAGGTGTCCAATGTTACTTCCCTCTAGGTTTTGCTTCCCTGTATTCTCTAACCTTTCTATACGAATCTGATTTACATGTGTGATTTTTTTTAATTATTGGATTCTTTTAAAGATGTATTTATTTATTTGAGAGAGAGAGAGTATGTGCATGCGAGTGGGGAGAGGGGTAGAGGGAGAGGGAGAGAAGCAGACTCCCCGCTAAGCATGGAGCCCAACGTGGGGCTGGATCTCACCAGGCTGAGATCATGACCTGAGCCAAAACCAAGAGTCAGAAGCTTAACCAACTGAGCCACCCAGGCGCCCCTAAATTATTGTTTTAAAAAAATAACTTTGTGAGGGAAAATGCCCCTTCTCATTAGCAAAGATTTTGCTCCTGAGAACATTTTATACTTTCAAGCGTGGTGCGAGACAGGCACCGTCAAACACCAACATCGGCTCACGAGTGGCCGCCACTTTGCGGAAGGCACGTGGCAAGGGTATTAAGAACTATTTCAAACTGGGTGATGGGCATTAAGGAGGACACGTGATGAGATGAGCACTGGCTGTTATACGCAACTGATGAATCATTAAACTCTACCTCTGAAACTAATGATGTACTATAGGTTGGCTAATTGAATTTAAATTAAAAAAAGAACTATTTCATAACAAGGAGTGAAAATGCTGTAAATAAATAATAAAATATGTAACAAAAGCCTTAAAGATAATACAGCTATAGTCTCTGACCTATAATTCCAATCTATGTTAAGGGACAAGTCAAAAACCTAATCAAAGCATTAGGTAAAATTGTGTGTGTGCGTGTGTGTTTGTGTGTGCACGCACATGACAGAGAGAAAGAGAGGGACACGTCAGTGTCCAACAACTTAGAAATTGCTAAGCCAATGGTGGTGCATCCACACAATGGAATAGTAGGCAGCCATTAAAGTTATAATTAAGTTGTGTTTTAATGATACAGGAAAATAGTCATGTTACATAACAATGGAAACAAGTAAGAATTAAGTGTATATACAGTATCTTCTAAATGCATATCACAGCTCAGTACGCAGTTGTGAAATCAGTTTAGCGGGTAGCTGCCAATGTATTTTTTCAACAGAATGGACTTGTCATGGACTAGAGCAGAGTGGAACAGAATGGCGTCAGTAACAACAGAAATGTGCGTGTCTCTGATGTGGGAAGGCTATTATTTCATGACGTATGTGCACACGCAGGTCTGTGTGCATTTGGGTTGCAGTGTAAGTTCTACTTCTGCCTCTCAAACAAAGGATTGACTGTATATAGCGTGATCTTAACTATAAATAAATAAATAGGATACTGCAAAGAAATAAGCCAACATTAACAGCATGCAACGGCATTTCCGGGTAGGTGCTATTGTAGTTTTTTTTTTCTTTACGCTTACGATTTGCATATGCCAGGTATAAAATCAAATGGAAAGCTTTGTGGGGACACAAATCACCTCACCTTCGCAGAACACTGCCGTTTGGAATTCATAAAGAGTTTCCCACCACTTGTAACCCAGTACGCTACTACACAAAAGTCAGAGGAAGAAATCAAGGAGAAAGGCTCAGAGAGGTTGAATGGCTTCCAAAAGTCACACAGCCAGTACATAATGAGAACAAGACCCAAAGCTGAGACATCTGGTTCCCGGTACATTTCCCCTCCCCACATTCCCATCAACCCCATCCCACTGCTCTCTGAGAGAAGCGACAGGTCATAAATGCTCCAGAACTTTGCGGGGAGGTTGACCAGCCCCTCGGGCTCTCAAATAGGATCAAGGGGGGATAAAGATGGGCCGAAAGTGCAAGCCCAGTGGAGTTCAATAAAAACTTCAAACAAAGTAAAACCAATTAACAGCAACCCTTAGACTTCTCTGGGTATTTTAAAGCTATACTTTCGGTCAAATGAACTGGTAATCGAGGCTTAATTAAAAACACAATGGCTGCCAGTCTTCCAGAGTTGTAAACAAGACACTCCCTTCCATACCAAACAGTACCGCGAGGAGTGGTACCCGAAATGATAACCTCGGGTCTGACAAGCGCTGAGTCACTGAAGAAACCATTAATTATGCTCAGCACATCCTACTTATGGAGCCAGGATGAGGGACTGAGGAGGTTTTGAAAGATTTTCAACAACAGATGATTGTCTGGCCAACGCTGAGTTGGGTGGACCCGGCCCCTCCATCTCTGAACGCTCTGGTCTCTGAGGGTTTCCAAGAGGTCCCAGCATGGGGGCAGGGCAACTCTCGTCACTCACCTATTGTGATGTTCCCGAAGCCCAGCGTGATAAGCCGCTCCTTGTGCTCGTTAAGTTGGTGCTTTGATTCATTCAGGACGCCGTTGGTCCACAGCAGCAGATTGGTGAACACCGAGTGGATCACCCCAAACCTGAAAAGCACAAGCACAAGGACCCCGTTATGGAGCCCTGGGGAGCTCCACGCCTCTGGGGCGAGATGGAGACATTGCACGCGTGCACGCTCACACGGGCACACGCACACACGTGCGTGCTTGCATCCTTCCTTCTTAGCCATGATTCTGGTTTCACCAGGCAGCTCGGACTCCGGGTGGGTCCCTGTCAGGGGACAGGCAGTTCCATGGGAACTTCCAAAACCACAGTCTTGGCATTCTGTCATAATCTTGAACCTGCCAGTACTCAACTCATTGTCGATGGGACAAAAAGAAACTGGGTCTTGGAAGCAGGGGTCCAGGGATGGAAACGTACTGAAAGCACGCACCAACCCCACCATACCCCAAACCCTTCCTTCCAGAAGGGAACAGGAGAGAACATTGAGGGAAAACGTAATGAAAGCATGCACCAACCCCACCATACCCCAAACCCTCCTTCCAGAAGGGAACAGGAGAGAACATTGAGGGAAAGATGAAGGGCTGCGCTGGAAATCTGGAGAGTTGGGCACGCCCTTACTGTTGACTGGCCAACCCAATGGTCATCATCCACCCCCTCTGTCTCGCCACTTACCTCTAAGGAAACTGAAACAAGTCATAGACTTGCTCTCTGCTCTCCCCTGAAGCTAGGCATGGCCACTCTGGCCAGTGGGATGTGAGGTCAAGACCACTGGGCACTACTGAAAGCTTTTGCTTTCATGATGAAAGGGATGAGAATAAGAAAAGCCTACTCACTGTCCCTCTCCCCTTTATTTCCAGCCTTGAATACAGACGTGAAGGCTGGCGTTCTGGCAGCTACCTTGTAACCATGAAGCAAACAGGATGGGATGAAACACTAAGCCACTGAGAATGGCAGAGCAAAAGCATAGAAAGAGTCTGTTCTGCGGCAACATGTTGGGCTTCTGGAGTCTCGGGTTCAGGAATTAGGCTGAGGTCACAAAGGCAGTAGCTACCTTGGGGTTTGAAGAGCCAGTAAGCAGCAGGGCTATTCTAGTCTGACCCCAGGGCCTGTCCTTGCCTCAGTGCCACTTGGCTCTTGGTAAGAAGAAGATGAAGAGGAAGGTGGACGCTGGACTCCGGCACAGAAGAAAGGTCTGTGGGGAATATGGCTCCAATGGGATCAGAGCCTGTCTCAAAACCTCCAGTCTCCCCGTGCCTGCGGTTTAAGACGTATGCACACTAGTGTCCAGGCACTTAACAGTAGGCCTTGCATGTAGCCGAAGCAGCTAATCCTGGTGATTTGGGAGAGGCATCCTTGAAGCATGCAGAGCTGAGAGAGCACAGGCCCCAGAGGAAGCGCGCTCTGACCCGTCTAACCAAGAGTATGTTTGTCCACCATCTGCCCGCAGGAAAACTGGTACAATTGGGTCCTCAACCCTGCCCTTTCCTCTCCTCTGAGTTTTCACCCCAGCCGACCCCTCTGGGGCTCCCACAAGTGGCTGCAAGCCAAACTTCCCTCGTTTGAACCCTGGCTTCCTTGGACAGCTGCAGAATGACCAGACACACGTGGAGAAGGAAACAGGTGTTTGTCCATCTGCTCACCGCTGTGCTTGCCCAGCTCTATAGATTGTGGCCACCCTGCCCCGGGCATCTGGGAGGCACTGGACAGATCCTTGGACAAACGCAGACAATGCTGTTTGCCTCGGGCTGGCTGCCTTTTCTTTTACTTATAATGCACATAGCTCCCTTTTCTTCTCCTCTTTCCTGGGCCAAACGGCACTGTCCAATCCCAGGCTCACTGAACCCGATGAGATAATGTCCGTACCACCTGCAGCCGGAGCCTGGCGTGCCATGCAAGCTCCCCGTGAGCTGGCAGCCTCCTGCTGGTCTGACCTGGAAATTGTCCTGCAAACTAAAGGCAGACATCACTTCCTCATGCCAGGCTGCCTTTCTCATACTTGGGGCTGATAGCCCGAGACCACAACAAAGACAAGGCTTCCATGAGCCACTTCTAATCTCAGTTTATGTTCTCAGCTCTGCTTGCAGAACTCCTGTTCCTCTAAACCTCACCCTGGGGAAGAGAAAAGGACTCAAACAAGTTCTTAGATCAGGAGAAAAGTCCCAGGACATACTAAAAGCATGGGACAGTGGAATATTGGCTCAAAAGACCAGAAAAAAACAGCAAGTCCAGCAGTGGTAAATTCTGAAACCTTCAGGGCCTGGCAGGAAACGTGAATGAGGAAAGCAGCTCTGGGCCACATTAGGGAGTGGTGGGGTCTGCAGCAAACTCAGGGAACAGCCCCCACTCGGCTCAAGCCCTTTGTTGCATGCACATTTGGGATTGCCAAATCTTCCCATTTTTCTAGAGAATTCTGAATCCAAAACCTGAAGGTGGCGAGTAACTCAAAAATGTTTTAACACTTCACCCTACAAACAACACTGATTAAATCAAGCTCTCTGCCCATCTTGTTCAAGCCTCTCTCTGTCCGGATTAGCAAAGGGGCCCCAAGACAGGGAGAGGCTTGTGTCCAGTCATTCAACAAGCACAGCACCATGTCCCATCCCTTGGAGTTCCCCCAGATGGCAGATCCGGGTGGTAAGTGTCTGGGTGCAAGGCCTAGAGCAGTGCTGTCCAGACACTGATGGTGCAAGACACAGATGTGAGCCACATGCGTGATTTTAGATTTTCTTGCCACCACGTTTTTAAAAGTGGTAAGACAAGGAACAGGTGAAAATGGTCAGGATAATTTCCTCTGAAACCCAATCTATCAAATACGCTATGAGGTCAACATATAATCAATACCAACAAAAATTATCAGTGAGATATTTTACATTCTGTTTGTCATTCTAGTCTCCGAAATCTGGTGTGTATTGTATATTTCCCGCACATCTGGGTTGGAAGCAGCCGCAGCTCAAAGGCTCAGTAGCCACATGTGGCTGGTGGCCGATGTCTGGGCAGCGAGGACGTGGGAAGCAAAGCCAAAGACCTTTTGTGCCTGGAGGGAAACGGGCTCAATGTCCTGAGGCTGTTATTACATAAGTGACAAAAGCAAAGAGAGAGACCCCACCAGCAAAGCCAGGGGGCCACTGCGGTCACAGTGACACTGGAAATGGCAGTGGACTTAAAGGCAACAATCAGAGCCTCAGTTTTCTCATCTGCCGCATGGGCTCATGATCAGATGGCCTCTAAGTGATAGGGTGAGTATGAGAGACGTCCTCACGAGTAACATACATAAAAGAAAGGGCTTTCTACTGGGGCAAATCTACTCCACTCAGCCGGGAGTTTCTGGGTACAGATGAGATGCTCAATGCTCATCGTTGAAAACCTCTTGCCCTGTACCCCAAATGATTCCATTTCTAGGAATTTAACCCAAGCAAATCATCAGAGATGTTCAAAAATATATTTGACCAAAGATATTCATCACAGTATGACTTATAATAGCAACAAAATGTTCAGAAAGATTAAACGTTCAACACCAGGGTCCATGGACTGGCTTGTGTCCGCTCGAACTTCCTCTGCTGAAGCCCCGACCCCCGATGTGACTATATTTGGAGATAGAGTCTCTAAGGGGGTAATCAAGGGTAAGTGAGGTCATAACGGTGGGATCCTAATCCAGTAGGACTGGGGTCCTTTTAAGAGGAGGAAGAGACAGCAGAGCTCAATTTCTCTCCATGAGCATAGAGGCAAGACCTGTGAAGCCACCGCAAGAAGACAGGTGTCTTCAGGCCACCGAAACCAGCCCTGCTGCCACCTTGATCTTGGACTTCCAGCCTCTGGAACCGTGAGCACCGTACGCTTCAGTGGTTCATGCATCCCAGACCAACACAGCGGGGCGCTGGTGAGACCAACTCTGGTAGTGGCGTGCTGGGCAGGCTGGAGAGCCCATGGTGTAGACAAACACGGATGGGAGGACAGGAGAACAATAAAATGAAAAGAAATAGCCGAGCAAGAAGAAAAAGAAAAAAAGGAATAAAAATGATATCTATTCGTGGAAAAAGACTGGCAGGAAGCAGATCATAACCTTAACAGTGGTTACTGCTGGGTGGCGGGCATCTTAGCTCTTGCTGCTATAACCGAACTCAGTTATTTCTCGTGGTTCGGCAGACTGGAAGTCGGGGGTCAAGGTGCCAGCAGGTGGGTTTTGGTGAGAGCTCTGTCCCTGTGCCCTCACATGGCCAGTCTTCTGGGTGTGCAGGGAGAGACACAGAGATCTCTGGCATCTCTTCCTATAACTGCACTGATCCCATGATAGGGGCCCCGCCCTCAGGACCTCATCTAAACCTAATTACCCTCCCAACGTCCTGCCTCCCCAAACCATCACATTGAAAGGTAAGGCTTCAACAGATGAATTTGGGGGAAACACAAACATTCAGTCCATAACACTGGCATTAAGGTGACCCTTAGATCCTACCAGATCTTAACAAGTCTCATCAGTTAAAAAAGAACAGTCCTTAAAGAGCATCTGTACAGTAGATGAAGTGAAACTCACTCCCCAGAACAAACCACGAGTGTTGTCCTGGGGCTGGGAGTGTAGTCCAGCCTCGCCAGGGGGGAGGAAGAGCAGAGCAGACACACTCCTTGCTCTGCAGCATACAAGATGGGACAACCTGAGGGCACCTGAGTGGCTCAGTCGTTTAAGCGATTGCCTTCAGCTCAGGTCATGATCCCGGAGTCCCGGTATCGAGTCCCACATGGGGCTCCCTGCTCAGCAGGGAGTCTGCTTCTCCCTCTGACCCTCTCCTTTCATGCTCTCTCTCAAATAAATAAACTTTTTTAAAAAATAGGACAACCTGGGACAGAAATCCCAGGCCTGCCACTTGCACTCCGGGGAACTGAGGAATGTCTCCTAACATGATGGAACCTGTGGCCACCCCCCCAACCCCAACTCAGAGATTGGCTCTGCTATTATTTTACAGATGAGGAAAACTGAGGATCATAAAGGAAAGTGTCTCAGATGGCAGCGTGAGAATTGAAACCCACATCATCCTACTTCCAGGGCTGCCCCCAGGAAGAGGCGGATGGTGCAGGGTCTCCTCCCCAGGCCACAAGTGAGGGCTTTGCTCGTCGGGAGGGAGGAGAGAGTTGGTCTCATATTTACAACCCAAGCACGATGGCCGTGATGAGTCTATTCCACACATACTCCAAATTCAACAGTGAAGCAATTCCCATGATTTTTACCTTTCCAGTGTTTTGAAAGACTGGATGACATCCTTTGCGTGCCCCCAAAGAAAATACACCTAGGAAATAAAACAAGAAAGAGGCATCGGTGAAAACCATCATTATATTTGCACGCTGAGAAGCTATGAAACTTGCAGAAACAGAATGGGGAGATATTGGGGGCATCAGTGACCTCCCATCCCAAGTGTGCCAAGTCGCCTGGTTCATCTCAGGTGGCAGTGCCATCCCCCAGCGGGGACTGTGCTCCTCCGGGAGCCTGGGGGTGATAACCGAGTGAGGCTTCCAGGCTTGGGAGGAAGAGCAGCCAGGACAGGTTGAAGCTGTCAGAGGGGATGGGGCTCGGGGAGCGACAGCCTGCCTGCCATGATCCCCGTTATCCTGATTCTATCACCTGTCTTAGCTCCCTCTAAGACCTATCCACTGAACAGTTCCTACACCAGTGGCCTGAAACCGAATTTTGCACGCAGATTGATTCAGACTGGTCCTTCATTTCCCCGTGTGCCATGCGCCACCCAGGGCCCTGCCCACGCAGCCACGAGCCACAGCACAGGGCAAGGACCGGTGGGGGAGGCTGGTGTGGGACCTGTGCACGAATCCCTGGGCAAGCTGGGGTACCTGTCTCCAGGTGTTTCCCCTTCCATGCAACGGGGATGATAACGGAACCTGCCTTGAAGAGTATTGTGATCAGTCAAACAAGCTCACCCACGTCAGGTACTTAGAACGGTGCTTGGAGTGGGCGCGTTTTCAGTCCACGCTCTCCACGGGCAACCTACTCGCTCGCTGGCACTGACTGATCGCCTCCTACGTGTCTGCTATTATTTGAGCTCCCAAAACATTTTGGGCTTTATTTCACACACAAACACACACTGAGCACCTGTCACATACCAAACACTGCTGGACACTTTATAAATTTGTCTCATTCAATCTTCATTGCGCAATTAAGTGCTATCAAAAGAAAATCAGATAACACAGAAGAAAATTCACTAACACATCCTCTCTCTTCCACATTGTTTTACCTAAGACTTACTGGCCAGCTCTGAAAACACTTTCAGGGCACGGTCCTGAAACATCTGGCAACTTAAGACACAGAGAGCAGTGGCTCCTGGTGGTGATGACATTCAGCCCAACGATGGGGAAGCAGTTCAGTAAAAGGATTTCTCAGTGATTTCCAAGGTCCTACTTCATCGATACTTTCATAAAGACTACATAGCAATACAAAAAAGTTTGTAATTTTTTAAGTGAAACTTTAGAATAGAAAATTCTGTCCCTTCTCTGTAGAAACTTCTACAAGAAGGTACAGTGGAGTACGAGGAAGGGAGAGAACACAAAAACAGCAACAAATGTTTCAGTTAATGGGCTTACAGATACATCGTTATTCTCTTTTCCAATTTTTTCTGTCCAATTATATTTTTTAAAATCAATATCTTTTAATTACCGTGTAATCCAGCAATCCCACTTCTGGGTGTACATCCAATGGAATTGAAAGCAGGGTCTCAAAAAGATATTTGTACACCCATGTTTACAGCAACATTAAGAGCCAAAAGGTGAAAGCGACCCAGGTGTCCATCGATGGAGGAATAAACAGAATGTGGTCCATCCATACGATGGAATATTGCTCAGCCTTTAACAGGAAGGAAATCCTGATGCATGCTACAACATGGACGGAGCTTGAAGACAAGAAGGTCAGGGAAACAAAGCCGGTCACAAGAGGACAAATACTATATGATTTCCCCTTATTTGGGGGTACCTCGAGTGGTCAAATTCATAGAGACAGGAAATAGATTAGTGGGTGCCAGGGACTGGGGAGGAAGGAATCAGTAGTTAGTGTCTGATGGGGATGGAGTTTTAATTTTGCAAGATGAAAGAGCTCTGGAGATGGGTTGCACAATCGTGTAAATACACGTAACACTCCTGAACTGCAGCTATGACAGCAAATGTTGTTATACGTACGTTAGCACAATTTTAAAATAAATACCATATTGTTTTCAAAATGCTGTCTTTCATTCCCCAGTCATCTAGTGTAGCGAAGGCATGTAGTTAGTGACCACTAGGTACAGAACACTTGATGAACTGGCTGATAAAAGGCCTTAAATTAGGAAGATAGAGACCTGCAACCCACGAAGTGCAGAGTGATATTTTGAAAACTCACATCTGTTTAGGTCATTCCTCTGCCTAAAGCCTTCAATGGCTCCCCATTGCCCTCGGGATCAAGTTCAAGCTCCTGAGTGGCTGTCAGCCTTGACCCAGTGCTCACTGCAAAGTGTTTTGTTTGTTTGGTTGGTTGTGGGGGGTTTTTTGGGGTTTTTTTTAAAGAATTTTTATTTTGTTATATTAGTCACCATACAGTACATCCCCAGTTTTTGATGCAATGTTCCATGATTCACTATTCGCGTATAACACCCAGTGCTCAGTGCAAAGTGCTTTATACACAGTCACACTTTTAATCCTCACAACAACCCAAAGAACTAGGCCCTTTCCAGGTGAGACTCGTGAGGCCCAGAGAGGTTAAGCAATTTGCCAGAGCTCACATTGCTGGTATGAGCCAGAGACAGGTCGTCTGACCAGAGTCTGTGCCCATAAGCCCTCCACCAAACCATGGCTCTGTCTGTGCCCATCGCCCCAGCCCGCCTCCCCACACAGACCCACACATCTTCTCCCCGTCATGTGGGAAGACCACACAACCCCCAAATGTCCTCTTTTAATGTCTCTGACACACCACACCCCTCTCTCATTGACAGCTCTGGGGCTCTTCCTGGCAAACACCACCCCTCACCCCAAAGCTGGCGAGAGTTCTCCCTGGTGCTCTTGCATCACTGGGGGACTTCGGTCAAAGCATCGAGCCCCCACGTTGTCACTGTCTGTGTTTATGAATTTCTCCCCATCTGACTGACACCTCCATAGGGCTCAGAACACAGTTCTTCACCCTTGCACTCCCAGTCCTGGGAACAGTATTTGCTGGATTCAGAGAGAAGGCAGGAAGGCAGGAAAGACAGGAGGGAGGAAGGGAAGTTAATTCTTTCTGGTCTCACTGGGCTCTCCACATTGTCACTGGTATCACTATAAGACTCTGTCACCATGGGATTTGACTCCCCTGAAATAAATAGCCAGTAAATGAATTGTCAGTGCTTCCAGGACAAAACACCACAGATTGGGTGGCTTAAAACCACAAAAATTTATTTGCTCACCGTCCAAGAGACCAGAGTCCAAAATCAAGGTGTGAGCAGGCTCGGTTTCTCCTGAGGCCTCCCCCTCTGGCTTGTGGCTGGCCGTCTTCCTCCAGCGTCCTCACATGGTCTTCCTTCTCTGTGAGTCTGTGTCCTAATCCCCTCCTCTTATAAAGAAACCAACTCTATTGGATCAGATCCATCCATATGACGTCATTTAACCTTAATTGCCTCCATAAAGACCCTATCTCCAACTACGGTGTGTCAGTGACCCTGAGGAGTGACCGTAATGGCACAGGGTTTCTTTCGGGGGTGATGAAAATGTTCGAAGATTGATTGTGGTGATGGTTGCACAACCCCATGAATATACCAAACCACTGACTCATACACTTGAAAGGGGTAAATTGTGTGGTGTGTGAATTACAGCTCAATAAAACTCAATAAAATATATTCATATCCCCCCCACAAGACTTTGCTGGTAGACTCAAGCTTGGCACAATTCCCTGACTCTCTGTTACCAGTTCTACCTCATAGGATTCCCACAAAGACGGCCAAGGGGACAGAGAGACCCATTTTACAGTGGAGCAGCTGAAAGACTGAGCCTCAGAGAAGGAGGCAAGCCCACTTCATGCTGCCCCCCCCAGCGCATCCCATTTCACATCCACCCCGGGATGCACTCAACAGAAGCCAAGGCAACATGAACAATCACGGTAGGCTTTACCTGCAACAGAGTATGAACTGCATGTGTGACAGGGAACACTCCTTCGGTGGCTGATAAGCATTCGGAAAATCCAACGAAGTACCCAATTTTAAGGCATCCCAGAATGATGGTAATGGCCGCAAACAATGTGATACTACCTAAATCCGGGGGTGGAGGGGGGAGAGAGCATAGACACACACACATATAAGTGTTGACATGCACGGATGGCGTTTCAAAATCAACCACATTAAAGCCTCCCATATACGGTCAAATGACTTGTACGAGCTGCCAAGACCATTCGGGGAGGAAAGGGCAGTCATTCAACAAATGGCGCCAGGAGAGTGGCTATGCGATCGCAGAAGGATGAAGTTTACCTTACCTTACACTGCGTACGAAAATTAACTCCAAATAAATCAAAGACTGGAATGTCAACCCTAACATTATAAAACTCGTAGGAGAAAACGTAGAGGAAAATTTTTACAGTGTTGGGCTGGGCAGTGATTTATTGGATATGACACCAAAGACACAGCAACCAAAATAAAGATGGATAAATTGGACTACGGCAAAATGAACAAGCTTTTGGGTGTCAGAGGACACTAGCAGCCCACAAAGGGGAAGAAAATATTTGCAGACCATGTATCTGGTAAGGCGTTAGTATCCAGAGTCTACAAACAGCTAAAATTCAACAACATCCAATAAAAAAACCAATTAAAAATCAGCCAAGGAGTTGAATAGATATTTCTCCAAGAAAGACATATAAATGGCTAATTAACACATGAAAAGATCCCCCACATCACTCATCATCCGGGAAATGCCAATCGAAACCACAATGAGGTATCACCTCACAGCTATCAGGATGGCTGCTATGGGGGGGGAGGGAAGGTGAGAGAAAGAAAGGAAAGAATTGAAAAATAAATAACAAATGTTGGCAAGGATGTGGAGAAGTGGGAACCCGTGTGCACTGCTGATGGGAATGGAAAATGGTGCAGCCACTGCGGAACACAGACGGCTGTTTCTCAAAAAATTAAAAGCAGTATTTCCACATGATCCAGAAATTCCACTTGTGGGTATATCCCCCAAAGATCAAATAGAGACAGAAAGGAGAGTGCTGGGTGCCAGGGGCTGGGGGAGGGGAGAATGGCCAGTCGCGGAAAGGGTACAGAGTTTTAGTTTTGCAGGATGAAAGACTTCCAGATATACATTGTCATAATGTCAACATACTTAATGCTACTGAATGTTACACTTACGAACAATTAAGTCAGAAAACTTTATGTTATGTATGTATGTGTATAAATATGCAATTAATTAGATAAACACAATTAATTAATATACACAATTAATTAATAAGACAGTATTGTGTCCTGTTTATCATTGTTCCCACCTAATGCATATCCTGGGGTCTGACAAATGATACACATTCAATAAAGATTGGCCAAATAAACAGAAGGTCTCTAGAAGCTTCTCCCCCCAAAAAAGATCAATCTAAGAGGGCCACTGCTACGCTCAAAAATCTCAGTTCTCTAATCTGAAAATCCTGCTCTCGAGAGAATAAAGGTAAGGGGCATACGGGTATTCAGGAACTCTCTGTACAACCCTTGCAACTCTTCAATAAATCTAAAAATTTCCAAAATAGAAAATATCTTTTTTAAAACTGATGGGAAGGGGGGGTCCATCATAGTGGCATGGAAAGGGCCCACGCTAGGGAAAGTGAACAAAGGAACCCTCCTTTGATGGTGCATTGGGCATGGTTTCGACCAAACAATAAAAGCAAACAAAAGATATGCATATGAAAAAAGACGGGGAAGGAATATCCAAAATACATTAAAAGGAAACGTTAACAAATGAAAATATTAGCAAGAAAAACACAGTGATTTTGGAGACTTGATCAACGTCAAAGTTCCTAATCCTTCTCCTGAGCCAACGCTGACCGCCATTCACACGTTCTCTCCCACGAACGGGAGGAAACTGGATCGTGGGTGACATGCATTGCGGTGAGAGAGAGAGGACAGACTCCTAACACCGAGCTATAACGTTACAGCTCCAGCCCAAGAAGCCTCCGGTGAAAAGTAATGCAATCACCTGGCTCCTTTCCATTGCTCAAAGCCTTATAGAAACAACTCTAAGTCACATTTTTTTTTTCATCCTGGAAAGCCCCCAGTGAAATAAAAAACTTAGTAAGAGTGGAGATTCGATCCGAGGGCTTTGAAATGGTTTGACAAACGCACAGCTCGTGTTGGTTACAGAGGAAATAGCAAGATGAGGTGAGGCAGCCCGGCTGGTGCGACAAGAACAGAGGTGGTAGCCCTGGGGACCCGGGCGCTGGTCCAGGCTGTGCCACCGATGGCATGTGTGAGTTCAAGCGAGTGACCTCCCTGCTCCTAGCCTCAGTTTTCCCAGCTAGAAGATGAGACGGGTCCTCAGCACGGTTCTCAAACTTGAACTAGCATCAGAATCACCTGGAGGGCTTGTTAAAACAGAGCCGGCAGGGCTCCACCCCCAGAGTTTCTGATTCCGTAGGTTGGGGTGGAGCCCACAATTTGCATCTCTAACAAGTTCCCAGGTGGGGCTGACACGTTGATCTGGGACCCTGCCTTGAGAACCACTGGTCTAGAACATCCCGGTCACTGACGTTTCAAGAGGTATGATAAATACACCGTATGCCTTCTCACCGTGTTGAAGTCCTTCCTTCCTTTATCCAGCCATTTATTTGTAGAACAAATATTTTGGGGACTCCTACTATGCATGTGGCATTTTGCCAGGAGCTCAAAGGTAAACAAACAAGACTGCCGGAGAAACAAAAATACACATGTGTAATATTGCATAAAATTGGGGTGTGTGCAAAAATATAATAGAGGTGCAAGCTGGCGCCAGACTTCTCAGCTGCAGCCTGGGAAACTGGAAGCCAGTGGAAGAGCAGCTCGAGTCCCCCTCAAGGGAAGGACTGCAGCTCTAGAACCCAATTTCCAGCCAAGATGCCGCCTGCTTGTCAGGGCGAAAGACAGAAAGAGATTTGAAGACGGGCAAAATATAATTCATCCCACAACTGTTTGTTGAGCCCCGACTGTGGTCCAGCCCCTGTCCTAGCCGCTGGAGGTGTAAAAGGGGCAATAAAATAAAGTGTCTGCTGTCGGTGAGTTTAACACTCTCGTGGGGAAGACAGAGAGTAGAGGAGGGGGGATGTCACCCACATGATTCATCTGACAAAGGGCTTTAGCTGAACAGCCAGTGAACTGGGGGACAGTCCTCATATTGGGGAAGATGACTAGGAGAGGGAACAATGGTGAGCAATAAACTTAGCAAAAGATTGGAGAGGATGATGGATGTATACTGGAAGGAGGGAGGGAGAGAGGGTCTAAGATGGCAGGAGGGATGGGTGGATGGGTGGGTTGGTGAAGAGTCCAGTAGATATAAATAAATTATAAATAAATTAATAGGAAATAAAAATACGATAAGAGAAATTAAATTCAAATGGACAAAGATAAACCCACTGGAGGGACACCTGGGGGGCTTGGTCGGTTAAGCACCTGTCTTCGGCTCAGCTCATGATCTCAGGGTCCTGGGATCCAGCCGCCTGTTGGGCTCCCTGCTCAGCAGGGAGTCTGCTTCTCTTTCTGCCTCTGCAGCTCCCCCTGCTTGTGCTCTCTCGCTCTCCCTCTCTCTCTATCTCTCTCAAATAAATAATAAATAAAAACCTTTGATAAAAAATTAAAAATAAAAGAAAGAGAGGCAAATGTATTTCACAGATCTCATCTCAGTGGAGCAGAGAGTAAGTGGGGTGATCTTGGAGCAGGCAGCGATGTACCTTGCTGGGGGAAATGTTTGGTATTTCTTTTGGGGGGCGGATAAGAACGGAGTAATATGCATCTGATTGTGAGAACGAAGAAAGGAAAGACAGTCATTAATTTAACAGAAAGACACAATAAAATGTTCGAGTGCTCTGGAAAGCAAATGTGTGCAAAATGAAAATGAGGGGAACAATATGTAAAAGAAATCATTATAATCATCATAAAGAAAAATGGGAGCAAAGTCAAGCATATAAACCCTTACAGTGAATGAGAATGATCTAGATCTCCCAATAATTAGACAGCAAGGATGGGAATGTCGAATCAAAAAAAAAAAAAACCAAAACCTAGCTCTATCTCTTTTATGAATCACACTTTTCACTTGTTGGCAATGGCAGAAAATCAAGGGGTGGACAAAGAGGCAATGCGACTGAAGGGAAAGCAGGAATGGCACTATTGATGTCAGACCGTATGGAATTTAAGTGAAATGAAATAAATGGGATAAAGAATCCCTTCACCTTCATCATCACACATGAAACAGAAGATATAATGTATGAGGAAGATGTAATAGTCCCTTGTGTGCTAAATAAAATAGGTTTTACCTTGCTACTTATTTTTTTAAGATTTATTTATTTATTTTAGAGAGAGCGAGAGGGAGTGCAAGCATGTGAGTAGGGGGAGGGGCAGAGGGAGAGGGAAAGAAAGAATGTCAAGTAGACCCCCGCTGAGCACGACGTGGGGCTCAATCCCACAACTCTGAGATCACCACCTGAGCTGAAATGAAAAGTCCGATCTGATGCTTAACTGACTGAGCCATCCAGGCGCCCTCCACGTGCTACTTTAAAGAGATAAAATGGAAGATTCCAAAACTAGACAGATCTGGGAAGATGGAACATAAGGGCACAGAAGAATTAAGTCACATAACCAATAAACTTGGTTTTATAATATTCCTTTGCACACCTCAAAAAGAGAACATATAATTTTGGATGTCAATGGACTATCGACAAAAATTGAGTAAGCGGATTGCCTCCCTCATAGGGCAGTAGAGGAAGGAGATTAAATGAGTCACTATATGAAAAGCACCTAGAGCAGTGCCTAGCATGTAGGAAATCCTATAAACAGACGCTTTCATCATTATCTTCACACTCAACCACAAAGAACAATTTAATGAATTAGAACCAATTAGAAAGTTCCCCAGCCACATCACTTGAGACTAATCCTATAAGGTCTCATGTTGGCAGAGGGAGACACCCCCCCCCCCCGTGCGTTAGGCACCCAAGTCCCCCCTAGGAGTCTGGAATCTTGAACCACAGGCTCTTAGATGTAGAAGGTCCCATAAGGTCAGTCTACAACCCCCCATCTATGCAAGAAAGCTTCCCAGTGCCTCATGATTAGCGGCCAATGGGGCTCCATCTGGATGTGCCCAGGGCTGGGAGGCTCCCCATCTCTCAAAGTACACCCTTCCATCACCGGCTGGAGCTTATATTAGAATGTTCTTCCTTACAGGGAACTGCGGTCAGCCTCCTGGAACTGCCGATCTCTTCCCTGGAGATTCTGTCAGCATTCACTCATCCATCCATCCGTCCATCTGTCCATCCGTCCCCCTTGATGATTCAGTAAATACCAGCTACCACTTGTTACATGTCAGGCACCGTGCTGGGGGCTCAGGATATATTGGGGGGCACATTCAGATAGAGGCTCTGCTTCCGAGAGCCCACTGTCTGGTTACCAACGAAGTGAACAACACAATATCCTGCTTGATGAGGATTAAGAAAAAAATGTAGGGTCCTCTGAGAACATACGACCTGGGAGCCACACGTGGTCTGAGGGGATCAGGAAAGGCTTCCCTAAAGAAGTGACTCTGTTTTCTGGAAACCAAAGGATGGCCTGGAGCTCATGGGAGTGAAGCTGCCTCATTTTCTACCCTGCTACATCCTCTCTCCTCTGGACTCAACACCCTTGTGTTCCTCTCCGGGGCCCCCTCTTCTACAGGTGTCCGTGTGATGCTCAAAGGGGGGCAAGGTACTCCCCACATGCAGGATGACTTCCTTTCCAACGAATGCCAAACCAGCATCAGCGTTTCGGGCAGCCCCATCATCTTACCGATGCTGAACTCCTGGCATTGTGTTTACATTTTCTATCAGACAAAAAAAATCTCATCCAAAAAAAAATATGCAAGAAAAAGCATGCAGTTAGGCAAGAGTCCCTCACAGTGACCCCAGGCTGGGTTTTGGGGACCGCTGCTCTCCTTCCTGAGGGAATTGCTTAAAAACCCCTGAATGTTGATCTGTTCCACAACTTCACTGGCTGTCCCTGTTATGTATTCTGTGTATTCTTTTTTTCATTTTTTAATGACTTTTAAGTTTTTTTTTTTTTCTTCTGGACTCCAGTGAAAACAAAAGACCTTTCTCTGGGGACTCCTCCGTAAATCCCCATGCCTGCACTGTCGGGCTACTTTTCTGCCCCCCACTTGCCCATCATAGGCTGATCATTTATTTCATAATCAGACATTTCTCTTACTATGTGTCAGAGACGTCTAAGCATTTTATATATTAACTCACTGAGTCTCATAACAACCCCGTGACCGGTGGCATCATCATCCCCATTTTACAGACAAGAAAATGGAGGCCGAAGTAGAGCTACACGTGCTGGGTGGGGGCGTGCTCTTAGCCGTCATGCTCTGCGGCCCCTCACTGTCTGCATCGCCCTCTCCCTCTCCCGCATCCCTCCGTGCAGGGCCACACCTGATGGTCCTGCCATCCCCAGAGCCCAGCCAGTCCGGGGAGCTCACCCCAGGCTGTCGAACAAAACCGGATCAACAGTTCTGCCCAATCACCACAAAAGTTTCCATGCTGTGCACCCGGCTCCCTTCGCTGTTGCTCTCTGCGAGTCCCCAAGGTCCTTCTGCTCAATGAAGAAGACAGAAAGCAAAAAGGAAAGAGACTTTTGCCTCCTCTGACACCTGCTGATATCATGTCATCTGCCTTGAAGCAAGGAGCTCAGCCCTCTTCTCTTTCTCACTCTGTTCAAACATGTCCGGTGATGGGGAGCTCAGCCCTCCTCCTGAAACCCAGCTTCCGGGGCTGGTAAATGGGGGTGATGACACCCACCTCGAGAGTGGCTGTGAAGCTGAAAACATGTGATATTGAAACCTGCTGAGTGAAAGAAGCCAGTCACACAGATGACAGACCACGTGATTCCATCCGGAGGAAATGTCCGGACTGGACAAATCCAGAGACAGGAAGTGGACGAGTGATGGCCGAGGGCCAGGGGGGCGTTAGAGGTCGAGGGGATGACAGTTAAAGGGGTCAGGGCTTCTTTTCGAGATGGTTGAAGTGTTCTCCAACTGACAGCGGGTCTGGTTCCACTTCTCTGTGAATAGACTACAAACCTTTGACTCCTGCACTTCAAATGGGCGAATTGTAGAGCATACGGAGTTTATCTCAATAAAGCTATTTTAAAAAGAAGAAGGAAGAATGTCTGGGACACACTGATGTGGGGCTTGCTCTCCCTGTGGCAGAGACAACAAGGAGTGTGTGGAGAGACGCTATGTCTGCAGAAGAATGAGGCTGTGAAATTAAGGTGAACGTGCATTCTGAGCAGGGACAGCAAAGTGAAGTCCAGACCGCTGTTCATGAGCTTGCACCTGCTGCAAAGTCAGCAGGGTGGGTGCGATCCCCGGGACCCACCCGACAGCTCCCCCGTGATGGCATCCATGGTTCTGCGATCCTGGCGTCATCCCTGGTGGTTTCTCGGGAGTTGTGACTGCACTTCCAGATTGTGGGACCCCCCGAGGGTCCAGACTGTTGCATCTCTGTGTCCTACATGTAGCTTTTGCCCTTCCCCTCGTCCCCCTTTGTTTCTCTCTGCCCTCTTCACACACACACACGTGGACCCATCTCTTTTACCGACCTTCACTTACTTACGGGGGGGACAGCCTGTTTCCCAAACCCGTCATCATGTTCCCGACATTTATGTCTACAGCCACCACCCCTAGGCTGGTCTCACATAAGCAGCTCACCTCTGCCCCTTCACTTCCAGTCCCTTAAGGGACAATGAGCATAGTGCTGTGCCCAGTTCCAGGGCTGGCATGCTAGACAGCGGTGTAATGTATCATATGGGTGTGTCTCATTCTAAGGAAAAAGTACTACGTAAAAATCTGATCTTATAAAAGGAGTAAATTTGGGGGTGATTACTCACAAGCATTAAAAAAATCACTGTGACAAATAATTGAGACAATGCTTCTAACTTACGTGCATTCTGAAGTTTCTTGATAAACACCTGTTATTCTTATTGGCGTTGTTCCCATAAGTTTGTGTTAATAACACTTCACTGGACAAACTGAGGGCCTCAAAGGGGAGGGGGGTGGGGGAATGGGATAGGCTGGTGATGGGTAGTAAGGAGGGCACGTATTGCATGGTGCACTGGGTGTTATACGCAACTAATGAATCATCGAGCTTTACATCGGAAACCGGGGATATACTGTATGGTGACTAACATAATATAATAAAAAATCATTTAAAAAAATTAAAAAAAAAATAATAACACTTCGCTGGGCTTGACACAGAGCAGTAACAACAATGAAATCCTACCACTGGGAGGTGAGCCACTGCAGTCTTTTAAGGGGCTAGAAACAGACCAGAAACAGGACCCTGGTAATTCACCAGACGACCCAGCTATTCCATGGGCTTGCGTGTCACCGCGCCCACGGGGCTGGCACAAGATATCCAGGCTGCTGTCGTTCCTTCCAGAAAATAAAAAAATCAGTCTCCTTCCTTAGCAAACAGAGGAGCTGGACTAATAATCCATCACTTCTACTAACATTTTTAATAGGTCAATATTTTTTGTTCCAAAGGAAGTTTTCACTTTCTCACACCCAGTAGGTGGAACAGAATATTTTCTGCTCAAAGAAATGCCTCACAGCCCATACCAAGACCCAGAAACTTTCTCTGGAAACTGTTAGTGCCCCGAATTCCACAGGCTGGCTCTTTCTCAGAGCCCCAGACTTCTAAGGCTGTCACAGAAGCCAGAGCTAAGTCAAACCTGTCTTTCCAGCTATGCTTCCAGGGAAAACCTCAGCCCTAGCTGGGGCTGAAGCGTTCCCTTGGCACCCCAACGTTCTTTCCTCTCTGGACAATTAGCCTCTGGCTTCTTTGATGAAATACAGCTCATTTACAGGGATCATAGTGCTTTGCAAACTGTGTTCACCTGATGCGGCTCTCCCAGCTCTTCCCTGAAAAGCAACTGGGATTCTCATTTTACTGATGAGGAAGCAGGGACTCAGAAGGTGAAGTTCCTCGAGCTGGAACATGGAGCCAAACCTCCAGGGCCAGCACTATTTCCATTATCCACATACCTCATTCGAATGGTTATGTTATCATGATTGTTTAAACAGCCACCATTTACTGAACACCTACTATGTGCTCTCACTATATTGCCACATTCATTCTATCACTACTTCGTGTCCAACAGATATCTCCAAAGTAACATGCCCATGAGAGGAAACTTGATCCTGCGTCCCCACCAGTGCTCCTCCCTCTGCCTTCCTAATCTTGGGAACTGGTACCACTATTCACCCACTGACTCGGATCCCAATGCTTGGAGTCTTCCTGGAAAGAGGGAGAGAGAGGAGGAAGAGAGAGAGGAAGAGCAGGGGAGGGAGGGGTGGAGGAGGGAAGGGGCAAGGATAGCGGGAGAAGGGAATGGGGAGGAGTGAAGGAGAAAGGAACTAATGGAGCAGGAGGGAGGAAGGAGGAAGGGAAGAAGGATGGAGGAGAAAGGAAGTGAGGAAGGGACAAAGAAGGGATCCTTCCACTATAGGAAAGCAGAGGTCAAAAACCTGTGTGTGTAACAGCTTTTAGCCTGTGTAAATCCCACTCCACGAAGCAACATCTCATGCCTATTGTTTTTTTTTTTTAAGATTTTTATTTATTTATTTAAGAGAGAGCATGAGTGGGGCAGGGGGAGAAGCAGACTCCCACTGAGCAGGGAGCCTGACGTGGGACTTGATCCCAGGACCCTGGGATCATGAGCTGAGCCCGAGGCAGACGCTTAACCAATGGAACCATCCAGGCGCCCCCTGTTTGTGTGTTTGATATGGTGCCGGGTTCCCCGCCATTCAGTCACAAAACCATGAACCTCCCTAAAACAACTGTTTTCAGAACAGGAATTTGGGCCAGCCCAGAGTTGTGGCCAGTTTTTCCGAAGGCAAGGTGAACTAGACACAGTCTCTGAGCCTAAGAACCCAAAATCTCCTCCAGATCCAAGGAGTCATGATACAAGGTGGAAGCTGACAAGGAGCGAAACACTCTCCACAGACAGAGACATGGAAGCGGGTGGGAGGGAGGAGTAGCTCCCGCCAGGCGGGGTGGGGAAGGTGGCCCCCAGCCGGACCTTTGTAGGGGTGTAGGTGGGAAGGGGAACGGATGTGCGCTGGGCACCCAGCCAGCAGTCACTCTCCCTCTGTGGAAACTCAGAGGGTGAGCAGATCGAGTCACATGCCCAAGGTCATGCAAGGACAAGGAAAGGGAGATTTAAATTCAGACCTCTAGAGAATTCAGGTAGAGACGTGTGATGAACCCAGACTGAGATGAACCCAGCCTTTCTCAGAGAGCCGCTTTCTCCACCACACACTCTCGACTCCCTCCTCCCCTGGACTCCACCATGTTTGTCTCCCTTTCAAGAGCAGAGACACTCCTGACAGAGGAGAACCTTCCATCTTGACAATGTTTCAGTCAGTCTGTTGTGAGTACCTAGCAAGTGCTTCTACCCTCCACTGTCCCAGTGTTGACCCAGTTCTCCATGACTCCATTGGTCCCAACTGCATGCTCGTACCTGCTCTTAGGATCTACTCTACCCCAGACCCGGAGCTGGCTCTAGGAATAAGAGAGGAGCACCACAGAGCTCCCCTGGGGGAGTGGGGGGAGGGGACAGAAGTATCAACTACCCAGGGCACCGTGAGGGGTGGAGGAGTGGGGTCAGCACCACAAAGAGCAGGGGGAATCAGAGAGGCATCGCAGGGGAGGACCGAGTGAGGCCTGAGCCCTGTCTTGGAAAGCAGGGCGAGGGGAAGGTGCTGCAGGAGGAAGGAACAGAATATGCAAAGGCCTGGAGCTAGGAAACCTTGCACCCGGGAACTAAAAGCCTTTCAGACTGGAGCACAGAAGGAGGGCAAAGGAGAGGATAAAACGGGAGGCCCTCTGGGGACTGGTCTTAGAAGGCCAGGAAGGCCAGGGTAGGGAGCGTGGTCTCCCTCGTGGGGTCGGGGAGCCGCTGCGGGAATTTGGGCCAAGGAGAGACGGGAACAGGTTTGTAGCTGCAGACGGAACGTGTGACAAGAGCCCGAGGGCAGGGAGTGGAGGCTACTGCACCAAACCAGGCTTAACGGCGAGAAAGAGAGAAGGAGGGAGGAGGGGAGAGCCCGACGCGCTGCCGGGAGACTCACCGCGGAGCCAGCGCGCGCCGGCGTGCGTGTCCTTGGGGCGGATGAGGCGGCGGTGCGCGGAGCTGCGGACCACGTACCACAGCATCCAGAGCAGCTGCAGCAGCATGAGCGCCGTGAGGAAGCAGAGCAGGGCGCTCTTGCCCACGCCCGAGGCGTGCACGGCCCAGGCCAGCAGGAGCAGCAGCCCCGCCACGAACACGATCAGCCCGTACTGGCTGCTCAGCGCCTCCGCCAGCTTCTGCGGCACGCTGGCGCGGACGGCGCCCCGCCGACGGCCCGCGGACTCCGGGGACCCCGCCGGACCCGACGACCCCCTGCCCGGGGCGCTGCGAGCCGCCTGGGGAGAGGCGGGCGCCCCCTGGCCCTCGGGCATCGTGCGGTGACCCGCCCGGACTCTGGTTCCGAGAGCCGCTCCGGCCCGGCCCCCACCTGCTGCTCCGACCCCTGCCCTCGCCCTGACGCTCTCTGCCAAGCAGCCCCCCTCTCCCGATCCTCGCCGACCCCTGCCCGTCCCGCTTCTGCCCCCCTGCCCTCGGTCAAGGTGCACACCGGTCCGCTGACCACCGTCCCCCACCCGCTGACCCGCGCTGACCCCGGCTTCGTCCTTGCGCTCCTGAACGCGCACTGCCCACTGCCCCCGACTCCGCAAAGCCCGGTGCAGCGCTCCCGCCCACTCCGCGACCCACGCGGACCGCTCCCCGCCCCTGACGCCTGGGACCCGGGCCAGCCCTCCTGCGACGTCCGCGAGTCCTCCTGCTCCCCTGCCCGCGCCCTGCCCTCCTGTCCGCTGCGCCGACGCCCGCCCACCTAGCCCTACCAGGGCTTCGCGGAAATTGGCCGGCGATAGGTGGCTCCCTTCGGCTCCCGGGGTGGGGGTAAGGGGCGAGGGGTCACCCAGAGCCCGCGGGTGGGAGTAGGCACGGGGGGGGGCGTGGCTGCGGTCCCGCGGGGCGCCCCGGGGATCCGCAGGTGCAAGCCCTGTTCAGGCTGCCCCAGAGCCCCTGAGTCGTGGACCGCAGAGGTCCAGGTGAGCCTGGAAGTGTTCCTGTGCGTGAGTTTTGTTTGTCGTTCTGGCCTCCACCCTGCGTATTTCTGCGGTATGTTTTCTCTGTGCGGGTCTCTCTGTGTCTGGCCGACTGTCTTTGGGGTGTGTCTGCTTGGGGTGGGGAGGGGAAGGTGTCACAGCGCTTGTCCCTAGATCTATGAATGGGGGGGGTGTCTTTTTGTTTTTGTCTGTGTTTGTCCATCTGGTGTACCTGTGTGTCTTCCAGGAGATGCCCAGATGGGGAGAAGACAGGAGCTACTCCCCAAGAAAAGAGATCATCTCTGTCCCTCTTCCGAGAGAACGGGAAGCTACTTCTGCCCCAAGGGCACTGGGAGTGGGGGCTGCTGGCCCCCCCCCAGAATCACAGATGCCAGAGCGGCTCCCTCGGCACCCCCACCCACCAGCCCATCTAAAGCTGAACGTGTTCAAGGTGTCCAGCTCATATGCCGCCATAGAGAAGATCCCCCCCACCCCAGGTTTCTGCAAAAAAGTGTCCTAAGGCAGACTTGGCTGAGAGCAGGGTGGGGAGCTGGGACTTGGGAGGGAACGGCTTGGGAGACTGCAGCCTGGAAGAAGGCCAGCAGGCCTTCTGGGTGAGCCCCCAGGAGACACCCTCTCTTCCTTGCTTTAATACTCTGCTCTTGCTGTCCTGATTAATTTTTTTTAAGATTTTACTTATTTATTTGACAGAGAGACAGACAGCCAGCAAGAGAGGGAACACAGCAGGGGGAGTGGGAGAGCAAGAAGCAGGCTCCCAGAGGAGGAGCCCGATGTGGGGCTCGATCCCAGGACTCTGGGATCACACCCTGAGCTGAAGGCAGACGCTTAACGACCAAGCCACCCAGGCGCCCCTGTCCTGATTAATTTTTGAACAAGGGGACCCACGTTTTCATTTTGCAGGGGATCCAGCAAGTTACATACTGGTTCTGACTGCCAGAGGGTCCTGACTGTGGTGGGGGTGGGGAATGGAGGGGGAAGCCATGGGCCAGGAGGGAGTCAACCTGGGAGCCCTGTCTTGCCTCCATTCATTTTTTTGCAACTCATTCGTTCATTTATGAGGTCAACACTTACTTATCCAATGCTGACTCCTTTGCCAGGCTCTGTTCTAGGTGCTGGGGCTTCCGCTGTGAAAGACTGCCCTCAAGCACCCAACATTCTAGCAGAGACGTGCTGAAGCTGAATAGATAAGTATTTATTGCAAATGCCCTGAGAGGCTGGAGAGCCTCAAAATGTGAGACTCCGCTCTGCCTTCTAGGAAACACAGCCCTGCAGGGGTGAGTGAGCAAGCAGCCCCTGGGAGCAGGGCTCTCTGGAGGGGAGGGGTGGATGAGTCTGGATTCTGCCAGGAAGGGTGAGAAGTTCCCAGAGGCGGCAACAGCAGCCCAGTCTTTATACCTAGGAGTAGCCACTCTCCAGGCGACATGGGGCAGGGCAGGCGTTTCAGAAAGAGAGTGGAGTTTGTGCACAGAAATGAGTGTGAACAGCAGGGAACCTTAAGACTCTGCCTTTCAGATGGGGTTCCCCAGACGCAAGCCGGGGGATGCTCAGTAATTAAACGAAGGAGTTAATGAATGTGCAAATGGATGGACGCTGCACGAAGGGGGACGCCAGGTGTGGGTCTCACCGGACCAGCAGGTTATGGGACTCTGTGCCGTCCCTGCCCCGCTGTGCTGTATCCCCTTGCCTTGCTTCATTTTCCTCCTTCACTCACGTCATTACCCAGAAGGTGTATACATCTGTGGCCTGTCTCTCTCCCCGGAACCAAAGCTCTATGAGCAGGACATTGCCTATCTTGTCCATGGCTTTAGCCCCAGCATGTAGAATAGTGGTGACCAGCACATCATAGGAGCTCAATAAATATGTGTTGAATGTGTCCCCCCAAAAGATAATGAAGTCCTAGCCCTCAATACCTGTGAATGTGACCTTATTTGGAAGTGATCGAGTTGAGGTCATTAGGGTGGGGTCTAGTCCACTACGACTGTATCCTTACAAAAAGGGGAAATTGAAGATGGACACCTACAGCGGGGAGACAAGAATGCCATCTACAAGCCAAGGACACCAGAGAGCACCAGAGACTAGGAGAGAGGCCTGGAACAGACAGCCTGATCTTGAACTTCTAGTCTCGAGAATTTTGAGATAACGAATGTGTTGTTTAACCGATCCGGTTGGTGGTCTTTTTTATGGCAACCGCAGAAAACTGAAACACCTGACTTACTCCTTCTGGGGCCCCCTGTGGGCTTGTCCAGCTCTCCATCCCTCTACTCCCCACGCTAGAGACTAGTGTTAACTGTCTTTCCAATGCTGGGCTTCTTGAAGGCGGGAACTATGTCTGACCCATTCGGCTCTCCAGCACCCAGCCTGCGTTTTTATCATACATTGGAGAATGTGGACTGAGTACCTTACAAGTGCCAGGTATAAGGCCAGGTCTGGGGACAACAAGGTGAGGCCCATAGTTTGTACCAAATGCCATGGGACCCTGGGAGGGAAAGAGAGAGAGGGAGAGAGAGGGAGGGAGAGCTTAGTGCCTGGGAGATGGCAGGCACTCCATGAATGCCCCAGGCTCCCATAAAATCCACCTTTGCTTGTCTTTCAATTTTACAACACACATCAACTTGTTATCTCTTTTTTACAAATCAGCTCAGGTCAGCATGGATTTGTAGGGAAAGGCAGTCTCAAGCAGTGGGCAGGTGGGTGAGTTCTAATGCCAGGCTGCCAGGTTTGACCCTTGGCTCCATCACTTCCTGCTTGTGACCCTGGACCAGTTACTGAACCTCACTGTGCCTCAACTTCCTCATCTGTAAAATGGAGCCCTTCATAGTAACTATTCTCCAGGTTTCTATGAGGACAAACTAGGTTGATGCCTATGAAGCACTTTGGAATGTGCCTGCCAAGTACAACGTACCCCAGACACGTTGTTCTTTACTGAGCACCTGCTGTGTGCGGGACACTGAGCTGAGGCTGTGTGGGAGAAGTGGCCAGCCAGCAATCACACACGTGCTCCCCTGCCACGGTGTGGAATTGTCACTGGGAAGTGGCTGTCGAGCCAGGGACTCTAATTGCCAGGGCCCCTTGCACCTCAGTGGAACCAGGGAACTAGAGGGGTGCAGGCAGAAGTGATGACACCACCACTGAGAGCCCCCTGAGACCCCCAGTGCTAAAGATGGCAGCGTCTGTCTGCCTGAGCCCCCCAGTGAGGGGCGAGGCAGATTCTCGCTGCTGGGGGCCTCCCTGTGAGAAGTGAACTTCCATCGCGCAAAAGCCACTATAATTACACAGTTCCCCTGTCAGTGCAGCTAGCCCTACCTTTACTCCCTTAGAGCACAGAGAAAAATAACACGCACTCCCCATCTGAAAATCAGCTGGGGCTCCCTTTTCTGGGCCACCCCGATTCCTTTTAATAAGGAATGAAATGGGGCGTCTGGGTGGCTCAGTCCGTTAAACGTCTGCCTTTGGTTCAGGTCATGATCCCAGGGTCCTGGGATCTGGTCCCATATCAGGCTCCCTGCTCAGCGGAAGTCTGCTTCTCCCTCTCCCTCTGCCTGCAGCTCTGCCTACTTGTGCTCTCTCCCCCCCCCCACCATCAAATAAATAAAATAAAAATCTTAAAAGAAAAAAAAAAAGCAACAAAGTGTAAGTTTCTGGGCACAGAAGAGAGACACAGAAGTCTGTGCCCTTTACACTCTACTCAAGGCTGAGATTTACCCATTTTTCTGCTTTCCACTGATTGTCAGCTCTTCAAAGGTCTGAGCCATACAGGGCCCTCCATCGCTTACGGCTGCCCCCAGGTCAGTGGTGGGCAGACGTGGGGCGTGAGAAACAGGGAGCTCCGATGGCATCCAGGCCCCTGGCTTTCCTCCTTCAGAGCCTGTTACTCTCACCTACATTCCACTGACCACATGCTCCGCTCAGTGAAGGACCAGGCAGCTGCCTTCCCAGGGCGGTTCAGTGCCCTATGGATGGTGGCGAGACACCCTGCCTGCAAGACAAGGATGCCCCAGGTTCAGTGAGGATCATGGGATTCCAGACAGGCAGAGGGATTCCAGACAGATGGGATTCCAGACAGGCCGGTAGTGCTTAACTAACCGCCACAGACAACACGAGCAACGGGATTCAGTGCCCAGCAGAAGATGATGCCCCCAGTTGCCTTTGGTGGTGGCTATAATCCCAGAGCTGCTAAGAACGGAAGAGGTGAGCGGTGTTATTAGCTTTCTAGGGAGTCTGTAACAAAGTACCACCGCGGGGTGGCCGGCAACAACAGAAATGCACCATCTCCCAGTTCTGGAGCCCCGAGGTTGGACATCAAGGTGTCCACAGAGACCCGCTCCCTCTAAGGGACCTAGGGCAGGATGTTTCCTTGTCTCTTCTAGCTTCCGGGGGCTGTTCCTAACCCTTGGTGTCCCTTAGCTTCCAGCTGCATAATCAAATCCCTGTCCCTGTCGTGTCACATGGCCATCTTCCCTCTGGGTCTGTCTCTTTCTCCTCTTTGTATAAGGACACCAGTCATATTGGATTAAGGGCCCACCCTACTCTAGTATGACCTCAACTTACATTGTTAGTACATCGGCAAAGAGGGTCACATTCACAGGTACCCTGGGTTAGGACTTCAGCATATCTTTGGGGGGTGAGGAACACAATTCAACCCACGACAGGCAGCCTATTAAAGCATTATTTCATCTATATAACTGGAACATCTCCAGGTAAGGTAAACAGAGATCTATCTTGAATCATTATAAGAGAGAGTCAAAAACTCTCAATCAGTGTCCCAAACCTGAACCAGGGCCCAGACCTGGGGTTCTTGAATGAAGAGGGGGCCAGGTCTCCTTGAGAAGAGCCCTGCCACGTTGCCACAAATATCCTGTGAGTCTTCCTCCAAGCCTTCCCCAAAAGGACACACAGTGTGATGGCATGGTGACCATTCACTCGGGAAAGGTCACTACCAGGTCTATTTTCTTGACTTTTCCTTTTGAAATAATGTTAGATTTACAGAATAGTTGCAAAGATAGTATAGACATTTTGGTCCACCCTTCACCCAGCTCCCCCCCACCTCCTCCTAATATCTCATACACCCTGGGAACTTTGTCAAAACTAAGAAATTCATGCTGATGTAAAAGTATTAGCTAAGCTCCAGTCTTTATTTGGATTTAATTACTTTTCCCACTAAGGTCATTTTTTTCTACGCAGATCCTTTGGGAAGCGCTAGAATGGGCTTTGAATGGATGTTCCATCCTGGGCACTGGGTGAAGTCCATAGTCGCGCACTGGCAGCAGCGTGGTGTGGACCATGACTGTGCATAACCGGCAGAAGCCTCATGCGAAGGAAAGGCAAACTCACCTTCAAGGTATGTGTCTTATCCGGGGAGGACCAACCGCCACTCCCTTCACGAAGGAAGGGATCTGATACAGTCAAACGTCCACCGTGCAGGTCTCCCGGGGAAAGGCAGCTCAGTGGTGGCCTCTGCTGTGGGCAGCAAGTCCTACCACAACCTAATCAACCACCCAACTTAGGGGAACCTAGTAACCATCTCACTGTGCTCCTGGATCTGGGGGTCAGGATTTGCAGGGGACACAGGGTGGGGGGGTGCTTTTTCCTCTGCTCTATGGTGTCCAGGCCCTTAGCAGGGAAGACGAGAACAGCTGGGGGTGACTCGATGGCTGGGGCTGGAACCTCCGAAGGTTTCATTCACATTCTGGTGCCTGAACGAACCCACGCGTTGGGCTCAGCAGGGTTCCCACACGTGCCCTCTGTATGTGGCTTGACCCTCCCACAGCCTTACAGCTGGGCTTCGAGAGGCAGCATCCCAGGAGGGAACACCTGGACAGCAGGCGTTCCAACAGAACCCGCAGAAGCCAAACGGCCTTTACAGCCTAGCCTTGGAAGCCCCATGGCCTCGTTTCTGGCATATTCTATCGGTGAAGGCAGTCACAAGGCCATCGGATTGAAGGGAAGGGAGACCACAATTCAGGATGCTCTTTTCAGATCATCACAGCAGGGTCTGCACTCAGCACTGGTGTCCACCAGGTCGCCTCGGGGCGGGGCTTCTGTGTTGCTGAGCGCTGGCCCGGCCCCCATCCCTCCCTCCACTGTGATGATCCTTGTAGGGGGGCCGGTTGAGTGAACGCTGGGTGGCTAGGCAGAGGCTGACCGACACGCACAGAGCATGCCGTTTCGCCCCCTCCTCTGTAGGGGATGCCTTGGGGGTGCATTCGTGTGACTCGTGCTTCACTCTGCATCCATGCTGAGAGGCCCCTCCAGACGGCCTTGTCACTAAGTTTCCAGTTCTTTTTAGTCACTGACCATCTAGCCAGACTGGTAGCCTGTGAGCAGCCATCCCTGAATCCATGGAGGATGGTACTCCGGACATCTCTCAACCCAGACAAAGTGGCCAGGCAAATGTAGCACCCGGTGTTCAGCCCGCTGGGAAGATTTTCCTTCAGCACCTTCCCTTCAGGGGCACCTTGGGTGGGGCCGGGATGCTGCGGCTGTCTACACAGTTGGACATCACATTGTGATGGCCGGTGCCATCATATCGCGCAGAAGCACCTGTGAACTCAGCCTGAGCGGCTTCTCCTCCATCATGAGAAACTCCCACGGGGCCCACAGGTATAGATTAAAGGAAAGGAGACAACGCAGCAGGGACCGATCTCAAAGGCCCCTGAGCCACCTGTACGTGCCACGTACTCATGATTTCCGGCCCCGCTCCAGTTCAAGTCCAGATACCGTTTCTACTCGGCAATGGATGACCGCTGTGCGTGCCCAACCTTGTGTTGGGTGGATCAGATGACATCCGGTGCATGCCGTAGGTAGGGGCCCATTTCTCAAGATGTGCTCCTCCCCTCCAGGCCTTGACTCTGGTGGATGAGATTTCCCAGACTGAGAAATCAGCCGTCTGGGATACTCTGCCCACAACGAGGTCCTGAGCCCGGTCCTTAGTCCTCCCTCCAGCTGCAGGTGAAGATTTCTTTAAATGCTACAGAGAAGACCTCCTACCTCTCATTGTTTGCAAACCGTCTGGTGGAAGCTGCTCCAGCTCAGGCAGACGAGGACAGAGCGCAGAATGAAGAGCCCTGGGGCCTCAAAACGTTTCTGGACAGGAAGCAGGCTGAGAAAGTCGCTGAATTCCAAACTGTTCTCCTACAGAGAAGGATGACACAGGGGCTGGAATAGGGCCCAGAGGGCAGCGCCTAAAGCTCTGACAGAGTCCTAGGAAGCAGCCTGGTCCCTAATCAAGAGAGGGGCACATGCGCCCAGCTGGCTTTCAGAATTTCTAGGTACCAGGGACTGCGTGCCTTGCTCAGCCCTTTTTGAATGGGTGTGTTATGGCGGGTACTCTATGCCTGCCTCACCACTCTAAGTTCCGTGTGTAATTGGCCGGTAACTTGCTGGTAACGGGGTTCAGCTCGAGGCCCCTGAACCTGTGTTGATTTGATGCTGTGACCCTGGAGTGCAAGCCTGTGACTGGAGCCGTCACAGGATGAGGCTCCTGGGCATTGCTGGCTTTGCATGGAGGCGGAATATCCAGAATGCATGGTCAGAGACCGTGGCAATTTTAAAACCTGGCCCACGCATTCCTTGACCCTCCTCCTTTAGGATGGACGAAGCTATGTCCCCTTGAATCTGGGGTCTCTCGCTATTTGAACAGTTCCTGAGGTCATGCTTTAAATGGGAGCTTCTATCTCCTGTCTCTGGGACACGGGGGTGGGCAGAGCGATAGTCCCAAAGAGGTCCACACCCTGCTCCCTGGAAGCTTCCAGCACTGTTGCATTGCAAGGCCAAAGGAACACTGAAGATGAATTAAGGGCTTGAAAACAGGGAGCGGATCTGGGGTTGCCCAGGAGAGCCTGGTGTAATCACACGGGCCCTTCAGCAGAAGGGGAAGCTGGAAGAGGGGGTCGGGGCAATATGGCGATGAAGACGAGGCAGGAGAGACGTGAAGCTTGGAGATGGAGGGAGAGGCCACAAGGCAAGAAATGCAGGTGCCTCCAGGAGCTGGGAACAGCCTCGCTGACAGCCAGCTCAGAATGGGGAGCTTAGTCCCAGGACTGCAAGGACTGGAACTCTGCTAACCACCTTAAAGTACAGGAAATGGGTTCTCCCCTGGAGCTTCCAGAAAGGACACAGCCCGGCCAACACCTGTCACCCATTCCAGACTTCGAAGGACGGACTGTGAGATGATCAGTTTCTGTTGTGTTCAGCGGCTGTGTGTGGCAATTTGTTACAGCGGCAACTGAACACGAGTACCCAAGCTCACCTGTGGATCGGAGCTCCTCTGCGGGGAGGACACCCCTGCTGCCCCACGTGGGAGGCCCATGCGGGGAGAAATCGGCAGCCAGCACCACCTCGCCAACCCCGAGGCCTTGGAAGGGGACCAGCCAGCCAGCCGGCTGAGTCACCCCCTGTGGAGTGCAAACAAGGTGTTCTTGCGAATTCCTGCTCAGACTTCACTGTGGTGGTGGTTTTAAGCCTAAATGTGTAGTGTGGCTTGTCACGTAGCAATAGACGACTGGAACATACAGACGTGTGTGGAGAGGAGACGTGCCCCGGGAGGACCAGGCCTTTTGTGCTGGTCACTGTGACAGGAATAAAGGGATTATGAGACGAGTCTGGACGGCCCTGAGAGAGACATGGTGCTCAGGTGAGTGCTGGGGGGGCCGTGGGGGAGCAGCGGCTGAACTGGGGGTCACTCCTGCCACTGGAGGCGTGTGGGCCGGGTGGAGCCCTGCTCCTGAGGTCCTTTTTGACTCTTCTTTATTGTAAACATAAGGGAATGTTATATACGCTCTTTTGCAAACATAACACAAGTCATAATACACTTTTTTTTTTAAGATTTTATTTATTTGACAGAGACAGCCAGCGAGAGAGGGAACACAAGCAGGGGGAGTGGGAGAGGAAGAAGCAGGCTCCCAGCAGAGGAGCCTGATATGGCTCGATCCCATAACGCTGGGATCACGCCCTGAGCCGAAAGCAGACACTTAACGACTGAGCCACCCAGGCGCCCCCGTAATACACTTTTTAAAAAACAAGGAGCACAAGCGGAGATCGTGACCACAGAGCACCCTTTGGTGGAGTTGTGCCGTAAGGGGGACCAGAGAAAATGGGCGATAACTGCAGGAGCGTGAGGGAACCCGACTCGGGGGGTGTGCTCAGAGAAGGAAACAGCACAACGGATCTGTGTGCGCGTGGGAATGAAGCATCTCGAGGCACAATGAATACGCCCCAAGGGAGGTATTAAAAGGTTTGCAAAAGCTGCAGCTGCTTTATAAACAGAGCAGCTACCTATCCCCCTTCCGCCCAAATGGGGGCATCGTGGTCCTCAACTTGGGGAGCTGATTCTGAGACTTGGGGAGAAGGGCTTCGCAGCCCGCTCAGGACCCGTCCCTCCTTTGGTCGGCTCTCCTCCTCAATTACCCGCCATACTCCGCCCAGTATCTGCAATGCTGCTCCTTTGGAATCAGTCCTCAGTGTGCAGAACAGTCCCGTCGCTGTTGCATTGAGTTACTTTTATGAATTCCATGTTCCTAGAATCCACCAAACTCCTCCCCACCTCAAGGAATACTGAGCTGAATCAGTCTTTCAAAAAAAGATGTTTTTAAGTGGAGGGCATTTGGGGAGCCTGGGTGGCTCAGTCCGTTGGTCATCTGCCTTCAGCTCTGGTCCTGATCTCAGGGTCTTGGGAACGAGCCCCACGTCGGGCTCCCTGCTCATGGGGGAGTCTGCTTCTCCCTTTGCCTCTGTTCCTCCCCCCACTTGTGCTTTCTCTCAGATAGACACCTAATACCTTTAAAAAATAAATTAAAAAGAAAAACAAAAAAACCTCTCTAAGTGGAGGGCATTTATCCAGACTGGGCAGCAGAGGAATAACTCCAGTCCTAGCCCCAGCCCCTCCCCCAAGCGAGCCCTCCTAGCCCCAGCCCCTCCCCCAAGCGAGCCCACCTGCAGAGACGTGGCTCTTCAGCTTCCCCCAGGCCCTTCCAGTGCCTCTCTGGCTTAAGAGACTCTTTTTTTTTTGGTGCATAAAACCCAAGTGCCCCGACAGAGCCAGGGTCTTAAATCCTGTTAGTCTCTTAGAAAGTCCACCATCTCCCAAGCTGGGTCCCAGACACAGACTGTGGGGTTGAGGAGGGGTGGGGAGTCTCAGTCTGGTTTTCACCTTAGCGACAAAGTTAGATTCCGTTATCTCTATGTTCCCTGCTAATTTGAAGGATCTAGCTTCTGCAGAGAGATCTCTCCCAACACTGAGTGGACCAGGAGAGTTCTTGACCTGGCCTGATATTAGAATCGCCTGGAGAAGGCTTCACACGGAATAGCCCTGCTCACCAACCGAAGCACAACCTCGGAGCAGCAGGCCTGGGCAACGAGTGTGCAAGCCGGGTAGAAAACCTGGACTTGACACTTGGGATGGTCAGGGTCAAGGACATTTTTTAATTTTTAAAAGATCTTACTTATTGGGGGGTGGGCAGCAGGGGAGGGAGAGGGACAGGCAGACTCCACACAGAGCACACAGCCAGATGTGGGGCTCTATCTCCTGACCCAGAGATCATGACCTGAGCCCAAACCAACAGCCCCACGCAACCAAGAGTCAGAAGCTCAAACAGCTGAGCCACCCAGACGCCCCAAAGGGTCAGGGACATTTTTAAGAGCACACGCGTGCTTCTACCATATCCCTGGCCCTCATGGTAGAGATTAGCAAGTGTTCACTTAATCTTTACTCTGAAGAGTGGTGCTCCTCCCACAGGCTTGTTTAGAAGCACTGACAGGATAGCCTGATACCATTTTTGTTTATTTAGTAGTTATAATAACAGGGAAAGACCCATAAATAACATACATGGCAGCTGTTGAACAGAAACAGGGACCAGGCATGATCCAGTTTTAAAAAATGCATTAAAATGTCTCTTTGCAACTAACAGGGTCATCTTACCATCTGAGGTGGCCACATCAGCATTTTGCTAACTGGGTTTCGACGAACTACAAACAGAAAATCCCAGCCTCAGATTTCTATCCAACTAGAACTACACTCTGCGATAAGAGATGGGGGATGGGGGGGCGAGGGAGAAGGACAGGTGTTTTCTTGCAGACTCTCTCTGGACATAGAACTTCGGGGTGCTGTCACCAGGGTGCTGTCCTTTGCGCCCCCCCCCCCCGCCCCCAGTTGGTCGGAACCAACGCTCTTGTTACAGGGTTCTTGTCTCACGGAGTCAAAGAATGAATCTCATGGACACAAAAGGGTGAAGCGAAAGTATATGAAGTGAAGGTGGGAACATAAAGGAAAGAAAAAGCTCTCTCGAGTGAGAGGGGTCCCAAATGGGTTGGCCCTGAGGGATTTTATGGTCGGTATTTTATAGAAGACCAACCAGGGAACTTCAGTCTTCTCGACGTCACCACCGAGAGCACCATGATTACTTCTCCTTTGAATATCTCACCTCTGATATTTAAGACAAACGAGGTGCTCTGGTTACATTCGCTTATCTCTGGTTTCCTTACACCCCGGCATTTTTGGGATTTGTGGTGAGCGTGATCAGGTAGCCCCCTACCCCTCTCCCCCTACCTAGCCCCGCCTGCCCCTTACCCACTCTCATCGTAACTTCCAGGGTTTGCACCCGCAACCCTGCACTGGATCCCCCACATCACTGACTGACGTGGTTCCCTGACTCTGACCTCTGTGTGACCTTGCTCCTGACTTGTAATGAAACTCTCAGGTGTGTGTACCCAGACTGGGCTCGATTCTGCTCACTGATCATGCCCGCCGTTTTCCCATTCCTGATCCTGGATCTACTTGGTCTTTCGTTCTTTCCATTACCATGAATGGAGTGCATGCCTACTGTGTACCAGAAACCTACTGTGTACCAGGCACTGTAACAGGTGTTTTGTAAACATTATTCCTATTATCCACACGCTACAAAACAGATATTGTTCCCACTTCGCAGCTGGAGAAAGATTACTACTCAAGGTCCGGTACTGGTAGGTACAGGGTGGGATCCAGGCCAGACACAGGTGGTGACTGAATCCTCCCATCAGCAGAAGTCCCCTTCGAGGGGGTGGGGTGACGCCTCCGATGTTTGGGTTTAACGTGAACGTATTTGCATCTGAAAGTGTGAACAGGGTCTTCCTGAGGTCTTCGAAGAGCAGAGTAGACTCTAAGAAGCCCTATTCCTTTAGTTAACTCCAAGTGCTAATAGCTAAAAACAAACTTTCCAAATCTGTAGTAAGAAAGCCCACAATAAAGTTATAAAAATATTTTATTTAAACATTAAGGAAAAAATTATACATACTTAAAAATGATTAAAAGTGCTTATGTTAAACAAATGCTAGAAACCCAGTAATTTACACATGATAAAATCTAAAGTGACAGGAACACATAAAATGCTTTTAATTGGTCCTCTCACCTAACAGGACTATTATAAAAATGAGATATATAGTAATTGCTGAAGCTGGGTTAAAGGCACAGGACACGATCATTCCTTCATATACACCCAGTGATCGTACACAACCAAAGAGTGAACAGTTCATCTGCAATTTTGGGAGGACATCATGTACCTATGATGAAACGCTGCTTAAATATTTACACCCATACTTTCTTCAATGATTCAAACAGACTAACACTGCAAACTAATTACTTCTACTTTGAACAGAATATTTCTATTTTGAATTTGAACAATCCAGTAATTATTAAGAATAGGCAAATGAGCTCAAATTTATTCTGATTCCAACCAGACTGCAAAGTTATAATTTTTCCCAGGAAACCACTCACTCTCTAGACGCAAAAGCACACTGTAGCATTTCCATTACATCTGCGGTGCTTCCCGCCGGCTGGAGGTGGAAGTGATCACAGGGATACGCTCTAAAACGTGAAAGGAAACGAGCACTGATAGCCTACGGGAGACATTCTATCTTCAGCTGCTGGATCTGTTGTTAGCAGCACAGTTTACCCCCATGCCCACATCTCTGGCCCTCTGTTACCAGATACAAATCCACGGCAGCAGGAAGTCAAAACTGAACAGCCAAAAACATAAGGACATCAGGGGGAAGGGGAGAGGCGGGACACGTGGCCCCGTGAGGTGATGTCTCGTGGAGACACACCTCAAGCGGGACAGAGGCCAGGTGGCCTCAGACACAGCACAGCGTGTGGAGGGGACACTGCACCCCAGTCCCCAGCATGGTCACGGCCATGCCAGCGCCGACTTGCAGCCTGGCCGTGATGACACGTCTGTTTTTCCTTTACGTGGATATAGTGACTCTCCTTTAAAACGCCAAAGGGAGGGCGCCTGGGTGGGTCAGCCGGTGGCGGGCGTGCCTTCGGCCCAGGTCATGATCCTGGGGTCCTGGGACTGAGCCCCGCACCAGGCTCCACGCTCAGCGGGAAGCCTGCTTCTCCCTCTGCCTGCTGCTCCTCCCACTAGTGCGCTCTCTCTCTCAAATAAATAAAATCTTTAAAAAGAGAAAATAAAACTCCAAAGGGAGCACGTGCTGTTAGCAGAAACCAGTTTTCTTTAGCACCCCAATCATTTACTTAGTGTATACTGACTTTTACTTCTCTGGGCCTTTTTTCACGCCTGTAAACTGAGGCACCAAGTACATCTCCTCCAGGCCCTGAAGTAAGCAACGTGAAGGGACAGGCTGCCTTGGTCTTTTTCACCGTGTCCCTCAGCACGTAGAGGGAGTGCTCTGAGGACATGTTTGTGTGATAAACGGGGCGTCTGATACTCGACAAACAGACCCCACCATGTAACGCAGCGGGCCCAGGGGGGCAGTTGTCGGTGGGGAGGAAGAAATTCTATAAGGAACATGGGAGGAAAAGGCTGACGTGCCATCCGTTAGGAAGCCGCCAGAACAGTCAGAGTGGGTTAGAGCGCCCGTCCTTCCTACGTTGCCGTCCTGTCAGAGCAATCTAGCCCGCCGTCACGTGTGTATCAGCTGGCGAAGCCGGCCTCAGGAGAAAATGCTCTACTGTGTGAACCTCTCTACACTGGCAGGTGTGAATACTGTCTTGGTGACATCTCTGAGGGGCGGGGCCTTATCTAAGCAGCAGTCGTGCAGAACGCCAGTATGCAAAAGGGAAGGGGTCTCAGTCCCTTTTATCTCAGAGTTCAGTGAATGAACAGGTGCTAAGCAGTCTGCTAGTGCTGGGCTGCCACCCGAAAACCGTCGTAAAAGACACTGTTCCAACGAGTTCAATAGCAGAAATCCCAGTCCAGAGCTCCTACCTTTAGAAATCATCCAAGGAGTGAGATAAGCATCACAACGCCCATAAACTGGGTAAACAACACGAGCGGGGTGAGGACGGACCACACGTGCCACAGAGCAACGTTGAAGCTGAAAAGGACAGACGCACATGGTTAGCCGCTCCGGCTGCAGTCTACGCACGCGTCCCGAGGTGGGGTCTAGATGGAGGGAACCCACTCCTTCCTCAGTTGGGGAAAGCTCACTTAGCCAGCAATTTTCTATGCAGGTCCTGTTTCTCGGAGATGTGACTGAGCCCATACTGGAAATGTCACAAACTCTCCCAAAAGCCTGGAACTGGAACCGCTGACGGTCCTCCCGCAGAGCTGCCCAAGAGGAACCCGAGGGTCTAAAAGTCAGTGTCTTGCGATGGAGCAGAAACGACAAAGGCTACAGCCTGCTTTTCCGATCCACATGCCATCAAACGATCATGGTCAAAACAGTTTCAATTTTTTATTAGAAACAGAATGAGGGGCGCCTGGGTGGCTCAGTCGTTAAGCGTCTGCCTTCGGCTCAGGGCGTGATCCCAGCATTCTGGGATCGAGCCCCACATCAGGCTCCTCCGCTGGGAGCCTGCTTCTTCCTCTCCCACTCCCCCTGCCTGTGTTCCCTGTCTCGCTGGCTGTCTCTCTCTGTCAAATAAATAAGTAAAATCTTTAAAAAAAAAAAAGAAAAAGAAAGAAACAGAATGAAAAAAGTAATCACTTATAAGTTGCTATTAAATTTCCTACTGAGGGGCACCCGGGCGGCTCTGTTGGTGAAGTGTCTGCCTTCGGTCCAGGGATTGAGCCCCATGCCTGGCTCCCTGCTCAGTGGGGAGCCTGCTTCTCCCTCTCCCCGCCCCCACCACTTGTGCTCTCTCTTGTTACCTCTCTCTAATAAATAAAATCTTAAAAAAAAAAAAAACGTTAAAAAAATTTCCTATTGAGAAAAACACTATTCTCCTGTCACCAAGGCAAGAATGAGACAGCTTCTAAGTGCAAATGATTTTTATGGACTGAATTTGTAGAAGCAAAAGTTAATTAGTGAAAACTATAGTCAGTTAAATTAAGATTTTAATGTGTAAGAGTTTGACAAACAGAACTTTAAACAGCCATAATCCCACTGTTCTAAAAACTAACATTTCCGGGGGGAATCTTACTCTTCTAATATAAAAGAGCACACCTGTCCACCCACGTCACTGGAGGGTTAGTCATGTCCACATCACAAGGTAATACGTGTCAATGCCCTTAAACTTCAACTACAGAAAATTCATCATAAAAAACATGCATTTAAACTGAACGTGCACGAAAGTATATGGTTTTTCCAAAATCAAAATTCAATTAACACAGAAAGAGGAAAAAAGCTACAGGAATATACACAACATATAAAGAGTAGTTTTTCTCTCTGCCTGGCAGGATCATGGTGATTTATTTCCTTTGTGTTTTTCTGTAATAGATTTTTCTTTCGTAAGCAAGTATACTTTTATACACATTAAAAAAAATCAATGTTTTTCATCGAATACCTATGAAAAAGGAGGACACTATGGTGTTTTTATAGCAGCAAAACAGTAAGAACAACTCTAAATCCAACAAGAGAGCAGGTTAAAGAAATCCTGGTTATGTCTCTGTAATGGTAACTATGTAACAATTCAAAACAATAAGGCACATCTGTACGAACCCAGATGGAAGAATTAGCAACTATACGGCTCCATTAAAAAAAAATGAACGGTCACTTTGGAAAAGCGGTGGCGTATTTACTGAAACTGGGGTATGTACAACCTGTAAGGCAGCAACTTCGCCTCTAGAGACGTGTACGTACACGTGTGAGCAGACGCACACCCAACACACGTGTGCACGTGCGCACGAGAGTCCTGTTCCACAATGTTAACAGCACCCTTAGTAACACCAAGCTGGAAACAGTCCAAATGCCATCGACAGTAGAGTCGATAAAGGGGGATTCTGCGACAGGCCAGAGTGCCACCCTGCAGCGAGCAGCCGTGATACACGATGCAGAGCCAACATGACATGGGCTGAGACGGGCCGAGACTGAGACACACGGCAGGAGCCAAAGTGCGGCTTTGCACACACCCCACAAAGCCCTGTCCAAACCACAACTGCGCTCATGGAGACATGGTTTCTTTCCCGATACAGGAAAGACGGCAGCTTTCCATTTGTTTCTGAAGTTTTGAGCGTGAGAGTAATAAACAGCACACGTAATATTGTGTGTAAACAGCCAAAGGTAAAAGAATACACAATATATGAATCCATTTCTATAAAGTTCAAAAACAGACAAAACAAAAATAGAGTATCCAAGAGATGCAAAAGAAATCAAGTCCCACACAGATCAGGGCAGTGTCTGTCCCTGGGCAGGAAGGACGGCGCCTGGGGAGGAAGCAGGGGGGACAGAAAGGGATTCCGGGACTGGCTCGTTCTCCCTCTTGACCTGAGTGGGCTTTCGCCAACGCATCTCTTAACTTGTTCAACTGTAAAATTTAGGTTTTTCCACTTTCTGTGTGTATTAGATTTCACAGTGAAAATGACTGAAAAAGCAAAATGCAGACTATATGCGGCACGTCACCATTTGTGTATTAAATCGCTAAATACGTAAAGAAAGATCCTACTGGAAAGGGACTCCTAGACCAGCAATGACAGGAGGCCATTTTCCCGTTACTCCTTTCCTTTAAGTTTTGTACCACATACATGACCACCGATCAGACACCGTTTTATTCTTGTGAGTCACTTCAAAGTCAACTTACCAAATCCCGGCCGCAATAAAAGTAGCAGTCGTAACGGGTATCAGGGTGGGATACCTGACGTCGTAATCCTCAATCCCACGGCACCACTCCAGGTAGAGGATGCAGTAACACGCAATCGACAGGCTGACGAGCAGCAGGGCACCGCCCACGGCAAACCAGCTGCAGAGACAAAAGTGACAGCGGGGTTGACAGCACTTAGCAAGGCAGCACGTGTCTTAAACCTTTTCAGGGACAGTCTAACAGATTGGACGGAGAGTAGCAGCTGGGCAAGGGGCCCGGAGGGAGCCCAGCTCCTGAGTCCCAGCTTTCAGCAGGCGTCTATCTACCGGGAGGCGGGGTGAGACAGGAGGCGGCCAGCACGCGCAGCAGGAAGAAAGTGCAGATTTAAACACGCAGTGTGCTGCTCACCACGCAAAGCACAAGGGAGCTCACGGCGACGCATCTGCTTTCACGATGCGGGAGGGACAGGAGTTTTCTGTCTCTTTCTGCGGATTTGAGTGTGAGAGTAAGAAACAGGGACTGTGAACTCCTGCAAGTCAAGGAGGGCTTCTGGGAATACTGACCATCAATTTGGAAGACGGTTTCTTCAAACTGCCTCTCCCAACAGGTTTCTCGGGGAGACACACCCATTTGGAGAAGAGCTCCAACCCTCCGAGGGGCAGTGGCTTTTTCTCACTTCTCATTCTACCCAAGAGCAACTCTGCGTATGAGGGCAGCCTCCTCAACCTCTGCTGGTCAGGGGAGGAGGCCAGATTTGGGGAACGAAGCCCTTTTCCCGTCTCCTAATGTCCCCATTATCTTTCACTTCTCCGTGGGGACGAGAGAGGGGGTGCCTGGAACAGTCAAGTCACACAGGCAGTGAGTGTACTTCCAACCGTGGCAAGGTTCCAGACTCCTCTAAGGCATTTTATGACGCTGGGTTCTGGGATTAATGATGAGAAGCGGGAGAGCACAGCCTTTCCCATCAGCTGGTCTGGGTTTGGATCTCAGCTGCAGCAGGACTCGCTTGGTGGCTCTGGGCAAAGTACTTAACCTCACGGAGCTTTGGAAACGTTACCAGGACTCATGGAATAGCTGTGAGAATCACACAGTCGCTCAGAAAAGTGCTTCCCACACAGTTAACGCCCAGCGGCAATCATCACTATTCCACTGAGGTTACCCGTGAAGAAAAATATTTCTATGTTCCTCTTAAAGAGGTCTTCAAAGACCTCTTTTCGGCTAGAGTGTGCATTCTCAACAGGGGCGACGTTGCCCCTCAAGTGAGGAAGTAATCTTACTCTTTCTGCTTCATGCAGAGATTCATGGAGTACGTAAGGGGCGATCGGGAACAACACGGCTTGTAGAGGCTCCTTAGGAGATGCTAACGAAGGCTGAGGAACACTGTTAATCTGTGACCTCCTTGCTTGGTCAGGATCCTCCTGTTCGTCCACTTTTAACTTCATACGGAATCCTAGCACGGCCACGGGGTCCCGATATGGCAGAGGATGGAACCTGCCTGAACTGAAATGACACTGCTAGTCAGCGGCCCTCAGCCCTGGCTGAGCAAGAGTCCCTGCACCATTCCCAGAGGAAGCTAACTCGCCCCAGTCTCCCAGGTTCCAGCTTGGTGGGTCTGAAGAAGAGCCCGGGCATCTGGAATGGTAATTTTCATTGTAGTTTTAATCAGCTCCTCAGTTCCTACACACGACCAGCAGCTTCCTAAAAACTGGGTTTCCAAAGCATCGTGATGTTTCACTTTAATGTCGACCTGTCTCTCCCATCTTTGAACACACAATCTTACATAGATTTAATTAATTAAATCTTGCATAGATTTAATTTTTTTTTTAAAGAGAGAGAAAGCATATGCAAGCTGGGGCAGTGGTGTGTGGGAAGGGGGAGCAAAGAGAATCTTAAGCAGGCTCCATACTCAGCACACAGCCCGACGCAGGACTCGATCTTAACAACCCTGAGACCATGACCTGAGCCGAAAGAGTCAGACTCACCCGACTGAGCCATCCAGGCGCCCCTAACCTTGCATAGATTTAAAGAACCCTAATGCCTCAAACTTCTGAACTTGGGCTAAAAGCTGGGCAAGAAATAAGCAATGACCTCTGCTATCAGAGGAATAACCATCTGCAAGAAAGCAGATCGCGGCGCGCACTCTCTCTTGGGTACTGCTCTCATCCCACGGCTGCTCCAACTCCCCACTGCTTACTGAGGCCCTCGGCAAGAATCCAGCGCTACTCAAAACCCTCAGCCTTTGAGTATCCGTTCAGGTCTTTTTGCTCTAAGGGGACACTTTTTTGAGGCCAGGACTGCAACTTCTACTTCCTTCTCCTGCTCCAAGGCCTGGCTCCGGATTCCAAGTCCTGGCTCTGCCACATGACCGCGTGTGCTCCTGGGCATTCGACTTACTCCTGCCGGTGCCCCCAGCACCTTTTACGTGTAACCAATTATCCCTTACCTCACCAGATTCCTAAACTAGTGAGAATACTTAATGTAAGGAGACAAAGACGTAAATCCTGTGCATAAACTCACACAGCACACACCACATGACGGGTTTATCTGGCCTGGCCCAGAAGGGACTGGTGAGGGGCTAGAAATGTGCCTTATTCATCACCGTCACCACAGCTGAACACATCTCGGCTCTCATGACATATGTGAATAACAGAGACAGCGGCCATTGCTAGTGTGCAAAGTAACCACTATCTCTTGGCCAGGTTCTAAACCAGCTGAGAGACACAAACAAGTCAGGCTGATGAGGTCGACTGTCCGCTTTTTTTTTTTACTGACAGAGCTACGGGAAGATGGCTCTGGTGACCAGACACACCTGTCAGGCTCCAAGCTGTGAAAACCTAGAGACCCTCGCATGTCGGGGCTGCCCTCAGAAATCATGGCAGAGAAAAGCAGATGCCCATGTGCTTCCCACGGGCAGCTGGCTCCTAAGAAAGAGGGTGCTGAGAGACCCATGTCTGGTTCTTCAACTCAAACTCAGCCAGGGAAGGAGCAAGAAGGGCAAAGGGCAGGAAGATGGGAGTGTTTAAGGAAAGTACCAGCTCATGGGAATGAGGAGAGAACAAGCTTCTTCCCTCCAACAGTTTAAATAAAGTCCCACATGCCTCCTTTCTCCTGACTGCATGCGTCTCCTGGCTCTCCCTCCAGCAGTCACCGCTCTTCCTGAAGACCACTGAAGAGAAGATAACATGGGATCAAACAGTCCTACCCACACCCTTCTAGCCCCGCTGCTCCTTGTCAAGAACTGTGCTCGCATCCTATGCAAACCACCCCCTCCCGATGCCAGCTCCAACGCTCATCAACAGCTCCCCCTCTTTGTTCGGCTAAGGGGGGGGCCTCCAAAACACTCTCCCATGTTCAGTGAGGACTCAGGTCTGATTTACAACCTTGTCCCCCATGACAGCTCCTGAGATTATACCAAAGAAATTCCAATCCTCCTGAATGACTGACGATTTGACATCAGCTCCCAACTCCTCCCTCGAGTGACACAAACTCTAACTCAGTCACTTTCCGCAGTTACCTTGTTAGCTGTAACCACTATCTGCCAACAAGCTCGGAGACTCTGCTCTCGCCCACCACAGTCCTCACCCTCCCCTCCCAGTGCTTCTGAGCTTTATCTTCAGAAAGACAGCCAGGCAGAATCTTTCTTCTTCCGTCTTCTACAAATGGATTAGGTTCTTAAATTCACTACCTTTGCCATCCTACAACACACCTGTGCTGAAAGGCACACTGAAGTACTTTGCAGGCTCAACCGTTCTGCTGTACATGTCCGAAGCACACACTCTCTTATTCACCTTTGTATCACTAGTACCTCCAACACGTGCCTGGCAGGAGTAAGAGCTTTAAAGCAAAATTCAACTGACAAAACAGAACATGAAAAATAAGAGGACGGTGCTTAGCTTATGAAGCAATAAAGTTTTCTCACCTACTAGTGTGAAAGTTTTCTTTAATGGTTTTAAAGAAATCAACGTAGTAGGTCACAACAATAGATGCCAGAATCCAGAATCCAGAATGGATATTAAGTCTTGGAAGAGGTTTCTCCTTTTTTTCAACAGCTGTAGAGGCTTCTGCAAATAAGGGAGAATTTAACTTATCAAGTTACCATAAATTTATGAGGAAACAGAACACCTATTTTAAGCCGGTAAAATAATTTCCTGGAGCTTTCCAAAAACTCTCCAATCAGAGTACCAATTTCTTCTGTACAACCACCCAAATAAGTTTATATATGCAGAAATAATTAATAGGCAACTGCCATAAAACATGTTCAATATAGGCAACTTTTTACCTATAGATGAATTTTAAAATCAAATTTACAATTATCATCTTTTGGAAAGAATGACACCATCTGGTGGTGTAAAATTTTAGTATTATGTTTCATATATTGCCTAGGAAAGCAGTCTTGTTAATTAAGAACAATGCAGACAGCACAAAATGGACTTGTAATTTCCCCCAAAATACTACTTTTAACTACGTATTTTAATTATTGCAAATGAACACAACCTTTTGAGGCAGCTCAAAAGTGGCAAGAGCACACGGGAGGTCTAGTCTTGGCACAGTACTGTCTAGAAGGTGATGGACAAATCAAGTTTCTTCCATTTGAGACCCAATCTGAAAGGAAAGGTGGCTGGGGTTGGGTCTGATGAGTTATCTCTAACAAGTTCCCCAGATGACTGTCATGCCCTCTCTCTCAGTTCTTATGAGAACCACTGGAACACATCTGAGGTCCCCAACCTTTAGCAAACTATCAGAAGCCCCAGGAGGCGTATTCATAATACAAATTCCAGGAGATAGCCTCAAAATTTATAAATACACATGCCTGAGCAGGATGTTTTCTGTTTATTTTTAAAAGGGTAATAAATGCACATGATTTACAACATACGGGCAGAAAGATCTAAAATAAAATCTCCTTCTCCTATCCTTAACGCTAGGTTTTCAACCAAGCAATTACCAATATCAACTTCTATGAATTCTTCCATAGTCTATGCATTTACAGGTGAACACATAGGACACGTTACCAGGTTTGTACCCAAATGGTGGCATACCATCCTTTGTCCTGCGCCTCCCTTTGAAAATTATTCGCACTGGTTAAAAAGAAAAAAGTCTGCCTGCTGTGTCAAGTATGAATACAACCAAATGTATTTAACCAGCTCTCTGTTGATGGGCAATTAGATGTTTTCAGTCGTTCGCTATTACAAGCAATGCTGAGGTTTGGTATGAGTATGATTCTTTGGTAGATTCTTAGAAATACAATCGGATGATATTTTTATTTTAATGGATATTACCAAACAGGTGTTAAACCAGCTTTCCTGGGAATCCTGAAGCGCAGCTGGGATGAAGATGCGCGGGGCTACTCGATCACTAGGAATCTTATGAAGCTAAATACCCGACTTGCAAAACTACTCGGCAAGCCTTGAAAAACGAAACCCGATCCCTCCTGTCAGGGCAGGGCTGCGGGAGGCCCGCGGAGCCGGCCGTTTCCGGGCACCTCGACTCCGGCCACCTCGGCGCGGCTCGGGGCGCGCCCGGGGGAGCGCCTCACCCGGCCCGGCGTAGCCCTCGCTGTCCAGCGGGGCCTCGGTGTCCGGCGGGAACAGGTATCGCCGCCGGAGCTGCTCCCGGGCCCGCGGAGCATCCATCTTGGCACTGCCCAGAAACGCGACGGAAGTGACGCAACCACAGGAACTTCCGCCATCGCATCCCCGACAGAGGTGTCTGCTACTGTGAGGGGTGGGGATTATGTGGTCTTCGCGGTTTTAGTTGGCGAGCATCTAGGCTGGGGTTGGCTTCGCAACCTCCGAGTTCGACCCTGCAAACATGATTGGAATTTCAAAACACTGATCCTGCCCCCGCCGAAGATATCCCAAGTGGATTCGGACCTACGGAAGCCCAGAGGGACCAAGCTTACCAATGCCGCAGACTGCCTGCCAGGCTAACCGGCGCCGCCTCTTTCCCTCGGCTTTTTGTGGCCCGAGCCTCCTCTGAGTCCCCTGTGCCCAAAGCATCTCAGCACCCTGGTTTCCTTTCTGGTCCTCCTTTTCAGGAGTCTCCCAGCTAGACTTAAAGGGCCAAAAGCAGCCCCAGGAGAAGGAAAGGCCAGCGGGCCAGTTCTTGGAGCCTGCTGCCGAGCCTCGGGCGGGGGCCCTTTCCGCTTGGATGGGCTTGGGCAAGAGATAAACCTCTCTGGGCCTGTATCGTCCTCGGCACCACTGGGGTTATACCTGCCTATGCCATGGATCTGTTGTGGGGTTTAAGTGGGGAGCATCCCTGTGTGGTTCATGTTAGCCCCCTCCTTCTGACTCGTGAGAAGTTGCTCCCGCCAGAAACGTGGGAGCCAAATTTGTACTTGCCCAGAGAACTGCAGATTCCCATCGCGCTCATCAACCAGAAAAGACTGGGTCACGAATTCACAAGCTTTCCTCCATCAGTAGTCCCGTTTATTACTCTCCTACCCCGCCCTACGCATCACGTGTTGAGAAATTTTGTGCTTAACCATTGAAACATGATTACTGAGCACCTGCTGTTTGCTGGGCACTGTTAGGCACCGTGCTCGGCAATGGAGATAAAGATGAATAAGTCATGATGTTGCGGTTGAGGAGCTCCTGGACCAAAGATGACCGCAGAGACCTACTACAGTGTCGTGCAGTGTTTATAAATGTACAGAAGCGTTTTTATTAATTCAGGCAGCATTTTCTGAGCAGCTGTATCCGCTAAAGTGCTGGGGACAGAGATGAGTTAGAATCTAGTGGAGGAGTCGATTTCAACACAGAGCCATAATAGAAATACTGTATGTGGGGTTCTGGGGGCACCAAATAAAGGGCAGTGTGCTCTGCCGGGAGTGTGGGCAGCAGGGAGAGTGGCTTGAGGTGGATTGAATACAGGGGTGGATAGCCCAGAAAACCACCCAGGAAGTAACATTTGAATTAGTAGGCACTCTGTTATCTGCTATATGTCGTGAATATTTGCAGAAGAGATGTAGTAAATATTCAGGAGAAGAATGTCAAGTTTCTGCTGGTTGGCTTCTGTTATTCCTTCAGCCTTTCTAGCAAACTCGTAGGAGCAAAGGATGTAACAGCTGGGCAGATCATATGGCCTTTCTACACAATACTTCCTTTTTTGTTTGGTTTTGTTTTTTCTTCTTCTTTTCAGACTCCTCAAGAACCAGGGTTCATCAATTCAAAGCCAGCTGAGGTCTTTGCCCTCCCCTCTTTTCTCTCTTGTACAGGGTTAGAAGCCTTGTCAACAGGAAGTGAATTCCTCCTATCAAATACAGTCTTCTGTTGATTGTCTCCTTGCAAAAAGGTCAGTGCTGGGTCTCCCTTGTAACTGAATATTCCCCGGAGCATCACAGCGATTCCAGGGTTTCCATATGTAGTATGTTCAGGTCAGATCCGGTTTCCCCTTTGATGGTTTCAGGGTCTTTGTATTTGGATCTGAAATCCTTTCAGCCTTTTTCCCCTGATATTTTTAATGGCACTACTCACACACCATATCGATGATACTTAAAAGCAGATTGGAAAAGGTCCAGTATTTAATGACCACATCTTCATTGCTGGGGCCAGGTAAATAAGTTCTTAACTGTGTGTTCTGTGTACCTTAATAGATACCCGATATCAGATTGCTACCAACCGAGGGATTTTATTTTCAATGTCAATTACTTATGGGGAAACATGAAATTGACGATGACCTTTGCTGGGTCTCCTTAGCAACTTGGTTATGTCTGATGTGTTTATAGACTTGAATCCTGGTTCCATCATGATGGGTCCTTGGGCAAGGTATTTTATTGTTCTAAGTATCAGTGTCCGCATCTGTGCCACAGTAGGTACCAGAGTGATGATAAATGTGTACCGATTCCTTAGCCTAGTGCCTGGCATGTGGTATGTGTTCAAGAAGGTAGTTACTAGTCTCTGCTACTTACTTAGCCTTCCAGATCCTGCTCACCTCCTGATCAGTTATTCCCTTCTCCTTGGGCTCCAGAAAGGATTCTTGTTGTGATTTTCCGTCTGCCTGTGCTCTCCCACCTGATGGTGGGCAACAACCATATCTTAGTAGCTCCCCAGTGCCTTGCAAACACCTGGCACGTAGCAGGAATTTCATTACCCGGTTTTCACCTTGACCCTTGGTCACAGTTAACTGGCCTTCACAGTTAACTGGATGTGAACATACATCCCTTTTTCTGAGAAGCTACTTTTCCTCCTCTCTTTAGTAGTCCTGCAGAGTTCTCATGAGACTGACCCTGTCCTAGGGGAGGACAGCAGACCCAAACCAGACCTGACAGTCCCTGGGACTTGGGCTGGGGCTGTTGGGAAGAACTCCTTTGTTGTTATGATAAGTTGTGAGGTCAATGTGGTCTTAGGGCTGCCACCGTGGAGGACCATGGAGGATGCCTACCTAGGAAGGAAGCTCGGATGCAAGCCAAGCATTGTTGGTAGCATTGTTTCAATTCCTGACTCCAGCCAAGCGCTGATTAACCTGGTTAAGAACACGAGCTCTGGAGCCTGCTGCCTGGCTGACTGGCATTACTAATTCTGCCATGACTGGCTATTTCAATAGTGGCCAAGCCACCTATCCGCTCTTCTGCCTTGGTTTCCTCACTTGCAAAATGGGTTAAGAATAGCAACTACCTCACAGGATTGGGTAAAGATCAAAAGTATTAATACATGCAAAGTGCTTAAAATAGCATCTGACCCAGAGAAAGCTCTCGATAAGTCTTACCCGTCATTATTAAAATCCATTGCTGAGACATCACTGATTTCTGAGCCAAAAAAACCAAAAAACATTTTTAAAAAAAGTAATTCCACTTAAGTGGTTTTGTGTTACCTGCCACCCTGAGTCCAGACCAGTGCAGCTCTGTCTTCCCACTGTGCCATGTAGCGGTTGCACTGGGCCCAGCTCGACGGTGAGCATCTCCAGGAACGAGGTCAGACATGCAGAGCTCTGAAGAAAGCGCCTGGCCTATGGGAAGCGGTCAGTAAATATTCGTTTGTGTCACTCGTGATACCACCCTTCATTCCGAAAAGAAAGCCAGTTTAAAAAAACAAAAAAAGTCTTTTAATTATATAAGCAATGCAATGAAGTACAGTTCTCTCTGCTCAACTCCGTTTCCCTGATTAAAGCTGTAGAATTGGGATCGCTACATAAAAAGACATGAACGTTTTGAAGGCTTTTGATCAGTACTTTGGAAACAACTCCGGAATGGGCAGACTGGGCCACTTCGCCCTCCCACCAGCAGCAGGCAAGAGAAACCGTCTTCAACATTAGCACCAACAACTGACTTGATCATTTTGGTAAATTTTTCCTAAGCGATAATGGGAGAGGAGTGTTTCTACCATTTTATTTATTTTTTAAAGAGCTATTTTTTTTAGAAACAGAGCGTGCAAATGGGGGGTGGGGCAGAGGGCGAGGGAGAAAGAATCTCATGCAGACTCCGTGATGAATGCAGAGCCCGACACGGGGCTCGATCTCACAACCCTGAGATCACAACCTGAGCCGAAATCAAGAGTCGGACGCTTAATCGACTGAGCCACCCAAACACCCCGTTTCTGCCATTTTAATTTTCTTTTCTTTCTTGACAGTTTTTTTTTTCACATATTGTCTATTTGTATGTCATTTTCCTTTGGGGGTTTTCATCCTTTGCTTGTTTTTATGGGTCGGAGGTGCCTTTGAATATTAGATCTGTGGTCATTGTGCTTCTGTCACTTTACTGTTTCTCTCTTAAGTTTGGTCACGTTCATACCTGTGTTTAATTTAGTTTTGTGTTTCTTCACTTGTCAGCTTGCGGTGAAGGCAGAGTTGGGACGAGCCTGCCGGCTGGAGTGTAGGGGGAAAATCCTGGCAGGTGGGAAGTGCTCAGTCACTTAGGGGATGTACCGCATGATAACTCTACCTGAACCCTCTTCAAGATGGACCTGGTCGTGCCCTGCCTGTTGGTCAGGCAACTGGCTGCACCAAGAGAAGTTTTTTAGTTAACCACAACTAAAGCCAACGCTAACCAGCCTAAGGAAAGCAGTAATGACAACCACAACCACCACCATTATCATCATCAAATACGTGTGCAATTTGTTTTTCAAAGAAGCTTATTGGAATTCCTCTGAAGTATTTTACAAGATTGAAAGAAAACTAGGATTTTAACCAAGTCTGAGTGAGGATAGCTCCAGGAGTGCCAGCATGACTCGGCTCTGAGGACGCTGTGTGTCTGTAGCAGATGGGCGTGTGTCTGCGGTCACCCTCTGGCCATTACCACTTCAGCGCACGCCGGCTTCCGGTCCTCGGCCTCTGTGTCACTTTGGGGTTTTCTCTGGTCGCATCCTTCTGCAGCGTGAGAGATGGAATGCTCACACCAGGGAAATCAGTGTGAGGCCAGAGCCCTGCTGCCCAGCACAAGAGCAGCCCCCCGGGGAACCTCTAAGGACAGGCAGCGTGCTGTGTTCTGGGGTAGGGTGTTGGGGAGAAGAGCGGAGAAGCTTCCTGCAGGCTGCCAGTATGTCAGGCAGCAAGGAGGTGCTCGTCTCAACCAAAAGATCAGGACAGGGAAAGGACAGTCCCTAAAGCTTGAAAGAGATGGAGGGGGTAGGGGCAGGGACTGGCCTGGAATGAGAGGCCAGGGGGGCATCCTATGAAGGTATCCCCAAGGACTCCTAAAATTTCTGGCTCTGTGGCCAATTTGGGAGCGATGTGTGGGTCCGTTGTGTTCTGTGGAAGGACAATCTCTTGTTTTCGTTGCTCACATTAAATTGAGAGCCACTATGAGGCTTGCAAACCTGGAAAGTAGAGGTGTGTCCCAGCTGACCGCCCTCCCAGAAGCCCAGAGTCCTCCAGGCCGTTAATGCCAGTCTTGTCCTTGACATGATCCAAGTCATTCAGTGCCCAGACCTGGGCCTGTTAATGGTGTGCACGTGATGCAATAAAACAAGTTCATTTTATTCCCTTAAGAAAACCCCCATATTTTTAATACTATATCCTACCTCGTATTATCTCTCGTGCATTTCCACTAAGTAGAGAAACTTAAAACCCTATTTTAGCCATTTCCTGAAAGCTTAATTAGAAGAAGGGATACAGGCTAAATACAGTACATAAATTGCCTAAAACCGAAAAGGGCTGTGTGATCACATGACCCATTGTGGAAACCGCTTGGAAATCCCTGGCCTGGACATTTGTTTAAAAAGCGTCACGTGGAATGTCTTTGTAACGATGATCTAAACCATCAATGCTAAGAAGAGCCAGGTGGAAACAGGGAGGGGGGTCCTGACCAAAGGAAAATTTGATCAGGAGAAAAAAACTATGATACCGAGGAGACAACAGAGTTCACATCCTGTTCTGCTACTCCTGACGTGACCCGAGGCAAGTTGCTTCAGCTCTCTGCATCTCCTCATCCACAGAATGGGTGCATTACACCCCCGTCCTGGATTCGTTGAAAGATTTGTGAGATGTACAGATACAGATACAAAGGGCTTAGCACTGTGCCTATGTATAGGAAGACTCCATAAAGGGACCCACTGTCATTGGAGAAGTGGCGTCTAGGCAGTGGGGAAAGGCAGCCTGGGAGTGGCATGTGGTCAATACCAGTGCAGCAGTGGCAGGTCCCAGCAGCACAGCCTTGAATGGTTGAGGCTGGTGGCCTTCCTGTAGGAAGAGGTCAGGCTATGGAGAGGCAGGAGGATGGATGCTGATGGAAACAGTGGCCGTCTTTGACCAGCACCTTACCTGGAGGGACTAATCCTCACAGCAACCACGTGAGGTAGTCACCAGCATGACTCCCGTTCTATACACAGGGAAACTGAGGTACACGCCTTTTTTATTCTGGGATCTGAGGAAGCTTAACTTTAGTCCCTTGATAGAAGGATTCAACGATCTGTTTGGTAGATTCATTGTAATTGAGGAGTACATACCTTATGTGTCAGAGCCGAAAGGCCCCTCAGCGCCCGGGGCCTTGGCCCACTGCCTCACAGCTTGTGAAGTGGAGCGTGGACGTGGACCCAGGCAGGTTTGGCGTCAGAGCCTAAGCTCTGAGCTGCCACGCTAAGCTGGCTCTGATCACTCAGAGCGTCCCAGGACAAGCTGTAGAAAAGTCAGAGTGCCCAGAGCTCATCCTTGCCGAATGCTGGCTCCGCAGTGCTGGACCGCTTCATTCATTCCGCTGGACACCAGCAAGGGAGTGTGTGGTGACCTGATTGCCCCTTTCCCGCCCAGACCCATGGCAGACATTGCTAAGCAATCACGGCATTTCTTACCCTTCCTAAGCACCAGGGTAGGGCCTCCAAATCCCGAAGACCACCAGAAAATCACCACCAGCTGACTAGCGTTAATAGGTCAGATAAAATCTAGTTGCTGTACCTTAAGGCATGCCAGACGACAGCACAGAAGTGCAAGGTGGGGAGTGCGTTCATGCCAGCCAGAATCTGCCCGTCATTCCGCAGGACGCCCCACACGTGAGCACCGGCGCGCTGGAAGTCACAGAAGCAACTATGCAAACCGAGCCGGAGGGACATCGTCCTGCCGACCTCGGGAAAATGAAGGCAGTACAGGGCTGTACTGGAGGGTGAATCCTCGCTCGCAGAGGGTCTGTTGGACTCTGCACCCTCCTTGGGCATCACCCCAATACCATGACCACAACTCCGGAGGAAACCTCACGTTTTAAAAACAGAACAAGGGGGAAACAATCCCAGCCTCCTGAGATTAGCGGTGGAGAGCAGAGTCCCCGTTCGCGAGGCCACATCTCTAATCACAGCACCAGGGCTCTGACGAGCCTGCAAGGAGGCCTGGCTTCAGGGACGGACACGGCCAGGCACAGAGAGCCCTCGAGATCACTGCCTGCCATCATGACAATGATTTGGAACCACCGGCTCCCCTTAACCCACGATTCTCAAACTCGTTCAAATACTGCTCAACTACTGAATAGTATCAAAAACCACTCCCAGATGGTAGAATGTCGCGTGTGTTTGTGGAATGTCATGAAATATGGATAAATTAAGTGCACAATGACCCAGTGCTATCAAAGTTTACGGCCACTCTCATAGACCCTGAGCTAGAATTGCATGCGTGGTGACAAATGGCAAGAGGCTGATGGGTTTTTAGGCACGGACTCTTTAACATGGAGAAAGTTCTGTTGCCTTGACTTTTTTTGTGTGAAACCTAGAAGAGGGATTGCCGTTCCAATTTTAGCTATAAAATAGCTCTCTGTTCAGGCTCGGCTTGGTCAGAGCAGGGCTACCCTATAACATTACCATTAGTACCCCGATGCAGACCTGATGCCCTGTCCCAGGAGCAGTGCTGTTGGAAAACTACCAGTAGAGGCGAGGCTTTACCCACCTTTGATCTACAGCGGGGAAATCTAATATATGGACCACCACAGGCCTCCCAACACAAGTCGGCCTGAGGTCACTGGGAAGGCAGAACAGCAAAGGTCGTGTTTCAGCAGCTCACAATACCCGCTCTGTGGCCAAACAAAGGCCTGACCTTCCGAGCTGTGTCTGACCTTTCAACTCTGACATCTGTATTTACTCAGCAATTACAGCTTAAACTACCAAAGGGGCAGTTCAATCATTTATATCAAAGGGAATAAATTAGACCTTCCCTGGATCCCATCACAAAAAAAGCTGGATGAGTCTTTGCACTCAAAACAAAGAAACTTCTCTTTTCACCAGTGCACACAACTGCTTTGTACCCAAGACAGAGAATTAGAAGGGAAGTCTGAGCCCAAATTACAGAAGTTCGAAAATCTAGCACGTGAGCTGAGCGAGATCCTGAGTTTCTTTAAATGCTGAAAGGACAGTGGTAGAGGATCAACGAAGATGTCCTTTCAGAGCGGGATTGCTGTGCTGGTTCAACAGCACTCAAGGCAACTCTGCTGTGAAAACATGGAGACAGCATTTCCTGCAGCTCGATAATCTAGCGCTGACCCCCAGTGACTCGACGGCATCGAGTAGCAGAGCTATTTTGAGAGGACAGACACAGAGGTGGAAATTGAGAAGTACTAAATTTCAGTGCACTTTTGGGCAAAACAAACTCACCTGCTCTCACGCACTGACGTTGGCCCTATAAACTGGTGAGAAGGCTCTGGAAAACTGTCGGGCTGCATCTCTTATAGTTGAAATGCGGCCGACGACTGTCATCCCGCTCCTGGGCACACTCTCCACAGAAAGGGAAAGTACCTGCACCAGGAGCCTCGCAGAGGACGCTGGGGACAGCCGAGAGTGTCATCAGCAGGAAGTGGGATCAATGCTGGGAATCCGTAAAGACCGTGCACACTCCTGCTACAGAGAATGTGGTGAGTCTCACAGAATGTTGAGCGAAGGAGACCAGACACAAAAGGGCACATGCAGTAGGATTCCATTGACGTGAAGTTCAAACCAGGCCTCACGGATCCAGGCCGCAGAAGGGAGGCCATGGCTGCGTCTTCGACTTGGGTGGTCATGGCACAGCTGTGTGCACTTGGAGAAGTTCATTGAGCCGTCTGTGTGGGTGTTTCTACCTTTCTATACTGATGCTTCCGCAGAGAGCGTACATTAAAAATTTAACTCATCGAGGTTTGTTGGGCAGTTTTACGATTGCATCCGTGTCCTGGAGAATGTTGACACGCGGACTATCAGCTAGAGCGAGCGCTCCTTCAGAATCGACGTGGAGTTGCTCATTTTCCCGAGGCCACACTGGCTGGTTCTGGCCACCTGGGCTCTTCCGGCTGCGGGCCAGTGGCTTGGAGAGCCGCGCGCTGGAACGAGCCAGGGGCCTGGAGGGTGGGGCCCGGCGCCGGAGCCTCAGACAAGTGGTGGTGAACCCTGCAGCCTGTGCAGCCTTCGTGTCCTCGAAGCGGAAATATTTGCAGACAGCTGTGTGCAACGTTTTAATTCTACTCTGTCTACCCCAGGAGCCAATAAGGCAGACAAAGCCCCGGAATCAGGGAGGATGCGTAACCTACCCAGGGGTGGCCCTCAGCTAGTGACATAAAGTCGGATTCCACGTGCGTCCCACTCCAGCACATGGAGCCCTGTGGAGAGCACATCACCTCATGCTGCCTCCCACGGGGGTGGGGGTGGAGGTCCGGAGGTGACGGTGCAGAGTCAGGAGGAGGAGAAAGACGGCCTAATACAGCAAGTGGGTGAGAAACCCCTTCCAACAATCAGTCCAGGGAGCTTTGAATGACCCAACACCCTCCACCCCCACCCCAGACCCACATCCAGTAGACCAGTACAACCAGTACACCCCCATGCCGTGTTCCTGGGCTGCTTCGAGGTGCTTGTCTCCCTTTCCCTAAAGACAGCGTGGAGCCCGGCCCAGGGTGGGCGATCTGGTATCACCTCATTAGTCCTTGTGACTTACTCAGTTTCAGTGGCGAGAGGGCTCAGTAACCCAGGGCTGCTGGAGGATTCAGGTCCAAACGTGTTTGTAAGGAAAAGCAAAAATCAGTGCGCGCAAGACAGTTTCCCAACAGAATCTCTTTCGATGTGAAATCCCACTACGGGCTTGGGGTGTGATCCGTCTTCTGACACTGAGCGTGGCAAGCTCTCTCACGTGTACCCACTCTTCTGTCAAAATCCAGCTTTCCGGAATGAGGACAAAGATGAATTACACAGCCCACCTCTCGTCCTTGTGTGATTTAGGAATCCACGTAAAGGTACACTTTCGGTACCTAGTGAATGAGAACTAGAACGTGCCCTCTGTGGCGCCTGGGTGGCACAGCGGTTAAGCGTCTGCCTTCGGCTCAGGGCGTGATCCCGGTGTTGTGGGATCGAGCCCCACATCAGGCTCCTCCGCTATGAGCCTGCTTCTTCCTCTCCCACTCCCTCTGCTTGTGTTCCCTCTCTCGCTGGCTGTCTCTATCTCTGTCGAATAAATAAAAAATCTTAAAAAAAAAAAAAAAGAACGTGCCCTCTGTGGCGCACTGCGTAGAAGGGAAACTCAGAAGGCCTATGTTAGCCATTTCTTGAAAGCTGAATTGGAAGAAGGGATAAAAGCTGAAGAGATGCTAAGCTCTAGTAACCACACAGTACAGGGAAATACATAGAATACGCTTTTCTCTTAGATGAATATAATAATTGATGTCCAGTTTCCTTCCAATAACGCAGGGGGTTACAATCGTAGGAGTGTGATGGTGGGTCTGTATCTAGGCATAGGTCATAGGTCAGCAACGTACAGGTATCTACTTTGTGCTGGAGTCCGGGTTTCTCACTGAGACAGAAAAGAATAACACCTGCCAGGAGGATCGGTTTTCAGTGGAATAAAGAAGTAAGATGCACTGTCCATAGCTTTCACTAATGGAGACGCATTGGATAGAACGTCCGATCTCTGAAAACTTGCCTCCCTCAACTGCAGAAGTGCTATCCAAAAAAACAACAATCTTATCAAGGACTGCTGCTTTCTCCCCGCACCCCCCAATTCCGAGAAATCTATTTTAGAAAAGAGAGGTAATTACAGGCTAGTGAGATTCTCAGATTCTTTTTTTTAAGATTTTATTTATTTATTTGAGAGAGAGAGTATGAGCAGGGGTGGGGAAGAGGCATATGGAGGGACAGGCAGACTTCCCACTGAGCAGGGGGCCTGATGCCCCGCTGGATCCCAGGACCCTGAGATCAGGACCTGAGTCGAAGGCAGACGCTTAACCGACTGAGCCACCCCGGGGCCCCTCAAAGTAAACTGTTTTAATAGGATCCGGGCAGCTCAAGTTGTAACTCTGAAAGAGAAATGGTATGTTTAGAAAGATGAGAGCTTTTCAAAGATAGTCATTAAAGTCTGCAGGCCTGTAAAAATGCTATTGACCTCGACTTTTATGAGCTTATTCTCACAAGCATCCTGTGAGGCGGGTTTCAACAGAGGACCAGGAAGCAGGGTCCTTGAAAGCCTCTTTCCTCAGAGGGGTCATCTTCCTGCACCACAGGGGCAGAGTTTGATTTTGGAAAATCACGCAGGGTTCTCCACATTAATTTTGTTATTTTTAAACTTTCTCCACCTCGGTGTCCCTGTGCCAGCAGCTGCTGCATGCTTTGGCTTCTGTGTCGGCCCACGTCCAGCTGAGCTGACTAGTTGTGCAGAGGGAGGGGCAGCCCTGGGTTCAGTCCTGCTTGGCCTCCCTGTGCTGAGCCGATTTCCTCATCGACTGCAAGGTGCCTAGTGTGCCTGACACTAAGGAGGGCCCAGCCTGGGACAGTCACATATCTTAAATCTTTTGGAGCGCAAGATATAGCCCATCTTCTCCCAAATCCTGCTTGTCCGCAGCATCATGGAAAACGGCAGTGTGCACAGCTGACAAATGCCAGGCAACGCCCCAAAGTTAAGGGGTCCCATAGGAAAACCACGGTGTGTCCAAATGCATCCCTGTCACGTTCAGGGACACCCGAGTGCCAGACCCAGCAGCCCAGTGTGGAAATAGGCAGAATGTGGTAGAATTCAATCTTACACTCAACTTAGACACGAAGCTGTAAAACCAGACACAAATATCATTAGATCGGCTTCTAAAGTCCCCAGGGCTCCAGTGTTGTGTTTGAGTCCAAGTCAGGCAGGCAACTGCCAAAACCAAAGGGTGGTCTGTGTGCAGGGACCTCGGGAATGGTCTATGGTTCGTGCTCGTCACCAGACCCAGAGGCGCGACTACACGCCTGGGGAGTCCTTCCCACCACCAACTGCACCACTGAAGACATCGCTCCATGACACTGACCGTCAGAACCTGCCGTAGCTGGCCTTTCTTCTTCATCCTCATGGGGCTGGAGGGAACTGAGAGGCCACCTCCTCCAGCCCCAGTGCCTGGGGGCACTCTGCTAGCATTCCCGAGCAGCTGTCAGCCCCATTGCTCCCAGCAAGTTCTAACTCGAGAACCCTGGGTTAACAGACAGGATGACAGAAACAAGGACTCTGTCATGGCCTAAGTATGTGTTTTACTTAATTTTGCCACATTTGCCCAATTCTGCCTGAAGTGCATCCTGGTAAAGGGGCACCTGGGTGGCTGAGTCGGTTAAGCGTCCAGCTCTTGCTTTTGGCTCAGCTCATGATCTCATGGTAGTGACATGGAGCCCTGCGTTGGGCTCCCTGCTCGGCAGGGAGTCTGCCAGAGATTCTCTCCCTCCTCCTCTGCCCCTCCCACCACTCCACCCCCACCCCGTGCTCACAGGCTAACTCTTTCTAAAAAATAAATAAATCTTTTTAAAAAATGCATCCTGGGAAAACCGACAAAAGATAAAAACCAGTACAGATATTGAAATGCTATGGAGCTTGCACTTGAACTTGTGACCGGGGTAAGTGGGTTCACAGCCCCCACTGTGCACAGGGAGGACAGTGGAGCAGGAAGGCCTCCTGGACTGCACTTACGAGTCACGGCTGGGCTCTGCTCTGTCCCTAATTGAGTGTGTGGTCTGGGTCAAGCCTCATTTTCTCCTTTGCTTTCCAGAATGTCTAAAGCTTCTCACGGCTGGAAAATTGTTACTGATAACCCTAACAGTAGCACAGCAACCATGAGCGAGCGTCTGCTGGGTTTCAGGCACGGTGCTGTGCACTTCACACACATTAGTTCATTCACTCACAGCTCAAGAGGAACCTTCAGTATCCCCATTGTTCAGACGAAAATCAACGGAGGCTCAGAGAAGTTAACTGTTAAAGGACCAAGCCAGGACCAAATTCCCAGCCCAATTCCAAAGCCTTCATCCCAACAAGTGCCCCTGAATCCCATCATCACAGTGGCATGTCCCCAAATCAGAATGGGACATGCTGCTGTTGAGCTCGGGGGCGAGCAAGTGGCAGGACACAGCTCTCTTCCAGCACCACACAGGACTCAGAATACCACGTCTGAGAGCATTTCCATCTAGTCGGAGCCCTGGGACAGCAACACAGCTAACTAAGTCAGGGGCTCCGTCTCAAGTGAGTCATTTCCCGTATGTGGTCACAGTCTGTCTCAGGCTGAAGCAGGACGGGGCCACAGTGCAGACGGGCCGGACTGTTACAGACAAACCTCCCCTCAAGAGGGGGCCTTCCGGAGAGGCACGGACTGCCAAATACTGAGGCCGTCGTGACCATTTCTGGACAAAATACTACAACTCACATGTTTTAATGACACAACAAACCCACCGAAACCTCTAGTTAAAACAAATACTTTTTTGTCTGACCAAAGGAGGATTTTTTTTTGACTTGTCACATTTTTAGAAGTTTTCCACCATAAAAGTATTCTTTAAAGTACAATAATTTTCACCACCACAGATTTAAAATTATGGATAAGAATATATTTTCTCATAAAAGGTCTACCAAAAATAGACTTTTTCCTTAACTTAAAAATACAGCTTTGGAAAGCAAAACTGGGAGTTGTTACAATTCATTACATATTTTATAAACAGCAGTGAAAGAAATCAACAGAACGGATTCAGATTTAAATATAAAAATGTTCATTTCAAAAGCTTGACTTTGTCCTTTAATAACTTAAAGCTGGGGTTCTTGCTGATTTTCTTGTTAAAGATGGTGAGGAGCTCCTCTTCAGATTTGTGCTGTTCATCCGTCACCGCGTAATACTGAGCTAACACCTTCACGAAGAAAAACAATCATCAGATGGGTGATTTCTCCTGAAAATTTACCTAAAATGTTCTTTCTTTAACCCAGAAGGACCCGGTATTGGCAGCACAGGTGTGTTCTGCTTGCGGACATTCCGACACCTGTACACGTAGGAGCGCCCTGCTGGGCGTGTGCCACACAGACACAGAGTTAGACACAAAAACAGAAGAAACCACTGCTCTGGAATAAGCAAAAGAGAGTGAAACACCAAGAACAGTCATTTTCAGGTTTAACACGGGCACTGTTCTGGCTAGGGAAGTACGATGGGATTCGTCCCAATTTCCTCCCGTCAGCCCTGAGGAGCTAGTGAGCAGCTTGAAAATCACCGAGATACAAACAAACGTGTAGAATTTTAGATTAAAACGACAAAAACCAAAAACTGTACATCTCAAAATAAAGAAGGGGCCCTCCCCAGCTTCTCTACCTGGGTGCGTGCGCCATACCTTTTTCCTTAGCTTTTTGACTGCTACTTCATTGTCTGGGGCCTGTTTCAGAACTGCTTTAATCGTTCCCTTCCAGTTGAATTTACCTACAATATAAAAAATAGACATTCTGTTTCGGTGTAGTGCCAGAGGGATGAAGAAATCACCTGTGGGACATCTATTTGCCACTCAGGAAATGAACCCACCCTGACAGTACCGAGGAGCAGGTCCCTGACCTGTCCGACCACAGTGGCCGACAAGCCTGACCCCCCTTCCAGGACTCGCTCTCAGAGTGAACGGGTCAGGTAGGCACCCTAAGTCCCATCGCCACTATGAGAACGAAGCAGGAGGAATAAGTTACCAGTTTCAAGACTTCTGATATAGTTCCAGTGATCAAGGCTGTGTGGTATTTGCAGAGGGACAGAGACACAGATCAAGGAAACAGAATTAAGAACCCAGAACGGAACCACACAAACCGCCAAACTGATTTTTGACAAAGGTACAAAAGCAATCCAATGAGGTAAAGAGCCTTCTCGACAAATGGTGCTGGAACAATTACACAGCGTCGGGCAAGACAGTGAACCTTGTACTAGGTCTCATACTTCATATAAAAATCAACTCAAACTGGATCACGGGCTTAAGAATAAAATATAACACCTTATATAAAACATTTAGAAAAAACAGGGGGAAAAAATCTTTGGGATCCAGGGCTAATAAGCAACAAGTTCTCAGACTTGGTACCAAAGCATGACCTACAAATTAGGCTTCATCAAAACTAAAAAATTTGCCCTATAAAAGCTTCTGTTAATGGGGGCGTTTGGGTTGCTCAGTCAGCTGAATGTCTGACTCTTGATTTTGGCTCTGGGTCGTGAGATCGAACCCATTGTTGGGCTCTGCACGGAGTGTGGAGCCTGCTTGGGATTCTTTCTCTTCCCCTCCCTCTGCCCCTCCCCCACGTGTGTTCTCACTCTCTCTCTCAGCGGAAAAAAAAAAGGAAAAATTTTTTAAAAGATTCTGTTAACAAAAGAAAAAGATAAGCTACAAACTGAAAGAAAAAAAACACCTTACAAACCACGTATCCCACAAAGAATTAGTATTTAGGACTGGATATATAAATAACTCTCAAATCTTAACAGTAAGAAAGAAAACCCAATTTGAAAATGGGCAGAAGACAGGAACAGACGTTATAATTAAGAGGTAACACGGATGGCAAATAAGTACCTGAAAAGATGTTCAACATCCTCAGGGATAAACAAATTAAAATGACCCCGAGCTATTACTATACACTTATCAGAATGGAAAAAAGAACAGTACCACCACCAAACCCTGGCCAGGACGTGGGAAAACGGAGTGTGACATTGCTGGGGTGACACTGTCACTCCAGAAAATGCTGGCAGTTTCTTTAAAAACTCAGCATGCAAGCACCACACCACACAGCCAGTTGGGCTCCTGGACATTTCTTCCAGAAAAAGTGATGTGTGTTCCACACAAAAACCTGTGCATAAACGCAGACAGCTTTCTTCGTAGCAGCCAGAGCCTGGAAACCACCCACACGGCCTCCAACAGATGAACGGTCAAACTCGTTCATGCATCCAAGCCATGGAGGAGGACTTCACAAAAGGACTGGATTACCAATTCATGCAGCAACCTGGATGTGTATCTCCAGATAATACGGCCGAGGGAAAAGAGTTAATCTCAGAAATTCACAGACTAAATGATGCCAGTTGGGTAACCTTCTGAAAGTACGAGATTACAAAAATGGTGAACAGATCGGTGATTGCCGGGGTCACGTGGGACAGTGGAGAAATGGATGCTACCCAGGGGCCCATAGTGGGGCTCCCTGTGGCGGTGGAAGCCTTCCTCTCTTGACTTTATCGATGTCAGCACCCTGGTGGAGATGCTTAGCTATGCAGGGTGTGACCCTTGGAGGAAACTGGGAGAAGGTTACATGGATACCTAGGTCTCTTATTTCTTACAACTCATGTGAATCTACTATGGTCTTCAACAAACAAAAAGAATTTTTAAAAGCCTCATAGGTTCCAAGTTGGGTGTGGGTGGATTCCAAGCTACGAGGTCTAACCGAGCTTAGGCAGTTACTGAACCTCCATTAATAAAGCCTCGATTCTCATTGGAGTCCTGGGGTCTCTTCCTCATCAGCAGGACCCCAGGGAATGCTTTGGGTCTGAGGAAGTAGGAGCAGCTCGGTGGAGGAGGCAGCATTTTAGGGGAATGATGAAGGTCTGGGACTAGATTCTGACAAGTACACATTCTGGCCGAGGGAGTTCCAAGCAAGGACATGTGGGGAACAGCCAGAGCCCAGAGGGGAACAGTTAGGTCTGGTGGGCACTTCTAGGAGAGTAAGAGGGGCAGGGTCAAGGGACGCAGGAGAAGGGAAAGAGAACATGGTCTCAGAAAGCCATACTGGGTTTATCTTCAGGTCCAAAGATCATGTATTTATAGAGTCCAGACGGTTCTACCCTTGAAGTTATACAGACGCTGGAGAGTGACCCACAGAGCTCTCACTGGCTCTCAGGAGCCACACCCTCCCTGCTTTCCGTCTTCCATGCGCCTCTGGAGGGGAAGATCTGCCTGAAGGCCCCAGGTCATCTCCCCCTTCCCCACCCTGGAGCGCAGACCTCTCCAAATGACGGCAGGGATACCTTTTGTAGGAGCCTCACAGTTTTCTGGTTCTCCGCCCTCAGGAGGTCCTGAGAACTTTCTCTTTTTCTTCTTAGAATCTGCGTCATCTAGGTAAGTAGAAAGATTAAAAAAAAAAAAAAAAAGATTTGCATTTATCATAGCAGCTACCATTTAATGAAAGGCATGCGTGGCCAGGCCGCCCACCTCCATCACCTTGCCCACCGCCCAAGCAGCCCAGCACCATGGGCCTCTCCTCTGCGTCACAGGAGCACATGGCAGGCTGAGGGGTGCTCACTTGCCTTCCCTGAGCCCAGAGCCTGTGCTTTCTGCCTTACTTGTTCAAATGGGGAGGTCTAACAGATTTTACCCAGCCCCAATTCACTGCTTTACGATCTACTTCACAAAGCCCAGAGCATATGCTGGTCACACACCTTCCAAGTGCTTCTGCTTTCTCTTCCCAGGCCGGGCTTTCGTGGGCTCCTCCTCGCCGTCTCCTGCGCGGGCCCCAGCTCCATCCTCAGCCCTGTCAGTGGCCCCCTCGGCCTCACCGGCCTTGGTCTGGCTCTTCTTCCCTGCAGAGCCCGGGGCCTCCCCTTCGGCCTCCCGGCCTGTTTTGCGCTTCTTTGGCTTCTGATTCTTTGAATTCTCTTGGTGGTTTTCTAATTTTAGTTCTTTCTTCTCTTTTTTCCTATTCTTCTGCCTTTCTTCCTTCCTTTCTCTTTTATTCTTCTTCATCTCTGCTTGCTTTTCTGTGCTGTCATTTGTCCCAGAGGCTGGCACCTTGGCGGAAAGCTCTGTGCGGGGCGGGCTCACTGCCTGGGCGAGGGGCTGCTGGTCTTGACCCTTACTGACTGCTTCCTTATTATAAGGCAAAACCGAAAGACACATAAATACTCATTCCAGACCATTGTTCACATCACTGCACGTTGTCTACTGAGCAAACTGTTCCAAGAAAAATGTCTACTACTTACCATTTTATAACTCTGACCCCCCCCGAGCTAAAATGTAGCAGTAAATATTATCAAATGGGAAAAAACTTCCCCCAGCCCACACTCCACCCCGCATTTAACAGACATTTTCATTCCACTGGAAAAGTGAAGAATCCTTATGTCACTTAAGCTAGATCTTTAATTTTAGTTCACTCTTCACTTTTCTTTCTGATAGAAGATGAGCACTTAGGTGTGGCAGAAACCACGGGATCTATGCATCTGCAGACCTGGGTTCAAGCACCAGCTCGGTTCATTACTAGCTGGGGGACTCAGGGCAAGTTATTTATCTGCTCCGCACCCGTTTCCTCACTGACACAATGAAAGGGAGTAAGAGGTACCTTACACAGCTGATGTACGAATAAAACGGGCAGTTGCGTCACGGGCCTCGCAGCTCACGGTGCTCAGTAAGGAGTAGACTGAAGGTGCTCAAATAAGCCACTTAGCGTATAGGAAGGTTCTGTAAACTCTGCTGTACCCGACAGGCCTCACCTACTCATTGTTCCGCACAGAGCGTGACCCTTGGAGGAAGGGCGTCAGGGGCACGTGGATAGAGTGTGAGGCTCGAGGGGGAAGGAAGCAGAGGAAGCTAAGGAGCTACACAGCCTGGAGGACGATAAACCTCCACTAGCCGCACTGCGGGTTCGAGCCGGCACAGCTCCGACCGAGAACAGACTCCAGAGCAGACTCCGGCAGAGCGCGTCCCACTGTCCGCTGCACCGACTCCAAACATACGCCGGTCTCTACAACAGCCCCTTCTCGAGACGTGACCCCGGCAATGTCCTGAACTGCGCCGTGAGCCCTAACACGTCTGGACAGAGCTGCTCCGGGAACTGCTGGATTCCTCACCTGAGACCTGCGCCCCAGTCCCATCTTCATCGGTTACCAGCCAGGTGACAGGCCAGGTCACCTCCAGTCTTCTTCCTCTGGGAGACTGAGTCTCAAGGAAAGAGCTCCTACCCCCCAAATTGAGCCGAAAAAAGGACTGGCTTTGACTCACGCCTCATTCAGTGCTCTGCCCTAGCTGAGAGCACAGCCCCGGGAGAGGAACGGTAAACTAACTAGCTGCCGTTTCTCCGGCAGCTCAGAGAAATCAGCCAGACCAGGCACATGGCGGGCGGGCAGGGAATGAGCTCAGAAACAGACTCAGGAGGAAGACGGGGATAATCGCCTCATTCCTGGCCTATGGTTTCATTCCTCTTATAGTCAGGCACTGTTATGACCACTGAGAGCCACAGACCTCATTCTGCCTTCTGCCCAGTTTAGACCATGTCTCCAGCTGATGCCTCCCCTCTGCACCCAGAGGGGGAGATAGTCACCCCATCTCGTAGCCACTCGGTAATAGGTGGATAAACTCATTCCCCAACTTCTTTCTACTTCATTCCAAACTCTTCAAATGTGGTCTCTTCAGTGACACCGTCACTGACCCTCTTTCCTACCAGAGCCCCTCCCACTCGGCACCCCTCTTCCTGCCCTCCATTTCTTCCTTGTGCTTCCCAGGCCCTGTCCTGCTCTTCTGGCCTGGACCCACATACACGGTCATCTGTCCCACACTGAACACAGCTCTGCAAGAGCAGGACTCTGGCCTGATTACAGCTGCCGCACAGGGACGAAGCACGCTCTGTGCCGGGGCAGAGCAGGCATCCCCGCAGACGAGGGCAAGGGGCCTCCGGCTGGCGGGATCAACAGCAGAGGCGTGAACGGATGGGGCCGCAGGGCCGTCTGCTTTGTGCCATGCACGCTGGGGTGTGCCGTGGCGCTCCCAGGGCGGAGGCAAAGCAGCCATCAGCCGTGTCTTACAGAGCTCAGTCTACCACGAGCTGCGCACAGCTTATTCGTTTAATTCTTAATATGGTCAGTTTCAAAAGGAATATCAGAAAAACCCTTTTTTTTTAAGTTTTGCAGTGAACTAAGTAATTTCAAACCTTTGATTTTTTACTTAAAATAACGGAAATTACCTTTTAAAAAGCACGTACCACAGAAATGCTAATTATATGACTGGTGACATTGCCCGCTTCGGCGGCACTGGTACTACCGCTGGGATAATGCAGAGATTAGCAGGCCCCGCGCAAGGATGGCACGCACGCGCCTGCTTCTAACATTCCAAAGGCCCAATCCGAACGTTCTGAGAGGGACAAATGCCTGGACAGTTTCACAGTTATCCCAAGGTGCTGCTCAAACTATTTTACGTACGTAGTCAACTCCTGGCAATGTGAGTAGAATAAAATACGGTCAGAAAAGCCCACTGTTGTTTTTAAAACTACTAATGATATAAGTCTCCAAATGGGATATAAGCTCCAACTAGGAGCAAAGTACAGGTGAATTAATGGGGAAAAAAATTTTAAATTAGCAATGTCACCAATAAGGTGGCCACACGATATCAAACAAGACTCTGCATGGAGTCCACATTTAGGGGTCTCTCAGATCGAACCTGACAGGTGGCTACCTGAATTACTCCAGTGGGGTTCTCACTCCGCAGAGGGAAGGGGACAGACGCTCAGCAGGTGCCCACTACACACCAGCTCCCACAGAAAGGAGTGCTATGAAAGCTGCTTCAATCCATGTACGGGGCCTTCTGTAAACCCTTCACCTGAAAGAACCCCTAGTCACTCCTATGCCCTCACGGTTTATTCTCTTCATGGCACTATCACCCCCTGACATATTTTACATTTTTTGTTCAGGGCCTGGCACAGATCGGGGGCTCACCAAACTGAGTAAATGCATGAATAGGGCTATCCACTTTTCTTTAAAACAAGGAAACTGAGGCTCAGAGAGGTTAAATAAAGTGCCCAAGATCAAACATTTGGCCAACAGCACAGCAGGGATTCAAACCAGGTCTGTCAGACGCCCAAAGCTCCTGCTCTTTCCAGTACATCCCACTGTCTGTTTTCTAACCATATTGTCTCCTGTTCGCTGGGTACCATTATCAAACATTGGGATTAAATACCTTTCTCTGCACAATAAGGAAATCTTCTCTGCAGTGCATTCAGTTTATTCTTTCCCATAAATGAAGGCACAAAGAGGCTCTCTGAAAAAGAAGGCTGTCTTGACCTCCAAAAAAAAAGCATTCCCATTTCATTATTACTAATCACTTTTGCCACACTGCAAATCTAAAATTTGATCTGACTTACATTACTGGAAGCTTCAGCAAAGATATTCCACACCTGCTCCAGAACAAATTCATTATGAACTTTTAAACTGTTCTTCATCCAGTTCTGTGAGGAACGAAAAGAGAAAACCCACTTGTTCATTTTGACAGGTGCACATATGCTCAGTCACCAGTGGGCCACACATCCCCTCCACGCAGGGAAGGCACAGCAAATCCATACCTGAAATTTTGCCTTTTTCCTGGGAACGTTGTCAAAACCACTAATTTGCTCTAAAAGTTCTCTCACTTTGGGGCTGACGTTGGGTCTTTTTATTAACTCATTAATTTTCTACAAAAATGGAAGATAAAACAAAAATAATTAACAACTGGCATTTCATTAACAACTTTCATTAAAGTCAAATGGCTTTCACGGCTAGAGGCTTCTCATTTCAAGGCTAGATTTTATATTAATGTGTATGCTTACAAATTCACCACAGTAGTAGAAGTCCTCGCCAGAGTAATTAGGCAAGAAAAAGAAATAAAGGCATCTAAGTTAGAAAGAAGTAAAATCATCTCTGTTCATAAATGATTTCGTCTTACAGGTAGAACACCCTGAAGATCCCACAAAAAAATCCCAACAGAACCAATAAATTTAGCAGTCACAGGATGCAAAATCCACACTTGAAAATTAGATTCTAGATTTCTATACACGAACAAACCCTTTGAGAAGGAAATTAAGAAAACAATTTCATTTACAATAGCATCAAAAAGAATGAAAGACTTAGAAATAAACTTAGTCATTAAGGAGGGGGAAAACTTATATGCTGAAAACTGTAAACATTATCGAAAGAATTTAAAGAAGACACAAATAGGGGTTCCCGGCTGGCTCAGTTGGAGGAGTGTGTGATTCTCGATTTTAAGGTTGTGAGTTCAAGCCCCACGTTGGATGTACAGATTACTTAAATAAATAAAACTTAAAAAAAAAAAAGATGGTTTTAAAAATAAATAAAAGAAGACACAAAGAAATGGAAAGACACCATGTTTGTGGGTTGAAAGACAATATTAATAGAGAACCCAGAAATGGACCGTCGGCTCTTTGGGCAACTAATCTTTGACAAAGTGGGAAAAAACATCCAGTGGAAAAAAGACAGTCTCTTCAATAAATGGTGCTGGGAAAATTGGACAGCTACATGCAAAAGAATGAAACTTGACCACTCTCTCACACCATACACAAAGATAAACTCCAAATGGATGAAAGACCTCGATGTGACACAGGAATCCATCAAAATCCTAGAGGAGAACATAGGCAGCAACCTCTTTGACATCAGCCACAGCAACTTTTTTCATGACACATCTCCAAAGGCAAGAGAAACAAAGGAAAAAATGAACTTGTGGGACTTCATCAAGATAAAAAGCTTCTGCACAGCCAAGGAAACAGTCAAAAAAACTAAGAGGCAGCCCACAGAATGGGAGAAGATATTTGCAAATGACACTACAGATAAAAGACTGGTATCCAAGATCTACAAAGAACTTCTCAAACTCAGTACACAAGAAACAAATAAACAAATCAAAAAATGGGCAGAAGTTATGAACAGACACTTTTCCAATGAAGACATAAAAATGGCTAACAGACACATGACAAAATGTTCAAAATCATTAGCCATTAGGGAAATTCAAATCAAAACCACACTGAGATACCACCTTACGCCAGTCAGGATGGCAAAAATTGACAAGGCAGGAAACAACAAATGTTGGAGAGGATGTGGAGAAAGGGGATCCCTCCTACATTGTTGGTGGGAATGCAAGTTGGTACAGCCACTCTGGAAAACAGTGTGGAGGTCCCTTAAAAACTTAAAAATTGAGCTATGATCCAGCAATTGCACTACGGGGTATTTACCTCAAAGATACAGACGTAGTGAAGAGAAGGGCCATATGCACCCCAATGTTCATAGCAGCATTGTCCACAATAGCTAAATCGTGGAAGGAGCCGAGGTGCCCTTCAACAGATGACTGGATTAAGAAGACGTGGTCCATATATACAATGGAATATTACTCAGCCATCAAAAAGAATGATTTCTCAACATTTGCTGCAACATGGACGGGACTGGAGGAGATAATGCTAAGCGAAATAAGTCAAGCAGAGAAAGACAATTATCATATGGTTTCACTCATTTATGGAACGTAAGAACTAGGAAGATCAGTAGGAGAAGAAAGGGAAGAAGAAAGGGGGGGTAAACAGAAGGGGGAAGGAACCATGAGAGACTATGGACTCTGGGAAACAAACTGAGGGCTTCGGGGGGGGGGATGGGATAGGCTGGTGATGGGTATTAAGGAGGGCATGTATTGCATGGTGCACTGGGTGTTACACGCAAGTAATAAATCATGGAACTTAAAATAATTAATTAATTAATTAAAAAAGAAAAAAGACAGACAGACAATATTAAGATGGCAATGCTAACCACAGTGATGTACAGATTCAAATGCAATCCTATGAAAATCCAATTGACATTAGTGGTTTTTTGCAGAAACAGGAAACTCCATCCTAAAATTCACATGGAATCTGAAGGGACACCAAATGGCTACAATCATCTTGAAAAAGAATAAAGCTGGAGGTCTCATGCTTTCTGATTTCAAAGCTCATCACAAAGCTAGAGTAATCACAGAAGCATGGCACTAGCATAATAATGGACATGTCAACCAGTGTAATGGGGAGCCCAGAAGAAATAAACCTCGTATATATGGGCAAATGATTTTCAGAAAGGGTGGTAAGACCTTTCGGGGGGGAAGAACAGTCTTTTCAACAAACAGTGCTGGGGAAAAATGGATATCCACATGCAAAAGAAAGTGGAAAGAAAAGTTTAACTCTTACCTAACACTATATACAAAAAATAACTCAAAAACGTATCAAACACCCAAACTTAAGAGCAAAAACCACAGAATGCTTAGAAGAAAAAAGGGGGAAAATGTCATGACAATAGATCTGGGCAATGATTTCTTGTATAGGACACCAAAAGCACAAGCAACGAAAGAAAAAAATAAGTTGGACTATATGAAAAATTTAAAATGTTTGTACATCAAAGACATTGCCAACAGAGTAAAGAGGCAATCTGCCGAACAGGAGAAACTATCTGCAAATCATTTATCAGATAAGGCATTCATATCCTGAATACATAAAGAACTCCTACAACTCAAATATGAAAAACAACCCAATTATAAAACGGGCAAAGGGCTGGAATAGACATTTCTCCAAAGAAGATGTACAAATGGCCAACACATAAGAAGATACTCATCTTCATTATCATTAGGGAAATGCAAATCAAAACCAAAGTAAGATACCGTGTCATACCCCTTGGGATGCCGATTTTATCAAAAAACAAAAACAAAACAAAACAAAACAAAACAAAACAAAAAAACCTGAAAAGTGTTGGGGAGGATGTGGAAGAACTGGAAGCCTTGTGCACTGCCAGTAAGAGTGTAAAATGGTGCAGCCGCTGTGGAAAACAGTATAGTGGTTCCTCCAAAAACATACAAATCCAGCTAGTCCACGTCTAGGTACATGCCAAAGAGAATTGAAAGCAAGGACTCCAACATATTTGTACACCCATGGTCATAGCAGTATCATTCACAGTAGCCAAAAGGCTGAAGCAATTGAGGTCTCCACCAACATACGGGTTTATAACCAAAACACAGTCCACCTGCCACATGCTGCAACATGGAGGAACCTCCAGGACATTACGCTCAGTAAAATGAGCCAGTTGCAAAAGGGCAAATATTGTATGATGACACTTATATGAAGTCCCTAGAGTAGTTGAATTCAGAGAGACAGAAAGCAGAATAGGAGGTGCCAGGGGATGGGGGAGGAGGGGACATGAGGAGTCAGTGTTTGACAGGAACAGAGTTTCAGTTTGGGAAGATGAAGACGTTTCTGGAATTTGATGGTGGTGACGGCTGCATAACAGGGTGAATGTACCTAACTGTACACTTAAAAGTTAAGGTGGTCAACGCTATGTCATGTATAATGTAAAATTTTTTAAAAACTTGGAAAAAAAAAAGAAAATAAGCCAAAAGTGATCAAAAGAATCAGACAAAAATGGCTATTACAGACTAGGAAATTACTTGAGGACCAAGATAACAAGTGCATTAAGATCTAATAAATCTAAAATAGCAAGAACAGAGATGAAAATTAAATTAGTGACCTAGGAAAATGCTTACGGCAATCTCAGGGAAGGCAGAGGAAAAAGACTGTTATTAAAGCGAGAGCAATGACAGCGCACAAGAAAGATGGTCACTCATGAGCCGTAAGAAGGACAAATAAATATAATGCAGGACAATATCCCTGCATTAGGAAAGAATTAAAGCTACATAAAAACGGACCAGAAAAAATGGATACAGGAAACTAAGAGGAGGATGAGACAAAGATCCTCTAGGCCCTCAGGCAGAAAAACAAATCAAGAAAATGACACAAGGTGAACAAGGCAGAAGTCAAGCTGCCTGGGCACTGGACAGAACGGCACACGGTGTCAGAAGACTGTAACAGGGCACTGGTGACAAAGCTCAGAGGAAGACACTGTGACCCAAGCAAGTGGGCGATCTCTCCCTGACCCATCTATCCACTCTGTGTGTGAGCAGAGACAGCTAGAAGGATGCTCCAAGAACATTAATACTGACAGGATTCCAAAATTGTCTTTAAAAACTGAAGGGTTTAGGATTTAAAGAAAAGAACAAAACCCCCGAGTCCAGCTGTCAGGAGGTCACAGCCGGCTTGGTTACTCTCCCAGCATTCCACATTTAGTCTCTCCATCTGTTCACACGGTCAGATAGGGGCGGAGGGAGGAATCCGGTGGCTGGTGGGCAGGTGAGCCAGGACAGAAGCTGAAGGACAGCTCTTGATCTAGAATACGATGACACGGCTACTGAAGCCTGACAGTTTACGGCAGGGCCTAGCAAACCTGTTCTGTAAAGGCTCGGGAAGCAAAGATGTTTAGGCTTTGCGGACCGCCCGGTTTCTGCCCCAACTGCTCAACGCTGCGCTGGTAGCTCTAAGTAACAGAGAGCATGTAAACAAACGGTGCAGCGGTGGTGGGCGGCGGTCTGCGGACCCCTGCCTTTAGAGGATTTCCTTCAAGATGTGGCGGAACTCCTACGCCCGGGTACCACAAGCTCGGGGCCCAGAATGTCATGTTTCTTGAGGGGGATTAAAATAGAATATGAGCCTAAAAGTGAGGCTGATGGTCGCCGGCCTAAATATCTTCATTAAAAAAAGGAGTGTCACTAGCTTCTCAATCTGCACTGGGTACTTAGTCCTTTGTGAATGGAGGATTTTCCCCCCAGGAGTTTGCTGACTCAGTGAGCTAGTGAATACCAGAAAACTCACATTTCAACTCCAACATCAAAGGGAGTTAACTTTTATTTGGTTTCTAGGAGAATAGAGAATTTCCACAAAGACTGCATTTGTCTTTTCTTTCTCCTACCTTCTATTCTGAATCCTTCCTGCTATCCGTTCTGTAAATGGTGAGTACCATTCTGGAGGCTATACCTCTCGATGAATTAAGGATTTTGTGCTTTGGCCATTTTTACTGTGCATGTTTCCATTTTATTTAAGTAGAAAATTCCTTACATTTATGAAAATATCTTTATTTTGCCTGATTCTGATAATTGGTAGATATGGCAGATTACTACACAGTTTGAGTGATAAAACCTGAATTATCACTAGAAGCAGATAAAGATTAGAAAGCTTCCACTCAGTCTCATAGCCAAGGGAAAGGTAGTGAGAATTCTAGAACGTTTTTGCAAGAAGTCTGCAAAACATATGGTTTAAAGACAAGATACGTTGCAACTGTATTAACAGGGAAATAAAGAACTCTTGGTGGGAACACCTGACCAAGACCGGATGTTTCTGCATCTGGCCTGCACGTGATGCATTTGTTCGCAGGCTTCCAGAGAAAGCGGGAGATGTCAGAAGCAGCTACCTGATGAATTAGAAAGACCTTACCTGAATCCATGCCTGCTGTTTAATGTCGCCTTTGTGGGTTTTACCTTCATAACCTTTGCCACCATACTTCTGTTCCTCACTGATGCACTTCACGTGGTTTTTGTAGTCATCGCCCCTTCAAAGTGACAGAAAGTGCCACCATCAGACTGACCCTCCAACCGGACGCTCCATCTGGTGCGCACAAGCTGCCCCTGCCTTCTGCACTCCACACTTCCACTGTGCTTATCACCCCCTTCCTCCTAATTGTTCAATAGAAAGCCCACCCCCAAACTTTCTACCCATTTTTATACAAACGTCTTAAACCCCATTGACAGGCAGGGGTTTTTTTTGTTATAGTGAGCATATATAGAATATAAGAAAGAAAAATAATTATCTGCAATGGGGTAGCTTTAGCTTAAATAACAAAATCTCTATGATTTTCTGGTAATACAGTAGGCCATCACTAACTCGTGGTAGAGTCAGTTAAAAGCTGGAGTAAAATCTTGTCACTAGAAAGTTCTAGATCTGCGAGTGCTGGCAAACAAGGAGACTCGATTCTGTCTCCTACGATCATTTTGAAGCTCCTTGGGATCCTTGGGGAAATGCCTGAGACCAGGCTGGGGGCAAAGTCCCCCAGTGAGAAACAACCCAATTTTCACCTGTTTTATAGATCAGGCTTCCTCTCAGGATTAGGTATGAACAAAGTCTTAAGCCGTTTCCAAAAATTGTTTTTTAAAAAAATCACTGATCTAGAATGAAATTAAAATGGACTTTTAGGGGCGCCTGGGTGGCACGGCGGTTAAGCGTCTGCCTTCGGCTCAGGGCGTGATCCCAGCGTTACGGGATCGAGCCCCACATCAGGCTCCTCCGCTATGAGCCTGCTTCTTCCTCTCCCACTCCCCCTGCTTGTGTTCCCTCTCTCGCTGGCTGTCTCTCTCTGTCAAATAAATAAATAAAATCTTTAAAAAAAAAAAAAATAAAATAAATAAAATGGACTTTTAGCAAATGTCATCCAAACACCACAGAGGACACTGAGGCCGATGCACCAGAAGCCGCCTTTGCACTTAAACTGTGTGAAGCTGAGGGGGACTCAGCATAAGACTGAGGCGAGCCGTTTGCAATAATGGCTCACCTCAGGAAAGAGTAGGTAAGCAAGTCAAAGATCTGTCCTGCCCCCACCCCCTAGTCCTCACCTTTCCAGAGATCCCTCAGTAGAAGGAAGGACCCAACACACTTGGGGGCCAGGACTCATGAACTTCTAGGGGGGAACCAGTCTCCCTACTACCCGCCCCCCCAATGTGAATGAGTCAACTCATTTTCTGGTTTATAAATCCAGCTCTTCCGTGTGACCAGCACACCGTGCTCCTGGAGACTTACTCGGGATGGCCACCTCTCAGCCTCTCAGCCTCTGATAACGGTGGCAAGGAGGTGTCGCTGAGTGGCCCCCACCCCCCGTCTGCTCTTTGGACCATCCTTAGAAAGCAAATACTCTGTAAAGCACTTTTTTTTCTTCTTAATTTCTTTTCTCAAACTTGCCTCCATTTTTTTTTTTTAAGGCTTCATGAGGCCAGGGCTTCTAAAACTGGTGTCGACCTTTAATATGATCTACGTGAATTATGTAGAATTTACCAGAAATCTTTACCGCAGTCAATGCAAGACAGGCATTCACAGTTTCTGCAAATAGCCACATGCTTTTCCACTTGTACTTTCTTGACTGATTCACCACATGCATTGCATGTAAAAAACACCATTTTTAGCTAAATGGTTAAGTATTCTCTATCCAAGATAGGTTTGAAGTCTTGTCCTGAGAATTAAAAGAAAGGAAAAAATAAGTATCTTTGTAATCTGAAACTTCTGTTCCCAAGAAACAATCATACAGCTCACTTTTCAACCATAATTTCACATGAAAATAGCTACAAAGAACAGAATCAAAGTTGATTAGCAATCTACATAAAACTCTACCAGCATGTAAGTAAAGTTATAACTAACAGTAATAGTGCCTGACATTTGTTAAGCACGTGCTTACCATGGGGCGGGGGCGCTGTTCTAAGAGCTTTATACATATTAACCTATTTAATCCTCACAGCAACCCTGTGAGGGGACTACTGTGTACAATTTATACGGTGAATGGAAACACAGAGAGATTAAGTTACTTGCCCAAGGTCACACAGTAGCAGAGCCAGGATTTAAATTTGGCAGGCTGGCTCTAGGGAAGAAGTTTTAGGGGCATTAAGCAAAATGTCTTACCTTCTCTAAAAAGGTTAAGCTTGCTTGCCCCTCCCCCCACCACCCTTGCCTTTAGGTATAAACTGCCAAATTATTTTAGAACATAATGAGGGGGAATTCGGGAAGGTTTAGAAAATGAAGAGGTCTAAACATTTCTCAAAGCACAAAAAACATTCATATAGGCATGAGTATGTACCCACAGGTGTTAAATATGAGGATGTGCCCCTCCGAGGGTCTTAGCGGACACGGAATAGGTGAGGGAGGGGCCTCCTTCATGTGGCTTCTTATTGGATCAATAAAGAAGTGAAACCACCTATCACAGTGTGCCAGCTGCTGGGCGCTGAATTACTGGAGGGCATTCACAGACCCACATGTCCCAAGCACTGCCCCAAGATTTAGTATGTCTGCTGCAAATACATAACCACCATTTACAGATTTCATGGAGACACTCTGTGCTCAATGAAACACAAATTTACCCAAAAGTATTACAGGAGCCACAGTAACTTTCCATAGCTACATAACTTTTTAATCACTATATCCTTAAAGAATATTGTCACTTTACATTATGAATAAGCTTCACAGCAAAAATATTGACAACTGTTTGACCAGCACCTTTTTCCTCCTTATAAAGGTGAAGGTAAAGGTCAAGTAAACTGGTGCACTCTGATGCAAACAGAAACCCTTCAGCACAGATGAGCAGTCGGGTTCAGAAGAGAATTCCCATGCACGAAATCACACTTTCTCCTCCACTCCCATGTTCTAGGTCACTGTCAGGTCACACATAAGGAAGTTTCAGGGCTGTCTGCTTCCATTCAGCCTTGAATGGAAACGTGTATCCTGACTGCAACCCCAGGGTTTACAAAGGCCCAGCCATTTCTTGTGGAAGCCTCTCACCCTGTGGGGCACCGTTGGACATCAGCTTGCCGGATACACTACATACAAAGGCAGACCCCTGGCTCGGGTCCCCTGCGCAGCTTGCCATCAGTGTGGCCTGGCACGGGAGGGCACGTGGTCAGCTACAGCCCCGCACCCGATCCAGACAGAAGCAAACATGATCGTTCTGGGATGTGAGGCAACGATGCCCATCTTCTCATCTGGTTATCGTAAAGATGCGTCAACTAGTCACAAGTCCTGGGGAGCTGCCGTCACGTGGGCTATGACCCAGCTCCCTCCAACCCTGGCATTCTGCAGACAGATGCTCAAGGGCAGGCAACGAGATCACCGGCCGCTCTGCCTCACAAGGGAAGAACAAAGGCCGGAACAAGAACGAACACATTATTCAGTAGTCTGGGGGGGCACTTTTGTGTAGGAACCAGAGCAAATCGTTAATTAGTCACGAAGAAATGGATGGCCATTGTAACCACGACGTACAAGCAGCTGCGTTAAGCCAAATTACTGAAAATTTTAAAAGTACTTTCGCAATGAAATCCAACAATGAAAAATACCCCCTCAAACTTAAGCTATGGCCTAGAGCTTTCTGACTTTCATGCAGAGGTCTGTTCTGTTTCTCGATCAAGGGGACGAGGGCAGGGGTGAAGGTTTCGGCAAGCTCTGAGATCCAACTGGGAGACACAGTCTGTCATGGAACGTCAGGAATTAAAGGCCCAGGGAGGACAGCTGGAAACAAAACGTATCAGCTGAAAGAAGCCAGTGATGTTGACAAAGAAGATGCTCGGAATATCTGTGCAAAACATGTTATCTCGCTGGGGATTAGCCACACACCGTGTACACATCAATTCACAAGAGGATTAGAATTTGGTCACGTGTCCCATTGGAAAAATACCCCTTCGACCCTTTTCATTTGGTCTTTTGCGGCAAATGTTCACATTTAGAATTTTTTTTCTTTTTAAGCAGAATGGGTAGCTTGCAGGGAAAGTCACAACTCAGTCTCTCCGCGATTTTTACAGCCACCGCTGCATTTTCACACTTGATCTCAAATGGGGACAGTGTGGCCACCGGCTTGTTAATGAGATACCTTTGTAAGGAGCTTACCCCTCCCTTATTTAGAGCCCTGAGGACACCCCAGCACTAGCGGAAGAGTCACCTTGATCATGCCTCATATCTAACACCTTTCCTGTATGCAGTAAACACTTGTGTGTGTGTGGGGGGGGGGGGGGCTGCAAACACCAGCAAGCTCTGAACTATCTTAACCTCACCACGGACAGCGTGGCCCGAGTCTAGTGCAGGCTTAACAACTGCAGAAGCGTAAATGCTACAAACTTACAAAAAGATGCCTTCTGAAAAGTCAGTTCCTCTAATGGAAGATAGCAACCACTGCCTAAAACAAAAAATGACACTCAAATTTCACAAAATGAAGTAAACGTGAAAGAACTTTTAAATAAACTTTCAAATGGATATTTTTGGTAAATTTGTAACATTTACACTTCGGAAATTTGGAAAGCCGGAAACAAGCTGCATTACAACTTTTAGGACACTCTGTCTGCAGGGCTCAGATATGTATTTCAACATTTAGTCCCAAGCGTAAAGACACGATGGCATTCTTTAAGGGGCTGAGGCTAAATAAGGATCCCCCTTTCCTTCCCTGGCTCCCCAACTCTCTGTGCGCAAGGCCAGGTCCCAGTACAGTCACAGAGATTCTATATGCTCTTCCTTCGAGAGATGTGGACACATGAAAATAGAAAGCAGTGTTCGTGCACTGGTCGAGAACATACCCAGTTCTCACCCCAGGTAAGTCACTGTAATTCATTTCGGCAGAACTTTGGTCAACGCCAAGTGTGCATCAGGATCCAGATACACCTGGGTGCCTTCCCCAAAGGAGACCAGTCTCTGTGTGAGCTTCTGGCTGTCTATTCATCTGTCTGGTCAACTTACTGAGCTCTTAGCAGATGCCAAGAGAAAGATGATGAATTACAGAATACGATATTAGCTCTCCAGAGAGCCATTTCACACTAACAATCATAACTGCACCCAACACCTGCAGAACAGGTGTGATCACACCACCACCCCAGCATCTGTAAGAGAAAACAGAGGCTCAGAGAGGTTAAGTGATTAGGCTGGAGATACAGGGAGTGGCAGAGGTAACCTGAGACAAGCCCAAGCTTCTGCCCTGCCTCTCTATCTTGACTTGTCATGTTTATGGCCATTTGGTGGCCATTGCTCAGCATGTGGGACCCTGAGACCCTCATCCCAAAAGAAAAACAACAAAAAAGGCTCTACAATGATCTTCCATTTTACACTGTAAGGATTCTAAGGTCCTTGCACACACTGAGCAAGGATACAACCGTGTCCCAGCTAAAGAGGTCAGGTGTTGGAAAATGAGGCTGAGTTGAGGGGAGCAGGTGGCAACAGTAAGGGGCTGGGAACTTGTGAGGGATTTGCGGCACCTCAGGCTCCTCTTATCAGGATGGTGGCCACATTCTGTTGAGTCAGGGCCAGAGATCTGAGCTGGAGCCTGCACCTGCCAACGACCTCAGGCTATCCTAACTTCCCAGATTCTGTTCACCTATAAAACAGGTCTAATATCTATCTTAGAGCACTGTGTGGAAAATAATAGGAAAGATACATCATTACTCAATGATAGAAAGAATTTCCTAAGACCTATTAATTTGCCCATCAATGCTATTACACCCGGTCCCCTCCCAAACCCATATCTCTTTAAACATGACCCTCACTCATCTAGCTTCATAAATTCACTCATCTCCTCTGGCTCCCCACCCCACAAGGGCCTACTCTACCACCCTGTTCCCCGAATACAAGGACCTCACGTTTATTTCTGGAATTGGGATTTGGAGTTCCCTTTAAACCTTCCTGCCTCTACGTTTTTAAATTGTTTATTTTTACAAAAACTACATTCACTGTTCTTAAAATTCTCTCACAGCCGTGTACACACAGACGTAAACCCCACCACCGCTGCCAAAACAGCCCACCTGGGGGGCCAAGCTGGCAACCTCAGCACAATCCCCAATGTGTCCCGTGACCTCCAACAAGTCACTGTCCCCTCTGAATTTCAGGCTCTCCCGTCTGTGAAACAAGGGGTCAGGAGCCCCTTCCAAGGGTAGAATTCCAAGAAACCAAGGGTATGGTGCAAGGGAAGGACAGAGGAGCACACACTGTCCACCATCTTGTCTAAGCCCCTGAATGTAGGGTGAGGAGGCTCTCCATGTGCATTCACCCTATGAGGCAGGAACATCTAGCTCCATCGAACAGATGAGCACAGGGAGGGTGGGAGAAACTGAACCATGTCTCTCCACTTCCGCAAGCACTACATCCCCAGCATCCCTTCACTCGTATAACATCTGGAAGTCTACCACATGTCAGACACTATGCTAGGCACTTGGGGCCTGAGGGTGCTGTGTGAGCCCCAAGTGAGCCCTCTGCAGGGAAGTCAGCCTTGCAAGTACACCCCACCTGTCTGCCCTGAGGTGGGTGCTGCAGAAAATCCTGACATTTACTGGTCCAGGTGCCAAGCCCTGTCCTAGGCAGTTAATATACTTGTGCTCATGTATTCTTTGCAACAGTACTCTGAGTTAGGCTCTATATTATTCCCTTTTGATAGACCAAGACACGGAGGCACAAAACGATGAAGTAACTTGCAAAAGGTCACACATCCAGTTAGTGGCAAATCCGGACTCCCAGGCAGTTACATACAGCGGCCCTAAGTCGGTGGTCTCAAGTACTGTGCCCTAAGGCCTCCTCCTTAGGGACAGAGCTCCCCAAGCCTCAGGGAAGACGAGAGAGAGCCTTGTCCCCGACATGCAGCAATGCTGAAGCCCAGTCCCGCGGTGACCCTGGACGGGGGGGTTCCCGGCACGAGGACCTTTCCGTCTTAAAACCGGGAAGACTCGGTCAGCCTAAGTCCAGGACTCCTTCCACTGCTCCAAAGTACGAGTGAGATCTGAATGAACTGCCTCCTCCTTCCGTGGGTAAGCCCAAGGAGGGGTTCTAATGGTTGGAAACGCAGGCATCCGCCACACCGCCCGCTCCTGAGCCCCAGCCTCCCGGGTCGGACCTCTGGGCCGCCGCCCCTCACCTCTCAGCCAGCGCCCGCCAACGGTTTCAACCCGCCGCAAGGAGCACGTGGAAACGCCGCCGCCCGTCCAGCGCTGCAGCCGCCTCCCTCCAGAGCGTCCCGGCACAGAACTCGCTTCGGGACCGCCCCGCGCGCCTGCGCGCCGCGGCCACACTCCCGGCGGAAGTGACGCCCCCGGAAGTCGGAGGCGGATCCGGCCGGTCGAGGGGGCGTTGTCGGGATGGTTCCGCGGCTGCCGGAGCCCGGCGGGCGGCGCTGAGCGCGGCAGCGGGGCAGGGAGCGGTCTCTGAGGGTAGGTGGCCGCGGGGCCGGAGGCCGGCCTCGGGAGGGCGCGGAGGCCCAGCGCGGTGCAGTGGGAGAGGCCCGGAGAGCGGGCCGGGCCCGGAGTCGCCCCCGCCCACGGGCAGCGCCAGGGTCGCGCGGGAGTTGGCTGCGGCCCTCGGGCCCAGAGCGGGGCCTGCGCCCCCGTGCCTCCCCCTCGGGCCCCGGGCGCGCTCCCAGCGTCACCCTGTAGTCGGGAGCAGTGCTGAGCACAGCGGCGTCCCTGGCCCCGTGCGGTCTCGTTTCCGTGTGAGCTGAGCTCGCGCGTGTAGCGGGCACAGGGACGCCGTCCGCGGTCCGGTTCGGGAGGCGGTGAACTTAGGGCACTCGGCACAGCGCCTGCCGCTTAGTGGTTTAGCTGCTCTTCGCGGCCCCCGAGACGGGGCTGGCACACAGGGTGGTCACTGAGCATGCCTAACTGAGTGACTAGCAGGTGAACGGGGTGTGAGTAGGGTTTGTAAGCTACAGTGACCCGGGTGGTAACCCGGGGCGGCGGGGGCGGTGAGGGGGTTTCACTCCCGAGGCGAGCGTGTTTGGGCCTGGAACAGGGAGTGTGCATCCCTTTGCCAGGCCCGCCATGACAAAATGCCGCCGACTGGTTCTTTTCTCGCAGTTCTGGAGGCTGGAAGCCCAAGATCAAGGTCGCAGCAGGATTGGTTTCTCCTGGGGCTGCACTGCTCGGCTCACAGACACCCACCTTTGTGCCGCGTTTTCACATGGCCTTTTTTGTGTGCAGGAGCATCCCTGGTGTCTCTCTTTGGGTCCAGATCTCCTTTTCTTACAGGGACATCAGTCAGATTGGATTAGGGGCCACACTAATGGCGTCATTTTAAAACTTAATTACCTCGCTGAAGACCCAGTCTCCAACCTAGAAATATTCTGAGGTACTGGGGGTTAGGGTTTCAATGTAGGGGTTGGGGGGGGCATGATTCAGCCCATCACAGAAGGAATTCACCAGAATGGACAAGGAAAAAAACATTTTCCAACAAAAGTGACAGCATGCCCCAAGTTTTAAAGAGCAGATCCTTATGGTATTTTGTGTGCCAGGCACATATGTGTGCCTCATCCTTGTTTGCTCTCTCCTGCGTTTGTTTTTTCATTTGCTCCCCCTGGAAACCCCGGGGTGGGGCGCGGCTTTCTTCAGTCTTTCTCTGTAACCCGTTTTCAGCTTTCAGCACACATGTCTCTTCCTCGAGGAAATTTTCCCTGACCCTCGTCCTTCAAATTAATTTGTACTTCCCTCATTTAGTATCTCCAGAAAGTGCTATTCTTGTTTTCCTGTGTCTGGGGCATCGGGGTACAAGAGCACCTGGCTTTGGGGGTCCCAAACAGATCACTGACAAAATCTAAAGGCAGGGGAATGGGTGGTGGTGAAACAAGAAAGGGATTTATTTCAGGGAGGCCAACACGGGGAAGACAGCAGACTAGCATCCCAAAGACTGTCTCCAAAGTCTCAGAAGTGCTTCCAGGTTTATATTAAGGTAAACATCGGACAGACATTGGTGGATACGTGCAGGTGGGCAGTGAAGGTCAAGTCCATTGTTGTCTTAAGGTCAGTCACCTGGGGTCTTCCTGGCTCAAGGCAGTCCTTATGGCCTGAGGGGTAGTTTCGGTTTCTATCAGGGGATGCTTTGCCTGCAGGGTCTTTTGCCTGAGTTAAGATGTGAGCTGGAAAGACGTACCTAATCAGTTAGAAAATACAAAGTGAGGTCAGAATGGAGGGAGTTGAATTGCTTGTTCACTCTGGCAGACTGACACTTCCTGAAGGCATAGATGACCACATGTGAGTTGTTCACCCTCGTACCCGCAGGGTCCGGCATGTAGTGACAATCTGTAAAGTTAGGTGAGTGATAGGAGAGCTGAGCAGTCTGTGGAAGGCAGGGAACAGATCTCACTCAGTTAATCAGCATTTCCTCCTCACAACAATGTCTTGCACGTCAGGCACACGCTAGCACTTCAACCACGTTGGCCTGCATAGCGTCCTAGAGTCAGTGTAGAGCTAAGACAAGAACCAGGCTTGCTTGCCTGAAGCCATTGCTTTGTCATGCGGTTTGGGGTCGGGGTGGGGGTGAGGTGCGGATTAGGAATAAGCCATTTGAAAACCATGATGGCCAAATACAAAGATAGGACCACAACAAGGCAGGCTGGGTGCTGAGGTGTGTGAACCATGGGCCCTCGGAGAAGTGACCCATTAATGGCTCCAGGGAACAAACTGCTGCAAATTCTTGGTGTTTGACCAGTGGGTAAAGTCTTCCACAGAACTGAAGGGTCTTTGCTCTAGGAGCCTCTCTACAGGATAAAATTCCATTCTGGCTCTTACTCCCTTTAGAAGTACCTCTTCATTCACATTTAAGCTTTTTCTTGCGTTTGTCTCTCTTTTCCTATCTTTTCATTCCTTTTGCTGCCATTCAGTCCCATCTTTTCACCATCACATTTTTGGTACAGATTTGTAATATTTAAAACAAGAAGATACTGGGGTGCCTGGATGGCTCCATTGGTTGAGTGTCTGACTCTTGATTTTGGCTCAGGTCATGATCTCAGGCTTGTGAGATCCAGCCTCACATCAGGCTCCACACTGAGTGTGAAGCCTGCTTGAGGTTTTCTCTCTCTCTCTCTCTCTCTCTCTCTCTCTCACTGCCCCTCCACACCCCACTCACGCCTGTGCTCCTTCATTCTCTCCTTCTCAAAATAAACACAATGTTTTAAAAAAATAAAACAGGAAGATACTTTAGAAATTATTTAACCCAGTGGGGGACCCCTCCATTTTTACATATCCAAAAACAGAGGCCCAGTGTCTCCACCCAGCCAGAAGCTATGTATTGAGCTCTTGTAAGTACCAGAGATAAACTCATCAATAAGACAGATGTAGTCTGTGTGTTTACCGCATGAGATTTCTGTTCCTTGTCACCCAGAGTGTGTAGCTGCAGAGGTGGAGATAGGTCTGTGCTCTTTGGGTCACATCACAACGCCTCGTGTTGCACGCATTCATCCTCACGTATTCTGTGCTTAACCTGCGCCGTCAGGCATAGGTGGTAGACTGAAGGCGCAGCTGATTTGATCTGAGGAAGGCCTTTCATCTGTTATGTGTAACTCAGAGTAGTGGTTAAGCATGGGGGCTTTGGAGTCATTCCCTGGGTTTAAATCCTAACTGCCTCTTACTGTCTATTACTTATTAGCTGTGTCCGTCTTCTCTGTACCTGCTCAGGTTGTCTCTTGCATCACAAAAAACTACCCCAAAACTTAGTGACTTGGAAACTTATTTTTTTTATCTCCCAGTTTTGCGAGCAAGGAATTGAAGCAGGGCTCCCCTGGGCAGTTCATCAGCTCCACGTGATATTCACCTGGAGGCGGGGGCTGCTCTGCGGAGTTCGGTGTGGCTTTGTCCCCATATCTGGAGCTGCGTAGGGGGTGCTGGAAGGCTGAGCTCAGCCAAGTCCTTCTTGGGCGCCATGTATTCTCTCCAGTTGGGTGCCTTACGGCCGACTCAGGCCTCCAGAGTCACTTTTCCAGAAGAAAGACAGTGGCAGCTGTCAGCTCTTAGGGCCTCAGCCCAGAAATGAGCACAGCTTTACCCCCTCACTTTGGCTTGTCCCATTGGTTAAGGCAGAGGCTGCTCAGATTCAAGGCAGGAAAGACCTAGATCCTGCCTCCCCTTGGGAGGAATGTCAAAATTGTAGCCATCTTTAATCCTCCAGGTACTTCATTGTCCTCATCTATAAAATGAGGATAACAGTAGTATTTATCCTACGGTTATCATGAGAATTAAATTAGTGCGAATTGAGTATGAAATGAGCATGAAAATTAAAAGGATGTGGGTAAAGGGCTTAGCATAGTGGCTGGCATGTTAGAAGCATTTTATAAATATGTGCCATTTATTATTACTGATCTTAGGTACATGATACATTGTTATTTACAGTTGTTACTCATAGGACACATGAGGAATATAAGACATAAATTGTTTTTCTAGAACTCTCTATAAGCTTGTTGGGGAGGTACAGGATTGACATCATGAAGCCATTAGAGAACTGTACTAAGCAGTACAGAAGAGATGATTTTTACAGTCGCTGTAAACTGTGGACGAGTTTATAACCACATGTATCCTTCTCTGTAGCTGGAAAATGTCTAAAGCAGATTCAGAGTATTTGCTGCAGTTAGCATTTAAGTCTGTAGAGGAAGGTTTTGTGTTGTATTTTTAATGTCCTTTTTCTCATGAGACATAGCATAGCCGGTTAGGAACCAGGCTTTAAATCCTGGCTTTGGAACACAACAGTTTTATGATCTTGGGCTGGTCACTTAAACTCCTCATTTCTTAATTTCCTCACTTACAAATGATGATAATAAGGTTCCGGTAGCCTTATTTGAGTTAGTGGATAGAATGTGTGTAGCACGGTTCGTGGCCTATAGCAAATAGTCAGTAAATGAGAGGTAATGAGAATAGCCCATAATCCTTTTCTTTTTGAGCCACCGATGGGGGGGGGGGTAGGTAACTGATTGCTCCATCATTTGGCTGTTCAGTTCCCTTGAGGATTCAACACGGGACAGTGCCCCACCACCTGACATAATGCTTTCCCTTTCCGTAGTCTTGTGTTGGGTGATATTATCCTCTCCCAGTGCTGCAGGGTTGCTCTTTATAGGTGACGTCACCAGTTTTCCTTGCATCCCGCCCTAATCTCAAACCAGGAGATCGTGCCAATGCTCCAAACTTTATGTATCAGAAACTAAGCTTTCCATTAAGAAATAGGGGACTCAGAATAAGGTATAGAGATGGGGGTGAGATGGTGGGGGTGAGTTTTAGAGATTCGAAGTTGAGGGGTCATACAGTTGGAGACGTTTCGCAGAAAGTTGGATATTTGGAAGTGATGGTCAGAGCGAAAGTTTCACATTTAGGAGTTTGTCTGCTTAGAGCAGATGAAGACTAAGAATAGATGTGATTGTCAAGGGAAAGAGAAGGCTCAGGGGCCGAATCTTAAGGGACATTAACATTTGAGGGCTCTCAGAGGAAGAAGTACAGCATAGAGATGGAACAGGTCAGGGGTGTAGTAAGAGGACCCGAAGAGTTCTGGAGAGAGGATGTCAAGAAGGAGGTGGGCAGACCATACTCCACATGCTGCAGCACAGCTGAGGAGACTGGACTGAGGAAAGGCCACTGTGGACAAGTCTATTTCAGCACAGTGAGAATGGCAGCAAGACTACAAGGGGAAAAGAACTCTTAAGAAAGTAAAGTGGGGGTTTGGGGGGATAGGGTAACTGGGTGACGGGCATTAAGGAGGGTGCATGATGTGGTGAGCACTGGGTGTTACATGCGACTGATGGATTATTGAACTCTACATCTGAAACTAATGATGTACTATATGATGGCTAATTGAATTTCAATTTAAAAAGCATATAAAAAAGTAAAAGTGGGATGTGTAGTTGCTGTTTTGAGAGGCGTAAAAGAGAGGCCTATGATGATTAGATGTACCTAGCAGGAAGGTTTTTTTAGTCCTGTTCTGTTTTGCTTTTTTTCAACGTGGGACAATCTTGGTGTTTGCAGGAGCTGGTGAGCCGGTCGGTTGGGGACAGAGTGAAGCAGCAAAAGAGCTGAGGATGAAGCCAAGGCTGGGGGGGGGGGGGGGGCAGGCGGGGGGGGGGGGTGAAGGGGAGAAGGGAAGTTGGCTTTGCATAAGAAGGCACACTTCATCCTGTGAAGCTGGAGGGATTGAGTGAGGGATGAGTGAAAAATTTGGAATTGAGAAAAGAAAGGCACTCAGGTTATATCAAGTTATCTGTGGGCTCAGCCTTCTTAGTGGAGTCAGGGTCACAGTCACTTTTATGGATGAGGGACACAGACATGGTGGGATTGAAGAGAACAGAAAGGACTCAGAAGAGCTGTTGTGAGAGTGTCGAGGGAGTCAGAAAGACATAAACAAACATTACTAACTGTTGCTAATTCGCAACAGAGGTTAGCTAGCATGGATTTTAATGGTGGAGTATCTGCTCTGTGCCAGGCAGAGATGAATAAGATGGGACCCTCAGAGCTCACAGCAGAGTTGGAGACACAAATGACAGAGCATAATGAAAAGTTATCTTATGGCAGTATGTATGGGGTGCTATAAGATCACAGAGGAGGGACCCTGGAGTCAGACTTGAGGAGGAAACAGTGGGGAAGAAGGAACAAGTTTCAAAATGGCAGGAAAGCCTTCTAGGAGTTGGCAACAGCTCAGATGAGCCCTGATAGGGGAGTGGGCCTTATCTGAAAGGTGGGAGAGTCCGGTGTAAATGCAGTATTCCCAGGACAGGAAGTATCAGAACCAAAGGCTTTTTGGGGAGAGAGGAAGGCAGAGGTCTGTAATCTGCCTGCTTCAGAATCACCTGGATGCTTACAGTGCAGATGCCTACATCCCATGCTAACTTGAGCAGAACTCCCCATGGTATCCAGGAATCTGCATTTTTAATAGGCTTTTCAGGGTTGCTGAATACTTAATATGTCAGTTGCTGTATTAGATGTTCACATGGGCTCTCACAATTGTCTCAGTAACCTGTGAGATAGGATGAGGAAAGTGGACATGGAGAAGTCATTTGCCCGAAGTCATGCAGGTAGTGAGCAGTGGGCTAGGCCTCCAAACTGTCCCCAACACAGCTTGTTTAGGGAGGCACAGATAGTTTATTTTGGCTGACACATACTGGGCACAGTGGGGGATAAGGTGGTGATGACGGTGGTGATGATGGTAGTGATGGTGACGATGGTACTGATGGTGATGATGGTGGTGGTGATGGTGATGATGATGGTGATGATGATGATGATGATGATGGTGATGCTGGTGATGGTCATGGTGATGGTGATGCTGGTGATGCTGGTGATGGTCATGGTGATGATGATGGTGGTGGTGGTGGTGGTGATGGTGGTAATGATGGTGGTGGTGGTGATGGTGATGATGGTAGAAGAAGGAGCCATGTTAAAAAGCTTAGGTTTTGACTTAATGGTTTAGTGATTTTTTCAATAATGCTTATGCAGTGAGGATGAAAGCAAATAAAGCAGATAATGGCTTTTCAGGTTTTTACTGTACCAAACTGCCACGTTAACCCACATAGGCTTGTCCCAGTCTGACTTCGTTTTCTCCCCACCACATTTCTTCCTGTAATCATATCTCACTGGATTGTGCTCCTAGGCATGAACCCATGCCTTCCTCCTCTGTGTATTCAAGTGTCTAGCTCTAACTACTGTATTTGTTTAGTTGTGTGTTGTGTACTTCTGTGTGTATGTGTTTCCTTTAGTAGAATTTGACTTTCGTGAGTGTGGGGACCTGGCATGTTTTGTTTGTTGTTGTAGCCCTAGTACCTGGCACATGGTAGTCAGTCAGTAAATAGATGTTGAAGAGATGTGATACCTTCTATATTGATCTTGTTTCTCTCTCTCTCTCTCTCTCTCTCTCTCTCTCTCTGTCTCTCTCTCACACACACACACACACACACGTACGTCACGTCCTACCACTTACTTGGCTTCAGCACTCTCAAGCTCAGCAGGTACCTTATGCTTTTATTTCTGCCCAGGGTACCTGTAAGACAGGTCTCTGCTACGGTAGTGCCCTAGCAGAGATGCAAGAAGGAACAAATGCGTATGGGGTGCCCGGGTGGCTCAGTCGGTTAAGCATCCGACTCTTGGTTTCAGCTCAGGTCATGATCTCAGGGTTGTGAGATTGAGCCCCACGTTGAGCCCCATGTCAGGCTCCATGCTCAGTGGGGAGTCTGCTTGAGATTCTCTTTCTCCCTCTCTCCCTGCTCACTCTCTCTCTCTAAAATAAATAATGCTGCATTGTGATGCCTCTTTTATTATTGTCAAGTGGTGCTAGTTTATTTTGACTTCTTCCTTATCTCTCCAGATAAGCTCCTAATTTTCCCACCTTCTCATTCAGTGCCCCATGTTCTCATTCAGGTGCTCAATAAATGTTGGCTGATCTCATCTAGTTGACTTTTTTCTAACTTACAAGTGTGGGTATGTTTTCATTGAACTGTTCCTAAGGAGAAACAAGAGAAGTGCATACAGTGTTATCATGGTCATATTCTGCACTGGCACTGTCAAATATGCTGGCTGTTTAAAGGTTTAGTTCCTCAGTCACTCCAGCCACATTTCAAGTGCTCAGTGGCCGCATGTGGCCAGTGGCTACTGTACTGAACAGTGCAGATACGGAGCATTTCCATTACTGCAGTGTTTCTGTTGATTAGCACTGGTCTAATGCCTAAGACAAAGTTTTTGTGGGTTTTTGTTAGTTTGTTTGAAGTGTGACTAACAAGGAATCATGACCATGAGCTGCCTGTCAGTCAGTGGATTCCGGGCCCATCAGCTCCCAGTTGTATCCCTGAATCTCGGTCTCATTCACGTTCTTTGTTGTAGGTCTCCTGGGTGGTTGAGCATGGACCCAGTGGCTACTCACAGCTGCCATCTCCTCCAGCAGCTGCACGAGCAGCGCATCCAAGGCTTGCTTTGTGACTGTATGTTGGTCGTGAAAGGAGTGTGCTTTAAAGCACATAAGAATGTTCTAGCAGCTTTCAGCCAGTATTTTAGGTACGTATTTTAGATTCTGTTCTTCTAACTGTATGGAGGAAAAGATGTTCTAGCATGGGTATATTTTGACTAAATTTTATTTTTTCCTTGGATTTCACTGTCCTTATCTTCATAGCAGATTGTGGATATTTTGCTTTTTGTATTTAGAGTAACCTGAGAGGAAAAGAGAGTTTAACTAAAATATATTTAGGCAATGAATGTATTTTGGCACTCTGTCTTTGATTTTAATAGTTCTAGTTAATGTCTGTCTTCTCTATATATTTCTTATCCTTTCAGGATAAGAAGATTGAGGAGTAGAATTCCTGGTAAGAACTTTCTTGTGATAAGAAATTGGAGAGGGGACACGGGGCGCCTGGGTGGCGCAGTCATTAAGCGTCTGCCTTCGGCTCAGGGCGTGATCCCAGTGTTCTGGGATCGAGCCCCACATCAGGCTCCTCCGCTGGGAGCCTGCTTCTTCCTCTCCCACTCCCCCCACTTGTGTTCCCTGTGCCGCTGGCTGTCTCTGTCAAATAAATAAATAAAATCTTTAAAAAAAAAAAAAGAAATTGGAGAGGGGAAACCTCCTATGTACTATTTTTTTATTAAAATATTTTAGTGTTTGTTTTTCATTTGAATATTCTAAGAAAATAAGTTTGAATTCAATTTACTTATAATCATTTTTGGATTATTAAAGTTAGGTGTTTTCCATACATTTTCTGAATAGCTGAGATTTATTTCTCTAAGCACTAAAGCTTCTTTTTTTTTTTACCTTTCTTTCCCTTAAAATGCATACCATTTTACTGCTCTAGTAAACAATATATGGAATGTGATTTCATCTTTCCTTGATAATCTTGAATCATCCAGTTAAACCTCAGCTCTCATATGTGCTCTAAGTACATAGGATAATGGGGTCAGCTCACTGAGGTGGGCAGCACTATTTGTCCCCATGCATCCTGGTCCCAGATTCAGTTTTCCCTACCCCTTTTAAATATGTTCTTCCCTTTAGGTAAGAACAAAGCTGAAGGCTGTTTGGGGGAAGCAGGTGATCCGATTAGATAAAATGTCTTCAACAAGCTTGCAAGACCAGTTACCTAAGTCAGCTTGCTGGTTTATATGCAGTACAAATTCGTTCACCTGGAACTCGACGTGTACCCAGAATAAAGTGCTGGGGCTATATGGTGTCCCTTTTCCCTTAATAACTCATAGGCCTTTTCTTTTTCTCACTGCTGGTTTGTGAGCCATTGGGTTGCTGAGAAACCTCTTAACAGATCTGATTACAAAATGAGTGTATATCAAGTCCTGTAAGCTGTCAGACTCATAGAGACAGAAAGTAGAATGGTGGTTGCGAGGGGCTGGGGGCGGAAATGGGAGGTACTGTTTAATGGGTACAGAGTTTCTGTTTGGGAAGATGAGAGATTCTGGAAATGTCTGGTGGTCATGGGTACACAATGTGAATGTACTTAATGCCACCGAATTGACAGTTTGAACTATACTTATGTTTGAAGTTTTTAAACACTTAAAAATGGATCAAATGTGGGGTGCCTGAGTGGCTCAGTCGGTTAAGCATCCCTACGCTTGATCTCAGCTCAGGTCTTAATCTCAGCGTTGTTAAGTCCAAGCCCCACATTGGGCTCCACTTAAAAAAAAAAAGAAAAACGGATCAAGTGGTAAATATGTATGTTTTGTCACAATTAAAAAATTAAAATTAAAAAAAAATATCAAATGTTGGTTTACTATAGCTATTTTTATTTTGAGACATTTTTAAGGCATTTAGATATGGAAATATTTTTGTTATGTGTTTTATGGCCCAAAATATAATTTGCCAGGCTAGACATGAAATATTGAAAAATGTGTATCTTTTAGTTGACTATACTGTATCCGTATGCAATTAATAATACATATGGATAATTATATTTTGAAAAAAACAATGAGTGTATTTCAGAATTTTACTTTGAGATCTGTTTGGAAGGTTGGATATCCAGCACAGTAATTTTAATTCATCTGAGTTACTTTGTTTGAATGGCTTACCATAATTTTTCAAAGGATTAAAATATGCTTAGTTTTAAAATCTTGGCATTTGTAGAAGGATAGTATTTTTTTAGTAGTATCATGAGGATTATTTATAAGAAAAAAATTATCATACTGTAAACAGGTACCCCTTCTTTTATCAGGAGCCTCTTTCAGAACTCATCAGGGCAAAAGAGTGACGTTTTTCACTTGGATATTAAAAATGTAAGCGGCATTGGGCAGATCCTGGACTTCATGTACACTTCTCACCTGGATCTTAACCAGGACAATATACAAGTAATGCTGGACATAGCACAGTGTTTGCAAGTTCAGAATGTTCTGAATCTGTGTCACACATTTTTAAAATCAACCACTGCGGAGCAGCCCCCGGGTGTGTCGTGTAGCAGCGCGTTCTCCCTGCAGAGCGCCCTGCCCGCCGACGCGCACTGTGGCGCGAGTGAAGGCTACTCTCATCTGCTGCAGGACTGTCCCGCCGACGTTCAGCCGAGCAAAGTTCTGGATGAGTCACACGCTCACGATCCACCGTCCGTTCATCTCCATCACTCCGCAGGGGAGGCGTCCAAGCAAGCGCCCGACCCTCTGGCTGGCACCTGCCCGGAACTGCCTTTCAGACAGCCGAGTTACTACTACAAGCTCAGAAACTTCTACAGCAAGCAGTACTACAAACAGGCCGCGTGCCCGGGTCACGAGAGGCCGAGTGAGCAGCCCTTCGCTTTCGGCGCAGCCCCAGACCTCGGGGCCGGCGACAACCAGCCTTGCGCCGGTAGTCACTCCGAATGCGTCCTGGAGTCTTCAGAGCACTTGCCTTCCCACTTCTTGGCCCAGCCCTTGAGTGACTCGGCCCCAGACCCTGAGTCAGACAACCCGTGCCAGCTGCCCACCAGACAAATGAGGCTCAAAAAGGCCATTCACCTTAAGAAGCTAAATTTCCTCAAGTCCCAGAAATCTGCAGAGCAGCCATCGGAGGCCAAGCCGGATGACGGCTTCACGAAGACGGTAGAATGTGCCAGTGCAGATACTACAGAGAAAGCCAACAGCCACGGTGCCGAAGAGAAAGAAGGTGAAGAACTCGTCAGTTCTGAGCATTTTAACTGCATTAGCGAACTGGAGAGGCCCGAAGAGCCCACGGCGCTGGAGGACCAGTCCCAGATGCTTCAGTCACAGAGACAGTACACGTGTGAATTGTGTGGGAAACCTTTTAAACACCCAAGCAATTTGGAGCTTCACAAACGGTCACATACAGGTACACTGATTCAGTACCCACAGGCAAAAGGAAAGGAGATGATGCAGACGCTCAGACGCCACTGCCTGCTCCTGCTTTTGTAAGAAGCTTTGCTGTTGCTTGATGACATCATTGATAATGCCCCCCAAAGTCAAGGAGCGTTAGCTTCTCTTTATATTTTTGGTGAAGACTTTTAAAGAATAATCTCGAAGTTCTGTAGATGCTTTCATAGAACCAGTTTAAAAGGATGGCACACTTTTCGTTTTTAATATGGTTTTATATGATGAAGTTTCCATCTCTAAAGAAGTGTAGTGAATTGTTTCGATGCACTGAAAATTTCAAACATACTCTAAAGTGGATAAGCTATATTTGCACTTTAGAATTAGAGAAAGTTTATTTTTTTTAAAGCATGATGTTGTCGGTTCATTCAGACTGAAATAAGAGTAATAGTAAAAGTTCTCTGGGAAGTAATTTTCATATCAGATTTTTTTTAAATTGTGGTTTGGGAGGAAGAGGTAAACTTTAATAAGGATCAGCTTTAACCATTTGATATTTTCATATGTAAATTCTTCCACTTTGAACATTGAATTTTCAAAGTTTTATTACCTTAATTTGTACCTCGTCCCCTTTCCAAAAAGTTTATTTTTTCCAGGTGCTCATTTGAAGGTGTTACGTAGTGCATATACATCACGTGATGCACTATTTCCGTGTTACTTTCCTTCTTGCAGTTAGACTTGATGACTCTAATACATGTCATAAATTAATGACAGTTACAAGCATGAGCAGTAATGTGCTACAGGATGCCTCTAGGGTAACCGCGTTAAGGTGCTTACGTAATTGTGATTACTGATCGGACATCTGTCATCACTTTGGATTCCCCGTTTCCGTAGGTGTTTGCTACCTCGTAGTATTATTGAGAGACTTTAAATTAATACAGATGGAAGCCCTTCGTAAGTTTTAATGTATTTGAACATGAAGTGCTGTCAGGAGGAGGAGGAAGAGTTCAGGATTACTTAATATGAAGGCAGTATCATTGATTCAGTTTTGCCCTGGAAAAACTTGATTTAGGTCATTCTGTTTGCATGAATTTCCTAGAGCCGAATGATCATTAGAATGTGTATTTGAGAAACATATCTAGTTAGCTTTAAAGGAAACAGAAATTACGTTGTTTGTTCTGAAGGAACATCTTTGGATGCCTGTAGTCATACAGTCGTGGCACAGATGTTTACTGAGACAGAAACTGAGAAGGGCAGCGCTTCTCGGATTATGGTCTGAAGAGCCCCTTCAGGGGGTCTGTGAGGCCAGAACTGTTTCCGTCATAGTCTGTGACGTTGCTTGCCGCCTTTTCCTATTCCCACGAGTGTGCAGTGGAGTCAGCTAAAGGCCACACCACTTTGGTGGCCAATGAAATGTTTGGTCGTGTGTTTTAAAAATCACTGTTTTCATTTCTGATATGGGCTATTCCAACATCTATAGCCTATGTAAACAACAGCTCTTTAGGGTCCTCAATTATTAAGAGTGTGAAGGGGTCCTAAGAGTAAAAAGGTTGAGAACCACGAGAGTAGGGTTACTGACCCGGTCATGTGTGAGTCTTAGTGACTGGTGGCTTCCTTTTTCTAACTGTTGTAACTTATACTGGGGGCTGTCACTTAACATTATCATCCCCGTAATTTCAGACCTAAATATAGTCACCGAATACAGGATTCATGTGATTATAATTACACAGGGTCGAAACCTCCACCTTGGCCTTGAACAAGCCATTAAACAGTTTTAGGAAAAGATGAACATGAAAATGTCCTAGCAGGAACTCAGAAAGCTATCGAGGTAGCAAACACGAGCAACACAGTAAGAAGGGAAACACTAATTTTTTAAAAGAATCTTAAGCCACTTGATTCAAGGGAAATGGGGAAAAAGGGAGGTTCTTGATTTTCAAGACCTAAGAGGGTTTTACAGGTGAAAGGTGGTACCTTGAAGTACACTTTTAAACAGATCACGTTCTAGAGTCTGTTCAGAACTGCTGTGGCTTCTTCATAGTGGAGTCCACTCTGTATCTGTTCTATTCCAGAATGCACTTACTCAGAGTTCCTAAAATCAGAGGTGAGAAGTGGGCAGGGAAGCACATCTCCCATGCTGAAATCTTGTTTTCCCCGTTAGCGTGTGTCAACCAGGGCTGAAAGGCAGTGGAGGGGGCGTCTCCCTGGCGCACTCTGTTTTAGGCTCCCCTGTGTGTATGCCTCGTGTGGTGTGAATGAGTTCACCCTCGTGGCATCAGAAGTTGGTGGTAAAGGAGTCAGGCTGAAGGGCAGGGTGGACAGGATGCTGCTGTTGCTATGTCATCTGCTCGCCGTCTGAGGGCCAGAGAGAGTTACAAGGACGTAGTGACTGCCCATTTTCAGACTCTGATAAAGAACTTGAGCTCCCTTTTGAAAGGACATGGGAAATAGTTTTAACATTTTAAACAAAATTATCCTGCAAATATGACTAATGATTTTACAAGTTGTTATTTTGTTTTGTTTTAGGTGAGAAACCTTTTGAATGTAACATTTGTGGGAAACATTTCTCTCAGGTGGGAATACTCTTATTTACTGTTAATAATTGGAAACCTGAAACCCAGTGTTTTTTTTTTTTATTATTACAAATAAGACATACGTTTGAACTTATGAGAGAAGCCTCTGATGATATCTGTAACTTTGACTTCAGACTAAGTCAGGAGAAAATAATTCTCAAGAAAACAAATTTTTAGTTCATTGGGGAAAAAACAGCATTTTTTTTGTAAGTGTGTGAACTCCCCCTCCCCACCCGCCTTAAGGATGGGTCCAGTCCTAGTATATTTCATCTTTTTCATGAATGAAGTTTCCAGTGAACCACAATGAGCGCACACCTGGGCGCCGCACAAGGCTGGGCTAGATCCAGGACACGTGGCTTCTTACTCTTATGGGGACTAAGGTTGTTAAGAGGTGAGAACAGAGCAAGCAATTCTTGTTCCTGCTCGGACTGCCTTTTAGCTGACCTTTGATAGCTCATTTGGACACGTATTCTCTCATCCAGCCCGCATGTGCTGCACCCTCCCGTGGGCTGTGTGCTGAACTGGGCACTGGACATAAAGAAACCTAGAGATTTCATGTTTTAGAGAAAATGTTGACTGTAGCCTGGTGGAAACCTTCTTCTGAAGTAGGAGGAGGTGACTTGCTCTGCCCCACGCCGGGCCCTGGCATTCCGGGGGTGCATGAGAAGCAGCCACCACGCAGCTGTTTTTACAGCCCGTGGGCGGCGGGCGAAGCGACCCCTGTAGTAGCAGGTCTAGGCAGATGCTGTTCCCTCGGGCGAGGCCTCCAGGCTGGGCCTTGATCCAAGAGTAGAGCCCTCTAGCTGGTAAGGGCTGGGCGGCAGGCCCTCCCCAGGGCACGGAAACTCAATGGCAGTGCTGTGTTCTGACACCTTCCCCACGGAGCCAGCTCTCCCAGTGTCCCCTTCATCCTCCCATGCGCCCAGCCCTGTGCTCTCAGGGACTTTTCACGCGTGCGGCTCCCTGCATGCAGTGATTGACCAAGTCCTAACGTCTGCCTTTGCGTCTTTAATCCGTACTTGGCATCCAGGAGAACACCAGGCACCCACTAAATGTTCAGTAAGTTTTTGCAGAGCTGATGGGAGTCCTCACCCCTCCAGCCGCCATGTACTTGAGGCCTCGCTCCTTCCTGGCAGCCTCGCCCGGGGCTTCCGAGCTGGGGCTGTGGAGCCGGGCAGTCTGCATGTGGGTCCTGCCCCTGGCTTACTGCTCAGTCACCTCAGGCAAGCAGCCTCACCTTTTGGCACTTCAGCTTCCTTGTCTGTAAAACTGGGGAGATGAGATGCCAGCCCAGCAGGTGTGTGGGGAGTACCTGAGTCGGTAGGAGTACGAACTCCTGCCTGGCACGTAGTTAGTGCTCGAGGGTCATCACTGTTTCCCGTCCTGGTGTCGGCCCCTCTGTTCTTGCAGACCAGTCTTCCTCCAGCATCCTAACCTTACAGCTTTGGGGTGGGGGAAAGCCGGAGGCCTGGACTAATGACTATTAATAATTAGCAACCATAACTTTTTTCTAAGTCTTACAACACGCATGTAGTGCCTCATGTGTGTGTTAGGAGCAGTGAATGGAACAAGGGACACAAAAGTCCTTCATCCATTTAAAATGTGGTAACGCTGTGGGTTCTGTCCTCCTTGCTGGGAGCCTTCTGTGACTCTTCATTGCTAATCAAAGAAAACCAGACATTCAAATATCTCTAGGCAGCCTTCGGCCTCCTCTCCCGTCACCGAGGCCAGGGCCCCCCCTTCGGAGACGGATTCCGTTGTTCTGGGGTGGGGTTTGAGCGTGGGTATGTTGTATTACGGCCATTCTGAAGTTGGGAGCACTGCTCAGACCTTGTCCTGCACCTGCCCTCTTGAGTCCCGTCAGGGGCAGCCCTGGCTGACAGACGCCACCACAATCCTCGTCTGTGCTGGGGTCTGTATTTCTGTCAGATTTTTGTGAATATAGGATTATGTATAGTTGCAGTTTTCAGATGTATATTGCTGTTTTATTTCATAGCGAAATTGTGACATTTTTTGTGAACAAGGACTTCTTTGAAAAAACTTCATTCAGCAAGTGTTTGTTGCAAGCCTGCAGTGTCCAAGGAGCTCTGCCACGAGCTGGAGAAATGTACTTAGGGAACAATACGGGCAAAGAAAAGAGAGTGGTCATTTCTGCCTGGAAGAAGTGGTGTGTGGGGTGGGTGAGGACATGAAATGTGTTAAGACATTGTTTAGGTCAGCCGCTAAGACAAGCCGGCATTTGATAAGCCTGGGGGTCTCTGGCATTCGAGGACAAGAGAGCTGTAGGGTGGTTTATATGGGGTACTTTGTAAGCAGTGCCCACTAACCATCCTTCGCCTTAAGCCAAATGTTCCTTAGAATGAACTGGAGTAAATGTTTGTGGTTACGCGGGATTGGAATGCTCCCATGCTGTTGCTGGCATATTTACTTTGGTAGAAGTGAGTTTGTAAGTATTTTATCTTTTGGAAGACTTGAAAGCGAGAAAACAGATTTACCAATGAGAATTAATCTTTTATACTGTTTACTCAATTTATATTTAGTAGGATCAGTCTTGGGGAAAAAAGTTAACCACAACCTTGATGATGAGTCGTAAGCAGTATGATATGTGAGCTTTGAGAAGCTACCATAATCTGAGATTGTGACAACAGACTGTCCGTCTGTTAATGTCATTCTGGACACGGTCTGCGCGCAGATTTCAGCTGTCGGGAGCCCTGCATACTTTAGAGTGTGGAGTAGAACCTGGACTGGTAGGTGCCCCCAGAGGAGAGGGAAGGGAGGGGCAGGTCTGCGTACCTGTGATGTGAGCAGTGGGAGGAGGAAACCTGGGTGCATTGAGCTGGCTTTGGGAGAGTAGAGCAGTTCGGTCTCTCCAAAGGCGTAGAAATGGACACTTTGAGTGGCTGGCGCAGTGCCTTCTGGCAGTGCTGTCCGGAGAGGGGTGCCCCAGGTCTGTCCGTGTGTAGGGGCCCTGCCTGGAGACAGGTGTGCTCCCCGGGGCACTGGCACCGCCTGGCACCACAGGTGACAGGGTGAAATAAGAGTGTTTCAGTGAACTTCTCGTAAGTCGTGCAACTTCTGGCCCTGAGGTGGTAACCCCACACTCCCAGTGTCGAAGGCCCTACTGTCAGAATGATCACTGCCATTTAGGTGACAGCTCTCTGTGCATCTCCAGATTTATTTTCCCCTGTTAATTTTATTTTGTGAAATCCTGAAGCCCCCAAACTCCTGAACTAGATGACTTTTAAGATTTGAGATCCCTTTTATGTCTAAAATGGTATGATTCCTTGGCTGTTTTTCCTGTAAATAATCTGCCTTTAGAAGAGTGCTCTAATAGAGAACATATGCTTGGTTTGTCCACGTTTAAATACAGATGCTCACGTGCATATTGGAAGGACTTATTTTTAAATTACTCAATAGATCAGATGTTAGTTCTTTTCTACAGCAGTTTTTCTCTGAAAAATCCTGACAGCTCCCTCCTAATTTAAAATATTTGATTAGAAGGAACAGAGCCCCCTTTCCTGCTAGTGTTCTGGAACATAGCTAGACAGCATGGCAGCGCTGCCAGCCTTCGAGACCACAGTCGGGCCTGGTTCGGGATATTTGGGCCACCTGTAGGAGCTTAGGCTGATTCCTGCCTTCCCAGAGCATCTGTTCACTTTTCCATAAAACGCGACACTACAACTTTGTGAGGGAATTGTGGCGACGAGGGCACGCAGTGTCTGCAGCTGCCTAGCAGAGTGCTTCATTCCTCATGATCTCTTACTGATCCGTAGCAGTTCCTGTCATGACCGCTTGTGAGAGCGGTCACATGTCCAGCTGTAGATAATCTCCAAGATGTGGACTAGGTACTTAGCCTGTAATCAGTACTAGAGGAAGTCAAAGTTTACTAAAAATACAGATACTTTGCTAAAGATCAAATAATCTGGCTCCCAGTTCGCTCTGTAATTTGGCATTAATCATTGCTGGCATTGTTGGACTTTTTTGCCTGAATTGTTCAGTATTTAAACTGCTTTTATATCATTGATCAGATCAGTATGTGCTCCTTTTAGCTGGTGAAAGATTTCATTATACCTTTCTGACATTAAATAGCTAAAAAAAATTTTCAAGGGTTTTACTGTTGCTTACTGCACTATTTTAAGTGGAAGGCCATTGTTACTTGCTTTGAAAACAAGTAATTGTTACACTTTACTTAACAAGAAAGGTCGCAGCACTGCTAAGAAGTGACTCAGAGAATATGTTTCAGTCATGATACATCGTTTACAAAATAGCTTAAAACAAGAAGGACCTAATTTAAGAGATGAGCAGATGGTGCTGTTCAAATTGTTACATAATTGATGAGCTTTTCTGGAATTTGGAATTGATGGACTTAAAACAGTCGGTGGTGCATTGTATTACCTCCAGGGAGCTGCTTCCCTCGTGGCCGAGTGAGGGTTGCACCGAATCGTCAACACAAGCTAGTGTATCTCAGGGCCTGTGCGAGTGTAGACTCACACAAGCCAGTGCTCATTTTTGGCCCAGCCGTGTAACAGGAGCAGCTGTTTTATTTATCTTGCTCTCCGTCGGCATCTGGAGGAGAGTGTGCAGCCGTGGCGAGGAGTGGTTTGTGCGGGGTGTCAGGCCGGCAGCCCCCGGGAGCCGCTGTTGACGGTTGTTGTTTTATTGTTATTAGGAGTCATTCCGATAAAGCTGGGCATTTCCCAGTTCTTTGCCAAGTTCTTTCCCTTTAGCTTTCTGAAATAAACCTGGGTTTTTTCCTAAGCCGTTATTTATCATATTCTGAAACATAACGTCTGACTCGGTGATTTCCCAGAGCCTGACACACAGACTCTCCATGTTCTGTGACATAAAACCCACAGACCACACTTTCTCTGCCTGGAAGTTTCCACGCATACGTGGACTTCAGACCATCTTCAGACCCAAGGCTGAGGACTAACTGAGCATTTTATTTAAAGTCAAGTGTACAGATTTTACAAAGCTGCGTTGGTCAGTTGGGTGCTATTGTTCGTTCTCCCTTTTTGGCTTGTTTTGTGCATAATGCCTGCACGTTTCCCATTGGGTATAGTCATTCATTCATGTCAGTGTTTTTATAACAGAACACTGTAAAAAATTAGGCAGGGGACAGGACAGATTGAGTCTGTTAAGTTGAGTTCCAGCAGTGGAGGATTTTGTTCCAATCCTGATTTGCGACATTAGCCAGGAGCTTTTCAATACGACGCTGTTGCAGGTTTAATTTCAAGGTACTTAGGCAGTTTCCCGTTGGCTTCTTATTGGTGATTACGTGGAAATCTATTTTGTGATCTCCATTTAAATAAGTTATTCTTGATGAAGCCCTGCTAGCTTCAGAAATTAGGGACATAAAAGGCCCTGCAGCGAACCGGCTACTGCGGAGCTCCTGACGTGCGTTTCTGCACGAAGGTAAAACAGCGGCCGCGCTGGCGGGGAGAACAGCCATGCTGCCGCTGCAAGTCCCGTTTGCACAGTCTGACCATCTCTAGGAGCAAAAGCAGTTTTTTAAAAAAGAAGAAATCCTGAAATAATAAAGTACAGGCGCTACTTTTTTTTTTTTTCCAAGGGACACTTGCACATAGATGGTCCAAGTTAAAAACTCCAAATAAAGCACAGCAAGGTCTATTTAAATACAAGCCCCCAGAGTAGCCTCCACAGGGTGCCGGGCCCATTGCAGAGGGAAGCAGCACGGTGCACGCCTGAGGTGGGACAGGCCAGGGGCCCACGTGGGGCAGGCACAGAATGGAGACGCATCTGTGTTCAGCAGGCTGCTGGGCAAGGCCACTCCGTGGAGTTGGACTTGGGCTGGTCCCTGATCTCCTCGCACAGGCTGCTTTTGAGTTGTGCATAGGTAATCTTCCCTGGGAAAGTTGGACCGGGACCTGGCTCAAGCTGTCAGTTTTCCTTTTAAATTTTGGGACCTTTAAGAAAATTTTTTCATTATTGGTATGCTTTTTCTTCCCCCGCTTTCTTGCAGGCAGGTAACTTGCAGACTCACTTACGTCGGCATTCTGGTGAAAAACCATACATCTGTGAAATCTGTGGAAAGAGGTCAGTGCTGGGCTTATTCTTCCGTTTATAAGGAATAACTTGTAGTCTGTCTTTGAACTCAGTGTTCTCTGAGCCACCTTTGGGGTCCCTCTGTCGCTGAGGAACACAAGTAAACCTCCGGCTTTCCATGGGATACATGATGAGAAGAGCAAAAAGAAAGAGAATTAATTAATTAATAGAAACTCTGTCGCTGAGGAACACAAGTAAACCTCCGGCTTTCCATGGGATACATGATGAGAAGAGCAAAAAGAAAGAGAATTAATTAATTAATAGAAACTCTAGGGGCGCCTGGGTGGCTCAGTCGTTAAGCGTCTGCCTTCGGCTCAGGGTGTGATCTGGGCATTCTGGGATCGAGCCCCACATCAGGCTCCTCCGCTGGAAGCCTGCTTCTTCCTCTCCCACTCCCCCTGCTTGTGTTCCCTCTCTGCTGGCTCTAGGACACGAGTCTTATGAAATGGGATTTTACATGAAACAAAATTATTTTATACCAAAATTTCCATTCGTTCCAAGAATGTCTATTAACAAGATAAATGTCCCCGTGGAGGTGACTGTCTTGTGGGGAAAATGAGACTTGGCAGCCAGAAAGCCTGAGCGTCAGGAGAGGGCCGGAGGAAGTGCCCCGAGCTGAATCAGGGAAAGGCCTTGAGAGCTCAGCAGCGGAGGAGGGGCCCTAAGCAGGGGCTGGGCAGGGCTGTGACTGGTGACGGAGTCTGGGGGGACCCTCTTCCCCTCACTGGGTCATTTGTCGGGAGTCCACATGCTCTCTTCGAGCGGTCGTGCTCGGGCAGCAGCCACCAGTCTCAGCAATTCCGTCGTTCATTTATTTCACTATTCACCATTTATTTGGCACCTACTGTGTGCTGAGTGCTGGGAGTGGAACATAGAAATAAACAGTACAAGTTCTGCCTCTGATAAGTTCATTGTCAGGAATGATGGACAGAGACAGATGTGGGGACGATGAAAGTCCGAGCCCTCTACTGCAGTGCGGCGCGTGCTGTGGGGAGGCCAGCACAAGAAGCAGCTCTTGTCAGGTCTCTGTGGATGGGAGGAAACAAAGAAAGAAGAGCTGCCTGGCCTGACATGTCTGCCTTTCTGCCACGGCCACCTGAACACCGATGACCCCGTTGCATGCCGGGGTAGCTCGGACTGCTCATTTCAGGTGCCTTGTAGCGTGGACCCCCTGCTGCTTCAGGTGGTCCTGTCGCTCCAGTGTTGGCCTTGTTTTACACGATGTCTTAAATGGGAATCTTCTGAACTCCATTTAAAGGAAGGCATGCATTTAAAATCATGTCTATAGGCAGCATCTTTTCCCAAATAGAACCAGTTACTCAATCAGGTGTGGTGGAAAGGAAGCGTGGATTTCTGTATTGGAGAGCCTGGCTTAGAATTACTCCCCGAGCCAAGCTGCTGACCATCTCTGAAGAAGGAAGATGGAACTAGGTAGAAAAACAAAATAAAAACAGAACACTTGCATCATTTTCTACTTTCTTTTTAAAAAAGAGATGGGCGCCTGGGTGGCTTAGTCAGTTAAGCTTCTGCCTTTGGCTCAGGTTATGATCTCAGGGTCCTGGGATCGAGTCCCGCATGGGACTCCTTGCTCAGCAGGGAGTCTGCTTCTCCCTCTCCGCCCCACTGAGTGGGGAGCCCCCCGCTCATGGTCTTTCTTGCTATCTCTGTAGCTGTCTCTGTCTTCATCTCTCTCAAATAAATCTTTAAAAAAAAATCCTTAAAAAAATAATAAAAAAGAAAAAATATTTTTAAAATGCGTATTTCAAATGAACCAGGCCACTTCTGATTACATTCTGAAGGAATGTACGGAGCAGTTGCTCTCGTCAGTGACTTGCAATCACAAAGATTTGCAGCCGCATAGAAAGAAATTCGTAATGGTTTTTCAAATCACATTACAGGTTTGCAGCGTCTGGTGATGTCCAGCGTCACATCATCATTCACTCGGGAGAGAAGCCACACTTGTGTGACATCTGTGGGCGAGGTACTGCGGGTGTTTTGGTTATTTTTGTCCTGAAGACTGCCAGTGGCAGCGTTCTCGGTCCTTCAGCTGAGCACCTGTTGTGGTCTCCCCAGGGTTCAGTAACTTCAGTAACTTGAAGGAGCACAAGAAGACACACACGGCCGATAAAGTCTTCACGTGTGACGAATGCGGCAAGTCCTTCAACATGCAGAGGAAGCTGGTGAAGCACCGGATTCGGCACACGGGGGAGCGGCCCTACAGCTGTTCTGCCTGTGGTAAGTTCCCGGCGGGCCGTCCGGTGGGGGCGGGGCGCCAGTCCCTGCGCCCGCCCTGTCATTGGCTGTTTTGGTGTCGTGGGTACATCATCCCTGTTCTCACAGGTAAAATGGAGGCAGCGCGGTTTCTTTCCCACGTCACGTGGTGGTGCGTTCAGTCCTGCGTTCACGTATGTTCCTGAGAGGTGTCCAGAGCTGTCCTAAGGTGCTCTGCGGACAGAGCCCTGGGAGCCGCGCGCTCCTGGTCAGCGGGGTGTAGACAGGTGGGAAAGTGTGGGAGAGCGTGGTGTGCCGCCTGAAGAGCCAGGCGCGGGGGCTGCGGGTGGACTGCCCTGCAGGAGCATCGAGAGCACGTGATGGGGTCAGGAGGGGGTGCTTCTCGGGATCCTGGGTTAGAAGCAGAGGTGCCTCCTGTGGGCATTTGGTGCAGCAGCAAAGTCGCGCGAGGAGAGGGAAAGCCGGCGGCCCTCGCTGTCCGGGTGCGTCACTGTGCGCGTGAGCACTGGGGGCTCGGCGTTAGTGCCCTGTGACCTGTGATCCCAGTGTTTGAGCCTCTGAAGAACTGCGTGCGTGTGTGCACGTGCGTGCCTGTGACGAGTGGCAGCGTGAACTGGATCATGGAGGAGTGAGGGAGTGACCGTGTGTGTGGTCTTCTGGTGAGAACACGTGGGAGGCTGCAGCAGAGCGTTCCTCAGAGCGCTCATCTGCCAGGAGCGGGCATCCCAGGGCGGGCCTTCTGGCTTGTAGCCACAAGGGAGCTTCGTTTTTATCTCCCACTGGAGTTGTGTACAGCTCTCCTGGATACGCATTTAGGCAAGTCTGCGACTGTTCTCATTCCTCTTTATTAAAATAAAATCATGTCGGGGCATGTGGTAGTGCAGTCGGCTGAGCGTCCGACTCTCGATTTTGGCTCAGGTCATGATCTCAGGGTCGTGAGATCGAGCCCAGTGCTGGGGCTCCGCGCTCACTGTGGAATCGTGGAATATTTTCATCACCCCAAAAAGAAACTCCAAGGCCACTAGCAGTCACTCCCTGTTCGCACGCTCCAGCCTAGGCAACCATTAATCTACCTCCTCGTTCTGGGTTTGCATTCTGGACATCTCATATAAATGGAATCCTCCAGCGTGTGGTCTTCCGTAACTGCCTTCTTTCACTTAGCAAATCTGCTGTGAACATTCGTGTATAGTTTGTGTGGGTGTGTTTTCGTTTTCTTGAGTTCAGAAGACGGGTTCAGTTTTAAGATGGCTTCACATCCTGGGCTTTTTGGGGAATAGAGCTCCCCCTCTTCCTTTACCCCTCTTTCCACCCACCCCCCATTTCATGCTTCTTCCAAGGACTCCCTCTCCTTCCCTCCCCTCTCTTCCTTTCCAAGCATTTCTCTGCACTTTCCAGGGTACAGATGTGCATTTTCCTTCAGCCCTGGGTCCTAGCAGTTTATTCTCAGAAGACTTCTCTGTCGGGGTCTCCTTGCCCCCCTGGGCAGTCCTCTTAGGCTGGATCGAGGATGGCTCCAAGCAGCTCGCTTGCAAGCACGGCCCTTGTCCGGTCTGTGGAAACACCGTGTCCTGTGTTGCCGGGGACTTCAGGCCACAGCCGTGCAGGGGACCCTCCTGTCTGCCACCAGCACAGCTGGCCAGCTGTGACATCTGGCTCCCTTGCCTTGACTGGTGGGATCAAAGAGAGACACTGCCCCTGGTCCTCTCCTGGCGGGAACTCCGCTGTGGCTAAAATTCACATGCCTAAGGACCCTAGAAAAGATTATTCCCGTTTGCCCAGTAATTCCACTATGGAGAATTTATTTTAAGGAAACAGTGAAAAGAAAATGTTAAGTGAGGATGAAGTGTAGTAGCAAAGAGGTGCAAACCACCCCAACGTGCAGCCCACGGAGGGGTGGTTATGAAGCTTCGAGTCCATGAAATAGCACCTATGTGTGAACCGTATGTTTTATAGACAGCGCAGGAAATGGTGAAAGTGCTATTACTGGGGTGTTCCATGAAGGAGAGCCAGCCTGACGCTGCGGGCCAGGTGTAGACGTGAAGACACAGAGTCACGCGGTGTGCCTCGGTAGGCTGTGTGGGGAGGAGGGGCCAGAATGTAATGCGTGCGTGTGGACACCTAGTTCATTGTTCAGAGTGCGTTTTTTTAGTGGTCCCCCACTGCCTGACGAGGGCAGCATAGCTGAGCATTCACACGATAAGGGAGAAGTTCTAAATATGTGTCCATATAACTGCGCGGTGTGTTCTCAGTCCTCCATAAATGGTGATGTCTTCTGTAAGGTTATTTATTGAGGTTAAGGTTATTAGCTGACCTTCTCACCTACCCTGATCACGGAAGTAGATCGTCTCCCTCTGTCATATACACAGAAAGGTAATAGAACCGGGAGAAGTGTGTGTGAAATGACATTAAAAGCAAAAAGGTATTTCTAAATTGTAGATTAGCCATGGTAGATTTATGAAAATTTAAGCAAAACCGATGAGGTTTCCCAGCACGGGCCAGTAGGGGCAGGCAGCTCGGCTTGCCAGCGAGGCGCTCCTGTGCAGGGAGACGGGGGCTCTCGAAGGCTCATGCCGAGGCACCCACAACCCAAAGGCTGCATGCAGGTCGGAGGGACGCAGCTGGAGAAGAACGGAGGAGCCTTCCAGAGTGAGCAGGTGACAGGAGGGCTAGAGTTCGGGCACGCTAACGCAGAGTCGTGTTTTGGAAGGGGGAGGGGGAACGTCCTTCCAGAACGTCCTCCTCTAAAAGGATCCCTTGTTGGTTTTGCAGGAAAGTGTTTCGGGGGGTCTGGCGACCTCCGCCGGCACGTGCGCACGCACACTGGGGAGAAGCCGTACACGTGCGAGGTGTGCAGCAAGTGCTTCACGCGCTCAGCAGTGCTGCGGCGGCACGAGAAGATGCACCACAGGCCCGACGAGGGCCAGGACGCGCTGGGCCAGCTCGCTCACGCCGCCGAGACCTCCGACCTGGAGAGATCTCAGAGCTCGGACTCCTTTTCCCAAGACATGTCTGTGGCTCTGATGCCCGTGTCGGTCAAGCTCCCCGTCCCCCCCGTGGAGGATTCAGTGACAGAGTTCGACGGCCACTCTGCCAGCTCCTACTGCAAGTTCCGGCCCGTGGCTCAGCCTCCCGGAGCCGATGAGCCGGAGAAGCTCGGGCTGGATCCCGGCAGACTCGCCAAGCCTCTGATGCAGCCGGCGCAGCCTCAGGCCTACACTTACCCGGACGTGGCCACCGCGGCCAGCGAGCAGCCGCTGCAGCCCGATGGCCTGTCCCTGGGCCGCTCGTTCCTGGCCACGCCAGACAATCACTGTGGCGACGCTCTGGGCAGCCGTGGGGCCACCACGCCATACAGGAACTCCGAGGGGCAGTTCTTCTCCAGCATGACGCTCTGGGGGCTGGCCATGAAGACGCTGCAGGATGAAAACGAGCTGGACCAGTGATGGCCAGCGACAGCAAGTCCCAGCTTTGGAGCCTTTTCTGAGCCCAGCAGACCGGCATCTGTGCTGCGGGAGAGAGCCGCTTCTCTGTGGTGGCCCTTTCTCACTGGCCCGAGAATAGTTTGACCATTTCTGTGCTGATGGTGACTGATGACTGAAAGCTTCCGGAGCCGCAGGATTGGGGAAGAAGGCCCGGTGGCTCCCTGTGCACACAGACACGGGATTGGAGGAGTGGACAGCCTGGGAAACCATCCCGCTGACCTTTGCCAGCACGGGGCGTGCACGCGTGGGGTCAACTACTGTACGTCTCAGTCACATGAAAGGGAAAAATACATAATAACACAAATCTGTTTGCATTTATACATGATTGAAATTTGTACTGTTTTGTATTTTTATTTACACAAAAAGTTTATTTGTATATGAAACTCATGCTATAATTTAATTTGAATAAATGAAACTTGACTTTCTATATAATGTGTTTCTTCCATGATTTTCATTAATTTAAAGACCACAGTGGTATAAAAATAATTATCAACAAGGGCTCACTTTGCCAGGATGAGTCCTGGGTTCAGTTCAGCCACCTGGGATGGTGGGCTTCAGAAGCCACCGGAACAGGGCCTCCGTCCTGGCTGCCACTTACTGATCAGGTCCCAGGCAAGCTCCTCAGCCTCTCAGAATCTTCTTGGGGTTTTCTTTTCTACAGTCTGAGATAGAAATCTTATAGCTCCCATACAAGGTGCAGGTGACCCCATCACCCCCTTGCACATACCTGCCCAGGGTCCAGTTGCTTGGCGGGGCTTCCCAAATGTGTGCCTCCTCCTCACCTGTCCAGCAGACCTGCTGGCCTCTGGGACAGAATGGGGGGGTGTGCGTGGGGCTGTCACTGACTGTCAGAGTGAGCCCAAGCAGTTGGATTTAAATGCAGGTCCCCGTGTGGCACAAGTCTCTTGCCTGTGAAATGCTTGCACAAAGGACCACGGATAGTGTCTGTGTCCACTGGGACTCCGAGATAGAGTACTACCAAGGAGCGAAGCGGGTAGGTGAGCATTTTCAGGGGAGAGCAGCGTAGTTGCAGACTGAAATGTCCACTTTGAAGTCAGACTCGGGGTCGCTCCCGGGTTTTCCCAGCCATGACCGGCTCCGCAGCCCTGCAGGTCTGGGGCAGCAAGTGTGTAGCATCCCCATCTTGCAGATGGGAGAACCCGAGGTTCATGTGGGCATGGCCACCTGCGCGGGGACATGTGGCCGGTCAGACCCGGAACTTTGCAGGTGTGCCTGGGAGTCAACTCGAACCGCAGTAGCCACCCATGAGCGGGGGTCTCCCTCCTTCCTCCGCTTGTCTTCCACATCTCCCTCTGGTATCCCGGGCCCAACAGCCCTCATCCCCCTAGGACCTCCCATCCAGCGATCCACTCACCTGTCCACTGCCCCTCCCACCCCTCGTGTCCCTGTCCACCTCCTTCCCAGGCTAAACCCATGGCTTCTCACACCAGGATCCACCCCCAGCCTCTTTATCAAACCTACCCGGTCAGCCTCCGACCCTGACCTCCTCCCCGTGTGGGTGTCTGAGCCCAGCTGGTGAGAAACAGCCCTTCTCTGCTTTCTATTCCAGCTCGCTTCCGGTGACCTTGGCTACCTCACAGCCTTCCTGGCTGGTCTAGTCCCCGTGCTGCCCTTGGAGACACTGCTCTGTGGTCTTGATAGCCCTCTCCAGCGTCCACACCACCTTGGCCCATCGTCCTGCTCGTGATCTTGCTTCCTTTCCCTCTGGGAAGGTAGAAGCAAATAGTCAGGAACTTCCCCCGCCCCTACCAGCCTCCCTGGTCCGTGCCTGTAGATTGCACCCCTGTCTAAAACTGCAGCCCTCCACACCACCCCCGTTCCCCACCCTCCAGCTTTGTTTCTCTCATTTTCTCACTGCCTGACCTACTCCAGATTGTATTGGTTTCCTCATCCGATGTGACCTCCCTGGACTTCCATCTCTTGTTCACTGCTTCTCCCCTGAACCCAGGACAGTGCCTGGCATGTGGTGATGCTCAGCAGGTGGTTGTCAAAAGAATGTTCTTGGAATACCTTTTAGTCAAAATGTTGGACCTCCTGGACAGATCCTTTGCTTTTCTTTTCTCTCTAGAACCTGTTCAATCAGACAGCTTTTGCCCCCACCCCTCCACTGAGACAAGCCGTGTCCAGGTCCCCATTGCTCACCCAGGGGGCCCCATCCTAGCTGACTCCTGGCCAGTACTGAAGTTCAGCCGTGAATCGATGCCTCCTTCCTCCCTGAGACAAGCATCAGGATGTCCTGGAGGGTCGGTCCCTCTAGATTCCCATCAACTCACCGGCTGCTCAGTCTCAGACCCTTCCCCCCTCTCATCAGTCCACACTTGACAGTTGGAGTGCCTCAGAGCCCAGGCCCAGACCCCTCCCTGCCCTTGCTGTCTCCCCAGGCCACCCCACATCTAATGAGTGCTGAAGTGCTATTTGCGCGTGACTCCCAAACTTGTGTTCTCCAGGGCCTCGCCAGGCCTCTAGAGTCCGACACCCAGCTACCTCCCCATTATCCTTATCTGAGTGTCCAGTGAGCCCCTCAGACTGAAAACCTTCCACACTTGGCTTCTCATTCTCCCCCCTACTCTTACTGACCTCGTTAAATGGCAGCCTTATTCTTCCCGTTGCTCAGACTAGAAACCCTCAGCGTTGCCCTGAGTCCGTAAACACGGAAGAGCGCCTCCCGCGTGGCACTGCTGCCTCCCCAGGTGCTGGGTTTGCCTGAGGCTCCAAGAGTAGGACCTGCCTGGGCCGAGGGCGCTCCCCGCGAATGAATCTGCTGGATGAAGACAGGGGGTGGCTCTGGTAGAATGAAACTGTAGGGAACACTTAATTTCAAAGCTCTTTTAATTCATACTTCTGTCTCTTCTCCTTTCTCCCCTTACCACTCTGCCCCAAAGCCTGAACTGTAATAAAGAAAAACTTAGAAGCAGTGGAAAGGCTCGGAAGCGTGTGAGTGTGTGCTTGGACAGCAAATTTTCTGACAGGGACAGGCCTTGTTTTTGTACCGCGCACCGAGTCTGGGCCACCCACGGCAAGAAGCAGCGCCCTCCCCACTCTGGACGTCAGTGTCCTATGACGCCTGGGCATCTCCAGCTGCACTGCTTTCTGATTCTCTGAAAACAGCCTGCCAGGGCCAGGAACTGCCTTTCCTATTACAGAATTGGGGTGCAGAGGTCAAGAGATGGGGCAGGTCTCCAGAAGAACCCAGCATCTTAGAATGTCTGAGCTAGAAGGGACCTTAGAAATGATATCCTGTTCCCATGGGTCTCAGCTTCCTGTGAGCTCAGCTGGAAGGTTTCCGCTGTGAAGTCTGCTAACAGGGCAGATTGGGAAATTTTAGGCAAGGCCTAGGAATCTGCCTTTCAGCGAGTTTCCCAGGTGGCTCTGAGACAGGTGTTGTAAGGACAGGACTTGCAGAAGCCCTGGTCTTGTCCAAATCCATCTCTGGATTGATGCTCTGAGATGGGAGGCAGTTTGCCCCATTACAGCAGCAAAGCCGCATCGTGTTCACCGTGCGTCAGGCACGACAGTACAGCTCGTGGAAACTCCATAACCTGTGAGGTCAGTCCTGTGGTCCCTCCATTTTCAGATCCGAAAAGTGACCTCCTGAGGGCTCGGGTCCCCGTGTCCCAGGGCTTGCCTGCCAGGTGGTGGACGGACGTGGAGAGAACAGCCTGCTGCCACGACAGTCGTGAAACTCCTAGCCCATCTCTCCATGGGGGCAAACAGCACCCGTCCTGTTTTAATTTCTTCTTTTTCCAGAGTACCATAGACAGCAGAGAAAAATCAGAAAATGTGTACAAGTAAAAGGGAAAAATAATTTCATCAGCCTCATCAGGGATGAGGATGAGGATGATGAAGAATCCAGTCCTGTCCTGACAACAGCGGCTAACACCTGCTGAGATTTCGCTCAAGCATGGCCTCGGCATGTCGCGCGCCCCGGCTCGTACCCCTTCCACGTTGCGTGTGTACAGCCTGGCTTGTTTCCCTGCAGCCATTTTCCTGTGCGCTCAGATACAAGTAAATCTAGCCACTTAGACATTTTCTTGATCGGCTCCTACCACACCTACCCCCTTGTCTTTTCACATCGCAGATCGTCACAAACCTCTTCCCTTGTCACAAAAACCTGCGTTGCCGTCTGCACCCTGAACCTGTGTCTGATGTTCCCATCGCGCTTGCCCTCAGCCTGAGGATGTTGGCGAAGGGCCCCGCAGGGTTCTGGGCGGGTAGCTGGCGCTCCACAAACAGGCTCGCCTTCCCTTGAATTCACAAATTAATCTGTGGGCGTCCTGGGCTGCTTCACAGCAGATTTTCTACCAGCCACCAGATGGCGCCATAGTCCCTCACAAGGCGCAGAGACACAGGCCGGGTGACCTCAGCCCTCCAGCTGCCTGGGCTGCTGGCATTCCTGCGGCACCCTGCAGGTGGCAAAGTGCATTCACCCTCCTGAGCCCCCTGGAGCCCCCAAAGCGGCCTGCTGGCAAGGCAGCATTCTCTTTCCCCAGTCTGGAGGGATGCATCCTTAAAAGGAAAGTCACCTGCTCATGGATCTCTTGTCCTTGTTGAGTGCCCTTCTGTGTCCCAGACTCCAGTGTTCATGCAGGAGATGCCCCGGGGGTGTCACAGCCTGGGCCCCCGGCCTCACAGCTTTAAGAGGAGACCCCACTCAACAGCCTCGTTGAGCTCAGCACAGTTCTCTGGGTTCTCCGTGTCTCTGTACAAATGATACAAACAATAGCTCTAACTCTACCTAAACCCTATCTCTTACGACAGATCATCTTAACTCCCTTGGTTTTTCTCTTTGCTTCTATAATATTCCTCGCTGCACTCCTGTCCCCACCCAAGGCAGATGGATGCTTCTGATTATCATGGAGGACGGTCGTGTTCTCGGAAGCAAAAGAGAATAAAATTAATAAATTTCAAAAGAGCACTCTTACAGTTAAAGCATAAACCTGACTCAGCCTGGGGCCGCTGAGAGTATAAAATAATTCTTGTCTACGGACATGCAGACTCTGTCCTATCCAGCGGAGCCTCGATGGGCTGCTCTCTCCCCTGCGAGGAGCCAGTCCTCTCTCCACTTCATGTCCATCTCAATGTTCTCGATCTGAAAATGTGTTTGTTCTTTGGATTCTCTTTTGAACCAGTTAGGACATCTGCCCAGTTCCCTCTGTGATTAATGAGTTAAATAAACCCTTAAGTACATATGCATAGTCGTATCTGTAGGAAAACCTGGATTTTACCTTTCTTTGAAAATTATTTTTAACAGACTTCTGAAAGGGTCCAGATATAGACAGAATTTTTCTCTTGTTTACTATCGATGCTGGATTTGGTAGGTTTCCAAGCACAGAATGTATTCGCTTGCTAGGACTGCCATCACAAAATACCACAGGCTAGGGGGTTTAAACAGCAAACGTTTATTCTCCCAACGTTCTGGAGGCCGGAAGTCAGTGATCGAGGTGTGGGCAGGGTTGGGTCCTCCTCGCCTTGCCTTGTCGACAGCCATCTTCTCCCTGTGTCCCTCTGTGTCTGTGTCCTGACCTCCTCTTGTACAAGCACACCAGTTATATGGAATCAGGGCCCGCCCAGATGACCTCATTTTTCCTGAATCACCTCTTTCAAGACCCTGTCTCCACGTACAGTCACATTCGGAGGTGCTGGGGATTAGCACTCTCATCTGAATTTGGTGGGGACAAGAGTCAGCCCGTGACATAGAGCAAGAGACAGGGTGGGCCAGAGTCCGCGGCACAGAGAGGCGGCCAGGAATCCTGCTGGCTGAGCGGTGGAGGCAGCCGCTCGAACACCCCCGGGGCCTGGCACCGATACTGCACTGGGTGACCCAGTTCATCGGTCTGCCTGTGACTCCCAAAACCCAAGAGGGAATCAGCAACAAGGCCGGGGACACGCAAGTCCAATTGCTAAAAGAACTGGTCATTTTACTTTTGGTCTCTCAGAGTCTCAAATGACCAGATTTTCCCAGTCTCTTGGCTGAGGACTGCCCGACCCTTCGGCTGTAGGAAGGCAGGCAGAGAGAATGGACCATTGGCTCCGAGGAGAGATGCTTCTTCCTGCTGGCTGACCTGCTCGTGCTGCTTTGGCCTCAGGGTTTTCCAAACAGTCTTGGCCATGGGACCGTTCCTGCCTATCAGGCTACGTGGGAGCCCAGGCCACAGAGCAGAAGAATCGAGATGCTCTGGCTCAGGGAGCATGGGTTGTTTAAGCCTCTCAATTTGTGGGACTTTGTTCTGGCAGGCTGAGGAATACACATACGGTCCTGCCAATGAAGCATGAGCTTCACCTTCAGCCATGAGCTTCCTGGTGGCCAAAGCAAAGAAGGAATCTCTTACTGGAATCTGAGTAGTTCTTGTGCGCTAAGCTGGCCACCTTAAGAGAACTGCTAGGTGCAGGGTGCTCCGAGCAGTACCTGGCACCCACATAGTGCTTAAAAATAAATGTTACCTGGCATTTTTATTATTTTTAAATTTTTCTTAATTTTTTAGCCACTGAATTTTCCCCCCAAATATCATCCCTTTGGTAAACAGTAGACTAGAAGCTAAGTTTCCCTCCAGGTCTGTGGTTTTAGATTTTATGATCCTCTTCAGTGGCTAATGTTGGTTTTCATTCCAGAGAAATCACTGATATGGGATCCGTATGAGCTGTGGGCTCGGGCCAAGCCACAGGGCCGGGCACAGCCAGATTCTGGTGGAGAGAGAGGAGTCCTGTTCCCCAGGCCTGTGGGACGTGAGTGTCTCAGGTGTTTGAGGGTGCAGCCCGCGAGGTCAGCGACAGGGAGAGCATCGGGATCCCGTGTGCTTTGGGTCAGCTTCCCATGTGGCTGAGGGAGGGGTCCTCAGACAATTTGTATTCTGCCGCTTCCTGCTGTGCCGCCTTCAGGAAAGCCGCGCTCTTTCTGGGCCGTGTTTCCTCCTTTGTGAAGCGATGGGGTTAGACCATCAGGAGCGTATCCCATGCTCCCCCAGCCCCATGCTTCTGGCAGCCCCGCTGGTCCATCGACCCTTGAGTTCATGTTGGCTTCGGGGTCCTTCTCAGCACCGCGCTCCAAACATTGCCAAGCAGACCATGCACCAAAGAGGAAGGTCTCTGAGGCCCCCGGAGGAAATAACCCCTAAAGCCCTGTCAGGAGAACGTGTTCTAGAATGTCCTCATTTCTGCCATGGGCCCCCCCGACCACGGCTGTTCTCATCCTCTGTGTTTTGGTCTCACAGTCTGGCGGGTCTTTGAGGCAGTCTTTGAGTTTGGGTGTCTGTCTCTCGCTAGGCTGTGCCTCCCCCGAGTGGACATGTATGGGGGCACCTCACAGCCCCTGCCGCCCTCCCTCACACCCCTGCGACTTGCTCAGGTGCCGCAGCCCTAGGCCTCTGCAGGGCACAGACTCAGATGGTCTGCCCTCACGATGAAACAGAGCCCCGTCCACCCCTCCTCCGGTCCCTCCACCCATGGAGAAGGGGACAGTAGATCAGAGGGCATCGCTCACGGTGCCTGTCACTGGCCGCGCGTTCTCGGGAGGCTGTGGGGCACTGCACGCTGGGCAGGGCTGAGAGCGAGCCTGCTGGCAGGAGAGAGGCTTCACGGGGGCAGGGACACGTTTGGACCTTAAGGGACAGACTGGCCGGTGGGGACAAACAGGTCAGCTAATCTTTCATGTGCAGAGAATGGGAATTGGATGTTTTTTCACTGGCCTTGTCACAGGTAAACAAGGGGACATCTGTGAGTCAGATCTGAGTCACATGGGAAGGCTGGTGCTTTGCAGTAAGTGTTTTTTCCAGAACACAGAAGGGCGGGAGGGTTTCTAGATCTTGCTGTTTTCCAGGAGGGCAGGGCTCAGGGACAATTCAGCATGGTCGATTTGAATAGGCTGGAATCCAGACGTGCTGTGGAGACATGCTGTCCTGTTTTTTCCTGGCGCAGGGCAGACCCTCAACAACGCTCACGGAATGGCCACGTGTATGAGTTGGTGGCAGGGAGCAACCACTGAGCACTGGAGAGTTCTAGAAGTAGCATCTGAGGTGCTGTGCCGGGGCCCAAGGAGCCAACGGTCTTCTCACACCTCCAACAACAAAGCCGTCCCGAGGGCTGGGAAGGCGAGAGCAGCCGTGTTTGCTAGGCGCACGTGATAGGCCAGGTGGCTGGACGGATCCGCAGGGAAGACGGACGGCTCTCTGGTTACTCCGAGCGGAGGAGGCTCAGGACGAGGATTTAACTGCTCCCAAAGCTGTTGAAGGTGGGGAAGATCGGATATCGGGCCCTGCTCCCGCGCCCCCTCTCCCGGGACCCCTGCCTCTCTGTTCCCCTCCTCCCAGCCTCTGGCAGCCTCAGGCTAACACCCCAGCAAGCCACCTGGCATTTCCTGGAAACCCCCACAGGCTGTGAGGACGGCATCCCAGCTTTTCAAACAGATCTCCCACCCGTACAGACCAGATCCAGGGAGGCTGGGCTCCCATCCAGCTGCTCTGATCAGACACCGGCTCCACTCACCAGCCTGGCTACTCTCGGGCTCAGGGAGAGGAGCAGGAGGAGGTCCGGGGCTTGGTGAGACGCCCGCCCCTCCTGGAGCCCGGGCCGGCCTCCGAACGGCGCCCTGGCCTCTCGCCTGACTGGGGTAATGGGCGAGGCATCTGTGGGTCCGTCCTCCCCAAGCCCACCGGGGGCCTGGTTTGGGACACCTGCCCAGGTGCTGTCATCACTCGTGATTCCCTGCACCTCCTCCCTCCCCTGTGAGGGCCCCTGCGCTCTCTGCTTCTGGGAGACCCCTAAGAGGTCTGCACGCTGCCCGCTGGGAGCCCCACCGCCCTGGCTTCTGCCTGGCGCCCACTGGTCCTGTTCATGGTGATGGATAGGAATGTGCTGGAACAATGGGCTCGGGAACCAGTCAGGCAGCGGTGCCCAGAGATTCCGGAGGGAGCCAGTCTCTGCTTCACCGACATCATGCATCCGTGTTGAGCGCACGAGTGAGTGTTCAAGCAGTGTGAAAAGGCCAGCTGGGGGGCCGAGAGGACCCCCTGAGGAGGCCCGTGGCCCAGGTTCTGTTTAAAATACCAAGAGCGAGAGGTGGGAGTTCAGGGTGCCAGTTCCTAAGCCCCGTGTGCGCGTGTGTGTATGTGTCTGCACACGTGTGTGTAAGGTCCTCACATGCATATTCACCAAATTCAGGTAGGGCACGCCGGTGGGATCACATGCAGGCTTTGGCTGCAGATACCCTTCCCACAAGGGGCTAGAACACTCTTGCCAGAATCCGGCGGGTTTTCCCGCCCTCCACAGGGCGCTGTTGCCATTCATTCATTTATTCATTCATTCAGTCAACAAATATCTCTAGAACACTCCTTACTCTGATTTGCCGTTGGTCCCGGCCTTTGAGCTCTGTAACCCTCCCCCCAGGCCACAATGCCCACCCACTGGCAGGACTCCCCCCTGCAGGGCAGCCCCAGTGGCTCAGCTGAGAGCCACCCCATGGCAAGGGAAGGCTTCTCGTGAGGTGTTTCCGAGACACCCCAGGGGAGAAGAATCACCAGGGAGTTGGCAGGCCCTGCCCCTGCGAGTCGGAATCCCCTGGTCCAGGCGGGGGGCGTGTGGTCACAGCCTGTTTCCTGGTGATCCCCAGAGTTTGGGAGACAACGCATTTCCATCTGTGCACACAACTGCCTGGGGCGGGTTAGACGCAGAGTGGAATGCAGCAGCTCAGGCTGGAGTCTGCGTTCCCAGCCAGCTCGGGGGTTGGGGGGGGGGCACAGGACCGTCCTCCCTCACCGTCCCCGACACTTCCTGTCCCGACCGATGACTGCTTTCTGCTGAGCCCTTCCTGGGAGCAGGGAACTTCCTAAGGGCTTTGCGCACAATATCTTGTTGATGAGTAATAGGCTCTTTCTACAAACGGGGAAACTGAGGCATAGGGCAGTTAGGGACTTGCCAAGGGGTAGACTACACTCGGAGTGTGCAGAGCTGGAGCAGGCGCCCATGCTCAGAACAGCAAATTGGGGAAGGACTAAAATTTTCTGGGCGACAGCTGTGTGTCAGAGGGGTGTCCTGTCCTGTCATCCTCAGAACTGCCCCACGGCGCACTCGTTAGTGCCCTCAATTTACAGAAGAGGGAACCGAGGCACAGCAGCTTACAAACTGGCCCCACGTCATCGGTGGGCTCCGAGAGGCAGGGCTGGGGTCAACGTTGTCATGGGATCTCTGCAGCCATCCACACGGGCACAGCCTCCAAGCAGAGCCCGGGCTGGGGCCCCTCGGGGACCTGGTCCTGCACCGGCTCGCTTGCCCCTGCCCAGTCATGAGCCTGCCCTGTGTTACCTGCCTGTGGCCGCCACCACAAATACCACCAGCCGGCTGGCTTGGAATCGCAGTCCTGGGGGCTGGAGGTCTGAGATCAAGGTACGCGGGGCTGCGCCCTGTCTCATGGCTCCAGGGGAGGATCCTGGCCTCTTCCAGCTTCCGGTGGCTCTGGGTGTTCCTCGGCGCCTGGCTGCTCCACTGCGATCCCCGCCTCCATTGTCACGTGGTCTTCTGCCCTGCGTCTCTCTGTCTGTCTCTCCTCTTCTTACCAGGACGCCAGCCCTACTGCGTCCTGCAGGATCTCATCTTTACTAATGATGTCTGCAAAGACCCTGCCTCCAAATGGGGCTGCATTCGGAGCGTCCAGGTGGATGGACATTTCAGGGGGATGCTACTCAGTGCAATATAAGCTGTCTATGTGGTCTTGACCCCAGGCTCTCGCACAACGCAAGAAGCCCGGAGAGGCTGGGGGAGCCACCGGCAGTCCCCGCAGCGCCCACAGTGCTGTCACGTGTGGGGCCAGCTCTACAGTTCTGTCCTGAAAAAATGGGGACTTTTCCTCTCGGTTGCTTCACTGTCCTTTCTCACATTTCCCCTCCAGGCCTTCCCCCGCATCTGTGGTTGGGAGCGCCTCCTCTGTCTCCTAAGAAGTCAGATGCAAAGGGAGGCACAGGCTCCAAGGGAGGAAGTGTCACGAGTCCACAAGCCTGTCACCCTGTCGGCCAAACAAACACAATTTGATACTGGATTCCATCTCTTGCCTTTCAAATGGGAAGGGTTTTTTTTGTTTTGTTTTTTGTCTTTTTCTATGGTAACCGCCAGTGCTGGCAGTGACGTGTTCAAACAGTGACTTTGACGCAATGCTCACGGCCCTTTTAGAAAGTAATTTGATAACATTTCCCGGGAACTGCCAGAGAGTCATACAGTTCGCTTCCGTGGCTCCACTTCCAAAGATCTCTTCTCAGGACATAATCAGACATGGGGTCAAATTTTCCATACAAAGACGTTATCACAGCCATTTAAAAAGCTCGTGGTAAAAAAACAAACTGGAAAGAGCTTCTGTGTCGACCCAGAAGGAATTGGTCAAGTAAACAGTGGCCTCTCAGCCTGATAGATGTGTTTACAGCACACCCGTGCCAATGGAAAAGAGCGTGTTTGGTGAAACGGGACCCGCACACAGCCTGCGGGCCCGCAGCCACCCCTGTGCCCACGCCTCCCCACTGTGGTTCCGTCCCCCCTCCTTTCCTCCATCCTCCACACTATGGGCAGAGCCATCCTTCCAAAACACAAGCCAGCCCTTGCTCTGCCATGACCCAGACCCTTCCGTAGCTGCTCACAGGATATATCCAAACTTGGATGGGGAGGCCAGTTCCTTTGCCGTCAGCCTCCCTGTCTTCCCAGCCTCGTCCTTCCCTGCCAGCCACAGGCCATGCTCTTCCATTACTCTGCACCTTTGCTGATGCTCTTCCCTCTGCCCCCAATCCACTGCTTTTTTCTTTACTCCTAGAAAACTCCTACACATCCTTCAAAACCCACATCAGTTCCCATCTCCTCTGTGAGCCTTTCTCTGACTACCCCAAGGGAGTTGGAATTACCCTCCTCTGCTTCTGTAACCTTTTATGCCACCCCTGTCCCAGCTGTCACCTGCTTCCATTGAATGAGTCCTTTGGCATCCATTCCCCTCCTCCAGACTATGAGTTCCTGAAGGGCAGGGACTCTCACTTCTTCACCGGAGCCCAGCACAGAGCCAGCCCATACTAAAGACCCACAAACATTTGTTGAGTGGTAATTCCATGTCACGGCTGACCACAAAGTTCCAGATTAATGTACTCGTTGGAATGACTGTCAGAATTAGGAGTTAGGACTCATGGGGAAACCAAGACTAACAGAGTTTAAGAATCCGACGAAGACAGCAAGAGGCAGAGCTGGTGTTGTCTGAATCCAAATAGCTAGGGTTCTTTGTCCGACACCCAGATCCGCTTCCTGGGGCCATGGGAGCAAAGCATCACAAAGCGGGGGTGGAGCTCAAACCAACAGAAATGTGTTTCTCACAGTCCTGGAGGCCACAGGCCTGAAATCCAGGTGTCTTGCAGGCTGAGCTTTCTCCAAAGGTCCTAGGTGACGATCCTTCTTTGTCTCTTCTAGCTCCTGCGGGCTCCTGCTGTTCCTTGGCTCGTGGCTGCATCACTCCCTTTTCTGCCTCCACTGTGCACGGCCTCATCTGTCCTTCCTCTGAGTCTCTTATATGGATGCTGACCCTGGATTTAGAGCCCACTCAGGTAATTCCAGCTGCAAAGCCCCTTTTTCCAAATAAGTTCGCCTTTCCAGGTTCTCGGGGTTAGGATGTGGACAGCTCTTTGGGGGAGTCAACTTTCAACTCGTGACATATACCTATAGCCCCTGAATTTATGATTGAATTCATTTCGTTTCTATGCAATAGATTTCATTTTTACCCAATTCAGTTCTATCAGCATTGATTACATACCCGCCATGGACCAGGCCTGATAGAATTCCAGACGTGAGCCATGTGGGCCCCTCCCCATGAAGGTCCCCACTCTAATGAGGGGGGCTTGCAGTACGGGGCAGCTGTGGGCCCGCGACGGGGGTGGGGTTGCCAGAAAAGGTGACTCCTGAGCCCAGTCAGGTGCGTGAGGAGGAACAGCCAGGGGACCAGGCTGTCCATGGCACAGCATCGTGAAGCACCCGGGTGGCAGGTCCTGGCAGAGTCCGGCCAGCCTCCAATGGAGGCTGCTGGAGGAGGTGGCAGGCGCCTCAGTCACGGAGGGCCCCCCAGGGTGCTGGGAGCTGGGCTCTGTGAAGTGAACTGAGTACCCCCAAGGTCTCAGAGGGCCCTCCACCCTTCCCACCCTCACCCACCCCGGGCTCCCCAGGACCCAGTGTACTGCAAGTCAGCTTCCCTTTCTGTCATCCTGACAGAAGTCCTCGGGCTGTAGCTGCTTGATGGTGTCCTTGGGGCCGCCCAGGACTATGATGCCAGGCTCTCTTTACAATGAAGAAAAATGGCCACCCAGCCCGCAGCGGTGCTCAACGCTGCTCCCACTGGCCTTCGTTAATACTTGAGATATTTTAAACGCCTTCTCCATTCTTCTCCCCCCTCCCCCCCGGCCCTCACTAGAGCCTCTGTGATCCAGAAAAGACAATCCGATGAGATGAAGGGTGAACACATAAGTATCTCCCTGCCTTTGGGGAGATCCCATCCCTCAGAATGTGAGTTCATGTGGCTCTTTCCAAGACCGCCAAGTTCGCTGGGACCCTCTCTCCCCCACCTTCTGCCCTGAGCTCCTGGGCTCCAGATTCCAAATCCCGGGAGGCCCCACTGTGAGTTGCGGGAGGTGGAACCACATCTCCCGGCACACTCGCTTCCCTCTGTCCCTCCGCGCTGACCCCAGCCTCCAGCACGCCCTGCTTCGGGCCCCCACGTCCTACCTGCGGAGATCTCTGCAGCCCGACAGCATGCCCACGGGGCTCTGTGCCGCGGTTCTCCCACTTCCTTCTGTGCCTCCCCTGGCCCCCCTGTACAGCGGGGATAATGGTCACCTCTACTTCACTGGGTTTTTTAAAATTGAAGTAAAACATCTATAACCTCGAATTTACCATTTCAACCATTTTTAAGTGTGCAATTTGGTGGCATGAAGTACATTCGCAGTGTGCAACCATCACCACTGTCCATCTCCAGAACTTTCTCCTCTTCCCAAACTGAAACTCTGTCCCCATGAAATTATTCACCCCGTGCGCCCCGGCACCCGCCATCTCCTCTCCGCGGCTGAGTTCATCTGCTCCGGGGACCTCACAGAAGAGGAATCATTGGTATTTGTCCTCTAGTGATTGACTTGTTTCATTTAGGCTTGTGTCTTAAACGTTCATTGCCGTTGAAGCATCTGTCGAGCTTCCTTTGTAATGCTGAGCCCCCAATCCGTGTTCTCCACCTATCAATGGACACTTGGGCCGTTTCCCCCTCTTGGCTCGCGGGAGAAGGGCTGCCATGAACATTCATGTGCAGATATCTGGTGGATTCTTTCTTTTCTTGATCAGGTTTTTTGAGTAGCTACCCAGAGGTACAACTGGATGTCTCTCCAGAGGTGGGACCGCTGGGTCACACGATAACTCTGTGTTTAGCTTCCTGAGGAACCGCCAGACGATGTCCCACGGCGGCTGCCCCATTTTTCCTTGTGCTCTGTAGGGTTTTAGGTGAGAATTGAGGTGGCAGAAGAGGAGCCCTCAGCGAGGGTACGAGATCCACAAATGTGGACTGTACTCATTTCAGCGTCACCTGCCCCCTGTCTCCCGGGGCTCCCATTACCCACGGTGTAGACGAGCTCCCTCATCAGCATCCAAGGCCCCTCAGCCTGGCCTCTCCGGCCACCCCAGCGCCTTCCGCCCGGGCTCCCCCTGAACCCTGGCTCTGTTGGGTGCCCCTGACTGAGGCTTCTTCAAGGAGCCTAGAGTCTTGGTTTGTGCCAGTTCCTCTGCCTGACCCTCCTCCTTTGCCCAACAGTATTCAGTTATGTACCACCTCCTACAGGGAGACATCCAGGTTGTCCGGACTCTCTTAAGTGCCCTCGTGGCCTTTTAGTGAATCCCTGAGGGTCTGAGAGGAATAGGAAGGAGGAAGAGGGCCTCAGACCCTGAGGCTGGGCCCGTGGGTGTTTTATCCATCTCATGACTCTGCCGGAAGCTCCCTGAGGATATGCTGCATCTGGTCCTTCTGTCCTTCCATCAGGCTGACTCCTGGCGAGAGTTCAGTGAATGAATGAGTGAACAAACACGTCTGCAGCCACTGGCGTGTGCTACCGTCAAAAGTCCCCTCCTGCGTTGGGGTTGGGGGTGGGGTGCTGAGCGGAGAGGGGGGCAGCGTGCCGGGGAGGCTTGGAGCGGGAGGCTGCTTTGTAGCCTCAGTAAGGTGACTCGCATTCTCCAGGGCTCGCCCAGCCCCTGCTGAGACCTTGTGAGCATCAGAGGTTGTGGATGTGACCTTCTGTCTCGATGGCCCCCCTCGAATGGGCTAGTGAGGGGGACTCCTCCCCATCCCGGATCATCCCCCGCGGAGCTCGCAGAGGGGCGCAGAGCCCCGCGGACCCGCTGTCTGTCAGCCCCAGGAGGGCAAGGCCAGCAAGACAGCTGCATTCAGGTGCACACGGAGGAGCGGCACCTCACTCACCTGAGAGCTCCACCTGTGGGACCGGCTGCGAGCCAGAGTCTGCCAGAAAGAAAGAACGGGAAGGATTCTGGGTCTCACAGACCCAGACAGATACCGCAGGTCTGTGACCTTGCTTGGGGCCTCCCAGCTCCAAATAAAAAAACCTTTATAGGCTTGAGGCCTGAGTCCCGTGAACATGGCCGTGGGGCTCCCCGTCTTCAACAGCTGCAGAGCGGTGATGGTGACAGTGTCTGGAGTTTTCATTACCTGCAGGCGGGACTGAGCTCTCCTGTGTTCGTTCCCATTCATTCCTCCCACGGCCTCAGGAAGTGCAGAATTGTATTATCATCCCTATTTGAGAGAGGAGGAAGCAGCACAGAGAGGTTAAATTCACTTGCCCGAGGTTGCATAGCTAAGAAATAGCAGCCCTGAGATTTGAGCCCAGGCAGCTGGCTGCGGAGCCTACGCTTTGACCTCCAGATGCTGGTGCCGTCGATGCTGCGGAGGCTGGTCTGCGAGCGAGACCCTCTAGGGAAGCTGGGAACAGAAAAGCTACAAAGAGAGGATAAGAGCTCAAAAGGCTGGCAGTGTGGGGCTGTTCAGTGGAAGGACCTCTAAGCATGGGGAATGCCTGCCTTCTTCTCCCCCTCCCTGCCGGTGGTCCTGAGCCCCCCCCCACCCCCGGCCAGGTCCGTGCAGCAGAGAGAGCATCTTCTTTCCAGCCAGGCAGCCAGGACAGTCCCTGGCCCTCCTGTGGTCCAGATGCAATGCGGCCTGGAGGGTGGGCTCTACGCAGCGGCAGGTTAGCTGGTACCCCCGGCCCCCTCAGTAAGCAAGGGGGGTCCTCCGTGTCCTGTTAGAGAAGCCAAGGGAGGCGCACCTAGCAAAGCCGCGGGTTGGTCTTTGTTTAGTGGATACGCGCCAGTGAGCCGGACTCCTCGGTCGAGTATCTCAACCAGGGAGGCCTGCCATGTGCAGCTGACTGCTCTCCGGCCGCACAGCACCTGCAGTCCCACGGGGGGCCTGAGGGCTTTGCCAAATACGGTCGGTCTTGCTGGGATGCGGTGAGGTGGACCATTGGCCCTTATTGCCTTTTCTGCCGCGTGTTGGGTCGCTGTGAAATCTGTCAACTAAGCATTTGCAAAGCGCCTTACCGACACCTAGGGCAACGATCGTTTTAAGCCAGAATGCTACCTGTCTGTGTCCGGAAGCCACCCTGGAGTTGACAGACACGCCCAGACACTGCTGGGGTGCCTGTGGGGTTGGAAGCTCGCTGGAACTTGGGCCAAGAGCAGAGCTGAGTGTTGCCCTCCCTTCCGTACAGAGTTGGGGCATTTTGTAATGTCATATAAAAAAGTCATTGAATGAAGACGTTTAGCCAAGGTTAAGAGCGGGGACTGTGGAGCCAGGCTGCCCTGGGCCCTGTGTTGCCCCTCATTCCCCGGCCAATCACAGGTAGATAACTTCCGTGTACTTCGGTTCTTCTCGGTAACATGGAGTTGATGATGGTTCGCCCTTGTGGGTTGTCAGAGAGTCCCGTGAGCTTGTCGGAAATGAGGGATTGAGTGAATAGCACCAGGTTAGAAGACAGGCCACCCACGTGCTGCTGAGCACATCCCATAGCGGGGATGGGGGGCTGCCCGCTGGGGTGACCCCCACGCCTTCTTCCCCAGCACTTGGTCCTCCCCACTTGGGACCCCTCCGCCGGCCCTGCCTGTCCCCCTGGGAGGGAAGAACCTGGCTCTTTGTCAGAGGATTTTGCTTCGCAGCTCACGGAAATGGGCTAAGCCCTTTGCACGTGGCTGGAGTCCAAGTGCCAAGTGTATGGGTTACAGCCCCTGTTTATTGTCAGTGAGGAAACAACATGGGGGGGAGGGGCCCAGGGCAGAGGCAGGTCTGACTGGGGACCACAGGACTTGCAGCCTCGGCCTGGCGGACACACGTGCAGGAACGTGGATGCTGAGCAGTGTGGGGGTAAACTTCTGATGGGGGCTGCTCCCCCACCCACACACCCTGAGTACCCCAAACCTTCCAGCTCTGTACTCCTGTCCCCTTGTCCACGACACAGTTTTCCCAGATCCTGTCCGCTCCCCTTAGCATAAAGAAAAGAGCCAAAGGGACATGGGTTTAAAACCGGCTTTCATGGCTTGCTGCTGTGTGACCTTGACCAAGTTACTTACCCTCTCTGGATGACTTCTTCCTCAAAGCGGGGATCATGATGCTTTCCAGCAAGGAGCACTGAGGGGATTCCGTGAGGTCTGGGAGGACATGGAGTGTTAGTTCCTTCCCAGACATGGTCTCCCTCCTCAGACCTCTGGTCCTCCTCACCCATGTGGGTCGCCTCTGCCTCAGACCATGGCTAACGGTGTGCGGGCAGTGCAGCCCACCCACACGTGAGGTCCCCGAGTTAGAATCCAGCCAGCCTTGTCCGCGTGTCCCCGCAGCACCCCGCTGGGCCCAGCAAATGCTCGCTGATCCAGGGCTTTGCACACCTGTCACAGCGTGGGTTCCTCCCCCACGTGGCTTTTAGAACCCTTTGACAAGAAGCAGTGACTGTCTTTAGACTTGTGTCGTGTGGAGAGATGAAAAGAGGAAGAGATACCTCCCGTGTGGAGTGTCGGGTGTGGGTGTGGGGGAGGCTGCGGATTACAGGGTTCCGGGTCTGGGGGCGCAGCTGATGCCCCGGGGGCTGGGCAGCTGATGCGTGCACACAGTGTGCGCGGGGGCGGGGGGCAGGCGGTGGGGGAGCAGGTCTCATCAGTGTCACGGCTGTGCACAGGGGTGCAGCACCCCACACGCCGTGACACCCCTGCATCCTCTGAATGCTGCCTTATTTGGCAAAAGGGTCTTTGCAGATCGGTTAAAGTTAAGGATCTCCAGGCGAGATAATCCTGGATTATCCCGGTGGACCCTAAATCCAGGAACAAGTGTCCTCACGGGAGGGAGACCACGCGGAGAAGGAGGCAGAGCTTGAGGGATGGGGCTGCCCCCACAGTGGGAAGAGCAGGAAGGACCCCCTCCCCTGGAGCTTTTGGAGGGAGCACGGCCCCACTGACACCCCAGCTCTGGGCCCTGGGCCCCCAGACTGTGAGAGAATCGATCCCTGTCCTTGTCAGCCCCCCACCCCGCGGTGTTTGTTCCTGCAGGTGCAGGAAGCCAATCCCCGAGCTTTGTGATGCCGCATGGACCTCTGACTCTTACAGGTTTCAGCTTTCCTCTCTTGTAAATAGCACCGAACTTACACAGTTATCTTAAGGATTAACCGAAGTATTTAGGCTGAATCATATTAAATTGCCATTTTTACAAGTCAGAGATAATTGGCTGTTGGCAGCTTCATTTGAGTCAACCTGCTGATCCGTGCAAAGCGCTTGGAACAGCATCCGGCCTGCAGCAAGTGCTCAGCAAACAGGGGACACACTGGGCAAGTGTGAAGAGCAAGGCAAGGGCAATAGAGATTACTGGTCCACTGGGGCTGGCAGGGCCCATGTCTTCGGGAGGAGTGGCCTTCATGCTGGGCTCTGACGGAGGGCTAGGAGCTCACATGAAAATGGGGCTGCTGGGGGGACACTCCCAGGAGGTGGGGCAGGGAGGGAAACAGTGGCTCTGGCAGATGCTGGTGGAGGACAGAGGCAGCTCACCTGGGCAGAAGGCTGCAGGGGCGATGTGCGCACCTGCAGAACACAGAGCCCTCTGCACCTGCTCAGCCCCCAAAGGGAATCACTCCTCCATCCTGTCACCAGCATGGTTTTCCTAGGACACCTGCTTAGACCCCTCACTGGGGTATGGGACCTCAGGAGAAAGCTAAGACCTCTTTCGTGTGTGAGTTTCCTGGGGCTGCTGTAACAAATTGCCCCAAACTGGGTGGCTTAAAATCACAGAAATTAGTTTTCTTATAATTCTGGAGGTCAGAAATCCAAACCCAGTGTCAACAGACCAAACTTGAGGTGTCAGCAGGACTGTACTCCATCTGGAGGCTTCAGGGGGGTCAGCAGCCAGCCCCACATTCTTTGGCTGGTGGCCCCTTCTTCCATCTGCAAAAGCAGAAGCTTACTGCCTTCTGTGTCAAATCTCCCTCAGCCTCCCTCTCAAAGGACACCTGCAATGACACTTAGAGTCTGCTTGCATAACCTGGAATAATCTTCCCAGAGCCTCGGTGTAATCATCTCTGCATGTCCCCTTGCCCCGTACCGTGACAGGCACGGGTTCCAGGGGTTCGGCCCAGAATGCCGAGGGGCCACTATTCAGCTGACCACAGCTGCCATTCTAGGTCCCTCCTGCTTTGGCCCCTGTCTCCCCTCTGCGCTTCTGCTCCTCACCTTCCCACGTGCTTCACCTGCTCAGACGGGCCAGTGACCTCCTTCTTCTAGAATGCTCTCCCTGCCCTTCCACAGGGTTCCTCCTCTGGAGACCCTTGTGGAGCTTCCCTGGCTGTCCCTCCCTTGCCCCCAGAGCAGTACATCTGCAGCCCTCACTCACAGCATCGAATCCCCCCCAAGTCAGTTCCAGACCACCATGGGAGGGACATATCATAAACAAGCACGTGACCTTGAAGGTAGGAGATTGGAAAGAAAGGGACGGGTCAGGTGAGAGCAGCTGGAGGTGCTGGGAATGCCCAGAACAGACACGGGTCGGGCAGGAGGAGTGCTTGCTGATGGTTGATATGAAAACTTGAAGCTAGCATCAACCAAGGTCTCACTATGTCCCAGCCCATGACGGCTCCAATGTAGCCCTCGCAACGTCTCTAAGAGGGAGAAACCGTGATCAGGTCCACTTTGTAGATGAGGACACGGAGGTACAGAGAGTTTCAATAATTTCCACAGGGTCACACAGCTAATGACCTAGGGCAGTCCGGCTCTGGTGACAGGCATTGTCCGGTACGATGTTACAGAGAAGAGGGCATGCGGGTAGCCTGGAGCTCCAGGGCACAGACCCAGGCAGAAGCCAGAGCTCGACAGAGGGGAGTGCCCAGGGAAGTGGCTGCTGGAGCGACAGATGTGCGGCTCCCCCCCCCCCAGCCGCGTGATCACTGTTAGTATGCAGAAGCTGTTATTGCCCATGACTAGCACAGTTGCCAATGGTAGGAAAAAATGACATGACGAGTGAGCTCGGTCCCCAGTGGGACCCATACTCAAGCAGCTGGAGTCATCGCCTAGGAAGGAGCACAACCAGAGGTCACTTAGGGAGCCCTACCAACTCAAGGATCCCCAACTTTGTAGGACGTATGCCGAGGCGCCAGCAAGCACTGAGCTCAGGGGAGCATTACTGTGTTTTAGGAGGAGAAGGAAGGTCTGGCAGCTGGAGCATTATTGGTTGAGGGAACGAGAGAGAAGCTTCTAGACCAGACTGACCAAGAAAAAAGAAGACATATTATCAGTATGCAGAATGAAAGATGGGATGACAGATATTATTAGATGAAATGGACCAATTGTTTGAGATCTACAAACTACCAACTCATGCACTAAGAACCTGACTAGTCTTATATTTATTACAGACTTTCAATGTTTAAAATGTGGAACAAAGAAAATTCCAGGCCCACATGGCTTCATTGGCTTATTTTAGTTAACACATAAGGATGAAACAACCATTCTGCAAGAAAACTGAAGAAGGAAAACACTTTCCAACTCATTTTATAGGATCAGCATGACCTAATACAAAAACCAGACAATATTACAAGTTAAAAACAGAAAACGAAAAGCTACAGACCAAGATCTCTCATGGACATAGATGTAAATATCAGCAAGACATTAGCAAATCAATTCCAGCAATATATAAAACGAAGTGGGGTTTATCTGGGGAATTCAAGGCTGGCCCAGCATTTGATAACGATCACTATAACTCACCATGTTAAAGACTAAAGAAGAAAAGCTACAAGATCACATCAACAAATGGAGAAAAAGATTTGACAAAAATCAATATCCATTCATGATTAAAAAAAAAACCTCCCGAAACCAAAAACTATTAGCAAACTCAGAATAGAACTTCCTTAATTGGGAAAAAAGGTATCTCCAAAAATTCTACAGCTAACTCGCACTTAATGTCGGAAAATGAATGCTTTCCATGTTCAGAATCGGAAAAAAGCAAAGACATATACACTCACCACTTCTATTCAACATCATAATGGAAGTCCTAGACAGTGCAATAAGGTGAGAGAAAGAAACCAAGGGTACATAGATTGGGAAAGAAGAAATAAAACTGTCATTATTTACAGATGACATAGAAAAAGCTTCTAGAAATAACAAGTAAACTTAGCAAGGCCACAGGTTACAGGGTCAGTATTCAAAATTCAATCATATTGCTATGTACTAAAAATAAACTCTTTGAAACTAAAATTTAAAAAATTTATAATTCCTCCCCCCCAAAATAAGTAATTAGGTATTAACATTACAAAATATGTGCATAGAAAGAAACCAAAGAATATCTAAATAAGTAGAAAGATATACTATATTCATGGATTGGAAGAGTCAATACTGTTAGGATGGCAATTCCCTCCAAATTGATACATAATGCATCCCAGTCGATCTGCACATGATTTTTTTGTAGTTATCAACAAGCTGATTTAAAATTTATATGGAAAAAAGAAAAAAAAATCCTATGGAAAAGCAAAGGAACAAAAATAGCCCAAACAACTTTGAAATAGAAGAACAAAGCTAGAGGCCGACACTACCTGATTTAAAGACTGAAAAAAATCAAAATATTCTAATCAAAATATTGTGGTATTGCTGAAAGGATGGGCACATAGAACAGTGGAACAGAATAGAGTTCAGAAGTAGGTCCACAAATATTTGGTCCCTTGATTTTTGTTTCTGGTGACTGCCTTATTGAGATATAATTCCCATACCATATAATTTACCCCTTAATTTTTTTAAAAAAATTTATTTATTTTAGAGAGAGGGAGAGCACGAGCAGGAGGGGCAGAGAGAGAAGGAGAGAGAATCTCAAGCAGACTCTGTGCTGAGCACAGAGCCCAACACAGGGCTCAGTCCCACAACTTGGAGATCACGATCAAAGCCAAAACCAAGAGTTGGACGCCCAACCAACTGCACCTTCCAGGTACCCCCAATTTACCCATTTGAAGCATAGCACAATTCCGTGGTTTCTAGTATATTCTCAGAGGTGTACAACTATCACCATAGTCAGTTGTAGAACATTTTCATCACCCTCAAAAGAAACTCTGTACTTTCTGGCCATCAGTCTGTCTCCCCCCTAACCCATGCCTTAGGTAACCACTAATCTACAAATCTCTATAGAGGTGCCTATTTTGGACATTTCACATAAATGGAATCATACAGTAGGCGGTCTTCCAAGAGTGACTTCCTTCGTTTAGCGTAAGGTCTTCAAGGTTCCTCCATGTTGTAGCGTGTAGCAGGGCTTTGTTCCTTTTTATCGGTGAATGATATTCCGTTGTGTGGATATACCGTATTTTATTTATTGGTTCATCAGTTGATGGACATTTGAGTTGTTTATACTTTTTGGCCGTAACGAACAGTGCTGCTGGGAGCCTTTGTGTACACGTTTTTGTGTGGCTGTGTGCTGCTATCCTCTCGGGAGTATAACTGCTGGGCCGTACGGTAACTCAGTTTAACATTTTAAGGAACTGCCAGACTGTTTCCCACAGCAGCTGCACCATTTTCCATTCCTACCAGCAGAGCCTGAGAGTCCAACTTCCGCAATTTGGGCCAACACTAGTCATTAACTGTCTTTTTAATTATAAGCATCCTAGGGGGTGTAGAGTGGGATCTCACTGTGGTTTTAATTTGCATTTCCCTGATGACTGACGACGTTGAGCATCTTTCATGGGCTTGTTGGTCACTTGTGTGTCTTCTTTGGAGAAATATCTATTCAGATCTTTTCCTCGTTTTTAATTGGGTTATTTGTCTTTTATAATTGAGTTGTAAAAGTTCTTTATATGTTCTGAATACAAGTCCCTTATCAGATATTTAACTGATTTTGACAAAAGTACAAAGGCAATTCAATAGAGAAGAAATAATCTTTTCATCAAATTATTGGAATAATTGGGCATCCGTATGCAAAAAAACCAAACCTTAACCCATACCTCACATCTTATACAAAGAAGTTTATTCAAAATGGATCATAGGCCTAAAGGTAAAATATAAAAAACTATGAAATGGTTAGAAGAAAGCATAGGAGAGAATCTTGGTGGCCTCAGTTTGACAGTGAATTCTTAGGTGGCAACTCACAATAAGAGAAAAAAAACATTGATAAATTTACCTTTACCACAATTAGAAACTTTTGCTCTTTGAAAGGCACGTCTAAGAAAATGAAAAGAAAAGCCACAGACCGGGAGAAAATGTTTGCAAATCACACATCTAACAAAGGACTTGTATCCAGGGTACTAAGGAATCCTCCCAAGTTAACAATGACCAAACAAGCAACCTAACTTTGAAAATGGGCAGAAATTTGAATGGACACTTCACCAAGAAAAATATATGAATGGCCAACACAAGCAATGCAAATTAAAACCGTAATGAGATACCACTGAAAACCCATTCGAATGGCTGAAACGCACACACACGGACACACACACACACACACACAGACACACAAACACACGCAGTACCAGTGCTGGTGCGGATGCAGAGCAATGGAACCGTGAACATTGCTGCTGGGAATGCAAAATGGCACAGCCACTCAGGAAAATAGTTTTGTCTGTTTCTTCCAAAGTTACACATATTGTTCATACACCCCAGAAATCCTGCTCCTGGCTGTGAATCCTAAAGAACTGTGAAAACCTACGTTCACACAAAAACCCGTACGTCAAGGTTTGTAGCAGCTCTGTTCATGATTGCCAGAGAGTGGGGACTCAGCTGGGGGTGGGTAGACTGACGCGTCCACACGACGAAATGCTGCTCAGCAAAACCACGGGGCTGCTGGTGCGCTCAGGAACGCGAACGCCTCTAAGATCCGCTGAGCTGAGAGAAAGGAGCCAGACGGCCCCAAAGCTACGTACGCTGTGCTGTGGATGGAGCTCAGTGCTCCCCAAGCCTGCATGTGGAAGCCCTCACCCCCAGTGTGGCTGTGTTTGGAGGTGGGGTCATTAGGGGGTAACTAAGGTGAAATGAAGTCGTGTGGGTGGGACCCTGATCTGCTAAGATTAGTGTCCTTATGAGAAGAGACACCAGAAAGTCTACTTTCTCCCCCCCCCCCCGTGTGAGGACACAGAAAGTGGCCATCTGCACGCCAGGAAGAGGGCTCTTGTGAGAAACAGAGGAGGCCATGTCTTAGTTTGAGCTGCTCAGACAAAATGCCACAGACTGGGTGACTTGTACACAACAGACATTGATTTCTCTCAGTTCTGGAGGCTGGGGCATCCAAGATCAGGGTGCTGGCAGAGTCCGTGTCTGGTGAGGGCCTGCGTCCTGCCGTATGGATGGCCCCTCTGGCTGGGGCCTGAGAGGGTGGGAGGATGAGGAGCTTTCCTGGGTCACCTTTGTAAGGGCACCAGTCCCTCCTGCCTAAGCACCTTCTGCCAGAGGCCCCACCTCCTGATACCATCACACTGGGGATGAGGTTACAACTCATGAACTTTGAGGGGACACACACATTCAGTCCATGGCAGGCTGGCACCTGGGTCCTAGACACCAGCCTCTAGAGAATCGACATTTATGGAGTGTAAGCCCCCCAGTCTATGGTAGTTTTGTTATGGGAGCTCAAGCTGGGTATCTATTCTCTGTGATTTCACTTATATGGTCTTCTGGAAAAGATAAAGCTATGGGCATGGAGAACAGACCACTGGGGGCCAAGGGGTTAGAGACAGGAGGGTTGAGCTACAAAGGGAGTTTTGTCGAGGGAATGTGGGGCGGGGTGGACTATATTCTCTGTATTCTGATAGTGATGGTGGTGACGCAGCTGACAGAACTGGACCACTTCAAAAAGTGAATTTTGCTGTATATAAATTTAGAAAGAAACAAAAATATAAAAATATGCTTCATATCCCAGGGACAAAGGCCCCTCTGGCTGTTGTTTGGAGAAAGGACGACACGGGGAAGAGGAGAAGCAGGGAGAGCACCAGGCATCCACGAGGCTAAGATGGTGAGGGTGAGGCTGGGCGCCGTGGAGGGGGAGGGCTGGTCAGACTGGGGCTGTGTTTGGAGGCGGAAGCGACAAGATTTGCTGATGGGGCGGGTGGGGATGTGGTGAGCGAAGGCGAGGAATCCGCAGTGACATTGGGTATTGGTTGAGCGTCTCCTCGTTGGAGAAGACCATGAATGGGGGGGGGGGGACACAACATTCAGTCCATAACAGTGTGGTAGACTGAATTGTATTCTTCCACGTAAGTCTGTCTTCATCCCCCGAAACCCGTGAATGTCACCTTACGTGAGAGAAAAGGACAATGCAGATGAGATTGAGTTGAGGTGGAGATGGGCGATCATCCTGGATCGTCCGGATGGCCTCACGTCATCACCAGGGTCCCCGTGGGAGGGGGCAGGAGGAGTCAGGGGCACAGGAGAGGCCAGTGTGACAGTAGCAGAGGTTGGAGGGTGCTCTTTGAAGGTGGAGGGAGGGTCCTGAACTAAGGAATGCAGGAGGCCCCTGGAAGGTAGGAAAGCAAGGGAAGAGTCTTTCCAGGAGCCTCCAGGAGGAACCAGCTTTGCCAACACCTCAACTTGGGCCCAGTGAGGCTGATTTTGGGCTTCTGACCTCCAGAACTGTAAGAGAAGAGATTTGTATTGTTATGAGACAGTGAGTTTGTGGCAATTTGTTACAGCAACCATTGGAAACTAATATAGTCGGGATTAGGTTTGACTATGACAGGAAGTCCCACGGAACAGTGGCTCAAAGACAAGAGCTGGAGGCAAGAGTCTGGAGGTTAACGGGCAGGGCGGTGGGAGGCTCCACGAAGTCCTTGGGGCCTCAGCTCCTTCCAGCCTCCAGCTGCACCAGCCCGGCTGCAGCCCATATCCTCATGCTCCGGGAAGGCGGTATCCACATAACAGGCAGTATCCACATAACAGGCAGCAGGAGGGACAGGTGGGAGGAAGGGACAGAGAGGACAGAGGCAAGGAGTGGGCACCTAGATGGTGACTAGGAGCCGCCATGCAACACTTCTCTTTCCAGAACTTACTTGCCAGAACTTACAATGGGGCCACGCCTCCTTGCAAGGGAGGTGAAACCATGGCATTTTTAACCTGAGCAGACACGTGCCTGGAGGAGATTATTATTACAAAAGAAGAAGGGGAGAATGGATGTTGGAGAATAATCCTCATTTCTGGTATACCTAACCTGTTTGAGCCTCTGTTGGTTAGAAATTGCTCAGCCTCGAGGAACAGAAATCCTGCCCCATTAGGGCCTGAGCAAATAAGGCTTTGGTTTTCTCCAAGAACAGAAATGTTTGCTTGCTGATGCAGTGTGGCCACTTGGAAGATGACCACACTTGGAGGCTTGGTTTCCATCCTCAGACTTGGAGCCTCATGGACAGAAAAAGCCTGCTGTGGCTCCAAGCATCATTTTTGCATTCAAGCCAGGAAGAAGGGTGAAGAGTACCGCCAGCCTGTATCCCCCTCGTCAACAGGAAAACAAAAGCTTTCCCATGGACATTCCCAGAAGACGTGTATGTTGTGCTCGTTGGCCGGAGCTTAGTGTCATGGCCTCTCTAGCTGGAAGGAAGTCTGGAAAACCAAGGATTTCACTTTCCAGCCTTCTATCAGATAGTAGGTCAAAAATATTGATGCCCTTTGACCACTAATTTCACTTCTGGGAATTTCTGTACCAAGAGAGCTGTGCACAGGGAATGGCATATGCCTAAAGATGTCTGTTACAGTGTGGTTTCTCCATGTGGAAAATCGGAACCATCCTGCGTGTTCAACATGCGTTGTTTGGGGTCCAACCGATGTGCCAGTCATTCAGTGTCCAGCTCCAGCACCTCTGCGACTTCATCTGGAAAATAGAAGAAAATATGATTTATCTTTTAGGATCTCTGGTGAAGACCAGAGATAAGAAACAGAGCTGCCTGGCACACAGCTGGTCCGTTGTCAGTGGTCCCGCGTCCGAATCTGCAGTCCTCCCACCACCTGCCCCATCTCTTACCAACCAAAGCCATGCAGAACTAGCCGATGTCCGTGTTGCCAGTATCTGTTAGATATCAGGAGAGTGACACTCTCTCCTCCCGCTCTCTGAACTGAGGTGGGAGGGTAGCCCTGGGACAGGGTGGGGGCAGCACCGGCTCTGGGGCAGGCCGTCCCTGGGTCATGTGGGTGTTAGATGACATCTGCTCTACCATCCTGCTGGGGGCGACCTTCGGCCCCTCTTCTGTACAATGGGCTGTCATGAGGTTTCATGAGAAAATGTGCCCCAGGCACAGTATTTGTGATCTAGCAAACCCCAAGTAGACAACAGATGTTGGAGGAAGCACGCTTCCCCCGACCCGGAGGCGTCCTGACAGCAGCCCTGAGAACACTGTTAACGTGCTGAGGGTTTCCGTTCCGGCTGGAAGATTCCCTGGCCTGAGCCATTCAGGGCTCCTGGCTGAAAGGTGACCTAATTATTAATGAACGCGGCAGAGATGAGAGCGAAGACATAATCCACCCCTGAACGGATTCGGAAGGAGCAGATAATGGGACAATAAAATTAATCTTGTAGAAAAACACAATTAGCTATATCGTTTATAAATCTCCTTTCCTTCCACGTGGGGTGAAGCAGGGCGCTGCTAAGCCTGAGCCGTTGGCAGCCCAGCCTCCGTTGCACATGGACGGATGTGCCTTTCGCTGGGAAAATATTTTCATATCACATTCAAGCGGTATTGTTAGAGGTTCAAACTCAACCTCTGGAAGCTAAGATGAGCCGGAGAACACAGTGAACGCAGGTGGCCTTCCATCCATGCAGCCGGGTTTCTTGTCTATTTCAAGTCACTTCCATGCAGCGCGTCCCACAAAGGCTCGGTGCTGCGCCTGGAGGGCTTATGAGCAAGTTGGTGAGCACAGGCCCCCCTGAGACACAGGCCCAGCCCCAGCCGTGCAGCCTTGAGCAAGCACTTGGCCTTGGTAAGCCTCAGTTTCCTCAGGGGTAACATGCGGCAGATAAGGGTGCCTCCCTCGTTCCCAGGGCTGGGGTGGGGATTAGATGAAAGTCTGCAGACCCCCCACCCCCAGCTCGGGGCGGGAACCAGAAGCTGGGTGACTCCCGTGGCGAGTGCGGCTGTGCACCACGTGCTGTTAGCTGCGGAAGACAGGAAGGCTTCTCCCTGGGGTCTGGTGGTGACCCTCACTTCTCAGACACGGGAACTGGGGCTCGGAGAAGGCAAGTGTCTCACTCATCGCTGGAAGGTGACCAGATCCAGGTTTGAACCCTGCCTGGCCTGTCTGGCTTGGAAGCCACAGCTCTCTTCTGCGACATTGCAGTTGTGATCTGAATTACGTGTCCCCAGATTTCATGTGCCCAAGCCCCCCATCCCCCAGGACCTCAGAAGGTGACTGTGCTTGGAGATGGGGTTTTTAAAGAGGTGATTAGTTACAATGAGGTCATCTGGGTGGGCCCTGAGCCAGTAGGACAGGTGCCCTTATTAGAAAAGGAGATCAGGACACAGACCGCACAGGGACGACCTCGTGAGGACACGGGGAGAAGATGGTCATCTGCTGCCAAGGAGAGAGGTCTCACACGGAACCAGTGCAGCCCACGCCTGGATTTGAACCCCTGCAGCCAGGCCCGGGAGGAGACACGTTTGTCGTGTTAAGCCTCCCGGTCTGTGGTGCTTTGCCAAGGTGGCCGAGCAGAAGAACTCGGGGCGCCGTAGGAACGGGGCTGAGTCGGCCTGGGGAGCTGCGGTCGGTGAGCGGAAGCGCGCCTCGGGCCGACCTGGAACTGCAGGCAGGAGGCTGGGCTGCTTCTCTTTGCCCCTAAATCTTGCCCTCAGGTCCCGTCTGCCTTCCTTTGGCGCTTTAATTCTCTGGATCCAGTGCTCTCCAACCCTGGAAACCGCCCGGCCTCTCCAGGAGACTCTACCAGCCCCTCACCCTCTCCTTGTGGGTGTGCGAGACACGCGTACACACGCACAAACACAGTACACGTGTGTGCAGAGTTCACGTGTGCACACACATGCTCCCACACACGAGCATGGCCACAGCGTCACCATAGTGGCAGGGAGGGGGCTCCGTGGGGGTGCAGCGCGGCCGCTCCGTGCGCGCTCCCTTTCCCCACGTGTGAACGGCTCTGGGGACAGTACCTTCTGCGCATGCTCGCGGGAGGTCCGGCGCTCGAAGCAGCGGACCCGTTGGTCAGGTCTTAGCACCGCGCCTGCCACGTGGGTGCTGGAAGATGTCAGCAGCCAGTCCTCTTGTGCCTCGGAGTCTTGGGGTCCCCAACTGCTCATGCACCAGCCATTTTATGACCTGACCGGTTTGGGTTTTTTGAGACCTAACTCATATACCATAAAATGTACCACTCACTGGTTTTTAGTATATTCATGGAGCAATTGCAACCAGCACCCCTGTCTAATTCTAGAATATTATCATCACCGCTGAAAGAAACCTCAGGTCTGCGGGTGGTCTCACCCATTCGCCCCCCGCCCCCAACCCCTGGCAACCACGAATCCGCTTTTCGTCTCCATGAACTTGCCTCTCCTGGATGTTTCCTGTCACTGGAAGCATACAGCCGGTGGTCTTCCGTGGCCGATTTCCTCCACCCAGCAGAATGCCCTCGAGGTCCATCCGCGGTGCAGCCCGCGTCCACACCTCCCTCCTTTCCGTGGCCAGGCCGCGCTCTGTGATGGACGGCCCACGTGTTGTGTATCCCTTCTAAGGCTGGTGGGCATTTGGGTCGTTCCGCCCTTTGGCTTCTACAGTCGATGCTTTTATCACACCGTGCGCCCCTGCTTGTGTGAACGTGCCGGGGGCGCGTGTCTGGGAGGGAAGTGCCGGATCCGATGATCAATCATCGTTAGCGTTTCTGGGGAGTCGCCGCTGCTTTCCTCGGTGGCTGTGCCATAGGACGCTCCCACTGGCCATGGGTGAGCCTTCCAAGTTCCTCACCTCCCTGCCAACACTTGCCATTGTCCCTTGGTGCTGGGGGTGGTCACTGCCACCCCCCCATCTCCTGTGTCCCCCCTCCCTCCCCACTGCCCTGGCCCCCTCTCGCTTCCCCTTACCCGTCGGCCCTGGGGCTCACTTTCACCGGACTGCAGGCTTCCCAGGGGTCCCCAATGAGCTTCTTGCATTTGCCTCAAGTACCAGTAAAGGCTGAGCCGCTGGGTGACCCAGGGGGCAGGCGCGGACCCTTACGTGGCCCAGGAACGTGTCATTCCTTTGTCTGTCCCTCAGTTTCCCCGCCTATAAAATGAGGTATCGGATTAGATTAGGGTCTCAAACTCAAGTGCCTGCAGGTGCCAAGCAGGTTAGGGGGTCCCGGTGAGTGAAGCACCAGCTCCTCTAAGGCAGGGGGGAGGCAGACAGGGGGCGTGGGGGCGGGCAGCCATTATCATTATGCAGCTGGTTTTTGCCTTATGGGAATGTCTTTGTTGTTAGACCACTTGGGTCTTCAAAAGGAGGGAGGAAATCTGGATGTTTTGTGAAATCTCCCTGCTTTCCAATAAAAGCAATTGTTAAGAAAGATTTTATTTACTTAGTTGAAAGAGAGCGCTAGCAGGGGCCTGAGAATTTTGCATGTCTAACAGGTCCCCGGGTGAGGCTGATGCCACTGGTCTGGGGACCCCACTCTGGAAACCACAGCCCTGGGCTCATGCTCTCTCTAGTCCACTCCAGCTCGGAAATGCAGGTGGTCCACTCCGGGGGAGGAGGCATCACGTCCTGGACGGGGTGTGGACGAGGAGTCGGCAAGCTCCGGTGATGACCACCCGGCAGAGACCCGCGGCCCCGAGCAGGTGCCACGCACTTTCACGCCACTGAGTTTCAGTCACGGAAATTCATGCCCGGGAAATGCTTCGAAACTCTGAGGGGCTATTTGAAAACGGCACCTATGTCAACATATTCAGTAGATTAAGATACAAAGCTTAAAAGCATTAGGTCAGCTCTTTGGGCTGTAGAGTTTCTGTCTGAGTGTCCCAGGGCTGGCATCCTAAATGACCGGTGTAGGCAAGGAAGACTTTTTCCCTGACCTTCTAGGTCTTCCGGCGGGACGAAGAATGAAATTGACGGGGGCAGATGGCCAAGAGGGAAAAGCAAAGTTTAATTATATGTGCACAGAGGCCCAATAATAAAATTGAGACCTAAGGAAGTGACCAAGCAAACAATTTTTATACTTTTTAGGCAAAGAGACAATACATCGGTGAGGGCCTGACAGGACACAGAAAACTTCAGTTGGGAGCTTCTGTTAGTGAGGAATTCTACACAGAATTTGGGCTGGGTTAGTAAGGTAGCAAGAAAGGGAGCAGGTTTGTCTCCCTAGCCTACTCGGCTCTAAATGTCCCGTCTCTGGTGGTTAGGATGTCTTTGTCCCCCCCGCTGCAGGGAAGGTACTTGTCATGGGGGAGATGTATTCCTGCCTTCAGAGGTCAGAGGGGGTCTGAGTGTCCTTGCACTAGCTGTCTCTTACGTAACTTTTGTTTAAAATAGTCAATGCCGGGGCGTCTGGGCGGCTCGGTCCGTGGAGCGTCCGACTCTTGATCTTAGCTCGGGTCTTGATCTCACGGTCGTGGGTTTGAGCCCCTCATTGAGCTCCACGCTGGGCACGGCGCCTGCTTTAAAAAAATAGTAATCTGTGCCAAAGTGGCACATTTTTGTGCGGCCCGCTCTTGGCCCCTATACCACAAACTGGGGGGCTTAAAACCATGGAAACCTATACTCTCCCTGCTCTGGAGGCCAGAGGTCCAAAATCAAGGTGTCAGTAGGTCTGTGCTCCCCTCATAGCTCTCGAATCTGTGGTGTGATTCTCTCCCAGTTTCCAGGGGCTGGCGGCACTCCCGTGTTCCTTGGCTTGTTACACATCCCCTGGCCTTCCTGTCTGGGTCTCCCTGTGTCCTCTGCTCCTCACAGAAGGATGCCAGTCATTGGCTTTCGGGCCCACCCTAAATCCAGGGCAGTTTCATCCCAGGATCCTCAACCAGGGTTTTTGTATCTGCAAAAACCCTATTTCCAAATGAGGTCTCATTCTGAGGTGCCAGGAGGACACGAAGTTTTAGGGGACACCATCAACCCACTACAGTCTCCTTACTCTTTTTTTTTTTTTAATGTCATTCTAATAAATGTGGCAATTTGGATTCTCTGCTCACAGCAAGTACTGGGGATGGGGTGAGCGGTGGGGATGGTCACAGGCAGTCCCCTGGCAGGGCAGGAGGTCACAGAGCCCCCAGAAGCAGAATCAGCACTGACCAAGGCCAGTGTGAGGGCTCCCAGCTCTGTGCAGAGAGCTGACCCGATTCTTCCAGAAGACAGAAGATTCTTTACAACGTCCCCTGCTTCAGAAGGCAGGGCAACGTGCCTTGCATTGTAGAGTAAACCGGGGTCCAAAATGAGGACACTTGACCCTCGAGAGATAAAATTTCAATCTTTTAGAAAACCCACTCACAAGGAACCCGCTCCCCTTCCCCATCTGGATGGGAGAAACAGGGGAGCCTGCCCGACAGAGAAAAGGTTATAAATTATAGATGTTAAAAAAAAAAAAAAAAAGCGTGCCACGGCCAGAAGTCCTGGGTCAGCTCAGAGCGCATGACCCCGCCGTGTGCTAATGCCACTCAGCTGCCACGACCCAAGCCCAGCCCAGCTGCGGAGTGGAGACCTTGCGGACGGAAAAGCCCCATGAGGTCATTGCCAAGCTGCCTGCAATGCAGCTCAGCCTTGCACCGCGCTGTCTCCAGCACGCTCTGGGGAGCCTGTGAATTTTAGACACTCTCTCAGGGACCCTGGCTCTGCAGAGCGTGGAATGAATTGCACTCATCCATCTGTGGGCTTTCAAAAAATTCAATAATTAATTCAAGCGGACGGTGGTGGCGTTATTAGAATTTGGCCTTTCTGTGGTTCTTTACTTTGGCAGAGTGCTTTTATAATCATTTACCAGCTAAATAATTTAGTCCACGTTATTGCTACACGCTGGAAAGCTGGTGCGTGAGCCGGTGCTGGTGATCTTGGAAGGCTCCGGAACAGAGCAGGGGAAGAGCCGGATGAAATGAGGGGGCCCTGGGAGTTTATTCCCCAGGTCACATGTGGTGCCTTGACCTCCACGTGTCCTCAATAATTTTAACTCTGATTCGCCCCGGGCCATACTTTTCATGGTGGCGGTGACCAATGAGACGGGGACTTCTATACTGGAAGGGGGAGTAAGTTAGCCTTCTAGCCCAATCCCCTCATTTTGTAGAAGGGGAAACCGAGGCCCAGGAGGGCCCCTGCTCTGCCCAAGGCCACACCACTAGCATGACTCGCCTGCCAACGATTAATGGAGTGACAGCAGCATGAATGCAGGCCCTGGCGGTAGTACTCAGGTTTAGGGAATTTCCCCCCTCCCACCCCCCACCCCTCATTTTGGGGCCTAAGTGGACCATGGATCTGAGAAGAGGAAACCAGAGGCGTAGCCAGGTCCTCTGGGCCGGGGGCGCCAGCGTGGGGCAGGGCTGGCCTTCGGGCAGAGGGAGGGGCTGCATTTTTGGTCTCCCTTCTTCTGCCAGTGGGTCTTCCAAGCATCTTCTTGACAACCATGTCACCTAAGCCTCCGTGGCCTGGTCTAAAAGAGCAAACCTGCCCCAGAGGTGGTTGGAGGGCGCCGAGAGGCAGAGCCCAGAAAACGCCTGTCAGCACTCCCTGCACGGGAGCCATTGCTAATAGGGTTGGTTCCACCCCTTACGATGGTTCCTTAAGCTGTGAAGTGGGTATAACCATACCTGCCCCTTCCCCCTCAGAATTTCTGTGAAGCTCAGAAATAAAAAAAAGGAGATGGCAGAGCGAGTCCTTCACGCTCATCACGTACTCCTCACCCTGGAGGAGGCCCAGGGAGGGCTGTCTTCCTTGCGGCCCCAGGGAGGATGGAGGCAGGAGCAAGGCACCAGGGGGTCCCCGGTGGAGGCTAAAGGGATCATCTAAGGGGCATTTCTGTCCAGGGGATTGTTTGCCGGGGGGCGGGGGATGGCCGAGTGGGTTGTGAAGACTATATTCTCAAAACAACAAACAAAACTCAAAAACTCCCCAAATCTAACACACACAGAGTTCTGTTTCAATACATAATGAGTCACCAGATGACGATGAGCCCCAGAATACTGTTTACTCCGTTTCTCCAAGGACAGAGAAGCAAAAATGTCGCTTGTTCATGTCGTAAGCATTTCCTGAGTACTTGGTACGTGTCTGGTGCCGGGGCTGCAGCACAAAGGTAAGTAAAACACTAAAGCCACTAGGAACTGGATTTATGATTTTGTCTGTACCTTATGTATTTTTAAATAAGGTTTGGAGTTTTCCAGAAATGAGCATGTGCAGCAAGGTTAAATCTAGGAGGGAGAACGTGATGTAATGGGCAACCCTGCTTTTGGCTTGAATTAGACCGTGAATTTTCTTACTACACATTCGAGCTTGGCTTTACAAACCTGACATTTAAGTGTCTGAATCTACTGTGAGTGTAAAATGAATGGATGCCTGTTCAGTTTCGCGTACAGTTTCCGAGTCCTTGCTGTACGCCAGGCTCTGTTCTAGTCTCAGGGGACGCAGAAATGAAAGGTTAAGTTGTTCTGCCAGGATTTGCTCACGATTCAGGAAAAGGCCTAAAAACCCGAACCCAGCAGAAGAGAAGCATAGAGAAGGGCCAGGCGATGTTCGAAGAGGAGGCGATATTGGGTCTGGGCTTTGAAGGGTAAGGATGAGTTTGCTAAGTGAACAGGGGATGGGGGACATGTTCCCCGCCAAGGAGACATTGGCCCAGGCCTGGAGGCAGGTGCTTTGGGAACGGGGAGGTTGGTGAGGCTGGAGTGTAGGGTTCAAGGAGAGACAGGGAGGACTGCCCAGGTGGGCCGACTCTCACCATCCTCAGAAAGATCCAGAAGCCCCGTTTCTCTCCCTAGTCCACATCAGTGTCCCGACCCACTCAGAATTTAGGATGCGGCAGAGAAACTTGGAACCGTCAGAAAGGAGGGTGTGCACCGAACAGGCAGGTCCAGAGACAGTAATTAGGTAAGTCTTAAATTTCTCACCACCAAAAAAAAAAAAAAAAAAAAAAAGGTGATAGACATGTTAACTAACCTTATTGTCGAAATACCTTCACAATCTATTTGTATATGGAATCATCAGATTGTACACCTTAAACCGACACGCTTTTGTATCAGTAAAGCTGGGGAAATTTTTTTTTTAAAAAGGGTCTTGGTACTGACAGAAAGTAGATTAGTCGTTGCTGGGGGCTGGGGGGCGGCGAGAATGGGAGTGGCTGATAATGGGACAGGGTTTCTTTTTGGTGTGATGTTCTGGAATTAATGGTGATGGTTGCACAATTTTGTGAATATACTAAAACCCCAAGGATATGTACACTTTAAAATGGTGAAATTTGTGGTGTGTGAATTAATTCTCAGTTAAAAAAAAGACCAAGACATGGAACAACAGGACCCTCCTCCCTCCTTCCTGCAGCCACCACGCGTGGCGGCCCTCACCTGTGCCAGGGGTCAGGCTGCTGGCGGGGAAGCTGCAGGACGAGGCTCGCCCCTGCCCAGGCTCCGCTCTGCCCGGCACTCCATGGCTCGGGACCAGGCATTTCCTTGTCTGAGCTGCAGAGAGGCTCACCAGGACGCTGGGGGGGTCTCCTCAGTCCTTCTGAGCACTAATCCCATGCCCACAACGAGCACCTAGCACCTCATCCTGGCTCCACGTAAGCCCCCAGGAATTGAGATCGAGGGGGACTGAGTAGTGAGTAGCGCTTGAAGCCGTGGCCATAACCAAAGTGGGCGCTGTTGTTTAAAAACATGCAATAGCTCATTTGATTCTTCCAGCACCACTGCGATGGAGGTATTACTACGATCTCCATTTTATGGATGGGGAAACTGAGGCACAGAGCAGCTAAGCAACTTGCCTGAAGTCACACAGCAAGGAAGTGGGAGAGGCAGGACTGGAAATCAGGCTATCACACTACCCCTCCCCCCCCCGCCACTGCCATGCAGTCTGCACTTGAACCCATGGGCAAGGGCGTCACTGAGAGGCTTGAACTTGGAAGTGGCACCGAGCAGCAGCTGGCCGCCCTGTCTATGGGAGGGTGGACGGGTTGGGGGTTGCGGCCATTGTCCACGAGGTGGCGGGTGTGTTTCCCGGGGCCTTCACAGAGTCATTTAGAAAAACCAAATATGTGACAAAATCCTGCAGGGGGGTCTCTGGGGAGACGAGATCCGGTTGATTTGACTGTGTACGCCTTAAAACACCCCAGATCTGTCCCAGAGTCGCTTCTGTGACTCCGGCATCTCCAAGCTGATCTCTTGCCCAGACCCGGCCCCTCCCAGAGCCTCGTGGGGCCCCCCTGCAGGCTCAGTGCCCCGGGTGAGCCCAGCGGCGGCCCCGGAAGACTTCCGTGCACAATCCCCAGGACCGTGAACGTGTCCTCAGGTCATGAGATGCAGGCTCTTGAGAGGAGATCCTCATCCCGGGTCGTCGGGTGCGCCCCAAATGCAGAGAGCAGCGCCCTCATGGGAGATGCACGGAGAAGAGGAGGCAGTGTGACCACCGGGGCGGCGTGGAGAGGGGCCGGGCCACGAGCCCAGGAAGCCCCCAGGCTGCAGAGGCTGGAGAAGGCAGGACTGTTGTGCCCTGCAGCCTCCGCAGGGAGCAGGGCCCTGCTGGCACCTGGGTTTCGCCCCCGGTTTGTGGTCGTTTGCGAGGGTGGCAACAGGAAACTAAGTGCCGTGTGCACTGCTTTCCTTCCTGTGCTCCTCTGCCCTCCCTGGGGACGTCCCGCTGTGTCCACGGCCTGCCGCATCCCTCCCGGCAGTGGCTGTGTCCCCCACTGGTGGGTCCGCTGCTTCACCTAAACACACATCTCCCAGCTGCTGCTGGGTGGGCTGCGGGCTTGTGCAGCTGGGTGCTCGCGGCCTTCCCCGGGCCAGAGCCGTGTGGACACCCACGCGAACTGAGATCGCCAAGTCCCCGTGAAAACCCAGGACAGCACGAAAAAGCAAGCAGGCAGTGCCCACTGTCCCCTGCTGTCTGTCGAACCATGGGTCCTTTTCGTCCCCGCCCTCCTCAGTGCACAGAACCTTTGGGGGCAGGAGGGGTACACATGGGGTGCACGGTGGCCCATGCTGCAGCTTCCTGTGTGGGATTCCAACCACACTGTGTGTGTGTGTGTGTGTGTGTGTGGCCTGTGTTGGGGTCTGTAAAATGCTGGCACCTGGGATGGGGACAAAGCCACTTCCTCCCAGAAGCACACACGGTTTCTCCTGACCCGTGAGCTTAGACCAGGGACTAACCCAGGCAGAGTCTCATGACCCTTCCTCACCTGCTGCAGGAAGTGTCCAAGGGTCAGCAGGGAGGCTCCTGGGGTTCCACATAAGAAACCCGAAACACGCAGACATGGAGTATCACTGCATCAGTGCTCTGGTTTGAAGGCCTTTGCTAGAAAGATGCTGGCAGCCCGGCCCAGGGCCTGTGGCAGGGGCCAGCACCTGGGACACCTGCCTTCCCCAGGCTGGCCAGGGGCAGTGTCTGCCAAGATCCTGGGTCCTGCCAGGCTGCCCTGCGGTCGAAGGCCCACTTGCACCCAGCTGGGGACCTGGGTCAAGTATAGGAATCCAATGACCTCATGTGTCAAGGGGGTGGGGCCCTCCTGGGGATTAGGAATTCAGGCCACCCAGGGCCAGGTTCCTAGACTGGGCTTCAGGCTCAAGGCACAGGCGGGCTTGGTGTATACCCTGCGGTTCTGGAGCACGGGAGGCACGTTCTGGTGGTTCTCAGTTGGCTAATGGAAAAGGCGCGGCCTCAGCCTTCAGCCCTGCGGCTGGGGTGTGGAAGTTAGGACTTGGTGAACACCTAGTCAGTGCGGAGCAGGGCCCGAAACAGGTGCCTGCAAGGTACCAATTCCCCAGCAACGGCCTGCCTCCAGCTCCCGGTCTCGCTCCCACACCACGCTCGGTTTCTCATCTGGGGAGTCCTGCAGCGGGGCTGGCTCCAGGTCCGCAAAATGACGGCCTAATCTGGGCAGCTGCGACAGAGGCTGGAACCCCCGCCCTCGCCCTTCATTCCGCCCCTCCCCGTCCCCCCCCTCCGCCCCCCGCGACCTGGATGCTCCAGGCTGCGGCTGCAGTGAGGGGACCCCCGCTTCCTCTTCCGAACAGACCAAGAAACCTTTCCCTCTCCCTCCAACGCGGCGCAGCGCGCGAAGCGCGCTCTCTGCCCTGAATACCTAACCCTCGGCTGCCCCGGGGCGTCCTCCCAGCCCGGGCTCCGTCCCCCACTCAGGAGGGCGCTGCCCCACGTCCCGAAGCCTCCCCCTCCATTGGCATCCGCGCCTCCTTCCCGCGGGGACGCCCTCTTTCCGGGGCCCCCTCCCCAGCCCAGCCGCGCGCCACCGGCCCGCTCCAGTGCCCCCCACTCCGGGGGATCGCAGCCTCCCTCGGCTCGCCCCCTTCTCTCCGCCAGTCGCCGCGCTCCCCCTCCTGCGTTCCCGGGGCGCCCCGGGCGCCCCCCGCCGCCCCGAGCCTCGGGTCCGGGCGCGCCCCCCGCAGCCGCGGCTGGCGCGGCGGGCGCGGGTCCCCGGGGAGCGCTCCTTTGTGCGGCCCCGCGCGCTGCGTCAGGGCGGAGTTGTCGCCGCCGCCACACGCGCGCACTCACCGGCGCACGGGCGGCCCTGGGGGCGGCGGGAAGGGAGGCGGTGAGCGGGAGGAGGGAGCGGTCGCGAGCCCAATCGCTCGGCTCCCCCGCCCGGCCCCGCGCGGCGCCGCCTCCGCCATTGCTGCGCGCGGGAGCGGCCGACGCGGAGGCTCGCTGCGCGCTCCGAGCCAGACCTGCGAGCCGGCGTGGGTGAGTGCGGCCCGCGGGCCCGAGCCTGCCGCCCCGGGGCGCGGTCCGCGGCCGCCCGGCGCCCCGGTGGTGGTGGAGGGGAGGACGGGGGGCTCCGCGCGGGTCCCCGGCGCCGGGACCGGGCGCGCCCCCTCCCCGGCCGCGTTGCGCCCCTGAGCCCGGCGCTCCGGTCCCGCGCGGGGGAGGGCCTGGGACACCCCCCGCCCAAGCCCCGGGCCGTGACCGCCGCGCCCTCTCGACCCCTCCTCCCCGGAGGCCAAGCTGGGGGCCGGCGAGCTCGCGGTGACTCCCTCCCGGCCCTCCCTCGCAGGCGGCAGCCTCGGGTCTCCCGGAACGATGGTGAAGTTGGGGAACAATTTCGCGGAGAAGGGCACCAAGCAGCCGCTGCTGGAGGATGGCTTCGACACCATCCCCCTGATGACGCCCCTCGATGTCAATCAGCTGCAGTTCCCGCCCCCGGACAAGGTGAGAGCCCCCCCCCCCGGCACCCCCGCGCTGCCGGGTGCGCACCCCAAGTCTCGGGCGGCGGCCGCAACAAAAGAGACGCGCGGCGTGCGCTGGAGATGGGAAGTGGGGGCGAGCTCGGGCGGCGGGAGGAAGCCCCCCGGGAGGACAGCGTGCCCGCGCGGGATTCCGGATCAGGAGACAGCTCGGTCTTGACGAGGGAGCGCAGTTAGGGGGAAGGTTCCTTCCCGATTCTCCTGGGGGTCCTGCCCTAGAGAGGTCCCTGGCTCTACAGCAGCAGCCCCCAGCCCGGCTCCTCCCCGCCCCTGCCCCATGGAAGCAGGGGGCTGTGGGTCTGGGGCGAGCCCCGGGGCGCGGCTGCCGCGTGTGCCTGCCCAGGTGGTGCGGTTTCAGCCCGATTTGCCCCGTGGCGGCGGGAGGCTCCTCTCCCTGGCCAGACGGACCCTCGTTGAGGGGCCGGGTTCCCGTCCTCGGCCTCCCCGCCTGCCCCTCCCAGCCTGGCGGTGGATGCTGGACGGTGTCTGTTCGCTTCCTTCCTCTCTTTGTTCCTTTTGTGAAATCTTCAAGTAAGTGCTCTGCTCGCTGGGCGTTAGTGTAACTGGGGACAGCCATTCATCATCCTCTCCCCAAAGCGGGTTTTTCTTTTCTGAATTTAGAGAGCCCTTTCTTTTCTTGAGTACAGTATCCAATCGAGTAGTTTCTGTACGCGAAGGATAATATTTTCAAGAGTTAACATTTAAAAAGGCAAATACGATGGTTAAAAGTCTCGACAATTGTATTACAAAACTCAAACCTAGGACAATAAACACAGCATCGTTCTGACCACCTTGCTGCTGCTTAAAAACCAGCCTGGCCACAAGCAAGCTCGTTCTGTTCCCTGGAGTGCGTTTATGGGTATTGTCTCATTTAGCCCCGGCGAGGAGCTTGTGACTCAGGTCTTTGTCTTCCACTCTGGCAGGCTGGTGATTGCTGACCACCGGATGGGGCTGGGGGCATCTCTCTGCAGCGGTGGGTCTTTCCCATCTGGAAGATTCCTTTATTCCCATGTGGACCCTTTGACTTACTCAGCTCTCTAGAGTGCTTTCCATCCCTGCGGCTCTATTGTCTGTGTTTTGTGGGGGGGGAACGGGGGCTGGCAGCAGGTGTTTCAGTTCCAGGAGAGGCTCGGCTGGGCACACCTGTGCACCCAGGCCACGTGGGGCCACTTTGGGGGCACTGACGGTCTGGGGGCAGGGGTGGGGGCAGGGCTGCCTCAGCTGGCGCCTCCCGCTTCCCTGTCTGGACGACTTGCTGGGCTAGCTCAGCCGCCCCCCCACCCCACTCTGCCCCCCACCTTCCCCTCCCCTCTCAGCCCAAGAGTGGTGGCAGCCTGTGCCAGGAACGCTGTGTCCCGAGGCAGCACCTCTGTCAGGTGACTCCCTCCGCTCAGCCTGAGCCTCCTCTTTTGCCCCAGTCTGTTCTGTTCCAGAATTGTCTGGCACACAGTTGGCTTATACCAGGGAGGGGGATTTCAGGCACGTATGAAATCCTGGCCAACCAATTGGGCCTTTAGAAGTAGCCTAGGTAAGTCTGAAAGGTAATGAGTCTCCCATCCCTGGGAGTGTTCAAACAGAGGGAGGGAATGGGCAGGGATGCCCCAGAGACAGGAACCAGTGGTTGGGCTGGAAGATCTCTGAGGTCACAGATGAGGAGACTGAGGCTCAGAGAGTTCATGGACGTGCCCAAGGTCACACGACCAAAGGCCACAGTCCTCCCGAGTGCAGAAGCTTCTGGCAGGGCCTCGTGTTCCATCCCGCCTGGGACGAGACCTCGCTTAACCCGAACAGCAGTGCTGTGTTGCTCCCAGGCAGGGTTCCGGGAGGCGATAGCACCCGTCCCAGGTGACGTGGTTGGTGGGGTCCGGTAACGCAGGCAGGGTTATCAGTGGAACCTGTCCTGAGAGCGTGTACCGAGGGCTGAGGTACGACAGGGACTGTGGTCACGGAGCGGACAGCAGTGCCCGGGCCAGTCTCACCTGACGTTTGTCAGGTGCTTATTACGCACTGGGCGCTTGTTTACAGGCTTTATGGGCTTAGCTTTCTTTACTGTTATTGCCCCCATTTCACAGATGTGGAAATAGAGGGTCTTGTCCAAGGTCACCTAGCATGTCAGTGGCAGAGGCGGATGAATCCGGCGGTAGAACATGGATGGGCTTCCCGCCGTGCTGAGGATTGTGCGGATTCCCCCTCCTCACTGCCGCCGGGTGAGAGAGGCCTTGTTCCCATTTCCCGGGCCAGGACACTGCGGTTCGGAGTAGCCAGGGAGGTGCTAAGGTCACCCAGCGAGTCAGGGACAGTTGGGATTTGAGGACGATAGGGTGATGCACAGATGTTGCCCGCAGAGCCGGGTGGGCACCCAGACCGTCACACATGCCCGCCCTCTCGGCGTCTGAGAGCTGCGTGTATGTAAGGGACCCAAGGAGGGAAGGCAGGAGTCTGATTACAGTTTTGTGGCCCATGGATCACTCTTCGGTGGCAGCTGGCATGGGCCGCTTTCTCTCCCGATTCCTTCTCCTCGGGGCTGGCTCCAGGGTCACACTCAGTCCAGGCCCACCATCCTGACTCGCCGTGTTCTGCTGGATCCGCCCCAGGGCCCACGGTCGCAAAGAGCAGGTATCTTCCCCGAACTGCGTACCCCCCCTTTTTGTCGGGGTTAGGGGGAAGAGTGTGGGGGTGGCTGGTCCTCTGCAGTCCAGCCGCCGCTTCCTGGCTCCTGGCGGTGGAGAGGAGGAGTGGGGACTAGAGAGGTCTGACCCCTTGATGCCTCCCTGCACGGCGGGGACTGAATAGTAAACTGTCCTTGGCGACAGGCAGGCGTGAGGAGGAAAGGGCTGTGGGCCTCTGAAGGAGGAGGCAGGAGGGTGGGTCGCGGCTCATGGGAAGCTGCTGGGGATGCAGGGAAGGGTGTGTACGGGCCGGGTGGCATAGCTTTCCTGGGGGGAGAAGCCTCTCCCACTTCGCAGTAGAGAGCAGAGGGAAAGAAGAGCAGGGAGACCCTCTGGGGGCCCTTGCAGGGGCAGCGGAGGGAGAGGATGGCGGGGTGGGGGCTGATAGAGGCAAGATCGATTTCCTTGAAGGCCGGTTCCTGCTCCGGCCTGATCCTCATCGCCTCTTCCCTCGCTTTCCCCGCAGCGGCAGGGAGAGACCACGGAAAACCAGTGCACTCCCCGACCACCGGGGCTCGTGCGGCGCCCCAGCCTGTGGAAGGAGCCCGGTGTCAGGAGTCAGCCCTGCTATCTATTAGCTGGGTGGCCTTTGGCCAACAAGCTTGACTTCTCTGGCCCCGAGTTGCCGTCTTTCCCACCTGGGGCTGCTATCAGGATTATTCATGGGTCATTTCTCTGAAGGTCCTCGCACAGAGATTTCCAGCAAATGGCAGCTGTTCTCGTTCTTTCTGTGAAGCACTTGCTGGCGACATGGTGACTTGGCCACCGGGGTTGCCGCGCCCGTCCTCGTCCTCGCGGGGCAGGTGTGTCTGCGGGCATCCCGCCGTGCCTCTGACTCTTTGCTTCTCTGTTTCCCGGACAAGGTGGTTGTGAAAACGAAGACCGAGTACGAGCCTGACCGCAAGAAAGGCAAGGCGCGCCCTCCCAAGATAGCGGAGTTCACCGTCAGCATCACCGAGGGGGTCACCGAGAGGTTCAAGGTGAGTGGCCTGGCAGGGAAGGTGCGGCTCTCATGTGTGGGGGTGGGGGCGCCACGCTGGCCCCTGGAGTGACGGCAACGGGACCAGATCCCAGCTGCGCACAGCCAGCGCCGTGGCTTTCCAGATTTCTTCTTCTTTTCCTCTGTCTTCCGAAACGACCACACAGAACTTCGTGGCGTGTTTTCTTGTTTAAAAATTTTTAATTCTAATTTAATTGTTAAAATTCCGGCGTGATTAACATACAGTGTTATGTGAGTTCTGGGTGTATAGTATAGCGATTGAACGATTCTGTCCACTACCCGGTGCTCGTCACCGTGAGCGCGCGCCTCGCCCTGTCCCCGACTTCACCCCTCCCCCCGCCCCCCTCCCCTGCAGCCACCGGTTTGTTCTCTAGAGTTCAGAGTCTCACGTAGTTTCAATAACAGGGAAAACCCACCCCTATACTTTCTTTTCGACGCCTGTTACAGACATGTGAAAAATCATGTCCTACCAGACTCTAAGATCCTTACCGCACAGTTGCAGGGAGGAGGCAGGCTCGCACAAAGGACAGGCAGCCCACTTATTACCTGCAAGACCCAGCTCTGCACCCCTGACTTGCGGCAGCCGAGCTCAGCGAGCCTTGGCAGAGGTCAGGACTATCCGGATAAGCCGTCATACAGACGGGAAAGTTGAGGTGCGGAGCAGTCATGGCTGACCATGGCCGAGCCAGAGGAGGCCTGGCTCCAGGGGCCCACGCTCTGCCTCCATGCTTCACCACCCCTGCATGATGTGGGGGTGCGGGGCTCGGCCGGCCAGTGTGCTCCGTGTGCGGGCGGCTGGAAGCACCCGCTCGTGGTGGGGGAGGCCTTGCTCTGGACAGCTCTCTAGGGAGGAACAGCGGCTGAACGGGGCAGGGTTCCAGCCAGGCTGGGGGTGGAGCCTTCCCCAAAGTCCCCAAGGTCCGGTGGCCTCTGAGGGTGGACACAGTGGCCTTGGTTGAGGAGTAAGTTAGGATACTGATCTTTTGAGACTTGTTCTTTGAGAAACACGAGAGACGGTGAAATGGTAGCCCTCACCCCGATTCAAAGGGGTGACTCGAGAGATGCCAGTGGGTCGCCCTGACCTTGCACAGTGGCCGTGGCAGCCTCTCTGGTGGCTCCGTGGGGTTGGTGAGCAGTTTGCTGATGTCCAGGTGCACAGACGCTTGGACCCCAACACCCTGCAGTTCCTGTACGGTGTCCCGTTCCATGTCCTGAACACCCTGTGGACTGGTTACTAGCTGCAGGCAAAGCTCACGGAGCCGAGGTGGCTTCGGAGCCGAGCAGGGGAGGCAGGGTGTGATGCGACTTTGAATCCCTCCTTCGTGTCGCTCCAGCCTGCCTCACGGGCGGGAGAAACACCGTGGGCCTGGCCTGGCCAGCGGACCCCTCCAGGTCGCCATCTCTGGTGTCTGCGGGGTGTCGACCATGTGATCTACCTGCCCCGAGAGGTGTGGGGGTGAGCGGCAGAGCCCGCTCGCCGGCAGCAGTGTCGACGTGCAGGGTCCTGCGTCTGTGGCTCCTGCTGGGGCTGCAGGGGTGGTGTCGGCCTGAGAGGCTCCTCGGGGGCTCCTGGCTGGGCAGTCTATGTGTGTCGCTGCGTTCACGGCCAGGACCAGACTGCACTGACCCAAGGTCGACATCTCCCTTCCGCTCTGGCCAGCCGGCGTCGCGTGTGCCCTGTCTGTGGGTGCTCGTATGACCTGCATTGCCTGCGCCCTGGGGAGCGCCTCCTGGCCGAGGCAGAAGTGACCTCAATTTCAAGGTCATCCTAGCCGTCATTCTGATGGCTGACACCATCTGGCTATCTAACTGTGTCTGGGTTTCTCATGCCTGATTTGACCTTTGCCCTTCTCAGCCCTGGCATTTTAGGTCCCCCCCGAGTGGGGTGCTACCCGTCATCTGTTGTGGTCCGTTGTGTGCCAGGCTCTGTCCCCCAGCTCCGGTGTCCCTTGTGTGTGTTTTTCCCGCATGCTCACCTGATCCAGGCCCCCAGGGCCCCCGTTTAAGGCAGGGGTGACGCACATTGGCCACCAGGGCTCTCGGCAGCCACAGCAGACCGTCGGTGTGGTTACCTGGCTCCAGGTGCCCAGAAGCCGAGGGCTCAGAAGATCTGAGCCTATCCCTGTGGACAGGGCTGTGGCTGCCTCACCTCTGCCCCCACCTCCTGAGGGATGTCCAAGAAGGTGATGTATGCAGTAGGTGCTCAGTAGGGCACTGCATCACAGCGAGCCCATTCCCCAGGCTCATACCTAAACCATCTGGGCATGTTCCTATGCTTAGCATCCGTGGCCCTCTCGGGGTTCACAACGATGCTGAAGGGGGCGGCACGGAGGCTCTGGAGTCCCTGGTGGTCACGGGGGCTGGGGTGCTTCAGACTGATCCGTGCCTCCGTGGCCAGTGCCTTTCCACCACTCCACCTGCCACTCACCACCGCACAGGCCCGCCTTCCAGCCCCTTCCCTTGCCAGCCCAGCCACCAGCTCCACCGAGAAGCCTCCGGGGATTGACCTCACCCTCCTGGGGTTTCCGCTGTCCTTTGTAAGGGGCAGTAGCAGGATGAAGACAGGGAGCACTCCGTCCGACCAGCAGGACTCCGGGTCGAGCTCCTGAGACTTCTCATCTCACTTAATCCTTGTAAAAACCTTGTGACGTGGGCCCCATTGTCTCCATTTCGCAGTGGAGGGGACACTGAGGCAGAGAGCTTGGCCCTGGGCGGCCTGCACTTGGCCGTGACACCCGAGGTGATGTGGCTTCCCCCGGGGGACGCGTGTACACAGGGAGCTCCCCGCTCCAGGCGGCCCACCATGCTGCTGCTCCGTTGTGCGCTTTTCCATTTTTTTTTGAAGATTTTATTTATTGATTTTAGAGAGAGGAGAGCCGGCACAGGGGGAGTAGCGGAGAGAGAGAATTCCAAGCAGCTCTGTGCGGAGCGGGGAGCCCAGCCTGGGAGCTCGATCTCACGACCCTGAGATCACGACCTGAGCCAAACTCAAGAGTTGGCCACTCAACCGACTGAGCCCCCCAGTGGTCCCTGGACCATTGCGCTTCTAAGAATCCTTGCCCTTTGTGGATTTGAAGCCCCGCCTGGTGGCCTCTGCCCTGGGGCCCTCCATCTGTCCCTTGAGTCACAACACAGGTCACCCTCCCTCCCAGCAGCCTTGGGATGTGCAGCAGCCCGTGTACTTGAGTCTTCTCTGGCGTAAGTGTCATTTTTCTCTGGTCTCTTCCTTCGTGTCACAGTGTCCTGGCTCCCCCTGTGAGGAGCCCGTGTTTCTCTTCAGGTGTGACCAGGCGTCCTGGCGACGTCCTGCGGGGTGGCCCCTCTCTGCCAGCCCGGATAAGAGCCCATCCTCTCTGGGGCTGCATCCAGGCACTCCCAGCTTGATGAGTCACTGGGTGACTAGCCATGCTGCTGGCCTGGAGTGCGTGGGGACTTGGGGAGAGTTCCAGAGTCTGCCTGTGGGACCCTCGCTTGTTGAAGAAGGCAGTTCCCTAGGGCACCCTCTCTCCAGGCCATGTGCGGCTGTAAGCCCTTTCCTGGTGTTAACTCACCAGTTCCCACCCGGTCGGGCAGACGACCCCTGAGGTCACAGTCAGTGGCAGAGCGTGGCCTGAACCGGGTGACCTGGCCCACTTGACTGGGAGCGCGTGGGCCAGACGCACAGAGCTGAACACCCTCACGCCAGGCTTTTGTTCCAACACCCTTCTGAGTAGGGAAGGAGGTGTAGCTGGTTCCCTGTGCACTTGCCGGGGGCGTGTGTGTGAGAGGCGGCCCGCAGAGCACTGGTGCTCTAAGTGCGGTCTGGGACCGCCTGTGCTGGAATCACCCGAAGTCTGATTTTTCACAGAGGGGCCCTGACGTCCGGGAACGTCAGTGTGATGAGCTCTCCAAGTGATGCACTGAGTTCGTGGCCCTCTGTGGTTGCAGGTGCACCCTGGCGCAGGGGCAGGGCTGGCTCAGGAGGGCCTTTGGGAGATGCCAAGGGCGTTCCCGTCCTGGAATGTTCTCCCAGCCTTTTATGGCCCGATTATGTGTCTGGCATCTTTGAATGGAGCACGCAATAGGGCACGCTTCTCCTATGAGGGGCAGTGGCCGAGGGCTGGGGAGTAGGTGGGGAAGGTTGTGCCTGAGATGAACCTGTGACGGGAGGCGGAGAGAAGGATCTGCCTCCGCCCCCCGCCCCCGCCCCGGGGCTGTGCTGGGGGCTCCGTCCCAGCTTTGGTCTGGACAGAACCTCTTCCTGACCCCGCCAGTGACCGGGCAGCTTCCGTGTGGCGCCCAGCCCAGCCGTTCCTCGGTCCTTTTCATTTCCATGTTGAATTGCAGGGATGAAATTGCGTCTTTTGGCTGTTGAAGCAACAAGTAAATAGCGTGTCCCCCTTTGTCTCTCATTTGTGCGCCTCAGGAGCGAGGAGCCGGCTGCTTTGCGCCTCCTCTTTATGCACCTTCGGATGGCATCCTTGAGACGAGATGTCTTTTTGGATGTTACTTTATGGTTATCACTCGGGGATGAATCTCTTGGCTCAGAGGTTGCTAGGCTGGTTGCTAGGTAACCGCTGATGGGGAGAGGGTTTTGTACGACTCCGCCACACTGGGATTGCTGGATGAATCACCCAGCAGCGGCCAGAAGCCTAGGCTTCTGAAGAGGTTAGTGTCAACGAGGAAAAGTGCTCGTTTAATTAATTGGAGGTGTATTTATGCTGAGAATAAACACGGGCTGAGATGTTTCTCAGATTAAGTCAACCTAAACATTCTTGCAGTGGCGCGTTCCCGCTCCCCGGGCAGAGGAGGGTCAGGGTGCGGCTGGGACTGCTGCTGAGCGCGCGCTCCCAGCTCAGAAGCTGCAGGGGCCGTAATTAGGCAGATTGTAAAGGAAGGTTCCATCAGGTTCTGCTCTGTGGCTGCCCTGCTGGAGAGCTGTTGAAGTGTCCGGGATCCACAGATCTCTGCCTTGTAAGGGTTCCGGTGAGCAAACCGCACCCCTGCCCTGGTACCATGGTGCACGGAGCGACTTTAGTGGCCCACATGGAGCTGGGAGGATGTTCTGGAAGGAGAGGCTGAGTTTGTGTGAATGGCCCCCAGTGTTGGCAGTCGGTGCGGCAGGGGTGTCCCTCTGCATCCTGTCGCAAATGATTCTGTGGGCGGTCTGTATCTTTCCCACGTCCTTAACGACCTTGAGCCTCCTGTGCACCGGCCTGTTTGCCACACCCTCCAGTGACCCCCGGTGTGCTTCAGGAGGCACTTGTTAAATATTTATGAACAGCAACGCCATTTCCTTGCATTTGACAGCAGGGGGACGTCTTCGTGCAGTGACACGGGGACCTGAGGATGGCGGGCAGACACCCCCGTAGCCGTCCGCCGAGCACCCTGTAGGCCTCGGTCGCCAGGTTCTGTGGCCGCAGAGCCCACGGTTTTCTGCCCAGCTGTAGAGTGGGGGCTTCACCCAGAATCCGATAATAAGCGGGTTGAGTCATCTTGGAGGGGGGGTGTCTGTGTTCACTTTTTTGTGGGTTATCTAAAATATTTAGTGTTGCCCATGCTTGACGATATCAGGATTCATCCTGTTTCTCCAAGTTTTGTTTTTGTTTTTTTTTTTACTGCGTTACTCAGCAGAAAACACATTTCCTTTCCCCTCCCCCTGCCCCGGCGGGGAGGGCAGAGGGAGCGGAGGAATAACTGGCGCCATCGACCCAGTGCCTGCCTGCTCAGGCTGTGAGCTGCGTGTTACTCCTCTCCGTGTTGGTAACAGTCTTGAAGGGTGCTCTTGCTGGCTGGACTTTGTAGGTGGGCGATTAAGGTTAGAGAGTTAAGGAGCAGACTCGAGTCAGCCCGCTAACCAGGGGTGGAAGGAGGATTCAGACCCACATCCCGGAAGCCCCCCAAGCTCTGTCTGCCACACCAGCCGCTGCGCAGGTCCCGTGGGACGGCTCTTCCCTGCTTCAGACGTCCTGGTTCCACCACAGCTGGGCAGTGACCCCCACCCTCCAGGGGCCCCCAGCAGGAGGAGAAGCCCCAGGCCAGGAGGAGCAGATGGCCACAAGCAGACTCAAATGCTGCTCGAGCCCCTTGTCTTTCAAATGGGGGTGTTGTCAGTTCCCCATCAGCACGGAGAGAGCTAGCGTGTGGACCAGGGCCTTGTAAGTTGAGTGGCTGTATGACTCATGGCCTGGACTGGGACGCTCTGGAGAGGGACAGTGGACACTGTGCCTTTGGGATTCCAGGGCAGTCACTACCAGCCAGGACTGTCCTAACAAGCCTCTAGGAGATATGGTCCCCTCCTTATAAACTCCTTCTCTAGTTCACCCCAAGGCCCATATCCTATTCGCCATCCATTCCTGGCTGTTCTTTCCAGAAAACGTCCCTCTTGCCACCGGGACAGGACTGCTGGGGCTCGGACTCCCCATCTCGCCAGAACCCTGACCGCAGCCCATGCCTCCGTGCCCCACCTGTCTCGTCTCTCTCCCCTCGCCCATTTGTCCTTAGTGTGGCGAAATACACGTAACACACAGTCCACCATTTTCAAGTGTCCCACCCTGTGGCATTTAGTAGCCTTGCAGTGTCGTCCAATGCTCACCACCATCTGCTTCCAGAACATTCGATCAGCCCAAGAGGAGACCCCTTACCCATCAGCAGTCGCCTTGTTTCCTCCTCCCATCAACCCCAGACCTAGCTGCCTTCTGTCTCTGGATGTCCCTGTTCCGGACATGCCGTGTCAGCGGAGTCCTACCGTACGCGGTCTGTTGTGACTGTTGCTTTCACGCAGCGTGTGTCCCAGGGTCACGCGTGCTGTACCACGGGGCGGCGCTTATTCCTTTTTCTGGCCGAGTCACACGCAGCTGCATGGCTAGACCGTCTTTTCTTTATCCCTTCATCCGTCAGTGGACACTTGGGCTGTTTCTACCTCTTGACTAGTGTGAACCACGCCGCTGCGCACTTTCGCATACAGCGTTTGGTTCGAACGCCTGTTTTCCGTCCTTCCGGGTGTGTACCCGGGAGTGGAACTGCTGGTTTGGGTGGTAGTTTTGTGTCTGACATAGTCCAGCAGCTGCCCGGTTCCCCGTCCCCACCAGCGACGTCTGAGGCTCCGTGTCTGCACACCCGCCAACGCTGGTCGTTCTCGGTCTCTTTAATTACAGCGCCTAGTGGGTGCGACGTAGTGTCTCATTGTGGTTTTCAGGTGCGTTTCCCTAACGGCTGACGACGTGGAGCACCTGTCCCTGGGCCCCGCTGGCCACTCGTGTATCTTTGGAGCGATGTCTATTCAAGTCCTTCCCCATTTTTAATTGGGTTGTTTTGTGCTGTTAGCTTGTCTTCTGGATACTGCGTTCTTGTCAGATAGGTCATTGGCAGATATTTGCTACCATTCTGTGGGGTGCTTTTTCAGTTTTCTGCTCATGTTCTTTGCACACAATTTTTAAATTTTGAAGTACAATGTATTTTCTCTTCTGTTGCTTGCACGTTTGGTGTCAGATCTAAGACACCATTGCCGGGTCTAAGGTCCTGAAGATTTGCCTCTGTTTTGTTCTAAGAGTTTTATGGCTGTAGCTTTTATATTTAGGTCTTTATTCCATTTTGAGTTAATTTTCATATATGGTGTGAGGTAAGTGTCGAGCTCTTTCTGCGTGTAGATACCAGTTGTCCCAACACCATTCGTTGAAGAGACTTCTTGCCCCATTGAATGGTCTTGGCGACTTGATTAAAACAAACCAGTTGATTGCGGACATCGGGTTTTATTTCTGGACTCTGTTGTATTCCATTTATATGGTGATTCTTAGGCCAGTACCACGCTGTGTTAATTAACGTAGCTTTGTAGATTTTGAAATTGGGAAAGATGAGTCCTTTGACTTATTCTTTGTCTCCAAGATGGCTTTGGCTACTCGGGATCCCCTGCAGTTTCTGTCTCGGCAAGAAAGGCCGTTGGGATTCCAACAGGGGCTGCACCGAGTCTGCGGATCAGTCTGGAAGTTTTCTCGTCTTCACAATATTAAGTCTTGCAGTCTGTGAACACAGGATGTCTTTCCATTTATTTGGGTCTCTTCTCTCGTCTCCTCTAGCAATGTTTTCTAGTCCGCAGTGTTCGAGGCCCTTCCCTTTTTGCTGGAGGCAGGGAACCGCAGCAGTATCCGCTCTGAGACTGTCGCCGTGCGGATCACACGCGGTTTGGTATCAGGCTGCAGCTGGTGCCAGGATCTCGGGAAACGCGTGTGTTCTCCTCTTTCCTTTGAAATCAGAGTATTTCTGAGCTCTTGTTGTTTGATGTGTTGATAAGTAAGCATATATATATGTATGTATATATGGAAACCCCGCCCTGGGCTCTCCCCCGATCCCTGCCGCGCTCACACACTGTCCCTCCCGGGCCACTGCCCCCAGCAGCAGGGTCCTGGCCACCCAGGGCCGCCACGGAGCACGTGCTGCGGGCGGAGTGCGGACAGCCCCGCGCGGTGGCCGTCATCTTCCCACTGTCTCCCGCCTCAAAGCTTTTGACCGCTGCACAACAGCGATACAAATTCTGGGATTATGTGGAACCTGCTTGCTCTCTGCCCCCCCCCCCCCCCACGTAGATCGGTGGCAAACATGTCCTCCAGCCACCTGGCAGCGCCTCCCCAGGCTGTGAGAAATGGGGATTTGTCACAAAGGGGCAGCTGCCTCCCAGAACTGTGCAGTGCCCAGGAGCTGCCTGGGCTCCTCCTTCCCAGTGGGGCAGACAGGGACCTGTGTCACCCGGCTGGTGTCACCTGCAGCACACGTGACGCTCCAGCCACACCAGCTGAACGCACCAAACTCCTTGATGCCTGTGGGCTGTGGCACGGCCTTCCTCCTCGGAGAGCAGCCCTTCCGCCCTGCCTGCCCTGACGAGCTGCTCCTCCAAGACGCAGACATCCCCCTGCCCCCAACCCAAGTCTTCGCCGGCACAATGGAGGGTCTGCCAACACCCCCCCAGCCACTGGGGAGGAGCTGTGATGAGCGAACACCTGCGGCAGAGGCCAGGGCTGATGCCGAGCGGCCAAGACACGCCAAGGTGGCCACTGTCTTGTCTTAGGAACGTCCAGCGACCACGGGGGTTCCATCAATGAAGGAAGGCAGGGCCCCGGGCCCTGAGGTACCTTTTTGCTTTTCTGCCTTTGGGGGCCCCTTCCTCCTTAACAACAACAACAACAAAAAGGTAGAAAAAGAAAGGACCTTATCTCATGACTGCCTTGGTCTAAAGAAGAATATAATCCAGGCTGGATTCATGATTATTATAGAATTATTTCCAGTTTTCCAACAAAATTAAAAACCATTCTCGGGGGCGCTGAAAGCATCACAGGCCCCAGCACTGGGCCTCGTGTGCCCCATCGAGACAGTGGCCCTGCCTCTAAGGAAATGCCCTTCTCCGGCCCAGGGGGCTCCCTGGCCTCTGTCCCTGCCTCCGGGCCCACAGCCGCCCCCCCCGAGAGCGCAGGCAGGGGCTGGCGCTGGCTGTCGACCCAGGCTCTCCGGGCCTCCAGGAGCCCGTGGAGGGCAGAGCAGCCCTGGGTCCCGCTTCCTTCCTGGGCCTGATCGTTTGCTTCGTCAAACCCAGACAGACGGGCACCTTGGCAAACTGGATTTATGTTCCATTTGATGTGGAGACGCTCTGGGTTGGCTCCAGGTACCCGAGGGCTGCTCGGTTAGCGCTCGCCGAGAGGATGGAGCTGGCCTGCCAGCTGGACCCATTCACTCCCTCGGGGGCACCGGAGAGATGGGCTCAAAAGGAGGCGAATTCGCTCCGTGGGGCGACTGTGATGAAGCTCCCCCAACTGGGTGGCTCAGAACGACACGTGTTCATCGTGGCCCAGCTCTGGGGCTTCCGAAGCCCTGAATCGGTGTCACCGGGCTACGTCGGGGTGTTGGCAGGTGTTCCTCCAGGGAGAACGGGAGGGTCCGTTTCCTGGCCTTTCTGAGCTTCCAGAGCCGCGGTCCCCGCATTCCTTGGCTTGTGGCCCCTTCCTCCACCTACAGCCCAGCGTCCTCTGGTCTCTGCTCTGTCTCCTCTGCCCCCCTCTCGTAAGGACCCCTGGGATTTCACTTGGGCCACCTGGATCATCCAGGAGACTGGCCCCCTCTCTAGACCTGGATTTAATCCATCTGCAGAGTCACTTTGTGCATATAAGGCGACATGCCCCGAACTCGGGGTTAGGACTGGGATGTCTTTAGGGGACACTACTCAGCCGACCCAGCTGGCCTGCCTTGCGCTGGTCACCCACGTTGGCTGAGCCTGTGTCCCCGAGGGTAAAGTGCAGTCAGAAGTATTGCCTTCGGGTGCTGTCATGAGGACAAAAGCTTTACTGAAACTGCCGGCCACAGCATGGAGCTTGGTGGAAGCTTCTGGAGCTACTCTTAATAGGGTGTTTTGGCAGATGGGTGCCAAGGCTGGGGTGGGAGCTCAGGAGCCCCCAGGCTCCAGGAATTCCATGCACAAGGGGGTCCTCTGTGTACCTCAGCTTCGGTTGTGAACAGAAGTGTCTGGAAAGTTTTAAGTAATACCGGGGCCTGGGTGTTGCTCCCAGCATTCCACGGCCAGTGCTCTGGCGGGGGGGGGGGGGGTCCGCTTGTTGGGATCCTCAGGGGCTCCTGTGATTTGAACACGGCCGTGGTGGAGCCCATGTGTTCAGGCTGGGTCATTGCAAGTGGCTGCTGCTTCTCTTCTTGCCGGGGTGGGGGAGGCGGTGGCTGGGCTCTTAGCACCACCTAGGTGTCTTGTTGGCTCGACTTGAAGGTGCTGGCTTTTCAGTGACTGGGCCTCCGTCACGCGCAAAGGAAGGTGCCAGATGAGATGGTCTCAGAGTATCCTCAGGCTCCAATGTTGTAACGCTGTGCGGGAATGGGCTTCCCACTGGGTAGCAAGGACTCCCTCTGCGCCCCTGGGTGCCCAGCATGGGCCTCCCGGGCTCCCTGCTGTAAACTCGGGTGCTGGGCTGGCGTGCCCATTTCCCAGCAGAGAAGGAACCAGAGGTCGGGGGTGGATGGCCTTTCCAGAGTCACTGTGTGTGGGGCCGAGCAGGCCTGGAACCCAGGGCTCTTGACACATGTTGGGCAATGCGGGGGTAGCGTGTTTTCTAGTCAGAGTATTTTGGTTGAAAGATGGGGCTGCTGGTGGTTGGGGCCCTCCAGGATGCTTTCAGTCAGGGTGTGTCGACATTAAAGAAAGCCTGAAGAATGCTCCCAGGAAAGAGGTATGTTTGGCTAGGTAATTTCACACTTTTTTTCTGGAATATTCCTAATTGTCTCATGGGAGAGGGGGAGGTTTGTGAAACTCTCCAAATTGGGATGCACTTTGGTTTCGCTGGAAACACTGGGAGAGAGTAGATGCTGGGTTATGTGGTACTGGTGTTGGGAGGGGCTGGGATGTTCCAGAGCCTTCCTGGGGGCAGTGAGCCTGGCCAAGGCTTTGAAGGGTGAGGAGGAGAGAAGGTGGTAGTCTGGCATGCTGGGGAAGGACAGGGATGACAGCAGACAAAGAACACTTGTAGGGGAGGCGAGCCAGCCGTGAGCCCCCATAAAAGAGCTCTGACATTGGGGCTGTATTAGTTCCCTTGGGGCCGTTGCAACCCAGTGCATTACTGGACCCTTAACCAGCAGAAACTGATGGTCTCATAGTTCCAAGGGTCAGAAGCCCAGGTGTAGGTGTGGGTCGGCAGGGCTGTGCTCCCCCTAGAGCCTGGAGGGGAGTCCTTCCTCCCCTCTTCCTAGTTTCTGGTGGCAGCTGGTGACCCCGGCATTCCTTGGCTTGCAGACAGATCCCTCAACCTTCTGTCTTCACAAGGTTCTCCCTGTGTGTGGGTCTCTGTGTCCAAATTTCCCCTTTTTATAAGGGCAAATTCATATTGGATTAGGGCCCACTCAGACGACCTCAACTTAACCACATCTGCAAAGACCCTGTTTCTAAATAAGGTCACATTCAAAGGTCCCAAGGCATAGGGCTTCCATATTTTGGGGCGGGGGAGAAACAACTTAACCCATAATGGGCCTAGCAGGTGAGGCTGACATCTCTTCAAACCCTTGATCACTAGTCATTCTCCCAATGAACAAGTAAGAGCAGGAGGCTTTGTTCTCTCCAGAGAGGAGATAAGCAGGTGACCTGCTGAGGCCCACAGCTGGCAAGTGGCAGAGCTGGGATCCAATTGGGGATCTTTCTGGAAAGGCCCATGGCTCTCTCCTCAGGCCATGACAACCACAGGGGTGCACTGTGCCACACGGTGAATAGGAAACCTACATTTCTCTTCCCACCCAGATCTGTGCAGATTCTGGGGCCTAGGAGAGGCTTAGGGTTTGCAGAGGTGTGGGGGGAAGAGTGGGGACAGCCTGGAGGGGAAGGGTTTTGCCACACCAGGCACCCCCTCCTGACTGTCCGTGGATTTCTTTCTTTGCCTCTCTCCCTCAACTACTCCAGGAACTGTCACGTTCTCTTTTCTTGGTTCTGTGAGCTCCTCAGTCATCAGGCCCCAGAATTGTGGATGAAAGGCCCAGGCCAGGTTCCAGGAGGAGGGCCCCAGGGAAAGTGGTTCCCCACAGCCCTTCTGAGAGATGGGGCTTATTTTTAAACCTAAACAGTTGGGGTGCTGGGAACAAACACAGGTGCGGCTTCCAAATTCAAGGGACAGGTTTAGGAATGCCCTAGGATGTGAGATTGTGTGTGCGCGTGTGTGTGTTTCAACTGAGGCTTGTTTGACGTATACCATTATGGTAGTTTCAACTGTGTAACACAAAGACTCAATATAAAAATTGGATTGTCTGGTTTTTCTATTGAGTGATAGGAGTTCCTTATGTATTTTGGACTTTAACCCCTTATCAGATACATATGATCTGTAAGTATTTTCTCCCACTCAGGTCAGCTTTTCCATTTTGTTGATGGTTTCCTTTGCTGTCCCACTTTTAGTTTGTCCCACTTTTAGTCTGTTTTTGCTTATGTTGCCTTTGCTTTTGGCGTCAGATTTAAAAATCATCCCCAAGACCGATGGCAAGGAGATTAACTCCCTCTGTTTTCTTCTAGGAGCTTTATAGTTTCAGGTCCTCTGTCTGTCTTTAATTGCTTTTGAGTTAGTTTTTGTACATTGTGTAAGAAAGTTGTCCAGTTTCATTCTTTTGCACGTGGTTGTCCGGTCTTCCCAGGACCAGTTATTGAAGAGACTGTCCTTTCCCCATGCATATTCTTGGCTCCTTTTTCATAAATTAATTGGCCGTATACGTGTGGGTTCATTTCTGGGTTCTGTATTCTAATTTTACGTCAGTACTATACTGTTTTGATTGCTTTTACTTTGTAATATAGTTTGAAATTGGGGAGCACGATACCTCCAGATTTGTTGTTCTTTCTTAAGATTGCTTTGGCTATTTTGGGTCTTTTGTGGTTCCATGCATATTTGAGGACTGTTCTATGTCGTGAAAAATGCCATTGGAGTTTTGATGGGGATTGCATTCAATCTGTAGATTGCTTTGGGCAGAATGGGCATTTGAGCAGCATTCTTCCAAATCATGAGCACAGAATATCTTTCATTATTTATGTCTTCGAGTTTTCTCTTCAATGTCTTACAGTTTTCAGTGTACAGGTCTTTCACCTCCTTGGTTAAATCTGTTCATAGATATTCTCTTAGGTGCAATTATGTGGGGTTGTTTTCTTTTCTTTTTTAAGATTTTATTTAAGAGAGATAGCATAGAGTGAGAGAGCATGAGCAGGGGGTGGGGAAGGGCAGAGGGAGAGGAAGAAGCAGACCCCCTGCTGAGGGGGGAACCAGTGCTGGGATCATGATCTAAGCCAAAGGCAGATGCTTAAGTGACTGAGCCACCCAGGTGCCCCAGATGGGACTGTTTTCTTTCTCTTTCTGATAATTGGCTATTATGTATAGAAACACTGCATATTTTTGTGGATTGATTTTGTGTCCTACAACTTTATTGAGTTTGTTGGTTAGTTCTGAGAGTTATTTGGGGAATCTTTAGGGTTTTCTATATGTAATATCATGTCACCCTGCAACTAGTGAGTTTTACTTCTTCCTTTCCAATGGGGATGCCTTCTCTTTTTCTTAATGCTCAGGCTCGGACTTCAGTACTATGGTGAATAGAAGTGGCGAGAGTGGGCATCCTTGTCTTGTTCCTGCTCTTAGAGGGAAAGTGTTCAGCTTTTCACCATCACGATGTTAGCTGTGGGCTTGTGCTAGATGGCCGTTATTATGTTGAGGCGTGTTCCTGCTATACCCACTTTGTTGAGAGTTTTTATCATAAATCGATGTTGAATTTTGTCAAATGCTCTTCCAGCATCTCTTGAAGATGATCACGTGTTTTTATCCTTCATTTTATTCATGTGACGTATCACGTTGATTTACGGGTGTTGAGCCATCCTTGCATCCCTGGAATGAATCCCATATTATTATGGCGTAGGATCCTTTTAAAGTACTATTGAATTCAGTTTACTAATATTTTGTTGAGATAATATTCTAACAGGCTTCTTAACCTTTTGTGTGCCATGGGCCTCTTTTTGGAATGTTTCCAAATGCCTAAAATAAAATACAAAGCGTTATGGGGCACATGGCTGGCTCAGTCAGTCAAACATCCTACTCTTTTTTTTTTTTTTTAAGATTTTATTTATTTATTTGACAGAGATAGAGACAGCCAGCGAGAGAGGGAACACAAGCAGGGGGAGTGGGAGAGGAAGAAGCAGGCTCATAGCGGAGGAGCCCGATGTGGGGCTCGATCCCACAACGCCGGGATCACGCCCTGAGCCAAAGGCAGACGCTTAACCGCTGTGCCACCCAGGCGCCCCCAAACATCCTACTCTTAGCTCAGCTCAGGTCTTCTCTCAGGATCGTGAATTCAAGCCGTGTTGTGCTCCATGCTGGGTGTGGAGCCCACTTAAAAAAAAAAAAAAAGTACAGAGGGTTATGAAGGAAACCAGTTATAGTAAATACAGCTCTTCCCAGACTGCCCTGGCTAAGGCAGCCTTGCTGCTCTGGACCACGCAGAGCCCACGAAGCTGCCCTCGCTGCCCGCAGAGGCTGCTAGGGCTAGCGGGTAGCTGGGTCCTAGGCAGGGCAGATTTGGGTGAGTCTGGGGGGGCAGCTGAGGTAGGTAGGGCAGGGCAGTCAGCGCGAGGCAGGCTGCGTGGCCTGGGCTGAGCGCCCAGCTCTGCATCTGCCAGCCGTGTGGCCCGAGCGAGGGCGGGAGCAACCGGGTGACCGCTGCGGCAACAAGAGCAAATGCTTCCTTCCACGGCGTGCACTGCGCCCGGGTGCTGTCCTTGGCAGGACTGCTTCGAGTCTTCGGCCCTTCCTCCCGCCCTGGGAGCTGGGTCCTCCTGTTGCCATTGGCGGGCAGGAGCCTGGACCCAGAGGAGCTGACTTGCCCAGAGCTGCCTGTCCCAAGTGTCGACACCAGCAAGGCTGCCACCCTTGTTGGAAGGCCGAGGGTTCCAGCTGCTGCCTCTGTTGCCGCCGCCCCCTTTCGTGCAGGTTTGATCTCCTTTAGCCCCACGCTCAGCTGCGTCTGTGGTCTCCCTGGGCTGTCTGGGGTCTGTGGTGTGTTCTTGCCGGGTACCGGAGCCGCCACCGGAACCCCAGGGTGCCTTTCCTGTGGGGCCCCGAAGTATCTGTGACTTCATCCCGTGTCCCTGTGTCAGCAATGGGCTCCACATGCAGCACAGACTCTCAGGCTGAACTCTCTCTGGCCCTAGAGAGGCTGGTGGCCCTGACGGTCCAGGTGATGGTATCCCAAGGTCACAGGAAGGGAAAAGGTGGCGGAGGACAGAGATGGTGATGGGCATGGGTGGGACTTAGGGACGGGTAGGAAGGGCCTCGTGGGAGGTGATGCACAGGTTTCTTGCCTGCCTGGGCCTCAAGGGCCATTCCCTGAGCAAAGGGACACAAGGGACAGGTGTCGCCCCGGCTGCAGGGAGCGTGAGCTGGGGGGGGGGGGGTGGGGAGGCAGGTGGCTGGGGTGGGCGTGTGAAAGAAGGGAGAGTCTGGGTGCTCGTGGGCCCCGGGGCGTGTGGGCCACCTGGAGTGTGTCGAGCGCTGGCGCAGGGCGAGAAAGGGAGGGTCAGCCCCAGCACGGCAGGCCGTGTGCTTCGCTCCTGAGCTGCCCAGCGCTGGCCCTGGCCGGGGCTCCCGGCCACCACGACGCAGGCCTGGGGAGGACCCCGAAGGCTGGTGACGAACAGCCTGGGAAACGGAGGCAGAGCCCAGGGACGGGTCACTACCGTTCTTTGTGGGTGTCTGCCCAATTCTCGCCTTCCTCGTACCCTCACAGCAACGGGGACATGGGGCAGTGCCCTCTTGCGTCACAGGAGAGCGGGCTGGGGACCAGGGAGGTTCAGGGACTCCCGACGTGCCTGAGGCAGGTGGAGGGGGATGCAGGGTGTGGGCATCTGTCCCTCTGTCCTCCAAGCTGAGCACTCTTCACACCCATCTTCCCAGGTGACCCAGAGCGGCTCTGCTCTCCTCTCACAGATAGACCGCCTGTACAGGAACCAGGGCCCCGCAGGATCGGGGGGACACACGCAGCTCCCGAGGCCAGGACGGGGCTTCGTGCGCTTTGCTTGAGGCCGTGCCCAGCTCGTTGGGGCCTCGCCCAGCACGTCTGTGCAGCCTCAGGTGGCAGTGGACTTCTGCCCGGGCTTGGCCGCCGTGGAGCTGTGTGGCCACGGGAAGGAGTTCACGGGCCCCCTGGGAGAGGCGGGTGAGGGGGAGTAGCGAACCTTTATGGAGCCCCTGCCCTGGGCCGGCTCCCAGGGCCCCACCATCTCTGAACCGTCCCCTCCTTAGAAGCCGGAGAGCGGTGTCCGCTAACGGGGGTGGGCAGCAGACTGTCAGCAAGAGGGCTCACCCTCCCCTGATCTGATCTGCGGAGTCTTTGTGCATCCTTTCAGCCTCCGGACGTGCCCTGCCCCTACCAGGGGGGCTCCCAGCAGCCAGGCGAGCACCTTTGGTGCTCAGATCCAGTGTCATTTTGTCCCCCGTGCCCTGCCACCTCAGGCTGGGGCAGGATCTCCCACCTCTGTGCCTGCTCTCCTGTCCCGCGCCTGCTGTCCTGTCCCGCGCCCATCCGCACATGTTGGCCAAGCACACGCTGGGCTGGCCAGCTTGGCATACAGCAGTGCAGAAAGTTCCTGCACCCATGGGGACTGCCCCCAGGGGAGGGGACACAACTGAGCACGCAGGCAACTTGAGGGCAGAGGTGACGGGGGCCCAGGAGATTCTGGCTTTCCTGCTTCGCTGGTCCCAGCCCAACAGCAGGGCTGGCGCCCCGGGCTCAGAAGACATCTGGAACGGCTGATGAGCGGTAGCTGGTGCGTCACCTCGGTTACTGGCAGCAGGCAGAAAGGCAACCCACACCCCTGGCTCGACCAGATTTCCAAGTGTCTACAACGGTCGATCGTGTCTGTACCCTGAGCTCCCCACACATGGCCTGGAAGACTAAGAACAGGCCATTTACAATAGAGAGAGCTTGTGGACGTGGTGGAAAATGTCCCCTGAAAAGTGATTCTGCTGACCTCTCGTCCCCGAAGCCTCCCGGGGCTCCGGTGTGGGTCTCCTTCCAGAGACCGTCTCTGCGCACCCGGTGCGCGTCCATGCATCTGGCTGGCCGCCCCCGCACTCGGGTCTCTGCAGCCACCCTGACGGGCCCCACCTCTGCCCACAGGTCTCCGTGCTGGTCCTCTTCGCCCTGGCCTTCCTCACCTGTGTCGTCTTCCTGGTCGTCTACAAGGTGTACAAGTATGACCGTGCCTGCCCCGATGGCTTTGTCCTCAAGGTAAGGCTCTGCCTCCCCACCTCCCCCCCGCCCGAGGCCCCCTGGTGCCTTCATGGAGGGACAGGCGCTAGAGCAGCGGGGCCCTGTGCTCTGATGGGACCCTCACGGGAGGGAGCAGGGAAGGGAGGCGGAGGGGCAGGGGGAGGAGGCGAGGTGGACCTGTAGCAAGGTGGCTCCTGGGAGTTGCCCTAACCCCGGGGGAGCAGAGGCCCGGAGGGAGGAAGGGCTCGCGCAAGGGGGACTGGGAGCAGAGCAGGGCACATGCCCCACACGCCTGCCTGCGTGTCCCTTGTCCCTCGGCTGCCTGCTCCGCCTGGGGCCCGCTTGGCTGGGCTCTCCGCGTGCAAATGCTTGCTTTGCTGTGATGCCTCCGTGTTCCAGAAAACCTGCAAGTGGCACATACACAGGGAACGAGAGGATGAAGTGAAGACAAATTCAGGGCGGGGAGATGAGGGGGAAGAGGTGAAGCACGAGGAGGTAAAAGGGACTCGCTGTGGACTTGGTCCCATTTCCCACGCACTCAGCATCTGGCCCCACATTTGGTTCTGAACTCAGAGCCACTGTGCAGAGGGACAAGGATCATTTCCAGGATCTGGTGCTGCTGAAATTAAAGCAGGAGAAGCCCACGCCGAGCACACACATGGCCGGGCTTGGCTTGTCAGCTGTCCCCTGTGGCATGGCTTTGGGCTTTGGTGACGGGAGGGACACAGAACTGTTGCACGAGTTAGCAGGCAAAGCCAGACTTCATGTCGCCCTTCAGCCCTTCATCTGCTCGGCAAGTCCGTGTGGCGTGTGCCATGTGCCAACGGCGGCCGCTATTTCTCCGGGTGCTAGAATCCAGCCAGGACTCGTGGGCTGAAGGTCCCCACCTTTGCGAAGCTCCCTGCTATTCGCAAAAGAAACAGGAAGTCAGTCGTATACCAAGTTAGGTTATAAGCACTGGAAAACAGAAGAGAAAGCAGGGTCAGGGACTGCAGTTTCTAGAAGGATGGTCAGGTTTGAGCAACGCTCGTAGGAGGCCAGTGAGGGAGCTGTGTGGGGACCTAGGGGGAGCCTCCACCCCGGCCCCCCACCCCCAGCCTTCAACAAACCCGTCTACCCCTGGGATGGCCTGTGAGAGATTGTGGTCTGCTCAGAAGCTCAGGAGGGCTCAGGAGGTACCACGGTTTAAAGGCCAACCCAGAGGGCCTGGGGCTTCGCGGAGGGGAGGGCTGGCCTTGACCAAGCAAGCCCCTTAGCAGACGCTGGAGGCCAGCAGGGCCAGCCCAGGTCGGGTAGGGGAGCAGATGTGCACACGGGTGACAGCGGGGCAGTGCAGGCCTGGTCGGCCTGGAGGACGGGGGGCAGGGCGATGTGAGCCCGCTATGGCCGGACTCTGTAGCACTTCACGTGCCAGGCAAAGGTCCCCGGGGCAGGGGAAGTGACGGGACGGCCACTTGGTGGCCCAGGGAGGCTGGAGGTTTGGTGAGATGGCCCAGGAGGCTACCGCAGGCAGCCTGGGGAGAGACAAGGGTCTGGCCTGCTCAGGGTGCTGGGGATGGAGAGAGGACACCCACGTGACTTGGGGGGGAATGTGGGGGAGGAAGATGCAGGGGAGGAGTGGGAGGGGAGGACCTGGTCCAGAGCCTGGTGACGCAGAGGGGCTGATGTCATGGAGAGGAAGCAGAGCAGACGCAGGAGCGGCGCCCTGATGGGAACCGGGTGTGCCGAGGACAGCTTCCCGGGGACCGGACAGACTGCTCGCAAACCACTGGGGCCAGCCACTCCATCGGGAGGACCAGGGCTTACTTCCGGCTCATTCTCTCCGGGCCGGGCAAGCTGCCTGCCTGGGGTGGGGGCAGGCTACAACTGCCCGTCCGGCAAGGCCCGTTCTGCTGGAAAACCGGGTCCGGGCAGGTGGAGTCTGAGAGAGGAAGCCCGGGTAGGGGAGAGGGCCGGTATCTGGTGCCCGGCCCGCCTTGGGAATGGAGAGCCCGTGATAGTCTGTAGCTGCGTCTCCTGGGACTTCGGCATTTTCCGTTGGCCCTTCCGTCTAATTGGGGGCAGGCCCGAGCTCCCTCCCTCCCTCCCTCCCTCGGGCACGTTTGTGCTTGCGCAGGTCACACGCAGACCCCAACAGCTTACAGAGGCTTTTACACTAGGATTTGTGAATGCTCCCAAAAGCCTTCTGGGTAGATAGCGTCAGATCCCCGTGGGAGGATGCAGTACAGACGCGATCGTCACCGTGTCCGAGGTCACACCCGTGGTATGAACGTACATTTAGCGTATACGTACGGAGTGCCACTGCGGTGTGCCCGGCTGGGTGCTGGGCTCGCAGCGCCGGACAGGAGGAGCCAAGGCGCTGCCCTTGCGGCCTGTGTTCTAGTGGAGGAGGCGAGTGGCAAGACAGGCAGATGCCCAGACGGTGTGAACGCTAAGTGCCAGGCAGAGAAGAAACCAGGGTGACCGTGAGAGCCTGGGGTCCCCTCTTCCGGGTCATTTGGGGGTGCAAACTGAATGAGGAGTCAGTGCAGCCAGTGGGTGGTCTGGGCAGGCATGGACTGAGGACAGACTGGGCTGGGGTCCTATGGACCCCCGGAGCCAGAGGGGGCCCCGTGAGAAGGGCGGATGGACACAGGTGCCACAGAGGTCCTGGCATGAGCCCGAGGGCGGGCGCCTGTGCCTGCGCCGTGGGTGAGAGGAGGTCACGCTCACTGGAGTGTCACAGGGGGATTTAGGAAGGCGGATACGGGCTGGGGAGGCAGCTAGGTTTCTGCCTTTTTCCTGAAACCATGAAGTAATTACAGGAGTCTCACAGAAAGGTTTCAAATGTAAGGGGAAAGTGCCCAAACCCCACACTCTGACATGTGGGTAGACCGTCGGCAGATACATGCGTTCGCACCGTGGATCTCACGCGCGAGGAACACCGACTAGCGCGGGCCGTGTGCCAGGGGCTGCGTGGAACACGCTTGCTTGGGTCACCGCGCTGGGCCGATGATCATTTCATGCCTGAGGCATGGGGCGCCGAGAGGTCGGGTGACCTCCCCACACTCGCCCACAGAGGGGTACGTACGTGGCTGTGGTTTCTGGCCCGAGAGGGGCTGGGTCAGAACTTCCTGGGAGCCGCCAGCCCCCTGCTCCCCCTGGGACTGGGGTTCTGGCCTACCACCAGCCCACCACGGCGTCTCCCGCACGTTCCTCCTGCAGCCCGTGTGTGGGCGGCGGCGGAACCGTCCGTCCTCCCCGGCCTGGCCCCCAGAGGGCAGGGCAGGTATTCTGTCGGGTCTGGAGGCCCCGTCCTGGCCTGGCGGGGAGTCTCGCACTGCCCAGCATGCGCTGGCCGCCTCAGGCCATCTTGCAGGACCCGGTGCTGGCGAGCGGAGGAGGGGAGGACAGAGCGAAAGGCGGGTGGCGGCGCAGGCTGCGGGGGTGGCCGCCTGCCTTGCTGGACGGGGGCTGCTGCTTCCTGACGCCCAGACGTGGCTGGGTTTGAGCTGCTGCTGAGACAGCGTCCCCTTGGTGGGGCCCCTACAGCTTCTGCCCTTTCCTGTCCACTGTGTGAGCCACCTCGTGGCTTCTCACCTGAGCGGCCCATCGCTGCCTTTGGTCCTCACGGCCACCCAGGAGGTGGGCCTCCCCAGCCCCGTGTCGAGGTGGGGGAGCCGAGGCTCCCTCTGCCTCCCCCACCGACACGCTGGCCGGGTGGGATGGACGCTGCAGGCCTCTGTCCTCTCCCGGAAAGAGCTCCCTGTGTTCCCAGGGGGCCGGCAGGTAGTCCTGCTCCTGGTATTTCGGGCATCAGTGAGCAAGGGGGAGGAGGAGAACCACGCTCCACAGGGCGGGCAGTACTGGGCTGACTATGTTCCCTTCCCATCAGCACTCAGCCGGCAGCACCGAGCCCCTCGGAGCCGCCCAAACAGGGAAACACCCATGGTGCCCGCCTGGGCAAGAGGCGTGCGGACGTGCTGTAAATTCTGCGAGACCCTGGTGCTCTCTACACATCCCAGCACCCCAAACTGTCCTGTCCTTCACCCCCTCACTATCTTCCCAGACCCCGCAGTGAGGAAACAGTAGCTTGTGGGCCAGGCACTGGACCAGGCACGACACCACGACATCTGCCAGCAGTCACGCCAAGCAGGCGCGGACCTGGCTCCGCTGAGAGGCCAGGCCTGCCACTTCCTCGTGTTGGAGCCGCAGAGCCTGGGTTTCCTGGGTGAGGGCCACGGGCTGGGACAAGCAGGCTAGCAGGGTCAGTTTCATAGGGCCCGTGGCCTGGGTTGTGGCACCCGGGGCCTGGCACGGGGCTGGCACGAACGGCTTCTGAACATGCTGTGCAGCCCACCTGTGGGAGAGCCACTCCCCGGCCACGCCTGTCCACTTCACGCTGACACTCCCGTGGCCGCTGTCTTGGGAGAACCATCCAGGCGGAGAGGGACCTCGATCATGAGGGAGTCTCAGCACACGGGAGCTCTTCTGTGACCGGGGGGTCATGCCTTCTGTCTCCACACCTCACGTGCTCAGTCCTGTCTGTGTCCCTGCCTCTGACCCCAGGCAGACGCTAGGCTATGTGGACCCGCGCGCTGGGGAGGCCTCCAGGTTCAGAGGAGGACGTTAGTGTCGCCCGAGAGGCTGTCGCGTAGGCTGTGGCGCTCACCTGGTTTGGGTCACGGCAGCCCTGCCAGGCAGGCCTCGCAGCCTCGCTGAGCACTGCCGGAGGAGCACCGTGGCCCAGCGCCGCAAGGGAGCTGAAGGCCGAGGTGGTCACGGGGCAGGGCGGAACCCAGTGCGCCTGGGAGCCTGAGCGCTGAGCTTCGCTCCTGAGGCCTGAGCGCGCCGGGCCGGGCCGAACGCAGGCTGATCTAAGCCGGTCAGTCCTTGGGGAAAACAGCGGCTCTGCTCCCTGGGCCCAAGCCGGGGCCTACTGCCTCTGCTCCATACTGTCCTGTGTTTGAGTTGAGTGGGTTAGCTGTTAGCGGCTTTGTATGGTGACACTGTGTGGGGTTCTGGGAGCTCTGACTGGGAGGCCCGGGCTGGAGAGTTACTCCCCCTCTCTGGGTCTCCCTGGCCCCGTCCATAAAAGTGGACTGCTAGAAGCTTCCTCACAGCGAGAGAACGTGCATGGCAAGCACTTGGCAAACTGTCAGGGACGAAGAAAAGGTCAGGAGAACACCAGCGGGGGACGTAGAACCCCAGTCCCAATTTCTTTGCTGCCAGAGAAACGGCAGGTGGGCCTCGAATCTACAGGAATTCAAGGACCTGCCTTTAGCTTCCAGAAACTGAGGAAAAGCTGGGCCCAGGCCCGGACGAGGCTCCTGGAGAAGGTTCCCCGGCTGCATCCGGGCTGGCCCTGAGATCTCCCAGCACCCGCGTCCACGGTGCAGCAGCTGTGGCCGGCCATCCATGTGGTGACCCGCGGTGCCCAGAGATGTGGTCATCAAAGGACCCATCACACTGTCCACAGGGTGCCTGCCCAGGGGAGGTAAACAGACTCTTTGAGCAGCTGGGTTTCTTGCTAAGCCCCAGGAGTTGGTCAGAGTGCCGTGGCTGGTGCTCGGGCTTCAGATCCCGGCCGCGCACATCCCGGCAGGGTGGCCACGGCCGAGATGGACGGTGCTCAGTGTGTCGAGCCTCAGAATCATCTGGGGTGTTTAAACATACAGATTGCTCCCGCACAGATGTGCTGAGTCAGACCCCTCGGGGTGGGCGGGGAAGCTGGGCTGTGAAACTCTCCCTGGTGACTGTGGAGGTGGCCGAGGCCAGGCACCCGTCTTAGCTGCAGTCTCCCTTCACTGTCGGACACGGAGGCCGTGGCGTTCGTGTGTTGCTTTGGTTGCTCGGACACACAGGTAATGTGGCTTCCACAGGACAGAAGGTCGACCGCTCTCACGTTAAGGGTCCAGCTGGAAGGTGGGGAGCTCTGTGAGGTCATCCTAGAGCCCCGATTCTGTCTCTTGCTGCCCTGCCAGCCCCCAGGGTATTGGCCTTCCCTGGGCCGTCAAAGCCAGCCGAGAAAGGGCTGCGGGAGAGAGAGCGGACAGACATCCACTCCTGTCCCACTGGCCAGAAGTCAGTCCCATGGCCTCACCGGGCTGCCAGGAGAGCTGGGAACTGATAGCTGGGCACCAAGTGTGTGGGGGGGATGGCTGGTGGAAGACGATCCACAGCCCCACCCACCTTCCTCATGGGCTTGCTGAGCTCCACATCTCTGGTGTGGGCTGGCCACATCAGCTATGGTGGGGCAGTGGCTTCGGTTGGCTCCTGGACTGACAGGGAAAGGCAGCCTGGGGTGCAGGATCTTAACGTTTTGGGGTCCTAGACCTTCTAACAGCTGATGAGAGCTATGGACTGGTCCCCCCCGCCCCTGAGCTCCTCAGGGTTCCGTGGCCTGTAGGGGCGGAGCGTCTTCCTTCGTGGACAGCTGCCTGGGATAGCCCTCATCCGGGGTCCTCGGGGACGTCCTGCTGCTCTCTGGATCACCAGGTCACACTGCTCCCTAACAGGACCTTGCAGGCCTCATGTGGCTGCCTCTCTGACCCAGGCCACCCTTCCCAGTGTGTTCCTCGTGCTTCTGCTCCCTGTGTGCGAGGCCAGTCTCCTCTGCCTCCAGTGCCTCCCCCTCCCCCGGATACGGCCTACTGAAAACCTAGCTCCCAGGAGGCCTTTCTGACTCCCCTCCCTTCACTATTTGAGTATGTTGTTTCTGGTAGATGTAAAATAAATGACAACTAGCGTTAAGATCTTTAGTGAAGCAGGAAGGCCCACTGTCCTGTTACACACACGCCCCTGGAGCCCAAGTACTGCTGTCACGGCCTTGTCAGAGAGGTCGACCCTGTCATGACGTCCACCGGTGTCGGCTGGTTATGGGGCTGTGCCGAGGGCAGGACTCCTGCCCGCTTTTGCTCGTCGTCGTGTTTCTCCCGTTGGCCGAGAAGGTGCTCAGTAAACATCTGCAGAGTGTTACCTGGAGACACACCCTGGCCTCCCTCCAGCCTCGGTGCACGCGTCTCAGTGGCCTCCTGTCTTTCAGAACACCCAGTGCATTCCAGAAGGCTTGGAGAGCTACTACGCGGAGCAGGACTCCAGCGCCCGGGAGAAATTCTACACCGTCATCAACCACTACAACCTGGCCAAGCAGAGCATCACGCGCTCCGTGTCCCCCTGGATGTCCGTCCTGTCGGAAGAGAAGCTGTCCGAGCAGGAGACCGAAGCCGCCGAGAAGTCAGCTCAGTGAGGTGGGCAGGCTCCTTACAGTGTGTCACTTGAAGGTAACAAAGGGACTTCGAGGGACGTTTCATTAAATATAATTACCGATAATTTAGAGGTTACTCATTTATGGTGCAACTGCTTTTGTTTGCTGCTGCTGCTTAGCGAATAAAACTTGCTGCCGGCCACTCACGGGCACAAAACCAAGTGCATATCGGCACTGCTTAAAGAGCTCCGACACCACTTTCCATGTTAAGGAGCCCTAATTTAGCTACTTGGACTTACTGGATGCGATCAAAACATAAATTTACACCAGATATGCAAGGGGTTTGCATTCGGATAAATACTGCATTTTATGGAATTTTTTTTTACCCCCCCTTGCTGTTTGCAATCCTTACTCCTCAGCCATAGTGAGAGTGATCCCCACTTTGCTATGAGCAAGCTGTACTTCAGAATTTCTTCCAACCTTCAGTCAGGCGGCAACAGTGCCATCGCCAAGACGCGTGGTAGCGAGAGGTACAGAGAAGGAGGGAAATAGGACATCGGGGAGCAGACGGGCCCTTCCCTTCCCTGTGCTCATCCCTAAGTGTGCAAGTGTCCCGCAGCCAGGCACACTTGGGGGGCCCTATTCTGCCCCCCGACACCGGAGCTGGCATCTTGGTGCAGAGAGCACTGTGTTTCGCTCCAGTGCATGCAGACCGTGTCCCAGCATGTGAGGTGAGGGGCTGTGCAGAGAGGGGTCCCTGGGCCACGGGCTCCAGGACTCCGTCCCCTGTAGGTAGTCCGTCTGCTCTGTGCCATGCTGAATAGGAACGAAACCCCTTTGGTCTTCTGTTCTGAATAAATTCGCACCAACAGCCCTGTTAGCAAGTTAGCTTTTAAAAACTTATTTGTGTTGGAAGAGTGAAAATGTAATTGCTGGGAAGCCAAGACTAATTTTTATTTTGTGAACCAGAACTCCTTTGATGTAAGAAGCAGGCAGGAAAGGCTGGGAGGGGCTGGTGTGGCAACTTGCAAACCTAATGATGACATTTCAATTCACGATCTTTGTAAGAAAATGATGTTTCAACCTGAATCTTGACATTAAAGTATATGTTTACAAAATTGCCAGTTAGATAAGTGTGTAAGACGATTAAATAGAAAACAGACATTCGCAGATGTTTTCTTCCATGTTATTTGAATGTGTTGTTTCTGGTGGACATGTCAAAAGTTTCACTGTTTTTAGTAGATCAGAAATAAACGACGACTAGCGCGAGAGCTGTTGCAAACAAGCATGGTGGTCGTGGCCGACCCCGTCACCGCTTCCAAACCCAGTCTTCCTACCAAGGTGTTCTGAAGCCGTGGCTGTGGGCTCGTAGTGGGGGGGGGGGGGGGGGACGGAGCTGCGCGCGGCGATAGCTGCGAGGACACGCGGCGAGCGGGGACCGCACGCACCCCTCCCACACACACCCCTCCCGCACAGACACACGGATGCGCGCAGCAACACCCCTCTGTACTGTCCAGTAGACCTTGTATTGACTGTAAGTCCACTCACAGGTAACGTGTGACAGTCCGAGCAAACAGGGAACACGAGGATCCCCGCGGCTGCGCGGCGGACTGTCGGTGCCACACACGGTGGGGCCCCGCCAACACCGGCATGCTCTCCGCACAGATGCGGCTCCAGGGCCCCTTGCTGATGCCCGGAGTCTGTCCCCACACTTCTTCCCCACCCGGCAGGTGGGTGTCCGCTGCACTTCTACGCTTGGACCCGCTGACGGGACACGAAATAGCTCTAGTTGCGTTTATTATATTAACAGGGCAAAGGTGCGTCTTCTAGAATATAGCGACTCTATCACAGGGCTCAGGCAGACAAGAAGCCACAGAAAACAAAGAAGTGATCACTTGTTGTGAGAAGTTATTAACCAGCGCTTTTTCCCGAAGCCAGCAGAAGGGCAAGGCAGGAGCCTCCCTGAGCCCGGTTTCTGGGGTGCAGCCGGTAACCGCCCCCACCCCCCCATCTCACCCACCTTGCCGTCAGGATCGCTACACAGGCCGCTCTCAATTTGTGTTATTTTCTTTTTCAGCTTAGCAAATAGGCTTAAAACCACAGGTCTGGGTGTCCCTTGGGTGAGCGTGTCCGTCTGTCCCAGCCCCCTCCCCCCCAAATGGCTCGGCGATCAAATCGGCTCACGGCCCCGCTCCAATGCCGGGGACCCACGGCAGCGCGCCGTCTGCCAGGAGCAGCCAGGACAGGCTAGCTGTCGTACCAGTCCAGGAAGAGCAGGGAGAAGGAGCACATCACCAGGAAGAACAGGACCCACACTCGGAAGCCGGCGTTGTTTTTAATGGCCTGGGGGGGGGGGGGCAGTAGCGCAGGGATTTGTGTCACACAGGATTTTGGTTTCAAAAGCCCTCCAACACTCCACCCGTCTGCATGCACGCTCCCTCCACTGGGCTCTACCAGGGTATTGCTGGAGCCTTGCTTACCGTAAGGATGAGGAAAACCCCAGAGTGGGTTTAGAATCCCTCAGCAAACAGCTATTTCCCCTACTGGCTGGCCCTGATTCAGAGGTCCTGCACCTTCCTCCCAGGAAACACCCCACGTGTGTCCCAGGGTTAAAGCCACACACACGGACCTACAGAGCCACAGCTGGCCCAGCTGTGGTCCCCCAGCAGGATAATGACAGTGGTGGCCCCACGTCAACCCAGCCCAACCACTGCACTCAGAGGACCAAGTCCACTTAACAGAGTCCACTGTGGTGGCCCCAATACACAGGGACTCTGGCCCTTGGGGGGCGGGGGGGTCAATAAGCTTCCCCAGTGGTGCCCACCCCTGGATCAGGGAGCTGGTCTGGCCCTTGCCAAGAGTGACCTCACATGCCTCACACCACTCCTTTGGAAGGCAGTGAGTCATGGCTCTTGGTAACAGCGGGGGTCCGGGGTTTGGCGGGGATCAAAATGTGACTGTCCAGCGCCATCAGGAGGCGAGCCCTGGGGGCTGGGCCACAGCAAGGCGCTCGTGCCTCCTTGCCAGCAAGACGACCGCTGCTGCCTGGACTCGGTGCCACACTGGGGAGGCCCGGGGGGCCCGAGAGTACTCACCTCTCTGATGTCTTCATTACCCTCCTTGATATTCTCAGTTGCTCCGACAACTAACTGGTGAATGCTGTCGATCTCGGCTTCCTGTGGAAGGACAGCGACAGGTAGACCCAACCACTGTCTCCTTCCCCAAGCGTACAGACATCAGAAGCCAGCAGCTGCCACTTAGGAAGGGCCAGGACTTTACAAACATGAACCTGTGAGTCCTTGTGGCGCCCCGAGAGATAGGCAGCAGCCCCATTTTGCAAGAGAGAAACTTAGGGTTCAGAGAAGTTTAGTGACTTGCCCAAAGTCACACAGCAACCACGTGGCAGGACCAGGACTGGAACCCAGTGCCCGTGCCCCTTCCAGCCCCAGGTGCCACCCACTGTGCCACCTGCCGGGCAAGAAGGGACACAGGCGAGAGCTGCCGACTACACAGCACCCGCCACAGGCCGGGGGCTCTCCCTCTGGTCTCTCCTCTACTCTTTATGGCGTCCAGAGATGAAAGCTCCAAAGGCGTGTGCTTTAAAACCCATGCTAGCTTCAGGAAAGGGCCTTGTGCGTCACCGTTCTGTGTGTCTCTTAAAGAAAGGGCTAAAATGTACGAACATGAGCTGCCACGTCCTGAGCAGCTGGATAAGCCAGGCGTGTCAGGCTCCTCTACGCCAGCTCGGACGGCGAGGCAGGGGACACCGGCCCCGTTCCATGGAGGGCGGCGCAGCTCAGGGCACCCAGGGTCGGAGCCCGTCTGTCGGACTCCCCGGCCCCCGAGCTCTCCTACCGTGCCGAGCCGCCTCGAGCACAAGGCGTGTGCTCCGACAGGGCAGCTGACCTCGCCGTTGTGTGTCCGGAGGCTTCTATGCGAAGGCTCAGCATAGACGTGCCTGAGCAGTTCCTTAAACATGCTATTAAAAAGGCATCATGTACCTAATTTACAGTGATTTGACTCTGGCTGTGAGGTTTAGGGCAGGTTTTGTGAGGGGGGGTATCTTAAGCCAACTAGCCCAGTTTCACACAACAGAGCAGAATGGTTTTGTCTTGGACACCCTTCCACGGTCTGTGGATGCTACAAACAAGAGGACAAATTGATCAGGTCTGTAAAAGTGTTGCCAGTTACTGGCCAGAAGAATTTTAGACGGGGAGGCAGGTAACATGAAAAATCCTCTTACGAGAACAATCCTGTTTGTTGTGTGGACGTGACACCTGAGGTGGCACGGACCTGGCACCGCGGGAGGGACGAGTCTGGGCTCTCTAACAGTCGACTGAGAAGCGACTACCCAGCAGGCCACCCAGGAAGCGCTGGGGGCTCCCTGTGGGTTCTCTCTGAGCCCTACAACAGCCCTGCAAGGTCACTCCATTTCATAGACGCCACCTTGGTGACCGGAGGGCATCCAGAAAGAAGAGCTACCTGACTCCCTCCGCCATGTGCTCCACTGCACGCCGGGGAGGCCGCCAGCGGGTCCAGAGCAGAGGGCCCCCGCCACGAACAGCAGCTGCACCAGGGGACAAGAGGCCCGCACCCGAGGAGCCCTGAGTGCACCTGGCCAAAAGCACACGGCTCTGGACACTCGCTGCCCCAGAAATCAGGCAACCTCACGGGAAATATCCAGACTTCACAGTATACTCTTTTAAGCTAAAACTTTAAACGATGATTTTTTTCTTTCTTACCTGTTGTAAAACCTTCTCTGTGAATATCTCTTGGAGTCTGGAAATTTCAACCACTCTCCCTTCAATTTGCCTTCATTAAAAAAAAAAAAAAAAAAAAAAAAAAAAAGGTTACAGACAACCATTAGTACTTGGTAGTCCTAACGAGAATGCTACACATTTCTAAAGGATCGTCTAAGTGAGAAATGGAGGGGACACCACCACAGCCCCCAGAGAGGGAGAGGGACACGCGTCATCCGTGAAAGCACCACGTTGGGCTTGGGAAAGGAGACAGCACTGTACTTCCTGGCTCTCCTCCGAAGTCTCTCAGCTTAGGGGAGTATACTGCCCTCCCCTGTAGCTGACCCGCAGTGCCCCTGCCTTGGAGTCCGCGCCCCTGGTTACAAAAGGCAGTCTTCTAGAAGGCCTGTACCCAGTCTAGTAACCACAGTAACATGGTGGGGGTTCAACACAAAACACCAGAATGTGCTGACAGCTCGACTTTGTTACTGCTCAGTAGGTTAGGGAAAGTGTATTTGCCACTCAAACCAACTTCCTGTTGAAAGGAAAAACTCAAATTCCATCTGAAAAATATATCTGGGTTCAGGCAACCAAGTGTTTGCGCTTCTCCCTGTTTCAGGGGCAGCAAGAGTGCCCTGGGGGCGGGCTGGGGGCTGGAGTAGAGCTAGAAATGGAGACAGCAGGGGCTGAGCTCCCAGCCCAGGAGGCCCACCCTCCCAGGGCTTCTAGGCATGAAGGGATAGCGAGGCGAATGGAGGCAGGGATGGTGAGGGCAGAGTCTCAGAGCAAGGACCAGGAGGCCCACAGAAGGGTGAAGGCCACAGAAGAGCACGGGTGCTGTCAGAGGGAAACGCCTGAACGCGGAGTCCCCAGGGCTGCGTGGGTACAGCGCCGGGATGTTTTCTTTTGGTATGAGCCCACAATGCAGCAGGATTTCTGTGCCCAGCAAAAGCCCAGGCCTCCTGTTCGGACGCTTCAAACATTCTCAGGGCAACAGGCCCCACGTGCCTCCCCTAGGGGACCAGCCAGCCATGGCTCACATGGGCGAAAAGTCACTTGCCTTTGGTGCTGCTGACCCCTTTGCTGAGGGAGCAGACAGAGCCTGGCAGAGCGAAGTGCGGAGGCCGCCCTGACCAGCTGGTCTTCACAAGCCCCCATCTTGCCGGGGTGTCATGAGGTGCAAACAGCTCCCACATGGGGGCGCTCACAGTACCTGGTGCAATCTGCTGTGACTGGGAGCAACACATAGGTGGTGACCTCCCATGGCCCCACAAGTTGAGGGGAGTCGGTAAAGTCAGGCAGCTGCCTTGACCCCCGAATGGCTCGGGGTCGGGGGTGCACGTGGCCAGGGTCACAAGTGGATGCCGAGGCACCAAAGTAAATTAATCAAGTTCCCAGTTTCTGAGAAAGCGATCACGTAGGCCTTCAGCCCAAGAACCCACATACACACCTCACTTCATCAAACAGGCTGTTCATTTCACCGATCAGGCGCTGGTTTTCTTGTTCAAACTGTGAGGAAACAAACACATTAAAGGGTGGTGTCACACAACAAGACAGCCAAAGGCAAGCATCTAGCAAGGCTGCCGGGCAGAAATCTTTGATCGGCCCTCCAAGGATCGCCACCAAGTGCCTCCTTCTGGCATCAGTGTGACAACATCCCCATGGCTGGACTTGTGCCTGCCTGCAAGCCACCCTGATGCCACGGAGGTACAGGGCCGCCTGTCATTCCTGCTCTCTTCTGGTTCCCACGGGCCTGTGCTATCTGCCTCTGGGCCCATCTGTTTTAGGGGGAGTAGTGAGTCTGGCAGCTTCGCTGAGAGCAGGGCAGTGTGATTTCAGAGCCATGCTTTGGCCAACCCACCGTGACAGGCACACAGGCCCAGGAGCCAGAGGAGCTGCATTCCCGGGGCTCAGGCTGGGTACGGATGCCCCCCTGACACGCAGAAGCTCGTCAGAGCCGAGCTGACTCTGGAGCAGACAGTGGCTCCCCCGGTCATCCTTGCCGACTTGACTCTGGGCGAACAAAAGGATGGCGTGTCTGAAGCTTCGCCATGGTGTGGGGCCAGACGACCTCTTCCCCCTCCCCCACAGGACCAAGCACCCCGCCTTCGCATGCCCACTCAGCTCCCTGAATGCACAGACAGCTCCGGGCGGGGTCCTCCAGCTCCTCGCCCACGTCCCACAAACCCGGCTCAAAGGCCACCTTCTCCATGACCCGGGCCCCCGAGCTTGAAGCTATTTCTCATTTTTCTAACCTTGGTCTAGCACCTTCTGAATCTCTCTTAGGATATTTTAGGCCTTGTCATAAGCTGTGTGTGCCCCAAACTCCGTGTGTGACTCCAAGCTGCCTGAGGGTGGGAAGTGCGTCAAACCCGACTCTGGAAAGGCCGCACACCGTTCCTCCTTTCACATCTGTTAAAGCTGCAGCCGTGACTGCAGGTAACTTTCTGAGGCACTGTGGCACAAATGCAAGCAAGCTCTCGCTGACCAGACGCTTTGCCATCCGACTGAAGATGTGGCCGCCCCTTGCTCAGTAAAACAACGGACGGAAGAGATCATACTTATAGAAATCACAACAGTCACCACGGCCGTGCTGAGCATGTCACACACGGGGACTCACGGTCTCCCTGCCTCCTGTCTGGCTCCCACTTCACGGGGAGGGAAGGAGCTGCGCTCACTCGCCTCTGCACCTGCCCACGCTGCTCCCTTCGCCACGCCTCCTCACCCCTCCCTGTGCTTCCCTGTCCTCCCCTGGTGCCTTGCTCACTCCCACTCACTGGCGACACGGTCAGGCGGTCACTTCCTCCGGGCAGGGCCTCTTAAGGGTCCTCCGCTCACGTCCCCCCAGCCTTCCATGCGGGTGCCCTCCGTCCCATCTGCCACACCCTTGCTGCACCCCATTCCTTCCCTGGCACCCAAGCTCTGCCCTCATAATCTTTCAGGCTCCTCCAGTCTGTCCCCCACTCCTCGGTCAGAGCGACCTAAGATGCCAGTCATGTCACACGGCACCACGCCGGCCCTGTCCCGTGGCCCTGCCCATCAGTGCAGAGGCACAGCCTTCTCCTGTGGCCTGTCGCCCCACCTCCGCACAGGCCGAGAGGTGATGGGAGTCCCCCAGCTGCTCCCTCGAAAGCCGGCCTAGGCACCTTCTAGGGACCAGACACACCGGCAGAATTAACCACCTTCCTCCACCTCCTCTTGTAACAAGCTCCTCCGCACTTGGCTGGCCCATCGCGGCACTTCTCGCCTCGGTTCAGGTGTCTTCCCTCCTGGGGCGGGGCTTTCTCCTCTGGCCCGCAGGGCAGGGCCTGCCACACTCCAGGGGCCCGGTCCCCAGCCCCGCTGCTCGTCCAAACACAAAGAGGACACCGCTCCTCCGCAGACCCACTGGGTCAGAAGATGGGTGGGCTGGGTCAGCTTCCCGAGGGGCAGGAATGGCGACAGGCTGCCCTGCTTGCTGCTGACACGGTGCCCAGCCCGCCCTTCTCATTGTGCATGGGGCAGGCTATTTAAGGGATTAAAAACTTCACTTCTGACTTCAAAAGTATCAGCTCTGTTCACTCTCAACAGTTACTTAAGAGTCCAGTATTTGAGGAAAAATACAATTACTTGAGCATGTAGGTGCTCATTTACTTTCAATAATTCTCCCAGGTACTACTCAGGGTTTTTGTTTGTTTGTTTGTTTTTTGCAGGGGGCATTTTCTTATTTTTCTAATGACAAAATATGGCTCTGTCATTTTAAATCCTCAGCCCTTTTATGCTTTTTAAACTGTTCCTAAGCAAGATTAACTAGGGGTTTGTGAACAAAGCTCTTTCCTCCCCAACTCCAGGGCATGTGGCCCCTGCCGCACCTCCTTTTTGGCCTCCTGTCAGCAGCGGTCAGGAGTGGGATCGGATTCTGGCTCTGATTTCCTTCAACCCCTGGGTTCTTAAGGCCACCGAGAGGTACCCAGGCCCTGCAGTAAGTGAGAGAAACAAATGCCTCAAGGGATCAAGGGCGATAGGGTGAGGAGAGAGGTTTGCCGAGGCTAAGCACTTCATGGAAAACGGCCTCCATTTGGGGGCGGAAGTTACAATGACACTGTTTTCAGGAACAACAAAACCTGTTTCCCACAGCCAAGTGCAAGGTAGTCACCTCATGAGACCTGGCTGGGCTGCCGACAACACTCACTTGCACCGGATCTCAGGGTGGTCTCCGATGCTGCGCAGCGGCAAAGCCGCGCACCTCACCTCAGCTGCTGAGTAAGACAAGCAGCAAATGCTGGCCGGAAGGGGCAGGTGGTGGACACGCCTGGGACTTCAGCGAGCCAGCCCCGGTGGCCACGTGGCAACTCCTTGGATGACCCTGGACCAGTCACTGGCTTCTGTCTGGCCTGTCATGTGACAGGACCTCTTTGTAAACAGAGGTGGTGGTGACACCGAGGGTGGGGAGGGATGGCTCCTTTACTTTCTAAGCTGTATGCCCTTGGGCAGATAACTTTTCTGTGCCTCTGTCTTCGCCACTAAAATGGGATGATAACAGTACTTAATTAGCAGTTGTTAAGAGGAAGATGTGCTAATACATGTAAGTTGCTTACCAAGTGCACGGCACACAGGAAGCCCTAAGTGCTAATTATTATTATTTAATCTCTCTGGGAGTGAGAGTCCAGATACACAAAGTGAGTCATGAAATGCTCTGAAGGCCCTTCCACCTCTCTGGTTTCAAACTTCAGAGGGCTGCTGTGACTCAAGGTCGTCTCACTCTCTCCAGCATGAGAAACGCTCACACAACATTCACTAGGGCTCGCTGGCAGCTGCTGGCATCTGTCTGCCACGGGGACGGGGACTTCACAAGGTGCAGTACCCAACGAGGCCTGGGCTCCGTGGTCAGCACCAAGGACAGGGGTACCCATAGGCCCTGGGAAGGCAAACCCAAGGACACTGTGAGGCACTGGAAGCACTGGAAAGGGGGACGTGAGACCTGCATGATGCGAGAGATGGACAAGAAGGGCCTGAGAGGCAAGACAGCAACCAAGCTGTCTTTGTGGGCATCCTGCCATGGCTTCTTCCATCTCTATACTGTTTGCTCTCAGCACAGACCCGATGCCCCCAGCAACCTCCCCCTGACCCCTCAACCACAGTGGTAGGCACCACATTTAAAGGTCTAGGACTTGGGAGCTCTCCAGAAAATGGGGCCTGCCACAGTCCCTACCACATGGGGTGGCATGCATTAATAAACGCTGAAGTGCTCAGAGCAGTACTTGGCATATGGTGTGTGTTACATGCGTGTTAGGCAGTATTATTTAACTGCTTTATTCCATTTAGAAGTCAGTTAGACTTCCAAATAGGGGGCCCAAAAGGGTTTATAATCTGGTTTAAAGGACACAAATCCACATTGTGAATACACTGTTACAGAAATTCTTTTCTAATCTAATCCTCTTTATTATAGTTTTAAAAAGAAAATCACTCCTACAAAGGCCTTTGAGTATAAAATGAGGCCAGAAGAGGTTATTTGCATTGCAAAGAAGCAAGAGCAGCTAACTGAACCAAAGACTAGGAACCAACCCACAGGGGCTGGAACCCACGGGGGCTCAGCCTAAAAAGCAGTCTACCCCTGGCGCAGGACCTCTTGGGTCTCTTCCAGATGTGATTCATCTGTGCCAAAGAGCTTCACACTCATGGCTCTGTGGCCCTCACCTCCATCCCCACCTCTGCCCCTGTGAATCTGAAATGTCCCCAGGGTGTGGACCTGGGCTTTTAGCTGTGTGGTGGCCAGATTCTGCCTCTTGCCATGAGCACGGCCACAGATCACAAGCCCTACCGGCCGGCCGCCTGGTGCTTCCAGGAGCCTACCACAGGGGACAGGGGCTAGGGACACCTTTCATGCAGATTTCAGAACAGAAGTCATATGCACGTCTTTAAAATTATGCTAAGGAATACATCAGTAAATGCAGGTGGTTTCACTTGAGGCAAGTAGAATGAATGCAGGCTTAGAAAAGGAGGTATTTTCTCTATGTAACATCAGAAAACAATTTGGTTTCACTCAGCCTGACCACAAAACATCTGCTTATATTAACTCAAACGTTAATATACCTGCATCATGGGTTATAAATGGAAATTTACTGTGCAAATCATATAACACTCTTGCAACCATCTTGGAACACGTAACAACTGTTCCTATGGGTGAAATAATGAATTAAATTGGTATTATTAGGGCTTAATTCACTATTTTACCCCGAGGAAAAATTCCAAAACAGTGATTATGAATTATGACTCCAATTTGCTACAACACTTTCCAATTTAAAACCAATAATGCGCTACTTCTTTCTCTTCACATTCAGGGGTGAGCCCGTCAAGATGTGGGTTAGCCAGACTATAAGCTATGGCACTTAGCTATCAATCCCAATTAAGAGAGAGGTTAGCTGAACATTAAGTAGGCGGCCATCAAAGTTCTGAACATCACATCCTTCTGCCCAATCCACTTGCAGGAACACATTACAAATTAGGGAGGTCTTGCCAGTTCCAATGGCTCCAGTCCCTGATACTGGGACCCTGAAATAACCAGCATCATTGGGCATGGTCAGTAGCATGTTTACAGACAGCGACTCAGGACGGGACAAGGAAGGGGAAGCACAGGGCATCAGCAGTCATTATGCACAGAAAAGCCTAATGACGGGAACCTTTATTCTTCATCTACCTTGGCTAAACCCCGTTCTGGAGATGTGCCGTGACTGCATGTGTGCACGGGGGCCGAGACCGGCTGAGCAGCTCCCGTGGGCCCTGCATGCGGCTGGGAACTCTTCCACACGCTACTGCATTCCCAACAATTCTGTGGGGTGGTGATTCTTGCCACACTCAAGTTCAGTGAGGCTAATTTTCTTGCCCCAAATTACACACACAGTAGGTGATATAAAGAGGATTTGTAACTGACTCTGTCGAGTCCCCGAGCCCATGTACTTTCATCATCTCTCACTGGAATGGGGCATCAGTTGATTACAGACATCGTTGCTGCCAGCCTTCCTCTGGTCCACCCCAGCATGCGTCCAGAGGCTTCTAAAGGTCATGCATTAGCAAAGGTTAACAAACCCCTACTGCTCACCACTACCTACAGGAGAAAGGCAAACTTCTCTGGCAAACAACGGACTCTTATTTATGAAGTGTATAAAAGGGGGAAAAAAAAGCCTTAAACAGAAGGTAAATTCTGCTTACGTACAAATCATTCAAAAGACAGAGCTATGCATATTTTTTCTCCAGGGAAGAAATGCGGGTACTCTTACATTATTTAGGGGAACATGAAATCAGTATTTTCATTAATAAAATCCTGTACAAACTGAAGAAAAACTGAGATTTTAAGAAACTTCTCCCATCACTTGGCTGTAAGAAGGGAGTATGATCTAACTGTCCTTCACTTTCATTGGCTGGCTCCTCCGCCCCAGCCTGCCCCCCGCGGAGCACCCCCAGGGCCATGTCCTCTGCCTCGCTCCTCTCTCGCCACTATGCACTGCTTCAAACAGCAGCAGCAGGACTTCTCCCACATGCATGCACGTCTCTAGCCTGAGCCTCGAGCCCCACTGCCCACCAGACACTTCCCCTGCATGTCCCAGAGGCGCCTCACACACACAGCTGTCCAAAATGAAATTCGGCAGCCCCTGCCCTGCCCAGCCTGCTCTCCCTTCTGACTACCAGCATCGTTTTCCCAAGTCAGAAAGCTCCAGGCTCCTCTCCCAGTCCAACCCAGTCCACTTCCCCCGCACCTCGCTCATCCCTGCCTCCACGGCCGCGCCCCGACCAACCCCTCGTCACCTCCCGACTAGCTGGAATCCACACTGCAGTCTTTCCCTAGCCACCCTCCACATTCGAACTTCTGGCTCCCACGTCTGCTGGGCCTGGGGAGCGCAGAGCATCTACTCAAAGTCAGAGGGTGCATCCTGGAACCCGAGAGAACCTGGAGGAAGGCAGGGGCCTGGCAAGCCACTGAAGTTGTTTGACTTAGTCCCTGAACTCAGAATTATTTTTGCCTGTAAAGAACAAAGAGAGCTCTGCTTATTATTCCAAAGCAAATCCCACAGGCTCTGAGGGAACACCCCAAAGCAAGTCCTAGGAAAGTCGCGGCTAATAGTACCATCCCTGGAATCAGTTTTGCGCTTCTAAGGTGATGATTTTAAAGAGGAAACCACTTGTCTAGGGGGGTAAATGTTTGTGAAACTGTACTGTGTATAAAATACACATGAAATGCCATTGAGCTCCAGCTGCCACCTGCATGACCCCGTGATGCTGCTGTGAGTGTGGCAGGCACACCTCAGTCCTTTCTGCACACGTGCAGCTGTGACCCAAGAGCCTGCGCACTGCCCAGTGTCTTCCACCCCGTGTGGCAGAGAGAGATGTCCTGCCACTCCGAAGGGGAAAGGCAGAGGCACTTGTGAGTACCTGCTGTGTGCCAGGCACCGTGATGCACGACCCTCCTGGTCAGCTCACTCAGTCATTAGCCCTGCCGTGGGGTGACCGGGCAGCGGGTCACAGCTGCACGTGTGCAGAGAGGACTGAGGTGTGCCTGCCACAATCACAGCAGGTCACCAGGTGACCCCCCCCCCCAACTGTGGGTCAGTCCTTTATTCAGTCTTGGAGAAGAAACAGGAAGTCTGGAGAACAAGAAGATCCTGAGCCAATGCTCTGCTCCTGGCAGCCGATGTTCAAGAGAGCGGACCCGCGCACCCGGCCACCTTCACGGGGCCCGGCCCACAGACCTGGGCACGTAACCCCACTCAGTGGACCCCGGGAGGATGACTCTTTTTTTTTTTTTTTTTTTAAGATTGTATTTATGTGACAGAGAGACAGCCAGCAAGAGAGGGAACACAGCAGGGAAGTGGGAGAGGAAGAAGCAGGCTCCCAGCAGAGGAGCCCGATGTGGGACCTGATCCCGGAACGCCGGGATCACGCCCTGAGCCAAAGACAGACACTTAACGACTGCGCTACCCAGGCGCCCAGGAGGATGACTCTTCTGCCAGGCTGCCCGAGTCAGTTTGCTACACGGCTCCAATACAGGCTACACTCCCTTAGGCCACCAGATCCCCCCCCCCCGGGACTCCCATGAACTCTGATAGGGGAAAGAGTGCAGGGTCTGGAGCCAGGGCTTGGGGCACAGGATGTGGCTTGGCTGCTCTACTGACCCTGTGACCTTGGAGGGCATTAGAGGTTTTGTGCCTTATTTTTTTCAAATATACAGAGGGATGTTCCTACTTCACTGGACTGTTGCAAAGATTAAATAGGACAACATATGTAAAAGGCTTGGCATATAGGGGGTGCTCATGAGTACATAATAACAGTAATAACTTATAGAATGTTCTAGTAATGCTTACTGATGATACTGCCCATAGCTTTTACATTACACTTATCAAAGGCACTCATCATTCGAACACCGTTCTAGGCTCTGGGAATATGGGCACAAAAGAAGACAAGGTCCTGCTCTCATGGCCCTTATATTCTAGTGGAGGGATGAGGGAATAAAGCAGGGTACACGGACAGAGTGGCTGGGGGCCACTGCAGGTTGGGTGGTTGGGAAGGCCTCTCTGAGGACCTAACAGTTGAGACCTGCAAGCTATGAAGACAACAGAAGAGAAAGAAGAGCCTGACCACACAAACACCTGGACCCCTTTCTCATTTGACAGAGCTTTGGCTCAGAGCTCCACTACCCATCTTCTGGAACAGGAGACTTAGGTCAGAAATCTGGGAAGTGAGGATTAGTCAGCTCTACCACTAACTAACTAGAGGACTTTGGGCAAGACACTGGACTGCTTTTTGCCCACGTTGAAAGGAGATGGTGATGGGCCACCACCCCTGAGCACGACTATTGAGAGCATCATGGAGAAAAAGGGGACCAGCAGAGTTCCGTCCCCCGTCAAGTGCCGCACAAGTCAGGTGCGGCCACTGAAAGCGTGCCATGTGGGGGCCAGGTTAGCTCTGTAGACAGAGGACAGTGTTGCGCCAGGACCAAGCTAGGAAACACCTGCTCCCCGCCCCAGGAAGATGGATTCCATTTGGCTCAGTCACGCCAGCGTCCGGACGAAGTAGACACAGACACTGCTGTAAAGGAGCTGGCGGGCTCGTGCCAGAGCGATCAGTTTCCTTTTGAAACTCATCCAGAGAGGACGGCCTGCAACTGGCAACTAGACCTTAGCAGCTAAGCTGTTACTCGTCCTTTTTCAGTCATTACTCACGCTTTCTCCACATTAGCATAACACCAGCAACTCAAACAATTGAAAAGCACCACAGCAGTAATTACAAAAGACCCATTTAGTCTAGAGGACTATTTTACTGAAGCTGAAGTCTAATATTAGTAAAATTATTCTAAGGCAATTTCTTCTTTAATTACGCTACTACAATTTTAAAACTTATGAAAAGCATATTAAGGATTAGGAAATCAAGTGCAAAAGTTGTACCTAAAATATTTACTTATAACTTTTAAAACTCGGTATAGCAATCAGGGCAAGGGCATTTAGGATGACCTCCTAACTAACACCAGTTAGCAACACCAGACGGCAGAGAATAGCCTTACCATTTGTATTTCTTCTGGGGATAATTCATCGTCACCTTTGCCATCTCCCCAGGTGCCCAGTTCAGGTTGCGATTCAGCTGGAACCTTTTCTGTTTAAAAAAAAAGAAGAAGAAGAAGAAAAGCAGAAGGCAAAATAATTCATTTTAGAAGAGGCCGGCTTCGGATGCAGGCATGGTGCGCACATGGTGTGGAATGGGGTCTTCCAGCTCTGTCCACATCCGGTGACTGAGGCGCCGCCCCACAGTTCTCCCACCATGCTTAGACACGTGTACATGTGTGTGTGTGGACATGTGTGTGCCCGGGTGTGCAGGGGGAGAAGGCACCTCATGCAGTTTCAGTGCCACGGTGATCTCAGCAATGTTGCAAACCAAAGGGACAATCTTCAAAACCAGTCTTCAAGTGTATTTTGCCTCAAAACACAAACTCACACACTCATGCCCTCCCTCTGCTTTCTAAATACTGCTGAATATATGCGTATTTTCGTAAAAAAAAAAAAAAAATACAGGAAACGACATTCCACTCCCAAATCCTATTCCTCTCCTAGAAGTCACCATGTCAGCACTTGGCTGTAGCCTCACAGACCTGACCTAGCGTGTTCACATACACACAGCTGGAACTCCCTGCCTGGCGCCACGCCTCAATCCAGAAATTAAATAGAGAGCTGTGTGTGTGGTGCTTCACTTTTAGCATACTGTTCTGAAACCTGCTGTTTAGGACTTCACCGTATCTCGGGAGATCGTCCTACGTCGGTCACACAGCTCTGCTTCGCTCTTTTAAGCCGCGTGACACTGCATTGTAAGGCTGCGCCGTTCTTCCGTAGCTGACCTCCCGGGGAGACCTTCGGTAGTCTGGACTTCTCATCAGTGTCATGGTGCCGTGTGCCAGGCCACCCTGCGAGCACTCTTTGGTGTACTCCAGGACAGACACCTGAGCACGAACTGCTGACTGGAGGTGCGGGAACATTTTAGGGAGCTTTTTGACTGTAATCACACAAACGGGTGATGGACACTTGATGAAGTAAACCAGCGGCTCAGGCTCCTAGGAAGGGCTGTACCACCCAGGACCACGCTAGAGAGGCCGGCCTGCCTGGCTCAACGGGGGTGCGGAGGACACGGGAAATATATGGAAGGCATCTGCCCCTGGTGGACACCATAATGGGGTCTCTCTCTTTTTTTTTTTTTTAAGATTTTATTTATTTATTTGACAGAGAGAGACAGTGAGAGAGGGAACACAGGCAAGGGGAGTGTGAGAGGGAGAAGCAGGCTTCCCGCCAAGCAGGGAGCCCGATGTGGGGCTCGATCCCAGGACACTGGGATCATGACCTGAGCCGAAGACAGACGCTTAATGGCTGAGCCACCCAGGCACCCCAAGGTGGGGGGGGGGTCTCTCTTTCTAAAGGTGACTTTGCGTCTGGTGTCTCAGTGGGGCCTCTAGGCTTGTCAGGGGCTGCCAAGTACTGCTTCTTTTTCTTTTCTTCCTCAGCCTCAGGAAATTTCCCAGAGCTGATCTCAGCTCCACGAGATGGGGAAAAGTCCAGAGTTTTTGTTTTGAGACTGATAAGGGAAAAGACATATGATAGCACCAATTTAGAGAAAGTTTAGGCAGACCCTGTATACAAGGTATTATCATTCCAGACGCATCATCACAAAACCCTCCATGTCACCTAGAACACTGTGCAAGTTTAAAATAAATGGCTGTTTTTGCTAGAACTATATTTATAAAAGACATTTCTATATAATTTATATATAATAAATATACATGCAAATATAATAAACATATATAACACATATAAAAGAAAGGCTGAAAGTATGTGTAGGAACCAGTGAGCTGTTTCTCAGAGAGGACACCTTCAGGTAGGAGCCTCTGCACTTCTAACTCACCCCACCTCCACCCCTAGAGCCGCTGTTTCCAACATGACCTCATTATGGTATCCACGTCAAGCTTCTACTCTGATGTCAAGGGTAAGAACACCACAATTAGAAACACAGAAACATCAGTGACATCGGCTCTGAGGATAAATGAGCTCTGAGCTGGAACGAACTATCTGCTGAGAGGATGCGTGCTCTACAAGCCGCTCCCCTCGGTAGCCGTCGGGCGCCACCCTGACCTGCTGCCGCAAGGGTCTTCACGCCGTCCTCTGCGCAGCCCACCCGCAGCCCAGCGCCAGGACCCATGCCCAGGCCCCTCTGCCTGGCCGGGCCCCACCCGCCTTGCCCACTGGAGTCTCCACACCCCTGCTCTTTCCATGCGCCGTCCTGCCTACGTCCCATTCCACTCCGTGCTTTGTGACCTCTGCGTATTTACACACACTGTTCCCTCTGCCTAAGATAGTTTCCATTTTAGGTCCAGACTCATTTCTCCAGGCACTTCCTCCTGAAGTCCCCTCTGAGTGAACTCTGTTTTTCCCACCTGTGCCCTTTCTTAGGGCACTACTCACTTTCTCAGGGGCTGGCATCTTGTCCTGCCCATCAATTGTGAGCTCCCTGAGGGCAGGAGCCATGGCTCATTCAAGAAGTGTAGCAAGTATTCACTAAAACCAGGCCCATCTTAATGCTAAGGGACACCAGTGTAAGGACACAAACTGTAGATGGGTACATGAAGGGACGCCTGGATGGCTCAGTCAGCTGAGTGTCTGACTCTGATTGCAGCTCAAATCATGATCTCAGGGTCATGAGATCAAGCGCCCGTTGGGCTCCGCACTAGGTGGGCAGTCTGCTTCAGATTCTCTCTCTCTGCTCCTCCCCTATGCCCAGGTAGTTCGCTCTAAAATAAATAAAATCTTAAAAAACAAAAACCAACAGGTCCATGCAGACCTCATGCTGGCATAGCCAGAATATGGAAGAAGGCGGCCTAAACATCGACGAGGACAGAAGGGCTGCATGACGACAGAGCTGACTAAGTGCAGACTGGTGGCTTTTTTAAAAATCAGGAGCGTGGCAGGCTCTGCCTAGAACTATACCACCCAGCCCTCTCCTGAACTATGTTTTGTCTAAGTTACAGCTCACGTTTCTAAAAGAGAAATGACAGCCTGAACAGCTAAGCTGAAGGTTTCCACATAGCCCAGGCTTAAGGAGTCCTTCTGCAAACTGCAGACACACTTAGCGCAATGCCCACAGGCAGGTGTAATCCCGTAGGGGGAGCAGCTGGGGCTGGGGGACCGAGACTGACCTGCCAGCATCAAGGTCAGGATGGACGAAATGTCAAAGGCCCCCACACGACAGGGCAGAAGCACAGAGGTGGGCGCACACAGGCCTGGGGCTCCGCGTGGCCTATCCCCACGACTCCCAAGTGTCTCCAGCCCTGAGGCCCTCCCTGGGCTCTAGGCTCACTCCGACCACCGGCTCACCGTCTCCACCCGAAAATCCATCAGGTGTCCCAGCCCTAGCATGTGGACACGAGCATTCTGGTGCTGCCCCCGCCGCTCCCCCGAGCCTTGCTGCCAGACTCCTCTCCTCCTACCCTCCTCCTCGCAGTCCGCCGGGCTGCTCAAGCCCCAAGCCTGGGTGCTCCGTCCCTCTGTCCCTCACATCTCCCGTCCCACCTACGAGCTCATCTGCAGCTCCAAGCTACGGCTGGAGTTGGAGCGCTTCTCTCTCTCGAAGAAGCCTCCACCTCCACCACTGTCTGACGGGCGACGCTGTCACCTGGCGCCCGGACTGCCGCAGATCCCGAGGCCACTGCGGCCACTTCTTCCTCACTTGGCTCCGCTCCACGCAGCAAAGAGGCTTAGACTGTGCACCAGACCTGCCACTCTCAGCCTGAAAACCTCCAGGGGCTTCTGGCCACACGCAGAATCAAAGGCAAACCTTGACCATGGCCTGTAAGGCCTGTACACGCAGGCCTCGGGCTCCATCCGCCTGTCCCTGTGCCGTCCTCACTACCGCCTCCGCCTGTGAGCTCACATGCGCGTTTCCACGTGCCAAGCTCATTTCCCCCCACACCTCTCCGCGGCTGGGTCCTCTGCCTGGAGAACTCGCACCCGAATGAAGGTTCTGATTCGCCACATCCCTTGTTGTACCGCACTTCCCTTTATCGCACTTCACAGACACTGCATTCTGTCAAAGTGATGCTTTGTGGCAACCCTGGGTCAAGCAAGTCTACTGGCGCCATTTTCCCAACAGCGTTTGCTCACTTCATGTCTGTATGTCGGTCAATTTGGGGTATACTGCCATTTTAATAACATTAATTTTTCTCATCCACCAACTTGGGATGCTTTTTCCATTTATTTGGGTCATCTCTAATTTCTTTCAACAATATTTTATAATTTTCAAAACGTAAGTTTTACACTTTGGTTGAACTTATTCCCCACATACTTTATTCTTTTTGGTGCTATAAGGGAGTTGTTGCTTTTTAAGTTTCATTTTTGGATTATTCACAGCCATATACAAACTAACGGAAGATGGGTGGTTTGTGGAACAGCGACTGCACACGCCAGCCACTGCTAGGCCCTTCATATGCTAGCTCATGTGACAGTCTCAGCAAACCACGGCCACATGATGCCACAAGAAAGTGCAGGCTCAGACTCTGTGTAACTTGTCCAGGGTCACAGCTCAGGACAGAGGCCAGGCTGAGAAACCAGGTTAGTCTGACTCCGAAATCGCTTCTGTGACTCCATGCTGCAGCCTTGTTTCTTGCCTTCCCTTACAGACCCACAAACAGGAACAAAGGTGGGATACACAATGGTAAGAGCTTTCTTTTGGGGAAAAAACAACAAAATGAAGTACTTAAAAGTCTGTTCTACACGCAGGAATGTGTACAGACAGGAAATTGTGTACATTTTTCATATTCAGATTTCACTAGTCTTTGGGATCCCATGTAAGTAAGGAAGAGAGGACTACATAACGAGCATCGCCAAATGACTGAAGGAGAGGGAGGTCTGAGGAGTTGGGGGGACAGTGAGGCTGAGCCGGTGGAAGCAGGCAGGCGTCAGGGTGCAGGGGAAAAGGCAGGAGACGATGGCCACAGGGGATCTCAGAGACATCCCAGGACCAAGATGGGGGTGGGGGAGTGTCTCAAGATGCAAAGATACCAGACAGCAAAGGCAACACCAATGACAACTTCCCGCCCTCCTCCCCATCCCTCTAAAAGGTAGGTATCATTACCCCCATTTTAAAAATGGAGGAACTGGTGCTCAGAAGTGCCAGGTGGTGCTAGAGCTGGGACTGTGGCGGCCTCAGAAGAGACACTCTTCCTACCATCCTGTCTCATATGCGGGGGACAGGAGCTAAACTGGAGAGTTCACCCTTAACATCTGGCACGCTGGCTGAGTCTGGCGAGAACCTCGTGATTATAAAACAACAAATACGGACTTTAAAATGAAAATATAAACTGTGAGGAAGAGGGTTCTTTCACTCCTACGATGTACCTCCCATTGCCCAGAGGCATCCTCCTTTCACATCAGGAAACACTCCCACAGCAACTAACAGCCGTCAATGCTCCCGATCACCCTCTTCCCTCCTTTCGTGGTTTTCAGTGATGTACTGTTTCGAAGATTTATTGAGCACCCTCTATATGTCAGGCGCTGTTCTGGGTGCCAATGTTAGAGCAGTGAACAAACACAGAAATTCCTGTCCTCACGGAACCTACACTTTAGTAGGAGAGACAGATCGTCAAGAACATACACGAGTAAAACAAACAGAAGGATGGTGGCATGTCAGGGAGAAGGATAAAGCAGGGAAGACAGGAAGTGCTGGGAGGCCTCAGGCCTTCATGCTTTCTTTACTCACCCTCACTTGGGGAGGGGGGTGGATCCCAGCCTGTCTCAAGGGATCGATGCTGCCTACAGACCCTGCCCCCTGACCTCCAGACTCATAAACCCAACTCCCTACTCAACAACTCTGCCAGGCATCTCAAAATTAACATGCCTGACACCGGGTTCCTGAGCAAACCAATCTCCCGCATTGCAGTGAAGGACAGCAAACTTCTCCCTTGTCAAAACCACCACGATCTTCCTTGAGCCCTCCTTCCTGCCTGTCCCACATACAGGAAGCAAATGTTGTGGCTCTACTTTAAAACCTATCCAGAATTCCAGCACCTTCCCCCCACCCCTCTACAACCATGAGTATGCTCTACCATTATCTTGTTTCTGGGTGACTCTAGCAACCTCTTCATGTCCCTATTTCTCTTCTTCAATAGAGCCACCGCAGGGGCCCTGCTCCGACACAGATGGGTGTAACAGTGCTCCGTGCAGACCTCCCGCACATCTGCTTTCCCCGGCCTGTGACGCTCTTGCCCCAGAGAGACACAGGCTTCACTCCTCACTGCCCTTGGGTCTCTACTGAAATAGCAAGCTCTCCGACCTCTCAGACAGGCCTGATCTCTCCTACGACCAGGACCCTCTATTGCAGAGCGCATACAATGACTGTATACTACGCCGGTGCGATTATTCCATTAACATCTGTTTCCTGCTGGCCTGTAAGCGGAGGGGTCGTATTTTCTACTCACTACTGTCCCCAGCACAGTGCCTAGCACGGCAACACTCCGTGTGGGCTCAGGGCTGAGCAAGGGCAGACAGCTCTTCACCAGAGATCTACCCTCTCAGCTGGGCCCCAAGAATCCGTACTGGCTTCTCCCCACTCTCATCAGCCCTACAGTATTTCTTGAATGAATGAGGGATTGAATGAGTATGCTGTGTCTGGCATGAGTAAATTTAGACATGATATCCTATATGTTGTCTTTGAAAAGCTGGGCCTTGTTAGCTCATGAGTGATGCTGGGGTTTCCTTCATTAGGGACCACTGGAGATGGGAGGTATGCAAGGCCTCCGGCCTAGCGGGTCAAGGCAGCCGCCAGAGAGGACAGGCTCAGGCTCTATAAAGAGTGATCCGGGTGCTGCCCCTTTCTTGGTTTTGACTCTGGACGGGTTATATAATTTCTTCAAACCTCGATTTCCTCACACATAAAATGATGACAGCACCACCTCAAAAGATCCAATGAGACTCGATCTGTTGACGGCCCAGCATGAGCCCAGCACAGTGGAGGGCTCACTAGGTGCTGGTCTCCCCAGTGACACTATTTCCAACCACAGAAGTGGCCCCTGAAATTTTTCAGGTGCTCATTCCCACACTGCATTCTGAATTCCCCCTCTTGTACGATGCAGGGAGTAAATCAGATGGAAAGGCAGCAGAGCTCGGCACATATATCCTGAGTCTACCACTTACGAGTTTTTAAGTTTCCCAGTCTCTCACAAGGCTCATCTCAAAAACAGGTCCACAAAACCCATCCCAGAGGGCTGCTCTAAGAATGGTGGTGGTATCTGTAAAGATTCAGGGCAGTGCCTGGCATCCGGGAGATGCACAGGAAATGCCAACCACTGTAATAACACAGACGAGGGGACTGAGCAAGACACCCAGCCCCCAGGGCCTCAGCGCACCAACATCCTGGGATTCGTGCAAAGCAAAAATCCCACCCCTGCTATACTTGAGACACAGCAGACTAGGCATGCATTGTCTACACGGGGTGGCCACACAGGGTCAGTGCTAAGAGGATGCTGAGATTACGGGACAGGGCACCACGTGGGGGCAGGGGAGGCAGTGCCCCACCTTTCCTGACACTGGAGGGCAAGATTCCTTGAGCAGAGAGATCTTACATTCCTCCCGGTTCTGAGCCTCCAGCTCCCACCCTGGTGGTGCACCGCAACTCGGGCCCTTTCCCTGGACACTGCCAGTTCCCGGGTGACTGGAGGAATCCTCCTGCCCTGCCCCAACAGGCATCAACTCCAACTGGGACAGAAGAAGAGGCTGCCCCTTCTGTGTTTCCTTTGCTTTATGCAAGTACACACACCACAAGATATCTAGGACTGTGTTCCTTTTTCCGCTCTGTATTCCTGCCAACACGTAAGGAAGAGATGCAAGGCAGGACTCTGGTTTCAATTCATACCTGGATGTTCTTCGGTGACAGGCTTTTCTTCAGAGTCTTCTGAAGGATTCCGTGAAACTTTCTCAGAAGACGTGGATTCTCTTGTCTTTGTACTTGGCTCTGGTTCCAGCTTAGATCTAAATAAATAATGAGCAATCATATCATTTGCTGACACAACAAGGTTCTGTTCTGACCACAGAGGGAGTCACGTGACCCCTGCACACGTGTTCTGTGCCCTCCGTCGGAGAGCAGGGTGGCTAAGCAGCAGCCACACCAGTGCACCTGTAGCGGGGCACTTACTACAAGGGACCAGGGTCACTGCCTGCAGGGGGAGGACTGGGCACCCCCACCAAAGCTCACGGGGGGAAGAACACAGGCCGTAGGTGCTGAAGGAAAGGACGCACAAACCTGGCCCACATACGGACACCGCGCTCAACGTGTGTGGTGAAGGCTGACTGATCCACAAACCCAGGACACTGGCTGCTTCACACCAGTGCGAAAGTGTTGCTAAATACGCACACACACACACACACACGCGCGCGCGCGCGCGCGCGCGCCTACACATCACGTAGTATATGTAAGGAGTATCTTGAATAGGTTAACTATAAAAACATAAGCGCCTTGTCTCAGGAACCAAGGCCTCTGCACTTGGCGTCTGCCTCCGGGCTCCTCCTACGCCTGTACTGTTTTACCACTTTCAGGGCAGGGCTCGACCTCACCTACTCCTAGAGGCCTACCCTGACTCTCGGATCTCAAGCACACTCCACATGGCACACCGTGCCACAGCCCTAGTCTTCTTCACAGGCAGTCACCAGCATCCAGGATGACCCCCCTAGTTCACTTGTTTATTGCCTGCCTCGCTCCGCCGGAGGCCACGCTCTCAGAGCAGGGTCCTGGGCTGTCGGCCACAGTTGCTGAGCAGCCCTGGGTCCCCGATGAGTGCCTGGCATTCAGTGTTTAATAAATACAGGTTGAATGAATGGATACCTTATAACAGCCAGTCATTAGCTAGGAGGAGAAAATACTTGTTGATTATGAAACAAGCCTTGGACTAGCTTTCCTAGAATCCACACAGCACTGCAAAAATTAAGGATAGACTGCTAAAAAGATCCATGATGAATTCCATGTTACTAGCCAGAAAGACTACACATAAAAGGAACAATGTAAATACATATACGGATGATTTTGTTAATGCCAGCTAACATTTCCTGGGGGCTTATTATGTATTGGGCATTTTTCTAAGCACGCTATATGGATAAATGTGTTTAATGCCCTACATCCCTGTAAGGTAGGTAATGATACTAACGAGCTTCTTACAGAGGAGGAAACTGAAGTATATGGAAGCGAGGAAACTCGCCGGGTCAAACACTTAGTACCTGGCTGGGCTGGGGTGTGACTTCAGGAACCTGCCTCAGAGGCACGCTCTTAACAGCTGCTCCATGAAGCATAGAGTCCACCCACCATGTTCCATGAAAAGGGGCTTCTGGTCAAATGAATCTGAGAAAACGGAGTCAAAGCTAGATGGGTATTTTAGTCTACAACTTTTTAGAGCCTTTAATAATGCTAAAATACATTTTGAATTTCCAAAAGGGATGTCTTTTCCAAATAACCTGACTGCAGAGACCATTTTCACGGGGCTTCTGGAAAAGACCAGTGCGCTAAGAAAGGCTGTTTAGGAAACGCTCTTCTACAACATTCCTAAAAGAATTTTCAAAAGTAACTATAACATCAACCTTCCTAAACATCCAGTGACGACGGCTGAGGACGTCTAGAGCTTAGTCCCTTGAAACAGCAATAATGATTTACCATCCATCAGTGTTTCTGGGGCCAGAAATTTGGGAGTGGCTTGGCAGGGCGGGGCAAGTTCTGACTCCAGGTCCTTCCTAAGGGTCCCAGCCAGATGCCCGCTGGGGCTGCATCACCCAAAGGCTTGCCACAGGCAGGAGGCTTCCCTTCCAAGGAGGCTCCTTCCCATGGTTGCCAAGCAGGTGATGGCCAGGAGCCTCGTTCCCTGTCAGGGGTCCATGGGAGTGTCACTGTCTCCCCAGGGCAAGCATTCTCTGAGACTATGGCAGACGCATCAGTGCCTTTTATAACAGCCCAGAAGTCACACACTGTCATTTCTGCCCTCCTCCACGGCCCCGGCAGTTACAATGGTCCCCTCAGGCTCAAGGGGAGGGGACACAGACCTCACATCTCCCTCCCAATGGAGCAGTGACAAAACTGATTTTAATAAGACCACGTGGGATGGGATATGTTTGGATGCAGCCATCTTTGGAAAATACACCTGCTACTCGAAGGATCACAAATACACACAGATATAGTTTTAAATATATTGATCACAGCACTACTTGTAATAACAGTGACTTAAATTTTCATCAAAAAGGTTGACAGTGAGAAGACTGAGGGAAAGAGAAAACCCCATTTGCAATAGCCAAAGCAAAAGATAAAAAACTAACAACGACAACAAATACCACAGCATAAATTTAATAAGAAAAGCCCAAACCCATGTGTGAAAGACTGAAAGATTTTCCTGAAAGATACAAATATATCCTATAACAAATGGAAAGAGATACCATGTTCTTAGATGGGAAGAAGAAATATCATAAAGAGGTCAGTTCTCGTGGAATTTAAGAAACGAAACAGATGAACATGGAGGGAGGAAGAGAGAGAGAGGTAAACCATAAAGCAGACTCTTAACAATAGAGAACACCCTGAGGGCTGCTGGAGGGGAGGTGGGCGGGGGACGGGCTAAATGGGTGATGGGGATTGAGGAGGGCACTTGTTGAGACCAGACTGGGTGTTGTATGGAAGTGATCACTCAATTCTACTCTGGAAAGTCCAGGAGAAACCTAGCCGCAAGCTTCCAGCTGTCTTCTCCCAGGGAAACAGGACAGACAGCACTTAACTCTCCCAGCAAGGAGAACGTGTGCGCATACAGAGTGCTGTCAACCCGGGAAGCTCCCTGGGGCCTTGGCATCCAGTGTTTTCACTGGGAGTCAGCCCAGGAGCATGGAGCACCCAAGGAGCTAAACATACTCAGTCTCCAGTTCCTCCAGAGGTCAAATTCAAATAGTTTGGTCCAAGGCCCCGTCATAAATCACACTGTTAGCATAAACTCTCTGGTGTGACGATCCAAGGCTCCAGGTATACAAAAACAAAACACACTCTTATCAGCCAAGAGCTCGGAGGTTATCTTCCAAGAACTGACCCAGAGCCAGTTTCTTCATAATGTGCACAGTTGGGACACCCTAATCCTGCGGCTGAGTGAACCTTCTCCTGCACACCATCTAGTCCGAGTTTGCTGAAGGTTTTTATCATGAAGGCTTTATAATTTCTTGAGAAAGAAATTCTCTTGAGAAAGAAGTAACATTTTGCCAGGCACAGAAGGGCAGGAAGGGTATGGTAGGCCCAGGGAAGCTAGGAATGGGGCCACTGGGTCACAGGGTGGTCCCTGCACTCCGGAGAATTATTTGGTTATTTTAATAAAGAATTATTTTATATTTCCACAAGCCACGGATCAGAGTTCCAGTTGTGGCGCATCTGTCCCCCAACATGTCATTTTTATTTTAGCCATTCTAATAAATATGAGATGGTATCTTGTCGTTTATTTGTTTTGTCGTGAAACAATCACATGCAGAAAGATCTTACGTAAGTCCAAAGAACCCCTTCTCCCGAACCATCAGAGAGTAAGTTGCTAAGCTGATCCCCTTTCACCACTATTTCAGGATTCCCTGAAAACAAGAGCATTCTCTGATACAATCTTCAAAATCAGCAATTTCACGTCACTACACAACTTCCAGCCTTTCCCTGGACCCCATTCTATTTTGCCTAGCTGTCAGTGATTCCCTAACAAAGGTCCAGTTCAGACTCACTCACGGCATCTGGTTGTCACTTGTCTTCAGGCTCCTTTGGTTTAAACAGCTCCACAGTCTCGCCCTGAGTTTCATGACCTTGATACATGATGATGTGCCAGTTATCGTAGAAGACATCCCCGAATTTGAGTGTGCCTGACCTTCCTCACAGCTGGATTCAGGTTACACATCTTTGGCATAAAAAAGTGATATTCTACTTATGTTCTTCTCAGTGCATCCCATCAGGTTGTCCGTGATTGCACTTTGATCACTCGCTGAGGTGGTGGCTGCCAGGCTTCCCCACTGCAAAGTTACTCTTTCCCCCTTTATAGTTAATAAGTTACAGGGAAGGGAGTGCTTTGATACTATGTGATTATCAATTTCAAATCTTCAATGTACTCACTAACCCATTCCTACCTAGATGGACTCATGATGTCCTATTTTATTCAGTGGGTTATCATCTGCTACTATCTTTTATTTAATGCTCAAACTGTCTCTTATTTGGCCAGTGAAAACCCCTTCATACTGACTTGTGTCCTCCTCCCATGTTCCCATCATCCTCTGAGCCCTTCCTTACTGTCTGCTGTGACAAAATGCTCCAGGTTCATGTTCTACTTTCCCGCCCCAGCCCCAGACTTAGCCGTTTCCACAAGGAGCCCTGGTTCCTGGAAGCTGAACTGGCTACGTGGAAGCCAAGATCTGAGTGTTAAGCAGGCTTGTCACTACTGGGGTGTCCCTGCTTCCAGGCCCATTTGCATACCCACACATACATACTCATTTACAACCATATTTATTTCTATTTCCACCTATGCAAACTGCAAGCCAGGAGTTCACACGGGTCCTTTCCTTCCAACCCAACACCGCAGGGTTCATTCTGCCTTTTTCCCTTCCGCTTTCCCGACTATGTGAAACCTGGCTTCCACCATCCTTGTATATTTCCTTATTTGACCAATCCCCCTACATAACCAACCTGTCGTCTCCACTGCCACTCTTCCCCCCACAGGAGTGCACCCCTCTCCTTACTCAGGCTGTGACCTGCCCTAGGAAACGGTGGCTCCTGCACTCACCCACCCTGCTCTGCCCCAGGCCATGGCTGCAGGACTCAACTGTTGAGGAAGAAGGGCTTAATTGACTTTTGAATAAAGGGCTCCTGTAATGTCTGTAATCTTGTGTCGAGAGTATGCTAATGTACCAGTTTTCAATTTAAAATGAATAAAAGACTGCAATGCAGTAGACAGACAAAGTCAAGAGCTTTTTTTTTTAAGTGATAAAAACAGATCTCATTATACACAGAATGTCTATTGCGATCCACAGGGAAATTACAAATTAACTAGTTGAAGGCACTTTGAAAAAAGCAATTTTTAAAAAGTCATCAGAAAGATCAGTTTATGCCCCATGATTTATTTAAATTGATTTCTCTAACTGAAGGCTGAGCATTTCATAGCCATAATCAACACAGTTTCCACCTGGGCAACATCTGTTTCCAGGTCCCTTATTTGAAAACCTTGGGATTCTATTTAAAATTTAAGAAGAATAGAAAGAAACAGAACGAGGGAGGGAATCAGACTTTTCAGTTATGAAACAAGAAAATATGTAATAGAAATTCTTCACCTTATACAAAAGTTAAGAGAAAAGTGATTATTAATATTCCAGGGTTAAGTATGGCTCTTACACTTCTTTTCTGCTCCCAATCAAGGCTCTTGGTAGAAAGAAGATATTTTTGGTACAGAATATCATAGTACCATCATTTCAAAAGCGGCTTTCAGACTCAGGTGTCTGCTCTGGCACAGGCACTGTGCACTCCCACAGAGCTGGAAATGCCTCGCACCACCGTGAGCAAGCCATCCGCACACCCACATGGATATCTACTGGACATCAAGCCCCCGCTGCACCAACTGTGGTCCACAGGCCGGTACCAGACTACAAACGGTTTGTCACTGGTCTGCTACAGGAGAAGTGCAAAAACCAAGAGCAAGCACGTAGAGAGGTTTATGGCAATCTGACTGCCACACAGTCAGAAACACACCTGCTGAGCAGGGTACATAGATAGATCAGCTGAACGCCGGGGGCGGGTCACCTGCAGCGTGGGCTGGGAACCTGACCTGCGCAGTGGGGTCCGCACCTGTCCACGATGGACTGCAAACAACACACAACAAAAAAGCGGTCCCTCACCTCAGAAAGCCTGTTGTGAGCCAAGGGTCAGCACACTTTTTCTGTAAAGGACCAGATGGTAACTATTTTAGGCTTTGTAGAACATACATGATCTCCATCTTGTATTCTTTTTTCCTTTTTTGTTTTACAAACCTTTAAAAACGTAACAACCATGTTCAGCTCGAGGGCTGCACGAAAACGAGCAAAGGCTAGACTTGGCCCACAGGCCATGACGTGCTGATGCCCTGTTCCAGAGAGTGAGTATGACCAAATCACGGATGGGGAGACAGGGAGAGGCTGGGAAGAGGGCACAAGCTTTCAGCTCGAGGATGAATAAGATCTGAGGATCTCATGTAGAACATGGTGACTACGGTGGATAATACCGTACTGTACAACTGAAACTGGCTGAGAGAGTAGAACTTAAACAATCTCACCCAAAAAAAGAAGAAAAAAAGACAAATATGTGAGGTGACGGGCGTGCTCCTGAACGAGACGAGCAGGAGACGTTCCACAGCGTGCCCGTATCTCAGATCACCACAGTGCACACGGTCAGGGTCTTACGGTGTCACGTCACTTATACCTCGGGAAATCTGAAGGTTGCAAAAGGGACAAATTCACATCGCATCGCATCACTTCGTGTCTTCCTTCGTCTTTGTCGTCCTCCTCCCTATCCCCCCCATCACTGGCAAAATTTATTGAGCTCTTACTACGTGCAGGGTCCTGGGTTAGGGGCTGGATTTTAAGAGGTAAAAGGCACAAGGCTGCACTCGCCAAGCTTCCAATCTGGTTGGGACTAGATAATAACACGAGCACCCTCAGCAAGGATCAAGTCAGTATGCGGAGTATGTGTCGCAAGAACGCCAGTGCCTTTTTTCAAAAAGGGGGAGGAAAAATGGAATGTAGTGAAATTTTGATCTTTTGTACCAGCTTAAGGGAGTAAATAATAAATTTACGGTCATGCACCCAGCCATGGGATTAGGCAGTATTTCCTGAAGTGCGTCTGCCCGTGATTCAAGAGAGAAGGCTCCACAGTGAGCAGGGCTTAGGAAAATGTAATCACGGCACGTGGCAACGTACAGACCTGAAGAACTCTGTACACTCAGTGTTCCTCAGGCTTGTTTGACCACGGAAACTGTTTTTAGAGTAACACTTACTTAGGTCACCAGGATCTCCTCTGACACCTTAGGAAGTTCTCGCTTACGCTATCTTTCACTAGAATTAACAGTAGGATCTGCTGATATTCTGGAAATTAACTTCGAGCTCCATGGGGAAACACAGAAGGTGCCTCGGCCTCCTTCCGTAATGTTTCATATCAGCCAATGTGAGAAGGAACCACCATCTTTCAGACAGTAAGTTTGATCCTGCTCAAATCTCCCTTGAGACGGGAGAAAAGAGCCAAAAGTTCCCACTCTAAGAACACCCTTGTACTAGTTAAAGTGATGTGTTCAAATCTGAGCCCAAACCAGCAAACTTTAAAGCCAGGTCACCATGGGTAAATGACTCACCCTGGATAAGAAAGAAATAGCACTTTAAAGAGACAGGCCTAATATTTTAAGTTCAATCTGTTCCGGGACTCCTATCTAGTCTATTGTGGCCCCCCAGACAATCCTCTGAACTCGCAGAAAAGAATATCAGAGGTCTGTTCTGATTTCTAGATAGCCACCTTAAACCTCTTCCCCAAGAAAAAGCCAATCATATAGAACCTGATTACTTTGTGAAAAGGGGAAATGTTTGATTAATTCAAATAGCTTTTAGAGTGTATTCCCGGGAGGGCATGTGATAGCTCGGTTACAACTAAAATATTAGTGCTTCAAGGTGGTTAGGAGGATAATGGGCATATTTCAAACCCTTTTGGGATGACAAGGCCACTTGTGCCAATGCTGCGTCTAATAGTGGCCCACAACCTTCCCAACTTACAAGCTCTCACGTGTAGACCTGAGGAGCCAGGCATGAGTGACTACGCTGCATTCCTTCCTTCATTCAAGAACCATTAACTGAGCACCTACTTTGTGGCAGGCTCTGATCAAGGAGCTGGCATCACAGAGATGGAAGACACAGTGTCCCTGCCTTCAAAGGACTCACCGTCTCAGAGCAGGAGAAAGAAGAGACATGAGACCGCAGTAAAAGTTCTCCCCAGCCCTCATGTCCAGCAGAAGACAACTGGCAGCAAGTGCCACTGTCAACTCAGAGAGGACAGCTGCTAGGGGAACGGGAGAAAATGTCACACTTAACAACGGCGCTACCCTTCTAAGAAAACAGAGAGAACGGCAGAAAGATCAGCCGAGACTGCTTCTGGCTTAATGAGCAAAACATTTCACCCATTTTGGAATAAGCACCCTTTGCTATGAGAGATCAGCGTGTTATCACGACCCTGTATGAAAATAAATACCAGCAGAGAGTATCTTTTTTCCTATACTACGAAAGATTTAAAATGAACAATCAGACGGTTCCTTCACTAACAAATACGCTTTACTTCTGCCAAGAACAAAAGCAGCATGACACTAGCAACCCTGCCATAAAACAGGAGCATTTGGGTTTCTCGAATCTAGTTTATGAGAATGATTTTTCTCAATAACTATCACCAATCAAAACAAAATAGTACAAAAACAACCCACAAATCCAACTTGACAATAAACCTCTGAGAGTCAGCTTATCTCCAGGCAAGCAGTCATTCACTCACTCAACAGCCCTCGGTGAGTGGCGTCCCCAGACCAGGACAGCATCGTGCTGCATGAGGGACTCGGGAGGTCCAACAGCAGCTCTCCAGGAGCGTATGTGTTACACCGCCCATGACAGTGTGCAGAGAACCCACACAGAAAGGAGCCACCAGCACGGCCCGCGGGGCCGGGAAGTCTTTACAGAGCAAGCAACATCTTAATTGGGGCTGGAAGGATAAACAGGAGTTTGCTTGCCAGAGGAATGGGGGGGAGAAGGACAGAAAGTATAAGGATACGTGAAGGGCATTCTGGACAGAGAAATCAGCAAGGATCAAGGCATGAGCGTTCCAAGAACAAGGCCTCTTTAGAACACAAAGTCACATATGGTCAGGGCAGAGATCCACAGGGACCGAGTAAGAAGCAAAGGCTGCCATCTGATCATTGCAGGCCTTGAATGCCATGCTATGAAGTTGAGCTTTTGTAAGACACGGGAAGCGAGGGAGTGGTAAAATTATATGTATGTTTTAGGCAGTCGTCTTCTGGGACAAGGTGAGGAAAGAACTAGGAGGAGGCTGGACTATATTGTGTGGGTCACAGAGTTACTTCCCTCAAGGTCTTTTGCTCAAAGTAATTGGCACAGGTCAGCTATGCAGCAGGAGACAAGCCTATACTTGACTGTTGAAATGAGAACAACTCCCATCTGACTGATCTTAATTTGTCAAAACCTCTGCTGACAACTGGGAAGTGAGGAGGCAGCAGCAAAGCCTCTTCCCACTTTTACCTGGGGTACCTGCTAAGTCTCAGGAGTCAGGGTCCACTTGGGTGAGGAAGCAGCAACAGGTACCTCTCCTGCTGATGGGGGCAGGGGGCCAAGGGACTGCCACCCCGTGTGGATGGTAAGTCACTGGTGGCCAGGCCCACCCTTCTCCTCCAGGACGGCTCTGGGCACCCCTCCACCGGCACTCCTCCCCAAGCCGGGGTTGCTTTCTTCCTCTGTCAGCACTTTCCCAGACCCTCCTCTTTCCGCATCCAACACAAAGCCCATTGGTTTGAGAAGTCTGCCAAGTTACCCTGGCACTCAAACCTTGGTTCAGCCGTAACTCAGATTCTCTGGGCCTCCATGTCCTCAATAAAACCAGATACTAGTATTTATTATTAGCAGAGTAGTTGTGAGGCTCAAATGGAATTAACACACTGGCAAACACAGGGCGAATGCTCAATCGTAGATACCAGCCGAAATCAACATATGTTAACACTCAGAGCAAGCGCTTTACCTACCCCAGTGCATTTGTTCTCACGACCCAATAAGGGAGGTATTCTGAATTTTTCCATTTTACAAGGCAGGAAACAAAGGTGTAGAGAAGTCAAGCAATCTTCCCAGTCACACAGCTTGTAAGTGGCAGAGGCAGGCCTGGAACGCTGGCTGTCTGGCTATAGGGTGTGAGCTCCGAGGCGTGATGCCATGCTCCTCCACAGCTCCATTCTGCCCCCACCCCGCCCCCAGCCGGGGCCTAACTTGCTAACAGGCTAATTGCGACGTATCCTGATTAAGCTGGCTAATTTCTCATGTTTCTATAGCAACCCAGCCTGACTCTAAGCTCCTTGAGGGCAGAGACTTTATCTCTTACTCTCTCTGCCTATCCTCATCGCCTTGTTGTAATAAATAGTAATTATTTGCTAACAGATGACTTGACTCATCTACTTACTACCCCCCACAGATATTTCTATTTGCTGGCATTACAGTTTCAACCCTGTCTCACCAGTGCACACAAGAGTTAACACAGCAGGCCTGAGACTGCCCTCCTGAACAAGGCCCATGTGCAGGCTTGGCCCTGGGCTGGTGTCTGGGAATTGGGACTGTGGGAGGGTTCCCATAACCCTAATTGCTGAACTGTTGCACAGACAGTGTGGTTTATGCAGAAACACCTGCCTTCCTGCCGCGAGTCTGGAATTTGGGCATGTGCCAACTAGGAGGTGCCTCTGTGACCAGCTCCCAGTGAAATCCCTGGCCAGTGAGTTTCCACTGGGCATTTCACACAATTGTCACAGGTCACACCCTGTGTGACTCCACTGCGGGGGACCCTTGGAAGCCCACTCCCGGTTTCCTCTGCACGTCACCCATTTCCCTTTGCCGCTTGCTCTGCACCCTCTCACTCTAATAGATCTCAGGCGCGAGTTCCGCAGGTCCCCCCAGCGCACCACCTAACCTGGGGCTGGTGCTGGGGGTTCGACACAATCAGAATTAAGACAATTTGTCCCCAAGTAGTATGTACTGTTACCTTCTGAAAGAATGTCCTAAAATCTTTCCAAGGCCAGTTTAGAAGGGGTCAAGAGTTGAAGCCTGGACCTAGCACTCCCTGCTTATTTTAAGAAGCCTATCTCAGGCTGGCTGAGCAGCGGCAAGGGAAGCAGCTTTGAGTCCCTGTGCTCTAGAAGCTGGCGTGCACTCCTACGGGGAGGACAGACGGGGAACAGACACGTGCCACGGGAGATACTGAAGTCTGGCTCCGCTGCTTCCTGGCTGTGTGGCCTTGTGCAAGTCCTTTAACGTCCTCAGCTGCAAAAGGGGGTTGACAACAGCACATGGCATTGAGTGCTCTGTTAGAAGGGAGGTGCATGCTGCAGATGACCTGAGGAACACCTGACAGGGGAGCACTGGCTGCTGTGCTCCAACTCTTGCCTCAGAAAAATACTTTGAGAGACAGCAAGGAAAGGCACTGGGGGCAAAGAGAAAGAGGTAAGATGGCAAAAACTGTGCCAACCACACGGGGTTCTTAACACAAGATGAGCTTGAGCATGAATTCTGAACCAACAAAGAGCCTGGGCTCAAAGCACAGCTCTGCCACCTCCTGGCTATGGGACCTTGGGTGAGTTAGCCAGCTTCGCGAGCGGCAGCCTCCCCATCTGGAAAATGAGGATAAGAACGGTACGTGCCCCACAAGGTGGCTGTGCGCTAATAACGAGTCTAGTACAGAGCCTGGCACAGCAGTCGGGGCTCTGTAAGTACTAGCTATTGCATTTTGTGAAGAAATCCAAGCGCTGTACGTTGCAAAGCATAAGGACTCTACAAACATTAGTTGCTATCATTACTATGATTAATTAAGGAACCCCAGCAGAGACAATACTTACAGTCTTTTCTTATCCACCACTCGTTTAACTCGGATGGCTCTCTGTTCTGAGTAAAGTTTACAAACTCCTGTTGTAGGGAAAACACCAGAACAGAGACCATTTAAAACCGCTTCACAGGCAAAGGTGTCATTAAGTATAAGGAGACACTACAGTCTTCAGCTAGCAAAGCTAAATTTTGCATCACGTCTATGGTGAAATGTCACTTTTGACCTTTAAGATAAAATGAAATACTTTTTAAGTAATCTTCGATGAAATCCAGAACCACGCCCCTGTGCTCCTTCACTTGCTGGGAGTGTATCTCCTTGTGAGCTGGAATAGAAAAGGACAGCAGTCAGGTCTCTGTGCTCGATTACATGGGGGAACAATTCATCGGCTTCCTCAGAACAGTTTCTTTATGGAAAGTATTTGTAAAAATACAGCGATAAAACAAGTCTCTGTCAAGTAACATTACATTTTTTAAAGAGGAAGATTTATTGGGCTTCGCAAGAGTAAAAGATTAAACCTGTAGAAAAACTACAGTCAAAGAATTTACGGTTTATTATAGCATGCAGGGATCGTACAGGAGGCGCCCCACTACTTGAGAGCTGACCCCGTTTGTCTTAACAGCGTCCGATGCTCAAGCTGACCTTCAAGTAACATGTATTTGAACCAAACTCAAGCCGCACACTACCCTGCCTGTCTGGGCTGTTTTTCAGCTTGGAATGCTCTGTCTTTGCCCTTCAGCCACTCCCATTCCGAGGGCCCCTTAGACATGGAGTCACACCTTCCTTCTCAAGGAAACCTTCCTCGACTCTCCTAGCCATAAGGATGCCTGGCTTCTGCAAACTATCACATCTGCTTCAGGTCCGTGCCATTCACTTTGGTAGGACAGCTCCCATCTTCTGAGAGGCTGAGTGCCTACCACATGCGGGCACTCTGATGGTACTGACACACACGACTGTGCGTGCGGAAGGCGATCTGGAGGCCTAGTTTCCACACAGAGAAACCAGCGAGGTTCAGAGTCAGTAAGAAGCCCAAGGTCACATGGTTTGGTACTTAATTGCTGGTTTTACTCATAATCATGTACTTCTAGGTTATTTCAATGACTGTTTAAGCCCTTACGGGTAGGGGACACGAATCATGTTTTTACTATTGCGCTGCTTAACCCAAGATTCACGTGAGGGATTCTGCGGATCCTGAGACTGTACACAAAATTCTGTGGGTATGGGTGTGTCTCTGGCAAGAACGTCTATAGCTTTCCTCAGACTCCGAGTGGCCCATCAGGGCAGTGACGGAAGCTTCCTAACACAAGCCGATGTCAAGCATTCAGCAGCATCTGGTCGCTCTGAGCTCTGTGCTGTTTAATGGAACCTGGATCTGCCTAAGCACATTACGAAAGGGTCAAGGAAGATCCATGGCTGGGGAAGCTGTCTCACGGCCCCAGTGAGAATGAGACATCAGTGAAGACGACGTGCTACTAACAACCCTGGTGCCGGCCATGGCGCTAAGCATGCGCTGAACTCAACTGAATTCCCCTAACAGCCCTAAGAGATACACCCTATAACTGTCTCCACTTTACAGCCAAAGAAACTGAGGCCCACGGCAATTGAGTGACTTGCCCCAAGCTGTATGGGTAGAACGCGGGTGGAGCTGAGGAGGGCACCAGAGTAGAGAGCTGAGAGCGCCCTCTTCTGTCCCTGTCCACACGCCGTTGACCACTGACCCCCTAAGTGCCACACAGAGCACAGGCGTGTGCACAATCTGTCTGCTTGTGCCCTTAGGAAATGTCTGGTTGTGCGTGGAGAGGTCCTTCTCACCTCCCTCCTCCCACCGTTTAATTTGAATCACAGCCTTTTTGTTACTTTTCACAGCTGATCAAGAAAAGAAGAATTTTAAAGTTTTGAAGCCTAAATCTGAATAGCAACACAAGAGAGAACTTGAGCTGGGCACGTCCTATGAATCCTGTCTGAGGCTTTGCAGAGTCAGGGCGGGCTGGCCACGTCTCTCAGAGCACCTCACCTTGAGTTCTCAGCTGCTGAATTGCTTCCGAGCAGGTCCTCATGAACGTCTGAGCATCCTGGTCTATCTGGTCCCGCTCTGTGTCTGTCATCCTTCCATATTCAGACATGGCGTAGCTAAAAAAAAATAAAAAAAAAAAAGGTGGGACGGGGGACGAAATCTTAAAGCAGCAGCAAACGACCACAATGTTGTCTGGATGGCATGTGAAGGGAAGAGAAAGCTTTCCTATTGACGCGACATTTAAGCCGAGCCCACATGGAGAGGAACTGGCCAGGCTAAGAGGCGGGAGAACACCCTACCTAGCAGAACCAACAGACATGAAGGCCGTTAGGTAGAAAAAGCTTCCTGTGGAGACCGAACTGGAGCAGCCAGTCCAGCGACGGTGAGGGGAGCAGGGAGTAGGGTCGGGGCGGCGGCATAGGCCTGAGGAGGAATGTGGGCTTTGACTGTGAGAACGACAGGGCAGCTACTGAAGGCTCTCACGTCACACGATGACAGAACCTGACACACATGAGGCACCCTGGGTGCTGCACGAAGAATCACGGGGGGCTACTGTCGGGAGGGCTTGAGATATATGTGGAAAACTGTTCCAGGCTGCCACTTTCTCCATGTTGACAAGCAGTCTTCAAGACTCACAACAGAAGAGCTTTTGGAAGTTTCGTCTCCCCCGAGCGTGACTGAGCTCGAGGGGGTGCTCGCCTACGCTGACGCAGCACCCGAAGCTCAGGGTATCACAGTCAGAGAGCCGTGCTCATCTTCCCAAGAGCTGGGGGGGGGGGGGCGCATTATTATTAACAGTGATGCTAGCGAGCCTAATTAAACACTCCGGACATTACAACTGAAGTTTAGCAACACAAAATATCAAGTTCAAAGGGACCTCAGATAATGCACAGACGCAACTCATTCCATTCCCATCCACTAGCCCTGCCAGCCCCACATCCTGAGACTAAAATACGAAGTCCTGATCGTCCCGACCCGACGTGTGACCTGCTTCCTGACACTCAGCCTCCTGCCCTGCATGCCGGCGACATTGGCTGCCTTGCTGCCCACGATCGGCCACGCGTGCTCCTGACCCTGCTGCAGCCTGGAATGTCTTCCAGCTGATGCTCTTCCAACAGATGTGCACATGCTTCCTCCTCATTCGGATCTCTGATCACAGCCAGCTTCCCTGACCACCCCCTGCACGGGCCACTGTCGCTGGTTCTTAAATGCCTATGCCGGATATTATAGTACTGTCTCTGAGATCCAAAGTCCCCTTCTACTCTGCTCTGCGGTACGGGGCTGGGGCACTCCAGATCATACTGCTGCTCTACGGCCATCCGTTCCTCGCCCGGCCTCGTTTTCCTTACAGCACTTAGCACTCCCTAAAATACGGATGTCGATCTCCTCCCAGGAGCACATAAGCTTCAGGAAAGCAGGGATTCTGTCCCTTTTCCTTTGTTTCCACAAAACCTAAAACAGTGTCCAGCACATAGTAGGTGTGCTAACAGTAGCTGAGCACTTAGGTGCACCAGACACTACCCTCAGTGCCTTACATGTACTTCATGGACTCACTTCAGCCTTACTCCATCCACTCATCCACTTCTACACAAACCCCCATACGTCAGGCACCGTGGCAGGGGCGGGTGGGGGGTCCACAGCTGGAACAAGGCTTACTTCTGATCCCCGCAGAGGGTGGGTACCAAACCACAGGGGCACTGACATAGAAACAAGGGGCACAAGGAACTGTCTGGATGGTGTTGGGCTGCAAGTGGACAGGGGGACCCACGGGGAGAGAGGTCAGTGTGTGCGGGGGAGATGTCAGGCAGGCAGAGAGGGAGACGCTCCCCACAGAGGACAGCGACTTACTACAAATGCCCGACCTGCAGGTCACTGTTGGAATGACCGTACGCCGTATGGTCCCCGTGAGGATAATCCTGAGTGTGAAAGGGAAAACAGGAGCGCACCAGGGGCTCCCTGCACACCGGGCATCCGGGCCGTGGAGCTCTCCGGGCTTCGCATCACTGCGAGGGGCAGCCTGCCGCCACCCGCACACAGTCAACGTCTCCACAGTGAGCGTCTAGCATATGTCTACTCTAGTTTTCAAAGGAACGTAGATGCTATTATGATAAATATACATTTATTTAAAACTGTACTGAATCTGCAAGAGCTGTTTCTCCAGTATCGCTAGGTTTCCCCAAAATACGATCATACGAATACTCCACTATCAACTGGAGAGGAGCCCTCGAGGTACAGAAGTTGGGGACGGCTGGCGTAGCCACTGAAGGATGAGGAACAGAGAGTCTGCGTTTTGCATGGGGTCGTCTGTGGCGGCTGGCCTGGGCGCAGATGCAAGAACCTGGGTGGTCTGGGTCACAGTTAAGGGAAGAGGCAAAGAGACTCTGGGCCGAGGCCAGGTCAGTGGGTAGGAGGCCAGTGGATCCGAGGAAGATTTACTAGGCGACGAGGACTGGCTGGCTGAGGAGGGAAAGGAGGAGGGCCCGGGGTCCAGGGCACGGCAGGCACAGGTGTGGAAGGACAGATGTTCCGGCGTCGGGTCAAAGACAGCACGGAAGTTTAGGACATGACAGATGAGGAGACGGAGCAACTTGAAAGAATTCAAACTCTTACTTTTCTGTGAGAATTTAAAAACAGCACCAGCTATATAATGGGCATTTGAAACATACTCATCAAAAGTAAGGAAGGCCTGCTGGTGACAGAGCCCCAAATTAAGTATCACAATAACAAAATTATTACTGTGTTGAAAAGGTTAACTATCTGGCAAATAAATTCCAAAAAAATATATTCTCATAGGACACGCATACAGAAATTCATCAAACTTTAATTTTATTTCCTTTATGAGGTACAGAGGGGTAATTTTATTACAGACCTCAATTTACCAAAATATTAGATTCAATTAAAGGAGACCAAGTTAGGTATAGGTCTGGATTAATCAATTTACTTCAAGGAAAAAGGAGGGGTAAAAATGGGTAGTAAGTTTATTTACTGGTTCAGAAATTCAAAGGAAGTTTTTTTTTTTTTTAATTATTTGGTTGGTCAGTATAAAGGGGCAAGTTCAAAATTACAAAATTTCATTGATCCTGTGCCTATTACTTTAATACGCAGTTAGATGTTTCCCGAGGATACAGAAGAGAGAGAATAGTGTACATGATTTTTTAAAAGAATTATTCATTTCAGAGAGAGAGAGAAAGAGAGCACGTGTGCAGGGGGAGGGGGGATGGAGGGTGGGCGGAGGGAGAGCAAGAATCTTGAGCGCACTCGCCCCTGAGCGTGGAGCCCAACGGGGCGCTCATTCTCATGACCCTGAGATCATGACCTGAGCAGAAATCAAGAGTCAAACACTTAAATGACTGAGCCACCCAGGTGCCCCAGTGTAAATGATTTTGTACTCTGTTTCAAAGGTTACTGAAAAGGTATGGACAAAAGTAAAAGGCTACAATCTTATTTTTGCTATAGATATTACATAGGGGCAAGTACAGGACCCTGTCCACAGTATATGCCCAACAGACAGCACAGATTACCCTACTAATGTCTGGGCTGCAGATATGAACAAATATAGACCCTGCTCTCAATAAACACATCACCAGACTTCTGTATGTGCGTTTACATCACAATGGCTAACAGTTACATAAAGCCTTCCGGGCGTTAACACTACTCACTGTGCTAAGCACTTCACATATATTTACCCATTTAATTCTTAAAACTCCATGAGGTGGATACTATTACAATTCTCACTTTATATAGGAGGCAACTGAGGCACAGAGAGGTTAAGTAACTTGCCTAGGTCACACAGCTAGTAATTAGCAGAGTTGTAATTCAAACTAAAGCATCCTGGCTCTGGAGTCTATGCTCTTAACCACCACCCACGGGACCTCTCATGTCACAAAAGGGAACAGAGTTTAGGAGAGAGGATGTTTTTTTCCCCTTAGTTGATGGAGAGGAAGGTGATCTATGAACCAAATCTTGAAAGCCAGGATGTGGCCATGGGGAGGCAAGAGTGGACACTCAGGAAGTAACAGAATGGAATCAGGAGAGAGCGAGCCTGTCTGGAGAAGAGTCAGTGGTTCAATGTGGCCGGCGCACAAGACAGGTGGAGCAATGAGTTCTTGGTGGGAATCCAGCACTAGTCAAAGGAGTTTCATTCTGTAGCCACTGGAAGGGCTGGGCCTGATGTAGATGAATACGGCAGTATCTCATTAGATGGAGGAGAGGGGGAAATGGGTTACCGAAACGAGGCAGAGAAGCCTGCCTTATTCCTCTCTGGCTCCTTAGTGCTGTGTAAGAGGGAGGTGCCAGTGCATTTCTGTTGGACTGAATTTTAAGAAAGGAGCAATGGCAGAGTGTAGGCGCTGGCAAGGACTGGAAAGAGGAGATGGATCTGAGAGGTGAAACTGTCAGGAAGAGCACAGCATCATCAGAGCCTGGATGAGCAGCAGACATTGATGGAAACAACACAGAAGGAGGAGAAAATGAGGTGGAAATATGAAAGAAACCACGATTAACACTTGTCCTTACAATGCAGTTTGAAAGGACAGAAGTAACGCTCTGGAGACCAAATGTTCCATGACTGACACTTTGTTTTGATAAAAGAAACCAGGGCGAATGGACTTTTAGAACCATTTGGTGATAAAATCTGGAGAAACTAAAGGAGATTTTTAAGTAACAAAGGACGGCTTTCTGAAGTTCTAGGATCTATAAGGAGAAAGGGGAGTCACTGGGACATTCAGTGCAGCGGCCACAGACTGAGGCAGGCCGGAGACTACAAACTGAAAGACAGGAAGACAGTGGCGCCATCTAAAACCCCAGGAACAGACTGCTTTCACGTGACGGGCACTCAAAAAATGCTTGCTTGCGTGGATCTTGTTGAATTGATCTGACCGTTTTAATCCTAATCTCCGGGAAGGAGGGAAGGAGGCCGGGAGTGGGAGGCCACAGGGCCGAACTGTTGCAGTCAGAGCCAGAGACGAAGGAGGACCAGCAGCTAACCACTCACTGTTATAGCTGAGTTTAGGAACAAGTGAGAATCAGAGACACAGAGATCAAAATATTGGCTTTATCCTGATGACTCGACTCAGGTGGTCCCCGAATGGTGCCTACAAGTGTGCTCCGTGTCCCCGCTGCATGAGCCTTCCCGAGCTCCTGGCCGGCTGTTCCTTCTCTTCGCCTGCTCCTCCAACTGCCAGCTCCTCGAGCCCGTCCGCAGGGGGAGGAGCAAGGGCTTTCTGCTTTCAGATCACGCCCCCGGGCTGTCCCCCATCTTCCTCTGGGCCCACAGACACCACCTTCTCTCGGCCTCCCTTCGGCCTCCCACGGGTGGAGGCCCACCTCCTAGCTCTGCCCCCCCCCCCGCACCCCCCAGCACCAGGGCGGCCCCTACAACACTCCTTCTCTCCCCTGCACCACGGACCTTTACAGAAGCATGGTGTGTACGCGGTGCCCAGAGAGCGCTGGCCCACAGTGAACCCTACTGTCACTAATGTATTAGTCACTAACAGCATTTTTTCCCTGTCTACTAGATCTTTCCCAGCAAATATGGTGTTATTTCTCCCAACTCGAACAAAACAAAACAAAACCTCTCAACTCCATGTCTCCTACCAGCTACTGCTAATCTCTCCCTTCATTTGGGTAAAACTTCTCCATGTTCCTGACCACCGCTTCCTGACTGCAATCCAGACAGGCTTTACTCTGCTCACTCCACCGCTGTCCTCGCTCGCCGGCTCAGCCCTGACCCAGTCCCTGTGCACACAGCGGACGGAGCCAATGACATCCCCTCCCTGACCTGGGCTCCTCCTCTGCCCTCCACGACTCCACTCCTGATTTCCTCCTACCACGCCCGGGGCTCATTTTCAGGCTTTTTGTGGACACCTCCTAGTGCCCCGAACACTAAAAATGGACAGCTCGCAGCTCGGTTCCTGCTTCTCTTCGCTGTCAACACTGCTCGCCGGATGAGTCAGTCTGGTCTTGTGGCTTTAGCAGCACAAATACCAGTTTTATGCTTGTAAGTCTCAAACTGCCATTTCAGCCTGAACCTCTCCTAGAACTTGAGACCCAAGTACCTAACTGCCTGCTCAACAACTCCACCCGGATGTTGAATTCGCCTTGTGAACGCCCCACACGCAGCCTGCCCCCCTCCCCCCCCCCCCCCCCGCTCGCCTCAAACCTACTCCTGCCGCAGGCCCCCCCACCCGTGCGGACAGCACTTCTGGTCCTTCCTGCCGCTCAGGTCCCACACCTCAAGTCCTCCCAACCCCTCTTTTTCTCTCCCAGCTCCCATCTAATCCATCGACAAATCTCTTTGGCTCTACCTTCAGAGTATTTCCAGAATCTGAACTCTTGTTACCACACTCACGGCTACGTCTCTGGTCCACAGCACTGACATCCCTCGCCTGGACTGAGCTGTAGCCTCCCAGCATGTCTGCTGCTCCAGCCGATCCCCACGGACCTGCCATGCTGATCCTGTTTCAAAGGAAGTCATGTCCTATCGCTCCTCCACGCAAGACCTTCCCATGGCTTCCTACCCAGCAATAAAAACCAAGGTTCTTGCAAAAGCAACAAGATCCTTCAGCTGACCTACAAGAGCTGGCTCCTACAGTCTCTCTGGGCTCATCTTCAGCAATCCCTCATCCTTCCTGCTGCCATCACACCAGCCCCCTTGCTGCTCCTCCATCAGGATCTTTATACCTGCAGGCTGCCTTCTTCTGGAATGTTCTTTCCCCAGATATCTATATAAACTGATCCCTTACTCCTTTCAGGTGTTTACTGAATGTCCCCCTCTGAATGAGGCCTTCCCTAACCCTCCTTTATAAGACTGTTTCCTGACAGGTGCTATCTACTTCCCCACCCCCCTGAAAGCACTTATCCAGCTCTAACATTCTACACAGTGTACTTTTTAATTTTGTTTCTTCTCTGTCTTCCCCCACAAAAATATAAGTTCCACAAAGGCAAGGACTTTCGTCTGTCTGTTCACTGCTGTATCCCACCATCAAGAGCAACGCCTAGGATTTGGCGGGCTGATAAATCAGTAGATCGTAATCATTTTTTGAATGGCCTGACTCAGTGCATGCAGAACAGGCTTGACATACAGCTGCAGCTGTGCTCCTTAGAAGCCCCTCCCCCAGTTGATTTTATCCCACCCCCAAGATCTGCAGGCACTTCCAGAGCCTTCCTTCCAGAGCCTTCCCCGGAAAAGCCACTGCCTCTATCCTCATGACAGGTCCCTCCCAAGAGAAAAGGGAGGAGTGAGCTCTGGGTTCTCAGTCCCAGCCACCAGGTAAGCCTCCTTTCCTCTCTGGATAAGGCACCTTCCTATTCCCCAACCCCAGCTTTCTGGGGGACAGTTGGAAGGACAGAAGGAAGCCCCTGGGTTCTTGGAAAACAGATGGCCCTACCCTCAGTGGAACTTGGAAGAGTGCGAGATGAGTGTTTTCCTATCCCAACACTCCCTAGCTTCTCGTTTGCTTACCTAGTTTGGCTTCACATGGTAATGCTAGGTAATGCTAACAGAATGTGCCCTACATAAGGCACGGGCTCCATCCCTCCACCCCAACCCCCCAGTCAAAGCAGGGGAGAGCGAGCGGGGAGAAGGGGGGCCTCCAGCCTTGGGCTCCTCCCTAACAGAAGCGATCTCATCAGAAATGGAGGCGAGAGGGGTCAGGGACAAGTAAACAAGAAAGGTACTTACTTCCAAGTGAACATGCACCCCGTGGGCGGAACGGACCTATAAATGACTAATTCCAAGAACATTAGATTAACATCCTCCTACTCTATATTTTGATTTAATAGAAACTCAGCTCAGTGAAACTGAAAAGGTCTAAAGGTTAATTTGATAAAACTGATCACTCAATTAAAAGGTGATGTTCCTTTAGAAACATTATACATTAACCTTTTAAGCTGGAAATTGACGAAACCAAAGAAGTTTTCCCCTCAAGTGGTATTGTTTTGTTGCCAAGACATTGCAGAAAAGGTACATCCACCAGAAGTGGAGACATTATTTTTAATTAAAATCATTCAAGAGATCCAGCCAGAGGCTACCTCCGTTGCATGCTGTTCTGCTCTAGTAAAATGTCATTACTAAAAAAAATTAAATGGGTCAATAAAGTCTGAGCTCTACATTATGGAAAAAATTACAGCTTCCTAATTATGTCAAACTAACATAGCTTTATGGGTCTGAAGGCAATTTTTCTTTCAATTCCACATTCGTACTCCATCCAAAATGTTCCCGGCCAAGGCCAGCACACTGCACTGGGAGGCAGGAGCAATGAACAGGCAGGCTGCAGACCGTCCACCATCGTCTGGAGGGGGACTTGATGGGAGCCAAGAAGGGCAGCCCTTCTCCATCCGGAGAGACGCAGATCACTGAGAGGATGCCTGCTCCCCAGTCCTCATGTTTCTGCATGAATCAGCTACCCCGGTGTGACCCCAAGTGCCTTCTTCAGCCCCCTGGCATGGAAGAAGGGGGACTTCTCTGATCGGTAAGCTGGCAGAGGGAACCAGGCACAGACAGGGACATGCACACGCACCCCGCCATGGCTCCCTGCTCACTCTCCTCTTCGAGATCTGCTTGCTTACAGGCCCTGCTGCCCTCCTCTCTCTCATATGCCAGAAAGGGGGCTGCCCCTGATCTCTGTGCTCCAGGGATTGCGACCGTTCAGTGGCAGGAACGGCTGAGTGAGTCTAATTCCAGAGCCTTCGATAAGGCTGCCCACTCTCAGACCTAAGCTCTGCCTGCCACCCTAGGTTTTACCGGTGATCAAGTTGGTCACTCGTCCATCTCCATCATGTTGATCTGACCCCTGCAATCCCACCTCTCTCCTCTCTCTCTCCTTCCCTCCCTTCCTCCCCCCACTCTCTGGCAGGTTGGAGAGGTGTGCTCTTTTCTAACTGCCCACCCCTATAACTTCATCATAGGTCACATGGGGTCCAGTCCGGTTACCCTTCACCAAGGGCCTTCTCTGTGTCAGGAACTTGCACACATCTCCTCTACTCCTCAGAAGAGCATCATCCACATTGAAAAAAGGAAACGAGCACGAGATGTGAAGTGAGCTCTAGACACTCACATCACTAATACCTGGCAGAAGTGAGGCTGAACTTTGGTGTGCCTGACCGCCCCCCCTCCCAAGCCCCTGCTCTGGCAAAGGGACCACAACAGGGACAGGAGTGGAATGCAGAATGCATGAGCTGGCAATGGGAAAAGGAGTAAAAGACTGAGTTTCCATAATGAGGTGACAGATTCGTCAAGACTCAGAAAGCCTCAGGAACTAGATTTCTACCTGATGCTCAAGCCACACAACCAGTAAGTGGCAGAGCGGGACCCGCCCCGGAGATCCCGCGCATCAGTCTGAGCGCCCGCTGCCTGTAGCTGGGAAACAGGAAGCCCTGGGCCAGCGGCCGGCTGTCCTGGGTGACATCAGGGAGAGGACTTGGAGTGCTCTGCAGGCACGGACACACAGTGTGTGGGAGCTGAGGAGAAGTACATGCCTGAATATCTCTATTCTAATCACAAGTTTGAAACTATGGCAAAGTTCCAGAACAGCACCCTTATACAATAATCTTATAAATGCATGGAAATGCATTGCATTTCAATGATACTGTCTTATGGGAATCTCTCAACTAGCCGGTGAGGGATTATCAACCCCTCTGTTTACAGCAGGACTCCGCAAGCTTTTTTTGCAAAGGGCCTGATAGTAAATACATTCAATTTTGCAGGCCATGTAGTCTGTCACAGCCATTTAGCTCTGCTGTTGTAGCGAAAAAGCAGCCAAAGAGAACATGTCAATGAATGGGTTTGGTGGTGTTCCAATAAACTTTATTTAGGGACACTCGAATGTGAATTTAAATTTAATTTTCATATGTGATGAAATCTTGTTCTTTTCCCCCCGCTGTTTAAAAACTATTCTTGGTTCACAGGCTGTACAAACACAGGCAGCAGGGTGGACTTGGCCTCCAGGTGGTAGTCTGTTGACCCCTGGTTTAGAGACGACACTGGGTTTTACAGATTGACTTTCTCAGGTTCACGAGGCCAATAAGGGAGTGGGGTGGCCTGAACTAACCAACATTTAACATTCGCCTTGTTGGATGCCTTTTCAAGGCCAAGGGAAGTGAACAATGGATTCCCATGAAGGGCCTCTACAAACACTCATGTAACCTAAGTTGTCGGGTACTCCAGAAAGGAGCTGGACAGAGGAGGTTTATGCCAGTTTTGTTAAGCTTTCCAAAATGTCTACATCTTCCATTTTTATGGACTATAAAATTAGTACTTGCTATCCATGTATACCTCTGGAAATGAAATTTACACTGCCATCTAGTGTTGAGCTATTATTTTAACTGAAAACTTAAAAATAAGGTCTTCTTGGTACTATTACTATGCACTAAGAGTAATTTACTACATTCCAAAATTATATGATGAAATACACTTAGAAGTGTAACATTGCCAATGATGACATTTCATATGCCCCACCGACCTTCTCATTAATTCACACAGGACACTTGAAGTGCAGTCCTATGGAAGACGGGCTGCGCCATCGCCAGGTGCAAATGGAGCTCAGGGAAGCGCAGGGGACAAGGCATCTGCACCGTAATGCCCCTGCATCTGCTGAGAGCTGGAGTCTACTCCAGAACCCATTTTGGAAGTCTCAGTCAAAATGCTTTCCTCCTTTGAAAAAGCAACCTAACCAAACCCTCTCTAGATGCAAGAGTTTACACGACTTGCATCGTTCCATCGTCTGTTCAATAGCATGTACTGAGAAACTGTCTCATTTGTGTCTACATGTTTCACAACATCCGTGGTACATACAGAGATACAAACATGTAGGAGCAACAGCACGGAAGATCACACTGGGGATATCGTGACCCCAAGGGCATGCAGGCTAGCAGAGCCTACCCTGGATACGAGAGCTCCCTCCTGCTCCGCAGACACCACCACCAAACTGATCCTCCCCAAGACAACTCTGAGTTAGTAAGTAAAAAGTAAGGACAAAAGGCTCAAAAGGAACATATGTATGGGAAAGAATTTAGTCACCGAAGCCACAGTAAAAAGTACGCGCTTACCTATATGCATTAATATAATCTTTCCTGTGTTCCAGAAGAAAATCTCTCAGTTTGCCAATGTGTGAAATCTAGAATAAAAGAAAGCAAAGAGTTTATATAGACAGATATGTTACACTCACCTGCAATAAATTTTAAATTAATAGAGGATGGAATGCAGGTTGTAGACAAATTTTGAAGCTACACATTGGACAACTTCAGTTTTGGGTTCTCATATATAGCTGAGCCTTGAACATCAAGGCAGGGGTAAGGGTGCCGACACCCCCCCCCAGAAAATCCTTATATAACTTCTGACTCCCCCAAAACTTAACTATTAGTAGCCTGTTGACCAGAAGCTTTACCAATAACATAAGCAGTCGGTTAACACATATTTTGTATATGTATCATATACTGTATTCTCACAATAAAGCAAGCTAGAGAAAAAAAATGTTACTAAGAAAATCATAAGGAAGAGAAAATCCATTTACAGGACTGTACTGCATTCTCAAAATAAAATCACGTATAAGTGGGCCCACACAATTCAAACCCATGTTGTTCAAGGGTCATCTGTCATCACTAGCTTGTTGATTAACTTTCCCAAAGTCACCCGCATTCCTGGGCCTTGGTCTCTCTTTGACAGTTCCTTTTTCCTTGTAAGTGTTGTGATACGATCGAACATGTTAGGAAGAGATGATCTCTAAGGAACTTTGAGATTAAATGAGATAATGCATGTCTAGTAACTATACAGAATGTGCTCGATAAAGGCCAAATCCTTTCCTTATCTAAAGGATATCTAAAATTTTATAGACAAATACTCCTTCTTCCGAGAATCCTGGGGATGGATTCTAAGGCTGGAAATATCAAGTTTATAGACAGGGCCCCACAGAGCAGCACAGTTAAAAGCTTCATGGGCAACAAGGGATACCTACAGAGCAAACCTCCATCTTCCCAAAGGCCTACTTGCCCAGATGAACAAAAAGGACACAAAGGTACAAAGGACTCGTCATGGCTGGTATCTAGTGTAATAAAACCCTACCCCAAAGCACCTGCCTACGTGTCAGCATGTGGAGCTAGGGATTACAGAATAAGTAAAATAAAATAAAAATAGGTAGGAAGGAACCTACAACCATGGTTGACAAAGACAAAAGTGTTTCCAGAAGGAAAGAATGATTAACTAAGCCGGTGGCCTGCTCTGTCCTTTGACCACTGCTCACGCTAGCTTCCTCCTAAGGCCCTTTGTACTTATTCCAAACGTACATAACCCCAGCCTTGAAGGGTCCACTGAACTTTCATCTTTTCCATGAAAGTTTTTCTGTCAAGGCCAACTCAGGCTAATTTTCGCTTTGCTTTCAACTTAAAAGCACTTCTGCATACCACCCACGTGGCACAAAGTTACACACGGCCCTCTGGCTGCTCCATCAGTGGGATTATGAACCATGCAAAGAGGGGCTGGGCTGCTGCCCTGCAGTTCTGAGCACAACACGGAGCACAGAGGGTGGGCACTAAGTATCTGTGGAACAAGTATGTGTCTAAACACAAAGATAGTATTTATCACAAAGGAGACATTCAGCATTTGGCTGCAGATAGGTCAATAGTTCAGTTGAATTTCCCACGAAGTCTAGATAAATAATAAATACCGTTCAGAAAAGTACCTTCAGGCATTTGAAGAGCAGGACTCAAACTAAAAATGAAGTATGGCCATAACATTCACTCACTTACTGGGTAACAAACAAGGGTTGAGAGTCTGCCTGAGATCCCTGGCCCTATGAGGTACTTTCTCTCCCCTATCTGTGGCCCTGTTGTGGGCACGGGCAGCACAGTTCTCTAATATTAACCAGTTTGGGAAAGTGAACCTCACAGAAGCTATGTGATTCATCCAAGGAGACACACGCAGTGTGTGGCAGAGCTTAAAAATAAACTCAGGACAGTCTGACTTCAAGTTCAGCATATTTTTCTGTATAACAAAGCTGCCTTCCTTACACCTTATTCCTATTTTCCACTTAAATGCATTATAAAATCTGACTCTTAAGGCTGTGGGGAAAATATTTAAGGGAAGTACAAACAAGGTGTTTACCGCACCACATATAAGATTTGATCGTTACTCTCCTGTTTTAACTTTCAATGGTTTCTATCCCCTTCCCCAACCCCTACCTACAAGGGGCCAGGTAGACAGCACATGAGTAAAGCAAGGGAAGTGGATGGCTGTAGTACATTTGGCAGTGGTGAATTCTGGATAAAATACGCTGCAGCCAAAGGAAGCAGCTCTGCGGCTGATTTGCCAAAGGGCAGCCAACCGTAACCTCTGGGCCTAAACAATGGGGTCAAGTCCAAATTCCCATAGAGCACTCAAGGCCCTTCACGGTCCAGCTCCAAAAGTCCCGTGTGGCCTCAGTCCCTGCCACACTACCTACCAGGCTCCAGGCTCCAAGTCCCAAGGCTTCCTAACACGCACACCCAGACGGTTCTCCCTTTCCCTGGAATACCCTACCCACCTCCCTCCTTCGCAAACTTCTCTTTCAACACGCTCTTTTCTTCCCTACTCTGCATTCCCAGGCACGGCCAGACCCCACTCACCCACAGAATGTGGCACATATACCCATTTCAGCACCCCTTCCTTCGAGAGGGCTGCAACGACTCATTTCAGACTGACTTGCCTTCACCAGACGGCCAGCTCCTAGAAGGTGAAGGGTCGTTTCTCTTTCCTGTGCTTGTCAGGCACAGTTCTTGGAGCAAAGGAGAGACTCAAAAACTTTCACTACATGTTGAATAAACAGTGGGTACTGAATAATCGCCAAAGGATTATATTTACTGTTGCAGACAGAGTAAAACCACCCTCGCCCCCAAAGTCATCCAAGGTATAATCCCTGGAACCTGTTACTGTATTATGTGACAGGGCAAAGGACAATTAGCGTAGCAGATGGAATTAAGGTTGCTCATCAGTCGACCTTAAAATAGGAATAATAGATTAACCATCTAGGTGGGTAGGCCCTGTGTAATCACAAGGGTCCTTAACTGTGGAAGAGGGAGGCAGGAGACAGAGGCAGCATGACACAACGGGAGAAGGACTCAATCCAGCACTGCCTGCTTTGAAGACGGAGGGCAGGAGCCAGGCAACGTGGTCCGCCTCTGCAAGGTGGGAAAGGTAAGGAAATGGATTCTCCCCTACTGTCTCCCCAGAAAAGAACATGGCCCTGCCAACACCTCGTTTTCAGCCTAGGAAGTCCTATTTTGGACCTCTGCCTACAAGACCATAAGATAATAAATTTTTGTTGTCTGAAGCCACTGGATTTATGGTGATTTGTTACAGCAGCAAGAAGAAACTAATACAGCTTGTCCTAGTTTAAGCTGCTGTGACAAAATCCCACAGGCTGTGTGGCTTGCAGTAGGATGACACAGTCCCACAGTTCTGGAGGCTGGGAAGTCCTAGATCAAGGTGCCAAGAGATCCGGGGTGTGGTGAGAACCCTCTTTCTAGTCTGCATACAGCCCCATGTGGTAGAGAGGTGTCACCTCTCCCAAGTCTCTTCTTAAAAGGGCACTAATCTCATTCATGACCTGATCACCTCTCACAGGCCCCACCTCCCACCATATTACACTGGGGATTAGGGCTTCAACATATGCATTTGGGGGGGGGGGTGGACAAAAACATTCAAAGTAGGTTGACAGGTTTTTGTTTTTTTTGTTTTTTTTATGAGCCATAAAGTTTTCCATAAAAAGTTTTAACAAGCCCAAAGGCTAGATCCACTGCCCACTCCCTCACTGCCCTCCACCCCCACCTTTAACTAGCTGGGGTCTACCAGGATGCCATGGTGCAAGGGGATGAGTGCCAGCAGCAAGAAGGCCCCACACGCATCTCAAAAAACATAATTGAGGTTTCATGTGAAGTATAACAAATGTGATCCCAATTTCTTACATTCTGTAATGGCAAATTTCTATAAAATAAACTTATTAAAACAAACTGAAGCTTGTTCAGTATTAAATGGAATTCTTGGTAAATCAAGAGGTATTAAGTAATTACTGACTTAACAATATCATCTGTATAACTCAATACTTAACGTGAGTATAATGAACGAAATAATATTTCAAAAGCATAAATGAAAATAAATGAGCATTAAGATTTCTGTAGGTATTTGACAGCCTTGAAATTCTATTAGATTCCTAAAATAAATACACACACACACAAATCACAACAAATCAATACAAAAAAAATCAATAGGTCTTTGATTTATCTAAATAGACACCCTTAAGTCCCAAATAGCATTATATGATAGCGAGCTATCTTCATCATGAGCGATTTGACAGTTTAATCACATGACCACCACTATCTTTGTAAAGATCCTTGGCCAAGCTCTGTTTACTGTTGTGCTTAGTCCCATTTTTGACAATAAACTGCCAAAAATAGTATATTATATTTCATATGATTCTGATATGGCCTTTATGTTTTCAAATTTTTAGAGGTTGAGTACTTGTATGCTTTCAATTTTAAATGCTTCTACACATAGTGCTAGTTTTAAAAGAACTACCTGTATGTGTGTATCCAAAGAGAATCCCTCTTACTTTTAAAAGGAAAAAGGCCATTCCACTGTCAAGTCTGACATGGAAATCAAAGTAAAATGAAAGTTTTATTGCCCTGTAAAGATCTAAAACTAGTGTCAATTTCTTAGTCTTGGAATCACTGAATGACACGGGGAGGAGAGTAGGGAGAGGGTCCTGGGAGGAAACAAGAGGTCAATGGAGAAGTCTGTGGGACCAATGGGTGACTAAATGCAGGGGCTAAAAACAGGGAGCATTCTGGGGACTAAGCCACGCTGTGGGGTGAATCACAACCTTGGGCAGATGAGGGACACACCGTCTTCATAGCTCTGTGCCTTCATGACTGCTCTTCCTCTGCCTGGAACAGCTTTCTCTATTCCAACCCCATGCCACCAGAAGAATTCCTGTTCATCCTTCCAGGTTCCAGTTAAATGTCACCTCCTCCACGAAGCCTTCCCTAACACCTTCCTTAGTATTTTATAAATACTCGTCAGCACTTTCCACAGAACATTAGAAGTATTTATCTGTGACACCCCCCCCCCAATAGACTTCAACTGAATTCCTTGAGGTCAGGATCTATGCCCCATTCATTTTTGTATCTCCGGTAGTGAATAAAATGTTGGATGAAGAAAGGAGGGGGAAAAAAACTTTGTGGAAAAAAAGTTTGTGGAAAAAAAGTTCTGTTGGAAAAATCCAACAGAAAGGGCTTCAAGATCTGATAACTCCTGACGTACGAGCTGGATCAAAAAGTTGTCAGAGGTATCACAAGATTGCCCCTAAACAGCTGTGAACAAAGGAAGAGGAACACGCTGGCTGTCTGTGCGAATAATTCTCACAGAAAGTCAGTGGTGTGTGTTTCGGAAGGTAAGCTCTACTGAAGACGTGCGACCTCACACACTTCAAAGGAGATGATCTGCTCTCACAAAGCTGACCCTCTCCCACCACAGAAGAGTCTTCGTGGCCGGGAGCTGTGGTCTGACTACACTGCCATATTTTATGAAACGTGTCCTTCATTTCTAACATCGACTGTAGTTTAAAATAAGAACGGAACTGTAGCTAAAAAAGAAAAGGAAGAAATGCAAGATGTATTTAATATCTGCACTGTACCAGTCACTTTAAGCAGGTTATTTTGTTTAACTCTGACAACAACCCTGTTGAAATAGATTATTTTTCTTGGTGGAGAGGAACCAAAGACCAGAGAGGCGGTATTACTGGCAGAGCCGGGGCTGGAACCCCTAATTATGCTGAGCCAGCATGGGCGCTTTCAAAACTGTTAAATGGACATGCTGGTGTTTTCTAGTTTCATTCAAGTTACTTTAATGCCTGCTGTGTACTCTTATTTCACCAGTTAAAGAAAAAAAAAAAACTCCCACTTACTTATATACTTATATATATATACTCATAAAATACATACTGATATTAAGAAATTATAATGAATTTTTGCTAAGGAGTGATAACAGTATGCATTATGATTACTTCTACTTTTATTGTGTTTAAAGTTCTTATCTTTTAGAGATATATGCTGAAAAATTTACAAGTCAAGTATGATACCTGGGATTTGCTTCAAAACAATATGGGGGAGGGAGCATCACATGAAGCAGGATGGGTCGTGAGCTGGTACGTGTTGACGATGGGGCACGTGTGTAGGTGCTGGTTCCTTATACCATTCTGTCTACTTCAGTATATATTTGAATCTTCCTTAAAAAAACATTTTTAAAAATCTCCCATTTAGCATTTTCTTCCCCTAACACTTCTAGTCATTTGAAGTACAGATTTTCTGCTGCCAAACTAGTAATAATCCACACACGCTTGAACCAAAAACTAAATTCCATGCAAATCTCTACCTACTTTATTTCTAAGTACTTGAAATCTTTGCTTAAAATTCCATTTACCAGGTTCGATGCCCCTTCAAAAAAGCAAACAACAACAAAACCTTCCCTGAGGGGAGACTGTGTGCCAGGCGGTATTCCCCGCGCTGTGTGCACAGCTCACCTGACTCTCCCAGGCGTGATCACGGGTAACGCCACCACGCCTGTTCTACACGTGAGAAATGGAGTCAGAGACGGGATCAATAATGTGCTTAGGGACACGTGGAGTGAAGTCTGGATGGAGCCCGACGTTCTACGTATCAGGCTCGAGTTCTTAGGTCACAAGTGTGGTTGTCCTGTACGATACTCACGAAGGGGACACTGAGAAAGGTGTCGGAGTGAGCACCGTCAAGCTGGTCCCTTCTTCTTCCATCCCGTGCAGCAACGCGCCAGACACTTGCTTGCACCCACCAGCCACGGCCGCTTGCGGAGCACCCACCGTGTGTCTGGGTGTGTCAGGCCATGCGGAAACTGCTCAGTCGACATGTGCCGGCATTTACTCTCCCAAAACAACTGGACGGATTAGACATGACCCCCCTTCCCATTTAAGAAACCTGGAAACGGAGGCCCATGCAAGGCTGCAAGGCTGGCAAGAGGCAGAACTGGGACTGGTCACAGGTCTGTGTGACTCAGAGGTGAAGTCACTCACCTGTATTATACTGTCAAAAGACTGGTGGGACTACTAATATTTAGCTTACTGAAGTCGGAGGTGTTTCTCCATAGTAATATAAGCTGGGTTTCATGTGAGAGTATTTGTGCACAAGGTTGAATTTGAAAATGTTTTTAACTACAGTGGATACGGAAAGATCTGCAAAAAAGGTTTCCACACACAGCGCTCATTTTAAAAGTCACCCGTATGCTGAAGTAGGAATACTCATGTATCTGAAGGGAATGTTTCCACTGGCTCCTGTCCTCTCCTCCCAGGTCAGCTGCCATGCCGTGGGTTTTGCAACATGGCAGGCTTGGAGTTGGCAAAGCTACCCGGATGTGGAGGGGAAGGCCCACAAACACGAGTGAGGAAACAGGACGGTCGGGAAGACCAGCAGTACAATGCTGACCTGTTCGTTTTGAGTATCGATCATCAAACTACCACAAAACATGGCTTAAATGAACAAGGAAGACAACTTCCCAGACTGCTTTTCTCCCCCACGTTTGCGTTCTCCTACAGCCACCTTCAGCTCGGGCAGGGGACAGGCGGAGGAGCGGACTCTGGGCGAAAGACTGCGTGGGTCTGGGTGCACGGGTCTGGGTGGAGCAGGGTGGGCAAGACGGAGATGGATGGGTAAGAAATCCAGGGAGCGGGCAGAGATGCTTGGGTTCTGACCTCTGCTTTGCCACCCACTGCCGAGGGAGACCCTGATCCCCAGTCCTTAGGCTTTACGTGCAGGGACTTCAGCGGGACCAATATTCCTGGCCTCGAGGGAGGAGGAGCAACTTAACTAACTGGTTTATGACTTGGAGAAAGGAATGAGCGTGCTCGGTCCGTCTCGCCCTCTCCTCTGCTCACACCAGCCAGCCAGCAAAGGGTATATTCCGACCCAAGCTCCCCCTGCATTTGGCTACAAATCTAAAGCCAGGTCCCCCATGTGGCTTTTTCATGTTCTGACTCCTGTATTTCTCTTTCAGATGGTTCCAAAATTGGGCTGAGAAGAAAGGGGTGCTTTTACAAGCTCCCCTAAACTCTTAACCTTTGCCAACTGAAATTTTGAGCAAGTTGCTTAATCTCCCCGGGCTTCACTACAAAGAGAGGGAGGTAAACATTATTTTTAAGAAACAGTTGCAGCACGAGCTAACTGCCAGCTTTTACTGAGTGCGTACTACGTGGCAGGCACCAATGTAAATGCTCCGCGCCCATCATCTCCTCTCCTCCTCTCAGCTCTGTGGGGTAGGTTCCACTATAATCCCGGTTCACAGCTGAGAAGACATGGAGCACACATTCCACGTAAATGGTTCAAGAGAAACGGGAAACTGTGACTCCCAAACCAAGAGCCTGTGTGCTGCTAGTCTGTGCGAGTTCCCCCACAGCGATGGCCCTGCCGTCCCAGCTGAGCACGGTGGGTCTGAGAGACTTGCTTTTACCTCAAGTATAGACGGAACGTTTTGAGATCAAAACTACCCGGTGCTGAGCAGAGTTGTTCGGGTTAAAGGCACAGGGCTACGGCCTTGGGACAGCACAAAGCTAACGGCCACACTCCAGGATCAGCCAGGATCTGGCTTCCTCGGGAAGTCGATGCCTCAGCCAACAAGTGATGTGAACTGCGCGCTCAAACTACAGGTATTCATTGGACCCTTTCACTCCTTCCTGTCTCTGAACATGAATGGAGTTCCCTTTTAAGTAGCTATGTTCAAATATGACTCATTCCCCAAAACAAGACACTGAAATTCTCCACAACCCATCTATCATAAAAAGTGTGGTTTCTAAATCAGATGCATTTGACAGGGAAAAAAAGATTCTCCTATCACCTGTCCTTACACATAAAGGTTTTACTAGGAGGGACAAACAAAACCAAAACCATCCCAGCACGTGCACCAGTGAGATGGGGCGAGGTACACCCCGGGTGAGTGAGCGGCGACATGGAGGGTTTGCCCACAAGTGTATTGTTGGGGGGACGGGGGTGGAAACGAAGCTCGCCTAAAACACACACTGCGTGATCCATTTACAGAAAAGATGGGAAATAACACCTAAAGTTGTGCACACACAGACAGGAGCCTGAAAGATGGCCCATCAAAATACTGATGGTTGTCTGGCTGGTGAGATTTGGAGATTTTGCTTTCTTCTTAGTACCTTTTTGTATTTTAACATTTTTCTACAATTAGTATGTATAACCTTTGTAATCAGACAAAAAAATGTTTTTAAACAAAAAGGCAAATCTTCCTACATACTTCCTGACTAAAAGTATACACTGACTCCCCATTACCGACAAATCAGGCCCAATTTAAGCTTGAGGCCTGGGGGTCCCTCATCTTGCGGACATCTCCAGAATCGAAGCCCCCCACCCCCCAATCCCACTCTTCTGCCTCAACTCCTCTGCTCAAGGGAGGCACCTCCTAAAAGTCTTCTCTGCCACTTCCAGGCCAGGTTAAGGCCCCCTCCTGCAAGGAGACCTCTTTCAGAGACGGTAGCATCTTGTGAAACGTTTTCGTGTCTGTCTGATGTAAGCTGCCCAGGCACACGCCCGACCCAAAGCCTTTCCTCAATAAGGATTCAGTGTTCCGAACCGAACTGATTCTCTACCCCTTTCAGATGCGAAGCGCGTGGTAAAACGGCACAGTCTGGCGGCTCATACTTCACTCAGCCACTAGATGGCAACACAGGCACTGCAGCTGGAGTAATACCAGGAACTCAAACACATCACCCTTTTTTCCCAAGGGCTTTTAAGATTTCTCTGGTTCTTTGTTTTTTGATCTAGAATCAAAGGATTATTAAAGGTTAATTATTCTGCGCAGGCCGAAGCTGAAACGACATTGTTTGAAAATACACACGTGCACTTGGAGGAGTCCGAGAGGACTTGAAAACCCCGCACTGGAGGCAGGGAGGACACAAAGGGAGCTCCAGGCGCATGGCTGCCATCTGCCATCCCAGGCGGCGGGCCCGGCTCTGTTTACGTGTGTCCCCCACAGACCAGTCCTGCGAGCTGCTCCTTCACCGTGCTTTGTAAATTACCCAAAGCAAGATAAACTGTAAAACAAAAACCCTGGTACAAAACGGTGGGATTCTTCTCAAAGGATGACTGCCTTTTAACTGTGGGGCGAGTTCAAAGCGGTCACAAGTGTCCTTTGCTAGTCACAGCAGTGGTCTGACTTGCAAGCCACCCCCCCACACCCCCCCAAGATAGGAATTCTGTTCTGTTGGCACTCGCAACACTTCCAACAAAGACCTGATTGATTATGAAACACTAAGTACCGATTTGCATAATTTGCCTCTGCAAGAAACAACCATTGTTCAAGATTAAAGAGACTCCAGTAGGTCCCTCTGGCATATTGTAAAAAGTTCCCTGTAACACAAAATCATTATTTTTTTTTCATTCAATCAGTGGACACAGCTTGCTGTTCAGTTTAGTATGCAGCCAAAGGCACAGCCAGAACGACCACGGCTATATAAACGTTTGCCAACTACTGATAAGCTAAAATGATTTTTCACAAGGATTGTGTTCCCAAGTTTCATTTGGAGGCCCACTAACTAAATTCTGAATCCACTCCCTTCAGTCATAATTGAAAATACATCAATACCAATTACAGCTGAAAGTTCAGAACCAAGGCGCCTCTGGACCCTGCAGCCATCACAGTGGGGGCTGTCTGCACCCGGTCCCCAAGTGAGAGAAGCTCCCCACTGACTAGTCACCCACAAAAGAGCCTGGCAATACCACAGACATTCCACTGGCGCTCTGGGTCACAGCAGCCGGTCTGTTAAGGGATCGCCTACATGAACCTATTCCTCTCTTGCTTCCTTTCTCTCTGTAACTGTTTAGGGAACAAGCACCACAGGCTGGGCCCCTCCCAGCACCCCCCCCCCCCGTTTCTATTGCAGGACGCCTCCATTCAATGACCGTGGGGCGCTGGAGGGGTAACAGTCACCGGTGGGAGTTCTGGCCACTCCCTGCCCGTCCTCACAAACTCCTGATGCTCTCTTCCCTCCCTCTGCCCCTCCTGAAGCTCCATCCTCCCTCCGTCCGCTCCCTGGAACCCCGCTCTCACCAGGTGAAGCACAGAACACTACATCAAAAACTAATGATACACCGTTTGGTGACTAACACAGTAATTTTAAGAAACCTCTGGCAAACTTTCTTTACCTTCATCCACCGCCTCCTCTGCCTTTGCTAACCCGTGAAACGTACTTAGGGTCGAGACGCACTGCAGCTGGACCCACTGCCATCCACAGCTTTATTTACCCTCCACAGAACACATCCACCCAGCCCCTGCCTCGCTCTGTGCTCCAGGCGAGGGCGTCCAACCTTCACTGCGAGTCCCACTGCTGCCTCCAGAGCAACGTGTCCCCAAGTGTCAGTTATCCAGCCACTCACACTCAGCCTTCCTGGCTTCCTCAGTCCTTCCCGTTCCTGTTCTCCCAAAGAGAAAGAGCTCTTCTCTCTGGATTCCTTAAGTTAGAGAGTCTCAGGTCATTTCAGACTCTTCCCTCTTTTCTACCCCACAAATTAAACAGGTCAGCCAGGCCTGTCCATTCAGCTTATTTGACATCCGCCAAAGGAACTGAACCACCGTCCACCCTCCGGCCCTTGCCGCACCCACCCCGCATTCTAGACCCACAGAGCCTTTCCCCTGTGCAGCCTCCTCTTCGCTGCCTCTGCACTATGGCACCTACTGTTCTCTCTGCCTGCAGGGTCTTCTTTCTCATCAGCCAATATTCTACTCAAACGTGCTGGGCCCAAGGAGGTACTAACACACGGCATTGTGGGTTCGCTCCCACTTTCTCTGCAGGGAGCCTTCCTTGAGGCATGCTCTGTTAGCTGAATGTTATAAAGGTGAGTTGGATGTATGCAGGTTATATACATTGTGTGTGTGTGTGTGTGTGTGTGTGTGTGTGTGTGTGTGGGTATACAAATATAAATGTTATTAGTTCAATACATAAAGTACTCTATTCCATCAGTCTGGAAACCTCTTTAGAAAGACCCAGGTGACCATGACCTACAGAAAACTGTAATCAGTAGCTAAATAACCTGTTCTGGATTTTTTGTTGAGAATCAATCCCAACCTTACTGGACTATAGTTTTCAGAATTCAGCATGTGTTGAGAGAGACATGTGGAGAGAGGGAGAATGAGAAATGTATGCACAAAAGAGGAGAGAGATTGATGTTTCTATTTCCACCCTTCTATTCTGGCTTCAGTCTTGAGTAGCAGACAGTAGGGATGGTTAAACTAGGAGACAAGGATGATTAACATTTGTTGGGATGAATTTGGTGGCCTAATTTCTCATATTAGCAACCTGAAAAAGTATTTCTTCTAATATTAAGCTTCTATCCCTTTTGAGAAATTTAGAAATTAAAAAAATAAAATCTTAGATTCTTCGTGTTAATGAGATCATCAAAGAGTTCAGGAACCAATCCCAAAGCTGAAAGAGCACTGGACAGCACTTAGTGACCCAGGGGGCTCAGTGCAGTTTTCATCTTAAAACAGGTCTAGGTTCCTTCAACTTCAAGAGACAGCAGAAGCCTGTCACCTTCCCAGCCTTTCCCTCCTCATCCCTCTGGCCCCAACTTTTCTCTCTACGTCTCCTTGTCTTCGTGATCACGCCTCAATCTAATTAAACACTTTAATATCCATTCTTCTAGCTCCCCAAACTGCATTCATTTGGCATTGCTAGCACATTCCCATTTCCAAACTCTGTCCATTCCTGGTCTGTCTGGCCTTTCTCTGTGCCTCGCACATGCTATGTGATACACAGGGTATAAAGCAAGTAAGTCTCTCCCTTCCTGGAATCTCAAGACCAGAAAGGGCCTGGACAACGCTTACCTGCTTTGTCTGATGGTGGGGAGCCCACTGTCTCTTCTGGGTCACACATGCCACTTGGAACCGTGCAGAGTTCTTTTTCCACTCTAAATTGGGTTCAGCTATTGTGTCCCCCACCCCCAACCCTCTGAGTCTTCTCTCCTCTCTAAACTAAACATTCTCAATCCCCTCAAGCCTTCTTTAATCTCCTCTGAATGTCGCAATTTATGGGCCTCAAAAATCAAATGCAGTTCCCAGAACGGACTCAACATTGTGTGTGCCAGCAGGAAATGCAGAGGAAAGCAGAAACATCACCCTCTTGTTCTAGCTTCTGGGTTTCTATTAATGCTACCCAAGAGCACGCTCACTTTCATGTCACTGAGTGTGGCTGACTTCGTATCAACTATAATTATTTCTTCCATGACTGCTGCTGACAATCTATGCCTTCGCTCTACTCCTGTTTTCCCCCGCTTCCTGTTATTTCCCACTCTGATCCGCTGCCATTAAAGACATCTATAACTAAAAATAATCCATTTTAAAAATGGGGTGAAAATGGGGCTGAAAGAGAAGCATGGAGTTCTAGCCCCCTTCCTGTGGACAAGCAGGACAAGCCGCCACAGATGTCCCAGCAGTCCAAATCTTCAGGCCATTTAAAACAACGTTCCCTCCACAAAAATATCACGGAGACTTGGCTAACTGCCTTCTGAAAGCAGATCTTCCCCGAACCTATCTCCCTAGCAACCCAACACAAATGGGGCCAGGGGCAGGGGTGGCCCCTGCTTCGTGTGCCTGGGCTGGTTAATGGTCACTACTTTCTTTTCTGTGCGCCTGGAAACCTTTCTCTTATTTGTTCCCTTGACAAATATGTCAGACCCAGAACGGGTCAGGCACAGTAAGATGGGAGGTGATAAAGAAGAGAGGGAGGGAGGAGGTCCAGGAGAACAGGAAGTTCCAACCCAAGGGTCTTACGTGGCTTCACACTGCTTTTCAGATCCCATCCAAACTCCGTCTGGGCCAGAGCCTGTGCGTAGAGTGTGTGCAGAGACTGTGTACAGACTGTGTTTGGTGTGCGTGGAGACCGTGTGTGTGCGGAGTGTGCACAGGGGCTGCCTTCCACCCAGTCCCGGTCATTCGAGCACAGCCGACACAGATGTGAGTCCAGATCCCAGCTCTGCCACAGCTCTGTCACTGACCCGTGGCACAGTCTTGCACCAGTTCCTTAACTCCAAGCCATAACCTCTGACTGGAGAAATGAGACAATGACCCTGAAGGCGACCACAAGCCGTCGATGCAAGCAGCGTCTGTGAAGGGTCTGGCACTGGGTCTGGCACTGCGTCTGGCACGCAGTACGTGCAGTGAGGAGAAGGGCTGCTGTAGATAGAAGGCTGTGAGCTCTCACAAAGTCACAGCATCCGAAGCAGGAGCACTGGATCTGGCACAAATCCAGCGTGACTGGACACAAGTGGCAGTCACACCAGTAACCACCACCAACTGAGGGTGTACTCCATGCCAGGCCCGACGCTAGGAGCTTGACACACACGTATTAACTTACTTAACCCTCACACCGCCCCCCTGGGGAGGTCCTGAGATTGCCCCCCATGGAGAAGAAGGAAACCGAGGCCAGGAGAGAGGCTGGACACACTGCCCGTGGTTTCCACAGCAGGTCACTGACATAGCACAAGGAGGTCCCGGAGGGTCTGGCGCAGAGCCCACCATGAACTACCTCCATGGTAATGGGTGGGCCTCCCAGGCTCCAAGGTCAGAAGCAGAGGCAGGCAAGGGCACAGAGCAAAGAGCGAAGTGTATTGGCAGAGGCAACCTGCTATGGGCTCCACTCCACGATGGTGGGGCATCTGGAGAAGCCTCTCTAGAAAGCAGCTGAGGGACAACTCCCATAGGTACAACCAGCTCCCGAAAGAACTGAACTTGACCTCACGCTGCTTATTCTGCTGTACTCTGACCACCTCCCCAGCAGACTGCACCTGACGTCAGGCTTAATTTTTGTGCAGAAGGTGAAAAGCACACACCATCGACACGACAGAAGAGGCCACACTAGGTTCCAGCACACATTTTCGCAATCTGTTCAAAACAGCTCGTCCCCCCCCCCCCCCAAGATGGAATAGACGGCTGTTTCTTCAGCTGCACATCAGAGGAAGTGGATGGTTTGAGTTTAGGGGCCATGAAGAGAGCACAAATGCTCCTTCTTAGATGCTAGAATCCCAGGCAGCGAGCAAGGTACTCTTACTAGAAGAGGCAGCACAGGGACCGGCGAGTCCCAAGCCCCATCTTGCCCTCAGTCCCCAGCACCCACACATGGGGAGCGGACAACAGGCACTGCTGACATCAGCAATTCCTTCCTGCTGGGCACACAGTTAACCTCCTGCTGATCTCGTCTTTGTGGGATGCGCCTCCAGTGCCCGGCTTGCCCCTCCCCTGCACCCCAACATGCTCCTCCGCATCTTCTCTCCCTTCCCTCCCCGCAAGTACTCTCCTCCAAAGAGCTGTCCCTCGATTCACCCCATGCTGTGTCTGGGAACCCCCTGCACACCTGCAGTCCACAGGCAGCCCATATCCACTCTGCTCCTCTGGAAAACCCAGTGCACTCGTGAGCAGGTGTGCTGGACCCCTTTTATGCTCTCCCAGGTTCTCAGCACGAGTCTAAGGATTCATGTCCTTGGGATCCTCATTTATTCAGGTTTTCTGACTCAGGGCAATTCAGCCACAGATAGAACGTTGGAGCATAAGAAATTAGAAATATTTATAATTGTTCAATAAGATGTAGGTAAAACAGAACAGAAGAGGAAACTAACGTGCACATATTATAAGTGTTGTTGGGTAAACGTTCAACTAAACGGTAACAGCAAACACGTGGTACTTACGATGACGCCAAGAAGAGCTACAAGGGCTTTGTCCAGATGACTCCACTTAATCCTCACTAGAACCGTCTCCCATCTAGAAAGAGGGACTACTAATGGGCTCAAGGTCTCACTAGTAATTGGCAGAGCTGGACTGCTAATTTCTGGCTCTTCCTGTTCTCTTCAGAACTTTGACAAGACGGCTAAGAGGAAAACACATTCCATTTATATTTGAGTTCCTCAAATTAAAACCTCAACTCTATCTTTAAAATTCTTTCTGTATCTTACAAAACAGTGTAAAATTCAAATTTGTGTTTCATGGGGGGGGTATAGTCTTAACTTCTTGAGTTGCCCTTCCAGAAAGAATCATGAATATTTACAGTTCTTTACCTTTTTACATGGCACAGACACCTGTAAGCCTCTGACCAAAGCTCTGTATCTGATCTCTTCCCTACAGAAAATAAATATTCCCACAGATACAGATTTTCTGCTTCTACTTTGAGTTTCAGAGGCTCTTGGCTCACTGGAACTCAGGTTAAGGCCTCCGATGAGAAAACGTGGTACAACAGGCTCCAACACAGGAGAGTACAAACTTTCTGCAGACGCCATGCGCATAAGGAGCAGCTCAGCACCAGGAGACGGTGGCTGGTCATCCGTCCAGAGTCCGCCAGCATGGTAATGCTAACCAGTCATGTCAAGGGAGGAGTGGAGGTGGCATGGGCCCGGGGCCTGTGGGGGGTGGAGGGACCAAGCACAGGACAGCCACCCACACGTCTGTCTTACACATAGAAAAGGGGCAATGGAACTAACTGATCGTTGTCACCAGCATCATAAACATTTGGTGTTTACTATGTGTCAGGCGCTGTGTTAAGCCCTTGCATTTAACAGATGAAAAACAGCTGAGGAAACTGAGGCACAGAGCCTCAGATCATACTTCTAGCAAGTTGAAAAGCCAGGTCCACACTCCAAAAGTCACTCCAAAGCCTATGCTCTGAAATTCGTCAGTCTGCGCCTCCAAACTTGGGCTCTGTGACGCTGGTACTCAAGCTGAAGAACCGTTCGGACCAAAGAAGAGCGACCAGGCAGCCCTCTACCACTGGCCTCACGCCAAACCTGCTGCAACCAGGCTGCCAGGTGGTCAGTTTCATTTATCAGCTCCTCCAAAGGCCTGTGCCTAACGTCTTCTCAATCCTTCCAGTCCCTGGCAGAAAATACTAAGCACATAAAACACATTTACACTCCGCTGCAGTGCATTCCACATCCCAGGAATACGGTCACTCTTTTTGTGGTGAAAATTACAGGACTTTTAAAAAGTGTGTGTCCAGAAAGAACCGTGTCATGTTCATTTTGGATTCCCAAAGCCTGGCAAGGTTCCTAGCTCCACAAACGCCTGCCCAGTGGGTGATACAGGAACAGCTACACCTGAAACTAGTGGTTATGACATACTAGAAGGTTTTTTTTTAAATACAGAATTTTCTCACAGTTTTGCGAATGTTTTAGTATACACCAAAGGCACACCCCCTGTGTAACAAGCAGCCAACAACTGCGCACAGTTGGTAACCAACAGCAACCCTCCCCACAAAAGGCGAACAGAGTAGCAAGGGCATAAAGTTTGTGGCCACAATCAGGTCCTACCCAAAGGCAGATTTTTATTACTCAGGTTAAACTTACGCACTCAAAAAAACCTGAAATGCTGTCCTACTAACATTTTAAAAAAACTTTGATCTCTTTATTTGAATTATAATATCAACTATAAGGGGAAAATATTTGTGAAGATGACAAGGACAAGGAGTACACCTACAGAAGTGGGAAAACCACAAATAAAACTGACATATTACAGCCTGCTCCCAATCTCATTCTCCTGGGATCCTAGCCCTGGGCAGAAATTATGAGCGGGGAACAACATAAAACCCCTTATTTGCAAGCCCAGGGCAAGAGTTACATCAACTAGTTCTCCGAATCTTCCACCCATCGCGGCAGGTACCGTTCCCGTCCACCAGGTGGCGCCCGGCACCACGCTGTTCTCCACAAACAGTACAGTACATCAAAATGACAACAGCCTGGTTTTAAGATGATTTGTCTCTTGAGGATATACATTTGGTTTAAGTTTCCACTGCGAAGTTAAAGTTCTTAAGATAGGTCATGCAGATCAATTGCTCCTGTAATCTGAAACTCAAAAGAGCAAGTAATATCTAAACAAGGGGAAGGGGTGGCCCTGAGCTTATAAGGTTCTCTAAAAGCCAGGAGACAGTCAGCCTGGCTACCTCTAATCTCATCATCAGAACTGTTACCTTGTCCAGTTTCTGCTTCACATCAGCAAAGAGAAGAGTGAAATCAATGACGGGCAGTACAAAGGGAGAACATACACTCAACTTCCATACCACTTGATAGATGCCAATAATTTACCTTCAACAGAAAACACTGCTTGATAATATTCAAATCCCCAAAGTGTAAGTGTTTTGCTTTACTATAGCATTTTTTTCTCTCCTGGTAAAAACAAAAGCAAAAGACGGAATGTGCATTTTATCATGAAGCTCTGAGAAAGAGGTTTGGTAACAAGATACCCAGCCTTTCCTCCAAAGTCATCTTTCAACTGAGTGAATGGGAATAAAATGCAGAGCTTGCCGGCCTCGACCAGGAATACAAATGTTCAAATTCCATGCAAAACCCAGGGCCTGTTTCATCATTCCCTGTCTTTCAAAAAATATAGATTCCTTGCCTTCATTACGGTCTTCTTTGGAGTAAATAAGGCATGAAACTTAAAGCACTTCTGTACACGTGCAAAGAAAAACAACAAAAAGGCAGAAAATATTATTTCAAGTAATAAGTTACAAAACATTCCATTATCCTCTGCTTGAAAAAAAATGAAAATAAGATTGACTGGTTTCTGGGATTTAGAAAAAACCAGCAAATTGCTAACTGCTAAGTTTTATAAAATGGGGACTAACCTGATAAAATTGATTCTTAAGTGTTCAAAATAGCGTAAAATAATTTAGTTCCTAAGAAATCATTTGCTAGAGAATAATCTGTGTATAAAAATACCTAGAAAAGTAATGGTTAGATCTTGAGCTAGATATTATCAACTTTTTTTTTTGAGAATCAAATTGTATCTCTTCATCCTACTTTTAAGATTTACTGTTTTACTTGGACACAAAAATGTTAAAGTCTTATATTCGAATGTTCTACTCAGAATTCAGTTTGAAAGCTTTAAAAGTAAAACCTGTATATACAATTTAAATCCCTTTTAACAGTTTTTGAGATCATTAGGTAAAGCATCTGAAACACTGTATAAAAATTTCCTTTCTTATCACAGACACAGATTTCAGTTAAAATCACATAATCAATTTGTAACCAATAAAATTGTCATCAAAATGTAATACTAACTGTCCCCCCCAAACACATACGTATACACTCGTAAGGGACGCATGTAGCAACATACCAAAGAAAGGACAGTCAAACTTTACAATGCTCAAGAAATCTTTGAAAACTCTATACTATGTGTTAGTCAGTACCCGATGACTATTTCCAAAGTGCCAAACCTAATGACTGGTAAGTTCTCTTTCCACACTTACAGTCTCATTACAATAAAATACGGACAAATTTCCCCAAGAATTGGGGAATAAGCAACTAAAAATGCAATTTGCAGTTGTGAGGTCAATGTCCTAATGGTGAGGCTTAAAACAAATTTTAGATTAATATTTTTAAATTTTATTTTTATTTGTACTCTATGTGGTCTATTTCAAAATTAAACAAAAAATTTTCCTCCTTGCAAAATTAAGAATCCTCATATATGCTAAAATTTAATGCTTATTTTGTAAAAAAAAAAAAAAAAAAAGCAAAAAAAAACTTTAAATTTTTCTGGCAACTAAGTATTTTGGTTTTTAGTTGGAGTCTATAAATACATATATAATTTCTGTGCCTATCGTTGAAAAGGGGCACTTTGGGGATTCCTAGAACAATCACTAAGGCTCTTAAAAACAATGCAAAACCTCATCCATACTGAAGAATTCCCATTTAACCCTTATTTTCAATTACAGCCAAAATGTTTGCTTCAGAGCCACAGAAACGGACATCTCTCGGCAACTGCGTCTGGGGAGAAAACATCATTAAATGTCACATCTGACTGTCACAGTTCCCCCAATTCACTTCCTGCATGTTTATTATCAGACTCTAATCATGACTTTCACAAACTTATTTATACTTTCACACAAACTTCCAAAGTTTTCCCAACTTAAATAAAACCCCACAAAAACTGTGGGAAATGTTTCGCTTGAAAGATAAAAGTAAACTGGTCCAAATGTACTTGTGCAGTAATCAGTGTTTACTTCTGTTGCTCACTCAGCTTACAGCACTTTCAGTATCTGCACTCAACTTAGTTTTCTCGTCGCTTAAAAAAAAAAAAAGGAGGGAACATTTTCTTTCTCTCCCGTTTTGCTCTCAAAATATAAACTCATTTAATGCAAAGCATTCCTGAATCAGGCATGTTTTAAACTACAAGCATATCTAGTCTCAACAGCATTCATATTACACACAAAATGCCATTTCTTTCAAAACTTCAGTCTGAATATTTTGTAAATCTAATTTTACTTTTCCTAATAAACAGAAGACATTTTACTACGCAAGACGCAATTGCAATTTTAGTAAGTGAAAATAGCAAAAAATCCGATATTACAATACTAAAGGAGAAAAGAGGGTAAGTATTAACTCATTTACTTAAAAAGTTGGGTTTTTTTCCGCTGTAGGCACCTCTACTATAGATTTTACACTGCATTTGTTAAAATATGACATACTCTCAGCCTGCGAACAATTTATCAGTCAATAGTATCTACTGAGAGAGGAAGTGTACTTTAGGTAAGTAAACCACTAGGAACTATTTATGTTGCCTTTGTTCAAAGCTGCTTAGAAAACTGTGCTTTTTAAATAATCATTAAAAATGGTCTAAAAGCTAACTGTGATATAGTTAATCGACAAACCAAGTGATGCCATTTAATCCCAGAGACAGAAATTTGTCTCTCAAAGAGGATCTAAGATATCCATAGATGTAATACAGTAATATGCGCTAAAGGTAATAAAACTATAGAGAAATATTTCCTAATAGAATGAATACACTTTAAAGTTTGTATGACTGGCAACAGAAAAGACTTTTTTACTATTAAAAAAAAAAAAGTCTCCTGACAAGAGATTCTGGGTTTGAAGTATGTCACACCCCAGTTCCCCAGCCACGAATCCCAGTTCATTTTTTAAAATGAGGTCTATTTCCTGTAATTTTAGATATTTTAGAGTACAATTATTTTACATTTTTATGATGCCTTTGGGGTATCATTACAAATATTTTTATGTGTTTAAACTTAGGAAAGTAAAATTAAGTAATAGCTTCTCTTAAAGGGAGCTGTCAACTCTCTCCTGAACAAAAATCTTTGTTTTAAAGCAATCTAGAGATTTATATCCCTAGTAACCATAGAAATTAATCTTAAGCTTTAAAAAAAAAGTGCATAAAATGTTCCTTATTTAATTAAAATCAGAGCTCTGCTCTTTAGAAATAAGGACCCTCTTTTGAACAGAAAGAACTCTCTCCACAGAGTGGAATTGTTTTAACTCAAGGTAGCATTCTTTGTGATAAATTAATCAAACACATGTTTAATTGGCTCTTGAATTTGTGTGCATACAAAGCTAAATACTTTGTTGGAAAGGATTTGCTCAGGGAATTCATCCACTGAAAATGTCTGGTAAGAAAAGAAAGTGAAACACACAGGATCCAAACCCTATTTGTAGATATCTAAGTGCGGGCATAAAAAAGAGCAAGCAAAGAATTTAACAGTAACAATTAGAACCACTCCCAGCAGAACTCACTTTGTTTTCATCAGGAAACTGGAAATATTATTCACTGTGTCTTAACATGAAGACTGATCAACACCTCATAACTCAAACTTTACCCTGTGATGACTGTCACTCCCTAGTTCACACGCACTGAGACAGAGACAGGTTCTGAATTCTTTCACCAACTGACTACGAAGTTTAGCTCGGGGTTAGAAGCCAGTCGGGGATGTCTGGGGAGTCGGCCGTGTTCTCCGGGCAGACGGCGCTCTTCTCCAGCAGCCTGAGAGAATGTGTGCCCTTGAGGGACGGTCAAGACAAGCTCCTCAAACCTTTGTAAAACGTCAAAGCTTTCAAGGCTTATGAAATGCAGGTTTTGAAGAAATCTGGTGAACTTTCACGAGATTTAAATTTTATAGCTTTAGGTTTTTTGCTGCCTAATGAATATTTTTAAAAGTTAAGCCACATTCGGTTTCCACTATATATTCTAAAACCCCCTCATGTGGACTTTTCATTTTGGAAAAGCGAGATAAATACAGAAAAGGTTAAGAGCTTAGTTTAGAATCGGGAAGCAAAGACATCAACGATCATGTCAAAAAACAAATATTAAATATTTGTAAAATGTTCATACAGTATATTGTAAACACCAAGTAAAGTGAAAATTATAAATGTTTCTGCTTTCAGACAATCAGTGTCTGAAGAGAGCTGGAATAGGGGTCTCTCCACATGAGTTTAGGCACTGCTAAGAATGCGAAACATCTATCATTTTCTCTAAGCAACCCAACTTTTTGGAAAAAACACCGGCATTTACTCCCCATGCCGTCCACAGCCAATTTCACAGTCCTCCAAAGGAAAAATTCCCCAAGCATTTAAGAGAATCAAGATGTCTTGTATAGGTAATAAGTTTCAAAATGGGATAGAAAATGATGAGGAATTCTAAAGGAATGAATAGGTAGTTTCCAATGCACGGGACACCAGAGTGTGTTCACCTTGGTGATTCTAAACACTCTTTTGGGAGGGGGGAGGTGACGACAGGGGAGAGGAGATGGGGCACAGGGATCAGGAATTTTGATTGTGATACTAGAAAATGACACATCTTACCATCTTCATTGCAGGCAGCACACCCCCCTAGCAACTAGGCCCCAAGTCAGACAATACGTAGTACGTGTCAATGAACTGGTTTCACTTTTAATTCAAATTATAGTCATCGGCAAGGACAAAAATCTAAATACCTATTCTGAAGTATCAGTAGAAAACAGTGTTTAGTTTAAAAATAATTTCTCAAAGCATAATGCCATTTTGAAGCTTTAACAGTATGATGTTTGGTAAAAACAAAATATCAATGTCTCCTTGAAGTAGAGTTGTAATACCTTCCTTTCCCCTCTGCTTTTAACCTTACTCACGCGAGAACTTATGAAAGAAACAAGAACCCCATTTTCACAGAAAGCACAAGAACTGGAAAGAATTTTGTGGACTGAACCACTGTTTTGTTGGTATGTTCTTGGCTCTTCTCCCTCTCATGTAAGAAAAGTCAACAAGGTAAATAGATGCTCTTTCTCCCAACTCCTTAACCCAGTGCCCCATAGCGGCTTCCTTTAGGACTTTACCTAACAGCCCAAACCCTGCCTCAGGGTCAGATACTCTAGGCCTGCGATGCTGTTTTGAAAGGTTATAGAACACACAAGAGTCTATGGAGGTGACCGCAGACGTTCTGAAGGAGCGATAACCCCGGCGGTAAGAAAGTCTTTGCTAACCACCTGTTCGTACACGGGATACAGGAGTGTTCCATGCAAAGGCAACATCTGGGCTCACTCCATGCCCCTGGTCAGGTCCCTTCTTTACGCTTCGGTTTCCTTGCTTGGAAAAGGACGAGACTGCATTCCCTGATCCCTAAGGCCTGTTTGAGCTCCAGAAATTCCATGACTTTTTGTATCTGACTAAAAACTGAATAGTGTATTTTTTTTTTTTAAAGATTTTATTTATTTATTCGACAGAGATAGAGACAGCCAGCGAGAGAGGGAACACAAGCAGGGGGAGTGGGAGAGGAAGAAGCAGGCTCACAGCGGAGGAGCCTGATGTGGGGCTCGATCCCACAACGCCGGGATCACGCCCTGAGCCAAAGGCAGACGCCTAACCGCCGTGCCACCCAGGCGCCCCTGAATAGTGTATTTTCAAGCAAGTTTTCACATCCTAGTTTAAGAGTAACTAGAATTTAATTTACAAGGGAAAGAATTTTGCATTTATTTCTTTAATATTTTGGGGGGAGGGGCAAAGGGAGAGGGAGAGAGAGAATCTCAAGCAAGTCCACACTGACCACAGAGCCAGACGCTGGGCTTGATCCCACAACCCCGAGATCATGACCTGAGCTGAAATCAAGAGTGGGCTGCTTAACCAACTGAGCCACCCAGGCACCCCTGGGATTTATTTCTGGTAACCTCCTGCACGGCAGAACACATTCCATATTTTCACATATTTAATCTTCACAACAATCCTCTAATGTTATCACCTTTCCCATTTTATCAGTAAGAAAAGGCTCAGATAAGCGAGAGATGTAAAGTTAGATCTGTCCGATTAACTACCCATGCTCTTTCTGTACATCACAGGCTCTCCCCTGCCGCAAAATAACAGTATACTGAATCCCCCACTGAGAAACTGCAATCCAGTGCTTTCTGTGTGTAAGACACTGTGCCGGGCGGGACGCACACAGGTGGGAAGCATGGCCCTTTCCCCACGGGCCTCACCTTAAGGGGCTAAACCATAAAGGGGTATGCCCTTAATTGCAACAGGTCACTGAAAACCTGCGATCTTATCTGCGATGAGATCAGGGGGAGGAAGGGGTACGGTGGACTGGAAAAACAGGGAGGTGGTGACCTTGGACCTTGGAAGCAGGGAAAAGAGGGAAGATTTCACTGGCCTCAGATAGGGCCGGGTAAAATTTACATCTCTCTCTCATGGCCCTCTCCACAAGCTGTCCAGATGATTCTAAAGTATAAGGAGGGCCAAGAACCACTGGTGTGGGGGCACAGGAAAGACGACTCTGGAATCAGCCACTAGCTCTGTGGCTGTTCCCCAATTACTTAAGCTATCTTTGCCTCAGTTTCTCCATTTGTAAAATGGGAAAAAATAATAGTACGTACCTCATAGGGTGCGTGAGGATGAAATGGGTTATTTTCTGCAAAGGGCTCAGAAAAATGTCTGGCCTATAACAAATACTATGCAAACATCAGAAGGCCTTGAATGCCCAGTAAAGGACTTTCTGTAAGCCAACAGTGTTAAACATTCTCTTACACATAGAGGTGATGGAAAATGACAAGTTTTTCTTTTTTCGTTCTTCCTTTCACATTTAAATTGTATATTTAAATGCAAAAAATAAATGGTAACCTTATGCCAGTCCAGCTTCAGCTCCCTCACCCCTGTGTATGAATTTACAAGTAGGAAAAAAATAATAATAAAATTCATTTTTAGGGAAAATAATCTGTTGAGTAAACTGTAACAAGTGAGACTTTTTTAAAAAGGAGATTCTCACAGTACCCTAGTGGAAAGAAATAGAACAAGTTAAAATGGATACAAGAGTTCAAAATAAAATGACAAAGCACAGGGGCTCCTGGGTAGCTTCATCAGTCGGGGGTCCAACTCTTGATTTTGGCTCAGGTCATGGTCTCGGGGTTGTGAGATGGAGCCCGGCGTCGGGTTCCTTGCTCTATGGGGAATCTGCTTGAGGTTCTCTCTCCCTCTGCCCCTCCCCCTGCTTGCGTGCGTGGGAGCAAGTTCTCTAACAAATAAACCTTAAAAAAAAAAAAAATGACAGCACAGTGGTGCTGTCAACACACACACTATGGGCTCTAAAACTGTCCACATCTGAAAAACTGGGATGGTGAAGGAGAACATCAGTGATAATCAGATTATGTGATTTTTAAAAATCCTATAGTTGAATTACAGTTCTTTAAATAAGTGTACCTTCATCAGGATCTCTTTGTCACATATACTTTCAAAAACAAGATCTCTCCCTTTTTTCCCCATGTATTCTTTACATTCCCAAAATGAAGAAACAGAGTCAGAGGGCCTGCCCAAGGCCATCGCCAACAAGAATGAACGCTGATTTCTTATACAGCAGCCCTGGCGACGAGGCCAGAGGGGGAAGCAGAGGCCTGGCCAGCACGGTGAAGCAGCATCCAACACCTGCTGGGGCCTCTCACGTCCCAGCCATCCCCCGTCTCAGAACACAGCCTGGGGAGATCGTGTGGCCGCCGTTCCTGCGTCAGTTACGGGAGCTGGGGGAGCAGGGGGCGCAGGGGGTGGTTAGGAGAGCCCATCGCGGACGGCTGCCTCCTCCAACTACTCCAGCCAACCCGGCAGCAAGGCCTACAGATTCCTCAGCTTGAGCGGCTCCTCAGTGCAGCCCTTGCTGGTCGTCCCATCAGCCTCGCCCGTGGCAACTCGTCACTGCTGTCCCTTTGCAGGCTCACCAAGCTCCAATCCAACGTCCAGGCTCCCACATCTCCCACGGCGCTAGCCCAAGCCTCACGCTGGGGAGGAGGAGCTGGGCCTGGGATACGCATGCTATTTTAAAATCAGGAGCTTGGAGTGTCATTCTAAGCCTCGCATGAATGCTGCCCTACACAACAGGGGGCAGAAATGCTGACGTTTTCTCTCTAACCCTCTCCATGCTAAATAACTGTTGTACCATGGGTTTGGAATTTAAAAAACCCGACCACCAGCCACATTAAACCATGGTGTTGTGTGGAGACTCCAATTCTGTAAGCCTTAAGCACTCAGGGTGTGCGAAGAACAGATGATCGAAGAGCTAGGTGAAGGAAGGTGTGCGAAGCGGTGACCTATATGCCCTTCGCAGGAGGTAGGGAGAAGGCTCCCTCACACGCCAAGACAAGTTACCCCATCTCCGGGAGGGCTTCACAGAGTGCCTGGCCAATGTGAGAACTGGCTTCCTCATGTTTTACACAGAAATGAATTCCAGAAAACCAGCATGTCAAGCAGCACAGTCTCTGAGGACTGTGGTTGGGCCTGCCATCCCAGATCCACTACGGCCCAGACCGGCTGTCGGAATGGAGGATCACAGACACACAAGAGGACAATTGCCCTTGATCCCTCTCAGGCTCCACAGAGCCAGGGGAGCCATGAAAACGACATGACACTCCCACCCCACCCCCCGGTATCCATACAAGAAGGCCTCTTTGGTTCAGGTTTAGGATAGTGTGACCTCTGATTTAGCTCTGAGGTTCAGGCTGAATTGCCAGGATTATCAGACAATATGCGAATAAACAGCATAGACTTCTAATTTCTTAGATGTCTATAATGTGCCACCAATGGAGGAAAACGGGGGCGGGAGTGGAGGGGAGGCACTAAGGAAAACTAGAAAAAACTAACTCACCATTCTACTTACTCAAGCGTTGACTGATCAGGCCCCAGAGCCAGAAATGCTGCTTTATTATTGTGTGATTAATACCAAAAGAATCAACAGACAACTGAACATCTACTCACTCACTCACTGGCACTCAGGGAACATTCTGCACCAGGTGGTGTTATAGTGTCCTACAAATATTAACTCACTGAATTCTCATTAACAACCATATGACGTAAATAGTATTATTCCTATTTTACACATGAGGAAACTGAGGCACAGAGCGTTAATTGCTGTGCCCGTCACTCAGCTAACAGGCAGCATAACTGGATTAAAACCCAGTTAATCTGACTCCAGAATATTTGTTCTTAAGTACTGCCTATCATGCTAGAACTTATAAAATCTGTCAGTAAAAGATGCGTCCACTGGTCATCGGAATCACCTTGTCATACCATCCCGAGACAAATCGGTGCCTAGAATGAAATCTGTATTGTCTCTGCTGAGTTAAACTACTATTAACTTCATCTTCTAGACACAAGAGTATAGAGACGATATACCATCACAGCCACAGAGCTTATTTCTAGGTGTTTACATGTGAAGGTATAGGACAGGTATCAAAAAGAGGTATGATTACTAATTACTGGACATGGACAGATGCTGTGGGATTTTTCTACTTGCTAAAAAAAGTCACCTAAGACTTTAATAACAATATTAACGAGGAAAAACAAACTTAACTCTTGCTCCACAGAACCTCAGTGCATATTGTCTGTCACCGTAAAGTTACAACTCATTTATATACGTCTTCACTAAGCTTGGAAGTTTTTTTTTTTTAAAGAGCAAAACGTGGAGGGAACCACTTGCAGAAAATTTAAAAAGCAAATAGATTCGAAGTGGCTCTTCTACTTCCTTGCAAAGTAAGATGGATAACAAGGCCAATAATAATAAACCACACAATGATGACACTCCTGCCAATGTATCAGCAAGGCTTCCCTCCTAGACTCGCTGTACTCTGAAACACTTCATCTCACCCAGGTGTTTGGGATCTTCGACCCTCAGCACAATGACTGGCACACAGTCCCAGCCGTCCATCAATATTTACTGAATTGCTAAACAGAAGTAAGTACATGTGTTTGGGGCACATGTATAACTGGTCCAATCCAAAATCAAAGACTTCATAATCTCTCCAAGGAATATAGTTCTGTGATGTTAATTCACTGGTACATAACACCACTGTTAGGACAAAATGATCAGCTATAAAACACTGGCAGTCGGGACATTTAGGGAGGATAATAAGAACAATGAGCTTACATCCAAATAGTTGTAAATTAGTATTCCAAAATATAAGGCGAGTAGCAAAGCAGTTTAAATTTTAAGAAAAAGAACTTGGTTTCATAGTAGATGAAAAAGAAAAAGGGGAGGAAAAGATGTGGATGATGAGAGACTCTAAAAGCTAGGGAGACTAGAACCTCCCTCTTTGAGGGCCTCTGAAAACGAGTAAGACATCATCTGTTTCCTAAGACTTAGGGCTATTTTTGCAAGAAGACAGAAAGCTCACCTAGACAGCATATCCCAGCTCTAGAATTCCTGGGTTACAGCATATGAAACATAATATACAACTAGGCCAAACAGGCAAATGAAGAAAAAAGGTGCCACTTCTTAGCCAGGGGACAATTTGAGGCTATCCTGAATTTACATAAAACAAACATTTCAAAAATTTACCCCAGTGCCTAACAAACTTTCCTTAAAAGATCTTTTCTTTTAAATTAAAAACAGTAGCTTTATTAATGCACAACCCATTTCAAATTTGAAACACAACTCTAAGCCATACCTTGTGGAATGGAAAGCCATAATTGTAATGTGGAATGAGACCAACTGAAATCAATGTAAGATATTTGAAGTAAGTAAATACTTTTTTTTTCCTAGGGGGTAGTATAAAACGTATGAAATTACAGTAGTAAGAAGTTATTAATTTGAAATTATAAAGTGGAATTGAGGACTTCAAAATATTCATAGATTTTTTTTTTTCAAAGAATTTTGAAAGCAAAGAAAACCATATCGTGCTCTGGAAAAGCTTACCTTTTGGAAAAACATTCAGTGTGCACAGCTGCTTGACCATGTCCTGCAAAGCAACAGCAACATGGATCCCACCAAGCCCAGCACTGATTAAAGTTGGGTTTTCAGGTTCACAGGTATTACACTGATTGGCTTCTACACAAACATCCATTATTTAATAGCTAATCCAATTTAATTATTAAACCTGAACCAGGTGAAAACAGGAACTGTGTCAAGTTCCCTGTAAAACAGAATAACTGTGGCAAGCAGATTTATGAAAATTCCAACAAACAATAAGTAGGCAAAGAATCACCAGCAGCAGAACGTTACCTCCAAGTCAGAATAACTAACTACTAGGCACTCAAAAATATTTGCTAAATGAAAGACTAAAGGAATGTTCGTTCGATGGAGGAAATCGCTTTTCAAATTTATTTTTTCCCAATAAAATGACTTGATTAAAACAGCAGTTACTCGTGAATTTCACCCCACTGCCCACGGTCCAAACGGGTCACTGTCCCCCACCATTAGGACCCATGCCCAGAGTGTGTGTGTGGGGGGGGGGGGGTGGCAGCCGTGTGTGTGACCGTGTGTGTGACTTATCCGAGCACAAGCATCAGAGACTTGTAACTATGATCCTAGCCTTAAAGGGATTTTGAAGTGGGTTCTTCATTACTTGGTATTACAAAATAATTTGCCTCTTCAACGGTATTTTAAATTTCTTTTTTAATGACTTTATTTTCTGCTTTTTGTGAAAAATGTGAAATATAAAGAAGAAAAAGAATCAATCCATCATAATATCGTCACCCAGAAATAAGCTTTCACCACTTTGATGTATTAGGACCCATTTTATGCACATATCCTTTATATAACTGAAACACCTTACCTATACAATTCTATACTCTTAATTTTAATTGACACCATAATTAGCACTTCCCCATGTAATTAAAAATTCTTCTAAAAATTACTTTCATGTCTATGTAACATTTCATTGTTTAAATTCGCCATAATTTGACAGTTTCTCTATTGCTGAATGACTAAATTGTTTCCTCTAATTTTTCACAAGGATAAATTATGCTGTAACGAACATCTTTTTGCTAAACCATACCAGAATATTTTTGTACACTGAATCTTTATCTGACTCTCTAATTCTTTAAGATAAAGTCTCGAAAGAGGTATCACAAGATCAAAAGTTACCAAGAGCTTTACATCTCGACATCACTCCCAAACTGTTTCCCAGACAGAAGAGGGCCTCTGGCTTGTGGGGCACCCCAGTCCCGGGAACGCTGCGGTGTAACAGTGCTGCCAAGCAAGACTCCCCACCTCTGTGTGCTTGTGCAGAATGACCGCATTTTAAAACAGTACACAACACAATTGTCCTAATGTCACTAGACTCAACTTCCTTTGCCTCAGGTTAATGATAATTTTTTTTAAGCACAGACTAGCATTTGTTTCATAATGATAATTTTCTATACCACAGGGCAGAGTGAGACTTCAGTTTCCTCATCTGGAAAACGAGGAGAGTCAGGTTGTGCGGCCTCCAAGGCTGTGTTGAGTTCTAACATTTTAAGATCTTATCTGTCATCGTGCAGACACCATGTGTGCTGGGGTTCACAGGACACTGACACAAGAATAAAATGTAACTCAGTCACTTAAAGCTGTTCAGCTGTTATTCATCTTGTTTTTCCTGGAGCAAATCACGAACAATAACTCTGCAAATTGGAAATACTTAAATACAACTGCCATCCTGTTTTATAAAAAGAAAGATAACATTTACTTCTGGTATTTAAATTTGTAACCTAGTTTTTGATTCTCAATTCAGGCTCTATAAAACTAGATGCAACAGCTGGAAATTCTGATTCAAAATTATGACTTCACAGAAAACCAGATGCTATAGCGAAGATAAGGTTTCCTGGAGACGTACAGTGTTTTAAGAGGCAATCGAAAATCTGTATTAGATTTTCTGCAGAAAAACAGAAATCTCCAAGATACTCCTAAGCATTTAGAACCTGCGCAGTAACAGAAAGACAAAGCCGCCAATCTGCACTTCATCTTTCTTCACAGCAACACGGCACACTTCTCTGACGCACGCGCACAACTGTTACCCTACAGTGTAACACGCCTGCGAGGATCTGCAGGTAGCTCAAAATCACTGCTGGCAGAAAGAAAGCAAACGACAACACTGATTTTTTTTAATCCCATGAAAATTACATTAGGATAAAAAGTACCAAAAATACCCTAAACGTTATTTTAGTAGCAAATTCAAGTGGCCCCATGACTTGAAAATCAGTAAACGTTACCTAAAACAATTGGGAAAACAGAGAAAGGCAAACTAGGGACAGTGACATTATTATTAAGTCAGCAAGACAGCTACTAAGTCAAAAACTCTACTTGTAAAAAAAAAGTTTTATTCTTGAAACTTAAAAATTAATTTCATAGCATATAATACTGTTGAGGAACAAAATCATTTTCCCTTTTATATCTTTTCAAAGGAAACTGAAAAGGTTAATAGATTTGGAGTCAAGTTTTACGTAAGAATTTTACACGAGTTTGCCCCGCATCTTAGTAAAAAAAAAAATACTGACTTCTCACTAGACGCCTTGAGTTGAGGAAAAGGACACAGCTCTTTGCACTCACGCAGGCTGCAGTGTTTGTGCGCACAGCGGGGGCGGGCACCCCCGGGGGTGCAGGGTGACTTGCGAAGGTGCACCTGGCTCACACACTTTCAAGGGGATCGATGTCCAGGTCCTGCACCTCCGTATACACCGCCTCCCGAAGCGGCTCTGCCTGGGACTCTGCTGAAACCCACATCCCGCCGGCTCTACTTTCCCACAGGCCCTTCGCAAGCACCTCTCCCACTTCATCAAACGAGGTGCAGCCCTCGCTACACCTCACGGGGCACCGTCCTGGACGTACAAACCTCTAACAAAGGCACACGTGGAAATCCCGGGTGAGATGACAGAGAACGGCTCCTGACTGCACAACAAACCCCTCTCAAATCTATGGGCACCCAATTTTTTTCACTCAACAAAACGAATGAAGGATCTGAGCTGTCAACAGATTATTTTTAGAGTTTTGATGGCACTTTTGGCATGTAACTCCGAGGAAGTTCAAAGAACTGAGAGGACTGGCTGTGCTCTAGCAAACTTCCATTCTTGTCCACTTATTGATGCGAACAAGGTCCCTTACCTCTTATGTTATAGGAAATGAAAACTAAGAACGTAGTTGATATTGAACACTGTCACATTCTAGAAAAAAGCAATATTCACCCACTTCCTTGCGCATGATCTGGCTAGGAAAAAAAAACATCCATTGCCTTAAGAGGTTTTCTGAATGAAATGACATTTTTTGTTTTAATTTCCGTACACACTAATAACAATTGCAAAGGTAACTCAACAGAGAACAATTACAGCATCTTGGTCACTGTTGGAAATTTTTTAAACATTAAGTTTCAATTTGCATACCCATTTTTATTGCATAGAGGTATGAGAGAATGAGCAATAAAAGATTTTCAAGCATAAACAGAGATAGGAGAATATTATATGTTGGAAGTGAAACGAAAATCCGAATTCGAGGAGAAAAAGAAAGGTAAAATTTATGACTACAAAAAAGTTTTTTTAGGGATTTTCAACAAACGATGGGTAAGTATCAAATACAGTATTTAGATTTTGTGTGATACATTTAAATGAGTGATCAAAAGTTTCACTTTAAAATGTCAAGTTTTATAGTGTACTAGAAATTATATCCTTTGCAACTATTTAAACTTACAATGAAAAATTACAGATGTCACAATATAAATGTATGTGTATATACATAAATATATTTATATGTGAAAGGTCACCTAGCTTTTTTCAAAATTCTTTTAAAGGATAAATGAAAAAAATGTTTAAAGGTCCTTGGGTTTACGGTCTGGTGGGGTGAAAAAGACTGAACATATATAATTATAGATAATTAAAGTTCTGTGAAGCAAAAACAGAGGGAGACTATGGCCATAAAATAGAGGTGCCCAACCTAGTCTGGGGGAAGGGCCACGAAAAGTAAGCCTCAAGAGGAAAAGTATTGCGCCGGTTTTATTCACTCTTATATTCCCAGGGTCTAGAATAAATTACTAAAGGTGATGTTTGAGGTAAGAAATAATAAAAATAAGGAGTTGACCTGGCAAAGACAGTGGGGGCAAAGACAGCTGGCCTGGCAAAGACAGTTTCAGACAGAGGAAACAGCACAGGTAAAGGCTATGAGGCAGAGAACATGAAATGTTCGAGGAACCAAGCTGGATCACGCCATGCTTTACAATCTCTATTAGAGATTTTCTTTTTCCTAAAGAGGTAACTGGAAGGAAATATTTTAATTGGGGAATTGACATAATCAGGTTTACTTTTTATATATTTATTATCTCTCAGGAAAAAAAAATCTGTTGCTAATCAGAAAGAAGAAGAAACTCATTCATTCACGGAGTATTAACTGAGCATCTATTTCGTGCCAGACACTGTATCCGGCACTGAAGATACAGGAGAGAACAGACAATGAAGCCCTGGTAGAACCTGCAACCCATCAAAAAGGCCTGATGTCGAGAGAGAGACAAGAGAAGCTACTTGGGAGACTGAGAGAAAACACGTCCTTGCTAATCACGTATCTGACAAAGGACTTGTCTGCACAATATACAAAGAACTCTCAAACCTAACACTAAGAAAACATTACTCAAGTTTAGAACGGGCAACAGACTTGTACAGACACCTCACTAAAGATGGCGAATAGGCACGTGAACGATGTACTGCATCATTAGCCATTAGGGAAATGCAGATTAACGTGAAATATCACCACATACCTACGAAAATTGCTAAACTAACGCTCACAATACCAAGTGCTGGTGAGGATATGGAGTACCTGTAACTCCCACAATTGCTGGTGATGACACAAAATGGTATAGACACTGTGGAAAACAAGTTAGCAGTTAATTTTTTTTAAATAATAGCCTATTGAGATAGCCTACTGAGACAGAATTCATACCGCATATAATTTACCCACTTAAAAGTATGCTATTCAGTGGTTTATCTATTTACAAGCTGTACAACCATCACCCCAATAAATTTTAGAACATTTTCATCATCCCCAAAACCACATACCCAGTAACGGTCACTCCCCATACCTCCCCAAACCCTCCCAGCCCTAGGCAACCAATCTACCTTCTTCTATGGCTCCCAGTCTCGTTGCTATGGATTTGCCTCTTCTGGATATTTCATATAAATGGAATCATACAATATGTGGCCCTTTCTGACTGGCTTCTTTCACTCAGCATGTTATCAAGGTTCATCCATGTTGTAGTATCAATAATTCAGTTCTTTTCCTTGCCAAATAATATCAATTATATGGATATATCCTATTTTATTTATCCATTCATCAGTTGATGGACATTTGGATTATTTTCACTTTTTGATCATTGTGAATAATGTGACTCAGAACATTTGTACACAGGTAATTTTTTATAACATTAGGTATATACTTAACATATGACCTAGCAATCCCACTCTTGGGTATTTGCCCTAGAAAAATGAAAATTTATGCTCAGCCAAAAACCTGTACACAAATATTTGTTGCAGGTCTAATCATAATTGCCAAAAACAAGAAACAACCCAAATGTCCTTGAAGAGGTGATGGACTGCCATAGTACCTCCATATCAAATACCGCTCAGTAATAAAAGGAACTACCGATAGATACACACATCCAGAACGAGTCTCAAAAGCACTATGCTAGCTAAAAGAAGTCCATTTCAAAAGATTACGGTATGATTCCATTTACACAACATTCTTGCAAACACAAAACTATAGCAAGGAAGGCCAGGTAGGGGAGGGGAATCAGGTGTGGCTACAAAGGGATAACAGGAGGCAGATTTTGGGAGTGATGAAACCATTCTGGATCCTGATTATGAAATGGTTACACTAAATATAAATATAAATATATAATGTGTGTTTGTGTGATGTTAAAATCCATAGAACTATACAGCAGAAAGGTCAATTTTACTGCATGTTAATTTTAAAATAAAATTATGGTTACCAAAAAAAAAGAAGCTAACTGGAAAGACAAACACGGACTCTCCCGGCACCCTATGATCCAGCCTTGGAAAGGAAGCATTCCTTATTTACTGCTTGCTTATCACCCACCAGTCACTATGGCAGAGAGCTGATTTCAGAACAAATACTTTGGCCATCCTAACCCAGATGTACAAAGTATTCGGAGTCCAAATGCAGGGTGTTTGTTCATGTGAATACTGGCAAACCCCCCATGGCTATTTGGGAGGATTATGAATCATCTTTAAATAAATCAATCATGGCTAACACCCCTCCTAGAACACAGGACATAGAAATACCTAGGTGAAAAGCACCTGCTTTAGGGCTTTCAGTTTGGGGCTCATATCCCAAACCACTGTTGTTTTGTTTTTGTTCTCTGTGTGTCCACAATGTCTTAACAGTCTATCATGTGGGCCTCACCACACTTCCCATTTTTAAGCTGCTCTGGAAGAAAACAGCCTCTCTTTAGACCGCCCCTTCTTGCCTCTGGTTTATTCTACGTAGCCTATATTTAACTTTAGATGATACCAAACATAACTTCCAAATTTAAAAATCCAAGGTTTTATTTGGGTTGCTGTCAGAAACACAAAGAAATGTCACTTTAATTATATAGATTTTATATATGAAGTTTATTACTTTGAAGCAAAGACTGTGTCCAAAACTTCAGGAGGCCCAGGAGTAGCACATCCCAAAATGTCAGGATCATTATTCTGAAGTCAACAAGAAGGAGCTAGTTTGTAACAAAGACTGAATTGAACTTGGGAGTCAAAAGACCCCAATTGGAATGATCATGGCTTTGCTTACAATAGAGCCAGATTCCAAAAAGATGAAAAACAATAGCCATAATATGTTAAAAATAACATATAATAAACAGTGTTAATAAGGTGTGTTAAATGGTGATAAGTGTTATGGGGGGGAAAAAAGAAAAAGTAGAGGAAGTGAAGGGAAATCCAGGTAGAGTATGGGGAAAGAGGTGACTTTTAATTTTAAATGGGGTGGTCAGGATGGCGTCATTGAGAAGATGGTGTGTAAGGACATCTCTGAAGGAGGCAAAATAAGAGTTAGCCAGACAGAGATCTGGGGGAAAGCATTCCAAATAGAGGGGGCAAGCCCCCTAAAGTCCCGTAAGGGCCCAAAGACAGAAGAATTCCTAGTCCATCCACTGGACACCTCCAAGCAGAGATGCCAGGCAGGGAGTCAGAGAGTTGGGAAGAGAAGTCTAAGCTAGGAATAACAACTGGGGAGTTACTGAGATTCAGATAATAGAGCTGCGAGGCTGGATGAGATCACCATTCAACCGTTCTTTGAACAAATATTTGATGAGTGCCTGTGTGTCAACTCCGTGCCGAGGAGAAGGACGAGAGAAAGAGAAACTCGGCCTCACAAAACACTCTATGGTTCAATTCTAGTTTAACAGCAGGCAATGGGGGAGGCCAGAGGGAAAGAAACAGAGATAATAAAGAAAGCTAAATAAAAGATCTAGTGTAAAATGTAGGTAATATTAAATTGGATTCTTTTTTTTTTAATTATTTCTTTTTTTTTTTTTTTAAGATTTATTCATTTGACAGAGATAGAGATGGCCAGCGAGAGAGGGAACACAAGCAGGGGGAGTGGGAGAGGGAGAAGCAGGCTTCCAGTGGAGGAGCCTGATGTGGGGCTCGATCCCAGAACTCTGGGATCACGCCCTGAGCCGAAGGCAGATGCCTAACGACTGAGCCACCCAGGCGCCCCTTAAATTGGATTCTTAATCTAGGTGATAAGTCCAATCAACGCTGACACTCTGTTCATCGACCTGCTCATTGAGAAATCCATGAACATGAGTCAGAAGATGAACCAGAGGTATCTTCTTTCCGATCTGTTTCAAAGAGGAATTTGGCCTGCCCAGCCCATGTTCATGCAGATGCTGGCTGTGCCTTGTACCAGCAACGCCAGATCAAGGCTGTTATAAGACAGTGTTAGGTTTTTGTTCCACAGAGCGAAACAATTGATTTTTATCATAGCTATTCATAAAAATGGGTATTTCATCCCCCCATGCGAGCTGCATATAGACCTCAAAAGACAGCTTAGGGAGGGCAGCATAATTTTGAGGCAATACTCACAAGCAACTCATGAACAGGCTTTGCTTCGAAAGTTCTAGAGTTTGGAATATACATTGTTTAGACACCCAAGAGAGCCAACAAATGTCCAGGTGAACCTTTGTGGCAGGTGAACTAACAGTCCCTCTAAACCTGGGGGATGGCATGTCTGTGTATTAGGTCAGCTATGTGCTGGAAAATCTTAAATATGGGACTGAAATGCATGCCAATAAGCAAACACCACTCACAATTAGTTTACATGTACTGCCAGGTTAGTTGAGGTTCTCTTGAACAGAAATTAATTCTAGCTAGGTTTCAAAAAATGGGGGAGGGGAGAAGTAGTGAATGGATACTGAGGTTATTCAACATATTTGAAAGATGGACTAAAATTCAGGGTTTATCAACTTAAGCTCCACCGACATTTTGAGCCAAATAATTCTATGTTCTAGGGGAGCTGTCCCAGACATCGCAGGATGGTTCAGCAGCATCACTGCCCTCTACCCACTAGATGCCAGCCACAGCCCCCGAGCTGTAACAACCAAAAATGTCTCTAGACAAGGCCAAATCACCGCTGGAGGAAGCAGAAGTGTCCCCAGTCAAGATGCCCTGGTTTAATGAATAAAGCACCAGGAGAGCAACAATGGGCCTCTGAAACCACTGGAAGCTGAGACTGGAAACTCCTCCAAAACGCCCTTGATTTCAAATTCCTTTTTCTCTGCATTATAGCTGTTAAGTCTCAGCAATGGAAACACGGCCACCAACAGCTCCTGAGTTTTGTTGGTTAAAGTCTAGGTCTCTGAACAAAGAAGAAGTCCTTCTCCTAATTCCAGTTTTTAAGGACTCCTAGGGAAGGGTTCCGATTGTTCTGATTTGAATCTGGCACCCGCCCCTGGTCTGGGACCTGGATGGAGGACATGTTCTCTGGGAACACAGCAGCTTCTGCTGAAACCCCCAGCTTGAAGTCAGATGTGGGATCAGTTCCCAAGAGCAAGAAGGTGCTATTGTTAATAAAAGGTTGGTTTGGGGACAAAGAAAAAATAATAGGTATGTACCACAACCATTCAATACTGGATAATAAACATAACCACTGCAAATAGCCAGGACACTGATGGTTCTTCACAATGCTGAAGTGTTTTTCTATATTTGGGGCATGTTTGCAGATAAGGTACTCTGGGAAGCATCTGAGTCTACTGGGAGACCATTAATTTTTGGGGAAGTGGGCAAGCAGAGTACATTAGTACCTATTCTACACCTGGCTGTTTTGTCACTGATGTATTTTGAAGTGAATTTCTGGATGGCACATTTAAGAATCCACAGATGAAATTTGGGAATATTACTATAATATTACTGCCCACAGTCAGACATGACAAAGGACCGACAGTTGGTATGCTTTGTGGGCTGCTAACAAAATATACTTTTAACATGTGACTCTGCCTAAGTCAACGGAAGACCATAATTGAACAACCATTGCCCAATTTGTGGGCTAACAGAAAACCAAATGTTTGCCTTGAAACTTTCCAATTGGGTTGAAGAAAAAAATCCAGGAATATGATAATATACACATCAAAAAGACATGAATGCGTTCAATTTGGAATTTAATGAAGAAAACAGTCTTAAGTTAAAAAATTTTTAAGATCTTACTAAAGAGGAGATAGGACAGAGGAAATCCTTCCTGCTTCTCTCATTAGCAATTCCCAAAATTACGTTCTGTGTTAATTCAAGAAGCACCTGTCCCTTGAGAGGGGAGATCGGAAAGAGGGTGGGCTCTGGCCTGGATCGCAAGTTTCAGCTTTGCCTGAAGCAAGCCAGAACTCTTAAGGGGTTTCCCATGCATCTGTGATCTCTACAGAAGTAGGCTCAAACACCTGATTACAACCTTCTCTCAGAAGCACCCTGCTGTTGGGCCAGGAGCCCATCCTAATCAAAGGAAGGACACAGAAAACAGTCCGAAGCAGCAGAGAAGTCCCCTTGGTCAGCTTTCTGAGACTTGGGCCCGATGGTCACAGCCCTCTCTGTTCTTGAGGATCTGTGTTATAGTTGGTTTTAGGGGCTACACATCCCAGTGAGCAACACAAAGAAATAGTAATATTTTCAAAGTCCATCACTCGATTACTTAAATATGGCACCTTGGAAATCTCTAAAATCCCAATGTTCACATTCCTCCGTTTTAAACAGACACCCAACAAAAAGGAATAACCAAGATTCTTCATCCTCTGATGGAGAAAAAGTGACCCCTACTCCCAGCTTCACTGCAAAGCCAGAGGTTGGGACATCTCCTTGCTAATGCAGTAATAACGTGCTAGTTGGCTATGATTAAACAACCACAAACTTCTATCTTTCCTTATAAGACTGATGTCCACTCATTGCTCTTACAAATGACATGATTTCTTTCCACCTGGGAGAAAACCATGCAAATATGTAAGAGTCAATACTGGAGGAAGAACTGCAAGATTCCGCCTTCCACTGAGGGGGAGAATCCAGCCTAAAAGAGACATGATGGTCAACCCTCAGACTTCAAAAACCATGAGGCCAGGACCTGTATAGTAGGACTTCATGCATCAAGCAGCACTCTGAAAGTGTTCAGTTACTGCGTACCAAGTGATTACTTCTGTCAGGCTTCTCTATGAGTCAGAAAGCCTTGGAGATATACAAATCAGAGAAATGTTCCTCAAACTTCTCATTGCAGATGGGGAAAACAGTTGCATAAATCATATCATAAGTTATGCAATCAATTTGTCAAGCACAGAGATAGACAGTATGAGTTCAATGGAAAACAGACTTCATGAGTAAAATTCATTTTATTGTTCTCATTTTTAAAAATTAGAGTAAGAAATAAAAATGTTCTTTCTTTCAGCTATTTGGTTATGGTAAAAACAGGAGGGGACTTAAATGTTATTTAGATGTGATTTCTATTAACTTTTCAGGATCCTTCACTCCCAACCTTTCAATGCTAAGAACCCTGAATGTTGGATCCACTTTGTCTCCATTTCTCAACACATCCTTTATTTAATCTTAATCCCATAAAACACGGCTTCTCAACTCTTCACTGAAACTATTCCCTACGTGATAACCAATTAACCTGGTCAAACCTCCTGGTCTTTCCTCTGTTGCATGATTCTTAGCCCATTATTTAATCAAAATTCTCTCTTCTTTGGGATCAACGGTATTCCAATCTGTACCCTTTACTTTCTGAAGGCACATGCCAGGAACAGGCCCAGCAGCCTTCTGTGGTCTATGTTAATAAAAGCTAGTATTTATTGAATATTGACTATGAGCAGACGCTAGTCCTAAGTACATATATTAACAACCCTATGAGGCAGGTACTATTATAATACCCATTTCACGGATGAGAAAACTGATGCACACAAAGGTAAAATAACTTGTCTGAGTTGCACAGCTAGAAAGAGCCAAAGGTGGGGCTTGAAACCTAGGCAGGCTGGGTCCCAGCACCTCCGTTCTTCACCACCACACCCACTGCAGGCCTTTACGCTGGCCCAGGGTCTTCTTTTAGATTATGAACTTGTCAAAGGCAAGCACTGTTTTCCTCCCAACTGTTCTTCCAGTGCAGAGTAGAGTGCTCTGACAAAAATAAGGTATGTTAACCATTCAAGTTAAAGATTAATACCTTGACTGAAGTTCTTTTATTTCTTTCACTTGATTCACTATATTCATTCAACAAAAGTTTTTTGCATTTCTATTGTGACCATGTGCTGTAGAATGAAAACCAAACAGGATATGGCCAGTGCCCTGAAGTGGGGAAAACTAACAGTCAACGGTGGCAGTTTTAACAGACATAATTATAGACTGTGTCGCTTCAACCAATGAACAAGCCAGTACAATTTTCTGTGTCCAGAATGTCTATAAAAATAAAACTAATAAAATATTTACAAGGAATCTTCATATACCAGAAAGCACATAGGGGTTAGAGTGACAAAAACCCTGATCTGAATTCTTGTCCTGGCACTTAAGGGTTAATGGCTCCAGTCAAGTCAACTTGGGTTCTCTGAAGCTCAGGTCTCTCACTCATCTATAAAACATGGAGGCCTTCCTAAGAGGACTGTTAGAATCATGTGAAAATGGCAAACTGGAATATTTTGAAGAAATACTGGCTATTATTCCCATATTTGACCTCACATGAGCCCCATAACGGCACAACCCAAAAGACTACACTGGTGTCTATCAACAGAGAAGAAGGTAATGTCCTCAACCATAAAAAACATAGTTTCTCCAAGACAATGTTCAATTAAGTATAAATAACTGAGCAAATACAAGTCTATTTAAAAAAGAGGTGTAGTTTGGAGCAGTAAGGTCTCAAAAGGCTGGATCATCTTTTAAAAGGAAGAGTAACTGGCTGGCTGAAAGGGAGAGAGAGTGTTCAGGGAAGGGCATTACCATGCCTAGACTCCTCCGGTGACGGAAATAAGACCTATCTGGTGAAACGGCATAAAAGGAACGGAGGGAAGGACTAGCACTGGGTCAAGAGGGGCTTGGATGATCTTGGAAAAAAAAAATGGATATATTGACCAAGCCAGGGAGAGAGGACAAAAGGCAGACAGCACGTCTATAAGGCAACCAACAAGGAGCAAGTGCTTGCCACCAGCCAGGCATTGTGTTTGATGCTGGAATACAATGGGAGAACCTAACACACATCCAGCCTTTGATCTGAAGAATCTTACAGTCCAGTGGGAATGGCATAAGCAGATTAAAAAAAAATACAAAAATCCAAACCATGCTAATAAGCACCATGAAGAAAGTAGCATCAGTGGCCCACATGTTATATAATGAAAAGAGGACCTAGCGGGGTGCAGGTCTAGGAACTGGGTGGAGAAAGAAACAACAATGTTTTTAATGAATTAGATAAGGGAGTAAATGAGAGGATCCAAAGGGCCTCTCAAGTTCGTACTTGGGGAGACTAATCTTTCACCTTCTCTGTGAAGATTCTAAGAAGCATGGGGATTAGAAGGAGGTAGTTATCATATTGTCCCTACCGTTCTTGGGCAAATAGTCTCATAAATATTAAGCTTAAGGTGTCTGTAATCTTCTTTGAGTTTCACTTTCCCAAGGTAATTCTCAGAAAAGTACATTCACGCAACCAGGCAGAACTACTTCTCTCCTTCATGACAGAATCCTTAAAACCTCCCAAGGACAGCGAAACCCCAATGAAAACAACTTTTAAAAAATAATATGGCATACTGGGAATGGCCGTAAAGCTTCTAGAAAAATTCATGGTCTAATATGCAATGATTACAATCCAATAAATACCTCAAGACATTTGTTGCCAATGCTAATTGGGATGTGGAGGACTTGAATACTAACTAATGGGGGGCGACAGCTCTGACTGTCGCACAAGCGTTCTCAAAACTGTGCTCATCTTTTGTGTCTTAAGAGAAACTTGAATTGCCAAGGTTCCTAGATAAAATTTAAATATTTTGAACTGGCCGTGGCAGTTTATGGTAATTCTCACCCAAAGACTCATCAAACCATAAGCGGATTTATGAAGAGAAACGGTTTGAAGTGGATTTTTGAATATTACACACTGAATCACACAATGGATACCAGCCTGATGAGCAAATGCAACAAAAATGTGTGAAGAGAAAAAACTGTAAGACGTATTTGATAAAAGAGAGATGTTATAGCAGTCTACCTGCATTTTTTAAAAAACATTTTTAAGTATACAAAGCAACTGAAAATTACCTTAACTATAGTTTTCTCAGTGTAAGAGGAAAATAAATTATTTTTCCTAGCACACACAAAAAAAGAGTTCTAGTCAGCAGCAATATTTTAAGGGCTACTTTAAAAAACTATTCCTCAGGGTATGATCCCCTCCCCCACCCCATGCAGTCTTTTCTCCAGTGCAAATTATTGATTTGCAGACAAAAGTATTCAGAAGACAAACATCTGATTATAGCATAAGCTATTGCTAATACAAAAGCTTTTGTGACGAGAAAAATCAGTATCTCAAATCTAAGAAGGTAAAACACTAAGTAGCAAAAATGAATCCTTTAAGAACTATCAAACCAAACAAAAAATAAAATTAGATATAAATTCAAGTTTTAGACTGTGGTCAATTGAGGTCTAGACAAAACCCTATGTTTGTTCACTGCCTAGTCTCCAGTCTGCTCCAAGTTTGAAAAGGTAATTGAACACAGTCTATAATTACTGGATTAGACACAGATGGGCTCTGTACATTTCAGGGGGAAAAAAAGCACTGTTTTGATTCATTTTATGATTGCCTGTAAGGTCAGACTTTTCAAAATGTACTTTCATCTGTTAAATGGTTTCTCAAATTCCCTGGGGTATATCTTCAATAACTGTGATGTTTTAAGCAATTTGGGCCTATCAGATCCTGTCTTTGAATGTAACTAGCTGCCCATTTTCTAGTATTATAAATGTGCATGTAGGTTAATTGCTACATCTCTTACATATTTTCTGAAGTTGCAGTTCTGGGGGAAAAACTGAAAAATTGTGCCCCTTTTCCGACAGGAATTGGTCATCTTGATAGAGATTCCCAAGACAGGGAAAAAACTTAGCTATTTGGTAACAAATGATTTACTGTCATCTAAAGACCATGAAAAGTATTTTCTACCTGACTCAAGTGAAAAACAGAAACAAGGAAACATCAACATTTTGGACAAAAGTTGTAAGCAAAGTTTAGATTTCTTGCAACTGAATAATGTGTAAAACATGATTAACACATACTTGACTCAAATCCTATACATTTTTAAGTAGTAACTACAAATGATGCATGTTGTATGTGTTGTATGCATTTTGATGTAATAACTATAAATGATGTAGGATGTATGCTGTCTGTGCTAACACAAAAAAGAAAAATACTTTCTAACCTACAAGGAGAAAACCCCTATACATAACATTCTATATCACAATTAATGACATCATTATATAGCAATGTATTATAAATTCACAGTGGAAAATAACATCTAACTTGGAGAACTGGGTCCCTTTAGGGTACTGTCTACCCTATTTCCAAACATCTCATATTAAAACAATTTATTCAATAAAGCTGGACATAAAATTTTTAATTATGAAAATCTGTGGCATACCCAACAGTTTGGGTTAAGAGGACATAAAAAGTTGTCTTTGCTTAGTATACTTAGCCACAGAAAGCAGGTTCTCAGGCTAAAGCTGGGTCAAAGGAGCCCCCGACCCCACCACACAACCCCCAGGAAGAGCTACAGGATTCCAACAGCAGCTCTGTGTCGGCAGGAGTGAGGCTGCCAGAACATTCTTCCTTTCATTCCCACCTTCCTTAATACCCTAGGATGATTTTAGATTCTCCACCTTTTCTTAAATCTCCTTTCTGATCATAGCTTCATTTTCTATTCCCAAAATTCACTTCAGTTAGCCAGTCTGCGATCCCACTGGAATAGAAACATACCAATACCAAAAAAATTGAGAAGACCGTGTAGAATAAGGAATCATTCCAAACAGTTTTTTATATGTCTTAGGAAGTTAGTTTTGTGTGTGTTAACAAATAAGAAAGGAGGAACTTAGTAAAACAAATTTTTTTAAAAACCTATGCTGAAATTCATGAAATTACACATGCAAGCAGGAAGTATTTATACTTAGACAAAGATTTACAGCCATGTAATAAACTCACTGATCCTCTGTGAGATGCACGAACGGGATCTACTTATAACCTCCTCTTACCACAAAACTAAGGACTTTCTAAATCACACAGATAACCTTGTGTTTTGTGTGCGTGTGTGTTTGAAAGATTTTATTTTTTTGAGAGAGAGCACAGAGTGAGAGTGAGAGAGCACAAGCAGGGCCAGGGGCAGTGGGAGAAACAGACTTCCCACTCAGTGGGGAGCCCGATATGGGGCTCAACCCCAGGACCCTGGAATCATGACCTGGGCAGAAGGCAGATACCCAACCGGTGAGCCACCCAGGCGTCCCTAACCTTGTTTTTTAAAACCACACTAATTTAAAAAGAAAGTTGTATAGAGATGAATGTTTATATCACTATTTACATGAACATAGCTGTCATCATTTCATTTATGTGTTCCTATAAAGTGTTGCTGCAAAGATAATGATCTCACATGTACTAAGGAAGTGGCTTTACAAAAATTAAATCTATTACAGATTTGTTATATCTGTATGTAAAATGAACAGCTGCCTCTATTTTATATTTCACATATATTTGGATTTTCTTATAACAATTTGCTAAATGTAAGATATATTTGTATTTGAACTACTAGAAGAAGCTCAGAGTACCACATAAATGCTGTAGAAAATTATTAACAATTTCCGTCCATGCTCTCCATCGAGCTCATACACAAAACCAAGATAATATCAGAATAAGGCATTTGTACTAAAAAACCATGACAGAATGTTAGCGTTGTTACTGTGTGTTTCATACTTTCTTCCTAAGGGTGTATATAAAACTGAGAGCAGCAAGCCAACCGAAATGGTAAAACTGCCAAGGAGGGAAGTCTCTTTAGGTAAATCCATTTGTGAATTTAAACAGGAGTTTCACAAGACCAGTTACCAAAAACTATGCTTTAATGTTGATTATAAACATGCAACAAGTTCTTAAGAGGGTTTTTGAAAAAAGATATACATGCTATAAATTAATTCGTTCTTCCTTCCTTCCTTCCTCCCTCCCTTTCTTCCGTAATTTCATTTCCGAAGCCACAGAAAACATATTTTGAAAGATTACAGCACGTTGAATTTGATGTGTATTATTCTGCACTGAGGCCCGAGTGTAGCCTGGCCCTCGTTCACAACCATTTTGCTCACATACACAGGCACTTTACTTTTTGACATTAATGTTTCAAATAAATTGCAAGCTTAAAATCATGAAACTGACTATAAGAACAAAAGCCTGCAAAGATTTCTCCTAGCCTTCCTCAAAAAAGGCCCTTCCCTTTTTAAACAATTTACATGATGTTTTATGGTCCTTTTAGAAGAGAATTATAGTAAATGGCACTCCAAGTGGGTTGTGTGAACCCACAAACCACTCCTCATAAAAAGTGCTATAATTTTCCAGGACAGGGACAATAAAATATCATACATAAGCCAAAGCTAAATCACGGTGTGACCACAGTAACAAACACATTATTTTCATGAAAATTAAGCATGATAAAGCTAACAGAGAGATGACAAAGAGACAACTTCTGACGATTTTTCTCAATCTACGTAGCACTCACTCGAGCCTTCACAGAATTTTCCTCCATTTCCTCAATAGCTTGAAATACAGGTGCTAATCTAGTGCTCAAGTGTTTATGTGTAATTCATCTGTCTGCAGTGAGATTAAGAAAATAAGTAACTTCAATTGTAGCTCAAAGAACACCTTAAATAAGCCAACCAGCGCACCTAAAATTATTAACATTTTTGTTTCTAATCAAATGTTAAACTTTATGGAAAGTTCTAATGAAATTTTCAGGAGATGCATTTCCAATTTCAGACCACTAGGGACCCATAAGTGCCTTCCATTCCCAAATCAGTAACTTCACAGTTAATCCAGCGAACAGGCTGCAAACAGGAACAGCAGAACCCTCCTCCCTCACAGAACCACACTCCTTATCTGTAGAACAGATGAGAAAGCTGCCCGGAGAAAAAGGGGTGAGCAAGAGATTTTTAGAAGATGAAAGTTGTTCAAATGGTGTCATTCTTCAATCACCATCTACTCGGAAAAACTTCCCATTTTCCCTTTTCCCGTGGTAGAATTATCAAATGTTAAAACTGAAAAAGAATATAAATGCTTTTCCCACCTGGGGGTGGGAGAAATGGTAGTACCACACTGATACAGAAAATAAAGCCTGCCTAATACAATTCACTGTAGCTGATCACAGCAGCTTATTGCTAAATCAGGCATAATACTGAAATTAGGATCAGTAGGCCAAGCCAAAATACCTATAAAAGAATATCATTTACAGAGAGTTATCTTACAATGCAATAATCATGGTAAAATGAAACAACATTTTCTACTGAAATCTGTTATTATTAATTCTGGTTAAAGAAAACTATTTAAAATATTCACAATACTCCTTTAGAGCAAAACACTGGGAGAGAATTGGAATGAAACAGTATAAAGTCCTGAGACAAGCTGATACAAACCTTAATAGATATACTTTACTGCTTGTTCGATTCCTAGCTACAATGGGTGGCTCTTTCTAGAGTAACAAATTATGCTAAACTTATACAGTACTTTTGCACACAGCTCAAAGTTCCCAGCTCTTTCTAAAAGGTCACCGTTAATTTCCATTCCAAATTTCTAGGACAATATGGCAGTGATTCCAAGAACTGCTAAGGCACTGTACACAGAAATCTGTTCTTCCTTCCACAGCCACACATAATGTAAAATAATAAGAATAAAACAATGACCTAGAGAACAAACAATACACCTGAAATGTGTACTGGTCAAATATTTTTGCTCCTAAATCAAACTTGAGTAGGACACTTAAAAACTATTTACATTATTAGATATAAAGAACAGTCACATTTAAATAAAATGCTATTAAAAATGAATTCATTATTCTTGAGCTTAAATAAAATTATTTACGATAAAATATGTCGTCGTATTTGTTCAGACAGTCCAGTGGGCCTTTGTTTGTGTTTATTGGAAATACCTTCCATATACTGAGACTCCAAATCAGAGCTTCCCAAATGGAATCTGCAGAGAAAAAAAACACTGATTCCAAAAAGAAGACTGTGCAAACAATACATAGTTCCAAGATAAATAAATCTATCCAAACCAACTAAACTGTTCTTCCAGGTTAATCAAAGACTCCTGCCTAGCAAAATCTATCTTTCAGAGAACATGAGACATCCACATGTCAAAGACTTACAATTAAAATGATCTTCAGAATTTAAAATTTTTCATCAGCCCAAATACAACAATGAACAATTTATCTAGTCTTACAAACCGATTTTGAAAAATCTTGGAAGATGGGAAATATATTTCAACTCATCCTACAAAACCCAACCTGACTCCTCCTCCGTTTACCAAAGCCTACCCACCCCACCCCACCCCACCGCCTTTACCGGACTCTACGTGATTTGCCTAATATGGCAAAATCCTTATAAGCAAAAAGAATTTACTGAATCTCTTTTTGCTCCATGGCCTGGTTTCCTTTAGGTCCCCTCACTGACATTTCTTTGGCCCCGCAGCATGGGGGTACAGGCCGATCTGCATGGCTGGCTATAGAGATGTCTCATGAAGCCTTTACAATTGACCACACAAACACAATACCACAATGTAGGTCAACTTGTGCACTCAAATACCAACGTGAAATTTATATGGAAGTAAAGTATAGACATAAATCTGAAAGGGTAGAATTCCACCCAATGATCCTAAAATTATTTCAAGGAATCAATCTCCAGGAACGCATCACGAAATCAGAAGAGCCCAGTTAAGCTTTGGGGGGGGGCTGAGAAGAAAGAAAGAAAATGAAAGACTTTAGAAGCGGCAGCAAAGGTTTCACCAATCATTATATCATTGAGAGGGCTCAAACTACAGATGAAGTTAGAATACAGAAGATTGTAGAAAGGGCATTTAAAATTATTAACTGATCAAAAATTTGTAGTTGTCATTAAAAAAAAATACAACTTAGCAATTCAGTTCAGAAAGCAGAATATCCCCAGGAACATACACATCTGTTTAATATTACAAGCCAACTGTCAACATCCTAAGTGAAGTTTTAATTTAATATTTTTTCTTTCTTGATGTTTTACCTTTAATCAATGCCTCATGAGAGTATCAGCTTTCTATAAGAAACTGTTAAATATAAAGAAATGTTATTGTAGCATGTTTATAAAATCATAGTTCGAGAACTTTTTATTTTTCCAAAGCCTGACCACAACTTAATTATCTGCAGGACATTCCAGGCTCACAATTGCAAGCTCCAGTTCCCAAGCAATTTTAAACAATATCTACTGTACAGGACAGAGGGTACACAACAGACCGCAACATGGTTATATTTCCAAAAGTCAGCATTAGGCCCTTTAGACATGGTTTTTATTTTCATTAAACAATATTTGTTTCCTCACTAATCATTAAATGGTTTTCATCACTATCGCCTGTTTTCCTTTCACATGCCGGTTGTAAGCATCAGGGTTTGTGTTCATAATAAATAAAAAGGTGACCCACCCAGTTATTTAAAAATGAACACACACGACGTCTGGTTCAACGAGTGTTAGTGATTCGGCAACATACACCCTGAATACCGTTCTATTTTCATCGAGACTCTAAAAAAAACGTGCAGAGAGTAGTAGACTCTGTACATACTCCTTTAAATCAGATTTAAGCTTCATGCCTGCTTATGCTATTGTGGGCACACAGATCTAATCAGTGGTTCAAGACATTTACGTGGGAAAATGGAAGAGGAAGAAGAAAAGACAGCAAGTTCATATTCCTGACCATAATGGAGAGGAGTTGAAAATAGTGCCAATTCCTCCAGATGGATGAGAAAAGCAGCCTGATTAAAAGTAACATGCCAGTAACTGACCAAAATGCGGGGGAGCAACTAACAGAGCACTCCAGAACTTTAGGAATGACTCTGAGGAAGGAAAGTTATTAAAAAAAAAAAAAAGCAAAAGAGAGAGAAAGTTATATGCTACAAGGTATTAGGAACAATTTAAAAATACGCCATTTGGAAGAAACAAACCTGCGTCAAAGTCAGAGGTAAAATTAATAGCCAATAGAAAAAATAATCCAAAAAATAATCTGGAAAACCGTCAAGAAGTCTGATAATTGCATTACTGCATTGGAACCACCAGAGTTTTCAGACAAGTATATTATTTAGGTCCAAATGAAGTAGTTTTGGGTTTTGGATTAACTGGCCAGTGGCAGGTGAACTCAGAGATACACAATGCAGGGCATGCACATGTGTTTATTAGTTTCTGTGTTTATTTGTCAAATACTTTAACACATTTCCTATGTGCCAGGCACTTTGAAAATGCTTCACTCTTTCAATCGTCCAAAATTAGGTACCACTCTATTCCCATTACATAGATCAGGAAATGAGTTTAAATAATTTATCTGCAAGTCACCCACCAGTACTACTAGAGCCGAGAGTCCCTGCTCAAAAGCACCATGCCACAAGCCATCCCAGGTGCCATTAACTTTCGCAAGATAAGAAGAGCTCCATTATTGGAGGGACCCACATGCCTAACTTCTCTGACTCCTTCTGCTGATCTCTCAAATGTTGCAAACTGAGGCCCTCGTCTCATCTGAAATTCCCCCTCTGGCAATCTTGCTCCTTCCTGAAGGCCTCAACCTCCACCTATACTCTGATGTCTCCCGTCTACAGCTCTGGCTCTTTCCGGAGGTCCACTTCTGTATTTACAACTGCCAAATGTGTGTCCCTTGCTGTTCGGCAGGCACCTCAAATAACTGTAAAACTGAACTCATTTGACTACCCACCCAGTCACCCACAATTAAAACCTCGAAGTAACCTAGAACCACTGACGTTCATCTCCTACATCTAACAAGTTCCAAATCCTGTCAAACAGATCCTGCATCTGTCCTCTGTCCCAATGGTCACCGGCTTGGCTCAGGCCTTCACCATGTCTTGATTAGACCTGAAGGCTGCTCAACAGATCTTCCTCCTTGCTTCTGGTCCTTCTCACATCTGCTGGGTCTGCCAACAGCCAGCAGTAGGATCTTTCTAAAATCCATCCCTGATCACATCAGTACCCTGCTGAAACTTGTTACGGTTCACCGTGGCCTTCAGGATGATGCCCCTTCTTTCCCATTCTAGGGAATATATTTTATCCTTCAAGACTCAGCTCAAGATTTGCCTCTCCTATGAAGCCCTACTCCTTCAGCCCCTCCCAAGTGAAGCGGTCTTCACTTCAACTTCTGTAGCCATACATACTATGATAACATTTTTTACAGCATGCTTTAATTATCTGTCTCTAGGTCTGTCTTCTCACTAGACTATGAGTTTCTCCAAGTCAGGGACTTCTCATCATGTTTGTATGCCCAATACCTACTTGTACGCATGACACATGCTAGCTGCTCAATAAACAGTAAGTGAATCAAAATTTCATTCTCAGGGACACCCTCCATTCAAAGTGATATTAATAATCTAGGGCAGAGTGAAAGGGCACAATTTTGAATGCAAAGTACATTTATTGTTGGCCACCCACATCCACAGCTCTTGTCCTCCTGGAAATAACTCCCCAAATTTCCTTTGGAAATAATTCTTCCCCTCCTCTCAGTTGTGTGTACTGGGTGGAAGTGACACTGGTTCGGCTGCAGGGCTGCGTCCTAAGGAAAGGCTGTCCTTTCCCTCTGGAGACAGGGATGCATTTACAAACACTCATACAAGTCAATTCCAGGATTCCAATGGATATCACAAGGGAAAAGCCTCTCTCTTCCTCCACATGGAGTAGTATGGAAAGTAAAGTCTGCAAGTACTACAGCTTTTTGGCTACCATTAAGCAAGAGCTTGGAGGTGCCCCAAGGAGATGCTAACACCGTGAATGGCAGAACAGAGAGAGCGAGAAAAATTAGGCCTTTGGTGACACTGCTATGTCCCCTGGGTCCAGTCACGCCGGAGGTTAAGTCATACCACTAGACCTCTCAGTGATATAAATCAATACATTCCCGTGATCATTTCAGCTAATTTGCATTGGGTTCCCTCTAACTTGTAGCCATAAGGCTGCTGATGCAGTAAGTTAGGGTTTATGGGAAGAAAACAAGCTACACATTTGAAGAAATGCACAGAAAAAGGAGGCAAAACAAAGACAGGGTGAAAGTGAGCTGCAAGTTACACCTGACAGGTGATAAAAACAGTCAACAGGGTGCTCCCGACACAAGGAAGAGAGAGATTCAAGGTGCCCGCCATTCCAGGCAGCACTAACCAGGCCCTTGTAGGGGTAGCCTGTGGGCCACTTATGAAAAGGATAAAGTTTTATAAAGAGCTAGAAAAAGAAATTAAAAAAAACAACAAATGCTTCTTTTTAAAAAGGCCTTTATGAGAAAAAGAAAAGGCTTTGGGATAATTTAATCTGGAGAAAGCAAGTCCTCGAGGCAATTTAACTTGGTGAAGGGTTATTTATAAGGAGGTGACTAAACAGCTGTTCTCCAATTTCACAGGGAAAAGAATTAGAGGAAATTGATTTACATTTCAGCACGAAGCTGAAGCAGGCAAAAGGAAGAAGTGCTGGAGGGAGAACTGTTAATGATGAAAAAAGGCTAAATGAAAAGCTGGATTTTTATGGCTTTTAAAAGATGGAAAATCACCTATGTTGATTAATTTAGTTTTGAGTCAAACTAGTAAACACATATTTGAGAATGCCTTCTATTCATTTACTCACATACCGTGTACTGAATCCCGACTGCGGGCCAGGCACGGTGATAGGCCTGCGAACACAGAAATGATTAAGAAGTGACTGCCCCATCCAAAGGCTGCAGTGCTGGCTAGCTCGCTACGAGAGCCACAGCGGGAAATACAAAAAAGCATCAAATCAGAGTCCCACCTCTCCTTCTCCACTCCTCACACCCAAAAGTAAGCAATATAGTTGTGAAACAGCACAATAGCACCTGGAAAGTTAAGCAACAATGCAATCATTAAAGGAGAACACAAAAACAGTCACATGAAGGCTGTCACAGCCACAGTTCCTTGCTTCATGAGTAATATGGCAGCAAATGCTTTGAATTCAGAAGAAAGAGACTAGTACTGGGGAGAATGTGGCTTTCAAGATGGGGAGAATTTGAGTAAACGAAGGGGAGCAAGCCATCCACGCAAGAGAAAGAGCAGGAGCCAAACAAGGAGACAAGACAGCACAGGAGGCTGTAAATGGAGTAGGTTGGTTAAAGCTGGTGGGATGATCGAGGAAGCATCGGGTGTAAAAATGGAAAAGTGGGTAGTACTAGTTTTATAAGGGCCCTTGGACGCAGGCCAAATAACTGGGAATTCATTGTGTGGGGAATGAGCAGTACTGAATGCTTCTGAGCAAAGTAACATGATGAAAGCAGCATTTTCAGCCCAGTGGCTTGGCTCCAAAGATACGGATGCATCACAGCTCAGGCACAAGATGGTGAGGGTCTGAACCCACGTGGTTGCGGTGGAATGGACAAGAAAGAGGAAGCCGAGGCATCTACTTACTCAATTCATTTCACAAATACGTGTGGAACTTCGCACGGTGCTCTCTGCTTGACGGGGAATGCGACACAGTCCCTGTCCTCTCGGGCTTGAGAATTAACAGGGGGGGGAGGCCAGGGAAAGGGAGACTGACGGACACCCCTGCAAAGATGGCGCTCAGTGTGGATGAGCATCTGGTAGGCTCTCATTCCGAGAATGTTATTTACACAAGCTGGAACAACAACAAAATGCCAAAATATAAACAGAAAAACCAATCCTCCCAAAATATCACTTCATGTGTATCATGGGAGATACTGATTTTTATTGCCAGTTTGAGTCATGGAAAAGTATAGAAGCAAATATGCCCATACTGACTGAGCTGTACCAAGTAATGAAAATAAAAGTTTTTTTTAAAAAGAGAGGAGGTCTTTTTTAGGACTGAAATGTTTCCAGATTTCATCTTTTGACATAACTGAGATATATTCACAGATTTCCCACTTACCCACAGATAGGTATTTAGAAGCTTTCAGAAAATTCATCACCTCTCCTTGATATCTCTTTTTTTTCTTCCTTCCCTTAATTTAATTTTGATTTAACTTCCTCTTGTCACTGCTTGCTTACAAATCACAGCCTCTATGTCTGGAGTCAATTAGGGCTATAAAGTACCCCACCACGCCTTCATCTGGGGACCCATTTATATATATTTTCTTATTTCAAGAGGTAGAGCTAAGAGCCTGTAACACCAAAAGTTTCCAATCAACCATCACATTCTATTCTTTGGAAATGTATGCTTCTCTCTACAGCTAAGAAGGCGACATCAAACTACATATTTTGCAAGAATACTTCCTTTCCACCTGTATAAAGATGAATTGTGCTTTGGGAATTCATTTGCAAAAACTGGGCTGAGTGTGTGTAATACATGCTTAATAGCAATAACATTAAAAAATCTTTCTACCATTTAAAATTAAATGTAATTTCCTTATTACTTTAATGGAATCCCTTGGAGTTAAAGTATTTAACTAGTCGCTTTCACATCAAGTATTCATTATATAATTCCCTTTAAATATTAGGTATATTAGGTATGTAAACTGTCCACTGACAGAGTAAAAACACACATTTCCACTGAAACAGAAACAGGAGAAGGACAAGGCAGCTTGATTCAGAATCTGATAATGGGTTACAGATTCTCTTCCAGTTCAGATTTATAGTCAAAATGCCATAAGAGCCATTTACCACCTCTAACCTTTCAGGTCATATTTGGAAGAGAAGTATGAACTGCCACATCACTAAGAGAAAATCTGTCTGAGGCTAAAATTCTTGGCTTTTCCCTTTTACAGTATTGAGCTACAAAGGGGGAGAGAGAGAAATAGATCTCCTATGAAAACCGCCTTAAATAAAAAGGTAGAGATGAATTGTATAAGGTCTATCCATGGGAAGGAATTCCTTTGTCATTGCCTTTCAGGGTCAGCTCTGCGTGGGGCTGCAATGCAATCCTGTGTATTGCTGGCTGGTACCAGCCTACTGACTAACCCCATCCTACCCCTTGACAGACACAAGGCAAAAATCCTAGGGTGGGCAGACATCCCAAGTCATGGATTATGGATGCAAAGCCTCTACCACACTCCCAAACCAACCCCTCTCCCTTCCAGCCCTCCAATCTCCTGTTGGACCTCCCACTGGCTGAACCCAGTCAGAAGCCAGATAACAAGGAAACCCAGGCAAGCACTCCAGAAAAATCAGCCTCCTGAGGCAAGAACAGAGTGGAAAGGATAGAGAATGGATCTGGAGGGGCCAAAGGAAAATATAAGGCACACTCCATTACCTATTTCTCACACTCTTTCCATTACACTGAGCTCTCCTCTGTATATTTTACCATCCTGTGCTTTCCCACCTTGGAGTCTTTGTCTCGTGTTCCTGTCTTACTTCTCTTTCTCCATTTCCACATGTGGAAAATCTACATGATTTTCATGTAGATTCCACATGAGGCCCACCTAAATGTTACCTCTTCCACGAAGTCTCCCCTCAACCTTATCCAGAAGTAGTAACCTCTTAACCTCTCAATTCTTGAAGTTCCTCTACTGAAGATGTCTGTCGTTATGAATATGTCTTATACTTATTAGTTTACTTATCACCCAAGTATTTTATGTATCTATTTATTTACTATAAGTTTCCCATTAGAATACGGGGGCTCCTGGGTGTCTCAGGCAGTTAAGCATCCAACTCTTGATTTCAGCTCAGATCATGATCTCAAGGTCGTGAGACGGAGTCCCACATCGGACTCCACACTCAGTGTGGAGTCTGCTTGGCATTCTCTTGGCAACCATGTGGGTTCAGACCCTCACCCTCTTTAGCCTGAGCTGTGATGCAGCCTCTGCCCTTTGCCCCATGAATGCTCTCAGTCTCTCATAAATAAATAAATCTTAAAAAAAAAAAAAAAAACAATATAACTTCCATAAAAGCAGAGATTCCGTCCTAACTCTGCTCCATCCCCAGGGCCAGAAACAGTGCACAGCCTATACTGGATGCTCAATAAATATTTATTGGTTGAATGAATGAATGCCCCCTTCTAGAGTGTAAACATTTGACGGCCAAATGAAGGTCTCTCTCATCTATCCTAAACAGCAATCTCAATGCCTTCCTTCCTTCCAGATACGCAACCAATAGAAGCTGGTAATAAAGCAGTTGCCGTTGAATGAGCATCTATAACGTACCAGCTACAGTGCCAACAGCTCCACTTACAGTACCTCATTCACTCCTTACAACAACCCTAAAAGGAGGTGTGGCAGAACTGTGCCTTCAGGATCGAGGCCCTCATTCCCCCAACTTCCAGAACTGCCTGCCGATGGCTCCCAGCTAAGTCTGTCTAAGGAACCGCCCTCGGCAGAGGCAAGCTGCTTCACCCAACGTTAGGGTACTTCCCTGGGGGAAGCCTGCATCCAACGGCTGACCGCCACAGCAGTTTCAAAGACCTGACCCCGTGCCTCACCTGCTAATTCTGAAAAGTCATCTCAGCTCTGCAGTTCTCCACGGGACTGACTATTGAGTGAATAAACAAAATAACAAACTAGTGCCCCAGACGAAAAAACAGAATTAACACTTTGTCAAATATCTATAATGTAAAAACTGGGTCTCCTTCCTTCTCAGTGATTTTTACTAACTAAAACCATAAACTTTTCCCCCTTTTCCTCAAAAACCGACCACAACACTGCCTGTAAGAAATGTATGTCACTGGGTAATTGTCAATTAAAAAAAAAAAAAAAGTTTGGTTTGGAGGCGGCTGTATTGCCCCTACAAGCAAGTCAGGAACTTTTAAATACATAAGACTTATGTACCAAAATATGCTCCCGAAAATAGCAGATGATAGGACAACCTGCCAAGGAGAAAACCACCAGTGATCTGGCCTGTGGAATGCCAAGACCTGGGACGGCACTCACCACGTGCACGGCCGCGCACTCAGTCCTGGCGACCCAGGGCACACTCATCATCCTCACACCGTCCTGGGCAGCTCCCTGAACCTTCTGAACCTCGGTTTCTTCATGAGGAAAGGAACCTGACTGGTAAGGACAGTCAACTAAATGAGAATGCTTTTAGCACAGTGCCAGGGAGAATAGGTGCTCAGCAAGTGGTAGCTATTACTCTCGCTGATGAGTTTTCAGAATGACAACCAGAAAGGTAAAACACCCACACAACATTTGTGGATGATTTTCTCGTAGAGCTTCAGAAAGTCTGAATTGAAAATCCAGCTGACTTACTGGAAAATTACTCCCTTTACCAAAGGTTTTACCGCAGACTTCCTTTAAATAGGGCCCCTCCCTTGGGCATTTAATATACAATCAGATACTGCTTACTCATGACACTTTTCTCATCAAAAGATATTAATTCTTCTCCATATCCTACCACAGCAAAGAAAAACTCCCGTGCTGGGAGGCTTACTTTTTCTGTTTTGCTTTTCATTTCAAAAGTAATACGTGCTCATTAAAGAAATTCAGGATGATAGAAGCAGAAAAAGCGATCACCCTGAGTCCCCTCTCCCAGAAACAGCCATGGTTATTAACCTTCGGTGTATTCCCTTCTGATCACTATTTCCATGCCTAGAGTTCTTTGTTTTTTTCCGTACACATAATTCTGTCTTGTTTAAAGATTTATTTATTTATTTTAGGAGGGGCAGAGGGAGAGGGAGACTCCCTGCTGGTGGGGAGCCCAATGCGGGGCTTGATCTCAGGATGCTGAGATCATGACCTGAGCCAAAATCTAGAGTCAGACACTTAACCGACAGTCACCCAGGCGCCCCTCGTATACATAGTTTTAATTATATCTGGTTTTGGTAGTAACTTTTTTAACCTAACAGGATAATATAAGTAATTTTTCTCATGCCATGACTTCCTCTTCAGTGTGCCATGTTTCCCTAATAATTTTTCTGTACTTGGGAATATTGCCACACGTCTCTTTATGAAGTAACTGTGAGAGCTGCCACCCAATCATCATCACAATCACTGCCGCTATTATTACTAAAACTGCTGTTCATTTTTAAACTCGAAGACCTCCTACTTCTAGAAGACAGAATGTTCATACTCATTTTTATTTTCTTCAGTATTGCCTTGACAATGAAATCTTTAGTTCATCTAGAAATATATTTTAATGTATATACAGTAAGATATGAACAAAACAGAACTTTTTTTTTCAAAGGGCTAACCAATTATCCCCCAAATCATCACTGAATAAACCGTCTTTTTCTTCCTGATTTACAATACCTCTTTTCTCAAGATAAAGGTTACACACACACCTGGCCTTATACGCTTCACTGATCAATCCATATACAAATATATTATTTTTGTCTTTAAAATGTTTTAATATCAGGCAAACTAGTATCCCCGCCCCAACACGCACACTCTTCCACTCTTCAACAATTATTCTCATGCATCTTTTTCTAGGTGAATTTCAGAACCACTTTCAGGTTCCTCTCAAAAGAGTTCTGTTGCAATTTTGATGAAAGCTGCACTAAACCTACAAATTAATTTAGGAATAGTTGATGTCTTTACAACACTCTTCCTTCCCTTGCGGTACACAATATGTGTTTCTAATATTCAAGTCTTCTGTAACCCTCTACAAAATTCTGAAGTTTTCTTCAAATGGGACATTTCCATTTCTCATTAAGGTTATTTCTAGAAATGCTTTTTTGTTACTACTATAAATGCTTTCATTGAATTTTAAGTGGTTATTATTAATTAGATATAGGACGACTACTGATTTATGTGCATTTATGCTGCACAAGAGCTCTGGGGGCCTCTAGGGTAGGGCCATAAAGTACCTCCCCCAATTTAATTCACACTGCCCACAGAGAAGCACCACTGGCTCAATCAGCCAGTTTCCTGTCACTGACACACTCCAGGCTCACGCCCACCATCTACTCAATTTCACTTGCTTGCTTCAAGGCTCTGCTCCAACTTAAAAGTTTTTTTATAAAGATTTTATTTATTTATTTGACAGAGAGAGACAGCCAGCGAGAGAGGGAACCCAAGCAGGGGGAGTGGGAGAGGAAAAAGCAGGCCCCCAGCGGAGAAGCCTGATGCGGGGCTCGATCCCAGAACGCCGGGATCACGCCCTGAGCTGAAGGCAGATGCTTAACGACTGAGCCACCCAGGCGCCCCAAAAGATTTCTGACTACTCTACCCCTATTACCTACCCCTTTCTATACTCTTCCAGCACTGATATGAAGTTCTAATACATTTAACCCTTAAAAAAAATTAGGGATAATTTCCCTTTTATTAATATTAGAACATCAATTTTTTTATATTTGAGAAAAGATTAAACAGAAAACAAGTGAAATTATAGATTTTTTTTACCTTTTTAAGAGATTATAAACTTGAAACAATTTTGGTGAAAATGTATTATTGTTTAAAATTGTGATAAACTGAAAGCAGCCCAAATATCTTTCAGTAGCGGTTCCAGTAAATAAGTTATGTGAAACGACTTATTTATCTATTTATTTAGAGAGAAGGGGGGAGAGGGAGAGAGAGACTCCTAAGCAGGCTCCACATCCAGCACAGCCCGAGGTGGGGCTCCCACCTCACGACCCTGAGATCATGACCTGAGCCAAAACCCAGAGTTAAGATGCTTAACCGACTGAGCCACGCAGGCGCACCTGTGTGAAACTATTTTTAATGACTATACAGCCAGATAAATTGGTGACACAGAACAGCCAGATAAATTTCTATATTGACATGGAAAAATTTTCACAATACACTGTTAAGAAAAAAAAGCAATAATAGAAAAAAAGAGGGGCTACTTAACAGCAGTATAGAAAAATTCTTTTGTTTATAGGAAAAACATCTAGAAGCTATGTGCCAAGATTGTAGTAGGGGCTATCTCTGGCCAGTGGTACTATCTGTGAACTTTATTTTCTTCTTTATTCTGTTTAATGAGCACTTACTACTTTTATAGTCAGATTTTAAAATAATTTAGTGAACTTCAAAAACATATCCCGCTGATAACAGTCCATTATAAGAGTATGGAATCACTATTAAATCAAATGCATTTGTAGAAAGAAACCTACCAAATGCCACCTTTGAAAAACAAATTCATTTTCTCATCTATGTGAAAAATTATGAGTACACAGGAACTCAAGGAGAAAGTAACACAAGACACTGAGCAGTCATCACTGCAAAAAGCATTTTTAAGATATGTCCTGGGACTTTCAGAAAGAAGAGTACTGAATTCTGGAACCACTTCAGGTGGTTCCTGTTCAAAAGGTCCTTAAGGATTATCTAGCCAAAGACCCTCATTAAACAACAAGAAAAAATGAGAAACAAACCAAAACCAAAAAAAAGTTAGGTGAGTTTTTTAAGATCACACAGTTAATTAATGACAAAGTCCAAAAGTATTTATAATTCAAAACCTATGCTTTTTAATTCCTTTCTCAATTCCGGAGTCCAGATATGCTGCAGTCTGTCACTTCTATTTAGATTATAAAATGCAAATGTTCATTTACCAGGATTTTCTTATCATCCATCTAAGAGTGAACAGGAATGTGTACAATGGTTTGAAATGGAAAGATTCGCTCTCTTGGTTAAGTATACCTTATGTGCTGCAACACAGACTTTCGACAAATAGCCATCCACTGGATTGTGACAAAGAGGAGCTAGCAAACTCTAGTATTTACACACTTTGAGAACCTGAAAGTCAGGAAGAGAGAGGTGCAGCTGAATTTAAAATTATAACTATGCTGCAAGCTTTTCATATCTGAGTTAATAGTAGTTCATTCAACACATCATCCTTGCATTCCTCTGGTTTACTCACTTTCTTTTAGACGGGTTCTGAAGAGGCCTCTTTTAAAGTCAATTTTCAACCTAGTAGGTCATAAACACAGTAAGTTGTCTATATACAAGACGTAATTAACCATTGTAGACTTCACGGATACTTTGCCCACCAGAGGGAGCCCACATGGATTTCCATGTAACAAGAAACCTCAAACATCAAGTTTGTATGAATTCTATTATTAGAATCATATTATTCATAGTATTAATACTGTAAAATCACTTAATAATATTGCATTTCTATTCTCCCCAAAAGATAAAAGTTAAATGAGATCAGGTACATAAAGTCCTTACCAGAGTTCCTAACCTATAGCAGAAGCCCCAAAATGATTGATTTTCCAAAATTTGTATCCTCTTGAGTACTAATTACACTGCTCAAAATAAATGAACTTTTATATAAGTTGATGTGAGTTTGATTGATATCTGTCCCAATAGATGGTTCTACCCTCAATATGTTGACAAATCTGGTTCTCAAGCCCAAGGGACAGCCAGACCCTGAACTAGAAGAATTCATTAAAAATGTCATCCTCAGGGGACCCGTTTCAGCAGCCCTGTCCTAGTAGGTGATACACTGAACTCTGGTGACCTGCCAACTAGAAACTGAGGAAAGAGAGAACTGTTCGACCCATTCTAGATGCTTCCCGGCATGAAGAAGAAAACCAACTGACTACCCCTGAGCACCATGCCTCTGTAGTATGTGATACAATCATTACTACCAAGACGAGTCTCTTTCAAGACTGAAGACAGCACAACTGAGAGGAACAGAACTCTGCACAAGAACCTGGCATCGAAAGGAGCCCCACTGAGTCTCTATCCCCATCTGCAATCCAGTGAGCCTGACTCGCTTTTTTCCACTTCTCCCCATCACAAGGCCCAGGCCAGAGTGTGCTGGATGTGAGGCCCACTGCACATCTCCATGCACTTAGCTGGGCATATGTCCCAGGTGCCTATTTTGTAGACTCAATGGTCTCCAAGATAGAAATATGACAAAGTGGGAGGACCCCACTGGGTTCCAGTTATGCTCTCCAATTCAGGTTTACCAGAAAGCACTGCCACTGGGGACTTATCCACCACTTGCTGTCTTTTTTTTCTTTTTTTTTTTTTTAAGATTTGAGAGAGAAAGCAAGCTCGAGTGGTGGGAGGAGCGGAGTGAGAGGGCTGACATGGGGCTCAATCCCACGACCCATGATATCATGACCAGAGCCAAAATCAAGAGTTGGATACTTAACCGACTGAGCCACCCAGGCGCCCCCACCACTTGCTGCTGTCTTCATAAAACTCCAATGTCCATCAGGCTCCTTGGATGTGTTCTCTACTGTTTAGAACCAAAAGAAGAAGGCATGAGTAACTGGCATTCTACTCTAACTTCGAAAAAAAATTTATTGAGATATCTATTACCATTTAACTTTCCAACCAGGAAGCTGGGAATTATTCTACTTCTTCCTCTTTCTAACCCCACTCATTACTGCCTCCTGCATATCTACTACATCCATCCACGCCTGTCCAACCCTACTGCCACCAGTTGACCACTCTGTCCTGAATGCCTGCAACAGCCTCCGAGTTAGCTCTTCTAGGTCAGTCTTGTCACACTCCAAACCCACCCTCAAAATTGCTGATTATTGTAAAACACAAATATGATCCTTTCGTGCCTCTGTTTGCATAGCTCAGAGCACAAAGTCCAAACTCTGTAGCACTGCCGACGAGGATCTCACCCAAGGGGTGGCCAACTTTCCCTCTACAGGACAGAGAGAAACATTTTAGGCCTTCAGGCCCCTACAGACTACAGCTCTGCCACTACAGCATGAAAGCACCCTACAGCCCATATGTACGCAGATGGAGGCGGTCACATTTCAATAACACCTCGTTTTCAGCCTTGGTCCCTGGACCAAACTGGCCCACCTGCTCTATGCAGTCCAGTAAAGCCTCATCTGCTGCCACTCTGACCCTCCCCTGGGCCTCGTCCAGAAGAGGGCTTACCCACCCCAGTCCTGCCTCTTGTCGTGCATCGGTGCCCCTGCTCATACTCCTCCTTCTGCCAGGCACGTGACTTATCACCTTTCCCTTGTCTGGTGAAACAGCTCTTCTCCTTCAAAGTCCAGGTCGATCTCCCATTGACTCCCCTCAAGGAGATTTATTTATCCTTTATCTGTATTTCCAAAGCATAGATCTCATAGCTTTGTGTCCTCGCAATGCCTAAAACATATTGGTTATTCAATTGGTTATTACAGGATGATGGAGCAAATGAATTACTAAATAAATAGAATTTCAAAAGTTGCAGTCTTCATAAGTTCTGGGAAAAACTCAGAAGTGCAACCCACACAGAGGGCTATTAATACCATGAAAGTCTCCAGCACTGAGTTCTGCTTATGCTCCGCAGTTAATATGATCCATAAAAGCGCAGTATCATGAAGCAAAAAGAGGCCTTGGAGTACATTAACACAGTGGTGTTTGACCTGTGTGTCTGAGTCCTATGTGTGATTCCCAAGGGGCTCCTTAAGGTGAAGGGGTAAGGGTGGCAGAGGGACAGTCTGGCTAAAGAATCCTTTCTTCCTAGCCCCCTCCCTCCAGCCTTAGCCAAAGTTGCTCCTTATTTCATTTGCAATAAGGTTTCTGTTTTAAAAAAGAAAAAAAATCTATGTGAGTCAACAAACTCACGCTCTGTTTGCAGCCTCCATCCTAAACCTGCCTTGTTTCCTGATCTATTCCTGTCCTATGTGGCCCCATGTCCAGCTTCTCACTGACCCCTGGCACCTGCTGCCTGATACTGCTTCTTAGAAGCATGCTCCCTTGACTGAAATCCCCAGTTTAGTAAGTATTACACTCAATCCTTGGAATAAAGTCTACTTCCAGCTATTCTGGATAATAATCCAGGTGGTCTCTCCCAGCTCAACTTCTGGGTCCCTACACTGGCACACAAGGTCAACCATGTGATTTCAAAGGACTCAAGGAGGACCTGGGGAGTCAATGCTGAGAGGGTTACAGCTGTCACTCATTCAGCTGTCAACTCAAAAGCTGTTGTGCTGTTTATGCTGCTTCTCCACCAGAGTGTAAACTTCTTGAGGTAGGAACTGACTCTTAATGATATAATAAAAGATACTATTTAATGTTTACTCCAGATACTGGAGTAAGTGTAAATGTATATTGTGTAATATTCAGGAATCATATAAGGATCACATATTTCTAGGATTGGAAATCCTGGAAATCCTTGCACAGAGATAACTAGCTCCAAAACTGAAAGCAGAGAGACAAGAAACACTGACTACCTGGGTCCCTGCTCTGTCTAGAACCTATGGATTCAGTGGTAGACAATACAAAGTCTTTGTCCTCACAAAGCATGAATTCCAGGGGACACACATAAGAAACGGATACCTGATAGGTCAGATAATGAAAAGAATAAAGCAGGGTGAGGGACAGGAAAAGGCTGTTACTTTATACAGGGCAGTCAAGGGCAGTCAAGACCTGAAGATCAATCTACATGGAATCTGGGAGAGAAGCGTCCCATGTAGAGGGAATGACACACACAAAGTCCCTAAGGTAGGAACCTATCTGTTCGTGGGAGAAAAGCAAAGGGCTTTTTCCTTTCTACAGGAACTCTGAATTTTAGCCAGAAACTCAGGATAATCAGTTCTTTAAAAACTCAAAATAAATAAAAGACATCCAGCTTTCAGAAAAGCAATGTGTCATAAACAAAGAAAACTTCATCTGCGAGACTTATCTGAAAGTAGAACTGCCAGAGCCCAGGGTCACTATCACGTGGCAGGGACAAGAAATCCCCGCAGTTACACAGTCTAAGAGCTCAATATCACCAGAGTGGACAATGAGGCCCAGACAGACTCTGCGGTCTGCCTGCTTCGTGACAGACCTTGCACTACCGCACAGGTCTCCTGATGGTCTGTTCAGAGCTGCTCATTGGCTCCTGCTGCCCTGAGCCCAGCCTGGCTGCTCAGAGCATCCCGGTTTCCCACGTGGTGCTCTCCCTGGCCTCTGCAACCTTTATAAAGCAGTAAGATAACAAAGAGCTGACAGCGGAAGGCATCTTCACACAGACTCCCACACAGAAAGCCTGCCTCTACAAACTTGCACGATTCTGGTTTTCCCTTCCCCACAAAGCTGAAGACAACCACGCAGCTGAGGGGAAGGCAGGTCAGGCACTGTGCCAGGCGCTGTGAGGAACATTTCAGTTGGTATTGCCTGCCTGCCCTTACTGCCTACTCCTCCACAGCGCACTCCCTTCTCCAAGGTTCTAGAGAGGTGATAATCATAGTATCCAACCCACCTTTGGCCACATGTTGGGGTGGACATAGGACTTGGCCATAGGAAGAACCTTATCCCCCTAAGGCTATAATGAGGGCTCAGGATCCAAGCAGAACCAACTGGAGTTCTTTCCTGGGTTTTATGGATAAGAGCTGGAGAAGGAAGTTCTATCCCCTGTGTTTCCCCGTTACATGAGCCAAGACTATCCCATTTTGCTCAGGTTAGTTTATATTAGGTTACTGTTACTTGCAACCCAAAGAATTCACATGTGCAGGCACATGCACACCTTTTCTCATTTCATCTGCATAGCAATCTTTTAAGGTTGCTATTACTCACTCTATTGTAGAAGGGAGAAAACTGAGGTTAAGTAACTTGCCCAAGTCCATACAGTAAGTATGGGGCATTCAAATTCATATAGTAAAAGGCATTCAAACTCAGGTCCTTCTGCTCTAAATTCTGGGTTTAGAGCAGAATCCAGTTATGAATTCCATATTCACTCAAGAGGAACTCACTGCCATTCCAAAGCCGAAGAATCTCTGGTTTAAAAGGTATGAGGATGTAGTGTGCGAAATAAACAGCATTAAACTAGGGTCAAAGGACCTGGCTTCTCCCTCTGGCTCAGTCCTATGACTCAGCTTATTAAGACTCTGAGCAAGTCATTTCACTTACCTGGGTGTTTGTTTTCCCACCAACAAAATGAGAAGCCTGAAAAACATGAACTCAGATCCTTTTAAGTATTAAACAAAAAAAATCCATGGTTCTGCTTTAAGCATACAGATTCTGTTTTTACTCTGTCGGGCAGGATGTCAAGCAGATTTCAACTTGACTGCCAGGCCCAATAAATGGCTGCCTAGGCCACAACACCACAAAGGATCCTGAGCCGTAAGATCTACTAGGAAATTAGCACTGGCTTCCATGTCACTGGGAGGAAGAGAGAGGACAGCTGCATTTGTCATTGCTGATAGTGTCTCACCTTCCCAGAGGAATGCTGCAGTCTGCACTACCGATGCTACTAGAAACTGCCTAGGATTTTCACGGATTCCTTTGCATACTTCCCTGGTTCCTCTCTACAAGAAAGGAAGGAAAGTACAGGAAAGCTAAAAGCTTGGGGAATATAGCCGGGAGCCACTGATGAAAATGTCTGAATGGCCTACAGGGGGTGAAGGTAGTGGGTGAAGGGGAACAGTAACAATCAGTGTAGTTTTCTGATACATTGTCTCAGAAGATGCTGATAATTAGCCTAGGAGTTCAGTAAGGTATGATCACGCCCATGTAACAGAAGTGGAAAATGAGACTCAAGCCCCAGTCACCCACTTCTAAGTAGCAGAGCCCAGATCTGAATCCACATCTTCTATATCCGAGTCCCCGTGCATTGTCCATTCCCACGGTCCCCATTCACCTCACAGTCTAAATGAGTTAACTAATCCAGTTCCAACTACAAAGTGGCATACTTGTCATTGTTTGGAGTTTTTCGGATACAGTAAGTTCCTCAACTCAGGATAGGAAACGTCGTTACTGTCTGTTTGTAATTTAATGGGTACACATGCATTGAATATATAGGAATTCAACAAAATTGAGTGTAAAAGTTAAATATTTAAAGGAATGATACTGAAGAAACTGGCCTATGGGGGAAATTTAAAAATCAACAGTTTTATTAATCTTAATAAAACCTCTACAACAATTCAGTGAGATGGAAAACTGATTATCAGGAATAAGCTTTGTCCAAACTGAGGAATGAGAACTGAATCAAGTAACTTGCATCCTAGAAATGACAGTGAGCCCCTCGAGGAAGACATTCAACCAAAGGCATTACTATAACCTGATACATTTCCTTAGATCTGACGACCAGAGCTAACCCCTAACCAGACTATGCGCTCCTAGTACTCGCCAGACTTTTATGTGTAAGGGATCCAGGCCAAACAAAACAACAGCCAGCCTGCTCACGCATGTGACTATGGCAAGAGCACAGGACACCCCTCACCAGCTCTATCCTACAGTTTCGGGGTGGGGGGTGTGGAGGGAAACGGTTGCAAGAACAGGAGATAATACACAAAGCAACTACAGCATAAAATCAAAATTCCTCAAAAGAATGCATGTTTTCCCTATGTCAGGAGGGGCAGTAGTCCTGAACAATGCGGCCTATGTCCCTACTTCACAGACTCGCCAAGGCTTAGCACCTAACCCCATCATCAAATATCAGAATTGGATTTTTCAACAGCATGCAATCCAACCCTCTAAGTCGCAAAGTTCTTCTCAAACATCTCTGACAAGCAGTCATCCCTCTGTTTAATTGCCTCCAGGCACAGGAAATTCAGCACCCAGGGTCCTGTTACTGCCCCTGAGGCTCATTTTTCAAAAGCCTAAAGCATATTCTTATTACTCAGGGAAAGGCCTAAGGCCTAAACCTCCGTAAGGCTTGCCATCCCAGCTCTGCCTCTAGTCGTAGAAAAATGATGAGGGAACAGAAGGCAAGCTGAGGACAAAGCAGAAACTGACACCCCGCACCCCCCCCCACCATGGGATGTATGTGACGTTCCTCAGGCACCCCTGGCTGCCCTAAAGGACAAAGAAATAGTTAACCTGTAGATACCACAATCCTGCAAGACTTAAGTCTCCCTCAGTTTACAAATGTCTTAGCAGTTTACAAGAACGAAGCATTTCTACCAATAACCTAGCTTCTGGAAGAGAATGTAGATACAATTAAATGTCTTTATAATCTGCAGCCTCCAGGAAGTCCCCAACCGTCTTCACGTTAACGCCTTGCAAGAGGGAAAAACCACCTTAACTTGACAATGGCAAGGCCTCCGGTATCCTGTCAATCTTCTTTAACACATGAAAGTATTTTCTCAACCTCCCTTTTTCCTTACCTCCCCCAGCCCCATAGTATGTAATCAGCCGCTCCTCACAACCCGGGGCAGCAGCTCTTTCTGCCCTTGGGTCCGGTCCCCGTGCTTTAATAAACCACCAATTTTGCACCAAAGACGCCTCAAGAATTCTTTCTTGGTCGTCGGCTCCGGACCCCACCCCACTGAACCTCACCTATATTCCACAACCTCATCATCTACCACTTGCATATCCCCTACTCCGGAATAGGATCCGAAATTAGCACAGTGCTCATAAATCAGTGATTGCAGAGTTAGAAAGGGACCTCCCAAAACCAAAACTGTGATCTCACATACCACAATTCCACAGGAGGAACGTCAGGAAAAGCCTGGGCTGACCTGGGGGGAGGGGGAGGGAGAACGTCCTACTTTCCTTTCCTCTCATTTCAACCTGAGAAGCTCCTCCTTCGATCCGCCATAAATAGGGGATCAATGCAGTTTAAAAGTCTTCTGCTGTTTGAAGGGGGGAAAAAAAGGGAACATTTACAGGTAAATAAACTAAGGCCATAAAACTTGCTTAATAACCTCACACAGCTAATAGTTGCAGGGTTAAGACCACAACCCGGTCTCTTGGCTCCTTCTCCGGTGCTCTCTCTAGTACTTAACATTGGTCGGCCAGCAGAGCAAAGTTCCCGCATTCCAGCTGCACTCAAATGCTCATCAAAACAATTCTGTAACATTGCAAAGTGGCTCATCATTATTTGCAGTAATTCAGACAATATAATCAATTCCTAAAAAAAAAAAAAAAAAAAACCCTGAAATATCATTACTAATTTGTTTGCAATTACATGCATTGAGTACACATATATTGAGCATAAAAGTTACCTATCTCCACACCTTTGTGTATACGCTTCTCTTAGCCTGAGATGCCTTTCTCTACCCTCTCTGCACTGGAATGAAGTACCCCTCTTTTAAGATTTGTTTCAGGCATCACTGCCACTAAAAGGCCTTTCTTGGCCCTCACGTAAAACTGACCACATTCCCCTTTGTACCCTACACACTATCCAGGCGGCTGTAAGGCACTTGTGTTACTGTCTCCCCCACCATTCCTTTTAAATTGTTCTTCTAACAAGGTGCTCCACAGAAGGCAGGTGCTTAAGAGATGTTTATTGAGGGACTGAGTGTCTTCACCTGGTCCAATCCCATTTCTGGTCCTCACATACCCTCTGCAAACTGCCACACATTAATTCGTGCATACATATATTCACTGAAAACTATCTGAATGCCTACAAAGTACCAGGCATTGGACTGCATGCCAAAGAGAAGGGGATTTACCATGAAATTAACGAAGTTTAAGTTTCAGGGCCCCTCACTTGCCACTTCCAAAGCTCCGAAACTTCCTGTGATTTTGTATTTTTATATCTTAAAGAGGACAGAACTGTATAAGCTTCAAGCTCCACAAATCCTAGATCTACCCTTGGGGCCAAGAATACAAAAGTGAACAAGACAAACATTCTCTCTCCACTTAGAGAGTTTTCTGTTCAGTGGAGAAGACACACAACCATATGTTCATTCATTCATTCAAAAAACATTTACTGGGCAGTGCTACGAGTCGGGCATTGGGGTTCTGAGGTGACACCAGCACTGTTCCTTTCCTCAAGGAGAAGTTCCCTGCTCTCTTGAACGAAAGCCTACTGTGTTCAGGGAACGGAAAGCAATTTAGATGACTAACACACATGTTTGTGAAAGATTACCCCAAACCACCCTCAAGATCTACGGATCCCCAGCATGAGCCCTGAACCTATAGCAGGAGGCAAGCGGAAGGGAGAGGTCAGGTGAATACGATCTTTGATCTCACAGAGCCGGGAAGGGGGGAGGCGGAGGGAGACAAAACAAGTAAACAGAAGACGCAAATACACTGGGGTCAGTGCTGAGATAGAAAAGCAAAGGCCTGTGGGGAAGTTTCCCCGACGTTCAAGTCTGCAGTGACGGCGACCTCAATACCTCGATAAGCAGCCCACGAACTCTGCGGACAAGAGACTCTCGAGTTCCCCCAAAGGTATTCCCATTCCCCGAAATAAGGCTGTTCCTTTGCCAAGACAGTTGGCGGCTGTCTGGGACCACTTCCGACCACTTTCTCCTCCAAGCTGTTCCTTCACACAGTGAATACCGGACAGGGGCAGGTTCGGGGTCTGGGGTCCACATCGCGGATCCGCCCCCCTCGCCCGCCGTTTCCATAGCAACCAGCTCACCACTTCCCGCGCCCGGCTGGAGAAGTCGCCCTTGGGCCGGGGGCTCCGGCGGAACAGCTCGTCGCGGCTCCCATCGACCCCGCCGCCCACTGCCACTCCCAGTGCTTTGTTGCGCGTCTTCACGGTCTTGACGCTGGCCCGGAACAGCAGCGTGATATCCACCGCCATAACGACCCACACCCTCGACCCCCTTCCCGGCCAGCCCACGTCAGCAGCTTGCGACCGCGGCGCGCGCCCGGCCGCTGGAGGACCGTTCCGGCTCCGCACGCCTCCCCCGCCAACGCGACGCAAGAAGAAAGGTTCCGGCGTCCGCGGGGTGACCGCGGCGAGAGGAGAAAGGTTCCGACCTCAGCCCTTTTCTCCTCCAGGCAGACCTCGGAGGGCTTGACCTCGGGGAGAGGTCCCTGTTGGGGCGTGTGGGCCCGGGAAGCAAGAGGATCGGGAAGCCACTCTTTTGGTTCTCCCACTGACTGGGCGCGGAGGCGGGGAGGGGGATGCACAGGAAGCGACCCTTGACCTCCAGGACTCACCTTGTGAGGGACAGAAGCACGTGGACGGTGACCACCTGGGTGTAATAAGTGCTAGGGTAGAGCAGGTGTGCGAGGCACAGAGCCAGAGGACCTTATCTTTCACCCTACAGCCACCTGATCTGTAAAATTAAGGCAGCACGTTCCTCAGTGTTATTGTGACAATTGAAGGTGGTAACACGTGTGAAGTGTTTGGGCGTTGCTGGGCTCGCTGTGGCCAATAGAAGTTATTGCTGTTAATAAGAACACTGTTATTCTTGTTATTATGTATGGTGGGGAAGAGTACCACAGAGGAGGCATCACCCTGACAAGGCAGATTTGAAAGATGAGGCGGAACTGATCAGATGAAGACAAGGGCAGAAGAGTGTCCCCGGTTTCTGTTCATCCTTAACGTACAGTTTGTAAATACCCTCTTAAGTCGTAGTAAATTAACCGCAAGTTAGCCAATGAGTTCTTACTACGTTTTGACTCAAGGCTCAGATTTAATTCACCTTTTCGTTGCTTTGTTTTTAAGGAGGATGCACAACTACAATGCGTTAAAGAAGCGGTTGGCAAAGCTTGGGCACCAAGATAAAAATGATCTTCGTGACACCAAAATGCTCCCTGCCTTTCACGACCATTCTCTTCCAAGTTGTACACAGTTGAGTTTTCCAGAAGCCGTGTGACTTGTGACATTGCAAATATGCTGAATGCAAAGCAGCTGTCTTCTATTAAGCCAGACTTTAAAGAGGTTTGCAAAAATGTAAAACCGTGCCATTCGCACTGTTTCTGAAATGTATTTTTTTCACAAAAGGATCTCATTTATGTTAATAAGTAATGGAATTATTTTTGTTTTTAAATGAATATTTTAGGTTTTGGTTTTAATTTCTAATGTGGTAAATATCAATAGATAAAACACATATAAACAAAGTTTGTTTAGGGTTCTCAATAATTTTTAAGAGTGTAAAGGAGTTCTGAGACCAAAAGTTTGTTTCCAATAAGTTTACAAGAAATAGATGTCATATGTACCTGAAAGGAGGAGGGAAAATGTTATTTAAAACCCGAACTGTAGCCACTTCAGCTTTCCTGTATGAGGAAAAATAAATGTCCACACAGCTTTCTTACACCCACGTAGTAAGAGAAAATGAGAAAGAAATTACTAAATCTCTGCCAGTGATTCTGCATTGCATAAATGGCCCTTTGTTTTATGGAGACATTAATGAATCTTTGGCTATGCAAAGGCAAGCCTGGGGCGGAGTAGAAGGAAAGAGAATTAAATCGCTCTGCATAATAAAGTGAAGGGGATTGAATTAGGGGAATGCTGGGGAAACCAGAATCCTAGGGGGAGGCCAGGAAAGGAAAAAGTAGTTCCTTGGGAAAGGTTTTCAAGTGGGAGGGGCCTGAGCTACGCCAGACCTTCAGTGAGTACTGCCTTGTATGAGTCTTGTTTTGGGGGCGGTGGGTTTTTGGGGGATAAAAAGGTGGGGACAAAGGTCTAAGTTTTCTGTCTGCATCTGCAAGAGCGAAGAAGATTGTGGAGATGACACCCAAGTGAGCTCAAAACATCAGGCACTAAAACCACAAGTGACTACAAGTGCATAAAATTACTAGAAAAGTCGCAGAGATCTCGAGGAGGCTGTTGGGCTGCCCACAGACCACAGACTATGATATTTCACTGGGGGTTTTTTGTTTTGTTTTTGGTGTTTTTGCTCTTTTAACTTGAAAGAGCAAAGTGACTTGAAACGCCATAAAGCTGAGAGGCACTGTGGTGAAAAAGGAAGAACAGAATGTCATGGGAATGAACTACAAACCGTCCAGTTTGATGTAGGGCATACATTATGTTTCATAAGTAATGTTTATTCATTAGGCCAGGCACTTTTCTCTTTCAAACAAACAAGCAAACATTAAGACATATTGGAGTCCCTGAATGTAGCCTCCTATAACAGCACCCTCCATAAAATCAGGATAGATGTACACATCTTAGCCTGTTTTGGGGACTCATAGAAGTCATTAAATGCAGCCTCCATCAAATGGAGGGTATATTGCACGTCCAAATGCCCAGCCCATGACAACTGTGCTATGTATGAGAAATAGAATTCTGTTGTTAGCCACTGAGATTTTTGTCATTGTTACATCCTCCAAAGAGGTTGGTTTTATAGCCCCACTAAGTGAGGGAAGATGGTAAACAGGCATTTGTTGTATGGAGTGTAAATTCTTGCAGGGTAGTATGGGGAGACCAGAGTTTTTGGATCCACAGGATCATGGACTTGCCACAGTAATATAGTAACTGAAGACCCTCTGTAGAAGTTTGTTATATTGTTCATCTCATATTCATGTCCCCTCCCTAGGAGAGGATTATAGTTCCTTGACCTATTGATGACTATCTTGGCCAGATGATTCCTCTTCCCCATGAAAAGTGCAATCTGTTACAAATTTAGGAGGTAACATGTGGGTCACTGTGCTCTCTTTTCCCTCTGCCATGACAACCCATAGTGTTCCAGTGTTTCATGAGCCTAGGTCCCTGAGTACAAATGCCATGGAGCACAGCCAACCAAGGATATGTGCTGGCAATGAGAAGTCAACCTTCGTTCTTATTGTCTATGGAGATTTGTGGTCTGTTGTTACTGCAGCATAATTAGCCTATCCTGATTAATACAGCCCACCTCCAGATATCTGCCCAAACAAGTCTAATGGATGCATTCTTCACTTATCTTCATTACAACGTTATCTCCCAGTAGTAAAGTGTGGCAAGGCAGGACTACTAGATCACACCCAGATCTAATCAATAGTGTTAGACTAACAGAAACCCTGGAGGATTGACCATGCCCTGGTAGAATTCACACTGAAAGAGGAGAGAACTGAGAACATATATTTTCAAATTAGGAAGTGGACTTAAAAGAAATTCATAGAAAAAATATTTTTTCTCATGGGCTTTAGAAAGGACTATGACTCCAGGGATGGGAAGCTCAAAGGATAAACTTTTGTTCTTAAGAACATAGCTGGGGTGCCTGGGTGGCACAGCGGTTAAGCGTCTGCCTTCGGCTCAGGGCGTGATCCCGGCGTTGTGGGATCGAGCCCCACATCAGGCTCCTCCGCTGGGAGCCTGCTTCTTCCTCTCCCACTCCGCCTGCTTGTGTTCGCTCTCTCACTGGCTGTCTCTATCTCTGTCGAATAAATAAATAAAATCTTAAAAAAAAAAAAAAAAGAAGGAACATAGCTAATAAATCAGGGTGCTGGAGAAGATGAAACCTCTATATGGTGCTGATGGGAATATAAATTGGTGACGCCATTTTGGAAAATAAAAAATTAGAAATAGAACTACCATGGGGGCGCCTGGGCGGCTGAGTCGGTTGAGCGTCAAACTCTTGGTTTCAGTTCAGATCAAGATCTCAGGGTCCTGGGATTGAGCCGGGGGTTGGACTCAGCTCAGGGTCTGCTAGAGGTTTTCTCCCTCACCCTCTCCCTCTGCTCCTCCTCCTGCTCGAGGCTCTCTCTCTCTCTTTCTAAAATAAATAAATAAAATCTTTAAAAAAGGTTCGGGGGAGGCACCTGGGTGGCTCAGTTGTATAAGCGTCTGCCTTTGGCTCAGTTCATGATCCTGGGTCCTGGGATCCAGCCCCGTGTCTGGCACCCTGCTCAGCAGGGAATCTGCTGCTCCCTCTGCCTCTGTCCCTCCCCCAAGCCACTCGCGTGCTCTCTCTCTCTCTCTCTCTGTTTCTCTCTAATAAATAAATAAAATCTTAAAAAAAAAAAAAAAAAAAGAACTACCATAATCCAGCAATCCCATTTCTGGGTATATATCCAGAAGAGTTGAAATCAGGAGCTCAAATAGATAGCTGCACTTCCACCTTCATAGCAGCGTTATAATAGCCCAGATTTGGAAGCAACCTAGATGTCCATTAACAGATGAATGGATCAAAAATTGTATATATGTACAATGGAATAGTATTCATCCTTAAACAAGAAGGAAAACCTGCAATATGCAAGAATAGATGAACCTGGAGGATGTTATGTTATGTGAAATAAGCCATTTGCAGAAGGATAAATACTGCATGATTCCACTTATATGAGGTATTTAAAATAGTCAAAGAGAAGGAGAGAGTAGAATAATGGTTGCCAGGGGTGGGGGGTGGGGGGTTATGGGTAGTTGCTGACTGATGGATATAAAGTTTCTGTTAAACAAGATGAATGTACAACATTGTGCCTAAGGTTAACAATACTGTGTTTACACTTCAGAACCTATTAAGAGGATAAATCTCATGTTAAGTGCTCTTACCACAATAAAATGAAAATTTTTTAAAAGGTTGGGGAGGAGGATTTCTCCCAGAAGCTCTCTGTCATGAGCATGCTATGCATGCAATACACCAGTTGTGTCTTTCTACGATGCCAGCTTTATTCAATCAGAAAGCAAGGTTAACATGATCATAAAGCAGGTTCAGGATTCCAAACTCAATGGCATTTCACCATGTGTTTAACTTGGTTCCTTACATGTCACACAAAGCAAAGCACAAGACAAGTCACATAACAAACATGATAGAACAGAGGGTAAGAAGTTAATGAACGAGGCTCCAAGTCAGTCTGTGAACGTGCAGCTGAATGAGGCCTCCATCTGGTCCAGGTCAGCTCTCGGCACTTAGTGTATTATGTTCCAGCAGTGAAGGATCTCTGCTCTTTTTGGAGATCTATCAGCCAGGATCTTCTGGGGCAATTGGCTTTTTGAAGTGGTCAGACATAGAGGGGTCAGTGACTGAAGAGTCTGACAGTTTGCTGCAAAAATCCTCTCTTTTTAAAGGGATTTAATTGGTCTTGGGCCTTTGCAGACCTATTCAGTTCCTGCTGATTATCAGTTCTGAGTGTGTCTGGTACTGGCAATGCCCTCCTTGGCGGCTTGCATCATTGCTTGACACAGACCCCTGCTTGACACGAGTGACTCCATCTTGCTCTCTACAATCTCACAGTAGAAAAAAAGGGGGGAGAAGGGGGAAGGCAGGAGGCAAAAACAGAAGGCTGTTGTGTCCCAGCCCTTCCAGTCCCTCCACCCCCCACCAGAGTACATAAAAGAAGAGTGGCCACATTCTTCATTCTTACCCAATTATTGGCTTGGGTTCTGAGTCCCTTGTCCTGACCTCCTGGCCTATTTCCTCCTACTTTCTGATGAGCTAGATGTTGGCCCCCAAAAGATAGGTCTACATCCTAATTTCTAGAACCACTGAATTTTACATTATCTGAAAAAGGGATCTTTGCAGATGTCATCAAGGATCTTGAGATGAGGATATCATCCTAAATTATCCAGGCCAGCCCTAAATCTAACGACAAGTGTCCTTATAAGAGACACACACAGAAAAGAGGAAGCTATGTGAAGACGGAGATCTGACTAAGGCAGCCACAAGCCCCGGCATGCTGACAGCCATCAGAAGCTGGAAGGGGCACGGAAGGACTCTCCCCCTAGAACTTCTTGGAGAGCCTGGCCTCCAGGCTGTTGACACCTTAATTTTGGACTTCTACCCTCCAGAACCCTAAGAAATAAATTTATACTATTTTAAGTCACAAAGGTTATGGTAATTTGTTACTGCAGCCACAGGAAACTGATATATACCCTACTTCCTCCTCTTGCCATTCCTTCATTACCCATTCTCTGGGCCTCTCCCCTCCAATTTGATCCTCTTGATTCTCAGCCACTGTTTGGACAGTCCCTCCGAGGACTTTCAGCTGCCGTGTATCCGTAGCTTTCCTGATTTTAATTGTCTTGCAACTACCGACTTTTGTGCTATTGTCTCTTCTTCCAGCTACCACCATCATCCACCCTTGGAGAGTAACTTCTGCACACACACACACACACACACACACATACACCTACACACACACACACACACACACAGCCCCATGGAGGGCTAGAGTCCAGAATGAGCTGAATTTGGCCAGAACAACACCCACAAGTTTCCTTTTGCTACATTTGCAGCGACATGGATGTCCAGTGGGTCGTTGGTTTGGGGTAGATGCTTCACTCTCAACGTATGGCACAGAGAAGGTACATACACTCAACTCAAACATTCAACTTCTTATCAAGGAGCTGTTTGAATGGGGAATGTGAGAGAGAACTTGTTTGGAGGGTCTAGCAGCGGCTCAGAGCATCTGGAATGTTCATGCCCAGAGCGGCCGTTCGCAATCTGGAAAAGCATTCAACTTTGAGCAGTTCAAATTAGTGCAAAAAGAGAAAGGGGACACTTGCCCACATAGCCATATCAGCCGGCGGGGGGAGGGGGGTGTCTATGACTGACAAGGTGCCACCAGAACCTGGTGGTTTGGAAGCAAGTCAATCCTAAGGAAGGAGCATATGGCAAGAGAACAGGAACCACTTGACAAGGGTCTTGGCACAGGCATAAGGCGGCTCTCGGGCTCTCCAAATCCTCCCTGCCACATCCGTGTGACTACATGTCGAGAGACAAGGTTGCAAAGAGTAAAGAGATGGTGGGACATTTTCTGTGGTTTGTACTTCTGCCAGTCACTTCTCGGATGGTCACCAAGAGGAGCTTGTCTTATTTGGAAAATTATCTCAAACTAAGTCCTTTTGTTGATTTTCATATAGGAAGCCAAGTTGTGTGTGTGTGTGTGTGTGTGTGTGTGTGTGTGCACATGCCTGTGTAGGGTGGTAGTGAAATACGAGGGTTAAATAACAGGGTCTCAGTTTGTGGTCTCTCCCACCACCAGCGATGATCTTGGGAAAAACCCCTTACCTTCTGAACTCCCAGGAGACACTCATGGTTTCCTGGTACAAATCAGTCTTCAGGAGTCCAGCTGGAAGGGAGGGCTGAGCATGACTTTGAAGCCAGTGAGCTCCCTGAGCTCAGACGACTCTATCAGTACCCCCTTCATTCTGGTCCTTGGCTCCCTAAAGATTGTTGAAGCTGAGAGTCACAGTCTGGTTGGGGATTGCAAGCCTGGACATCAGGCAGAGACAGAGGCCTGTGGCCTGCTGAGCCTCCGGTGGCTGCTGGCACGCACTCCCCAGGAACCACACAGAGGTGGAGACAAGGGAGCAAAAGTCTTCAGAAAAGAGTGGGAAGCTATTGCTCTCTTAACTCTCCTTGGGATCCGGGACCCTGTAAGGCTTGGTCCAGCCCCAACTATATCACATGCTCATTGTTCTCCTCTCTGGACAGTGGTGACTGTGAGTGTTTTAATACCCAAGGAATTTCTGTAGGGTACATAGGGAGATTTATCAGATCTCTGAGTTATTTCTAGTTTAAAAAAAAAAAAAAAAGTCCAGGAAGCAGTTAGCAGAGGACAAGTAATATGAAAAGCAAATAAGCAAACAAAAAGTACATGAGATTTGGAAACTGAAGAACTAGAGTTGTTTGAATTTCGGCTATCATACTCCCAAGCTGTGTGATTTGGGGCAAGTTACTTCACCTCTCTGAGCCTTGTCTGAGAAACGGAGGACCACCACACCTGTTCACCACTGCTGATTCTGGGAGCAGGGATTTCCCCCGAAGTCCCCTGTCCACCTCCCCATGGAGCCAGTACTAGTCATCTGGTTGTTGGAACGCAGCCACCAGTCTACGCTTTTTCATTTGGTTGGAGCTGATCTATCAGTGTTTCTGAGCTGCGGACATTGGCTCTTTTGCAAATGTCCATGGGGTGCAGTGACTGGGTGAGGGGTCTGTTCCGCAAGCTTGTACTTCACCGCAGAGGGGAGCTAGTCATTAGAATGCTACCAGACCTCTCTCCATCTCTCTCTGCCTCTCTCTCCCTCGATAAAATGGTCTCTGCAAACCAGCGATCTCTGCTTCTTTGCTCACGTGGCCAAACATGGGTCTCCCCAGCCCTCTGGGGAGCGTATGTGTCCAGCAGCTAGTCAAAGCTGTGGCAATCCCGAGGCCAAATTCCGAGCCCATGGACAAAAATAAGTCCAGCTTGGGACACACATCTAACCCTGGTCCAGTCATCGATGGCTCAGCTTCCGGAGTCACATGGTTCACACATGGCTATCAGGCCACCCTCTGCTGGCTGGAGGCTTTGAGGGGTGTAACAGTGTCCTGTGGCTGCCGCAGATTACCACAAACTCACTGGCTTAAAACAATGCAAAATCTGCTGGGATACAGTTCTAGAGGTCGAATTCCAAAATGGGTCTCACTGGGCTAAAACTGGACATCTTTCGGGGGCCATCATCCTGCCCACCGCAGGGAGGGAGCTCCAACAGAAAGGTGGGATGACGATGAACCGGGCAGATGCCCTTTGCTATCTTCCTAGCCGCACAGAGAGACCCACCAGCTCTTCTCCATTTCTCAAACAACGTTTCTAGGTCTGCTCCTTGTAACCCTCCCAGGCTCTACAGAAATAAGGAAAACAGAACTGTCACCCTTAAAAGATAGACTCTTGTAAGAGGCTTTCGGATATCCTAAGGACAAGGAAAAATTCCTCTGAGATCTTCCAGCCCTTTCTAGCTCTTTCTGCCAAACCCGTTGTGGGACTCGACTTGCAACAATGTAACCAACAATTGCGAGTGTTCAAGTCCGCTCTGCCTTCACCCCACAGGTTTGGAAGTTGGTGCCACTTCTTCCCCGCCCTCACTTCATCCACCCCAGGAGTTTCATAAATCACCTCGTAAAAAGCCATTTACTGGCTTCCCCGACATAATGGCAAAAATAAACTGCTCGATGCACACTTGGAAACTCCCTCCAGAAAACGTACGCGTCGTTTCGTTGGCATGGCATCTCGGTTTCCAGCCTGAATTTCTACCATCTTTGCTTTTCTGACAGTATCTTCTGTAATTAAGAAGGCCGAATCCTCTACTTTTTATTGAGTTGGACAGCAAATCGCAGAATAAATGCTTTCGCTTGCACTTTAAAAGGATTTAATAGGAAAATATTTTTCCTACATCCTGTTTCAAGGGGAAAATGTGATTTTAGGGGGACATTTTATAGTTCACAACAGGATATTGAAGGGCATTTGGTTTTGCTTAGCTTATTATGACTGTGTTTCTCCAGCATGAAGTGGTGTTTTTGTGATTATTTAGATAAGTCTGATTAAGGTAGGTAGATAGCCATAGAATTATGGAAATTTAGGACCGGAAAGGGCCTCTAATATTATCCAGGCCAACTCTCCTCATATTTCAGATGAGAAAACAAGTGACTTGCCCAAGATCACACGTTGAGTTGGTGGGGAAAATGAGATTAGATTCTTTATCTTCCAAGTATCCCATGACCCCAAACCAATTTTGCTGTGAGAGTAGGGGTGGAGGTAGGGGAATGGCATTTGTACAAAGGGATACATATGAACCTGTAAGTACTCTTGAATTTGAGAATTGGGGTAATTAGTAAGTGTGGATTTGTGTGTGTTTTATCCATCTATCCATCCAGCCAGCCATCCAGCCATCCAGCCATCTAACCATCCATCCATCCACCCACCCAGTCATTCAGCCGTATTCCAAACAAATTTTGAGTGTTTACGCAGTAAATGCCACTGTGTTTAGTGCTGAAAATATACAGACAAAGCTGAGGTCCCCACCCAAGAACAGGTCAAAGCCCAGTGGGACAGACACAGCTTTACGTTGATAATTATAATTAAACATAATAAATATGCAATAATGGAGTTTGTTGTTTTTAAATGGCATCGCTAAAGACTGAAATTTAACTTAATGTTTCATAGCCTACTCTCTAGGGACAAGAAAAGAGCAGCATGAATTAGGCTCTGAGTCACACAGCCCCAGATTCAAATCCCAGTCACTTACTAGTAGTGAGATCTTTCGAAGATATTTCCACATCTATGAATCAAAGATAAAAATATCCATCTAGGGCCCCTACGTGGCTCAGTCAGTTAAGCATCTGCCTTCGGCTAGGGTCATGATCCCGGGGTCCTGGGATAGAGTCCCACATCGGGTTCCCTGCTTAGTGGGGAGTCTGCTTCTCCCTCTGCCCCCTGCCCCTGCTCGTGATCTCTCTCTCACTATCTCTCTCACTCTTTCTCTCAAATAAATAAATAAAATCTTAAAAAAAAATCCACCCGACAGAGTTGTTGTAGGCATTAAATGAGATGACCTACATAAAATGTGTAACACGGCATCTGCGTGCGGAGCTAGTAATGAAAACAGAGCCATTGCAACGAGGAAGCTGAGGTTGACGATAGATTGAACTTCACAGCTGGGTGGCGCTCGGATAGCCGTAGGTGGTAGAACGTCTTCAAATGTTGGCAGGGGCCTTGCTTCACTTTTGGGTCTTTGCATCACCCACTGAATGCGTGCTGTTCGAGAATGAAAGCTGAGACAGTACCTTGGACCAAGGTTGGAATTAAAGGAAGCACTTAGAAAATAATTGGCTACCATGGTCTGGGTCCGTCTCAGAGAATGTTTCTGGGAGCTGGAGTGTTTGTTCTGGAGAAAAGAAGAAGATTTAGGGGCAGGGTTGAAATAAAGTCCTCAAGTGTATGAGCCAGTGGATGGAGAGCAGCTGTTCCCTATTTCTGTTTTGGACAGAACGAGAGGAAATGAGCTTACATGGAAGCATGAGGGATTCAGGCTAAACTTTAAGAAGAATTTCCTGGATGTGGGTGTTACTGGACTTTGGAATGAGTTACTAAGGTGTTTAATATCAAGACACTGTCTCTTCTGGCCACAGATCTTTGAGTGTGGGTGCATTGGCTGCATGGAGGGGTGGCTGCATGCTCCAGCTCCTTCCAAACTGGAGAGTCCATGATACCAACACAATCCACCAGCACAAGGACACGGGTCTCAGCCAACCCCAAACCACAGTCCTAGACTTTGGTCTATCATAAGAAACGATGGTGATACTAGCTGGATGATTACCTCCAGCAATCTGCAGGTCAACATTCCGCAAATACCACAATTGCTTATGTAGGCCACTCCAGTGACCAAGCAACTCCCCTCTTCGAAAATTTATTAAGAAGTTCTCTGTAGGGCTTCTTTCAGCAAAAGTGTATTTAATAAAGCTTGGAATTTCCTCACAGCACATTTATTCTCGTTGATATATTTTTAGGTCTCCATTATTACTTGTCTTCACCTTTCTTTGCTGTGTAGACACAAGGCAGGCCAGCGTAGCAGGATTCCAAAAGTTATCAATAACCAGGAACTGGCCGCACCGCTGGAGTTCTACCCAACCCTCCCAAGAGAGCCAAGTTTCTCGCGGTTAATTCAGGAATCCTTTAAGCCAGTCACCAGTTTTAATAATTGTTCATTAAAAGGGCAGGCAAATTATAGCTCTAAGTTCAAACTTGAACATGCAAGTCTCATTGTGAGCGTCAGTGGGAATAGTTTTGAGTTTTTGCCCCCAAAAGTAGCCTGTGGTGGGTTAGGTTAGTTTTTTAAAATAGATTTAAAGTTGAGTGGCTGTAACTTACACAAGGTTTTTCAACAAGGAACTTGTATATCCATCATTCAGCGGCTACCAAATATACCCCCAAAGACCCCAAAGTGTTTCGTTGGAAATGCCAAATGTATTATGGGAACCCTAATTGTAACTAAAGGACTTTCATATGTCGGATGCCTCCTGTGGACCCAGAGGACACTGTTGGGAATCATGAACGAGCCTAGTCCGGCACTCCATCCCCTGTTAGAGATGAAGAGATGAAGGAGTCGTGATGTCCGTAACTGAACAGACTTCTATCCAGTTCATTCCCCGCAGAGTCCAGAAGAATGTGCAATAGTCCTTTCCTTCGGCTTCTTCCCCACACAGGACTGACGAAGGGAGGAGAGGCAGAGGCAGCGGCTTCACCCAACATCAGCCCAGAGTGGGACCTCAGCCTTTCCTTCACTGCCCCTCTGGTCTGCAGAGAGACCGCCCCTCAGACCTTCCTTTGGTCCTTCCCTCCCCTCTCCTCGGTCTAGTGAAACCCTGGAGGTCCCAGGGGGCCTTACCTTTCTTGGGTTGTCATTCATATTGGCTCCTGTTGCCAATATGTCTAAGGTGGGGTCTGTTGATCGTGTAAGTGAGTCAGACCTTGTGTTCGTGTTTCATGCGTAAGCTCTGGTGCCTCCTTTTTTTTTTTTTTAAGAGTTATTTATTAATTTTTTTTTTTAGAGAGAGAGACAGCACACGGGGCCCGCGGTGGGGGGGGGGGGGCAGGGGCAGAGGAAGAGGGAGAGAGAGTCTCCTGGAGCTCGATATGGGGCTCAATTCCAGGACCCTGAGATCAGGACCTGAGCCAAAACCAAGAGTCGGACACCCAACCGACTGCCCACCCAGGCCCCCCTCTGCTGCGCCTTCCACATCACATCTTCCTCCTCCTCCGCACTGAGTTGTCGTCCCTTTACTTGTCTTCGCCTTGGGGAGTAGAGGTCCCGGGACACAGAGGAGGGGAGTGTAGGGAAACATTGATTCCCCACAGGCTGATAAGCTGAAGTTTCTGGCTTCGGTGTCTAATTGACATGACTAGAGACGGAGGGTGACGGTGACAACAATAGCAAGTCCTTATGTAGCACTTACTGGCTTCTTTACTTACAAGTGCTATTTGAAGTGCTCTATGGACAATAAATCACACCATCCTAGGAGGTACGGAATCTTACCATTCCCATTTTATGGGTATGAGAAATCAAGGTACAGAATGGTTAAGGCACCCGCCTAAGGTCACACAGCTGGCAAGTAGACCAGCAAGAGTGGAATCCGGGCAGCCCAACTCCACTGCCTGAAATGCCTCCCACGGAAAGAGCCGTCGTGCTGGAAGCATCTGTGGGCCAGCCAGCTGAAAATGCAGAGCAGCTGTAGGAAGTCTGGTTTGGAGGCCTGAGGTGGACCCAGAGGCAAATTTAGGGGCCATCTCCCCCCTTGGGCTCCTGGCGTGGCTAGACCTCCCCACCGGGCTGCTCCTCCAGCTCTACCTTACTGGCTAGATCAACATCCTCCCCTTTTCTCCATTTCACTCACTCTCGCCCACACACCCTCCTTTTTAGCCCCCACATCCCGCCCTGGCATCTCCAGCCCCCCTTTGCACTTTCTGCCATTGGAGTTACTCCCGCGCCCAAAGTCCTGCCTCACCAGTGTTCTGTTGCTGCCCATCAGGCTTCGGGCTCCCTGTCCCATCAGCATCCTAAAGCTCACACTTGCATACAGCATCCTGGAGAGGGATTTGGTGTAGAGTCAAAAAGCAGTTGTGGTTACAGTAGAAGGAGCGTCATCACCAGGCGGTTGTTTCCCTCCGTTCTGCTCTGCCTCATCCCTGCTCCTGCTCCTGGCATAGGAAAATGCGATAGCCCCGTGTAAATTATGTATAATTTACATAAAATAGTTTCCAAATTTATTAAGGGAGCAGACAGCAAAAGGAAACCCACAATTAAGGAGTTTTTGCACGCATTCGATATCTTTCCACTGGCTGAAGTATCATCTTCCCGAATTAATGAGGTCTGGGCAAAAACGGCAGTGCAAAACTATACTCCACTTTCAAGACTTGGGGAGTGTATCATCCTGGGTGGGGCTGGCAGCGGGGGTGGGATTGGCAGTTAGAGCCCAATCGGCTTTGTTAGGAAGTGTTGCCAGACTGAAACTGTCAGGCTGATGCCGTAGGTACAGACAGGAGGACGCGACGTTTGTACACCGCGAGCTCTCTACCCACTGATTTTACTGCCCGTCGGCCATCTATCATTTAGGTAACTCTCCAGCCACCCGTCTATTTAATACTCTTATCCTACCCTGTTTGCAAAAGCACTTGAAAAAGGTAGCCGGAGATCTGGAGGCAAGAACGACTAAGGGACGAACGGGCTGGGCAGGCAGCAGGAAATGCCCAAGCTGAGCTTCAGTAGGACCAGAGGGCACTGTTCCCTGAGGAGCTGGTGACAAAGACCGAGCACTGGCTTTGGAGTCAGGCACTGCTGGTTTGGCATCCTGACTCACGAAGTTACCCCTGGGGATGAGTTCCTTCATCTTATTTGTCTTTATGATCAGAATCACACTTCAACCACTGGGGTGTTAGAAGATGAAGTATTGTGAATAATGTGCTCATTATGTGACGTCTGTCATGGAGGCAGAGAGCAGTTGCCTAATCCATTCTCTAAGTGTTTACTGAGCATTTACTACGTGTCAGGCACTGCTCCAGGAGCTATCATGGGGAATAGGCTAGCCCTGCCCTCACTGACGTTTCTTCGAGTACTTCTGGGCTTTTTCCTCGATAAAAACGCTCACACCAAGTACAACATGAATATGCAGTTTTTCTAAGCCTTGGGACCAAAGCAAGTAAAAGGTATCAAGACCCAGAATCTTAAAAAAAAAAAAAAAAAGAGGTTTTGCTGTTTGTTGTTTGTTTTTTGGGAAATCTATAGCTGTTTATAGAAAAGAAAAAGTAAATAGGACCTGATGTTTCAGCTTCAGGCATAATATCCTAGACATTCCCGAAACCCACAAGGATAGTTTTTACTTCTCCAGAATGTCCCTCCTCCCACCCCTATCTGCCTTCCTTTTTCCTCCAGTGGAATAATATACACAAACCCTACCTAAGAATATTGTATGAAATATGTGCCAGCATAGAAAACACAGCCCCAACCAAGCCGAAAGAGCGCGGGATTCATTCATTCATTCCGTCAGTCAGTCAGTCAACAAATGTGTATTGACAGCTAGTGTTCAACGAGTACCCTGTAAGCGTTATGGACAAAATGGTACAAAGTGAATGGACACAGGTGTCAGGAGGAGAGACAGTAAACACATCTGGGGTAAAACCATGACCACTCTGAAGAAGTAATGATCAGAGGCAGGCAGGGGGGCTTCTCCTTAGGTGGGGGGAGAGAGAAATACGGCTTCAGGAGCTAATGAGCCTTGAATGGCTACTCTTTTTTTTTTTTTTTTCTTTCTCTCCTTCCTTCTTTCTGCTTTCTCCCTCCCTTCTCTTTGGAAATCAGTCATAAAAGAGAAATAAATGTCTAAAAGGCAGATATGGTGAGGACTTTAATTCCTAGACTAATGAAATAAAATTCTCGGGACTTAGAACTTAGCATCTGTTCCCAAGCCCTCGTTGCGTGTTTGGGTCTCTCCTAGAAAATCTCCAGCAAGGGACTGTCAGTGTTGGATGCCAATCCTTCTGTAGATGAAGAGCTCTCTCCTTTCTGGGGAAGCCCTTTGCATTTGGGGATGCTCTAGTTTGTTCATTCAGCAAATATTTACAGAACCTCCCATGTGTCCCTGGTTCTGTGCAAGGCACCAGGAATACCCAGATGAATCAGACCTGCTCGCTGCTCTCTGGCTGCTGCCAGCCTTCTTGCTTCTTTTTTTTTCTTTTTTCAGATTTTATTTATTTATTTGAGAAAGAGAGAGAAGAGAGAGAGCATGAGCTGGGGGAGGGTCAGAGGGAGAAGCAGCCTCCCTGCCAAGCAGGGAGCCTGATGTGGGGTTCAATTCCAGGACTGGGATCATGACCTGAGCTGAAGGCAGACGCTTCACCGGCTGAGCCACCCAGGCGCCCTGCCCTCTTGCTTCATTGAGGCCACTGCCTCTGCGCTGCTTTCCCATGTTTCCCCTCCTATTGTGTGGCTTTTTGTTTGGTCACCGTGTGTCCATGTTTCTTCACAGAACCGAGCCCCCGACTTCAGGTGTGGTCTGGCTCGTGTGCCTCTCGGGTCTCCCATGCTAAAGACTGTTCTTGTATTAAAGTGGCTCAGAAGCTCGTTAATGTTTTTGGCAGCCAGGCCCTACTCCTGACTCACAGGAGCTGGCGGCCACAGGTGCCCTGTCTTCATCCCACATGCTGCTGTTAAGTCTCGCCTCCCCCTTCGCCTCCCTGTGTGGGGCTGTTTTGGACAAATGTTCAGCGACCGACACCTGCCCTTATTAAACTTGGTCTTATTACATTAGTCCCCTTGTGCTAGCTCCTTGAACTTTTGAATCTTGTTTCTGTTACCCAAGAAGACCTCAAAAGCTCTGCATCTCCTATTAAAGTGTGTGTGTGTGTGTGTTTGCATGCACACACCTGTGTACAGCTCTGAGAAGCCCACCCATAGGATTCAGGACACTCCTACATGAATACAGTTCATTCAAACCCAAATTTATTCACTCTGCAACGTTTATTCAACATCCCCTAATAAAACTTTCGTTCTTTGAGAATTTTTTGCCTAGGTATTACAAAGAAAATGGAAGCAAATTAATCTACACTAGGGAGTGAGTGATTGATAGTACTCACCCTCTTAACTACCCTTGGGGTGTCTGCTTGTTAACACAGGTGAAAACCTTATTGGTGAAATAGCACACGGTAAGAGCAGGAGTAAGTAGAGATTTTAAATTTTAAATTATATCATTCAGCTAACTGTGACAAAGAGACCTTTCAATGCAACACCTAACACTCTGTTGGAGTTTCTAGAGAAGGAGGCAGGCTACCCTCAAGATCTAGAAATGTTCAGAGAATCTTCAATGTGCATTCTGCTCATCCCAGTTATCCGCCTGTGAACTCCATCAAGCTCAGAAATGCAGTGGTGAAACTGGGGGATGGGCATTAAACAGGGCACATGATGGAATGAGCACTGGGTGTTATATGCAGCTGATGAATCACGAAACTCCACCCCCGAAACTGATCCTACACATATGTGAACTAACTTGAATTTAAATAAAATCTTGAAAGAAAAAAAAAAAAAAAGAAATGCAGGGGTGACTTCAGAACCCCAAGACCCTCAGATCTTTCTCCAGCTTCAACTCACCACTTTCTCCCTTGTTATTGGAGGGAGATGGTGGACTTGGGTTCAAATCTGTTTCTCAAGGCACTTTCTTGTCCAGCCCATACACAGAGTAAAACTTCATGTTTTCTTGTGTTGGGGTGAGAGCAAATGGACTAGGCTTTGTGTCTCAGGAGTCTTGGTAGAATTGGGTAGTGCAGCTTTAGCAGATCAGGCCCTTGGGAAAATTCTAATATGATAATAATACCACCTTCTCATGGGATTATTACAAAGATTAAGCTGCCTAACAGCTATAAAATGCTTAGCACAGTGCCAGGCTTTTGGTAAGAATCTATAGATATTTATTAGCTAAGAAAGCAAACACAATGCTTAACACATAAACCTCCGATGGTAGCTTAAGCAGAGAAGGGGATTATCTTCCTCACATAGTTAGATGTCTAGAGTAGTCACGGGTATTGCTTCAGCAGCTCAAAGATGATGGGACCAATGTCTCTGAAATGTTTTGGCCATTCCCTCATGGCTGCAAGGGGGCTGCTGTAACTCCAGCAGTTGCATCCTTGTTCAAGCCAGGAGAAAGGGAAAGACTATGCTAACCACATCTGATCTCTTTTGCTGGGAAAGAGAAAGCTTCCCCCAGAAACCCATGAGAAGATTTCTCTTTTGGTCTCCAGTGCCAGACTGGATCACAAGGCTACTTCCTAGCTGCAGATCTAGGGGACAGGATGATCATGACTGACATACCAGCAATGAGCCATGGCCAGGAGGAAGTAGGGGGTCTAGACCCTAGGAGTGATTACCACAGTGATCATTACCAGCTTGAGTCTGCTTCTCCATCTATATACCCTTCACTTGCAGTGAATTATTGGGTGGCCTTGTGCCAATTATGAATATTATTCAATGTACTCGCAGTCCTCTGCTCTAAACCAGGTTTTCTCTTAACCTCCTCACTCACTCCTTCCCCTCCAGTTGGGCGTTGCTTCCTGACATCCTCATTGCCTAGGAAGTTTTCTGTACTAGTCACAATGGTTGATGATGCTGTGTAACAAACAGCTCTGGGGTAATTTTATGTGTCAATTTGGCTGGGATGCCAGATAGCTGGTAAAACATTATTTCTGGGTGTGTCTGTGAGAGTGTCTCTGGAAGAAATTCCCATTTGATTGAGTAAAGATCTGCCCTCACTGGTGTGGACAGGCACCATCTAATCCACTGAAAACCTGAATAGAACAAAAAAGCAAAGGAAGAATTGATTCTCACCCTCTCTTCTTGAGTTGGGATGTCCACCTGTCCTGCCCTTGGAATTTGGAACTCCTGATTCTTGGGCATTTGCACTCCGGGACTTACACCAGCAGCTCCCAAGTTGTCAGGCCTTTGTACTTGGACTGAATGATACCACCAGCTTTCCTGGTTCTCCAGCTTGCAGATAGCAAACTGTGGGACTTCTCAGCCTCCATATTCGCATTAGCCAATTCCTATAATAAAATAAATATATCCTATATATAAAATCTATATATCCTATAAATTCTGGTCTCTGGAGAACCCTGAGTAATGCAAACCCCCAAATATCAATAACATTTATTTCCTACTCACAAGCCGGCAAATTGGCTGGAGTGGCTCTGGTCCAGGATGCAGGTTCAGCTCTGCTTATGCTTCTCATTCCAGGGCCCTGCCTAAATCAGCAGCAGCTACCTGAGAGACGTTCTCCTCTTGGCTGAGCAGGAGAGCACAAGACCAAACTGCACGAGCACATTTAAACCTCCTGCTTGCATCGCAACTGCTCATACCCCATTGTCAGTCAGAAGGCCAAGTGTGACGGGGAAGATGATCCCTCCCACAGGGAGCGAAGGAAAAGCTGATATTTGTTGAGTAAGGATCTACTCTCTCATGCCCTCCCGCATTCAAATGTGGGTTAGGGGGCTTCCCTGGACACCTGTGGGCCTCAGTACATCTTTTGGTTCCAGCTTGTTAGTCTATGTTAGCCTTACCTATTCAGTTGTCTATCTTCCCCTCTAGACTAGACAGAACTCCCGGAGGACTGGGGGGCTTGTCTTGCTCATCTCTGTGTCCCCACGTGCCTGGGGGTAAGAGTGGAAGGGAGTAACATGGGCCAAGTTCCTGGGGGAGGATGGAGCTGAGTGTCACCTTCAGAGACTTGAAAGAAGGCAGACTGTGATAGGCCCTTTGTGTGACACTGGTTTGGGCTTGATTTGGAAGACAACAGGGGGACCCTGATGGGGTTCATTCTGGCATGGGGGTATAACGGGAGCAGATTTGGGCTGCAGGTCTGTAATGTGTTAGAGGACGGTTGTGGTCTCATCCAGGTGAGGTGGTAAGTGTGATTGCTATGGTCATGGTGGTCGACTATTTAATAGCTTATCAGCAAAATAATAATGACCTCAAGTTAAAAAAAAAAGAACATGAAGGATAAGTTACTTGAATGCTATGATCAGACTCTAGTTCTCAATATTACTTAGACTTAATTTTAGTTGCTGTAGATAACGATGTATCAATAGAATATAGAACAGAGATTGGGTCTTCCAAGGGCTACAACATCATATGTCTTTAAGCCCCCTCCCTGCTGCCAAAGTAGCATCCAGAGGTATGGGCTCTTATTTTGAGGAATTGCTCCGTAATTAAAAAAAATTAAGCTCAACAAATAATTTGTTTAATGAACATTTCAGTGTCAAGCACTGGAGGACATGGACAAAGTCACGGTCACTGGGCTCAGGTAGCTCCTGGTCTTGGGATGAACAGTGGTAGGGAACAGAGGAGTTAACAGATGAAATAAAAGAATTAAAATGAAATTCTTGTTTATCATTGGTGAGAATGCAAAATGGTACAGCCATTGAAGAACTCCGTTTGGCAGTTTCTCACAAAACATCACATACTCTTACCATATGATCCAGCAATCACACTTCTTGGTATTTATCCAAAGGCACTGAAAACTTATGTCCACACAAAAGCCTGCAGATGTTTATAGCAGCTTTATTCATAATTGCTAAAATGTGGAAGCAACCAAGATGTCCTTCAGTAGGTGAGTAGAAAAAGAAATGATTAATTCCAGACAATGGAGTAATATTCAGCACTAAAAAGAAACCAACTAGCAAGGCATGCAAAGACACAGAGGAACCCTAAATGCATATTACCAAGTGAAAGAAACCAATCTGAAGAGGACACACTGTTATGATTCCAGCTACATGACATTCTGGGGAAGATAAAACTATGAAGAGAGTAAAACGATCAGTGGTTGACAGGGGTGTGTGGGGAGGGAGGGATGAACAGGTGGAGCACAGTGGGTGTTTAGGGCAGTGAAACTACTCTGTGTGATGCTATAACAATGGATACACGTCTTTACACATTTGTCCAAACCCATGAAATGTATTAACTATAGACCTTAGTTAAGCATTTGACAAAATATAGCATCCATTCTTGGTGAAAACCCTCAATAAAGTAGGGATAGATGGAACATACCTCAACATCATAACCGCCATATATGGAAGACCCACAACTAATATCCTCAATGGGGAAAAACTGAGAGCTTTTCCTCTACGGTCAGGAACAAGATAGGGATATCCACTCTCACCATTACTATTTAACACAGTACTGGAAATCTTAGCCTCGGCAATCAGATAAAAAAAGAAGTAAAAGGCATCCAAATTGGCAAGGAAGAAGTCAAACTTTCACTATTTGCAGATGATATGATACTCTATGTAGAAAACCCAAAAGCCTCCACCAAAAAATTGTTAGAACTAATACATAAATTAAGCAAAGTCTCAGAATATAAAATCAATGTACAGAAATCTGTTCATTTCTATATACCAATAACGAAGCAACAGAAGAAATCAAGGAATCGATTCCATTTACAATTGTACCAAAACCCATATGATACCTAGGAATAAACCTAACCAAAGAGGTAAAAGATCTGTAAAACTATATAATACTTAACGAAAGAAACTGAAGAGGACACAAAGAAATGGAAAACCATTCCATGCTCATGGATTAGAAGAACAAACATTGTTAAAATGTCTGTACTACCCAAAACAATCTACACATTTAATGCAATCCCTATCAAAATACCACCAACATTTTTCACAGAACTAGGACAAACAATCCTAAAATTTGTATGGAACAACAAAAGACCCCGAATAGCCAAAGCAATCCTGGAAAAGAAAAACAAAGCTGGAGGCATCACAATTCCAGATTTCAAGCTATATTACAAAGCCGTAGTCATTATGACAGTATGGTACCGGCACAAAAACAGACACATAGATCAATGCAACAGAATAGAGAACCCAGAAATGGTCAACTATATGGTCAATTAATCCTCAACAATGCAGGAAAGAATATCCAATGGAAAAAAGACAGTGTCTTCAACAAATGGTGTTGAGAAAATTGGACAGCCACATGCAGAAGAATGAAACTGGACCACTTTCTTGCACCACACACAAAAATGAATGCAAAATGGTTGAACGACCTAAATGTGAGACAAGAGATCATCAAGATCCTAGAGAAGAGCACAGCCAGAAACCTCTTTCACCTCGGCTGCAGCAACTTCTTCCTAGACATGTCACCCGAAGCAAGGGAAACAGAAGCGAAAATGAACTTGTGGGACTTCATCAAGATAAAAAGCTTCTGCACAACGAAGGAAACAATCAACAAAACTAAAAGTCAGCCTACGGAATGGGAGAAGATATTTGCAAGTCACATATCTGATAAAGGTTTAGTATCCAAAATCTATAAAGACCTTATCAAACTCAACACCCAAAAACCAAATAACCCAGTTAAGAAATGGGCAGAAGACATGAACAGACACTTTTTCAAAGATGACATTTAGACGGCTGACAGACACATGAAAAATGCTCCATACCCCTCAGCATCAGGGAAATACAAATCAAAACCATGATGAGACACCACCTTACACTTGCCAGAATAGCTAAAATTAACAACACAAGAAACAACAGGTGTTGGTAAGGATGTGGAAAAAGGGGAACCCTCTTACACTATTAGTGGGAATGCAAACTGGTACAACCACTCCAGAAAACAGTATGGAGTTTCCTCAAAAAGTTAAAAATAGAGCTACCCTATGACCCAGCAGTTGAACTATGAGATATTTACATGAAGGATACAAAAATACAGATTTGAAGGGGTACATGCACCCCAATGTTTATAGCAGCATTGTCAACAATAGCCAAACTGTGGAAAGAGCCCAAATGTCCATTGACTGATTAAATGGATAAAGAAGATGTGGTATATACATATATGGGTGTGTATACACACACACACACACACACACACACACGCACACACACACACACATTACTCAGCTATCAAAAAGAATGAGATCTTACCATTTGCCACGAGGTGGATGGAGCTAGAGTGTATTATGATAAGCAAAATAAGTGAGTCAGAGAAAGACAAATATGATATGGTTTCACTCATATGTGGAATTTGAGGAACAAAACAGATGAACATATTGGAGAAGGGAAAAGAGAGAGAGGGAAACAAACTGTAAGAGACTCGTAACGGTGGGGAACAAACTGAGGGGTGATGAAAGGAGGTGGGAGGGGGATGGGCTAGATACCTGATGGGAATTAAGGAGGGCACTTGTTGCGATGAGCACAGGGTGTTATATTTAAGTAATGAACACTGAATTCTACTCCTGAAACCAATATTGCACTCTATGTTAACTAACTAGAATTTAAATAAAAATGTAAAAAATAATAATGTATCCATATTGACTCATCAATGGTAACACATACACCACACCAATGCAAGATATTAATAATAGAAGAAGGTGGAGGGGGTTGGGGGGTATAAAGAGCTCTGTACACTCTGCTTACTTTTTCAAAATGTAAACTTAAAACTGCCCTCCAAATGAAGTCTATTTAGGAAAAAAAAGTAATAAAGTACTGTAAGAGAGATATGAACAAAGTGTTATGATAGCACAGAAAAAGCAATAATTAACTTTCCCTGGGCACATCGGGAAAACTTTCCAGAGGAGGTGGGTTTGAACTGAATCTTGGAGGATAAGTAGAAATTCACAGGTAGGGTGAGAAGAAAGGTATACCAGGTGCACCGCCCGTGCAAGGAGGTCAGTGCCAGGATCATTGTCTGTTGTGTTCACGGATATATGTCCCAAGTTCTTAGAGTTCTTCCTGCCGTTGGGAAAGTGCTCAGTCAATATTTGTTGAACAAATGCATGATAACACAGCAACATGGAACTCTTATTCCTTGCTAGGTACCAAGATCATTTAAAAAGCATGATATGTACTTATTTTATAAGCTCCCCTCTCCTATCCATTCTCAATGGCTCAAAGAATATCAAATGTTTCCAATAGTTTTGGGGAGAAAGCATCTTCTTAATGTTGGTGTTAGATGCTGAAGAAGGGATTGGATTAGAGGAGATGGAATCTTGGTTACAGCATACGTTTATACAGGAGCAAAATCAAAACTGAAAAGTCACATTTCAAGATTGTTTTGAGTTCTCAGCATGGCGCCAACAGCCCAGGGACTGGAGCATACTCCGGTGGAATTGGCTGCCGTGACCAAAAGAATAAGGCTGTCTCCAGGAAGGTGTCTGAAGCCATGGCTGAGCCTGAGCAGAAGGGAGGCACACCAACCTTGTGAGACTTAGCTCAGTGCCCAGGGGCTGGGGGATCCTAGATGCAGGACACCACAGGGACCGGCGCCAAAGGCAAAGCGGAGGCACTTGGGAATCCAGCCTCTGTCACCAGGGGCTTCTGTCTCTGGGCTTCAGGCAGACACTGTCTTCTTTCTTCCTGATCTTTCACCACTTGGAACCTCTAGCTTCTAGACGTGGGTGAACAATTGCGTAACCTGGTCAATGATGTGGTATTTATTTATTTATTTATTTATTTTAGAGAAAGGGAGAGGAGCCAGGCGGTGGGGCAGACGGGGAAGGAGAGGATCCCATGCAGACTCCCCACTGAGCACGGAGCCCAACATGGGGCTCCATCTCACGACCCTGAGATCATGACTTGAGCCGAAATCAGGAGTCAGACAAGTAACCGACTGAGCCACCCAGGAGCCCTTCAATGATGTATTTTTTTAAAGATTTTATCTATTTATTTGAGAGAAAGAGAGCACAAGCAGTGGGAGGCGGAGGGGCAGAGGGAGAGGGAAAAGCAGACATCCCACCGAGCACGGAGCCCAACATGGGGCTCAATCCCAGGACCCTGGGATCATGACCCGAGCCGAAGGTAGACGCTTAACTGACTGAGCCACCCAGACACAACCAATGATGTATTTTTAAAGATTTTCCCAATGACTGAGCACTAACTGACCACACACCATGCTAGGGAGTTTACAAATCTCTCCACACTGACCAGCCACTAGAACTCTTCCAGGCCCTAGGGTGGAAGGAAAAACAAAACAGAGTCCCTGTCCACAGAAAGTTTATATTCTAGTGAGGAAATGGACAATAAACAGGGAAACCTGTATTAAAATCTCACATAGTGGAAAGTACTACGAAAAAAGATAACCAGGTAAAGGACACAGGTGACTGACCTGGATGAGGACCTCTTTTCAAAGACCTCTCCTGGGGCACATGTGAGCAGAGACTCTGGATACAGCAAGGAGAGCACCATGTGGAAATTTGGGAGAAACACTCCAAGCAAAGGGCACAGCATGCAAACGCTCAGAGACCAGAGTTCCTGGTGCAGTCTAGAAACATCCAGGAGGCCAGTGTGGCTGAAACACGATGATGCATGAGGACATGGGTGGGAGGAGGGCCAGGTCATGTAGGACTCATTGACCAGGGTCAGGACTCTATTTTTATTCCAAAGATAATAGGGAAGCCATAAAAGTTTGGAGCAGTGGTGTGTTGTAATCTGATTACATATGTGCATATACATATTTTAAATATTCCCAAATTTACAGAGAAGTTACAAATACAGTGCAAGTAATTTTTTCCTGAACCATCTAAAAGTAAATGGCCAGCAAGATGCCCAGGCATTCCTGAATACCTCATGTGTATTTCTTTTTTTTTTTTTTTTCCAGATTTTATTTATTTATTTGACAGAGAGAGAGACAGCCAGCGAGAGAGGGAACACAAGCAGGGGGAGTGGGAGAGGAAGAAGCAGGCTCCCAGCGGAGGAGCCGGATGTGGGGCTCGATCCCAGAACGCTGAGATCACACCCTGAGCCAAAGGCAGACCCTTAACGACTGAGCCACCCAGGCGCCCCTGTGTGTATTTCTAACAAGCAGAGAGAACAATCACCAGAATTAGGAAGTTCATACCATGCATCTCCATCCACATCCAGTCCTCAGACCACACTGAAGTGTTTCACCCTTTGTCCCAATAATGTCTTTTGTAGCAAAAGGATCCAATTTAGAAATGACATGATGTCTTTAGAAATCGAGCCCGTTTGTCTCCTTCACTGTGGAATGGCTCTTTGGTCTTCATTTTTATGACCTTGACCCTTTTGAAGATTACAAACCAATCGTTTTGTAGAATGCCTGGATTTGTCTGATATTTTATCCTGAGTAGATTGAGGATAGCCATCTTTGGTAGAAATATCCCAGAAATGACGCTGTTTTCTTGTTGCTTCCCATGAGGTGTGTCCCGCAACGGACGACGTTCACTTGCACCACCTGGTTAAGATGGTGTCCACGGGGCCTCTCCGCAGTATTACTGTCACTTTTCCCTCTGCAATTGATCAATGTTTTATGTAAATGTCCTGTTCCTCACCAAACCTTCAATTTATTCAGTTATTTGTAGCACTAGGGCCTCCTGCTTTCCTATTTTATTCTATGGGCTGTAATTCATTACTATCATTTTTTTAATGTTTAAATCATTCTAGATAGAGTCAGATATGGCTTCTGTGTTCTTTTGACATGTCCCCATCTTTGTTTGAGCTCTTAGTTTCTGATTACCAAGATAGTCCAGCTTTATCCCTTCCGTAGTCCTGGAACCAGGCATTTTGCATGGGTTCCTGCTTCCTTTTTGTTGAAAATGGTATTTAGAAGCCAAAATCTGGGTGCTTTGTGTGCCTACTGCTTTTGAAATATCATTACTCTCCTGTTCTTTTAGTGATGTGGAATATGTTTGTGTAACAAACACACATATATACACACATATTTTACTATGGTTACTGCCAACCCTTAAACAACATGGGTTTGAACTGTGAAGGTCCACTTATGGCGAATTTTTTTGGATAAATATAGTACAGTACTTATAAATGTATTTTTCTTATAATTTTCTTAACATTTTCTTTTCTCTAGCTTACTTTACTGTAAGAAGATAGTACATAATACATATAACATACAGCATATATGTGAATTGACTGTTTATGTTGTTGGTATGGCTTCTGGTCAACAGTAGGCTGTTTTGGGGGAGTCGAAAGTTACACACAGATTTTCAGGCAGGCCGGGTGGCGGAAGGTTAGTGGCCCTAACCCCTGCATTATTCAAGGGTCAACTGTAGCTACTTCTGTATGTAGGTAGCTATTGAAAACCATAAGTTCACATCAACACCTCCAATTGCAATCTAACCCACAGGAATCTTCCCATATTTATAACTTGATTCTCCAACAGTGAGAAATCTTTCTCCCTTTAATATGTTTGCTTATCTGATCAGTTCCCTTGTGTGTATGTAATCCTCCTCTCCATGGCCACCCCCTCCTTACAAGGACGCTTCTTACTCCACCGAGGCTCTCCTACGTGGTACTAGGCATTCTTCCTGCATGAACGGCCTCCTTACCCTGCGTGGGTTCTGACATCTCTGCAAGGTTTCCCTCCACACCCTGGATCCAATACTTGGCACTGAGCTACCCCTTCTGGTGGAGGGTTTTCTCATCTAGCCAGAACGCCAACACTCACACTGGGCAGCCTTCATATACGGCACTCTCCTCGGGTCCCTATACCCCACATTGGGCCACCCCTTACTGCATTCTAAGAAATGTGTGGCAGCCTTGAGAATGGGCCTCACAAACCTTCAGGTAGACCTGGGGAGAGACAACAACCCGGCAGCTGTGCTCTGAAAGCCATCACTGCAGGGCATTAAGTACATTCAGCCATTAACCACCACCCATCTCTTCATCTCAAGAAATCTATTAAGCACTGATTTCCATTCCCCTCTCCCCCAGCCCCTGGCAATCTCTGTTCTACTTTCTGTCTCTATATGTCTGATTCCTCTAGGTACCTCATATAAGGGAACTGAGGCTCATGGAAGCATGGACGCTCTGGGTACTCCGCTGCCCAGAGCCCCGCCCCCAGGCCCAGATGCCCTTTACCGGCTCTGCGCGCTCTGCTCTTAAAGACTCACACCTGCAGAGGACTAGCCCGAGCTGCCAGAGCCACTTCTGAACTGGCCGTGACAGCCAACAAATCGTGCCTAGAAGGATGTGTCTCTCCCAACCGCGTCCCCGCCCCGGCCTCCCAGTAGCTGGAGACTGACCCGGAGGAGAGTGGGAGAGTTCATTCTTGCCTCCCGCAGGACAGATTCAGAGGAGTCCCCAGCAAGAACAGGCTGAGACAGGGACTTGGCCTGCATGCTGTCCTGTGGGCCCTCTTCCCCGGCTCTGTTCTGCTTCCTCCACTCCCCTGCTTCCTCCTGGGACCGCTTCCTTCGTGAATCCCTAGCCCACTGACTCTCTTCCCAGGCACCGCGGAAAACTGGCCCCACACACACACTGCGTCCCCAGTCCCTACCCTCCTACCCTCCCTCCTGCCTTGCTCACAGGGAAGAGAGCATCCGGCGAGGACTCTGGCTCCAGGGTTGCTGGGCTAAACCAAGACAGGGCTGAAGGCAGAAGACTTCTGGGGGAGTCCAGCCCGGCCTCAGGGAAGATGAGGAGTTCCTCAGGTAGAAAATGGAGGGAAGAGCCTTTCAAGGGGAGGGAACAGCCTTGAAACACCTCCCCCATGCCCAAACACACACACACACAACACAATCACACACACCACACACACCCCACACCGCACACCCCACACACACACCATACACCCCACCTCCCACCCCCACACAACATACACGCGTCAGCTGTCCTGACCCCGCGAGCCCCTGCCCATCCAGCCAGGCCCAGACAAGCGTTTGTGCAGTCGTTCACTCCCCTCATGTCATTTCTCCTGGTCAACCTCAGGATTCCTCCGGTCTCAGAGTCAGGGCGTCGGGGGCCTATGTGATTTCCGAAAAGGGGAGATGGACGATCATCCCGCACCCAACTTGACCGAAACGGACAGGGAGCGTTTCCGAGCTGGCGGAACTGGGGGAGGCGTGCCCCGATCTCCCGCCACCGCAGCCCTTCCACCGTGGCCCCTCGGCGGCGTCGGGCGCGGCGGGTCAGGGACCGAGCTCGCCCCGGCCCCCTTCGGAGCCGGACGGCCGCGCACACTTTGAAGTGCGGCGGGGGGCCGGGTGAAGGGCGTGCTGGGCCGCGGGATCAAGAGGCCGCGCCGCCCCGAGACGCCGCAGGGCAGACAAAGGGCGCTCGGCCGCCTCCCCGCGCGGGGCGCGACAAAGGCGGAGACGGGCGCGCGGCGGGGTCCCGGGCAGCCGCGCCAACCCCGCGCCCCGGCGCCCGCCCCGCTCCCCTCCTGGCCCCCCCGCGCCCCGCCTGGCCCCCCTCGCCCCACCCGGCCCCCGGTGTCCCCGGTGCCCCCGGTGCCCCCGGCTCCCCGCGCCCCGCCCGGCCTCCCACTCCCCGAGCGGGGTCCGCTGCCCCGCAGACGACAGCGCGGGCCACTCCCGAACGCGCCCTTGCCCAGCCCTGGCCCCCACGACCTTTGGTTTGTGACAGTGCGACCTTGGGTTTCTTCTACAACGTGAGAAGTTCCCAGGTTCTTGGCTCTGTAATAATGACTTAAAGCGCCTAGGGCTAGGCGCTCTTCTTAATCCTTCAGCTCCTGTGAACCCGGTTCCGCTCCTGTAACCCTGCAAGGTGCGGGGGATGGATAGCCCCACTGCACTGGTATGGGAACCCTGGTATGAGAACCCGGGCACAGACCGGACCGAGGCCCAGAGTACCCAGGTAAAAGTGGTGCCGTCAGGCCGGCTCCAGGATCCCCGACAGACCATCCTTCTAGATTTGGTGTTTTGCTCATCTGCTTTTTTTTTTTTTTTTTTGAACTTTTTAAAACATATTGCATTAAAATATTGTTTATCTTGGATACTGAAGGGTTTTTTGCACCCTCTTAAATTTTGTGTGCCAGCCTAGTAAGATAATGCCCAGCCAATACCCACTCCTCTCTGCCGGGCATTGGAGGCCTTTGCATTCTCCCTAACTCCCGGCAATTGGGCTTACCGACTCCCCGGGGTCTTTCAGAAGGGCAAAGCTGAAGCTCAAAGCTGCTGAGTGACTTGTCCAAGGATTTGTGGTGGGCAAGTCTGACACCAGCCCTGAGCTGGTTAAGGTACCAAGTTATGGTAACTTGCAGTGGTCGGGTTGGGTACTTCTGTTTTGGTGGGCTCAGCCCTCATCATAGCAAACTCAAGAAGAGCAACATCACGAACGTTACATACAGCCTTTTTATTACAGTATTTTGGAAGGATTTTTTATAATTTTAATTTTGCTTTTACTTGGCTGCAAGGCCCTCGCTTACAATGGTTGCTATTTCTTAGGACTCATGGGCACACTGAGAAATTCTTGCAAAGTGAGAAAATCTAAATCATTTTCACATGTAATGAAACTTTGAGGAATAATTAATTTAGCAGTTTAATGATGTTGACATGGTGCTACTTCTGTAGACATTTAATTATACATTTATTAGTTTTGACTTCGCAGTTTGCGTTTCTCATGGCAGGGCCAATAATTACTTTTCCAGGTCTCCCAACATTTTTGTTGGAAAGCCTTCCTAGCAGCTTGTGAGTCCTTGTACTTCCCTGAGGGTAGCCAGCTCCTAGAATGGCCGCACCCACTCCAGCCCCTGCCCCACACTGGGGGGTTTACCTCCCATTATTCTATTGTTAAGTAAACGGCACCTCCTTTGGTCACACCCCTGCTAAAGGTGAGCTTCTCCAGAACACATTCTAACTGTAACCATTTCTCAATTACCCTCCTACCCAATGGAGGGAGCACACTTGTCAATATTGGTTGAATTGTGACTTTATTATAGAAATTGGGGAAGGATGTGCAGTAGAAAGTATACCAGGAGAGGGGTGGAGAGTCCTGGCGCTGCTAGTAATGCTGTGTGTCCCCAAGGAGGTCTCTGCCCCTCTCTGGTTCTCAGTTTCCTGTTCTGGGAAATAAAGATGGACTAAAAGATTTCTATTCTCTTGTCCCTTTCAGTGCTACCGTATCTCCAAGCACATACGGGTTCATGGAGGAAGCAATCTGGTTTCATCGGAGTGAGCATTATGAGAAGGTAAGGCTTGAAAGGTTGGCTTTGGCAAATGTGGTCCATTGATGTTCCAACAGCAGTGGCTTGTGATTTTCTGCATTTTTTTCTGGGTGCAATCCCCCTATTGCCCCTACTTTCCTCAAATTCTTAGCAGATACGCACAGCCTTCCTGTGTCTTGTGGCATGCGTGACCACCAGGCTGTAAGCACATGTGAATTTTTGCTGAGAGCCTGTGCGCCAGGCCTGATGCATGGCAGGGACTCAGCGCACGGTTGTCAGGAAAGAGTGTCTTCTCCATATGAGGAAACTGAGGCACAGAGAGGTGGGGAAGAAGCAGCCCTCTTGAAAACAAGCCAGCTGCTGTGATGTTTTTTTGTTTTTGTTTTTAAGATTTATTTATTTTGGGGGGGAGGGACAGGCAGAAAGAGAATCTCGGGCAGACTCCATGCTAAGCACACAGCCAGACACAGGGCTCAATCCCACGATCCTGAGATCATGACCCGAGCCGAAACCAAGAGTGCGTCGCTCACCTGACTGCACCACCCAGGTGCCCCTGCTGTGATGTGTCTATACAACTTTCCCTGCGAGAAGAGGGATTTTATGTCTGCAAATTGGATGGAGGTTCTTCTCACCTGTACCCAAAGCACAAGCTGGATGAGGTCAGGGAGGGGCACTGTTTTCCCACCAGGGAAAGCAGAGGACAACTTTCAGGAGAGAAGACAAGAACTTTCCTCCTTACTTAGGGAGCTCATCCCCCATTTCACATCAACCCATCTTAATCCGAGGTTTGGGGCCAAAGGGAGCCCCGGAGCCTAGGTTCCAGCTCTGGTACAAACATGATTGGCGGCTCCGAGCAGTCCCGCTCTTCTCTGCACCTCTGTGTCCTCGGCAGTGGAACCAGAGGGCTGGATTAAAGCAGGGCTTCTCGAGCACATCCTCTGAGGATCCTGTTAAAATGCCGTCTGATTCGGGATGTCTGGGGCAGGGCCAGAGAGTCCGCATTTCTAGCAAGCTTTCCCAGCTGATGTGGTTGCTCCTGCCAGACTTCGGACCCGCTTTGAGTCGCAAGGACCTAGAGGACTTCTGAGGTCACTGCTTGCTCTGAAGGGCCAGACCTTGAGCTGGGGCAGCAGGCATGAGAATAATGACAAATAAAGAGTTGCCCAAATCCGGTCCCGCTAGGGCGGTACAGAATATGAAATGATTCCAAGGGGTCCTTTCGACGATGGTCACAAAAAACATTGTCGTCATCATCATCACTGTCATCAACAACAAACATTTGCGCAGCGCTTTTTTGCTGTCTGGAGCAGCTGTCACATCCTTGAACCCAGCTGACCCCTGCATGCACCCTGGTGGGAGAGGAGGACATGGCTGGGGAATCTATTCAGTCCCAGCCAGAGGATTTGGGCCAGAGAACAATAGGCCCTAAGCTATTGTTTCCCAGCGGCCCTTTGATTTTCTTACCAATTTTTTGGTGCCTGCTCTCTGACCTCTTCCTCTTTTGTCTCCTGCTGCACCTCCTACCTCCTCCCCCGCCCCCGTCCTAATTCTCCCCTCCCCCAACACACACACACACACACACACACACACACACACACACACACACACACACAGTGTCAGGGAGAGAAAACCAGTGTGTTCCCCCCCAGATTTCCCACTTTTGATCCTCTCCCCTCTGATCAAACAGAACCCAGCTTCAGGGATGGAATCCTGGCCCATTTTAGGGGGACCCGGGGCAAATCACTTTATCTGTCCGTCCCACACTTCTCATTTATAGCAATGATCACTTTCCTGAAGGTGGCATTGAGGATTCGCCTTGTTTGGGACACTACGCTCATGGCTCCATCCTTACCACGAGGCTAGAGAGTGGGGACTATGACTGTCTCAACTTGGTGGAGCCAAGTCCCTGAGGCTCCAGGGAGTTCACCTGCCCAAAGTCACCCAGCTGGTCCGTGATGGGGTCAGGACATCAAAGCTTGGCTGGCTGACCTCAGAGAGCATTGTAGATTCATACACAGTTGTAAAAAATAAAGAGAGATCTCCTGACCCTTTATCCAATCTTCCCCAGTGGTTAATATCTTGCAAAGCCATTGTATGGTGTTGCAACCAGGATATTGATGTTGACACCATCCACCAATTTTATTTAGATTTCCTCACTTTTACTTGTACTTATGTGTGTGTGTGTTGTGTTTGTGTGTGTGTTGTGTGTGTGTAGTTCTCTGCAATGTTAGCAAATGTGCAGATTGGGCATTTACCACCAGTCAAGATAACGAAGAGCTCCATCACCAGAATGACCCCTCCTGTGGTCCAAATATAGCCACACCTTCTCTACCTCCACCCCACATCCCTAGCCCCTGCAACCACTAATCCTGTTCTCCATCTCTCTAGTCTTGTAATTTATATGCTTTGGGGCTTGGCTTTTTTCATTTGGCTCGATTTCCTTGAGATTCACCCATGTTGTTGTGCGTAACCATGGTTTGTTCCCATTCACTGTGGCGTGGTATTCTGTGGTATGGAGGTACCACGGTTCCACATTTGTCCACTGATGGGGGATGAGTTTTCATCTGGTTTGCAGATTCTGTCTATCAGGAATAAAGCTGCTGTGGACATTTGTGTACTGGTGATTGTGTAAACATACGTTTTCATTGTTCTGGAACCAATGCCCAAGGGTATAAGGCCCTTGGTTTCAACCCCAACTTTGTGTGGCCTCCCAGATGAGCTGCAAAGATGAAAACACCCCCAACAACATGAAAGCAACATTTATGGAGCTCTTACTGTATATTTGGCACTATCATAAATATTTTGCACAGATCAACTCATGAGTCCTCAGCACAACCTGACATATTCCTGACAGTGTCTACTGGTGGACATTCCTGTTGGGTAGAGACTCAAGAGTGGAACAGCCGAATCTTAGGGCGTGCATTCATAGATTTTATTAAACAGTTTCCCAAACTTTTTTTTTTAGATTTTATTTACTTATTTGAGAGAAAGAGAGAGAGAGAGAGAGAGGGAGCATGTGCAAGCGGGGAGAGGGAGAGAGGGAAAGGGAGAGAGAGAATCCCAAGCAGACTCCACGCTCAGGGCAGAGCCCGATGTGGGGCTCGATCTCGCAACCCTGAGATCACAGTCTGAGCTGAAATCAAGGGTTGGATGCTCAACCGACTGAGCCACCCAGACGCCTCAACAGTTTCCCAAATTTTTATACCAATTTACACTCCCATCGGCTGTTTAAGAGAATTTCAATGGCTCCACATCCTCATTAACACTTTGTCTTATCAGTTTCTGTGTTCTAGCCATTCTGGTGGGTGGATCATGGTAACTCACGGTTTCGATTGTGTTTCTTTAATGGTTTAGGACGTTGAGCAGTTATACATATAGTGACCGTTTGGATGTCTTCCTAAACGTCTATTCAAGTTTTGCTCCATTGAAAAGAAATGGAGTTATCTTTTTCTCATAATTTCTGTTATCTATATATTTTGAAGATGAATATTTTATAGGCTATATGTATTAAAATGTATGTATTTTTTTACATTCTGCAGATTGTCTTATACTCTCATAGTGGTGACTTGTTATCTTTCTGATATTGGAAATGTGTGTCTTCTTTTCTTTCATCAATATTTATCAGTATTATTAATCTTTAAAAAATCAACTTTAGGATTTGTTGATTTCTTCTGTAAGTTTGCTTGCCATTTAATTGATTTCTGCTTCCGTCTTTTTTGTTTTCTTTCTTTTAATTTCCTTGGGTTTATTTTTCTGTTTGTTTTCCAGGTTTGGGTCTGAAAACTCAGATGAGGGGTCAGCTAATGTTTTTGGTAAAATGCCAGATAGTAGGTATTTTAGACTTTGAAAGCTATATAGTCTCCATTAAAATTATTCAATTCTAACATTATAGTAAAAGGCAGACATGGATAATACAGAAACAAGTGGTATTGCTCTGTTCCAATAAAAATTTATTTATAAAACCAGATTGGGGAGGGGGGTAGATTTGGGTGATGGACTGTAGTTTGCTAATTGTTACCTGGTTCAGATCATTGATTTTTATTGCTTTTTTCTTTTCTTTTTTGTAAGATTATTTATTTATTTATTTGACAGAAAGAGGGAGAGAACAAGCAGGGGTTGCTGCAGGCAGAGGGAGAAGCAAACTCCCCACCGAGCAGAGAGCCTGACGTGGGGCTCGATCCCAGGACCCTGAGATCATGACCTGAGCCGAAAGCAGACGTCTAAATGACTGAGCCACCCAGGCACCCCTGCTTTTTTTCTTTTCTAATATATGTACTTAAGCTTATAAATTTCCCTGTAAATTCTGCATTAGTTGTATTCTACAAGTTTTTAATTTGTCATTTTTATTATCATTTAGCTTAATATATTTTTAAATTTCCATTGTGTTTTGACGCATGAATTGTTTAGAGGGTATATCTTAATTTCCAAACATTTAAGCGTTTCCCCAGTATTGATTTCTACCTGAGTTTCACTGTGGTCAGAGAATATATCTTCATGATGATAATCCTTTCAAATTCATTGAGACTTGCTTTATTGCACAGCACGTGGTTTATTTCTGTAAACGTTCCATGTGTTCTTGAAAAGAATAAGGACCAGGAGGTTGTTGGTTACAGTGCTTTGTATATTTTTGTTGGCTCGTATTTATCAATCACGTTGTCCAATTTTTCTCTAGCTTTACTGAATTTTTGTCTGATTTCTCTTTCTTTTTTTTAAAGATTTATTTATTTATTTATTTGAGAGAGATCGTGTGTGTGTGTGTGTGTGTGTGTGTGTGTGTGTGGAGCAGGGGGAGGGACAGAGGGAGAGGAGAGAGAGAACCCTCAAGCAGATCCCTCCTTAGTGTGGAGCCCGGCACGGGGCTCAATCCCAGGACCCCGAGATCATGACCTGAATCGAAATCAAGAGCCTGTTGCCCAACTGACTGGGTCACCCAGGTACCTCTGATTTCTCTTTCATTAACTGATAGAGGTAGTTAAAATCTCCACCATGATTGAGGATTTGACTATTTCTCCTTTCTCCCAGTTTTTGTTTTATTACTTTGAGGTTATGTTGGTGAGGATGTGGGGGAAAAAAGAAACTTCATGCATCATTGGTGGGAAGGCAAATTGGTGTGGCCACTAGGGGAAATGGTATGGAGGTGCCTCGAAAAATTAAAAATAGAGTTCTGCTTCTGGCTATTTATCTGAAGAAAAGGAAAACACTAACTCAAACACATACACATCCCCATGTCCTTGCTGTGTTATTTACAAAAGCCAAGATATAGAAGCAACCTAAGTGACCACTGATGGATGAGCGGATAAAGAAGATTATATATATAGAAGGGTATATAATAAAGAAGATTATATATATATATAACATAGATATGCTCCTTGCCAGCTGCAATTATGGGACAATAACCGATAGCTAATTTTAAGTCAACTTTTTGTAGCTTGGTCATTACAGTGCTGTCCAAGAGTCCCAAATTCTAGCCTGGAGTTGTGACAGGGGCTAGATGCTGTGACCCAGGTGGGCTAGTGGGCTGGCCATGCAGGGTAGTAAATGTCACTAGTTTATTTTAATCCTGCTCTGCGATACCCTATTTATTTATTTATTTATTTTAAAATTTTATTTATTTATTTGACAGAGAGAGAAACGGCCAGCGAGAGAGAGAACACAAGCAGGGGGAGTGGGAGAGGATGAAGCAGGCTCCCAGTGGAACAGAGAGCCTGATGCGGGGCTCGATCTCAGGACCCTGGGATCATGCCCTGAGCCAAAGGCAGACGCCTAACGACTGAGCTACCCAGGCGCCCCTGCGATACCCTATTTAAATTTACATTGCCTTTATATATTTGCTCTGCCCTGCAATAAACATTTCATCTAGTACTTTCCAGAGAAAACAAAGTATTATTCTAAGAAGCACTCAAGGCTTATTATGGGAATATCCAAACAATTCAAAGGAAAGGTAACAATAACTTGACCCTAAACACACCAACACATCGGGGTGGGGGCACCGTTTCGTATTGACGAAGTGACCGTACTGACTTTGAATCAGTGGAAAACTCTGAAACCGAACTCCCAGGAGAAAAGAAACCTTAAAACAGGCAATGAAAAGAAAATTTTTATATTATTTTGTTAAATTGGTTCTTTAATATTGTGAAAGAGCTCTAGTAATAAATCTTGCCTTAAAGAATGTATTGCCTTGGGGCACCTGGATGGCTCCGTCGGTTAAGTGTCTGACTCTTGATTTCGGCTCAGGTCATGATCTCACGGTCGTGAGCCCACGTTGGGCTCTGGGCTCGGCACTGGGTGTGGAACCTTCTTAAGATTCTTCCTCTCCCTCCATCCCTCCCCTCCAACTCTCGTGCACATGCGTGTGTACTCTCTCTTTTGCTCTCAAATAATATTTTTTAAAGATATATTGTCTTTTTAACTATATGTTGTTACATACATATAGCTATTTATATGTCTATACATCAGTATAGATAATAGCAATAATTATATTCTCATTAACTGCGTGTTAGTAGCGTTACCTCAGCTTCTCCTATGCTTCTCATTTTAGTTCTTCAGGCTCCTTCTATGTAAGGTACATGTTTTTGTTTTTTGTTTTGTTTTGTTTTGTTTTGTTTTAAAGATTTTATTTATTTATTAGACAGATAGAGAGACGGCGGGAGAGGGAACACCAGCAGGGGGAGTGGGAGAGGGAGAAGCAGGCTTCCCGCTGAGCAGGGAGCCCGATGTGGGGCTCAGTCCCAGGACCCTGGGATCATGACCTGAGCCGAAGGCAGACGCTTAACGACTGAGCCACCCAGGCGCCCCAAGGTACATGTTTCTTATAATCACAGTATAATGGAGTCTTTTTTAGATGTCTGACAAATATTGGATTAATACAAATTTGTTGAAACGTATTCCATCTCCTCACTCTTACCTTGTTAGTCGAATGTTCTGTTATTTTTCCGATTACCCTGGAGGATAGAACACTCCCCTTTGACCTGCTGCATCTACTTTTGGATGGTACCACTCCGGATAAGGCAAGGGACTAACACCACTTTAAGCCCGTGTATCCCCTCTGCCTTTTGTTCTGTGTTGTCACGTATTTCATTCCACATACACAGTTGACCCTTGAACAAGCTGGGGGTTATGGACACGGACCCTCCGTGCAGCTGAAAGTCCCTGTGTAACTTCTGACTCCCTCGAAACTTAACTACTGACTTCACTATCGGAAGCCTTACTGGTAACAGACACACTTGAGTAATACATGTTTCGTAAGTTCTTTGTGCTATATACGGCATTCTTCCAATAAAGTAAGCTAGAGAGTAGAAAATATGAAGAAAATCGTAAGGAAGAGAAAATACATTTACAGTCCTGTACTGTACTTTTTTGAAAAAAAGTAACGTGTAAGTGGACCCACACTGTTCAAACCTGCGTTGTTCAAGGGTCAACTGTACTCACCCAGGTATTACTCTTCCCATTGCCCCTCGTTTCCTCCCACCATCTATGTGCGTTGATTTTTAGATCATTTTCCTTGAATATTTCCTGTAGTGTTTGCCTTCTGGCTGTACATTTTCTAAGTTTTTGTTTGTCTAAAATGTCTTTCTTGTACCTTCATTTTATTATTATTTATTTATTTATTTTTTAGAGAGAGAGTGTGTGAGCGAGGGACAGAGGGCGAGAGAGAGAGAATCTCGAGCAGTCTCCACGCTTAGCATGGAGCCCAATGCGGGGCTCAATCTGGCTCAATCTCATGACCCTGAGACCATGACCTGAGCAGAAGTCAGGTCTGACCTGACCAACTGAGCCACCCAGGTGCCTCTCTTCTACCTTCATTTTAAAAATGGTGTTTTGGGGTGCCTGGGTGGCTCAGACGGTCGGGTGGCTGATTCTTGATTTTGGCTCCAGTCATGGTCTCTGGGTTGTGGGATTGAGCCCCGCAATGGGCTCTGCACTCAGTTCAGAGTCTGTTTGTCCCTCTCCCTTCCCTCCTCCTGCTCGTGCTCTCTCTCTCTCAAATAAATAGATGAATGAAATATTTTTAAGAAAAGAAAGAGAGAGGAAAAAAGCAGCATTTTCACTGGGTGTGGAATTCTAGTTGGCTACTTAAATGTCATTCCATTATCTGGCTTCCGTCGTTTCTGTTGAGAAACCCGATGTTGGTCTTACTGTTGCTCCTTTGAAGATAACGTTTCTTGTCCTTTCGTTTTCAGAGCTTTATTTTATTTATTTGGTTTATGCTCCTTGCCTTTAGTTTTTCGTTTGACTGTTATTTGCTCTACTAGAGTCTGGACTCCTTATTTTGATGTTTGATGGTGACAGCCTTTGAGCCCTGCCTCCCTTCTGCCCCTGCTGCCCCGCCTCCGGGCAAGCTAAGAAAGTCTGGCCAATCCCTCCACTTGTGCCAGTGGGAAATTCAAACAACACAAGCCTGAGTCATGTGTGGGAGTTCTCATCCCAGCTCTGTCCCCTAATTACCATGAAAACCCAAGCCACTCTTTTCCTGGCTCTCCCAATATCTTTTTGGACCTGCAAGGAGGAGCTGGCCCTGCTGTCCCCAGAAAGCCTCATTATGTGAGTAATTAACCTTTTCCTATCCTATTGGCACATGTGTAACATCATTAGTCTCAACATCTGAACCAAATTTTAAGTAGATGGTAGTGGTGGGGGTCCATTCAACATGTGTAGTTATGTGCAGGTTTCCCCAACTATCCAGAAGTAGAGCACTTCTATGAAATCTTTCATAAGCTGAAACGGCACAAAGTGAAGACGATCCCCTGCTTTTTGACAGTTCCTATTACATCACTTCACTTTTGTGAAAGACCTACATTAGTACAGTAAGAGCTTTTTCATAAAGAAAATCCCCTTTGGATTTTTTATTTTTTTGATTAGTGAAAACATGTAGGTCTTTCAGATATATATGTTCATTATCTCTCTCTCTCTCGATAGATGATAGATAGAGAGATAGATAGATGATAGATAGATAGATAGATAGATAGATAGATAGATAGATGATAGATAGATTTAGAGGGATTTTTTTTTAAGGAATTAACTTACATGGTTGTGAGGGCTGATGACTCCAAAATTCATAGGGCAAAACCGAAGGCTGGAGATTCAGGTAAGAGTTGATGTTGCAGTCTTGAGTCCAGAGCCTGAAAACTCAGCCAGAATTTCTTTGTTGCAGTCTTGAGGCAGAACTCCTTCTTCTTAGGATACCTCAGTCTTTGCTCTTAAGGCCTTCAACTGATTAGATGGGGCCCACCCACATTATGTGGGGCAATTGACTTTGCTCAAAGTCAACTGACTACAAATGTTAAAATTCCTGGGCAGTATTTGGCCAAATAGTGAGTCATTGTAGTCTAGTCAAGTTGACACATAAAGATAACCATCAAATGCCTTTTTCTTTCCCTGCTCTATTCTTGGGATTCTAATGACAAGTTGTTAAATATTTTCTGCATGGTCTCATACACAGCTAATTTTCTGTATTTTTTAGATTTTTTTTCCCTCAGCTTTAATTTGAATATTTTTATACTCCTGTTTTCCAGTTCACCAATTATGTCTTTTGATAGATTTATTAACCTAATTATTGGAATTTTATTTTCTATTATATACATATATTTTTTCAATTGTAAGATATCCAATTGATTCTTTTTCAAATGGATGCCACTTTCGGGTGATTTTTCTCCATCATTTACTCTATTTTCTTGGGCATATTAATTGTGGTTCCCTTAGAATCTATGTCCAAAAACTCTAGTATCTGGTTCCTCTGTGGTCTGGTTTTACTCTTTATTTTTCTCTTAATTTTCAGTATTTCATCTGGTTGTCTGACCTTCCTAGTAATTTTTATTGTGCGCTGAAAATTACATATGAAAAATTATAGGGCTTCTGGATGACATCACAGTCTCTCAGAATGAGTTTGATTTTCTTCTATTTGGCAGATAAAGCATGGCTGCTCAGCTTTCATGGGGCCTGTTTCCCATTTACACATATTCTTAGGGTCTAGTCCTTTTAGGATCTCAGCTAAAAGCCTGAGGTGTTTATTAGGAACCTTCATCCTTCGTTTTCCCTGAACTCCCATGGTTGCTCCCCAAGCTCCACGGGACTGCTGAATTATATGCTTGGCCTCCTAGCAGTTGCATTCTGGTTGGGTTCTCTGGTCTCTCCTCGTGATTGCATATTCTCTGTGGATGGCCGTTCGCTAGTATCTTGTCCCCCTTGGTCATAGGTGCTTGTTACCCCTGATCTCTAGTTTTTCCCTTTATCCTTCTAATCCCAGGAATACCCTGCCTTATGCTCTAGATCACGGCTTTCCATCTGGGCTCTGTGACCCACACTGAAAAATATGCCAAGAGTTAAAACCAGTGGAGAATGCAACACACACTTCAACATATTCTCTGGGGTCTCGATCCCTCACGTCTGGCCTGCATGGCTTATTTTTTTTTCATACCTTCAAACAGTATTAAAAAATGTTTTTCTTTAGCTTTTGTGGTTGTTCTCAGCGAGAAGTTTAGTCTGATCCCAGCTACTTGTGTAGAACGAGTAGCAGAGGTCTGAGTTAAGCCTTATAGGGGACTTGGCATATAGAAACTCAGTGTGGGCTCTCTTCCCAGATGAAAAAGGGTTAATGGTCTGTCTGGACAGTAAGGAGGAGACTCCAGCATTCTTTGATTATTTTTTTTCAAGACAGGCAATCATTCTAATTGTCCTGCAAGGAAGCTGACATTTGAGAACGAAGGAGGGAGAGTGTCTGTCCCATGTCAGTGCAGGAACCTGGGCCGTGCAAGCATTAAGCTGGGCGGGAAGTACAGGGAGAGGCTGGGGTTCAGGACCCCCTCGTGGATGTTCCATAGTGGGCAGGGGAAATTGCAAGCAACGGTAGTGTCTACCAGCATATGTGCTTTCATTCAGTCCTTCAGGGTCCTGGAGACGGAAGGGAAAAGATGCAGTGATCTAATCTGAGGGTCTGCGACAGCCGGAGAGAGGCAGGTGTATGAGTACCAGAGTGCCACCCACAGTGCAGCTTAAACAACAGACATCTGTTTTCTCATGGCTCTGGAGGCTGGAAGCCTGAGATCCAGGTGCCATCAAGGGTGTTTGCAGGTGACACCTCTCTTCTAGCTTCCAGGCAGCTGCCTTATTGCTACATGCTCACATGGCCTTTGCTCTCTGTGCCTGGAGAGAGCCAGTTCCCGGGTGTCTCTTCCTCTTCTTACAAGGGCACCAGTGCTACTGGATTAGGGCCCCACCCTTATGACCTCATTTAACTTCAATTACGTCCTTAAAGGCCCTATCTCCAAATACAATCCCATTCTGAGGTGCCGGGAACTAGGGCTTTGATGTATAAATTTTGGGGGTCCACACTTCAACCCTGAGGGATCCCCAAGATTATGGTCTCTGATAAAACTGAGACGGAAGTTGAGACATCCCCGGGTGCCTCTCTGACCCCCCAGTGATGAGTCCTCATTGGAAGAACGTGTCTCCAGCCTCTGGGCCTCCTACGGTGGGTACTCAGCGAATATCTTATGGAGCAAACCCAGCGGTTCTAAGTGGGATGTCCTATCAGTACAATACAGTTTTTCCTTCCTGACTGTCAAAACTGAGGCCCAGAGAGGGCAAAGGGTTTGCCCATGATCACACAGCAAGTTGGTGGCCACAGCCCAGGTCTCCTGCCTCCGGGCTCAGCGTTCTCTCCCCTTACCCAGGCAGACCTCTTCCACTCCCTCACTCCCTGCTAGAATCAGAGAAAAGGGAGCAAATCTGTGAGTCGGGGAGTAGGCACCAACTCATTTCCTCTCACAGGATATTTGTGTTAAGTCTCTGCGCCAGGCAGAGGGAGAGAAATCTAAGCCATGTGTGTAGTGGGCTCGGGGCGTTCTGAAAGGGCCCGTAGGTAGTGGGGCGGAGGCCGGGAGACAGGGTCATCCGGGGGAGGCCCGATCTGCTTGCCCTCCTGATTTTCTACCCCCAACCCCAACTTCATCTTGTGACACTGGTGTGTGTGTGTGTGTGTGTGTGTGTGTGTGTGTGTGTAAATTTGGAAAATTGGACTGAATCTCTGCATCTAACGCTACAGTTTTCCAGCCCCCCAGCCCAAATGAAAGGAAAGCCAAATTAGTTCATGTCTTCATATCCAAATTATAATTTAAAATAAAAAAAGTGAAATGTTCCTTAAAATGTTTTTTAAAAAAAGTATTTCAGTTTCCAGGAGAGAGGAACAATATTGCCACAAAGCTAACAACTTTCCATGGAAAAGAAAGAAGATCTCTGACTGGTGGTTAAAGGTGCCAGGAAAGCTTCCGGAACCTTCTGGGTAGGACTAAGCATTCTGCCTCTGAGCTTGCTGCACACACTGGCTGGTGTGTCCTGTCGGGGCCGCGGTTTCTTCTCCGCCTCGGTGTGTTCGCATGGAAGGATCACCGGTAGTTGGCGGGTGCCGGCTCACACTACAGCGCTTTATCTCCACGCGCCACTGCTATGGTTCTTCGAACCTGCGCTTTGGGAGGGAAGGGGCATGGCCCTCTGCTTACAAGCACCAGGCACCGACTCTGGCCCAGTTTGGCAGAAAGGCGACATCTGGGATGATGGTCGTAGCGCTCAGAGTCCACAGGAAGGCTGAGAGCAGGCTCTGGGAGGGCAGAAATCAGGGCACCTGTGGGATGCAGGGCAAAGGAGCCACAGAAAGCAACCCCGAACCCATGAGGGGGTGAGAGGGCCCCGTCCTCTGCCCTGTCCCATTGCTCCATTCCAGATCCAGTCCGGGTCTGCAGGAGTTTCCTATGACTGTTGTAACACACGGCGGAACTACTCTGTATGATACGGGAATGGTGGCTACATGTCCTTATATGTTTGTGAAACCCCACCGAATGGGTACCACCAAGACAGACCCTACTGTACACGGGGGACTTGGTGGCCAGCTTTGGCCCACGTGCCCACCTCGTGCAACGGCGTGCATCAGGGCCTCCGCGAGAGCTTGCTGAAGCATAGCTCACTGGGCTCCGGCCCCAGGCTCTCTCAGTCAGCAGGTCTGGGGAGGGGCCTGGGAACTCGCATTTCTTGTGAATTCTAAGGTAATGCGGATGCTGCTGGACCCAGCACCACACTTTGAGAGCCGCTGGGCTAAGAGAAGGCAGAATTCCTTGATTGTCTTCCTCACACAGTCTATCTCTGATGGGAAGAGGAAATTCCTAAAAGATCATGGGGATCCAGGAGCTGGGAGATGGCTGCCGGGTGGCAGGGGCACGCGGGGCCAGATTGTTAGTTAGGGGTCCTGCCGTGGAGAAAGTGTGTGATGCAGCCCATGAGAATGGCGAGTTCAGAAATACATGAGGGTAAAGAGGAGCTGGCAGAGATCATGCTGGTCACCGAGACCTACAGGTGCTGGGTCCTAAGTCCTGGCCAAGTGTCCAGTGACGAGGCCATGAGCACTCCCACGGGGGATGCGGGCTCAGTGGGCCCTTGTTGAGACAAGTGTACCTGGGTCTTGGAGCGAGAGAACAAGCTGGAGGGAGAATCTGCTTTTAATTCTCAGCAGCAAGGAGACTGGATCAAATGACCTGTGCGACCAGCGGACCAGCCTGCGATCCTGTTCGCTCACGTCCCAAAGCTAATGATGTCATCGCCCTGGGCTGTGTCCGATCTGTGTAGTTAGGTTGATGGGATTAATCAGCTCATGTTAACATGCTGATGATCATGAAATAAAGACCGACCATTTCAATAGGATACTCGAGGCTGAGGGACTAACGTGGAATCATTTGGACTTTTACGGAGGTCATGGTTGAATTATCACAAAACTTCCTTTACTCAAAGCAGATGCTTATTGAGATTAATTTAGTGTGAAAAGTGAACCAGACTGAGTATAAAAGACATTGTCTCCTCAATTATGTAACAGGACACCTCCTCATTGTCCTCTCCTCACTGAAGATGATTGTGCATTCCCCCCGGGACATTTCAGCCCACTGTGCTGAGTCGCCGTGCAATCCCTCTTTTTGGGATGTTCAATGCAATCTCAGCGTTCACACAAAGACGGAGTGGGCACAAACAAAAGGGAACATCAATTGGGAAAATGGGGGCTGCAGACAGAACCCATCTTTCTGCTGAAACCACGTACGTAGCAATTTCTAGAGATGCCCCTCATCTGAAGACAAGAAACGTGGGGAAATTACTGTCTTGTCTCAGGTGCTCGTGTGATGCGTGGTGGTGCCGGTCCGGGTCACCTGGGTCCAGAGGAGGAGCTCTGTGGAGGGTCGCATCAGGACCCCGGCTGTATTTGTCATTTTCTACACACTTCCCTTATCATCTTTTTAAGAGAAAATATGTTCTCTGCCTCGTTTGTCTGTTTGTTACACAGGGTTCCTTCTTCAAACTTTTCTCTTTGTTTCTGAGACCCTCTGGAGCCCTGACTCAGCTCCCACCTCTTGGCCTGTCCTATCACCTCCCCCGGATCGTCTTCCAAAGTCATTGCCTCGATCACCGCCGTTCCCCAGGGCTCAGCTTTCTGTTTTTGCTTGCTGGAGACAGTCTTCCTGGAGTTGCTTTATCTACTCCTGCAGTCTCTACAGTTACTTTATGCCCAGAAATATGGGGATGTCAACACTATGCCCCCTGAAATCAAATAAAACCAAGAGTTTCCCAGGTTGGCAGTGACAGGAGAACTTCCTGCTGGGAAGGGGCAGCTGGCCACGCGGTCCCTGTCTAGGTTTTCTTTTCTGTGGAATTCTTGCTCCCCGTCCTTTGGGGCACATCATGGGGGCCTGCTTTTCTTGCAAATCTCTGACCTAAGCGCAAACAAATCCTTTTTTCCTTGGTTTTCTGAACCTGACATGAGACGCCGTCTTAGTATGTGGCTCCATGCAAGGGAAAACACAAGGGATATAAGCACAGTGAGACCAGAGAAGGTAAACAGCTCGGCTTTGCAAGGGCTGAGCTGGGAGCGCTGTGTGAGTTAGCGCTGTGTAACAAATTACCTCCGGACACGGTGGCGTAACTCACTCGTCTATCATACTCAGGGCTTCTTAGGTCAGGAAGTCGGGAAGGCCTTTGATGGAAAGCTCTCACTTGAGATCTTATGAGGTGCACTTATGCATTGGCTGGGGCTGCATCATTTGAAGGCTTGATTGGGGCTGGATGGTCCCCTTCCAAGGGTCCACTTACATGCCTGGCAAGTTCTTTCTGGCTCTTGGCTGGGGTCTCAGCATCTCTGCCAGGGGGCCTCTCCACAGGACTGCTTGAGCATCCTCATGGCATGGTGGCTGGCTTTCCCTAGAGCAAGTGATCGTGGCAAGAGCTGTGGTGCTTTCTACCTAACATCAGGAGCCACCCGTTTCCATGTCCTTGAAATTCTATTGGTCACGAAGTGTCATCCGTGATTCAATATGGGGGATGATGACCCAGGGGCATGGATATGGGGAGGCATGGATCATCAGGGCCCATTTTGGAAGTGAGCCGCTGGAAGAGCCAACTTGTTCTCCAGTATCTGTGGAACTGTCGCATTCCATGAGGATCTCCACAAGAAGAGGTTTTTAGGGACCTTGAATTTTTGGCTTCACCCATAGCCAGAGATCAAGCACCAACTTGCCAAGGGCACACAGGGTCATCCTCTTCCAGTTTGATGTTTAGACTTCAGAAGCAGATAATTTAATTAATTCCATTCCTCAAACCATGGTGTACATTCATCACTGGTCCATGTGAGGCTCCTTCCTTGCTTTCTTTACTTATTCTTTTTATCTTCCTTCCACGAGTATGCTCTTTCCTCTACACACCCTTCCCCATGACTACCATAAGTAATCACGTCAAAATGTAAAATCATGTTAAAATGGTCTGTTCAGGTTGCTTTTTTTTTTTTTAAAGATTTTTTATTTATTTATTCGACAGAGACAGAGACAGCCAGCGAGAGAGGGAACACAAGCAGGGGGAGTGGGAGAGGAAGAAGCAGGCTCATAGCGGAGGAGCCTGATGCGGGGCTCGATCCCACAACGCCGGGATCACGCCCTGAGCCGAAGGCAGACGCCCAACCGCTGTGCCACCCAGGCGCCCCTGTTCAGGTTGTTTTTAAAAAATGCCATAGACTGGGTGGCTTAAACAACAGACATTATTTCTGTTCTGGAGGCTGGAGAGTTCAGGATCAAGTTGCCAGCAGATTGCATTCTTGGTGAGGACCTCTTCCTGGCTTACAGATGACTGCCATCTCATTGTGACCTCACATGGTACAGTGAGAGATACAGAGCTCTGGTTCCTCTTCCTCTTCTTATAAAGACACAAATCCCATCATGGGACCCAATCCTCATGACCTCATCCAAACCTAATCACCTCCCAAAGATCCTTCTCCAGATACCTTCACACTGGGGGTTAGGGCTTCAACATATAGACTCAGGGGGGACACAAACATTCAGTTCAAAACAATAGGTATCTTTGCAGTTTTATACATATTTGGAAAATATGTAGTGTTGTTTTGTGCATTTTTGAATTTTTTATTTTCGTGATGTTATGGGACTAAATATGGATATTTCCATATATCATTTGTTCATCTAGCACCCATCTACTCCAAAGTGTGTTTCTGGCACGTTTCACTCACCCATTCCCCCAGTGATGGGTGGACACTCAGATCACCTCCAATTCCCCTATCATAAGAGATGCTTCAAAAAATCCCTTGTCCCTTTAATTTTGAGTGAGAATTTCTTTGGAGTCTCTAGAGGGTTCCTAGGGCGTCATAAATATAAATAAATAAATAAATAAATAAATAAATAAATAAATAAATAAATACCCATATATGTATGTGTGTATATACATATATATATCATCTCCCTTCCTCAGGCATTCCTGCTCAGGCCCAAGGTTTTTTGTTTTGTTTTGTTTTTAAGATTTTTAATTATTTATTTAAGAGAAGAGAGAGTAAGCACAAGCAGAGCGGGAGGGGCAGAGGGAGAGGGAGAAGCAGACTCCTCGCTGAGTAGGGAGCCCGATGCAGGGCTCCATCCCAGGACCCTGAGATCATGACCTGAGCTGAGGGCAGACACTTAACCAACTGAGCCACCCAGATGTCCCTCAACCCACTTTTAAACCACAGACTCAAACACACTTTGCCTTTGCCAGGATGGACTGAAAGTGGGCTGCCTGCCCGTGTGGCGGTGAGTTGCTGGCAGAGAGCTGGGCTGGGTCCGGATGCAGCGCCAGCCCTGAGTAGCAGGGGGCTGGCAAAGGCTGAGGGACAGGTGTGGAAGGGAATCAGGGAAGTGAGCCGAGGGGCCGTGCCAAGGAGAGCGAGGCCGTTTGTCAGATCCGAAGGGCCAGTGGGAGGCTGGGTTGACAGTCGAAGCAAGGAACAACTGGTTGGATAAATGAAGAGTGGGAGGTGGAGGAGGCCAAAGGACTCAGAACACAGGCTATTCACTCTGGAGGTTGCCTGGGCTCTTTCTGTGGGGCTGGTGGGGGAGGCAGAGAAGGTTTGGCCAACTTCAAGAAGGGCTGCCACAGGTTGGACAGGTTGGAGGGTAGTTCTATGAGAATTAGGAAACGGAGACTGCTCTGGGCCAATGCAGACTTACCCCAGGGCATATGGCTTGGGGATGGAGTATGGGCTAGATTGCACTGTCCTAAGTGGTCCGTGTTGTGCAGTGCACAGCCTGGACAACCATGATGGGCCCTGGCTGAGAGACTTTGGGTTAGCCAGATGCTTTTTTCTTCACAGTTTAACTCCTGTCTTCCCAATGGTCCCCCACGCAAGGCACATCCAAATCGCCTCTAACCCCATGGGGCGGGGGCACCAGGAGTCAGAGCTGGAGTTGGCATCTGCCTGACTTTTATTTTTTTCATTAAGGTCAAATTCCTTTACCATGAAGTTAACTATTTTAAATGTATAGTTCAGTGGCATTCAGTACTTTCGGTGTTGTGCAACCACGACCTGGAGCTAGTTCCAACACATCTCGTCACACCCCCAGGAAACCTTGTATCCTTCCAGCAGCCTTTCCCCATCCCCTGTCCTCCAGCGTCTAGAAGCTGCTACTCTGTTTCCTGTCTGCATGGATTTACCAATTCTGGACATTTTATCTAAGTAGACTCGAACGGGACGTGCTGTTCTGGGTGTGTGTGTGTGGTCCTCCTTTGCGTGGCTCATACGCCCGCGTATGCACAGAGAGCATTTTGTTTACCCACTCACCTGTTGAAAGAAACATGGGTCTTTCCATCTTTTGACTATTGTGAATAGTGTTGCTGTACATACCCACATGCAAGATTTTGTTGCAACAATCCTTGTTTGTTTTCAGTTCTTCAGGGTGTATACCCGGGGGTGGAATTGCTGGGTCCTGTAGTGACTCAGTGCTTAACTTTCCAGGAACTGCTACACTGTTTCTGGAGGCAGGGCGCCATTTTGCATTCCCATCAGCAGTGTACGGGTTCTGATTTCCCCACATCCCCGGGGGTGCTTGTTCCCTCATTGTTTCCTGTGGGGACTTGGGGAAGTATTAAGAGATAAAGTCATCAGAAAGCGTGTTGCTTATGGTGGAGCAGGCTCCAGATGTTGCCTATGTCCAATCCACTGATGAGTGGGCAGCCGGGTGGGCAGGCCTCTGGCTCCTGGAGCCCACTGCCTGTCCTTAGATGTCAGCTCTGCCTACTCCGTGAATGCACTGGGCACGTTTCCTGACCTCTGTCCACCTTGGGTTCCCAGGGCTGCTGTGACAAATTGCGAAAAACCTGGCTTTCTTGAAACAACAGGCATTTCTTCCCCTGAATCCTTGAGGATAGAAGTCCCAAAGCAAGGTGTCCACAGGGCCGTGCTCCCTCTGCGGTTTCCAAGGAAGAATCCTTCCCTGCCTCTCCCGGCTTCTGGTAGTGGCCGGGAATCCTCAGCTACTTCCTTGGCTTTGGCTGTGTCCCTCCAGCCTCTGGCCCCACCATCACGTGGCCTCCTCCCCTCCGTGTGTCTTCAGGTCCAACCCCATCCTAGTCTAATATGGCCTTATCCGACCTTGATTACATCTCCCAAGACCCTATTTCCAAATAAGGTCACTTTCGGAGGTTCTGGGTGGATATACCTGTTGGGGGCCACCTATTCAACCTAATACATTCATCCTCCAGGAGGAGATGGAATTTGGGGAATTAGTTAATACGAGGAAAACACTTAGAAAAGCAGCTGGCCCAATGAAGCCCTCCTAGAGGCGGTCATTATAATCCAAGGGGCATTTGAAAAGACTCAGAGGAAAGATGGGATATGAGCGCTCAGCAAAGGGCGCGTCCTGGCCAAGTTCCCCCCGCCCCCACCCCTGTCCTGCTAGTCTTTTTGAGTCTTTTTCTTTTATATGCCAGAATATCAAGTTTTCCTCTTGCAGTCCTTCCCTTAAAGAATGGTTTATCTGGCCATTTGTTTATGTGTGGAAAATGCATAAAAATTTATAAAATAAACCCATTTACTTCCAGACGAAAGTTAGCATTTAGCCCGGAGTGAATTTTTGTGGCCAAGTTATAAAATTCTGAAAGTGAGGGTTTCTTTTTTTTTCTTTCTTTTTTTTTTTTTTTAAAGTAAGGGTTTCTAATGAAACTGCGTTACCCCTTAATGAACATCACCACTCCCGCTATAATAAAGAATGTACAATATTTGGCATGATGCACTCTGGAAAAATCGCCGAATATGTAATATGAGAGATTGCCTCCTTTGTGAGCCAAGCGCTGTTTCCATTTTGTGGGGGTAATTCAGCTCAAGTATTTATTGAGTGCCTACTAGGTCCCCAGCACTGTGCTGGTCAGTGGGGATCTGAGGATAACATTAGTGAGGGTACAGTGTCAGGAATAATAGCGAGCTTTCAACCAGGGGCATGTGGGGCACTGTTCTCAGCGCTCTGAGTACCCACATAATCCTAACAGGAACCCATTTACAGTAATGGTGCCCCATTACTCTGGGCCACCAGAGGGACGGAGAGGTCCCAATCATTTGCCCACCGTCCTGCAGCCAGCGAGAGTCGGGGGTCACATCCACTGCCCTGGGAGGTAGGTGGAGTGTAGTGGCTGAGTTCAGCACGAAGGGGTCGGCACAGGGGCTGTGGAGGCCCATAGGAGGTCCACCACCGTGCAGGGTCTGGGAAGGCCAGCGAGGGCTTCTTGGAAGGGCGTGCTTAGGGGGAGCTGGAGTGAGGGCCGGTGAAGGAGAGAGGGCACCAGTAAGCACCACCCAAGCTTAGAAATGATGCAGTGTGTGCACCCACGTGTGCATGCCCGTGTTGGGCGTTGCTGGACCCGCATCATGGGCGAGAGCATCGAGAGATTCATCTAGAGAAGCAGGCAGGGGTCAGCAGGACAGACAGTGTGGACGCTTCCTTCAGGAACTTGGAGACCAGCCTGCATGTGAAGGAAGACCTGAATCAGGGTTTTAAGGAGGCTAATGCCACGCGAGTCTGACCATTCGGGTTTCTTCACTGTAACTGCAGTATTTCGGGACACGCCGCTTGGAGGCTCATTTTGGGACTGGGGAGAGAAAAGGACAACCAAGAGGGGAAAAATAGGATACTATCTTAAAATTCCACCCAGGCTGCTGTTTTTCTCTTTTATGAGATATTTTTGTATCCATGTCACGTGTCAGCCCCAAAGGTTTGAATCTTCCCAGTTTTTGGCCGCAAGCAGGACGTTCATGCGGCCATACCTGTAACAGCCAGCACCCCTGAATGCTTCTTATGCACCCGCACATCGCTGCCGAGATCTTACAGGTTCTGATCCATCTAGTCCTCACCAGGGCTCTACGAGGTAGACGCTTTTGGTGTCTCATTTTCCGATGGGACAGCCTGAGGCACAGGGCGTTCCCTTGACACCTTGGCCCTGGAAGGGATCAAGCCAGGATTTGAACCAGGCAAATGGCTCTGTAATCCAGGTCCATCATTCTTCAACAAATGGATGTTTCCCACGGGCAAGCCCCACCATTACTGGCCTCAGGTGGGGGTGGGCTATGGGCTGAACTGGGTGTCCCCCCTCATATTCATGGGTTGAAGCCCTTACCCTCAGTGTGATGGTATTTGGAGATGGGGCCTTCGGAAGTAATTAGGGTTAGATGAGTCTCTTTACCAAAGGAGCACCTGACAGCTCACTTCCCCCCTTTCTCTGCCATGGGAGGAATGGGAGAGAAGGAGGCTGTCTGCAAGGCAAGGAAAGAGTCCTTCGCAAAAATCCAAACAAGTGGCTCCTTAATCTCAGACTTCTGGCTTCCAGAACCGTGAGAAATAAAAGTCCGTGGACTGCTCCAGACGATGGTATTTTCATACGGAAACCAGAGCAGACTAAGACAAGGTGGGCCTCGGAGTGGCTGCAGTTGCACACCCGGGGGCTGCTTCTGGCTTTGCGTGGACCCCAGGGAGCCACCTGATGTGATCTGCGTGCACGTGAGCCACGGCAAGACGCGGGCGGTGCTGCCCCGTGTCCCGCTTCGGAACCAAGGGTGCTGTTACTACGCCATGAACCACAGTGCTGTCAGAAGTGTGCTCCTTGTCGTAGACACTCAGGGACCAGGATCCCGCTCTGTCACTCACAGGCTCTATAGAACCCCAGGCGTACTGGGAGTCCCCGGACCTCGGTCTTCTCCCTGAACAATGGGGGTGAGAATACCTACCTCTCATCGCTGATGTGACATTTACAAGGGATACTGTAGGCCCAAAGGGTTACTATAGGCCCAGCACCTGTGAATGTTTAATACACGGTGGGTATAATGGTAACATAAAATTCGCTTTCCAGTACCTAGTTCAGGCCTCCCCTCATCTTGGAGGCTCTCCCCGGCTCTTGCGCTCAGTCCCCTCTGTAGGTCACACATGTTGATGGCTCCTTCTCGTGTTAGGTTCAGACTACTTGCTGACTTGTCCACCTGCCTCCCCAGATGCAGACAGATCCTTTGGGTGCACACTGCTTCCCGTTATAGCCGAGCTATCAGGGAAGGGCTACAGGCATGTGTGTGACGGAAAGAAGGAAGGTCATTTCAGAAAGAGGCTAACAGGTTGCACAAGGCTGCCTGGGGTGTCTGGGAGGAGAGCAAGGGTGCCTTGTAGGAGGAACAGGGGTGCAGAGAACTGGGATACTGTCCTGGGCACACATGCAAGGTTTTGAGCAGAAAGGCTGGTTCAGATTTGCTAAAATCTAGGCGGGAGCCCCAAACGCAGCAGGGACATTTCCCAGCATGGGCGAGGCTGCAGAGAAACGAGGAGCCTGGCTGGCGAAAGCTGGCCGAGACCTTCAGACCCTGGGGTCCGAGCACGACCATCTCGATGAGTGTGAAGTTTCAGCTGGAGGGTGGGGGTCATGAATGCCCTCACAAGCAGGCAACGTGCTTCCCAGGCCCTCTCCAGGGACCTACCCTTCGCTCTTTCCCAAAGGTGCCATGGGGAAGCCAGGCTGGAGTTGGGAGGCTTTCTTCCATTTTTTGTCCTGTGATCATTAGGTTTGCTGATAAGTGGGGATTATTAATTAAAGGGATAAAGCGTGTGCTTCCAAGGGTGATTACCATTACTGTAAATCAGACTTAATGGCGGCAGAAATTCATTAGGGATTCATTTCCTAATGATAATGAATTGGCTTGAGCAGATGTCAGACGCAGCCGTGACCGTAATTCTAATTCCAGGCTCCAGGAGTGGGAAGTGTCCGGGACCGAGGAGTCAGAACAACGTTCTCAGAACTTTGGGGCTTTTTAGTGTGGCCTGGGCAGCCACGTGGACATGGGCCTCTCCTGACGGCCTCCTGGCCTTTGCTCTCGCCACGCCTCTTCCTGGAACAATGTTCTGCTACCTTGTCTCTTGAGCCTCACTTCCCTTGGAAGTTTTCCCTGACTGCTCCTGGGCGAGGCCAGGGCCCCCCTAAGCTCCTGAAGCTCTGATCGCCCCCCTCTCTGGATGCGCTCGGGGGAAGGAACTGGCTTAACCCTACCTCTGCTTCCCCAGCACCCAGCGTGTAGTTGGCGTCCTTGGTGATGGCTGAATCAATGCACAGATGAGTGGGACACTGACATTTTGCTGGGGGCATCTGATACAGCTGAACCCACGGCCAGTTGATTCTGTTTGGGACTTGGGGACCAGAGAGGAACCGCCTGGGACAGAAGGAGTGAGCCCCCTGGTCACCGGGAACATCAGGCCTTCCCCCATGTGGACCAAGGTGAGTCCCCAGGCACCCGGATGCCTGGACTTAGGTCTGGGGGCTGGTGAAATTCACAGGACAGTAACCAAGGCAGCAAGAGGCAAAGGACCCCAAGCTTGTTGCTAAGCCCTACTTTCCCCACCTGTAAAATGTGTGATCAATAGTTACCGTGGGGAGCACGTAAGAAATCCACGCCAAGCTCAAGAGCGTAGCACAGCGCTTGGCGCCTAATAAGCATTCGACAAATACGAGAGCCAGTATTATTATTTTGCTGAACTAATGAGGCAGAATCTCTAACTTTGTAACCAGGAGGAGAGCAGTTTTGCTTGTAAATACAGAGCCCTGCCCAGCATGGCAGCCAAGGCTTCAGGAAGATTCCAGGAAGTGTGGGTGGGGAGGGAGCAGGAGAAGGGAAGGACCGGGAGGACTCAGAAGGGCCCCAGCTTTGAAGAAAAGGCAGGATGTGCCCAGTGAGTAGGGAGGGAGGAAGGGCAGATGGGGTCCAGCCCCTACGGCACCAGGCCCTCAGGTGGTCCAAGGCATGGCCCCTGTAGCCCTCCAGAGCCCTCTGGCCAGGCAGATCAACTCGGTGGGCCGGTGACTGTTCCTAACACAGGACATGACCCTTCCGTGTCTGCCCTCTCCGGCCAAGTGCTCCCAGAGTGAGTTGGGCAAGGATTGGGTCCTTTAGGAACCAGCAACCAAGCTCAGAAAGGTTGAGTGACCTGCCGATGGCACTGGGCCGAGACTCAGGCCCTGTCAGCCTGCTTCCATACTGGCCGGAAAACTGACCAGCTAGCCTCAGAGGAGGAGGGCTCCTCTCCAGACAGCGGGCTAACTCCCTAACTACGGGACAGGAGGAAAGTCTTTTCTGATACTGCATTTTGTTTGCTGGGCCAGGAGTTAACATTTGGGTCCCTGGGAATTGCCAAAGCCTCTTGGGAATGTAATCTGGAAGGATATATTAACATGCGGAAACACACATTCCCTTTGATCCTGCAATCCCACTTCTGGGAATCTCTCCCGCAGAAATGAAAACCCGAGAATGTAAGGCCATAGGGACAGGATGTTTATTGTCGCATGTCTGTGGTGGCAAAAACCTGGAAGCAATCTGAAAGTCCATCAGGCCTGGAATAAGGTTGAATAAGTTATGATACACGCCTTTTGGGAACATCAACCTTTTAAAAATTAGACTTCTATGTAATTATCTGGAGTGCTGTCCTTGATACATTGCTAAAAAGCAAAAAACAAACATACAAAAACCGCCTCCGAGTTAGCCAGTAATGTGAATTATGCAATGCCATAAAAAATAATTGAAAAGTTCTATATGTGGACTTGTATTAATTTGCTTAGACTGCCATAACAATATATCACAGTCTGAGAGCTTAAAGAAAGAAATGTACTTTCTCACAGTTTTGGAGGCTCGAAGTCTGAGATCAGGGGGTTGGCAGGGTTGGAGCCTGGGACTAGCTTGGTGTCGCTAGACTGGGGGTAACTACACATGGTAAAATATTAGGGAATGAGCCGGGGTTCAGGTTGTGCAGACCTTCCCCCTGCAACTAAAAAGTAAGACCCAGAGAAAGGCCACATAGATACCTGTTCAAAGAGCCTCCCACAATTTACCCCAATGAGTTCTTACAGTCGGACAAGCCAGGGTCCTCCTCACTGTACAGGCGAGGACAGAAATTGGGGGATGGAAAGTAAAGTGACTTGCTAAAGGTCACTCAGCTACTTAGTTGTACTAACTAGAGGAGTCATTTTTCTCAAGGATACCCTCGACTCGTTTTTAAGCCCCATGATGGGAGCCACGGGTCTCTTGTGTCTCGGTGGCACTATGCTAGCTAGCTCTGAGCCTCGTACCTGGCAGAGACCCACTCCGTTCTTCAGACTTGGAAGGAAGGGATAGATTTAGTGAGGCAGGGACAACTATGCCCATTTATCAGATGAGACAAAGGAGGTTTCAGACAATTATCTGCCAAGGTCATCCAGGGGACTCCACAGCGGGATTTCTCCCCTTCCTTGGACCGCCTGATAGGCTTGGTGGCAAACCTGTCACATCAGGGATGTTTGTGTCCCCTTCCAGGTGAGGAGCCTGCCTGACTTCTCATGGTAAGTGGGAGACAGTGGTGCTGTCGGGTCTCGCCTGATCCCCCCGAGCACGTTCTCACCAAACATCTGGCTGTGGTTGGCCACGGCCCCTCGTGTGGAGGGTTTTCTTTCAGAGTGCCTTTTCATAGACTCGGAATGAAATTCTCTTGTGCTTTGTAGATCCCAGCTTGCCCTTTCAAAGAAGATCCTGCCTCCGACTGGAGGTCAGAGGCTTTTTGTTTGTTTTCCTGGCAACAGTAGACAGGGGTACTTCTGTTAGCCATCTCCATTGCTATTTGAAAGTGGGTCCTTACGTCGGGGCCGGGGAGGGGGGCGGAACAGCAGTTGTGACAGGGGACACATCATGCCGGGTGCGTTAGCTGTGACCTCATTCAATTCTCTTGACAGCTCTGGGTAGAACTACTACCCCATTGGACAGAAGAAGAGACCGAGGTTCAGATCGGAACAGTTCCTGCCCCGGGGGCAGGTGTAAGTAATTGACAGAGGCAGGACATGTGTTTGACTACACCTTGCCCTCCTTCACCACTCCCTGCAGGGCCGCTGCCTGAGGCTGCATCCTGGCCATCATTCTTCTGGACCGATTTATGTCCTGGGCTCTGGGCCTCCTCTTGTCCCTTGCCCTGGCCGCCTCCAGATTATCCTAAATCACAAATCCCTGCAGCCATTCCCCTCCTTAAAACACCAATGACTCTCCATTGGTCTTGGGAGAAAATTCAGCTTGTCAACCATAATTCTTTCCTCCATTTAAAAATGAGTTTTCTTTTCGGGGGAGTGGGGGCGTGGTGCCTGGCTGGCTCAGTCAGTAGAGCATGCGACTCTTGATCTTGGGGTTGTAAGTTCAAGCCCCATGTTGGGTGTCGAGGTTACTTAAAAAGAAAATCTTTGAAAAAATAAAATAAAAAATAAAAAAGAATTTTCTGGGGTGTCTGAGTGGCTAAGTGTCTGATTCTGAATCTCTGCTCAGATCATGCTCCCAAGGTTGTGAGTTCAAGCCCCACATTGGGCTCGGTGCTGGGCATGGAGCCTACTTAAAAACAATAAATAAGTAAGTAAGTAAATAAATAAATAAATAATATAAAAATTTGTTTTCTCTGGAGTCATCCTTTTGGAGAGAGGACTTTTTAATAATAAGATCAATTGGTAACAAGCAGAGTAGGATAGCATATTTATGTGCCACCCCTCAAACAGGTAAGAGAATGTAGCTTCTGCATTTTCTGTGAATGACCCAACCTTTGGGCACCAACAGAAAGGAGAGAGGAGCCTACAGTTTGATAGTCATGGCATCTCAATCTCTCTCACAATTAAAAGTCTCCTTGGCGGGCGGGACGGGGGGGGGGGGTGTCTGGGTGTCTCAGTCAGTTAAGCGTCTGACTTTTGGTTTTGTCTCTGGTCGTGATCTCAGGATTGTGGGAGTGAAACCCGCATTCAGCTCCGAGCTCGGTGGGAGTCTGCTTGAAACTCCCTCTTGCTCTCCCTCTGCCCCCTCCCTGCTCTCTCTCTCTCTCAAATAAATAAATAAATCTTAAAACACACACACACACAAAAGTCTCCTTAGGGGGTCACAGAGTCTCTTTCAAGTAAGTGCTCAAACTTTCAGGGTTTCTCCTTCTCTCTTGGCATCTGCTAGGACCAGGTGAGTCTTCCACAACCCCATGCTTGGCTCTGGTGCCATGTCCAGTTTGGTCTGATCTGGTCCCTGGGCCCCTGTGTGGGATCTAATGAGGGGCAGCTGGGCCCTGCTGGCCTTCTGGGGCATCATCTGGGCCCTCACGGCCAATGGGCTTGACTCTTACCTTCTGTTCTCAAAGATCCTGCATTGTGTGGCTCCTTCCATCTGACACTGTTGTCTCATCTACTCGTTCTCTCGGTCTCTTCCCCCTTGCCAGGGCATTTGGGAACCTTTGAATGCTCTGTTGATCATGGAGAATGAGCAGTGCCTAGACCTTTCCTCTGTTCGTGCTTCACTGTTGCCCTTGGCCGCCATGTTATCCAACACATGCAATGGGCCGCTTCTCCTAGAAGCTTGCAGGGTCCTCTGGCTCTGCCTGGGCAAGCAGGTCAGGAGCCTGACGGAGCCATCCCAGCTAAGCTGACTTTTCTTGGGAAGCTCCCTGCCCCATTATGCGCTTTCTTCATGGCTTGACTTTCCCTTATGTCTGCAGGGCTAGCCTTTTATTGGTATGGAACATTCCAGCAGGGCTAGTTAGTGGCAAGTCAAGCCTTCTCTGAGGCAAATCTGCCATTGTTCCTTCATGCCTATTTCCTTGTAGCTGTTTTCGGGTGTTAGAAAATTGGATTAAGCTTCAATCGCATTTTCCCCTAAACACAAAAGTCCAAAATTAGTAGCACATTTCTAACAGACCTCACTTAAAGCCACATCAAATTAAATAGAGTCATTTTAAAACGGTCCTGTATATATTGTGCAGCATGGATTGGAAAGGTTTATGAAGTGAGGTATGTTTGTAAATACTGGAAAGCTCAAAATTATTTTGACCTTGTGATATTTGAACCATATTCTTGTAAACTTATTCGACTTGGAACTGACATCCTGTGGATTTACAGCCCTTGCCCCCGACATATTGCTTTGCAATTTTATTACAAGCTCATTTGATGATGTTTTGTTTTTATAAACCTTGATGCTATCCAAAGTTGCCTAAGATCAAAGGATATTGAAGATAGAAATCTCCTTTGAGAGCTCCTCTTCATCCCTCAGAACCTCTCATCTTAGGGATGCATTAACTGAGGCTTGGGGAAGTAAAATACATTATTTGAGCCACCTAGAGTTTGGGCGTCTGGGCTGGGAGTTGAATTCAAGGCGCCTGGATGCAGATTGGGTGACTGGACTGACCACATGCTTTGAAGGGACATAGGCAGGCCCGAACTCCATGCCAAGCGACCTCCCTCACAAGCTGTGTGACCTTGGTTACGTTGCTTACCCCTCTGGGCCTCAGTTTCCCTCTGCCCTGTGAAGTGGGGAGATGTGTCCTTATCTCAGGGCAGTTTCAAGAGTTAACAAGCATGAAGCACAGAGCCCAAGGCCTGGTTTCTAGAAGATGCCTAGTTCCTATTCTTTCCCTTTTCTAGTGTCCCCTTGTTTAGTACATATTCCGCTAGAATAGTCTGAGTGTGAGGAGAAGTGGGGGAGGGGGCTTAGTGAGTGAGGGTGGTGATGCTTTATTCTGTCGGTGGATGTGCAGGCTCTCGGTCTCCAGGGGCCGTGCAGTGAGGGGTCCTAGCGGGTGGCTGTCACAGGGCTGCACACTCAGGTATGGAAGCTCTGGCTGTGGAGATTCCTGCTCTGGAAATTGCTGCCACTCTTGCCACCACTCCAGACTCACACATCCCTTCACATCTGTGCTGCTCAAGCCCTGAGCACTGACTTAGGAACTGTGTGCGGCTGTCTGTAGCAGAATGTCACGAGAGGCGCCTAACCAAGGAGTGGTATGTTTCTTCCTATCACGAGGAGTCTAGAAATGGTGGCCTCGGCTGGTACAGCAGCTCAGTGATGCTCCCAGGCACTCTGGCTCCTTCTGTCTTCTTGCTCCACATCTCTAGAGTGTGGTCACTTCCTGGTTATGGGCTGGTCACTTCCTGGTTACAGGCTGGTTGCTTCCTGGTTAAGAGCTGGTCACTTCCTGGTTATGGACCAGTCTCTTCCTGGTTACAGGCTGGTCACTTCCTGGTTATGGGCTGGTTACTTCCTGGTTATGAGCTGGTCACTTCCTGGTTCCAGGCTGGTCACTTCCTGGTTATGGGATGGTTACTTCCTGGTTATGACCCGGTCACTTCCTGGTTATGGGCTGGACAGTCCAGCCCGTCTCCCACCTGAGGTGCAGGAAAAGGAGGAAGAAGGAAGCATCAGCAGAGAAGGAGGAAAAGCTTTCCCAGGAATCCTTAGGCAGTTCTCTTCACCCATAAAGGCAGATTAGACCTGGCCAGGAATTCCTTGCCGCTCCCCTCACTGAGGGGCAGGGTCTGTGTCCTCTCACCTTGACTCTGAGTGGGCTCAGGGCCACCTGAGCAACACCATACAGCAGAAGTGGTGCTGAGCGAGTTTCCAGATTGAGGCTTTAAGGAAGTGATGGCTCTATTCCTTTTGTCATGGAACTCTTGCTCTTGGAACCTAGTCGCCATGCTGGGAGGAGGCAAGTCACCTGACGGAGAAGGCTCCAGCCTACAGTTGCCAGCCACAGCCCGCACCAACTTGCCGGCCACGGGAGGAAGCCATCTTGGAAATGGATCCTGCAGCCCCACTGCGCCGCCCCAGTGATGCGTTGTAGAACAAGACGAGCCCTGCCTGCATTCCCACCACAGAGGAGAGAGGTAGTGGTTGCTGTATGACGTCACTAGGTTTGGGGTTGGTTTTGTGCTCTATAGTAGATGACCAGAACACAGGCCATTGGCCAGAAGGGTGTCAATGGTCACCTCGAGCTGCAAAATAGGCAGCAGGCACATTGTCACCTGGAAAGAGAACATGCATTCTCTTAGTAGAAGAAAAGAACAGGCAGAGAGGAGGCTGTTCTATCAACTTCATGGTTGACATGTCTTTTATCTCCTATCACTGTTGTCTGTCTCTCTTTTTTTACTGTTTACCCCCTAAAGAATGTACGCCACAGGCATACAGCATGCCCTCCACATGTATATTTATAAATTATATATGTATAATAATCATAAATATATTGCAAATGCTATCAACCTGACACAAAATAGAATATTCAAACTGGGTTTTTAAAAACACCAAACAAGGTTGTTTTATTCATTCACAGGACCAAGACAAAAATTACTAATAATATTTTGAGTGGTTTTTTTAAAAAAAGATATCTTATTTCATATAATCTGTCACTAATATCCCCAGGCACAACATACAATCCTCAGGGAAGTTTGTTGTTAATGACAGTGGGTGTGAATCCATATTTAGCTCATTTTTTCTTGATGAATTCTCTCTCTGTCTCTCTCTCATTGCCACGGCTTCTGATGAGATGTCAGGGTTTTTACCTAAGAGGTGCCAAAGAGCTCACACGTGGAGAAGTGTCAGATCTGCTGGGTTTTTGTTTTTATTTTTTGCTCCTTCAGGCTTATACCTTTAGTGTTATCTTCAGTCAGTTTCTTTGCAGGAATTTTGTTCAGCTGTGTGTCCATGAGAGTTTGCATAAGCAGTGAGGTAACATAAAGTTGCGAACCCACTTTACAGAGGAGAGATAAATCCTTTATGGGGAGAGATAAGTTCGCAATACTTGGACAGGCTAGGGGAGGCGTGGGCACCCCTTCCCTTCCCACCGTCTGACGACTCTCCCTTCTCCAGCCGGATGCCCATGTGGACCTCAGGGAGCTCCTGGGCATCAGTATTAATCCACACATCAGACCCAGGCTAGCCTGATTTCCCAACTCCTGCTGTTAGATAAGAATCGATCGAAGTAGAAATTCTTGCGCATTCTCTCACACCCAGTGCATCATCTTGCATATCCCCTCGCGTGCATTTTTGCCACTTTGAAGACCAGCTGCCTCTTACACTGTAAGCTTCTTGTGACAAAGCTTATGTCCTGTTCATCTCTGAATCCCCCGTGTCTGGGGCTGTTCTGACACCGAGAAGTTGCTCGCTTGGTGTTTGCTGAATGGTGAAAGAATGAACGAACGAACGAATGAACGAACAGGATAGATCCTTGAGTAGCAGGACCCCCAAGGTCTCGGGTTGGGCTCAGGGGTGGAATTCAGGAGCCGGGCCTGGGCCAGTTGAGCAAAGGGAAGTGGCTAGCCTGTCCAAGTGAGCCATATGAGGCTCTGAAACTCACTTCGATGGTTCCTGCCTCATTTCTCCATCTGTAAATAGAGATTCGGGACGGTCAGGTGTATCCTGCCTGCTGTCCAGAGAAGGTTCTGAGCCAGTCTGTGAGAGAAGAGTAAGGGCTCTCCCAGGGCCTGGCACTGTACATCTCAGCAAACATTTGTCCCTCGTCCTGGCAACAGAAAATACAATGCGGTGGCCAGTGCCTGAAGGGTGACTGTCAGCTCCCTATTACTGCTGAGATGGATGACCGTGGACTTATTCCCTCATAGTTCTGCACATCAGAAGATCCGTGTGGTCTCCCTGGGGTGAAGTCGAGGTGATGGCAGGCCTGGTTCCTTTCTGGAGGCTCTAGGGGAGAATCCATCCCTTGCCTTTTCCAGCTTCTGGGGGCGGCCCCCATTCCTCGGTTTGGGGGCCGCCCTCCATCAAAGCCAGCGATGACATCATTCCACACTCTGCTTCTGTTGCTACATCTCCTTTTTCTGACTCTCTTGCCTCCCAATGATAAGGACCCTTATGATTCCATTGGGTCCACCCTGGAAATTGGGGAGAATCTCTCCATCTCAAGATCCTTAACTTATTCACATCCGCAAAATCCCTTTGGCCATTCACAGGTTCCGGGGATTAGCACGCTGACGTCTTTGCACGGAGGGACTTCACCTGCCACAGTGAACTGCCGTCCAGTTTGCCTGGGACAACCAGTTTTAGCACTGAAGGCTCTGTGCCCTGGAAATCCCCCTGGGCCCAGGCAGACTGGGCCTGTTGGCCATGCGAGCAGGTGGCATCCCATTGATGGTTAGTAGACGGGCTGTGGGATTAGACAGCCCCGGGCTGGAATCCCCTGGCAGCCACTTACTGGGTACTTGGAGGCTTGGTATGAGGATTCAATAAGAAAATGTATGAAATGGTGGTACTGTTGATGTGGGAAACAAAGGCAAAAAAAAAAAATTAAAATTCCTTACTACCTATAGTCCACTGGCAAGTCCTTGAAACGGGCAGAGTGACCTTCCTTTAGGGACTCAGCTGTCTCGATGTGAATACTCTACTAAGGGCAAAAGGCAATCTTAGCCTGACCGCCAGGATCCTGTGAGCCTACTATAATGTATAAAAACTCCTTTATCTGTATCTCTGCCCCAAGATGTATGTTGGCGATCATCCCCCAAGCATCTGACCTACCGCTTTGCATCTGAAGGTCTCACGACCCAGGTTTTATTAGACGGTAATAAATGACCTCTTCCTAACAGCAGCTAGCCCCCTCCAGGTCCTGGAAACCTTGCTTCCAAATTCCTTAGGGACTTACGCTCTCCCTAACCCCCTCCCAACTTGAAAGCATATAATGGGCCACTGCTCACGACCCCAGTGAAGCTCTTCCTGCCCACGGGTCCTGTCCCCGTGCTTTAATAAAATCACCTTTTTTGCACCAAAGACGTTTCAAGAATTCTTCCTTGGCCCTTGGCTTAGAACCCTAACATCTCTCCTATATCACCATTCCTGTTATTATGGGAAGTCTCTGTGGGGTGCCAGGGGGCCCTGAGGAGACATCCCCAGTCCCTTACACCTCATTCCTGGGCCTGCCTCTCCTCACACCCCATTGCAGCCCAGCACGGTGCTCGCTTCCCCGGGGGTGCTTGCCCTTGGCCCACACTCACGACCTGCCCCCAGCAAAGGCTGAGCGTTCCTGGAGCAAGACCAGATTCTGGCGATCTTGGACATCTGGTCGCACTGGGCAGCCCTGAAGACACCAGGGCAGGATGGGAAGGGCCAAAGCACCTGAACGTGTTCCTTTTTCCTGAGCTAAACCCAGTGCCTGGGCTGCTCTGGGTTTAACGGCGGAGGAGGGGCTTTCCTGAGTTGTCAGCCCACCCGGTCCCTCAGCCGGAAGTTCAGGGTACGGATGGTGGCCTTGGCAAAGCATCCAGCAAGGCGGGAACTTCCAGGGCCTTCGCTTCTTCCTCCGGAAAGAAACAGCGCCCCCCACCCACACGCCCAAACCCAGTAATTTATTGAAGTTTATTGTGAGGTCGGTCTACTTGACTTTGGGCTGTTCTGCTGATTGGGATTTGTTTAGGATGCAGATCTGTTCTGCATGAACAAGTCTGGGGTATTTGACTGCCCCCCTCAACTGGCTCAACAGGGGGTGGCTGGAGAGTCTAGGGACAGCGGTCTTGACCTTGGCGAGGCAGTCGGCTTGAATTAGAGAATTCTGAATCTGCATTGTGATTGCGGCTCATTTGAATTTCACTTCCTGCCTCTACATTTGGAAGCCCTGGGCATCTGTGGCTGGATTCCTGCATTTGAATGAGCGTCCCCCTTGATGGGGCTTTAATGATGCTCCGTCTGGCATATCCAGACCTGCTGTGCACGGTGCCCTGGGCTGCAGGGCAACTGGCAGAGCCTAAATGACGTTGACGCAGACAACGAAGCTTCCAGAGGCCTCCTCCCAGGGTGTGCTGGACTGGCTCCTGGGCCGTGGGTGGTGAGCAAGGCAGAACCACCCACCGCCCTCCGGGAGCAGAGGGTCAAGCAGGAAGCCCCCCCGATTGCAGTTACCCCCCCCCCCCCCAATTAAATACAAGTCACAAGTAAGAGGCTAGGCCAGTGGCTGCATGATACATTTCTGGTCTCAGAAGTGGGACAGTCCCCTTGCTGGCCTCATTCTGGCTCCCCTGGTGTACCGTCCCCATTCCGACCACGCGAAACAGCTGGCCACGTCTTGGCTTGGGCTGTTCCCACTGCAGGATGACCGCCTGCACATCCTTCAGCATTCACCCCAGGTGGCTCCCGCTCAGGACGTGCTCCCTGCCCTCTTGCTGGCCCTGTGCTTCTCTGTCCCTTCCTCTGTGTGACCTGCCATTGCCCCGATTACACCGTATTGTCATTGACCTGTTTATTCTGTCTCTCTCATTGGTTTCTCATATTCGTTTTTAGAGTAAGTTTTATTGAGATAGAATTCAAAAACATGAACTTCACCATTTTAAAGCGTATAGTTGTTACGGGCCCACAGCGGGTCCGCTCCCTGGTGAGTTACAGACAGAGACCACCCCAGGGCAGTTGCCTTGCAAATAAGAAGATCTCGAGGATGCCAAATATAAGTGAAATCATGGCATTTTCTTTCTGTGACTCATCTCACTTAACATCATACCCTCTAGGTCCATCCATGTTGTCGCAAATGGCAAGATCTCATTGTTTTTTTAGGTTACGTTATATTCCATTGAAAAGTAAACCAAAGGAAATCTAGTCAGTAACATTGTAATATGTTGTATGGTGACTACACTTTTCATGGTGAGCATTGGGTGATGTCTAGAATTGTTGAACCATATGTTGCACACCTGAAACTGATGTAACACTGGATGTTAATTATACTTCAATAAAAAAAGAAAAGAGGAAAAAAAAAAAAGAAGATCATGAGAATAATCTCCAGAGCCCTGACTCCTTATTAGGGCTTGGGATGAATATTCAGACGGGGACTTTAACATTATAACGAAGCCGAGGTAACTGGCAGTCACTTCTTTTTTTTTTTTAAGATTTTATTTATTTATTTGACAGAGAGAGAAAGACAGCCAGTGAGAGAGGGAACACAAGCAGGAGGAGTGGGAGAGGAAGAAGCAGGCTCCCAGTGGCGCAGAGAGCCCGAAGTGGGGCTCCATCCCAGGATTCCGGGATCACGCCCTGAGCCGAAGGCCGATGCTTAACGACTGAGCCACCAGGCGCCCCACGGTCAGTTGTTTCTGATACTTTCTGATTCCTCTGAGCAGGTAACTTCCTCGAGTGTGTCTTTTCCGGTCCCAGCAGTCCGTTACCTTGTTTCTAAAAGGTAAGATTGACACCTAGGCAGAAGCTTCTACTAGAAGTTTCCTGAGTTTGGGGGGGGGGGGGTTAGACTGGCCAGTGATACAATCCATACTCATTAACTTATTTACCATTAGCGCTGTCTAATTCAGAACATTTCCATCACCCTGAAAAGAACCCGTGCACCTGCTAGTCCCTCCCAATCTCTCCCCCTTCCAACCCCCTAACAACAACTTTCTGTCTCTGATTTGCCTATTCTGAACATTTCCTATCATGGAATCACACAGTATGTGACTTCCTGCTACTAGTTTCTTTTGCTTAGTATGGCTTCAAGGTTCATCCATGCTGTAGAATCAGACTTCCATTCCTTTTTATGGCTGAATAATATTCCATTGTATGGAGATATATATCTCCATATGATATCATGTATAGATATATACATATGATATCATGTATAGATATATATGTGTGTGTGTGTGTATAATATTTTGTTTATCCATTCATCCATTGATGGACACTTGGGTTGTTTCCACATTGGGGCTCCTAGGAATAATGCTGCCATGAACGTTCAAGTTTCTGCACGGACGTACGTTTTCAGTTTTCTCTGGTATAGGTGTAGAAGAGGAATTCCTGAATCACGTGGTTACCCTGTGTTTCCTTTGTGGGTGAACTGCAGCTGTGTCTTCAGGGCTCCCAGCAGCCATGGGGAGGGTGGTGATTTACTTCGTCCACACCTGCACTGCTTACTATCTGTCTTTTTGAGTACAGCCATTCTGGTGAGTGTGCAGGGGTATCTCACTGAGGTTTGATTTGCATTTTCTAGTGATTAGTGACATTGAGCACCTTTGCTTGTGCTTATTGGCCACTTGTATATCTTCTTTGAAAAACTGTCTACTCAGATCCGTGGCCCGTTTTTAAATTGGGTTGTTTTCCATTGTTGAGTTGAAAGAGCTCTTTATGTGTTCTGAACATGGGACTCTACTTATTTATTTATTTATTTATTTATTTATTTATATTTCTTGAGAGAGAGGGAGAGCGAGAGCACTGCAAGCTGGGGTGGGGGGGGAAGAGAGAGAGAGAGAGAGAGAAAGAAACCCAAGCAGACTCCCTGCTGAGTGCAGAGCCCCGACGTGGGCCTCCATCTCATGACCCTGAGATCATGACCTGAGCTGAGATGAAGAGTGGGGCACTTAACGGACTGAGCCACCCAGGCACCCCTGGAGGGGGACCCTTATCGCATACATGATTTGCAAATATTTCCTCCCATTCTCTCTTTTCTCTTTCTCATTAGTGTCCTTTGAGACAAAAATTTTCATATTGGTAATATCCACTTATTTTTTCTTTGGTTGCTTGTGCTTTTGGTCACATTATTTTGGTGTCCTCTCTGAGAAAGTGCTGCCTAATCCAAGGTCATGAAGTAATTAGCCAACGGTCGCATAACCGAGGAGGAGGTCAAGGAGGTGAACTGAGACGTGAACTTGGACGAACAGACCCAGGCATAGCTCTCATCCCACCGCCCCCTCTGCCTCTGAGCCACAGGGTTTACAGTAGAAGGATGACAGTGATGCTGAGATGGTTGCTTTCTTTTTAAGATTTGATTTACCTATTTAGAGAGAAAGAGCACGAGTGGGGGAGGGGCAGAGGGAGAGAGCGCCTCAAGTAGATTCCCCGCTGTGTGTGGAGCACGATGCAGGGCTCGAACTCAGGACCCTGAGATCATGACCTGAGCTGAAACCGGGAGTTGAACGCTCAAGCGACTGAGCCCCCCCCCCCCCCCCCCCCCCGGCGCACCGTGATGGTAACTTTCAAGCATCAACTTGAAAGGACCACCAGGTGCCTGGATTAAACCTTGTTTCTGGGCGCATCTATGAGGGTGTTTCCAGATGAGGTTAGCATTTGAATCGGTGGGCTCTGATTGCCCTCCCGAGCGTGAGCGGGCATCATCTAATCCCTTGAGGGCTTGAATAAACCAAAAGGCGGAGGAGAAAGGAACTCACCCCCTTCTTTTTCTCCTGGCTCATTGAGCTAGGACATCTCATCTCGTCTTCTCCTGCCCCCGGACTAGGATTTATGCCATTGGCTTGCCCACTTCTCCTGCCTTTGGACAAAAGCTGGGTCTCCAGCTCGCAGATGGGAGATAGTAGGACTTAGGGGCCTCCTAAGCCAATTCCTCAAAATAAACCTTCTTTCCCTCCCTCTGTGGTGCGTGTCTCCCGTTGATTCTGCTGAGTAGCTTTCCTCCCTGTCATCGTAGAGCCTGCTCCCTCACCCGGGATCCCTTTTTTCTCTTGGCTCTAGTCACATCATTCTGCTCAGGACTCCCACCTCCAGGGAGCCTTCCTTCATGTCCCCTCCCCACTCAGGTTGGGGTAGCTGCCTTCTCAGAGGCCATTCCACCCAGTGCTTCCTGCAACAGAGGCACTGCTAGACTAGGAGAGGGTGTGGGCTCCAGATTTGACTTCTAGAACTTGAATAGTGACTTCAAGTGACTTCACGGAGCCTCTTTCCTCAGCTGCCAGATGGAGATGGTCCTAATGGAACCCAGGCTGCAAATTTGTCACGAGGATTAAACGAGATAACACGTGCACGGCACTTGGAACCGTGCCTGCGCGGACAAGTGCTCAGCGAATGCTAGCTCTTCTCTATTGCACGACGTGGGCATTGTTGGTTTTAAACCACGTGCGAACTGCTCGTGGAGTAGGTGCGCAGTGAATGTGAATCAGCTTGAATTAATAATTGCGAAACGGCAGAGCCGTCTCCTGCCTGGCTTCCCTCGGAGCGTTTGGGGATCACGTGCAGTACAGCGGGGAGAGCTCTGTGCCACGGGTCAGGTCCTGTGAGAATGTCGGTGATTGCGACCATCACAAAGGTTTTGTATCCACGTGCTGTTGCTAAGGGAGCCTGTCCCTTGGGCTCGATCAAGGATTAACTCGGCACACTGCAGCACGGGTGACAGTGATCTTCTCAAAGGCATGAACTGAAATTAGGAACACTTTGATTCAGCTCTGGTTAAAATGAAATGACACTGTGTCATAATTTAATTGAACAAATCGGGGACAGCGGGATTTGATGTTGCAGAGCACTTTACAATTCTGATTCCGCAGTGTCTTGCTTTGCAAGGTGAGGCTGTTAACGTTCCAGCAGCCTACGGAAGCCAGAAAAGAGAGTTTTTGCAGACAGGAAGGGAAAAGGCCAGTTGCACTTGAATTCTATGGGAGCCCTCCTGTCCCTGTTTTTTGAGATGCAGCAAAAACTTCCTGGAAAGACAATGAACTACACATTCTTCCTGGATCCTCATCATTGTTAAATACAGAATTCCTACTAAATCTCTCCACAATGTCACCTTCAGTCTGGAACCATGTCCCTCACTGCCCATTAACTAAGTATTTTATTTGCACACGAGGCTGCTCCTTTATTGTAGGAGATGTCGCTTGTTACTTACATATCGTAAAGCGACTCACCAGCCTCGAATTGACGGCTGTATCCATGTGCACGTTCTCCTCAAAAAATGTTGGATTCTTGCACCTCGTTCTTCTCCTTTTGGGTTGCAGATAGTGTAAAATAATGCTTTTAAGCCTATTCGTGCCCAAATGCAATGCCCACCCAGTTTGCTTGACACAGGACAGCTCAGCATTTGGGGACATTATTTTCATGCCGTAAGAGATGAGAATGAAGCAGGTCAGTTGGGGATGAGCCATCCAATGGACCCAGGACCCAAGCTCCCCGGGCACAGGCAGTGGGGCAGAGACGCCAGGAGGTCCAATGTGTTCGCCCCACCCAGAGGATGGACTTCTGGTGTTCTCCTGAAACAGAGACAGGCTCTGGCTGAGTCCTTGCTACCAGGGAAGCTAGCTCAGGGCCTGCCCAATGACGGAAGTCTTTCCCTAATGGTTCCTTTATCTTTATCTTATCCATTCATCCATTCAAAACATACTGCATGTCTACCGCATGTCGGGAACTGTTTTCTTATTAGGAAAATAGTAACTATAACACACCAGAAATCTCTACTCTGAAAGTGCTTATATTGAAATGGCAGGAAAGGAAAGCAGAAAGTAGACCAAAACCATATTGCATATGACGTAGGTGGGGGGTAGAGAGCCCCCTTCCGCCACGTGGGGACACAGGGAGAGACCAGGAAGCCAGTCGCACCAGACACTGCATCTGCCGGGGCCTTGATCTTGTCCATTCCAGCCTCCGGAACTGGGAGAAATCGATGTTTGCTCCTTGCAAGCCGCCCAGTGGAGGGTAATTTGCTGGAGCCGCTCACACGGACGGAGACGATCACGGGCAGAACTTCAGAATTTACCAAGCTCTTTTAGAATCGCGGTAATGAGAAGGGCCACATGCTCTGCGTCCATGATTGTGGGTGCGTGATGTTTCAGTCCCTTCTTCCAGCAAGTTCATTCATTCATTCATTTTTGGTAGTTATTCGTCACCTGCTTTTACAAGTGAAGAAACCAAGGCCCAGAGAAGTGAAGTGCCCTGTTCAGATGGCCAACGGGGGAATCGAACCCAGATTTGTCTGACTCCAGAACCCAAGTTGTTTGCAGTTTTTTCTTCGGCCGGTTTGTCACTTCTAACTTACATTTCCTGTAAAGAGGGTGGGTCCTGCTAATCCCCCTCACATTCTAAGGCATGTCCCAAACTTGGACATTTCACCTGTGTCCCCCCACCCCCTGCCCAAAACTTTGCTTTGCTTATCACTTTCCTGCATTATACTATGAAATGCTCGGGGACCAGGCAAGGTGTCACTCATCCACGCCTCCCATTTGGTAAATGGGATAAGACTGGGAGAAGTCACGTGCTTCAAAGAGCACTGGACTGGGAGTCTGAAGCATGCCAGCATGCGAGGCACCTTCCTAGCCAGACATACTCAGCTGTAGGGCAGCACATTGGTCAGGAGAGGCTGGGTGGTGCCAAGGTGACAGATTAACCAGAAATCTCAGGGTTTTGACCCAGTGCAGTTGTGTGCTGGTTGGGGTCACACTCTCCTGCTCTCCTGCAAGAGGGGACTCAGGGACTCTGGAGAAGGTGGCCCTCGAATTGAGACTTGGCAGTCAATGGCATGAGCCCAGCTAAGAGGCAAAGGAAAAGCATTCTAGGTGGAGGAAACAGGTAAAGGCGTAGAGGTAAGAATGAGTAAGGAACACAAGCAAAGGAGAAAAAAATAATAAACTGGGCTGCATAAAAATTTGAAAATTTTGTGCATCAAAGGACACTTTTGATAGAGTGAAAAGGTAAGCCATGAATGGAAGAAAGTATCTGCAAGCTACATATCTGATCATATCCAAATATGTAAAGAGCTTGTATGGCTCAACAACAAAAAAACAAACAACTCCATTAAAAAAATAGGCAAAGGACTTGTGTAGACCTTTCTCCAAAGATAAACGAATGGTCGATAAGCACTTGAAAAGATGCACAAGGTCACCGATGATCAGGGAAATGCAAATCAAAACCACAGCGAGACATCACTTCACTTCCATTAAGATGGCTACTACCAAAAATACAGGGACTAACTCGTGTTGGTGAGAACGTGGGGGAGTTGGATCCCTGGGCACGATTGGTGGGGAGGCATAATGGTGCCATTACTGTGGAAAACAATATGGCGGCTCAAAAAATTACAAGGAGAATTACTAGATGATCCAGCAACTCTATTTCTGGGTACACACCCCAAAGAATTGAAAACAGGGACTCGGACAGGTATTTGCACACCATGTTCATAGCAGCATGAAACACAACAGCCAAAAGGTGGAAGTGACCCACGTGTCCGTGGATGGCTGAGTGGATAAACACCATGTGGATTCAGCCTCAGAAAGGAAGGAAACCCTGTCACATGCTGTAACGTGGATGACCCCTGAGGACATCATGCTACGGGAAATAAGCCGGTCATGAGAAGACAAACGCTATATGACTTTGTGTCCATGAGGTCTCTCGAGTTGCCAGATTCATAGAGAAAGAAAACAGAATGGCGGTCGCTAGGGGCTGGGGGCAGCAGGGAATGGGGAGCTGTTTCGTGGGGACAGAGTTCCAGCCTTGCCAAGACGAAGCATGCTGGCGATGGATGGTGGTGATGGTGGCACAACCGTGTGAATGTGCTTAATGCCACTTAATCGTAGTTAACGTGGTAATTTTAGGTTACGTATAATGACCGTGATGAAGAAGGGGGTGAGAATGATTAAGGAAGGGCCTTTGGAAAGGCCACGCGTCGCTTTGCAGCGGGGAGTGTGCGAGGCCGCGGAGGGCGGGCGGTGTCTGTGGGGCCAGAGGGACCGCGCTCTGGCTCTGGGACGCCTTCTCCTGTCGCTCCTGCTGGGAGCCCGAGCAGGCCCCCGCTCCCGCGGGCCTGTTGCGTCAAAGGCATTTCTGAAATGCCTCGCCCAGGAGGGCACCACTTCCTGCCGCAAGGACAGGGCGGGATCGTCCAGGGAACTTGTCCCAGAGAATTGACCTCTCTGGCTGGCTTCCTTCTGTCCGGTGCCAGGCATCATCTGGAACCTCTAAAAAATTCATTTAGCACAAAGGCAGAGGCTGTGGCATTCGGGGTCTGCCCCTTATTGGGAGACCAAACTGCCCTTTAAAAAAGGAATTAATTCAAAATAAGTCCTCAGGATCACAAATCATTAACAGACATGTTCCAAAAATGTCCACATAATTGCAACTCCAGGGGTTCTAAAGCCTTCCGCGTTGTCCACGGGAGGATGGCCCGGGATGAAAGGAGGGATATCTCCACCAAGAGTCTAGCTTCAAATGTGAACTGGCTTTTTTCCCCGTTTTTTTTTTTTTTTTAAAGCCAGAAGAGGGATCAATGGGAGGCACTTTTGTTTCATTTTCCTTTTTGTATCTTCTGGCTTCCGAGCGTGTGTGTGTGTGTGTGTGTGTGTGTGCAAGGGGTTACAATGGGGGGGGGAGTGGCCGCCCTTGTGGTTTTTCAGCCTGTTGGAGACAGGAGGATACCAGGGCCCTGCGGATGTGGTGCGGATACTGGGCCTTGATCAGGATGCTCTTTGCATCAGAGATTCACGCCAGCCCAGAGCGCCAGGGCTCTGTTTCCCAGGGGCTCCCCTCCTCTTGACATGAGGAGGAAAGTGAGCTCCAGGGGGTCCAGCTGCCGCCCAGGGCCAGGCCTCCACAGGAACTGAGACCAAATGTCGTATTTCTTGCAGAGAGAGAGGAGACATGGGGCTCCCCTGAGCTGGAATGGGCTGGATTCCAATCCTGGGGGCTTCCTGGAGGAGGAGGCCGTTTGCGTCCCAAACTCCTACTCTGGTGGCAAGAGTTCTGGGTCCACACATTTGCCTCCAGGGACAGATCGTGATTCTCCTTCTCTGGGAGGTTTTTCTCTTCCTCCCGGCCCCACCCCAACCCTTCCTCCCTAAGGCTTCCAGTTCACCTTTAACCAGGTTCTTGAAGGGACTCAGATGATATTTCAACTTCAGAGGGGGCGGCAGAGTGGGGAAGCCTTTCCGAATTTGCCCCCTCAGGCTTTGAGCTGCACAGACCAGCATTCTTCCCCTCCGGCTCTGCCCGCAGCCCTCCTGAGGCCGGCTGGGTGCCACGCAGCAATTTCCGCCCCCTAATCTGGCAGTGACCCTTTGTGGGGCCTTCTCTCTTTCTCTTTTTCTCTCTGCTCCCCTCGGTGCCGGGGCCTCCTCAACTCTAAGGCTGATAGAGTCTTGTCACGAAGTCTGGCTGGAGTAGGCTGAAGGAAGACAGAAACTGATAAATTTCCTTTTGATCTTGGATCTGCAAAGCCAATAAGAAAAAAATAAATCTCAACCCTGGACCCACCAGGGTGGGTCAGAGCCGATGGAAGCCAGAAAACGTTCCTTCTGGAGCTCAGGGTTCCTTGATCCCCTGCCATGTTACATAGCCAAAGGAGGGGGCCAGGCCAGGGAGGGGTCCCCCAGGCTCAGAACAAGGCAGGGAAACTAATTAGGTGAAAATCATTTAAATGGTTTTCAAGGCATCACTTGATTTAAAGCATTTATCACCACCTAACGCATAATTAACAGCAGGACAAACGATTGAAAGCAAGCTTTCCTCTATTCAGAGGGATTATGTTAATTTTCATTAATCTCGTATATTACCATCTCTCTTTGGATGAATGTTATCTTAAAGGCCCAAATGCCTTCTTTGATCTTGGGGAGAAGAAAAAAAAAGAGAGAGAAAAAGAAGAAAAGATGGCAACCTGTGTTTGTTTGGAAATGACATGTTTACAACAGGCTCGGGGTAGGGGATAGAAGTTTTTGGTATTCAAGAGTGAATCCAGCCACAGGAGGAAGGAAATTCTGCTTTCTGCTGGGAGGAATGAGATGCGGGCCTCCCTGTGAACGCGAGCCGATCTGCCTGTTCCCTTGGATAAACTCTTCAGTTTCCAGTGTTTACTGAGGTTCTAAGAGCAGATACTCGCGTTCTGGAGTCACGTTCCATGACTCCCTTATCCGATTTTGTGACACGACACGTTTGCTCCCCCTATCATCCTAGCCCATAGTCCTTACGGCCCTTCTGATTTCAGCACTTGGTGAACACAACGCCACTACCTAGTAAAGCTTAACAGTCCTAGCCTCACCCTTCCTGGCTCTGAGTCTGTTAACCCCTTCATCCCTGAAGCCCTCCACTCTGCAGATGAGGCCCAAGAGAGTCTGGGACACGAGGCCGCTTGTCTCAGGCTGATGCCCTAGCTGGGGCCTCGATCCCCAACTTCTGAAAGCTGTACTAACAGCTTGCAGTTACAGAATGTTTTGTCGAGTGCTAGAAGCCATTATCTTCCCATTTTACAGAGGAGCAAAGAGACAGAAGAGCGCCCCTACCCCTTCCTTTTTCTCTCCCCTCCCCACCCCTCCCCCGCCCAGGGTCACAGAGCTGTGAGTTGTAGGGCAGGGATTTGAACGCAGGTGGGCAGGTCATAATCTAGATCCTACGTTGACTCATAAATTCAAACGAGGGGCCTCCCTGGCTTTAAAATGATAGGATTCCCATACACGTGGGGTTTGTAGTGTTATCTTGGCTGTGGCGGTGGATACACAAACCTACACAGGTAATAAAAGTCTACAACACTGAACACACACACACACACACACACACACACACACACTCACTCAAATGAGTACGAGTAACCCTGGAAAATCGGAAGAGGATTGGAGGGTGGCATCACAGTCATTGTCCTTGGGACACCGCACTGTCGTTTTGTGAGATGTGGGGAGGAAGTGTGCCAGGCAGATCCGGCACGGGAACCTACAATGATCTCAATAACAATGTCAATTAAAAAAAAATAGAAATGAACAAAAAAAATAGGCTTTCATCTACAGACACCTCGAGGAGCTTCCTTGTGTGTATAGGAAATGTGGGGAATGGGGCGCCTGGGTGGCACAGCGGTTAAGCGCCTGCCTTCGGCTCAGGGCGTGATCCCGGCGTTCTGGGATCGAGCCCCACATCGGGCTCCTCCGTTATGAGCCTGCTTCTTCCTCTCCCACTCCCCCTGCTTGTGTTCCCTCTCTCGCTGGCTGTCTCTATCTCTGTCAAATAAATAAATAAAATCTTTAAAAAAAAAAGGAAATGTGGGGAATGCATGAATTATAAGACCTCGTCCTTGCCTAGAAATGTAACGGATTAATACATAGTAAAAACAAATCACCACCATTAATGAAGGGCCCGCGCGTCGGACACAACGCTCAGCACAGTGTGGAACTCCATGGCAACCTTGTTATCATGAGATCCTTCCCCAGCTGATGAGGCTGTGCCTCAGAGAGGTTCATGAACCTGCCCAAGGTCACCCAGCATGTACTCGGTTGTGGTGGTGATCACGGGTTTTGAACCAAGCTGGACTCTGCGTCCCACTCTGCCCTATTCTCTTTAGACCAAGGCAGGGCTCCCTGAGCACGAACTATGCTAGCACTTTCTGTTAAAATAATCTCATTTGGCCCTGGCACAGCGAGGTGAGGCCGGCAATATCATCCCCACTTTGCAGACCAAAAGACTGAGGCTCAGGGTGGGAAGAGACTTGAATCCAGTCACTTTTTCCCCCAACAAGGAGGAAATGGAGCAGAATACAGGTCCCCCAGCTCCTGGGTCATTCTGGGGCTCAGGGCAGGCCCAGGGTAGAAGGCAGGGCCTAGATAAGCGAGGGGGTTTCAGTTTTGAGCTGAGAGCAGGGTGTGAGCAGAGCCCAGGGCTGTTTATTCAGCTTTAGGGGGAAAGATTTCATCCAGGGTCCTGGTTGGTGATAAAGCTGCTCTGTTTTCAAACCAAACACGGCCTTTCCTTCGAGGACTGGGAAGTTAGGGAAGAGAGAAACTGCATGTCTCTCCTGTGGATCTTTCCAGCCCTATCACCAACCAAATACCTCACTGGGGGCAAGTCCACATGGTCTCCCAGAGAGACTCAGACCCTCGTGGGCAGCTTCAAAGGACAGTCATCCAGGAAGCTGAAGTTTAAAAAGCCCATGATGAGTCCGTTAAAAAAGGTGGCCCGGACACATTGCTGAGGTCTGGTCCCCGTGGCCCCTGGGACCCTGACCAAATGCCTCCTGGGGCCACGGAAGTGTCTGCAGGGAGGGCAGGCTCTTGTCCAGCCCCAGGACGCACGACTGAGCGGAAAATCCGCACCTCCCTGTGGGGGGAGCCAGTCGGCACCAGGCCCAGGAAGCTTAGAATGTTCTCTCCCTTGGACACACGACGGTCTTGGGAGGGACGAATTCTCACGACTACTTACTGACTACAGTACTGCTGGGGTGGTCGGCGGTGCTTGTTATGGTCACTGCCGTATTGTGGTTCTTGTGGCAGCAGCTAGGATTAGCCAAAGACCCTGATGGTGCAGCTCTGACACTCCTCCCACTGAGTGGTGGGGTCTCTGTTCCCTCGCCGTGACCCTGGGCGGGCTGGTGGCCGTCGTGCAAGTGATACCTTGTGCCTTCCAAGGCTAGCTCATGCGATCATGGGAACACCGTGGGCACCTGCCATGCTGTCTTGGGTCACCGGCTCTTGGAACCAGCCGCCATGCTGTCGGGAAGCCTAACCTAGTCTCCGGGGAGAGCCTCCTGTGTCCCAGCCAACAGCCCAGCGACAGGCAGCATCGGCGGCCAAACATGGCAGTGAAGACCCCGAAAGGTGACTCGTACTTTCAAGCCCCCATTGTTCGAGTCTCCTAGCGGAGGCCCAGATGTTGGGGAACAGACAGATCGTGCCCACATTCCCGACCCACAGAACCGCGAGTCTAGTAAGACAGAGGTTTCATGCCGCTGCGTTTTGGAGTTCATCTGTTACTCAGCAACAGTAGCTAGAGCAAACACAACCACCGGGGGAACAAAAGCTAGCATTTATTGAGCCCTTGCTGTATGCTTAGCACTAGGTTAAGAGCTTATAGGGTCCGAGGTGGAAGGGGCTTTATTTCTGGACCTGCCATTCTCCAGTCCGGGGAGAGGAGGAATCCCCCTCCCAAACCAGCTGAGTCAGCCTCATGCCTAGTGTCCCAGTGGCTGTGACTGCACTGGCCAAGGCAGGGTCAGACTGAACCCTAGAGGGTCAGGCCAAGTGGACTCAACTGAGTGAAGCAAATATTAATAATGACCCTTACCATATGCCAGGCGCCTGGGCTTGGAGAAGAGAGAGGGCACGATGTAGGTGCCGGTGTAAACCAGAAGGGCCTGGAACCCCTGACGATTAGTCAGGCTCTTACTGTTCCACAACCTTATTACCAGGATTTTCTCTCTCCTCCCTCCCTCCCCCCCCCTTCCTCCCCTCCCCTCCCTTCCTTCCTTTCTTCCTGAGGCTCAGAGACTGAGAAAGTTTAAGCAACTCTCCTAAATCATCCAGCTAGAGAACAACTAGCCAGCATCTAAATCTCAGTGGGTTTGACTCCAAGGCCTGCGTCTTTCATTGTCACCTGCTGCCTCCTGCAATAAGCACTCGGTGTTATGGGGGACGCACGGGACACAGGGGAGCTTGGGGTTTCGGGGGGAGAGCTGCTCTTTCGGGCTGTGGGAGGCAGGGCTGTCTCAGTGTCCATTCTCTCTTCTTCTTCATAATGGGCACATCACTACATTCTACGGCCTCTTTTGCCCCCGGGTGACCAAGCGAACACCCTCTGGCTACTGAGATGCAAGAAGTCTTGCCTTGTCCTTCTAGAAAGCCTCCTGAAACAGAGAGCATGCACTCTTCTTCCCATCTCCTACAAAGCCTTCCATTGGGAATGTGCACAGGACGCCTGGGCTCTAGTCCCCGCTTCAGACCCCGGGGGCGAGGGTACACCCCAGGGTTGGCAGAGCGAAGCTGGAAGAAGCCTGTGCTGGAGACGGAGAGCTACGTTACCAGCCCTGCATCACCCAGCTCGGCTCACCCTGCACACCGTAGAGACTGAGCTGCTGTCTTGCTTAGGTCACCGTTCTTTTCATTGAGTCTCGGTTCCTCCCAGTTGAATGGGATCCTGAGTGACAGTATGATGGGGCAGAGACACGGCTTTGAGGAAGGGCATAAACTTGGGTCGGGTTTGGAAAGACAGGCAGGATGGAGACACGTGGAGATGGGAACAGCAGGGGTGAGGAGGGTTCACCATGTGACGTGTGGGGTTGGACAAAGAGATTTCGGAGCTAAGCAGACTTGAGTGACATTTTGTAAAGAGCTTCGAATGCCAGGGAGAGAAGATACACTTTCTTTCTTTCTTTCTTTTTTTTTCTTTCTTTCTTTTTTTTTTTTAAAGATTTTATTTATTTATTTGACAGAGAGAGAGACAGCCAGCGAGAGAGGGAACCCAAGCAGGGGGAGTGGGAGAGGAAGAAGCAGGCTTCCAACGGAGGAGCCTGATGTGGGGCTCAATCCCAGAACGCCGGGATCACGCCCTGAGCCGAAGGCAGACGCTTAACGATGAGCCACCCAGGCGCCCTGAAGATACAGTTTCTCTTGTGAAGGGGCGCGAGTGCAAGGATGACCAGAAGTGTTCACCACTGTATTTACCCTCGTGGAGAACTGTAGGAAGAGCTGGAGAGTGGTGCACCGGGGCCAGAGTTAGGGGGCGGGAGCTGGCTGGAGAGGAGGCCCGGGGACCAGCATTTCCAGCCAGCCGTGGGGTAGCTAACTGATGGAGCAGGGGTGGGATTGTACAGGGGTAACTGTAGCCAGTGGAAGGACGGTGTCCCAGAAAGTGTGGTAGCATGGGAAGTTGTTCGTGGCATACTGCTATCTGACAAATTCGGTCCCCCACACAGTGCATAGTACGATCTGCTCCTGAAAATTAAAAAAAAAAAAAAAAAAAAGAACTATGCATTTTTTTAAAAGCCAGAAATGTTATTCTCCAATGTGAACAATAGTTACTGCTAGGTGGGAGTATGTAGGGGTGAGTTTTTTTTTTTCTTTTCTTTTCTTTCCTTCTTTTCTTTTCTTTCTTCTTTTCTTTTCTTTCTTTCTTCCTTTTTTTCTTTTGGCTTGCTCTTTTCTTTTCTTTTTATTTTATTTTTTTAAAGATTTATTTAGGGGACCTGGGTGGTTCAGTCAGTTGAGCGTCCAGCTCTTGATTTCGGCTCAGGTCATGATCTCAGGGTCATGGGATCAAGCCCTGTGTTGGACTCTGGGCTCAGCAAATAGTCTGCTTGTCCTTCTCCCTCTGCTCCTCCCCCACTCTCTCTCTCTCAAATAAATAAATAAAATCTTTAAAAAAGGTGTATTTATTTATTTGCCAGAGAGAGAGAGAGAGAATGAGGTGGGGGGGTAGGCAGGGGGAGAGGGAAAGAGAAAATCCCAAGCAGACTCCCTGCTGAGCACAGAGCCCGACTCGGGGCTCAATCCCACAACCCTGAGATCATGACCTGAGCCGAAATCAAGAGTCGGATGCTCAGCCGACTGGGCCGCTCAAGCCGCTGCCTTTCGCAATCATAATAATAGCTGTGCACGACCTCAGACGTGAGGAGCTTTCTGCCAGGCTCCATCCCCACAGGCATGCATTAGCTTTGATCCTCACCGTACCCCATGTGGGAGGGCCTCTCAATTTCTTCTTTGTATATTTGAGGAAACTGAGGGTCCCAGTGTAGGGGCCTCGGTCCAGGGGAGGGGACCAATGGCTGGAGGAGGATGGTGCGGTGAGGGAGGGACGACCCAGCAGGAGGGAGGTGGCGGGGACTGGGGAGGGATGGCGCTTGGTCAGTAATCCCAGTGGACGGCGTGTGGGCCTTGCGGGTTTCTCTAGCACGTTGTGAATGTCACGTACACACTCTCCTCACAGGACACACGTTAGACACGGTGATCATTCTCTTACGGGAAAGGAAACAGAGGCTCTGAGCTTAGCAAGCTGCTCAGGATAACAAGGTAGGGGAGACAGGACTGGAACCCAGAGCTCTCTGCCCGACTCAAAATTCCTTTCTAATTTCTCTCCCACGGCCAAAAAAGCCTGACAGCTTCAGTATATATTAGAATTCTGTCTATTGGGCCGTCCTGACTCCCGTCATCATCAGACTCCTTACCTGCAGGTAGAATCATTTAAAACGAGACCTCTGACCCCTGCCTTTCGGCCAGTCATACGCTTGTGCTGCTCGGCCTGACCTGTCTGTAATTTCTTGGCCCAGCCCAACCCTGGTTTCACCTGCTTGAGCCTGACCATCCACCCTACTCCCTTACCTGCCTTCTTTTTTTTTTTTTTTAAAGGTTTTATTTATTTATTCGACAGAGATAGAGACAGCCAGCGAGAGAGGGAACACAAGCAGGGGGAGTGGGAGAGGAAGAAGCAGGCTCATAGCAGAGGAGCCTGATGTGGGGCTCGATCCCAGAACGCCGGGATCACGCCCTGAGCCGAAGGCAGACGCTTAACCGCTGTGCCACCCAGGCGCCCCCCTTACCTGCCTTCTTGACCAAAGTTGCAGCTGCCTTTAACCCCCTAGGGGAATACTTCTTCCCCAACCTGCCTGACGCCTGGGCTCCCCGCCCTCAAGGGCCCGCAGGTCATACCCCCTGGCTCCATGCCACGGGGGGCGTCAGTTTGCCCAACGTCTGGCTTTCCCCATCCTTCCACCTCCCCTCCTTTCCCAGCCGCATTCTGAGCCTACCAAGGCCACCCCTCCAGGGGAAAAGCCCCAGAGAACACTCTGTCCCTCATGTCCGATGTTTGCCTAATTCCCCCATAGCCTGATCTTTCGCTGTTCAGTTTTATCGCAAATGATTTTCCAAGCCAGTGGATTTAATTACATTACACTTAGGGAAATTGGTGCCATTTCTTAATTACTTTTATAGTTGGAAAGCAATTACTTAGCAATCACATGAAGGTCTTCTTGTGTTTCCTGAAGCTCTGTAGCCTTAAAAAATGTCTTTGGGGACAAGACCCGGCTTTAAAGAGATTGGGTTCATTCCTTTTTGGAACTGGGGTAATTGGGCCTGGGGAGAAGGGTAAGTTCTGCAGTATAGAATTGGATAAAATGTGTTTTTTTATCATGATCCACTCAGTTGTGTAAGTCAAAACCTGACAGTCCCTGCTTAGCATCTCCTCCTCCCCAACTCTGCACCTGGTCGTTTTTACATGCTTTGGATTCTGCCTCCTGATACCTCTTAACCTTGCCACCACTCTGCTTTCCCCAGACTAGTGCAGGCCACCATCATTCCCCTTAACTGGTCTCCCTGTGCCCACCCGGCCCCTGGCGGTGGGTTGAATGGTGCCCCCAAAGGGTATGTTTACCCAGAACCTGTGAATGTGGTCTTATTTGTAAGAAGGGCCTTTACAAATGTCAGTAAGTTAAGGATCTTGAGGGGCACCTGGCTGGCTCAGTCGGTGGAGCATGCAACCCTTGATCTTGAGGTCTTGAGTTCAAGCCCCACGTTGGGTGTGGAGCCTACTTAAAAATAAAAAAAAGAAGAAGTTAAGGATCTTGAGATAAGATCATCCTGGATTACCTGGTGTACTCCAAAGCCAATGAAAAGTATCATAGAAAAGAAGAGAAGACACACAGAAGGAAAGTGCGTGTGGAGAAGGGGCCAAGATCGCGGTGATAGATATCTACGCGCCAAACTATGCCCAGATGGCGGGAGACTGACAGGAACTGGAGAGAGGCATGGGACACATCCTTCCTAGAAGGTTCAGAAGGAATGAACCCTGCCAACACCTTGATTTGGGATTTCTGGCCTCCAGAAACGAACACACTCCCCTTTAGGCAATTTTCAACGCTTGTCATTTCTGTGCTCAAACCCCAATGGCTTGCATCTCACGTAATAAAATCCAAGATGGCGACCATGGCCTCAGGGTGACAAATTTAGACACAGGCTCCCTCTCTTTCTCAGCTCCAGCCATTCTGCACTGGCCACCTTGTCTCCTTTGCTCTTCCTCAAAACCACCAAACCCACTCTCGTCTCAGGGCCTTTGCACATGTTCTTCCGTCTGCCTGGAATGATCATTCCCAGAGACCCACATTGCTTACTGCAGTGATGGTTCCTGCTGTAAGTCACAGCCATAGAGGAGCCTTCCCTGGCCACCTGACAGACGTGGCCACGCTCCATCCCTCCCAATCCTGCTCCGTTTTCCATCGGAGCACTGGTTCTCTTTCCCTTGCTCCCCGTTCTTGTGCTCGCCTGCCCACTGTTCGTCTGTGTCCGCTAAAACCGAAGCCTCCCAAGGGCAGGGCCCTGTCTGCATGATTTAACCTTGCATTCTCTCTCTTTTTTTTTTTTTATTAATAATGATTTTTTATTATATTATGTTAGTCACCATACAGTACATCCCCGGTTTTCGATGTAAGGCTCGATGATTCATTAGTTGTGTATAACACCCAGTGCACCATGCAATATGTGCCCTCCTTACTACCCATCACCGGTCTATCCCATTCCCCCACCCCCCTCCCCTCTGTAGCCCTCAGTTTGTTTCTCATAGTCCATAGTCTCTCATGTTTCATTCCCCCTTCTGATTACCCCCCCTTTCTTTATCCCTTTCTTCCCCTACTGATCATTCTAGTTCTTATGTTCCATAGATGAGAGAAATCATATGATAGTTGTCTTTCTCTGCTTGACTTATTTCACTAAGCATTATCTCCTCCAGTGCCGTCCATGTTGTAGCAAATGTTGAGAACTCATTCTTTCTGATTGCTGAGTAATATTCCATTGTATATATGGACCACAACTTCTTAATCCAGTCATCTGTTGCAGGGCATCTCGGCTCCTTCCACGATTTAGCTATTGTGGACATTGCTGCTATGAATAACCTTGCATTCTCAGCGCCTCCAGCAGCTCCTAGAACAGATGCTCACAAAATATTTGCTGAATGAGAAACATTTGCTGTTGGGTGAGGAGCCAATGAAGGATCCTGGCTCTGGTCCTCTGAGTGGGCACTGGCCGATGAGTGGGCCGTGCAACCGCCGGAAGTCCCATCCGTTCTCTGTGTGTCTTGCACAGGAAGGGAACAGGAGACGGGCTGAGGGGGATGAAATGGGCTAGCTTTCCATTAGAGGAGCACGCCCAGCCTGGGGTAGAGACGGAGCTGGGTTTGAAGCCTGGGAGCCGACTTCATTCGCTGTGTAACTCGGGAAAGTTATTTTTTCTCTCTGAGCCTCAATGTCTTCATCTGTAAAATGGGGCTAACCAAATTGTATTGTGTTGTGGACGGGTGTGATCAGGTGAGCAAACCGACTGCCCAACCTCATGGGCCTGGCAGACGTTCGCTCCCTTTCCTCCATCACTCCGTGGGAGGAGAGGTGGGTCATCCCTCACCGCCCCTCATCCTTCTATCCTGGCCATGCTTCTTCAACCCCGGAAAAGGTAAGGGGAAATTCATGGTATAAAACAATAGTAAAGGGGCTCCTGGGTGGCTCAGTCATTAAGCGTCGGCCTTTGGCTCAGGGTGTGATCTCGGCGTTCTGGGATCGAGCCCCACATCGGGCTCCCTGCTCTGCTGGGAGCCTGCTTCTTCCTCTCCCACTCCCCCTGCTTGGGTTCCCTCTCTCGCTGGTTGTCTCTCTCTCTGTCAAATAAATAAATAAAATCTTAAAAAAAAAAAAAAGGATAGTAAAAAGAAACCCCGCACCCATGGCTTCGTCACCCTATCACAACCCCTTTTTCTCCTTGTCTTCCTGTCTCGTCCTTCACCTTATGTTTTTAGTACTTGTAAGCACGTTGTCCATGCAGGCTTTATTTTTAAAAAAGACTTCTTGTTGAAATATACACAGATCGGAAGTAGGCAGCGTGCTGGACTTTCACTACCTGACCACACCCCTGCACCCAGCACCCCAGAACCATCCCCCTGCCCCCCACCTCCTACCTTCGTCCAGGCACTACCTGTCCTAGTCTCTAGGGGCTGCTATAACAGCCTACGGCAAGCTGGGGGGAACGTGTTGTTAGAGTTGTGGGAGCCGAAGTCCAAGGTTAGGGTGCCAGCACGGTTGGCTGGGTGAGGGCCGACTTCTTGCTGTGTCCTCATGGTGGGAGGGAGGGAGCTCTGCAGAGCCGCTTCAGAAGGCGCTAATCTCAGTCATGGGGGCTCCAAACCTCCTGAACTAATAGTCGCTCCCAAACGCCCACCTCCTCATCCCCTCACCTTGGACGTCGGTTTCAACATATGGATTTTGGGGGGACACAGACATTCAGACCACAGCATTATACCCAGCCCCTCAAAATCCATGTCTTGCTGTCGTGCGAAATGCATTCATTCCATCCCAAAGGACCCGAAAGTTTTGACATGTCCCAACGTCATCTCCAAAGCCCAAGTCCAAAGTGTCCCACCCCTTTCCCACCCATCTCGCAGAGTTTAAGGGCAGGCAGGCAACTGTGAGGGAAGAGTCTTGTTTTTCTTCTCCACACAGAATATTCTGGTTCTGTTCTGTACCCGGCTTTTTGCCCTGGAGACTGAAAAATTACCTCTCTTAAAGTATACAGTCTGGGGGCACCTGGGTGGCTCCATCAGTTAAGCGTCCGACTCTAGATTTCGGCTCAGGTCATGATCTCAGGGTTCTGGGGTTGATCCCCATGTCAGGGCTTTGTGCTCAGCAGGGAGCCTTATCGACGTTCTTTCTCTCCTCCCTCTGCCCCTCCCTCCGCTCCTGTTCTCTTGCTCTCTCTCTCTCTCTCAAATCAATAAATAACATCTTAAAAAAATAAAGTATACAGTTGGCTAAACATCCAACTCTTGATCTCTCTTGGCTCAGGTCTTGATCTCAGGGTCGTGAGTTCAAGCCCCGAGTTTGGCTCCATGCTGGGCGTGGAGCCTACTTAAATAAATAACTAAAGTGTATAGTTAGGTGGGTTTTTAGTATACTGCTAACCCTCGAACAGCCTGGGGCTGAGGGCCACCGACCCTCTGTGCCGTCGAAAATTTGCATATAACTTTTGACTCCCCCAAACTTAACTACTAATGGCCTACTGTTGACCAGAAGCCGTACTGGGAACATGCACGTATTTATTAATACGTATTTTGTATGTTATATGTGTTATGTACTGTAGTCTCTCAATAAAGGAAGCTAGAGAAAAGCTGTTATTAAGAAAACTTTAAAAAGAAAATCATAAGGAAGAAAATATTCATTTAGAGTACTGTATGTATTGAAAAAAATCGGTGTGTAAATGGACCTGCACAGTTTAAACCTGTGTGTTCAAGAGCCAACTGTGTTCACATAGTGGTACAACCGTCGCTGGTGCCCGATTCTAGAACTATCGTCACCCCCAAAAGAAACCCCAAGTTAACAGTCACTCCCATGCCCTCCTGCCCTCAACCCTCTGGCAACCATTAATCTACCTTCTAATAGTATTTCTTGAAGACCTTTCCATATCAGAACACAAGACGCCCCCCCCTCCAAGTAGCAGCACGGGGTTTCAATGTACTGATGTGCCATGATCAAGTCACAGTCCCAGGTTGGTGGCTTTGGGGTGTTTCCATCGTTCCTTATTATAAACAGCACTGCAATAAATAACATTGTCCTGCGATATGTAACAGCATTTCACCCGTACCCAAGCAACACTGTGGGGTAATTCACAAGCAACATGGTTGCTGTAGTCTGAATGGGTGCCCCCCCCAACTGGTATGTTGAAATCCTAACACCCCAGGTGATGGTATTAGGAGGTGAGACCTTCAGGACGGTGGAGCCCCGGTGACTGAGACGAGTGCCTTCTAAAGGAGGTCCCTAGAACTCCCTCCCTTCCACCATAGGGAGGACCCAGCAAGAAGTCGGCTGTATGCAGCCCAGAACCCGACAGTGAGGCGCCCTGTTCTTGGGCTTCGACCTCCAGAACTGTGAGCAGTAAGTATCTATGGCTTAGAAGCCGTTCTGTTGACGGGATCCCTTTTACAGAGGAAGACGATGATAGGATCAGTTCCCAGATAGAGAACTGCGGGGTGAAGGACGAGATGAATTTTTGCTTGGGGGGCAGAGGGAGAAGCAGACTTCCTGCGGACTCGATCCCAGGACCCCAGATCATGACCTGAGCCAAAGGCAGACGCTTAACGGACTGACCCTCTCAGGCACCCTGAATTTTCGCTTTTGACAGATCCTTCCAAGCTGCCCCCCATAGGCTTTCACCAGACACTCAGGTCAGGAGGCTAGATTGGGGGGGAGGTGTGGCCATGGCAAGGGTGGAGGGACCAGAGAGGGGAGGAGGCCACTGTAGCGTTCCAGCTGAGGGGTGTAGGTGGCTGGATCCGGGGCCACGGTAGGGGGCAGGCGAGCAGAGCAAAATGCAACTGGCAGGTAAACAACCAAAGTCAAGGATGCAGCGAGGGGTAGAGAAATATCTGTGAGGTGCGGACAGGGAGGTTGCGCAGGATGATTCCAGGGGAGGCAGAATTGGCCCACTCTCCCCTTGTATCCACTCTGACCTTCTTCTGTAGTAAATGAGCTCTTAGCTGGGCCTGTGACCCACAGTGACTACTCTCTCAGACGCCCTTGTAGATGGGTATGGCCATGGGGTCAAGCTCTGGCCAACGGAATGCAAGCAAAGGTGATATGTGCAACTGCCAGGGCATGCCCTTAAATGTGGGCGCATACCCTCCTCTGTCCCCTTTCTTCTCACTGGCTGGAGACTGGATGTGAGGGCAGGAGCTAGGAACACTATCTTGGGCCATGAGGTGGGAGTTTCCTATTAAAGCAGAGCAGGAAGAGGGAGCTTGGATCTTGTTAAGCTTCTATTATTCTCGGTTTCTATTACAGCTTCCAGATCTGAATGGTTGGTTATACTTGGTTTGCACTAAACAGGGGCTGTGGGGAGATGGCCAAGGTGATTATCTTTTGGGGTACTGAGAGCCTCTCCGTGCCAGGTGCTGTGCTGTGTGCTGGGGTGCAGTGTGGCCAGGTGGGTGTACTGACTCACCGAGGGACCTCACACACCCACAAGCCTGCAGGGCTTGCTGAGCTGGGATGGGATCAAAGACTTCCCTGAAGAGGAGACATTGAAGCTGAGAGCTGCAGAAGCAGTAGGGCCAAGGGAATGGGGTTTCAGGCGGAAAGAACACCAGAGCGCGGCATATTTGGGGCTCGGCAAGAGTTCAGTATGAAAGTGGGACTTTTATACCGAGAAAAGACAGCCTGTCTGACTCCCCTCCGATGGCTTGTGCTCATCAGGAAAATGTTAAGTTAGTGGCTGTTGAAATTTTAGAGAGGGCTCAGGGATCTCCTTCTGTAAACGACACACCAATGTGCATCTGGAACTTTCTTCCCAGTGTCAGCGCTAGACATTCTCCAGTGCACACGTCCCCCTTTGGTCCTCTCAGGCTAATTGCCTTCAAGGAATTAATTAATCGTATCTCTGTTCCTGCCAGCAACAATATTCCTTCAGAAGAAAGCAAACAATCAAAAATACGGGCTGATAAGGTGGCTTCGGGAACCCAAAAGAGAGGGAATGCTCTCCAAACAGAGTATGATTTCTTACATGCGAACACGGAAAGTAAGGGCTTAAGCAATACGTTTCAAGTCGGGCTGAAATGGACCAACTTAAGGAATTCAGAGGGTTTTTGTCTTTATTTATCTCTGCTTTTTAGGGGACAGCAGGCCATGCTGCAGGTTTCCTTCCTGTTCCTGTCCTTAGGTGGCAGCTGTGGTCTTGGAGGGCAGGCTGAGTTCCGTGGGCAGCACGTGTTGGCAGAGCGGGTCGCGTTCACCTGCTCAGTCATCATTTCTTCATTTGACACGCAGGGACTGTGTGCTCGGAGGTGGGTGATTCCCCTTCAGGTGATGGTCGTGCTGGACGATGCAAGTGGGCAATGACAGTAGTGGGACAGACCCTCTAGGGAGGAGCTGTGGGGCCATAGAGGGAGGTCCCCGCGACCTGGAGCCAGGCTGCAGGGGGTCAGAGAATCTCCTGGAGCCTTGGAGAAGGGAGCTTTGGGTTGGGTCTTAAAAGTCGGTGGGAGCTGGCCAGGCCTGAAGAGGGACGGGCTGCAGTGAGGGACAGCAGTCCTGGCCGAGGGCCAGGGGCTGGCAGGGCAGAACAAAAGCCCTGGTGTGGTCAGGCACAGAGTAGGGGACCCGCGTGGCCATTGATGGAATGCAGGAGGCCAGCAGGGCAGCCGTGCAGGGCCGTAGCCCGAACGACAAGCGGAGCACTTGCAGGCTTCGCTGCTCATAGAGCAAGCCCTCCTGTAAGCCAGGAGAGAGCGGGCCGAGCTGGGGAAGATGCTGCCCGTGCCTCCCCCCCCCGCCCCCCGCATCACTGGGCTCCGAGGCTGGGTGGGGGCACAGACAGGCGATTAGTGCTGAGGTGTTGGGATGTGTCCTGGCTTCCTGGGGCCACTGTCACAACAACCATAACTTCAATGGCTTAAAACAACAGAGATTTATTCCTTATTCTGGAGGCTGAAGTCCAAAGTCAAGGTGCGGTCGGGGCCAGGCTCCCTCTGAAGGCCAGGCAAGGGGCTTTGCTGCCTCTTTCAGCTTTTGGTGGTTGTTGGCGATCTTTGGTGTTCCGGCTCGTAGCCGCCTCAGTCCGCTCTCCGCCTCCGTCTTCACGTGGTCCTCTCCCTGCGTGTCCAAACCTCTCTCTTCTTCTGAGGACCCCAGCCGTTGGGGTTAGAGCCTACCCTAGCGCAGTACGCTCTTGGTTACCTTGGTGACGTCCGCATCTACCTTATTTCCGAGTGATAATAAGTGAGGTCACGTTCACGGGTCCTGGGGATCGGAGTTTGAACACAACTTTTTGGGGAATACAATGAACCCCCAACAGAAAAGCTCATGAAGCTCGCCCCACTGCTCTGCACTTGAGCTCTGGATCCACTGGAGGCCAAAGACCAGCTCTGTGGCTTATCAAAGTGGTGTTCGTGAACATGTCTTGCTCCTGCTGCCCAGGGGGCTGCCCCCCAGAATCAGGCACATTCCGCTATCCAGTCCAAGCCACCCTGCAGAGAAGGGGGCATGGGGGGGACGACAGACGCGTCTCGGGTGGAACACAGAACGTGAAGCCAGGGAAGAAGACTGTCCTACAAGGAAGAGCCCAGATGATAAGGGCGGGACGTGGGGTGCCCAGAGGGGAGAGAGCACAGGAACGAGGGTGGGAGGCACCAATCGGAAGTGACTATTTAAGCTAGGAGAGTTTGGAAGGAGCCAGAAAGAGGAGAACGGTACAGGAGCTGACTTGGGAAGGTCTGCAGGGTGGGAGCGAGCCCCCATGCATTCTCCTGGCATTCCCACTCCCGGACGGATCCCCAAGTCGTCACAATACCTTAGGTCAGATGAAAGGATACACAAGCCCTGTTGACCCCAAACAAAATAAAGCCTGGGGACCAGCAAGGCCCCGAGCGCTCCCGCTCTGTAACGGTTCCTGGTTGGGGCTACTGGCCTCTGTCCTGCAGGCCCAGAGTCCCAGAAGGAGGCCCACTCCCTGAAGTAGTCTCCTCGGCAGTGTTTGGCTGTTTGCATTTCTTGACAAAGGAAATTTGTTGGGCTTAAGCTGCCAAGGGTCTGCATCTGGATCCTATGATGTTTGGCTTCGGGAGGGCTGAGCGCAGAACCGGCTCGGGGCCTCCACCAGCCTCCATGTAATTAACTTAAGTGCTCCGAAGATGAAAGCTCATTTGCCTGATCCCGGATTACGGCACGGGTAGGCCAAGGTAGGCAGAGCAGCCTGGACGCGTTCCCTCCCCGTACTGAGGTTTCCAGAGACACCCGCCGTGGACACTGGAAGTCAGGAAGTTTGGGCATGTCGGAATTTATTAAATTTGCAGTTAAAAAAAACACACACAACAACAACCACCCCCAAACGAGTTCTGGATGCCAGCACGAGGAGGTTAAGTGGAAACATAACTTTACATAATGAAGTGGTTAATCATATTTCGCTTTAGAAACACTAATATCATAAATTGCCCTCATACTTTTGTGCTTCCAGCTTCAACAATAGAGCAGAGACATTAATTTCCTGGTTCGGTATAACTTCTGGAGCTTTCCTCCCCAGCCTCCTCCTCCTCTCCCTCCTCCTTGCCCCTTCACCCCCTCAGCTGGAGTGGGGAAGGTAGCTTTGATCCTGGATGCTCTGGGGGCCTGGGGGAGGTGGAGCGGGAGGGGGTGGGGATTCCTACAGGTGATTTTTCGGCCTGAATTCCATTGTGACAGCAATGATTTATTTTAACTACTAACCCAGGAAAGCAGGCGCCACCAGGATGAATACCTCCACTAGCCCCTAGCAGACTAATTTTACTGTTTATGAATCACTAATACGTTGAAGAAGAAAAAAGAAAGAAAGAAAGAAAGGGAGTAGCATTTTAGATAACTCAGACGAAGGCTTGGAGAAAGTTCCCCACGATGCCCAAACAGTCCCACATGGGAAAGATGATTTTGGATTACAAGATAGAGAACACATGGGGTCCAGATAGCTGCCCCCCACGTCCGCAGCGGGCAGAGGCTACTGGCAGATGAAACACTTTCATCTCTCCCAGGGAGATAAACTGGCTGGTCTGGATGGGCCTCTTTATTTACAAAAGAAAATTAAATCCGTTTTAACACTTGCACCGTTCATAGGAAACACATGTTGGCTGGTAATTGTTTTGAACTCGATTTCGAGAGCCGGGCCGCGCCACACTGGGCTGCTCTCGCGTTTTCGCACTGGCTGGGGATGGCCGTGGAATTCGCTGAGAATTCTTTGCAATTCCAGAGGCTCCGTGAGGGGACATTCCTGGGCCGAGCTGGCAGAAGAGTTCTGTTGGGCTTCCTGCCTCCTGGAGCAAAGCGCTTTCCCCTCACCCCGAGAGGGCTGCCCTTGTGCTCCTTGCCTCCTCCCGCCCCCCCATCCTTATCAGGAGATTGGAAAGGATCAAAGGGACCCGAGGCCCTAATTGAGCCCAACGGACTTCCCTCCCGCCTGGACGTTTTCGCAGAAAGAGAAATAAAAGGTTGGGAGATTTTCCCAGGAGGGCCTGATAGGGTTTTACAGCTGCGAGGGGGTATCCTCCCCGCTCTGGGACGTGCTTTTCAGATGTTAATAGGCACGTGAGCCCCTGGGGTTCTGGTGAAATGCAGATTCTGATTCCGGGAGCCCTGGAGTAGGGGAGGGGGAGACGGGGGCCTGGGAGTCTGCATTTCTTCTAACAGGCTCCTCTAGTGCTGCTGGTCCCAGTGCCCCGCTCCTCGGCTCCTCAGGGTTAGCAAGCGTCCCATGGTTCTGGAACTCTCTCAGGCATCAGAAACCCCTGAAGGGTTTGTTGAAACGGATTCCTGATTGCACAGTAGACCTAGGGGAAGACCTGACCATGTGTGTTTCCCACAAGCTCCCAGGTGATGCTGCTGGATTGAAAACCATTGTCCAAGACCCATGCCCTCTCTGGGGAAACTGAGGCACACTGATTTTTTCCCCCCTGAGGTGACACTGCTCCTGGGTGGCAGAGCCAGAACCAGAACTCTAGTCCAGCACTTGTCCTTCTATCCATTTTCAAAGGTAGGAGAAGAAGAATGAGCCCATTTTTCCCTGGGGACCCCTCGCTGTCCAGGCATTAGCAATGGGGGCGCAGTAGGACTGAAGATGAGTGTGCTTTGAAACACCCAGGCTGCTGTTTCTCCCCTGGGCGTCAAGTCCTTCCTTTGCTCTGGGATCCCTTCTCCCTCTCCTCCTGAATTACTCCTTTTCAAAGCTCAGCATCAGTCTCGCCGCCTCCAGGCAGCTCTCCTTTCCTCTGGGCCCAAGTCTGGTCCCTCAGCACCTCCTGCATCCCGATATCATCACGCATGCCACTTCCCTGCAGTGGTGGGGTCAGTCTCTGGGGGACGCCAGGGAACAGGACAAGGAAGGCAGGAGGCAGATATTTCCTGAATGAATGAATATCTTCTCAGCGGCCTTCTTGCCTGCTGTGTGTCCTTGGACGGGTTACTTAACCTCTCTGAGGCTTGGTTTCCCCATCTGTAAAATAAAGATGCTAATGTCTAACCCGCAGGGTCACTTCTAATGGACATAATATTTGTAAAGGCGCCAGGCAGACTATCGGTAAATGAAGAGCCACGTTTTAAAAACTGTTATTTATTTATTTACTTACTTATTAATCTCCGAGCCCAACGTGGGGCTTGAACTCACAACCCTGAGGCCAAGAGTCACATACTCTACCGACTGAGCCAGCCAGACGCCCCACATTTGTTGTTTTTGATGTTTTTATTTTTCATCATTATTACTGCCTTCAGGTAATTTTGTATCCCTTGAGTCACTCTTTTGACTGAGGTTTTGCCTTTCCTGATTCTATTAACATGCGAATGTGTTCTGAGAAAGTTAGCGTCTTCACAAGAGGCAGGACTGACTCATGCTCGCTCAGCTCTTAGTTTCCCAGGCAGTTTCCCCTGGCTGAGTCACGCAAGCCTCACAAACCCCGGGGGACAGGGCTAGCAAGCTGAGGCCTGGGGTGGTTGAGGCCCTTGCTCACGTTCACAGGCTTTGTTCACTTCCAAGCTCCTCCAAGGGCAGCCGCCAGGGAGCCGGGAGGTGTGCCTCCCTGTGGCTCCCAGGACCATAGCTCTCGGGTCTGAGGCCACCGCCTCCTTCCTACCTCAGAAAACAGCTCCTGCAGACCTTGGCTTTGTACACTTCCAATGTGTTTTCCAGGGTTTGCTTTTCCTCCTCCCAGAGTTCAGTCCTCAGAGACCCTCGGCCCGAGGCTTCAGAACGCGTACCAGCCCGTAAAGGACCCCAAACATCCCTGGGTGAAGCAGGGACTCCCTGGCTCTGGGCTCAGGGTTTTCCAGGCTCAGCTCAGGGGCCATTCTTCCCACCCCTGTCCTTTCACTGCTGCTCCCTGGCCAGAACCCCCAGGCCCCCCATGTCTCACTCCCTCAAGTCTGCTCATACAGCCTCTGAGCAGAAGGCCTTCCCTGACCCTGACAGGAAACAGTGAGCCCCACCTCTGCACCCATCCCCTCACCACCTTATTTCCCTTCAGAGAGCTCACCACCACCCAGCTGACGTAGCCTTCTCTCGTCTGGGTGACCGCCCAATGGAATACAAGCTCCGTGAGGGCAGAGACGGTTCTGTGCTGTTCTCTGCTCTTTTCCCAGTGTCCAGAACAGGGCTGGACCTGCTGCAAACACTCCATAAACATTTGTCACTGGAATGAATGAAAGAATGAATGAATGAGGCGGGCCATGTGAGTGTCACTCCGCGTCTTCCACTCAGCGCCCTTGCCATGGGCATCTGGCACCCAGGTCCCCAGGGCTGGCTCTTTCCAGGCCCAGGGCTGGCTCCTGGCATCCGGGGTGGGTCAGGCACGAGCCGCACCCCAAAGGCAGTCCGGTAAAGGCAAGCCGGTCCTCAGGGTGACAAGTGGTGGCTACAGCACTGGAGAGGCGTGCTGCAGGTCAAGGGCTTGGGAGTTAGGCGGACCTGAGTTCAAATCCTGCCTCTAGCATGAGTCAGCACTGCGGCCTTGGACTTAAATGTCATCAAGTGTCAGGTCCCCACTATTAAATGGGGAGGATACGAATGGTGACTTTGGTGGTGGGTCGTGACCCTGTATGAAAAGCGTCTGGTGTGTGGTGGGCACACGATGCTTGGGGGCTACAGAAGTGGCACAAAGAGGGATACATTCAAATTCTGCCATGGTTAGAGGGGGCCGCGGGAGGCTTCTGAGAGGAGATGGAACTTGAACTTAAGGGTCTGCAGGCACTGAGGCAGAAGATAGCACTATAGTCTGAGTGTCTGGGTTCAAATCCTGGCCGTGACCGTCAGGTGACCTTGGGCACGTCACTTACACTCGCTGCGCCTCAGTGTCCCGAGTCATAACATGGGGTTCAGTCTAGCAAGCTCACGGTAAGTGTTGGCAGCTCTCATTGTCGTTATCTTCGTGGGCAAAGGGAGGAGGCGTGGCCAAGCAGCGGCAGGCTCCGGGGGCTGCAGGGGGCTGGCCATGTAGAGCTCATGCCAGATTGAGGGTGAGCCTGGGACAGGTGGTCCTGGGAAGCGACAGAGGGACCCTCCCTCTAAGAAATGGGGGGAAGGCCCTCTCGTTTCCTCATGGGAACCAGGAGTGGACGCTGGGTCTTGCACCTGGTTGCCCAGGGAGGCATTTGGCTTCCAGTCCTTCCCCAAACCCGCCCTTTTGGCTCTTGGAACCACGAGAGAAACAACCACGGCTCGGGTGGGCTTCGGTGATGGCGGAAGCAGGGGGGTCTTGTGCGGGGCCGTGGGAGGCACGAGCCGCTAGTTCCGTCGTGCAGATGAAAGAGAGGCTCCGAGAGAGGCTCACCTGGGCCTCGCCCAGGCTCCGGTTTCCTGCCCGCATCCCTCCCCTGCTGTCTCTGTGCACATACAGAGGGGAGTCCCCGAGACCCGGAGGAAGGCGGGAGCCTGGTACCTGGACACAGAAGCCCCAGTGTAAAGGGCTTGAACCTTCCCTAATTTTTTTTTTTTTTAATGTTGGTTTTTCCTACGGTTTGTGTTTTGCTTTCTTAGAGGCTGCAGAATAAGGTCTCCTTCCTTAGTCAAAGATCTCTTTTCCCGTTGGCAATGCCTGGTGGTTCCTCCCCCCACTCAACATGCTGGGGGAGCCCGAGGCCCTGTCCTGTGCGTTCATGCATGGCGGGTGCCCCGTGAGCAGCTCCGGGAACTTAGAGTCGAGCCTCCCTGAGACAGAGGGCTCCTGACTCCTGCCTCCCATCCCAGGCCGCTTCCTTACAGCAAAGATTCATCTCTTTACGAACGAGAACATGGCGGGAAAGCCCAACAGACTTGGCCTTGAGTGGCTCTTCTTCCACTTCTGGGCTATGGGGACTCGGCAGGTCACCGAGTAGGTCTGGTCCTCGTCTGTAAAAACGGGGATCGTATGAAGACTTCACTGGGTAGTTCTGAGGATTAAATAAGACGATCCATACAAAGTACTTAACACGGGGCGAGGGGGCGTAGAGCAAGGGTTAATAGCAACCATAGGAGAAATTCTGATTATCGGTGATAACTTTCTTGGGCAGGCAGGAAAAGGAGCCCTGAGGTCTCACATCACCCTAGCTGAATGGCCTCGGGTCTCTATGTTTAATTAAATCTCTGTCCTGAGGTGGCGGCCAGGATCGGCAGTCTTGTGTTGAGGGTCACAGACTCATGCACAGAAGGGGCCGGAGAAGAAGGGTCAGGGAGTGAGGCTGGTGGGGGCGATGGCCTGTCCGAAGCGGGGCTTCTGCCAGCCTCAACCAGGATGGAGTGTGGGCCCAGGGAAGCCAGCACTTCCCATTACTTTTTTTTTTTTACAACTTCCAATTTTTATTTAATTAATTAATTTTTTATTTTTTCTTAAGATTTTATTTATTCATTTGACAGAGAGAGAGAGAGAGAGCATGAGCAGGGAGGAGGGGCAGAGGAAGAGAATCTTCTAGCTGACTCTGCACTGAGCACAGAGCCCGGGGCTCGATCCCTGGACCCTGAAATCATGACCTGAGCCAAAACCAAGAGTCAGTGGCTCAACCCACTGAGCCACCCAGGTGGCCCCACAACTTCCAATTTTGAACCTTAATACCTCTTTAGAAGCTCTGTCTTCAAATATAGTCCCATTTTGAGGTACTGAGAGGTAAGACTTTGGTATGTGAACTCGGGGTGGGCGATGAGGGGACACAATTCAGCCCATGATGGCCACTAATGCAAATGTTTCTGGAAAGACTGTCTGAGTCACACACCAGGATCCGTGGCTCCCGTCTGAAGTGAGTCACCGGAAACGTGTTTGTCCAGGTACTGAGGTCTAGATGCAGAAAATCGGCTAATTCTCGTGAGCTGATTCTCCTGTCCATTTTGCACTTTTTTCCTAAAAGTCAGATTCCGGTGGGCTGAGGGTGCTATCGACCGGTTCCCCCCACGGGCGTGGTTAGCAGCCTGGCTCGGATCTCAGGGACGAGGAGCTGGCCCAGTTCCTGTAAATCAGCAGTTTACTGCCCGCTGCTCCCCGCTGCTCCCCGGGAGAACACAGTCTCCTTATCTGTTTGCAGAGGATCAGCTGGGGGTGAGGGGGGCTGGGAGGTGGGGAGGGATGGGGGTGGGGGGCTGAGAGTGTTTCTGGGGGTCGGAAGGCTCTTAGTCTCAGGCCTCTGGAGTCCACGGAGAGGCGGCCCCAGGGGAACATGGTTCTGTTTCCCTCCAGCCCAGACGACCACCTTCCTGGTTTGGTGACCGTCCTTCCCGATCTTTAGTTTGACGCCTAGAGACGTACCTACGTGTATCAGTCCATGTTTATAAACAAGAATAAGATCATGTGTGCGAAGCCACATGGCATGAGGTTCCCTGGCAAGCAGCAGCCTTGGGCTTGGTAGTCTGCCTCCAGAGCTCGACATTTAACCACTCCTGGACTGCTTGCCATCTGCTGCTTTGTAACCTTTTATATTTTGTTGTTGTTGTTAACGCGCTATCGGGACTCTCTGTGTTAGTCCACACCAATACCACGGTCTTACTGGTTGATACTCAATTTTATTTTTATTTCTTATTTATTTTTTAAAAAAGATTTTTACTGGGGCGCCTGGGTGGCATAGCGGTTGGGCGTCTGCCTTCGGCTCAGGGCGTGATCCCGGCGTTATGGGATCGAGCCCCACATCAGGCTCCTCCGCTGTGAGCCTGCTTCTTCCTCTCCCACTCCCCCTGCTTGTGTTCCCTCTCTCGCTGGCTGTCACTATCTCTGTCGAATAAATAAATAAAATCTTAAAAAAATAAATAAATAAAAAATAAAAAAGATTTTTATTTATTTATTTGAGAGCAAGAGAGAGAGAGAGCGTGCATGAGCAGGGGGGAGGGGCAGAAGCAGAGGGAGAAGCAGACTCCCTGCTGAGCAGGGAGCCCCATGTGGGGCTCCATCCCAGGACTCTGGGATCATGACCTGAGCTGAAAGCAGACACTCAAATGACTGAGCCACGCAGGTGCCCAATACTCTGTTTTAAATTGGGAAAGATTTTAAATGCTGGTATTCCAGTTTTTACACTGGCCTCTGGCTTCCCCAGGAATGGGCTGGAGACCTGACATTGAAAGCAGTCCCTGCCCAGTGATCTGCCAGCAGATCATCTGTATGGTGGGGAAACCCTTGACATGACTTTTCATCCTGTTTTTTCTGAATTTCGGCAACTCTAACTCTTCTGCTCATTAATCTTCACCCTCCAATGCTTTCCATTTCTCTGAGGGGAAAGGCAAAAGGCCGGCTAGAGCCTGACCGGTGGAAGGCCTCACTACCTCCCCAAACCCTCCTCCCATGACTCCACTTTGCTCTGTCTATCCAGACACACTGCCCTCTCTGCCATTGCCCCAATCACACTGGGCATACCTTGGCCACAGGGCCTTTGCACTGGCTATTTCCTATGCCAAGAAGTCTCTTCCTTTGAATATTTGCTTGGCTAACTCCCTCACCGCCTCAAGTCTTGCTCAGCTCTCATCCTCAGCTACCCTATATTTAGGGTATAACTCCCCCAGCCACCTTGAAGGCACTGCCAGTCTCCTTTACCTACTCGATTTTCCCCTTAGCACCTGCTCCCCCTACCATATTATATAATTCACTCACTATGCCTACTGTTGTCTATCTCCTTCCACTAGAATGCAATCTCCACCCCAGAGATTTTTGCACGTTGTTTGCTTAAAACAATCCTGGCCATAGTAGAAACTCAATGTATATTTCTTGGATGAATGAATACATTTAAACAAAGCCCATTTTCCCAGATCCCCAGGGGCCTGAGAGTTCATCTAAACCAAACTCCAGGGGCACCTGGGTGGTTCAGTCAGTTAAGCATCTGCCTTCGGCTCAGGTCATGATCTCGGGGTCCTGGGATCCAAGCCCCGTGATGGGCTCCCTGCTCAGCAAGGAGCCTGCTTCTCCCTCTCTCTCTGCCGCTCCCCCTGCCTGTGTGTGTGCTCTCTCTCTTGTCAAATAATAAATAAAATCTTAAAACAAACAAACAAACAACAAGCTCCTATCCCATGGTGAAATTTCCATTCTCCATTCCCACTGGGATACAAAATACACGAGGGAGAAACCCCTTAACACACTGGGCTCTACTCGAAGACATGAAGGCACACCATGTGGCACAGGGTCTGACCCATAGTAGGTGCTCAAAAACGTCATCCTCTTTCCTTTCCCTGGGAAATGCATCTTTCAGAGCATCTGGTGGGGGTGGCTGCTCTGGAAGAACGGTCTAAGGCCCTCGAGACAGTGGATGAGACAACGCAGTGAGCACCTGCTGTGAGCTGAGTGTGTCCCCCTAAATCCATACGTTGAAGTCTTAACCCCCAGCTCCTCAAAATATGATTATCTTTGAAGAGACGGTGTTTAAAGAGGTATTGAAGGTTAAATGAGGTCATCGGTGTGAGCCGTAATCCAATCAGGAGGAGATCAGGACGCAGATGCACAGAGAAGGACCACCACGGGCGGACACGGGGAGAAGACGGCCGTCCACGCACCAAGGAGAGAGGCCTCAGGAGAATCCAGCCTGCTCACACCCGGATCCCAGACTTTTAACCTGCAGACTACGGGAGAAGAAATGGCTGTTGGTGAAGCCTCCATCCAGTCTGGGGTTTTGATGCGGCTGCCTGAGCAGACTCAGGCTGTGGTTACAAGCCACAAACAGGAGCGGGCTGACTTCCTATTTATTGAGCTGCCATTTTACAAATGAAGGCCTTGTGGTTCCGAGAGGTGAGGAGGCTGCTCAGTGTCCCCCAGCTGGCTTCCGAGCCCACCTCCAGCTCCCAAACCCCAGGCCCTTTGCATTGCATCTGTCATGGCTGGAGCTAGGTCCCGAAGCAGAAGCGGGCAGAGAAACACCTTTGCCAGGAAGCTGGACCAGGAGAACAGCCCACACACCAGCCTCCTCCCAGCCAGCTCCTTCCCAGATCAGAAGTCTCCACCCACTCGGGAGGGGGTCTTTCTCTCCGGGGCGCTTTGGGGAGGGTGCGTGCCGATTCCACCCAGCACCCTGGCTCCATGGGCCTTGTGATTACTCTGAAACCAGCCCTCATGAGAGCAGCTCCAGGAATAAATCCTGAAAACGTTTATCCTGAGAATTCCAGGCCTAATTTACGGCTCCTCCAAGCAGCACCCGCTCACCAGCCATTAGCGTCATTGTAAGCAGGACAGCGTCTCCAGGTCCCAGAGCATAAATACCGGCTGTCGACTGGGCAGGGAGAGGGTGCGGCACCTCAGGGTTGGGGCAGGGGTGAAGGGAGGCTCTGCTGTGCCGCCAGTTACCTGCCAGCCCCCTCCAGAAGACCTGAGGCTGCTCTTAATCAACTTCCACCCAAGAAGGGATTTAAACCTAGTCAGCCCCCAGGACAGCTTCAGGCCCCAAATTTACTGACAGCAATTTGTAGACCCGGGTAGAAACCCATAAACAAACCCAATTAGGAGGGCCTTCTGTCTTGTTAGATAAAGGTGCACAAAAGGCCAGTCTGAGGCGCCGCTGTTAGCCACCGTTGCCACAAACACGTCTGGATTCCTGGGAAAATGCTGCAGGGTTCAGTTACTTGGGGCAGCCCGGGAGTGCCAGGGGAACCCCGAGAAGGGGAGTGGAAGGAGGAGACAGACCTGGACGTGAGCCCTTGTTCCCTACACACAGATGGAGGACAGTGGGCAGGGCAGGTGACCTTTCACAGTGACTCTGAGGGTTCGGGGTTGGGGGTGGGGTCTTACATGGACACAGGAGGTCCCCATACATACAAGTTCCTCTTCCTGGTACGGTTTTCTTTCTAGAACCCTCATCCTTCCACCCTCCAAGTGAATGTCGTTATTAATCAGTAATTGATTGATGCATTCATTCACTGCTCAGCACATTGATTCATTCAGCAGAAGTGCACTGTGCTCCATTAGGCAGGGCAATATTCTAAGTATTAGGCCCTTCCTTTATCGTTTGAATGCTGTTCTCCGAGGACAGTATTGGCAGGTGGGGAGGCAGAGTGGAGCATGAGAAGACGGACACCCCAGTTTCCTCAATCCCAACTCGGGGGTGGTGCCTGCCTGGCACGCAGTGTGCAGTCCCTTTTGGACATGTTCCTTATGTTTACTGTCATTTGTCCCCACTGGGATGTAAGCTCCATGAGAGCAGGGATGTCTGTTTTATTCGCGAATGTGTCTGCAGAGCCTAGAGCAGTGCCAACATAGCAGGTGCTCAATAAATATTTGTCGAATGAATAGGTAACATTAATAATAACTCCTGAGCAGCTTTCTTGACAAGAACGTGTATGTCAGCCCCTCCACTTTTCAACAGTCCCTGGAAAACCTGCTCTTCATCCTAACCCCGTCTCTACAGCATGAAAAGCCCCACTGGTTATTTCTGTTCTGAAAAGCTCTTAATCGACTCCACCTCCTCTCTGAGCCCTTTCTTCGACTTTCCCTAAATACATGGCCTGGCCCGTTTACCAAGGACAAAAAAATCTATGGGAGCACAACTGCTCTGAAGATTGCCTAGGAGCACTGGCTAAAGCACCTGCCGGAAGTCCTGTGCTGACCACGCCCACATCTGCTCCCAGGCCACGCCCACGTCTCCTTCACGGCCACGCCCATCTCATCTTCCACTCACTTCCGCTAAGTAATCTCTACACGCAAGTTGGGGCTGGAGCTCAGGGCCCCATGATCCAGTCTCGTGCTCTACCCAGTGAGCCAGCCAGAGGCCCTGGCTTCTTTTCTTTCTTTCTTTCTTTCTTTCTTTCTTTCTTTCTTTCTTTCTTTCTTTCTTTCTTTCTTTTTCTTTCTTTCTTTCTTTTTCTTTCTTTCTTTTTCTTTCTTTCTTTCTTTCTTTCTTTCTTTTCGTTCTTTCTTTCTTTCTTTCTTTCTTTCTTCTTTCTCTTTCTTTTTTTCTTTCTTCCTCTTCCTTTTTTTCTTCCTCTTCTTCCTCCACCTCCTTCCTCTTCCTCCTCCCATTCTTCTTCTTCTTCTGATTTATTCACCTATTTGAGAGAGCATGGAGGGAGGGGGAGAGGGCGCGGGCGTCTCAAGCAGACACTATGCTGAGCACAGAGCCCCACCGGGGGGGGGGGGGGGGGCGGTGCAGGCTCAATGCCATGACCCTGAGATTATGCTCTGAGCAGAAATCAAGACTCCTGCGCTCAGTCGACGGCTCCACCCAGGTGCCCTGGCCTATTTCTTTACAATAGTCTATTTTTTTCTTTACGAGCTCAGTAGTAGTTTACGTATACAATTTTGTGTCCTGTTTCTATAATAAATGATCTTACATATTATCCATTTCTTTGTAATGATTTTGTAAGTCTTGTTCTTAATGGATGTATAATAATCTATGGTGTGCATGTTCCATCATTTCTTAACTAGTCCTCAGTTTTTGGACATGAAGTTGTTTCCTATAACAGTTGGGTGATGAATAATTGCATAATTCGTCGCCTGCATTTTGACCTTGTCCTTAGGTTTGATTGCTCTAAGTAGCTATATAAAAGATGAGAGATCACCAATCTTTTTATTTTTCAGTAGTGACAAAATATAAGAGTTACCATTTTAACTGTTTTTAAGTGTGCACTACAGTGGCATTACGTGCATTCACATCATTGCGCAATCATCGCCACCATCCAGAAGTTGTCCAACTTCCCCGAATCAAACTTTGCATCCATTAAATACTGACTACCACTTCCCCTCCCCACTCATGGCACCCACCATTCTACTTTCTATCTGTATGAGTTTGACGACTCTAGAGACCTCATATAAATGGAACCATACAGTGTGTGTCCTTTTGTGCTGGCTTCATTCACCGCATAGTATCTTCAAGGTCCATTCGTGTCGTAGCATGCGTTAGAATTCCCTCCCTTTTATGTGGAGAAAACAGAACCCTTGTACCCGATTGGTGGGAGTGTACGTTGGTGCAGCCATTATGGAAAACAGTGTGGCAGTTCCTCAAAAAATTAAAAATAGGGCTACCATACGGTCCAGAAATCCCACTTTTAGGAATATATCTGAAGGAAAGGAAATCAGAGTATATCAGATATCTGCACTCCCATGCTCATGGCAGCATTAGTCACAGCAGCCAAGGTATGGAAACGGCCTCGGTGTTGGAAACAGACGAATGGATAAGGAAGATGTGAGATATATATATATATATATATTTTTCAGCCATAAAAAAGAAGGAATTCTGCCATTTATGATAACGTGGATGAACCTAGAGGGATTCTGCTAAGTGAATAAGTCACACAGAGAAAGACAAATACCGTATGGTATTATTTATATGTGGAATCTAAAAGGAAAAAAAAAGTCAAGGTCATAGAAAATAGAGAGTAGAATGATGGTTGCCAGGGGCTGGGGGTCAGAGAAATGGGGAGATGTTGGTCAAAGGGTATAGACTTCCAATTATGAGATAAAGTCTGAGGATCGGAAACACAGCGTGGCCACTAGAGTTAATTCTGTACCGTGGACTTGAAACCTGCTGAGAGAGTAAGAACTTAAGTGTCCTACCCCTTCCCTCCCCGCCCCACACAAAGTAACTATGTGAGGTGGTGGACGGGCTCGTGAACTTGATTGCGGGAAATATTTTGCAACGTATATCAAATCATTACATTGTACCCTTTAAATATATACAATTTTATTTGTGAATTATACTTCTATGAAGCTGGAAAAGCAAAACAAGGCAAAACAAAACGAAATAGAAACTGAGAGCAATGTCTTGATCACAAGGAGGAATGGTAAGGGCCAATCGCATCCCATTCCTGGGGAAGAAAATCCTCTGTCAGCTACACTATATTCACATGTGGGGGACCAGCAGTCAGCCTTAGGTCAATAGCTGATCAATATTCTTATGTTTCTAGTTGAACTATTAAAAAGTTGTTTAAAAAAAGAATTTCCGGGGCGTCTGAGTGGCTCAGTCCGTTAAGCGTCTGCCTTCCGCTCAGGTCCTGATTCCAGGGGCAAGGGGTGGAGCCTGGCACTGGGGCTCCCTGCTCAGCAGGGAGTCTGCTTCTCCCTCTGCCGCTCCCCCTACTTGAGCTCCTTCTCTCTCTCCTTCAAATAAATAAAAAAACTTAAAAAGAAAAGAATTTTCTTCCTTTTTAAGGCTGAGTATTCCATTGTATGTATAGACCGCATTTTGTTTATTCATTCGCGCGTCCAAGGACGTTTGGACTGTGTTCACCTCTTGGCTACCGTGCGTAGCGCTGCTGTGGACACTGGTGTGCGCCGATCTTTCAAACACTCTTGATAGGCTTTACCCTCTGGAGAAGTTCCACCAGTGCGCGTGTCCCCTTGCAGTGGACATATCGCACCCATGTTACTATAGGCAGCATTTGAGGGCGATTTTAAAAATCAAAGACCGGTGAATGCTGAAGGGGGTGCTGTAATTAACTTCAAAGTAGGAAAAGGCTTTTATCTACTTACTCACCCTTCCAATCACCTCTCCACCCCACTCATCCACCTGTCCGTCCTTCCACCGCCTCATCTGTTCTATTATTTCCACTTCGGACTTCCTGGGACTCTCATGGACTTGTTTATACTACAACAGAATAGAAAGAGAAGAATAAGGATCTTTCTCTCTGTCCTTTATTCCTCCAGGGACATCGGAATGGTAATGTTTTATTAGGCTCTGAGTCGTCCCCTCGCTCCCTAGCCCTGGCCTCCAGTCTTTTTGAGATCACTCCACTGCATCTTTTCCGTGGGGTTAAATGTCCCTCTGTCCTGGCACAGCCCAGCTTCCAGCACGTTAGGAAACGATGTTTACTTGTGAACGTGGACTTTCAGCCTCACCAAAGTGCAGCCCTATCTGTGTTCTTTATCAGGCTGGGGGGTTGGCGAGGCAACTGCCAGTGGTCCTGGGTGGCTTTTAGGGGGCATGTTGCAGAGGAGTTCCTAAACTTTGAAATATCTCCCCTTGGCAGGCAGCACTTTGGGCCTGGAGCTAGTAGAATTAGGAGGCATTGACAACGATTTAAGGCTTGTTTTACATCTGCAATGCTCCTACTTTGTAAAGGGAGATGGGGGGGGGTGTTTATGTGTGTTTTCTTTCTTTCTTTTTTTTTTTTAAGATTTTTAAAAATGTATTTATTTGGGGGCGCCTGGGTGGCTCAGTCGTTAAGCGCCTGCCTTAGGTTCAGGGCGTGATCCCAGAGTCCTGGGATCGAGCCCCATATCGGGCTCCTCCGCTGGGAGCCTGCTTCTTCCTCTCCCACTCCCCCTGCCTGTGTTCCCTCTCTCGCTGGCTATCTCTCTCTCTGTCAAATAAATAAATAAAATCTTTAAAAACAAATGTATTTATTTGACAGAGAGGGAGAGTGGCAGGCAGTGGGAGAAGCAGGCTCCCCGCTGAGCAGGAATCCCAGTGTGGGACTCCAGGACCCTGGGATTGTGACCTGAGCTGAAGGCAGACGCCTAACTGCTTAGCTACTGAGCCATCCAGGTGCCCCTGTGTTTTCATGTAAATGTAAATGACAGGCGTATTGTAGGGGGGCATTTCCATGAAAAGAATACAACACCATAATATTTACAGCTCTATCAATTCCCTAGAAACCACTCTAAAATAGACACAGGAAGAGAGCCCCTCTCAAATAAACAGAATAAATAATGAGAAAAAAAGCATTTTAGAATTAGGTCTAATTGGAATCTAAAATGAAGTCAGCAACAACAAGCCAGCCCCAAAGTGGGCTTAATGAATAATTAGACTTAAAAAAAACTAGTTTCTTAGCTAAAAGCAAAGCAAAGAGAAAGGTTCGCGGTCATTGAGTTGCTGTTCACATCTTAGAAAGCAGACACTTTCAGAGACTGAGGGAGGTCGGTGCGTCCGGTTGGCTGGATCCTGACTTCCCTGTGGAGACGGGGTCCTCGGGCTTCAGGCAGGTGGCCCCGCACCTAAGAGGGGCATCACCGCGTGGCTGAGGTGTCTCAGTCCAGTGGGCACTTTGGAGAGAAGTCCTTTCCTAGGACATAGCTCAGGATTAAGGTGACAATAGGGCTACAGGGGTTCAGCCTGGGAGACAAGAGCCGTGTATCCGCACTACCTCCCAGCTTCCACCTGCAGGGGGGAGCTCCCAGCTCCTACCTCTGTTGGTGACACGTGGCCACTGGTGGCCTTGGTGCATCGTGCCCCGTCGGGCTTCGGGAGACAGTACACACGGAGTGTGTATTTTAGAAACACGACTTTACTGCCTCTCATTGCTCCCTTTGCTAAGTACTCACCCGCTTTCCTGGAGCTGTTTCAGTCTTTCCTGCCCAATGATCAAAAAGAAAAAAAAAAAAAAAAAAAAAAACTTAGTTGATTTGAATTTTCTCTTTTCTCTATCTCCATCTCTGGAGAAAATAGGACCGAGGTGGGACTGTGCTTGCCCGCTGAGAGCCTACATCTTCCCCTCATCCCACCAGGGACAGACTGCCGCAGCAGACCATTTCCAGAACTTTCTGTAAAGGCCCTTAGCTAACCCTTCGGAGATTCTCACAACCACTGCTACTCCCGGGGAGGAAACTTCTTTCCCGGAGCTGGAGTTATCAGCCTCCCATGGGTGACAAATGTCACAGTTGTCGTCAGGAATGGAACCTCCCGAACGGTGGCCCCATGCCGGAGGAAAGCAACTTTGTCAACACACTCACGTGTTGTGGTCGTACCTTTCACGTTGGTCTCTTTCATCCCTTTTTCAATTTAACTCTAGAAGTGTTCTATTCTTTAGTGTTTCTTAATTGCCTCTTTCCTTCTCTCTTGTCTTATTCTCAAATTCTTAAATAAATGTTACTTGTAATTGTGAATTCCTTACGAGTAGGATCATATCTGTCTCAAGTCTTTCCAAGTGCCTGGCCTCCCTCCCCACAGAAAGAAGCTCTGGCTTGATAAGCATTTCCTTGGCATTTCCAGCCGGGGAGCCTCCTTCAGCAGACCCCGTTGGCAGGAGAGGGGTTCCCTCTCTGCTCGGGGTGCAAGCAGGCGCTGGGGCGTGGGCGCTTTCCTGGGGGAATATTTACGTTTCAATCGGCCGCAAGAATGAAGCCCGTAGCCGTGCCAGGGATGTTTTGCCTTTGAGGTTAAAAACCTCTTGCGTTGGTATTACTGCTTTTGAGCCACAAGTAGTAAAGTCTGCAGAAATATATTTTCACGGGCAGGAAAACCCCAGGCTAAAATGTAAATGTCCTGCCTGAGGGCACTGCTCGCTCATGCTTTTGAGAACCAAGATGTGGGAGGGACTCGCCGCCGATCACTTTAAAAACATGCTTATTGCTCTCGGAAAAAAGTCTTTGCTGAATTCTTCAGATTCTCAGAGCAAAAATGCCTGTGCTGCATTAACACCCCCCCCCCCCCGCCACTGCCCCTGACTTTGGTCACTTCCCGAGTATGTCTACTCTTTCCCTTAAAGACAGGAGATTCTTCCTCCTCTTCATTTGTGCAACTCAAGCTGGCAATTAGGAAAAGCTGTAATTACTGAAAATATCAGAATAGCTTCTCTACTGGGGACCCATGATTCCTAGCCCCATAGCTGTTTCCGGCAATCTCTTCTCACTCTTCCTACCCTCCTAAAAGTCCACTGCTGAAGTCCGTCTTTTAGCCATTTTGCGTTAAGTTTGACATGAGTGTGGCTGACAACAAAAGAAAAGGTCTTAGGAAACATACTTTGCAAAACACAAGACCGCCCTTTGCAAGATGAAAGGGGTGTGTTTGGCCAGTGAGGTCTGTGGCCGGATGGTAGTTCTCAGGTTCTACACAAGAGGGCGCTTTGGGACCCCCATTGCTCACAGCCCTGAGCATCGCAGGGTGCTGTGTGGGGGTAAATTTTAGTAAAAGTGTCTCATGTCCAGGCCTGCTTATTCTTGGCAAAATGACTTCGGACCACAATTAAGAGATAGTTATATTCCTGCACGTTTCTTGTCTTGCTTGTACATTCATCTTCCGTGGCTCAGTTTCTCAGAGCTAGAGCCTTCGAAGGCAGGAGTCAGTGTTGTCCAACACACCTGGGTCGTTTGCACAGCCGGAGTCCAGTGAAGACAAAATGTGGAAATGGCCCCGGATTGTCATCCCATCTCGAAATGTAACCAGGTGGTAAAGGTTCCAACACGAACCCTGCCTCCTTCCTGTTCATCCTTATCTCATTCAAACCCTGTCCGTCCCTACCCTCTGCCCCAGACTCAGTCTCTGAGGTAGAGCTGAGCCAGGCTTTGAGAGAAGAGACAATCTGATTGAATTCATTCCCACCGAGACATGAATTAATCACATTATGCCTACCTTAACCCTTCCAGAATTAAAACCGAAACGAAACAAAAGAACAAAACTTGATTGCAGAGAAGGTGCCAAATTTTAGGCTATAGTTGATAGAACGCAAACATTGGTTTGGATACAAGTTAGACAGATGTGGGCTCAAATCCAGATCTTATCATAGGGTGACGCTGGGACAGCCACTTTTCGATCATGTACTCGGTAAATATTTATTGAGTGCCTACTGTGTACAAGGCACCAGGGATCCAAGGATGAGCAAAACCAGACAGGGACCCTCTTCCCAGGAACTATAGTCTAGGGGGAGAGGCAGATGTAAATCAGGAATGGAAACGCAGGTAAATTCACGACTGAGGTAAGCGCTGCTCTGGCGGTTACCAGTGATGTTGTCCAGATCTGTTCCCCCACTCCTCGTCAGACACGCGGCAGGACCGCACTTTCCCTTCCCCTTTAAGGTTAGATGTGGCCATGACTTGCTTTGGCCAATGAGATGTGAGTCATGCATCAGAGTGCTGAGTGGGAGCTTTAAGACATCTGCCACGTTCCCTCCCCACTGCTCTGGTCCACGTGCGAGCAGGTGTCGAGATGAAGCTTCTGTGAGGCCTGGGCCCCAGGGTGACCACGAGGAGCTAGCCCTGCCCCCCGCCCCCCTGCCAGCCCGCAGCAAACATGTCACATGAGAGAGAAATAAAGCTCTGAGAAACCGCTGAGATTTGGGGCTTGGTTCTTGCCGCAGCAGAGGCTGGCCTATCCTGACTGATACAGCTCTGGTAGACAGGTACGCGGTGCCATAAAAGTGAATAATAGGGGAATGCTCCAGGCAGAGGAGGGCAGAAGGTAAGAGAATGTCTCCGAAGATACATCTGAGCCATGATCTGGGGAAGATAGGGAGGAGTCCCAGAGGAAAAGCATCCCAGGTTTTGAACTGGGGGTAGAAATGTAGATGGAGGGCGTCTGGGCGGCTCAGTTGGTTGAGCGTCTGCCTTTGGCTCAGGTCATGATCCCAGCGTCCTGCGATCAAGTCCCACATCGGGCTTCCGGCTCATCGGGGAGTCTGCTTCTCCCTCTCTCTGCGCCTCTCCCTCTGCCCCTCTCCCTGCCCGTGCTCTCTTTCCCTCTCTTGCTCTCAAATAAATAAATAAATTATATATATATATATATATATATATATATATATATATATATATATATGTAGATGGAGAGAATTAGATGGATTCACCTCTCTGAGCTAGATGGGCTGGTAGGTTTATTGAGAGGGGAAGCAGTCTCAGAGGGAGGGCACCCAGCTCAGAGCCTGGCATGCAGCAGGTGTTCAGTGCGTAGTAAAAGCTAACACGTGTACACTAAGGGGTGTGCATATATGCACTCATCCAACCCTCACACTGTCCTATGATTGAGATAATGTTATTTATTTTTTTTTAAGATTTATTTATTTTTTGGAGACAGAGAGAGAGAGAAAACACGGCAGGGGGAGGGGCAGAGGGAGAGGGAGTGAGAGATTCTCAAGGAGTCTCCCTGCTGGGTGCGGAGCCCAATGCGGGGCTCAGTCTCACAACCTTGAGATCATGACCTGAGCCAAAATCAAGAGATGGATGCTGAACCCTGAACCGACTAAGCCACTCAGGTGCCCCGGTTTAGGGGCCATTATTATCTAGAGTAGGGATTAGGGCACGGAGAGGACAAGTAGCTCACCTGAGATGGCCCAGCTAGTGAGTGGTAAAACTTGGATTTGAATTCAGGGGCTGTGCTTTTAGTCATTGTGCTTCCCGCTTTTCCGTGTTGCTACTGTTGTTATGACTGTGGTTTTAGTCATAAACGTAGGGGGCTCTTGTCCTCCGCCAGCCATATGGAGAGTAACGTGCAGCCAATCGAAAGCCCTGTGTGCGATGATGCACGATGACATTTTAAAAAAGATTTTATTTATTTGAGAGAAGGAGCGAAAGAGAGAGACAGTAAGGGAGAGGGAGTGCGCAAGGGGAAGAGAGCGCAAGCGGGGGGAGGGGAGGAGGCGGAGGCAGAGGGAGAAGCAGACTCCCCGCCGAGCAGGGCTCAGTCTCAGGACCCGGATCATGACCTGAGGCGAAGGCAGACACTTAACCACCTGAGCCACCCAGGCGCCCCAACTATTGGCCTCTTAATCCAAGGCAAGGACATTAGAAGGGTCAAGGGAGTAGAAATCGGAAGATGTCTTTGGAGAGAGATGTTGGCTCCGAGGGCTGGAGATTGGGGCATGCTGCCTACAAATCCCAAACCTGGTAAAAGGGCACCCAAGAATCGCCAGAGGGCTTGCCGTGTGCCCCGGTTGCCAGGATACAGAGCATCAGCACCGGCTCCCGCTGGAGGGAGCTGAAGGGACCTGTGGCCACAGAGCGGAGGATCCTGGCCAGGGGCGGGCGGAGGGCAGAGATGGCAGTGCCCGTCATGAAGGATGGTCTTCTGTCCCTTCCCGTTCTTGCTTCTCTGCGCTTCAGTCTGGGGGTTCAGGAAGAACAGCTGGCAAGTCGGGGAGTCAGTGAGTGAGGGAGAGAAAAGGATTAGGAACCTCCTTCCCAGGACAGGTGCTGGGCCTGGAGCCCGCCCAGAGTGGGGAGGGGAGAAGTCCAAGTTCACAGTGAGTTCCGACTTTTGATTATTACCGGGGATTCCATCTTCGTGCTGCATTGAGACCGTGGTTGTGACCTACAGGGGGTGGTGGAACTTTCTACTACATAGGAGGGAGCAGAAAAGGCCTGGATGGACGATAGGGGTTTTCACGGGCAGGAGATACAGGGCAGGTAGGAGGGAGCGTCAGAAACAGAACCGCAGGCCTCTTGCAGATGGAGCCCATGAGCCCATCCTCCATGATCGGTGATCTGGTGACGTGATTTTGCTCCAGCTAACACGTGTCGTTCTTGAAGTAACGTGTGTGTCACTCAGTACACCCTCCACTCGGCAAGGGCAGCGCTGTGTCCACGTTGCTCCCCGTTCTGTCCCCCGGGGCTGGCACAGAGATGTTCAGTGAGACTTGCTGAGAAAATGGATGAAACACGTAGCTGTCCAAATGTCCTGCTGCCCGAGCATTTATTTCTCGGGGTCCATCGGTCGGGACCTGTCGAGGTGGTGGCCTGGGCCTCAGCGGCAGGCAGCGGCGGCCTTCAGGTACCACCTGTCTCGGGGCACAGGTGTGTCTCTACACTCAGGTAGGTGGGACTCAGCCAGACACACCCCCTCCTCTGACTCAGCGTCTGTATTTGTAAGATAAAAGGGTTTAATGACCCTTGCCTCAGGGGAGGCCGGCGGGGCCCTGGGGCTGGGGGGGGGGGCTGGGTCTGCAGTTTCTGCTTCATAAACTGACAGCTGTGTGACCACAGACAAGTCGCTAAACCAGTAACGCTCTCGGAGTGCCTACAATGTGCCGGAGGTGTTCTCCTGCTTTACATACGTTAACTCCGTTAACTCCGGTACTTGTCACAACAGCCTTAGACTATTCCCGTCGCTGTTTGACGGTGGAGGGAACAGAGGCACAGAGTGGTGGAGCTGGTCTAGGAACGTGTGCCCGTCAGCTCAGGCTACCGCAGCAAAATGCCGCAGACCGAGGAACTTACACACCAGAGAGGTGTGTCCTCGCCGTCTGGAGGCTGGAAGCCCAAGATCAAGGCGTGGGCGGGGCTGGTTTCTGCGGAGGCCTCTCTCCTTGGCGAGCAAGTGGCTGTTCTCTCCCTGTGTCCTCACCTGCTATTTTCTCTGAGCACCTTCACTGCCGGGGTCTCTTCCTCTTCTTTCAAGGACACTAGTCCTCTCGGATCGCGGTCCCACCCTCGTGACCTCATTTAACCTTAATGACCCCTTAAATGCCCCATCTCCAAATGCAGTCATGTTGGGGGTTAGGGCTTCTCCATATGAATTGGGGGGGCACAATCCGGTCCCCAGTGGCCCCCCACACAGTGTGCTCCAGATTCGAGGTTCCTACACCCCCTCCCCCACCCCAAGGCAGTTTTCTCTCCACCTCAATTTTATCCCATATAAAGGGACAGCTGTAATGTTATCTATATGAGAAAGTTATCAGAGCACAAGATGAGATGATGCATAAAAATACAGAACACTGCTCAAATACGAGGATATTAAAAGATAACGTCATAGCCCAAATTAGTGAGGATGTGCAGGCTGATGTTTAGGACCATATGTTGGAAATGTTAGAAAGACACTCTTTTTAACCACCTCTTGTGACAAACTTCAAAAATTAGCCTTCTCAGGGATGTCTGTCTCCTCTTGCTCACTCCTTCCCATCATCCTCCCTGTATCAGGCTATCTTCTAGAACTCATTCAAGATTCAGCTCAAGTGTTGCGTCCTACAGGAAGCCTTCCTGGATTTCCCTAGACCTCATCTCCCTCCAGCCCCTATGTCCCCTTTGGCTGTGGCACACAGCACAGGTACTCACACAGGCTGCCACTCTGCAGCCTCTCTCCAGAAGCTCCGTGGACGGTATGTCCTCATCGCATTATTTTCTGTTGGCCCCCGGGCCAGTGCTGTGCCCGGCGCACAGGCTGCAAGGACTGCAGTGTTCAGGGAGATGGCCTGCGATTTGTCCTCTCCAGGCTACTCCTCCTTTCCTCTTTCCCAGCTCCCATCCACTGCCCTCCTCTTCCTCCGCCTGCTTATCTACTGTTATTTCAAAATACTTCTCTTCTCTGACTTCAAAGCGTAACATGCCCTCCCTAGAAAAGTCGGCAAATTTGAAGAATCACAGGTAAAATCCAGAGCTGTGATTCCACGACCCGGATGTTTTCTTTAAGCAAAGTCCCCTGCTCTTCTTTCCCCCTCACATCTATTTTCTTGGGATCATTCTCATGACTCGATGCGTGCAATTTTGTATCTTGCTGGTTTTCTCCTTTCTTCGTATTCTGTCGAGCATTTTCACCCATCGGTAAGTTGTCTACACCAGTCGCACTGACAGCTGCACCTTCTGCTGTGTGCGGTGTTATTTATTTTCCCACCCTTACTCCTGCCTTTATAAGCCTCCTCATGTTCACTGTGTGCTCTCCTCCCTGGCTCCGCTCTGCTTTCCCCTGAAGCGAGCCACCTATTTTTTCCACAAGCCCACAAATTGGTCAGGGCACTTTGTTCTTAGAGAATCATAGAATTTTATGCGTTTTCTTTCATCCCGAGGAACTCAAAGGCCTTGAAAGGAGGGGCATCGCTCATCAGAGCACGACTTTGCCTGGGAACCAAGTTTTTATTAATCCCCGGCGATCGAGTAGGCGTAAGATATAATCAGCCCCATTGACAGATGGAAACGCTGAGGCGCAGAGAGGCTGCTTCTTCCAGGGCGAAGGAGGCATTCTGATCTTGGGAAGTAGTAGGAACTGACCTTCTCTTTCCACTGGCTGACGTCCTCGTCCACCAAGCTGTCATTAAGAGTAAGTGCCTTAGTTGCTGCTTAGTTTAAACAAGGACTAAATAAGGTGCTTCAAACCACTACATTCTCCATGGAAATGTTCCAGGGAGACAGGCTGGGGAACGTGCTGCAGACATGCAGCTCCCTTCAGTCTCTCGATTTGCACACTGCTACTTGTTTCATCTCCGTGTCTCACCTCTAGACCTGGCCACCCCGTCACCTCTGCCTGGAATGTCCTGCCCGCTCTCCCTCAGACCAAATCCTTACTCAAGCTCTGAGACACGTCTTAGGAGTCACTCCCCAGGTTGGAGTCCAGGGCCCCTTTCCCCTGCTTGTCTCTGGTCATGCCTAGTTGTCAGTGTGCGTGCTCACATCCCGACCCCGTCTGCTGTGTCTTCCCCACCACCGTGCTGGGCTTCCCGAGCACAGTCCCCGGGACTAGAAGGCACACAGTAGGTGTGCCAGAATGAATGGATCTCCATGGTCACAACGGTCTACTGTGTGGATTTTGGGGGCCATAAAACGGAAAAGGAAACAAAGGAGACAGAAATTTTAGGAGAGGAGAAGGCAAAACGAAGTCACATCGAAATAATGATAAGTATGCCAATATATCCAACCGATTCAGACGTCTGGCCCACGTGGCCAGTAGCTTTCTTACTGTAAAGGACACTTGCCAGTGGTTTATCCGCCCATGTCATATGTATTGGTTCCAGTGAAGTGGTCCCCAGTCTGTCCTCTGGTGAGATCATACCCAGGCTGACCTCCTTTGGGAACTTTGAGCTGGGCGATTCCATCAGGATACCATGACCACATGGGGCCATGTGTGGGCAGCAAGCTGGCCTCCCTCTGGGACAAGTGTTTGCTTAGCACCCAGAGAAGTCAGCTTCCAAACCCGGCTCCTGGTGATTCTCACCTCCTGGTGTTCCTGTGTGAGCCCTTCCCCTTGAGTGGGAGCTGGACCTGGTGACTCACCAGTGACATTAGAATATGATAAACACGGGGGAGCCTGGGTGGTTCCATTGGTTAAGCATCTGATTCCTGATTTCGGCTCGTCATATCTCAGGGTCGTGTGATTGAGCCCTGTGTTGGGCTCCGTGCTCAGTGGAAGTCTGCCTGAGATTCTCTCTCTCTCTCTCTCTCTCTCCCCCTGCCTCTCCCATGCTCTCTCTCCCTCTCAAATAAATAAATAAATACATCTTTAGAAAAAAAGAATATGGTAAACACGATGTGATGTCACTTCTACCATAAGCTCTAAAAGACTGATTTTCATCTCTCTAGTGGATTCTTTCTATTGACTTCCTGGCTTGCAGCCTTCGATGAAGTCAGCTGGCACATGGGAGTGGCCCACCAGGCAAGAAACTGAAGGTGGCTTCCAGATGACCACCAGTGAGGAGTCAAGGCCTTGGTCAACAGCCGCAAGGACCTGAATTTAATCAACATTCCCTGCATGAGCAGACCTTTCCCCGGGGGAGACTTCAGATGAGACAACAGTCTCTGGGCTGGTACCTTGCTAGCATCCAGTCAGAGACCATGGAGCAGAGCACCCGGCCGAGCTGTGCCTGGATTCCTGACCCACAGAAACCACGAGATTACAAATGCTGTTTCAAGCTACTAAGTCTTGGGGTAATTTGCTATGTAGCAATACGTAACTAAGATAGCCCCCGTTCTGGGCCGTTGCCTTCAATACTTTGTGCAGGCACCTCGCATCCCTTTGTGCCCCGTCCCATGGTCTTCTCTACCTTGCTACTTCCCAGGGGATGGACAATAAAGACTGCAGTTCCCAGACTCCCTTGCTTCTAGGACTCTGGGTGTAATTCAGGTTCTGCTAACAAGATGAACTTGGGCAAGATTTAGAAAGCAGATTTTTATCTGTGGCAATGGCAGCTGATGGGCAGGCTCTGGCAGACACAAGCTTTTGCAGTGACCACACTCTGTGTCCCGTGCTCTGCTTCTCAGTTCTGGGGGTTGGCGATGCTGGGGAATCAGCGGGGATTTCTTGCAGCTTCTTGAGTTCAGAATCAAAGCAGTGGTGAGGTGACCTTGAAGCCAGAAGTCCAGCAACAGCTCATAACTTCCACACCTGCAACCCATCCAAAAATGTTGTAAGCACCCATGTCCTCGGACCGAATACCTCCTGCAAAAATATTTAGACATGTTGCTGCTCCCTGCACTAAACTCTGCTGATATCGTCATTCAGTGTTCAAGGCCCTGGGGCCACAGGGGAACCTGACATAATTCCAGACATCAACATGCCCACACTCTAGTGATGGAGACAGAAGCTAGAAGGTACTTTCACTTGAATGGACCTGTTTCCTAGCCCCCAACTCAGAGGTGGATTTGCCCTGACGTTAACAAAGCACGTGCTTCACTTGCACGGGTCCCTTCCAAGGTTCCAAGAGAGGGCTTACGATTTTGTTTTCATAATTTTGTGGGGTTTTTTCCCTTTTTAAAAATTTTATTTAAAAATTTTTAAAAAGATTTTATTTATGTAATTATTTAGAGAGTGTGAGTGGGTGGGAGGGAAGGGGCAGAGGGCGAGGGAGACAGAGAATCTCAAGCCCCAACACGGGGCTCCATCTCAGCACCCTGAGATCATGACCTGTGCTGAAGTCAAGAGACGGGCAGTTAACCAACTGAGACACCCAGGTGCTCTGGTTTGTTTGTTTGTTTGTTTGTTTGTTTGTTTGTTTCTTATTAAGCACTTCCCCAGAAATTGTATAAGCTCCTGGCCCCTTGAAACCCGGACCAGGCCCTGGCTCTGGGAGTCCCATCCACTTGGCTTAGCCCACCAGCCTTGTGCTGGAGATCTCTAAGCTCCACCTCGCCAGCCAGGACTGAGCTTCAGAGCTCTACCTGGACGTAACATCCAGGGTGTCTTCCGGCACTTTAAACTTAACCTTCCCTTCACCCCCGGGGTCATTTTTGGTTGAATGACATCACCATCCATCCACTGGCCCAGTCCAGACACATGGGGTCATTGCTGACCCCCACTTCTTGGTCCTGCCTCATTCATGGGACTGATGAACCGTAGAAAATTCGGAAGAGTAAGTGAGATAAATGAGAATGAGTCAGACTGGCAAGTCAGTCGCCAGAAGGGTGGCCTCTGAGGAAGGAGCTGCCTGCACCTGCGGCCCAGAGAACAACATCCGTTGGAGTGACTCCAGGCAGACAACATGATGTAGGGAGCCTGGAAAATGATCCCCAGGTCTAATCCCCACTGCAAGGCAAGGCTGGAACTGGAAATCAGTATCGCCAGGTGAGCATCCAGATAATTAAAATGAGGAGGAATCCAGTGACAGGACGAGCTGAAAATGAGTGGGAATTAAGGACGGGGTGTCTTGGAGTTCCCCTTTGACATGGCGCCTTTACTTGCAGGGTTGTGTCTAAGCGCAGGTTCCCCCAAAGCAGATCCCAAGGTGAGGACTTGATTCCAGTCCTTCATGTGGGCGGTGATCCCAGGGCGGGGAAGTGATTCAGGGAGTGATATGAGCAGGACTCTATTATGGGCAACCAGGACCCAGTCCCCCAGCGCTTCTGAGAGTGTGCAGAACGCACCCCAGGGTTTCCCATAGTGGGTGGGGCCCCAGGGGATTTATCCTCCAGCTTTTGTCCCTCATTGGTTGAGGGTGGCTCCTAGAGTGTCACTTTCCAGAACTCCTGGCTTGCCACATTTGCCAAGCCAGTCGAGCCCCTGCAGCCCCTGCAGTCCTTCGGTGTGTTCTGAGAGTATCTGCTGTGGCATCTGGGGTGCCAGGCGTGATGGTGGGGCACTGATGTCATTTGCACCGGGGGCTGCCTCTGGTGTCTCAAAGGCTAGTAGACTCCTTCCCTTTGGAGCAAGTAGCTGGTGGTAACTTACCCAGTTGCCCTGTCTGGTGGGCAGTGAGGGGCACTGAGTGACTGGCAGCAGGAACAGCGGGGCTAAGGAAAGAGCTCACTGGCTCTGAGTCCAAGAGACCAAGATGGCGGATTCTGCAGCCTCACTGATTTTCCTGCGGCTGGACTCTGACCTTGGCCTGGGGGCGCCCCCCCTCCTCCCCGTTCCCAGCTTCTGCTTGCCCTGCTTGTGCTTCCTTGCCCCAAGCCGCTCTTTCAGGTGCAACATTTGCTCTGTGCGGCTGCAGGAGTCCCTGTGGCCCCCAGACAAGGACATGTCAGGGTCTTTGAAGTGCCCTGGCTGGCAGAGCTCCCTGCTATTGGGGGGCCGTGTGGTTCTCTCCTCTCAGCTCCTGCTTCACCTCCTCTCCTGCGGCCGGGGACTGGCTGCCCGGCATCCGGAGCCGCTTCTGAAGTTCCTCTCAGCACCCACAGCGGCTTTATAGGCAGGAATCTTCCAGCGGGCTTCGAAGTTCCCCGCCCCTCCTTTTTATGCAGACAGCTCCCTTTTCAATGGCCTTTCCTTGATACTTAGGTGTCAAGGCATCTGAACCCCCGGGATGGCTTTGAAAAACCTTGGCCCTGGGCTTGGTCTCCCTCCCCAGCAACCATAACCCTAAAAGACAGAATGGGCCTTACATGTCATTTACGAGGCTCAGGGAACCTCGGTGACTTTTTTTTTTTACGTTGCACAGCCAGTTAATGGCAGAATTTGGGGGAGAGCCCAAGCTTTCTGACTTCAAGGCCTCCAGGACCCAGGTGTGTGGGAGAGCTCTGGAGTCCAGGTGAGGGCAGGACTCACCTGGACCCACTCTCCCACCTTTGTGAGGATTGATGAGAAGTTGAGTAGAAAATGCTGTGAAATCCCCCACAGAGGGGCAGCTGGCTGTGATCAGGGGCTTCATTTGTCTGTGGAAACCAGGAGCCAGCGGGAGCCAGTGTGAGAAAGAGGTTAGGGGGCGCCTGGGTGGCTCAGTCGTTAAGCGTCTGCCTTCGGCTCAGGGCGTGATCCCAGAGTCCTGGGATCGAGCCCCACATCAGCCTCCTCCGCTGGGAGCCTGCTTCTTCCTCTCCCACTCCCCCTGCTTGTGTTTCCTCTCTCGCTGGCTATCTCTCTCACTATCAGATAAATAAATAACGTCTTTAAAAAAAAGAAAGAGGCTAGGTGCACAAGCTGGCAGTCAGATGGGATCCAATCGGGTTTCTTGAATTTCAACCTGCATGGCATTAGGTAAGACACTTAACCTTTTGTGCCCCAGTTTCGTCATCTGTAAAAGAATGATGGTCACCCCACTGAGTTAAGTTAGTGCTAAGCACAACGTCTGGGCCACTTAAGTCCTAGTAAATGTCTGCCGCGGCTGTTACTGACGTTACCGTCATTGTTGCTTGTCATCTGCACGAAGGCTGAGTTACATCGGACATCAGATAAAGGCTCGATAACTGACAGCAGTGATGATTATTGTTGCCCACAGCAGTATTAAACCTGGCACTGGCTTCCTGGTCCGCCAGGTGAGGTGGCTGTCCCGGAGGAGAAGGGAGAGTATGGCCTTCGGAGGAGGTGGGGGTATCCCTATGAAGGCTAAACGAGGCAGGACCACGATGGCACAGGCCAGGGACCATGGGTGGTATGATCCACATTCTCTGCTGCAAGTTAAGTCACAACCCAAGTGGTAAATGACTTCAGGAACCTTGAACTTGAAGGGAGGAGAGGCAAGGTGGAAACACTGAGGGCTTAAATACCAGTGTGGTCTTGAGCAAGTCACCTCCTCACTTTGGGGCTTTGTTCACTTGAAGGGGAAGAGATACATTGAGCTGATCAGGCCCTCTTAGTTCTGAAATTCTGTCCATCCACCCTTCCATCCACCCGCCCATCCTTTTATCCATGTCTATCCATGTATCCACCCAGGCAACTCCCATCTACCCATCCCCATCCATTTATCCTTGTGTCCATGCTTCCCATCCACCATTTCTCCTTCCATCCAGAATCTATCCGTCCACCTATCCATCTATCCATTTTCCACCTATCCATCCATCCATCCATCCATCCATCCATCATCCATCCATCTATCCAACCATTCATCTTCCTTCCACCCATCCACCTGTCATTCATCTATCCCCCCACCCATCCATCCATCATCCATCCATCCACAATCCATCCATCACCCACCCATCCACCATCCATCCATCCACCCACTCATTCACTATCCATCTATCATCCATCCACTCATTCATCCATCCACCCATCCAGCATCCTATGTGCCAGGCCCTGGGCTGGGCATCATTAAACAGACGAAGGGACCTATTGTCGGGGCCCTACTGTTGAGGAGTTTGCAGTTGGGTCCAACTTCCCACTGTTGGTTAGTGGGCCAGGCTTCCAATCCCAGGGCCATGTGACTCCCAGAGTCACGACACCTCACTGCACCTTGACCTTGTGGCCCTTCCTGACTTTTTGGGCTGACAGACAAGGGCTGTGAGTTCACACCATTCTTCTGCACTGCTCTTTGTCATGTGCTGGGGTCCCTACTCCACATGCATTCCCACTTCTAAGCCTTATTCACTCTCCTGAGGCAGGGCTTCCCATATTGTTAACCGGGCAGAAGACTGAAGCTCAGAGGGGTGAAGAGTTAGCCCAGAGCCTCCTCCATGATGTCTGTCCCAATGCCCTTTCAAAGAGCTGTCCTCTGCCCTCCTTGACCCTGCACGGAGATCCCCACTCTGGGTTCAGATCCTGGCTCTGCACCCTGGGAAAGTACATTGCTCCGGTTCTCATCTGTGAAATGGGATAATAACAGTCCCCATCTTGTAAGATCGTTTGAGTGTTATCTGGTGTAAAGGAAGTGAGCAGCACATAGTAAGCACTCAGCTATCAATCATTGTGCTTATTATACCTATGACATTATACCTATGACATTATTATACCTATGACATTATTATACCTATGATATTATACCTATGACATTATTATACCTATGATATTATACCTATGACATTATTATACCTATGACCTTATTATACCTATGACATTATTATACCTATGACATTATTATACCTATGACATTATACCTATGACATTATTATACCTATGACCTTATTATACCTATGACATTATTATACCTATGACATTATTATACCTATGATATTATACGTATCATACGCTACCTGTCAAGGCCAGACAGGTCATAGGCCAGTTTTAAGGAGAGGACTGACTACTCAGTACTTGATGGATGGACGGAAGGGAGGTGGAGGGCTCCCCCTCAAGGCCACAGTCAAGGCCAGCGTGTTAAAAGCTGGTCCACAAATGTGCAGTCTGCAACTCCATCTCCCATCATGTGAGGTGGGCACTGGGGCCACAGTTAATTTCTTTTACCACAGAGTGGCAGGTCTCAAGCCTCATTAACCCGATGAGTCCATGAGCCGGCGGGATTTGTGTAATCTTGTTTTCCCTTCAGCTGGCTTCCCGGGACGCCATTGTGCTCGCACAGAAGGCCCAGTAACTCCACCAAATTCCCTGCGCTGGCCGGGGTGGGGGGCCCTCACATGGCTGAGCCCTGCCTGCTCGCGTGAGAGCCCCGCAAATCACCTCTGTGCTCAGGCCCGGCCAGGCGCGCCCCGCCCCTCTTGGCCTCCTCCAGCCTCACTCCGGGTCTGGTGAAGTGGAGTGAGGTCCCCTGCCCTGCACCCCACAATCTCCAAGACACATGTGTGTGTGGAACTCTCAAGCCACACAGAGCTGATATGGAAAGGGGACTCCTGTTCCTTGGATGTCCCCACGCACCAGCAACGTTATTCCCTCCATGGGTCTGTCCTCTGGCTGCCACATGGGGACCCCCTTCAGGGTGCATCTGCAGACCGCAAGGGCTCTACTGGAACCCCAGGGGGTAGAGCAGCAAGGGGTCACAGAGGGGCGTTGGGTTTGGGCTGTGGCCCCCACTCCTTTGTTCAGGAGACCCTGTGCAGTTTTCCTGTCTGTGCTTTCTCATCACAAGCCCGGCCCCCAGGAGTCAGAAGCAGGAGATGAGAGAACGGCACACAGTAGGAGCTCAGAGAATGTTGGTTCCCCTCTTTCTCGCTTGTTCATTGAGTCGTTCAATAGTTGGGAACTTGCTAGATGCCAGGCCTGGCAGCCGAGCAGTGACAGGACAGACGTGAATGATCCCTCATGAAAGCTATTATTTAGTTGGAATGACAGAAACTAAATTACACTAATATTTTGGGGGTACCTGGGTGGTGCGGTCAGTTAAGCGTCGGACTCTTGGTTTTGGCTCCAGTCGTGATCTCAGGGTCGTGGGATCGAGCCCCAAGTCTCGCTCTGCGCTCAGTGGGGTCTGCTTGACACTCTCCGTCTCCCTCCACCCCTCCCCCCCAATAAATAAACAAACCTTAAAAAAAATAAATTACGCTAATAATTTAGTAGTCGCCTGTGTGATAAGTACTATGAGGGGGCTGAGAGAGCAAATTTGGGGGATTCACCTTATGGGGGTTCCTCTGGGAGAGCACCTCCTCAAGAAGGGTAGTTTTGTTTTTTTTTTTTTTTTTTTTTTTTTTAAAGTAGGCTCCAGGCCTGGCGTGGAGCCCAACATGGGGCTCGAACTCATGACCCTGAGATCAAGACCTGAGCTGAGGTCAAGAGTCGGATGCTTCACCAACTGAGCCACGCAGGCGCCCCAAGAAGGTCAGTTTGAAGTAGAGACTGACCTGCAGGTTGAGGGGAGTTCGGCCCTGGCAGGGTCGGGGAGCACCCAGTAGAGGGGACAGACTGCGCCAGGCCCGGACAGGGCCCAGAGTCACGGGCGACAGGGGGCAGGGCCTGAAGGAGGGCAGGGCAGGTGGGCAGGGCCTTTGTGCTGCTCGCCAGGCCTTAGGAAGCGTTCCCAGGATAGGGCTCTGTTTACACAACACATTTCCCCAATAAAATCCATCACCATTTATTCTGACGGATGTGGCTGGCAATATCCCCTTGGGCCTTCGGATGTGGGTGTTTGCAAATTGTCCTTTCATCTCTCTGCAGTCTGTGTTGTGATACCTTGTGCCAAAAGCATAGATGCGCTGTGGTCCTGGAGGGCTCTGGCCGGGCGGCAGACACTGAAAGCAAGGGCACGGCAGACGGTGAGCCAGTGACGGTCTTCCTCTTTGTAGCACTCGTGAGTCCTCGGATGGTCCCAACGATGCTCGTTTCAGAGAGACACTTTGCCCTTTCTGGGTCCTTGGCACTTTCTGGCCCTGGTGTCTCTGAGCCCGCTCCATGCCACCACCCGGTTGTGACTGCGAATGAGAGAGTAGAGGTGGACGGCTGATCTGTGGAAGGTTGCCTGGCTAGTAAGAGGTACAGTCAAGATTCGAACCCGGGCCTTAGACCTTGAGCTTTAAGCAGGCCCTCTGTGCTAGGTCAATAAATGACGCGTCATTCCTACGGTGATAACTTAGTGCATCTTCCCGTGACACCTGGCTTTGGCTTCTGGAAGTTACCAGGGTCACCGGGGAGGCCAAGGGCTGTGTTTGGGTTCATGTCACAGAGAGGGGCATGGTCCGAAGAATGCCCACTAGAGAAAGTGAGCCAGCCCTTGGGTCTCTCAAGCTTAGCCATCAACCTCTCACACATAGGACTGTAGAGCTGGAATGGACATGGTGTCTCTTCAGTCTGAAAGTCTGCTTCTTTGTTGACGAGAAAACACACCCAGAATGGTCAGTGAATGGCAGGGGTGTGTGTGTGAGGTGCGGCTGTAGTCTGGGATTTCTTGGTCCCGTCAGGTGGGCTTTCCACCTCAACTCAACCACGTTAGCGTTGACTCCACAGCAGCAGCCACGTCCCACTCCATGCCCTTCCTGGATCAAATGTCTGTACACATAATCCTGCCATGACACCCCTCATTAAATGACATTTCATCCCTGGGACTATTCTTTAAGGAACTCTTGATTTTAGGTTTTCAGCTCTAAATCCCTTGTGTGTCAAGAGAGATTTCACACCGAAACTTGAAACTAGGGGAAGATTGGCAGGTTAAGAAAGCCGACTGAAGTGTCTTGAAGCCCGGGTCCAGTGGGGGCTGCTGGTTGTGTGAAGTTGGGTGAAACAGTAAGGTCTCCGGACCTCAGTCTACTCGTCTATGATAACGACAGTTCATTTCCCCCTTGACCCCACAAGGAGAAGCAGCCGTGGCCATTACATCAATACACACAGATAGTAGGTCGGGAACGATGATCATGGTTTTCATGTGAACAATGATTTTTCTAAACCTTAACACAATCAAGTTACTCCTTTTATAAGAATTCAGCAGTGTTTTTTTCTATTGTATTCATTCGTTCATTCATTCATCATTCATTCATTCATCATTCATTCATTCAACACATATCAAGCAACTGGTATGTGCCAGGCACTGTTTTAGGCACCAAGACAGAGTGAGGAACCAAACAGACCAAACTCCTGTCTTGTGCTTTCAGTATCGCAAGGAAGGCAGACAACAGACAAGCCAAGGAAGTACAATGTGCAGTAGTTAGGGGGTGTGTTTGAGGAACACACGATGCCTTTGGGTCCGGACTGAGGGGTTAGGTGGGAGTCCAAAATGCAGCGAGGAGATGTCAAGCCTCACCATTTTACTCGGCATGAAATGGAGACACTCTGGAGGATTCTGAGCAGAGGAAAGACACGATCAGATTATGTTTTCACAATCTTGTGGTGAGAAACAGAATACGGTGCTCCCGTCATTCGTACTTGGCTGTGTCTGCCGAGTAGCTCGTGTGGTTTTGTAATTGTGGCGTGTGAGCTCATCTGCAGTGGACACACTTTGCCACTGGGGCTGAGGGATGCATTCTGAGGGGGTTTTGCAGGTGCTCCCTCCAGGTGCCCCAGACACCCACCCCCATCAACACTAGGCTACCAACTTAATTTCTAAAACAACCAACAAATACTGATTCATGATCATAGTTAGCCTGGCTTTCTGGCCTTTTTGGCGATATTGTCTGCTTTGGGTTCTTGGAGCGCATGGGGAGTGTAGCTGCTAGCATGGAGTATGAGCCCGGACGAGCTACGGGCATGAGTCCTTATAGGATGATGTGAGAGACCAGCGTGTCTGTCGGCTCCTCTAGGCTGGTGGGAGTGCTCTTCCAATCTGTCCTTCACTGAAGTTTAGTCTGTCGAGGGTCCCTACTTTCTGGTGGGGTCTTGCATCCTCATTTGCTGTCACCTGCAGGGCTAAAGCCTTGTCTCCTGACCCCAGCTACCTACTAACACCCCAGCCTCTAGGTCGCCCGAGCTCTGCACCTCCCTCACCCAGGGTGGCCCTGGGCACCTGTGCCTTTCCTCTGGTTGTCAGCTCCTGCCTCGTTTTTGTGCCCTGGACATTTCCTTTACTGGTTTTTATGACTTTGGCTCCGCACATCAGGGAAGTTCCATAGACTTCTGTCCAGCAAGTAGCAGAAGGCTCAGCTTATCTAGTCCACCGTGTTGCAAGAAACCTGCCTGATCACCATCAGGTCTTCCGACAGGGCTGTTAAAGTCTATTAGCATCAGAGTTCCCTTGGGAATGTGTAATGAATAAAATGCGTGTTCCCTAGTTTCACCCCGGACTGATGGAATCAGACTTGTGGAAATTTGGCTGGGAACGTACATCTTAACAATGCCCAGGGTGAGTCTGGTGCACGTACACTTGCGAGAACCCCTGCCTGTTTGGCAGTTCGGGTTCACCGACTGACCAACAAACACGTCTGCCTCGCCTACAGCGCACCTGCCCCGCACAGGCTTTACGGGATGCGGAAATGAATCCGATGACCTTTTTCTTCAAAGGCCTCATAACACAGTTCAGGACTTGGCAAGCTCTTCCTGTAAAAGGACAGAGGGTAAATATTTTAGATTTTGTGGGTCATATGGTCTTCTTTACAAAAGCCATCGTAGACAGTGTGTAAACAAGCGAGGTGGCTGTGTCCCCACACATTTTATTTACAAAAGCAGGAAGTGGGCGGGCCTCCTGTGATTTGCTGAGCTCTGGTGTAGTTCAAAGAGAAACATGCCGGGGTGCCTGGCTGGCCCAGTCCGTGGAGCCTTGATCTCTCGGTCATGAATTCAAGCCCCACATTAGGTGGTGAGATTACTTAAAAAAGAGAGAGACAGAAACGTGCCAAACAAAAGATCATAGTGCAAGCAGTTGCCATAGCAGAGGTGTGCAAGAGGTGTGATGAGGCCAGGAGAGGGGTCCTGGGGGGCCCAGGGGCTTCCCAGATGAGCTAACACTGGAGATGAGACCCCGGGTGGTCCAGGGGGCATTTAGGTCATTGGCATTCTTCGCTATTGTAAATAACGCTGCAAGCGCTGGCTTTGACTTTGCAAACTTATCTGATTCTTTCTTAGGATAAAGACACTGCTTAACTTTGGTAGCCCCTTCCCAGGATGCCGTGGGAAAAGGGAAATTCAACTTCCACATGCCCTGGGGATGTGCACGAGGGCTCATCTGCCTCCACCCTTGTCAAAGCTGGGTCACTAACTTCATTTCTGAAAGCTCCAACAAATATCAATTCATGATAAGACTTCGTCTGACCTTTAATCACAAAATTAAAAACCTAGACTGGGAAACCTTGCTTGACTTATTATTTTCAGGAGATGCTTCCAGTTCGTTTGGTAATTGAGATATAATTTATCTGTAACATGCTGTAAGGTTAAGCTGTACGAGATGCTGATTCGATGGTTTATATATTGCAATCTGATTGCCACAGGAGCCTTAGCTAAGAGATGTTCCCATTTTTGTTTCTCAGTGTTGCGCGAGAGAGACTGTGTGTTTTGGGGATCGTAGAGTTGCCCCGGGAGTGGCATGATTTCTTGGTGTCCGCTGCAGGAGGCGGCTTGACACCCTGTCTCTGCTGTGAGCAGCGCAGTCTGCTCAGCCCACTCTGCTCAGAAATCAGCTTTTTACACCGTGGCTAAATGCACGCCCACATCAGTAAAGAGGAGGCCCAGGGAGCCTGTTTGATCTCAGTGGAAAGCTGGCCCAGGCTGGCATCTTGACATTTGGAAACAGTGAATACAATTACCCATCTGTGGACCAAAAGGGATTTTTTTTTCCTTTAAGGGAATTGAAGGTATTTTGCCCGCGGTAGAGTTTCTAAGAGGCCCCTTCCAACCGGAGCAGCAGCATGGAGGACCCTCCGTAAGGTTTAATGCAAGAAAGAGGGGGAAGGAAGGCGGGCTCGTGCCTGAGGTTACGTCTTCCTCGGGAGCAGACCTTTGAGTCAGAGAGGTGTGGGAGGCAAGCCAGCGAGAGCCACCCCGGCCCTTTAGAGTTAGCCTGGGCTGTTGCAGACATCCTTCATCTGCCCCTCATGCAGCCCCAAGAGGCAGGTGCGGTTACTTCATTGTTGACGAATGAGAGCAAGAAGACCAGACCTGCTGTGATGGTCTAAGATCGCAGGCCCAGACGGCGGCAGGGCTGGGAGGTGAGCTGGCATTTCCTGACTTCAAATTTAGCTCTAGTCTCATGTGTTACGGGTTGAATTGTGTCCCCCAGATTCATTTGTTGAATCCTAACCCCCAGTACCGCGGAATGTGTCCTGGCTTGGAAATAAGGTCTTTGCCGATGTAAGTTCGTTAAGATGAAGTCATACCAGAGTAGGCTGGGCCTCTGATCCAACGTGACTGGGGTCCTTATTTTAAAAAAATCCACATGAAGAGTCAGACGTGCATATGGAAGGAAGATGATGCGAGGACACAGGAGAACGTCATCCACAAGCCAGGGGATGCTTGAGGCTTCTGGAAGCTAGGAGAGAGGCATGGAACAGATGTCCCCCCCATAGCCCTCGGAAGGAACCAACCTCGCAACACCTTGATGTTGGACTTCCGGCCTCCAGAACCGCAGATAAGGAATGTCTGTTGTGTAAACCTCCGGGTCTGTGATACTTTGTAACAGCCTTAGGGTGCTAACACAGCTCTTATTATCATAAAGGAAATCGTAGTTCTTGAGGACCTACTCTGTGTGGCAAAGCAACTTATTGGGACTTGTGTTTTGTTCTCCCCATATTTTTCTTCCTGTCCCCAAAAAGCAGGGCAGAGATGGCTAACTGTTCCCCCCCTTTTAACAACAAAACATCCTCCCTCAGTTCAATAGCCAGAGACTACGTTTCCCAGCCTCCCTTGCGTGTAGATGTGGCCACATGACCCTAGTCCCACCACTGGAATGCGAGTGGTAGCCTGCTACCACCTTCTGCAGTCCTGCCCTAGGACGACGTTGCTTGTGTTCCTGTTTCTCTTTCCCCCTTCTTGCAGGCTGGAATGTGGTCTGGATCCCCACGGACAATCAGCTGCCATTATATGGGTTTCGAACCACAAGATGGAAGGAAGATTGGTCCCCTTTGTGGAGCAGAGACCCAGCCCACGCTGGTCTCCTGCTTTCTTCTGGGCTGTCATGAGACAAAGGAAGAACTTTCTGTCTTGTTGGAGCCGCTGTGTTTTAGGAACTTTGGGCTATAACTGCTTAGCCCTACAGACCCCAGCGTGTGTAAGTGCTTGCCTTTTGTTACCTTTGGAGATGGTTGTGCTCTGGGCCTGAAAGCAGAGGTTGTCCTCAGACTACCTGATAACCCCTTTCGAAAACAGCTCTCTTGAAGTATCATTGACACATGAGAAAGGGCACATTTTAAAGTGCACGCCTGTAAAACCATCGCCACAATCAAGATAATGAGCCATCACCTTGAAAAGTTTTAACTCACTGAGTTTTGTTTCCCAGAAGCCCTATCCCCTTAGTGTGGAGAGGAGAGATGTGGGCAGTTAGAGGGAAGAGAGGTCCTGGAGCTGGGTATGTGACAGAGGAAGTGGGGATTTGTATAGGAGGCTGAGATTCAGAGGGTCTGAGAATCTAAATTCTTTTCTTTTTTTTTTAAGACTTCATTTAGGGGCTCCTGGGTGGCTCAGTCGGTTGGGTGTCTGCCTTCGGCTCAGGTCATGATCCTAGGATCCTGGGATCAAGTCCCACGTCAGGCTCTCTGCTCAGCAGGGAGTCTGCTTCTCCCTCTGCCTCTACCCCTCCCCCTGCTCATGCACTCTCTCTCTCTCTCTTGCTCTCTACCAAATAAATACATAGAATCTTTAAAAAGTAGATTTTATTTATTCATTCGAGACACAGAGAGAGAGCACAAGCAGGGAGGAGGATCAGAGGGAGAGGGAGAAGCAGACTCCCCGCTGCACAGGGAGCCTGACTCAGGTCCTCAATCCCAGGACCCTGAGATCATGACCTGAGACGAAGGCAGATGCCCAACCAACTGAGCCACCCAGGTGCCCCAGGGATCTGAATTCTTAAGAAGGCTCTCGGGGCTCAGTCAGGGTGGGGAAAATCTGGTCTTGAGCCTTTTCCTGGGAGATGTAGCAAGTCCAAGGCAAGCCAGGCTTCGATTCTCCGTCCCCTGCTCTTTCCACACGTCCCTGTGGCCTCCCTAAACAGGGTATTAACTTTATGTTCTACAAAGAAAAGAGGGAGGAAAACTTTGTTATTCTTCTGATTAACAGGGAAGTTGTCCAATTGGCTATGCTTGAATTATATCCCCTGAATATTAAATTCGGGCTTCTTTAGTTTTCATTTATTTTATTGGATTGTACAGAGATGTTTTGAAAGAGTAAGATGGGGGCGGGTGGGGGTGGTATTCTGGGATGGTGGCCATTTTTGCCACATGCAGAAGGCCAATACTGCTTCCAGAAGACTCCAGTAGACACACGGATTTCTTCACTCAGTGAAGGGTTTGTTTTTTTTTTTTTTCTTCCAGAGACTATGTGGGTTCATAATTTACAACGAGCCAGTCTTTCCTGATTCCCTGTTTAGAAAATGGGTGCTTTACTAAACAGTTCTTGCTCATGGCTTCCTTCCTGTATGGCAGTGTGATTGTCTAGAATACAAATTCTTGGAGGATTGTCCAAAGACCACAGGCACTTATGTCCTGCTCTGCTCTGAAAATGTGGTGATTCTCAATAAATTACCCACAGCCAAAGCATGGTGTTTTGTTTTGATTTGTCACAAAGAGTTTTCCAGCCTGTTTTTATTACACTGAAGTGAGAGGATCTCAGCCTCCAAGAGCAGATTTTCCAAGCTGGTGGTGGTGTCAGGAGCACTTGTGGTGCTCGGTGAGGGTCTTCCGTCCCCCTGCACAGGAACAGAGATGCTGGCACCACGTGCCTCCCGCACAGTCTGCGCTGGGTGCACTGAGGAAAACCTCAAGCAGAGAAGTAGCCATGTGCGGGGCCGGGGGACTGCCTGACCAACCAGCACACCCCCTCCACTGGACACCTCATGGGAAGGGTGTCCGGAGAGGGACCCTGCCCTAGGGATGCTGCACAGTCCGAGGGGGGGGCAAGACATCCAGGCAGCAGTCAGCCTTGTTGGAGAGGGGAGCCTTGAATGTAGCGTGGCCATCTGCCTTTCCATCCTCAGAACAAAGAGCTGCTGACCTGGCTGGGCTCCCGGAGGGGAAGGGAACGAGTTGCAGGGCCTTCTGAGTTGTCTGTCCTCTGTATCACTGCTGTTCAACTTTGGGTGACTTTCTCCTGACCTTACCTGGTAAAGGAATAGCCTCTTAATCTGACAGCCTTGGGCACCGAACGTAGGTTCTAGATGGGACCTCTATGATTCTAGTGCAACTGCTGCCTTGCTCCAAGAAGGGAGCAGAAGCAAAGAGGATTCATGAATCACCCTGAATCACCTAGTGAATTCATGTGGGGCCGGGAGGAGTTCTCAAATTTTTGAAATTGTCTCCCTAAGGGCCCTTTGCCAGAACAACCAAAGCCATCTTCCTGGTCCTGGCTTTCACCTGAGATTTCTTTTGTTTGTTTTTTTCCAAGTTTGCAACATGTAACCTATTTTCTCCTTCTTTTATAAAACTGTACATGTATCCCACTGAAAGGGTCCAATGATTTTCCAGTGCTTGTCATGGCAACAGCAGTGTCCTGCCCGTCCGTCCTTCTCTTTCCTGTCGATCACCACTTTCAACTCTTTTGCCTGTTTCAGTTTTGTAATTACCTTCGTTTATGAAAAATGCGCTGCTGTTGCTATTTCATGGCTTTTCTGTTTCACCTTCCCTCTTTGGAAAGCTGGGTTAGTTTTCCTTCATCCTCATCCCTCCCCTGTCCCTTTCTCTCTGTCCAAACTTTGAATTCTTCCATCTTGCTGATGCATTTTTATCTTAATTTTCTTAGGTGGATATCTGCTGCTACGTTATCATGACTATGTAAGTTCTATTCAGACATATTAGCATCCTGCTTACTTTTACTCCTGAAGAAGCCTTTCCTGGAGATTTCTGACCTGAGCCTCTCTAGGCTCAATGTGGAGTCGTATTCTGGGCTCTCCCTTCACCATCATCCTGGGGGGTCTCATGGCCTCTGTCCTGTCATGGATCCTATTTTCCTATCTTTTTCTTAATTGGTTTATTCCTTTAAAAAAATACATATCCTAGTAGCTTTCTGAGAAAAAGCATATGGGAAATAATTTTTTTTGAGAGGGCATGTGTGAGTGGGGGACAGAGGGAAAGGGAGAGGGAGATTCTCAAGCAGACTCCGCACTGAGCACGGAGCCCAACGCTGGGCTCGATCTCATGACCCTGAGATCATGCATGACCTGATCTGAAATCAAGAGTTAGATGCTTAACTGACTGAGCCACCCAGGAGCCTATGGAAAATAAATTTTTAAAGAACTTGCAAGTCTGAAGATATTCTTACACAGTTAGAGAATTGGGCTCAGTATAGAATTCTAGGTTAAAGGTTACTTTCTTTCAGAGTTACCATGGCGTCATGCCACTGCTTTCCATGTGTGGGGTTGTTACAGTGGGACTCCTGGCACCACCATGACTCTTGGTGTTCTTCTCTCTAGAAGATTATATCATGTTCTGTTTATCTCCAGGGTTCTGAAATTTCATAGTCATGTGTTGTGTAGAGAGTCTCTTTGGGGCCATTGTGCTGGACCCTTGAGGGACTTCTGCAATTTGAAAACTCATGCCCTTAGTTCTGAAAAATATTCTTGCAGGTTATTCCTTGAAGATTTCTTCTGGTTTTTTTTTCCTTTTTGATAGTTTTTATTAATCATAGATTGAACTTCCTGGACAGAGCTCTAATTTTCTTATCCTCCCTTCTCTTTCCTTCCATTTGTTTCTTTGCCATTTTCCTCTCTTTTCCAGGAGATTTTTCTCAAATTTATCTTTAAAATCTTTAAGTTTGTCATTTCTACTGTTATGCTTTTGACTTCCAAGACTACTTCTTCCCTTTTTTTTATTATTATTTTTATTATGTTGGTTTCCTGACAGTACATTTTATGTAGCAGCCTGTTCTTGTTTCATGGATATACTCTTTCTCCCTCAGTCTGTTTTCTCTGTTACTTTTCCCCCCATTTGTGTCCCTGCATTTCATCCACAAGGATTCCTTAGACATTTGGTGATTGCCTCCCACTCTCTCCCCCTTCTGCCTGCAGTGCTGTGATCATCTCTGAGCTGACCCGCCAAATTTGGTCTTTCTTCTCTTCTTGGCCATTTGGCATAATCCTGTTCAATCAGTCTTTCATAAATGCTGACTTGACATGTTATTCCATTGGTGAAAAGCCTTCAATGGTTTCCTAATTCCTACTTTATCAGCCCTGAACTCTGCCATTTTTAGCATTCCCAAACTCTGACTCTACCAAAGCTATGCACTACATCTCTCATCCTTGTAATGCAGACACTTTTGTGTGGTCAGAGTTAGAGATTAAGTAAGAATAATACCAAGAACACTAAGAATAACAGTTAAGTAATAATAATAAGACTATTAAGAATAATAGCAATCAAAGATGATAAAGACTTTCACATTGACAGGCATTACAGACTCTAATATCTCTGTGATGCCCACATCGTTATACCCATCTTACAGGTAAAGAAATGGAGGCTCAAATGGGGAAGTGACAAACCCAAGATAACAGAGTGGATAAGCAGCAAAGTAGGGCTAGATCCATGTCTCAGTGCTCTGTCCACAACACCATCTACTGAGTGAGTCAGCTGATTCACCAGGGTGACAAGGCTTCTTCAAGGCCACCCTCTGATAAATGGCACTATTTCATGTATTGACCATGAGCTCCCATGTTTTTCTGCTAAGTGCCAGCTCCTCTGTGTACATACAGTGATCTGTTGTATACACTTGATACCTTGCCCATGAGCGTGCAAAAAACCTTGGATGTTTTGGTGCCAGGGCCAATGAGAGTTGCTTACTGTCTTTGAGGACAATCAGGCTTGGCCTCCTGCCTTCTTTCCATATAATTTTTAATAAACCAGTAATCTCTCTCCAAGCATTGCAGACCTTTGGCTTGGACCAAGAAACCTGGAATTGTTTAAGAGAACATTAATTTCCTATGAACTAGGATTACAGGCTGTCTAGAACTTCTTAATGAACAGCCACACTGCCTTTTTGAAGCATTTATGTATTTGCCAGTGCAACTCTGAAGGTTACACTAAGTATTACAGGTTGTCCTTTCTGGAAATTAGAGTCTTCTAGAAGTTGACCAGTCGTGGACCCTGGTGCTTGGGTATTTCTTCGGTGAGACCTCAGGATGGCATTGTTTGTCCTCTTCCCCACACATGCTCCCTTGACGTCTTACTCTTATGGACTTTTGGTAAATGAAACATTTTATGACTCAATCCCATCACTTTATCTTTCTCCCCCCATCATTTTATCTTTGTTGAAGATAAAATCAAGTTCAAACCTTGCCTTTTTTAATTTTTTTCAGCTTCTTTTCCCTTAAACTGGACCAGTGGGAACCTAGTAAAACCCAGAAAACCCATGTTCAGACCTGATGCTAACTGTCTGAATGATACTGAGCAGAGCACGGCACCTCAGGACCTCGATTTTGTGATGGGGGTTAAATGAATGATTCTCAAACCAGCTCTGACATCCTGAAAATTAAGCATACTTGCTTCTGACTTCACAGTTACCATGGAATCAGAGTTTTGAAATGACAGTGACCCTCCTTGATGTTCCCCTAAGCCCCTACACCGAATGGTGATGAGGACCCTATTGGGAAGTGTTGAATGGTACCTTCTCCAGGGTGAAAAGGTGAAGAATACTTTGCAAGCAAGACTGCCTTTTTGATTTTTACCTCCTTCTGATTTTGAGCATAGTGTTTCCACTAAGCTGCTTTTTTCCCTGTGAAAATGATTTTGTGAGAAAATGTAACTAGTGTAATTATACTGAACTTTCATAAGATGAAATGTTAATAAAATGGATGTTTGACCAATAAAATACTTGATGCCAAATTAAATGGGCCTGAAGGGAATTATGCTTTGGAGCAAGCTCCATGGGAAACAGGATGAAAAGGAAAATACTATTTTTGAGCAACTATATGAATTTCTCCAGAAACACAAATATATAAGTTGCAACATCTTTGGCTTGCCTAGAGGGGATAAAGCATTGTAGCTAATGATGTAGCTGCTTATGACAGATTTCTTGAGTTCAAATCCCAACGTTGGATTTGGGAAAGTTGGCCTTGGGAAAGTTACTTGACCCCATTGTGCTCCCAGTTTCTGGCCCATACATTGGGGCTAATAACAGTATTTTCCCCCTAATGTTGAGAGGATTGAGTTTGTACATTTAAGGCCATTAGCAATGCCTGGTGCCCAGGAAGTGTTTGGCGTCTATGAGTGATTTTCTTTAGAAAGTAATGAACTTGAAATGGTTCTTGAGAAATTATGTGTTCAGATACCTGTTCTGGAGCCCAAGGCTGGGTTCCCTGTTTTCTCCAGGAGATAGCAGGGGCCTTGAACTGTTGGGCTCTCCCAAGGCCACAGGGCGGGTCTGTGATGGGAAGAGAGGAATGCTAGTGTTCCACAAGAGTGACCTCTAAACTCCACAGCTCCTGCTCCTTTATACAGTAACAGAGTGATGATGATCCAGAATGCTTGGGAGAAGCGTCTGGTTAATTAGCCTTCTGGTGAGCCAAGGATCACTTTTGCCTCAGGTAGGTGGGAGAGTAAATTAGGGTAATAGTTGCCAGAAAACCTTACTGTCTGGCCTGTTGTACCTGCTGCCCATGTCTGTTCCCTTCTTATTGTGTGTGGCTACTCCCATCCGACTCTCTGCTGGGACCCTGTGACCAGGCCATCAGGCCATTCATGGCCCTTCCTGCCCACTCCTTCTGCCTCATCTGTTCCTTTGAAGCCAAAGCTCAGGACACAGCAAACTACCTGGGTTTCCCAGTATGGAATGTGTCCCGGCATTCCACTTGGAAAGCCGTTTACTCCCTGGAGACGTGTACTTGTCTTCTTCATGAGAATGACCAAGGGTCACCTCCCTTGAGAGCCTCTTCTGCCATCTTCATGATGTTACTCACTTATCCCCCCCTCCCTGCATCACCTTGTGAAACCTCTATTATAGCACATAAGAAATTATGCACTTTTATCATTGCAGTCACAGCCATATGGAATTATTAATTATTAAAAACCAAGTCTGTCCCTCCTACTAGTTAGAGATCTTCTTGAAGATAGGAACCAGGCAGCATTCTTCTCTGAACACCTGGTTGGTGGCACAGGCCTGGCTCAGCAATGGTTTTCTTTTCTTTTTTTTTTTTTTTTTAAAGATTTTATTTATTTATTTGACAGAGAGAGACAGCCAGCGAGAGAGGGAACACAAGCAGGGGGTGTGGGAGAGGAAGAAGCAGGCTCCTAGCAGAGGAGCCTGATGTGGGGCTCGATCCCATAATGCCAGGATCACGCCCTGAGCCGAAGGCAGACGCTTAACCGCTGTGCCACCCAGGCGCCCCTCAGCAATGGTTTTCACCTGCTTGTTTAGACAAGTTCAAAGTAACCAACAGAGAAATATTTCCTTGACAACTGAGACTCTTACATATCTTTGTTTTATTTTATTTTCAAGTTTTTCTTTGAAAATAATTTTCAAAATATTTTTTTTACCAAAATGGACACACAGAAAGTACACATAAGTGTACAGCCCAGTGAGTTAGAAACTGGACACATCTGTGAAACCGGTGCCCATACCCCTTCTCATGCTTCTTCCAGTCATTAACTGTCTCCCCACTTCCTTCCCCCTTGCCCAGGAAACCACTATTTGATTGTGATTAATTTTACCTCTAATTTTTATGTAAAAAGAATTATACACTATACACACCCTTGTGTCTGGCTTCTTTTGTCAAATAGCATGAGGTGGGCACTCTGTTTTGGACAGAAGGTATAGAAAGTACAGGACATGGCTTGAAAGCATACTCATCCCTAGCCTCCCTCTCACTCATCACTGAAATCTGGCATAGAGTCATTGAAAGAATGTGAGACAAAGTGATTTGTTGAAGGTTTCACAGATACTCAGTGACAATATTTGGGTTAGAAACCGAGTTTCTCTTTTGTTCAGTAAGATATGCATATTCAAAAAATTAAAGATAAATCCTAAAATAATGGAAATAGATTATATAACTTTCAACCAAGTGAAAGGAACCAAAGAAGTAATAATTATTTTGTAAAAAACAACAATAATCCAATAAAAGTCAGGAGATGAGAACAAATAAAATAAAAAAGCAAAAAATAATTACAAATAATGATAGTACAAATAAGTCCAAGCAGAAGAGCAGCTACAAGAAATGAAAAAGGATTAAATTTTATTAAATTTCAGGGATTCTCAGATAAGATTTACAAAATCCAGCTTCATGCTATTTACCAGAAATAAACCTAAAACATAATAACACATAGAGGTAAAAAGTAAAGGAATAAGAAAAGGTATGGAGGCAAACGTTCTCTTCCTCCCACACCCCACATCCAGCACAGCAGCAAATCCCATCTAATTGTGCCCTGAGCCGAACATTTCCCACCCCCTTTGCTGCTAACACACTTGTCCAAGCCACTATTGTCTCTGCTCTGGCTTATACCGAAGCCCCCAACTAATCATTTTACTGTTACCCCTCTGGTTTAATTCTTCACATGGCAGCCATTTCAAACATGTTCAAAATATGTCACTGATCAAAACCCTTTGGTAGTTTCCTATGCCACTCAAAGTAAAACCCCACATTTCACCATGGCTTTTAAGCCTTACACATTCTGGCCCCTTGCTTTCCTTTTTGAAATAATCTCGTATGACTTCCCACGTGATCAATGCATTCCCGACTGAAGCCAGACTAGATGAGGCTGAAGGTGAAACAGGAATACTGGGGAAAATCTTGGGACAAACTGGTTCCCACCCTAAGCAAAAAGTAACAATAGAGGGTCGCCTGGGTGGCACAGCGGTTAAGCGTCTGCCTTTGGCTCAGGGCGTGATCTCAGCGTTATGGGATCGAGCCCCACATCAGGCTCCTCTGCTATGAGCCTGCTTCTTCCTCTCCCACTCCCCCTGCTTGTGTTCCCTCTCTCGCTGGCTGTCTCTATCTCTGTCGAATAAATAAATAAAATCTTAAAAAAAAAGTAACAATAGAGACATTTGAATCTGGTGATGTATTGAAGATAACCAAAGAAGCAACAACACCCAAACCTGGTTCAAAACCAGACTAGACTAAATCGACCCTGACAGTAACAGGCTGGTAGGAAAGGTGTAGCCATTTGCCATCACAAATACTATTTACTTCATTCTAAATTCCACACAGATGTCCAACAATCAACTTTTAAAAGTGAGACACATAAAAAAGCAAGGAGAAAAAAATGTACTGTCAAAAGATGATGCAATCAACATAGTCAGACTAAAAGAGAACTCATGTTTTGTAACCATCAGAAAGAAAATTCAAAATAATGACGATTAATATGTTGAAAGGGTTAGTGGAGGTGGACAGCATGCATGGACAAAGGGGGTATTTCAGCAGGGAGACTGACAGCATAAGAGTCAAAGGAAATGTTAGAAATAAAAATATTAGTAAGATAGATGAAGAATGCTTCATTAGAGGCTCATCAGGAGACTTCACACAGATGAGGAAAGAATCCATAAACATGAATATAGGCCAATAGGAATTACCCAGACTGAAACATGAAGAAAAAAAAAGTGGGGAAAACCAGAACAGAGCATAGAAGAGCCGAGTAACAATATCAAGGGATATATCGTATATGTAATTGGAACCCTAGAAGGAGAAAACAAACAGATCAGGGCAAAAGAATACTTAAAGAGATAAAGGCTGATAATTTTCCAAAAGTAATAAATGACAACAGACCAGAAAGCCACGAAACCCAGAGCCCTCCAGGCAGGAGAAAAAGTAAAAACTAGCCCCTGCACACGCCATATTCAACCTGCTGAAAACTAAGAATAATGGCAGCCAGAGAAAAAGTCACATTACAGGCAGAGGAACAAAGGTAAGAATGTCAGCAGATGTCTTGTCGGAAACTATGTGAACCAGAGACAATTACATGACATCTTCAAAATGTTGAGAGAAAAAAAGAATGTGTTAACCCAGAGAACAATTGTTCAAAAATGAAGGAGAGATAGATTCAAAAGCAAACAAAAACTGAAAGAATTAATAAATAATGCACTGAAAGAAAACGGCTGCCAACTTTGAATTCTGTGCCTGGAAAAAAATCTTTAAAAAAATGAAAGCAAAAAAAAAAAAAAAAAACTGAAAGCAAAACCAAATTCTCCCCACCTGTGAATAGATAAACAAGATGTAATATGTCCATAGAATGGGATGCTATTCAGTGATAAGAAGAGAGGAACTGATACATACAACAACATGCTTGAATCCCCCAAGCATAAAACTATGTGCAGGAAAATATGTGCAGCCACAAAATAATACACATTATGTGATTCCATTCATAGGAGATTCTACAAGAAGGGAAATTATAGTGATAGATTAGATGAGTAATTTCACCAGGCTGAGGACATGGGAGGCAATTGACCATACTGGGGCAAAAAGATGTTTAGGGGACAATAACCATGTTCTTAAAGTTGATTGTAGGTGGTTATTGCACAACTGTATACACTGATCAAAGTTTATTGAACTGCACATATAAAACAGGTTAATTTTAATTTATGTAAGTTTATATTTCAAAGCTGTAAAAAAATTGATTTTTCTCAACTCAAAATTGAATGGATGATTCAATCAAAATATAAAGTACAGTAAGCCTTGGGGTCTTGAAAATTGTATGAAAATAATCTAATCATTAAACATAGTTGAACGATCAAAACTAAGCTTGATAATTTGGGGAAAGTATGAATAAAAAATAAAAACATTCCTAGAACAAAATAAAATATATTGTGAGAAGGAGCACACCTATACAAAAGGAAATTTTAAAACGAGTTCCTCAGGCAGAAAAAACATGGTCCCAGATGGGAGATGAAATTCAGGAAGGAATAGAGAGCTGTGGAAAAGGTAAGTATCTAAGTGTAAATGAACACTGACTGCATGCCTAATTGTACTGTTTCATGGTATGCAGAATGCATGCGGAATTAAAATGTGACAGTGACACAAAAAGCAGGGGGTATTCATGGAATAAAAGTTTTCCAAGCTCCTTTTATTGTCCAGAAAGTGGTAAAAATACAAATTTATATTAGACTCTAATAAGTCCAAGATGCATATGGTAATGCCTTGAACAAACACTAAAAATACAGCAAAAGAATGGGTGACAAACATGCATAGGGGGGAAATGGAATAATAAAATATATGGTTAATGAAAAGGAAGTCAAGAAAGAGAAGAAAAAGTAATATGAATAGTTGGAATGAAAAGAGAAAACAAAGAGCAAGATGCTTGATTTAAACCATATCAGTAATGGCATTAAATGTGAATGAGCTAAATATTCCAATTAATAGACTAGATCGTCAGACATGAGCAAGTAAGTAGCACTGAGTGAATGAAGCTTGTAAGAGGCACACATTAAGTGAAAAATCAAAAAAAAAAATTGAAAATGAAAGAATGGTAAAGATCCACCACACAGCACTAACCAAAAGAAAGCTAGTGTGATTATTACACTAATATCAAATAATATCAAAGTAAACTTTAAGGGAAGAGGCATTTTGTTTAGAGAAGGAAAGAGAAAGGGGAGGGGCAGGGGGAGAGGGAGAGAGAGAATCTTAAGCAGGCTCCATGTCCAGTGTGCAGTCTGATGCTGGGCTTGATCTCACGACCCTGAGATGACCTGAGTCGAAATCAAGTGTCAGACACTTAGCACCTGAGCCACCCAGTGCCCCAAAGCAAGAAGCATTATTAAAGATTAAGACAGATGTTTCATGAAAAGGGAAATTTACTAGTAATAGAGAGCAATTCTAAATCTGCATGCATGTTTAATAGCATAACTTCAAACTGTGTAATGCAAAATTTGGAAGAACTGGAAGGAGAAATAAAGACATTTGCAGTCATAGTGGAAGAGTTTATTGAGCTTCTTTCAATAATGGAGAGAGTACACAGATAAAAATTCAGTGAGAAAGTACAAAAGTTGAATCATTGAATTACAAATTCAACCTGACAAACGTAAGACACTATTACTGCCCCAATGCAAAATATACATCCTTTCCCAGTGTGCATGGAAAATTTACCAGAATGAATCATATGCTAGGCCATAAGAAAGTTTTGACAAATTTCAAAAGATTGATACCAAACTGTGTTATCTGACCTTTGAAGAATCAACCTAGAATAGAATAACAGAAAGGTAACTGGAAAAGCCACAGCTTTTGAGAAATTATGTCATAGAATTTTATTTATTTGTTATTTTTTAAGATTTTATTTATTTATTTGAGTTAGAGAGTGAGAGATCATGAGCAGGGGGTGGGGGGTAGGGAGAGAGGGAGGCAGGCTACCTGCTGAGCAAGAAGCCCAACATGGGGCTTGATCCCAGAACCCTGGGATCATGACCCAAGCTGAAGGTAGACGCCCAACCAACTGAGCCACCCAGGCACCTGTCATATAATTTTAAATGTCAAAAAAATTTTTTATTATTATGTTCAGTTAGCCAGCATATAGTACATCATAATGTCAAAAAAATTTTTAATGAAATTTAGAAAATCCAAGGAGCACAAACAAGCCTCAAAACATGTGAGATGCAGCTAAAGACATACGTTGAGGGAGATTTTTAGCCTTAAATGCATATATCAGCAAAGAAGCAAGGTTGAAGCTCTACGCACGTGTCACAGATGCTGTGCTACTCTGTGACTCAGGTGTGGGGAATGGCGATTGTGACAGCCCTCCAGGGAGTCTCCTCTGGGGAATTGCCCTCGGCAACACGGAAGCCCCCCTTGTCTGAGACGTCCTCCCAGCTCAGGTGCTTGAGCCTTCGGGACTGGTGGAGGCCTTTTGGGGAGTGCACTGCCCTTCAGCTTCCCCTCTGCCCAGTGCTGCCCCTCTGCTCCCTTGCAGGTGCTCATTCCGTGGGCGCTTCCCGACACTCCTGTACCAAAGTCCCCGTCCTTGAGTTTATTTGGAGGAAACCCACTCTACCACAATAGCCACCTACATAAGTTAGAAAAAGGACAAAAAAGGAGAGCTCAAAAAATGTAAAAAGAAGGAAATAATACACGTAAGAGTAAGAATTACTTAAAAATAGAAAATAAACGTGCAGGGCACTTGGATGGCTCAGTCAGTTAGGCAACTGACTCCTGATTTCGGCTCAGGTCATGGTCTCAAGGTCGTGAGATCGAGCCCCACATCAGGCTCCCTGACTAGCAAGTACCCTGCTTAAGATTCTCTCTCCCTCTCTCCCTCCCCCTTCTGCTCTCTCTTTCTCTAAAAGAAAAAAAAAGAAAAGAAAAGAAAAGAAAAGAAAACTTGGTGTTCTGATATATAATCCAGATTCCAGATTTTCTTCTACTATTAATAATACTGCTCATTTCCTTCTTTTTGTAATTATTGATGAAAATACCAGACATACTGAGGTTCCATTCTGTGCCGGGTGCTGCTGCACGGATTTTCCATGTTATTTCATTGAATCCTCATGGCAGCCCCATGAGATAGTACCTGTCCCCTCTGTTATACAACAGAGACTCAGAAAGGAGCTGTCTGAAGTGCACGAGCCATAGCACGTGTAGGGGCTGAGATTTACACCTGTGGAACTGGTGTGTGAACCCCAAGTGCTTGGTGGTGAGGGCGCATAATTCGACTCAGTATGTACTCACTGTGCTCTGGGGATACAAGATGAACAAGGCCGACGCGGTCCTTGCCTTGGGGACAGACGCTTAGCGAGGGGTTCTAATGGGTACCAAACCCCCAAATCTGAGAGAAGGAAAAGGTTCCGCTTGGTGTAGAGACAGTGTGTTAGGGTTTCCTTGCTGGGGTTTGGGTTAATGTCCCATGGCAGCTGTAATGAATTACCACAACCTGGTGACTTAAAACAATAAAAACTTATTCTCTTGCAGTTCTGGAGGCCAGAAGTCCAAAATCCAGCAGTAGGAGGAGGGCTGCACTCCTTCTGAAGGCTTGAGGGGAGACTCTGGCCCTTGCTGCCTTCAGCTCCTGGAGGTTGGTGGGTTTGCAGGCACGTGGCTCTAATCTTCGCTCAAGTCCACGTCCCCTTCTCGTGTGTGTGTGTGTGTGTGTGTGTGTTTGTGTGTGTGTGTGAAATCCCCCTCTGCCCCACTCTTCTAAAGGACACTTGTCATTGGGCTTAGGGTCCATCTAGATAATGTAGGGTGAGTGTCTCCTCTCAAAATCTTAACCTAATTCTATCTTTTGCCATGTAAAATAGTATTCACTTTTTTACCATATAAGGTAATATTCACAGGGATTAGGATGTGGAAATATTTTGTGGTGGGGGGGAGGGCACACCATCCAGCCCACCAGAGGGCTCACAGCCTGTTGGATGATAGCTGAGACGTGCCTGACGTTGCTTAGCCAAACTGCTGGGCTGTCCGACAAAGAGCGTGACATTGCAGAGTGTCAGAAGGGACTTGGGAAAGTGGAACAGCTCTCATTGCACAGGCTCATGTTTTGCAGAGGCTTTTGCAGACCACTCACATGGTCCATCTGTAGCCATCTGTTGAGGTTCTCAGATTCTAAGAAGATGGCTGGGTATGTATCATTTTCCCTCAAAACAATACAACTATTACAAGATGATGGAATCACATGCTTGAATGGAAACACCATACACACTGTAAAACCCCTTTTTGTTCCATTGATAAAATGCACGGGAGTATGTGGACTGCGAGTCAGACCGGAAATGGAATCCTGGCTTCATTCCCTTTTCTTGTGGGACCTCAGACAAGTCTCGGGCCATTCCGAGCCTTGGCTTCCTCATCTGCAAAATGGGCCACTGGGCTTGCAGGGCTACTGTGAGGCCTCCAGCCTAATGCCTGGCCCACAGGAGGTCTTCACAAATGCTTGGCTCTTTTCCTGCCTTCACAGGCACTCACGGACCAACACAGAAAGAGATCATCCTGATTCTCACAATGAGGAAGGAAGGAAACAACTTGATATTCAGCAAGTGCCGATATCCCCGCAAGGGGTAGACATGTAGCTTGCACTATTTACCTGTTTCTTTCTGGTTGTAAGTAACAGAGACCTTGCAGGCTCTCTCCAGCATCAAAGGGGATTTATGGGGATGATGATGATGATGATGTGTGTGTGTGTGTGTGTGTGTGTGTGTGTGTGTGTGTGTGTTGGGGGGGTGTTTTCATGTGAACAACAGGCAGACAAGCACCTGTTCTCAGGACAGGACCAGCAGGAAAAAAATTACGTCTTTAGTTTTCCTAACCTCGAATTGAAATTTAGTATTTCCTTCACTTATGATTCTGGACAACAAACCACAGTAGGATGAGCAGTACCTTTGAATGTGTTACTCAGAAGTCAGAGATATCTAACTATTCACTGCTTAGAAATTAGGGCTTCCCCTCCCCCAGCCCAGCTTTATTGACGTATAATTGCCTTCTAACTTTGTGTAAGTTCAGGGCGCACAGCCTGATGATTTGGCATACATGTATCTCGTACAATGATCACCACAGTGAGATGAGTTAACGCCTTCTCACCTCACAGGGCTCCCCTCTGTGCGTGTGTTTGGTGAGAACATTTACGATCTGCTCTCCGCAATATTCAAGTAGATAATACAGTGTTACTAACTATAATCGGCACGCTGTCCACCACACCCCAGGACTTCTTCATCTTGTTACTGGCAATTTGAACCCTCTGACCAGCATCTCCCCATTTCTCCTACACCCCCAGCCCTCGGCAGCCGCCATTCATCTGTGGTTTCTGTGAGTTTGGCCTTTCTAGATTCCATGTATGGGTGATATCATGCAGTATTTCTCTTTACCTGTTTGGTTTATTGTACTTAGTGGATGCTTTCGAGGTTCATCCATCTTGTAGAAAATGGCAGGATTTCCTTCTTTATCACTAAGTAATATTCCATTATAGATATGTAACATATTTGATAGGTATGATTTTCTCTTTATCCATTCATCTGCCACTGGACACAGAGGTGGGTTTACGGCTCGGCTACTGTAAGTAATGCTGCAAGAAACAGGACGGGCAGACACCTCTTCGAGATGGTGGTTCCGTTTCCTCGGATATACACCCAGAAGTGGGGCAGCTAAGAAATTAGAGTCTCATTAGGTCAGAAACTAGATCGTCTCTTTCAGTGTGTTAATAAAGCAGCACCTATATTAGCACCTCACAAATGTGGTTTTTAATTTAGATAATACTATTTTAATATAATCACTTTCCTTGGTAATCCTCTGTATTTTATTTTATACATTACATACATGTATATACATACATACAAAATACATATACAAATATATATATATTTTTTATTTTTAAAAATTTTTTTCCTTTTTCCAAGAAGAATGCCTAGGTCTGGCCTGGCTGTCAAAGGCCCCATGACACACAAAGAATTAAGGGTTACACTCTCTGTCCGTGGCTCCTGGGGGCAGGTCTACTTTGCATTCTCTCTCCTTCTCTCTAGATTGGCTGACTTTGCTTGTGGGTTCATGTGGTAAAAAGATCCTGTGCAGGGCTGTGCTGAGCCCTTTCCTCCTATGTAATGCGGCATCGACTCTGAGACGAGCTCTGCGGTGGCCATGCGCCCCACCCCCCACCCCACAGACTGCGGGGAGCACGGGAAGCCAGCACCCGTGGTGGGTGCGGGCGAGCACGGATGGCCCAGCCTGGTCAGTAAGGCGTGGTGAGGCCATCCGCCGTCCCCAGCCCGAGAGAGGGGCTGGTTTCCGGGGGGCATTTATGTTCCTCCTCTGGGTGGACCCCTGAGCTTGTCTCCCGGGGAGAGACTCCAATGAGCTCTCAGCGTGGGCCTGGCCTTGTGCCAGGCACTGGGGACAGAGACACGAGCCATCCGTGGACCTGCCACAGGGAGCTGGGGGCTGGGGACCCAGAAATAAACGTGCAGCTGGATCTCGGATGCCATCCGCCAGAGACAATGTGGTGGGGTCCTTTTACTGGCCGAGGCCTCCTCACCTTGCACAGGCTGGTTCCTCCACCAGGGGCACCCTTTCCCCTTTCCTTCTGGTGAACTGAATTCAACTCCACACGTTTGCTTTTGCGGCTCTCCCCGACCCCCTCCCCTGCCGGCTTCCTCCGCATGCACACTGGTGGGGAGGGACCAGCCTGCAGTCTGGCTCAGCCCAGGCTTTCCTCTGTCATGGCCGGTACCTCACCCAACCGCCTCTTCATTTCTGTGTCACACTCCGGGAGCACAGGCTCTGCCCATTTCTCTCTGCTCAGAACCAGGCCTGACATCAGGGAGGCGTTTAGGAAGCATAGACTGATCAGGTCGCGTGACTGATTAATGCGTTGGCGATCTGAAATTGGTTTCTAGTGTGTGCCGTCACCAGAAAGTGGCCTGTCTTTCTGACAGAGCTGTGGAGACTACCCTTCTTCCTCGGTGCCTTGGTGTCCCCTCAGCACCAACCGTGGGACAGACGGGGTGCTCACTCTTAGGGACAACTCGAACGGTGGCTCTATTCCTGTCCTCACTCAGCCCAGGCTTCCACAGACCCTGGGTGGTCAACCATTGGTGCTTGGGTGCCATCCCTGGGACCCTCTGAGCCCACCTGTTGCCATGGTGGAAAGTTCCAGAAGCTGCCAGCTGCCCGACTCAACCCCTGAGGTGGTCTCCGATTCTCCACCCGAGGGCTTCTGAGGTGCTGGACACTTGATGCCTGCCAAGGAAAGATGGAAGTTGATGGGTAAATAGCCCAACAGCTTCATCACCTGTTGGATCAGTTCTGAGGTGCGTTCTTTCTGATTCCCATCTGCACCCAAAGCCTACCTCAGAGTTTGCTTCCAGAGCACTCCAAACCAAGCCACCCTCCTAATCACATACATACTTGTTCTGGATCTATATACTGAGTCCCTCTTCCTGAGCATGAGCTGGAGGAAAACGTGGCCTCTTTGCAGAGACACAGGCCCCTGTTCATTGGCTGCGGTCTGATTGCTTTCTGGCCTCCCATGATGCACTGCTGCAGGAAGCTGGCATGGGTATGGTCTCCCTCCGGAGTGCCTGAGGGTCCAGCAGCACACCAAATTCTGCTCTTCCTCAAACATGTGAGACACATACCTACCACAGGGCCTTTGCACCACCTATTCTCTCTGCTTAGAACAGCCTTCTCTCAGTATACCTGGATTCATCTCTTGTTGTGGGTTGAATTGTGTCCTGTGAATGTGACCTTATTTGGACATTGGATCTTTGCAGATGTAATTACTTAAGATGAGGTTACACTAGATTAGATTGGGCCTAAATCCAATGATTGGGGTCATTTAAGAAGAGAAGACACAGGGGCGCCTGCGTGGCTCAGCCGTTAAGTGTCTGCCTTCGGCTCAGGTCATGATCCCAGGGTCCTGGGATCAAGCCCCACATTGGGCTCCCTGCTTGGCGGGAAGCCTGCTTCTCCCTCTCACACTCCCCTTGCTTGTCCTTCCGTCCCTCGCTGTCTCTTTCTGTCAAATAAATAAATAAATAAAATCTTAAAAAAAAAAAAAAAAGGAGAGAAGACACACAGAGACCGAAAAGAAGAGCCATGTAAAGAGGGAGACAGAGACTGGAGTGATGTGTCTAGAAGCCAAGAAATGCCAAGGATTGCTAGCAGCCATGAGAAGCTGCAGACAGAAGTGGAAGAGAGGAACAGGGATATTCTCCCTCAGAGCTTCCAGAAGGAACCAACTTGGCAAACACCTTGATTTTGGACTTTTAGCCTCCTGAATAGTGAGGCAATCATTTCTGTTGTCTGAAGCCACCAAGGTTTGGTAATTTGTCATGGCACCCTTGAAAACGAATACACCCCACCCCCTCAACACCTTCTCAAGGAGACCTGTGCTGACCACCCAGTTAGTGCTGTGGGCTGCCCCACTCCCCACCCAGCCCCTCCCTGTCCCCTGTATCCACTGGTATTTTCTCTCAGCTTCTGGAGCCAGGACTGGCTCCATAATTGGTGGAGCCCAATGCAAAATAAAACTATGGGGCTGTTTGTTCAAAAATTATTTAGGACTTTGACTTCAACAAATGCCATTGGGAAAATTGGACAGCCACATGCAGAAGAATGAAACTGGACATGTGCTTACACCATACACAAAAATAGACTCAAAATGGATGAAAGATCTAAATGTGAGACAGGAATCCATCCAACTTCTAGAGGAGAACACAGCACAACCTCTGTGACCTTGGTGGGAGCAACTTCTTGCTAGACACTCTTCAAAGGCAAGAAAAACAAAAGCAAAAATGAATGTTGGGACTTCATCAAGATAAAAAACTTTTGCACAAGAAAGAAAACAGTCAACAAAACTAAAAAGCAACCTATGAAACAGGAGAGGGTATTTGCAAATGTCTTATCAGATAAAGCGCTAGTATCCAAAATTTACAAAGAACTTATCAAACTCAACACCCAAAAAACAGAATATCCAGTTAAGAAATGGGCAGAAGACATGAACAGGCATTTCTCCGAAGAAAACATACAGATGGCCAACAGACACATGAAAAAATGGTCAACATTACTTGGCATCAGGGAAATGCAAATCAAAACCACAATGAGATACCACCTCACACCAGTCAGAAGGGCTAAAATGAACAAGTCAGGCAACAACAGATGTTGGCGAGGATGCAGAGAAAGGGGAACCCTGTTACACTGCTGGTGGGAATGCAAGCTGGTGCAGCCACTCTGGAAAACAGTATGGAGTTTCCTCAAAAAGTTGAAAATAGAGCTACTCTATGACCCAGCAATTGCACTGCTAGGTGTTTACCCAAAGGATACAAACATAGTGATTCAAAGGGGCACCTGCACCCCAATGTTTATAGCAGCAATGTCCACGATAGCCAAACTATGGAAAGAGCCCAGATGTCCATCAACAGATGAATGGATAGAGAAGATGTGGTGTATATACAATGGAATATTACTCAGCCATCAAAAAATGAAATCTTGCCTTTTGCAATGACATGGATGGAACTAGAGGGTATTATGCTAAGTGAAATAAGTCAGTCAGAGAAAGATAATTATATGATTTCACTCATATGTGGAATTTAAGAAACAAAACAGATGAACATAGGGGAAAGGAAGGAAAAATAAAATAAGAGGAAAACAGAAGGAGACAAACCTTAAGAGATGCTGAACTCTGGGAAACAAACTGAGGGTTGCTGGAGGGGAGGTAAGGTGGGATGGGGTAACTGGGGTGGGCATTAAGAAGGGCACGTGATATAATGAGCACTGGGAATTATATACAATTGAATCACTGAATTCTACCACTGAAACTAAAAATATGCTATATGTTAATTGAATTTATCGTGTGTTGCCTGCTTCATTCGAGAAGAACAGAAACTCCTCAAAGGCAGTGATCGCTCTCTCATTGGTGGACACATCCCAATCGTCTCGAACAGTTCAGGCTCATAGTAGGCTCTCAGGAAAATGGCATCAATGATTAACGAAGAGGCAGCTGAAGAATGGCCCTTGCTCTCCTCCCTGGCCAAGCTGGGGATTGGAGCACTCAGCTGTCTGCCCCAGAGCTCAGGCCCTTCCTTTCTCACCAGCATAGCAAAGCTCCAAGTGGACCCACGATGGAGTCCTGTCGATCATTTTTTAAAAGCGTAGAGCTACTTAGTATCTCTGTCCTCCTTTTCCTCATCTGGGAAATGGGACAATCATAATATCTACCTCTTGAGATTGTTTCAAAATACGTGAAACACTCAGAACAGTGCTGGCACATGGCAGGCGCTGGGGTGAGCCCTGGTAGCTCTTGTCCCGGCCATTATCTGCATGCATCTGTGAGCTGGGTGTCCCTGAGAGCAGACTAACCTGGAGGTGGGGGGGCTGCTGTGCTAGGGGTGCAGCGGTGAGTCTGCTCACAGTGCTCGGGGCTGGCTGAAAACAGAGACAGAGCGTAGGTGACACACAAGTAGGGGGTAAAGTTGACTTGCGCTCCGGCAGATCTAGGAGACCAGAACATGTAAGCAGCCTTCGGAATGACAACAAAGAGACCATTCCAGGCCTCCCGCCCTGCAGCAGCTCTGTTATGACTTACAGGATGCATTTTGAAGACTCTAGCAAAGCGCTGAATAATTGATTTTGAAATATTTGAATTCTGGAACATGAAATGGAACCCGTTAAGCTTTTTGTGTACCTCCTCTCCTCCATAACAACACGAAGCTTATTTTAAACTCCAGAAATAACAAAAAGAACCAGGAGACCACCCCCTTAGAATAACTCCCTGCGGTCGATGAAAGCAAAGCAGATCGAATTCACTTTGGGCTAGAAAGGATTCTAAGAAGCGGATTTTCACAATGTCAGAATGGGGTTGGCCTATGGATTTTCGCAAGGATTAGACCAGCCTGCCTCTCCCTAGGATGAATGCAGAAGGTCAAATGTATTTACCGGAGTTGCTGAACAAAACAAAACGAAACTTTTTAGGAGGAAGTTTAAATGGTTTAAAACAATGCAAAGGTCTTGAATGAAATTACTTGTCTGCAAAATGTTTTCTTAAATTAATAGACTGTACTTTTTTAGAGCATTTTCACTTTTACAGAATAACGGAATGGGGAACAGTTCCCACACACACACCCCCACCCTGCAGGTGCCCATGATATTAACATCTGCAAGGACGTAGTACATTTGCTACAACCGATGAGATCAATACTGTTCAGCTAGTAATACTTAACTTCATAATTTACAGCAGGGTTTATTATTGGCATTATATGGGGGACCCTTGAGCTCTGCGGGTTTGAGCTGCACGGGTCTGCTTATGTGCGGATTTTTTACAGTACAGTCCTGTAAAGGTATTTTTCCTTCCTTGCTATTTTCTTAGTAATATTTTCTTTCCTCTAGCTTACTTTTTTGTAAGGATACAGTATATAATACATATACCATACAAAACATGTGTCAGTCGATGGTTTACGTTATTGGTAAGGCTTCCGGTCCACAGTACCCTTTTAGGAGGTAAGTTTCTGGGGAGTCATAAGTTATACACGGACTTCTAACCACGCACTGCTCAAGGGTCAAGTGTATATCCTATAGGCTTTGACAAGTGCATATAGTCGTGTATCCGCTGTTACAGTATCAGATGGAGTAATTTTGTTCTCTTAATATCCTTTGCGCTCTGCTCCGCCTACTCATTCTTTCTCCCTCCAAACCCCCAGCAAATACTGATTTATTAATTTTTTTTACTGTATTCATGGTTTTAAGTTTTGCCCCAAGCCGTTTATTATGTCTTTGAATATCAGCCAATAATAGTAGGGCACGTATTGGATTTATAAAGAAATTCATCAACGTATACTAACAGTGCAGTTTTTACTAAATGAGCACCAGATCCTAAAACTGGGAGACTACTGCCCGAGAGATGAGCTGATAGCTAAACAACGTTCAATGAGGGTTTAGAAGCTCACGCCTCAAAGTAAAACATTTCCTTTAAACAATTGTAATATTTCACTAAATTGGGGGGATGTATGTTTGAGTTTGCAGAATGCATTCAAAGTTGGAGTTTCAAAGTGCCATTTTGTCACCGTATTCCTCTGTGGCGTGAGAAAGGGAGATATTTTTACCTCCATTTTTGTGGCAGTATTTGGTGATTTTCTGGGCCCTGCTGCCTCTGATCCTGCCTCTTCCGTTTCTCTCGTTGGGATGGGCTCAACGGCGGAGTTTCTCCCACTGACCTCTGCTTGTGACTGAAGCTCCCAGCTCCGCGGTTAGTGGTAAAGTTTTCTCAACAATTTCAAGGTGACTCAGTCACTTCTGGTTTAAAACAGCCTCTTTGGGGCCAGTTCTCCATCATTTCTAGTCTTCTCCCACATCCCGGGGGGGTGATATAAATTCTGGGACTCAGGCCACCGGTGCCCAGAATTGCACTGTCAGTACACAGTCGGTGTCCAGGCCGTCTCTTGTGCACAGTAAGGACTGAACCATTGACTCACTGCCTGTTCCGTCTCAGCCCTGGAAGGTTAGCCTCCAAAACTCCCAAACTGACCTCGTGCCCTCTTTCCCCCAACCTCCTTCTCCAGCACTCACCGTGAGACACACCCCCGTCACCTGCCCAGTTGCTAAAGCCAGAGGCCAGGAGTCAGACTTAGGAGTCAGCCCTTGGGTCCCTGCCTTGTCTTGGTGTTCATTCTCCCCTTTTCATTAGTGCAAAATCTGTGCAAAATCACTGCTATTCAGTAAAGCTTCTCATGAGGATCAGCTCACGGAACAGGAGAGACAGCCATCAGTGTGGACTCATCTTTTTGGTAAACCTGGTGATGCGAACAGCCATGTCTTGCATAGACCACCTTGTGAGCCATTTGAGTCGCACGGTTGGCTGGAGCTCACCCAGACCATACCTGGGGAGAAGACATCTGGGATGGAAGGAGATGAATCTTTAGGACTATTGCAACCCCTTGTCCCAACTTTAGAGCAGATCTCTCCTTTCTTTGAAACAAGTCCCATTTTCTGACTTCGTTGTTTCCCAGCTGCCGGCACGGCTATTCATAAAACCAGGTCCCATGCTCTCCTGGACACAGCTGTCCTGGGCCCAGCACCTTTGGCGGTGTGGCTTTTCCTTTTGTCTGGGACCTTGGAAGGTACGTGAGGGGCAGGGCATTTTAGAGAATACAGATTGATCTGAAAAACCAATCTTATGAAACTTTGCCCATTCTAGTCCTTCCTGAGTCTATTAGAAGGAACTCCCCATGCTCCCCATGGAGCATGGGGGATTTGCACAGGTTTTGCACTAATGAAAAGGAGAGAAAGAACACCAAAACTGACTCTAATAGACTCAGGAAGGACTACGTTCTGAGCTTCATGAGATAAGCATCCTTCTCTGGCTGATCAAAGGACTCTCCTCTCCCCCAGGGACACAAGCAGTCCCCAGGTGGCTAAGGACCCTCATCGGAGAAGCCTCCCCTCTCTGCCCCCCCCAGCCTGGAGTTGGCCTGCGGGGTGGGCACTGTTTGCACAAAAACCTTGTGATGGCGGAGGCCTTGTGGGGTGGGGGAGCGATGAGGGGGAAGTCAGACCTTGTCTTCAAAGTGACTCTTGATGGACTGCTCCACCCGCTAGCTCTGTAACGTTTTAAAAGAAGCTCTTTCCTATTTTGATGGTAGGCTTGGGCCTGGCGTCATTGTCTCTACCTTACCAATGTGGAAAATGCAGATAAGGAAATGCCAAGATATTAAATGAGTTGTCCAAGATTTCATAGCCAATGGTGTTAGAGCCAGGAGTAGCATCTGGGGCTCGTAAATGCTCCGATTATGAAGGTGTTACCAGTATTGGCCACAGCAGGCCTCGGGCCATTGGTCTCTCCAGAGCAGCCTTCTGCCCCGGGGGAACCCCAAGGGGAGCCCCCCAGCGATGTTGCAGGACAGAGCCTGGTGGCCCGCAAGACTTGGAAGGGACTTTGGAGCACGCCAGTCATGTCTCTGGTTTTTACTGCGACCCAGAAGATGAAGTGACTTGACAATGTCAGATGTCTAGCTCATGGCAGATGGATCCCAGAGATTTGGGACATGGTCAGAACTTCCCGCTTTTCCATAACAACCAGATGTAATAAGCCCTGACTTCTCTATAAACTTTATTCAACTACAGAAAAGGCAGAACAGAGAAAATTATTATTTCTCCCATCTGGAAGAAGCATGGCAATTAGGATTTCTGGGCCTCCATCCATTCTTCATAAAGGGATGATGGGGGAACAATATGATAAATAAGAGAGATTATCAAATTTTCATCAGTATCACGGTTAACGTTTGCTGGAAGTTAATAGCTTGGCATTGCTTAGCACACTCCCTAGAAGCTGTTTTGTTCTTGGCTCATCAACCCAAAAATGGTTTTAAAAGTTTGGAGTGTAGTCTGGACCCAAGATGGCTAAAGTAGGCTGGAGATTAAGGCACAAATCCAATTTCACTTTTCTATTAAAAAATAATATTTTTGTTGAACATTATGGACTCTGTGGGGCATATTAGTTTTGCCGCTGACCAGCAGTGTGACCTTGAAGAAGTGACTCGTTTCACTAAAACCTCCTGCTCATTGTGAAATGCACAACACCCACCTCCCAGAATTAGCAGAGAATCCAGGCAGGTGAGGAAGTGTGTGGAAAGTGTGCTCAGCAGGCCCACAGATGGTCCTGTCTGTGATCGCCTCAGGCTGCCCGAAGCGAGCCTGGGATTCTCAGCCTCTGGGAGATGGGGCAGAGTGTTTTGAAGGGTCTCTATGAGTTTGTAACTCTAAGGAGGATGGGCCCTCATTGCTCAGACAACAGGGAGGAAGGTACTGCTTTGCTCACATAGCCTGGGGACCCAGATCCCTGTGCCTGTTCTCTGAGATTCCACATTGAAGAAGGCTGTTGGAAAGACTGAGGTTACCCCAGCCAAGATCCTCAGTCAGGAAAAGGCATCGTACAGAACTCGATGGCAGTCAGGGGTGTTGGGACTGGTGGCCTGGTCAACATGGGGATGGAGGATGTATGAGTCATGGTTCTTCAGAAAAATGGAACAAATAGGATGTATGTATATATGGAAGTGGATTTATTTTAAAGAATTGGCTCACATGATTACGGGGCTGACAAGCCCCAGATCTACAGGGTGAAATGTCAAGCTAAGAGTTAGGGAAGAGCCGATGTTGCAGTTTGAGTCCAAAGGTTGTCTGCTGACAGAATTCCCTCTTGCTTGGGGGAGGTCAGTCTTTTGTTCTATTCAGACCTTCAACTGATTGGACAAGGCCCACCAACTTTTTGGAGGATAATCTTCCTTACTCAAAGTCCACCCCTTTAAGTGTTAATCTCATCCAAAACACTCTCACAGAAACATCCAGAATAACCTTTAACCAAATATCAGCCCTATGGCCCCACTAAGTAGACACATAAAATTAGCCATCACAGATGGTTAGGTTAGCCGGAAGAGAGCTGGTTTGGGCAGAAGTTAAGAACTATTCTGAAAATCCTTCTAGACCCAGTCACCCTTGCACAGTGGTTATGTTTGCGGGAGCAGTGGCTGAGCTTGGGAATGTGGGAATGTGAGCCATGAGACTTGTATTGTTGGTGCCCACAGTGGGGCATGTGGAAGCCCCAACAAGGGAGAGCTTGCCAGTGACATGGGCAAGAGTCCTTAGCCAAACTGCACCAAGCCCATCTTCAACAGTGACATCTTGTGGCCATGAGGAGCAATGACAGCGGTGGAGAGAGACTCCACTTCTCCAAAGGGACCTCAGAGGCAGGAATAACCCCTTCCAGACTGAGGGTGCCTCCCAGGATCCAAAGAGTTGCGGGGTGGTGAGGGGGGAGGTTCAGGTGTGCATGAAGGCGATCTCGAGATGGAGATGGGAACTTCCTGCTATGGAGCACAGAATTCTTCAGTGATTTGCAAGAAAAGGAGAGTGTCAGCTACACCCCCTGCACCCCTACCCTCGGGCCGAGCTGGGGAAGCAGCTCGTGCATGCTGCCTTGTCAGAGGAATGGAAGGCAGCCTCTTTCCTTGCATATGCAGGACTGGGGAGCCTCACAGGTGTCCCCATATTTTAGCTGACCTGTAGTTTCTGTTTCCCTTCTGGCTTTTTCCATGAGACGGCTTCAGTCTGAGTCTTGTTTCACATCTCTGAATGAATACCCACACGTTCGGGGAGTGGGAGCACTCCTGCTCTGGAGCGGAAGGTGGGTGTCCCCTGAGTGGGTGGAGGGGGTGTGCTTTGGGGGGTCAGGAAAGTGACATTTGTCAAGGCTGGATGTGAATCAGGGCTGGGTGAGGTGCTTCACCTCTGGCATGTTTATATCTCTTCAAACGGCCCTGGCAGGTGGGTCTCAATGCCCCTATGTTATGTCTGGGGAAACTGAGGCACAGAGACGTTTCTCTGTGGTCACAAGCCCACAGGCGGCAGAAGCCAGGAAAGGAGATGGTTTCCCTCACCCGCGCTCCCAGGGAGATGGTTGGATTCTGCGGAGACTTTCCTAGGAAGCACAAGAATGCTCCCTCTCCCGCACCCCCAGGACTCCCTGGCACGCAGACAGTCTTTTTTCCACCACAACAAATTGCTTTCAGGATTTTTTTCTCTGAGGCCAGTGGAGGAACATGGGTCTGATCGTTTTTCATGGCTCAGTTACCCGGCAATCTGCAATTACAAGATGGTGGGAAAGTTTCCTCTTACTTGCGGTGACTTGGAGCATATCTCAGGCATCTCTCTGAGGACCAGGCTTAGGAGCAGAGAGTGGGCTTTACCCGTCTCTGCCTCGGGGCCACAGACCAGAGGGCCTCCTCACACAGAATCACACAAAAACAGCAAAACCACTTAGTCTGTTTGGGAAAGGAAATACCTTACAATTTTGGGTAGGTTCCTTGTATTAAAAGCACCGAACTGCTTCCTACACATCATAAAATATTATTTTAAAGATATTTCTTCCTCCAAATAAAAGTCTTATTCTTCACAAGATAATGCTTACGTAGGCTTTGGATTCAGACATTCTTGAGGTAGAGATCTGACAGTCCTACTGTGCAATATTGGGCAAGTCACTTAACCTCTCTGAGCCTGGTTTCCTCAGCTCTGGAAGGGGCCCGAACGCCTTCTGCACCCAGTTGCTGTGGGGGTCGATCACACCCATGGGGGTGAAACTGAAGAGCTGAACTCATGTGGAGTATTGTTTGTTTGTTGTTTTTTCGTAGTTACAATACACGTATCTTAGGACATATAAAGGAATGCTTGCCCTTCCGGGAACCGGCCAAGGAGATCCCAAAATTCACGGCAGAGTGTGGGCAGGCAGCATTCCCCAACGCAGGCCGATCAGAATCAACACTGAAGTCTCTGTCCTGCTCAGAGCACCAGTTCTCCCCTGGGAGCTGGGGCTACTGAGGCTCCTGGCCACTGCCCCCACCCCGCCCTGGGCAGTTTCCAAATCCTGTGCGATCAGAAGGCAGGCCCCAAGAAGGGGGGTCCACACGTGGTCTCCAGGGCCCACCTTCCTGGGTTTGAGCCCTAACCCTGTCATTTCCTAGACGTGTGCCTGCGGGCAGTGGGTGTTGACCCCTGGGTGCCCCGGCCATCAGGAAAATGAGGCTGGCCATGGTGAGGACGGCGCGGTCCTCAGGGGTGGCTGGGAGGATTCAGAGCCTTCGGTCGGCAGATCATGAGGTGCAGATCCCGGCACGCTGCAAATGCTGAGCCAGCCGGATCTTGCACAGGCCTTTCTGGCAGTGCTCCCTCCACAGCGGGGCTCCTAGCTCTGCTGTCACTCGATCCCTCCAATCCCCGGCTCGGTGTCCACCGACGGGCCAGGTCCTCCTCTCTGGAACAGCTGGATGGCAGCGCAGCAGAGCCCAGCCCCTCCCCTGCGCCCCGGGCCCCTGGAGGCCCCCCGGTGGCACACAGGCTTTGCCTGAGCTGTCCAGGGAAGGGGGGAGGGCAGGGCTGTCTCCTGGGGGATTATAACCCCCCTTGTCCCGGCAGGGGCAACACTCCGATATTTGGCCTGACTTGGGTTTTCCCTTTTGTTGCTTGGGTCTTGGGTTTTCCTGGAAGGGGAAACCCCACTGCCCTGCCCTGCCCCCCCCCCCCCCCCCCAGTCTGGTTGTTTCTCCCAGGCTCTCAGTGTGAAGCTCCACCCCTCCTTCTGGAAACAGGATTCGAGCCACAGCAGCAGTCTTGCCCTTGAGCTGACTGTGCGCCAGCCCAAGCCCACAGCTGGGGGATGGGTGTCGGCCTTTGCCTGAGTGAGCACTGAGGCTTTCTCCGGCTCGGTCCCCCTCGTGGCGGCAGGCTGGCCAGTCCGGGCCAACGCCCACCCGTGGAGTCTGAGCCTCCACTCACACGGCCCCTCCAAGCATGAGCGGCAGGTCCAAGCCCCGGCCCATCTCTCCCAGACGGGTGCTGCTTGTCTCTGGTGACCCCGCAGTCTGCTTGTCTCCCGAGAGAGGACGATCTCTTCTCCTGGGAAGGCTGGGATCCTGCCCTTGGAAACAACGATTCTACTTACTTATTCTCTGTGAGCACTTGGTGGGGGAATGACTGTGCTCTCAGTGGATTATGGAGACCCTGAATCTCCCTCTGGTAGAGCTGGTTCGGGGAGAGGAGTAGGCAAATTGCCAAGTGGGACTCGCTCCTTCTCCTCCATGCTTCACATTGGTAAATGGCACCACAGCTGGACCAATTCTCCGAGTCACTGTCCAGCTGTCACATCTGACCCTCCGTCCTCCCTGGCACCCTACATCCAGCCGGTCAGCGGCCTCTCTTGGGTCAGTCCTCACTCAATCATTCAACAGACATTGACTGAGTTTCTGCCGTGGGCTGGGCCCTGGGGATCGAGCTTGCAGTATGCAGGGGGACCGAGACACAGAGAAGCCCGCTGAGTTGATAAACCACAGTGTGCACCCCATGGAACAGGAGCAGAGGGGGGAAGAAACTAAAGCTCACGGAGGCTGTGATCCACCCCCCCCACGCACACACATATACCGAGATCACATGATGTCATCGACGGAGCCCTGAACCCAGCCAAGCTGCAAATCACATCTATCCCCAGACTGTGGGGGGTCCACAAGGCACAGAGCTACGACGGGGCCCCTTCCCTGGCTTCCCCGGGGTGGGCTCAGCTGCCCCCATGGCCTGTTCCAGCCCCAGCATTCCCTGGGCCAGGATTAAATGTTAATTCATAATGGGGTCCGCTGAAGGCGTCTCTGGTGGCAGCCGCGAGGCAGATTACTCTGGAATCCCAGTGGAATGAATCAGAGGCCTGCTTTTGGCAGTCGGCATCTGAGACTTACCCAGGGAAAGATGGCAATTTATGCTGCGTCGAAGATAATGATAGTGTTCTCGTTTTACTGCCAGGAGAGCCCCGTGGGGCAGGGGCTTGGGGATGGAAAACCAAAGCTGTGTCGGCTGGAAAACTTTTGTTTTTATTTATGAAACTGATTTGTATATGTTAAGGCCAATTGGTAGAAATTGGTCCATTTGCAAATTGGCAGACAGAGAAAAATCTTGATTTAGGACAAAAAGCAACAAAGCTCAAGCAATAAAAAGAGAATCACTTTCATTAAAGCGAAAAAAAGCAGACAACGACTCAAGCTTTCTTCTTCTTCAGTTTTTAACTTCTCCCATTGCAAAAGGGCTTGAAATAGTTTCAGGGACACAATATGGGGGATAAAGAGAACAAGATTGAGAAATCAGGGAGAAGGGACAAGAGAGGCAGGATAACATCGTAAAGCCAGAGAAAAGATAATACACAGAAATATATGATACTCTAGGGGGCATTAAAAGTAGTTCAATTTTATTTTTTAATTGAGGTATAACATATGTAGATTAAGTATACAAATCTTGGGTGTGCAGCTTAGCTGATGAATTCTTGTCTACCCAGGTACCAGCATCTGATACGGAACGGAGAGCTTGCCGCATCCTGGTAGGCATCCCCTCTGTGGCTGGCTTATTTCTCCTGCTGAGACATGCGGGAGATTCAGCCACACTCGTAATGGGACTATCAGGTGTCTTCACTGCTGTGTGATATTCTCTCCCAGGGAGATACTGGGAGATACTCATCCATTCTACTGGTGATGGATACTTGGGTCATTTCCGCGATTTGGCTGGGATGCCGATAACTGCCATGAATGCTCTTGGACATGTCCCTTGGGGGACATAAGCGCTCACGTCTGCGGGGTATAGGCTCGGGAATGCAGCTGCCGGGACACACTTGGCTTTGGGAGAAAATGCCAAGCATTTTTCCTAAGTAGTTGTACCACCTCGGCCTTCCATCAGCAGCGTATGAGAACTGCTCCACGCATTTGCCAGTGTTTGGTGTTGTCAGCCTTTTTCATTTCAGCCATTTTTGCGGTGTTTCTACAAGACTGTTTTCCCCCTTTCAGCAATTACTTCCCCCTTTCTTGGGCAGAAGCATGGCGCTCCCATGGCAACCCCCAATCACTAGCCCTGCGTGGCGAAGTGGGGCACATGACCCAGGTCTAAGTCCATCCACACACCATTTTGCCCTGATGTACTAATTGATTGGGGATGAGCCGCTTAGGTGGACCCCTCTGAGTCGATTTTTAGCCTTTTGCTGGAAATTTGGGTGGATCTGGAGTATTCTCTCCAGCTGTAAGGGAGAGTTGGTCTAAGAATATAGTCAACATGAGGGACTGAACCAAGAGGACAACAGAGGCAAGAGCACTGACTGATCCCCAATTCCAGCTGTCCCCCAAGCCGCACCTGCTGCTCCAGGCAGTATTTCCCCTTTCACACTTAAGGCAGGTTGAACTAGGGTTTCAGTTACTAGTCCAGTTCAAATGCCCGTTAAGCCAAACACCCACGTCAACACTGGTGCAGATACAACTCAGGGCTTCCACCACGGGTGAATCTCTGTCCTCTGCCCGGAGATGCTCCTTCTCTCCACGGAGCCTCCTCACTCTTTAGGTCTCCCCTTTAAGCATCCCTTCCCCTGAGGTAGGAGACCCAGCCTCACTCTGCAGGTTACTTGGACACTTCTTTCAGTTTGTTTGCTTACTGCTTATTGATGGAACCCCCAGTGGCCTGTGATTTCCAGAAGGTCAGAGACCGTCTCTGTTCTATGCCCAGCACAGGGCCTGGCCCATCAAGGCATCTGTTAGTATGTGTTGAACGAATGGATGAAAGGCTGCATCTTCGCCTTGGTCTGGGCTCCCACCTGCCTGGCACTGGTTGTCCCAGTTGTCATGTCAGTTCCCCCAGCCCCAACCTGCACACCTTCATTCAGATTCCCCTGGAAGCAGAATCCGAGACACTGATCTGAGGGAAAGACTGCCAATGAGGAAAGCGTTATAAAGTGGGTTACGGCTCACGCCCACTGGAAACTCAGGAACAGTGTATAGACAGCCAACTCAGAGTTACCCCACCCAAGGGAGAGGGAGCTAGGGTATTTACACCCCAGCTTCCCTGAGGCACTGCCTCCTACTCTTGCTACCCTGGGGAAGCATGAGCCCCAGTACTTGCGGCTCTGCCCTCGGCAGCCAGAGAGCCCTCAGGCAAGGAAGGATGAGTGCTGGGGTTGGGAAGCAGGACACCGTGCTCCAGGATGGTGATGGCGCCGGGACGTAGATGCGGCAGCCAAACTATCTGCCTTCCCGTCCAAACGTGGCTCCTTCGGATTACCCACTGTCCCAAGGAAGCCACTTGGAAGGCTGGAGCACCTGCTCTGCACCCAGTCTGAATCTACTGCCTCTTTTGCTGCCGTGAATTCACCCAGTTCACTCTACCAGGGGGAGCTGCCACATGCTCATCCAGGGAAGGGGAGAGCAAGCGCTGCTGCAGGGTGGCTGGCCCGAGCACACACCACGACCCCGCCTGGCTCCCAGCCGGGGGTCTGGCCCACAGCACACGCTGCCAGTGTGTGCTTCCTGCCTCTCGACCCCTAGGGCTGTACCATCTAGCAGGCGTGCACCATACTTTTTCTTCTCCAAGGTTAGATAACAAAATAGAAGCTCAACCTGACAAGTCTGAAATGAAAGTTGTTTTAAAATGCTGGATGGCTCCTGGACACGTCACCTCTAGGCTCTTCTACTAATTGTGCTCCCTGGAGAACACACCTTTCCCACTTATGTGCACGGTGGGGGGTGGGGCACAGCAGGGGGGTGGCTGGTGGCCAAGTAAGGATTAGACCATTTCTGAAAAGTCTTAAGCAAACAAATAAATATTTCCCCCAAGCCACCCGATGGAGAATGTCTTCCCAGTTTAATTTCAAACAGCCCCTCTTTGTGGGCCTGGCAGCCTGAGCCGCTTAGAGCACAGGGACCCTGAGCAGGCTTCCCTTTGGATCCTGGCAGAAGACGGTTTGAAATGCCTGGGGGACAGCTCCCATCTCCAGGAAGGGTAAAATTGCCATGACTCCTCCAGGGCTCAAGGCCTTTACAGTTTCAAAGCCTTTCCCCACTCAGCTTCTCCTTTGATCCTTGAAACGAGCCCTACTGTGAGCAGGGCCGAGTGGCCTCATTATATCCACTGTAACAAGGATCAAGGAGGCCCAGAGAAGGAGAGCTACCCGGGAACGGTCACACAGCAAGGTACAGCACAGCCAGAACGGGGACCCAGACTCTGGCTCCTGGAGGGGCTCTTCCTCCACTGTGGCCCTCTGCACCCCAATATCCAACCCTGAAACTCCGGAAGGGAGGTGACGCCAGTCCCTTCCTGTCTTTTAAAGAGACCGCTCTTCTTGTCCCCACCCCCTTCTTTTTAGTAAGTAGAACCATTAGTTTTTATTGACGGGACTAATGCTTTTCATTTAGGGCCAATTACAATGGGAAGGGAGACGCTTAAGGGTAACTGGGTGATGAAAGGCCCCCATTAGGGAACAAGCTCAGGAGCTGCTGTTTCCCATTTGTAATGCTGGTTCCACATGCGAGTCATATTTAAGCCATAAACGGTGGCGCCCAGGGAGCACTCGCGGACTGCCTTGAGAAACCCAATACTTTTATCAAATCACCAGATGGCCCCGTATTAGAGAAACCATTTATTTAATTTATTTTTTCCCCTCAGAGCTGCTTAGATTCTCAGAAGCTGGCTTCACCTAACCCCATAGACCTTCCAGTAGCATCTATGCTCCTGCTTGAAATAATTGTCCTTTGGGTTTTACTGGAGCCCCCGTGGCTGCTTGTAAACTCTTGCTCATTTACCCCCCTCTTTTTTGCAATTCTTTTCAAGAGGGGAGGAGATGAATCTGTGCTCAGTGCTTACCTGGTCCTGGGGGCTGGGTTCCATCTTTCATTTGCCTTCAATCATGTAGTCCTTGCAGAGTTCCTTCTGATGCACCCATTTCACAGATGAGAAGATGGAGGCTCGCAGTGACATCCCCTCCCCCTCCACCCCTCCAGGGCTGGCCAGGAAGTGGACGGAGAGAAGGGATGTCAGCCCAGGGTTGTCCTCCTCTTTCCAGGGCTGCAAATAATTTGGAATTGACACTGAAAATTCCTAATAGTCTAATATGTTATATATTTACATTGTATCCCCCCCCCCCCCTTAAACCAGAGACTTGGCAAGATCCGTGATTATGTAGAGAAGCCCCAGATGATTATGGTGTGGTGTCTGGGCTTCGAGGAAGGTTTTGGCATTTGCGGCCGCCTTTTTTTTTTTTTTTTTTTTAAGGTTTGTGAAAGTAAACTGGCGCTTGCCCTAAGGGGGCTGAGCAAGAGGGGGCTGGAGAGCAGGCCTGGGCTCCGGAACAATGCGGCTGGAGGCCTGGGAGGGGAGGCAAATGTAAACAGAGAACCGGGAGCATAAACAGCAAATCAGCCCAGGACAGAGACTTGAGGGACAACGGGCAGGAAGGGAATTCTAGCTGGGGTGGATGGAAAATGAAGAAGGAGATCAGAATCTGCTTTGAATTCTGCAGTCAGATTGGCTTCAGGGGTGGGGGTGGGGGGTGGGAAAGTCCCGAGTGTGGGGGGAATTCTCCTGCTGGAGATGTCACTCCCAAGAGGAGGGGAGAGTCCACACACACAGTTTTGAGAAGAACGCAGGCTGGGCAGAGGAAGGGCAGTGATGACTGTGGATCCTAGGGAGCGAGGGAAGATGCAGAAGGGAATAAATTCATTCACGGTCCCGGGGGGGGGGGGCGGGGCGGGGTGGATAAGAGCAGCCCATAGTGGGTTCCCATTTCATTGGCACACAACCCTCTTCAGTACTGGAATCAGTCTCATTTTACGGATGAGAAAGTTGAGGTTCAGGGAGGCCAAGTCATTGACCAATATCCTCTCGTGAGTAAGGGCGAGGCTGAATCTCGTCAGATCCCAGAACTCAGCCCTCATCACTGCACAAAACTGTGTCTTAGGGAGAAGCAGGGGAGGGGGAAAGGCGCAGAAGAAAGAAGGGTCGTCTCCGCTTGAAGAGGTCAGGGAAGGCTCCAGAAGGTAGTGGTACTGCACTCGTGCGTTAGCAGATGAATTCACCCATCAGAGGGGAGGACAGGGCGTTCTAGGGAGAGGGAATGGCCCAGGCAAAGGTGTGGAGGCTTAGCTGTGTGTTTGGGACCTGAGCAGAGTTTGGTAAGGCTGACGCAGTGGAAGTTTCGGGAAATGGAACAGAGAGGGGAACCCCAAGCAACCCTGCCTGTCACCAAGGCTGGGCGATGTGAGGTCCCGATTTTATTTTGAACTTGTGTTTTGTCAGTGGAGTCTGACGGGACAGTGGAGCATGCGTAGGAACAGAGACGCCTACAATAGGTGTTTCCTGCTGTTCTTTGCTGCCCCCTTTGCATACAGCTTCCGTGAGACTCCGCTGGTGCAGAATTCTGATGGGCCCACCTGTAACACAAGGTCCGGGAGAGCTCGAAGCAAGTACAAGGTAAGCTTATTACATCGACAGACAGACTTAGGGCGAGTACTAATAACTCCAAGGAGCCACACTTTTTTTCCAACCAGAACTTGCTTCAAACGCAGAAAGAAGACACGGGCATTCTGAGAAATGCAAACCACCTACAATATCCTTTCTTACTCATGTTACTTCCCTGTACTGGCCAACCGCTTCTGCTGGAAACGATGGCATGGAAGGAAAAGGAAAGCCAGGCAAACCCATGATTCTTTATCCATTTAGTCCTTTACTGGTGAGCAAGCTGAAGGTGGAAAGCAGCAGAAGAATGTGCGCGTGTCAGGAAGTGAAGTAAAAACAGCCGAGTTAATTTTGCGCAGTGTTCCCCCCTGTTCTGGTAAGAACGGATACATATGCATGAGCTATGAGATATGAGTGTGTAACTCCTGCAATTTCATCTAGGAGTTAAATGCTCTTGTACTTGCATTTAAAACTAACACTGCACACCTTGAAGATGAACGGTAAAATTTATGCTAATAACATAAAATTTTAAAAGCCTTTTTAACTTAGAATGTCATAAACAGCAGATTAAAAAAACACCATGGCAAGCCGAGAGAGAGCCTGGAAGAACAAGAAAAGCTCTATATTTCGGTACCATGAACGGCAGATTTTCCTTCTTTTATGAACAAGGGGCCCTGAGCAGCTTAGCAACTGAGGGACTGCTTGCTTTGGGGTCATTCTTTTGTCTATTGGAACAACCACCTTCACAAGACCTGGCACCTCCCTGACTTCAGTCTCCCCATTGGTAAAAGAAAGGAGCAGAAAGGAGGTCAGAATTGTGGCCAGAGACCAGACCTTCCCAGATAACCTTGGAACCTTGGCTCTGCCACCCCAGAGCCTGGCCTTGAACACCTCGCTGAATTTCTGGAAGCCTGGATTGCTTCATCTGACAAATGAGGATCCCAATGCTGCCTGGCAGTGATCCAGGACAGGGAGAGTGCAGGGTTTGGGAGTAACCTTGAGCAAGGTGTCTCACCTCAGTGTCCTCGACTAGAAAACAATGCTTCATGGAGTCCTCCTCGTCGTCCTCCTTGTCGTCCTCCAAGATTTTACTTATTTATTTGAGAGAGACAGCAGGAGAGAGAGAGAGAGCGCACGCACAAGCAGGGGGAAGGGGCACAGAGAGAGAAGCAGACTCCCCCCTGAGTAGGGAGCCTGATGCTGGTCTGGATCCCAAGACCCTGGGATCATGGCCTCTGGCTGAGCCACGCAGGCGCCCCACTTCATGGAGTACTTATGAGACTGGCTTCGCAAGGCAGATGGCAAAGTAGTGAATAACTGATAAAGGATTAGCTATCATTTCTGAGTTATTATGAAGGCACACAGGAAGTGCACAACCTCGTGGAAGGCACCCTGTTTTGTCTGCCCAGTCCCCACCCATGCCACCTCTTGGAGCAGCTCCCCTCTGCTTCCGGGAAACTCTTCTTTCCCCTCAACGAGAGTGTTCTAGAGGCGGCCATTTTCCCACATGACTCCTCTCCTTGGCCGGTTGTTGATTGGTCTGCAAGCGTCCCGTGACCAAGCTCAGCCAATCAGGTGCTGAAACCAGGATTTTTTGAACTACACCCGGCCATTATTTGCTGCAGTCTCTATTTAAAGAGACAAAGCCCAGAAGGTATTAGAGGTGTTTCCTGTCTCTAGTGGGCATAGAGGAGAGGCGTTGGAACTTGCAGGACGCTCCCCAGTCGCCCCCGGGGAACAAACTCTGGCTGCCCTGCCCATAGAGCTTGCCTGTGTTTCTGTGGCTTTCACAAGACAATACATTTCTCTTTTTAAAAAAATTCCCAGACTTTTCATTAAAATGGTTCATTGGCGTCTATTGCTTCTAATGCAAAGACTGCTGCTTAATCTATTTAATAAAATGATCCTTTTACCTCCCGGCGAAGACATTGGACAGCTTCCACCCGACATGTGGGTGTGCTTGAACTCTACCTCAGATGCTCTCTGTGGGTGCCTGAGGGCCCCTCGGTGGGCAGGCGGCCACCACCTGGTCCGCTTCGGGCACTGACTTGATGGGGCCCCTTCTAGCATGCTCTAGAGTAGCAGGGATTTATTTGGTTAGCAATTACTTCAGGTAAGGCTTTGGGGACCAACCAGTGTGGTGACTAATGTTAGTTCCCTCCCCGCCCCTCCGTTCCTCATTCCTCATCTTCTCTTCTGTCATACCACAGAAGGTCTCCAATTCACCCCAGAGAGCAAGATACTGCATGAATGGTCCTAAATTAGAAGGAACCCAGGATGTCCCCTCTGGGGAAGTTTATAGGCTGGTAACAGAAAAAGCAAACCAACACACAATTCACTTGATTAGTTAAGCACATGACGGGTCTGTATGTAAACATCCATTCATTCATCTCTCTGACAAATATTTATGCTTCAGTAAGATCCAGACACTTCTGGGGTTCAGGATACAGTGGTGAAAAAGTTAAACAATGTCCCTGTTCTCAGGGAATGGAGATTAACACAGAAAGATTAACCAGCACAACACATGTTCACACATTCATCAGGCACTTTTTGGTTCAAAAAACTTCCACAATAATTTTCTAAATCTAGCCCTCACAAGAGCTTCCTGGGGCAAGTACTATCCTCTCCATTTCATAGGTGATGAAATGGAATCCAGGCTGTTAAGTAATTTGCTCAAAGGGATTCAAAACTGATACTGCTCCCAAATCTATATTTTTTCCATATATATATATATATATATATATATACACACACACACATATTTAATTACCTGCTTACTTGTTCATTCATTCAGCAGGGCTGGCCAATGAGATGGAGGAGCAGTCTGCTGGGGGAAACTTAGTAAAAATAGTTTTGCTCCTTGAAAACAGACAAGAACAGCCTGAGTCAGATGTCTCCCTCTCGCATTCATACTCCTACACTTCCATATACACATGCTCTGCTTCCAGTTCTCAACCACAGCTGTAATGTCTCCCCCTCACAACTGCAGGTAGTAGCCCCCTTGCAGCTCTGAGACAACGAGCAGGAGGATGAAAAGTCAGTGAGCTGAGAATAGCGGTGAAGAAAGACTGAGAGAACCTGGGTTCCTGATAACCCCTTGAGTTGCTGTATCAATCCAGACTGTTCCCTCCAGACTTAATATTCTGAGAGACGATTAAAGGTCCCTATTGTTTAATCCAGCGTAGATAATCCGTTACTTGGAGCTCAACACATTTCTAACTGATCCAAATTGCCAGAATTCGAGTGTTGGAAGGGACCTCATCATGTCCATCTGTTTCTGGATAAAAATCTCTGGCACCCCCTTAACTCATATGGCGCCTTGGGCACGTTTCTTATATATGCCTCAGTTTCCTTATCTGTATGATGTTGGTAATAGCAGTACCTACCACATAAGGTTGGTAGGATTGGATAATTTAATACATGAGAATCTTGTAGAAAATCTAAGTAAACTAGGAATAGATTGCACTGTCCTCAGGCTGATAAAGTGCATCTATGAAAAGCGTATGGATAGCCTCATATTTAATGGAGAAAGAACAAATACTTTTCCTCTGAGATCGGGAAAAAGACAAGGATGACCACTTTCACAAATTCTATTCAACATCGTATGATAGAGTTTAGCTACTGCAATAAAGCAAGAAAGAGAAACGAAAGGCATTCAGATTAGAAAGGAAGAAGTAAAATCATCTTTTTAAAAAAGATTGTGTTTTTAAGTAATCTCTCCATCCAGCGTGGGGCTTGAACTCCCAACTCCAAGATCAAGAGTTGCATGCTCCCCTGACTGAGCCAGCCAGGCGCCAAAGAAAAATTGTCTTTATTTTCAGACAATAGGATCATCTATGCAGAAAAACCCTATGGAATCTGGGGAAAAGCTACCACAGCTCATGAGTGAGTTTCAATGTTTTCACATTACAAGATCAATTCATGTCAGTATATTGTATCTCTATATAGTAGCAATGAAGAAGCAGACACTGAAATTTAAAAGGAGTACAGGAGGGGCGCCTGGGGGGCTCAGTCAGTTAAGTGGCTGCCTTCAGCTTGGGTCATGGTCCCGTGGTCCTGGGATGGAGCCCCGTGTCGTCGGGCTCCCTGCTTGGCAGGGAGTCTGCTTCTCCCTCTCCCTCTGCCTGCTGCTCCGCCTGCCTGTGCTCTCTTTCTGTCAAATAAATAAAATCTTAAAATAAATAAATATAAAGAGGACAGGAGTCAGCAAACTTTTCTCTGTAAAGGGCTAGATGGCAGCATTTTTAGGTTATTCTGGGGGGGAAGGGAAGCCTCGGTGGTTGGAGTAAGGACTTGTTAAGTTTGAGAGAGGTATCAGACACCCAAATAAAGGTGCAAGTAGCCTGAGCCTCAGGGGAGAGGACACACCGGAGATACCAGTTTGGGGAGCATCTGCTGGTAGTTAAAGCATGAGATGGGGTGAGGTCAGCAAGGGAGTGCAGACAAGAGGAGAAGATACCCGAGCATACCCAAGACGGGGAGAATGGGGTGCGATGTTGAGTATGTGAGTTCACCAAGGATCACCTGCTCCTCAGAGAAGCAGGAGATCAGCGCCCGTCATCTGACCTCAAGGTGGTGGCCCAATGCCTGTAAAATAGCCCGGACATGTGTTTTGTCAGAGTGCAGTGTTTTCTGAAAAATCTGAATTAATCACCATCATTGAAAAATTGAACATTCAAAGAAAAAGTCTAGAAAAAATTGAAGTTTCACCAAAAAGTCTAGACTTAAAGCTTCCCTTGACAAATTAAAACCTCTGGGCAGGGGTTCCTGGGAGGCTCAGGTGGTTAAGTGTCTGCCTTCGGCTCAGGTCATGATCCCAGGGTCCTGGGATCGAGTCCAGCATCGGGCCCCTTGGTCAGCAGGAGCCTGCTTCTCCCTCTTCTTCTGCTGCTCCCCCTACTGTGCGCACTCTCTCTATCTCTGTCAAATAAATAAATACATAATTTTATTTAGCAAAAAACCTCTCTGGGTATATGAAGTCTGCATTCCTGCCTAACGGCTCTGAGCCAGAGCTGAGACTGGTTGCCCTGGAGACAGGCTTGGGCACTCCACTCCGCCCCAGTCCCCACCACTCCCTATTGCCCCACTTTGCTCATTTATGTTCTCAACCTAACCCTTGATGGCCCTTGAGTCTGTAACTCCCTAGCTGGGTCTATGCACGTTCTCCAAGGATTCCTACCTCACGGCTCCAGGATTCCTGTCCTCAGAGAAGGCTTGGGGCTTCAAGAAGCTGCTCCATCCATGGCCTCAGAACCTGTTGGGAGGCTGATGGTTTGCAGCCGGAGTTTGTCATGGAGGACCCAGAGTGAGTGCAGGCCTGTGTAGAATGTTTTATGTGAAAATCAGGGGGCTTTTCTTCTTGGCAGCAAATGGGCTTCATCGGGGCCAAATCTCGAGTTCATGTTATGGACTAAGCTCCCCCTAAGCCTTTAGGAAATAAAGACGGGAGACAGTGAGGGGGAAGGAGGAAAGCGTCCCCAGGCTCCTCAGGCCCTGCCCTGGGCAAAAGTTCTGCTCTGTGGGCACCAGGGTCTTGAAGGACCACAGCAGGGAAACAGCAAAGCAAACCTTTTTCCCGAGCACTGTCCTCAGGCCCCCCAGGGATTTCCAGTGGTTCTGGGTTGGTGAACTTGGCATAGTTTGCTGCATTAAACACAAAGCAGATTCTAGCAGCTACAGCTACAGAGCTGGTGCTGGGTCCCAGGCCTGGAATGTCAGCAGGAGCAGAAGCCGCCGTTCAGCTTGTGTAGGACCAATAAGGAGCCCCCGGGAGAATGGGCAGTGGAGGGGGTCCCAGCCTTCGGGGACCACACCCAAGTTGGCTGAGAAGTCACAGCCCTGCAGTCCCAGGCTTTCCTGCACCTCAAACTTTCTCCTCTCTGAAATGGCAGAGAAGTTGCAGTTGGTAATAACAAATTACAATGGACGGAAGGAAGTTGGTTCAGAAGGGTTCCCACCTCAGCGCTCAACACAGCCCTGTGAGACAGCGTGAGCAGTGTTTAGGAGGGATTGGGCACCAGACTGCAAGAGCCTGGGGGCTGCCTCTGCCATTCATGGGCTGTGTGGCCTTGGACAAGTAATTTGACCTCTCTGTGCCTCAGTCTCTTCATCTGTAAAATGGGGGTGGTAATAGTCCTTACCTTATAATCACTGGGATGGTAATAGTCTGGCCTTATAGATTGGTAGTAGGGATCAGTAACAGAGATAGTAATAGAAAAGGCTCTGTTCTAGGTCCCCTCCTTCTGTCTCTTTAACATGCAGGCTCCATGAGGATTGGGCCAGACTTTGAATCTCTGGCCTTAGGGTAGCACCTGGTACAGAGTAGATCATCTGTAAATGTTGGCTGATGAGTGAATAAGTATGAATGAATGACGGCCTTGAGTTCCTTAATGGCACTGAAGTTCTAGACCGAATTTCCCCTCCTGCTCTGTTCTGAATTTGATTTTTGGACTTCAGTCTCCTGATTATACCCCCAGGAGACCGCAAAGGGACTTTATCCCTGAACGGAACCGTGCCCCTAAAGTTCAGACCCCTCTAGGGGCAGCTGCTCAGATCGGAGGGAACTGGCCATGAGGAGTGAGTTTGGGGTGTAGCACTGGTGGGATCTGCCCAGCGTCTCTCACTGCCCGGGTCCCCAACTCCAGGCAGGGAACGCACATCAGGGCTGCGGGGGCTGGGGGCTGGGGGCAAGAGCCGGCCATCCCTGCCCGGTGCTTCCCATACGGAGTGCTGGTAAACAACACAGAACAGAACCACATGGTGTCACGGGCAGCTCACTAGTCCACGGTAACATCTACTCATCCCGGCGCACGGTGTGGACGGGGAAGTGATTTCAAAAACGGTTGCCCTGTTTGCCTGCAAAGCTAATTTATTTCTGATTTCTGAAGTCCCCTTGGATTCACAGTGTTGAAAATAATTCTCATTCACAGAGGAGTTGCAAATGGCAACACTTCTCAGACACCTCGTCTGCTGGTCTCTGTTCTCCGTTCATTCATTAGCCAGAGGAGGAAGGAGAGAAAGCCCCCCGCCCCCGCCCCGCTGCTCCCCCTTTACTGTCTTAAGTCTGAACAAAATCTAGTTAACTGGCCGTCCAAGTCATAACACATTCGTGGTGGCCTCCAGTGTGCTAAAATCTGGTTGTCTGTCTTTTTGAGGCTGTATCGGTTTTTTTTTTTATTACATTTCTGTAATAGTTAACAACTGTATTAAAGCATTGGAATATGAAACATGCATCTGAAACATTCCCTAAAAACACTTTAAAATCACTGGGTGAGATTTTGCGAGGGTCCTTCTCCCCTCGGACGAGCTCCTGGTAAGGGGACTCAGTTATTTATGGCCGTAATGATGCAGCATAACCAGTCACTCCAACACGTGGTGCCTTAAAACAAGCAGGCACTTCTTTCTCACGTGAGTGGCTCGGTGATCAGGCGGGGCTCAGCCAGGAGCTTCTTCTGGTCTCTGTCGGTGGCTGTCACTTCCCGAGGCTGGTGGCCTGTGGCCGATGGAGAGGAATGGGGCTGCTGCTCACCTCTCATCCTGCAGCAGGCTAGCCTGGCGCGCTCGCAGCTAAGGCAGAGGAGTGAGCGCAGGAGGGAAACACGCCAGCACTTTATCAAGCTGGTGCACGTGTCACCTTCGCTCACATCCCTTTGGCAAACCCACGTCACATGGGCGAACTCAGGGGTAGGGAGAGGACCTGCAAAGTCACATGGCAAAGACGATGGGGAGGGGAGGAAAGTCAGGGCCATTGGTGCAATCCTGCACCACACTTTTCTTTCTCTTCCCGCATTCCTGCCTCAACCCATTAAGGGAGGGAAGTTCAGCCACTCCTTGCGGGGTCTCGGGGATCATGAGGAAGGAGCTTTTGCTCTTCTCGCCAGCCTTTACAGGTTAAGTACTCCCTTAGTTGCCCCTCCATAACACGAGCCTGATGAGAGCTCAACACCCATGTGGTCCAAGACGATGGCTGGGGTTTTCACAGCTCAGATGAAGCAGGGCTCCCCCGCCTGGGTCTCAGGGCTCTTGCTCTCCCACAGTGCCCATCCTGGTGCCCAGTGAATTCATCAGACACTTCCTATCTCCAAAAGGAAGCACCCACATGGCCTTGCCATCCTATAGAATGGTCGCCCCCCCATACTCCAGCTTCCCAGCATGTGACTCAGTGGGCGAGACCACCTGGCCCTCAGCTTCAGGTCTAAGCTCTTGTTCTCTGACCCAGGTTCCCAGGGGTCTTGCACGCTGGGTCCTAAAGGCCACACCTGTAGTGGACATTGGCCCAGCTCTGTGTGTATCTCCTACTCGAACTTGTAAGAATCCCATGAGTGTCAGGGAGAAGGAGGTACCAGGGCATGTCTGAGGCAGGCTTCTCAAATGCCCCCAACTTGGTCAATGAGGAGAACGCCCACTCCTCTGAGCCCTGCTTCCTCACTCCCTGTGATAATGGTTATGTGGTCAGGAGCCCGGGCTGAGCTGTGGACAAGCCACCCAGGGCATGCTATGCTCCCGCCAGCCCCTGGCCAGGGGAGGGCAGGGCTGGCAGAGCCGTGGGAAACACTCGGATAGAGACATTTTTAGTACCAGACATGATCTTCTTCTCTTAATAAGGCCGTAACACAATGAAAGGGCAGGAGGAAAAGTAGGAAAATTCCTCCAGAGTGTTTTTTAAAGTCTAAGTAAGATGAAAAGTGACGAGGTCCCTCTGGGTGACCTGTGGGCTCTGGTGATCACCGTGGCCGGCAATATGGCTCCTTGCATTCTCCATCCCTCTGTGGGTCTGGCTCAATGTTGAATGCTTAACAAACTAGTAGGTCTCATTAGGAAATTTGTTAGAGCCATCTTTGGGAATGGGGTGGAGGAGGGCTGCAGGAAGCAGAATGTCAGGGCAGGAGGGCTTAATTGACATATATTTAGATTTATTTTTAGACTTCTGCCTCATATTAAGGAGGAAATGATACACTGTACTAAGATATATTTAATGCAATAAGAAAAGGGGGGAGAAATGAGGGCATTTGGGTGCGATAGGAAAAACAGATGGAACCAAACTAAGTTGGGTCTTCAGAGCGTATGCCATAGCTGGTATGTACTTGCCACAGCCCAGTGTCCAGGATGACTGTGCTTCCTTGTGACCAAAGCAAAGAGGTAAACATGATCAGGGGCAAGATTCAGAGGGTCTGTAAGACACCAACATTTGCTCAGGGAAAGCTCAGCTGTTCCTGGTACAGAGAAGTGAGAAGATATTTCCCTTAGGTTTTCAAAAAGGAAGCCTCCCCGGCTCAGCTCAGTGGGGCTGGGAAATCGGGCCTGTCTTGCCTTTGCATGCAGAGGGCGGAGGACTGAAGTAGGAGAAGGACGGCCTGGAGCACAGAGGAGCAAACAGAGGCACTGGGAAGGGGGCAGTCTGTGGTCATCAACTACCCAGATGCAGAGCCCGCCCAGTCCTGATGGCTCGACCTTGGCATCCAGCCCATTTTTTAAAAAGTTGGGCAACTTTCTGAGTCAAGCCTGCCTGGGCACCACCAGGGAGAAGGGAGCAGTTCAAGGGAGATGCTGGGTCTCTGGGGGACGTCATGGGAACCCCCTGACCCTGGGGAAGAAAGAAATGGTGGGGCCTGTGGGTTTTGGGGTCCTTGCCCTTGCGGAGGAGGGAGACTTTCCTCTCAGTTTGAGATGAGCTGTTTACAGAAGACCTGGTGTCCAGAAAAGGCGGACCGTGGGAATCCTTACTAACACCCCGCTCCCTCTCCCAGGTGAGTACACGGAACCCTCTTCCCAGCCCCCCCCCCGCCCCCACCTGCTGGCGTGCGGCAACGTGACTGGTGCTGGCCAATAGGGCAGGAGTGGGAGAAGGCCACACCCCGGCAACGCAGGTCCAGGTGCTCCTGCCCTAGAGACCCCCACTGGAAGGCGATTGTGTCCCCAAGTCACTGTGTGAAAGGGCTGCTTGGAGAGCAGGCCTGTGGCAGACTCGGGCTTGGTTTGCTACTGCCGCAGATTCCGTGGGGACTGAGGCAGAGGGAGAGCGAATCCCAGCCCCCTGCCCCGATGTGGGACTCAGCGGGAACGTGGCGGCAGGCTCTGGAGCCCGGTTTGAATCTCAGCCCTGCCAGCTACTAGTCTATACCTTGGGCAAGGAATGTGCCCTCGGTTTCTCCACCTATAAATGGGGGCGTAATAGTAGCTGCTGGGGAGAAGTGCTGTGAGGGGTTAGCGTCGTCCTACGCAGAAAACACCCGGGGCCTGTTCCTTGTACCACGCAGGTAGTTAGGTCTAGTGCAGAACCTGACACACCGGACGTCTGCACAGCTGTTACTTCCCTGCCCCCACCTGACCCCTCCCTTCTCTAGCCTTCCCTGACCCTAGTTGACTTCGTCCTGCACTGAGGGATTGAGTCAAAGACCAACAGTAAATACGGTTAGCCCAGGTGAGTTTTCCATGTTAGGTGCCCAGCCGTGGGCACAGAGGAGCAAGACCTCGCTGTGCATGGGCCTCAGACTCTGTAAGGTGGACCTGCCTGGGGTCCAGTCCTGGCGGTATGGCTTGCTGTGTGACCTTGGGCAAGTCACATAGCCTCTCTGTGCCTCAGCTGTCTGTGGAATTATGGCTTTACTGAAATGTGTGTTGTCAGCCTGGCTCTCTTGCTCCCATCTGTGGGTGGAAACTGCATTTCCCAGAGCCCCCTCCCATATGTAGTACTGAGTTTGAGTTGCCCAGCAGAGAAGCTCGTGGGGGATGTGGAAGGCAGAAGCAAAGTAGAGGTGACTGATACTCAAAGATCATGGGGATAGGCTCAGAGGAATATGGTGGGTCCCAACCTGTCCCTGTTCTCCATTCCAAGTGCAGCTCGTCTTCCCATCTGATGGCTCTGCTGGCCAACAGGAGCCCAAGCCCACCCCCAGGTGGGCAGTTCCACAGGGGCAGCAGGTGCCCTGCAGGAGGCCGGCTCCCCAGCCCTCTTCCCTTTCCTCGTCCTGCTGAGCAGCCAAATGCAAAGGACTTCTTGGATCTTTCTGCCAGCCGCTGCTGTGCAGCCATGCTAGTACTCGCTGTCTCTCTGATCCCCTTCCAGACGCCCTCCCCATCCTGACCTCGTTTGTGTATGGTCCAGTCCCTGTATGCAATCCCTTTCCCCCAAGTACTCCTGGCAGCTCTGTTTCCTGGCTGAACCCCGATGAATGTGAAGGCAAACGCTAGGGTGTCATGGAGACAGCTGGGTCAGGTCTGTTGCCCTCCTCACAGATCTGTGGGGTCACAACCAGTGGGAGCCACCGTGCTCCATGCTGGGTGCGCCTCCCCCAACAACCACTCCTGCTGGAGGGCCAGGCAAAAGGGGTCCGCGTCCTCTGGGTTGCTTTAGCATTTGGTTGGATAAGGGCTCTTCCCCAAGCTGGAGGGGACACCCAGCTTCTCATGTCCAAGGAAGGTTCCAGGCTCTACTTCACTTATGCCTTGACTAACACAACGGGGACAAGACCGGACTCAGTGTCTGGGTGGAACTGCAACTGCCCTCCTGGCCCTGCTGGGACAGGGGGGACTTGATTTCTGGTAGCTGAGCCCCAGCTTTGCGAGGTCAGTGTTGAGACAGCCCTCGCGTCTGCTCTACCCAGGAGCATGATAGCATGCTTTCTTCGGGTCATTACAAATTCATTACAAAGATAAATATTTAATGACTGCTTAGCATCCCATTGACTAGACGACCCTAAGTTTGTTTAACCAGTCCCCGTGGATGGACAGTAATGTTACCGGTAAGCCTCTAATATAAATAACATCATGATAGATGTTATTTTACTTCCGATCTTTGTCCAAATATCCAGTTATTTCCATATGATAGGTTCCTAGGGGTAGAATTCCACAATGAACATTATCTGAGACTCTTAGTACAGAATCGCTTTCTAGAAGTGAACCCTTATTTTAGGGATGCAGAAATGAGGCCCAGAAATGGGCTGTGACCTGCCTGTGGTCACCGAGTGGTGGGAGCAGAGGGAGCGAGACTTGCTGATGCTGACACTTCGGCTAGGACTCGTCTGCTCTTGGTCGCTGGCATGGAGTGAGAGCCTAGGGCTTTGCTGGGCCCGAGTTCTGACAGCACCAGGGTGGCGTCAGTGTGGCCAGGGGAGGATGGAGGAGATGGCGGGATCTCACACTCCGGGGACTGCAGGCTCTTGGCCATCATCTCAGCCAGTCTGTCGTCAGCATCTGCTTTGGCTTCAGAAGCAGGTAGGGGTGTGTGTGTGTGTGTGTGTGTGTGTGTGTGTGTGTGTGTGTGTGTAGATCAGTTCATTTATTCAAAAGGGGAGCAAGTAAGCGTATTTGGGCAAGGGACCATCCCAGTGTGATCTGTATCAGATGGGGACTGCAAATCACTTGCACGTGCGGCTCCGGTCGTGGAGGTGGGGCCCGGACCCTTCCCACTCTCCCACCAGACCATGAGGTCCTGCTGCCTGGCCTGGCCTGGCCTGGCCGTGAAGTGCCTTTTTCTCTGCTCCCCGGAGCCCCGCTCCTGGCCAGGCTTTCCCCAGTGCAAGGCGCAAGAGGCCGGAGCAGAGGGGACTGACGCTGAACCAGCCTGGGCCATCCTGGTTCTGGCTGACTTCCTCCTTTCCATTGAAACAGCCTCGGCCCAAAGACGAACAAGCCGGCCTTAACTTATGATCCTGTTAGCGCCACCGCAGTGAGGAGACATCCCTCCTGAGCAGTGTCTTCGAAAGGTCCCTAAAGCTGTCCCCTGCTATTGGAAAAGTATCCCCCCCACCCCCGGAGCACTCCCAAGGGGTGGTTCAGCTTGTGGGTTAGGGAGAGGCAAGAAACAAGCAAAATCACTTGTGCAGAAAAAACCAGGACGCGGTCGATTCCCAAAGGCAGTATTTTATTTGCACTGTTTCCTTCACGTCTGAGGCTCAGGCAGGCAGGAGTAATATATTAGCTCCGTTGGTTTAACTGGACAGCAGCATGAGCTTGTAATAAGGATGTGGTAATACCACCACGAGAATCTGTAGGCTCATAAAACTTGACCTTATAAATCTCCATGTGTATCAATTCCATGCAGCAGCCACTCCCCGCGGTGGAAGTCCCAGACTTATAAAGTGGCCGTTGATAACAGAACAATTTATCCCCGCTCACCTCCCTTCTTTTAAACTCCTCAAGACAGACTAATCAGGGCACATGAATCATTTCTTTTTTAAACAGGAATGCCACATCAAAACACGTGAGACCCGAACCATTCTCGAGAATCAGGGAGTGGGGCCCCGGGAGGTTAAACAAGCTCATTAACAATTAGGATAAAATGTTCCCTGAGCAACTTCCTCTCTCCTCCCCCATCTTTGCGCAGCCTCTTTGGCGGTGGGGCGTGGGGCGTTGGGGGGCTGGGTGTCACCGTACAACCCTCTCACTCTAAATCAGGGGTTGGCAAGCAGACGTTTTCTGTAAGGGGCCAGACAGTAAATATTTTAGGCTTTGTGGGCCGTGTGGTTTCTGTTACAACAGGCATAGACAATATGTAAACTAATGGGTATGGCTGTGTTCCAATAAAACTTTATTTAGAAAAGCACATGGGCTGGATCTGGCCTGCGGGCCGGAGTTGGCCAACCCCTGTTCTCAACGGCACGGCCTCCTCCCTGAGGGTCGTGGGCACTGACAACTTGCTCTGTAGGACTGATGTGGGCACCTGGGATTCCCAGCATGGGCATGCCAGGCAGTCTCCCATACGGCAGCCCCTCTGACTCCGAGAGAGAGAGAGAGAGAGAGAGAGAGAGAGAGAGAGAGGTGTCCTTTCCCTCTCGCATTCCACAGATGAGAAAACTGAGAGGAGAAGTTCAATGGCTTCCCCAAAGTCACATAACTAGTATGGACAGGGGTTCGATTTGAACCGGCAGCTCCGGGCTCAAGGGCACAGGAGGGCAGAGAGGTCGCTGTTCCCAGGGGCCAGGCACCGCGATGGCAGCCTGCCTGGCCTATACTCTGACTGCTGTCTTAGTGCTGCCCGGGTCCCCACTCCCTGCTGTGTGGCGGGGGGCAAGTCGCTAAACCTCTCAGACCCTCATCTGCAAAAGGACAGTGAAGAGCCTTACGGCAGGCTTGTCACAAGGATTAAATAAAACATGTGGGAAACTTCCTGGGAGACCCGAAAATGCTGAGTAAATGTTAGTTTATCTAATTTCTTCAAGAGCGAGGCGAGTGACTTGACAGACCTCTCTTCTGGATTAGAAGCGTGTATGTTGGCATGGCCTTTGTGCGGTGCCGGCTCGGGGCAGGAGTCATCCGCAGGTGGAGCCGAATGTGAGTCTGATTACCGTTCCCAGGCCTTCGCTGGAAGTGGACATGAGCTCTGCTGGCCCGGCTGGCCCCCAAGGGAAGGACTTGGAACCCATTTGAACAGACAGGAGGTGCAGGGGGCAGCTCCCTGCCGGCCGTTTAGAGGAGGCTCCCGGCAGCATGGGGTTCTATTTAGGGAAGCCGTTTCCCCGTCTGGGCAGATGGCCTGCAGGAACAGGGGCTCGGCTGATCTGGTTTCAACTAATTCTATTAAACGAAAAGTTCTGTAGAGCAGATTCCTTTGCGAGCCTCTGTCCACATGGTGATTTAATCGAGTAAATTAAAACATCCTTGCTTTCTGTCCACGTTGCTGCTTTCTGCGGTGGCCTTGTAGGGAAATGGCGGGGGAGGAGGGGAAGTCTGGATTTGTAGGGGCTTTGGCCGGAGGTGGGGGTGCTGGAGGCCCCTGGAGCCAGAGGCAGGGCCCAGAGAGAGTGACAAGGGGATGGCAGGACGAGGACGGGTAAATTGAGGATTTGGATAGCTGAGCTTGCAGGCAGCTTGGCAACCGTGTAGTCCACCCCCTCATGATGCAGATGGGGAAACCGAGGCCCAGAGAGGAGAAGTGACTTGATCAAGGTCACCAGGCTGTTTGGAGCCAGGAGAGCTGAGGGCTCGGAGGGATTTGAGCAAATCAGACGCAAGGAGCATTCCTGTTCCCAGAGCTGTTGCTCTCTTGGGAATCCCAGGAGGCCAGTGTGGCATTGTCATACCCTGGGAAAATGGGATTTGTTTTTTTCTTTTTATTCAGCAGAGAGCTTGGCTTCTTCATCTGTTGCCCTGCCTGGAGTTATTTATGGGGATCTGTCCCCCGCAAGTCTGCCAGGGGCACCGTGTGGTGTCGTGCCGTGACTTTCAGACCTCTCCACCAAGGACTAGAACCTTCCTGTACCCAGATCTCACAGTTTATAAAGCAGAAAGGTGCAGAGCTGAGCTGGTGGACTCCCAAGCTCTGTCCTCTCGGGCCTCCCCCCTTCCCTCCTCCCACAAGTGGCCCCCCAAGGGTGTCCCTGGGCCCCTCTCTGGACTCAGCAAAACACAGCTGGGAACGGACTGTATTTGCGAGAATATGGACTTGGGATTTGTTCACTCCTTGCTATCACATCAGGCAAACCAAATAAAGGTATAGCACCTTAAATTCTCTGATTCCCCAGTATTCCTTATAAAATGGCGACGCCTTTCACATAACTCACTGGGCTTTGCAAGGCTCAGGTGGGTTTCTACTGTCCTGATGGAAGATCACCCGCTCCCTCCTGCAGCGAAGGCAACGTCTACTTGGGAGAATTTGCCAGCCCGGCATCTCCTTCCTGACCCTTCATTCCCCTGATTGCCACGAGAATGTGGAAGAGGGCCCTCCCTCTGCTCTGGGGCCAGAGAGCCTCTCGGAGTCCCCCTGCCAGGACTTTCCCAAGGACCCGCCAAATTAAATGGGTGCAGTCAACTTGCTTCCATTCCCAGGCCCCAAAGAGTGCTTTGATGTGCCTTACTGTCGTCCGAGGTTCAGCTGGAGGAGGGCAGCCTTGCTCACCATTCCCTAGATTTCAAACTCGCAGTCAATAAGCCTCCATTCTTTTTTATAATAATAAGGGCATTTTTATCTCTTGCTTAATATGAACCAAGGACTTTCTGTCAAGTGTCATGTGCGTGCAGAAAAGATCTCAGCGTGGGCCCACGAGGTGTCCACTGATGATGGGCAAGTCTCTCTGGGCATGTCTGGCTCACGGTTGGGGAACATACTAAGGCCGGTGTCTGGGCACCCAAGGAGTCTGCTATGGAAGGACACATTTGAGGAGCTGTTATTTGCTTATTCGTGATGGCAGCTGGCAGAAAATTATCTAGCGACAAAGCTCAGGTCCCTAGAAGAGAGTGACCCAGAGTATAGAGGTGTAGGAAATCACATGTCTAGATCACTGGGATTTGGGAAAAATCAGGTTTGTGTGGGGGGCCGGGGGCAACCCTACAAGATTGCAGATGAGGACCGTGAACTCTTTCATTTGGGGGAGTGCATCATTGACCTCTTTATCCTCTGGGATGCTAGCGTGATATTCTTCATGCACGCACCGAGAAGCAGCCCAGGGTGGGAGCTACGTACTCGTGCATGGGCTTTCGAGCCAGAAAAACAGGAGATGGACTCTTGGTCTGCCCCGTTATGTGCGCCTTGAGTGAGTCCCCCAACCCGAGTGTCAGCAGCCTCACATACGACGCAAGGATGCCGGTAGCAAACTTGGCATAGAGAGGAAAGACAAAGGCAGAACAGTCACTGCTCCCTCGGAAGGACAGAGGCTGGCAGGCAAGACTTCTCACACTTGTAAGCTCAGCGCTGGATTCAGCCCGTTGGAGATGACACTTGGCATTCCTCTGCTTTTCTCGAATAACATTTATGCTCTAGTCAGCAAATCTGGGACGAATCATCATTCAAAAGGCATATTTGTCCTTTGTCTCGGAAGGGCTCAGTTCAAATCTCTCTGCTGGGCCAAAGTTGGCTATATTTATGCCTTTGGCTCAAGACACTGAGAAAACAGAAGAGAGATTATGTTCCTATTGATTTCATTAAATCCATCATATCCCTGATTATCCCCTAGCTGTCCACAGTTAACCAGTGAGATCCCCACCATGTGCAGGCTGCAGGGACAGTGGGACTGGGGAAGCCGGCACCTCTGAGAGCAGCTCTCAGGCCAACTGAGCAGCACAGATGGGTCTCATCGCTCCATGAGAAGACGTGCAAGGAAGCTGCCCTCAGTTTGCAGCTCACTTCCTCTATCTGGACTGGTTGGTCCCCTTCTAGGGAACCGAGTCCCCACAGTGCATCGTTCTCTCAGTCCCCCGCTTGCTGGGTACTTCCGGAGTGCTAACTTGGTGCTAAGCAAGAAGAAATGGGGGTCAAGATTTTGCTCTCCCAATGGCTTCAAGGTGCAAATGTTGCTTTGGGAACCTGACTGCCTTGTTCGCTGCCCATGCCCCCAACAGTCTTCTCGGTCACCCACTGGCCAAAACAACCTTAAAAGAGGTGCATTGGCGGGTTTGTGGCAACACGGACAGCCGTTGCTGCTGTAAGCCCTCCCTGAGCTGCATTCGCCGGCTGAGCAGGGAAAGGTTGGCTTTAGAAGACAAGACCCACCAGCCCGCCTCTGCCACTTTAAAACGTTCTGCTTCATGCTGGAAAACCTTTCCCTTCTGTCAAATTTCAAGCACTAAATTTACTCAACATACTTTCAGAGACTCATGTTTTATCCGTTTTTAATTAACTCATTTTGAAGCTTCCATACTTGCCCCAAAAATATTTTATTGGCATTTCATTACCATTGTTTTCCTTGGGAAGGCCGCCGATACTGTGGAGAAGGGTCACCAAGCAACATGGCTTGGCATTTGGACGTGCTTTTGTTCCCCTCTGCCTGCCAGCACTCTCTGGGGCTCTTGCATTTACTGTTAAAATATTACAGAGGCCCACACCCGAGCAGCCATAATCCCTGGTGCTAGACTGTCTCTAATTGATTTAATTATTCATAATTGCTCAGCTGGGTTTATGCATACTTCTGCGTGATTATGGTGAACAAGCAGACCTGTGGCTAGTGGCGCGTCCCTTCCCGATGAACAGGCTGGGCTTGGAGTCAGCCGCGGGCCTTGCAAGGCTTGTGCACATTTGGACGGCACCCTTAGAACGTGGGGCTGGAACCCCTGAGATCTAGTGGGCTTTAGAACAGTGCCATCCCAGAATGTTTGCCTTAAATGTTTGGGAATTTAGAACGCTTGGTGCCAATGGAATTTAAAAACAAAGGACAGACAGAGACGGCCGCCAGGATGGGGAAGGGCAGGAGAAGTTAGGTTAAAAGGAAATTAAAATAGAAAGCAAGACACACAGTCCGAGTAAACAGATGCATATCGACCTGACCTCCAACCCGTCCCTCCTGGGCTGTGCGCGCCCCCAAATGTCTGTGGAGTCGCCCCTTCGGTCCTGCTGTATACCCGAGCTACTAGGTTTGGAGAAAAACAAACCTGCCAATATCTGGAGGAATGTGAGAGAGAGGCAAAGTGGATGCAGAAGCAAATTCCATCACAAGGAGATGTCATCAGCCTAAGGTTTCTCTAATTGTCCCCATACCCGTCTTCTTAATTAATTCAAGACGAGTAAATGATACGAGGCTTGTATGCTTCATGGGGCGGCTTCCTGGTGGCTAATATTTGAAGCAATAAAAGGAACCGGAGCATTCTTGTTTCCTAATGGTCCCCAGTCATCCCCAGCCTTGACCCAGCTCAAAACGGCCCTAGCCTCCTCCGGCTTGTTTTGGAAAATAGCACCGGCTGACTTGGGGATGTTTATGGCCTTCTGTCCATTTATAAAGTGATTTGCATCCTTTTCCCTGTCTGAGCCTTGGGCCAGGTCAGCAAAAAAAAAGAAAATCCGTAAGATTTGGCAGGGCAGGGAGGATTATCCCCCTTTTTCAGAGGAAGAAAGTAAGGGTCTGGGGGGTAAAGTGACTGAGAAGAGAAAGGGGACTCACACCAGTTCCTAGAAACACTGGCACTCCGCCTGTCGCTCCCTCCAAGTAGAAGTTCAAAAAATAACTCACCAGGGGCGCCTGGGTGGCACAGTGGTTAAGCGTCTGCCTCCGGCTCAGGGCGTGATCCCGGCGTTACGGGATCGAGCCCCACGTCAGGCTCCTCCGCTATGAGCCTGCTTCTTCCTCTCCCACTCCCCCTGCTTGTGTTCCCTCTCTCGCTGGCTGTCTCTATCTCTGTCAAATAAATAAATAAAATCTTAAAAAAAAAAAAATAACTCACCAGACTATCTCCTTCGGAGTTCTGGTTTCTCAAGAATGACTGTGGCCCAGAAGCCAGGTGCAGCCCCGAGTCTGAGAACAGACCCTCTAAAACCAGGGGTGGGGGTTGCGGAAGGGAGAGGACGTGGGGCATTTCCAGGTAGAAAGTGCTCTTACACCCACCATCTCTGGTCATTTAAACAGCCCTACAAGGCGGTATTTTCATAAGTCAGAGCCCAGCAAACACTTGGCGTGAGTAAATGAGCCTCTGGCTCACAGCTGGGGAAATTGAGGCTAGGAGAAGCTAGGTGTAGGCAAGAGGGACCTCACGGCCGAGTCCTCGGATGCCACCATCACCACTGCACCCCGCCGGGCTCAGACGGGCCGCAGTTTCATCTGGAGTCAATCCTAAAGCAGTCCCCAGGCCGAGGAGCGGGTCCCAGCCCTGCTCTGCCCTCCGGTGCCTCGTAGGACCTTTTCTAACACAAACGCAGAAACAGTTTTAGAGCGTCACCGACCGCACGGGCCCATGAGCCTAGAGAGTGGCCGACGGGCAGCCCCGGCCTCTGCGAGCTGAAATGTATCATCCGGGGGCGTCATTACAAGTATCCTTGGACCCCGATGCTGAATCAGAGGATCCTGAGATGAAGCTGGAACCAGGGGAGAAAAGGAAAGAAAGAGAGAAAGAGAGAAAGAGAGAAGAGAAAGAAAGAAAGAAAGAAAGAAAGAAAGAAAGAAAGAAAGAAAAGAAAGAAAGAGAAAGAAAAGAAAGAAAAGGGAAGAGAAAAAAGGCTTAAAAACTCCTGACAATAAGCAATTCTTCATGGAACAAAACTATTACAATAGCCAGCCTTTGATCCTGCCTGGCTCCTGTTGCCAATTGTATTTTGTCACCATTGGGCTGTCACCGGCCAGGGAGCACTTTTGAATTAAGCAGTCTACAGCAATTTAGTGTGCACAGGCTTTGAAGTGCCAACATCAGTCAGGCCAGGGCTAACTTTTTTATTAAAAATTTTTCAACTTCTCTAAGGGGGCTTTTGCCTTTTTTTTTTTTTTTAAGCCTGCCGAGGCACGGAGATAAGTCGAGCCTCCAACCCGTGGCCCCGAGACATCAAAAGGCACTCGGTCCAGTAATGCTGGAGGCAGCCGTCATTAAGCCCTAATGGAGTGCTTCATTAAGGTCCCTTCAAAGGCCCCCCGTTTACAGACTCGGAGATTGACTAATTTACACATTGTGGGAAAATTGCTACCAGCTCTGCCCACGCCCGGCAGGGGGAGGGACGCCCTCTTTCTCTGAAAGGCGGGAACTGCAAAGGGACCCTCTGGTTGCAGGCAGCCCTTCTTGAGGGTAGAACGGAGGTGCGGCCCTAAATTTTGCAGGTGATGCAAATGTCCGCCTGCTGACCCTAGGGCTGTGTTTGTCGGTCCAGAGGCAGCGTGGGACAGACACAAGGGTGCGACTTTGGAGCCGGACTCTCCTATACGAACCTGGCTTGGAGTCCCCAGCTCGGCCCCAGGCCAACCAGGTGGCTCGGAACAAATGATTTAACCTTTTGGGGCCTGGGTTTCTCTCATCTGAAAGGGGTCCACTGTCCAGGACGAGACGTAAAGATCCAGCCGTGCTGGCTCTTCTTACCTCAGCGTCGATACAAAAGAGAGCTTGAAAGTACCCCTGAGCCAGCGGCCGCTTTTCCACTCCTGTGGGATTCTCGATCCGTTTGAAGATGCTTGCACACCCAGGATGGGGGCCTGAGGTCCACGACCGGGTGGTGGCATTTGCTGCCGTGAGCAGGCCTGTCTACTCCAGGGCAACACCTCCTGGTATCAATTTGTGTACTTCTTCCTTTGTCATAAAAGCAATCTGGGACAGGCGCTATGAAGTGGGCTCTCTTTGGGACAGTTTTGAGTGGATACACCCACCGTCTGGAAATCGTTCTTGGCCAGTGAAGGAAGGAGGGTCACCGGAAGCATCACAAGGACAGCACTGAGCCAGGCACGGAGGTCGTCCCCCTCCCTCCCAGCCTGACTCAGCCCCTAGTGTGCTGGGCAACACCAGCCCCCTGCCTGTCCTCTCTGCTCAGCAGAGATTTCCTGGGGGCTAAGAGGGGAAGGACTGGAAGAGCCCAGAGCCTCTCTCCAGCCTGATGCCTTGAGGTCCTCCCGCCTCTTGTTACCCACACTGCGGTCCTGGGACCGGTGGTGTCAGCATGGCTGGGACTTAGTGAGAAATGCTGGCCACGCCAACCTCCCAAACAGGGATCTGCACGGGTTAGCCTGACCCCTGGTGATTTGGGCACACCGTTTGGGTTGAGGGGCACTGTTCTAACCTTCCTTTGGGCCAGGAAGACCCCAGTGATTGTTGTTTTACCCAAGGGGTCCCGCGTAGTGGCCACGGTCATGGTTTGGGGGACTCACAACCTGGCTTCTGCTAGCCTACCGCCCAAAGGGGACGGAACATCTTCATGTCAGTGTCATGCTCTTTTACTCTCTGGAGCCATTTGAGAACCTAGGTGAGTGGAAGGAAGGACAAGGAACCATCATTCATTGAGCACCTACTGTGCGCCTGGCATCCCGCAGGTGTGCCCCATGTGGCAAGCGACTGAGGTTATTAGTGATCTGGTTTTTCTATTGAGTGTGCTGTACAGGACAGAGGTCAAGTGACTTGCCCAAGGTCACACGGGCTTCCTCCCGGGAACCCCTGTACCACGCCCACTCCAAGCTGCACAGAGGAAGCCCCTGCAGAGTGGGGAGCAGAGGGGCCAGTGAGCTGGCAAGTCCCAGCGTATGGTCACGTTACCCTCCACTTTCTATTTGCCGATCTTCTTAATTCTAGAAAAAAAAAAATCTGCAGTCATTTCCTCCGTTCAACCTTTCACTTACAAAAAATGCAACTCCCACCCCCTCCGTTCCCAGCCTCGCAGGGAAGCCGCCCAGGCCACGGGCAAGCATCGCAGCAAACCACTTAGCAAACCGCAAATTTCAGAGGCCTCGTCACATCTGCGTTTTATCAGCTTTTTCCGGATAGTATTACCCCGAGCAATTGTCTGCAGATCTGGCCGACAGCTGAGACGTTCAAGCGCTGAATTACGGAGAAAGGGCCGGAGATAAAGCCGAGCACATGTATCCCATCAAAGTAATGAAAGCCTCCTGCCGCCAGGCCGCCCTGCTGCCTCCTTCCGAGCCGCCCAGCCGCCCAGCAGGAAGGTTGATTAACCCTTGCGGGGTAGGGGAAGAAGAGCAGGGGGTCATCCAATACCCAGGCTAATCAGGGCCCCAACGGAGGGGCTGGGGGTGGGCAGGAAGGAACAGGCGCTGCAGAGGGCCACTCTGGCCTCCGGATCAGCCCTGCTGCATTTCCTGTGGCAGGACGGGGCTTGGGGGGCGCAGCTTCCACACACCCGGGGAGGGAGACTGGAGGCGACTGCGAGAGCGTAAATAAAATCAAGAACTCGGTGCCCACCAGGTTCTGGGGACCTGGGCGGAGCTGGGCAATCTCAGAGGAGTGAGGGCTAGTGCCTTCCTCTCCAGGAGCCTTGACAGGCTGCAAATATGATTGTGAGAACTGGTGAGCACTGTTTACTGAGCACCTACTATGGGCTGCTCCAGGACTCACCTGATCCCCCATTCTGTCAGCTGCGATCGCTGTGGCTTGCTCCTTAACACGGACGAAAATACAGATGCTGGGGGGGGGGGGGTCATTTGCCCTAGTTCGGGCAGCTGGAAGGTGACATGAAAATGGGTTGAAACAGGAAATGCAAGCCCCGCTTTGTGACCTCAGGTGTCGCCTTTGTTCCCCTGGCTTCCTGCCCCAAATTGAGGCACTGTCCACCTGGAGTCCCTGTCCTGCCCGCCACACATCCCCAGTGAGGGATAGGCACCAGGTTGTCCCCATTCCTGGTTCCCTAGACCATTGCCACCGGGGCATCGGTGTCCCCCCCCCCCCCCGTGGGACCTCTGTGACAAGTGCTCAGCATCCATGATTGTGTACCCCAGAGTAGGGTCTCCGGGACCTGGGGGAGCAGCCAGACCAGCCTGCCCCAGTAGCAGTGCCCGAGAGCACCCACCTCTCCAAGGCACTCCGGCCAACGTCAGTGCCGCCAGGGAGGAACCCCTGAGTCTGAAGCCTCGCCTCCCTTTGAAAGTCACCATATCTCTTTTTCTCGCTGAGTTTGACTATCTCTTGTATGCCCCTGAGGCCTACCTCTGTCCACCCTCCAGCTCTGTGGCATTCCCTAGGTGTTTAACTGGTAACCGCCGATCAGTTTTACCTGCGCTCCGTTCCCTGGGGAGCTGTGTGTGCCACGTTCGCCCGTGGCCGGTGCCTTTCACCAGCAGGAATCCATCATTTTGTCTCTCCCTTCTCTCTTATACTTTCAGTGTCTTCTGGAGGAGAATCATTCTTCCCTTCGGCACAAAGGTATCTTCTTATGCTTCTTTGATTGGCTTTTTACAGTAACATTTACATCTGAGGCTTTAATCCATCTGGAGCCCACCTTGTGAAAGGCTTAATGGAGAAATTGTCCATTTCTATTGAAGTAAGACAACTCTGGCACAGCGTGTTGTTGGCCAACTTGGATCTCTGGTTTCTCATCAGGGGCCTCAACTGCTATGGGGCACCCCAAGTTCTCCATCGAAGACTTGGGAGGAGGGATATCATCCAAAGTCCCATTCCTAGCTCCCTCCTCTCCCCACTCCCACCACCTGAAGCTCCTGTGTACATTTGGGCATCTCTCTGTTCTGTGTCAAACCACAGTGGACACAGGAAAAGGAGGCCAAGATGACGGAAGAGCGTCCCAGGGGCGTGCGTTTGGCACAGGGGCCGTCCTCTGGCACACATCCCTCTGGCAGCTCCGTGAGCTCCGTGCTCTGTGGAGGACCGATGGAATATGCTCTCCACACTGAAGTGGGTGCTGGGGATTTGCCCAATGGTCAGTCTCGGGCTTGGTTTTGCAGTCAGGAGTCCTCGTATCCCCCTCCACCCCCATGTTCCAGGCAGCGCGTGGATTCCTGGGGATCTTCGCCTGTGGCAATCGCTCTGTGGAAGGTGCCTTCTCTTCCTTCTGCCCTTCCCTTTCCATTGGCTATCTCTGCCCTCCAGACTGGGCTTGCTCATTCACCCACCCTTGCATCTATGAAACAAATATGGATGTGTTGAATCCGCTAGGGTTCTCAGGAGGCAAGCAACAGAAATAGACTCTGGCAAACCATGTGAAACAAAAGATGTTTATTTCCAAGATTTAGGGTAGTATACAGAAGTCAAGAGACGTGGGACCACTAGGCCTCAGAAAGACAGGACCTGGGTAGTCCGGGCCTCTGGGGGGCAAGAAGTAAGGAGAGGTCAGATAACTCCATGGCAGCCCTTACTCTACCTTGTGTCATTCTACCATGCTTGAAATTCTCTGCAGAGAGTGTCTCATTATCCCAGTGTGAGTCATGTGCCCAGTTCAGGCCAAATCAGATCAGGCACCATGATTGCCTGAACACTCAGACTGCATACAACGGAGAAGGGCTGGATCTCAGGGGACACTTCAGTGCAAGGCTCCTGGCAGCCTAGACACCTTCATTTCCTATGGGCACTTTCTCCCAGACTTGGCCTCAATGAGTATGAGGGACCTTAACGCGAATCCCACAGTTCCTACTCAAAGAATTCATGGCCCAGTGGAGGAATCTGGTTAAATAGAAAGTGCTTGAAACAGAGGGGACCCTGGGCACAGGTGGAGGGACCCATGATCTAGGCAGGACATCAGAGAAGGCCTCCTGGAGGAAGAGGCACTGAACTGTCTTCACAGATCTGTAGAAACAGGCTGGGTGAAGAAGGTGAGGAAGGGTGCCCTGGGCAGCAAGAGCAAAAGCATGGCAGTGAGAAATAGACATGTGCTTGAAATGAAAACATGTTTCCTCCCAGGAAACAGAGGGGCCTGGAATGTTCCACATGGCCACTGGGGTTTCTGGGGCCTACTCGGGCCAGTGACGGTGGCTGGGGAAGGCTGGTCTGCCAAGCAGGAGGGGACTTTCTGTGTTTCTGATCTGGCTCGAGAGCTTTTGGGTTGCCAGGAAGGCTGGGGGCTCTGTCTTAAGACATTAACACGACAGCCCCAGGTGCAAGAGCCAGATCCCTTATGACTGTGCGTAAGTCTTCAAGTACGTGAAGAAAAACTCCAGATGGAGTCAAGTTCATCAGAATGACTCATCCTTTCTTCCTCCGTGACTCAAGAAGGGGTCTGCACAATTCCATCTTAGTGGCAAACTGTTTCCCTTCTCTCTGCTGTTCCCACAGAGGTTATCTGAGAAACACAAATCCAGACCAACCAGGTCCTGTGATGGAGTTGGAAACTGAGGCCTAGAGAGGATTGGCCCTTGTCTAGACCTGGAGTCTCCAGAGCTCTCAGAGGTCAATGCAGAGCAGTCAGTGCTTGTGTTAAGAATCAAAGATCACATTTTAGCTTCCTTTAAAAACCACATTGTTACCCTTCTGCACCTATGAGGACGGTTGTAATCAACAGGTGGAAAGTAAGTGTTGGTGAGGGCTTGGAGAAACCGAAGCCCGTGTGCAGTGTTGGCAGAAATGTAAACTGGTGCAGCCACTGCGGAAAATAGTTCGGTGACTTCTTAAAAAGTGAATCATAAAATTACCATGAGACCCAGCAATGTCACTGCTAGGTGTCTACGCGAGAGAAAGGAATACAGGTGTCTACAGAAAGCCGTGTATGTGGTGCTCATGGCGGCGTTATTCACAACAGCCAAGAGGGAACGCGACGGTCCATCAGCTGATGAAAGAATGCATTAACGAAGGTTGGCATATTCATGCAAAGGAGTATTATTCTGGCAGGAAAATGGGAGTAAAGCACAGGCCATCCAGCTGTGAGACATGATGCCAAGCGCTGGAAGCCAGGCATGAAAGAGCACATACCGCACGGCTCCATTCCCGGGAAATGTGTAGACTAGGCAGGCCCACGGGAACAGAAGGCACATCAGTGGTTGTCAGGGCCTGGGGGAGGGGACAACGGGGAGAGACTGGTTAATGGGGACGGGATTTCCCTTTGGGGCAATGGAAATGTCTTGGAACCAGATAGTGGCGATGGTTGCACAACGTTGTGAATGCATTCAATACCACTGATTTGCACATTTGACAGTGGTTAGTTTTGTGCTATGTGAATTTTACTTCAGTAAAAATAAAAACACGTTGTTTATGTCTAATGATATTTGGACGTTCGTATTGGTTAAAGACGAGATGGCGTGACCGCACGGCGCTTACTGTAGGGCAGGCCTGTCATAAGCCCTGTGACGGCAGCCTTTTCACAAAGCCATCCTCTTGTTGCCATTTCACAGCTGGGAGAACCGAGGTTCCAGACGTCAGAGCAGAGAGCCCAAAGTTATGCCAGCAGGGGCACCGCTGGGGTTTGAACCGGCAGTCCAGCTCCAGAGCCCGTGCGTTGGGAGTGAACCTAGCGCTCTGACTTTGGGGAAGGCCCGTGAGCTCTCTGAGCCTTGACATCACATCTACTGCATGGGGCTAAGTGTGCAGGTGGGGGTAATGAGCTCCCAGACGAGCAACAGCTAGGCCACACCCCCTTCCTCACAGGTGCCTTTCTTGGGTTCAGTGTGCCTTGAGATGGCATCCTGGGGGGCTCCTGTCCCATCCCTGAGGGTTCTCTAGGCAGCGACCACTAACGAAAGGACAGGGGCTTTCATTCTTTGCAGAAGGCCCTGCTCACGGTGGCGGCACCGGAATTACCCCCATGCCCCTGCTGTGCGGTGGGCGGCCTGTGGCTTCCTTTATGAATTCTGCAGGACACCGTGCAGGAGACGGACAGATAGAGAGGCCAGATCCCAAAGTGCATGATAAGCAGAAATCCGGGGATAAAAAGGTGGGGGGAGGGGAGCGAGTGGGCCACTTCCACCGCCACATCAGATTCCAAGAGGGGCGTCATTCGTAAGGCTATATGCCGGGAGCGTTTGCACTAGCCTCTTTGGCCTCCGTGTCTCTCTAAAACCACTAATGAAATTGTATTTTGGTCAATAAACGTTTCTGGGCATGGCGGGGTGGTAATCACTGGGGCCTAGTGTACCACGTGTGGACGGGAAAGCCAGTGTGGTCCCTGGAACACGCAGCTTTCTTTAGAACTTAAAGTTTGTTTTTCCGTCTGTGGGCACCGAGCCTTTCCTGAGCCAAAATGTATGGAGCTCACCCATAAAACTTACATGTCGGAGAAGGAGGATGAAAACCCCCACTGACTGAGCATCTGCCTCCTGCCCTGCTCTGCCCAGGCATCTGGGAATCGGGGACTTCTGCAGGTGGGAAACTGAGGCCGTAGGGGTGGGTCCCACGTATAGGGTCACAGAGCTAGTTGGGGTGAAGTCAGGAAACCGACCCAGTTCTGTGAGCCTGCGAAGTGAGCTTTCTCCCCGTTACCGGGTCTTCCCTGCCAAGCGCTGTCCACCCTTGGGGGGCTGCAGGGTCCGGGGCCGGGGGTGGGGCATGGATGAGCCCTGTTTCCTCTGAACTACTCTGAGAAGAGAAGTATCTCGTCTGTGACGGCCCTACGGTTCTTCAGTTGTATGTGGACGTGCTTACCGACAGAAGCAAATTTGTTCAAAAGGATCCCGGGCTGGAGGGGAAAAAAGGTTGTAAGGGACATTATTGGGACAACAGAATCTGAATAAGGACTATGGATGAGATAATAACATTGTGCCAATGTTTAATTTCCCGACTTCAATAAATTTTCCTGACTGCTGGGGATTATGTGAAAGAATATCCTTATCTTTAGGACACGCATGGAGAACTCACGGATTGTTTCCATTATCTGTTATCATTCCGTAACACAGAAGCTTATGACAGCAATGACTGACTATGTCTCACAATCCCGTGGGTTGGCTGCGCCAAGCTGGGCGGCTCTTCTGCTCCCGAGTTGTTGGCTGGGGTTGCTCACCAGGCTGCGTTCAGCTGGGGGTTAGCCTCCCTCCCAGATCTGGGGTGGCTGGACTGGCTGGGGTCTGCCTGGGCTTCTTCCTGGCCATGTGGTCACACCCCTTCCGGGAGACTAGTCTGAGCCTCGTTACATCATGGCTGGATCTCAGGTCTCTTAAGGCCTGAGACTGGGATGCCTTGCCCAGAGGTAATGATCCATGGTCTTTAGGGGTTTAAACTCCAGCAAGACATCCGTGGGCACAGCTCTACCGAGGGTGAGCCCCAGGGATGCCTGCCACTGGCTGAAGAAGAAGGTCCTGTGGTCACAGGTTTCCAGATGGCCTCTTTCAGGCAAACTCTATTTCAGAAAATAGCATTGAAGAGAAATTTTCCAAACCAGAGAGGTGGCTTGACTTCCCTTTTCTGTAAGAAAGGAGCTGTAAATTTTCAAGAAGTGGGTGTGTTTTGGGGAGCAGTTTGTCTTTGTGGAAGTCCAAGATCATGGCCATGGCAGATTCAGTGTCTGGTGAGCACCCCTTTCCTCACTGGCAGCCATCTCCTCACTGTGACCTCACAGGACAGAAGGCGGGAGGGAGCTTCCTGGGGTGTCTTTTATTAGGGCACTAATCCCATTCATGAGCAGTCCACCCAAAGGTCCCACCTCCTTAATGCTATCACCTTAGGGGGTAGGATTTCAACCTGTGAATTTTGGAGGGACACAAACAGTTAGACAATGGCATTCTCCAAATTCAATAGTCATCTGATGAGTTTTAACTGAGGCCCTACTATGTGTCAGCATAGCACCAGGCGGTCGGAATTCACAGACAGGACAGACCTGCCCCAGCGAGAGGTAGACACACACTGCCCTTAAGTGAGCAGCGACAAGGGGCCTTTGGGCAGTGATGATGCTCTGAAGGGCAAAGCAGGGTCTTATAGCAGAGAGTACTCTGGAGAGCACCTCTGGGAGGAGCTCATGGATCAGAGGCAGCCTCCATGAGGAAGTGACATGAGCTGAGGCCATAATGGTGAATTGGGGCCAGAGCCACTGGGAGAAGGGCCAGAGGAAGCACATTCCAGGCACTGGAAACAGCAAGCCCAAAGGCCCCGAGACAGGAACAAGTTTGTCTGGCTTGCAGAAAGCAAGGGGGTGTGGTAGAGATCAAGGCCACAGAAGTGGGCAGGGGCCACCTGTGAGGGCCTGGGGAGCCATTCCTGTCCAACTGTCCCAGGAAGTCATAGGAGGCAGTGTGGCCTGCTGGTTAGGAACGTGGGCTCAGAGTTGGATGGCCTGGTTTCAGATCCCACCCTCTCACCAGGCAGGTGACTTTTGTTTAATCTTTCTGCGCCTCAGTATCCCCATTGTGAAATGGAGTTGTGCCCTGGGGATAAGAAGACAGGTCCAGCATGACCTAAAAGGGGCCATAGGACTAAACAAAGAAGGCAGAAGGGCGGGCAAGAAAAGAGAAGGGGCATAGCCCCTGGGGAAAGACTGTCTGAGCTCAAACCCCAGCCCCCACTTCTTAGTGTGTCTCTCTGCACCTTGAGAGTAATAATAACCCATCATCTGGTGTTGTTGAGAGGCCAGGGGGATTAACACATAGCAGTGAGAGGTTAGAGCAGCGTATTGTTAGTGTTGCCCTTATTATCACAGGGAAAGGTTGTCTTAGGCCCTTGCATGCCCAGCATGGCCACACATTGGCTGTGAGACCTTGCCCAGGCACTTAACCTCACTGAGTATCACATCTCCATTGGTCACAAAGGCCTAGTAATTCCATTCTCCTCTGTCCCCAGCCAGGAGCCTGGGTCAAGGCCGTCAGTTCCCTGCCCACCACCTGCTGCATGTGGTTTGGGGTAGAGGCTTCCTCTCTTCCTCTCCATCTCCAGGACCTACTGTCCAGGAAAATCTGACCTCTCCAACCATAAAAGAAGCAGTATCATGGGAAGGGTCTTGGTTTAAGAGTACCACAGACCCAGGTTTCAATTCTAGTTCCTCTGTTCTGCAGTTGTGAAAGCTTGGGTGGGAGCTTCAGCCTCAGCCACCTCCTGGGAACACCTGTCCCCCAGAGCCAGGGTGGGCTTAAACTGCCAGCCTCAGGATCCCCTTGCTCAGCTCCATAGCTGGCCTCAGCTGAGCCTCCCCGTTGGACCTCCCAACACAGACACCCAGCACATGAGAGTCTCTTGACTTCTGTGGCAGGTCTGCCCCACTTGCATAGGCTACAGTTAGCCCTTGGCTGAGACCGTCTCAGAAAGCTGGCGTTGGACTGGCTAGGGGTGGCAGGAGCCCGAACACCTAGCTTAGTGACTGCAGGGCCAGTTAACCCCCCTCCCTCTCCTAAGGCTCTCTCAGGGAGCGGGACACAGAGTCTCTTGGATTCTGGTAGTCAAACTGGCAGGCACTTCCAGCGAGGTCACACACTTACACATCAGCCCTAAGCTCCCGAAGCCAGACAGAGCCTCAGAGCATAGACCTGCAGTCACATCCTGGCTTGGCTACTTATAAGCTGTGTGAGACCTTCAGCAAGTTACTTAGCTTCCTTTTCCTGCAACCCCAAACCCTGATTTTAGTCTACTGCTAACTTAAGTATAGTCATAATAGCAAACTAAGGAAAGGAGAGAAGAGAAAAAAGAAGAAATTACTTTGGGGACAGATGGAAAGAATAGAGCCCAGACACCAGCCATGTGCACTTGGGCAAGTTATTTAGCCTCTGTTGGCTCAGTTTCCTTATCTGTGAAGTAGGTATAATATGCCTGTTGGGTACTACCTCTCATCAAATGAGCTGACACATGTAAAGCACTTAGCACAGTTCCTTGCATATGGTTTATGCTCAAAAAAGTAATAGTTGTTTTATTGTCATCATCACCATCATCACCACCATCTCACCACCATCATCATCACCACCCATCATCATCACCATCATCACCACCATCACCACCATCATCATCATCACCACCATCACCATCACCACCATCACTACCACCATCACCACCATCATCATCATCACCACCATCACCATCACCATCATCATCACCATCATCACCACCACCATCACCACCATCATCGTTGTCACCATCATGATCATCACTGTAGTTGCCATTATCATCGCCACTATTATTTCCACCATCATCACAACTAACATCAGCATCTTCAATCACCATCATTATCATTGTCACCAAATTCACCATCACCCCATCACTGTCATTACCGTCATCATTGACACTGTCACTATCATCATGATCAGTGTCAGTATCATCACCACTATCATCACTGTTATTATCACCATTACCACCATCACCACCATGATTACCACCCCTATCAGCATCATCATTATTACCACCACCACCATCACCATCAGATGGGCTACTGATGTCCCCATGTGACAGATGTGCTTTGGTGAGTCTGCTAGATGGCTTTAGGACTTTAAACGGATCCTCTTTGGCTTGTGGTAGTTAACTACCACCCTGACAATCTCTCCACTATATATTGTTTCAGAAAATCAACTCGAAAATTGTTTTCTTCCCAGTCTGGTTCCCAAATATCCAGCATCAGGATTTTCCACTGGTATCATGGAAAGTTCTCATCAGAAATCTCCTTCAAGACATGATCCTCGAGGCCAGGAGCTTTGTCCAAGGACTGTCTGGGAACAGAGTTTCTAACACTAATATTATCTGCTCATGCCCAGCTCTTTCCAGCTAACAAAGGACTTTCAAATCATACAAACCAACAATACAAGGCCCTTGGGAGAAGGGTATGGAGAGGGTGTATTAGTCCATTTGGTTTGCAACAACAAAACACCAAAGACAAGAGGGCTTGAACAATAGACATTTATTTTCTCAGGGTTCTAGAGGCTAGAGTTCTATGATCAAAGTGCCAGCAAATTTCTTTTCCCCCCAAAGATCTATTTATTTACTGGGGGGGGGGGGCGCAAAAGGAGAGAGAGAGGCAGAGAATCTCAAGCAGACTCTGAGCACGGAGCCCAAAACAGGGCTCAATCCCACAGCCCCAAGATCATGACCTGAGCCAAAACCAAGAGTCAGATGCTTAACTGACTGAGCCACCCAGGGGCCCCGGGCGGGGTGCCAGCAAATTTCTGTTGAGAGATCTCTTCCTGGCTTGTAGACAGCCACCTTCTCTCTGTGTCCTCACATGACCCTAGAGAGCCAGGTAGAGAGAGAGAGAGAGAGAGAGAGAGATCTCTGGTGACTCTTCCTTTTCTTGTAAGGAAACCAGCCCTATGAGATTAGAGCTCCACTTTATAAACCTACTTAACCTTAATTACCCTCATAAAGTCCTTATCTCCAAATACAGTAACACTGGGGTTGGGACTTCGACATAGGAATTTGGGGGAGACACAGTTCATTATGTAACCGAGGGGAAGGTACATTTGTGAAGAGGCTGCTACATGTCCAGCATTATATCAGGCACTTCCATAGACATTTTTTCACTTGAGTTTCAAGACAGCCCTGTGACAGGTAACAAAATCCTCATTTTATGGATGAGGAAATTGGGAATCAGAGAACTTAAACAGGTGGCTGATTGTCACATAGTTGGTACGATCTGGGATTCTAACTCTGGTCTATCTGACTCCAAACACCATACTCTTTTTATTTTTAATGTTTTTATGCCGGTGGTTCTCAAAGAATGGCCTATGGACCCCTAAGGGTTCCCTGAGGTCTGGGGGTGGGAGGTAAAAACTATGTTCATAGTAATACTAATACTATGGCATATCCTAATATTAATATTATTACTAATACTAAATTGTATTTCACTGTGTTGATGTTTCGCTGATGGTACAAAACCACTGGTGAGCAAAACTGCTGATTCCTTCACTGGAACAGAGTGTTGGCCTCAAACTGTGCTAATAGTCATTGTATTGTGCACTGCTATGCACCTAACAGTTAAAGGAAACATCCATTTTATTAAATCTCAACCCTCAAGTACACATCTTTCTAATATTCTATGTGACAAAATGGGAAGCATGGCCAAGGCAGTTGCTCCGCAGATGGAGGTGGGGCTGTTGCCTTGAGGAAAAGCGACTTTCGTACAATTGCTTGATTGTGAGCTGAACTAACTGCTTTTTTCACGAAGCACCATTTTTAGTTCACAGAGTGATTGACAGGCTAACCATGGTTATGCAGACTTGGATCGGGGGCAGATATTTTCTGAAAATGAATGAAATGAGCCTTTCATATCAGGATAAACAACTCACAGGACTGGTTGCCAGTCAGAAGATTTGAGTTTTTGACAAAATGTAGAATTTTGGAAAACTTGCATCCACCATCGTGAGCTCGCTTCCCCATACTTCAAGACTCGGGGCTGGTGGTGAGATGAGTGATTGGGAGGCTTTGATGTGTGAGGCTGTGTGTCCGCACCTGGGAGAGCTCATCAGTCAGTGAGCCAGCACTTTCCAAATGATGAATGCGTGATGTTTCAAAATCACGCGGGGGTCAGAGACCCATCCCAAGTGACCACATGCATGGTGGTGAGCAGTGAGCAATGCCTAGAATGGAGCTAGAAAATCACCCGGCACGGTGGACCCCGTGATGCACTGCGCAGGCTCCCCATCTGTCAGAAGACAGACCTCAGGGGCGCCTGGGTGGCACAGCGGTTGAGCGTCTGCCTTCAGCTCAGGGCGTGATCCCGGCGTTCTGGGATCGAGCCCCACGTCAGGCTCCTCCGCTATGAGCCTGCTTCTTCCTCTCCCACTCCCCCTGCTTGTGTTCCCTCTCTCGCTGGCTGTCTCTCTCTGTCAAATAAATAAATAAAATCTTTAAAAAAAAAAAAAAAAAAAAAAAGAAGACAGATCTCAGCTGCAGGCCTCTTTGGGGACTTCCTCCGCTGAAGAAAACAGGATCTAGGGGTGCCTGGGTGGCACAGCGGTTAAGCGTCTGCTTTCGGCTCAGGACGTGATCCTGGTGTTATGGGATCGAGCCCCACATCAGGCTCCTCCGCTAGGAGCCTGCTTCTTCCTCTCCCACTCCCCCTGCTTGTGTTCCCTCTCTCGCTGGCTGTCTCTAACTCTGTTGCATAAATAAATAAAATCTTTAAAAAAAAAAAAAAGAAAAGAAAACAGGATCTGGACTTGGGCGTGATGGAGAAGTTCAAGGTCACGTCCCTTTCTAGGGACAGTCTCCATCCAGGGCTGACCCCTGGGGTCAGGGAGGAGAGGGACTGGCCGGGGCTAGCTCAGGTTTATGTGGAGCTTAGATGGGGTGTGGGGGGTGCCCAGGGACGGGAGGCTGTGGAGGGACCAGGACCAGGCCACAGTCGGCCCTGAAAGCCACAGAGGAACATAGACCTCTCCTGAATGGGACCCTGCAGCCCTTCATCAAGATCACAGCTGGTCCCCACCTGGGTTTCTGAGAGTTCAGGGTCAAGAACAGAGCACCTACATTAACTAAGAAGAGTAGCTCTGAGCTTACAGTTCTGGTCCTCCTCCCTCCATGAGCACTGTAAGTGAGAACATGTGTCAGAGGGGCAGTCGCCATGATCAGAGCCTGTCTCTCAGGGGTGGGAGATGCCTGCACAGCCACTCTGGATGGGTGAACGCTCTGTAGGACTTCCAGTCATGGGTTCATGCAGCCCTGCTTGCACACCCCCAGGGACAGTGAACTCACTACCTTTCCAGATGGCCCTGCACTTCTGGGGAGCTCTGTCTATTCTTGTGGAGGCTGAGCTCTTCCCTTTGCTGAGGGCCTTTCCCTTTGCTTCTTTCGCCTCTCTTGCTTTGATTGCAACCGTTTCCCCTCCAGACTTTCTTCTCGTTGACTCTCTCTCCTTATCTTTTGCCATTTTACTCTTCCTGCTCCTCGCCTGCTGCCACGTCTACAGCCCCTCTCCCTCCTTGCCTTCCCCATAGCAAGCCCTCCAGACCCTTCCACCCACCGTGTCCCGAGCCCCTCCTGCACTCAGCCATGGGAGCTCATGGGTTCGTCAGGTCAATCCTCGCCCCATGGTCCCGCGATCCACACGGGGCCACGTGGTACAGGAACTGTGAGGGGACAGGTGAGACACCATCTATAAATATTCCCCACCCAGAACACTGGGGAACTGTGTCACAGAATGGATACACAGTGTAAGCCCAGGTCTGCCTGTGCGTCAACAAACTTCATCTCTCCCACCCCCAGCTATGTGCACAGATGACTTCACTTTTTTTTTTTTTAAAGATTTTATTTATTTATTTGACAGAGATAGAGACAGCCAGTGAGAGAGGGAACACAGCAGGGGGAGTGGGAGAGGAAGAAGCAGGCTTCCAGCGGAGGAGCCTGATGTGGGGCTCGATCCCATAACGCTGGGATCACGCCCTGAGCTGAAGGCAGACGCTTAACCGCTGTGCCACCCAGGCGCCCCCATGACTTCACCTTTTTGAGCCTCAGTGTGCTCACCTGGAAAGTGGGTATAGAATCATCTACCTCTCCGGCCCGTTGTGAAGATGAAATAAAATGACGTACGTGAGCCCCTGGCACGCGGTGGGCACCCAGGCCCTGTGAGCGGGGGGCCTGCTGTCCACACCCAGCGGGCCTGCCGAGCAGCCAGCGGCCCAGCGCCTGGCAAGGAGCCGGCAGGTCGGATTAAGGACATATGTTAGCAACTTTCCAGTCAGCACAGGTCTGCCCAGCAATTGGCCCTGCCAGACTCCGGGCTTCTCTTAACCGATTCGGACATAGGGAATGGCTGCGGCATAGACCGTGGCCGCTCCTTCTGTGACCCCCACCTCCCAGGTGCCCAGGGAGGAGCCACAGGCCTCCAGGGATGCGGCCAGCCTAACCGAAGTGGACGGAATGTGCGCCTGGGCAGCTGACCCCAGGAGCCAGGCCCACGCTACTGTTGGAGGCGACTTGTTTGGCCTGGTCCTTCACCCGCGGCTCTCGGGGGCTGGGGTCCGCTCCCTCCCACCTCTCAGGGGGCACCTGGGCTTCTGTGTCAGACACACCTGGATCTGAGCCCCGTGCTGCCACGTTCTAGGGTGGCTCCTCCGAGCACGTGGAGTCCGCTCTCCGAACCTCCGTTCCCTCTTCGGGAAAATGGGGCTCCGATGACGCATGTCCCATCGAGTTGAGAAGATGAAGTGACATAGGGTGCCAGGCACTGGGTGGGTGGCGGTTTGGGAGCTGTTACTCTGGTGACTTCCCACGGAGGCTGGTACCAGGGCCGGAGCTGCCGAAAATCAGCCCTCTCGTGGCCCGCATGCAATGTAAACATGGGCCGGGGCTACACACCGTGCCTTTTCTGGAGGAAAGGGATGGATGGCCAGGCCTGGACACGGCCTGGCAGGGTGGAGGCCTCAGCACTCATCCACTGAGTGAAGAAACGAGACATCAGCTGGGAGGACCTGGTCTCCACCTTCAGCCGTGCGCTGTGCATGGAGGCTAAGAGGCAGGTCAACGTGGGAAAAGTGCAAGGAGGCAGGGCTTGGGGTAAGGAACTCTCCTCCCACAGCCTGAACAATCCAAAGATAGACAACGGTGCTCCCTGGGAGTGAGCTCCCCGTCATGGTGGGTGTGCAAATCTGATGGGGAGAACTGCAGGTGGAGACATCGTAAAGGGATCCCTGCCCTGTGTGGGAACTTTGCCCAAGGTCCTTTTCAACCCTGAGAGCTTCTGATTCCCGGAGAAGCTTTCTCTCCAAACCTCTCCGTCAGTTACGGTGTCTGACGCTGTGGCAAACAACGCCCACGCCTCGGCTGCTTAACACGGTGTGAGCTTATTTCTTGGCCAAGTAACAGCCCCGGGCAGGTGCTCGGACCATGCCTCCTCCAGACGGTACTCCGAGGCTCTTTCCGTCTTGGCGGGCCACCATCCCTCCAGCCCCTGAATTCTCTTCTGGGTCTTCTGCCCATGGCTAGACAACGGGGAGAAGAGGATGGCACAGGTTTCTACGGACCGGCTTCGGAAACGGTGCATGTAACATCTCCCCAGGTTCCATCGGCCTCAGCCGCAAGGGAGGCTGGGGCATGCGGGCCAGGTGTTTGCTCAGAAGGGAAAGGCGTGGAGTGTGGTGAGCAGCCAGTCAGTCTTGCCACGGGACGCAGGGCCTCATTCATTCATTCAGTGAACACTTAGTGAGCGCCTACTGTGTACTGCACCTGTGCTATGCACCCGACACAGTCCTGCTCTCCGGGAGTCCACAGCCTCATGTCGGCAGCTCCACTGCAGAACATGGAAACGGCCTCATGGACCTGTCTCCTCGTCTGTGAAATAGGAAGGACAGCACTTAGCTGAAAGGATGAGGATGCCAAGCTCTCCGCACAGCCCAGCACGTGCAAGTCCTGCATGAGTGGGAGTGAATATTTTATTAGTAAGTCTACAGTTTTCACTCTCAGCCTTCCCTGAGCATTTTGAGGTTGGGCCACGAGATGCTGGGCCCCATGGGGCTGTACTGGTGGCATCCCAGGCACCCGGGCAGGGTGGAGGGAGGACGAGCATGGGGCCGGGGCCAGGCCAGACGGACTGCCTTCAGATCCGCACATGCAGTGACCCAGGCACAGGTGTCCAGCTGGGGCTCTGCTCACTTCAGGGAAACACCAGAGGCAAAGGTGAGTATTTCCTCAATTCCCCAGCGTGACAGCCTCCCTGGAAATAATCATTCAGGGGAGTTTTCCTCTTGTGCCCTGAGGCAAAGCAAAAGGAACTACATGACTCACAGCTTTAGGAGACGTGTGCCAGGATGGGCAAACTGGGGCTCCGAGAGGTTTAGCAACTTTCCTGTGGTCACAGAGCTGGCTGAAAGAGCAGGGGTTCCAGCCCAAGTCGACCTGCTTAATGACCCACCTATGGGACACGAGGACAAAAGTTACAGGGGAGAACCCTAGTTCAGGCTCAGCCTCTGTGTGGGCATCAGCTCAGATGCCGTCTCCGCACATAGGGACGATGGCTGCAGCTCCCCATCTGGGAGGCCGATGGCATGCCCCGCGTGTGGGACCTTGGCCCCAGCTCTCACACATGGCAGACACTGTTTTGGTGTTCAAAGCAGGTGGCGGGAGTCATGTCCCACCGCTGGGCTCCCTGGCAAATCGCTTTTCTCCTCTGTGCCTCAGGTTATTCATCTGTTAAATGGGTATGACGAGACACCTGGTGAATCCGGTGTACATGTGATTTTTATTATCTGTGTATCGACAAGCCTGGCTCCTAATGGTTTGTTGAGCTGCTCACTCTTTGCAAATGGCTAAGAGGAAAGTGTCACAAGCTGGACTTTTGAATCTTTACTTTGCAGAGGCTGGGAAAAGTCCAGTCATCTTAGCTCGGTGAAGGGTGTTTGAAGGGAGACAGTAAGTCTAGGAATCCGAATGCCTTCATTTTACAGATCGGGAAACTGAGGCCTGGAGAAGAGAAGGGTTTTACCCAGCAGCTTCCGGCTCACTCCTAATGCCCAACCCTGTGTGTTGTGCCCCCTTTCTAAATTTCAGGACATGGCACCAATCTTGGGCTAATTTGTATGATGGAAATCCAAAGAAGCTCAGATGAAGGAGATCCCAGGTCATGATCGGAAAACCTCATTGCTATCTGGCTGTGACAGGTTTTGTTTTTATTCTGAAGTATAAATCCCCTCCCTTCTGTCTGCCCGATGCCCCCACTCAGCTCCTCTCAGACTAAGGCATGTGAGCTGGAGAATTTTAGCCACATCTTCCCTGTGGCAGCAAAGGGTCCGGGACACTGCATTTCAGTGAACCAGGCCCCAAACCAAGGGTCCCACCAGTAAATGAAACGGGTATGGTAGTCTGCGCTTACCCTCCGGCAGGGGGACAGGTGCAAAATAAATCATTACAGTCAAGCCCTGCCCTGAAGGCTGTGTGACCTTGAGCAAGTTACGTGACTCCTTTGCGCCTCAGTTTCTCCCTATGTAAACTAGGATGGGTGGCTCTGTTTCCCAGGGTTGACGTGAGGACGGGGTGAGGTAGGCAGTGACAGCACCTGAGCCCAAGTTCTGGAAAGTGAGGTGCCTTGCTGTTTTCCCCTCATCGGAGAGGGAAACCCTGCACTTGGCTTCCTCAGGCTTCTCGCGGAGCTGAAGAAGGCGATGGGGAAAATTGATCGGAGAGCTTTCCCGCTGCCAGCCTCAGGCAGGGCTCTCCTGGTTTCGTAATTCCCTCAGGTCTGAGAAGCTGGGAGCAAATGCAGCCCAGAGCCTGTCCCTTTCCCAGATAGCCGATTGCCCGTATCTCATAAAATGAGATCAGGATCAGAAACACATTTCTTGAAGGACATGGACATGACATTGTCCTTCTATCTCCCGGAGCGTGTTACAGCTGCAAGGTCACTGATGTGGCTCATGGCAGGTCTGAGAGAGCAGTGAGAGCCCAGCTCTGCGGTCACCCAGGTCAGTGGTGGTGGGAGCAATCCCATCTTCTGAGCGATGTTGCTGGTACAGAATGGAAACCTGAAGGAAACTTCCCAATGTAAGTTCACGAGAAGAAGGACTTTGGGTCGCAGACATCCCTGCAGTGCTTGGCACAGTGCTGAGAGCATCGTAGGTGCCCACTAAATGGGTACTGACTCAAACCCTACAGAGTAAGTGCAACTGCATACGGGTGTGGCCGTGTGTCTTTCCAGCCTTCCGGCATTTCCTGGAGTTTCCTTCTCTTTCTTTTTTCTTCTCTTCCTTCCTTTCTTTCTTGCTCACTGAGACGTTTGGACTCAGAGAGGTTAAATAATGTACCCAGGCTCACAGACCTAATTAGAGTGCCTCTGATGTTTGGACCCAGTTGTGTCTGGCCCCATGTGCCTTATACTTTTCACTGTGTCTGGAAGTTTCTTAGAAGCCTCCTGAAAGTATCAATTAGGAATGATAGTAGCTTCAGCAAGAACGACAAACATTCCTCTCCCGCAAGGACAGAGGGGAGGTGGCAGGTCAGGCCTGGAGCAGCAGCTGAAGGTTGGCACCACGAAACCAGGCTCTTCCCATCTTTCTGCTCTGTCTTCTTCAAACAGTTGGCTTTTTTTTTTTTTTTAAAGGGAGAGGGAGAGAGAATCTTTTTTTTTTTTTTTTTTTTTTTGACAGAGATAGAGACAGCCAGCAAGAGAGGGAACACAAGCAGGGGAAGTGGGAGAGGAAGAAATAGGCTTCTCAGTGGAGCAGGGAGCCTGATGCGGGGCTTGATCCCAGGACACTGGGATCACGCCCTGAGCCAAAGGCAGACGCTTAAGGACTGAGCCACCCAGGCGCCCCCAGACAGTTGGCTTTTTGTCCCAGTGCATGTTGCTTTACTGGCACCAATGGCTGCTACAGCTCCAGGCATCACAACCAAGTTCAAGGTAGGAAGTGGGAAGAAAGGAGGGGGAGGGGCATTTCCTGAAGTGGTTTCTTCTTTTATTACCAAAGGAAAAATGTATCCAGGGGCAGATATTTCCAAAGACTTCTCTTTAAGCCTCACTGACTAAACCGGGCACCTGGCTGGTCCTAGTGGCCCCGATCTATTGTTGTCTCATGGGCAAGGGCTCACTGCTCTGAACAAAATCAAAGTTGGGACAGTGAAGGGCGGGGAGGGGACTGTACCCACCATGCCTCTGGCAGGAGCCCAGACTTAGTGACAGGCTCATTTGACAAGCGAAGAAGCAGAATCCCGGGCACTCGTCAAGGACAGGCACGGGTGTTATCTGTCGCACTGACCCAGGAGCAATCTAGCGTAGGGCAGGGTTTCCGGAACGGTGTCACCGCGGGAGAGATGATTTGCTGCGGTGCGCTGGCGCGGCGGTCCGCGGCCACAGCAACAGAGAAGCCCCCTCTTCAATTGCTTTCAACGCCTCCGATTACATCTCGGAGAAGCGATAAATAAACGCGATGAGTGATCCTTGATTGTATCCTGGATTTAAAGAGAAAAAAGGCTCTAAAGGACGCTAGTGGGTTAATTGGGGGGAAATTTGAATGTGGATTATAAGTTAGATAATAGAATTAAATCAAAGTTAAATTTCCTGAGTGTGATCATTACTGTGGTTATGTAAGAGAACGTCCTTGTTCCAGAAGACACATGCTCAAGTGACTGCAAACCAAGTGTCATGATGTCTTCAAACCATTCACAAAACGTGTATGCACATACGTGCATCATACACCTACACACATAACCAGATGTGTACATGCACACGCACACACGCATATATAACTGTGGCCACACGTGTACACACACGCACACACATGCATATGTAACTGTGGCCACACGTGTACATGCACACGCATATATAACTGTAGCCATATATGCACACGCACACATGCATATGTAACTGTAGCCACACGTGTACACACATGCATATGTAACTGTAGCCACACGTGTACACACATGCATATATAACTGGGGCCACACATGTACACACACGCACACATGCATGCGTAACTGGGGCCACACGTGTACACACACGCACACACATGCATATGTAACTGTAGCCATATGGGTGTACACACATGCAAATACGGATATATAACTATAGCCATATATGTATATACATGTATGTACATGAACATAGATTATATATACCGACAGAAAGAAAGAAAGCAAACATGACAGAAGCTCACGTCTGGTGGATCTAGACTAAATAAAGGGCACATGGGTGTCCCTTCAAGCCTTTTTAGTAGGTTTAAAATTTTTCAAAACAAGAAGTTAGGAAAATAAGAAATTAAAATTTTTAAAAGAGAGGAAATTTCTTTTTTTTAAATGAGATGGTATTTTTTTAAAAAGATTTTATTTATTTATTTGTCAGAGAGAGAGAGAGAGAGAGAGAGGGCACAAGCAGGGGGAGCAGCAGAGGCAGAGGGAGAAGCAGACTCCCCAGAGAGCAGGGAGCCCGATGCAGGACTCGATCCCAGGACCCTGGGATCATGACCTGAGCCGAAGGCAGCCACTTCACCGATTGAGCCAGCCGGGTGTCCCTAAAAGAGAGGAAATTTCCAAAGAAGTATTGAACAGGTACTGGCTGTATTAACATGTGTTGCAGCGACAGACACAATCTATCAGGTAGTCCGCAGAGCCCCTGTTTGGGGACGCTGTTGTCAGTGTAGACGGCGTATTCCAGCATCAGTCACCCCTAAGCTTGAATTCCTTCCCCAATCCAGTGGGGATGAGTTTTACACCATCCTGGGATGGCGGGTCGTGGACTCGGAGATGTGGTGAGAATTGCACGAGGTAACACAGGAGAGCTCTGGGCACAGGGCCAGCTTATGAGGAAGGCACGCTGTGGTGTGCAACGCAGTAAGTCCTACGGGCACACAGTAGGTCTGTTGAGAGCTGGATGCAGCTGAGTCCCCAGGCTCTGGTCTCTGGCTCACTCCGCTCCTGCCTTAGTCTCTTCCTATATCCCTTGGCCTGGGGGAGCCCTCCTGGATAGGATATCTGACAGCTAAAGCCACAAACGGACCCCCCCAACACCCCCCACCCCCCAAGCACACACAGCCTTCATCTCATTATCATTATTTCGGAGAGCAGTTTCTTGTGTCTCTGGGTTCAGAGACCCTTGATTCGTAGAGGAGTCTGGGCTGGGCGAGGCAGCCAGCCCTCTGCGCATTGGGTTGGGGTTAATTCCATTTTCCGGTCTCTGCATCCATCCTCCCTTCTTCCCCTGGTGTGTGGAGCTCGGCAGCATGGAGGGGCTGGGCAGCCTAGAGCCATTCTTCCCGCTATCACCGTCGTGGGCAGTGCCTGCCAATCCCCACTGCTGTCTGAGGCTCTGCCATGGGCCATGCTAATCCCATTACCCACAAATGAAGATGTAATCACAGCTCTTTCAAAGGGCCTCCAAGGCTGATCCCTCTTTGGAAAGAGAAAAGAAAGTGCAATTGTCCAAGCCACTGACTGCTGAAGTTCCCGCTGGGATGAGGGGACACTGAAGTTATTTGGGGCCGGCCGCCTCTCAGGGGGCGGAGGCAGCCTGTGTGAGGGGTGGGGTGTGCCAGGGGCCGAGGCTCCCCAGCTCCCACACCAACTTGCACTGCCACCTTGGCTAGACCACCAAAACTCCGCACCTCGGCTGTGCATCTTGCAAGTGGCTGCAAAGGATTTTGTTTGATGCAATTGTGGGGCAGGTGTGTGCACAGGTGAAAACAGTGATGCGTACACAGGTGTGAGGGTCCTGTCGATGTTAGCAAAATGTTACGTTAGTGGGGCGAACGTTATTGAGCACTTATTACAGTGAACCCTTGAACAATGCAGGGGTCAAGGGCGCTGCCCCCTCACATAGTCAAAAATCCACATATTCCACATAAAACTTTTGATTCTCCAAAAGCTGAACTACTCATAGCCCGCTGTTGACTGGCAGTCTTACCAATAACAAGAACAGTCGATTAATGCATATTTTGTACGTTATGCATATCATATATTGTATTCTTACAATAAAGTCAGCTAGAGAAAGGAAAATGTTATGAAAATCTTACGGAAGAGGAAATACATTATGGGACTGTGTGCATTTATCACAAAAAATCCCTGTAGCCATGCCATTCAAACCGTGTAGTCCAAGGGTCAACTGTACATGCCAGGCATCTTTCCGATGCTACTGTCATTTTACAGAAGAGGAAACTAAAGCACGGAGAGGTAAGTGACTTGTTCAAAGTCAGGAGGCTGGAGAGAGGTGGCCAATGTCCACGCCTAGGCCAGCTCAAAAGGGAACACAAAGCTCTCAGCTGCTCGAACTGTTGTTGCCGTGGCATCCGGCTGATAGTAAATCGTCAACCTGTTTTTGCACAGGAGTAAGGTCATCCTCCCCTTTGGCCATGCCCTTCTAGGCTCCGAGGTTCAAAGAACACGAACGGATTTTCCGTGGCCTGGAATGGAGGATGTGGAGTTGGGGTAAAGGTGTCCCCCCGTCCTGGGCTCCATGTGAGCCTCGCTGCCCCATCCGAAGCACAGGGACCATGGCCACCGGCGCTGTGCAGAGCGCTGTGTGCGGGGCACTGTCTTGTGTAGATCCGATACAATACTCAGTGGACAATGCTCAAGGTTTAAAACCCAGCCCTCTGGGGAAAGCCCCTGATCTGTAGTGTTTGCTGATTTCTGTGGCGTAAATACTTCCATCTCCCACCGTGCAAGCCACCAAGCTGCCGTGATGTCCCGAATAGAGTGTTGGGAAGAGACACAAGAGTTGGTTCTCATGAGTCGCTCCAGCACGCCAATGATTTTTTAAAGATTTTACATATTTATGTGTGAGAGAGAGAGAGCATGAGTGGGAGGCGGGGAGAGGGAGAAGCAGGCTTCCCGCTGAGCAAGGATGCAGGACTTGATCCCCAGGACCCCGGGATCATGACCTGAGCCAAAGGCAGGCGCTTAACCGACTGAGCCACCCAGGTGCCCCTCCAGCGCACCAATAATTAATAACTCACAGCACTCTGATGTGGTTTTTTTTTGGGGGGGGTTATAGATTAGGGAACTAAGGCACAGAGACGTAAAGACAGGCGCTTCCCAGGATCACCTCCCACATAAGCCTGCCACTGCAGTCCTGATCTCAGGGACAGCTTCTGGGAACCCAGATGAAGATGCTGTCTTTGGGATACAAGTCTGTGTTCCAAATCCCCTTCTCCTGATCTCTCAAGGCTGAGCCCACCTGTAAGCAGATGCTCCTCAAGGAGCCCAGCACTAGGCGTTAACACCAGACACACACTAAGTGGCCAGTAAATATCTGAAGAGTTGAATTGAGTGATTTCACTTCAGTTGAATCAACAACCTTGTCCAAGGTCACGCAGGGAACCAATTGCAGAGGAGGCTGGGACCCATGACTCTCGGTCGGTATCCCTGAGAGGGAAGTGCAGGGGCTGTGGGTTCACACTTTGCACTGTCAACGCCCCTTGCCCCCTCTCTTTTGTTATCACCATCCAGAGAAGTATCACCTACTGTGAGCTGGGCACTGGGCGAGACCGAAAGCACCAAGGACATCTGTGGAGCATTTCCCAGATTTCAAAGTTTTTTTACGTGCGTGATGTCAGTGTTTCCTAAGGTCTGGTAGCATTCCACTGTGGGCTACCAGCATGACAGCAGTGGTCACGAGTCTTTTAAAATGTTAATACTTAGGCATTTATTGTAATATGTGTTCAAAACTAGTTCTAGCACATCGTATTAGTTCGGAATAGCTTTCAGTGCAATCGACAAACAATTAACAACAAATCAGTGACTCAACAAGAAAAGTGTGTGCTTCTCCTTTGGCAAAAGTCAAGGGCTTGCATGGCCATCCACAAGATCAAGACCCCACCTCCTTCCACCTTCTTCTGCTGCTCTGTAGGACTTGCAGTCTTACGACCACCTCCAGGTCTAATCTAGTTGCTGCAGCTCCAGCCATCGTGCCTACATTCCAGGCAGGAAGCAGAATAGAAAAGGAAAAAGATACATGCCTCTCCTTTAACTCACACTTTTGGCTTACATCCCATTGATCAGGACAAGTTATAAAACCACATCCAGCTGAAAGAGAGGCCAGACCAGGAAGTTTTTATTCTAAGTAGCCTATGGCCAAGCAAAGAAATCAGGGCTTTTCAACAGGGAAGAAAGAAACAGTCACTTTTGTGAAAGAGACCTTGGTCTTTGCCACACACACACCCAAACTGTGATGTCATCAATATTATTGCTTAGGATGAGATTAAAGTTTTTAAAAGTGAGGCAATTGCAAGAAAATTGTGAGGTGAATTAAGTCCAGGTGGCACGTGGGTGTGGTAACAATCAGGAGGGCGGGAAGGTGTGCTGAAATGTGGAGCAGCCTGCAGTGAGTCTATCCCTGCTCCTTCTTGACCTGGAGCTCCGTAAGGCCACATCACTTCCCTCTTTCAAGGGAGGAAAGGCCAGGCTCCCAGCAGCTGCTTGCAAACCTGGGACTCACGCTCACCCTCCTTCAGCTTCTTTCTTGGGCATCTGGTGGCCACTGGCTCGTGGCTCCCCAGCACTATGCCCTTCCTGCAGGTCCATCCCCCACCACAGAGGCTGCAAAGATGGGGTGCATACTTCCCCAGCTCCCTGGCAGCTCGAGGTGGCCTAGAGACCCAGTTCTGGCCAATGAGATGAGAACAATAAAGCATAAAGCAGGGCACAGAACTGCACCGATGTCTGGGACTCTTACTGGTATAGATTTTGACTCTGGGGCCAGATGGTTTCAGGGCCACATTTGCCCTGAAGAACTAGCCACAGGCTGCTCCAACAGCCTGAAAAGAAATGAATCGAGTAGCTTAGACCTTGAGGGTAAAAAGGAAACGAGTGCCAAGTGTAGTGCCCGACACCTAGTTGGCACTTAGTAAATATTTATTTATTCTAAATACGAGTGCATTCCATCTGCATTCATTCTTCCATTAAATGTGTTTAACCCGTGGAAAGACTTCAACCAGCGCCTGCCCATGGAAAGTGCTTCGGTAGTGTTAGTTACTATTATTATGATTATCATAGCGTGGGGATCACTGTCATTTATTCATTCGACAAACATCGAGCAGACACCCATGTGTGCCAGGCACCATCTTGGCACTGTAGAGTCAGCAGTGAAAAAGGCAGAGTCTGCCCTGCCAAGAGCCCAGGCTCCAAACGATCCATCCCACACTTCATTAACCAGTATTGTGGTACATGGCAGGTGTCATGAAAGCATAACGCAGGGGCTCAGAGCCTGGCCTGGGATTCCCTAGGGAGCAGCTGCCCAGAGCTGAGACCTCAGGCGCTAGCCAGAGTCAGCCCAGTTAAGAGTAGGGAACCACATCCAGGGCTGCCCCGCAAACTGGGCGTGAAGGCCAGCAGGTCAGCTCATAGGGCCTAAGCTCCCAGGCCCCAAGTTTGGGACGGGGCCAGGCTGGCTCAGAGTGGGCCAGGCCCTGACAGATGCCTCCGCACTAAAGACTGGGTAGTGCTGCCTGGCTGCCTCCCTGACCTCCCTGGGCATCCCCTTTGTGTGACAGCTGTCCCCCATGCCGAGCCCCTTGGGATCGTTTCTGTAGAGGCTGACTTGCAAAACTCAGTGTATTGTCCTGAAACAGCAGGCTCTGGGGAGGGCTCAATGAAGTCGTGGCCGCATGGCTCTGTATTCCACCTTGAAAAGAATCACATTACATCAATAGATGGCACCCATTATACACCAACATCCAAGGCTCTTAATTGACTCAGGCTTAATTAATGGTTTGAAGAACATGCATGGCTAGCCTGAGGCTCCAAGAGAGGGGGTGGAGGCTGGGTAATAATATGAACGACATTATGGGGACATTCCATTCAACTATGGCTGAGTCCTGGATGGAGATGCCTTTGGAGTGTGACAACTCGGAGGGGATGGAAAAATATTTGACGAGGGAATCCAGATTTGTCCCCTGTCTTGCTTCAAGAGGAGCTTCTTCCCTCCTGCTGCTTAACGCAGAAAATGCTGCTGGAGACATATCCCCTACCTGCCTTCTCATTAAATCTGGAAAAGAAGTCCCTGTTTCTTTCCCTGTCCTGAGCATCCTTTGACAGAGGCCCCTGCGGATTGGATGTGTCTTGTTCTCAATAATTTTGAGTCTTCAGTTTATTTTTGTACCCAAGGAATTCTGCAAGATTTCTCCAAATGCTCTCTGCGGTTTCTAAGATAATTTAAGGCAAGTTCTGTGAACATTTCATGGGAATTTTATTAGCATGCCATAAGAGTTAGTTAAGAATTCCATGGAAGTTGAGGGAGCGTTTCAAGTAGGAATTCCAGGATATACTTTGAGAATACGCCATGAGTCACATGGCAACTCAGGGAGGTTTTTGTGAAAATTCACTGAGAATTCCACAGGTCTTCTAGGACCATGCCACGAGACTTCTGGAGTTCCACGAGCAGGCGGCACGACTGGGAGAGACCCAGGAAAATGCAGCAGGACTTCCAGAGGGTTTATGAAATAGTCTATGAGGGGCATCTGCAAAAATCCCATACAGACTGCTCAGGAATTCCGTAGGAGTTCTTTGAGTGTTGTAAGAATTTTAAGAGCACGCATGGCAGAATTTTCTTTTGGAGTTGCCGTTGCTTTAGCCCTATCTTCCACATACGCCAGAACGTCAGCTTCTGAATCGAGGAGGCGCCCATGCAAACTGGCTCCAGTCTATCTTTATTTCTTTGTTTCATAAAAAAAATTTCTTTCTACTAAAAAAAATCAATTTGCTGGAAACATCCACACTTTTGCTGCCTATTAAGGGTCTGAAAGCAATAGCCAGAAACCTATGGAATGATCACACAAGGAAGTGGGAGAGTTGGGCCACTTGGGAGAGGAAAGAATCATCTATCCTGTGAAGCATGTTTGTTGCTCAACACATTTCTCACATGGCCTGGTGCCAGAGGCAAGAGCACTGGAGCAGGAGCCAGAAGTTCCTGGTTCTAGTTCCAGCCCTGCCATTAACTCACTGCATAACCTTGGACCAGTTTCTGGATCTGTTTCCCCTTTTGTAAACTAAGAACCATCGGACTAGGAAACCTCCAAGAGCTCTTCCAACCCTGATGGTGATGGTGGTGATGATGGTGTTGATGGGGATGATGATTATGGTGATGATGGTGATGATTGTGGTGGTGATGATGGTGACGGTAGTAAGGGTGATGATAGTGATGGTGATGTGTTGGTGGTGATGATGGTGGTGACGGTGATGATGGTGGTGACGGTGATGATGGTGGTGATGGTGATAAGGGTGATGATGGTGATGGTGATGGTGATGGTGATGATGGTGGTGAGGGTGGTGAGGGTAGTAATGGTGGTAAGGGTGATGACAGTAATGATGGTGATCGTAGTAATGGTGATGATGATGCTGATGGTGATAATGTTGGTGATAGTGGTGATGATGATAATTAATGAAATTATGATGACGGTGTCAGTGATAATAGTAATTGCCATCATTGAGCACTATCAATATTACACTGTGGTGTATGTTAACCACCTTACATTCTCTTTTTTAATCCCCACATCAATTGTATAAGGTAAGAACTATATTTTTTATTTCTTTTAATTTGTACATAAGGGAACTGAAGCCCCCAGAGATTTGATCAAGAACACATGGCTGTTAAACAGTGGAATCAACTTCTAACCCATAACTGTTCCACTTCCCAGCCCTCTCTTGGGCACCACACCACATTGTTCCTTCTACCGTTTGCTTTCTTAATCTTTTGACTCCAAAGAAAGTTCTCCAATGTATCATATGAAAGAAACAAATCAGACGTGTCATAGAAAAGGCCTTCTTAGGCTCCCTGATGTTTTTACCAGTTATGAACTCCCCTTCTTCCATTCTTCCTCACTTCCTCATCCCTGTTTCATCCTTTTGGTGCAACTTGCTTCTTTTTTTGTTCATTCCTGCTCCAGGATCCCAACTATCTATCACTTCCTCTATGTGGTTCATCCTGTACACAACGGCAGGTGATTTTCTGCAAACCCCCCATAGTCATCACAACGTTCTTATGCTTGAAAACATCTAGTGGTTCCCACTAATGGCTAAGAGTCTAAGCTAAATTCTGGAAAGCCCTTTAGTCCATTCTTCTGGATCTCCAAAATCTGGATTCTTCACACCTAAGCATCTCTTGCTATATCCCCTTAACGCCCTAGGCTAAATTCCATCTCTAAGACTTTGCTCATGAAGATCCTTCTTCCTAGAATGCCTTCTTCTCCTCCTTCCTGCTTTTTCCAACAACGAGACTTCCCAGACTCCTCCAGTCTGCGTTCCAGAACATTCACACATCTACATTACAAAGTAGCATGTTCTGTAGGGCCTCATATTGTTTGGGTTGCTCTTCTGCTACTAAACGGATGGGTAAGTCACTAAAGGCAAGGACGACATCATGTCAGGGCCACCCAGACTTGACCCTGAAACTGAACAACTATGTGACCTTGGGCAAATGACTTTACCTCTCCCAGCCAATGTCTTCATCTCATAAAAAATGAAAACGGAGGTAATAAATCCTAGTTGGCAGAGGTATAGTGAAAAATGAAATAGGATGAAATAGAAAGATCTTCCTGATAAGCTTTAAGAGTTCAAAGATGGGAACTGTGAAGCATCCAGCACATTGCCCAGCATGGTAAAGGCATTCAAGAATGTTTCTAACCCCCCTCCCTCCATATCCTTGGGCACAGTGTCAGGCACACAGCATTTTAATAGTCAGCATTTGGAGCTCTCTGTGCTCCAGGCACTGTGCCAAAAGCTTGACATCATGAGCACTTTAATCCCCTCATCTTTATGATCCTAATTTCTCTCAGGAAGATTCTGCCTTTATCTCTGGGCTGCAGTGGAGAATCCTGAGCCTTGGTGATAGCATCTGAAGCCACGTTGGTCCATCTGACTGTTAGCTACTGTGCTTTACTGCTTCTCCAGTAGAACACGCTGAGTGGCTGCATGCTCTCTAACTGAGCAAAACTCCTGGTTCCCCAGACCTGGAATGCTTCCATGCATATAAATGGACTGTATCCGTTTACTGCACTCCTAACTCTCAAGAGAAGTGGTTTCTCATCAGCAATGGGAAAGGAGGCTGACCTACAGAGTCACGGGGTACAAGTCTGACTCCCTCTTGCTAAGGAGGGGATGCCTTAAAATTTTCATGTACCTTAATAGAGATGAGGTAAGTCCATAACAAAGCCATTAGACTCTATTTAAGTTCTAAGGAGAAAATCAAGGTTGAAAAGCTTGGAAGGTTGAAAACTGTAGTCCTTTTATTCTGATGGGAACCTGTTCAGAGAGGAAGAGTGATTTGCTAGAGCTCTTGGCAGAGGTAGGAGGATCTGGTGCCCGGGTCCCAGTTGCCCGTCCTGTGTCATGACCAATTTCTCCCGTGTCCCATTTCTGCAAGGCCTTGCTCTCTGCTGGGACTGACATGATCAGCTTCTTCATGTTTCAATGTTGATGGATGATTATGTTATGTCGTATTTTACCTTCTAGGCATCATCTGTCATTTTCATTTACAATATCCCCACCATGCTTCTGGCCTTATGCTAGTCTCCATGAAAGTTACAGTGAACCTCTCCTTAACAGGTTCAATGAGATGTGGCCACCTTGCAAGGGTATAGATAAATAGAGTTCATTTTTCTTTACACAAAAATGTTAGAAATAGCTGGTCCAGGATCCAGGACTCATCAGGACCCATGTCTCCTCTCCACCTGAGGTTCTTGCCCTCATGGTCACAGGGTCTTTCCTCCACCCCCACCTTCATGAAATCTTTCTGAGCAGGAAGAAGGGTAAATGCAAGGGTGAATGTATGCATGCTGGCTAGTTCTTTCCTGTTTAAGATCTTTGCTGGGAAGATCTTCCCCACACTTTCTACTGACTGCTGCAAACTCCAAGAAAGCCTGAGAAATTGTGTTTGTATTTGAGCTGGTACACTGTTGTCTCCAATGAGATCGGAGTGCTCTTAGAAAGAAAGAAGGGAAGTAGATATTTAATAGCCTCCCAACCATCTCTTCCAGAGTGAGGTCAAAGAGTTCCTAAAGTTGTATGCAAAACTAGGAATATATACATATGATTTTCCAGGAGGAGAGTCCATAATATTCCCTAAATCTTTAATAGTATCCATTGGGTTGAGTACCTTTGGTCCAAATAGACTTGCGCAACAAAAGTTCTACTAGCTGAACTTTGGTTCTTCATGCCTATCCCTAGTCAATTTCTTGACTGTTATCAGCATGGGGGAGCATTAGGAAAACACAAGGCCCCAAGGCTGGGCATCTGATTTATAGACTAAGTACTTCCACATCCTAGTTGTGTGACCGTGGGAATGTCTCAGAATCTCTCTGAACCTTAGTTTCTTGGCTAGTGAAAGGGGAGAAAAAAACCTACCTCGAAATATTATGAGAAGATTTCTGCTTCCTGCAAAAAAATAGTCACAGGAATTAGATTTAGCCTCCCCTTGAAACAACTACAAATCCAGACAAAGCATGAGAACAGTTTTCAGATATTGAACATCAAGCAGCACAGGACAGCATCCCTGAGACAGGGAATACAAACAAGGAGTTCCCAGCAATTACCCCCAACTGATTGCTAGAGGAGAGTGCAGGGATGTAGAGCCCAGGCAGAATTTGGCAGGTGCCCATAAGCTGAGGAATGGAGTTAGGGGTTCCGGAGTATGAGACGATTGGAGTTTACAAAGCAGAATACTAGGGAGGAGAGGATACAGAGAGATCTGAAGATGGTACCTCTTGAGTCTTCATCTGAGCACTGCTCAGCACATATGTGCAAGGATACCATCCTCTCCCAAAGATTGAGAGGAAGTAATTCCTAGACCTCAAACAGAAATACCTACAGTTTTCACCAGTCGGAATGGAAAAGCCTCACAATTCAAAGGACATCAAATAGAGTACATGGAAGGGTATTTATTGCCTCAAGATTGGGTAAAAGTAGCTCTAGACTAAAGGCTGTCCTGATACCATCTAACAAAGATGAAAAACGTGTGCAAAAAGGAAAAATCGTTTCCAAGACACTTAACTGTGTCACAGAAAAAAAGCTCAAGAATACTTACAGAATACTTAAATATCCAGCACATACAAGAATAAAAACCATAACATGCGGCATAAAAAAATTACCAGACATGCAAAGAAGCGGGAAAATACAATCCGTGATGAGAAAAATAAATCAATTTCTTCATTTTATCTGTTTCTACAGAGCACGAAATGGCACAGATGATAACATTAAGAGACAAATATCCTAAAACTGTTACACTAATGATGTCCAAGGAAGTAGAGGAAAGATTGAGCATATTGAGATCTGGAAGATTAATAGCAGATTAGGAACTGCAGAGAAAAAAAGATGAGTAAATCTGAAGACATGGTACTGGAAACTATCTAAAGCTAAAACATCTAGAAGGGAAAAGACTGGAAAAAAAATTAACAGAACATCATTGAGTTGTGTACATCCTCCAGTATGGTAATTATATGTATAATTGTAGTCTGAAGAGGAAAGACAGAATAAAAGAAACAGTATCAGAAGAACCAATAGCTAAAAAGCTTCTAAATTTGATGAAAATTTTAGCCCACAGAGCCAAGAAGTTCAATGAACCCCAAGTATAAGAAATACCAGGAAAAACTTCAGCAAGGCACATCATAATCAAATTGCTTAAAACCAGTGATAAAGAGAAAATCTTAAAAATAGTGTGTGACGAAAAGACACATTGTGTACAGAACAATGAGAACAATGGGAGCAGATTACTCATCCGGAACAATGCAAGCCAGAAATAAGTGGAGCAAAATCTTTCAAGTACTAAACAAAGCGCCCCAGCAACTAGAATTTTATGCCCAGTGAAAATATTTTTTTAAAAGAAAGGTGAAATAAAAAAGAAAGCAAAAAAAGACACATGAAAATTAAAAGCAGCACAGCAGGACTACAAGAAGTATTAAAGGAAGTCATTCGGGCAGAAGGAAAATGCTCTTGTTGGAAACCTGGATCTACACAAACAAAAAAAAGAGCACCAGAAATGGTAAATATGTTAGTAACTCTAAGGTTTTTCTTTTCTTATCATTTTTGATCTCTTTAAAACATAACCAACAATTTAAAGCCAAAATAGTAACCAAGTATCATGTAGTTTTAATTTAAGTAGAAGTTGAATGTATAACAACAATACCACAAAGGGCAGGAAGAGGTTGATTCTTATCCTATATGTGAAGTGGTATAACATGACTTAAACTGTGATAAATTACAAATGTAAACTCTCAGTCCTACAACAACACTAGATAAACAAAACTGAGTTATAACAAATAAGCCAACAAAGGGACTACCATGACATCATTTAAAAAAAGAAAGAAAGAAGGCTGGCAGGAAGGCAAGAAAAAAAGAAGGGAAAGAAAGAAAGAAAGAAAGAGAGAGAGAAAGAGAGAGAGAAAGAAAGGGAAAGAAGACAGAAAAAAGAAGAAAGGGAGGACAAAGAACAGAGGACACAATTAAAAAACAAATAGTAGGATGATAGTTTAAACTCAACCATATAAAAAGTTACATTAAATGTAAAAGGGCTAAACAATCCAATTAAAAGGCAGAGATTGTCAGACTGTACTTAAAAAGCAAAACCCAACTATATGTTGCCTACATGAAACCCAGTGTAAATACAAAATTTGATTTTTACAAAATGATGGAAAAGGGCCATGCTAGCTCTAACCCCCACCCCCTCCAAACTGGAGTGGCTATATTAATATCAGGCAAAGTAGATTCCAGAGCAAAGAATGTTACCAAGGATAAAGAGAATAGTTTCAAAATGATAAAGTGGTCATTTGTGAGGAGGAAATAACAATCTTAAATGCTTATTCTCCCACATATATAGCTTTGAGATACATGGAGTGAAAACCAATAGAACTGAGAGGAGAAATAGACAAATGTACAATTAGTCACAGATTTGAACATCCCTCTCAATAATTGCTGAACAGGTAGAACAAAAATCACTGAGAACATAGAAGATTTGAAAACTATCACCTAAGTTGACCTAATGGACATTTCTAGAATACTCCATCCAACAAGAGCAACATTATTTTTTTCAAGTGTACATGGAATATTTACCAAAACAATCATATTCTGGGTCATAAAACAAGTCTTAATAAATGTAAAAGGATTCATATCATATAAAGTATGTTCTCTGATCACAATAGAATTAAATTATAAATCAATAACAGAAAGATATTTGGAAACTAAACAATGCTCTTCTAAACAACCAGTGGGTCAAAGAAGAAATCAAAGGAGAAATTAGAAAGTATTTTGAGATGATTGAAAAAATAAAACACAACTTATCAAATATATAAAACACACATAATCAAAATGTGTGAGATGCCGTCAAAGCAATGCTTAGGGGTAAATTTATAGGAGTAAATACCCATTTTATAAAAAGAAGAAGGGTCTCAAATCGATGTTCTGAGCTTCCATTGAGTCTTTGCCATGCCATCCCAATGCGTCCTACATGTGCTCTGTCCATTGCTTGGTGTTGGTGAGCCTGAGAGGTGGGGTGGCCTTGGATGGTGGTCTATTTATTACATTAGTTGTCAAAGATATACTAGATAGTGTAAGAAAAGATCTGATGTGGGTGGGAGAAGAGGATAAATCCAGGAGTTCAGAAAGAGCATTGTGAGGTCACTTTCCAAAGTCCCTCCCTCTCCATGATTTTCCAAGTGCTTTCAAATTTCCAGGGCTTCAGTCCTCTGGCCAGAAAGCTAGGACTTGAATTAATCCCCCCCTTTTCTATACTTCCATATCTACAGCCCAGGGGCAGAAGGCCAGAGGGAGGAAAAAGCAAGGAGGCTTGACCACACTCAGGACCAGCAATAGAGAGATAAAATTCCACTTCCTCATATTTGGCTCTTGCAGGGACTCATTGCTGGAGCTTCTGCTGCTGCCTTAGGATGTCTTGGGTGTTGGGAAGGGAGTGTGAAAAGATGGGAAAACCCGGGGAAGTTTCATACTTGTCCTGAGGGTTAGGAATTCTATTTCTTACTTTATGAGCTAGAGGTAGAGGGCTTCTTGGAGAGCTCTCTGGGCCACAGTGGTCTCATTTTTGGGTTTCTGGATCCATTTTAAAAAATGATAAATTCATTTTTTCAGTGGTTCTTCAAATTCTGGCATTCTTCCGTTATCCTCCACTATGTATTTCCTTTACAGAGTCCCATATAGCAGCTGCAGGCATTCTGTCCAGGTTTTATAGTTGCATTCAGTGGGAGAGACAGATGCTTACTCTATCTGACCTGGAACCAGGCCCAACGATCGATTTTTGCCAAAGCGTAGAGGCAATTCAATGAGGGAAGGATGATCTTTCAACAGATGAAGTTGTGACAACTGGATAACCGTATGCAAGAAAATGAACCCTGACCTTTACCTCAAAGCACATGCTAAAACCAAGCTAAAATAGGTCATAAATCTACATGGAACAGCTAAAACTGTACAACTTCAAGAAGAAAGTGTAGTAGAAAACCGTGGATGGTGGATTTGGTGAAGATTTCTTAAATAGGACACAGAAGCCACAAACTATAAAAGAAAAAAAAACAAATTGTATTTCATCAAATAAAAATTTTTGCTTTTCAAAGGACATTTGCACAAATAAAAAGGCAAGCCACAAACTGGGTAAAATTTTTTGTCAATGTCTAACCAAAAAGGATTTGTATTAGTTTCAGGTGTACAATGTAATGATTCAACAATTCTGTACATTTCTCAACGCTCATAGAGGTAAGAGTACTTGCGCAATCCCCTTTACCTACTCCACCCATCCCCCACCCACCTCCCTTCTGGCAACCACTAGCTTGTTCTTTATAGTTAAAAATCTGTTTTTTTGGTCTGTCTTTTTGTTTGTTTGTTTGTTCATTTGTTTTGTTTCTTAAATTCCACATATGAGTGAAATCATATGGTATTTGTCTTTCTCTGACTGATTTATTTCATTTAGCATTCTACCCTCTAGGTCCAACCACGTTGTTGCAAATGGCAAGATCTCTTTCTTTTTTATGGTTGGATAATATCCATATGTATCACGTCTTCTTTATCCATTCATCTATTGATGGACACTTAGGCTGTTTCCATAACGTGGCTATTGTAAATAATGCGGCAATAAACATAGAGGGGCAGATATCTTTTCAAATTAGTGTTTTCGTTTTCTTTGGGTAAATACCCGGGAGTGGAATTACTGGATCATATGGTATTTCTATTTTTAGCTTTTTAGAAACTCCCATACTGTTTTCCACAGTGGCCGTACCAATTTGCATTCCCACCAGCAATGCACAAGGGTTCCTTTTCCCGCATATCCTTGCCAACCCTTGTTTCTTGTGTCAACAAATTATTTTGTTTTTAATGGGCAAAAGATATGAATAGTCACTTCACTAAAGATATGCAGATGGCAAATAGTCACATAAACAATGCCCAACATCGTTAATCATTGGGAAGTGCGAATTAAAACCACAAGGAGATACCACTAGATACTCTCTAGAATGGCCAAAATTAGAGACAGACCATACCAAGTGCTGGAGAGAATGCGGAACAGCCAAAGTCTCATACTTTGCTTGGAGGAATGCAAAAACATTCAACCACTTTGGGAAAGTTTGGCAGTTTCTCAAAAAGTTACACCACCGTATGACCCACACTGCTAGGTATTTAGGCAAGAGAGATGAAAGCATATGTCCGGACAGAACTATACACTAATGTTCATAGCAGCTTTATTCGTCATAGTCCAATCTGGAAACAATCCAAATGTCCACCAGTGGGAGAATGCATACACAAATTGTTGTATAACTATGCAATGGAGTACTCCTTAGCAATAAAAAAGGAATGACCTTTTAATATATGGAATCACAAAGATGAATCTCAAGGTCATTATGCCGAGCGAAAGAAGCAAGACAGAAAGGGTACATCCTGTATGATTCCGTTTACATAAAATTCTAGGAAATGTGTAGTAAAAAGATCAATGGTTGCTGAGGGGTATAGTGGAGGGGGGACCAGGAAGGGATTCCAAAGAGGCAGCAGGAAACATTGAGGGAGTGGTGTGTTTTATGTTAATTAACTTCATTATGATGACAGATTCACAGTCTTACGCATATGTTAATATTCCATGAAATTGTACACTTAAAATATATGCAATTTATTGCATGTCAATTATACATCAATGAAGCTGGATTTTTTTAGTTGTCAGAAGAGAAACAGAAATAATGGATAAAAGGGCTGTGACCACATGAGTTATGAATTTCAAACATAACACTCTTCCCAGTAAAACAGTCCAAAGTAAAATGGGTTCCTGAGTAGAGAGCTAGCAAGATCAGATGTATGAATGCCTGTCCCAGGCCAAGTGTTGGCCTTAGAAGTCTATGTGAGCTGTCTTGGTCAATCCCAGCCTCCCAGCTAGGGACTGTATTGTCCTCATTTTACAGATGAGGAAATGGAGTCACAGAGAGGTGAAGGAACTTGCCCAAAGTCACACAGCTAGAAATGGGTCAAGCCCAGAATATGAACCCAAGCATCTGAGCTCCTAACCACAACTCTCCACTGGCTCCTTGTCCTTCTCTTGTTGCCCCTTATTCAGGGAGCTGAACGCAACTGCATTCTGTTTCCGGACTTACATCCCGAATGAGATCTCTGTAGGCAGCTCCATGGTTCTTGCCCACAGCCTCCAACTTAAGCTGCAGTGTACTTTCCTTCCTCCTCGTTCCTAGGACCCCAACTACCACTGCACCCGTTTGGAGCAGCTTAGAATTCCAGGACCTTCTAGAACCTTCCAGGCGTTTTCATGCCTCAGTGCCTACACTCTTGTGAACCTGCTGCCTGACACTTGCTGCCTGTTTTGGCAGCCAAGACATCCCCTCATCTTGGAATCAGCTCATCTGTGACATCTTCCTGACCCAAGCCCCCTGCCACACTGTCCTCTGCTCCCCTGTGCCTCATTGAGACTCTGGGCCCAGCTACAGTTGCAAGCAGGAGTGCCTGGCTATCAAGGATGCAGGGTTCTGGGAAAGACACCCAAACATCATAGTAAATAATGTGGGGCAGGGGGAGACTAATTGCAGTTTATCTTATAAATAAAAATTTAAATGTGACAGTTTATCTAATATTTAACACAATTCGATCTATTAAAATTGTAAACTGATTCCTGAGACTGGTCAAGACAGAGGAGTCGTCAGTCCTTCTGGAGACTCTGACAAGGTAAAGGACAGCAGGACATACCACGTAAAGGGCATATTTTTTTTACCACACGTTAGAGGAATTCATCAGTGCTCCAGAGGGGCCTCCGCTGTGGCAGGTTCTTAAATCACTGTCCCTGGGAGCTCCGAAGCTGTCTCAGTGCGGTGGATTTGCTCTTCTCCCCATGTTCTGGCATTTCATTCCTCCAGATCCTCGTTCGTCCCCAGCTTTGCTTGTGGCAGAAGAAATTCTTGAAAAGCACTGGGGCCCGAAGATGACCACCATCCCAGTCCCTGGAAGTTGCGAGCATGTCACCTTCCATGGGAAGGGGCCCTCCCACATGGGATTAAAGTTAACGATCTTGGGAGGGGAGGTTAGCCTCGATCACGGGCCCAAGGGAATCACAAGGGTCCTTATAAAGGGAGACAGAAGGGTCAGATGTAGAAGAAGATGTGAGGATGGGAGCAGAGGTCAGAGGGGACAGAAGGTGCTGCACAGCTGTCCGTGAGGATTGGAAGGGACCTTGAGCCAAGGGACACAGACTCCTCTGGAAGCTGGAAAGGGCAAGGAAGCTGGTTCTTCCGAGAGCCACCCGAACCCCAAAGTGATTGTAAATGGAGACAGAGCTTCTAGGAGGTAAATAAGGTAAAATGGGATCATAACAGGTGGGCCCTAACCTGATAGGACTGGCCACCTTCTCTCTGCCTCTCTCTGCCCCACGAGGATACAGCCAGAAGGTGGCTGCCTGTCTGTAAGCCAGGAGGAGGGTCTTGCAGGAATGCAACCATGCTGACATCTTTTTTTTAAAGATTTTATATATTTAGAGACAGAGAGAGAGAGAGCACACAATCAGGGGGCAGGGGCAGAGGAAGAGGAAGAAGCAGACTCCCAGTGAGCAGGGAGTCCGATGCAGGACTCGATCCCAGGACCCTGGGATCATGACCTGAGCCTAAGGCAGATGCTTCACCCACTGAGCCACCCAGGCGCCCCCTCCCCCATGCTGATATTTTGCTCTTGGACTTCCAGCCACAGAACTATGAGAAACTAAATTTCTGTTCAATCAGCCCGTCTGTGGTATCGAGTCGTGGTGGCCCGAGCTAAGGGTCTATGTCGTCTTCTTTGCAACTGCAGTGGATACTGTGACAGGCCGCCGCGACCCTGCTCCTGTCGCCCCCATCACGCCCCCCAGACCCCCAGCCCCTTGCTAACAGCAGCTACACCCCATCTTGCTCCCCCTCCCCTGGGGCAGACCACCCTGACGGGCCATTACCAGGGGCACAAGCCTGGCCTTTGTTCTGGAAAATTCTGAAGGTCATCCCAGCAAAGCCGTCCGAGGATGAGAGGCCTCTGGAGGTTGCCTCACACCTCATTCAGTTCCTCTCTGCCCGGACTGCTCCCCTCACTCCCGGAAAGATAGTGTTGCCCTGATGGCTCCTCGGTCCCTTCGCTGCCTGCGAATCAGTGTCTCTGAGGCTATTTCCTGGGCACCTCACCAAACAAGCAAACGTTTCGATTGCATCACTTGCTGCCAAGAAAGTCAGATGGCCTCGGGGGCTGACCTGACGTGAGCAGAGAGATGGGGGGCTGTGGTTTTAGCCGAACGAGCGCCGGAGTTGAGGAGGGAGAGTGGCTTGCTGGAGATGACATTGCACGTGGCATTGCACTGGAGTCTCTCCCTGGGACGAAGATCTTGCTTCCCCCTGCCACTCCGTACCTGCTGGGCCTTGGATAATGAGCCCACGTGCAAAGAGGATTGCCTTGAACTTGTCTTTCTGTGTGGGCACATCTCCCTCAGCCCGGCCCAGCCCGGCGGCCTGCTGAACACCACCACGTGACCCAACCAAAGCCACACGGGGCGTAAGGAACGCCCTGAGGAACCCTGCCCAGATCTCTGACCCCCAAGTCATCTCGTGCAATAAAATGATTGCTTTAAGCCACTAACTTTGGGGTCCTCTGCTTCCCAGCGGTAGATGACTAGAACCCTGCTTCCCTCTATTTTCGGACTCAGAGAGGTGAAACCGTATTAAATGACACAAGGGCCACTACAGGAACTGGGGGGAGATCAGAAGGAAGAGAAAGAACTTTTGAGACCCTACAAAGTGCCAGGCCCCATGCCAAGCACTTCTCCCACTGTTATCTTGGGAGGCTTACATTCACTGAGACCCGTAGGAGTGCCTGTCCCCGCTCCACAGCGGGGCAGGCGGAGGCCGGCAGAGCGGTAAGGTGACTTGCGCCGGAATTCAGGAAGGCATTCACGCACCCGTGTGCTCATTCATTCCCTCAGCCAAAGGGCCCGGAGTGTCTGCTGTAAGCCAGCTCACGCCATGTGCTAGACAGGCAGTGGGGACAAAAGAGAGTCGAGTCTGAACCAGGGAGCAGAGTGGCTGGGGCCGGGGGTGTGGGGGGGCAGGCTTCAATCGGGTGGTCAGAGCGGGACTCTGAGAAGGGGAGGTTTGAGCCAGGAAGTCTGGGGCCGCCTCTTCCGCAGCTCTGAGGCCCACACTCTGCAGCCTCGGCCCAGGCAGGGCTGGGCAGGCCGCGCGGCACCAGATAACGATGCCTCCGCGTCGCCCACGCTGGCACGCCAGCTGCGGATGCCATCCGGTGGCTCCAAGTTAATTGCTCCGGAGCACGAACGGCCATATAATTTGGATCAAAAGGCCCCTCTCAGGGAAGTCTTAATTGTGGCACTCCATGCTCCCCTGGGGCGAGCTGAGCCAGGAGCACTGCCTCTGGAGTCATGGGGTCATTGTTCTCCCCTCCCTTTTGCCGCTGCTGTGTAATTTGCTTAAACCTCTCCTGGCCTCAGTTTCTTTGCCTATAAAATGGGAGTGAAAACAGCGCCTTGATGACGTCACGGCACGGTCGGTGAGGAGCAAGTAAGGAAGGCGGTGTGGAGAGAATTCCATGAATATGTCCCGAATCCCCAGTTCTAGCCACACAGACAACTTGGTGTGCTTAGAACTTACCCTGCATATCCATCCGTCCATCTGTCCATCCATCCAGCATTTCTGGTGCACCTTTGTGCCAGGCATGGGTTCTGCACAGAGCTTTCTAGGATAGAGTCACTGGTCTCTAAGGGCTGACTTTCTAGACAGGAGACAAGCAAGGCAACAAAGAAGAGTAAGCAGAGAGCCCCAACCCTGTGGGGGAAGGGAGTTTGGGGCTGGGCTCTGAAGCTTCAACAGGAGTCTGCCCCTGGAGGAAGTGCGGGAGAACATTCCAGCGAAGGAAACTCAGGAGCAGAGAAGCAAGCATGCTGCCGTGGGTGCAGCTGGGGGGAGGTAGCCAGAGGGGTGGGCAACGGTGCATGCCTGAGGAGGCTGGGAATGCAGTGTCTGCGGTAACAGGGCCCCTGCAGGCTGGCAGGAGAGTCTGGACTCGGTCCCTGGGCAACTGGGAGCCATGGAGGGATTCCTCAGCAGGGGAGAGATACTGTGAGCTTGATTCTGGAGGAAGGGATCCCTAGTAGCTGTGTGGAGGATGAAATGGTGAAAGGAGGGGGCATACCAATCTGTGGGAGGCAGTTGCAATCGTTTAAACCGCTCATTCATACTCATTGGACCCCTACGGTAAGCTTGTCTTGGGTAGGTGCTGGGGGTCCATCCGATGGCGCTCATGTGCCCGCAGAAGACAAGGACATGAAAGCATAAGGAATGTGGGATGCTGATCAGAGCCACGGAGAAAACCACGGCAGACGTGGACAGGTCGATGTGGTGGTCGGTTGGCCCTAGCAACCCCGCTCACGCCCTGGCGACCCCTTCAGAGCCACAGGGGCTGGCAAGCTAAAAACTACATTTCCCAGACTTCCTTGCAGCTAGGACAGCAGATACAGTTGTGGGAGCAGAAGGCCAACCCAGGCAGGGCGCTCTCTCTACCACTCTGGGCGGCTCTTTGCTGGTCAGGGACCAAGGGCAGGGGCAGTGTCCTTGCTCTGCATTCCGGGGTCCAGCACTGTGCCTGGTGCACCAAGCTGGGGGGACTGAACCATCAACACATCAGCCCGACCGTGAGCTATGGGTCTGCAGAGACTTAGTTATCCGAGGCCCATGGACCAGCACGGAGGGCCCTACCCTTCTCCTCTGGCAAAGAGAACGTCAGGGGCCATATGAGCAAGGCCAGCCGGGGCTGTTACCCAGAGTTGTGGGAGCTGCGGGGAAGCAGAGTGAGGAAGGGACAGCTGAGTAGGCCTGTGGAGGGGCCACGGGGCCGGCGCTGTCACTGTGGTGCCTGGTCCACACTCCGCACTTTCCGGTGCATGGGAGGCCCCGGTGTCTGGAAGGCCGGGGAATGTGCTGGCACCCGGTGCTGGGGCACGCAGTGGGTGTTTGCTGATGTGAGTGCTGGGCTCCTCTCCCTGGGAACCACACGGCCTCTGGTCACCACTTTCTAGCTGCAGGGTCTACAGGGAGTTTCTCAACCTTCTGTGCCTTGGTTTTCTCATCTCTGAAATGGGAACACCCCTCTTGGTGTTTGTCACAGGTCTGGTTCCCCAGGGAACACTCTGCCATTCGTGTGCCCAAGATGCTCGTGGGGAGAGAGAAGGGTGGGGAGCAGGCTCAGGGGATGCTGCAGAGGCAGCCTGGGCTCAGGAGGAGGGGCCTTCAGACAGAACCTTTTTCCTCCCCGGATGAGGGCTGCCCCTCCCTGCCTCCCCCTGTGAGCGAGACCACTCTCCCGCTGAGGGCAAGTCTAGAGGGGGACTCCGGAGAGAGCCTTGGCCTCCCACACTCCCCCCAGCTGAGAACCAGTGTTTCCTCCTGAAGGGGTTCTGCCCACGAACCTTGCCGTCCGCTGTGGGCCTGCTGGGAGACCCCGGAGCTGCGGCCTCTTCTCCCTGCCAGCGAAGCCGCAGCCCCCCGCCTCATCTGCAGGCAGTTAGTTATTATACCCGCAGGGGAGCTGCATTCAGGGCAGGCCGCCCGAGCCAGGCTGACCCACCTAACAGGTGAAGGGGTGAGGGAGGTGAGGGAGACCATGGCCTGGGGCAGAAACAGCTCTGTTCTCATTCTGGAAAGTGCCTCAACTGTGAGCGACAGACCTTCGGAGTGAACTCTGGACACTGCCGAGGAGAGAGCTGGGGGCTGGTGGCTACCTTGGATCTGTCCCGCTTTCCCAAATAAATAAACTGTGCACTGTGTAATTCCCCACTTAAAATAAACCCGATTTCCCCGTGGAACAGAAACTACAGCTTAGCATTTCTTGGCAGCCAATGGTTTCCAGAATTTCACGCAGGTTAAAAATAAAAATGCAAAGCATTATGATAATCCCTTCTGTTCTCGCTGCACTTTCCAGTTTGCAAAGTATTTTCTGAGCCATGATTCACCACGGATCCCTGCCACCATCATGGGAGACTGGAGACTGCTTGTTTCCTTCCTAATGGTGGATAAGGAAACCGAGGCACGGAGGGGCAGAGTCCCCAGGACTGCCCAGGTCCACTCAGTCCCTGTGGGGCCTCCCTCTGCTCCGCAAGTTGTGTTAGGGACTAGGCACGGGGTTTAGGGAACGAGCCCCCGTGTGCGATGTCCTGTTCATGTGTTAGGCGAGACTGGGAGGACATTAAACCTCAAATCAGCAAAAAGCCAAAGCTCCTTGAACCAAAGAAGATGGAATTGGCGTCCTCATCATATGTGCCTACCCCCAGGGGACATTTTCCACTCTGTGTCTGATTTGGTGTTAGTAGGGATCGGCTCCACCGGGAAAGAGGTGGTATTTTTGAAGCATGGGGAGCTGAGATCGCAGGATGGGGCCGTGTGTACGCAGGGATCAGCGGGCTCAGCCCCGGCTCCAGCCCTGCCTGGAGGCCACACTCCAAGAACTGGGAGCTTGAGACGTCACAGAGGAGAGAGAAAAAGGAAACTGTGAGCTCAGTGGGAAGGACTGGGGTCCTCTTTCCCCTGACCGGGGACCGTGCGGCCAAGTCACAGGCTTGCGGACAGCTGGGCTCGGGCAACACGGTGCTGACCCATCGCAGGGTTTGCCAAAATTCAGGTCTCCGGAAACGGTGCCTCGAAGAAAAGCCTCTCCCACAGCAGAGAATGGGATCTGGAGTCTGTGGCCGTCACCGGCACGTGTTCACAGAGCTGTGCGCCATGGGCCCCTGGTCCGACCACACCTCTCGCAGAGCCGTCAGCCTCCGGCTCACCATCTGTGCCACCACTTACCGGCTGTGTGGCCGTGGACCTGTTCCTCAACCTCTCTGAGCCCCAGGTTCCGAATGAATAGCGATGGACTCCGTGCCTGTGGTTGTTAATCTTGAGTGAAAGTGAGGTATTCTTAAAGTGTTCTCATAAATCAGCTTCTGGGGAAGATGTGCCATAATGGGACCTGCTGGGGTGATGTCTTGGGGGAGCTCAGCCGCTCACAGGCATGACAAAATAATAGAATTCCTGTCTCCTCTTCCAGGAAGTCCTCCCTGACTGGTGGTACCCTCCAGCCAGTTAGGCATTCCTGGGTGCCCACCTCCCCTCCACCCCGTCCCCTACCATGCCTCTATCACAGCACAAGTCAGCCCACATCTCCAGGGTCCTTTTGTTGGCCTTCCCTCGGGACTGGGAGCTCCTTGAGGGCCATATCTTGTCTTTTTCTCCCTAGAGCTCCAGAGCTAACACATTTCTTGGCACACAGGGCTGGTCCCTCCACGAAGAGCTGTTGAATGAACAAAGGCATGAATGAGTGAATTTCATCATCCAGCAATGCAGTGAAGTAGAAGGAGTAGACAGTGTAACCCCATCTTAGAGGAAGGCACGTAGAGGCCCCGAGAACGGAAGAAACTCATCCAAGGACACAGGCCAGTCACTAGTTGACTCTGGGTGAGAAAGTCTCAAGGGCTTTTGTAGGACAGCTAAATCCCCGTGTCGTCCTGTTTCTAACTCACTGCTAAGAGCACTGCTCCGTGACCCTCGAGAATGCCTCCTGGCCGGTGAAGAGCTAACTGAGGCCCGGGGCCTACAGTGAGCCAGGGGAGCAAGAAAGGGCTCCTTCTCAGGAAAGAATGGTGCCCAAATCCCTCTTCACCTTATTTAATGCTCCAAATTTTCTGAGAGGCCTAATTGAACATTCCTCCGTGGAACCCTCTAGGTGGGACAATTAACTGGCCTCTTAGCAGCGAGCAGCTCCCTAGGCAGGCCCCAGATTTATGTCTCGTGGGGAGGCAGCCTATTAGCTGTGGCCATAAATCTCGAGGCCCTGGCTGGCAAGGTGGATTTTAATAAAATCATAGGGGACAGAGCCAGGCTGGGGCGGCAGATTTCCGGGGGGAGAGCCAACACTTGCCGGTAATTAATCGGGACACCTTTGAGCGCTGGGGAAATGCCCAGGATTTTAATGAAAATCCAGGAGCTGGAAGCGGTGAACAGTTGGCAACCAAGCCAGTCTCCCTGCTGGGATGGGGATGTAAGGAATCGGGTGGGGGGGGGGGGGCCCAGGTCACCCCTGCCAAGGGATCTTGAAGTTGGGGTGATATTGGGTGGACACTGATATAATTATTCTGTTTAACTACGAAAATACTTTCGTACCAGTTGGTAAACTGTTTCTCCAACCCCCTAAGGACATTCTACTTTCCAGGGACCCTGTCCAGGAATCCCTGGACCTCTCCAGAATCCAGAAACAAGAGAATAAATGCCTGGCCCAACAAGGGGCTTCCTGATCCTGACACAGATCTTCACTCCTTTCGGTCAGTGCTCGAGACCCTTCTTTCCCTCCACATGTTGGGGTGTCCCAGGGATCCATCCAGACGCCCTTTCCACCTCTCCCTTCTGTCCTCCCTGCATTCTTTTATGAGTCTGGATCTGCAGCCCGTGCCGCTCTTGAGCCCCAGATCAGGCACCCATGGGCTCCCCAGCAGCATCTCTCCAGCACGTCTCAGACCCAACTGGCTCCCTTCCTCCCCACTCTTGCCTCTCCATCCTCATCTTAACAAAGAGAACTGCTTCACTCCAAGTGCACAGGCCACAAACTCAGGAGTGTTCTTGACTTCTCATCCCTCAGTACGTCCTGCCAGATGTTCCTCCAAAGCCCCAGTTATCATCCTCACTGGGGCTGCCCTGGCCCCTGGCCCCCGGCCCTCGACTTAGTCACCTCGGAACCCCACACCAAAACATCACTCACCAGGTTGCTTACACAACAGATGTACATTTCTCAAGGTTCTGGGGGCTGGAAAATCCAAGATCAAGGTGCCAGTCAGTTTGGATCCTAGTGAGGACACTTCCTGGTTTGTAGACAGACACCTTCCCACGGGTGGAGAGAGCGATCTCTGGTGTCTCTTCTTTTCTTCTAAAGACGCCAGTCCCACCATGGAGCCCCAACCTCATGACCTCATCCAAACTTACTCACCTGCCAAAGGTCCCAGCTCCTAATACCATCACATTGGGGGTAGAGCTTCAATGTATAAACTTTGAGGGGGACACAAACATTCAATCACGGCACCACCCTCGGCTTCTGCCTGGTGGACTTCCATCAATTCCTACCTTGTCTCCTCACTCCTGTTCTTGCCTGCCTGTCCCCTCCACACAGAGAGCTTTAAAACATTCAAATAAGGTCATGTCACTGCTCTGCCAGGACTGTGAAGGGTCTGGGATTTTAATCGCTTTGCGAGCTCATGAGTTAGCCGGCCACAGTGTCGTGGATGCTGGCAGAAGACACGAGACTCTTGGATCAGAAACAAAAAATAGGGGCGCCTGGGTGGCACAGCGGTTGGGCGTCTGCCTTCAGCTCGGGGCGTGATCCTGGCGTTACGGGATCGAGCCCCGCGTCAGGCTCCTCCGCTGGGAGCCTGCTTCTTCCTCTCCCACTCCCCCTGCTTGTGTTCCCTCTCTCGCTGGCTGTCTCTATCTCTGTCAAATAAATAAATAAAATCTTTAAAAAAAAAAAAAAGAAACAAAAAATAGCCTATTACCGACAGCATAATAGCCAGGATTTCATTTTCTCAAATTCCCTGGTTCCCACAGGGTGAAGAAAAGGGGCCAAGAAATTACGGCACAGACAGACGGGTGCATTACAGGAAAGGAATCCCAAGCTTAGGGAACCCGAATCTTTTATTATGCGCTGTAAGCACACCTGCCCAACCTCTGTCCTCAAGGGAGACGTTTATCTCCGTCGTACTAGACAGCAAACAAATTGCCCCCTGCTTTGGGAGGCAGACCCTATCTTGATCTTCTGAGGGTTCACTCTACACACATCTTTGAAAAGATAATGCGGAACAAAGATAATCAGAGCTCCTGATTATAAGACGTGCAGAAATAGGACAGACCCCTCTCTAGGGAAGTCTGAATTAGTGTTCTGTTGCTGGATGACAATATCACTACAAGTTTAGTGGCTTAAGCCAACATATATTTATTATCTCATTATCTCAGATTTCTAACATCTGAAGATAGTTTAACTGGGTTCTCTGCTAGGCTGGAGATTTGGCCAGAAAAGAATCTGCTTACAAACCCATGCAGTTATTGGCAGAATTTCTTTCCTTATGGTTGTAGGATGGAGGGTTTCCGATTCTTGTTGGCTGTCGGCTGGATGCTGCCCTTAGCTCCTAGACGTCATTCGCAGGTCCCTGCCCCAACTTCGGCTTCCCCAGAAAGGATGCACGCTTCATCAGAGCCAGCAGTGGGGAGTTGCTTAGCAAGACGGATGTTACGGTCTTATGTTAACTAATCACATACAGCAAAATCAGGTATACATCCCATCAGCTTTGCCGTATTCCGCTGGTTAGAAAAGCAGGTCACACTCCGGAGGAGGGGAAGACACATGAGTGGGAATATCGGGAGGTGGGAATCATCGGGCTGTCTTGAGAGCCTATGGCTATAGTCTTCCAACATCCCCTGCTTAAAACCCAATAGCTTTAACGGGATGGATTTTATAGTACAGGAATTGTAACTCAATTAAAAAAATACAATGGCTTCCCGCTACTGAGGATGAAACCCAACCTCCCTCCCCTGCTTTGTCAGGCTTACAGGTGTGTCCCCTGCCTGTATGGCTGACCTCACCCCCTCAGGCCCTCTTCCTCCCTCAGTCCAGCCACATGGCTTTCTGTTCCCAAACACACCGGCATCTCTCCTGCCTCTGGGACTTCACATATGGTGTTCCTTCTGCCGTAACACTGTTCCCCTCCTTCCACAGCTGACTCATTCACCATCTGCAGCAGTTCTGCCCTGGTCTAAGCCACCACTTGCTCGTGCTTGGTGGACTGCAGTCAATTCCTACTTTGTCTCCTTGCTCTTCTAACCCAAGACAGCACACAGGTCACCGCCCACGGAAGCCTCCGGAACACCCTGCAGTTATGGCAGCAATGGAGCCAATGCTTCCTGGAGGCAGGGCTCCTTCAAGCGCTCCTCGTTTCATCCTCGAGAGAACCTGATGACCATGTGCACTGCTGTCATCCCATGTTCCACCAAGGAAACTGAGGCACAGAGGTGAAGTGATTTGCTTGAGGCCACAGGGGTGGTTGGCTTTAAAGACCGTGCTCCTCTCCCAGGACACCTCCTCCCCCAGCTTCCTACAGCCCTGGTCCACCTGCCGTCTGTCCCTGCCTAGACTCATGTTCTCCGTGGGCCTGTTTGATGTCTTCCTCCCAAAGCCTGTACTCTGCTCAGAGTGGGACCATGGCTCTCTCGCCTGTCAGGGCCTGGCACACAGTAGGCGCTCCATAATGATGTGAACTTGAATCCACTTTGTTCTCGGAAGATAGTGGTTGGGAAACCATTTTGGGAACCATGTGGACCGTGTATGTGTTTGAGATTAGCCAAAGCTTCTCCTCCCTGGGAAGGGATCAGCTCCTGCCTCGTGAAGGGATCCCCAGAACCCTACACTGGGACTCGGTATGTTCTCTTGTCACTCCTCACTGAGGGTGGGTGAGGAGGGACACTGCCTGCTGCGGGTAAGAGCCTGGATTTGGCATCTGTCCCCGGCTGTCGTGCCTCCTGCTAATGGCATGAGATCTGTCCCCTTGAGAGTCTCCGTGGGTTCACTTGTAAGGCGGCGTGTGGTGCCCGTGCCTCGGATCCTGCCCCTGAGCAGGTGCGGACAGGACGTGGCTGCCCATGCCTCCTAGAGCAGCGTCCCAGCCTCACCCCAGGAACCTCAGGCCAGTCATCGGATTTGATTCTACGAACCATTCCTTGAAGAGGGCACAGCTGTCCTCACTTTCTCTAAGGAAACAGAGACTCATCATTTTTCAGCTTTACCACTGACAAGCATCACACCCGACAAATGATATCTGTTTGTTCGATAGCTCTGTTTGTGACTATTCCTAGCAGATTGAAATCCCCATAGAGAGTTCCTGCAGATTCCAGACTTCAGTCTCCAGAGGACAGGGAGACATCTCAATCATCTGGGGCCTCCTGCACCTGGATGTTGGGGGTGCCAGGCGAGTGGTGATTGGAAGCAAACCACTCCCTCCAGAGGAGAGCTTTTACTGAGGCCTCGCAGAAATTTCTCACAAGGACCCCTTGTTGGGCTTCTGGGTCAGTGAAGTGGACAGGCTGATAGGGGGAACTGGAGGGACTGCCTTCCCTTCCCTGCTAATAACCACTACCTTGCTTTCCCCATCTGCAAAAACAGGGGCCGAGGTCTCTACCTTCGGGTGCACTTGGGGGGAAGCAGGGTTTGAAGAGTGAAAGATGCTTTGTCTGTCTGCCCCGGGGAGCCAAGGTGGGACACGAGAGATGCCGGTTTGATCCCCACCCCGCTGTGGACTCCCCCGCGTGGAAACAGAGGGGCTGGTCCAGCATCAGAACTCACAGCATGGAGATGGAGAGGCCCCTTTTACGGGTCTGTGCGTGGCAGTCCTGGCAGGGCAGAAGTCATCCTTCGGGAGGGACGCCCAGACGTCTCCAAGCCAAAGAACATCAGGAATTTGGGCGGGGATGACTGGTACTCGGGGACAACCATTTCAAAGAATTCAGTGCCTCAGCCCAGGATCCCTTAAGACCTCAGTCATGTGTGCAAGGCACTGAGAAGTCACCTAGAGTAGCTGGTGTCTCTCATTTTTCCACATGAGGAAACTGAGGCCCAAACGGGGTGAGTGGTGGCCCAGCACCTTTAGCGCTATGCTTGGCACAAAGCCCATCTTCCCTGGGCCCCTAGTCTCCTTACATTCATCCTCTTGGATTCCAGACACACGCCCAGCTCCCAGACGTCACTGCAAGAGCAGGGCCTTGTCAACGTCACCTGTTTCTCTTGCAACCCTGTCACCACTCCCGGCACACCACAGGTGCTCGTGGGACAGCAGGTGCAAGCGGGTGGAGCGTGGAGACCTAGCGTTACCTCACGTGCCACCACCTAAGAGCTGTGTGGCCTCGAGGGAGTGACTTGACCTCTACAGGCTTCAGCTTCCTTGTCTGCAAAATGGGGAACACACCCCCAAGCAACGTGGCTGGATTACAGGAGGCAGTGTCACGACAGGGCTTAGCAGAATGAACAGTGCGTAGTAGGGGCTCCATTGCCGGCATCCTCCCAGTGCCCGACTTGGAATCTGGTCACGAAACACACCAACGTGTTGCTTCTCTCCACCCCAGCGTCGGGCCTTCGGTGATGACCTCACGGCTCTGTACCTGCCAGCCCAGCGGCAGATCATCACTTTCTTTCCTCTGAAGGGGCAGCTGTGCTGACGACCACCAGGCCTTCTCACGCTGGGACTTCTGCCTGCAGGGCCTTCCCCGCTCTCCAACCAGCGAGACTCTTCAGTCTCCAGCAGCGCCTCCACTGGGAAACCCGACGTCCACTGGTGGATCTGGTCACCGCCACGGGCGGGTCTGACCACTGCCTCACTTGCTCCCGCCGACCTGCGAATCCGTGTGTCTCTGCGTGTGTCAGCCTGGCCCACGTGTGCTCGACCGCTGTGTCTCCGGGACTCGGCACAGGTGGGGCGCGCCCGTGCACCTTGGGCAGCCTTTTGTGCCGATCTCAAGGAGACAGAGACTCGCCCCGGAGTGGAGGTTTGATGTATCCCCGTGATCAGATCATTTCAGTCAAAGGCAGTGATGCCTCCCTGGCTCCCAGTCAGCCCACTTGGCTCTCCGCTGGTATCTCTCCCCTCCTCAAACCCCACGGAAACCCCCACCCACCCACCATGAGGAGTCAGGCCCTGAACCAGCCGCCGGGCCGCCTAAGAGTAAAGCAGCGTAATTATATCTTAATAATTGTTTTGCAGCATAGGATTTATAATTACTAAATGTGTGGTAACTGCTCCTTAAACGCCCATGCTCTTTAAAAAACCTAATTTATAATTTAAAAAGCTGACACTTCTCCGAGTGCTTTATTTTATCTTGTCGGGAGTAATGGAAGAGTAAGTTATTGAAAACCTTTATTTTTCATTAGCCTTAAATTCAACGACAATTAATGTGCCCAATTTGATTATAAACTGCACAAATTAAACAATAAAGAGCTGTCTAATGAGAAATTAATTATGAGGAAGGGAAGGGGAGCCGGGCTGGATAAAAGCAATAACTTATGGCCCGTGGCAGGATGTGTCAGGTTTTAAAGGAGATGAAGGGCCCTTTCCTCAATGTGTGTCTTTGCTGATAGGACCCATCACAGATCAGTTGATCCAGAAACCATAACAGGCTAGTAATTGAAACTGCCAAAATCAATAGTGCTGACAGCCTTAATTAAATTAAATATGGCTGTGATGGGCTCCCAGCGCCCGGCGGCGGCGGGCCACTTGACCCTCTGGCTGAGCACGCCTGATCGAGTGAGGCCGTGGTGTGATGGATCTGACCCCAGGGGACAGTTGGGGACCGGGCTCCTGCAGAAACAGGCTCCAAGAGGAAGGGGGCCGGCGCCCCGCCCCCTGCTGCCGACTGGGCCTGGTGGGGCCAGGATGCTTTCCTCCTGGAGGGCTGGCTCCTTCTGTGGGAAGTTGGGAGGTCTGTGTCCTGTGGCATCTAATTTGGGAGGTGGGGTGGGCAGAGAAGCCTCTCAAGTTGGAGGAGCTGGAAATTAAAACCGCTGATGAATCCTTCTGCGACAAAATGGGGCTGTTTACCACCCCTTCCGGGAGAGGCACTTCATTGGCTTGTCACAGACATCAAGAGAAATGAGACAGGCCTGAGTTTAAATCCCAGGTCTGCACTTAGGACTCCAGGGACCTTCCACAGGTTCCTTAACCTTGCCAAGCCTCACTCTCCTCTTCTGTGAAATGGGCACATGTGCCCAGAGAGTTGTAAGAGATGGTGCCTAAAACGCACAGCGTCGGATGGGGAGTCCAGCCATCCCATTCTGCAACGAGCACGTGAAAGCCCAGAGAGGTGGCATAATATTCAGATCACGATGACTTGGAATCAGAACCTTGATCCTGACCCGGCGTCCTTTCTTCATCACTGTGAACAAAGCAGCTATAGTGTTTGGCAAGCACTTTTCTCCCCCATGCAGAATCCTAACCTATGAGAAAGGCATGAGGTTGTCAGCTCCATTTTACAGATGAGAAAACCAAGGTTCAAGCGGGTTAAGGAACTTACCCAAGGTCATACAGTCAGTGAGTGCTGGAACAAGGGCTAGCACCTTATAAATCCAGGGACAACAGGGCCCAAAGATGGAAACCAAGGATGGATGGAGGAACCCTAAATCCTTGGCTGGGAGGCCCTGATGACACCCAGCACTACCAAGCTCCTAGAATCTGGAATCTTCCCTCTTACCCCAGAGCCCTGATCAAGGAATTTAAAGCCAATAGCAACTGAGTTTTGTTTTTGTAGCTGCTCTTATCATTCATTTTTGCAAAAACATCATCGAGTCAATGATAATGAAAAACCCTGGCAAGATCTAGGTCACACAGTCCCCTCCTGTCACTACTGCAGATTTGGGGTTTAATACAGGTCCTTTGATACCCTACAGCAAGGCCCCACAGCACAGGGTAGCAGAGAGAGCTCTGGATTTTTAATTGAAAGCCTTGGGTGGATTCCTATCCTGACTCCATCAGCTGTGTGACCTTGAGTATGTGACTCAACCTCTCTGTTTCTCTCCTCTGCATCTGCCCATGGGAACAAGAGTGGGTGCTCTGCCTTCCTCTCAGAGCTACTGCATCATGGAAGCTGCAATGCCCAAGGAAGTGCTCCATGAGCCAGACCGTCTGGCACCCACGGGATCTCCCGGGTTCGTTCTCAGACCTTGATCTTCACTTGCCTCAGCTGACGGTGGACGGAAGGAAAAAAAATGCATGATCGCTTTCTGAGATATTGTTATTTCCTTACCCCAAAAAATCAACGACTACAAAAAAAAAAAAAATCCTGGCCTCATAAACCTTGGTTTTCACCATAGGAAGCTGAACAAATAAATATCTTCACAGTTTGCTCGGCTGTCGGCTGGCTTGAGCTGACTTCTGAAACGACGTGAAATCGGCGGCTCGGGTAACCCAGTGTTTATGTCAGCGCTAACAAACTGTCCCTTCATTACTGGCCTGCCAGAGATCAGAGGCCCAGATTATTGAAGGAGACGCCTTTGAGATGCCCACGCGGTTGCCGTGACAACTCCCAGGGGGTGGGAGGAGGGGGAGGGCCGCCGGCTGTTGGCGGGACAGGCTCCAGGCTCTCCAGCCCAGAGTGGGGGTGATCCTGCCCGGGCTGCTTGGCAGGGGGCTCTCTGCACCATCAGCACCTCGGCGGGCCGGCTCTGGCCATGGAGGCCTTGGTGAAGGTGGAATCTTGGAAAGCCACTGGGAAGCCAACAGGCCATGCGGGTCAATGCCACTTTTCTTAAGGCCAATGAAAGAGCAATGGGGGTAAACATTCCCAACAATGACGGCCACTATTTATCCTTCACTGCTGCGGTTCCCCCACGGAGCTGAGAGCTTGGGCTTTGCTTCCGAGCCATCTGTGCTGAATCCCAGTCCAGCTGTGTGACCTTGAGCAAAGTCACTCAACCTCTCTGAGCCTCAGATCTAACAGCTTCTGCCTCTGGGTTTGCTGTGAAGGTCATGGGCAGCCCTGTCCCAAGGACCGCACAGAGGTCAAGCTTGTGGGCTCTGGGGCCACGCCATCAGGGTCTGGACTCTCTACACTACTCTCTAGCTGCGTGATCTTGGGCAAGTCACCTAGCCTCCGGAGACTCCGTTTCCTCGTCGGAACAAAAGAGAATACAGCATCCAACAAAAATGAATTGATATATGTAAAGCACTGATGTAGTTGATAAATATGTATTATTATTATTTTTAAAGGTTTATTTATTTTTTTGAGAGAGAGACAGAGGGAGCACGAGCAGGGGGAGAGGCAGAGAAACAGGCTCCCCGTTGAGCAAGGAGCCCAATGTCGGACTCGATCCCAAGACCCTGGGATCATGACCTGAGTGGAAGGCAGACACTTCACTGACTGGGCCACCTAGGCGCCCCTATAACATTTATTACTACTCAGTACCAGAACCATCAGACAAGGAAGGTCCCGGCGTCCCCTGTCTACACTCCGAGAGGCACCAGGGCTCCCAGGGCCGGGCTGCCTCCTCTCTTCCAAGGGAGATCGCAGCGTCTCGTTGCTGCAATTGACATTGCAGCACGTCTGCGTGCAAAGCCGGTGCTCATTCCACTGTGAACCATGGTGGCTGCAACAGGGAATAATTCATCACACACACACACACACACACACACACGGCCATATATCATGAATTGCTGGTGAAATTATGGGTCCACTGGGGAAAAATTGCAACAGGGGGAAAAACGCTCACTGACTCAGAGCGCTTCCATCCCTGACTCAGGTAGCGCACCCCCCCCCCCCCCCCCCCCACTGCAGGCTGCCTGTGCCCTGCAGCTTCTCCGGGGCTCCAGGAGGAAGGGAGGGAATGGAATTTGCTCCCCTGGCCTGGAGCTGTACCAACTCCAGTAAAGAAATTGTTGGTGGGAATGCAGGCTGGTGCAGCCACTCTGGAAAACAGTGTGGAGGTCCCCTAAAAAGTTAAAAATTGAGCTACCCTATGACCCAGCCATTGCACTACTGGGTATTTACCCCAAAGATACAGACGTAGTGAAAAGAGAAGGGCCATATGCACCCCAATGTTCATAGCAGCATTGTCCACAATAGCTAAATCATGGAAGGAACCGAGATGCCCTTCAACAGATGACTGGATTAAGAAATTGTGGTCCATATATACAATGGAATATTACTCAGCTATCAGAAAGAACTAGTTCTCAACATTTGCTGCAACATGGACGGCACTGGAGGAGATAATGCTAAGTGAAATAAGTCAAACAGAGAAAGACAATTATCATATGATTTCTCTCATCTATGGAACATAAGAACTAGGAAGATCAGTAGGGGAAGAAAGGGATAGAGAAAGGGGGGTAATCAGAAGGGGGAGTGAAGCATGAGAGACTATGGACTCTGAGAAACAAACTGAGGGCTTCAGAGGGGAGGGGGGTGGGGGATAGGCTGGTGATGGGTAGTAAGGAGGGCACGTATTGCATGGTGCACTGGGTGTTATACGCAACTAATGAATCATTGAACCTTGCATCAGAAACCAGGGATGTACTGTGTGGTGACTAACATAATGTAATAAAAAAAATTAAAAAAAAAAAAAGAAATGCAGAGAGGTGGTTCACTTGATGAGGTGGGGGGTTCTTAACTGAGCTTGGCTGCAGAATTCATCCGAAAAACTCTCCGCTAACCCATTCATTCATTCATTTATTCATCCGGCCTGGTGTTACTGGGCCTCCTACCCCACGTCCCATGGTGCCAGCACTAGGGATGCAGGTTGATAAAACGTGGTTTCTTCCCTTGAGGAATATGGACCGCCAGGTGTGAAAAGGAGCCTGATCGAAACCCCAGTGAGATATCAGCCCCCCACGACCCCCCGAGTCAGGATGGCCACTATCAAAAAGAAAACAAAGCAAGGAACCCAGTGCTGGTGAGGGCACAAGAGTTGGAACCCTTGTACATTGCTGCTGGAAGAAAAAGCAGTAGCGAAAGAAAACCTAAACACAGAATTGTCATAGGACCTGGCAATTCCACCCAAAGAATTGCAGACATATTTGCACACCCATGTTCACAGCTGCTCACAACAGCCAAAAGCTGGAAACCACCCCAAATGTTCATCAGCAGATGCGCAGATAAGTAACTGTGGTCTATCTATCAGCTCTGAAAAGGAAGGACATTCTGACACGTGCTACCACGTGGATGAACCTGGAGGACGTTATGCTCAGTGACACGAGCCAGTCAGAGAAGGACGAATACCGTGTGGTTCCACTTACATGAGCTCCCAGAGCGGTCAGGTTCATTGACGGAAAGGAGACGGAGGGCGACGGGGCTGGAGGAGGGGACACTGGAAATGAGTGTTTCGTGGGGACAGAGAATCAGCTTGGGAAGATGAGAAAGTTCTGGAGCTGGAGGGTGGCGATGGTTGCACCATACTGTGAATGTACTTAACACCACTGAGCCGTACACTAGCAATGGGTCAAATGGTAAAACTTGTGTTTAATTTTATCACAATAAAAAAAAATCTGGACAAGAAAGAAAAGACAGTGGATGGAAGGGCTAATTCTAAACGTCAGGGGCTAGGCATAGACCAACGCATGAGGCAATCTCGGTCTAGGAAGTGCCTGCGGTGTCCCAAAGCAGGACGGCCAGGGCAGAGAGCGGATGGGAAAGCCACTGCCACTCAGAGAAGCACCTCTCACTGCACCGTGCTTCTGCGGCACGTCGCCTGGGGTCTTGTTAAAGTGCTGTTTGGGTTGGGTAAGGCTGGGCCCTGATTTCTGGCCTGCATTTCCAACCAGCTCTCAGATGACGCCAAGGTGCTGTCGCTCCATGGGGGGCACCGTGCATGGTGAGGGTTCAGAGAGGACCACGTGCGCCTGGCTCGCCTCATTCAGAGGGGCCCTGCGGGCGGGAAGGCGGACGGAAGCTTGGGGGCGGGCAGCTGAACCACTGCGTCTTTGTGTAGTCCTCAGGGTTCTCCAGGGCATGGGGGGGAGAGAGGGACTGAGGGAGAGAGAGAGTGGGGAGAGATGTTAAGGAATTGGTTCACGTGGTCGTAAGCGCTGGCAAATCAGAAATCTGTAAGGCAGGCCAGCAAGCAGAAAGAGTGGATGTCGCAACCTTGAGGCCAAAATCGGCAGCCTGGAAACTCAGGCAGGGTTTCCATGACGCAGTCTTGAGGAGAATTCCTCCTTCTTTGAGAAACTTCCGTCTTTGCTCTTAAGGCCTTCAGGTGATTGGGTGCGGCCCACCCACATAAGGGAGGCTCATCTGCTTTACTCAAAGTCTACGGATTTAAATGTGCATCGCATCTAAAAAAAATAACTGTCCAGGCCACATCTAGACTAGTGTTCGATCCAGCAAGTGGGCCCCGTACCCTAGCCACGTCGAGGCATAACATTAACCACCACGCAGCTCGCTGGCCAGCAGCCGGGCTGCTCTGGACTACGGCACCCGCCCTCCGTCAGCGGAGATAACCAAGCTCATAGCACGCGGTGATGGGGAGGCCTCAGATCAGAATGTGCTGAGCACAACGCTTGGCCCACCAGAAGTAAGAAACAAACGTCCGATCCTCCCAGCCTCCTCCCAGGGCACTCGGAGCTCAGGAGCCAGGAGCCAGGTCTCATGTGTGACCCCCTCGGGAGCCCCAGAAAGCGTGGATGGCAAGAGCCAGGCCCAGGTTGACAGAGGCGAGGGTGGCAGCTACATCCCCTTCCGGAGACGAGCCTCTGTAGGAGGAAGAAACGCAGACCCGGACACCAGGAGAGAGCTGCCTCTGGCGTGGCCGCCTTTCCCCGCCTTACCTGCTGCCGGGGAACAAACCGGTAGGTGCTGAAGAGCTGCAGACGTACCAGTGAGGAGGAGGCCAGAGGCCCTGGAGTTCACACAGCCCTGCAGATCTGAGGTCCCTCTCCGCACGATTCCACGGGGGGCTCCTGCTGCGAGGCACAGCGGCCTGTGTGCTGTGGGAAAGGGATGTGTGTTTATTGATTTTGCAGTTTGGGTCCAAGGCTCTCTGCGTGGCCTATCAGGGCCTCCAGATCCGGCCTCCAGCTCTGAGCCTTCCCGCCCATGCGGGCCAGCAGCCTCCCCATCTCAGATGACAGTGTCAGTCCCGCTGAGCTGTTCACAGTTTGAACTGCATCAAATCGTGCCCCCCCCCCAATTCACGTTCACCCGGAAGCTGCCCCTGTGGCCTTCTTCGGGAACCAGGTCCTCGCGGGTGTGATTCAGCAGAGTCCATGCTCGTGGGCTGTGTCCGAATCCAGCATGGCGAGTGTCCACGTGAGAACGGGAGACACACAGAGGCCCACAGAGACGGCCCCGTGAAGACAGGCAGAGACCAGAGCCACGTCTACAAGCCAAGGGGTGCTGGGAACCATCCAGAGGCTGGAAGAGCTGAGGAGGGACTGCTTCCTAGATTCTTCAGAAAGCATGATTTTGAGGACTTCGGTCTTGATTTTGGACTTCCGGTCCGCAGAAGAGTGAGAAACAATTTCTGTTGTTTGGAGCCTACACTGCCCCCCACCCCCGGCCCATCTGTGGTTATCACAGCAGCGCCAGGAAACCGATACACAGTTCAGCAGCAGCTCGCGGTCACCCCGTCACAGGCAGAGCCCCCCAGACCGCCCGATTCCAGTCGTCAGGAAGGCCTTGCCGTCTGGGGAGCCCCTGTGAGCCCCCGCCCGAGTGCCCTCTTCCCCAGTGCCGACTGCATCCCTTGTCCCAGCCGGGGCCTGCCTGCCGCCCCCAGACATAGTGCCCTTGGCTCTCAGCACGCAGGAGGGGCCCCGTAGACGAGTGTGGCCCCTTCCCCCGTGACCCAGCGTCTGGAGGGCAGACCTCAGCCCCCCACCTCTCCAGCGCCTGGGCTCGGCTCTGAGGCCGTGACAGTGTTTATTTCTGGCATGGCTGACCTGGAGGTGTAAACACATACCTGGTGGAGACACAGCCTTCCTATCTTGGACTTCAAAACAAACTCATCTCTGTAATTGATAGTCTCTGCACACCACAGGCCCTTAGTAAACCTGGCAGGACCTCTGAAGGGCAGGCAAGGGCACCCAAGGGCATGGACAAGAGGCTCCTGAATTCTCTGGGCAGATTTCTCTCACCCCCCAGCCCCTAGTGAGGAGATCAGCTCTTCCTCCTCCTCTCTCTCCCCCTCCTTCCCCTGCCTCCTCCTTCTTGCCTTCCATCCTTCTCTTTCCCCTCCCTCTCCTCCTCTCCCTTTTTCCTCCTGTCCCCTCCTCCTCTCCTCCCTCCTGCCTTCTTACTTCTCCTTCTCCTCCCGGTCCTCCTCCCCTCCCTCACTCTCCTTCCCTTTCTTCTCCCCCTCCTCCCCCTTCCTCCTCCTTCTCCTCTTCCCTCCTTCTCCTCCTTCTCCTCCCCTTCCTTCTGTCTCCTCCTCCTCTCCTCTCTCCCGTCTCCATTCTCCTCCTCCTCTCTCCCCTCCTCTTCCCTCCTCCAGCCTTTCCTGGCTTTGAAGGGACCACTGTCACTCACAGTCACTGCCCCCAGGAGCTCGGCAGGCGTTCTCAACACACTCCACTCCCTCGCCACCTACATTTTCCTATTTTCTGGAGTCTGCCACCCCCACCCCCATCCCCACAGCCCTCCCTGTGTTAGGAAACAGCTTCGAACCTGCTCAGGCTTCCTCCCTCGCCAGAGCCGTGCTCTTCACTCAGCCACAAGTGTCTCTGCCTAGGAAGTCGGCCTAGCGCCTCCCCCTGCCCAAGCCCTTCCAGGGCTCCCCGTTGCCTCTGGGTTAAAGGTGTGGATGTTCAGTCCCAGCTACCAAACCCTTGAGCTGTGGCTGGTCGCTCCTTAATCACCGCCCAGGGCTGCCCTCCTGGCCTGCGCGCTGCTCCAACCAGAATGAGTCACACAGCAACCAACAAAGGGCAAACCCCAGGCCTTTGAAAATGCTGACCCCTCTTCCCCAGGGTTTCTGTCCTGCTCACCCTTCCAGGCCCCGATCAGATGTCTGCTCTCTTTTAAGTCCATCTGACCGCAGAGTCACGTACCCACCTGCGGCCTTCCCAGCTCCCTTTGTGGCAGTCCGATGACAGGGCCTAGAACTTGCTGGTGGAGGGCTCCTGTAGGCCAGCCCCCCCGCTCAGCCGCGGCTGGGGCAGTTTCTCCCCGGCAGGCAGCCGAGTGGGCACCCACACCGTCGTGACAGTGTGAAGCAGTTGGCCCCGAGAGCCTGGCCTGTCCCTGGCACACTGTGGACCTTTATTCCCCTCCTCAAGGATGAAGAGGAAATGTCTGACTTATCTTTGCATCCCTAGAAGCTAGTCTGAGTCTGGACCAGACCATGTCAATAAATGTTAACTGGATAAAGGAGAGAAATCATCAGGTGTGTAAGGGGCAGACAACAGAGGAGAGAGAGGAAGCAGGGAGGCTGGAAGCAGGAAAAGACACACGCAACACACGCTCATCTCGGGGCACGCTCCCAGGGCATGCACTGCAGTACCCATTTCATAGATGTGGAGCCTGAGGCCAGAGGAGTCCAAGCGAATCACCCTAAAACTACCCACATGTGTGGCCCTGTGACTACATCTGTCTTAGTCTTTGAACGATTTATGGTCACTTTCACAAGCCATTGTCAAACCTCCTATTCGTTCTCCCATACCTGCCCCAGTTTTCCAAAGCTGCTTCCAACTTACAAAGACGGCTAATTTTTGTTCTTTATGAAAGGAGTGTGGGCTTGTTTTTAAAGAATTAAGAAACTAAAGAAACATATGTATTTTAAAAAAAGACTTATTTTAGAGAATGTGCAAGTGGGTGGGTGGGGGGAAGCGCGGGGGGGGGGGGAGCAGATTCCCCTCTGAGGGTGCAACCATTGAGGGGCCCGATCCCAGGGTCCTGAAATCACGACCTGAGCCGAAACCAAGAGTCAGACACTTAACTGTCTGAGATACCCAGGTGCCCCAGATACCCGAAAAGTATTTAAAGCAACAAATTTCCATGAATCTCATCCCCCCAGGACAACCTCTGTTAAAATTGTTATATTTTCTAGAGATGCCTGGATGGCTCAGTCAGTGAAGCGTCTGCCTTCGACTCAGGTCATGATCCCAGAATCCTGGGAGTCTGTTTCTCCCTCTCCCTCTGCCCCTCGTGGCTCAGATGCACATGCTCTCCTCTCAAATAAATAAATTTTTTTTAGAAATTGTTATATTTTCGAGCCTTTTCTCTGTGTTTGTTGCCTAAGTGGTTAGCAGTACGTTTCTATACCATTTTAAATCCTGCTTTTTCATGTAATACTGCATTATAAGCACGTCTCCACATCATTAGAAACTCTTCAGAAGCGTAGCTGGTAACTTTCTCGTTAGGCACGCACCAAGTGCCGGGTCCCGTTGTAGGTGTGGGTCGACATGCATCATTTACTGTGAGGACGCACCATAATTATTTAGTCTTCTCCTGCGGTTAGGCATTTCAGCGGCTTTGGCTTTTCACTACGGTAAGAGTTCCACAATAAACTTTTATGAGCATAATTTTTTTAATGATTTTTTATTATATTATGTTAGTCACCATACAGTACATCCCCGGTTTCCGATGTAAAGTTCGATGATTCATTAGTTGCGTATAACACCCAGTGCACCATGCAATACGTGCCCTCCTTACTACCCATTATGAGCATAATTTTTTATCCATGCTTGAATAAGCAATTAGGTTTGAAAAGTTAACCATCGCAATAGACTGAATTGTGCCCCCCACCAAATTCCTACAGCTCTTCTTTGACTTGCAATGGGGTTACATCCTGACCAACCCATCGTAAGCTGAAAATCTTGTGAAGTCGAAAATGCGTTGACTCTGCCTGAGGCGCGCTAAGGCTAGCCGACCGTAAATGCTCTCAGAACACTTGCATTAGCCTGTAGTTGGGCAAAACCATCTAACACAAGCCCACTTTATAAAAAAGTGTTGAATAGCTCATATAATTTGTTGAATACTGTCCCGACAGTGACAAACAGGATGCTTATATCAGTTGTTTACCCTTGTGGTTGTGGGGCTGCCTGGGGGCTGCGCTCATCGACCCCGCAGAGCATCACGAGAGAGGATGGTACCACATGCCACTAGCCCAGGAAAAAGATCAAAATTCAAAATTTGAAGAGCAGGCGTTACTGAATGCATATCACTCACATTCACCACTGTAGAGTCGAAAAACCGGAAGCGGAACCATTGTAAGTCAGGGACTGTGTCTGCTAAAGCCCGAACCACCCAAGTGACTGTGTTTGGAGACAGGGCTTCCGGGAGGCCATTCAGATTAAACGAGATCATAGAGTGGGGTTCTCATCCGCGAGGACTGGTGGCCTGGAGAGAAGAGGAGGAGAGAGATCTTCTTCTGTTTCCATGTACACTCATGGAGGAAGGCCCACGTGAGCCCACTGCGAGAGCACACACGTGAGCCCACAGCGAGAAGGCAGCCGTGGGAAAGCCAGGAAGAGACCCTTACCAGAACCCGGCCATGCTGGAACCATGAGCTCAGACCTCCAGCTTCCAGAACGGTGAGAGAGTAAAGTTCGGTCGGGTAAGCCCCCCACCCCTCCCCGATCTGTGGTGTTCGGTTATGGAGCCCTGATGCAAGATGGATTTCACGTGCATGGTCTTGGTGGTGGCGAAGACTTTATGGCTGTTTGAATTTGTAAAACTTAATACATTGTACACCTTAAACATATCTATATTTTATCGTAGTCAATTATGCCCTGAAAAAAGTTTTTTAAGGTAAATATCAGTGTTTAGATGGAACTGATTGAACTGCACCATATTTCATCCTCTTAAGTCCTTCGTTTTGGGGAGATTCTTGCAGGATTTCCACAACACCCTCTTCAACCACATCAGTAACGTTTACTGGTTGGTCATTCATCTCGTCCCAGTATGCGAGACCAAGCTCCCCAGGGGCTCCATCGCTCCCCAGGTTGATCCCTGGGTAAGTCCTGTCTTTCTGTGGGTCAGTTTCCTCATCTGGAAAGTGGCGATGCTGACACGCTCCTCTGAAGTCACTGCGAACTGAGACCGCGAGCCCCAAGAGTTTGGTGCAAGGACGTGCTTCACACTGTGTTTTTGGCATGATTGCCGTGAGAAAATCACAAGCGCTCTTGTCAGATGCCGAATTATTCAGGCAGACCAAGCCCTCCACCTTCTCGGAGCTCACCATCAATCAGTCTCCTCAGTGAAAACGGGGACCCGCTTTCTTAGAGCGATTGCACCACGTCACCCAGGAGGCTTGTTTAAAATGCAGATTTCTGGCTCCGGGCCAGGTGCAGGGAATGAGACCCTCTAGGATTGGACCCTGGCATGGGCATTGTCACATGTCCTGGAGCGATTCAGACAACTACCTCCCCGGCACACTGGTCATGTTAATAAGACTCTCAACAGCTCCTGCTTATACGCATTTACCCAGCTCCAGGCACAGCACTGAGGACACGGGGTGGGTAGACGGCCTCAAACCACCTGTGGCACCTCCACGCGCGGTGGGTCCCGTCGTGGCCCCATTTGACAGAAGAGGACAGCGAGGCTCAGACAAGTTGCACTGGCTCAGAGGCGCGCTGCTCAGCTGGGTTTCCGATCTGGGTCCGTCTTACTATGAAAGGCGGCGTCGCCACTAACTGCACGCTTGTGCATCCACCTGTTCAACAGAAGCGCTTGCTAAGCGCCAGGGGCAGTCTGGGCGCCAGAACCCAACCGGGAGCAAAACAGGCAAGGGTCTCCCTACATGGTAACCATGGGAACCGGGCATTTGAAAAGTGTACTAGTCAGGATAGAGGAGGTTTTGCTGCTGTCACAACACTCCCCTCAATGTCCAGGCTCGAAACGACAAGAGTATCTCTTACTCACACTGCCCATCCACCATGGGTCGTGGGCCCCTCTGTTCATCACTCAGGGGCCAGACAGGTGGCGTAGTTACCTCGAAAACACCGCCGGGCCCCACGCCTGTGGGAGAGAGCGTTCTGGAGGATGCACAACAGCTACTAAGTCTTTCTCCCCAGAGTGACATGAGTCAGTTCTGCTCACAGATCACTGGCTAGCATCAGTCACGTGGCCCCATCCACCCAGGAGGGGCCAGGACTGGCTCGGTTAGGACCTGCCATGTGCCTGGGGGCAGGGAGAACACATAGGCGGTAAACTGCTGGCAGAGGAAGAAGCTCATTTACAATCAGGATGCCTGCCAGCGAGGAACTAAACCAGGGTGTGGGGGTAAAGAGATGGGAGTGCACAGGGCAGGGGGGCGCCTTGCATGGGGTGGTCTGGGTGACTGACGCTGAAGGAGTATCAGCTTTAGGTTAAGGGAGGCCCCTGTTTTGATAAGCTTTTATTTGTTTGGTGAATAATGTGGATGTATCAGGTTCAATTTGTTGAGAAAGCCCAAAAGATCTTGGCGCTATTCCTGAATGTGTTGATATTCTCCCGAGCAACCCTGGAAAAGCCACTGTCCTTTCTGAACTCAGGTTCCTCATCTGTAAAATGGGCACGATGGCCCTGCTAACAGGTCCTAGGTTGGCTGCCCCCGTGACAGATTGCATCTAAAGAGCTGTTGCGGCTGCTGTTAGCCAGTGTGAGACAGAGTGTGTGTGTGTGCGTGCGCGCACGGAGGGCAGGGAGGGGCAGAGGGAGAGAGAGAATCTTAGGCAGACTCCATGCCCAGCATGGAGCCCGACACAGGGCTCGATCTCACAACTCTGAGATCATGAGCTGAGCTGAAATCAGGAATTGGACACTTAACCGACTGAGCCACCAGGGCGCCCCCAACGGCCAGTATTTTTAAATTGAGAAATTTGTAATCAAAAGTTCTCCCCGAGGGCCGGTCCCCACCCTGCCCGGGTCAACCTGCCCCTTGGGGAAGTGAGTTCACTGTCTCCCGCCCAGAGGGCCTCTGAGGTTTCCTCCTAGTGTTAGGAATCTCGGGGTCTGTACACTTGCTCAGTGAGAGCTGGGAAATCGTGTGTGTGCATGAGTGTGCAAGCCAGCTGTGTGTGTATACATGTGGTGTGGTGCGATGGTGAGACTGCACGTGAGGCATGATCAAGAGTGTGTGTTAGCACTGCGTGTGAATGTGTTACTACTGGTGTGTGGACGTGTGTGCCTGTATGTGGTGTGTGCGTTGTGCTGTACATGTGTGTGCATGCATGCGAGTGTGTGCGTGTATGTGATGTGTGACAGTGCACGTGGGGGGCATATGAGTGCGTGTGTGTATGGTGTGCGGACACGTGTGCCCGTATGTTGTGTATGGGTGTGTGCTTGCATGTGAGTGTATGTGGGCTGTGAGTGCACGTGCCTGCATCTGAGTCTGTGCGTGTGTGATGTACGCGTGCGTGCGTGTGAGCGTGCGGCGAGTGTGCACGTGTTTTAGGAAGGGTGCCATCCAACGATACAATTGGAGGTTGCAAACCAAGATTATGGCGGATTGCCTCAGAATGAGAATAAAAACATTCATTTTTCAGACCTGGGGCAGAGGCAAGAAACTCTAAGCCCCGTTTCCTCTATGTCCTTAATCAAACCTTTTAACGTCATCGTATCGCCTGTCTTGCAAATCCTGGTCCTTACGGGCTAAACCTCTGGACCCCATGAGGAAAGCAGTCTCTCGAAGGACTGAAGCGATAGCGGTCAGTCTCTGGGGAGAGGGACGAAGAGAGACGAGCCACTGGATGAGAGAGGCCGCATTACCGCCCCGCCTCCCCCGCGCTGTCTCCACGTGCAGCAGCTCCCCCATGCCCCGCCCCCCTCCGGCAGCAGGAATCAGGCAAACAGGTTTTGATGGGTGAGAAGTCCTGGTGCCCTGCGCTGCCTCCTTGCGCTGCCTCAAGGCGGGTCTCCAGCCCCCAGCCTCCCCCTCCGCCCCCCGCGGCCCGGCCTGGTCACCATAAAACCCTGCGGCCGCTGCTGCATGAAAGGGGAGCGGGGAGATGAAGAGCTACCGCGCAGCCAGGGTCGGGCGGCCGGGTCCGGAGAGCAGCCTGAATCACGTGCACCTCTGACCCCGCGGCCTCGAGTGTGTCCTCCTCCTCCTGCCCCGGGGCTCGGCCTGGGGGCCGCTGAGAGACGGCCCCGCACGCACGCGGCCCTGTGCGAGGTTGCAGGGGCACCGCCCCGCCCCACAGGAAGGAGCCGCGCTCGGATTCCAAGCCTGCGGTTTTCTCCTCCTATTTGTAATCGTTTGAATGAGGTCAGAATTAAAATCCGTTTCCATGGTGAGAACGGAGGGAGGGACTTAGAAACCGACACAGACCGGCTCTGAGAGAGACAAGAAAAGGGGCAGAGGCTGAGAGACAGGGACTGGGAGGCAGGAGGGCGAAAACGGAAGGGCCCAGGGGGCTGGGCGGGGACCTCGAGGCTGGTCCCGTCCGCCCTTGCAGGTCGCCGACTGCTTCTTTAGCGAGCGCGGGAGCCTGGCGCTTGCTCGCTGGGACGGGGTGAGAGGTGTCAAGGGCAGGGGCTCCGGGCTCTGAGGCACACCTGGACCTGGACGGAGGTGGCCTCTGGGCCTCCGCCAGGGATCTCTCCCCACCGGGCCCTGGCCCCGGGGAGGGGAAAGGAAAGGAGGGGCAGCGGGAGGGGAGGAGCAGGGAAGGGAGGGAGGGGCAAAGAGGGCCTGGGTTCAGACTGAGAAAAAGGCAAGTGGGAAAGGGGGCACGAAGGCACGGCCATCTGAAGACAGAAGCAGAGGCGGGGTGAGGAGGCGGCCAGGGGAGGCCAGCCCAGGCAGGAGGGAAGGAGGGCTCACTGCCCTTGGCCTTGAGCGCTGCTGCCCAGACCATACCCAGGGCCCTGTGACCCGGCCTAGGGGACCCCTTGTCAGACACAGGGAAGGATGATGATGGGGGGACTAGAGTCCACCTCCCTAGAAGTCCCAGGAACTTCTCCAGCTCAGCTACAGAACGGTGGAGTGTCACCCGAGGGCCACAACTGGAAGGAGTTTGATTCAGTTATCCACCAGGGTCAAAGTGTGGCTCAGAGATGTTAAGAAATCCACCCACAACCAGAAAGCTGACCAGTGGGAGAGAGGAGGCGAGCCAGGGCTCCAGTGGCAGAAGTGGCAGAAGGCAAAGCTGGCCTCCTCCTGCCACAGCCCCCATGGCCCTTCCTGAGCTGGGGGCTGGCGCCGTGTCACCGGGCTCTGTGCACCCACAGGCTCAGTCTGCAGACTTCAGCGCACGTTCAGGCTGTTGGAAATCTTGTTAAAAGGCAGATTTTGCTTTGGCATTCTAAACAATTTCTAGAATGAAAACGTTCATGGCTAACCAGTGCCCCGCGAAGGCTGCCGCTGCTGGTCCAGGGACACACTCGGAGCCGTGAGGTGTCATGCCCTCCTGAGGACGGCAGCCCTTCAGGACTCAGTTTCCCAAGTTATTCAACTGGAAGACTAGGGGTAGCCTGGGGAGCAGGAAGGGGAGAAAAGGAGGAAGAAGAGAGTCCTGGGGTCAGAGGTGTTCTGGTTTAAGTGGTGCTAGGCTGTTAGCACCTGCTTCACAGGGAGGCCCGAGACAGGAGCAAAGAGAAAGAGGTCACAGTGCTGGCCGCCCGCCCACCAGTGGGTGCTTCTGGCCAGCAAGGCTGTGCCGGGACACCTGCTGTTTGGGCTCAGACACATCTCGCTGGGGATCCTGGTGACCCCTGGGTCCCAAGCAACCCTGGGAAAAGCATTCAACCCCTCTGACTCTCAGCCTCCTCCTCTGTGTAATAGGGAATAATACATAGTCTGTCCTTGAGAGACTAACGCGAAATATGCACTCACTTCCTAGGGGTGACATAAGAACCAGTAATGGGGGGGGGGGCTTTTAAACAACACAGCTTTCTCCTCTCACAGTCCTGGAGGCCAGAGCCCCGAATCGAGCTGGTGGCAGGGCCATGTTCCCTCTGAAGGCTCTAGGGGAGATGCTGTTCAGTGCCTCTTTCTGCTTTTGGTGGCAGGGGTGGCGGGGAGCGGGGGCGGCATTCCGTATTTCCTTGTCTGTGGCTGCATCATTCCGATCTGATCAGCCTCTGTCATCACGTGTCGCTGGCCCACACTAGGGCAGGAAACGTGCCCTGTCCATCCCTCCCTACAGAAGGTCTAGAGGCAGAAACGGACAGAATGGGGAAGGGGCAGGTTGCTCCCTGCCTGGGTTCTCCCCCTTCCGGAGCTGCTTGACTTCCCTTCCACCAGCTTGCTCAAGGGCTGTTTTGAACTCAGACCTGTTTCCTTCTCTCTGCAGGCTTCCAGCATCCCCCCCAGGTCTGACCCCCCGGGGCTGCCTTCCTTCCTCCGCATTTGCCCCCAGGGGAGGAGGGCACTCTGCGATCTGTGGGCAGCTGCTGCTGGCCCCAGGACACACTCTTCTTTCTGGCCAGTGTTCTTCCTGCTAGAATCACATCCACAGCCTCATTTCAGCATGAAGGAAGGGATGTCAGTGCCTCCCTGTCTCAACCATTCATTTCACCTCCATTATTGCACACATCGCTCTTGGCAATACCCCACTGGCATCAAATCCTCTGGGGTTTGCTGGGCCCCAGCATTTCTCATTCAGCAGCAGGTCAAGGGTGGGGCCCGACGGTCAGCATTTCTCACAAGTTCCCAGATGATGTTGCTGCTGTTGGTCCAGTTGTGAAGTGTTCTGAGATGAATTTCTAAGGTGGGTGTCATTATCACCATAGTATAAATAAGGAATGACAGATTCAGAGAGGTAAAGTGATTTGCCCAAAGCCACACAGCTCTATGGGTTAATCCCTGTGGATTATGACACCAGTCCCCAACTGATCTTCAGCCTCCCTGTTCACTGCCCACCTCGGTGCCTGCCATCCTCCCCCCACTCCCCAGCACCAGGCACACCCCCACAGGGCTCTGCGCTCATGGAGATGGAAGAGATTGACCGTGAACACAGCAAATCCAGCACCAGGTGGGAAGGGCGGAATCCTATGAATGGAGGGCCAGCCAGGAACTCTGGAAACACCTGGGGAAAGGGACAGCTTCCATATGGGAATGAAGGAGGGCCTCACAGAAGAGGCACTTTTGAGCTGGGTCCCAGAGGACAGCTGAGCTGTCAAGGTGGAGTTGACTTCCTCATGCTTACAGATCCTCCACTTTCTCAGTGGAACTCCCTCTCACCCCACCAACCGCCTCACTCAGCTCCCCCAGCGCAGAAAGGAGGAGGAGGAGGAGATGCACATAGAGGGAGGGGTAGAGGAGGAGGAGAAGGGAGGGGGTCCCCTCTAGGGCTCTGAGGCACAGTGACTTTGCAGACACCCTGGGAGCCAGCGCAGGTCTGCGTGACTGGTGGAGGTTGAATGCGGCCACGAGGCCCAAGTTGGGAAGCCATCCTTCAATTGGTAATAAACCCCTGAAGTAGGGATGACATGCCATAAATCAGCAGTCCATGAGTCCCAGCCTGGGGTAATCTTTTCAATTATCTGCTTGCCCAGTGCGTGTCTCCTAAGACGATCAGAAATGTGCAACAGGGATGCTGGACCTGGCCTGGAAGCACTGAGGCCCGAAGGGTCAGTGTTGGACTGAGACGCCCCAGGCACCTCCCAGACCCCGCTGGCCACAGTCAGAAGGCAGCTAAGCACTGAGGCTCCCAGGGAGAAAAGGGCTACAAGGACTGGGTCAGGGATCGGTGCATTTACAGCATCTAAGGAGAGAGGTCTCTGGGCACGCACAGTGCTCCAGACTCCGGGGACTAAGCAGCAGCAAGGCAAGGTTCCTGCTCTCACGGAGCTGACCTTCCAGTGCGGGAGAGACAACAGACACAGGCAGACGGAGGTGTGACAGAAGCTGGGCAGCCCGAGCCGCACGAAGGCCTCTCTGAGGAACTGCGATTGAGCTTCTCGAATCCTTTCTACCACTTATAGGCTGGGTGATCTGGAGAAAGTCACTTAACCTCTCTGAGCCTGTGTGAGATCTCCACAAAGGGGAGGAGACATCAGCAAGTGGTGAGGGCCGTGGAAAAGTCAGTTGCTTCCCAGCTGCCTCTTTGCTCACCTCTCCTGCCCCAACTCCCCATTTAGTTCTTGCTTCTCCTGGGAGCCTTCTCGGGGTCCCAAGTGTAACACTTGTCTTTCTTCCGTAGGCCCCGGTACATGTCATCCCTTCCCTTCACTCGCTCCCGCACATCACATTCGCATTCATGTTTGCTCACCCCTACAAGGCTGAGAATTCCTTAGGGCCAGGGTCCCAGTCCGACTTGACACCGTGGGCCCCTCAGAGCCAGTACAGGACATGGTGGCTAAGGGACAGATGCGCACATGTCTACTGCCCTGATGGGTGGATGGGGGAGGGGGGTAAATGGGTAGGTGAGTAAGTAGATGGGTAGATGGAGATGTGGATGGGTGGGGAGTGAATCGGTGGAGGGGTGGGTAGATGAATGGGTGGATGCATGGGTGGATGGATGGACGGATGAATGGATGACGGATGGATAGGTGGGTGGATGGATGGATGGAAAGTTGGATGGATGGATGGATGAGAGTGGATGGATGGGTGGAAGGATGGGTGGCTGAATAGCTGGGTGGGTAGATGGCTGAGTGGTTGGGTAGATAAATGAAAGCCAGGGCTTAGAAAAATAAGAGGATTAGAATTAAGGGCTCTGAGGAGGGGCAGCTTTGCGGAAGAGGTGGAATATTTCTTCCTCAAAGACAAGAGAAATTTGTTCTGAGACAGAAAGGGGGAAGTTGAGAAAACTTTCATTTTTCCTTCATTTATCCAAACATTTCTCTGGTGCTGTGCTGGTTTCCAGGGATCTAAAGAAACAGGCTTCAGGCAGATTAGGGAGAGAACAAGCGAGCAGGCACTGAGTATGTGTTGCAGGCCGCATGATGTGAGCCGAGTTTAGGGGACGGGGAAGAGCCGCTGATCTCCCGCGGGCCGCCACAATGAGGGCCGCTGCAGCACTCCTCAGTGCCAGGTGAGGCTGCCTTGTAAGTGGCCTTGGCTCTTGGCACCATTTCTTCGCTACGTCTGGCAAGCCTGCCCACGCCTGAGCCCCAGCTCTGGAGCTAATGCCTGCCTGGGCCCCCTGGGGACCGCCATTTGGCAAATGCTCCTAGAGGCCAGGGGATTTTCTTTGGTGGTTTCCTGTGACCCACCCAGGGATGGAATATTCTCCTCCCTCTTGTATCTGAGGAACAAGCAGCTCAGGAAGGTGAGTTGTTTCACCCCAGGTCACCAACCGGTGGAGTTGAGGGGCCAGAATTCGCACCCCGGGCAGGGTAACCCCAGATCCCATGCCCGTCCCACCACGCTGTGCCGCTGCTCTGCATGGCTGTCCCGTCTCGTTGCTAGGATAACCTCCCTCCCAGCCCAGCAGTCGCCCCTCCTGGAGCGTGATTCTTGCACCTGACATCATAATCCTCTGTGACATCTTAATCAGCTCCCAGGCAACTGACGGTGCCCAGCAAGCAAGCCCAGTGAGTCAGCAGGGCCTGGACTGGGCCCACCTGCCCTGCCTCAGCCTTAACCCTTGCCTACCCACCCCAACCCTGGTTTGGGAGTCAGGCAGATCCGGTTTCAGGTCCAGGCTATGCTACGCACCCTGCTAAACTTCAATTTCCTCGTCTGTAAAATGGGCATAAAGATTCCTGTCCAGCTGGGTTTTGCCCAAGGTGGTGAAGGCACTGCGACGCCTCAGGGGGCTGTGGGTCCCGGGAGTTGTTATCGCCATCATTCCGCTCTGAGCTGGCTGCTCTTGGGGTCTGAGTGTCCGGCAGCACCACAGAGCTCCGGGAGCAAAGGGGTACAAGCATACTTTCTGTGGTGGGCTGCATTGTGTTCTCCCCAAAGACACGTTGAAGTCCTCACTGCTCCCCACACCCCCGTACCAGCCAGTGGGACCTTATTTGAGAAATGGCATCTTTGTGGAAGAAATCAAGTTAAGACAAGGTCATACCTGAGTAGGTGGGATCTTAATCCAATATGACAGGTGTCCTGATAAGAAGAGAGAAATCTGGACAGACGCACAGAGGCAAGATGAACACAGACCCCATGAGGGGGAGCCTGGAAGTTGACAGACACAAGCCAAGAAACACGGAGGGACCCTGGCCACCACGGAAGCAGGAAGAGACAAGGAGGGATTCCACCCAGAGAGCGCAGGGCCTGCAGACACCTTGATCTTGGAATGCTGGCCTCTTGAACTATGAGAAAACGTATTTCAGTGTTAAGCCATCCATTCTGTGGTAGCCCCTTTGCTGCCCTAGGAAATGAACACGTGTCCTAAGGGGACAACCTCAATTCAAAGTCCCATGTGCTGGGGCCAAGTCTCACGGAATCACGTGGACCCTTCTGTACAGTGGGGATGCCACTCTGCTAAACGGCTTTCAGCAAGCCACTTAACCCATCTTGCAGAAGTGGGGACCATGATGCCCCGTCACAGGTCAGAGGTGAAAAGTCTGAGAAGGGTCGGAGTTGATGGGATTCCTTACGTCCTGGCATTCTGTAGCATGATTTCTATTTTTAAAAATTCTCATGGGAAGCCCTGAGTCTCTGCTCAGGAGAGCCCTGGAGCCCAGTAGAGGATGGTCGAGCTCCTCAAAGGCTCCTCTTTGAAGCCCCCCATCCCACCCTGGGCCTTGCACATAGACCGCAAACCTGGCAGGGCAGGAGGCAGGGCCCCTCTGATGCACCCTCATTTCCTCCTCTGCTCTCCTCACCTCCCCCCTCCTTTGCACCTGGCTCCTCCCTAGCTGGGCCCCAGCGCTGGCTTGGTATTTGAGACCATTTCTGCCCCCCACGCATCAGCTGATCAGAGCAGCCTTTGACGTCCATACACACATGGGAAGGGGGCCAGCACAGCACCAAACATTGTTTCCTTTCCTTTTGGCTGCCTGAGCCTTTTTGAGGAGCGTCCTTTGCAAGGTTCAGATCCTCCCTCACCTTCGAGTAGCTGAGTGGCCTTGGCTCCTTACAGGTCACCCTCATCACCTTTGCCTCCCTCAAAGTGGAGAGCACAGCACAAACCCCATTTGGCCGGAAGGATCCAATGAGATGATGTGAGTGAAGAGCCCACCCAAGCAAGTTTCCTTGTGGCCACCATTACCCCATTAGTAGTCTCCTCACACGTGAGGTCAGACACAAACCCAGCCCACTGAGCCCCTTGCCTTCAACCACAGCCTCTCGATGCCTCTGTTTTCTCATCTGTTAAATGGGTTAATGGTGCCTGGGTGTAAGGGCTGTGGGACGCCTTTGCCGAGATGATGAAAGTGCTTAACACAGAGCCAGCATCACTGCTTTCTCTCTCCACTGCCTTCCTCGCACTGTGAGGGTGAAGTCTAAATGTCACTCCAAAGAATTCTTCCAAATTTGCCCTGCAGGATAGAAAGCCCTCAATACACCCTTGCAGGCAACCAGAGGCTCCAGAAGTCACTGCCCAGCCCCAGGAGAGTCTCAGGGAGAGGTTTTCTGTCTGCGCTCAGAAAGTACAACCAACACCCCTGCCTGTGAAGTGGGGAGGGGTGTGCTGAGCTGGTTTTGTTTTTCTGGAAGGTTGTAAACACAGGATAATGAGGGCTTGAGAAGGCAGCTGTAATGACTGTTATTGCTGGGGAATGGAGTCCATGGAAGCCCCACGCTGTCCCATACTGCTCTCCAACCCAAAGTCCAGAGCGTCTGGGAATGCCAGAAGGCAGGTGGGGCTGCTGCCTTGGGGTCGGCTCCCTGGCCTGCGCCCCTGCACGCCCTGCCCCTTCCTAGCTCCCTGCTGTTCTTTTCTGAACTGGCTTATTCTCCTCCACCTGGCATGTCAAACCCTGTCCGGTCCTCCGCGCCCACACCTCATAGGCTGCCAGGGCCCCAGGGTCCTCCTGAGAATTACCCGACACCTGAGAAGGAGCCACACGATGTGAACACGCACGCCAGTCCTTCCAAGAACAGCACCCAGCTCTGGTCCGAGGGTCCTGGCCCACAAGCCTCCGGCCTCTGCATGGGGATTTGGAGCAGGGCCGGGAGAGTTGTCTTGGGAATGTGAAAGAGTTCCCCGGCTGTGCCACCCCTGGACAAGTGTCTTGACTTCTCTGGGCCTTGGCCTTCTGCCTAGAAGAAGATTCAAATATCTCCTGGGCAGCTCAGGCAGTCATGGCAAGGCTCAGTTAACGTGTGAGATGGAAAGTGGCTGTATCTTCTGGGATGTGCTATTAAAAAAATCCATCACCGCGGCCGTTCCTGTCACATCACTCCATTGCATGACGGGAACCTTCCGGAAAGCCCACTGACCTCTTTTAGTCAGAAAACAAGTTTTACCTCAGGTTTCCTCAGTGCCAGTCACCGTGCCAAGTACTTCACATGCTTTATCTTGTATATTCCTCACAATATAAGGTGGGTAGATGCGTTAGGCCCATTTTCCAGATGAGAAAACTGAGACATGAAGAGAACAACAACTTTGCTAAAACCACAGCAAGTATGTGGGAGATTTTTTCAGTCATTCGAAAATATTTCCTGAGCATCTGCTATGTGCTGGGCTCCGTGCTTGGTGCTAGAGAGACTGCTGTAAACAAAACAAGCGTTTGCCCTGATGGGGCTGAATGTGAAGGGGGGGAGAGAGATAACAAAGAAAGAAAGAGAGATAATAAAATGTCAAGTGGCAGCGTGTGCTATGGAAAAAATCAGCAGGCTAGAGGGACCTGTTGTCTGGGGGAGAGTTCTGGTGCCTTAGAGAAGGTGGTGGAGGGAGTTTTCTCTGAGAAAGGCGCATTGCAGCAGAGATCTGAGAGGCATGGAGCTGTGAGGGTGTCTAAGAGAAGAGAATAAAGGGCAGAGGGAACAGTCAGTGCTCCCCCCCACCCCTTGCTTGGACAACTTCGAGGAGCCAGGGTGGCTGGAGGATTGGGCCAGGCTTCAGGGGAGGGGCGAAAGGGAGGGAGGGAGGGAGGGAGGGAGGGAGGGAGGCTTGGGAGAGGTGGGCAGAGGAGGATCCCGAGGAGCCTCACCCGCCCTGCTGAGAAGTCTGCGGACCCCACCGCTCCACCTCCACTGGGCCGTGCCCCTCCCTACACTGCGCAGGTGCAGGGCCCCAGAGGTGGGAGCCAGGCTCAGGGTGTGATGGGGACGAAAGGACACCCCTTGAGGGTCCCAGGGCTGGTTTGGGATGCTGTCTCTAGACACTGGCCCACCTAAGTCACTGTACTTCTCTGGACCCCTGCTTCCTCATCTATTTAAAAGGGCATAGCAGTACCCGCCTGCGCGGGGTGGGGTGGGGTGGGGTGCGGGGGGCGCTGTGTTGGCAGGAACCTAGTGGCCAAGCACCCCACTGAGCCCCCGGACTGTGTCAGGAACAGCTCCAAACACTTAAGAGGTGTTCTTATGCAATTAATCCTCACCCAGAACAAGAAAGGGAGCAGGAGAGGGTCCGTAACTCCGCAGGCACCCACGGAGCGGACTGCGGAGGCTCCTCCGGGTTCCAAAGGTGGCCTCCCCCGCTTCTCTCCCACCCGCCCCGCTCCCTCCCCCAATCCGGAGCGGGCCTCCCCTTACCTGGCAATCACGCTCCCTGCTGGCTCAGGTTACTGGAGGCCCTGAGGGGTCTGTTTAAACAAGTGTGTCTGAGCAGGAAAATCAAACAGACAGCGACCCTCCGGGACCGCCGCGGGACCACCGCCGGGGACTACCCCTGAACCTGATAAGGCCGGATCCCTTTTCACTTAATTGGGCTGCGGCCAGGGGCCCACCTTTCTATCAGATAGGAGGTCTCCCCAGGGGTGGAAGGGGTCCCCTTCAGATGGGGCTGTCGCGCACCCCTGGCTGGGAAAGGAGAAGCCCGAGGGCGTTGGGGGCACCGCCGGCTGGAGAGGTGCCATGTGAGAGTTTGCTCATTCTTGCCTGAAAAATTGGGGAGGGGGCTGTTGGGAGAATACTTCCCCTCCCGGAAAGGCCCAGGGAGGGAAATTCAGCCTCCGGGGAAGGGTGGGGCCTGTAGATGAACGCCCCACGGCCGTGTCCCCGCAGCCTCCGCAGGCCCCGCAGTTGGCGTTCCCCACGCGGCCGGGGGAGGCGCTGCGGAGCGCAGGAGGCCTGCTTGGCCCGGGCACACCGCGGCACTTGGAGTCCATGCAGGCCTTTCTGAGCGACACCAAGCTCGTCGTGTGACCCCTCTGGGCTTCAGATGCCTATCTTCAGAGGAAGAGGCAGCTCGAAGTCCCCTTCAGGTCCAAAGGAGATTTAAAGGCGGCAGAGCCGGCAACTGAGGAGTGACTTCAGTGTCCTTTTAAAAGCGTCATTCAAGAACTATTCGATCAGCACTAAGATGGACTGTCTTCACCCTTGGCCCCAAGGTTCAGCTCTCTGGCCCCATCTCCTGCTTCAGTACAGCTGGCCCAGTGGGGGGTGCGCTGGGCTAGAAGTTTCGCTGGTGCTGACGGTTTTCTGTCACCTGCTAGTCATCCATTCCCCTCTCCTCTGAAGTGTCCCCTCTTTAAGGCAGGCCCTGTGCTAGCCTCAGGGGCCCACACAAGCTTGCTATGGCGGCTAGACCGATGCCCACTCATGGGGATCAGAGCGGGGGCAGCCGGAAGCGCCACGCCTTGTGGATGGGCAAGGCTTTGCAAGCTTCTCTGCCTTTCTCCCGTCAGGGAGTCGAGGGCAGGGGTCTCCAAGGTGGGGTAAGTCTATGCTGTGGGACGCACTGAAAATCCCCTGGGGTGCCAAGAGAAATCTTAGAACACTTCATGCCTTTATGCTGGTCTTTGCTCCTGTAAACTACTTAACTCTAGTTTCCCCATATTGTAAACTAGGATTAAAAACAGTTGCTGCCAGGATTAAAAGCGTCAAGATACTTAAGAGCTCAGAACAGTGCTCGGCAATAGTCATAATTGTCAATACGTGTTAACTACTATTAACAAGACTTAGTGTCCATCCTGGCCTTCCGCTCTTCAGTTTTCCAGTTTCCCTGGACTCGGATCCTCCTCAGACGGTCGCAGGAGCACCGCAAAGCGGGGTCCATTACACGGGTGCAGGAACTTGGGGTCTAGGCGGGCGCTGTCCCCTCGCCCGGATCACTGGCAGGCGGGGCCGGGAGCCCCATTCCGGAGGGGCGTGGCTCCGCAGGAGTCGTGGCCCCGCCCCCTCAGCGCGCTCCCGGAACCTGCGGGTCTGGGGACCCGGCCGTGCGTCTGGACAACGCAGCGCCAAACCTGCTGGAGGTGGAGGAAAATAGAACTGGATCAAAGCCTCCGGCATTTACAGCCTCCACGGCCCACCTACCCCGTGACACCAGACATTCCACTCTCCCCATCACGCGTGGTGCAGTGGAGACCGCCCCGGCGCTGAAACCGGTCCTGGTGTCTGCGACGCCCAGCTGCGCGGCCTGAAGCACGCGGCTCCAACTCTCCGAATCTCGGTTTTCTCATCTGGAAAGAGAGATGCCCACCTCGGGGGCTTTTGTGAGAAGTAACTGTCGTGATGCCCTTGAAGAACCTAGCACATCGCCGGTGCTCAGGCAGGGCGGGTTCCCACCAGCACCCACCGTCCCCGGGGCGGGGCGGGGAACGATGAGCACTGGGTTAGGGTTGGGGAACCCGCACTGTAGTGCCAGTTCTGTCAGTTCTCTCAGTCTGGGCCTCAGTGTCCCTATCTATGCAAGCGCGTGTTCCGTTGCGCACTGAGAGCTTACTGATGCTGGAGGGTTCCCAGCACTGCCGCCCCTAACCCTTCACTCGACCCAGGAAGGCGGCTGCGGCTGCGGGAGCGCCTCAGCTCACTTCATGGAATGGACCTCCTGGTCCCACCTCACAGGCAAGGAAGGGATGCTCCAGGACCTCGGAGGCTGAGGGAGGGAGGGGAGTATAGGGCAGAGGCCAGTCGCTGTCTTTTCCTAACAGCTGAGGTTTGGTGAGAAGAAAGTGCAAAAGGGCCAAGACTCTGGGGAGGAAGGGTCGTCTCCTTCCAGGGGGCAGGCCAGGCCGGGAGGGAAGGGGCAGGTGGGGTGGGGTCTGGTGTCCTTCACTGGGTCCTGAGCTGAGCAGGGCCAAAGGCTTCTCGGCAGGGCAGCCCCTCTGCCATCCTGCTTTCCTATCCTCCACCTGGCCCTAGGAGGAAGGTATATTGTGCAGTTCACCGTCCAGACTCAGAGGAGAAACTACTAGCTCCAGGCCTTTGGCAGGGGAGGCAGGAGCCAGGGAAGGGAGGGACGCTTCCCGCTGCTCTTGAAGGTGTGAATGGCTGCTCCAGAAATCGGACACTCTCTGCAGAAAGAACTGGCTGCTGTTGCATTAGCTTCTGAGCGACTTGAAGGCAGTAATTCTAACTGAATCATGGCGGGGGAGGGTGTGTGTGTGAGAGAGACTCCATCCGAGAAAGGGATGGACAGGTAGGGCTTGAGAAAAGAGACACGGCACTGGAGAAAGACAGAACCACAGACAGAGATCAGAGAGAGGGAGAGATAGAGGCTGTGAGATCCACTCAAAAAGACCAAGAGAGAGACCCAACTGGAGAGAGAGAGAGAAAGAGGCTGTAGGGAAGGAATGTCAGAAGCCAGGGACCCAGGGGAGAGAGACCCGAAAAAGAGGAATGGGGTGGGAGTCAGGGTGGGAGGGGGCCGTGGGCTCCCCCAACCTCATTCTCCATCCCTTCTCCCAGAAAGGGTGCCTCCCACAAAGTCCTGTGGGCTGCCCTGATGGCAAGCGGGGACCACGTTACCGAGGGCCACTCCCTAGGCTCCCCTCCACTGCTCTCTTTTCTAATGTCAGCTCTGGATTTCCTCGGCACCCCAAACTGACCTTCCATTTCAGTTAATATTAGTCTCTGGGAAGTGCCTGGATCACCAGAGGCTCTGGCTGTCAGCATGGCTATATCCATGGCTCTGCACTGAGTCTCATTTTGCCTAGGCTTTTCTGCCTTCCTGCCTCTCTTGTTCAGTGTGCCTGCCCCTCCCTCCCTACCCTGTCTGGGTCTCTCCCTCTGTCTCTTTCCCAAGGTTACAGAGCTGGGGGTGAAATCTGAGGTTCCCCAATATCACAGGTACCTCGGCCTCCCTGGATCTTCCTGCAAGGGTGGAATCCGCCGGCCCAGAGGAAGGCCCCAGCTTTCCTCCCCCCACCCCCTGATGCCAAGTGCTCCCAGCGCCAGGAACCTGCCACAGAGCGGAGTCAGCCTCGTGGCCTGACGAGCAGCAGCAGGAGCAGCAAGGGCCGAGCTCACTGTATCTGAGCTGGGGAACAGCATGCCCATTTCTAAGTGGATAAATCGAGGCTCAGAAAAACTGACCCTCAGCCACGGCCTGCTGACACATCTTGCAGCCCGCATCTGTTTCCTTCTCTGACAAACCTGAGATCTTGGCATTTGATAAATTCATAGAAAAACTTAACAGTCTTCAAGATTCTCAAGTAGGTGGTAGGCAGGGGGAGGGGAGGAGCAGGAGAGAACTGTCAGCTGAACCCAACACCCATTTTGTGGATTGGGGGCAGGGCTAGGAGGAGGTGCCGCTAAAAGTTGCCGGCATCTGCGGTATTTCAGTGCATTCATTTGTCTCTTGAAAGCGCAGTGAGAGAGATCGCTCCCTGCCGTGTAAGGAGTGAATTTCAGGGGTTCAGACCCACCCGCATCCAGATCCCGGCGCTACCACTAACTTGCTGTGTGACCCTGGGCAATACACTCTACCTCTCTGACTCTGTTTTCTCATGTGGAGGCGGGGTGGGGGTGGGGGGAGCCTATAGTAATGCCTATCTCCCAGAGTAGAGAGGATTAAATCGGATAAAGTTTTCGAGACCTCCGAAGAGATGCCTGACACCAGCTCAATAGAAGTCAATTCTCTTCTCCCCATTCCCTCAATCCCCTAACCCTTGCCGGAACAGAGACGGGGCGCTCAGCGGGCTGAGCAGCGCCTGGCAGGCAGAAGGGCGAGCCTTCCTTGGCCAGGGGTGGGCAGAGCCAGGATGGAAGACGTTTGGTCGGCCCCCGGAGCCTCGGGGTCTGCCTGACATCTCCAGGCTTAAATAACCGTGCGCCTTTGTTATTCGTCGGCAGCAAAGTGGTTCGTTACGCCTGATTGGTCTAATTGCTTTGAAATGGGATATATTATCTATAATTATAGAGCTCTAGGAGGAGCCGGCCGGCCTCCGCTTTCATCTTCCCCAAGTGCACCCTCATGTCGCGATCACATTAATTTGGGCCATTTGAAAGGGGGCCCCTCTCTCCCCCGCGGATCCAGGCCCCCTCACCCGCTTCCGAACTTAAAGACACAAGGAAGCCCCAGCTTGAGCGAGGGGAAAGAAGCGAGTGGGGGAAGGGCGGGAAGGGGGGAAGAAGCAGGGAGTCGGACTTGTCTATTTCTTCCTGGCGCTGGGTGAAATCCACCGCACTTGGGCAATTCCATCTTACAAGCTGGGCCAACTTAAGGTGGAGGAATTTGCAAGGAGGAGAAAACAGTTTTTACAGTAGTTTTTTTTTTTTTCCACTTTGCGTTAAAGAAGGGCACCTAAACTCTTAAAAGGCTTAAGTTCTGCACAGGTCACAGGAAAGCAGAAAGCGTGTTGATCTGGATTCGTGCTGTGGATTATTCAACCAGTAGCTGAAGACCCCCTGGAGTTCCCAGCTCTTCGGAGTTTTTCTCTGGGAAGCTGTGAAATCCTCCCGAAGAATACCATCAGTGACTCCCAGACAGTTTCTCAAAACTCTAACTCCCAGAGGTTCACTTCTAGGCGGCAGAGGCCAAAAGACTGGAAGGCGCGGGGTTGGGAGGCCCCCTCCGCAGGTTGGGGGATCCCGAGTTCGTGCTTTCTGTCTACCCGTCAACCTCTCCACCCTCCCCCCCCCCCCCCCCCCGCAACCTCAGGACAAAATACCTCCTCTCTCTCCCCCTCCACCGCCCTCCTGGAGATTGGTGAATTCCCACCAAAATAAATCGTTCCGGGTAATCGGTTTTCATAGCACATTCATTCTATTAAAGAGGACTGTTTGGGGCTCGCTAATTGCCGGGGGATCCCACTGAGCTGCACATTTTTAAAAATGCACGCGGGATTCCTGGGTCGAGGCCACAAAATGCATTGGAAAGGGGGGGGCAGGGGCGTAAACAAAAACCCGACGGAGGCGACAACGAATGCCCAAGTGAGGGGCCAGCCCGCAGGCTCTTCCAATCCTTGCGGCAATATCCAGATAGTGACAGAGCTCTTCAAGATGGGATCCCTCTAAAAACTAGTCTTTGCCTACGAAGGGGGAGTTTAAAAACACCCCCCTTCCTCCACCGCCGCACACCCTCCTAAAATAGGCATTTGGAGGAAAAAGACCAAACCCATCACCAGCCTAGTTGCCCAGAGAGTGGACGCAAGGCAATCCGTCTTTAGAATCCTAAACGCCAAGGCTCTTTGTTGGGGACGGAGAGTGATTTTAAGACTCCTCGGACTGAGGAGGATGGAGCGAGGAGCGAGGGGAGGGGAGCGGAGCGCGCGAGGATGCTAGCCGAGCCCCAGTTCCCGAGCTTTATCTGCTGCGGGCCAGCCCTGCCCTTGCCAGGCATGAATTACAGCCCGGCTTTCTCGGCTGCTGCGGCCGCGCGGAGAAATGCAGGGGTAGAAGCGCCTGGGGGTTAGTGCTGGCGGCGAGATAACGGGCGCAGCCCCCCGGCTCTGTCAGCTCGAGAAACCCACCAACCGGGAAATCCGGAAAGGCCCAGACAAAAATAAACGCAGAGAATGCTCCTTTTCGCCGCGCCAAAACTTATGCCTCCTCCCGCGGGCACCACAAGCTCGGAGAGACACATAGACGTTTTGTTTCCGTGCTCTAATTCCTTTCTCTGAGACCGCAGGCACCCCTATTCTGCAGCTCTAAGGCAGCTCCGTGGAAGAGCCGCGCGCTATTCTGAGCACGGACTCCACGTGGAATCTCCTCGGAACCCCTTTCCCTCTTCAGACACACGCTTCTCGCCTTGCAATGCATGCAGCCGGCTAGCCCGCCGCTCCCGGCCAAGAGCAGACGCGAACCCAGACCGAACCTAAAAAGATACCATGGGGTTCCGGACGCGCTTGGGATGCCTAGGGGAGGGCGGCAGGGCCGGGGGCTGCGGGCGCAGGCGGTCTGCTCCCAGGAGGCGGGGGCGCGACTTCAAGGGCCCCTGAGCCGGCTGCTGCCTTTGATCCGGCCGCCGCTGGCGCCTAAAAACAACATCCTCGTCTGCCTATTAGGCGCGCTGAGGGATCGTGACAGATTGTTTATCCCCGCAATTAGCGATGCGGCCCTTCTCCCGCCGCCCGGCTGGCCGGCCCCCGGCCCGCGCTGGGCCTCGCTGCGCCGCTGCCAGAGACAGCCCTGAGACCCCTCTGCGTCGCGCGGCTGCACTCTCGAGGTTCGAGCCCCTGCTCTGTCCTAAAGCAGGGGTTCTTCGCTGGCGGACTCCAAGTGGGCCCAGAGCCCCTGAAGTTGTTTTTACTGATGCGTATTTTTCTACGGAGGAAGCTCTTAGTTATATCGAGTTCTCAAAGTGATCTGAGAGTCGAACAGTTGAGAAGGGAGACGACGGTGGAACAAAGCAAGCCCGGGTCAGAAAGTCACATTGCTCGCTTTTGACACGATGACCGAAAAAGCCAAGGGCCCTCGGTTTCCTCTCCCCCTATACCCCCAATGCAGAGTGAGATTCCCGTTGGGCTGTAGGGTGCTGTACCAGGGACAGATACATTTAAAATGTAGGCAATGGAAGTTCGCTGTCCGAGCTGGGCTGCTCGCAGGGGTTCGGCCTACAGCCTTGCTGAGCACCATTTCGGTCAGCCCTAAAATGGGCCGTACGGTCTCCTATCCTTGCACCCTCAGGCGTACCTCCCGGACCTCAGTTTCGCTGCCGGGTAGAAGGATTCTCTCTTCCTCCTGCCCGCCCCCCCCCCCACCCCAGGGGTACGGTGAGTTTAAGATAGGCCGCGTGGGTGCACCCGGCCTCCAGCTGGGCCCGAAGCGCAAGCTAGAGGCCCCAAACCCTGCCCCATGCTTGTGTTGCAGTCTCCGGTGAGTAAGAAACCTGGAGACGTAAATATCACAGATGCAAGAATTCCTGAACCTGCCCCAAGGCCTGCACATATCTCCGGAGCCTGCGGACAGATGTGAAGCTGCCGATCACCCTGGCGTCCGCAGCCCGACCCCTCCCGCCAGACCCCGGACGCCGTCAGGGTAATAAAGTTCCCGCTCTAGCAATTCATTTTCCTTAATCTGGACGCCCCTAATCTACAGCTTTTATTGGGCCCAGTTAAAAGGCGAGGGAATTCGCTGTCCCTCCGCGCTCGGATAATTACCCCTAAATGGCCGCGGCAGCCCCTTGTGTTTCCTGGAGATTAGAACCCCGCAGTCATCAATGGCCAGTCCCGGTGAGCCGCCAATCACCGCCGCTGGCTCCCCGGGAGCCGCCGGCCTGGGCCCCGGGATAAGAAGCCATAAAGAGGAGGCGCAGAAAACTGCCGAGCCCCGACCCGACTTTGCATAGATCTTAAGTCTCCCCACACTTTCAGCTCCCTTTTCTCCATTTTTTTTTTAAGCAGGAAAAAAAAAAATCACGTTTCCTCCGAAACTGGCAAAATAGAAGTTCCCAAGCCCAGCTACCAAGGATCCATCCCGGGAACAGTCCTCTTTTCCTCCCTGCCCCCCTCCCACAAATGTGCCTCCCCACCCTTGTACCATCCTGGACCCAGAGACAGGGATGTGTTTTTGTTTCCGCGGACGCGTTGAGGTCACGTTAAGGCCAGACCAGTGTTTTGTTGACGTTTCTGCTGGTTTTATTTCAATAAGTTCTATATCAAAAGGACCCGGCGGCTCCTTCCCCCAGCTGGTTGCCGGTATAGGTGTTGTAATCCTCCCGGGGAAGTTCACAGCGGGGAAAAGGACACATCCTGAATGAAAATCGATTACCGACCCCGGATAATATTATATATTCTTATCCTTAGCATCCACAGCGCCACAGGAGCGTTGCTTCTGTACGCAAACTTCAGCCCAGCGCTTAGAAAGAGACAAAGGCCTTTACTCGGACGTAAAGTTTGCAAGATTGAACAGGGGAAGAAAATAAAGGTGTTTTTTAAAAAAAGGAAATTAACACTCAGTCTTTCTACTACAGTAAATAACCATGAGGATTTTTTAAACTATAAAAGAAATACTCATAAAATGATTCGTCTCAAATGATCATGTAGAGAAGAGGGGAGGCAGGTAGAGGAGGGGGACAGAGAAACAGACCCAGCAGCTGACTGAAGAGGAAGGTCAAGAAGCCTTGGTAGACGGAACCAGGGAAAGAGTAGAGAAAAAAGGGAGGCGTGGGAGAGAGGGGTGGGCAGAAGAGAAGTCCCCCAGGAACACAGAAAAATAGAGACCGACGGGGACCCGGAAAGAGACAGGCGGCCCAGGCAGCAGTGCGGAAGAAAGTTTCTCCCGCGCCCCCTCCCCTGCTCTGCCCTCCCGGGGCCGGGCCCTGTCCCGCGCGCCCCGCGGCCCAGTGCGCCTCGGGGCCAGTCAGCCGGAGCGCTGCCCAATGGCTTGCGCCGGGCCCGCCCCCTCGCGTGCTGATTGGCCGCCGCCGCGCCGGCCTCGCCTTATTAGCAAGTTCTCTGGGGAGCTGCGGCCCGACCCGGAGCCGGCGAGTGCGCCCGGGAACTCGGCCTGCGCGGCGGCGCCAGCGAAAAACCAGGCCCCGAGCGCCGGAGCTGGCCTTCTGGGGAGGGGCGGGAAGCGCGCGCGCGAGGGCCCGCCCGGCCAGGGCCCCGGGCGCTCGCAAAGGCCGGCCGCGCTCCCAGCCCGCCCGAAGCCCATGCCCGGCGGCTGGCCCGTGCTGCGGCTGGAGGGGGGGCCCGGCTCTGCATGGCCCCGGCTGCTGACATGACTTCTTTGCCACTCGGTGTCAAAGTGGAGGACTCCGCCTTCGGCAAGCCGGCGGGGGGAGGTGGGGGCCAGGCTCCCAGCGCCACCGCGGCCACGGCGGCCGCCATGGGCGCAGACGAGGAGGGGGCCAAGCCCAAAGTGTCCCCTTCACTCCTGCCATTCAGCGTGGAGGCGCTTATGGCCGACCACAGGAAGCCCGGGGCCAAGGAGAGCGCCCTGGTGGCCTCTGAGGGCGCCCAGGCGGCGGGCGGCTCTGCACAGCCTCTGGGCGCCCGGCCGGGGTCTCTGGGAGCCCCAGACGCGCCGTCTTCGCCGCGGCCGCTGGGCCATTTCTCGGTGGGAGGACTCCTCAAGCTGCCAGAAGATGCTCTGGTCAAAGCCGAGAGCCCCGAGAAGCCCGAGAGGACCCCGTGGATGCAGAACCCCCGCTTCTCCCCGCCCCCGGCCAGTAAGTAGCCAGAACCCAGGCGGCGGGGGAGGGGGCTGGGCGGGGATGCCGGACCCGAGGGCGCCAGGCCGAGCGCCGGCGCCTGCTTGTCTCCAGCGGCTGCGTACCTGCAGCTGGGTACCTGGAGCCGGTGCTGCAGATCGGTTGGGGGGGAGGCCCGGGTTTACTCCTCTCCCCACTCCCATCAGCTAAAGGGGTGGAGGCCGGGCTGAAACCCAACTCTCGGTCCACTTTCGCGTGCTCCTCGCCTTGGCCAGGGGACGCTGCGGGTGGGAGTTAACTTGTAGGACAAGATGTCTGGGTACCCTCTCCTCCAGCTGCCATCAGAGGACCCAGGAGTCCCCACTTCCCTATCTGCCCTCAAGCCCTGATACTTCGCCGTTATCCCTACGGGTGGCTCCAAGTGGTGCGGACATCCTCCCTGCGCGCAGAGTTTCACTTTCTCGTAGTAGAAGACTGCCCTCACCCCCCGCATTGAAGTATCTCTTTGCCCAGAAGTTCTTAACCTCTTGCAAAATTCCCCCTTCCCCCTTCTAGTTTCAGGCAGATACTTCCTACTCCTGGTGGATGGGTCATTTAGTGGGAGGGGGCGCTCAGGTTCCAGTGGAGGGGGCGGGGCACCAAGTCATTTAGTGGGAGGCGCCCCCTCGATGGCGGTGGGAAGCTCCCAAACCTCGCAGACTGGGCCATTGAAGCGGACTCCAGCCGTCATAGGCGCGTTCGGGGTCGTTCCAAGGCCTTATGGCCCCCCGGCTTCTCTGCCTAGCAAACACGCTCGGAGATATTTCAGGAGCACGGGAAATTCCCAAGTTTTCCTCGTTTCCTCCGATTATTTTGCGCGGCATAATAGCAACCCGAATTCAATGGCGTGATGCTGAGGAATGATTTTTATCTGGGGATTAAAAGTCTTTGAAAGGCCAGCCCCTCCCTGGGCCTAATGGCTGGAGAAGGTGGCCCAGGGCTGTGCTGTCGCTACCGAAGGGAGTGACGTTTTCCTCGGCGCCCGCCCCTCCGGCGGCCGGGCGGAAAGCGAGTCGGGGGCCAACTGCTTCCCGGACTCTCAACGGCCTGGAGCAGGGAAGAAGGGGGGATGTTAACACGAGGTTTCGTTTGACTCATATCCTGGTGGTCTGTGAGCCCAAAGGATCATTTAAAAAAAAAAAAAAAAGCCAACGAAAAAAATGCATGCTTAGGCAAAACCCGCATGGTGAAATATTCTCGACTTGAATTCATTTTTCCCGAGGGAAGCTGCTGGGTAGGGAAAGCAGCCTTTCCAGGACTTGGGAATTCGATTAGGGCCTCCGCCCAGACCCCAAAGTCGTTGTGATCCCCATTGTCCTGGAAATAATTTGTTCTACATTTTATCTGGCCCCGGCTGCCCGATGTGGCGGGGGTTGACTGGCGCAGAGGACTCAGTCTCGGACCTGCGGGAGCCCTCTGTCGGGGTGCTCGCTCACCGCCCATCCTTGAGGTATATTTTGAAGCCATAAGAAATAGGTTGGCATCTTTGATCTCTTCAAATGGAGACCCAGGTCGAGGAGAAGTGATTGCAGTCCCCCTCCCACCCTCTCCCATTTGTGTGTGACCAGAGGGCCAAGGCGCTGGGGGTGGGAGAGACCCAGGAGACAATTGAGACAATCAGAAGCCCCCCACCCCCATTGGCACTTTATGTATTTGAGATATGGCCATGGTGCCACCTCCCCATCGCCTGACAGCCGGCTTTGCTCCGCCTCTGGGTCCCCTGGGACTGCCCTTAGAACCCTGTAGGAACATGCTGTTCCAAGGGAAAGAGTGGAATTTGGAGATCTGGGTTGGATGCCACGAAGCGGCCTACCCTAGCGCCAACACTTGGTGGGCACGGATAAATGTTTGGCCAATTCATGAAACTAGATGAGATCTTGGGTTGGGTGCAGGGCCTTTGCGCGTGTTTCATCAACCTTATGAACAGCTACCGTTCCGACACGGGCGTCGGTGGGAGGAGGCCCGCCCGGAAGGCCCTCCTGAGCAGCCACCTACCACGAAGGCATCGCACCTCTTCCCAGTTAAGTGCGGGCCTTGAAGCTGCGCTTGTTTCCCCTGGAATCTTTGTTTCCTCGTTTGCAAGAAGTAGACAGGAACGTCTACCCCGTGGGGCGTGGCAACTGGAAAAAACCTTTTCCAAGGGTCTCTCCCAGTGCCTGGCACCGAGGTGCTCCACGAAAATGAATAGTTGGTATTGCTATTGACTACGGTTACTACTTCGTGGGCAGATGACTCTCCCGCGCCGCTATCTTAACCCCCTGCCTTTTTCTCGGTCCCCTAGGGCGGCTGAGCCCCCCGGCCTGCACCCTGCGCAAGCACAAAACCAACCGCAAGCCGCGGACGCCCTTCACCACCGCGCAGCTGCTGGCGCTGGAGCGCAAGTTCCGCCAGAAGCAGTACCTGTCCATCGCCGAGCGCGCCGAGTTCTCCAGCTCGCTCAGCCTCACCGAGACGCAGGTGAAGATCTGGTTCCAGAACCGCCGCGCCAAGGCCAAGAGACTGCAGGAGGCAGAGCTGGAAAAGCTGAAGATGGCCGCCAAGCCCATGCTGCCCCCGGCTGCCTTTGGCCTCTCCTTCCCGCTCGGCGGCCCCGCGGCGGTAGCGGCCGCAGCCGGCGCCTCGCTCTACGGGGCTTCGGGCCCCTTCCAGCGCGCCGCACTGCCGGTGGCGCCCGTGGGACTCTACACAGCCCATGTGGGCTACAGCATGTACCACCTGACATAGAGGATCCCAGGGTCCCCTCCCTGTGGTACCAGCCAATTCCTCCAGCCCCGTCTCCTGCCAGCCGCAGGAGCCATCCCCCAACGAGCTCCCTTGTTCGGCACCGCCCGGCTCCTTCCCCTTTAACCCCCAAGCTGCTCCGGTTTATCTTCGGCTGCTCCCTGCGTTCACTCTCCAATGTCTGATCCCCTTCCCCAAAGTGGCTGGAAGGGGCCCTTAACACTCTTCTAGAATCTAGATCTACCCTTTGTGTTACAGATGGAGAAACTGGGGTTAGAGAGGTGTAGACTTCCCAGCGGTCCCCCGCAGAGTTAGCGGTTGGACCGGCACTAGGCGGCTGTGTCCTGTCCTGACACCAGGCAGGAGGAGCACAGAGAAACTCACGATTGAAGATTTTGGAAAATAAGAACAGTTGGAGAAAAAGAAAAGAGCAAGCCAGGGGAGATGGAAACCCCGGTCCTTCCATCGGAAAACTTCAGAGACCTTCAACTGCAAAACGTCTGCTTTTGGTGGGGGAGGGGGTTACACAGATGCGTTGCCAAGGTAGGTTGAAGGGACCTCTCTCACCAGTACCAGAAAAAACTGTAAAATAAAATTTAAAACTCCTGTTTCTATTTAACAGTACATTTGTGTGACTCTCACGAATCCCTTTGGAAGGGGTTGTGTGTAATATACTGTATATTTGAAATTTTATTATCATTTATATTATAGCTATATTTGTTAAATAAATTAATTTTAAGCTACAAGAAACGATCTCTTTATTGATTTAGGCTTTTATTTGAACTTCTTGCCTTCTGTTCACATATACAATTGCTTTTCAGCATGATAGTAGTTTTACACTAGCACCTTTCAAAGGTGACAACAGGATATTCAGGGATGGGGGGAGGTGCCTTTTTGAACATGCAGGACAGATCTGCGTTAGCAAAGTCAAGTGGAGAATTGAAGCAATTACCTAGGATAATTAGGCTCAATTTTCCAATTCACTTTAAGCTGAAATCGACACTTGCCCAGGCGACCCATAACCGACTCTTTCTTTTTTCTTCCCTTTTAACCTGTCTATGAAAACAAAGCGAATCACCCAAATGGTTTGATGACTGCAGACAGCTAATCCAGACAATTCCCACCCCCGCAAACCTGTTTTTCCCACAGGAGGCCAGGTGGGGGGTGGAGGCCATTGCTTTGCTTCTCCAAATCCCCTCGCTGGTGTAGACCCGGTTTGTGGATCTAATTTTGAGCTGCCAGAATGGGAACGCCTTCACACCCCCTATTAGGACCCCTAAAAACAAAACACTTTATTGAAAACCCAAGGCCACAGTACACTTCCCACCTTGCCGTGTCCTTTGCATGAGCCCCTGCCTCCAAACGCTCACAAACTTGGTTTTTCTTTTACAAAGTAGGTTAAATTCAGGCTTCCAGGAGAATATATTTGAACGAGCGCCAAGTTTAGCCTTCTGGGGGGAATTCTGCAAGGATGTTAATGGCAGAAAACGACCTCATAGTAAACAGAGCCTACTATGTTCCAGGCATCGCTCTGTTCCCTTTCGAGTTGGGGGCCCTGGCATAATTCTCTCCAGATCTGCGTGCCCTCCCTCCCCCAGCCCTGCCTCAGTTCCGCATTGGCCCGCACTTCCAAACTCCACGCTGGACAGCCCCAGGAAACTTTTGCTGCGAGCCCTTAAACCTGAAAGCCAGCAGGCCAAGGGTTATTAGAACTCCAGGGACCTGGCGTTGGACTTGGGAAGGGTGGACGTCTCCACAGCTAGAGGCCCGTGGTGCAGGGTGGAAACCGAGTCTGGGACACATGGAGCTGTTTCTAGCCCCAGGGGCCGGAGCTCTGCCTAGGAATTCCAAGAGAGCGCAGGGCTGCGCGCATGCACTCCGGGCGGGCTCTGAGCTGGCGCCGAGCAAGTTCCACGGTACCCTGGGTCTCGGATCCTCCAATCTCGATAGCTCCGGCAAACGTTCCCTCCCGGAGGCTGGGGCTGAAGTCCCAACATGTCACAATTCCCCTTCCTTAAGAAAAGAAAGCAAGCTTGCTGTGAAGCGCAGTTCCGCGGCTCCAGATTTCTGGGCTCCTAGAAGCGCGGTCAGAACCCGAATCTGGGCTTCTTCGTCCCCAAGAGAGAGGAGTTAGATCTAAAAAGGTCTCAGACTCACGTAGTCCTTGACTACGCTTGAGGGCTGAGGTACATCGCTACTTCTTGCAGACGCAGAAAGGACTTGTTTCCTCTTTATACACTAAGCAACCTGACAGTGACGGAGCGCAGGACACTGGCTCCTACAAATTTTTCGGGTTCCTTTCCGGAACACCCCTGGTGATTCTCCTGTCCTGGGGATAGTATTGAACTTGAAGCCAGACAAACCAACGTGATTCATCCCAGCCCTGCCGCTTACTGACTGCCTGACTTTGGGGAGAGATGATTCTCCATTTCTCTGTTGCTCAGTATTCTTGTCTGCGAAATGGGCCTGGGAATCCTCTCCTGGTCCCAGGATTTTGGGGGAAGTGTCAACGAATCCCCGCGAGAGAGGGCGCCCAGGGAATACGGGTGGATCTGATTTTTCTCAGTTCACGGGTGCGTCCGCCGCACTGGAGTCTTTTACTCTAGTGCGGGTAGGGGAATGGTGGGGCAGGATCAGGTGTCTCCTCTGGCTCGGACTCCCGGGCCTCCTGGCTCCTCGAAGTTTGGCAATTTAGGGTCGAGGCAAACTTAGAGCAACATAATTGCAGTAATGAGCAACGGCTCGCGCTCTGCAGACGCGCCGCGGCTCCAGAGAGGCGGTAGCTGCAGGCGAGTCGGGCGCGCCCCCTTCCCCCACGCAGCACCTCTGAGCGGTGGAGGAGGTCGCCGCCCCGGGACCCCCGCGCGCGCCCGCCTCCGCGCGCGCCTCCGCCTGCGTTGCCGGCTTGGGTCCGGGTTTCCTTCTACTCCCGTGCCCCTTAATTTTCCCATTTTTGTTTCTTTTCGTCTAGCTCTTTTTTTCCCCGCTTTTGTTTTCGAATTCCCTTTCTCAATACAGCATGTACACAGAAGGTGCCCAATAAATGTTTGCTAGATCGGAGCGGCGCACCGCTGTGGGGTGAAGACCCTGGGCCAGATTCAGCCAGGTCTGCTGGGAATTGGCGGCGGGAATCCGGGCACCGCTTCTCTCTCAGCTCAGTCCTCCGAACTCTGTTGCTTGTTTATCAAGCGAGGGCAGAGTGGGTAGGGGGTTCCCAGGCCTGGTCCTTTACGGATCAGTTTCCTCCTTTGGCAGGAAACACCGGATCATTCACTCCGAGTCACCACCTATGGCGCCCAGAGGAATTCCCGGCCAAGCCGGCTCCCCCGCGCCTCCCAAGAACCTCATGGGATTTTTTTTTTTTTTTTTTAAACAAGAGGGTGTATGGTGGTCCAGAGACATTACGTGATTTCCCAAGGTCACACAGCCCATAAGGGGGAAAGCAGGGATTCGAACACAGATTACAAGCCGGGTTCCACGCTTTCCACCACTGCCCAGGCCTCTCTCGTTGAGGGTCACCTAGTGCCTGAACGACCCTTTGGTTTTAGAAAAGGTCCACGGAGTGCGCGTATCGCTGGAAAACCGGCGTCTGGGAGCTCAGCCCTAGCTCCACGAATTTAACTCCTTTGTGCTCCGACCACTACCAAGCCCCGTCTCTTGGGGAACAAAAGCGGCATCTCACTTGCCCTGCGAGCTGTCTGTGAAGGCATTTTCGTTTTGTTGGGGAGGAGGCAAAGGCTTAATTTGCAAACTCAGCTTCTGACTACGCAGGCTGGACCGAAAAGGCCCCAGGTCCGTGGCGTGGAAGCCCGGGAAGGAGAGATTACTTCGCAGCAGGAGCCCTGGGGCGCTCTCGCTCCGCGCAGGTCCGCGGGGGCCGGGGCGGTCGCGGATCTGCGAGGCTGGGGTGGGGCCGGAGAACTCGCGCCAAGAGCGCCTTGTGTTAGGGTTCGTTTCTCCGCTCGTTGACCCCGGGGTTGAAGGCCCAGGTCGTGCAGGAAGCCCAGTGGAGACAGTTACTCAGGAGGCGGGGGACCTCGAGTGCGAATCCTACGGGCCGTGAGGCTGGCGGGGTCCTGTACCGAATGATGCCCCCCTTAGTGACCCGCGGCCCGGAGGTGAGCCCGGCCTGCGCCTCGCCTGGAGCCCTCGGGGGCGCAGTGGGAAACAGCGAGGAGAGGCTGCGGCCGCCTTTCAACTTGGCGGCTGGCGCCGGCCTGGCCGGGCCCCCGGGGCCGTGCGGCCTCCCCGGCTCCGTCCCCGCCCTCCCAGCAGCTCGCACCGCGGCACGGCCGGGACACTCCCCCAGCCCCGACTCCGGCCGCTCTTGGGAAACACCTTCACTAACCCCCTACCAACGACCACCAAGTGTCCATTCTCCAGAGCACCCGGAGTCCCCACTCCAGGCTCTCGGATTTCCTTTCGCTCCACTCAGCAGCTTCCACTGCGGCCTCGCGCCGCACCCCTGTTCCAGGCCTAGGAGGACCCTCTCATCACACAGGCCTGCCCCCTGCACAGCGCCCTCCCGCGGCCCCGCAGGCCTACAGCCCCTGCTCTTCGCGGCACAGGAGCAGGACGCTGGAGCAGGCTCCCTCCGAGACAGAGCTATTATGCTCGCGCGTCCTCGTCGTCCTCGTCCTCATCGTCGCATACATAACACACCAACATACCCTGCAACACACATCTGACCCACACACATCTAACACAACAATGCAACACATATTCAACCCAGACATGCCCCCAACACACTCACACCCAACCAGCGTGAGCTAGAGTACACACAGACACACACACACACCCAGCACACACCACCAACCAGACACACCCAGCACATACGCACATAGCCAACAAATTCACACACGCAGACAACACCTCTCAAACAAATGCAATGCGACACACATACCCGTACAACCCACAGACACCCAACCACACAAAATCATCATACGCTGCACACACAAAGCTAACATGCACACGCCAACACACACCCCAAACCCACAATCAACACGCACAACCCAATAAACACACAGCTCCAGCTTATGGGGGCAAACATACAACGTGAAGGCACCACCTTCAACGTCCCTATTGAAGTTCTGCTTCCCAGAACCTGGTGACACTGGGAGACGCACATAATATTGGTGACAGAGACCCAGAGATAGACGTTGAATGGGGTGATCAATCCCGAGAAATTATGGACATCCAGCCGCAGCAAGACACTCCAGGCAGAGGCCTCCCAAAGCCATTTGAAGCCACTGGACTGGGCTGATGAGCTTGACACGGGAGCAGGGCACCCAGTGCAGAACGCAGTGGGTGCCTGGCGGGAGATTCTCTGTGTGGAGGACCTGAGAAGTTCGTGCTTGTGCGTGGAGTGAATCTTAGGACGCAGCGCTTTTACTTGGAGGCTGCTTAGAATTGCCTGAGGGAACGCTGGGAGCTCCCTTACAAGAACCCTGTGCTGACCAGCTTTCCTTTCTCCTCCCAGGGCTCCTCCTCTGGGACCACCCCCCCCTCCACTTCCACCCCCGTCTGCACCCCGCCTTCTCCTGCCTCTGCAGTCTTAGAATGCCTTCCTGGGAATCAGATCCCATGCCTGCTCTTGCTGGGCTCAACTCAGGCCCAAGATCTGGAAATGTCCGTCCAGTCACCCAGCACTCCCCCCCTCCACTGCACCCGGCGCCCCTACTGAGAAGGCAGTGTTTTGAGAAGCAGCTAGCTACCCCACGGTTAGGACAGTGATGGATCGCCAGCCTGGAGTCAGACCATCTGGTCTTATGAATCCTGGTTTTGGCACTTACTAGCTGTGTGACCTTGAGCAAGTTACTTAACCTCTCTGAGTCTCACTTTCCCCATATATAAAGTGTAGAATCATGGTAACAATCTCTTCCTATTATTATGGGTATAAAACGAAATGCTCTGTGAGATGCTTGGCATTTTCATCATTAAACATCGGTTGTGAGTACTTAAAAGGGAGGAATTTCAAAGGCGTGTGTGTGTGTGTGTGTGTGTGTGTGTGTGTGTCCCCTACCGGGGACTCCAAAAGACAATCAGGCAGACACCTCAAACAGGAGGGCTGCAATCAGATTCTGCCTGTCTGGGTGGTGATCTCTAGCAAGTCGCCGCGCCTCTCCGGGGCTTTGGAATCTGTCCCTAACGCCTGGCTCATAAGGGCCTAGAGCACCGCGACAGGGGTGCAGCAGAGACAGGTTTTTAGGGATGGTTAATGCGAATTCAAAGCCTGTTCTTACGTTGGGGACTGACTGGGGGCCCACGGAGGGGACGCGCGTGACCTGAGACTCTGCGTCGGGTGGAGTTGCAGCCCCACGTGGCGGCCTTTGCTGCCCATTTTACAGGCGAGGAGACTGGCTCCAGGCGGCGCGGCACGGGAGCTGGATCGGAGCAGCTCGGGGAACCGTAGGGGCTGCCTCCTAACCCACCCGTGGAAAGCGGGTTTTGACCGACACGCAGGGCTGCGGTGTGTCTGCGAGTCTCCGCGAGCGACGCTTCTGGCTGTGTGCGCGCGCGCGGGTGGGCGTCGGAGGCTGCGTTTGCCGTGTTGCTAAGCATCCCTTCGGGTCGGGCGCGGTCGCCGCCGCGTGGTCCCGACGACCTCAGAGTCTCACCTGCACCGGGCATATTCCCTGTCTCCCCCTCCCGCGACCTTCTGGCAGTCCTTGCAGAACCCTGCCCTTTGTCTCCGCTCAGATGAGCTGCCCTGAGGGTAGGCTGGACTCTGGGGCTTTGGGATGTTATTTTTAAAAGATACCCCGTTTTCCCTGTGATGACGCCCTTCAACCCCCCAGTGGCAGCTGGGGCTCCTCCGCCGAAGAAACAGCTCCAGTCAGGGCCACATCAACTGGAAGCGAATGTTTAAGGCAAGCGGTCTGGTTTCCCAGTACAGGAGACCTGTCCCTGCTATAATGTGACAGCCCCTGACGTGTGCTGAGCCCTTGCCTGCTGCAGGACCACTCCAAGTGGTCCCTGGGGATTATGCCAGTAAATCCACACTACCAGGCGTGCAGGCACCATTGCATCCCCACTTCACAGATGAGGGAGCAGAGGCATAGGGAGATGAATGACTCAAGCAAGGTCACACAGCTGGTGAGAGCTGGATCAGAGCTTCTGACCCAGGCAGCCTTTGCTGAGCCCTGTCACTTAGCCTTTCTGAGCCTCCGTTTCCTGGTCTGAGGAATGGAATCACTCCCAGGCTAGTGCAGGGAAGCTGGGGCTGACCCCACTTGGAACATGCCCTGAGAACTACGGGGCGGGGGAAATGGCCACGTGCTCGCTCTTTGCTGGTGGCTCCCCCGCAGCCCTCCAGCCGCCCCTCCAGCCAGCCATTGGGAGGAAGGCAGAAGGTTCTGATCCTCAGAGGGCAGCAGCAGGGGTGGGGCCGTCCGGATGGCGGATGGCGGATGGCGGATGGCGGATGGCGCACTGGGGAGTGGTCTGAGGCTGGAGGGATGGGTGGGGCTGAAGCAGAGGTGTGCTCTTGTCCTTGGAGGGTGCCCAAAGGAAGGAAGACTACGGCCACTGTGGACTCAAAATTAAAAGAGATTCCTCCTTTAATCCTCTCTTGATGACTCAGGCACCATCATTAACTCACGTTAGCATTGAGGAAATCAAGGCGCAGAGTGGGTGAGTGACTTGCCAAAGGTCACACAGGTGTTTAAGACCAGGTCTGTGTCCACCGATCATGGCTGCTGTCTCCAGAGGTGTGAATGCAGAAATTCATCCACATGCCCATGAGGGGACCTGGAAGCATATACTGCAGGCAACAGCACTTGCCAGAATCCCCCTCCAACCACAGTCAAGGTTGAACAGGTCGCGTTGCTCTGGGTGCCTCAGGCACCCCTGAACCCAGGTGGGAGTAGAGAAACTGGTCTGGATGACGTCTTACAGATGTGCCATTGTCACCAATGGAGTCATGTACTCATTTACAGATGAGAAAACTGAGGCTTGAAGGGATAGTGGGATTTGGCCAAGGTCATGCAGAAAGTCTGGGTAGAGCCCACATCCCTGTTTTTAGTCCAGTCTTCTTTCATTAATTCATTCAACAGCAATGGAACAAGACCCACACACTAACAAATAAATATGAATTTCAGGTAGAGATGAGTGCTTGCAAGGGAAAAAATAACAGGATGAGGACAGGGAGCACAGCAGAGGAAGTCAGAGTGGACCCCTCTTGGGAGGAGCAGTGTGTGGGGTGAGGAGGAACGCGGAGTTCCCAAGAGCCAAGAGAAGGCTCTCCCATGGAGAGGCACCAGCAAGGGCAAACCTCCAAGGCAGGAACAGCCAGCGAGGCTGGAACTGGGCCCCTGGAGAGTTTAGAACAGGAGCCCCACAGGGTCGGCTTCGGCTTCGGTTTTCAGAAGCTCTGCGCGGCTTTAAGGAGGAGAGTGGGGGGGGGGCGGAGTAGGAGACATCTCCGCCCCAGTTACAGGAGCAGGGATCGTGGCCTGGACTAGAGAGAAGCTTTTTCCTTGACCTCTTCTCTTCTGTGACCCGCCCCCCTTCCCACACCACCAAAGGTGTGAGGGTAAGCTGAGAAGCCTGGGGGCTTCGCAGGGTGAAGCAGCCCCTGGGCCCCAAAGATGTTTTTTTTCTCTTGGATTCCAGACCCTGTGCCTTGGCTCCCAGCTCCGGTCCTGGAGTCCCCTGGAGTCCCCGGAAGTCTGCTGCGCCAGCCCCCTGGGGCCAGCTGAGCCTCCGCTGTGGAGCGGAGTTTGGGTGGGCTTCAATTCTTGCCCCAAGTACATCTGTCGATCTCCTCTTCTCCTGAGAGCTCTCTGAAGGCACGCTATGGTTTGACAGATTTAAAAAAATTTTTTATGTCAGCGCCTAGTATGGCCTCGGCCTCGGGAGGGGAAGCAGGTTCTCATCTCCTAAATGAGCGATTACTCTGAGCCAGCCTCTGTGCCAGGCGTCCAACACACATACTCTCACTTGATTCACAGCATGGCCTTTAAAGGAAACATTCTCTTTATTCCCTTTTACAGACGAGTCAGCTGCCGTCCAGAGTGTCAAGTGACGTGCCCAATGTCACCCAGCAGCTTCTGGGTGAACCCTCAGGAACCTGGACTCCTGACCGGGATCCCCAGTTTTCCCGCCTGTTCAGGGGTCTCCCGGGAGAGATTCAAGAGATAGGGAACCGCGCGGTGACTCCGGCAGGACACAAGGAGGCGCCGCGGGAACCTTCCCAAGCGCTTCTGCTTCTCCTGAAACTCCCTTGAGAGGCTGGGCCTTCGGGAGCAGAGATCTAAGGCTCCTCCCCCTGGAAAATCGGCTGCCCTGGGCTGGGGTTGGGGGCAGCGGATCTGCGTGTTTCCAGTCAGGAAATTCCCGGCCCAGTAACCGCTACCAGGTTTGCGGGGAGGGCTTGGGGCAGGTGTGCCCGGAGCCCCACCGTGTAAGGAGTTGCCCCTGCGCCGTGACCTCGACTTCTAGGAGGTGGACCCTGGGTCTGACTCCTGGAGGTCCCCTCACAGCAGGGCAGGGGAGGGAGGAGGTGGAGATAGGACGTGAGGACCCCTCAAAGGGGGTCTTCTCACTTTTTTTTCTTCTCGCTCTTCTTTGCCCCTCCAACTAACTTTCCTTTTCTTCTCTTTTATGTTATATCCAATATGATTATACACTTTCTTTTTTTTTTTAATTTATTTATTTGTCAGGGAGAGAGAGCACATGCAGGGGGTGTGGCAGGCAGAGGGAGAAGGGGACCCCCGCCGCCCCCCCCAGCAAGGATCCCCATGAGGGACTGGAACCCAGGACTCTGGGATCATGACCTGAGCCGAAGAAGGCAGACACTTAATTGACTGAGCCCCCTAGGTGTTCCGGATTAATATACTCTTTTATGTTAAAAAGTTGTAAAGTGTCCAGTAGAGGTGTCCGAGTGTCCTGGGACACTCGCTCATTTAAAGAATTATCACTGTGCCAGGCTGGCTGAGTGAGAGGTACTGGGGACAATGCTGTGACAAGACAAAGTGTCTGTCCCTGAGCAGCTCAGGATGAGACTGGACATCTCGGGACCGGGAATGAAAGGGAAGACAAGGCTCCAGGCCAGGCCATGCATGATCAGAGGGTGGGACTGGGGGGAGGTGCTTCCTGTGCAGGGACAGAGGGGACATTCGATTGAATAAAGGACTTCGAGGCCAAGGGACCAGCAAGCGCAAAGGCCCCCAGTCACTGACCTGGGCAGAATGATGACCCGTGACCATCCTTCAGCTGTGGAAAGTCACCGGCATGATTTCTCTTGATCAAGAACATCTCTGCTTTTAAACTGATTCGCGAATCGAGTCTTCTCTGATCTCTGATTCTAGCAGCCAGCAGGGGCAGGTGCTCACTGCCCATTTTTCAAATGAGGGAACTGTGGCCTGGTGGGGTGTCCTGGTCACTCAGGGGGTGAGGGGGTAAATCTGGAGTGGGAAGGCAGACCCCGGTCAATCGATGACACCCCAGCTGATTCCAGAGGCAGTGGCTTCAGGAGAGTACTTAGATCTGTGCAGGTACGTGTGTTCAGGGGGGGCCACAGGAAAGGCTCCAGCGCCCGCTGGAACTCAGAGCATGGAGCAGATGGAGGAAAGGCACTGCCTCACGACCTCTGGAAAGCGTCAGGAAGTATTGCTCTCTGAAGATCCACAATTCAGAGGTACTCGCTGATCTTGGGGGGGGGGGTCTTCACTTTCCTGTGTAAAATCTGCTCCTCCTGGGTGGGATTGGAAAGCTGCTGGAGTCCTGGCTTCCTTCTGGGAGGGTGCCCAGCCGCCGGTCTTCCTCTGTAGCCAGCTGCGTCCAGCACAGCACTGGCCAGGCTCGAGACTGAGAGGGTCTTTGAACTTGTTTACCAGATGAAGCCCCTCCCCCCACCCCACCTGGAGAGCGGCAGGGCCCATTCTAATTTAATTAGGTTGGCTTCATGGGTGTGACCAGGACAGTCACACAGTGACCAGGGACCCGCTGTCAGAAGGCCCTCAGCTTGGGGTCGAATGCTGCAGGTCCCACCCTGAAGCTCTTAGTAAGTTTAACTTTGAATTTCTGTTTTATAAAAAACGTCTGATGCTCTGGGGGCTTGGCCCTGCCACCAGCAGCTTCCATGGGACAGTTCTTGGCTGCATGCTTCTCTGCTCCCTGGTGAGTCAGTGCTGGGTGCACCCCCCCCCCATGACATTTAGAGGTTGGGCATGGCTGTGGCGTATGTTCGGTGGGCATTGGTGACGGCTAGCCTCTTGCCCACCTGCCATCCAGGTGCCCAGTAAGTCCCAGTACAGAGACTGCAATTCCCCCCCGGGGTCACCCATCTGTGATGGGTTGGGGCAGTGGGTCCAAGGGAAGAGGAGGTTTCTGACTTGAACTTCCCACCACTGTTCGGACCAGATGGCTGGCAGCAGGGCAGCCCGGCAGCTGGACGGACTGTGTGCTTGCATGCCAAGTCACAGTTTGGGGCCCTCAGGTGCCTGTGAGGGTCTGCACTCACCTGCCAGGATCTCCGTGAGTGCACAAGGGAGAGCGACATTAAATTGCAATAAAAAAGCCCAGGGCAGGTCAAGAGTAAGAAGAGCACAAGGAAAGGAAAAGTTTTATACGTGGGTACTTTAACAACACTTCCCCCCACCTGCTTTTTGAACTGAGGGCCGTGCATTTTCATTTGGCACCAGGCCCTGTAAATTATGTCGCTGGTCCTGCCCCCAAGTACTAGATGGCTTCTGGGTAGTTCTTTCTGGAGGCTCGTGTGCCGCTGACCCGGTCAGCAAAGCTGAACCTCCAGGGGTCTGGGCACAGGTAAGAGCAACCTCTCAGCTAATAAACAAGTCTTCATAAAATCGGACGCCTCTTTCCCCATGAACTTCAGCTTTACGAGGAGGGACTGTTGGCAGCATGCCAGCAGGCACGGCTGCCCGGTTCAGGGACGATGTGTCTGTAGCGGGGACTCTGAGAGTTCCATGCTTAGAATCCGAGAGCGAGTCGGGCAGGTGGACAGCCAGCCGTAGGTGAACATCCTGATGGGAGGAGGAGGAAACTGAGGGCCCGAGAGAGTCGGTGACAGTCTTGGTGTCACACAGGGAGGTGAAACAGAGTGAGGTCAGGCATTTGGGTCACTTGATCCAACTTAGTCTAAGACCTTTTGCTTCACCAGTCCATTGGGAGGGGACTCCCTCACCAGTTTTCCTCCTAAACCATGGAGGGAAGAAGGCATATTCCAGCTGGAAGGGATTCTGGAAGCCCCCAGTCTGAGCCTCTTCTCCGATCCTTGAAGAGAAGCATCTGAACATCTCTTTTTCATAGCTCTTGAGAGATGGCTGTGTGCCTCTGTAACTCTCTGCTTTCCATTCTTTTCCCTCCTAGCACCCGTCGCCCCCACACGTTATCTATTCCTTTCTTGTCTGGTTGCCCCACTGGAATGTTCAGTGCTGTGACCCCAGTGCACATGATGGGAGCTGACACATTGTGGATGACCAAGGATGACTATTGAATGAATGAATGAATGAATGAATGAATGGGTGAATGAATGAAGCCAACCTCTGTTCTTCTGCTTCCTTGTACATTTCCAGGAATGGGAGGCTCACTGCCTTGTCAAACAGTGACTCCATCCATCTCTGTCTACCCACTTACTTAGCATTTATCATACCCACAATGCACCAGGCACTCTTAACTCCTTTTACAAGTGTTTATTGAGCACCAAATATATACCAGGAACTGGGCCAGTGCTGGGAATGTACTGGTGAGGAGGGAAAAAGACAGAACCTGTGTCCTTATGGAGCCCAGAGTCTAGGGGGAGACAGACACTAGTTGAATATGACACAAATACACGTGAAATAATCATTTTAATAGGTAACATTCATTATGCTATTTAATAATCACCCTCAACGTAAGGTCGCTGCTGCACGTGGAGATATTATCCCTCTTTGGTCGGAAGGGGAAGTCCAGCTCTGAGAGCAGGGGATTGAAGCAAGGAGAAGGCAGACACAGGAGCGGAGCTGCCAGGGAGGATGCCAGCTCGGGCCCGGCGTTCACGTCCAGGACTCTTTCTACTGTGTTCCACGTGAGCCCTTCTACTTCTCCGGCTGAGTCTTGTTGCTTTGTCCCAAGTTCCTTTCTGCCCTTTGAGGGTATGGGGTGAATTCAGTGAAAACAAGCAGCGATGATGTCATTTGGTCTTCTCCATATTCAAGTCCCCGGCCGAGCCCTTGGACGCATCTTCTCACGCGTGCTGGGTACTGCCGTGAACTCGTTTCATGCGGGCTGAAATGCACCATCTGCGGCTCCGCTAGGATGCTTTCCTCACTAGGTTCACACGGCTGGTAAGCAGCAGACCCAGAGGCCTGGATTCCTGTCTCACTTCTGCCACTTCCTGACCAGGTGGCCTTGGGCAGCCAACTTTCCTCTCTGAGTGCTCATTTCCTCCAATGAGTACGTGCCATTTCGGCTCTGGGTGTCCAGCTCGCCAGGCTTTTGTGAGGGCCGCGTGAGGTCCTGGATGCAAAGTGATCTGTCTAGCAGTGTTGTCTGGGACAATGTGCTGTGTGTTGGACGCTATGCTTTGTTGTGCTATTTCGCCGAATCTTCTTGATGACCCATTTTATAGATGGGGAAACAGAGGCCCAAGGAAGTCAAGGAATTACTCCGAGGTCACATGACTTTTAAATATAGTTGCTGGGGCTCAAACCCAAGTCTGTCTGACTCTGGAGACTGGGCTCCATGCTCTTGGCCCCAGCCAAGTCTCTCCTTTGGCCAAACGTTCCCCTTACTTCAGTGAGTCCTGATATGGTTTCTAAGACCCTCTCATTTGCTGATTGGAGGGATCTGTTGGACATTTAAGTCCAAACACTTCACTCCCCAGGTCTGAACCCCTCAGTGGCTTCACATCTCACTCACAGTAAAATACAGGTCCTTATTCCAGCCCACAAGGCCCTACATGATTTGGCTCCCCTGACGCCTGTGATTTTCCCGACTCCTCTGGCCTTTTGACTGTGTCTCAAGCACAGCACACTGATCTGTGCCTCAGGGCCTTTGCACTTGTCCTTGCCTAGAATGATTTTCCCCTGGGTAGTTGTATGCCCACCCCCCTACCCCCCATATTTCTGCTCTGGTGTCTCAGAGAAGCTGTTCCTGTTCCTCTTTTTTGGAAATAACACTTTCTGCTCACCCCTAGCCTGGCTTTGTTTCTTTTTGTAGAAATCACTACCTGACGGCAGACGGCATGCTTATATGTTCGTATATTCTGTTTCTCCCTCACTTGATGCTTACCTTCAGGAGGGCGGTGACTCTGTAGTTCCCCACTGGATCCCTGGCACCCAGAGCAGCGCGTCAGTATTTATTAATTAGATGAAGACTTGCCCCATCTCGTACACAGGAGAAGCCCAAGGCTCTGAGACGTTCTGTGACCAGATCTAGGGCTCAGAGGTCCTAGTAGAGCAGCCGAATGGCGAACAGGGCTCCCTTGAATACTGAGCTCTTGGTCCCTGTCCTCTCTGCTGCCCATTTCTTAGAGGAGGCTCCAGGGGACCTGGGTGCCCAGGAGGCAGGAAAATGGGCATGAATGACCAGTAGCCTCTGATCTGACCGCTGGCCCTGGAAGGCCTGGGAACCCAGACTGGGGGAGAATGGTAGAGGAGGAAAAGGCCATCGTTTCCATGTGGGTCTGCCAGCTCCCACTGGTATCTTGCTACTTACCCATGCCAAGCAGAGGCAGGACACCTCAAGATTCAAAGAAGGCACAGACTCTGGGTGACAGGGTTTCCTGAGCAGGGGATGGGTGGGGATGCCATTCTCTGGAGCCGGGAAGCTGGGGTTCAAATGCTGCCCCCTCACTAACTGGCCATACGACCCTGGGCACATTTGTTGGCCTCTCGAGGTCTTATTAGTCTTCTCATCTTTGTAATGGTGTTTTAACAATCCCTGCCTCCTAGAACCATTAGAGGATTCTATGAGTTGATGCAGGCAACATGCTTGAGATAGCGATAGGGACTTAGGCCTCCATAAGCCACCAGTCACTCCTATCAGACCCCTGGGACTCAGAAACCAGAAAACCTGAGGCTCCTGCTATTTCCTGCCCTCCCACCCTCACCCCACATCAGCCACAGTGGGAGAAACAGAGGAGAAATGCTGGGAGAAGAGACACATGGACACCAGCCCTCTCGCCTTGGAGACCCTAACCACAAATCGGGTGAGCCTGGCAAAGCGGGGGTTAGGATTTTCTTTGCCAAATGAGGAAGCCAAGACCCAGAAGAGTTGAGGGATTTTTCCCGAGGTTGCACAGTAAGGACCAGGCTGCAGTTAGCCTTGAAGTCTGGATTCCTGGACCTGCGCTATTTTCCCAGCACATTTGCACACTGAACTGCTTCTCCTTGGATCTGCCTTCTTCACTACAACTACTGATGCTTTTGTGTTTTTTTGTTTGTTTGTTTGTTTGTTTGTTTGTTTTTTAAAACTTGGATGAGCCGGAGCCTTAAGATATCACTAATCCTAGACCAGGGCCCAATCACGAAACTATAAGGCTATCACAGAAGTTTTCACCAGGTCCTATCAGACTATGATGTGCTCAAAATGCAGGTGAATGTAGGAAATCCAACTCAGGTGGAATTATGATGAGTCATTCAAACCATCAGTGTTTGAGTACTTTTCTGTATATGCGGTTGGGGGAAAGGAAGTTATTTGTTTCTGGAGCACCGACTGCGTTCCTCATTCCTGTTCCTTAATTTAATATTTAATAATAGGGCATCCCGTCCTTGTTGTCCAGGGACTACGAGAGCCTAGGGTGGGTAAGTCAATTGCTCAAGATCCCACAGTTAACGAGCCAGTATCTGGAATTCATATTAAGTTCTGTGTGACTCTAATGCACGTCCTTTCTCTCTACCCACACTGGCTTTCCGTGCCTCTTTAACACATTAATGAGCTCAGAAAGCCTCTGGAAGTGGTGGCAAAAATACAGATCAAGTGAAATGTTTATAAGAAGAAGAATGTTTTTTTAAAAAGCAAACAAAAAACAAACTCCAAACCCTTTCCTGGTGTTGACGGTTTTCACTGTAGATTATAAAGAAACAGAAACTCTTAAAATCAGTCTTTGGACTTGTTAATAATGAGCTGGTAAGAGAATGCTAATGAAATGTTATTAGTTTTTTTCTTGTTAAAATCTCATTTCAAATAATTCTGTTCGTCATCCATTTTTTACGAGGAATGAAAACAAATGTTTTCCAAAGCTTCAAACCAAAGTCTCTGTGTGGGTTTCTTGTTTTAAGCCAAATATGCCATGTCTTTTCCCAGCTGGGAATTCCCTCCCCCTGTCCCTCTGTTGCTCCAGTCCTGCACGTCCTGTTGGTCCAACTTTTCCCTTTAGTCTCAGATGCTAGCCCTGTCCCCATAGAGTCAAGTCCTGGGTTCAAATTTGAGATCCTTCCTGTTAACCACGGAAACATTAGTTTTTGTTTTAATATAAGCCATACGTCAACACATTCCCACTGTAAAATAAACTGGAGATACATAAAAGTATAGGTCATATTTCACTATTATCTCCAGGGGTTATCAGTTTTTTAAAGTTGTTTTTAGATTTAATTTTGACTTTTTATTAAGGAAGTAAGTTTATATAGTTTTAAAGGTCAAATGGTTCTAAAAGGCTTGTTATAATGAAAAAGAGCAGCTTCCATCTTACCCTTGCCCTCTTCAATTCTTCTGCCCAGATGCAACCATTTCCAACTTTTAGTTATTTCTTCTGGCATTTTCTTACCTCTTTCTAAATAGCATCTCTACCTTAATAATCCTTGATTTTTTTTTCTGTATTAAACATTATCAGTGGACTTCCAATTACAAAGACGAAATTTGCTTTTACGTTAGTTCCCCCAGTTACCTTCTCACTGTTGTAGTTATAGTTTTATCTTTTTGTTAAATCAATATTCGGTGTTTATTATTATGACCATGTAGTGTTCACTAATACACTAATAGTAATGCCACATAGTGTAGTAATTTTAATTGCATTTCCTGTCGTATATAACTTTTTTCTTTTTCCTGGAGTTGATAATTGCCTTTATGTTTTATTTAGTTTCCTACTTGTCTGTCATTAATTCATGTCCTCAACTCTCTCAGAAGTGGAAACTATTCTGGGAAAATTAGCACATACCAGGTAATCTCTTAGATCCATTCCTGCCCCTTCCCCCGCTTGGAGTCATTTCCTGAGGAACACTGCCACAGGTTGCCCTCCAGGTTACTGCACAGCTCGATTATCTCTTGCGCATCATCCAGGAAGTTCCCTTTGCACCTCTCCTGGGTTGGATCCCCAATTTTCTGGGTTCCATGGCTTTCTTTTGTTTGGTTTGTTTCCTGTCTTGGTGGAATATCTCTTTCAGTAGCCTCCTGAGGCAAGATGCTTGGGAGTAAAAGTTTCAAAATTTTGTATCTTTAACACTGTCTTCATTCTGCTCTCACATTTCATGATAATTTGCCTGAATTTAAAATTGTAGTGCTTTCAACCTTGGAACTATGGCTCTGTAGTCTTCTCACTTTCAGCCATTGATAGTATGATGTCATTCCAATTTCTGTTTAATATCTCTGTAGGCTTTTGGGATCCTTTCCTTATTCTTGTTGCTTTTTGAATTTCACCATTATGTACCTTGGTGTGGTTCTTTCTTTATACTTGTGTTGGGCCCTAGGTAAATCCTTTCAATCAAGAAACCCATGGCTTTTGGTTGTAAGAAAGTGCCCTGAATAGTTATTCCATTCAATCTTTTTAGAATTCCTACTATGTCCTATCATTTGGATGTTAGGTTACTTAGAGTGATCCTTTAAAAATAAAGAAAATCTTCTTACTAATCTTTTTTCACCCATGTTCTACAGTGCTATTATAGAAGATTTCTATTTTATCTTTAATTCTTTTCTTTGATGTTTTTATTTCGGTTGTACTTGAGAGTTCTTCTGTGTTCATTGAATGCCCCCTTTTTGTAGTATCCTGTTCTCACTTAACAAATGCAATATTTTCTCTCTCTGAAGCTTTGAATTATAGATTAAAACATTTTTTTCTTCTGCTGCATTGTCCTTCCTTTTCTTCAAGTTTCTTTTGTCCTTAGTCTCCCTCTTTCATGTTAAGAGGTGTTCCCCAAATGGCTGGCAATCTTTGTGCAAAAAAGTTGACCAGAAGCTCTGTGCGCCTGGGCTGGGCATGTGGACAGGTGGGCTACCTAGCTGGGCAACAAGGCCACGATCCACCTTTTCCACTGGGGCAACCCAAATCACAGTTTCTTTGGGTCTTTCCCCTTAAGACAGTGGGTTTCCCAGAGAGGATCCCTCCACTTTCTTTCCTGGGGAGGGCATTAAAGACAGGACCTGGCCACTGGCTTTCTGGCAGTCGAGTAGACAAAGGTGTCCAGAGGTTTTACCATTCTGAGTGTAGAATTTCTCCTAATGCTGTTTTCAGCCAGGTGCCATGGCACCTTCTTCAGATGTATTTGGTGTCTGGAAGCCAGAGCCTGTTTGGGTCTGTCCCTCCGGAGAAGAAAGCTCCAGTGGTGCACTAGAAGAAGAGAAGAATATGTATCTTGCTGCATGTGAGGAGATACTTTCCACCAGTCCTGTGCTCACATCCATCTCTTGCCCTGTCTCTAGAGGCACCTGGGCCTCTAATTCTGAGCTAGTGCCCTCTGGTTCAGGGCATGGCTGGCTCACTTGTAGATGTTCTTCTCTAAATCTTGGATTTCACCTGAGTCTGCTCTGATTAGTTCTGTACCATTTGTCCACCTGCTTACCATCTTCTAATATTTTATTGACATCTCTTGATTCTTGCTTTCCTTGCTGGGGTATATTAATGCCTCTTTAAATTCCTTTACTGTCATTTTAATGAAAATAACTGTGTGCATTTAATCGGCAATGTTTACATGGAAATAGAAATTTTTTGAAATTTATTATTATATAATACTAAAGCTACTGATGGTAATGAAGCTAATAATAATAATAATAATAGCAGTAACTATTTTCCTATCACTTAATTTAATCAAGTATTTTGTAGCCACTATCTCATATCAACTCAGGAGCTAAGTATTGTTTCATCTCCATACTATAGGTGAAGAAAGGGAAGTTCTACGAGGCTATGTAGTATGCCCAAATCCAGTGTTGATGAGTGGAAAGGAGGGAGTTAGGACCAGGTCTGTCTCTGGAGTCTGGTTTCTAACCTCTACCCTGTGTAGCCTCCTAGCCTTGTGGGGACAGAAACACACAGATGGATAGAACATCACACAATCAGGTCGTAAACATCATTCTATAACTTCCCTTTCTAATTCAACCGTAGGTCTTGAATATCAGTCTGCATGAGCCCCATTAGATCAACCTTATTCTTTTTAATGACAGTATGATATTCCACAATAAACCATACCAAAATGCATGGCTCATCTAGAATGTATTTAACAACCCCCCATAGAGGGACATATATGTAATTGCTAAACCGCAAGACCTTTTAGCATGTGATTTGGGGTCAGTCAGGTATTCTCCTTAGGCCTCAGTTTCCCCATATTGAAAAAATGGAGGCATCACAAGAAGGTACATTCTAGTACAATTCCATTATGTAAAATACAAAGGTAGTTGAAAACTCAGACATGCAGCATAGAGGGTTGACTCGGGAATCCAAAAGATATGTTCATGTCCTAATCTCTGTAACTTGTGAATGTGACCTTATTTGGGAAGATAGTTTTTACAGATGCGATCAAGTTAAGGATCTCAAGATGAGTAGACCATCCTGGGTGATCTGTGTGAGCCCTAAATCCAATGACAAGTGTCCTACTAGAAAACAGAGATTGGAGTGATGCAGCTATAAGCCCAGGAATGCCCACAGCCACCAGAAACTGTGAAAGTCAAGGAAGGATCCTCCCTCAGACCCTCTGGAAGAAGAGTGGTCCTACCAACACCATGATTTTGAACTTCTTGTCCCCAGAAGAGACTAAATTTCTGTTGCTTAAAACCACCACATTTGTAGGTAATTTGTTATGGCTGACACAGGAAGATACTATATGCTGTTGGAAAAAGTTTAAAAAAATGAAAGTATCGGCTTGGAATATCTTGGGATTCTGCAATGTACAAAGAACTGGCTCCCTTGTGAAATCTGGTATGGTTTCAGGAGACCCACACAACAGTCTTGGGCCCGTGTTCCTTTCCACTTAAAGCTTGCCTATTTCTTATAGGCCCTATTGTTTTCACTGTAGAGTGTATGTGTCTCCACCCCAGAGCTACCTCTCTTGAGATGAGGCCCAGTCATGGGCATTTAGACAAGGTTCTATGAGTGATTCAGGTAACACGGTCCTGGTGAAGAATCATGGCTCCAAAATCAGCTTTTGGCCCCTAATATCCATGACACAAGACATGAGGTAGGGCCTGGAGAAGTTTCTTGGCCTGTTCTTGACCTCAGAAAATGTCAGGGTTGAAAGGTTCTTTGGAGACCCAACCCTGTTATTGAGAAACTGAGGCCCAGAAAAGAAAAGTGACTTGCCAAAGTCATGTGGCTAGCAAACTGTGGAGCTGGGATTTGAACCCAAACTAGAAGATGGGTTTATCGAGTATAATCTCCAGCCTGCTTCCATTTTCTTTGGGTGTGGATCTCTGAAACCCGGAAATATACCATCACAGATCCTTTCATGGGCCAAAGCCATGTGGTGAAATCTCATGTAGTTTTAACCCCATGTAGCCCACAAGATAGAAAGCGAGGCAGAAGAAAACAAACCCACTTTATTTTTATTTTTAAAATAAATTAATTGACAGTTTTCTTTTAAAATTAAGGCTAATTGCAAGCGTAAACATTAGTAAGGGGGAAAATATGAGGGTTTATAGTAATAAAAATTACTATTTTTATAAAAAGATTTTATTTATTTAGCTGAGAGAAGAGAGAAAGAGCACAGGTTGGGGGGGGGGAGCAGAGGGAAAGGGAGAAGCAGACTCTCCACCCAGCAGGGAGCCCAAATCCGGGCTCAATCCCAGAACCCTGGGATCATGACCTGAGCCAAAGGCAGACGCTTAACCGAGCCACCCAGGTGCCCGCCTCCCTTTCCCTTTCTTTCTTTCTTTCTTTCTTTCTTTCTTTCTTTCTTTCTTTCTTTCTTTCTTTCTTTCTTTCTTTCTCTTCTTTCTTTCTTTCTTTCTTTCTTTCTTTCTTTCTTTCTTTCTTTCTTTCTTTCTCCCTTCCTTCCTTCCTTCCTTCCTTCCTTCCTTCCTCTTAAAAATTCTACATACAAGAGAGATCACATAATAGTTGTCTTTTTCTCTCTGAGTTATTTAATTTAGCATAACACCCTCAAGGTCCATCATGTCACAAATGGCAAGATTTCATTCTTTTTTATGGCTGAATAATATTTCATTTTATATATATATACATATATCAGAATTTCTTTATCCATTCATCCATTGATGGACACTTAGGTTGTCTTGACTATTATAAATAATTTTGCAATGAACATGGGGGTGCAGATATCTTTTTGAGTTAGTATCTTTATTTTCTTTGGTTAAATTCCCAGAAGTGGAATTGCTGGATCATATGATAGTTCTATTTTTAATTTTTTGAAGTAGTGTCATACTGTTTTTAATAGTGGCTGCACCACTTTACTTTCCTACTAATAGGACCCTTTTCTCCACAGCCTCATCAATGCTTGTTATTTCTTATCTTTGTGAAGATAGCCATTCTAACAGGTGTGGGGTAATGTCTCACTGTGGGTTTGAGTCACATGTCCCTGATGATGAGTGCTGTTGAGCATCTTTTCATGTGCCTGTTGGCCATCTGGATGTCTTCTGTGGAGAAATGTCTGTTCAGATCCTCTGCCCATTTTTTAAACTGGATTGTTTGCTTTCTTGCTTTGAGTTGTATGAGGTTTTTTTTTTTTAATATATATTTTGGATTTTAACCCCCTATCAGACATGTAATTTGAAAACATTCAGTAGGTTGCCTTTTTATTTGTTGATAGTTTCCTCTGCTGTGTAGAAGCATTTTAGTTTGATGTAGTCCCACTTGTTTTTTTTTTTTTCTCTTTTGTTTCTTTTACTTTTGGCATCAGATTCAAAATATCATGCCTAAGACCAATGTCAAGCAGCTTACCACCTATTTTCTTCTAGGAGTTTTATGATTTCATGTCTTATGTTCAAGTCTTTAATACATTTTGAGTTTATTTTTGTGTGTGGTCTAAGATAACAGTCCAGTTTTATTCTTTTGTGTATGGCTGTCCAGTTTTCCCAACACCATTTATTGAAGAGACTGTCCTTTCCACATTGTTTGTTCTTGCTTCCTTTGGCATAAATTAATTGGCCATATATGCATGGGTTTATTTTTGAGTTCTCTATTCTGCTCCATTGATCTATGTGTCTGTTTTTATGCTATTACCATATTGTTTTAATTATGATAGTTTTGTAATATACTTTGAAATCAGGGAGTGTGATGCCTCCAGCTCTATTCTTCTTTTTCAAGATTGCTTTGGCTATTTGCTATAGGATTGTTTGTTCTATTTCCACAGAAAATACCATTGGAATTTTGGTAGGGATTATACTGAATCTGTAGATAGCTTTGGGTGGTATGGACATTTTAGCAATATTCATTCTTTCAATCCATGAAACACAACAGATGTTTGTATGTTGATTTTGTATCCTGCAACTTTACTGAATTCATTAGTTCTAACAGTTTTTGATAGAGTCTTTAGGGTTTTCCATATATAATATCCCGTCATCTATAAATAGGGACAGTTTGACTTCTTCCATTCCAATTTGGATGTGTTTTATTCCCTTTTCTTGACTGATTGCTCTGTCTAGAACTTCCAATACTCTGTTGAATAAAAGTGGCAAGACTGGGCATCTTTGTCTTGTTCCTGATCTTAAAGGAAAAGCTTTCCGTTTTCGCGCTGTTGCGTTTGATGTTAGCTGTGGGTTTGTCATATATTGACTTTATTATATGGAGGTATATTCCCTCTATATTAAAACACACTTTAATAAAAAAAGAAAAGAAAAGAAATCATCTTTGTGCCTCCTCCATGTCTGGTTCCACTCTAGGAGCTGGTGATGGAAGAGCGAACATAGTCCTTGCCCTTGAGGATGTGAAGGGAGGGAGGAAGAAGAGGAGGGAAGTTAAGAAGCACCAGACATCGTGCTGAGCCCATGACATGCATGCCACCCATAAGCACAGTCCACTTAACTTGCTTTAGGTATCCTCACTGGACAGGTGACTTCTCAGAACCAAGGCTCAGAGGGCAAAAGAACTTCTCAAAGGTCACACAGCCTTAAAGTGGTGAAGCCAGGTTAGAACAGAGCTCTCTTCAACTCACAGTTCCGTGGGCAAGAGGGAATGGAAACAGGTGCAACCAAGATGTGCAATCCCAGGCAGTTCACTTTTGCCAGAATTCCTACCTGTCTCCGAGCTCGGAAGGTAAGGTTCTGGGAGCGGAGAGAAAGCAGGATGAGCTACTCTGAAAAAGTGTCTGCCCCACAGGAGCCTGTTTTGAGTCTGAGGACTTTGACATAAGGTGTAGTATTGCTGAGTTATGTTTACTGATCCGTGTCTCCTGCTGGGGTGGGGGGTGGTCAGAATAACACTAAGCCTAGGGTTGGCAAGGATGTGTTCAGAGGCCAATTTGGAAGATTTTGCTCAGCCAAGGAGTGCCCCAAGAGGACACCTGAGTAAGTGGGTGCCAGGTAGGCAGCTTCCGACAATGTGGAGTTGCCAGCCCCACCTGCCGCAGGCCTGCCCCTCTTCCAGGATCCCCTGTGAGTGGAGGAAGCCCACACTGCACCGAGGGAGCCCTCTCAGACCTGGGGTAAGGCATGCCAGGCTTCTGGCCAGCTCCCTAACTTCTCTGAGCCTGTTTCCTCATCTCTAACATGGACCAACTACTGGTTATAACACAGTCGTACCGACCATGCAAGTTTGTTTAGAAGATTAAAAATGAGCATGGGACAACATGCGTCATAAAAACACCACTGCCAAACAAACACGCACGCTCGAGGCCCCTTCACCTCCACCCAGCTCCGTTACGTCGCTGTTATTTTTAATGCTCTTCTCCACCGTCAGAATAAGAGTCCTGCAGATAGGGGCTGGGGCTATGCCGCTCACTGTGGAAGTCTCCCTTCTACACAATGCCTGACTCGTAGGTGTGTGCTAGTTATCTGCTAAGTGAATCTGCTAATGTGATTGTTAATACGACATTGCATGATGTAGGATTAAAAAGGAATAGAGTATTACAGAGATTAGTATATACCTAGTGAATATAACTTATAGGAATAGAGCATTATATTGTCTTTATGAGCTGGGAGACTTTTGCTGATCATTCTCTGTCTCTCTCTCTCTGGCTCTCTCTGTCTCTGTCTCTCTCTCCCCTGGGTCTAGGCTCCCACAGTGGCCCATGGTTACCACTCTCTTCTTGCTCTGATGATCTTGGCTGCCCATATCCTCTCTTGGACACAGTCTGGACAGGAGCAAGCAGGGACCCTTCCTCTGTGGTGTTCTTAGGCAGCCCCCAACTTTATCACTGGGCATTTCCAAGCCCAGGCCTGGGACCCTCTAGAGCCCCAAATCCAGGTCCTAGTTCACCCCAGTGTTGGTCTCAGTGACGGGGCTGAGGCTGGGTGTGAACCTCCTGATTGAAGTGAAAAAGATGTCAGGAATCTGAAAAAAATACATGTTTTGGCCAGAGCCCCGCCTTAATTCCTCATGAGCTGTCTTGGTTGAAAGGCTTTTTCTTTCTTTCTTTCTTTCTCTTTCTCTTTCTTTTTTCTTTTTTTCTTTTTCTTTCTTTCTTTCTTTCTTTCTTTCTTTCTTTCTTTCTTTCTTTCTTTTTTTTTTTTTTTTTTGCGTGCAGATTATCTGAGAACTGTTTGGCACTTGGGAATTTTCCATTGGCGTGAGCTAAGCCTTCGGGTGCCAAGAAAGGAGAGAAGAAATATCAGACAAAGTGGGCCCCGCTTTCCTGCCAGTCTCAATTTGGGAGACTTTTTCCATCCTTGGGGCCATTTGTGAGAAACCAAGCTCCGAGGCCTTCTAGGGAAAATCTTCTGACTTTTTTTAATTCTCCTGTGAGGAAATTCTCCACATTTGAATATTAAGTGGTGACATGAGAAGGGTGTGGGGCAGTGAGGCCAAAAACGTTGTGTGCACTTATTTTTTTTCTCTTGTGATAGGGAGGCAGGGAGGTTTCTGCAGGCTGGACGGGCTGAACCGAACTGTGGCTTCACTGCCCACTGCAGCATGCGCTGGGCAAAGCACTCCTCTTCCGATCCGTGTTCCTGCTCTGTAGGAAGAGCTAATGGTACTTACTCCCTTGAGCTGCTGCAAGGAGTGACTGTGAATTCTGTGCTCTGCCTCTTTCTGGTGTGTGTGTGTGTGTGTGTGTGTGTGTGTGTGTGTGTGTGAGCTGGGCCCTTGGTGGGGAAGCTGGACCTTGGAGCGTGGGGTGGACGGGAGAGGAGAGATGGCACAGCCCACTGAGACACTGGCCTTTTATGTTACTCTCCACATTTATTCCCTTTCGAAATCTTTTGGCCTCTAGGGAAAATTCTGGATAGGAACTTTTAGCCATGTCTTGACTGTGCTATAGGACATTAAAGGGAAAGAATCTCTGTGAAGAGGGGGGAAATGTGTGGCAGCCCTGAGCAGGCTGACAATTGGCTCTTCAAATGGGCATTCTCTAGATAGTGACCTTGTGTTTATGGGGAGAGGCGGGAGGTGTGGGAAAGGACCCCCCATCCTGCCTCAACATCCCCTTGGCTGTCAGAGCAATTCAACTCTGGCCCAAACTTGCAGGTGTCGCAGGGTAAATAAAACAAAAAGCCTGCAGCGAACTAGACCCTCTCCCTCCCGAGGTTAGAGTTTATACCCTCCCTTTGATCCTCACACCTAACTTTGGCGGGGGGTCTTACTCCTTAGCCCGTGTGGCTCCTCCTGGGATTCTTTCCAGCCACACCACCCTTGAGAGAAGTTCTGCTGAACACAATTTCCTCCACCTTACCGTCCCAGGAGTGATCGGCGCTCTTACAGTCACTGCACTTGGGGGTCACTTGTTAAACGCTGCATCAGGATTTAGTTCAGACGTGGTCATTCATTGGCTTCCCCCTTGAAGAGCATTTTGCAGCAGGATGTAGAGATGGATGAAATGCAGTCCCTGCCTTACAGCCATGTGAGCTGGATTCCCGGGAAGCAGAGCCTGAGCCCCAGGCTGCTGTGTGAGCACTGTCAGGGCATGTGTCCCACGGGGCCGCGGTGGGGGACGGTGAGGGAAGCTGGGTGCAGGACGCTCTGGCCCCACCATGTGGGACTGTTTACCCGATTGACAGCCTCCATCTATTCCGTGAGAATCATCTCAGTGATTTTCCAGGGAAGAGATGGCAGAGCTATTTTCCATGGGCTCCTGACCCTTCTGGTCAAAAGTGAACTCATGCAATGCTGATTCCTGGCACTTCTGGCTGGTACACATGTGGGCGCGAGCCAGGCGCCGGAGCCCAGCGTGGGTGGGACATCACTGTCATTGGATTTAGGGTCCACTGATCTCATCTCAAGATTCTTATCTTAATTATATCTGTAAAAACATTCAAATAAGGTCAACTCTGAGGTCCTGGGTGGCCGTATATTTTGGGGCCAACCCACAAAACTCTCCCTTAAAAAAATTCCTCTGGACATTTTCTGTTTTAAGGGTCTGAAACTCAACACCAACTTACTTACATACAAGAGAAATAGACGTGAGACTGAGAAGGCCAGGGGTGTGACTGGCCTCAGACATCACCAGGCAATATCCTCCTCTCTCTCTTCTGCCTTTCTCTTGCTTCAGTCCCATCCTCTACCTGTGTGTGTGAGCTTCTGCCAGGTCTGAGGGAAAGGCAGAGTTACAGGCCACCGCCAGCACCAGCCAAGTAAGATAAAAGGGAGAGTGAGATTTACTCCGGAGGACCTGGATGAAGTCTCAGGCGAGGACTTCATTGGCCCAGCCTGGTCACATGTCTATCCCTCAGCCATGCCCCATAGTCAAGGGGGTGGGGACCAGGAGTCAAGCCCCAAAGCCACCTCCAGAGTAGCGAGAGGACATTGTGTAAGGACAAAAAGCCTGCTGTTGTTTGAAGGATGGGCAGGCAGGGGGCTGGGGGGCAGCAGATGTCAGGACACCCCACTCATCTGCTGGCTTTCACTCTGCACTCCCCCATGCCAAACCCTCTGTGCTGTCAAATGCTCTTTCCCCGCCTGCAGTCTTCTTTGGGAAGCCTTACTGCCCTCCATCCTGCCTCTTCCTGCCTACAGCCCCCAGGCCTGGCCAAGTTCGGTCTGCCTTCTGAGCTCCCATGACCTCCTCTGCTTCCAGCCATCACCGAGCTTACCCCACTGTGTCATGAAGACCTGAGTGTCTCCCTCACTGGACTGGGAGCTCATGGAGCTCAGGGGCCAGATCTAGCGATTGGTATATTCCCAGGCCTCATACAGAGCAGGAGTTTAGGGAGTGTGTGCTGGTTGAATGAATGAATGAGTTACCTTGGGCAATCTTGGAAAACTCATAGGAGGCAGTGTAAGTAAACATGGAAGGACAGCTCCCCCATATCCCCTCGGCCATGGTGGTGGCTGCAGCCGACATCTCTGGGGCTCCTATCACATCACCTCGGACCCCTCTGATTTTGACCGCAGCCCTTAGTTCTCTGCCAGCTCAGATTCATCCCCCTCTGAGGCGTTCCTGCTCAAGTCAGCTCTGTGAATCTTTCCGCATCTGTGCTGGGGACGTCTCCAGTACCCTGGCGCCTCCCTTGGCCCTTTTGCAAGTGTATCCGTGAAATGCAGGCAAATTATCAAACCCATTCAACCAGGGGGCTGGGGGCTTGTGCAGAGATGCCGCAGTTCTGCCCTGTGGGCGGGCAGTTATGGGAGGGTTGCATTAGTTCCCTGCGGTTGCCGTAAAAAATTACCACACACTGGGTGGCTTAAAACAGTAGAAATGTATTGTCTTGCAGTTCTAGAGGCTTGAAGTTTGAGATCAGGGTGTGGGCAGGGTTGATTCTTTCTGGAGGCTCTGAGGGAGGAATTGTCCCATGCCTCTCTCCTCGCATCTTGTGGCTCCGGCGGACTTGGTGTTTCTTGGCTTCTAGATGCATCACTACGACCTCTCTCTCTGTCTTCACGTGGCCTTCTTCTCTCCATGTGCTTTTACATGACCTTTCTAAAAGGACACTAGTCATTGGATTTAGGGTCTACCCTGATCCAGTATGACCTCATCTTAACTTAAGTGATTACATCTGCAAAGACCTACTTCCAAATAAGGTCATGTTCTGAGGTTCTGGGTGGAAATGAATTTTGGGAGAACACTCTTCACTTCAGTACAGAGGCCTTCTACATACTTCTCAGGAGGTCCTGGAGGAATGGAATCCCCATCTCCCACTTTGATAATGCTTCTCCATCTTCCCTATTCCACTGCCCCCTTGCCCTTTTCTTGACACCCCCTAAATGAACTACTTGCACCCAAGCCCTGCCTTGGGTTATGCTTTTGAGGGCACACAAACTAAGATAGTGGTAGGCTATCTGTCAACCTTAGATATCATCTTAGTACTAGCTGATGGGGCCACCTTGTTCCCCACCCACTAGCTGCCTCCCTGAGTCAAAGCCCAAGAGCCACAGACCAGAATTTTCACGAATTATTGTTAACGTTAACTGAGAATTCACTGTGTGCCCAGGACTGATCTAAGCAATTTATGTGCATTAACTCATTAATTTTCACATCAACCAGATAGCTATTATCATTGTTCCCACTTCACAGGCAAGGAAATGGAGGTCCAGATAGGTCATCTCACTTGTCCAAGGTCACATGACTAAAAATGACAGAGCCAGGTTTGAATCCTTGCAGCTCACCTCCGGAGCCCCTGCTCCTGACCTGTGTCTTCAGGGGGCATGGTGATCACTTGACTCACTGTGTCCTCAGGCCAGCCAGGGCACTGTGTAACCCCTGACATCGCGTGTATCACTGTCCAGTTCTGCCTTGAACTCGGGGGACATCGTGATGAAAGACGGGATTCTGGCTGATGTTCGCAACAGGAGATGGCCGAAAACACCCATGATTGTTTCCTTTTTATACTTTTCCTTAAAGTAAATGGTGGGTTTGCAAAGATGCTCTTGCCTTGATGGGGATCCTTTGCAGAGTGTGGCAGAGATCAGGATGAAATGTAAAATTACAGGCACTCCTCATTGTCCTGTCCGTCCTGCCTTCTAAGGGCTCTGACTTGCTCTGGCACCTGTCAGGCTCCGATTTGGCCGTCCAGAATGAGGGGTGGAGTGTACAGGAAAGCTGGACCAGGGGAGAGGAGGTGGGGGGAGAGGAGAATGGCAATTTTCACTGGATTTGGGGACAGGAGAGCAAAGAGCATGTCTTATTCTATTTGCGCAAAGGAACTCCCTTTTTGCCACTCCTTCAGAATTGTTTAGGAAGGACTGACATTGCTGTTCAGTGAATTGGAGTCTGACTTGTCCTTCTCTTGGTGATTCTGTGATGTTGAGGAAGTCCTGTAAAAACGACCCCGCAACATGTTGGAAATATCAGAAAGCTCATTTCCAACTGACTTACCTGGAAGGGTGGGGTGCATTAGCTCAGCAATTGGAGCTCAGAGGTGGAGCTGACTTCGGGGTTGTTCAGTCCAGAGTTCACATATCAGACTGAAGCTCAGTTTCTCTGTAACTCTCCTTGTCTGCTTTGCTCTGGGTGTCAATTTGTTGGCTTTGTCCCCAGATTGGCTTCTGTCAGAGAAGCCACGTGGCACCAGGAGCTCCTGGAGCTACACACTTTGTCCTTTGCATCTGGAGGAGACAAAAGGCTTCTCTTCTCTCAGCCACCAAATGGGGGTCCCGTGCCTTATTGTGATGGCACTAACTCAAGCCACTTGTCATCTTTAAGCCAGTTAGTGTGGCTGGGAAGGGATAGGAATTTTTCAGATGGCTTTGTCAGATCAATTCCACCCTCAGAGCTGGGGTGAGGGGTGGTGAGTCCTCACCAAACCACAGGGCTGCTATGCAGCAGGGCTTGGGGACATGGGCCACATAAGGTCTCCTGAGCCCATATGGTCCCTTAATGTGATTTAGGTAAAGGTGCCACATTCAAGGGTGCAGGAGGAGGTGGTTCTCAACCCTTATAACTGTAGGTGGCAGACCCGAGATTGGGTGAGGAAGGAGGGCAGGGCACAACCTCACTGTCCGTTACTGTAAGAATAAGGTGAGAACAAAGAAGACCAATCTTATTCAGGGTACAGGTATTTCCATCAAGGTCAGGACCCTTCCCCTCGAAGTGTCTTCATCTCCAGAGGGGCATGGTCCATCCTGAGCATGATCTAAAAGTACTTTCATGATATGGGGAGGAGCCTGTCCATCTGTCTCACAGAATTTCCTCTCTGCCCTTCCCCCACTCCATTACCCACACCTCTTCTTTTGGCTTCTACCCACGCTGAACAGCTTACAATGCTTTGAAAACAGTCTCATGCCTCAGTACATTGACATGTGCTGTTCCACTTGTCTGGGAATGCTCTTGCTTCCTGTCTATCTAGTTAACTAGGCCTCGGTGTCATCTCCCAGAGGGGCTTGCTGCTCCCTGTTGGGTCTCCACTTGCTTCGTCTACAGTTCCACCACCTTTTCCACTGCGTTGCGTTTGTTCAAGTGGGCATCTCTCTCACTCGGTGATGAGTTCCTTGAGGGCATGGACTGGGTCAAACAACAGCCGCAACAATCCTAGGATGATTTTTCCCATTGTGCACATCAGCAAACTGACCAACCAGACAAACCTCTGCCTCTGCCCATGAGTCTATGTATATCCTTACCTCAGTCTGCCTGTCTTTTCAAACCAAGTAGATGAGCTGATGCACTTCTGTCTTTCGGGGCCATCTTTGAGTTAAGCTATCAGAGAGGGCAGTCCATTTTGTCTCACGCCATTGCACCCAACTGACCTATCTGTGGGCCATGCCCAGGTCTTCTCTCCCCCGTCGGTCTTAGGGAACACCCATGAATAAGACGTGTGAGCCGAGGATGCCATGGGTGTCTGTGCCGCCTGTGTGGTCAGCACACTTATATCCTCTGGACTTGCTTAACCCAGTCTCAGATGCGCCACTTCCATCTTATAAAGGATTGCTGTTGGGCACCCCTGACTCCATGGCTCAGTGGGTCTGACAGTACTCAGCATGTGACAGGCACTTTTGCTGCACGGTCACTTGATACTCTGAGGTCAGACCCTCTCCACCAGGACCCATCAGCATTCTAGGACCTATTTTCCAAATGGTCTCGAGTGTTCTTCTGCAGATGGCATGGCCTTGCTTCAGAGTCCTGGGGGTTTACACTGCGAATCTCCTATTGCAGTTTGCCAGGGACCCCACATGGTGTCTTTCCCTACTATCGTACCTTTGGAACCACAGATCCACTGGTCCGTACAGCCCAAGCAGCAAGGCTGCTGGTACCACAGCCTGGAACTGCTGCTGAGCTGTTCTTTACTCTGGGTGCCACTCAAAGTTAACAAACAGCCTTTTACATCACTTGATACGTTGGAGAAGCAGTATTGCCAAGAGCAGAAGATGCTGACTCTCAAACCCAAAGGGGTGTACCAGTCGTTGTGCTTCTTTCCTAGTGGTAGGAGGTACAAAGTGCAATAGTTTGTCCTTCACTTTGAGGGCATGTCCCAGCACACCCTAGACCACTGGACCCCTGAAGTGGTCCTTACCTTTGGAACTCAGGTATTTTAACAAGGCATTAAGTCCAATGAGCACGGTGCCATCAGTATGGGGGATCAATATGACATTCTGAGGTATGTTCGGATTCTGACATGTGTTCGACTTATATTGTGACAGAAAGTGGGAGAACTAACCTAGACCCAGGGAAAGCTGTGAATGTGTGCTGTTGTCTGCCCCATGTGAATGCATACTGTTTCTGATTCCTTTTCCCAACAGGTATAAAAAACCTGCACATCAACAGTTACGATCCACATATCAGAAGCTGGATTAAATTTGCTCCGATAAAAACGCAATGTCTGGAGGAGCAGCTGCAACTCGAGGAATTAGTTGGTTAAATTTGTGGTCATCTACTGTGGTCTACCATGATCCATCCAGTTTTTCCAGAAGCCGCGCCTGACTCCCTTATGCCTCTACCCTTACAGGGGAGCCATGACAGCACTTTGGCACTTGGAGTGTCAACTGGGACTGCGTTTCTAACAATCCTCAGAAGATATGGGTATTTCTTTTTCCCCGTGTAAGATTAGCCATGCAAATGGTCACAGGTTCTTTTTGAGAAGATCTTGGTAAGTCATTTCTGTTTATCCTTGTTACAGTGTTACATGGTCCTTCCTCATGGGGACTCAAGCTCTTTTTTAAGAAGTGGATTCTTGAGAATCCATTCTTTAAAATAAGCAAGGGATTGTGACTTTTTATAAGTGATAGTGGCTGACATCAGCCTTCTGCTCATCTTTCTGCTTGATCTCTTTTGATAATATATTAATTTATTAACTGATGTCTTTTTTGGGCTTTCTATCTTGCCTTAGGAATGCCATGTCTTATTAGATATATTCATGGATATTTGTGGGTGAGGAACCTTTAGTTGCCTATTTAAAGTGATTATCCACACCTTGTTTCTGACAGTTAAATGCTGCCACCTCTCCTCTGCTATTTGGGGATTCTATCATTCCCCTTGCAACTAAGTAGTCCGGGTTATAAAAGCATGTCCTACCATCAGCCTAGATTACAGAAGACCATGACTATGGAACTTCTCAGTGATGCTTCTGCCTCTCATACCAGGGCATTGGGTCATTGCAGGGTCCTCTGAGCCTTTCCAAAGAGCACAACCTGGCAGTGAGCTTTCTAGTCTGATATATAGATTCATTATTGTATGCTCACTTCCGTTAGTCTTTTGATCTCTTCTTCTAGAATCTTCCATCACAGTCTGGAATCTCTACCTCACATAATGAGGTCAAGCTTCTAAGAACAGCATATTAGAATAATTTCCTGGGTCCCTGGTCAAGACATTAAATCCTGTGCCCCCATGTCAACAAAATCCTTACCCAGCTTTATATTCCGCCTCCATGATCTGGTACCTTCAGGCCTACTCCCCATGAGACGTTCAACTTCCTGCTACTATATGTTAGCCAGTCCTGAAACTTTTTTTGGACATATTACCCCTCTCCTCCCTTAGAAGACTTAGCACTTCCCCAGTTGGGTCATGCTGAGATTAACCCTAACTATCAATCTGATGGCTGGAAGAGAAAGTGGCAAAGATTCAGAGGAGTAATCTACCTGAGGGCTCCTGCATAGTTCTCCACCAAGGGATTCCCATCACCTTCTAATGAGGGGGGTGGGCCATTCAGGGTCAGAGGACTCAAGGGAACTTCGAAGTTCTTGGCCACACCTATTCAGATGTCATCAGTCCAAGTGTCAAGAGTCTGCGTTTTCCTTGCCCTGACATTGGCACAGGAGACTCACTCAGCCTGAGGCTTCAACCTTCCCTGATGTTCTGCCACCTGATAATTAAGTCTTGTGAGCAGTCTTCAGCACAGTCTGCACTCCCACTGCAGAGACGAAAGTTTCTAAAATACTGCCAAGGGATCCTCTGACTCCCACATTTGGCTTTCACTTGAAGGTTAATCAATCGGAGCCTGTCATTTTCTCCCTTCAGCTCATCATCAGTGTTTAGCCACAGCGGCTCAATTGCTCAGATGTTATAGTTCCTATTTCTCCTTTGCCTCCCAAACTTTAGAGACATGGCATAGGCTAATGCATCTCCTTCTGACCTGTGTATTGTCCCAATGAACACAGATAAAATTCTCAGCAACTGCACTGCTACAGCATGCCAGGGAACGGCCCTAGTACCAGTGGTGGGGTTCTCATCACCATCTGGCAGGCAAGGGACCCAACTCCAGACTCTGTCCTGACGATCTGTTTCCTAGGATAAATTCTCATAACAAATGTGTTGGCCTGGGTTCCCCAGGATCAGATCACGAGAAAGGGATGCTTGTACAACTGATATATTGAGGGAATGCTTTCAGATGAAGTCCATAAGAGTGAGAGTAAGACAGGGCAGGGATGCTGCTTGGCAAAGAAGTGGGTTCAGCTGAAGTCTATCCTTAACGTGATCCCACGGGAGCTCTGGGGTGTCTCATTTTGAGGCAAGGTGGATAAGACTTTGTTTACACATATTAGTCAGAAATTGGCTGCAGGCAGACCCTGGCCAGCATGGGGACAGGGTGTAACTCCTCAAATATATTCCAAAAATCAGAAGGCAGTTGTTCAGAGAAGGGGCAGCTGAGAGTTATCAGCAGTCACCATTACACCAGTGAGAGGGACAGGCACCCACCCTGGTGCATGGGGTCTGGCCAGACACCATCAGCATCTACTACAGTTTTTCTTTGGTTTTCTTTTTGTTTTCTTTTTGTTTGTTTGTTTGTCTTTGAAGATTTTTATTTACTTATTTGAGAGAGAGACAGAGACAAAGCATGAGCAGGGGGGCAGGGAGAGGGACAAGCAGACTGTGCACTGAGCAGGGAGTCCGACTCGGGGATCTATCCCAGTACCCTGAGGTCTTGACCCGAGCGGAAGGCAGACATTGACCAACCGAACCACCCAGGGGACCGTACAGCTTATCTTTGAATAAGTATTACTTGGTTCTCTTACCTTTTCAAACCAGCATCGTCATCAACAGCTTCAATTTTTGTCCCAGAAATCCTAAAATGAAGTAAAATTAATGAAATGATGACCAGAAAACAGGACAGAAGCTGCAAGAAGAACTGAACTTGGCCAGTGAAAATGCTTTGACTCAAAAGTTGTTTCCAGTTATTAACTAAAAATCATTTTTACTCCTTGGCACTTCACAGTTTGCAAAGCACACTCAAATCTCTTTGACTTGAGTGATCCACAAAGCAACCTTGCAGTGGGTGAGGGGAAGGGGAGGGCTCTTGGTTCCCAGAAGGGTGAAGTGACTATTCTAGGGTCACAAAGCTGGTAAGTAGCAGTGCCAGAGAGAGATGGGCCGATGACCTAACTCTGTTGACTTCTGTATGTTCATTTTGGGGCTGTCACTTGACCTTAAGTGCATACCTTTTCCTTCACTCAGAGGAAAATACAAGCCAAGTGTAGAGTGTGATTTTCTTGAACTGTAAGCTCATGTTTTAGAGTTGCACATGTGACTATATCCAACTTTTAAAGTCAGCATCATAAGTTGATCTCTCTATTTGTAAACGGACAATGGCCAGGTAGTCAAACAACCATCTGCATGTCTGGCCTCCAACGTGTCCATCCCTTTCTGGGCTGAAATCAAAATTTGCTTTGCCTCCACTTGAGGAAAGGGCTAGATGTTCTGACTAGTGGAAACATTTGGTTCTGTTACCAGTTGACAGCTTTTTGGCAGCAGCAGTTGGGATGATGGGCTTTGCGCACAGTAGGCAGGTTTTTCAAAGTTCTCAGTTTGGAGCTGGGCAGGCGGGGTGTCCAAGAAGCTGTCTTGAAGTCGCTGCGTTATGTGCCGCTGCAAATCACTACAGTATGTCACTGACATTTTCCACCTTTCAAACTGCGCCGTGACTGCTTCCCCCCTCTCCAGATGATAGAAAATGACAGACTTTAGCATCCAGGCCAGCGGCCCTTCCTCCCACCCTGGCTGCATAATCCCTTCTCTCTGGTGACCTCTTCATAGTCTGGACCATGTCTTGACGCACCATTCTAGTTATCCCCCCAACCCACCTCTTCTCGATGCTTGCGACTCTGAAACTTGAGTATCCATCCACCCAGTCACTATCTGAACAACCCATCTTAATTCTTTGCGTTGTTCTCATGACAACTATTTTTCTAGGTTACGTATTTATTTAAGGCCAGCTCCCTCCACCTCCCTTTAGAGCATAAGCTCCGCAAGGGCAAGAACTGCACCTGTCTTGTTCACTGCTGGATCCCTAGTGCTCTGGCACATAGTAGGTGTCCAATAAATATTTACTGATGGGTACCCCTTATATCCCTGATCCTTCCATTCCCCCACCCCCCTCACGGGGAGGTGGGCAGTGTGCCAGGCGTGGAGACAGCCTGGGCTGGTAGATGACTCTCCCAGAATTTCACAGGTGACCCCATCACACTCTCCCCAGAATGTCACGGAAGTGGGGCTTCCCAGTTCATGTCAGGCCCTGCCTCAGCTGACTGAAGACCCTCCACTTCTCCTGGGGGACCCTGTTGGCCACCACTCTGTGCAGAGAGTAAAACCAGACACAGCGCAGATGACCAGTCAGATGGATTTTTGCAGATGCTTTCTGATGGACAAAGTGTCACCCAGAGAAGCCAAGCATAAAGAAATGTCTAAGCTAACGCTACATCCGTTGCAACATCTGGGGATGACACTGTGTGAGGCCAGGGAAACGCGAATCAGTGGATGTCAACAGGACACCCCTAAAGGCCTACCAGATCCTTGACCTATGGAAGGAAAACCATTTCTAGGGCTCATCTGCCAGTGTGGCTTCTCTTGTATAGGTGAAGGGGACAGGGGGAGAAGGGGACAGGGAGCGAAGCTTGTTGCAGCACACATTAGGTATCACCCACCACGTGGCATGTTCCATGCTGATTTCTCGATCTCCTTGTGGAGTCACATGTTAACAGTCCAACTCCGACTTTGTCATCAGAAGACCTAGAGTGACTTACAAACACTCAAAATCCAACTTGATTTGCAGAAAGCTGAAGGAGAGAATTTCAGCTCAAAGAGAAAGTAAGAGTAAAAAACGTCAAAGGCAGCCAGGGTGAAGTTGATCCACAGAATGTGGGGACCTGGCAGCGGGTTGAAGGGTCAGTTCTCACCCCTCAGCCAGTGCAGAGCACATGAGGCTTGGTGTCCCCAAGGAAGAACTAGATGGGCAGCTCAGAAGCCAGTAGGGGGCTGAGTAACACTACCATTTCTGGTTCTGAAGTGAAGAGAAACGTCTCCCACAGGGCCTCAGAAAGATGACAAGGTGTGAAGCAGTGAGCAACGTCCTCAACGATGTCCTCACAGTAACCACAGTGGGCTGTTCCTTATGGCTCCCTGGTGCAGGCAAATAGGGTGACGCCAGCATGAAAACTCAGTAGGACGTTTTGTGATGGGGGGTGGAGTGGGATCGAATTTAGAGACAACAGTTAGACACGGTCTCCAGGAGCTCCTCCATCAACGCTTTGTTTTGCTTTCAATTGAGCTTCCACTACTCTTGGGTGGTAGTCCCGAGAGCTCTGTTTTGTGCTGTCAGTGAGATACTGCTTATCTGTCCATTTGTACAGTCAACCAAGCTGATCTTTTTAACCCTCACACCAACCCTGTGAGGCAAGTGTTACTGTCTCCGTTTTCAGCGGGAGTCAGGAGGACTAAGTGACTTGTCCGTGTCACCCAACTAGTAAGTAACAAAGTTGGGTTCCAAAGGCAGGTGGTCTGATCCCAAAGCTGTGGGTTTTTTTGCCCTACACCATCCTCCTCAGCTTTTGCTTCTCCAGGTGAACAGGCTTGGGAAAGGGAGAGCTGATGGGTTTTACTAATCTTACAAAATGGCGACCAAGCAGCTTCCATCTTACAAAATGGTGGCCAAGCGGCTTCTATCCAGCTATCAGGGCCTACTCTCTCACTCCTGTATAGTCCCTGGAACCCCTGGAACAGCCTGTTCTTTGGGCTGGAAGGAAACCAGGGCGAATTTCAATATTTTCTAACCAGGCCTCGCCCTTCTCACTCTTTGCCTTTGTTTGCTAATCTCCAGTTTTCCAAACCCAAACCCCCTGATTGACTGTGGGCAGCTGCCAAACACATCTGGCACAAAGGAAGTCCAGAATAACAGTCAGTCATCCAGGTGTTGGGGAGACCCAGCCAATGGGTCATCTGCGGTCAGCTGGGCAGCTTCCTGGTTGGTCAAAGTCTGGTCCTCCCCCCTTATCTTTGGAGCCTTCCTCCTGAGGACAGGCAGTGAGGGGGAGGCTCAGGCAGAGGGACTGGGCCAAACATTTGGAAACGCTTGCTTTGCAAAGACTCAGCCAAAAAAAGAGATTTAAACATTTCTTCTACCCACACAATTCAGGAAAGCTTAGCTTGGAATTTCCTAATTTTTATGCTTAATTAAGATAAAGTGTTGTAGAGAGTGTGCAGAAGAACTTGCCTTTGGCCCACAAAGGTAGGGGTACCATGGACCCCTGGCCTGGAGAAGCTAGTAGGATCCATGGAGGCCCCAGGATGGACCCTCTCACGTAGGTGTGGAAACAGCCCAGGGAGGACAGAGAGTGACTTACCTGTGATGGCAGAGTGGCTGCATGGACCGTCCCCCCCACCCCTGGTCCCAGGAAAACCCATCCTGGTCTCTCAGCCTCTCAGGTCCACCGGCCCAATGGAAGGGCGGGCCCAGGGTGGATGGTGCAGGCCGAGCAGGGGGTGGGGCACCGCATGCCAAGGCCTTGCTCAGGAATCAACAAGTCGCTGTCTGAAGATTGCCCGCTGTTCCTTTCCAGAAAATGCCATTGTTTTGTGGATCCTACTGTTGTTTAAATTCAGGCTCAGAGTAGCCAGTTTGCTGAGGATCCTTGGCTGGATGCGTTTGACATTATCACACGTCATCCTGCCCGTCAGCTGTGTGAAGTTACAGATGAGGAGACTGAAGCACAGAAAGATCATGTGACATGGCCAGTGAAGGGAGAGCTGGGCCTTGCCTCCAGACTAGTCCTTCTCTCATCTGGGCACCTGAGAAAGTTTTTAGCATATAACACTGTGTACGCCCCATTATGCAGGAAGCAAATTCCACGGCAAAGGGCCCAGTATAGAGCTGTGGGCAGGGTGAGGGAAAGTGTCAGGGATGTGGGGGCTCCCAGCACTAGTAAAACAGGAATTCATACACTGCTTGACTCCTGGACGTGTTCGAGTTTGCAACCTGGTCATCAGAAAAACAAATCCCCTTCTCCCATCCTTCCTCTTTCCCCCAACAACTGCCAGGAGCCCCCACTGTAAGACCCAGCCCGGGAGGCAGGACTCACAGGACCCTGCAGGATTGCAGCCTATGGGTCAACACCCAAAGATGGGCCTGGCTTGAAGCATGTAGTGTTTTCTGCAGAAAACAAAACAAAACCCACCAAAACCACAGACTTAATATTTTAACATTGCAGCCATCACATAAAAATCTGAATTTTAGGCTTCTTTTGAAAAAGCAGGAAGGGGGTCCTGGGTGGCTCAGTTGGTTAAGTGTCTGACTCTTGATTTCCACTCAGGTCATGATCTCAGGGTTGTGAGATCGGGAGCCACCTCAGGCTCATGGGCTAGGTGTGACACCTGCTTAAGATTCTCTCCCTCTCCCTCTATCCCTCCCCCTCCCCTAAAAAACAAAAAAAAGGCAAGAAGATGTGGTACCATTGGACCTGCACTTCTGTTTGGCAGGGAGCAGCTGAAGCAGGGTCCCCTGCCCTTCACATAAGGCTAGTGTGCTGGCCGGTCCAACATCCATTGTCTTACACCCTGGACCCTCTTTGCCTCTTGATGTTCCTTGCCTGGGCCTCAGAGTTGGTCATGTGCTCACAGCAAAGATGGTGAAACCAGAGCCAGTAAGGAGAGTTGATTTTCCTAAGGCCACCAGAGCTGGGACGAGCATGCGGGTCCCCCCGCCCCAGCTGGGTGTTCTCTTTCAAGGTACATGCTGCCATTTCCCCAGGAGCTTTGCTCTCTGCAGTGAAGCCCCCAGATTCCAGCGGGGCCTGGGACTCTGTGGGCTGCGACCGGGGCTGGAGACCTTTGCAGAAACCATCCATCTCTGAGTCCACATCAGAGAATCCCATTGCATTTCGGGGTCAGCGTTTACCAGGCATCCGGCTGGAGGAGAAAGCCAGCCCTCCCACGTGCACAGGGAGATTACAGGAATCTGGGCTCCATCCCTTGTGGGTTTAACGACGACAATCCCCCCACCACCCTGCTCTGGCCGTGACACACGTCGGAGTACTCTCGGCCGGTGTCCCTGTGAGCTCAGGACAGCCCTGTGGGGCCCACCCGATCATCCCTAATTTCATGGGAAAGGAGGAGAGCTCACCAAGAGACGAACAGTGGGGTCTGGGGCTGAGCTGGGATTTGGCCCCCAGTTATCTTACCAGGGATTCACTCAGTATTTCCCCAGTAATTGGGTCAATTGGAAGTGGATTCAGGGAGGGGTTGCCAATTTCAGCTTTCTGATTTCACCAAATTGGCTGCTCAGCTGTCCCGTGTCAGTTCACTGAAGGACAGGGGGCGCGGGGGGCGGCACCCGGACTTGCAGAGAAGCTCACAGATCTGCGGCACTTCCTGATGCGGCCACCCCTGCCCTCCGTGGCAGGTAGGCTGTGCGCCTGCCATCCGTGTACCGCGTTCTCGGGCATCAGGAGGTTTCTGTCGGTGACCTTAGCCCTGATCTGGAGTCTTCGGCCTGCAGAGACAGTGTCTGTGTTGCTCTTTTGGCCGCCCCATTCCACGACCTCCCTCTTGCTCTTCTGGTCTGAGACTGAGATGATCGCTCTCAGCTCCAGAAACTCACCCCATCCCCATTTCCTGGTTCAAGGAGGAAAATTAGCTAGAAGCTCCCTTGCACATCAGGCAGGGCTGGATTGGGAAAAGGCGCTGTCTTCCCACATCACAGGTTCCGGGACCCCAGAGTGCCAGGACTCCCGCCACTTCTGACCTCCGACTCCCACTGGACACGCCCCCCTCAGCAGAGGGATGAGGACTGGCCGTGAGCTGCAGGCTGCCTGATGGGGCTGGAGCCTCCTCTGCCCCTGCGTGACCCTGCGTGACCTGCCCCCTTGAGGCTCCTGTGATAGGCAGCAGGAGGCTACCACCTGGCAGATCTACGCCCCACCCCTTCCCTGCGAGCCCAGCTCACTGACTGAGCTCCATGAGGGCCCGGGATTGGCTTTGAAGGAACGTGTGTTTTGAAGCCAGGCGTGCGTGGGTGACCCTGAGGTCTTCCCAGAAGGCCTCCAGCCGTCGGCCCCTTCATCTGTCCAGTGGGGCTGGCTTCCTCCCTGGCAATGCTGGGACAGGTGGCACAGATGCCTCTCTCTTCAGTCTGTCCTTTGCTCAAATGCCCCCCCACCCAGGGGTCTGCCCCAACCCACCATCTGAAACCCACCTCCCACGCAGCTTCACTTGGCCTCACCATCCCTGTCACCATCGGCCACAGGATAGGTTTATTTGCTGAGGTTTTCACTGTCTGTGCCCCATGCCCCACAATGTAAGCCTCGAGGGTAAGACCCTGCCTATCTCATTCAACACTGTTCCTTTCGTGCCCCCAATAGTCCCTAGTGCCTAGTAGGCACTTAAAATATTTGTGAAATGAATGAAGAAACATCCGTGGAGTATTTGCCTCTTGCTGAGTGAGGGCCTGCCCCTCACCTGTCTCATCCGTCCCCGTCCCCTCCTGCTCCAGGCTGTCAGTCCTGCCCCACCTTCTGGTCGCTCACCTGCTTCGTACTGAACCAGATGCTGCCACCTCCTCATGACTTTGGTCACTTGCCACCCTCTAGAATCCCTGCCGGGTTGGGCCAATATGGGTCGCGAGACCCGGATTGATTAAGAAGCGCAGTGAATATTGTCCCTCCGATGGGCTGGGCTCTGAACCCTCTGAGCTTACAGTCTTAGGGAAGGGGGCAGAGGAAGACAAGCAGGCAAATGTGGGAGGTCCGTGCAATGCGGTCCTGGCTGGTTGTTGTGGGTAAGACCGTGTCTTTGGTTGCAGGTGCCAGATACCAAACTTACCAGCTGAATTAATCCAAGAGGAACACGTTGGCTTAAGGCATCAACCAGGGGACGAGCAGAGTGGAGACAGCTGAACGGACAGCCACAGCCAGACTTCCAGGTCTCTCCTTGACTCTGTCTATTTCTCTTTGCACACCGGGGGACTGTTGTCTTCCGCTGTGGTGGCCCGGGAGACACAGCCCTGGAGCTCTGAGATCAAGAGGACATGGTCTCCTGCCTCCCATTCCCATCTGATAAATCCTGGGGAGGCCTGTGGCGGCTCCGCTGGGTCTCAGGGGCCTTCCTTGATGTGTCGCTTTGGCCTAGGAGGTCAGGCACTAGATAGGCTGGGAGATCCCACTGCCACCCCTGTGGCTGACACAAAGAGGTCTCGGCTTAGATCTGGGTCTGCAGCCATGGCCCACCTCTCCGCCCTGTCCTGGCGTCTGTGCGCCCTCTGCTCCCATCTCTGCAGCGGCTGCACATGCCCTGCTCTCCAGATCCCTCCCCTAATTGAGCAAACTCCCAGGTGTCTGCTTCTCCATTCTCAGGTCTCCTGGCTCTCACTGCCTCCGCCCCCACCTACTTCCCTGGGTCTCTGAGCCCACCAGGCTGGGAACAATCTGAGGGACCCAGGGCAGGGCCTGGTGAGATCCGAGGGCTGGAGTGTGTCTGCAGAGCGGCTCTCTGGAGCACAGCCGGGGCACCTCGGGTCTAGTGCCTGGCCTGGGACATGTCTTTCTCTTCTCCCCTGCTCGCCGTGCTTTGTCCTTCCCAGGTGAAGGGACCAGCATGCGCCACAGTTTAAATGCTGTACAAAACACCCAGTGGCCAGAAAACTAGTGGAAAAGACAGCAAGGGTCTAGGCAGGGGGCTCAGATATATTCCCTTTGTCTGATTACCTTGGAGGCTCTCGGGAGCCTGTCTTGCTAAAAGGGATGCCGTCCCAGAGCTCTTGAGAGATGAACGCCTTGAGGATCCAGCTTCCCAAGTGGCTCCTTCTGGATTTACTTCATTGGAAGCAACGTGGAATTCTTGGTCAAAGTTGTGCCTGCCAACTGCCACCCAGGGCTGCCCAGAGATAGGTGGAGGACCCCCCAAGACAGGAAGCTCTCTGAGGGCAGAAAGGACCGGCGCTCAAGTGAGGGGTTAACAAAAGGCGCCAAGATATGGCAGAAGCAGCCCTCACCCACCACATCCGGCGCGTCCCAGCCCGTCCTGGCGCCTGCTGCTTCCCGCACGGAGCTCCCGGGCACATGGCAGCTCGCTGTCACGGGCCCTGACTCACCGCTCCCACCCGCACATCTGAGTCATGGGCCTCTGGTTGCCCGGGCCAGGTCCCCGGCCAGGCTCTCTGCACAGCTGGGTAACATTAAGATCTTGGCATCCCTCGAAGCGTGCATCAGATCCTCTGGGCCTTTCTCTTGTTGTTGTTGTCAGATGCTGATGGGAGTTTGGGAAGCAAGTGAGGAAGTGTTTTTCGGGGCCAGGTTGAAACTGGGCTGCAGGGCAGGGTCGGCCTGAGGTGAGGGCCTGCAGGGCATCGGGTCCTCCTCCAAGCGGTGGGCTCTGGGTTGCCAGCTCCAAGTGCTGGGCGCATTAATGGGCACCAGCTTCTCCATCTATAGAAGGGGACAACAGTGGGCCCCACCTCCCAGCCCCGTGGGAGGATGGAGTGAGAGCGTACAGGCAAGGGCCTAGAACAGCACAGAGGCGGCTGCTCCCGGGGCTTCAGTGTCCCCAGCTCTGCTCCTTTCTCCACACTCCACCTGCCTCCACCGTTACCCCCTTCGCACTGGCACAATTGGAGGACATCCACGTTCCTCAGTAGACCCCACCAGTTCCTGCCACCTTCTCCAGCCCCTCCTCACCACGATTTCCTCAGTTTTCCTGGCTGTAGAACATTCTAGGCTCTAGTACTCTAGAACATCCTAAGCTCCACAACAGAGCGTAAGCACTTCACCAAGCACCCCTCCGTGCTTTTGCTTACTTTCTTCCCTTCACGCCCTTCCCCACCATCTTCCTCTTCGGACTCCTCTTCTTCCTCTTGGGGCGGGAAGGTGGCTGGATGAGAGTTTGTACCCACTCCCCCGCCCCCCCCCGGCCTCCCGCCTCCATAACACATGAGAGTGATGTGCCTCAGTTCAAATCACTTCTTCTGAGAAGCCCTTCCTGACCTCGCCGGCCCCCAAGTGGACTTAGGAGATGTGGGCATGCATCCCAGCTCTGGGCCCACGTCCTGGGTCCCGTGTCCTCTCTCCTCCCTGGCTGTGAACTTCTTGACTGCAGAATCGGGACTCATCTCTGCACCACCGGGGCGGGTCTGCAGGGGGCGACCGCGGACATTCTTTGAGAGACTAAATGAAGGACTAACAGAGATGCGGCAGGGCTGGCATCCCGGGTACCGGAGCAAACTTCCACCCCTTGCCCCCCAATTTCTCGCCCAGACAAAATCAGTCCTCAGTTTCCATTTGACGATCTCGGATCTCTGAGAAGACCCAAATCAAGCGCTGCTCAGCCACCCGGTGAAACCCTCCGGTCATTGCAGAACATTGAACATGGCATCCCTGGCCTGCAGGTTGTCATGAAGGGAGATGAGTGAGAGACAGAATGGGGAAGACACCAGGGAAAGTCTTAGTGATGTCTCAGCTGGGAAGATCTTTGGACAGCTCTTCTCTTCAGTCCCATACGGGGAGTACATTTGTGGGAGGGGAGTGGGGTAGGCAGAGATGCGAGGAGGGGTGGGAGGTGCTGATCAACAGCTTCTGAGATTCTTTAAGACTAGCTTTTTTAAAGTTACTCAATGATACCTGAAAGATTAGATTTCTGGAAATGGGACAGGGTTAGTTCCTTGGAAACTGGACACTAAGTGGCTGATTTGTTCAAGTCAGACAGACATTTCTCCCGAAAAAGTTGCCCAGCCCTTGGGACTCTGGGAGACTGCTGGAGCCCTGGCAGGGCTTGGCGAAGGTTAGGGACCCATGCTCCAGCCAGCCTCTATTTTTCTCTTCCCTTGTCTTCCCATCATGCAGGCATCCATCATTGCCACCAGGGGCTGATGTTTTGTGAGTGATCCCAGCAAAGGGACTCTTTCAGTTTCCTCTCTTAGGAAAAGAAAGTGTCTCTTCCCTGCCATCTTCACAGGCATGCTGTGAAGACAAAATGGTTTAAGCCCAAGAAATAACTATTTTCCTCTTAAATGCAAAATGGTGAGTAGGGAGAAGGCGGTGGACTGGGAGCCAGGACACGCAGACTTGACTCTTGGCTTTCACTAATTCACAGAGTGATGGGTCCTTGAGTAACTCACTCGGCCTCTTCTGGGCTCCATTTTCCTGATCTATGACTAAGAGTGCTGGCTTTGCGCATTGCAAACACCCTGCCAGCCCCAGCCTTCCACAGGCCTGCACATCCCACTGCTTCCTGACTCAACAGCCCCTCCGGGTGGGGGCTTCCATCAGATTTGGTTCAAGGTTCTCCGTGAAGGATGCAGCCACAGAATATTGGCTCAGGATCCACTGAGAGGCCCAGACTCCCTCTGCCTGATGAGCCATGCCACTGAGACTGTGGGCTCCCAACCTCCCAGGCATGCTAGAGAATCTGACCTGGCCTGGCTTCCCTGGCAGCAGGGCTGGTCCTTCTGACTTGGTCAGTTGAAGGAGGACCTCAGGAGAGAGGACTCTTTCTCTGACACTGACTCATGTTTATGAAAGTCACTCATCGCTGTTGACTCTTCATGGGTGGGGCTCTCGATTCCTGGGAAAATTTCCTCCAGGATTAGTTTGTCATAACAATGGGCTCTCACGCCACTGCCACCTAGAGCCTCTGGCCAATCATGATGAAGACGGGGACTTGCCTCCCCAGTTGCAGCTCTGCCTCTTCCTATCTGCGCGGCCTTGGAAAACTCACTTCACATCCTAAGGTCTCTATGTCCCCATGGGCAGAATGGTAGGAAAGAAATATCTATGTCCATGTCATAGAATGGTGTGAGGCTCAGAGGAGATAATGGGTGGACAGGGGCTTCACGATCTGTGAAGAATTGTGGAGCCATGCTCAGGAGATGACATTTCTTTGTCAAGGTCATTTAGCAGTGTTAGCACCATGCTATGACAGTTGATGGGCAAAATTCCCTGATATGATGCACTGGAAGAACACAGGAGTGAGGGTCAACTGTACTGCCATTTATCACCACTGGGTTCATGATGGATCCCCAAATCTGGTGGCCCCCAAATCTGGCAGGCCCATTCATAGTAGGCACAGTAATAAAGTTGTCTAGTAACTAGGTTGGGCTCTCCCAAAGCAGACCTCTCCCCCCACATAGATTTGATTCAAAGAATTCATATGTTCTTTGAGAGAGTGTGCAGAACACACTCTAGAGTTGTCCCATGAGGGGCAGGAAGCTGGGGGGATTTATCCTCCTACTCTGGGTGTTAATGCCCCAGAACTACCCACCTGCCTGGTGTGTGGGCCAAGCATGGCCCAGTGACCTGAGAACACCCTCAGGAGAGAAATGCAGCAAGCCATGGATGCATCTGGGAATTCCAGGGCAGGCTGAGGGGGTGGGGGCCAGGTGTTGAGAGTAACTACTATGCCACCTATAGGCTATGTGAGAAAAAAAAAATTGTCTGGCACAGGCAAACTCTGGAGAACTGTGTGCTCTTATTAATATCTATCCCCCAACTTCTTCTGTCCCAACAGAACCCCAACAGAACCTTTTCCTTACAGCCATAAGTTTCAAGAGAGGCTATCTCCAGCCAAGCCACAGGGCTGGGATCTTGGTTCATCAAAATCAATCATGATGCCTTGGGCATCTTGTCCATGACTGGTTTAGACATGGACCTAGGATACCCTCCTGGTCCATGAGACATAAGGGGAGCCAGCCCCCTCCTAAGAGAGACCCAGGAAGAGCATCTTCTGAAAGCTTCTGTGTGTTCCTCTGCCTAGACTTTCCCCTGGGGCCATGGCTGCCATCTGGTCATGGTTCAGGTGGCCTCAGCTGAGGCAGAGGCAATATTCTGGTAGCTTCTAGAAGGTGGCCCCAGTCTAACATCTAAAACTTTCTTCAAGTGGGAAATCAGAGCACAAGTTCAGGTCCAAGATAAGCTTCCTATAGAGTCAGTATGGATGTGTTTCCTTCTTTAAGGAAAAGAAAAAAGAATATTCTGGCATTTTTCCTTTAAAACCACCCTCTCTGTCTCCACAAATGGATCAAATTTGCAATCAGTGTGCGTGTTTCCCATTCTAAAGGTCTGGCGGGCTGGGTCTGGAAAAGAGGAAGGCAATTTGTGACAGAACCGAGGAGGTTGGAGAGGCTTCCACATTCCTACAAATTCACACCTCTCTGAGACAGGATCGGAGCGCTGCACTTAGTGGTATCCTAAGGACTTCCAGTGTCTTCTGGGAGCCTGGGAAGCCAGATGAAATCACTGGGTTATGAAGCAATTTTACTTGGAATGAATGGTGAATTATTTTTCCGTTGACAAAGAAACACTAGATGTATCTGGCCTCTTTTTTCTTGGTAATTAATTTTAAGAAGGACTTTTGAATGCAATTAAGATGAGGTTGGACCAGGTCGTCCTTGGGGTTGTCTTGGAGCTGCAGAGCCCAGCAATGTCTGTAACAAACAAGGAGCTGGAGGGAAGGTTTATAACTGACCTGAGGCCTGAGCTGTGCAGGAGGGACATGAGGACTCAGGCCCCAGATTTGGGGAACCCCCAGGGCTGCAAGCCTCCCCCGGCCCCGTCGCTGGAGAAACAATGCATCAGAGAGAAGACCCATCACTTGGCTACTTTAAAATGCACTGGCAGAGTTGTATGAACCCTCCTGGTAAACTTAGGGCATTGGCCATGGTAAGATAGGAACACAGGAAGAGGGGACATCAATACTATTAATAATCATGATGGTGGTGACTCTGCACAAGGCACTTTTTCTATTTCCTACGGCTCTCCTGCAAGGTAGACATTATTATTCCCATTTTCATATTTGAGGAAATCGAGGGTCAGAGGGGTTGTGTAACTTACCCGGGATTGCCCTATAAGTGGGTAACCAATTGTCCTGGTTTGCCTGGGACTGTCCTGGGTTTAGGACTAAAATTTCCACGACCCTAGAAACCTTCATTTCTGGGCAAACCAGGATGGTTGGTCACCCTAGCGGTATCAGAGCCAAGATGAACACCAAGTCCACCTGGTCTCTAAGCCTGTTGCTCTCATGTCTACACTATGCCATCTGTTGGCTTCCAGGTCTCGTGAGATCCTCAGGAGCAAGGTGACGTTCTTTACCCAAGGCCACACAAGTAGGAATCTGGGGAGGACGAATTAGAACCCAGGATGCTTTTCTCTAGAATCTGTGTTTTTCTTATAAGGCCAGTTGTTGCTGCAAATGAGTAGGTAGGTCTAGTGGTTACACCTTGTGGGGGCAGTGCACACATGCTGGGGGAGAAGCGGAGGCTTTGCACATGTCCACATCCTTGCCTGACCTGCCTGGAGCTGTACCCAGGAGAGAGCAGGCACTCATTAAAACTTTGTGGAGCAAAGGAGAGGAGAGATTACACATGGGTTTGCTTTCATTTAAATAGCAACACAAATGTTCAACTAACTACTCAGTAATTGGCAGACATAAATACAGACATAAAATGAGGATCGGTTTTAAGAGAACTACAAACACATCAGTACAATGTGGTAACTTTTCTCATTAGAATCAACTGTTGTCCCTTGTTATGTGACATAATCCAATTCTGGTGTTCTTCCAGGGCTAGGCTAAAATGAAGCCTCTCACTCTCAATCTCTCTCTCTCTCTGTACATATCTTCTGTGAATATTTTTATATTCACAGAAGTTTTTCAAGCTGTTTCTCCTTCATTGAAGCTGTTTTGAATTTATGAGCAAGTGCAGTGGAAAACTTGCTCTTTCATTGTGGCTGGCATTGAATATCACATTTAGCTGCTTGTCCTAATTATCCTAAGATTTGTTTCTATGTTTTGCTACTCCCCAGCATCTCTGTCTTCCCAGCCACCCCGGGTCCAGGGCCCCCATATCCTCATTCCTCAGAGCTAGAACAGAGCCCCAGCAGAAGGATGTGCCAGCTGAGTCTATATTGAATGACTTCTGAGTCTTGGCTGTTGGCAGACCGCTCTTGTGTTCCGATATCCACTACTCCTGTCTTTCTATGGTAATAGAAGCCTGACATTTTGGCTGAGCACAGGGCCACCCCCAAAGTGAAGACTACATTTCCCAATATTCCTTGCACCTAGCTCTGTCTATTTGATGAAGGTATGAATGTGACTTGTGTAAGCTCTGAGTTGTGCCCTAAGATGGAGGGCTGTACCCTCTCTGGCACCTTTTCTTCCCTTCCTACTGGTTGGAACACAAATGTTAGTGGACTCTGTGGGAGCATTTTTTTCATTCATTTAACTAACACAATCAAGCAAACAAGGAAACAAGACTCCATGAGGGATAATTTGCAGAAATAACAGACCATAGAAATAGACCCACAGAGACATCAGATATCGGAATGGTTGGGGGCAGGCTATAAAGCAACATCATAGGGATGACAGAGAGCACAAGGACAAGCCTGCACCATGGCAGCTGCCTGGCTAGTCTACATATGTGAGGGAGAAACAAATGTTTATCCTGGGCCTCAGTTATAGTAGTTGAACCCATGTTCTGGTCATACAGGGATTTTTCTTTTCTGTTTTTTTTTTTTTTTTTTAAGTAGGCTCCACACCCAGCATGGAGCTCAACACAGGGCTTGAACTCACAACCCTGAGATCAAGACTTGAGCTGAGATCAAGAGTCGGACACTTAATCCACTGAGCCACCCAGTCATCCAGTACATGGCCTTTGTATAGCAGCTGTTGTCACTCATGAGCCATTGTCTTCCAATATTCACATATGCTATCATACCTACTAGCGTGAACATTTTTGTGGAAGAGCTTAAGCTGACACTAAACAAACTATTCACTTCCAGGGTTTTTTGATCAGAATTTTTATTAGAATCTAATCACTTCTTTCTTAAATGAAGACAGTTAGGAGGCAACTGCAGGGGTCCAGTGATGGGGATCTAGAAGTGGTTGGGGGTGGTAGAAAAAGAGACAAAGAGACAATGACGGTAAAGAAGAGAATGAAGAGAGAGGAGGAGGAGGGACAGGCGGAAGAGAAGGTGGCATGATAGCACATGCTTTACTGCGAGTGAACTATGCACCAGACACTATGCTGAGCACTTACATATTAACAATCCAGTGATTTATGTACTATTACAACCCCATTTTGCAGATGAGAAGAACAGAGGCTCTCTGTCCCGGGCACACTGATCTTCCTACTGTTTCTTGCTGATATAGCACTTCCTCCTGCAATCGTGGCTTTGCACATGCTGTTCCCCTGTCCTGAATACCCTTCCCACCTCGAGCTGCCAGACATTCAAACAAAACAAAACAAAAATAGGAGGTGCAGTTAAATTGGAATATCAGATAAACAATGAAAAAAAATTTTAGTGTAAGCATGTCCCATGCAACATTTGTTGTTTATGTGAAATTCAAATGTAAGTGGGTGCCCTGTGTTTTATCTGGCAACCCTCTTTTGACCTCAACCTCTTTACTTTCCCTGGGTGTGTTCTGTGTGTCCTGCCCATCTCAGCTCAAGTGCAGATTCCTTACAGGAACCCATGAACCCCTCATTATAGCTCCTCCCAGAACTGTGCCCCTTGCCTGCAGAGTCCTTATTTTCATTTGACTGTGCAATTAACCTCTTTTCCTCAAATAGGCTGTGAGTACCTTGATGGCAGCGTCCACACCTGCTTTTGCTCACCACTGTCTCTCTTCTCCCACCGTCAGCGCTATGCCTGGCACATTGTATGTACATAAAAATACTTGTGAAATGAAATAAAGTGTGGTTGAGTAACTTGTCTAAAACCATCCACTTGGAAAGTAGAAGAATGGGGGTTCAAATCTAGGGAACAAAGAAAATGCAGGCTCCCTAACATGGTGTATAAGGTCTCCTGGGACACTGTGGAAGGCAGCTCCTTGGGCTAGGCAGAGCTTTGTAGGAAGGCTACCTGAGACAGGATCCAGGCTCTGCTGCTAAGTCTGGGTGGTATCTGGACTTGCCTCTGCGGATTTCACCTTCTTTAACTGTAAAATGAAGATAAAAGGAAGAAGCCTTCTCTCATAGGACTGTTGTGAGGGTTGAGTCAACATCTCTGGAACCCTTAGGACAGCATCTGGCACATCCTAATTGCTCAGTAGATGTGAGCTGCTGTTTACACCATCTCTGCTGCTCACTGTACTCCTGCCACACCCAAAGAACTCTTTTCTATCTTAGGGCCTTTGCATGTGTCATTTCCGCTGCTATCAAAGCCTTTCTCATGCTTTTTTTTTTTTTTTTTGGCCTGGCCAGGTCCTTCTCATGCTACACATCTCAACTCCTTTCTCAGAAGAATTTTCTCTCCTCCCATGCATTGACAAGGCATCTCCTGCCCCATCTTGTCCTGTTGGAACCCTGACCCCAGCATGCAGTGAAATGTGTGTATTCGATATGCATTTATGTAGGGTTTTGTGAGGCTAGGGCCGTCTTATGGCTTGCTCCCTACGAGACTCACAGTGACCAGCAGAGTGCCAGCCATACCATAGCTCTCATTCAGTGTTTGGCAACCAAATCCATGAAGACAAAGCCAGTAGGACACTAGGACACGTAGCTGATGGTATAGAATGGGGAGAGGAATGGGTGGGGAAGGGGCTGGGAAGTGGGGATGACTTTGCCTTTAATGGAAACAGGGAAGCAGGGAGGGACCTGGATTACGTTCAGTTCAGTAAATGTTTATTGAGTGTTCTGCCTGTTGTTCTACTTCTTTCCCATCAGTTAACCACACAAGCCAGTACATGAAAAACATCTCATGGGCCAAGTAGCACAGATGAAAGCTCTTATGACCTTGAAAGCTATTTCCTCCCGTAGTGGCTGCCTTCAGATTTCTGTGTGTGTCTAGGGATGAAAATAAGAGTAGCAATGGCTGCCAGGAATTGCCAATTTTAAAATACACATTATATAAGATAATTTAAAAAAATCCCACAAGGTATTTCCCTCCCCCTTTTACGGATATGCTGAGTCTTAGAAGGGGCATGTGATTTGCCCAAAGTCACAGAAGGTAGGAGGGCTGCCAGGATTTGAACCCTGTCTGTCTGGCCCTAAAGCCCATGCTCTTACGTATCCATCCAACAGCCTCTGAAAAGCTGGACCGTGGCACGATTGGTCCAACTACCCGTCCCAGCTCGGCACAATGCAACAGAGTCTACTGCCAGATGGACGTGTCCACCAGGCCCTGCTACGGGGGAGCAAACTCAGCAGTCATTACCCTGGCTTGGTACTCTTTCTTTGATTCTTTCATCCCTGATTTATCAATCAATCTATTCATTCATTCAATAAAATGAATCGCACAAGGCAGACACACACACACACACACACACACACACACACACACAGGAAATTGCAATGAAATGTAATTACATGGGAGTCACAGGTATTGGGGAGAGTTGACACTTGTGTTGCCAAGGTTTCCAGGACTTGGGCATGAGACAAGCCCTTGCCTCTCTAGAACAGTGTCCAGGAGTCGAAATCCACAGAGGAGACATTGGAGCAAGGTGGTTCCTGTCAGAGTCTGAGGGGCGTCCAAGCACATCTCACCTCTAGCCTTAACAAAAAGTGATTGCAGTGTGTGCGTGTGTGTGTGTGTGAGTGTGTGTACAGGCATGTAAGTGTGTGTATGCTTTAAAAAGAATGGCCAAGAATGGCCATAATGTTTCTTTTCTTTTGTGGTTTCTTTCTTGACCTACCATGATGTTTTTAAAAATCTACTACTTGAGGGTTAAATGGGTGATGGGTATTGAGGAGGGTGCTTGTGATGAGCACCGGGTGATGTATGGAAGTGATGAATCCCCAAATTCGACACCTGAAGCTAATATTACACTGTATGTAAACTAGTTGGAATTTAAGTAAAAACTTGGAAAAAAAAATAAAAGTTTACTACTTGATAGCTATCTAAGTAAATACATATTATTAGCATCTATCTTTAAATTATGTGATACACTTGGAAAATGAAAATATAAGAGCATTTAACTCTGATGCAAATACTCAGGAATTGTATCTTTGTATCTAGTAGCCCCCCCCCCACATTTCTTTCTTCTCAGAACTGTGGAAACACTGCACAAAATTAACTCAACCATTTTTATTTCACTTCTTGGTACATGCAGTCTACCAATGCTCTCTGGCTTCAGTTCACTGATGAGTAGGGAAGCCCTGGAAGGAAAGATACGGTTACCCTATCAGTTTCAGTGCAAGTGATCGGCTAATACAGGGAAGTAACAAGAGCACGGAAGGCTGTGACAAGGATCCTTGGTCATTAGTACCAAGAATGCCAGAACCCTCTTTCTGCATCTGACAGAGGTTCTGGGTGTAATAAAAAGTCTGACCTCTAGGAGATGTTAGAGCCCCTGCTACCAGTCATAGATGTCACACGCTTACTTTGAACTTGCTTTGTGTCTTGCTGGACTCCACATTGTAAGTCCATTGGTATTCTGTGCTCACGGGGTCTCCCAAAGATCCTGTTTGTGAGTGCAAGGGCAAGGAACAGCAGGTGTCCACACTATCTGTATCTCCTCTGCTCAGATTCACTTACAAAACACAAGTTCAAGAATAAAATCATTAAGAATCTCAAGATGTTGATGGCAGAGCATGAAACCAAGCATGGGGCTCTTCTAAGTGTGGCGCCCTGTGTGCCTGAACAGGTCCCATGCCCATAAGGCTGGCCCTATCCCCATGGCCTTGGTGAACTTCTGCTGATGAATGAAAATCTTCCCCAAGGAGGTCATACTTGACTTAGGATGGATTAGCCAAATGGAAATCTCCCAGGCAGAGAAAGGGAGGCCTACCAGGCAGGAGAAGGCATTGCAGATGGGGAATTGTGGTCAAATTGGCACGGCTCAAGGGTCTTGTTCCAAGGAGGGAAGGGTGATGATGAGGCTGAATAGGAGAGCTGGAGCCAGATTGGAAGGGTCTTTGCATTCTAAACTAAGGAAGTTGGATTTCTTACCTATTGGCAATAGGAAAACAGTGAAGATGCCATTAGATCTTGGATTCAGAGAGAGGGCTCCGTTGCGGGGGAGACTGGAGGGGAGGGGAGCAGCAATGAAGCTGGTGAGCACAGTCAAAGTCAGAGGCAGTGTGTCTGGACTTGGGGTGGGGGGAGGTGGGGCTCACTAGGGGGAGAGGTCAGAGGTACCATCAATAGGGCAAATGGGGCAGCCCATGGAGGTGGGGCAGACAGATGAGTGGAGGGCGAACCTTGGGTTTCTCATTTGGGCAGCTGGCTTCTCTGGCATCCAGACCCAGAGGGCCTGGAGATACCACCAGACCTAGAGACTTCTGAAAATCTGTGTGTGATTGGCTGCTTACGAACATCCATTCACTGTTCCCTCCTGCTCAGAACACGAGCATGAAAGCAAGGCAAGGAAAACACAGCACAGGGCATGCTATTTTTAAGAAAGCCCAAGGCACACATAAAAACACGATATTTCAAGGCTTCATTTATTTGCAGGGAAGAGACCGTGTCAGCCTGAGGGTTCTGGACAGTGCCCCACCCCCACTGGCCTCTGTAAACACTCCTGAATGATGAATAAGAGTAGCGCCAGTGTTAGAGCCACTCGTCAGGGTCTTGGCATGAGCACGCCGTGATTTCAGAGGTCCCTCCTGAGCAGTGTGTGGTTCTCTTGAATTCCAAGAGACAGAACTGACTGCGTGTAGTTTCTAAGCAGAGCTATTGCTAGAGGAAGACTGAAAGGCATGTTTGTGCCAACAGAAACTTTTGTTGTTGTTATTTACTTACTAGGCCATAAAGTCATCCACACCGTATGCCTCTTGCAACATACTTTCCCTTATGTTACTTGATTTTCTGAACACTCCTGGGTGGGAGCCTGGGCCCATCTAATTAATGAGAGAAAAAGAGGCTCCTAGAGGCCAGGGGCTTGCTAAGGCCATGTGCTGGAAAACACTAGAACTTTCTCCAGGGCTTCTCGGCCCAACTTCCCCTGAGATCAATGCTTCATTTTCCCACAGAAGCACTTCCTGTCAGAGAGAGGCTGTCTTGGAGGTTCCAGAGGGAAGCTTACAGTGGTCCCCTCCGATCAAGAAAATGTACGTTAAGTCTCATATTTTATCTTAATGCATGCCAACCTCGCATCTTGTGGTTGACTATAATCGAGTATGTTTTTTAACATAGACATAATGCAGGGGATGTCTTAGGCAGTAAAACAGATGCTATGAGAAGACACGCTGCATTTCTCCTGTAGCTTAGCCACTGGGTAGGCGCTCGGGTACTTAACCGTGCGTAGGGGCAGATGGCACCACAGCGAAGCTGCCGCTGTAGTCTAAAGACAGATGAGATGATGCCGGAGTGTCCCCAGCCCTGCTGCACGACAAGAAAGCCAAGGGCCTCAGCAGCACCCAACAGTATGTACTCATCTAGCTCATGGGTCACCCGGAGCTTGTCCCATCTGAGCTGGGCTCAGTCACGTGTCTGCCCACTGATCTGGGCTGGGCTTGGCCCACAGATCTCAGTCAGCCAGGTGTGCTCCACATACCTCTCAGCCTGCTCCGAGATCCGGGGTGCTCACCCAGGCCACCCCATGCATCTTCTCCTCGTGGCAACGGCACAGCAGCCCGATCATGAAAACACATCCAAGCCACTGGTCGCTTCGCACCTGCTAACTTGACCAAAGTCATATGGTTGAACCCAAAGTCAAAGGGGGAGAAGTCTTCCTCTCTGAGAGGAATGAACTGAGAAATCATATGGTGAAGCGCGCAGACACGGAGAGGAGAGGAATTGGGGCTCCTCGCGAAATCCCCCATAACGGCGGGAAGAGGGGCGGGTGATTTGATGTCTCTCCTACTGGCTCGAGCGAGGGAATCTGGAGTTTTGCTGGCAGCTCAGCTGCTTCCTAGCCATGTCACCTCAGAAAAGACCGCTGCTCTCCCTGGGTGTCACTTTTCCCATCTGTATAATAGGGCCAATCAAGCCCCCACGCCTGGATCATCTTAGGAAAGAGAAATCCTCCCCCCCCCTTTTTAAAGAAGAAATCCTCCTCTTACTGAGGATGATGGATGAGCGTGCGTGTTCACGTATGTCCACGCCTCCAGCTGCCCCTGGCTCTGAGGGAGGCGTTGGTACCCATGATTTGCCGAAGGAGCTCTGAGCTCAGACAGATTGTGGAATTTGAACTTGGGGACCAGCTTAGGCTGGTTCCAGCTTCTTCCTAGGCCCCCACTGGCATTAAATACTTGTTACTTGATTGTTCCATCAACTCGTAGGTTGGAAGAAGCTACTATTAAGGTAATAGTAATTTGTCATGAAGCAAAATGTGGGAAAGAGAGAGCCAATACCCACCGCACCCCGGCCCTTTAGGATGGCGTCCTGCACTCAGAAGGGCTCAGTGAAGGTGAAGGGTGATGCTGCCGCTCTCTGGAAAAGAATTCTGGAATTCACTTTTTATCGAGCCTGGGATTTTAAACTAGGCCAAGCACATCCAGAAATTTCTAGGATTCTTCTGGGTTTGAAAACACTGTGGATGTGGTCCAAACCCCTCATTTTCCAGCTGAGAAAGCGAAGTCCCAAAACCGTGAGTGACTTTTCAGGGTCACTCAGCTAGTTCACGGCAGGGCTTGTCTGTCTCTGGTTCCCTGTCTGTCTGTCTCACACACACACACACACACACACACACACGCTCAGCCCAGCTGGGGACAGGGGTGGGAGTCGGGGCGGAGTGGTGGCCATCTTACAGTGAGTGGCCAGGACACAGAAAATGCCCAGTATCCCCCTCTGCCTTTCAGAGCGGTGTTGAGAAAACAGTGAAGGCAAAGGCCTCTGCTCCCCGGAGGCCAGGAGGGTGTGAACACTTAACTGCCCTTCAAACCATCCATTTGTGCAACTTTCCATGGACTGATTCCCACCTCCCCCGCCCCCCCCAGGATCCTCATGGAAACATGACTGACCTCCAGGAGCAGTAGAGCAGGCAGAGGGGGACTTGTCCAAGAGCAGTGACATGGAGGACGGCGGAGCTGTCAAAACAGGAAACAGATTCGCAACGGTTGTTTCAGGCTCGTTAACCGCATGTGCGAGGGAGCCAGCGTGATGTGACAGTCTGGCGAGCTTGGGCAGCTCGGGCTGGGTTCGCGCTTCTGTCCACGTGGTTTGGGCCTTCGCATGGTCCAGACAGCTGCCCCCTTCTGCCTCTTGGCGTGAGTGGCGGAATGGAGATGCTTCTGCCCAAGGACCAGCCCAGCTTCCTAAAAAGGAGGGCTCTGAGCCAGGGTGGCCGCGGGGGCCCCGGCTTGGCTGCTCACTGCTGTGTGATCTCGGGCAAGTAACGTAACCTCTCTGGGCCTGGGTTTCTTCCTACTCAAAATAGGGCAATGCCAGTGGGCGTCAAATTTCATTCATAGTTAAATAACTCCTCTACTCACAGTAGTGGAGGCTAAACTACATAATTAAGAATTCAGAACAATGTGAACGGAAGGCACGCGACCAATGTTCTCACTGTTTCTGACCCCATACTTGGTGACCTGGAGGCCAGTGAAAGGGAGCTTTGGCGACTTTAGCTCTGTCCAGGGCCATCAACACAGATTACTCGGACTCAAGCATCCCTGCACTCTTTCTAAAACTAACACCCATCACTAATTGAACACCTGCTGTATGCCCACCATTGTGTTGGGCACTTCCACACAGTACCTTATTTTTAATTTTTTTTAAAAAAGACTTCATTTATCTATTTATTTATTTGAAAGCGAGGGAGAGAGCACCAGCAGGAAGAGGAGCAGAGGGAGAGGGACAAGCAAACTCTGCAGTGAGTGCAGAGCCCTACGTGGGGCTCAATCTCACTACCTCGAGATCGTGACCTGAGCCAAGGTCAAGAGTCCGATGCTCAGCGGACTGAGCCACCCAGGCACCCCGGTGAAATGATGATATTATAACTAAAAATGGCTGATGACTATTACCTGGACTTTGAACACTTTGCGTGTAGTAACTCTCTTAGGTTTTAGGTCTTATCTCCTTCCTTTTGCGATGGGGAGCCCTTAGTCTCCTCTGGATTAAAAGCAACCATGCACACACACGTTCTCGCACACATGTGCAACTGTTCATGGAAACTTCATCACCAAATGGTGGGGAAGGGGTTCCAGGAGCTAATGACAGCAGCCCCCGCCCATCTGGAGGCCTTGGGCTGCACACTCATCCTTCCGGTGCTCAGCAGGGACTGAGCAGAGCAAAGAGGCCCAGGGGCTCCTGAGGCCAGGGCTGGGCCATCGGAGGGTGGGGCCAAGGCTGGAAGTACAGTTTTAAGAGCAGGAGCGGTGAGCTGGGCACTCGTCCATGGTTATGGATTGGGAGGATCTAGAGACAACATCGCAGTTTCCTGGAGAGTCTGGCGGGCTCCTTTCCATTTCCTCTGTCCTCTAGCCTCCCTCTGCTCTGAATGCCCTCAGCATCACCCGTCCCATCTCTCCCTAGGGAGCTCCTCTGTATCATCATCCCAGACCCAGCTCAGGGCTCCTCCTCTGGGAATCACTGTTCCTTCAAGAGAACGGTTCCCCAGACTCCCAGAGCATCCAGAACCTTCCTCCATGGAACATTTGCTTGTGGTCTGAGTTCCATTCTCGACCGAAGGGATCCTCTGGGGCTGTCCTCGGGTCTGCCCAACCTAGCACAGTGCCTGGCACTTGATGGGACAAGAATACAAGTTAGTTGACTGATGGAGAAGATGAAGTCTGGGGGAGGATCCAATCAAATCAATGGAAGGAGGAATTAATACAATAACCTCATCGTACAGATTAAGAGGCTGGGGCTTGGTGAGTGTGTTATGGGTGAATTGTGTCCCTCCCCACCCCCCAAGTTCATATGCAGAAGTTCTCACTACCACGACCACCTCCCCATTCTCCCATATCTCAGAATGGGACTGTGTTTGGAGAGAGGGACTTTACAGAGTAATTACATTAGGATGAGGTCACTGGGGAGGACCCTGACGCAGTGTGACTGTGTCCTTATAAGCAGAGGACATTTGGACACAGACACACACAGAGGGACAACAGTGTGAAGAGACACAGAGAGAACATGGCATCTATGGATGGAATGGGTTCTCCCTCACCGCTCCAAGGAAACCAGCCCTGCCAGCACCTGGGTCTTGGATGGCCAGCCTGCAGACGGGGAGACAATGAGTCTGCTGTTTAAGCCCCCAGGCCCAGGCACTGTGTGATGGCAGCCCGAGCAAACTCACACAGCGAGTTGAAATGACTTGTTTATTGTCACAAGCCTGGTGGCAGAGTCAGGATCTGAACCCAGCTCAGCTTACTCCAAGGTCCAAATTGGGTGAAGACTTGGTCATGTCCCACACGGTATGTCCTTCTCACCAGTTCTCCCATTTTCCTCTTAGAATAAGGTAGTTTCTCCTATCTGCTCAACATCTGTCTCCTCTTACTCGATACAGAGCCCAAGAGATCCGGGGACAACAGGGATCTGAAAGGAGCCTGGCACTTGCTCACTATTTGAAGTCGGTTACATTTTTATTGTAAAAACCGGAAAACTACATTGACCTTTTCCACCGGTAAAGAAGCGCCTCTCGGTAAGGGAAGCTTTCCTGGTGGCTGGACAAATGTGGGTGCGGTCCTCACGTCACCTGTGGACACACACGAGGGGGCAGCAGCCCGGACCCCGGCCGTGGCGCTCTTGAACCTGGAGTACAGAGGCAGACGCCCTCGGCCAACCCCACCTCCACCCGGGGGAACCCCCGGGATCTGTGCTCCAGTTTCCTCTTCTCAACCACAGGGGCAAGTATGGTACCCACCTCTTCCCTTTCGCCCTTGTGAGGATCGTGGGGCGAGCGGTACATGCCACGTGCTTAGAAGGGTGCCTGGTAGACCTCGCGCTTTGTCAGCGTGGCCTATTGTTCTTCCGCTGTGATCACTGGCATGACTACCCTAGGTCCAAGCGGGCTAGAAGGATACTAAAATAATATAAATCACTGAGGATTCCATCACACAAAGATACTTTAAATTCCCAGTTTTGCGTTTGGCTTGCAGTCATCACTACAGAGGAATGCAGGTGTTTGGCCAGGTTCTGCCACTCGGGGCTCAACACCTCCCGTGCGCCTGGCGCTTTCTGGGGGCTTCCTGCGGGTGCCGGCTTCCCCGTCGATGCCACCGCAACTCCGGGAGGCAGCCGAGCTGAGCCCCGTTTCCAGGGCAGGAAAGGACTCGGCGACCCGCCTAGCGCGCCGCCTTGGGAAGAAGCAGAGTCCGGGTCCCCAAACCCTTCCTCAGGATTCCTTCTAGAAGCTGAGTTTCCCCGGGGGGAACCAGCTTCTCATTCTCCAAAGCCCACCTTCCAACCTCTGTGGCTCCTCTAGGACCGCGGAGGACGCTGTGGTTCCTCAGAAACCCCACGTCTGGATTGAACTCATGAGCAAAACAAAGCCACGACAGGACAGATTAAATCCGCGCCCTGGCTCGGGGCCTGCAAGTCAGGCCCTTCGTGCTTTTCGTGACTTAACCCAAGCGCCCTGCGGAGGCTCTGCGAGCGCGGCAGGTAGCGGCCCCTGGCTGCTTGGGCCGGTCCTGGGAGGGCTGGCCCTGGGACTTGGCTCATGGCGGGGTGTGTGTGTGTGTGTGTGTGTGTGTGTGTGTGTGTGTGTGTGTGTGTGTGAGACAGTGGTGCCGCCATCATTTTGGAAGGAGAAGGAGCTCAGATGTGTCTCTTCTCCCGAGCGTCTCCCTGGGTCCGTGGTGGTTGTTCCAGGGAGGAGACACTCCATTTTCCAGGAACAGCGTGGAGAGGACACCACCTCCGGGAGCAGGGAGGACAGATCCATCACCCAGCCTTCAGGGGCATCTGCAAGGGGAGGAGGGAAGAGATGCACCCCGAATTCCCCAGAGCTCCCAGCACCTGAAATGCAGGTGTGTTGTCCCCCACCCCGCCCCAGGCTTGTGCGAAGATCTGAATAAACGCGGGCTGTGAAGCCCTCCCAGAAACCCTGGGCTGCTTAGAAGTACTGAAAATGGCTGGCGGGAGGAAATGGTTGCTTGGCCGAGGAGCTAGAGGGGGCACTAGAAAGAGCAATCCGTCTCTACATGTAAGGTTTAGTAATAAGGACAAGCAGAGCAATGTTAACTAGGGAGACCAACCTGTCCTGGTCTTTCTGGGACTGTCCTGGGCTTTAAAACTAAAAGTTCTGTATCCAGAAAGCCCCTCAGGGTTGGCACCCCAACAATAATGAGTGTCTTCCATCACCTGAGTTCAACCAGGCAGTTAGAAATGATCCATCTGTGAGACTTTCTGAATAAGGACTGAAACGTGTCATCCCGAAATGTTCCAGGGAGGGACTCTGGTGGCTGACGCCCTGATGACAGTTGGGAAAGTTCAGTTCCTGTTTGTCCAGCTCAGCTGTCTGGCTCTCTTGGAGCCAGCCTCTTCCGCGAGGTGGGTCCTGAGACCCCAGGACTCACCAGAAATGCCTGCCTCCCCATCACAGCCCTTGCCATTGGCAAAGTGATCTGTCATCGCTTGCTTTCTGTCTCCCAGCAGCCGAGGGGAGCAGAAATGGCAGGCCAGGTCAGTCCCGTTGAGCAGACTGGCAAACTGAGATTCAGAGAGGTTAAACCACTTGGCCCAGGTCACCTAGCCAGTGGTGACCCAGACAGGTCTGTGACCCCAAAGTCTGTGGCATTTTTTTCACTTGAATATCTACCGTTTCTCTGAGTTACTTCCCTCCTGTGAAAAACCAAGATCTCAGGCATCGAACAGCCCAAGACCAAGATGCTTCCGTTCAAGTGAGTCTGGTGCCCCTGTCTGAGCTGAATGCCCACATCTCCACGCCCAGCCACCCCGGGACCTCAGGTTCTCCTGGGGCTCTCACCCATGCTTCCTGACTCTGGCCAGCGGGGCTGGGCCTCAGGGGGCAGTGTGCAACAGAGGGAGGGTGGCTTTTGGAGAGAGAGATGGGGTGCACGTGGAGAGAGAGACCTAATGCAAGGCACGATGGCTGGGGCTCATAACGCTGTGCCAAATGCCAGAAATTCTCCAAGGGGGGATTTCAGGTGTCCTCATCACATACGCGAAGAGGGAAGTATGTGTTAAGTGGATGTGTTAAGTAGCCGGACTGTAGCGACCAAGTTACCGTGCATGTGAGTATCGGATCTTCACGTCGCACATGTAAATGCGTGCAGTTCTGAGTTAGAGGAATGTCCCTTACTTTGAGCTTCCGTTTCCTCCTGTAAAATGGAATTACGATAGCCGTGCAAGGTGGCTGCAGGAACTGAATGGGGTAACGCGTTTGTGAAACACGGTGCCCCCAGGGGATAGGAGCACCTCATTTGTTGAGTCAGACGTGGCTCTAAGCACTTTGATGGATGAACACATTTAATCCTGAGCACCCCTGTCTGCAGAAGAGGGGTAGGCTGGCCGTGGGTCAGATGCAGGTCAGCGTGAATGGGGCCGGGGTTGGGACGGGCAGGAGCAGGGGCTGGGCAGGGTTAAAGGATTTGATTTTCAATCTAACAACACCCCATGTGATGATTAGGATGTCTTTAGTCTCTCATGCTTCATTCCCCTTCTTCTCCTACCGATCTTCCTAGTTCTTATGTTCCATAGATGAGAGAAACCTATGGACTCTGAGAAACAAACTGAGGGCTTCAGAGGGGAGGGGGGTGGGGGAATGGGATAGGCTGGTGATGGGTAGTAAGGAGAGCACGTATTGCATGGTGCACTGGGTGTTATACGCAACTAATGAATCATCGAACTTTACATCAAAATAAATAAATAAAAATTAAAAAAATTTTTAAAAAAGGACATCTTTAGACTTACCGTTTACCTGAAACTCAAATTTAACTGGAAAATCTGGCGTCCATAGGTCTGAGTGGCTGTCCCCAATAGAACCAGAGGTTTTGTGGCTCACCTGTACCATTGTTCGGGCACTAGGGGGCTGGGGGGTGCAGTGCAGTGAGTCAGGAAGCCTTAAACGGACCAGGCCAGGGCCACCCTGTAAAGGCAGGTGCACAGCCCCCGGCTTCAGGGTCATCTTCCGGTCTCCTGTCAGTTTGGTTCCTTTGATTAGATCCCAAAGAGGTCATCAGCAAATACATCCCCTGCTTAAATCCCAGTTTCTCTGGCTTTCTACAGACCAAGAGGATTATTTGCCAGACCCCCACGTTTACCTGACCTTCTTTGGTGATGTTAGTTAATCATTCATCTGAACTCCTGTTTCACTTGGTTTCACAAGCCAGTCAGACGATTTGCCTAGTTCCCCGTTTTTTCCTGCTAGTCTTTGCTTGTACCCACAATTACTTTGACTATGAATAGGGGAAGGCAATGTTCTCTTTCGTTATCTTATGATACGTTTCAGGGTAGTGGTTCTCAAAGTGTAATCCTAGGACCACCAGCATCAGGGTCACTGATGAGTTTCATGGGAAACTCTGGGTGGGGCCCACAATCTGTTTCCACAAGCTTCTAAGGCGTGCAGAAGCTCAGGCAAGTTTGAGAACCCTTGGTTCAAGGAACTGCCTTGAATTAGGAAGCAGGAGGCTCAGATCCCAGCTTCATCCCTGCCTGGCTGGGTGTAGGCAAATCACTCACTCTCCAGACTCTTACCCTCCATAGAGGGCTGTGGTGGAAACTAGGATCCCAGAGCCCTGTGCAGCTCTGCTATGTGTCACACTTCCTCTGGCCCCTAAGCAGGCAGCATGCTGGGGGGGTCCCTGGGCACTGTGCCATGGGAGTGGGAGCAGTCCACTAGGTGGGGGCCCATGATGTCTCTTGTCCGGGCCCCTGCGCTGCCTGCTCCCTGCCACCCAGCCTGCGAGTCCCCAGCCAAGAACAAAACGACACGTGCTGCCAGTTGGCCTGGCAAGGCGAGGTGGCCCAGCGCCAGGCCCTGCTAATTGCTAATTTGCACTGAAACAGCAAACAAAACCCCGCATGTGAATGCCCTGGTTATTTGGCTGGTTCTCCCCCAGAATCCTTTAGTCACCACCCAGGGGCCAGCCCCCAAATCTGGAGCCATTCACCCCAGGATTCCAGGAGGCCAGGGGCACTCACCCAGCCCTGGGAAAAGCCAGCTTCTAACCCTGCAGCTAATTGGGACGGGGGAGGGGTTTGCTATCCCTGTTCTTTCTCTCTCCCATGTTTGTGCGTCACCATGAAGAAAAGAATATAATGATTCCTCTCCCATGGGCACGGAGCTTTTGAGAGAAAGCAGGAGAGAAGTGGAAAGAGCAAGGCCTCAGCTTGAATTGCACTGTAACCTCAAGACCCAGCTAAGTCCTTCAGCCTGCTGAGATTCCCTGCTTTAACTGCACTTGGGGATCCCTGGGGGCCTCTCCAGCACTTGAGACCCAGGTCAGATTGCCTCAACCCCCTCAAAACTCCAAATCTCCCCTGAGAGTCTGTTAAACCCTGGCTTTACCTTCCAGTGGTTCAATGCCCATGTCCTCATCCTCTGGTACCCTCACCCGGCATCTGAGGGTTGCACACAGCTCAGCTCCTTCACCAAGGCACAAGAAAGAAACCACCCGCTCTGAGCATTACCAGCTTCGTGTCATTGACAGAAAATTGGCGGGTGTGGAGAGGGCTGCGGGGTGACATGGCACAGCCCACCCTCTGGCTGCCCACCCCTGCCCCTGCCTGGTCCCTCGCAGCTTCCCAGGGGCTCTGAAGTCTGGGAACCAGCCCTCCCAGGTGCCCATCCAGCCTCCCTGACCTTGAGCAGGCTCATAAAGCCATTGGCCCAGCAGGCGTGGCTGTCTTTCTCAGAGGAACCCAGCGTCAGGAGAGCAACCTTTGCCTCATCTTGTTACAAGTCATCAGTGACAATGGAGCCTGCCCTTGGGGAGCCTGTGTTTCAGTGAGAAGAGAAGGAGAAGCACACAAGTAATTATAGAGCCCACACCCTTGGGTTTGGAATGATCTCCTTAGTTTGTGCTTTCTATTCCGCATGGCACTAGAATGTAAGTTCCAAGAGGCGGGATTTTTAAAAACAGCTTTATTGTGTACAGTTGACATGAAATTAAGCTACAGATAAAATGTCCTACTTGTTAAGTTTTGGCAGACGGGTACAGGTGACACCGTCACCACAATCCAGGTAGCGGATGGTTTCCTTGTGCCCTCGGCAGCTCCTCTGCTCTCTCCCATCCCCAGGCAACCACAGATCTACTTGCCGTCACCATAGATTACTTGGTATTTTCTGGAGTTCTAGAGAGTAAATGAAATTGTGCAACAGGTATTGTTTTATGGCCGGCTTCTTTTACGCTGCAAATTACTTTGAGATGCACCTGTGTTGTCGCCCTGATCAATAGTTTGGTCCTTTTTATTGCTGAGTATATTCCATTGTATGGACGCACCACAATTTGTTGGTGCATTCGTCTGTCGATGGACGTTTGGGTTGTTCCAATCTTCTAACTATAAAAATAAAGTTGCTATAAACATTCGTATGTAAGTCTTTGCACAGATGCATATTTCCATTTATCATGGGCCAATATCTAAGAGTGGAATGACTGGATCATATGGTAGATTCATGTTTAACTTTTAAGCAAAACTGCTAAACTCATTTCCAAAGTAATTGTAGCATTTTATGTTCCCATCCATTCTGTGTGAGTGTTCCAGTCGCTCCATTTCTTAGCCAAAAGTTGGTATTATCAATCTTTTAAATTGTAGGCACTTTGATGAGTGTGAAGTGGTATCTCATTGTGGTATGATTTGCACTTTGTAACGACTAATAATGTTGGGCCCCTTTTCATGTGCTTATGCCCTCCACACATCGTCTTGAGTGAAGTGTATGCTTTGCCCATTTAAAAAATTGGGTTGTTTCTTTTCTTCTTATTGAGGCTTCAGCCTTTGTACGTTCTGGATGTAAGTCTTTTATCAGATACATACTTTGCAAAGATTTTTTCCCGCTTTCTGTGTTGTATGTCTCTTTATTCTCAACAGTGTTATTTGAAGACATAAGCTTTACATTTTGATTCAGTCCAGTTTATCAATTTTTTCTTTGGTGGCTCATGCTCTTGGTGTCACAGCTAAAACTTTGCCTAACCCAAGATTGAAAAGATTTTTTCCAGTGTTTTCTCTCGGGTGATTTATGGCTGTAGGTGGTACATTGAGGTCTCTAATCCATTTTGGTTAATTATTGTATGTCGTGCAAGGTAGAGCTCAAAGTTCATTTGTTGCGTAAGACTTCCAATTGTTTCAGTCCTCATTGTTGGAAAGACTATCTTGGCTTCACGTTGAAAATCGACTGACCATATGTGGATGCCTTTCTTTCTGGAATCTAGACTCTGTTCCATTGATTTATTTGCCCATCTTTACATGAATAATGCACGGTATGATTAGTGTGGATTTATAATGTCTTGAAATCAAGTCGTGTAAGCCCTCCAAATTTGTTATTCTTTTTCAGATTTATTTTGGGTATTTTAGGTCTTTTGCATTTCTGTATGAATTTTAGAATCAGCTGGTCAATTCTACAAAAGAACCCGCTGGGAATAAGTTGGGAAAGGGCTGAATCTGTAGATCAATTTGTAGAAAATCGACATCAAACAATATAGTTTTCTGATCAATGAACACAGTCTATGGAATCATGAGCACAGTTCATCTCTCTATTTATTTTTTATTTTTTATGTGTTCTTTAATTTCTTTCAGCAGTGTTTGTAGTTTTCAGTATACAGGCTTGTATACTGAAGATTTATTTATTTATGAGACAGAGAGAGAGAGAGAGGGTATGCATGTGTGTGCCAGAGCAGGGGTGCGGGCAGAGGGGGAGGGAAAGGGACAAGCAGCTTCCATGCTGAGCACAGAGCCCAGCACAGGGCTCCCTCCATCCCACAACCCTGAGATCATGACCTGAGCCGAGTTATTGTTAACAACTAATATTTAGAAATATAATGGAATTTTGTATATTGATCTTGAAACTTACTCTATAAACTTGATAAACTCACTATTTCCAGCAGCTTTAAAAATCGTTTTGGTTCCATCATATTCTCTACATAGAGGATCATGTGATCTGTGAGTCAAGACCATTGTACTTCTTCCTTTCCCATACGGATACTGTTTTTTTCCTTTATTTGCCTTATTGTGCTGGTTACAATCTCTAGCAGAATGTTGAATAGAAGGGAGATGAAACCAAACATCTTTGTCTTGCTCTTGATCTTAGGGGAAAGCTTGCATCTTTCACCATGAATTATGACATTAGCTATAGTTTTTCATTGATACCCATTATCACATGGAGGAAGTTCTCATATACTGACTTTACTAAGCTTTTTAAAAATCAGAAATAGATGTTGGAGTTTATAGAATATGTTTTTTGCTTTTATGATGATGCTGTATGTTTTTTCTTATTTTTTTTGTTAGAATTACATTGATTTTTAAAAATGTTAAACCAAACTTATATTCCTTGCATAAATATTTTTTACATTTATGTTTATAAGGAATGTTAGTCTTTGGTTTTCTTTTTTTGGAAAGTCTTTGTCTAGTTTTGATATCAGGGTTATGCTGGCTGTGGAGAATGGGCTAGGAATATTTCCTCCTATTCAAATTTCTGAAGAAATTTATATAAATTGATATTATTTTTTACATGTTTGGTAGGATTCACTAGCAAGGCCCTCTGGGCATGGAGTTTTCTTTATGGTAAGATTTTTAACTATAAATTCAATTTCTTTAATAAGTATAGGACTATATAAGCCATCTATTTATTCTTGAGAGATCTTAGTACTTTGTGTCTTTCAAGGAATGTGTTCATTTCATCTAAGTTGTTGAATTCATTGGCATAAAGTTGTTTATGATATTTACTTATTATCTTTTTAGTATCTGTAGGATCTGTGGTGATGTTACCTCTCTCATTTCGACATTGTTAATTCATATGTGTATTTATCTTTCATTGCCTGGTCTGTCTGATTAGGAGTTTATCAATATTTGTCATTGAACTTCTCAAAGAACCAGTTTTTTGTTTTTTTGTTTTTATGTCAGTTATTTCACTGTGATCTTCATTATTTCTTTTCTTCTACGTACTTTGATTTCATTTGTTCTCTTTTTTCTAGCTTCTTAAGGTGGAAGTTGAGGTCATTGGTTTGAGAACTTGCTTTTTTAAAATATAGACATTTTGTGCTTAATATTGTTTCAGTATTGTTGTAGCTACATTCCAGAACTTTTGCTATGTTGTGTTTTCATTTTTTTCAGTTCTAAATATTTAAAATTTCTCTTTTGATTTCTTCTTTTACACTTGGGTTTCTTAGCAGAACAATCCTTAGTTTCCAAATATTTGGTGATTTTTCAGATATCTTTCTGTTATGGATTCCTAATTTAATTCTGTTACGATCAGAGAACATACTTTGTGTGATGTGAATACTTAAATTTTTTGAAAATTTATGCCCAAGAATATGGATTATCTTGGTAAATGTTTTATGTGTACTTAAAAAGAATGTGTGTTCTGCTGTTATTAAATAGAGTGTTCTCTAAAAGTAAATGGAGTTGAGCTCTTTGATAGTGTGGTTCAAGTAATTGATATCTTTTATTAATTTTCTGTTTACTTTTTCTATCCATCATGGAGACAGAGATCCACCTGTATTTGTTGGATTTCTCTATTTGGTCTTTCAGTTCTGTCAATTTTTGCTTAATGTGTTTTGAAACTCTGTTTTATGGGTGCATAAATGCATAGAATTATTATGTTCTCTTGATAAATTGACTCCTTTATCATTATGAAATTCCTCTTTGTTCTTGGTAATATTCTTTGCTCTGAAATTTACTTTGTCTGATGTTAATATAGTCACTCCAGCATTCTTTTGATTAGTGTTGGCATGGTGTATCTTTCCTTTTTTACTTTTTTTTTTTTTTATTGGAGCAAGGTTTAGGTTTCTCTTGTTTTGGTGGCAGCATATAGTTAGATTTTACTTTTTTTATAATTGGAAAAACTCTGTCTCTTAATTGGTGTGTTTAGACCATTTGACATTTCATTTGTTTATTGACATCATTGGTTTTAACTTCCTATTTCTTTTCTTTTCCTTTAAAGAGAGAGAGAGCGAGAGTGCACACAAGCAGTGGGGGGAGAGGCAGAGGGAGAGAGAGAGAGAGAATCTTCTGAGGCTAAGTGTGGAGCCTGATGTGGGGCTTGATCCCATGACCCTGAGATCATGACCTGAGCCAAAAGCAGGAGTCAGACGCTTAACCAACTGAGCCACCCAGACGCCCCTTAACTTACTGTTAATTTTCTATTTGTCCCATTTATTCATAGGTCTCATTGTATTCTTTTTCTGCCTTGTTTTGGACTAAATAAGCATTTTTAATGATTCAGTTTAATCTCTTTTGTTGACTTATTAGGTATAATTCTTTGCGTGTGTGTGTGTGTGCATGTGTGTGTGTGTGCATGTATGCTCTGATGTTTGCTTTAGTTGTTTATGTTATACACATTTAAGATATCACTACCTTCTAGTGATAATATTATGCTCCTCTGTGAATAGCATTAGAATCTTATAGCAGTATACTTCTATATCTTTCCAGCCTTTGTACTATTGCTGCTATACGTTTGACTTTTACATATGTTGTAAACCACATACTACATGGATATCAGTTTTAAAGAGTTAATTTTTAAAAATATTTAAATAAAAGTAGTAAAAGTTTTCAAATTTTCTACACAGTCATGATTTCCAGTGTTCTGTATTTCTTTGTGTAAGTCCAGACCTCATCTGGTATGACTATCATATCGTCCAAGGGATTTCCTGTAGTATTTATTGTGGTAGAGGTTTGCTATTGATGAACTCTTTTAGCTTTTGTATGTTTAAAAATATAGCTATTTTGCCTTCATTTTTTGATAGATATTTTAGCTGGGTATGGAATTCTAGGTTTACAGTTCCTGTTTATCTGTACTCTAAAGATGTTACTCTACTGTCTCATGGCTTCATTATTTCTGAGTAGTAGTCTATCGTCCTTATCTCGTCTTCTGTACATGACTTGTGTTCTTACTCTAGCTGCTTTTAATGTTTCCCTTAATCACTGGTTTGAAGCAGATCAGTTCATGATGCCCCTTAGTGTTATTTTTTAAGGTTTCTTGTGTTTGGGCTGTGTTGAGCCTTTTGGATTTATGGGTTTAAAGTTTTTAATAAACTTAAATTTTTGGCCATTATTTCTCCAAATAATTTCTCTTCCCATTTTTTTTCTCTCTTCTTTCTTCATGACTCCAATTACACATCTCCTTATTTTTAAGTATTTTTTCTGTCACTTTGAATAGTTTCTTTTTATGTCTTAAATTTCACTAATAGTTTCTTTTGCAATATTAAATCTTCCATTAATTCTATTCAGTTTATTTTTCATCTCAGACATTAGTTTTCATCTCCGGAAGTTCAGTTTGGGTCTTTAAAAATATCTTTTATGTTGCTTCTTCATATGCTCAATCTTTCATCTAGATTTTTGAACATATGGAATATAGTTATAGTAATAGTTTTGATGTACCAATTTTGTCATCCATGTCATTTCTGTGTCTGTTTGTATTGGTTGATTTTTTTCTTCATTATGTGTTATATTTTCTTATTTCTTTATACGTCTGGTAATTGTATATTTGACATCAAACATTGTGGTTTTACCTTGTTGAGTGCTAGATATTTTTATATTGCTATAAATATTTTGGAGCTTTCTTTTGGGATACAGGTAAGTTACTTGAAAACAATTTGAATATGTTAAGTACAGCTTTTAAGATTTATTAGGCAAGACCAAACCACCATTTAGTCTAAGATGAATTTCTCCCCAGTAGCAAAGCCAGTTTCTAAATACTCTACCTGGTGTTCCATGAATTCTAAGGTTTGCCACTCTGCCTCGTGGGAAGGAAAAGAGGGCTTTTCCTAGGCTTGTGTGAGTCCTTAGAGATTTTCCCTTTTAATCCTTTCTGGTAGTTCTTCCATAGCTTCAGATAGTTCCCTTACGTGCATGAGCAGACCCATGTTTAAGTAAAGATTGGTGATCCCCACGTTTTCTCTCTATGTGCAGCTCCCTCCTGTTTGGTGCTCTTCTCTAGCTGCTTTAACCCTCCTGGACTCTTAGCCTAACCAACCCACGGTGACCACTGGACTCCACTTAGGTTATCCCTTCTTGTGCCACTTCTTGGAAATTCTCTCCAGGCTAGATGGAATAATGACCCTCTAGAGATTTCCATGTTTTAATTCTTAGAACCTGTGAATATGTTATATCACATGGCAAGGGGCAAGGAAGGTGGCAGATAGAACTAAAATTGCTAAGCAGGTGTTCTTAACATTGCAATTTTAATTTAATGCTTGCTGTAAAAGGTTAGAACTTTTGGGAAACTTTAGATCGGGTGAATATGTTTTGCATGTGGGATGAATCTATATCTTGGCCTGAGTACAGATTGGGGTAAGGCAGAAAAATGGCCCCCCAATAATAATCTCCACCTGTATTATTATTTAAAAGAAGGGGCTTAGGAGGCTTTAACTCTGATCACCCTATCCTTATCTTATGTCACTTTATAGAAATACTTTTTATTATTTAAATTATATGTTTAGCTTTATGGTTGTGTTTGATTTTCTTTTTAATCTTCAAATTATACATTATTGTAATTGTCTTATTGAAGCAGTAATTGTTTAGATTTGTTATACATTTACCATTCTTTCTGGTATTTCAAATAGGTCTTCTGGGATTATTTTCCTTTTTCCTGAAATTTGCTACTTAAAATTTCCAGTAATGAGTGTATTTTTGTAGTAAGCTATCTCAGTTTTTGTGTGTCTGAAAATGTCATTATGTCACCTCATTTTGAACAATATTTCAATAAGGATGGGAGTCTTGGTTGAGTTGTTTTTTCTGAGTACTTTGAAGATACTATTCCTTTATCTTGTCATTTCTGTTGTTGCTGTTGGGAAGTCTCTTATCAGTCTAGACTTCATTCCTTGATAAATAACTTGTCCTTGTTCTCCGGATGATTTAGGATCTCTACTCCTTTCCCTTCTTCCCCACTCTTTTCTCTTCCTCTCCCTTTCTGTATTCTGCAACTTCATTATAATGTGACTAGAAAGGGAAGTTTCTTTCTTTCTCTTCTAAATGTATTATCTTTCCTGTAATTCTTGTGTTTCCTGGGTTTGTGTCTTACATCAATTCTGAGAAAATCTTAGACATTTTATAGAAAATACTTATTCCATCAAAATCCTAGAGGAGAGCATAGGCAGCAACCTCTACGACATCAGCCACAGCAAACTTTTTCATGACACACCTCCAAAGGCAAGAGAAACAAAAGATAAAATGAACTTGTGGGACTTCATCAAGATAAAAAGCTTCTGCACAGCCAAGGAAACAGTCAAAAAAAACTAAGAGGCAGCCCACGGAATGGGAGAATATATTTGCAAATGATGTTACAGATTAAAGACTGGTATCCACGATCTACAAAGAACTTCTCAAACTCAATATGCAAGAAACAAATAAACAAATCATAAAATGGGCAGAAAATATGAACAGACACTTTTCCAATGAAGACATACAAATGGCTAACAGACACATGAAAAAATGTTCCAAATCATTAGCCATCAGGGAAATTCAAATCAAAACCACACTGAGATACCACCTTATGCCAGTTAGAATGGCAAAAATAGACAAGGCAAGAAACAACAATTGTTGGAGAGGATGTGGAGAAAGGGGATCCCTTCTACATTGTTGGTGGGAATGCAAGTTGGTACAGCCACTCTGGAAAACAGTGTGGAGGTCCATTAAAAAGTTAAAAATTGAGCTACCCTATGATCCAGCCATTGCACTACTGGGTATTTACCCCAAAGATACAGACGTAGTGAAGAGAAGGGCCATATGCACCCCAATGTTCATAGCAGCATTGTCCACAATAGCTAAATCGTGGAAGGAGCTGAGATGCACTTCAGCAGATGACTGGATTAAGAAGTAGTGGTCCATATATACAATGGAATATTATTCAGCTATCACAAAGAACGATTTCTCAACATTTGCTGCAACATGGACGGCACTGGAGGAGATAATGCTAAATGAAATTAGTCAAGCAGAAAAAGACAATTATCATACGGTTTCTCTCATCTATGGAACATAAGAACTAGGAAGATCGGTAGGAGAAGAAAGGGATAAAGAAAGGGAGGTAATCAGAAGGGGAAATGAAGCATGAGAGACTATGGACTCTGAGAAACAAACTGTGGGCTTCAGAGGGGAGTGGGTTGGGGGAATAGGATAGGCTGGTGATGGGTAGTGAGGAGGGCATGTATTGCATGGTGCACTGGGTGTTATACGCAACTAATGAATCATCGAACTTTACATCAAAAACCAGGGTTGTACTGTATGGTGACTAACATAATATAATAAAAAAATAAAAAAAAAAGAAAATACTTATTCTATTTTATGTATAATATTTGTTATTAATATTTCCTCTTCTATTTCCTATCTTCTCCTTCTTTCATCTATGTCCATTACCCTGTATTTCATCTTTTTGTCTCATTGTACTGTATTTTGCAGAACATATTTAGATCTGCTAGTTTACCAGTGTTCTTGTCAGCTGTTTATAGCTTTCTCTTGAACATGTCTAATGAGAGCATTTTTTATATTTATTTTTAAATTTAAAATTATTTTTTATAATAATTTTCAAACATACAAAAAAGTCTAAAGAATTTTACAGTGAACAACACATTCTCACCACCATCATTAACATCTTACTACTATTGCTTTATCACATATAACTCCATGTATTTATTCCTCTCTCCATCCATAAATCCATCTGAATTTGTTGATGCACTTCAAAGTAAATTACAGATACCTGTACTCTTTCCATAAATATACTAGTAGGCATACCAGTGCCTAAAATTCAATGCTAGTTTTTACTTTCTTTTGGTATAATATATACATACAATAAAATGCACAAATCTCAAGTATCCACTCACTGAGTTTTGACAAATGCATAACCCAAAGCCTAATCAAGCTATAGAACATGACCTCAAAACATTTCCTCATGTTCCTTCCTGATCAGTCTATGACCCCACACCTCAAAAGCCAACTTTTTTCTTCTATCATAGATTAGATTTGCATATTCTAGAATGTCATATAAATAGAATCCTACACTATGAATTCTTTTGTGTAAGGCTTCTTTCACTCACATAATATTTTGGAGATCACCCATATTTAGTGGGGGTATTGGTAGTTCATTTTTTTTTATCACTGAGTACTGTAGCGTTGTGTGAATACCTTGTTCACCTGTTTCTCCATTAGTGGACACATGGACTTTTTCCAGTTTTGGTCATTATGTATAAAGCTGCTATAAACATTCATGAGCATATGTTGCCATTTTTATTATTTTATTTAAAGTTATGGCATTGATTAGGGAAGAGTGGGGCCTTAAGAATTGGAATATGGATATGTAGGCAGATTCCAATGACAACCTTGAACCCCTACATTTTGCCAAGTACCTTTTGCCAGTAGAAGCAGCCCTTCCTTACCTATCTAGGGAGGTCTACCTCTTGCTTGCTAGTCCAGTGAGGTTTTACATGGTAATTACCAATCAAGGGGCTGCTAATCCCTCTCAAGATCCTGTCCAACTATTTCTCATTGCTTTTAAGTCAATAACCACACGCCAGTCTTGGCATTACCCAGGGGATCCAGTGCAAAGTGTGACAGTACCATACATAATAAATAAATTGCAGGATTCTGCCAATTTATTTAAGAGAATCAAAATCCACCATATATATATTTCATATTAAGGATTCTGTATAAATATGGTATTAAGAGAATCTGGTGTTCTAGAGTGGCAGTCTTGTCGCTCCAATTACATATGCAGGTAAATAAATTGATTTACACTTGTGATTTTAAGTAGAAATCTCCTGAGTCTTATATATATTATGAGTTCATTGTTTTTATAAATTTACTTTATTTGACTTATAAAAATTACTTCAGGGGCACCTGGGTGACGAAGTCAGTTAAGAGTTTGACTCTTGGGGCACCTGGGTGGCACAGCGGTTAAGCGTCTGCCTTCGGCTCAGGGCGTGATCCCGGCGTTATGGGATCGAGCCCCACGTCAGGCTCCTCTGCTATGAGCCTGCTTCTTCCTCTCCCACTCCCCCTGCTTGTGTTCCCTCTCTCGCTGGCTGTCTCTATCTCTGTCAAATAAATAAATAAAATCTTTAAAAAAAAAAAGAGTTTGACTCTTGATTTCAGCTCATGTCATGATCTCAGGGTCCTGGGATCAAGACCCACGTCAGGCTCCACATTCAGTGGGAAGTTGGCTTGGGGTTCTCTCTCTCTCTCTCTCTCCCCCTCTTCTCCTCCCCACCCCTCTAAATTAAATGAATAAATCTTTTTTTAAAAAAATTACTTCATTGTCAGGAAGTTTTGTCAGACCTTTGAAATACTTAAAAGTAGTCAAGTGTAAGCAATTTATAAATGTAATTCAAACTTTTGAAGATGTTTAATTATGTAATTTGGTTAATGGGACCAAGTATTATTTTTAGATCTCTTATTAGTGATTGTGTAAGTTTGTGGGACACACAAAAAGCTTTGTAAACTCTGGTAGAAAATGCTGGTGGAGTTTTAAGATCTGTTTCTCTTCCTCCTTGGTGGATATTACCTTCCCCAGCCCATTGCAGTTAGGAGGTGGCCAAAGTCATTGAGTTTTCACCAAATGGACTTGAGCAGAAGTGATGTGTGCCATTTTCAGTATTGGCTCTTGAAAAACCTGTGGGCCTTCATTCTTTCCCTTTTTACAAGCTGGAATGGAGATGATGAAGGCAACTTTGCAAGCCACTGGTTGGAGGGGCAAAACCTTGGTCACTTGGGTCTCTGAATGAGAGAGAATACGGGGTACTTCCAGCCCCACCTCTTACTCGTGCTGTCCTGGCACTAAATGGCCTGCTACATAAGCAAGAAATATACTCCTGTTGTATCAGGCCACTCTGCGTCGAGGCTATTTGTTGCCTAGCTTTCTCTAACTAATGCATTGATAGGATGTCAAAGCCTAAGAAAAGATTAGGTGTCAGGATTTGTAACTTTATTTATTTATTTAATTTAATTTTTTAAAATTTTAATTCAATTAGCCAACATATAGTACATCATTAGTTTCAGATATGGAGTTCAGTAATTCATCAGTTGCATATAACACCAAGTGCTCATCACATCACATACCCTCCTTAATGTCCATCATCCAATTACCCCATCCCCCCCCACCTCCCCTCCAGCAACCCTTGGTTTATTCCCTAGGGTTAAGAGTCTGTTATGGTGGGGCACCTGGGGGCTCAGTCTGTTAAGCATTTGCTTTCAGCTAAGGTCATGATCTCAGGGTTCTGGGATGGAGCCCTGCATCAGACTCCTTGCTCAGTGGGGAGCCTGACTCTCTCTCTCCCTCTGCCATTCCCCCTGCTCATGCCCCGCCCCTCAAATAAAAAATCTTAAAAAAAAGAGTCTCTCATGGTTTGTCTCCATCTCTAATTACTTCCCATTCAGTTCTCTCTCCCTTCCCCTATGTTCTTCTGCTTTGTTTCTTAAATTCCATATATGAGTGAAATCATATGATATTTGTCTTTCTCTGACTGACTGATTTCACTTAGCATAATACCCTCTAGTTCCATCCATGTCATTGCTAACAGCAAAATTTCATTCCTTTTGATGGCTGAGTAGTATTCCATTGTGTATATATACCACATCTCCTTTATCCATTCATCTGTCGATGGACATCTGGGCTCTTTCCATAGTTTGGCTATTGTGGACATTGCTGCTATAAACATTGGGGTGCAGGTGTCCCTTTGGATCACTACATCTGTATCTTTGGGGTAAATGCCTAGTAGGGCAATTGCTGGGTCATAGGGTAGCTCTATTTTTAACTTCTTGAGGAAGCTCCATACTGTTTTCCAGAGTGGCTGTACCAGCTTACATTCCTACCAGCAGTGTAAGAGGGTTCCCCTTTCTCCACATCCTCACCAACATCTGTTGTGTCCTGAGCTGTTAATTTTAGCCATTCTGACCAGTGTAAGGTGGCATCTCATTGTGGTTTTGATTTTTATTTCCCTGATGCCGAGCGATGTGGAACATTTCTTCATGTGTCTGTTGGCCATCTGGAAGTCTTCTTTGGAAAAATATCTTCTTCCCATTTCTTGACTGGATTATTTGATTTTGGGGTGTTGATTTTGTTAAGTTCTTTATAGATTTTGGTTACTAACTAGCCCTTTATCTGATATGTCATTTGCAAATACTTCTCCCATTTTGGAGGCTGCCTTTTAGTTTTGTTGACGATTTCCTTTGCTGTACAAAAGCTTTTTAGCTTGATGAAGTCCCAAGAGTTCATTTTTGCTTTTGTTTCCCTTCCTTTGGAGACGTGTTCAGCAAGAAGTTGCTGCTGCCAAGGTCGAAGAGGTTGCTGCCTGTGTTCTCCTCTAGGATTTTGATGGATTCTTATCTCACATTTAGGTCTGTCATCCTTTATTGAAATTTTTTCAGACATACTGAAAGTACTGATAGCAAACACCCGTGCACACAGGAGAATTTTAAATGTTAACATCTTGTCCCATTTGTGCAAATTTTATTTGTGAAAGAAATGAAACACTCCAGATACAATTGGGATCCTATCCCACCCCTTCTCCAGGGCCGTTCCTCCTGCACCGCAGTAGAGAGACGTTTTCTGACGTGAGGGGAACTTTCCCATCTGGGTGTTTATATTGTTACGTGTCTCCATGAATTCCTATGTAATAGTGAGTGTTGTTTTGTGGGCTTCTGATTTGATGGAAATGTTTCCTGGTGGATGTACCGTTGTGTGGCATGGTTCTGTTCCCACCCAGCCTTGTTCTTGAGCTCTGCCCTTGTTGATCCAAACAGATGCTGTTTTATTTGAACTGCTCTAGAGTGTGCAATATGTAAATAGACTACTCCTAATCTTCCCATTTTCCTTTCGAGGGAACATGTCCTGCTGGCCGTTCTTTGACATTGTAAATGACATGGCAACCAATATCCTTATTTGTGTCTTCCTGTGCAAAGGTTTCTCTAGCGTGTGGCCCGAGGACGAACTGCTGGGTCACCGAGGATGAGCATTTGTCTCCTTCCCTCCCTCTCTTTCTTTACTCGTGCACAGAACTATTCATTGATTCACAACAATCTCTCATTATTGGCTTCTGTGTGGTCCACTTGGGTTACGTGTTCTTTCTCTCTCTCTCTTTTAATCATATTTAATAATGTAACAAGCAATTCAAAATCCATCACTGAAACATAGTCTAACCTAGATATAAGCATATATTCCCATCTCCTCCCGCCTAAAGAATCATCCAGCTGGAGGCAGAGGGACGTCTTGATTTCATTTTGGTGGCTTTAGGTTTCATGTGGGGTCCGAGAATGGCTACAACCCAGCCGTCAGACGGCCTTGTGGACCGTGCTCAAGGGCTCCCTGTGTGTTTTGGCACGAATCCTTTTTGTGTCCGTTGTGTGTATTTGCAACGATCTCCTCTAAACTGTGCGCATTTCCAATTTTATTAACGATTGCCCAATTGCTCTCAAGTGGCCGCGTCAGCTACTCTCCCGGCGTTGTGTGGAAGTTCTCGCCTGCCACGTTGTTGGTACCATCAGACTCTCGTGCTGTGTGCTTGTCCAGAAACAGTGATACCATCCCATCGTCTTTTGATTGTACATTCTGATGAGTCCTGGAGAGAAGGAGCATCTTCTTACATGTTTATAGGCCATCTGGATTTTCTGTTTCGTGAAACGCTCGCCCGTGTATTTTGTCCATGGATTTTCTACTATATTGCTCATCTTTTTCTTACTGGTATAAACACATGTTCACTTGTTGTCTAGTCTGAAAGTTGCATTGTCTTCTCTCAGGTTGTGCTTTGTCTTCTAACTTTTCATGCTGCTTTTCGTCATATAAGCATTAAATTCCTATATAGTTGTTTTTACTCACGTGTTTGTGATTTGTGTGTATTTTATTGTGGCAAAGTCTGCATAGTGTGAAATTTAACATTTTGAGTCTGCAGTTCGGTGGGACTAAGCACATTCACACAGGTGTGCAGTCGTCAGCACCCTTCCCCTCCGGGACCTGCTCACGTCCCACGGCCACCCTGTCCCCGGTGAACACGAACCCCACCCTCCCTTCCCAGCCCTGGCACCCACGGTTGTACTTCCTGTCTCTACGACTTTGACTTCCCTAGGCACATTGTATGGGTGGAATCGTACAGTGTTTGTCCTTTTGTGACTGGCCTCATGTTTTTTGTCATGGAGCATAATGTCCTCAAGGTTCCTCCACATTGTAACAAGAGTAAGAATTTCCTTCCTTTTTAGCCTGAAAAATCTTCCATTAGATTTCTATGTATATCCATATGTCAGTGTAATACAAAAATCCATGGACAAAATATACAGGAGAACAATTCTCAAAACAGAAAATCCAGATGGCCTATAAACATGTAAGAAGATGCTCCTTCTCTCCAGGACTCATCAGAATGTACAATCAAAAGACGATGGGATGGTATCACTGTTTCTGGACAAGCACACAGCACGAGAGTCTGATGGTACCAACAACGTGGCAGGCGAGAACTTCCACACAACACTGGGAGAGTAGCTGACGCGGCCACTTGAGAGCAATTGGGCAATCGTTAATAAAATTGGAAATGCGCACATTTTAGAGGAGATCGTTGCAAATACGCACAACAGACACAAAAAGGATTCGGACCAAAAATACACAAGGAGGGCTTGAGCAGGGTCCATGGGGCCGTCGGACGGCTGTATGTAGATTAGGTTGTGTATCTGTGTCTGCACGTCACGTTTCCCTTATGCATTCACCTGTCGAGGGACAGTTGAGTCACTTCTCTTTGGCTATTGTGAATAATGTTACTATAAATCCAGGTGTACAAATATCCCTGCCTTTACTTCTCCTGGGTGTACACCCAGAAGTGGAATTCTGGGATCATATTTTAATTTTTCTGAGCAAGTGCTATGAGGTTTTCCACTGAGCTGTACGTCACCACCAGTACGGCACGGCGTTTCTAACTTCTCCGCGCTCTTGCCCACCCTTCCCAGTTCCCATTTATTTGCTTTGTTTTGATAGCAGGCACCCTAATGGGTATGGAGTGGCTTATCTCATTGTGGCTTTGCTGTGCGCTCCCCTAGTGATGAGCCGTGCTCAGCGTCTTCTCGGGGGCTTATTGGCCATTTGCATGTCTTCCTTGGAGAAACGTCTATTCAGGTCCTTTGCCTATCTTTACTTGGGTTTTGTTGGTTGATGTTGAGCTGTAGGAGTCCTTTCTATGTTTTGGGTATCAGTCCCTTATCAGGCACATGACTTGCAAATATTTTCTCCCGTCCCCTGGGTGTCCTTTTCATTCTGTTCCTAGTGTCTTTGATGCACAAAAGTTTTTAATTTTAACAAAGTCCAACTACTTATTGTACTTTTGGTGTCACAGCCAAGAAATCATTGCCAAACCCAATCACGAAGCTTTTCTCCTATGGTTTTCTTGGTGTTTTAAGATTCCCCCCTCACTAGGGGTGCCTGGGTAGCCTGACTCTTGATTTCAACTCAGGTCTTGATTTCAAGGTTGTGAGTTCAAGGCCCATGTTGGGCTCCATGCCGGGCGTGGAACCTACTTGAAAAAAAAAAAGTATCCTCACCTACAGTAAATGTATGATACTTTCTTTAAAAATATTTCTTTTATTTTTTGTAACGTAGGCTTCTATTGAGGAATATGTCTTCATATGGACTACGTATGGGTTGTAACCAAACCAGCTCTTGAGTGATACCTTCTTCGTCCACCAACTCTTAATGCTGGCTTTGCTCTTGTACATGGGGGTGGAGGTGTCTATTTCTGGCCTTATCTCCATTCTCTTTGTTAACATAGTTCCTGTTCCTGGGTTGACGCCCCACTGTTTTCGTTCATATAGTGTTATAATAAGTTTTGATATCTGGTGGAGTCAGTTCCCCTTTGCACAGGGAAGAGTTATCATAGCCAGCCGGGGATGGCTCTGCTCTGAAAGGTCTGTGTGCAGGCTTGGCCCTGGGCTGATGTTGGGGAACATGGATTTCAGGAGGGTCCCCACCATTCCAGAACTGGTAAGAGTGGTTCACTGTGCCGAAACTGTTCGAAAAACCAATATGGTTCATGCAGACACCTGCTCTCCCTCCCTCTGGAGATCGGGAATCTTGGTACATGCCAGGCAGAGGGCGCCTCTGTGCCAGCCTCAGCTAAAAGCCTTGGGTGATGAGTCTCAGTCGTCTTCCATGGTGGACGACACTTCACGTGTGTTGTCACATGCATTGCTGGGGTAGTAAGCGTGTCCACGGGGAGAGGACTCTGGCGGCTGGTGTCTGGTGTCTTCTGGCTTTGCCCCATGTGACTTTTCCCTTTGCTGATTTTGCTTCGTATCCTTTCTCTATAATGCATTTTAGCTGTGAAGATGACTACAGGCGGAGTTCTGTGAGTCACCCCAGTGAACCACTGAGCCTGGGGTGGTCCTGGGGGACCCCAAACACACCTTTCCTCCGGACCCTGTTCCTCTTCCTCCTTCTCTTTCTTTTACGTTATGCTGGTTATCCTGGGATCTCTATTCTTCTTCATGAGTCTTATCACTCTTGAGGATTTGATTGGCCTCTCATTACGTGTGTAGGTAGATCGGGGGGGAGGAGGGTAGACAGCCGTGGCGGTGCCAGGTTCCATATGCTCGTTCCCAGTGCCAGCTTTGCCACCTGGCTAGCCGTGCACCGTGGTCTCGTGAAGCCTGGAAGCCGCACGCCTCCGACTCCCTTACCTTAGGTTCAGTGGGAGTCCACCTGTGAGGGGCACCGCATGCCGCTGGGAGGGAGCACTGTTTCCAGGAGGCCTCTGTGGGCATTAGGGAGCTCAGATGCGGGGTTTCAACTGTAGCTTCGAGCACCTTCCCAAGCATTACTCACATCACGGCCTCAAGTATTTTCCTTGTGATCTCTGAACCCTAGAATTCCTAGAAGTGTCCTTCCTGGGCCTTCCTCCCTCAGCTTTCCAAAGCCAGTGGGAGCCTCGACTTCCCGTATCACACTCTTCAGCTCAAAGTACCCAGAGCGTTTCTGGTTCCTTGATCAAACCCTGATTGGTTCTAAGGCCACAACAGGTTACCCCATAAGTTTATATGTGATGTCTCTTCATTTATTTAGGCCTTTTTAATATCATTTGATGAAGTTTGCAAGCTTCTTTTGTGAAGTCCAGGGCAAACACGGGCCCCCGCTGCCCCCAGCAGTGCCCACAACAGCAGACCGTCCCGTCCATGCTTCCCCCTTCCTGTCTCAGCTCCCCGCTCCCTTATTCCCGCTTCCCGGATCACCTGCCCAGGTCTTTGTTTCTGCCTGGGGGAAGCCACGTGAACATCTGCATCTACCCTGATGTCATAGAGACCTAGCCACCAGGTCTTGGGTGTTCACGGTGAGCTGGACAGTGGGGTCATCCTCCCAGCCGTGATCCTGGGCAGCTGTCACTGATTTTACAAACGAGGAAACCAAAGCACGGAGTTGAACAACTTGCTTGGGGTCAGAAGGCGGGGAATTGGCCCTCTGGGTTCTAACTCTAACCCAGGGCTCTCTGACTCCAAGTCCTTGAGCTGGTCTCCTCCACCCTAATGTCCAAGTCTGGCCCTTCCATTAACTTCTGTGACCCTGGCTGAGAAGTTCAGGACCCCTGAAACCTCGGACGGGGCTGGATGATCTCAAAGCCTCTTTCCACGTCACAGGCCACAGCCCAGTGATTCCAGGACCGAGCACCCTCCAAGCGTCCCTTCCCCGCAGGGTTGCGTGCAGCCGAGGAGCCGGTCTGCCTGTGACTGCACAGTCCCTGCAGATCACCTACACCTTGGCTGCCCCCATCCTTCCCGATAAAGGCTGCAGCCGGAGGCTGGAGATCCACAATCCAAGCAGAAAGACAGAATGAGGCTGGGAAGAAGGCACGGGCTCCCTTGAGAGCCCCAGTGGCACCAGGAGCCTTTTAACGCAGTGGCTTTTATGCTTTCCTGCAGAGTGCAACGTGCATAAATTAAGCACGGTTTACTATTTATTGCCATGCAAAGGCTTAGGAGTGCTGTTTTATATGTCTCTGTTTGCACGGCTTTAGCATCATATAGGCTAAAATTAATTCCACCAGACGGGCTGCTCACAGGCAGAGCCAAGAATTTCCTGGGAAGGACTTTGGTCTGGCTTTGGCAGCGGCTGTAGGCAGCGATAAAGCCCTTGCAGACAGTCTCACACAGCCAGGGGCATCCAAGGGTATTGTATTCTTTGGCCCCTGAGGGCTATTTCTCCCTTTTCCAGAAAGCTGGGTGTGGAGTATGGGCTTGGCTTCAAGGCTGATCACAGATGGGAAACGGACCCTGGCATTCTCCCTCATCCCCTTGGATAATTTGATCGATGAGGCTAGTGAGAAACAGGTCAGCTATTGCTCGGCCAGCTCCCCTGTGCAGACACCAGACGCTCTGCCCACAAGATGGGTTGTGTGGGTCCTTTGATTTGCAGAGAACTTTCTAAAGCATCGTCCTGAGCCTCCCCGGAGCCCTGGGAAGTAGACCAGGTGCTTAATGACAGCTCCTCATGAAAACAGTCATGGTGAAGTCCGGCACTTCTGAGCATTGAGTCTGTAGCAACCCCCGTTGGAAGAACGTTCTGCCCCTGAATGCACCGCTTCGCAAACGGGCCCGGAGAGGAGCATGAAGTGACTGAAAGCAGAGAGAGACCCTCCCTGAGCTCCAGTGCACGCCAGCCACCCTCCTCCCCGGAAATTTCACAATCCAGCAATTCTGCAAAGCTTGCAGCTTGCCAAACATATTGTGTTAATCTCATGGTCTGCATAGGCTCTTCCATTTGTCTAGCACTCCCTGAAAAATGCCTATTTATCCCTCAAAATCCAGTTGAGGCGGTGTTTCCTCCAGTGCACCCTCTTTGACCCCTCCAGATGATTCCATCATGCACTCATCAAGCATCACTGGGGAGACTTGGATATGGGGAAAGGACCCTTATGTGACACGAGCTCAGTTTAGTGGTTGCCGAGGGTCACCTGCCTCCCCGCAGAGCCACTCCCCTCCTCTGTGGGCAAGAGGAGACTGACTCTATCATCCGGACCCTTCCTTTCTGCTCCCCAGCTGGGTTTTGCCAATGGGAGACAGCAGCAGGAGAAGCCAGGGCAGGAGGGTGAGGGCTGGGCATCGTTCTGGCTCCTGGGTGCAGGCTATTACCGTGTCTTTTATTTTCTTTCTTCTGATGTCTTGACCTCTGGGGTCTTCCCAGGGCTAACCAGGTCTGGCAGATAGTAGACATCTCACTCACAAGCACACTTTCCAAGTTCAGACCAGCCAGTCCAGAGCCCACACCCTCCAACCACCTGCTTTATGGGGTTCACACACTCTGGGCCACTACCCACTTGTCCCCGTCACCAGGCACCAGATGACTGGGGCAGCCCCTCTGCCCCTGAGCCCGCTGAAATGATTCGAGGCAGCCCCATCCCCAGTCTGCTCACCCTGCTCACTGACTGCCTCACCCATTCCTTCCCATGGAAACCACAGTCAAGGCGCTTACCCAGTTTCCCTGCTCCCTCCGCCTCCGGACCCACCCTGGGGCTTCCCCAGGTGAGGCCATGGCGCAGCGTGTCCCCTCCTTTTGGGATCTGTGAGTACAGCAAACTCTCTCTCCAATGCTAGCTCTCTCCCAAGCTGCCGGCCCCACCACATCCACACGGTGATAAAGCATGTTCTTTCCTGTGGTTGCTTTGGGCCGGCTGCTGCCCCCGCGGGAGCTCCCACCCACCCACGCTCCAGCGGACCCCCAAGCCTGCAAGGCAACGCGGCTTCCTCCCAGCTCGGCACCATCCCCTGTGGGGTACCCGTCTCACCCACGCCTTTACACAGTCTTTGCACTGGAGTCTTCTCACTTACACAGTTTGAGAGCATCTCTTTTCTGCTGGAACCCCCTCTGGTGTGTGGGGCACAGACCTGGGAGCAGACGAGGAGAGTGCCTTCCTAGCCGACCATCCCGACAGCCGTGGTGCTGTCTGTCCTTGTTGCATGGCACCTGAACCTTCTGGCCCCAGATGGACCCCGGCAAGACACGGGAGCTCCCTGAGCCTGGGCCTCTCTTTGCTCACCCTGGCGTCTGTCAGCACAGGCAGACAGCATCTCGTGGGGCCTGACCCGAGGGCAGGAGGGCGACAGCGTGGTGGCTGGTAGAAGGGGAAGTCACGGTGATACCCAGGTTTCTAATCTCATTGACGGCGGTGGTGGTGGGCAGGGCAGTGGGCTTGGGGGAGGACGCAGGTGAATTATTTGGGGGTACATCAAGTTGGAGGCCCTCTGGTGTCCATATGGCCAGTGGGCCAGGGGAGAGGGGAGCCGAGGTGTGGAGAGCCCCCCCAGGGACCCTGCAGAGAGAGAGCCGAGTGGCCCAGTGGGGTCGAGCCTACATGTGGCAGCAGGAGCGCGGGGCCATGGCCGGGGGCAGTGGGAGAGAGCTGGGAGCAAGATCCAGACGGGCGGAGCCGCGGAGCTGAGGGTTCAGGCTGAGAGGAGCCCTTGGATTTGCCAACTGAACCGTCCCACGGGGCCTGCGGCTTTAGGTGAGGAGGGCGGAGGGGCGTCCGCAGTGGTGTCCGCAGTGACAGCGGAGAGTGAGTGAGTCCCGACTCCGTGCACTCAGGACAGACGTGGACACGACTGTGCGTGTGAGGAGCTCCAGGCGGGGTGAGGCCATCTGTTCCAGGTGGGGATGGGCGTGGGAGCAGAGACCTGAAGGATGAGGCAAGGGTGAGTGTTTGAAGGCGTGAAACGGCATTGCGGGCCGAGGGAGCGGCGTGGCCACAGCCAGACGTGGGGGATGTGGGCTCGTTTACGTGGCTGGAAAAAGGCCAGTTCAGAGTAGGATTTGCTCTGTGTGTGTGTGCACGCGCACTCGTGCGTGTGTGTATGCACGTGTGTGTGTATGCACGTGTGTGTATGCACGTGTGTGTATGCGTGTGTGTATGCACGTGTGTGTATGTGTGTATGTGTATGCACGCGTGTCTATGCATGTGTGTATGCATGCATGTGTGTATGCATACGTGTGTATGTGTATGCATGTGTGCATGTGTGTGTGCGTGTGTGTGTGTGACTGCGTATGGTGTTGCTTTATTCTTTTTGTCGTCCCATCCCTCAGGTGCAGAGGTTGAAGCATCCGCATCTCCTGGCGCTGCGCCCCGTCGGGCTGGGGAAAGCCTGTCTTTTCACTGATGCGCTTCCTTTTAGCCTCACACCCTCCTGCCCTCTTTGCGTGTGTACGTGTGTGTACGGTGTGTAGGTGTGTACGTGTGTGTACGGTGTGTACGTGTGTATGTCTTCTTATGTGGATGTTCTTACAAATTGCGTGTTGTTGCTTGTTGGATGTATTTATAATTTTTGAAAGAAGTATTGGGTCATGCATCCCATTTTCTTTCTCTTTCCTTCCCTCTCCTCTCCCCTTGTTTTTCCCTCAGTTTCTCTCCTTCTCTCTCTCTCCTGCCCCGCTCCCCCTACCGTGTTACTCTGTGGAATTCATCACTTGTGACGGCTGCATCGTACTCCAGAATGTGGTCACTTTACATCTCCCCTCCTTCCCCCGGTGACCGACACCCCAGGGCGTCTCCATCTCCCTGTCCCAGGGTGGTAACTTGCAGAGAGTCTGATGAAGTAGGGGTGGAGATGGGAGACCGGGAGCCCCTCAGGAACGGCAGGATGGGGAAGTGGCACTCGGGGTATGGATGAAGGAGGTGTGGAGGGCCTAGGCCTGTGTGGCTTTCTCCAGGGAGACCGTGAGTGGGTAGATCCGCCAGGGCTGGAGACAGCCGAGCTCCAAGTGGTGGCGGGGACGCAGCAGACGCCAGCACCTTCCAGAATACCAGCCCATTCCATCCACAGAGATTCCGTGAGCAGGAGGGCTGCACTGAGACCGGCTGGTTGACCAACCTGCAGGCCTTTGACGGATACTCTTGAAGTATTGGCTCAACGTTTATTTGGTGGGGGGCAGAGAGAAATTTCTTTGTCATTAATAAAAACTGCATGCTTCTCTATGTTCAAATTAAGAGATTTATTATGTGCATTATTATAGGTGATTTTCTAAACCAGACAGCACCTCGGGAGGCATATGAAAGAGTCTAAAATGTAGATAATAAAATAAAGCCCTCGTTTGGTGCAAGCAGCCTTGCATAATGCCTCTTTCTGCCTCCAATCTCAGCTGGCTGGGATTTGCAGTCCGTACTCCCTCTTATTGGCTGGAGCGAGCCGATGTAGCCTGCAAACCCGGTACGGGAATACCTAGCAGAGGGGGGTCATCCCCAGGGGGAAGCTGGGGCTTATTTCCACCCCAGGCAGCATCATGATAGCAGGACAGGGCTTACGCTCCCGCTCTGCCCGCCCTGGAAGGACTTCTGTGCAGAGATGGGCGCTAACTAGCACTGGGTGCCTGGTGTAGGCCAAGGATGCTTTGTGCCCTCGTGGATCGGTGCCCGAGGCAGATGTCTGGCTGGCCACATGTAACGCACCACTAGAGGTGGCTATGGCAGTTTCCGTTGGACAGCCAGTGGACAGTAGGTAACTGGCTGAAAGTCACACAGCTAGTGAGAGGTGGGCCTGGGGTTTAGACTCAGTTGACTCCAGAGCCCTGTTGTGCACTGGGCCTCACTGTGTGTTATTATATCTCTTATTTTCTCTGCTCTGATGCTTTCGCCGCTGGACTGGCTGACCCAGGAGGGACTGCGCCTCCCAGGGCTGGCCATTTCCTGCAGACAGTAGACAACTCACTCAGGAGAGCACTTTCTAACTTCCCGACCAGCCAATCCAAAGCCCAGAGCAACACCCGTCTCCTCTGTCCAGTTCTCACGCTCTGGGTCACCATCCCCCACTCTCCTAATCATCCCGGGGCCAGGCCCCAGACAACCGGGGACAGCCCCCAGCCCCGGAGCCCCGAAATTATCCAAACTCACCCGTCCTGAGCCTGCTCACCTTGCCCCCTGTTCCTTCCCATGGAAACCTCGGTTAAAAGCCTCCTGCATCCCCCCCATCCTCTCCCCGTCCCCACCCCGGCTGACCCTGGGTTTCTTTGTGGGGCCCTGAGAGGCATGGCACACAGTGCATTTCTGGGGGTCAATGAGTATAAAATTTCTTTGGTCTTGACAGGCATGTCTGGGTCCATGTGTCCTGCCATGATTACAACAGATCCTGGGTGCCCCTAAAACTCATGGATTTCCTAACAATCGGGAGCCTCCCCCCACCCTATGCCCGGCCTGGAGATTTCCCTTTGTATATATAATTACATACAGTAAAATGCCACGCGGTCATTTCCATGAGTCCAGCCACCCCTTGTTATCCCATTTTACCCACAGGGAGGTTGAACAGCAGAGAGGACGTGTAACTTGTCTGAGGGCAACAATACATCAGCGGCAGAGGAGGGAACCGAGTCAGCTCCCCGAATCCCCCGAATCTCTGATGACCAGACCAGGGCAACAAACCCCCTGCAGCACATCCTGCTGTCTGACTCAGTGCAGCTGACGGACGCGTCTCCAAATCCCGCCGGCAACAATCACTCGTTCATTCACCCCCTTGCCATCCTTCTCGGCCACCAGGTGGCCCACTGGTGGTAGAGAAACGACTCCAGTGTGGTCTTTGTCCCCAGGTATCCGACTCGGTGGGGCAGGGAAGATGGGACAACGGTCATGGGTTTTCACTCATTTTTGAGGGAAAAAGTAGTGTTCGTAATGTTATTTCTGTTTATGAAAGTGCAGGACGACAGGACCCACTTTAGAACAATTCAGAACGATTTTGCTCTTCTGAAAGACAGATTCGATTGTCTGTCATTTATTAGTTCCTAACCATCTCATTTATTTATTTAAAAAAATTTTTTTTAAAGATTTTATTTGTTTATTGAGAGAGAGAGAGAGAGAGAGAGACAGAGAGTGGGAGCACAAGCAGGGGGAGGGGCAGAGGGAGAAGCAGACCCCCCACTGAGCAGGGAACCCTATGACACAGGGCTCGATCCCAGGACCCTGAGATCATGACCCGAGCCAAAGGCAGATGCTTAATTGACTGAGCCACCCAGGCACCCCCTAACCATCCCGTTTACCATGAATAAAGCTCAAATCTGGTCTCAGCTATTTTGCTGATAGGGGACCCAATGCTGGGATTGATATGGGAACCCAGCATTAAGTGGGATTGCAGCTGGAATTGGGGAAGCCCAAGTGACTGGGGGCCCCCTGAACCCTGGGATGGAGGGAACATCACACAGCCCCTAGGTCGGGGCCACCAGAGGCCTTGCTGTACGTGTCCTCTCCTGTCATGACAAGCGGTGACCTGGAAAGCCATTACCAGCCGCCTCTGGCCTCTATTGCTGTCCTTTCCCCACCTGGCCCTCCTGTCTTTCCTCTCTGGTTCCCAGATCTCATTTGATGTGCCTTTCTCCTCCTCTGTCCTTTAGCCTCGAGGTCTGCTGGCTGGTGGCTGGGCCTGGTGGTTACCTCTCTCCAGGGAGATCTGGAAAGAGATCCCAAGAGGAGCCAAGGTCTCGTTCAGGCACACCCAGCCAGCGGCGGGAAGCGCTTGAGCCCCTCCGCTTCATGGGCAGGGAAGCCGAGACTCAGGGGGGCCAGGAGGGGCTCAGGCCCACAGCACCTGGCATCGCTCCCCCCAGGAGGCCATAGGTGCTGATGTCTTGGAAGCTGAGGTCCTTCTGGGCTTCCTGTTGCGTTGCCTTTAACCGCGGTTAAAGGGCTGTTGCAAATAAGCACGTGCACCTTAGTTACGAGGCTGTCCAACCGGCATTCTCAATCATCGGAAAATACAGAAATAACCTGAGCGTCCACCTGTCGGGACTAGGTTAGAAAACATTCTGTCATGGCCACACGGTGGAACACCCTCCCGCCGTCTCAGCTGCTGCACGGAGCAGCGACTCATGGGAAGTTGTGCGTTACGGTCACTGAGTTAACAAAGAACTTGCAAAGCATAATATGCATTCGATCCCATTTGGCATAATTTAAAAAAAATGTATTTATTTATTTGAGAGAGAGACAGAACACAGAGAGGAGGGGTAGAGGGAGTGGGGGAGAGAGTCTTAAGCAGACCTCACACTGAAGGTGAAGCTCATTGCGAGGCTGGATCTCAGGACCCGGAGATCACGACCTGAGCTGAAACCCAGAGTCAGATGCTTCACCGACCGCATCACCCAGGCGCCCCTCTGGTGTACTTTCTGAAAATGTATGCAACTGTAGCTGTAGATTGCGACTCAGGTGAGCTTAATCTTCCTTGGGCTCATCTGTGATCGTCTCTGTTTCTATAGGAATAGAAACAAACGCATTTTTGTTTGAACAGTCTCTCCCTGGTTTCTACCAAGTGTGTGTTCTCGGGCACAGAGATGGTCCCAGAAGAAGCGAGATGTGGGGAATACATGGGACCGTCCTGCGAGCTGGAGGCCTGCTTGTTCCCCTCGTCCTCCTGCTTGGGGTGAGCCCTGACGCGGCACCCTCGGGGCGGGGAGATGTCCGGGTCATGGCCTCTGCAGTAGAGATTTATCTGCAAAATAAAAGAATGGTCTCCACCGTCCCAGTTTGAGAACCGCGCGGCTCTCGCACAGGAAGCCACCAGCCCATAGCCCGGGGCATAGCATGTGCTCAGTGAAAACCAGGTCGGATTCAATGTGGGCAGGGCTTTTCTGCAGACTGTCCTCCTGCCTCTCCCCTTTGTCTACTCGTTTTCCTTCTGCCTGCCTCTTCCCATTCTGAAACCTCTTCCTTACCCCCATAACCCCTCCTGGGTTTCACTTTCTGGGCAGGAGGGCAGTCAACCCCTGCTGCCGAGCCTTCGCCGTCTCCCCAGAGCTGCTTTCCACCAGTGTGACTGCACTGAAGCCTCAGAAATAGATAGGGTCGTGCCCCTTTAACGGAAGAGGAAACTGAGGCCCTACCTGATGAGCTGTCCCCTGGGGCTCATTCTGGGGGTCTGTCTCCAGCGATATGGCAGCACTGAGGCTCAGGGCTGTGCCCCTGCACCCCAAGCATGGCCTTGAGGGAGTGTCTAGTCTTGTGAAGCCAAAGGCCAGCAGGAGCCGCAGGAGGGCGCAGAGTCGGGGTGGTTGGACCTCAGTGTCAGGGTCTGATGCCCATGGTCAGGTGGGGGCCTTGCACCCCCTGCTCGGGGAGGAACTTCTCCGAGCCTACTTTTCTCCTCCAGTACCAGGGATGACAAGGCTTCCCCGCCCACAGCAGTTGGGAGGGTTACAGGAGAAAACCTGCGTGAGGTGCTCAGCAGGAGAGCCTGGCACGGACAGGAGGGCGTGCAGGACAGACAGGCCAGCAGCATGGAGACGTCAGGGTGCTCTGGACCTGGAGGCCATGTGGCTGTGCCCTGCACAGGGCCGTCCCTCTGGGGCCTCACGGGAAACAATGACCCTTCCCCTGCCTTTCTTGCCTGACGTTCTGGACTCTGCCGTGGGAGGGAAACACGTGGGCTTGGGGGCTTTGCAGCAAGCTCTTTCCAGTCCCCCAGACCATCGGCTGCCCCCTTCCTTACCAGGACCATGAAAACCCAGCCGCATTTTTCCTTTGCTCTTGATGAACCAATAACCTTGCAAATTTGAAAATAAAATGTCTATGGCCGCACAGCCGGCTAAGGCTGCATGGCTTTGCAGACATTATAAAACATCAAATTAGATGGAAAATTGCCCGGGGTCCCTGTAAACGAAAATTACTCTTTTTATAGGGAAAAAATGACCCTTATAATAGCAACAAACAATTCTGGGCTCTTCCTTTTATTAGCCGGCTCACACGGTGAATGGTCTCTGCTCATTCCACTGCCCTGGCCCCGGCCAAATGTTTTTACAACATTTCGCTTTGCACATTTTCACAGCATTATAACATGAAAAATAAGGCTCTGCCTGTGTCTTTGGTTCCTGTCAAGAGAGGACTTTCTTACATCCCCCAAAGTTTTAGCCTCCTGACTGGTGCTGGCTGGATCCAGCCAAGGTGTGGGGCAGGGGGAAGAGCACTGGGTATGGAAAGAGGTGATGAGGTCTGCTGTGTGATTTCAGCCTGGTTGCTTAACCTCTCTGGGCCCCACTTTCTCCCTCCGTGAAAGGAGGGCATTGGGGGAAGAGGGGAATCAGGGATATTCAACACTGTTAGGTACCGGCCCAGCGATGCTGACGTGAGATGGCCTCTGAAAAGGCAAGCCAGGGCCTGGGTCCACCCATTAACAGACTCTTCCCAACATTATAATTAACGATATTTTTCCCCTGTTCCTAAAAATATTTTGGGAACAAGAAGGAAAAATGCTGCTGGGCCTAGCACAGTAGTTCTCAACCAGAGGATGATTTTGCCCCCCAGGGACACGTGGCAAGATCTGGAGACATCTTTGATGGTCACAACTGGGTGGCCCTCTGGTGATGCTCCCGGCATGGAGTGGGGATGGGCCGGGGAGGGGGTTACGCATCCCACACTGTACAGGACAGCCCCCCTCCCGAGGATGAACCGGTCCCCTCCGTGCACGTGCATAGGCTGACCTGCCCGGCACAGAGCACTCGAATGGGCCGTGGACACTGGCTGCCATGGCTGGTCCCCACCACTGGCCTGAGTCCCCATGATGCAAAGCAGGGCCCTGGGGACCCCGGAGTGCTGGCTGTCACGGCCATGAGTCACCAGCTGAGGCAGCCAGGGCACGCCTCTACCCTCCATGCTGTGCGTGTGCAGCCTGACCTTGCTGGGGGTGACAGAGCTGAAGCTGGGGGGTCACATGCTGGGGACCAAGTGGGGAAGCCCAGTGACGAAGACAGAATGCCGGCGTCACAGGCCGATTTTAAGGCATCTCAGCTCCTTCCCCCGCTCGCTTTTGACTGGTGAGGACCAACTTCAGCTTCAGTGGAAGCAAGAACCCGCACTCAACATCTCCATATCCACTTCTTTCTTGCAGATAAGAGGAGATAAACTGACCTGTGAAAAAAATCAGAGGTGGGACCTGATGAAGTGGCGTGAGTCCTGGGTGTCTGGGGTCTGGGGTCCCCCGGGCATGATACAAGTCTGTGTAAGCCTGTGCCACTCTCTGACCCTCTGTTTCCCAGTCTGTAAAACGGGCAAGTGGACACAGGCTCCCCCAGCCCTGCAGCCCTAACAGTTTAGGACATTTCCTGATGCAGAGCATGAATCAAGGCCCTGGGGAGGGCACACCCGGGCATCTCCAGGTCCACTCACGTCTGCCTTTCTTGGGTCGTTCGTGTCATAGATTTATGGATCTGTGCTCTGGGAAGAATGCCTGAGGAGTGCCTGCCCAACTTCAGATGCAGAAATGCCCTCTACTTTCTTCATGAGAGTTGACGTCTTGTCTCTTCTTGACTACTCCAAGGACAGGGAGCTCACCCCATGCCCAGACCAATTTCTCTGCTGGACAGCTCTGATTGGTGGACAGTCTTTCAGAACAAGTCAAACACTGTTCCCTGCAACTTCTATTTCTGCCTCTCAATTTTGTGTTTTGAGAGCAACCAGAACAAAGCTAATAATCAAACCAACCCCAAAACAGCAGCAAGGCACATAGCTTCAGAGAGCTCTTGTCTGTTCTGCCCTGATTCTTCCCATTTTTGGGTTGAACACCCCCATATTCTGCATCTGACCCTCCTAGCAGCTGAAAATGTGCATGTGTATTGGAAGGCCCTTCCTCTGGGTTGGAGTGCATGCCAGGACACATGCTCTAACTGTACCCAGTGGATATCACCTCCCTCATTCTGGCTCACTATCCCTATTGATGTGGCCGATGGTGGTGCGAGCTTTCAAAGCAGTACCATTCAGTGCATTTACACTGATATTGGTGAGGCCTTCTGGATTATTTTCTAAGTGAGAATAAAACAGGTTTTCATGGGCTTAAATCACATTAGTGGCTAACAATCCAAAAAGCTATTGGGAAATGTTACAGAAAAAAAGTCATTTGGGGACATGGGAGGTAGCTTCTATGTTACCCAGCCTGGTCATCTTGCCTTACAAGATCCAGGAATCATGCCTGTCCCCTCACTGCTCCTCTACTGAATGACCCAATCAGTTGCCTTCATACACCTCTACCTGTCACCAACTCTCCAGCGCCCCCTGCTGCCTCCTTGGAGCAGCCTCCTGGGCTGGGGGGGGGGGTCTTCTGGCCTCCAGTCCTGTCCCCCCACCCCCCCCTCCACACAGCAGCCAGAATAACCTTTCTAGACCACTACTGTGGTCAGACACCTCCTGTAATGTGATTTATAATAAGAAATACGTACTTGGTGTTCGTCCCTGTTTCTGGAGCAGTACTGCTAAAACTCAGTTTCTTAAGTGACAAGAGCAGCAAAGGGACCTTGTGTTAGGTTCATGAGGCGATGTTTGGAAAGCTCCTAAGGATGGGGGCTGGTTGCTGGTGGAATCCGCGGTGGGATGGGAGGGTTGAAACTTTCCATCCCCTACAACCTCCAGGGAGGGGAGATAGCTGATGATTGAGTTCCTTCGCCAATGGCCAGTAGTCTAATCAGCCGTTCCTAAGTAATGAAGCCTCCACAACCGCCCCCCCCCAAAGGATGGGGTTTGGAGAGCTTCCAGGTTGGTGACTATGGAAGATTCTGGGGGAGCGACGGCAGGGAAGCTCCATGCCCTCCGCATGCCTTTCCCCATGTGTGTCTTTCATCTGGCTCTTCTGAGTCCTATCCTTTTATGATAAACCTGTAATCTCATAAGCAGATTGGTCCCCTGTGTCCTGTGAGCTGCACTAACCAGTTACCCGAACCCAAGGAGGAGGTCGTCGGAACCACTGATTTACAGCCAGTCGGTCAGAAGCGCAGGTGACAACCTGGACTTGCGATTGGCATCTGAAGTGGGGACAGTCTCGTGGGGTCTCCCGAGGGGTCTGACGCCGTGTCCAGGTAGACGGTGTCGGAATCGAGCTGGATTGCAGGACACACGGCTGCTGGGGAGAACTGCTCGGTGGGGTGTGGGCGGGAGGGGGGGACTGATGTCACTGGTGTCAGAATCATACCTCTCCTGCTTCTAACTGTCCTGTGCCCCCTCTCCCACCCCAAGACCTGTGGGATGAGACCTGCTCTCTTTAATTCAGGGTTCGAAGCCCTTCACCAAGTGGCCTGACCACCTTCCTTCTCTCTCTTGGGTTCCCTGGAATCAACCCTCTCTGTCCAGGCACCGGGGGCTGCCGGCTGCTCCCTGCCCACCTGAGGTTTGCCTTCTCTGCTGCTCCCTGTACCTTCACACCTGCCTCACCTGACTCCTGCTCATTTCAAAACCTACTTCCTAGGTCTGTCACCTCCTCTCAGGAGCCCTTTGATGTTAGAACACTAAGACAGGCACCTCTGTGCCCCGCAACGGTCAGGACACCCCTCACCCAGAGTCATTTCCCTTTCTACGTTAGTTCAGAGCAAGATACTAGGAGCTCGCAGTTGCCCTGCCCAGGACGAGCCAACTTTCTACAAAGCAAAACCCTGTTCACTCATTTGTTTATTTATTCCCAAATATTTATAGAATTCCTGCAATGAGTACATGTTATAATAGATGCTGGGGACAGTGAGTAAAGCAGACAGAAGTCCCTGTCTCTGTGGGGCTGACCCTCCAGTAGGGGATACAGAAATTTGATGAAGTGAATTTGTAAAATACGTCATGGTGCATCCCAGGACGGGAAGTGGTCAGAGCAGAGAGGGTGGTGGGAGAGAGTTGAGGCAAGAGGTCCGAGAGGGTTGGCCCAGGTCTTGTAGGACCTTGGGGGTCATGGCGGGGACTTTGGCTTTTACTCCAAGTGGCACCCAAAATCACTGGAGGACAGTGAGCAGAAGACTTGTAGGATCAGATCACCTTTCCAGAGGGGACTTCTGTGACTGCTGCAGGCGAAAGGGGCAGATGGGGGGGGGGGGTTGCGGGGGCATAGGAGGGAGTAGGGAGACCAGAGAGGCGTGTTGGTGGCTTGGTGTAAGATGGCAGGGGTGGGCATGGCCAGAGGGACTGTGCTCGGGGTACAGATAGTCGTGACTATGGGCTGCACTCAGGAGGACGTTTTCCTTTTAGCCCAATTTCAGTGATGCAGAAATGAAGACAGAAATGTTAAGAAATGTGCCCAAGGTCACCTAGCTAAAGGTACCAAAATGTGGTACGCAGAGAGTCCGCACATCTGTCCCCCTCAGGCGTGAGATTCCTGGGGCGGGGCATGTCTGACCCGTCGCTGTGCCCACACTGAACACCCGGGGACCCGTGCACCCCAAGGACTCAGCGCCTTCCACGCAGATTTCTCTGCATCTCTCCTGCGGCCGCCGTTCATTCTGCCCAGTGGCCACTAGAGGGCAGCGGTGCCTTTCCCTCCGCACAGTTTCCAGGAGCCCCTTTAACCGGAGTCAACCCTGTCTGGTCCCAGGTCAAGGTTGGGAGGTAGGGACCCAAGTGGTGACCACCCTTCCACTAACCGCACCCCCCTGCCCCAGCCAGAGGCAAAGAACACGCTTGAGGACCCTGAAGGAGATCGGGCTGGTGCAAGACCTACATCAGCGTGCCTCCCTGAGGCCCCTCATCCCCTATGAGAAAGTCATGCCAGACTGGTCCAGGTCACCCAGGGACAGATACCAGAATGGCCGCTCGGTTCTCTGGGACCTGCTCTAGCCCTTCTCCCAGGTGACTCCATCCCATGCGTGACCCCAGGAGCTTCCATCAGCCTACACGGGGAGGCATGGGCTGGGGGTTTTGCAGGGGCACACGGTGGTCAGATCAGTGTCCTGAGGAGGTCCCTGGGGCTGTGGGTGGGACTCAAAGGCTGGGGGGGGGGCAGCCAGGGAGCAGACTGGCAGGGGCAGCCTGCTGGCCAGGCCGTGGTCTATTTTATTTTGTCCACAGACTGGAGAGCAGTAATGGTGGAAGGCAAACAACGCTGTTTCTCACTTCGGTTGTTGGTGGCATTAATGAGTGTGGATTGATTTTCAAACATCGACATACCACTGCAACTTGACCTTTGAGAATCTGCCGTCGCTTTAGAAACGCCCGTAGAAAGGTCACATGGCTGCTTGTTTCCAAAATCCCTGCATAAATATTTGCTCAGCCAGCCAGAGCCTTGTTTGCATGTGTTAGTCTGTTTATAATTAATTACATTCGGCAGGGTTTCCCCTCCGCAGCCCAGCCCCAGGCCAGTTTCCAGGACGCCGGCTCTCTGTTGATGGCCAGCACATCCAGGCAAAGCTTCTGGCCTTTTCCAGACAGCGTCCGCTCTCCCTGACTCATTCCTCAGGCAATGCCTGGGCACCGCCCTGCTCTCCAGCCTCACCTCCCTGCTTCCTTGAACCGTCTTAAGATTGGCAGGTGCTGACATTCCCTGAAGTGTCACTAACGTCACACTGGGTGCTGCCTCCTTATAAGTGTTCTCCATCCAATCACTCCCTCACATGACTCTTGGCGCAACCCCATTCAGTAGGGATGATGATTAACCCCATTTGACAGATGTGGAAACTGAGGCCAAGAGATGCCTGTAAGGGAAGGAATTAAGGTACAAACCCAGGTGTCTGGCTCCAGAGGTTATCTTCTTAACCTGTGTGTGGAATTCGGTCCTGCCCAAAGCCATCTGACAGTGTCCTAAACGCTCCGGGTGGGGTGGGGTGGACCCTGCCCACCCTCTAGCTGCTCCCTCCCCCACGCCCTCCTTCCAGTTCTTTCCTTGTCTGGCAACTGCAGCTGTCTTTCAGGTTCTTAGACCCTCACTCCAGGTCTTCCTAATCTCAGGGCCCCTTGCTGGTAACGGGGCAATTCTCAGTCTGCACCCAGGGTTCTTCTGCCGTGGGAGGAAGGAGGCTGGTCAGCACTGCTCTTGGCTATGAGTCTGCACCACTTCGCTTCTGCGCACGGGCAGGCCTTGCCCTGTCCTCCCAAAGCCGGACGCGTGCCGTCTTGTTCCCTGATCCAGTCCCCACGCGATGCCAGGGCCCAGTTTATCCTATTTGCTTTTCCTGGCCAGAGGAGTCATCAGAAATTGAGCGGACAGCAGCTAGGGCATTGCCTGTGGGGTCCAGTTAAGGACCCCCATTCCACCTGTGCCCCCGCCCCCAGCCCAGGGGTGGTAGGGTTTAACTATTTCACTCCTCCAACAGGAGCCACGAAAGAACTTCGCTGTGAAACGGTATCGAACAACGTGCATGCAGGAGGGTGACGATGATTCTGCGGCTGAGAGCCCACACGTGCTGGCGGGCAGCGCATCTTCAGGCCGGAGGCCTGGCCCGAGGCCGCTTCTGCGTTCAGGGAAGCCCCGCACCTTCCGAAGGCTCCGCTTGGTCTCTTTAGGATGGGAGAGATCTGTTTTGCTCTGAATACACCTGGGGGTTGTTTGAAACAGCAAATGGAACGTGGGCCAGTGTGTCTACCTGGGCTCGTAAATCACATAGTGTCAGAGGACCCGGAGGTTGGGGTGACTCCCAGGGCTGAGGTGGGACCAGGAAGGGTCTGGCTGCTCCCTCTTCGGGCAATCCGTCAGCCGTGCCCGTGCTCTGAAGGGGACACTCATTCCTGGGCCCTGTCTCCTCAGAGGAAGCACAACCTGGGGCCAGAGATAAGCAGGGGCTGTAAATGCACTCATCGAGGCCTGCAATCTCAGCCCTCTCGGGCCCCCCCTCTTGGCTTTATGGCGTCTGGGCTCCACCCCCAGTGCCGGGCTGCAGCCCCAGAGGCCGGGCCAGATGTGAGGGAGGCTTATCAGCGGTTTCAGGGCCCCTGCAAGGCCGATAAGAGGGAAAGGAGACCTTGTCGCTGCTGGCGGCTCGGGAGGGGCCAGCACTGCGTCCCTGGCAGCTCTATTTCTGGCAGTGACTTGTCCCCAGCACAGTGCTTACAATTCGCCCCTGTGGTTCTATGGTTCGCGATAAATTTTCCAGCCTCAAAACTACACATGGAAATTAATTTTCTTTGCTAAATGTGTGCCGTAACCATCCGCCTTCCGGAAAACGAGTTGCTGTGTATGACTAATTTTACAGTAACGATTCCTTAATTGTCTCCTCACTTTTAATCAAAACAAGAGCATTTATTTCTTATAAAATATGTTGTGTGAGGGTGTGAACTGGCTGACTCATTTCAGACCCTCCTGTTTGAAATGAAACAAAGGTGAACGAGGTTTGGGAGAGACAAAGAGCAGGTGGGAAGTCCATGTGGCCAGGTCTTGGAGACCCAGGGTACACGGGGCAGGGGGGTTCAGAGGGAATGGCCTAGAAATGTGGATTTATGAGTGGAGGGCCATGGCAAGAGGAAGGAGGGAGGGAAGGGAGGCTGACTCTGCCGCGTGAGAACACCCTACCTAGTTTCTGGGCTGGAGCAGAGAATTCTCACGGCAGGTGATCGAAGAGGCCAACATGGAGGGAGTGCACAGAATAAAAAAAATACGTGGAACGGGGTCTACCAATCACCAGGGGGATGTTTGAAGGAATGCCAAAGCCAGCAAAGATGTCAGGAATGTCATTTCTGGGCCTGAGACCCCTTCCATCTTTACTTTTTTCCTTTTCTCGGGGAGCACACAGGATCGCCAGGCCGAGGCGTTGTAAGATAACGCTCTCCCTTTAGGAGGCCAGGAGGTGGGTCTCCGTGCTGACGTCTTCTCGAACCTGGAGTGGATTGGCAGGTGCGCCGTGTGCTGCTGTGTGCTGACAGGTGCACCATGCCCTGGCCAGCCGCTGAGGTCGGGAGGGGGGACTCGGGTTTCTGAGTTTCTGCAACTGAGCAATCTCTTCTCGCAGCCTCTTGAGCAAATGTCCCATCTTCCGCCCGGCCCCTTATGCTCCTACAGGCACAGCACAAGTCCCGAAAAACCTCCCCAAAGAATCTTTTCAGCTAATTGCTCCACCAATGGAGAGAGCAGTGGGCTCAGGGTCTGGAACCTTCTGTTTGAGTTCCATTCTTGGAACTCCCCACTCCTTGGCTGGCTTACCTTTGGCAAATGACTGAACCTGTCTGCGTATCACTTTCTCCCAAAGCTCTATATGGTGCTGCGTTAAATCACGGAGTTCAGCTCTTCTTTCTGCAGGAAGAAATGAATCTGCATGTTAGAAAGTGGGGAAAGGTAATAATTGAATAATAATTATATCATTTATTGGAGGGTGATTTCAGTTGTCCCAATGAATGAGATGATTATTTTAATGTTTTAAATCCTGGAAAATGTGAAACACTGGAAAAAGGCAGAGAATGATAAGTGAGCACGATGGCCCCACCACCCAGATCCAGCAAATGTTCACGTTTTTGTCCTACACTCAAGTTTTTCTTTTTTTTTAGATCAAATGTTACTGAAGTTGAAATGCTGTTTCCCTTCCAGTGCTTCTCCTCCTCCTCTCTGCTCTCCAGAAGCAACTATTTTCATGCTCGTGATGTGTTTCCAGTCCATTTTGCTATGCTTCTGAGATGTTGTGAAAATCTCAGAAAGAGACAAATATCATACGGGACGTAGACTTGTGCACCTTGTTTTCTTATTAGGCAAAATGCTTTTTGCAATCAGTGCACGTTGAACCTAGGGCACTTGATTCATCACGTTTACTCTCATGTAATATTTCATGGAATGAAAATGTCAGAGTTTATTCATTTTCCTGAGACTTCCTGGATGTTTCTTTTTTTTTCCATCACAGCCAATAATGAGGCAGTAATGAACATCCTCACTTCATCTCCTTGTGAGAGCTTGCCTGACCTACGTCCCCAGAAATGAACTAGCTTTACCAAATATGATGAAACTGCTCTCTAAAAACATTGTATCAGTTTACAGGTCTGAAAGCAGCTCAGGACAGTTCCTGCCTCTCCTTACCCTCACCTCCAGCACCAGCGGTTGGTGTGATGAGACTTTATCTTTTTCCTATTTGGTGGGTATAAAATTGGATCCCATTGTAGTTTAAATGTGCCTCTCTGGTTGGTAGCCACGTTCAGCATCTTTCCATATGGTTAAATGGCCACTGTGATTTTTCTCTTCCTGATTACGCAGTCCACATTCTGCCCATTTCTCGCTCCCTTTGTGACTGATTTCCAGACAATTCGGACAGGAATAGCTGTCAGTCAACACTTTCTGCTTCCTGTGTAAGGGTTTTTTTTTAGCTTTGTTTATTGCGTCTGTTAAAGCCTTATACTATGTTTACTCGTGTTTTTCTTTATTGGAGGCACTCTTTGGGTCTCGTTTACAAATTTTTTCCTTATCCTCATAACACAAAAGCATTCTGCCATGTGTTCTGCCAAATATTTGAAAATATCGCTTTACTTATGACGTCTGTCAACTCTCTCAAATTTATTTTTGAAGATGGTGTAAGGAGATCACATTCCATCTTTTCTAAGTGGATAGCCAGTCGTCCTGGCAATTTTTATTGCGCTATCTATTACTTTTCTACTGTGTTCCCAGCCGTTTATCAAATTTCCATGAGTTTGTTTTTGGGCTCTCTGTTCTATTTCACTGGTTACTTTTTTAAATTTAAATTTAAATAAGTCAATCAATACCCCAGGACACTAATTTCTATGACTTTCTAATGAGTCTTCATACCTGCTAGCAAAATTCCCCCGTCCCTCTGTTCTTCTTTTACAAAATTTATTAATCTTTTATATTTTTCTATAAATTTTAGGCTCATCCTATCAAGATCTACCCTGCTGGGATGTTCACAGGATATGACACACTTATGTCAATTTAAGATTCATAAACATAGCTTATCTCTTTATTTACATATTTTTATGTCTTTTAATAAAGTTGTATAATTTTCTTCATAATGTTGTAAACTTTAAAAAAATTTTTTACACAGTCCAGAGGTCTTTTTTTTATATATATACCTAGCATGCCATGAACTCATAAGGCAAGGGTTCCAGCAGCCCAGGCTCCTTCCCATGGGTTCTGAGCTTCTCTGGGTTAAAGCAGGCTGGCTCTCCAGGTGAACCCAAGTACCTTTCCTTTGGCTTCTTTCTTTCTGGATCATTGTCTTTCACGTGCTTCAGGAAGCTGTCTCGGCTCTTAGAGGCTTAACATGCTCTATACATACATTAGTTCTCTCGGCAAGAATCTTGCCCTTCCCTTGTTTGTTTACATGATGCCAACAGCATGTGGGGTAACACTGGAGGCTCTTCCAGTTTTGCCGTGGTGACATCTGTGGGTCATTCTGTTTGGAACCGTGCCCATTCCCTCCATGTGCACGGCATCAGTTTCCTTGTAGATTCTCACGAATGTGGCCAAAGGCACAGTTCCATGTTTCCCGAAAGGCCTAGGGAATATGCGGGAGGGCCCCTTCTCTTCCGTTTGTGTTGGGTCATTTGGGCCAATTACTGGCGGTTCCGGCCAAAAGGGAGTTTGTAAACACGGTGTCTTATAGTTATACCTTACAGTTTTGCTGCTATTGTAAGTGGAGTTAGTTTTTAAATTGCATTTCCAATGATTTTTGGATGTTTTATGTGAATGCTATTTATTTTTATTCTTTATCAATTATTGGCAAAATTATGTGTGTGTGTTTCTAAAGAGTGACAAAATATTGAACCATTAGAAACCCATCAGGAAAGAAGATGTGTATATGTGTGTACACACACACACACACACACACACACACACAGTGGAATACTACTCAGCTAAATCTTACATTTACATCGACATGGATGGAACTGGAGGGTATTATGCTAAGCAAAATAAGTCAATCAGAGAAAGACAATTATTATAGGGTTTCACTCATACGTGGAATTTAAGAAACAAAACAGAGGATCAAACGGGAAGGGAGGGAAAAATAAAATAAGAGGAAATCAGAGAGGGAGACAAACCATGAGAGCCTCTTCACTCTAGGGAACAAACCCAGGGTTGCTGGAGGGGAGGGGGTGGGGGGATGGGGTCACTGGGTGATGGGCATTAAGAGGGCACGTGATGTGATGAGCACTGGGTGTGATATGCAATAGATGAATAACTGAACTCTACATCTGAAACGAATGATACGCTATATGTTAACTAAGTGAATTTAAATAAGTTTAAAAAAAAAAACGCATCAGTAAGCTTAAGAAAAAGGCGTGCTATTCCTTTGAAAGTCCTCTGTATCATCCTTCTAATATCCTCTTCCTCCACTCCTCAGGGGGATAGCTTCTGTCCTGAATTTTGTTTTAAACACTCTCTTGGAATTCTTCAAAGCTTTGTCCCACATGTTTCTATCCCACAAAATATATTTTATGTTTTGCCTGGTTTTGTTCTTTGCCTAAATGGAATCAACCTGTACGTCTTCTTCTGCTCCTCAACGTTGGCTACGTAGAGTCAGCCATACAGATGTTAATCATCGTTATCATTATATGACTACAACCACTTATTTTTTTTAGTATACTTGAAACTTTATTATTTTTGTATAATAATATTTTATTATATTATGTTAGTCACCATACAGTATATCCCCAGTTTTTGATGTAAAGTTCGATGGTTCATTAGTTGCGTATAACACCCAGTGCACCATGCAATACGTGCCCTCCTTACTACCCATCACCGGCCTATCCCATTCCCCCACACTCCTCCCCTCTGAAGCCCTCAGTTTGTTTCTCAGAGTCCATAGTCTCTCATGCTTCATTCCCCCTTCTGATTACTCCCCCTTTCTTTATCCCTTTCTTCTCCTACTGATCTTCCTAGTTCTTATGTTCCATAGATGAGAGAAATCATATGATAATTGTCTTTCTCTGCTGACTCCAACCACTTATGAATCCATTCTATTAGTGATGGGCTTCTGCATTGCTTCCAGTCACCTGCTATTGTAAACATTGTGTCATGAACATCCTTAGACGTATTTGCTGGGGCCCCTGTGCTGCAGTATCTCCAGGATATATTCTAGGGTTGGAATTGCTGACTCAGAGGGTATACACATGTCCAAATTTACCAGGTGATGCCAAATTGTGTTTCCAGGTATCCCCACCATAAGCAGTATGTCGGTTGCTTTGTGTCCTCGCCAATGCTGGATATTGTCAGATTTTAAAATCTTAAGCTTTTTTGTGGGCATTTTAAAGACATTTTAAAGGGTATTTAATTGAAGCTTTGCTTCAAATCTGTGAGTGGAAACAGACTGTGCCCCTCATGCACCCAGTTGCCGATGTTGGCATAAGGACTGAAGTCAGTAAGGGGAAAAACAGACATGGAAATACTTTGTAAATTGCAAACTTCTCCATGTGCTTAGGACATTAGGAGCATCAGTAAATTAAGAGCCCCTTGGAGAATCAATAAACAATGTTAGAGCACAATTTCAGCCCCTTCCCCTCAGCTGAACGATTCTCGAACTTGGAACGTCGGTAGCCAGAGGAAGGGCGTCGCACCGTGATGGACACGGCGGTCTCAGGCCATCTGCCAAAAAAGGAGCAGTGTCAGATTTCATAGCATCTTGAGCTGGGTTGATGCTGGAATCAACACAAGGTGAATTAAAAAGCAATAAATCCGGGCACCTGGGTAGCTCATTTGGTTAAGCGTCTAACTCTTGATTTTGGCTCTGGTCTTGATCTCAGGGTTGTGAGATCAAGCCCCGTGTCAGGCTCCATGCTGGGCGTGCAGCCTGCTTAAGATTTTCTCTTTCCCTCTGCTCCTCCGTGCCCCACGCTCTATCTCTAAAAAAAAGAAAAGAAAGGCAGGACCTCCAGAGCAGGTTTCCTTGTCTTTGTGTAGCAGCCAGAAAATTCTTTTTTTTTTTTTTTTAAAGATTTTATGTATTTGAGAGAGAGAGCACAGAGGGAGAGGGAGAAGCAGGCTCCCAGCTGAGCAGGGAGTCCGACGTGGGATTTGATCCCAGGACCCTGGGATCATGACCTGAGCCAAAGGTAGACACCTAACCAACTGAGCCACCCAGGAGCCCTGAGAAAATTCTTGAAAAATAAGTAAAGCTGCATTCTGGGAACTTTACTGCAAACGTTTTAGAAACGTATATCCAATGTCCAAATAATTCCCAGGATCCCTTCACTATGAAGGGATTGATACCTAAGTGATGACTGTGGACTTGACCATTTTCTGCATAACTGTGCTCTGTTTTTCTACTTTTTCCCTCTCCTCCTCCAACACTTACTCTGTGTCAGGGCAGTCCCTTACTTCATCCTGTAGTCTATACACCTGCTCTGACAATCTACAGACCTGAAACGTTCTGCAAAGGCAGAAGGTGATTTCATATTATGAGCACTTTTGCAAATCAAGTAGGCTTAAACCATGAGGATTTTTGCCTAATAATTCTGTTGGTTTAAATCGCCCGTGGGTGTGAAGGTGTGATGCTGGCTTCAGCAGTCCCAGTGCTCCGCAGCACCCCAAACCGATGATTAAGCTTTTAAGTGTACTCAGGAAGAAAAGATAAGGGTTTTGTTCAGGTCTCTCCGCTGCTGGCTGAGGTCCAGACAGTCCTGTTTCATGGAAGAGCTCTGTGAGAGCACCGTGAGAACAAGCCCTGCAAGAGACGACCTGTGTGTGCCTGTGCGTGTGAGTTACCGGGATTTTGAAGGGGACCAAACCAGTGAGCATCTGCAATTCCTGACAATAGAAACCGGCCTCTGAGGCTGTAAGTCTATGAGTATGTGCAAATAGCATGTGTTTCATGAAGGCGGAATGCACACGGACCACCTGGAATCACAAGATCTCAACTGTTGACTTTTCTTGGTCTTCCCAGGGAGCAGCATCCAGGATCCAAAAACACCCATAATATAGTTACGTAGCATCTGCTGTGTGTCAGGCATGCTGCTAGGAACAGGCGATAAATGTGGACAGAACGACACGGTCCCTGCCTTCCTGGGGCTGAACCTCTAGTGGGGGAGACACGACAGGTAAGTCAACCAGTGAACACGTGAGAGATTCCTGCAGCCCCTTGGGGAGCTTTACAGAGACTCATGCTGGGGATAAACGGGGCTATGCAGACCCAGGTGAGAAGTTCAACTTTCATTCAGAGTGGGAAGTGTTAAAAAGAAAACCACAGGCCCCAACCAGTGGTGCTTGGACCAGGCCACGTTACTAAAACCGGAGCTTAATACCTAACCTAATCGCGGTTTCACCCTCCCCGGAAATATGGGGCATCACCTGTCAGTCAGGAAGTTTCTGATAAGCGTGTGAAGTAATCCCTCAAGAAGACCTTCTCCATCCCCCAAAGGAAGATGAGTTAAGCCTCATAGGAAGATCTGCTGTCAGTCGGTGTGTCACCTGCTCAGATCTGGTCGTTCAGGCAGTGCAAGGACAATGGGGTGGGGGCAAAATAAATAATAGGTAAACACGCAAAATCAGAAGGTAAATCAATGTTTAATGAGAAATGCCCCGCAGTTTGCACCTGCACCAAACCCCTTTCTCCCTAAGATTTGATGCTTATCGCGATCAGGAGGAAGGTGGGAATAACGGTCATAATGGTGACATTGCTGAGCATTTGCTAAGGGTCAGGACTGTGCTCAGCAACTTACATGACTTATTTTACTGAGTCCTCAGCTCAGCTTTCTGGGGAAGGTGTTCTTACTGTTTTTCAGCTGCGGCCGGGAAAGTGAGGGGAAATTGAAAGACAGCAAGGGATTTGCTCAAGACCACACAGATAGAGGGCACATGAGGCCAGAGGGACAACAGAAGTGTGGGGGCAGCTGATGAAGGACCCCGTGACCACTGGCTGGACTTTGGTTTTTAATCTGAGTGAAATGGGGAGCCAGGGAGGGGTTCTGAGCAGAAGAAAGATATAAGGTGACTAATGGATCACTCTGGCTGATGTGCTGAGAATAAGATATATGGGGCAAGGGTAGAAACATCTCTGAGAGTGGGACACAAACGCCAGTGACCTTGGGCCAGGTCGCTAGTAGTGGAAGTGGTGAGAAGTGATCTGATTCTGGGTCTGTTTGGAAGTTAGAGAGACCAGGGTTTTTGATGACGCATTGGATGTAGATTATGTGAGAAAGAGAAGGATCGAGTTTGACCCCAGGCTTCTTGGTCCTGACATAAAGACGGTGTCTAGAGCCGTGACACCAGGGTGCTCACCAATACGGTGAGTGAAGACAGAGAAGAGGGAAGGACCCAGAGTTGGGCCTGGAACACACAGCTGCTGAGAGAAGAGAAGACGGGGAGTCCCAAAGGAGACAGAAGAGGGGACCAGAGAGGTGGGAGAGACCCTGAGGGTGGGGTCCTGGGCTCCAGCTGAAGGTGGGTGAGAAGGAGGAAGGGATCCACAGGCTTGAGTCTGATGATCGCGATGAGTATGAAAGTACAAAACAATTGCGAGACAGAGAGAGAGAGAGAGAGAGAGAGAGAGAGAGAGAGAGAGAGAGAGAGAGGTTGTCCAGAAACAAGACTTGCTCCTTCTTACCAGGGGTTCAGCATAGAAGTTACACTTGAGTGGAAGGAAGGGTTCTGCAGGTTCTCAAGGGGGGGATGGAAAGACAGCCCAGCATCTGACAAGATTTGCAGTGTTGAGGAAACACTGAGATGCAGTGCCTAAGGAGATGGTATGTGTATGTGTGTGTACGTGTGTGTATGGGGAGGCTGGGGAATAGCAGTGGGGGAGGCCAGAGAAGACCAGGGCCAGATCAGGAGAGCCTTATGAAGAGCCACTGGTGAGCATCCAGAATAATGGAAGTAGTTTTGCACTTTACAAACACCCCTCTGGCTGATGGTGGATGGACTTGGAGGTAGGGAGGAGGAAGTCAAGACACCGCTGCTGTTGTCCAGGAGGGAGGCTAGAAGAAGGGTTTATTGGAAATTGTGATTTCTATCTTGGAAAAGGGAGTACTCAGTACTTTTGCACTGCAAGTACTCTGGTGAGCGAAAGTTCATAAAATTTTTTAAAAATATTATTTAAGTTAAATTTAGCTAAATATATAGTGTATTATTAGTGTCAGGGGTAGAATTTAGTGATTCATCAGTTGTATACAACACCCAGTGCTCATTGCAGTGAGTGCTCTCCTTAATGCCCATCACCTAGTTAGCCCATCCCCCACCCACCACCCCTCCAGCAGCCCTCAGTTTGCTCCCTGTAGTTGAGAGTCTCTTACGGTTTCGTTTTTGAAAATTCTTAGAAGTTCATAAGTTCTTAAGCAGCTACTAAATTTACTCTTGATGTTATTAGAGCTAATTAGAATGAAGTAGAAATCTTACTAGGGGCCAGATATGGTAAGTGCTTTGAAAGCGTGTATTTGCATTATCCCCTAAACAAGCCTATGGAGGTTTTATTATTGTCATTCCCATTTCACAGATGGGAAAACCGAGGGACAATAGGCTAAGTAAATTGCCCACTGACACACAGCTAACAGGAGAGTGGCTCTGCTTTGTTTCACCAGGTGAGTTTAGTCAGTTGAAAAAACGGAACACAGGCTCTGTCAACCAACAACACCATGAGGTTATAAAGCAACCAGAAGCATTTATTTGGGGTTCAGGAATTGCTATCCAGGGGACAGAGTGGATAGACATTAGAAGTGTGCTGGCATGAGGGAGGGAGGGAGGTTACATAAGTTGTTTTGAAAGAATTACGATTGGTGCTGGCAGAGTTTGAACTCACCATCTAACACACGATTGGCTATTTGGCTAATAGACACCCAAAGTAGAAGGATGTGTTCCAGGAGGTGGTTGGAGTTTGCAATTGATTCGTGGGGTTCTGAGAATTGAAATAGGAGAGGTGCATAGGCCCTGCTTCCTAAATATCCTCCCGACTCTACTTTGAGTGACTCTCTTAGCCACGCTTACTTCATTCTGAATCTTCTTTCACAGCGATAACTATTAACAAGTCCATGAGAAAAAAAAAAAATCTCTCCTGACGGGACAGCCTCAGGGGAAAGGACCAGTGATAGCCAGACTCTCACGTGGGACCCACTCTGGTGGGTGAGACCCTTCAGAGGTCTGAGTTCTGAGCAAAGGATGTACGTCGAGTTTGAGAAGATTCGGAGTGGATGCTGCGGTAGTAAAGAGCAAATGTAGAAGCCAAGAAACACCGTGAAGATAGGGTTGACCAGTTGGCTGTAGATAGGGTTGACCAGTTGGCTGTGGAGCAAGGGGACGGGGAGAAGGCGTCCTGGGTGATGCCCCATCTGCTGGCTCAGGGATGCTGACACACAGGACTGGAGCAGTGTCTTTGATTGGTTGTACTTGAAATCCAAAGCACAAGGATCCCTTCTGATAACCCCCAACCACTGGATTCCAGTCTTCCTGCCTTGAAAGGTATTCTCCTTATGTGACCCTGCTTATACAACTGGTGTGGGACAGACACTCTGCCAAAGTGTCCCTGGCAGGCCTTCCCATAAGGAATGCTGTTTATAGTCAGACCCCACTCCATCCACAGCTCCACTTCTGGTCTTCCCCAACCGCACACTGGTGTTTGAACCATCCACGTCCACCTGAAGACGTCATGCTTTTGGCCGTGTTCCATCTTCCTTCTGTTCCACAAGCTCCAGTCATATTTCAAGAGCCTGTTTCTGTTCTGAATCCCCCAGAATCCTTGCTGCCCCATCTCAGGCAGAATTATTTGCTCCTTCCTCTGCTGTCTTCCTAGATTTTGCAAATGTCTCCTCTGCTAATCTAAGAGGAGGAATTCTTTACTTTTCGTCTCCATATTTGCTGAGTTTATAATAAGCACTCGGTCAATATTGAAGACGTGAGCAAACAAACGAACGTCTGAGATGTGGAAATTAGTCCTTGTCCTCAGTGGCTTATTTGCTACCTAGAAATAGCGAAGTGTTAGCAGAACCATGGAAGGAAGGTGCCTGGCACTTGCTCTTCGTCTGGAATCCCTCCACCACCACTTACCAGCTGTCTGGGGGAATCACCTATCCTTTGGACCTGAGTGTGTTTTCTTCTCCGTACATCCAGGTGGCTAATGCCCACCCAGGGACAACATCACTGTGAAGGTTTGGCTGGCGAGCGCGTGCGGTGTGGTTGGTACCAAGCCTCCATATTTGGTGTCTGTCAGGAAGTGGTAGCTGCTGGTTTTGGTGACAGAAAGTTAGTTTGTTGCATAATTTCCGTCTGTGAAGAGTTATCTCTTGAAGGAATGATTGTTGTGAGTTCAATTTTATCTCTCAAAAAGACACATTGAAGCCCTTACCCCTCGAGTGGGTGACTGTGACTTTATTTGGAAATAGGGTCTTGGCAGATGTTATCAAATTAAGATGAGGTTACGCTCCCCTAGGGTGGGCCCTGATCCAATAATTGGTGTCCTTATAAGAAGAGTGGATTTTGTTTCTTTGGTTTTGTTTCTTCAGCTTTATTGAGGTGTCACTGACAAAATTGTATGTATTTCAGATATATAATATGGTGTTTTGACATGTCATATTTTGTAGAATATTTACCACAATCCAGTTAATTAACATATCTGTCACCCCACAGAGCTACTGTGTGTGTGTGTGTGTGTGTGTGTGTGTGTGCGTGTAGTGAGGACATTTAAGTTCTACTCTTAGCAAGTTTCAAGTATATGATACAGTATTATTAACTAGAGTCACCATTAGATCCCTAGAGATTATTCATCTTATAATTGAAGTCTTGTACCCCTTGACCGGCATCTGTCCATCTCCCCCAGCACCCCAGTGCCTGGTAACCACCATTCTACTCTCGCTGTCTGTGGAATTCAACCTTTCCTCCCACACCCCAAAGTTCACATATAAGTGAGATCACACAGTATTTCACTTTCTCTGTCTGGCTAATTTCACGTAGCATGATGCCTTCAAGGTTTATCTGTGTTGTTGCAGATGGAAAGATTTCCTTCTTTCTCATGGCTGAATCATATTTCATTGTGTGTGTATATGTACATATCCATACCCATATGTGTTGCGTACATACATACATACACATGTCACATTTTTTAGGCATTTATCCATGCATGTACTCTCAGGTTGTTTTCATATCTTGGCTTTTGTGAATACACTGTAATGAACATGGTGGTACTGGTATCTCTTCAAGATACTGATTTTGTTTCTTTCAGCTATATATCCTGAGACTGCTGGCTCCTCTGCTAGGTCTATTTTTAATTTTTTGAGGAATCTCCATACTGTTTTCCATAATGGCTCTACCAATTTACACTCCCCCCAGCAGTGGACAAGGGCTCCTTTTTCCCTGCATCCTTGCCAACACTTACCTGTTGTCTTTTTGATAAAAGCCACCCTTGTAGGTATCAGGTGATGTCTCGTTGTGCTTTTGAGTTGAATTTCCCTGATGGCTAGTGATATTTTCAGGTACCTTTTGGCCATTTGTATGTCTTCTTTGGAAAACTGTCTACTCAGGTCCTTTGTCCATTTTTTTTTTCTTATCGATATGATTGTCTTTATTTTTTTTATAATGATTTTTTAAATTGGATTACTTGTTTGCCTTTACTTATTTATTTTTTGCTATTGAGTTACAGAGGTTCCTTATGCACTTTGACTATTAACCCCTTATCAGACATATGGTTTGCAAATATCTCGCCCCATCCCATAATTGCCTTTCATTTCGCTGACGGTTTCCTCATGTGTTTATTTTCCTTTTGTTGCTTGTGCAGCGACCAAAGACTCAGCGACCTGGTGTTTGTGGGAAGTGCCCGGCACCGCACAGCCCGTGGGTATGACACAAGGTGCAGCCTGCCCCCAAGTATACGTGACAGCATCTCCCAACGCTTTAAGGGCGGACATTCATGCAGGTGGATTGAAACAGACTCAGAAACACCTGTGTCTCCCTCAGAAAGAGGGAGAAGGATGCATCTTGCCAAGAGCAGCGACTTTTAGAGCGAGCATGAAATCAACGCTCTCATATCCCGCCTGGACAAATACAGCACGGCACGTGTTTCTCACCGTGGAGATGGCCTTTATTGGACTTTCATCACCTTTCAGTGAAAGAGTGGTTCCCACCAGCACTACATAATGATGAACCTTGCAAATGCACTTTATCTGGCAGTGAAATTTCTTTAACAATGAAAGTTTACTGTAAGGAAAGTTTGTGGTGGGAGAGGCTCTGAAAGAGAAGCTCTGACTATATGTAAGCAGACTCCTGTCGAGAAAGACAAGTGTTACCAGTTCTCCATTAAAGCACTAATACAAACCTACTGTTTTGCTTGTTCTCAAACTAGACATTCGTACAAGGGACGCGGGTGTGGCCTTTTGTTCTCGGGGATCCAGTAAACATCCTTGTGTATCTAACCATCCTGGCAGGACAAAACCAGGGGGAAATGAGAGCAAAGCTTCTAACTGTCTTCAAGGTAGGTTCTGGGAGAGGAGCCCAAGACCTGTTCGTCAGAAGATGGAGAGACGTGACAGCTTCTGGTGCTGTAGGAACAGAGAGGCCTCGTGGGGGGCATGGCTTTCTCCCACTGTGTCTGGGCAGCTGATGTAAATGTCGTCCCCCTGCGCTCTCTCTCTGGGCTGGACTGCCTTATCTCTGACCGTCTGGCAGGACTGTGGTCACCGGGATTGGGTATTCCAACGCATTGCAGTCATCCGAGAGGAACACCAAATCCTGAAAAAGATATGCAGTAAGCAAGAATGTCACTGAAAGTGTCCCTGTAGCCCTGCACAACTGGTTATCTTCAAAGACTGTTCAGCTCTTTCCTTTTGTGTGAAAACTTCCCATCCCTCACTCCCCCAAGGAGAACTGCCCACGTCTTCACATTCCCATAGAATGTGATATAATACTGCATTATAAATATAAATAATACTGTATTATAATGATATCTTCTTCCTGTCTTCCCTCCGCAGACCAAGGGGAGAGGGGAATGAGGAGGGCAATGGGTGTGGGGAGGAAATCCGTAAGAAACCTTCGATGCATGAACAAATAAATTAAACTCGATTGCTAATTATTTATCCTGATGACGTACTCTGGGCCAGGCCTGGTGCTAGGAATTCTATGTGTGGTCACTCTGCTAGGGCTCTTAGGATCAAGGGACTTACTGCAGCCCCACCCCCCCAACATGGTCAGGGTGTACTTCTTATTATCTTCCCAGTGATGGTGTGAGGTGGGCATAACTATGTCTCCAGTTCACAAATGAGGGAACCGTGGCTCAGAGAGGTGACGGATTGCTCCCATCTGGGCAGCAGGAAGACAGACGGGAGCTCAGGTCTCTCTGATGCTGAAGCCTGTGCCCCTGGGATCCCATGACTGCTCTCTTCAGTAGCGCCGATCTTCTGCATTTGTCCGTCTCCTCTCCCTCTTCTACCAGAAGCCCCCTATCACAGAGCATCTGAAGCCCCTCTTCTAGAAAGTCTCCTCTGATCCCGGCGCTCTGGAGCTCCCTGAATTCATAGCCCTCTCCCCCCAACCCCTACCCCATTTGGCTCCTGGCAGAGTCTGTCTTTCATGGTTAGCATGTGGTCCTGGGTGTTGTCCCTACACCAGGGTGAGCTCATGGAAGGGAGGGCCTTGTCCCGAGTGCCTATCACTTATCAAGGGTGACAGTCGTTGAAGAAGGGCTTAGCGAACTGGAAGCACCCTAACGTTTCTCTTCCTCCTCCTCATCTCCCCCGCCCCAGCCCTCCTCTTCTAAAAGCCCTGAGCATCTTGGCTGATAATAAGCAGAAAAGGTGTCTTCAGCAGTGTCGCTTACTCTCCTGCAGAATGAATTCATGATGGTGTACAGTTTCCGCACTTTGTCCTTCAAGGCATCCACCTGGGGCACCTTCCAGCACTGGGGCGATGCCACGAAGTCCCGCAGCCTGGACAGCACACAGTAGTTCTGAGAGTGGACAGCAGGGAGGGCGTCAGGGGGGCAGTCAGTAGCCAGAGGGACGGGAGTTGGGGGCTCCTGCATCCTTCTGCACGGGGTCTCTCCCCACCCCCCTGCCTCCCCCGACAGGAAGACCCTCTTACGTGTATATCCAGGTAGAGTGTGGGCAGGTATCTCACACACGGCTCCTGCGGAAGGGAAGACGGGTCATGATGACGCCCATAGGGATATACTCACAGGTGGTCACGGAAGGCTCTCGGCCATCCTCCAACAACCAGACAGCCCCAGGCCTTCCTTGATCTGATCTGCTTACACACACACACACACACACACACACACACACACACACACACACACACGTATGGATTTGAATCCCTATGCCTACTGGGAAAGCTGAAATACTCTCCCCCAGAATGTTAGAGCAGCAGTTACCTCTAGGTGGTAGGATGGCAAATAATATTTATTTCTTCTTTGTTTTTTGTGTATTTTCCAACTATAAAGTACGGTGGTCTCCCCGTTATACGTGGGGGATATAGTCCAAGGCCCCAGTGGATGCACGAAACCATGAATCGTACTGAACCCTATATATAGTATGTTTGTTCCTATACGTACGTACAAACCTAGGTAAAGTCTAATTTATAAATCAGGCATAGTAAGAGATTAACAACAAGTACTACTAATAAAATAGAACAATTATGACAACATACTATCATAAAAGTGATGTGAATGTGATGTCTCTCTCACAATCTCTTCCTGTACTGTACTTGCCCTTCCTGTGATGATGGAAGAGGATGAAGTGCCCACGTGATGACATGAATGACGTAGGCGTGTGACGTAGGCTTAGGCTACCACTGACCTTCTGACCATACGTCAGAAGGGGGCTCATCTGCTTCCGGGTCGCTGTGGACTGCGGGTCACTGAAACCACGGATATGGGGGGGGCCCACTACGTATGTCTTTTATAATAGGGAAAACATACACATTATTTCAGTTTTAAAAGAAAGTAAAAGGTGTTAAGGTACCATAACCCCACATCTGAGAAACTTTACATCTTGTTTGAAGTGTTTACAAGGGGTGAAGAGACACTTTCAGACACCTTTAAATTCTATCAGAGCTTCTTTTTATGGAGGAAAGGGGCAGAGGGAGAGAAAGAGTCTTAAGCAGACTCCCAGCTGTGCTCAGAGTCCGATGCTGGGCTCGATCTCACGACCCTGAGGTCATGACCTGAGCTGAAATCAAGAGTTGAACGCTCAACTGACTGAGCCCCCCCGCCAGGTGCCCCAAATTTTATTCAAGCTTTTAATAAAGTTTAATTTGTTTGTTTCTATATTGGACAAGCAGCCAAGGGGCCTGGGTTCTAGTTCCGGGCAGCCCCTCTGGAACCTGCCCCCACCCCCCACCCCCCAGCCCTGGGTCTGCCTGGGGTGTCCCCTGCCCAGCACTGTGCCTGCTGTGTCTCATTCACACCTTCACCCTCGAGGTGCCCGAAGCCGGTGGTGGGCGCTGTACCAGCCCTTTCATAGCCCAGCACACTGAGATTCAGGGGCTGAGCTGTTGGCCCAGGGTAATGAGCAGTAAAGGGTGGGCACGTCCTGGGGTCCCCCCCCCGCCCCCCACCGTGCACTCACTCACAATAACCAGGGTCCTGAAGAGAATAACCTTAATTCTGTGCTCCTCCTTAACTCCAGAGTTCCAGCCTCCTTGGGGAGGTTTTTTCTTTCTTTTACATTTTACAACAGATCCTCTGGCTGTTGCTGGCAAGTTACCAACAAAGACAAGGCATTGTGATGTCTCTGATAGATTTCCCTTGTATTTAAAAAAAGATGCAAACCACTGTCATTGTACTTAGTAGGATGGGAATAAAAGGCAAACCCTTGGCCAGAAAAGAAAAATAGTGTTTTGTTCTTTTTTTTCCTGGTCCACAGGCAAGTTTTGGAGAACGGGGTCTGCATTGAACCTCCTGGTGCGCGGAGGGCCGGCGGGAGGGGACTCACCGAGGGCTCCGTGGCCTGCAGGCTCTGGAAGTCACCAGCCACCTCCCGGCTCAGGGTCAGCATCCTGGAGTAGCAGGTCAGGGGAGCCGGCTGTGCGGAGGGGGGCCCGGCCAGGAGCAGCAGCAGTAGGGGGAGCAGCCCGGGCGTCATGGCGCAAAGGCAGCCTCACTGCGTCCTGCGGCTGGCGGGCGCCCCTTTAAGCAGCAGCCTGGGGGTGGTCCTCCACGCCGCCTCCTCCGCTTCCTGTGGGGCCCAGCCAAGGCCATCCAGCACGCCCACCTGGCCCTGGACACTGGATCCTTTCAGACCTGAAGCCCCCCCTTGTAAGAGGAGGGGCTGCCTGGGGGCATGTGGGACACCTGGAAGGGACGCACGGGCCCTTTCTCTCCCACACTTCCAATAGAAGTTTCTCTCCGGGCAGGGGCTTTCCAGAAATGGAAGATCCGGGTGGTGAGGGGGCGGGGGATGAGAGGAAGACAAGGATGGATGAGAGGTAGGTAGTCAGGCTCTGCAGTTAGAAAGAATGGGGACCCTGTCGTAAAGCAGAGCAGAAGTGGGGGAGGGAAAGGGGCTGGAAGTGACGGACTGAGCACCGGGCATCCAGGGCTTAGGGTCAGGCAGCCTGGTGTCAGCGTCCACCCACCACTGGCCACCCAGCAGCAGCTTGGGCAGTCATTTTCCCTTTGAGCAGCTGTGTCTCTGCATCTGGAAGCTGGGCTTATGCTGCGGCTGGAGGGGGGGGGCACGTGTGAACACCCCCCAAGCTACACTTCCAGCCCCGGGCACAGGCCCCAGTACAGAACAGACCCTCCCGAAGGTTGGTTTTCCAAATGCGCAGCTCGTTTAGTGACTAGGGTCTGCAGGCGGCACTCCTGTATGGACAACCCATTAAAAGATGAGCCCTCTCCTTAGAAGCTCAGTGCAGCGATGATTGCCCACTTCCGGTGATGCCGATGATTGCCCACTTCCGGTGATGCCGATGGGCAGGTTTCTCGACTCATTCCTCTCTCATTACATGTGCAATAGAGGTGATAAGAGCACCGTGCTCAGGCACTGTGGTCAGGAATAAAAGACGCCGAGCTAATGTCGGAGGCTCCACTCCCACAAGTGTCCCTGTGAGGCAGCTACCCCAGAAAACAGTCCCACTTTCCAGGTGGGAAAATGGAGGCTCAGACAGTTTCAGCAGCTTGTCCAAGGTCACAAAGCTGGAGGTGACAGGTCCTGGTAGGACTTTGTGCCCCGTCCTCCTCCATCCTTCCATCCCCCTATGAGGAGCGAGACCCTCACGGTCAGAGAAGAGTTGGGGTCCCAGGAACCAGCAAGGACAAGGAGGCGTCAGAGAGAGAAAGAGCGTCACTTGGCACCCCTTCTGTGACAGTCATCCCAGCTGTTGTCACACACTCCGTGAGCCCCACAAGAAGCGCTTCGGGTGAGCGGGGTTATTCCCATTTCCCAGACGACAAGGCGGAAGGTCTCAAGAGACATGAAACTGGTCGCCGTCACAAGGCGAATGAGGAACAGAAATCTGGGCCTGTGTCTGTCTGTCTCTGTCTGTCTCCAAGGTCTCTCTGGCTGTGAGGGAGGGTAGAAAGGATGTGGTGTCCGGCTCCAGCCTCTCCCTGCTCCGTCTGCCCTGAGAAACCCCATCCTGACCCAGTACCCGAGCAGCCCCTGTTTGTAAACAGAGTAGCGTCACCCTGGTCCCTTCCAGGCCTGAGGTGTTCTTTATCTAGCTTTCTGGTGCGGGGACCCCAGCCATGCCCTCCTGTTTGGCTGGTGAGAGTGTTCTCTCCACACCTTTATCGAGATGACCTGGGGACAGTCTCTGCGGGACCCTCCTGGACAGGCCAGGACTATGTGTGCTTGGAGGGGGGCAAGCAGCCAGTAGAAAGGTGGTTTTCTTCTGGATGAAAGAGTCTCCTCATGCCCTCCACGGAGGTGCCCGGGGCGTGGGACTCGCTGGTGGACAAGCCGGCCCGGCCAGGGACGCCAGGCCAGCTTTGAAACGCCCCGGGGCTTCTGGATGGGTTCATCGAACGAGCTTCAAATTCAGGACAGGGAAGAAAAACAAGCCCATGCACCAAAACAAGTCCTTGGACCGTTCAGATGGAGGGATGTTGCTGGAAAACAGGAGCTGTCTGGGCGTTTGAAGTTGAGATAAACATGTTGCTGGGAGAGCAGGCCTCGTCTCACTCAGGACACCATGTGTGGCTGTTGATGGAGCTTCGTGGGCAAATCAGAGGCTTCTGCTGCGCCCCGAGCTCCAGACCCTGAGCGGACCGGACCTCGCCCCCCCCCCCCTTTCCACTCCTTTCTCACCTCTGTTCAGCAGCCAGCAGCCAGCTGTCAGAGCAGACGTGCAAGGGACGCTGTGCTGAGTTAACCTGACGGTTGTTCCTCCTGTTCCGGGGAGCGGGGCATGATCCGGGGAGGAACACACAGGGTGCAACTGCCTCGGCCCCACCCCGGCCTCCAGAGAGCCCCCCGCCCTGCGTGCGGGCAGGCCTGGGGACCCCACGTGTGTGTTCTGCCGTCCAAGTCCCTCGCCGCTCCCTGCTCTGCTGCCCCGGCCCCAGCCCCTCCCACGGTGCCCTCAGGGTCAGGATGCTCCGTCTGGAAGGTGAATGTTAAAAATACAGGCAGGAATACCCCGACAGATTAAAGTGTTTGTCTTCCTCCAAAGGTTTCTCCCAGCCGCCCTTAGTGTCTCAGACAGAGTGTGAGCCCCATCTTGGTACCTCGTTCTGCCGGGAGAGCCGAGCATCCAGAGCTAATGAGCAGCGGACTGTCGGCAGACACCAGTCATTTTCTTTGAACGGATTCTTCGTTGATTCACTGGACACACAGCAATGAATGAGAGTCGGCAGTGCGCAGGCCTGAGACGGACAGTAGGGACAAGATGGTGAGTGAGAGAGAGGGACTTGCTGTCCTCATGGAGGAGAGGAAAGAGGGCCATTGAGTCACCACAGCACAAGGGGTGATGGCGGGACAGCCAACCTCGGGTCTGGCCTTGAGGAGGCTCGCTCTGCCAGGTGAGGGATGCTGTGGGGAAGTGGGATGGGTGTGGAGTGGGGGGGCGGCTGTGGTACATGAGCAAGAGAGAATTTGGAAGATCCTGTTCTGCTGGTTTGGAAGACCGTGGAAGCAGCCATGGCCAAGGAACACAGGAAGCCTCTAGAGGCTGGAAAAGGCAAGAAAATGATTCTCCCCTTGATCTCCCAGAAAGGAACACAGCCCTGCCCAGACCTTGATTTTAGCCCGCTGAGACCCAGAGTGGACTTCGGACCTCCAGAACTCAGTTCATGGGGATTTGTTACAGCAGCCATAGGAAATTCCTGCACTATCTCTCTGGGGTTCGGTAGAATAACGGAGATCAAGGTTGGAGGAACTTAGAAATGACCTCCATCAACCTGCCTGGTGCTTGAGCTTCCTTCCCCATCTCCCTGTCAAGTGTGCATCCAGAGTCTGCTTGCATACCTCCCTGGATGGGAAGCTCATTCCCTGTGGGAGCCGCTCTCCGGGCTCTGGGCGGCTCTGGCTAATGTGAATTCTGCCCAAGATGAAGGTGAGTTGTGATGACTCCCTGGGGCTGCCATCCTTGGCTTAAAACTCGGGTACCTTCTTCCACAGAACGGCCCCATAGATCTTAAGGCCACCTTCCTTCCTCCGTCTTCCTCAAGCACTCATCCCTGCCCCCAGACAGAGTCTGCTCTCTTTCAGATCAAACATCCCCATGTCTTGGATCCTTTTCCATAGAAGTGGCTTCAAGATCTTTTCCCACAGTCACATCATGATTAATGTCTCGCTGCCTGGAGTCCTTTCTCCTTCCAGGAGCCATCTCTAAAGCAGAAACCCACTCTTGCCAGCCCCCATTTCAAGTTCTTCCCTGGCTCCCACAGTCTGAGGTCTCTGGCCCTTCCTACCAGTCCCTTCCTGGTGATGATGGTGATGCGACGATGAGAGCTGCTCTGCTCCGAGGCCAGGGCAAGTGTTAATGCATTTATTCTGTCATTATCCCTTGAGGGCACCAAGGCCCAGAGAGTGACTTGCTCCAAATCACACAGTATCAGCAGTCACGAGGGCTTGTCAACACCATACCCAAGTGGCCTTTCCCTTCCAAATATGCCATTCCCTTTCCCTCACCTCATTTCCCTGGTTTGCTGCTCCTAACCCTCCCAGACAGAACAGAAATGTCACTTTCTCCAGGAAGCCTGCCTCGACCCACAGAAGCTGGATTGGGTCCCCGCTGCCTGCGCAGGCTCCCACAGGCCCTGCCCTCTCCTCTGCTCCACCACAACATTGTCCACTCTGGCTGCCGCCTGTTTGCCTACCCATCCCCCATGGGCAGAGCAAGTGTCCCCTCTATGTCTTTGTGTCCAGAGCGAGGAGCTCAGGGCCAACAGAGAGCACATGTTCAGTAAACATCTTCCTCTGAGTGGCAGTGACCACTCCTCTATTCACCCTGGTGTGTGACAATGTGTTTCACACTATCAGGGACCCAGACTGGAACACAACCCTTCTGGGAGGTTCGGTCAGAATGACGCTGTCACAACCTTGTTTTGGGTCCCTCTGGTGTCAGTTAGGACTGTAAGTTGCAAGTTACAGAAAACACAGCTTGAGATGCCAAAGGCTGAATTTCTAGAAAGTGCAACAGGAAAGTACAGAGGTAGTGGAGTTCAGGCATGGTTTGATCTAGGAACTCAATGAAGTCATTAAGAAATCATCTTTTCCTCTCCCCCTATTCCATACTATGATGGTCTTTTGATGTGTCAACTCTTTTAGGCTACAGTTCCCAGTTATTCAGTCAAACACAGATCCAGGTGTTACTGTGAAGGTATTTGTAGATGTGATTCAAGTCCATAATCAGTGGACTTTAAGGAAGGGAGATGAGCCTAGATATTCTGGGTGGGCCTGACTCAATCAGTTGAAAGATATTAAAATCAGAACTTTCCTGGAGAAGAAGAAATTTTGCCTGTGGAGCAGCTTCAGTTCATCTGTGAGTTTTACTTTGCCTTTCCTGACAGCCTGCCCTACTACTTTGGGCTTTCTTGCCTGGCCCCCACAACGGTGTCAGCCAATTCCTTATAGTAAATCCCTTACTCTTTGTTCTGGTTCTGCTTCTTTGGTTAAACCTGCACTGACACACATACCATCAGCTCCATCCTAAAGCCAGGCCCCCATGTGGTCACAAAGTGGCTGCCAGTAGAGTCCAGGACACATGCTATGTCATCCTGTCCAGAGAAGTAATGTCTCCCCCGTGACCCTCAAGAAAGTCCTGAGCTTCATGCTGGTTGCAGACCCTGCCCTTGCTTGTCTTGTGACCTAGCACTTTCATAGTCTGGGACTCCTTTTTTAGCATTTCTAGATAAAGAACATTTAATCTTTTCCTTCTCACTGTTCAGACTGGCATATTCCAATAAGGGACCCAGGTAACCAGGGAAATGCTCTTTTTTCCTGGCCCGACGGATTACGGGAAATTCCTGAGCAGACTCGCTGTTTTCCTCACCCCTCGTTACCTGGCTCCAACACAGAATCACACCTTCCCCGAAGGTTCCTTGTGTTCCTGTCCTGTGCCTGCTCATGATGGCAGCCCAGGTTGAAGTGGCCATGGCCAGTTTCAAACCTCTGTTCCCTAATGTCCAGCCAGTAGCTGACTTTGGCAGCAATAGTCCGCACCCAGGGGCAGCTTCTGCTCTGCATAAAACAGAGTCGCAGAGGTTAACGTCAGAGGCTAATGTTGGAGGTCACATCTCTGGCAAAAAGGGCCACCTCTGTGTCTCCGCACTCTTGCCCGCACTCTGAGGTCAGAAGCCGGGAGCCGGGGGTGCCTGTGCTGTCCGGACCCAGCGGTGACAGCCGGGACGTATTTGAGTTGAGGGTAGGTTGAGCCACTAGCCGGAACATTGCCTCCAGGGATCCTGTTGACATCAGTGTTCCTTTGATTAAAAGCAACACATCTCCCCCTGTTTGGTGATGTATTTTTGAGCTTGTTACTTGTGCTCTTGGCAAACCCAAGAGGAAAGTTGGCCCACATGGTCCAGAGTGAAGGAATGAAGACAAACACCAAGGCTGGCCTGTGCTTTTGGGCAGTGCTTATAAAAAGAATCCCATGTTTTAGAATACAGACCCTTCTCTAAGCCTCCAAAACATGGATTCAAATTTTAATGGGATACAGTGTACCGGACATGTTCTCCCAAACATTTTCCGGGGGCCTGTTTATGCAGAAAGGACTCAGAAAAAGTCTTTCAAGAAAGATCTCCGTTGGCTTAGCAGAAAGAACACAGGCTTTGGAGTAATACAGACTTGAAGTCTCACTTCTGTTATGATGTGAACGAATGTAATTATGTGTGCAAATCTTGTCATCCCTCCTCAGCCTCTGACGTGTGGAATTTACAACACTTACAATGCTTACTCCGATGGAATAAACAAGAAACAGCAGGGGTGACTGTAGGAGCCGGTGTTCCTTTTATCTTCTCTTTCTTTTCTTTCTTTCTTTCTTTTTTTTAATGCTTATGGACCTTATTCTTTAACACCCTCTCTGGCCAGCTCTTACCTCCCTGCTCTGGTGCTGGTGATGGGCATGGGGCCCCGGGTGGAAAGAGGGAGGAAGCAGCTCTCTCATCCCACTGACGTTCCCACTGAGGCCTCCAGAAGTTCTGTCTCTGCTGGAGGAGCAGGCCGGAAGGTGCATGAGCAGAGCTGGGGGCGGACAGAGGAAGAGTCTGGATGGAGCTGCAGCCCTGATTCCAGTCCCAGAGGCAGATTCGGGCAATTCCTCTGTGGACTCTATAAGCTGCCTGGGCTCATTTCTGGCTGCAGACCTAGGATTGGGGTTTCCCTAGAGCTGCTTTCCATGAGCTTTCTTCTTTCTCTTGCAAATGAGAGTCCTGACTACTTCCATCCCCAGTAGGGTGCCCAGCACAGAATGGATGCTCACACTTACTGCTTTCTCATCGATGACTCACTACTTAATGGCAGTCATTAGTACTGGTCACCAAAGATGTCCAGGCTCCTCTCTCCGGGCCCCGCGCTGGGATGGAGCTTCCTGCCCCCTTCAAGTTACACATGGTCATGTGAGCTATTTTGTGCATTGACACATAGGAGGACATGACGTTGCTGGTTTGAAGGCAGAGGGAGCACCATGAGAAGAAATGCAGTGGCCGTCAGGAGTGGATGGTGACCCCAGGGGGCAGCCAGCAGAGAATGGGAACCATAGACCCACAGCCATAAGGAACTGCGTTCTGTCTCTGAATGAGCCTGGAGTCAGATTTTTTTTCCCAAAGCCTCCAAATAGGAGTCCGGGTCTGTGAGACCCAGCTATCCCCCCAGACATCTGCCCTCCCGAGCTGTGAGCTAAAAACCGGGTGTTGTTTTCAGCCTTCAAGTTTGTGGGAATTTATTAAACAGCAACAGGAAATGAATGCACTGAGCCATGCGTTAGTATTTGAGGTAATTCATCAAGGATTATAATTTTCCACTTAATAACACACAGGTAACATTCCCCGTGCTGCTTTACAATGGTGTATTTGTCAAGGTCTTTGTCAGACTCAGGCTTCCTGGGGGAAGGAGCTGAGCTGGTCCTCTGTGTATTCCGCAGAGAGCACAGGCCTGGACGGGGGGCTTGAAGAGGACGTGAAGCGACACTTAGCAAAATCAGGAAGCTGATGCAATTCTTCCACCAGCTTCCACACCCCATAGTGCCTGGTGGGGAACGCGGGAGTGAGTGACGGCAGACAGGGGTGCAGGGCTTGCTGAGTGCCCGGTGCTGTGTTAGAACCCCGCTGGTAGCTTCTGGAATCACCACATCGCTGTGTTACAGATGGGACACTGGTGGGCAAGAAGTGGAGTAACTTGCTCAAGGTCACGCAATCCACAGTGGAGCCCAGGTTCAAACCAGACAGGCTGGTCCAAACCCGTGTTCTAACCCCCTCATGATGCTGCGGCCTAAAAGAAGGACCTTAATAAATATTTGCCGAGGGACAGAGAAAAGACAGAAAGGAAGAAAATAATTTCCCCAGATGCCAACAAGCTGTGTGACGTAGGGCAGCTCCTTACCGTATCTTGGAGCCTGAATTTCCTGGAGACGTGAGGGGTGACTGCATTTAAAGTGATGTTTTGGATTTTTTCTCCATTCTAAAGGCAGCAATCCCTTGCTTGTGAGGGGCCAGTCATGGGATACTGAGTCCTCTCCACCCTGGGCGGTCCCAGCCTGCTGGCTGCAGCGGCAGGACAGGCTCCTGGCCCCCACCTTGCAAGGTGCTTGACCCCCCCGGGCTCTCAGGGTCTTCAAGCCCCTCACAGAGTGGCGGTCATGAGGATTCAGGCAGAATGGGGGACGCTCACTCAAGAGTAATCTCCCTTCCCAGACCCCATCTCCAGAGCACCTGGAAAATTCCCTGCTGCTAGCAGAGAGCACGTTGTGTTAGAGATCATGTTCAGAGACCCAGGTCTCCCCCCGGTCTCGTTTCTAGAACACTGAACGATACACACAACACATTTGTTTTGAACAAGTGAACAGAATTGACTTAGCTGAACAGGTAGTTGTTTGTATCAGAGTGTCAAACATACACAACCTGACTTCCTTTAAATCTAGAACCTGGGACACCCGACCTGTTACCACTCCTGATCTATGGAAAATCTACACCTCGGTTTCTATCTTTAATGATTCCTTTTATAATGAAAGAGGATCCATTTCTTGTGCAATGTGGTGAGCATTTCTAGAACTCTCCTCTATTCCCCTGTACCTGTGTAAAACAATTTTCCTTGCTCACAGAGGGGGCTCCATGTGCCCAGCGGCTTTCACTCTCCAGCTACCTGACTTGACCTCTCTGTTCCTTGCCTGTGAATGGAGACAGCTCCAGTTGGCCCCTGGGGCTGAGAGAGGAGTCAGTGGTTACTTAGGCAGAGCCCTTAGCCTGGGGCAGAGTAAGCAGTGTGGGTTGGCTGCTGCTACGTATGTGATTTTCAGCCCCAGGAACACAGGGCGCACTCAGTGCAGGCCTCCATCCTGGACGACGAGGGGCTGGGGCCAGGGGCTGGGGCCGGCCCGTCTCCACCCCAGGAACCGGCCCCGGCCCGGGACGTGGGCCTAGCGGAGGGACAGGGAGGGTTGGTGGGCTGAGCGAATACACAACGCCCTTTGTTGTGCCGTGACGTGGAAGGCCACTTGGAGTCCCGCATGGCCCACCACCACCACGAACCCGACATCCACAGCGGGGGCCCCCCTGACACCCCTTCTGCCTTCCAGCTCTGGCCGCCTCCAGCTTCTGTGAAGTCAGGGCTTCCTCCCTTGGGAAGCTCTCTGAGTGCTTTGGCCTCTCTCCTTTCAGGAAGCCTCCGAGCCAACAATCACCCGGGGCAGGAAGCGGGCGCAAGTAACTTAACCCTCGGGCGGAAAGCATTTCAGAAACTGGCTCAGTGGCCTGGTTGCTGGCACAGTGAGCTGGGTCAAGCGTGCCCTCCTGCTTTTTTTTTTTTCTCTTTCGTTTGAATAGCTCCCTTTCTCCTTCCCAAGGAGGCTCCCGTGTCTGAGAGCGGGGCTTTGCTCATGCCATCGCACCAGGAAGGGAAGAGGGGAGACAGTTTTCCTGAGCATCTGTGGCTGCCTCTCCCAGTGTTTTCTCCCTTCCTGAGCAGTGAGCCCCCAGTCCCTGTCTACAGTCAGAGCTCCGAGGCTCAAAGCCACGCTGCTGGCCACAAAGCCTGGGTCTTTGGAATCCCAGAGCTGACGCTCTTTACGGTGTGGGATGTCTGTACACTGTCTTCACTTACGGGCTGCCTATACTTACCACCGATTTTCAAAAGACGGGGTGTTCTGTGAATTGAGCAAAAGTCACTGTGGCACAGGCGCTGCGAGACCATAAACATAGTATAAAATCGTACCATTGAAATGTTTCAGAACAAAGAAGGAAACAGGCAAAAAAGCCAATTGCAGAATATGCTTCCAGACCCATCCGAGAACTGGTGTGGTTACATAGATCTTCCTAAGTCCATTTCAGCTAGATGGGGAGTTAGACTCTAACTTAGTTGCTTATTCATTTGTTCAGCAGAGGTTTATTCTGTAGCAACTGTGCCTCTTACAACTACGGAATTAGTCTTTTGACAAATAAGCCAGCAAATGGATGGAAATTATTAGTCTTAGGGAGTGCACTCTAATAATATCCTCTTATATGGAGGTATCAAATGTTTATGAAACATGCATCTCAAACATGTCATTTTCCCTCTGACACCTAGGCTTCTGGCATGCTGTTCCCTGCCTGGAAAACCCTTCCCCACTCCAAGCCCTACTGTAGTCAGGCTCAGACTCCTGGGCATCTGGATAGTCTGTTTCCCGACAAAGTATTTCCTGACTCCAAGCAAGACAAGCCGCCTGCTGTGTTCTCCCCTCGATTCCTGCACTTCCCTGTCCTCACACAAGGCACAGACCTTTGCTTGCTTACTGTTCTGCCCTGTATTATGCCTCCTTCCCTGCTCACGGCTGGGTTCTGAGCACCCAACACAGGGATTGACTCCAGAAATATTCCATGGGCTCCCTTCCTCCCATATATCTGAAGAACGAAGAGCAACGCAAACACATTCTATCAGTAGCTTTTATAAGTACCATGCTCCTGCTGGGCTTCCTGACACGGCTCTCACTTCCACTCTGGATGCCACTCAGATCTCACCCGATGTCTTGTAAAACTGCATCATCACACTTAGAAACAACTTTGTGGACATGTCAGGGGTTTTGCAGACTAATCTGCACATTTTCCTGCTTGAGCCATCATTCAAAAAGAAGCAAAGGAAAGCTGTCCTCGCATCCTCACACTCATGCAGCTGATTCTCAAGTCGGTCCCAGCCCTTGATCGGAAGGTGGGCTGGAGGGGCATTTGGGGTTCTCGTCCAGGCCCCACCGTCAGACCCTGGTTCTAGATGTATTTTGCAGCCTCATCGCAGAAGTCTTACAGTAAGCGTGGTAGCAAGAGGCGTAGTGAACTTTTTTTTCCTGCTGGTGTCTGCTTTCCCCTCCCTGGCTATCACTGGCTCCCCTCCACTCATGCTAAACATGCATTTTTGTGGTTAGATTTGAATGTGGTTACAGAATCCCAGGAGAACTTCCACAGATGTCTTAAACCCTCTGCCTCCATTTCCAGATGCCGCTGGGGAGACATTTTAGTGCACGGCTGAGCACTTGGAATTTGGGCCTCGGCAGCCTCGGCTCGATCGCTCACCAGCTGTGGGATTTCAGAACGAAGTTCCTCGCGTCACCGGTAGACCGCAAGGACCGCACGTCCTCCCTTCTAGATTTGATTTACAGGAACCGGCAGGGCCCACTTCGTGGTGGGTTTCCACCCATGTTTGCCAAAGTGAGTGGATGAGCCAGTGCCTGAGCGTTACCGTTTACGTGTTACAGAGGGAGAGATGGTCTCTATAGGATGGTTCATGTAGTTAAGTGAAGGTTTGTCACAAGCTTTTTATAACACTTGGCACAGCATAATTGCTCAGTGAACGGAAAAATGGTGACTGATGGTCTCAGTTGCTCAGAGGGACTGGAGCAGTGATAGCAGGTCATGCAGTTGGGGGGAAAGGGGATGATAGTCCCTGTGTCTATGGGCTGCAGGCAGGTGGACGAGGAAGTCTGCACTTTGTCAGGGTCGGAGAGTAGAGTGGGGGCATTTCCAGATGCAAGATGGCTGAGGGCGGCTTGGGGACCGGGTAGGAGTCCCTGTTGGTTTGCAACCCTCTCCGGAGCTTCCCGGGGGTGATCTGAAACTGGCCCCCCGCCCACACACACAGGTCAGGGAGGGAGGAAGAGAGGCAGGCCACTCCGGGGTGGTAGGTAGAAGTTTTAGTAAGCAAGGGAACTTCCATACAAGGCTTGTCTTGGGCAAGATGCAAGATGAATGGATGCCAGCAGCCATCCATCAAATCTGAAGTTTGTATAGAGAGAGGCCTTAACTAGGTTCAGTTCTGCATATCGCGCAGGTGTTTTCAACACCACATCACTAGTTCAAAGCTATGTGCTCAGAACAGCCTCTGGGGGCAGAGCAGGGAAGGCAAGAGGAATCCACATTTCGAGGACCGGGGAAGGAGTGAGGAGCCTCTGAGTGCCCGGTCCAGCTCAGGGGTCACTCTTCTCGATGACCTTCCCCACAGCCCCCTGGTCAGGGAAGAGGGGCTGGCCATTCCCAGCAGAGACTTAGACTCAGAGTCACTGAGCTAAAGGATCTTTGAAAATATTCGTATTCAAAGTACAAAATTACAACGTATTTGCATCAGAAACACAAATTAAAGCAATTGTACAAATTTTAAAAAATTATTCTTCATGAATGTTTTCAAAGGTTACTTTTCTCCTAGAATATTCAAAATTATCTATTAAAACTGAGAGGCAGAGTGTACATTAAATGGAAGAACGACAATTTCAAATAAAAATTCCGTCCATCAAAATGGATTTATTTCTTTGAAAATGTAATGAAATCTCATCGAGTGTTTTTACAAAATAAAACTACTGACGAATCAAGGCTTCAATGTCCATCTAGTTGCCAACATAATCTGTATCACCCCTCAAACAAATTTTATCTAGACTTACCGTATTCAGATATAAGCGTAAGATGAATTTTAATAATGCGAAATGTTCCAGAATCATCCGTGTAATTGTTATCAGTACCATGCTGGTTCATGGGTGCCTCTGGATCTGCTTATTGGAACCAAAAGGAAGCAAGACAAGGACACTCTGCACTGCAGGAAAAAGCCGCTTTTGTTATGCAAGAACCTACAGCATCCTGCACTCCAGAGCAGAGAGGCCGCACCTTAACTCATTTGTCTTTTCTTGAAACGAAATCCTTGGGCTGCTCGAATCCTCCTCACACTTCGAAGTAGTGTCTGTCTCTGAAGTTGGCAGCAAAACTTACAAATCTTGGAAGCATTTGGGTGCAGCCATGCTTTGTTGCCAGGAGATCGTGCCAGAGATGCTGAGAAGCGTTCCAGGCTCCTGAACTGTGTTCAGGACCGCGGGACGTGCTGTGCCAGGGCCCCAGGGACAGAGGCCCCCACGAGTTCTTGCACACGCCGAGAGCGTGTTTATGATTTGCAGGCCCTCTGAAGAGTGGGAGGGCCCAGCGCAACAGCCCCTCTTGCCTTGGCCAAAGGGGATGGAGACATTCTTTTCTACTAGATTCTGATTGACGGTAGTCACTGCATTCTGGGATCAGCTTGACTGGGGGATAGGGTGATTTCAGTTCTATACAGTACTTCTCACTTCCCTAAATCGTTTGTTTTTCAAAAACAAAAAAAAGACTATTTTATTGCCCACCTTCTTTCTCCTTTAGAATGTAAAGTCTAAGAAGGGAGATTTTTTTCTGTTCTCTTCCCTGACTTGAACGGCCCGCAGTAAGACCTTGAAGGACACAGAGTGAACGACTGCAAAAATAAACGAAGGTATCTTGATGGCTCACCACTGCCCAGGTGTGGCTGCTGCTCAGGAGCCCACACAGAGCCCGGCAAAGCAGGGAGCACGAGTAAGGGATTCTGGAAGAGACTCCAATCCAGCCTTACCTGCCTTTCATTCATTCACTCACTCAGCCCATGAGCCCACATCTCCCTCTCCACTGACTGGAGGGACGTCTATTTCCAACGGGTGACTCAGAGGTGCCCAGGTGCTAGGCAGCAGGTGTTCCCAGGCAGGTGTAAGAGCTAGATCCAAAATCCAGCTGGGTGCCAAAAGGGTTAAATTATGCCCGCTTTGGAAGAGTTGCCATTTTGCCTGTCCTGCACACAAAAGAGCAATGAAGGTCAGGGGACCTCCACTGGAGAGTAGATGCAGTCCGGGTGTCCAGCAGAGGAGCCTGGCTCAGCATACCTCTCTGAGGATGTCGCCCCTCCTCATGCTGACCTTGGCCTGACTAGCTTCCCTTCCTCGAATAAAGTCTGTTCCTTCAGCCACATCATGTGGCTTTTGTGGAACTTACCCAAAAGCCGGGTGCACAACCTTCAGGATCTATCGGGTATTATAGTCTGTCCATCATCAACCCCCCCCCCCCATCTTTTCTGCTGTCTTGAGGATTTAAGAAGAAAATGCCCTTCGATAACTTAGGCTAATGCGGGAGCAAGTATGTAAAACTGCACATTCTAGACAGCGTGATATATTCTGTGACATGGAGGTGAGCACAGTTTGAGGGGAAGCACTGAGTTTGAGATAAGGACTTACTCTGTCCTGGTCAATCTGAGAGGGCTTCACGAAGGAGGTGATACCTGAGTGTTCCAACCTGGACACCTTCTCTTCCTGGGTTCATTCCCTTATTCCCCTGTGAGGGTTGTTTGGGGTCACCTCCCCAATAAAACACTGCATTCACATCCTCTTTTCAGGGTTGCTTCTGGGGGAACTGGCCTAAGACTTATCGTTTCTTAAACATCAAACTGACGTCACAGCCAACAGATTGCCATCATCCGGCGTGGTGCTCCCTGGAGAGGCAGGACTCACTTTCCCAGCTCCCCCTGCAGGTAGGATGGAAGCATGTGACCTAGACCCCACCAATCAGGAGCAACCAAAGGAGATTTGGCTTCGAGGAAAGAAATTAGTGGCAGCAGCTCTACGTCCTGCTCAGCATCTCCAATGCTGGTGCCTGGAAGCAATGGGACCGTGTGTGCAGCCTGTTCAATGGCGTGTTACAATCACAGCTCCTGGCTATGTCATGTCCTGCTTGATTCTCTGGGCATCCCAGGGACTGTGTAAGCTCATGCATATCCGTTAATACTCTCCTTTATGCTTATTGGACTGAGGGTTCATTCTGCTCTTTTCTGTTCTTAAAAGGTTTTTAAAATTTATTTATTTGACAGCGAGAGAGGGAACACAAGTGAGGGGAGTGTGAGAGGGAGAAGTAGGCTTCCTGCCAAGCAGGGAGCCCGATGCGGGGCTTGATCCCAGGACCCCAGCATCATGACCTGAGCCGAAGGCAGGTGCTCAACGGCTGAGCCACCCAGGTGCCCCTATTCTGCTCTTTTCGACAAAGAATCTCGGTTGTGAGTTGTCCATAAGTGTCTTTCACCTGTGACCAATACCCTTCCTGCCTATCTCAAAAGTGTGCATAATTGTAATAATACATGCGAAAGCCACCTGAAAGCAGCTAGGTACAAAACCCACAAGGACTGTGTTTGCTCTATTCTCCACTGAATGGCCAGCCCTTAGCACAGTGCCTGGAATGTAGTAGATGCTCCGTGACCATTGGCTGAGAAAAGTGCTATAATCATCACCCCAAACACCCCACTCCTTCTCCACACAGCAGGCCCCTTATGGTTCTGATTATGTGAATTGGGCCCAGGTGTCTCCAAAGTCAGACAATAAACTCCACAGTTGTAGGCCAGACTGGAAGACGGTGATGTTTCTTGATGAGTAATCAAGTGGACCTGAGTGAGGAGGGTCAGGTTTGGCCAGCAACCAGTCATTTATGGATAGAAGGAACTGAAGCTTGCTGCTGGTGTTTAGAGGCCAAAGCTCCCAAAATTCCAGGTGACAGTCACAGAAATACTGTTTTATAATTATCTATTAAATATCAAGGCAAGGGTGGCATTTTAAATTGCGCCCAAGCGATCTCTAGCAAGAGTGTGAATGTCTCATGTTGAGACCGGTGTCTCGATGGACGACAGCAGAGTCACCCAGGGGTGGGGGGCTGTCCTGTGCTTGCAGGATGTTTAACAGCGTCTCTGGTCTCTCTCCACTAGAAGTCGGTAACACTGCTTCCCCCCACTCAGCCGGGACAATCAGAAGTGTCTCCAGATGTTGATCAATGTCCCCTAGTGGGAGATCACCCCTGCTGAGCACTGCCAGGACTGAGCCATTCTTCTAATGCCACCAGACTACCAAACCAGCAGCATGTGTGTGTACTGTGCCTTGGTAGGCCGGGCACTCTGCTGGGTGTTTGCATCTGAAGTTCACAATCACGTCGTAAGGCAGGAGAAGTTATCCTCTTTCCAGCTGGAACTCTGACCCTGCCGGAACCCAGGCTCACTGCTAACTGAGGAGCCATGCAGACAGACAGAAGTAGCGGCCCCAGACTGAGGATGCTCCGAGGACTCTGAGACGAGGTCCTACAGGTGAACTTCCCAAAGCAAACCAAGAACGCCTGGCCGGGTTAAAGCCGGGGAACATCAAGATGGTTCTTTTCTCCAGACCAGCTCTGGGGAGACTCTGAGGACTCAAAGCTGAAAATGACTTCCCGTTTCAGCCCATTTGGATGTCTACACAGTTACATCACGGCTTTTATTTGCCACAGCACTGTTTCTTCACTGGTTCGTGAGGGTTGGCATGGGGACCTGTTCCTTTCCGTACTTGCTGGCACGAGGTAATTAGCGCATGTTTGTTGAGTGAATGAACGAACGACTGAAATGAGCAGCACAGATGGTGAGGGAGAAGAGTGTATGTGACATCTCTTTGATCTCTTTTAGAGCCTCCCGTCCCCATCCTTTGGGAGACAAGTGGCCAAGACAATGCCAGTCACCGCTGGGTTTCCAAGTCATCCTCAGTTCTGAGAAGTAACATAACAGAATCTTGGTATTGGAAGGATCCTTAGACATGACCTCATCCATATTCTATCCAGCCTGTGAATCATCCTGTAGCATTTCTGACGTGCCCATTAAACCCATTCTGTGGTTCATTTGTTCATTCATTCTTTGTGTTTGCGGGCATGTCTGTTATATGCCTATGTTGTTCGGGATGTCAGGGAAGATGATGAACAATGATGAACTTGGAATTCATCCTGTCTGTATTAGTTATATAATGGGCTAACCCAAAAGAAATCCTCAAATCAGTTTAACTGTGATGGTGTACTATCTCTTAACGGCGCAGAAGTAGCCAGGCCATCCAAGTCCAACAGGGCATTCTGCTGCACGAGTTTACCCGGGACCCAGGCTCCTTCTGTTTGCTCTCTTACTTTCTACGGTGTGGTCCTCTCTGGCAGGGCTGAAGCTGGCTCCGGCTGTCATGGCAGCATCACAGCCTACAGCCACTAAGTGGAACTTAGTCACATGGCCACTCCTACTTGCAAAGAAAGATGGGAGATGTAGTCTCTAGCCTGTGCTCAGCTAAAACTGGCTATGTGTGTTGTATTTTTTAAAAAAGAGGGGACAAATGGATACCAAAGATCAAGTCATAGTCTTTGCCATACAGCCCAACTCCTTCATTCTTTCAGTTTACACATAAGGAAAAGGAGGCCCAGGGAGGGGAAGTAGCTTATCTGAGGTTCCATAGTAAGGCAGTAGCAGTACAATTTTTAAGGCCACGGCATCTTTTAGTAAATCATTATTATTACTCCTGCAACGTGTGGCTTCGCTTTCCAGAAGAAAGTATTCTGCATGATATAAATTATTCTACAGATCAGTGGTTCTTGATCCCTGTCTTTGGTGGGGAGGGGTGGGTTCATGGAGCCTTTGAAATAACTGTGGAAGATTTTAACTGTCTCCCCATAAAAATATTCTAATGTGTGTGTGTGCACACACATGCATACATACAAGTACAGTTTTAGAGTGTTCATGACAACTCCTTTAAGCCTCTAAGAATCCCTATAAAACCATGCGGAAACACAAAGAAGCACACCCCACCGATGCCGCATCTGGCAGCTACAGAGCCTTCCTTCTGATTCAGCCTGGTTCACATTACAGCTAGAATTTTCTGCAAACACTTAATTTGAGGTCACCATGGAGCTACTATGCAAATTGTCTCAATGTAAGAAGGAGAAGCTCAGACTTGCTGGTCTACCAAGTTCCAAACTATGAAAATGCCTCCAGGGAAGTTTTATAATGCCAAGAAATGCAGATACACCACATTAGTAGCAATTTATGGGCCCTTATTTTGTGCAAGAGCACACACACACACACACACACACACACACAGACTCTTAACAACAAAAGGTTACTCTTGAAATTACTACTTTTTTTAAAAAAAAATCATTAGGGATAATTTGCTATCCGAGTGTGAGGATTTCCAACCACAGAACTGGATGTGCAAACTGTGCCTTATCTTGGTATGCCACAAAACAGCCTTTATCATTTTTTTGTTTATAATGTACAATGCTGCCAAACAGAACATATTGAAACCTAGCACAAGCAGACGGTATTTAAGTGAACCAGAATCAAGTTTTAAATAAAATAGGCTTAACAGAAATGATAACAAAATCTGATCTAGCAGACTCTAAGAAATGGTTTGGCACACAAGACACCCTGCCCTGGGGAATCACATTAGCCTCTACAGCACGATCGTGTTACATAAAATTAAAGGTTACAGCCGCTGGATCCAAGCATGAATGCTTAATCATGTTCTCAATGAGAGGAATAGCAGCCCCAGGAATCAACTCATGAAAGTTTAAGGCAGGAAAAGAATCCCAGTTCTTACTTCTGTGCTTATATCTGGGATTCGAGAAGTCATGTGCCCTGTCCCTGGGAGAATCCCGTAGACCATAACTATCATGATCTTTTCAAAGTCGACCTTCTGAGAAAACCAGATAGGCTTGGCCCAGAGAAGCAGATGGCTTTTATTTTGCTTATTTATTTTTGCACAGAGTGAGAAGACCATACCGAGCCTTATCAGGACTCGAGCCGGGCGAGAGGGCAAGACCCAGAGTTGGCTTCATTTGGAACACGGATGAAACCAAGTTCAGCCATTCTCTCTTGAGGAGACTAGCCAGCACGTGACATTGGCTAGGAGGTGGGGGAGAAATGTGCTTACTCCAAAATAATTCAGCCAGATTGGGTCAGTAGTACATGACCAATCCCTTCACAATGGAAGAGTCATGACGGGCGTTTCTGAAGGCTCCCACCCTGGAGTTCTGCAGGCCCAAGGCGAAGAATAAGAATGCCTGGAACTGAGCCCCCCTCGAAGCCTCCAGAGGGAACCCATCCTGCTGACAACTTCACGCTGGATTTCTGGCCTCCAAACAGTGAAAGAAACTATTTCTGCTGATTGAAGCCAGCCAGTTTGTGGTAACAGGATGGGAGGAAGCCGTGGGGGAAGGAATGTCATAGTTGTGGTGTGGAGGACAGGCTATTTGAATCCTCTGAGCCCCTCTTCCTTCATCTGGAAGGTGGGGCTTTTGGTAGCACCTTTTTCTGTTGGACAGTAAGGACAGCAACGGGCTGTGAGACACGCCTTGCCAAGTCAGGGGCAATTGAGTGTTCACGAGATTTCTTTTTTTCAAAATGAAAATATTTTTTTTACCAATTATTAAAATAATGTGATTATAAAATAATTCTTTATAATAGCAGTTGTACAGTCATACAAAAGCACTTAAAAAATAAAAATAATCTGAACTTTCCAACTCCAGAAGCAGCCACTATTCCACATGTCCTTTGTCTCGGTTTTGATGTTATGTTTAATTTATGGATCTAAACCTTCACGGCTCCACTTCTCAACCAGCGGGCCTCGGCATCGCTGTGTGTCCTTTAGTACAGGGATGACAATAACACCGACCTGCGGGGTCTGTGGTGAGGGCTGTCAGGGGTAATCCACAAAATTATTTGAAATAACAGGGCCGGGTACTTTCTCTGTAAGTGGGGAGAGGAACAGGGAAGGGGTTGCCTGCAGGGTCGAGCATCCTTAAAGTGGTGGCCCGGAGCTTGGTGTGCGGAGAGCGCTCGACACACGGGCACTGTTGTCACTATCCTGGCCATTCCGCACGCTGATCTGTGTTCCAGTGATGTGCAGCTGCTCTCAACTTCGCCAGGATGCCCTTCTCTCTTGGCCTCGGGGACTTTGCCGAGGCCAACTCTCTTCTTTCCCTATGGCTGATTCCTCGTTGCCCTTCCGGACTCAGCTGTACACCACCTCTTTTGGGGTGCCTTCTTTGGCCCAGAGCATGTTTCAGGTGCCTCCCCTCTGCCCTCACAGCCTATGCTTTTATAATCTATGCATCCACTCCCGTCAAAGTGTGATCCACTCTGCATTTGTTCTTGTCCCACACTAGACTTCTAAACTTCAGCTCCAGGAAAGCACACCCTGTCTCACCCATGGCTGGGTCCATCTCCAGCACCTAGCCAGGGCTCGGCCCACCGGAAGAGTTCAGAAAATGCTTACTTGACAAAGGAGGGAGGGGAGGGGGGAGGGAATGATGCTCTGACTCCTCTTTGGGGGTCCTTCTGCCTTCCCTGGCTCTCAGGGTTGGAACCAGTGCCTGCTGTGTTCTCACAGCCTCCTGGGCTCCCTTCCACAACACAAACCTCCAATCGTAGTCTTTGCCTGTGTGACTGTTAGTATATATATTAATCAGCTCTGTCTGTGATGCTGTGAAACAAACAGCCCTCACACCCAAATCTCAGGGCCTTACAAAAACACATATTTTTCTTAGTCATGAGTCTGTGCTCTGCTTTAGGATACATGTGGGGTTCAGGTCTATTCCTTGGATCTGTCATTCTGGAAACAGAGGATCCCAGGGCCAGCTCTTCTCATAGTAGATAGCAACAGCACAAGAGAGCAGAAATGTGCACCATCTCAAGGCCTTCTTACACTCAGACCTGGGGCGCTGTCACTTCCTCCCATATCCCACCAGCCAAAGCAAGCCCTATGGCCAAGCTGACACCTGCAGTGTGAGAGAAGCAGGAAACGATAGGAAGAGAAGGAAGAATTGTGAGTGGTTAGTACAATGTACACAATTGCTCCTTATCAGAGATAACTAACACCTCTGTTTTGCTTATTATGTTTTAGGCACTAACAGCAATTCATTTATTCCCCATAATAACCCTAAGAAGGGGGAAGTACTATGCCTACCCCCATTTTACAGATGAACAAACTGAAGCCAGAAGGGGTTAAGTAATTTACCCAAGTTAACCTGCTAGAGAGTAGCAAAAGTGGGATAAACCTTGAGCAGAACAGGGCCCAGAACCCTGGCCTGTGACCATTTCCTCCCCCTGCCTCTTGAGGGACACAGAGGCTGTGTCTCTTTCTTCTGCGTTCAGTGTGTTGCCTAGTGTAGACTGGGCACTGAATCAGTGCTTGTTGGCAGAACGAAAGGCAAGAAATATTTATTGACCATTTACTACACGCCAGTACTGCTACCTGCCTCTGTAAATAGTTTCTGACATAATCTCCAAGCAGTCCTGGGGAGTAACTATCGATCTCCCCATTTCACAGATAAGGACTCCAAGGTGAAAATGAAACTTGTCCCACCCCAAGGCCTGGCAGCTTTGGCCAATCTTAAATCTAGCTGGATCGTGCTGGATGGGGCTGGCTCCATCTTTTCAGCTTTTTCCCCTTGCCTCTGGGAGTTTTTTTGCTGTCCTAGACAGAGAGACATCCCCCGACCCCCAGCATGCCTGAGAGAGAGAGAGGGAGAGAAAAGGAAGGATGAGGGGAGGGGGAAAGAAGATGGGGACACTCAAAAAGAACCCATGTTTTCTATCAAAGCACAGACAGTGGCTTAAGGCGCCCAGCAGATGGCAGGAGGTGGCCAAAGATCCCCCGAAGCCAGTCGGGCTGTTCGTGCGGGACCACACCTCTCGGGTAACCTGCACCTCCCCCAGGGAGAGTCTCCCAGGGTCTGTGCTCGACCCACGAGCCTCGAGGCGCACCCATCGTACCCAGCACTTAGCACCCTGGTCCCGGGCTCGTCTCCTCCCCGGATCTGGGCTCCCCAGCTCCCGCTGCAGGGGACCCGCGCACCCAAATTCGAACCGACCCATCCATCAGACACAGTTCTGGGGAATCCCGAGGTACTTGTCCAGGCACTCCTCTTCTAGGGACAATGGTTTGGGGCAAACTACACCCCTTTGGGGCCTCAGTTTCCCCATGTAGAATGAAGGGGGCTCTAAAAGGTCTACACTTTACTTTCATTCATTAAATATTTAGAAAAACATAAAGAGGAAAGGCGTCTTTTGGAGAATGGGTAGACACACCACCGCCAGTGTACCAGCCCGAATGCCAAATAAAGCCCAGTGGGGCTTCCTGGGGGCTCCCTTCGCAGCCGGGGCGGACTGAGAGCTCCTTTCCCTCCAAAGCTCAGGCTACCTGACTCTAAAACGGGGAACAATGATTTTTCTAACGGTTGGGTTGTTAAGAGGTGACGGAGCACGGTGTTTATAAGGCGCTTAGCCTGGGCCTGGCACATAGTAGGCCCACACAAATCGCTTACTGCGCGTAGGAAGAGCCCCTACTCCGGGATCGCCATTCCTCCGGGCCCACCCTGCGCTCAGTTCGGCATTCCCCACCGGCCGGCTGCGCTCACCAGCCGGGGCCCGCCGCGCCCCTCTTCTGGGCGTCCCCTGGGCTGCGCTCGCCCCCCGCCCGTTCCCTCCTTCCCCTCCTCCTCCTCCGCCGCCGCGCAGCCTCCCGTCCCCCGCCCGCTGCAGCCGGCGAGGAGCGCGGCTCGGTGGCCGGCGGCGCCGGGAGCTCGGGGCTTCGGGGCGGGGCGGCGGGGGCGCGGCAGGCGTGCGAGCGCAGCTGGGGGCGCCGGGACGAGGGGGCGCGGCGGGCGCGGTCCCGCCCCTGCGCGGCGCTCGGCCCCCTCCGGCTGGCTCGCGGCTGCAGCTTGGGCTGGACGCTCGCCACGCGTCCCGCGTCCTGCTCCCGCGTCCGGCTCCGCGCTCCCCTCTCCCTGCTCCCCGCTGCCCGCTCCCCGCGGTCGGGCATGTAGCAGCGGCAGGCGCCACAGCGGAATATGGGCGGGAACCACTCCCACAAGCCCCCCGTGTTTGACGAGAATGAGGAAGGTAAGAGCGAGGGGTGCACCCCTCCTTCCCCCTGCGCGGCGCGGGGCTTCCGCCTTGGTTCCGCCTGTGCGCCGCTGCCCCTCCGGGCCGGCGCGCTAATCGGACAGGGGGTGCAGCCCAGCCTTCACTTGGGGAGCGGAAGGAGGAGGTGCCTTGGACGCAAGTCCGGGTGCTGCTCGGCTCCAGCTCCCCAAGCCCCGGTCTCCTTCAGAGCCGGAGGCTCAGGGAGGCGGCCTGTGCGTGTGTGTGTGTGTGTGTGTGTGTGTCCGTCCACGACGCGCTTGGTCTCGTGCACGGGCAGGTTCCACGCTGCTCCTTGCGCCCAGGACAGCCTAGGGAAACTTTTCTTGGTCAAACTCCGTGACTCCAAGGGAGGCGTCCCGCTTGTGGCAGCCTCCCTGGCGGAGGGGCTTCGGGGCTGGGCTTCCTTGTGGCTCAAGTCCGTAGAGCTCCGTGTCTGAACTGGCAAAACGCCATTTGCAGCGCTGTGTGCCCTGGGCAACTTGCTTAACCTCTCTGAAACCTTTGCTTCTTCACTTATGAGATGAGAATTATGATACCACGTGCTACCGTAGGATGCGGGATTGTTTGAGGCTTAACCACACTGGTAATCCATGTGAAAAGTGCCTTAGAAAGATACTCAGTACAGTATTGTTGGTTATCTATTACCTCTGCCTTTAAAAGCTTGGTTTCCTAATGCTTTGGTGTCTCGTCTCCACCATGCCCAACACAAGAGCTAGGATGTACTGAGCACATACTGTTCCAGGCACTGTTCTAAGGCGCTTAGCCTGGGCCTGGCACATAGTAGGGGGCTTTACAGGTTGGGGGCTTTACATGTGTTCTGTCAGTCCTCACAGCAACCGTATGAGGTAGGTGCTTCTGTTGTTCCATTCTGCAGTTGAAGAAAGGGATGTGGCCTGGTCACAGCTTCTAAGGAGCAGAGCTGGCTTGGGGGTTGGTCAGTCTTCCCTGGAGCACCTGGAGGGGGTGCTTCTCCTCACCGCCCAGGCCTAGGCTTGTGGGTACGGATCATGGTTTCTAGAATGGCCAGGGCTGCGGGTGGTAGTCACATGCTGGCCCAGACAGCCCCTTTCAAAAGGCTACGTGAAGACAGTTAATGTAAATTAAGTGGGTCAGCCCTATTTGGTGCTTTCCTAAAGGAGTTCCTTGTCTAGTGGCACCGAATAACCCATGACCATCCATGGTGATAAGGGTGGTGCGTGGGGCCAGTGCAGGCACCTGGGCACCCACGGAGACAGGAGGCCTTCCTCATTCTTTAGTCTGGAGCACAGGCAGGTGGGGAGCCAGGCATGGACAGAGGAGAGGTAGGCAGGGAGGTGAAGGAGGCCCTTGGGTGTCCCAGGAAGAGTCTGGACACATGAAGCTGAACTTGTCCCTGGCCAAGTTCACACTAACACTGAACTTGTCCACGGAAGTCAAAGTGATCTTGAAATCAGTGTTTGTAGGTGTGCTCTGCTATTTGACAGCCTGCTTGGGGTGGCTCTGGGACAGGCTGGTCCCCTTTGGAGCACTTTTGTCCTTCGAGATGACATTCAAGGCTGCTCAGGTCCTATGAGAAGATATATACTCATTGACAGGCAGAGAGCATGACTTGGTGTCAAAAACCTTCTATTTGCAGCAAGTCAAAACTCTGCTCTCTGTCTTGGTGATGGGATCTGTATTAGTCTGCACAGGCTGTCATGACAGAATGCCACTGATGCTTAAACAACAAATTTGTTGGTGCTGGTGGCCTCCACAACAGAGATTTGTTTTCTCACCGTTCTAGGGGCCAGAAGTCCAAGATCACGGTGCTGTCAGGGCTGGTTTCTGGTGAGAGCTCTCTTCCTGGTTTCCTCTGTGTGCTTGGGGAGCTGGAGAGAACTGTCTGGAGTTCTTCCTCTCCTACATGAACACCAGTCCTATCAGATCAAGGCCGCACCGTTGCGACCTCACTTAACATCTATCTCCATAAAGGCCCTATCTCCAAATGTAGACACGCTGGAGGTTAGAACTTCCGCATGAAGTTTGGAGGGGACAACCACTGAGCCCATCACGGGAGCCTTTCATGAAAACCATGGGCTCCCTTCATAGAAGAAAGTACATATGTGCATATCACCTCCAATAATTATAGGGGTTCATGGTTCTAAACTGGACCAAAGGTCGCACTTCAGGTAGTTTTCTTAGCATTTTTCTTTCTTGCATTTGCAGAGGAAAGTTGCCTCCTTTATGTTGACAACTGCCTCCATCCTTTAACCCAGAAAATATGCTTTAAAATATTGATTGGCAAAATAGTTATATTTGGTGGAACCAACATTTGATTTTCCTGCTGTTGTTCCTCATTCCAAAAGCAGATTGGACCCAAGGTTAACTGCCTGTTTCAGGGCTCTTGAAGTGCAAGGTTAGGACTCGCCTCATTTTGCCGGCTTCCAGCCTGGTGAAACATTAACCTGTTTGACTTGCCAGCCTAGCTCTCCTATGTTTTCCTGTGCAAGTAAAGCACTCTTATTGGCCACCAGTTGATTCATTTAGTCTGCAGGCATTGACTGATGATCTTTTTTTGCACCCACCCCTGTGCTGGGCACTAGGAATATGGAGAAGATGAAGGCAAACATCCTAACCCTCAGGGAACTCCCAGAGCAAATAAATACTGAGGACAATGCAGGGAGCTCAGAGAACTCTGGTAATGTAGAGGAGGGTCGCTAACCCTGGGGCAGAGAAGACTTCCTCTTAGTGTTGAGTCTTGTGCAAATGGCAAGCGTTACCAGTAAGGAGGGGCTGGTAGAGAAGGGGAAGGGTGTGTTAGAAGGAGGGAACAGAATGTGCAAAGGCAGATGGTAAAGAGTAAGCAGGGCTCACTGGCGACGTTGTTGGGGGTGGTTAGTACTCCTGCGGTGTGGAGTGTGAGGCTAGAAGTCACAGAGATGAACCCCAAGTGCTGGACCAGCCTTAAAGCCCCAAGTGGCCATGTGTTTGGACTTGATCGTATAGGCATCTGGAGTCACTGAAGAATTTTAAGCAGGGGGGTGACATGGTCCAGTGAACGCACATGCTCTCCCAAACCAGAGTTGGTGGGTGTTGAAGATGCAAACACCTACCTGGGCGAAAACAAGTCTGGTTTGTAAGTGATTTAATACTAACCCCAGCGGAAAGTTTGCGTTGTATAACTGTATCGAGCCCATCTGCATTCGGATGGCAGAAGTTTAATTTGCATCCAGGTAATATTAACAACTAACTTCCTGACACAGTGCACGGGCTCCTTTTTATGCCTAATTGGGAATCATCACAACTCGGCCTGGGGAGGTCTCAGAATCTGCGTTGTACTGGAGAGGTAACTGAATCGGGGACGCCAGGAAGAGCCCGTAGCCTGTGTGTGGATGAGCTGGGACTCACACCCAGGTCTGTTGAACTCCGGAGGTGGGCACCTAACAGGGTTCCCCGTGCTGCCTCTGGAGGCCCAGGGGCAGTGTGAGTCTCACAGATGCATATGGCCATGCAGAGTGAGCCAGCACTCAGGTCAGGCTGAGCCACGCCACCCCACGGGGCTGTCTGCACAGACCTTGATAGGAAGATAGTATCTGACAGCATCTGGTTGTTCACTATAATCATCTCACATGCCATCTTCAAAAAGCATTTGTTGGGTAGTCACATCCCAATACAACCTCTGGGAATGAAAACAAAATCCTCTCCCATTCCAAATTCATGTCAAAATTACATTTACGTTTCTTGCTTTTCCCCCACACGGTCCTTATCCACGTCTAGACATTTTCGCAGGAGGATCCACCTCCTGTAGGTACACGCTTCCTGCTCTTTCTCGTAGCATTGTGTTTAAGGGGCTTAGGTTGCAACGGTGTCTTCAAATCGATAGTTTCATGGGCCGTAACAGTCCATCAAATGGGACTATTATCATTTACTTAAATATTTTCTTATGGTAGACATCGAGGCTACTTTCATTATTCCATCTTTATAAATAAGTTACTTGACAATTTCATACATTTTTTCCCTTCTTTTAAAGGAATTCTTGGGGCACCTGGTGGTGCTGTCATGTTAAGTGTCTGACTCGTCATTTCAGCTCAGGTCATGATCTCAGGGTTGTGAGATCAAGCAGGGCGTTGGGCTCCCTGCTGGGCATGGAGCCTGCTTGGGATTCTCTCTCTCTCTCTTTCTCTCTCTCTCTCTCTCGTGTGTGTGTGTGTTTGAGTCTGTGTGCCCTCTCTCTCTCAAATAAATAAATAAATAAGTAAATAAATACCTTAAAATAAAGTGCAAGGGGAGGGATTATTGGATCCAAGGGATTGAATATTTTTTAGAACTCCAGAAACATGTTGTAAATTATGTTTCCAAAGGGTTTTTAAAAAACTTTTTTTATCAATGTCCTATAAACTTACGGCACGGCTGCCTCCACACATTTGAGGGTATCGATTTAACAACCTGATAACCAGCTCTGGGTATTTTCATTTTAGAGCATCATACATTAAGGGTCATGAAAAATAAGTGTTATTTCTGTATTATTATTGGCCCAGGTAACTTGACATGCAGCTTAGAACATGCAAACATCTTGGTCTAACCAAATCTGCAACAAAAGTTGCTTTCCTCTGGAAATACTCAGACACCCACGGCAATTAAAGAATCACCCCTTAACGGTGCAGTCATGCTTCACCTGGAGACCGTCTTTTGTACCTGGGGTGTCTCTGTCATTTGTGATTCACACAGTGGCTGACATCGGTGCTGCAGGCTTCACTCCCAACTTTGCTTCAGCTTTTTTAGCACTTTAGGCAAACTCAGTCACGTTACGCCGGGGTTTCCATACTTGTTACAGTTGTGGCTTGGGCATAAGGTAGAAGCTAAAAATATTCCAAGAAAGCTCAGAATTGCCTGGAATAAACTTTTCTTTTACAATGCAAGTCTCTACAGAGGTAGAGGCTGGACAGGTGCCAAGTAAGGGATGTGGGTTTGGGGGCTCGGTGTTCATACCTGTATTGGGCATGCACATATTCCGTGCAGGAGTCTAGGATGTGAACCGTAGATTTTAAGATCTAGACCTCATTTGAAAATGTGTTTTGATTTGTCTTTCTCAGGGGTTGGGGGGGGTGAAGAAAATAGCCATAAATCAGTATGAGATGATTTAGTAGAAATGAATAGTAAGATCCATCTCTACCTTTCAACACTCATAGAAAACAGTATGAATTTTATAAGCTTAAAACATGTGTCAATCATCTCTATAAAGTCAGACACGTGTGTGGAAACGATTGTATGTCATTGATTCTAAGGCGCTCATTTTTCCATGTTGGAAATCTCTGAAGTGGGGATGCAGTTTGGCCAGTGTGGTATTTGTGATGTAGTTTTATGATTTGCATGTGGTCATCGCTGTTCACACGAGCATTATATAAAATAGGTCTAAAAGAGCTTTTCCAAGGGACTGGAAAGAACCACGTCGTCGGTTCATTGGCAGCCTTTCCCTCTCAGTGGTACGTAAAATGATGGTGCATTTCACGTGGACGGCATCTGAGAAGAGGGCAGCATGGCGTGGGAGATGAGCCCCCTTCAGTTAACCAACACGAGGTCTTTTGAAGGGAACTAATTGGCTCTAGTCACTTCTCACCACCTCCATCTCTACTACCTGGTCCAAGCCGTGGTCACATCTCCGGCTTAGATTATTATCATAGCCTCCCTAACTGGTCTCCTTGCTTTTGCTCTACTCCCCGCCCCCCTCCCCCGCCAGCATCACCTCAATGCAGCACCAGAATGAACCAGCAGAAGGGGGCGTGGGGCATGTCAGTCCCTGCTCAACCTCCTCTCCTTCTGCCCTTGCAACGAATAAAAGCAGAAGTCCTTTTAGATGCCCATCAGACCTGGCCTCTCTGACCCCATCTCCTTCCTTTCTCCAGCCCTCCTGCCTCCCTCAGACACACGGGCGCCCCATACTGTGGCCTAGCACCTGCTCCCTCCCGCAGGGCTTCTCCCCCAGGACCCACTCCCCCACCTCTGCTGTGTCTTCACGCAAATGCTACCTTCCTTGTGAGGCCTCCACGGACCCCCCTACTTACGATGGCACGCCCAGCCCACCTTCCTGGCCTTCCTTTCCTTCATAGCAATTCTCATCATCTCTCATACTATTTATTTTACTTATTTCCTTAGTGATGGTCTTTCTTCCCCCCTGTGTGGTCACAAGCTCCCTTAAGGTAGGGATGTGGTGGGATTTATTCACTGCTGTGTGCCCAAGGCCTAAAAGAATACTTGGGACACATCAGATGCCCAATAAGGTATCTTTTGAAGGACAGATGAATAAATGAATGACTGAAGATGTGCATCTCCTGGTTCAACCAGGTTCTCAGCAATGTCACCAGGAATCCGCCTCCTTGGATTCTCTGCTCTCCTCTGTGTGGCTCCAGGCTGCTCTGTCATCATGGGGTTCCTATGACCTCGCGGCTCGGAGCCTTACAGCTCTGAGTATGGAGCATTGTCGCTGCAGAAATAAAATCCCAGGGTTCATTCTGATCAGTCGTGGTTAAGTGTTCAGCATTCTTGGACTGATCACCGTGACTGTGGAGAAATGATGGTCCCCGTGGCCAGGCTGGGTGGCACGCCCACCCTCTGATCCTGGGGGTGCAGTTGGCACCACTGGAGGCCTGTGGACTCAGAAAGTCTGGGAAGGATTTTCCCGAGGAGTACTGGGGTATCAAGATAAGAAGGGTGAGTGAAATAAACAGAAAGTTCTACACCAGCCCCTGGTTTACCATGTTCTTGGAGACATGGTTTGGAACACTCTGGCTCATCTCAGTTGACTACATGTCCCTCTTCTGCACTAAACTGAGACCTTCAGAAGAGCAGGAAGCATTTCTTTCTCACCTTTGTCTCTGCAAGGTTTGGAACGGGGCCAGTGAAGGCACATAGCAGCTATTGGTTGAATGAAAGATGAGAGTAGTCTCTTAATGGGGTCGATTTCTTGCGTTCCTCCCGGTTCAGAGGTTATTGAGAAACAAATGCAGAGCGTTCACACTTATCATCCCTAAAGTGGGTTTGGAGAAGGTGCCTTGGATTTGAGTCCAGAATGACTTTTCAACTGTTGTCCCTCCGTTTCGCCCTGGGGACTTGCTTGGGCAGACTGGAGACTGCCAGCAGCTCGGTGGCTCCCAGTTAGTCGCACAGAGAACTCCTGAGAAATGGCCCCACATGTCAACCTGTAAAGATTAATGGATATCAGACTCCTGCCTATCACGATGCGGGATATCACTTCTCTTCCTACTGAGAGAGAAGGCGGTGATGGTTCCGTTACTTTCTGGGTAAGACAGAATCCCTGTTTTATGGGACAGCAGAAGGTAGAGAGAGGGGAGATGGGTTTCCCATGGTATGAGCTGGAGTGAAGAGGGTGTTAAGATGGAGACAGGATTTATGTTGAGTCTTGAGGGAAGGGTTTAAATGCCTTAAGAGAAAAAGGATTAGTATTTTAGGAGGATCAAACAGTAAGCTAGAACTGAACTCAGGCATTTTCCTGAGAGACTTGGAAGGAACAACATATTCTTAGCAGTACTCAGTTGTCTAAACTCTGCGCTGGGAGCAATTGCAGATGGAGTTGGAGAAACTGTTCTAGAAAGAGTGGCGGGGGTCCCGACACCCCAGAGGAATAATCCCAGGCAGAAAACAAAGGGGCTTCCTCTCCCTTGCGGTAAATCTTGGAGTGCCACAAAACTCAGCCCTTGGGCCTCTTGCTCAGCCCTCTGTCCTGTATCCCCGCTGATCTTGTCACCCCTGCATGCCCAGTCACCCCACATCTGTCCGGGTGCAGTCAGGAGACCGAAGCCACACCAGTGTTCAGAAAGGGAACATGTCATACAAAGAATTCGTCTCGTGAAAAGGCTAACTGTGAAAAGGAGTCTGAGAGGGCTCCAGGAGTACCGGAGTAGCAGCTTCAGCAGAAGGGCTGCTCCTGGCAGGGCTGAGGCTCAGGGAGCAAGGAAGGCACTCAAGAGCTGGAAGAGGTCCCCCCTGTCCTGCCAGGCTGCCTTTCAGATCTCTTTGGAGAGGGCGCGGGGGCTAGAGGAACAGGCAGCCTACTGGGGGCAGAGGAACTTTCCGGAGGGTGCAGCTCACCCATGAGGGCCACTGAGGGGAGGGTCTCCGGGCTCCCTGCACACCTGCCAGCTGACAGGTGGACAACCAGGTCTAAGAAGGGAAGTCCCTTCCCACGCTGGTCCGGCAGTGCTGCCTCTCTTGCGCCCTCTGTTGGCAGTGCCTAGCGTGAAGCCGGCTGGCAACGCAGAATTGTCTGTGAAGTCCTGCCCCAGCCTCAGGAAGCAGTGGATCGGGGCTGAGGGACAATACGTTAATAACTGGTGCCTGTTTCTTTCTTTTAACACTCAGTAATTTATTTCCTTCATTCCTACTTCTCTGGACTCCAAACCTGTGTTTCTATATGTAATTCCACTTGGATGTCTCAAAAGAATACCTCAAATTCAGAATAATTTCAGGGAACCTGGGTGCCTCAGTCGGTTAAGCGTTGGACTCTTGATTTCGGCTCAGGTCATGATCTCAGGGTCATGAGATCGAGCCCCACGTCGGGCTTTGTGCTCAGCTGGGAGTCTGCTTGTCTCTCGTCTTCTCCTCTACTCCTCCCCCAGTGCAATCTCTGTCTCTCTCTCAAATAAGTAAAATAATATGTATAAACAAACAGACAAATAAAAAAACCCCAAAGCCCAAAATAATGTCAATCAAACTCACGTGCTTCCAGAGTCTCCCAGCTTAGCATCTCTCCAGTTGCAGAGGCCAAAATATCTCAGGTTTTCCTCAACACTTCCATCTGCCTTCCCCCCACAAGTTCAGTTAGGCACCTGGCTGTGTTGATTTTACCTCCCAAATCTCTCCCAAAGCTGCCCCGTCTTTCCGGCCACACGGCTGCCTCCTCCACTCAAGCATTGCCCCTCAGGGGGCCTCCCAGGCAGCCTCCCACCCAGACTCATGACCAAAGTCACAGCAATGGTGGTAGTCCTGTGCTCAGCACTCGTGAGTGGCTCTCGGGCTAAAGATTCAGACTGTGATATGGTCCCCAAGGCCCTGCGGGGGCAGGAACCTGTCCACTTCTCCCATCCCATCCCATCCCACGTTCTCCCTCACTCGTGAGTTAAATCACTCTGCGCGCTTCAAGTTCATAGCTCAAACCCCGGCTCACTGTGACTGTGTGACGGTCCCATGCAGTCAGCAACCTTCCTTCTGCTTGTGCTCAGTGCTGCTGTTTATACTCTTGGACCACAGGACATCCTTTCAGTTTCTGGCAGGTTTCATGCCACCCTGCCCCAGGGCCCTACCACGTGTTGATGTCTCTGCCTGACATGCTCCCCCATTCCACCCCACTCAGCTTGGTCATCTCCTGCTCATCCTTCTCCAGAGTCCCTTGTCTGATTCCCAGGCTGGGTCAAGGCCACCCGCACATTACCACATACTCCTTCATTGCATTTATCACAGTGCTAATTCTACATTTATTCACGTGAATACTTCATTGGTGTCTGTCTCCCCCGTGAGACTGGAGTTTGCATGAGCACGGGGCCCCTGGCTCTTGTACTGTCTAGTATGGGTACCTCTGCTTTACAAAATGTCTGTCCTCATAGCTGCTTGTCCTTGAGCAGTTTTCAGAAAACACAGAGAAAAATCACTGTGCAACTTACGAAAGGTAACAGGTTCCCTCCCAGTGTCTGAAGAACAGTGCTGTGTGAGGAAGGTATGGTTAGCGGGCGATATTGTGGCTCGGAAAGGGTCACTCAGTGTCAGGTGGTAACCTTGCGGCACTGGTCCCACTTCTTTCTGGGTAACTGGAAAGCTCTTTCCCTCCTACCCGTCTTTCCCCAGCTCCATCACTGGCATCCCCTCTGGGGAAATATTTCCTACCACAGCCCTATATACCCCTGTTGTTATTTATTTAATACTGTTTTTTATCCTGCCTGGTTTTACTTTAACAGAACCTTCTACCGAGGAACTTCATGATTCTTGCTTCAATTGGAAATGGATTAAGACTTCTATAAATAGGAACGAGATGAAGTTAGGGAAGGTGGATGCAGAACAGGGATGCTCAGAGTGGCTGTGTGTGTCTTTTGTAGACCCTTCGCTTTGACTTGCTCCGTGGCTGTTTATGAATGGATTTGTAGTGATGAACAGCAGGGCCTGCCCGGCTCAGGTGCTGGGAAGGTAACAGCAGGCCCCCGAGGACGTACGTGCACCACGCTCCGGCTCCCACGCTGGAGTGCAGTCTGATGCTCTTGCAGTCAGCTCCCCTTAAAGATGGGGTGTGGGCCTCTGGGCCTGTGTGTCTCTGGGATCCCCCAGGTCCCCTGCCCGGCTTCCTCATGGAGTCTTCCAGCAGGGAGGCCCCTTACCTAGCAGAATGGTTAAGAGCACAGACCCGGGGTCAGACTCCCTGGAGCCCCATGCTGGCTCTGCCACCTACTCGCAGAGTGGCCTCCAGTAAGTTTCTTTTCCTCCCTGACTCCTGGTTTCCTCTTCTGTAAAACGAGAGGAAATGGGCGTTACTTCGTAAATCGTTTGGCGGAGTAAGTGAGTTACTCTATGTGATGTGCTTACTGCACAGCCTGGCACGTAATAAAGTAAGTGCTATATAAAGTTCATTAAGTAAGGTTACATTTTGTGACTCAAGGAGGTCACTGCATGGCGGTTAAGAGCAGAGATTTGGGGGTTCCACAAGGTGAGATCCTGATTTTTCTGTGTATTGTCTGTGTAACTGTGGGCCAGCGACTTCACCTCCCTAAGCCTTAGTTTCTTCCTCTCAAGAATGGGGATAGGACTACACGGTTGCCATGGGAACGGAGTGAAGTGATGTCAGCACCCAGCAGCGTAAGGTCTGTCATGTGAGCATAGGGACGTCAGGTGAGAGCCACTGTTTCTTGAGCCCAAAAAAGGAGGCGTTCTGACTTTGTCCCTGCTGACTGCCTGGCACTGCTGTCAAGAGGGTCCTTCCCATTTCCATTCTCCTAGGAAACAGCCAGTCCTGACAGACTCTGCCCTCAAAACTTCCTTGCCCGAGTCCTTATTACATCTGTCAGGAAGGGCAAGGCCTGTGTTCAGCAGCCCGACTCTGGCCAAATCGTGTGGAACAGTGACCAGGGAGCAGGTGTCCTTTTGCTGGTGGTCAGTGTCATTGATGTGGATGAAGCCACCTTTCAAATCTTGTGTTTGCTAAATCCCTACAGAGGGCTGGGGCCTGGAGTGGGGTTTTAGGGAGCATTAGATATTGGGCCCCTGTCTTTTAGAAAATGTCTGTCCTCTTAGGTGTTTGAGGGGAAAGAAGAAGAAGATTTCTGGATGCCTTGTGGTGTGGATGGAATCGAGTCCCCCAGAATAAGTAAGGAAGCCTAACCCCCAGTACCTCAGAATGTGAGCTTATTTGGAGACAGAGATGCAATGAAGTAAGGATGAGGCCACTAGTGCGGAATCAGACTACTGATTTCATGCAGTAGAACTGTGTTCTTATAAAAAGGGGAAATGGGGGCACAAAGGCAGACACGCACACGAGGAGAATGCCATGTGAACATGAAGACAGAGATTGGGACATTCAGTCATGCACCTGCGAGCCAAGGAGGACCAAAAATTGCAGGCAGTCCCCTCGAAACTAGGAGAGAGCCATGGAAGAGATGTCCCCTCACCACTGCTGAAGAAACCAACCCTGCGGGCACCTCGCTCTTAGACTTGCAGCCTCCAGAACTGTGAGGGGATACATTTCTGTTGTTTTGAGCTCCCCCTCCCCCCATCTGGGGTGCTTGTCATGACGGCCCCGGGAAACAAATACACCTAATTTTACCATTATACGGTAACTTCAATGCCCCAAACCAGGTCTGGGAAGTGTTTCCAGAAACCCATCTTGAACAAAGGACAGGTAACAGCCAAGGGGATGTAATGTGGGGAGGAAGGAAACTAGGAAGATGGTGTGGGAATGGGCCCTTCCGGGCAGAAGGGGCTACATGTACAGAGGCAAGGTGGGCAGAGGGAACTGGAAGGTGTTCAGTACCCCAGAGTTAATAGGGAGCAGGTATGATGGGGGAGCGAGGAGGCAGCCTTAGAAATGGGACTGGAGTCTAAGGCCAGCTCCACTAAGGCTAGCACCAGGCGTTCAAGAGCCTAGAATGTCGCACTATGTATCTCATCTCAGGCTGTTGCAACAAATACCCCACACCGGGGGCTTAAACAACAGACGTTTATTTCTCACGCTTCTGGAGGCGGGAAGTCCCGGATCAAGGTGTTGATGAGAGTTCACTTTGGGTTTGCAGACAGCTATTTTCTTGGTATATCTTCATGTGGTGGAGACCAGGGGGACCTCTTTTCTCTTCCTCTTCTAAGGACACTGATCCCATCCCAGGGGTCCCATGTTCATGACCTCATTTCCCCCTGATTACCTCCTAAAGGCTCCACCTCCAAATACTACCCCATTGAGGGTCAGGGTTCCAGTATATGAATTTTGGGGGTATACAATATGCACAGGTCGGTAACACTGAGGAATTTGACTTCTATTCTTAGCAGGGCTGTCTACCTAATTTGTGGGACTCAGCATGGAAGAAAAATGGGGGTTCCCTTGTGCAAGAACCATAAAACTGCCATTAAAGGTACAAAAATATAAAGCTTTTTCCTTTCTTCCATGGTCGTCTCTCTCTCTTGGTTTGTCGTGTTTTTTTTTTTTTTTAATTTGCTATTTAATAGCATTCTAGGCAAACAGTATTTAGAATTTTAAATTATCACAGAAAGAATACTGTGCAATGCTGGTTTTAAATGCAAATACAAGAGCACTTAACTCATGCGCGGAATTGCCAGAACTACACAATTCATAGTTCAAAGCACATACATGCATACGTATGTTGTTCTTACCAGAACAGAGGAAACGCTGTGCAAAATGAACTCAACTGTTTTAATTTCTCTCCTTGATATGTGCACGATGTGCCAGTGCTCTCTACCTTCAGCTTACTAATGAGGAGGGAGACAGAGAGAGGAAAAGGAGCTTTGGTTGGTTGTCCCATCTTTTCCTTCCTTTCTGTGTCTTCAATTCAGCATCTGTGATTAGCTCACATGTGACTCAGGGAAGAGGGTATCTTAGGGTTCCTTGGTCCCTCGTGCTCCCTAGAATGTCACTGCTCTTCATTACTGAGGTGTAGACAAAGCTCGTCTGCCTGGGTCTTGCTGAACGTGCACACATTGTGGTTCTACCAGAATTCTGTGCTTGTGGAACATTACAGATGAGTGGGGGCTGCACACGTTGGGCGCATAGCCTCTGCACATGCACATGTGTCAGTATAATCTCTTAGGGAGCAACATTTCAGGGATAAAAGCAACTGGGTGTTGAACCAAGTGCAAGGCCCTTCTGAGCACAGAGCTCTGTATGACAGCTCAGGTTGCACTTCCATGAAGCTGGCCTTGTTAGTAGAAGATGAAGAGACACTAAAGCTTAATCTGGGGGGTGATGTGACCGGTTTTCATTTTAGAATGATCACGATACCTGCAGAACACAGAATGGGTTGGCAGGGGGAGAAACTGTTGACTACGAAGGCGTAAAAATCTACAAGAAAGGGAGGAGGATCATAAATGTCCACAGTGGAATATATTTGCACAAATATAGATAGTTACTTTAATCACTATATATTGATGTACACGTAAACAAAACTACAACTAAAGATGCTTTACAGATCTTCCAGTCCCATCACCCTGTGGAAAATGCCAGTGAGTTCCTACTTAGAGGTGATACAGCTTATCAAATTCAACAAAATCATGGTGCGGCAGGGTTTTCTGCAGTTCACTTAAGTGATATAAGAAATTTATGAATTCCATTTAAAATGTAATTATTTTTAAGCATACTTTTTAAACAAAATCGAAAAGTCGCTGCATGTCGTATTTAATAAGTTCCAACACAGCTTCTTAACCCTCCTCTCCAGAGTATAATTACTCCATCAATCTTCCTGGAGAATCAAAGGGAGTTTAGTGGAACACACCTTTCATGCGTTAAACCAGAATTATGCTTGCTTTGGATTTACATTTGAAAGTAATTTGCATTGGCATTTTATTTCTTCCAGAAAATAACAAATGTTTCTGTTCTTTCCTAGGTATCATGGTCTTAAACTGAGGTTATAAATCTTTCAGAGCTATTATTTGCCAATCCCTTTAATTTCTGGGGCATGGTGGGTGGGAAGAGAAAGAAAACTATGATTTAGGATTATTTTTCTTTGTTTCTTTGTTTTTTTAAGATTTATTTATTTATTTGAGAGAGAGAGAAAGAGCATGAGCAGGGGAAGGGGCAGAGAGAGAGAAACTCAAGCAAACTGTCTACTGAGCACACAGACTGACATGGGGCTCAATCCCATGACCCTGGGATCATGACCCTGACCCGAGCCAAAATCAAGAGTCGATTGCTCAACTGACTGAGCCACCCAGGCACCCTTGGATTATTTTTCTTTCTTAGCCAGCAGGTAAGACACAAGATCAGGCCCTGGTATGCAGGTTGGCAATTTGGTTTGTTTTTTGGCTTACCCTGAGTTGCCTCCGTGGGAGATGCACCCACTCCTCATCTTGCTAGATGCATTTATGTGTTTGTAAGTAATGGGAACATTGTGTTAGATTTTGTTTTTTTAAAGATTTTATTTTTTTGACAGAGACACAGCAAGAGAGGGAACACAAGCAGGGGAAATGGGAGAGGGAGAAGCAGGCTTCCCATCCGTCGAAGGGGTGTCCTGATGGAGGGCTCGATCCCAGGACCCTGGGATCATGACCTGAGCTGAAGGCAGACGCTCAACGACTGAGCCACCCAGGTGCCCCCACATTGTGTTAGATTTTGATACAGATTTCTGGTTGAGGCCAATAGGGCAGAGGGTCTCAAATATGAGGTTGTTTGAGATGGGGTGGAAGAAATACTATTTAAAATACCACCAGTATATTATCTGCTGACAACTACCTCATTTTCCCCCTAGGCTCAGCCTCCACCTTGCAGACTTAAATTTTCAATTGCCAACCCAACTCAAAGGTTGTACATGGATATCTAGTAGGACCCTTACTCTTAGTGCTTCTCAGTTGAGCTCTTGCTTCTCTGCCCCCTCCCCAAATATGGTCCTTCCTGTCTTCCCAACTTCAGCAAATAGCAGTTCCATTCTTCCAGTTGCTCAGGCTAAGACATTAGAGTCATCCTTGACTTTTCTCTTATTTGCACATCACACCTGCCCTCTGACCTATAGTCCTCCTGTTCCTGTACCTGTATTTCCATCTTCCAAGCCCACCATTTCAACACCAAGACACTGAGAAAACTAGAGCAGGAGTCCACAGAGACTCACCTCTCTCCTTTGTCTGAGGCTCCCACTCCCAGTTCCATTTATTTTCAGTCTTTAGGAATTTATTTAGACTTACTTATTATGTATTGGCATTTGACATATCTTGGCTAACTTGCCATATATTCTTTTTTTTTTTTATTAATAATGATTTTTTATTATATTATGTTAGTCACCATACAGTACATCCCCGGTTTTCGATGTAAGGCTCGATGATTCATTAGTTGTGTATAACACCCAGTGCACCATGCAATATGTGCCCTCCTTACTACCCATCACCGGTCTATCCCATTCCCCCACCCCCCTCCCCTCTGTAGCCCTCAGTTTGTTTCTCATAGTCCATAGTCTCTCATGTTTCATTCCCCCTTCTGATTACCCCCCCTTTCTTTATCCCTTTCTTCCCCTACTGATCATTCTAGTTCTTATGTTCCATAGATGAGAGAAATCATATGATAGTTGTCTTTCTCTGCTTGACTTATTTCACTAAGCATTATCTCCTCCAGTGCCGTCCATGTTGTAGCAAATGTTGAGAACTCATTCTTTCTGATAGCTGAGTAATATTCCATTGTATATATGGACCACAACTTCTTAATCCAGTCATCTGTTGCAGGGCATCTCGGCTCCTTCCACGATTTAGCTATTGTGGACATTGCTGCTATGAACATTGGGGTGCATATGGCCCTTCTCTTCACTACGTCTGTATCTTTGGGGTAAACATCCAGTAGTGCAATGGCTGGATCATAGGGTAGCTCAATTTTTAACTTTTTAAGGGACCTCCACACGGTTTTCCAGAGTAACTTGCCATATATTCTTGAAAAGGATATGTAACCTATAGTGCTTGCTGCAGTGTTCTATAAGTGTCACTTAGAGACGTTCAGATCTCTTATATCCTTAATAAGTGTTGCTGCTTTTTAGAAAAAAGAAAGATTACTGAGAGAAGAGTGTTAACATCTCTATACATGATTGTGAATTTTTCTATTCTCTGTAGTTTTGTCAGTGTGTATGACTTTTGAAATATGTTAATAGTTATATGCACATCGAGGATTATTTTGATGAGATGATGCATTTATCATTATGAAATAATCTTTTTCTTTGGAAGTATGGCTTGTTTTGAATTCTGCATGTTTGTGATTAATATAGTCACCCCACTTTTTAATGCTTAGTGTGTGTGTGTTGTACATCTTTTTCTATCCTTTCACTTTCAATTTCAGTTTTCTGTATCTTTGAATTTAAGCATCAATTTACACAGCTTATGGTTGAATCTTCCTTTTGTTTTCTCTGAAAATCTGTCTTTTAGTTGGAGTATTTAGTTCATTTATGTTTAATATAATTTTTGATAAGTTTGGGTTTAGTTCTGTCACCTTGCTATTTATTTGTCCCCCCTGCGTTTTGCTGTTTTTTTCCTTTAGTATTTTTTGTTCATCTAGTGTGTTCTTATCACAGCCTAATTTGAATTAATATTATATCACTTCATATATAATGTTCAAGTCTTACAAGAGTATAATTCCATTTTCCCGTTTTTGACCTGTTTTATAATATGCTTTTATTTCTACATATGAAGAATCTATTGTACATGGTTATTATTTTTCTTTAAATATCAATTGTCTTTAAAAAAAAGAAAAAATATTTTATGTTTGCCCAGATGTATACTGTTTTCAGTGTTCTTGATTACTCCTTGTAGATCAGAGTTTTACCTTATGTCATTTCCTTTCTGCTTAAAAATTTGCCTTTACCCCTGTGGTAATTCAGGTCTTCTAACAACAATTCATTTTTACTTTTATTTAACTAAAATGTCTCTATTTCACCTTCATTTTTGAAAGGTATTTTCATTAGACACAATTCTAAGTTGATAGTTTTTTTAGCACTTTAAAGTTATCATTCCATTATCTTCTTGGTTCTTGTTTCTGATGAGAAGACAGGCATCATTCAAATCATTGTTCTGTATGTAATGTGCTTTTTTTATCTCTGGTTGCTTTGACAATTTTTCTTTATTTTTGACTTTCATAGTTTACCTATGATGTGCCAAGAGGTAATTTTCTTTGTATTTATTCTGTGTAGGTTTCACAGAGCCTGTTGGATTGTGGATTAATGTTTTAAATAAAATTTGGAAAACTTTTGTCCAATATTTTTCTCTATTTTTCTCTTTCTTTCTCTTTTCCAGCACTCGAATAACATGCATATCATACCACTTGATAGCATTCCACAGATGGTTGGGGACTTTGTTCATTTTTCTCTCTGTATGTGTATTAAATATATTTTCTCACTTTGTTTCAGTTTGGATATTTTTCCATTGCTGTGTCTTCAAGTTTGCCGACTCTTTCTTCTGCATTATGCAGTCTACTCTTTCTGTTAAATGAATTTGAAAATTTAAGATATTGTATTTTTCAGTTCTAGGATCTTCATTTGCTTTCCCAAATTTTCCATCTTTCTCCTGAAGTTCCTCATGTGTTTGTCTTCCATATTCGTTTTTTCCCTTACAAATTCTTTAATAATTCTGCCAATTTCAAAATTTTATTTGTGTGTATCCATTTCTATGGACATTGTTTTTTTAGACCATGGGACCGATTCTCTTGTTTCCTTACATACCTAATAATTTTCTTTATATGCTAGGCATTGTAGATGGTACATTGTGGAAGATGATACATGTAAAGCACTAAACACATACCAGGCACAATAAATATTAGCTAGCATTATTATTTTAGAAGGTTTTATGAATACACCATTTTATTCAATTAATTTTATATTTCAATTTTTTATTTTTATTTTTCAGTTCTAGGATTTCCACTTGGTTACTTTCTTCTTCTGAAGAGTGTGAGTTTTGTTCCATCAGGATAATAAATTGATGACAGTTCATTTTGATCTTCAGAGTTTTGATTTTAAGTTGTGTTAGGATGGGTATCTTTTGGTTTTACTTTTCGTTCTAGAGTATATATAGCTTTTGTTTCTGGGACTTGATACTTACTCTTAGTGGACTTAACTTGAACTTCAAACTTTGTGTCCCCAACTCTGGAAAGCTTCTGAAATGTCTGCTCATTTCTTCCAGTTTTTCACCTGTTGTTTCACTGGGTTCCTTGGAGTCCCATTCCATTCATGCTCATGTTGGGAGTCAGCCAAGGACTCTAAGCAGAATATGTAGGCACATCTTGGGCATTACAATTAATTGTGTCCTGTTGAGTTATTTCTTTAGTATAAATTCCAAGTGTGATTATTGAAATAAAGAGTTTGAATGTATTCAGAACTTTATAACTTGTAAGACATTGGCATCCCAGAACATTTGTTTTAAGTTTTATTGCCAGCAGCACAGCATAAGTATAGCAATTCTACCAGACTTTCTCTCCAAAAAGTGTTAGCATTGTTAAATTTGTTTTCTTAATTTAGTAGATTTGATTTGGGACTTGAGAATTTCATTAATGTCCATGATATTGATTCCTGAGAAGAATGAACCCCTTTTTCATGTCTTCATTCACTATTTATATGTCCTCTGTGAAAATTGCCTTTTTGTTTGCCCACTTTTTCTGCTGTCTTTTTTTTATTAAAAATATATCTAAATAGGCTTTTAATTCATTTAACTATTAACTTTTTAATCAATTTTTCTCTCTCCTTTAATGATTAGTTTATCATTGGATAAATTGAATGTTAACCCAATTCAGTTCCGGTGCATTATTTTAATTCTTTTTATAGTTAATACATGCTCATTATAGAAATATTTAAAAATTTCAAAAACTTGAAAAAATTGTCAATAATCTTTTTTTGATGGATTTCCTAGTGTTTTCTTTCTGAGCACAGGGACCCCCATCCTCCCCTCTTAGACTGAAAATGCCATTTTTATTCCACTTTTCACTTAACAATGTCACAAACATTTTTTTAATCTTTTAATAAATATTTATTGCTGGGCCTCTACCTTGCATAGTACAAGGTTCCACATAGCTCCAAATTTGCTTTTTTTTGGTCAGTTTTTGCTGCATAACATTCCCACCCATCATTCAAATACATACAGCAGTAGGCATTCAGAATTCTTGTTCATGTTTCTGAAGCCAAGTCTGGAGATGCAGAAGCAATATGGGCCAAGTCCTCATGGCAATGGCAGAAGTGCATGAGGTCAAGCCCAACTGTGCAAATGCATTTCATACTTCTGCTTGGGTGACTCTGTTACCATCTGCTGGCTGAAGAAAGTCACATGACCAAGTGAACCCAAAGTCAAGGGGTGAAGGTACACTCTGCTAACCATGAAGTCATGGCACCCATATGTATGTACAGTGTGACTATGGGGGAGTGAAAAATTGGGACCAATAATCCAATTTACAACAATAAGAGATAAATGTTATGTTTTAACCATTGTATATCATCCTGTCATATGGATATACTGTAATTTTCGTAAATTCTCTCTTATTTTTGGGTATTTAGCTTATTCCTAGTTCTCTTCTCATAAATGATGCCAAATTGGCCATCTTTTAAATAAGTTGTTCCCTTGCATTCAGCACTATTTTCTTACAGTTGTAATTCCCTGGAGTCGAATTATTGGATCAAAGCGTAGGGGCATTATTAATGTCTTCTGAGCCACAGTTTGTTACTCTGTACTGCTGACAAGCATTTTTCCTGTGGATTATTTTTTTTCATTGACTAGTAAATGAAATTTACTTGCATATTCACAAGGCTGATCTATATTGACATAATCTGCATTTTGCATCTTACAGCTAATGCTGTGGGAAAATATGCTAAAAAGATGTTAAATTTTAAGCTGGTGAACCATGTACACAGTAATTGCAGGTTGTACACAGTAATTGCAAGATGATAATGATGATAAACTCTGCGTGTGTATGTAAATCTTTGCCATGGTTACAGTGGCCACAATTATGGGAAGAGATATTGACATCATAGACTTCGTGGACCTTTTTGGTAACCAAGTCTGGGTCAGAAGGGAAATCTTTATTTTTCATTGTGAAAGTTTACTGGGCAGTAATTTTTCTTTCTCTGAATTGTTATGGGAAGGATAGTTCACTGGGGGAAGAAGGGCAAGGAAAAGAGAAAAAGGGGTGCTTATTTGCTCAGGCCTCACCATCTGCAGGGATACTCTCAGGACGGGCTGCTCTGTGATGCTGGAGGACTCCCATGTTTCAGGGCTGCATCCCTGGACTCAGCTCCGCCTGAGTAGGGGCTTTGCCCACCATGTTTCACCTTACATTCAGCAACTACAACACTGCATGGTACTCTACACAGTGGTCCCCAAAAAATATTCACTGAAAGAATAAATGAGCCTCCAAGTGTTCGTTATAGTTAGTGTGGCCTTCCCCATGTCAGTTTACCAATGACAAGAATGTCATGGTTATGAGACATGACCATGAGAATAAGCAGAATCCCGGCAAAAATCTGGTAATGTGTCACTACCCTGTCCATCTCCCTGCTGCACACAGGCACTGTCTTTTAGAGCCCAACCCTTTTGTTGGTCTGGCCTTATTTCTCAATCTCACCCCAGCCACTAAAAAAAATGTCATTGATGTGTGCCCACTTCCCCAGCCAGCTGTGAGGGCAGACCCCACTAGTTAGTTATGGCAGCGCTCTCACTGACCCCCGATCAGCTTCAGAATCCTCCCCAAGACACCTCGGGGTAGCTTCTGCCCAGTGACCAGAGAAGGCACTTGAAAACCTCTTCCTGGTCGACCCATTATTCAGCCTTCCTAGGGGTGTACCTCTCAGCTGTCTTCAAAAGACCTCCTCTCCTTTCTCTTCTACCCGTGGTTAAATGTTCAAAATATGTCCTACCTATCTGTTTGCCTAAGACATCAGGCAGCTTTGTATAATAACCCAAGTTTCATGTGATGCTTAGCAAGGAGGCTACATGGAAAGCAGGAAATGGGTTCTTTTCTAACATCAGGGTGTCCTGGGGCCCTGGAGGACCCTTACCAATGTAACAGTTTCAAGCCTACTTTAGAGCAGAATGTGGCAGGAGCTCCTATTGCTAAAGAAAAAAAATATTCAATGACACCTGTTGAATACAGTAAGGAAGACCTTATTCAAGGGGCGTGGGCATTGTGATAGATGGAGGTACCATTGCAATGTGGTCTTGCAGTGGGGAGAGATGGGACTCAACTCTAAATATAGTATGGGCAAGTGGGAAATTACAGCCAAGGAGCAGGGTGGGGATCAGTGGATGGAAAATTACTGAGAGAAAACATGATGGCTAATGGTGGGGGGTGGGGTGGGGGTCTCACTAAACTGAGCTAACAGGATTCTTGCTGAAGGCAGGCCAAGGTGATCAGACATCACCTGGAGGATGGTGGTGAGTGAGGAACCCAATTATATGTTGAGGGTGATCAGGTGTGTAGGATGGAACTTTCTAGCTAAACCAGTGTAAAGGATTCTTGCTAAAACTGGACAATACAGAGGTGAACACGGAAGCTCAAAATTCAGGCCTAGGTGAAAAGTTCAGAGGAGCCTGGGTAGTTTGGTCAAGGAGAGAATCTTTGTCCAGTAGGATGCTTTGTTACTAAGGAAGACTCAACGAATAGTAACTGGAATTGTAAAGATAATCTCTCATGTCACTAAGAAGAAGTCCAGAAGGATGTGGTCCATGATGCAGTGACATCTTTGAAGATCCTGGCTCCTTCTGCCCCACTCCACTGTGTTCCAACTCTTGGCTCTTTTTCTCAGGCTCATCTCTCCAGGTTTCAGGATAACAGCTGCAGCATGTCCCCACATAACACATCCTCACAGGACATATCCCCAGGTGACAGTGTCTAAAGCAGAAGAGAGTGAAGGGAGAAGGGGGGCTTTTTCCCCTTTTGCTTCTTACTAGGGAGGACAGTACATCCCAGAAGCTACCTGCACACCTCCCCTTGTAGTTCATTGGTCATAACTAGGTCACATGTCCATACCCTCGACCAATCACTGGCCCAAATGTACTGGACTGCCATATTGGTCCTGGATAAACAAGAATTCACTCCTTAGGGCTGTCTAAAGAAGCTGGAACTTTCTGCCAGGAGGGGGTAGAATGGTTTTAGGGTAGAGGAACTCTGTGTCTGCCACCATCTTAAAAAAAATACTATACTTGCCATGATGTGAAAAGTGGAGGCTAAAAAATTGAACTGAGTCAAATGTAAGGCCACATTACTGTGAAGTTTCCCATTAGCTATCTAGTGGGAACTTCTGCGGGTCCAAAAATTCTGGGGGATCTGAATCTTTCCAAGCTCCAGATTCCATTTGGCCTTCCTGGTGGCTTTTGTCTGCTTTGGCTTACATGTCACCAGGGTCGCTTCCTGTTGTCAGGTTGAGGGGCAAAACTTGGGAGGTGGGGAGCCACCTTCCACCTCCCAATTCCAAGTCAAGGACACCAGCATTTGCTTCCTGGCCTCAGCCTCCCCTCCAGATCCCCCTGCCATCCACTTCCACCGGAGGGTCAGGCTCAATCTGCCTTTGAGATGAGGGCCAGTACGAGGAAGGAAGCCCTGTAGTGAAGTTGGTGTTACCATAGCTTTTAGTGTACGTTGTGTTACAGCACGGCACCTTCTGAAATTAGAATATTTCTATTAAAAACGAAATTGTTTTTCTTCATGAAACTGAAGTATTGAAAAGACTGCAATTAGAAGGAAAAAAATATTCTCGTCACCCAGAGACAACTGCTATGCCTTAGTAATTTTTTTGCCGAACATTTTTAAACTGGTCTCTTAAATTTTTTTTAACACTGTAGCCGTACTGTATTACATTTTATATTGCCATTTCCCTTTCATAACTGTTTTTTAGGGCATCTCGGCTCCTTCCACGATTTAGCTATTGTGGACATTGCTGCTATGAACATTGGGGTGCATATGGAGCCGAGATGCCCTTCAACAGATGACGGGATTAAGAAGTTGTGGTCCATATATACAATGGAATATTACTCAGCAATCAGAAAGAACGAGTTCTCAACATTTGCTGCAACATGGACGGCACTGGAGGAGATAATGCTAAGTGAAATAAGTCAAGCAGAGAAAGACAACTATCATATGATTTCTCTCATCTATGGAACATAAGAACTAGGATGATCGGTAGGGGAAGAAAGGGATAAAGAAAGGGGGGGGTAATCAGAAGGGGGAATGAAACATGAAAGACTATGGACTATGAGAAACAAACTGAGGGCCTCAGAGGGGAGGGGGGTGGGGGAATGGGATAGACCGGTGATGGGTAGTAAGGAGGGCACATAGTGCATGGTGCACTGGGTGTTATACGCAACTAATGAATCATCGAGCCTTACATCGAAAACCGGGAATGTACTGTATGGTGACTAACATAATATAATAAAAAATCATTATTAAAAAAAAATAACTGTTTTTTAAACTCTTTACACAAATTTTTAATGGCTGTACAATATTCTGTTGTGTGGGTGGGCACAATAATATGTTTTACTATATCTCTATTGTTGGACAGTTGGGCTCTTTCCAGTTTTTATTTTTAGAAATAATAATGTACCAACTAGGTACAGAAATCTGTGCACTTTTTACAGTTTTCCTAGAATAGATTACTTAAAGGAAAATTAGCAAGGTAAAATTTGTGAACATTGCTAAGAGTCTTAATTTTTATCCCTAAACTATTTTTCAGAAAATGTAAGCCAGTGCTTGGTTTACCACATTTTAGCCTGCAAAGAAAATTATAATATTTTACATCTTTGCTAATTAAAAGGGCAAAAATTTAATCTCATTGTTTTAAATGGGATTGTTATTCCTTAGTGAGCTAGAATATTTTTACGCATGGTAATTAGCTACGTATCTAAAATTAAACTTTTGATCTTCACCCCTCAACAACTCCTGTCTGCTACTTTACTCTTGCAGATGCTCGGGCCAAAACGTTGCTGTGATCCTTGACATTTCTGTTACTGTCTTAGACCCCAACCCTCCCTCCCCAGTCTGCAGCAAACCCTACTGCACCACCCCCTCCACTCCCACCTGGACCAGGCCCATCATTTCTTCTCTGAATCAGTGCACCAGCCTGCTGATTGTTTACCCTACAGTCAGGTCTCAGCAGAGCAGCCAGGGTCATCCCATTAAACTGTAACTCAGATAATGTTGCTCCAGTGGACAGAGCCCTCTGTGGCTCCCCATTGCAATCAGTGAAAAAGTTGGAGGTTCAAATTCTGCAAGGCCCTTCATGATCAGACTTCCTGCCACCTCTCAAATACCATCGCCTTCTACTTTCCCATCACTATCTTGCCGGCCCTTGAATATACCAAGGCCATGCTTACCTCAGGGCCTTTGCTCTCACTGTCTGCTTCTGCAACATCCACTCTCTTGCTGTTCTTTGGATACCAACACAGCCACAGGGCCTTTGTACTTGCTGTTCTATTTGCTTGACATGCTCTGACCCCAGATACCTGCATGACTGGCTTCCTTGCTTCCTTTAGGTTTTTTCTGGAATGTCATTTTCTCAGTGAGCCTTCTCTGGCCTTCCTTTTTAAATTCTCCATTCCTCCTGACATTCACCTCACTCTTATCACTAACTCATATAGGGTTTACTTACGTATATTAATCGTTGTTTGCACCCTCACTAGAATTAATTTACAGTAAGATAGGGACTTTTTTCTTTCTGATACACCCCTGTATCCCCAGCATTTCGTGGCTTCTGGGAATTTACTAGCAGCTCTAAGTACTTGAATGAATACATGTGCATTTCCTTCCTAGTGCGTTGTCTGCTCAGATCCTTTTGCATTTGTTTGTTTGGGGTCCCCATTAAAATTTCTTCAATAATAAAATCAATACATGTTCATGATTTAAAAAATTGGGGAAAATTCATGGGGAAAAAATTACTGATGTGATTCTAACTTTGAGAGAAAACCAGTGTTAATTTTTACTTTATTTCCTGGGAAGATTTTTTTCTGCCTATTTTTAAAATGTATTCATTGTACAGCATAGTTTTACACTCAGATTTTCTACTTCCATTATGGCTGACATGTATTTTCCACATAATGGCAACAATTAACAAATTTTTAGAGATTCAGAATATCACATTGAATGAACTACTTTATCTTCCTTATGTATTGTTGGCTGTTGGTGTTATTTCCATTTTATTTGCTATTATAAATAATGCTGTGATGAACATCCCAGTTCATATCACTTTATTTTGGTCTTTCAGATCATTTTCTTGGACTAGACTTTCTAAAGTAGAAAGAGGTTATGAAGTTTTAAGGCTCTAACATTTTGTCATCTTTCAGACTTCCCTTGGGGAGTTCTGGAGATGATGAGAACTCAATTTCTTTTTTTTTTTTTAAAGATTTTATTTATTTATTTGACAGAGAGAGGGACAGCCAGCAAGAGAGGGAACACAAGCAGGGGAAGTGGAGAGGAAGAAGCAGGCTCCCAGCAGAGGAGCCTGATGTGGGGCTCGATCCTGTAACGCCAGAATCACGCCCTGAGCCAAAGGCAGATGCTCAACCGCTGTGCCACCCAGGCGCCCCTAGAGAACTCAATTTCAATTAGTAGTTACCTTTCAAAATATATTTAGAAATCTGTATTCTGTTTGCTTCAAGTGCCTTTTGAGATGAGTTCATTTCTTTTTATGGAGTTTATCAAAGAGAGGCCCCTTGGTATTGTGGAATGTAACGGGCTCTGGCCTGAGATGTGTTTTCAACGTGGACTCCCTCACTTGTTGCTGAAAGACTCTGGGCACGTTACTCAACCTTTGAGTCTCATTTTCTGCATGAGTCAATTTTGTATTAATTGAATCTGCTTTGTGGTGAGCGTTAGATGAGATGGAGTGTGTACACTGTCTTGCACAGAGGCTGGCACGTGGCACACACTCAGTAAGTGGATATGGGCACCGCCTCTTTGGTTTATACGGGTAAGGACTAGACTTAGTCCTGGTGTTCCCCACACACAGAAGTAATAATTGGCCAGACTGTGGAAGGAGCCGAGATGTCCTTCAACAGATGAATGGATAAAGAAGATGTGGTTTATATATACAAAGGAATATTACTCAGCCGTCAGAAGGGATGAATACTTACATTTACATTGACGTGGATGGAACTGGAAGCTATTACGCTAAGTGAAATGAGTCAGTCAGAGAGAGACAATTGTAATATGGTTTCACTCATATGTGGAATATAAGAAATAGTGCAGAGGATCATAGGGGAAGGGAGGGAAAACTGAATGGGAAGAAATCAGAGAGGGAGACAAACCATGAGAGACTCTTGGCTCTGGGAGTCAAACTGAGGGTTGCAAAAAGGGAGGTGGGTGGAGGGATGGGGCAAATGGGTGATGGGCATTAAGGAGGGGACCTGATGTGTTGAGCGCTGGGTGTTATATGCAACTGATGAATTATTGAATACTACATCTGAAACTAATGATGTTTCAGCCAAAATATATTGGCTAATTGAATTCAAATTAAAAAAAGAAATAATAGTTGGAACACTGTTTATGCACATGTTTTTTTAATAGCAAAAGGGAGGGATAGCATCTGTTTTGCTTCCTTAAATGTTGACAGCTCCTGTTCTGCTACCTGATTTGTTGAAGTTTGTCTATTTCTCCAAAAGATGATACTTTTCAGTAATAGCCACCCCACCAACCCCTGCTTTTAAGTCCTGTGGTTTTAGTGGGTGTTTCATGTACTTGATATAATTCTCTTTGCTGAACTTGTGGATTCTTTAAATATTTCCACAAATCTCTCACTGTGTCACATTTGTCCTTTCTTCACTTCACCGTGGCTGAAGATGTGGTTGCCACCTGTCGCCTTGTCAGGTGGCATTACTGTGTGTGTTTGACTGTGCACTTGCTGCCTGAACCAACCCCTTGTATCATTCCGAGATGTTGTCACAGCATTATGTAAAACATGGAAGATAGGTAACAACCTAAATAGTCAATCTGAGTGGAAGGATTCAGTAAATTATGATACTTGCCTGTAATGAAATATTTTGAAGGCATGCAAAAGAGACATTTATGAAGACTTTTAATGGTATGAAAAAATAATTATAATAATAAAAATCATATTCATGGCAGGATTCCAAGGATGAAAAGAAAATGAGATACTCAAAATGATAGAGCTATGCTGACAAAAATTACCTCTGAGTAGAAGGAATTAAGATTTTTGTTTTATATTCCTTTACATATTTTTATTTTCTTTTTTAAATTTTTCTGAGTTGAGAACAAATTATTTTCTTGAAAAAAATAACCTGTGCAAAAAATTGAAGAAAACCAATCTTTAAGATGGATTCAGTAAAATTATATTGTTAAACCCTGCCTCAGGGTAGAATCTTCTGGTTTTGTTTTTGCTTTGCTTTTTGTTAAGGTAGCCTTTAATGCCTGTGCTAGAGGAGACAATAAAATTCAGAAGCTCCTATGTATTGATAATCTGTAGGTTGGAGGACTCCATGTTCCCTTCGTCAATCAATATTTAATGTTGTAGCAAGGGTCTATGGCATGATTTATGACAACAAAAGTGTCAAGAAAAGCACACACTGATTCTTCATTTATTAGGTGTGCTTTAGCTCAGCATTTTCCAGAGTGGATTGTGAGACACATTAGTTTGCCAAGATTCTCTCTGAACAGATGTGTCTGTGGTCCAATTAGAGAAATCCTTCAGTATGGTACACTGACTTAGGGCACATGCTGGAAACTACTTTGATTAAATTCTCAACTCTGGCAATTACTATTTGGGGTCATTTACTAAACTCCTATGCTTCAGTTTCCTTGACTGTAAAATGAGAATAATATATATGGTGGTGTGATTCAAATGATATAATAAATAGGAGTATCTAGCACTGTTCCTGGCCCACAAATTACCTGCTGTTATTATTTATATATATATATGTACTCTGTTCTCCTATTTACGCAGCATCTTTAGGATAGCATTTTATGGACTCTGAGAAATCCTGTGGTAAGGAAACATATTTAAGCAGTATTTCCACAGAATATAGCGATAGTTGTTCTCTCATGGGACTGGTGTTATAGGGAACAAGATAATTTCGAGGGAATAAATTGTAAAATCCAAACGCACCCTTAGCCATGTTCAAAACAAGCACCAACATGTCGTTAGTGAAAGTGGCAGAGTAAGGAACTCTGAAATTCTGAAAAAAAAAAAACAAAAAAACTTTCAAACTTTCAAACTTTTTGGAAGTCTGGAAATTGAACAAAGATTTGTAGAACCTATTGGGCACTTATTTAAAAAAAAAAAAGGTGAATCTTAGTAAGAACAGCAAGATTTGTGGTGTTTTAACTTACCATAGCCCCATTTCCCACTTCTTATCCCAGCAATAGCCTTGAAAATATCAGCTCTTTTTCCTACTGCTAGAGGGAACAGTCCAGATCTCATTCACAAGGAATTGTTGTTTAATCTGTTTTTTCCCTGAAAGAAGACTGGCTGGAATGCCTTATCTTTATTTCACCTGACTTGGAACTTGCCCACTGCTACCTGGGGTGTGATCAAAATCATTTACAGGCAAGTGTTTTAGTCCTTGCTGCACAAGGCAATAGATAATGGAGTGAATAATAGACTAACCAAAAGTCTTGGGTGGAAATGCTGGAGAATGAAATGCTTTGGGGGAATAAGGGCTTTGGAAAGCTCCTTCATATTCCTAGGATTCTAGAAGGCTATATGCACTTCCAGAGCTGTGCACATGCTCAAGAAAGACCTGAGAAGGTCCTAAAACTCTCACCTTTTGCTGACCTCGAGAGTTCGTACCAGGAGGAAGTGAAGGCTAAGGTAGCACTGTCAACTACCTGACTGGGTGTTGAAAGTGTGCTTCAACATACACACGGAGCCCTTCTGCAAAGAATGAGAGGTGTTTTTTTTTTCAGTCCAAAAGTGTAAGAAAATCTTTTTCCAATCACTAGCTGACCACTAAGCTAATGAGAAAGAGATCTCATGGCCACACATGGTGAGGAATACAGACTTTACAGAATTCCTTCAGAAAAGTCATGAAACAGGGTGATGGGTATTAAGGAGGACATGTGTTGTGATGAGCACTGGGTGTTATACATAACTAATGATTCAATGAACACTACATCAGAAACTAATGATGTACTACACAGTGGCTAACGAACAATAAAAAAATTAAAAAAAGAAGAGTTACACTAAAAACAAAACAAAACAAAAAAAGAAAAGTCATGAAACAAACAGCTATAAGAAACAGTAACAAAAACAAACCTTGAGAAGTTGGAAAGAGTCTGATTTCCAGAGTTGCCACAATATAACATTGTGTCCAGTTGTCAACAAAAATTTGCAAGGACTGTGAAGAAACAAGAATGTATAACCAATACACAGGAAAATAAAAAAGGCAATGAATAGCAACTCTACCCAAGGAAGCCAAGAGATTGGATTTTCTAGGTAAAGACTTTAAATCAAGCATTTAAGCTATGTTCAGAGAGCTAAAGAAAACCAAACCTAAAAACCTAAAGGAAAGTATAAGTATCACCGAACAGAATTATGTTTCACCAAAGAGCATATCAATAAAGGGATAGAAATTATAAAAATGAACCAAATACAAATTATGGAGTTGTAAAGTACAATAACTACAGTGAAAAATTCACTAAAGGAGTTTAATGTTGGATTTGTGTAGGTAGAAGAAAGAAACCATGAACTTGAAGATAGGTCAGTTAAGATGATTCAGTCTGAGGAATAGAAAGAGAAAAAAATGAAGGAAAATGAACAGAGCCTTAGAGACCTATGGGGTACCATCAAGTGTATCAACATACTCATATAATGGGAGCCCCAGAAGGAATCAAGGGAGAGAAAATGGCAGAAAGAAGATTTGAAGATCTAATAATGGTCAACAACCTTCCAAATTTGATGAGAATGTTAATCTACACATATAAGAAGCTCAAAAAAACTCCAAATAAGATAAATTCAAAGAGATATACCCTTAGATTAATCAAACTGTCAAAGGTTCAAGATGAAGAGGATCTTAAAAAGAGAAAAGTGACTCATGATATGCAAGGAGTTCTCAATAATATTAACAGATGATTTATGATCACAAGACATGGAGGACAAAAGGTAGTGAGATGAAATATTCAAAGCACTGAAAAAACATATTGTCAACCAAGTATTGTGTGTCCAACAAAACTATTCTTAAAGAATGAAGGAGAAATCAAGATAGCCCCAGATAAGCAAAAATTGAGAGCTTGTTGCCAGCAGACCTACTCTGCAAGAAACACTAAAGGGGAAGTCAAACTGTCTCTCTTCGCAGATGACATGATACTCTATATGGAAAACCCAAAAGAATCCATGCCCAAACTACTAGAAGTTATAGAGCAATTCAGTAATGTGGCAGGATACAAAATCAATGCTCAGAAATCAGTTGCATTTCTATACACAAATAATGAGACAGAAGAAAGAGAAATTAGGGAATCCATCCCATTTACAATAGCACCAAAAATCATATGTTACCTTGGAATTAACAACCAGAGACGTAAAGGATCTATATTCTAGAAACTATAAATTGCTCTTGAAAGACATTGAAGAAGACACAAAAAGATGGAAAAATATTCCATGCTCATGGATCGGAAGAATTAACATAGTTAAAATGTCCATGCTACCCAGAGCAATCTACACTTTCAATGCTATCCCGATCAAAATACTGATGACATTTTTCAAAGAACTGGAACAAATAGTCCTTAAATTTGTATGGAACCAGAAAAGGCCCCGAATCTCCAAGGACCTGTTGAAAAGGAAAAACAAAGCTGGGGGCATCACAATGCTGGATTTTGAGCTGTACTACAAAGCTGTGATCACAAAGACAGCATGGTACTGGCACAAAAACGGACACATAGATCAATGGAACAGAATAGAGAACCCAGAAATGGACCCTCGGCTCTTTGGGCAACTAATTTTGATAAAGCAGGAAAAAACATCCAGTGGAAAAAAGACAGTCTCTTCGATAAATGATGCTGGGAAAATTGGTCAGCTACATGCAAAAGAATGAAACTTGACCACTCTCTCACACCATACACAAAGAGAAACTCCAAATGGACGAAAGACCTCGATGTGCGACAGGAATCCATCAAAATTCTAGAGGAGAGCATAAGCAGCAACCTCTATGACATCAGCCACAGCAACCTTTTTCATGACACATCTCCAAAGGCAAGAGAAACAAAAGATAAAATGAACTTGTGGGACTTCATCAAGATAAAATCTTCTGCACAGACAAGGAAACAGTCAAAAAAACTAAGAGGCAGCCCACAGAATTGGAGAATACATTTGCAAATGACACTACAGATAAAAGACTGGTATCCAAGATCTACAAAGAACTTCTCAAACTCAATACACGAGAAACAAATAAATCATAAAATGGGCAGAAGATATGAACAGACACTTTTCCAATGAAGACATACAAATGGCTAACAGACACATGAAAAAATGTTCAAAATCATTACCCATCAGGGAAATTCAAATCAAAACCACCTTCAGATACCACCTTATGCCAGTTAGAATGGCAAAAATAGACAAGGCAAGAAACAACAATTGCTGGAGAGGATGTGGAGAAAGGGGATCCCTCCTACATTGTTGGTGGGAATGCAAGTTCGTACAGGCACTATGGAAAACAGTGTGGAGGTCCCTTAAAAAGTTAAAAATTGAGCTACCCTATGACCCAGCCATTGCACTGCTGGCTATTTACCCCAAAGATACAGATGTAGGGAAGAGAAGGGCCATATGCACCCCAATGTTCATAGCAGCTCTGTCCACAATAGCTAAATTGTGGAAGGAGCCGAGATGCCCTTCAACAGAGGACTGGATTAAGAAGTTGTGGTCCATATATACAATGGAATATTACTCAGCTATCAAAAAGAACGATTTCTCAACATTTGCTGCAACATGGACAGCACCGGAGGAGATAATGCTAAGTGAAATAAGTCAAGCACAGAAAGACAATTATCATATGGTTTCTCTCATCTATGGAACATAAGAACTAGGAAGATCAGTAGGAGAAGAAAGGGATAAAGAAAGGGGGGTAATCAGAAGGGGGAATGAAGCATGAGAGACTCTGGACTCTGAGAAACAAACTGAGGGCCTCAGAGGGGAGGGGGGTGGGGGAATGGGATAGGCTGTTGATGGGTAGTACGGAGGGCACGTATTGCATGGTGCACTGGGTGTTATACACAACTAATGAATCATAGAACCTTGCATCAGAAACCAGGGATGTACTGTATGGTGACTAACATAATGTAATAAAAAAACATTTAAAAAAATAATAATAAAATAAAAAAAATAAATAAAGCTGAAAAAAAATACATGAATTTAGCAAAGTCACAGGATATAAAATCAACATACAGAAATCTGTTGCATTTCTATACACCAATAACAAAGCAGTAGAAAAAGAAATCAAGGAATCAATCCCATTCACAATTGCACCAAAAACCATAAGATACCTAGGAATAAACCTAACCAAAGAGGTGAATGATCTGTATTCTGAAAACTATAGAACACTTACGAAAGAAATTGTGGAAGACATAAAGAAATGGAAAAACATTCCATGCTCATGGATTGGAAGAATAAACATTGTTAAAATGTCTATCAGAATACCAACAGCATTTTTCATAGAGCTAGAACAAACAATCCTGAAATTTGTATGAAATCACAAAAGATCCTGAATAGCCAAAGCAACCCTGGTCAATAAGGTTGTGAAGACTTTGGTTAGAATGACCAAGAGAAAAACAGAGATGATTCATATTGCTAAAATTAGCAATGAAAGTGGTGGCATTAGTATTGACCTTATAGAAATAAAAACGATTATCAGGCAATACTACGAACAATTGTATGCCACCAAATTAGAAAATCTTGGTGAAATGGACAAACTCCTGGAAATACACAAACTATAAAATCAAATTAAGAACAAATAGAAAATCCAGACAGAGCTTATAACAAGGAAAGAGCATTTGGTAGTAATCAAAAATCAAAATCTTTTAATAAAGAAATATCCAGGACCAGATGATTTCACTGATGAATCTACCAAACCTTTAAAGAAGAATTTACACAATCCCTCTCAAACTCTTCAAAAAATGTAAGAGGAGGGTGTACTTCCCAACTCATTCTTTGGGGCCAGTATTATCCTAATACCAGAGCTAGACAAAGACAACATCAGAAAAACAAAATACAGAGCAATAGCTCTTAATGAATGTAGATGTAGAAGTCCTCAACAAAATACTAAAAGCTGAATCCATATAAAAAGGATTATGCACTATAATCAAGTGGGATTTGCCCAAAGAATACAAGTTTGGTTCAATGTAAGAAAATCAATTAATATAATATGCCATATTAATAGAATAAAAAAATATGTCACACAATCATCTCAGTAGATACAGAAATATCATTTGACAAAATCCATAGCTGCTTATTATAAAAAACATTAAGCACACTAAACGTAGAAAGGAATTTCCTCAGTCTGGTAAGAGCATCTATAAAAAACCCAAAGCTAACATTATACTTAATGGTGAAAGATTGGATGTTTTCCTCCTAAGATTAGGAACAGAAAAGGATATCTACTCTTGCCACCTTTTTAAAGATTTTATTTTTAAGTATTCTCTGTACCCGATGTGGGGCTCAGACTCACCACCCGAAGATCAAGACTCACGTGCTGTACTGACTGAGCCAGCCAGGCGCCCCTGCTCTTACCACTTCTATTCAGCATTTTTTGGAGATTGTAGCCAGGGCAATTGGGCAAGCAAAAATAAATAAATAAACAAAAAAAATGTTAAATAAATAAGCAACTAAGTAAATAAATGGCATCTAGATTGGAAAGGGAGATGTAAACTTATCTCTATTTGCAGATGACATGATCTTTTTATTTTTTTTATTTTTATTATGTTATGTTAGTGACCATACAGTACATCATTAGTTTTTGATGTAGTGTTCCATGATTCATTGTTTGTGTATAACACCCAGTGCTCATTACAAAACGTGCCCTCCTTAATACCCATCACTGGGCTGCACCCTCCCTCACCCCCTCCTCTCTGAGACCCTCAGATTGTTTTCTGGAGTTCATAGTCTCTCATGGTTTGTCTCCCCCTCTGATTATCCCCTGCTTCAGTTTTCCCCTCCTTCCCCTAATGTCCTCTGTGCTATTCTTTATTTTCCACATATGAGTGATACCATATGATAATTGTCTTTCTCTGCTTGACTTATTTCACTTAGCATAATCTCCTCCAGTTCCATCCATGTCGATGCAAATGGTGGGTATTCATCCTTTCTGATGGCTGAGTAATATTCCATTGTATATATGAACCACATCTTCTTTATCCATTCATCTGTTGAAGCCACAGTTTGGCTACTGGGGACATTGCTGCTATGATTGGAGAGGATGTGGAGAGAGGAGAACCCTCTTACACTATTGGTGGAAATGCAAGTTGGTACAGCCACTTCGGAAAACAGTAACGAGGTTCCTCAGAAAGTTAAAAATGGAGCTACCCTATGATCCAGCAGTTGCACTACTGGGTATTTACTCCAAGGATACAGATGTGGTGAAAAGAAGGGGCACATGCACCCCAATGTTCATAGCAGATGACATGATCTTATATATAGAAACCTGCAAAGAATCTGCAATAAAGCTGTTAGAGCTAATAAAAAAGCTTGGCAGGGGTGCCTGGGTGGCTCAGTCGTTAAGCATCTGCCTTCAGCTCAGGGCGTGATCCCAGAGTCCTGGGATTGAGCCCCACGTTAGGCTCTTCTGCTGGGAGCCTGCTTCTTCCTCTCCCACTCCCCCTGCTTGTGTTCCCTTTCTCGCTGGCTGTCTCTATCTCTGTCAAATAAATAAATAAAATCTTAAAAAAAAAAAAAGCTTGGCATAGTTGTATAGTACAAGTTGTATGGTACAATATGATGCATATTAAGTCAGTTTCACTTTTATATGCTAGCAATGAACATTTTGAAAATGAATTTTAAAATATTCCATTTACAATAGCATCAAAAATATTAAAGTACTTAGGAATAAATTTACTGAAAGAAGGATAAGACTTGCATAATGAACACTATAAAACATGTTGAAAAAAATTGAAGTCTACCTAAATAAGTAGAAAGGCATTCTATGTTCATGGATTGGAATATTGTTAAGATGTCAGTAGTTCCAAAATTGATCTACAGGTTAAATGCATCCTCTATACAAAAATCCAACTGCCTCTTTGGCAGAAACGGAGAAACTGATCTCAAAATGTATGTGCTGATGGAAGGGACTGAATAGCCAAGAAAAATCTTGAAAAGGACAAAATTGGAGGACTTGTACTTGATCATTTTAAAACTTAATACAGAGCTACAGTAATCAAGAATGTCTGGTACTGGCTTAGGATGGACACATAGACCAACATAATAGAATTGAGAATCAAGAAATAACCCCATTCATCAGTGACAAATTGATTTTTGGCAAGGGTGCCAAGATCATTCAATGGGAGAAAGAATAGTCTTTTTAGTAAATGGTGTTAGGACCACTGGATATGCACATGCAGAAGAGTGAATTTAGACTCCTCTCTCACAGTATATGCAAAAATGAACCCAAATGGTTCAAGGACCTAAATATAAAAGCTAAAATTTCAAAAATCTTGGAACCATAGGTGTCACTCCTCATAAGAGGGTTATATGTAACTCTCAAATCATAAGAAACCAAAGAAAAAATAGGTAAGTCAGACTTCATCAAAATGCAGTACTTTTGTGCATCAGAGTACTCTATCAAGGAAGTGTAAAGATGACCCACAAAACTGCAGAAAATACTTGCAGATCGTGTATTTGATATGGATCTAGTACACAGAATATATAAAGAACTCTTAAAATTCAAAATTAAAGACCACTCAATGTAAAAATGGGTGAAGGATTTGAATAGATAATTCTCCAGAGATGTATAGGGGCGCCTGGGTGGCTCAGTTGGTTATAGCATCTGCCTGCAGCTGAGGTCATGATCCCAGAGTCCTGGGATCAAGCCCCACATCAGGCTCCCTGCTCAGCAGGGAGTCTGCTTCTCCCTCTCCCTCTGCTACTCCCTCTACTACTCCCCCTACTACTCCCCCTACTTGTGCGCTCACTGTCAAATAAAGAAAGAAAGAAACAAAGAAACAAAAAAGGAAGAAAGAAGATGTACAAATGGTCAATAAACAAATGAAGAGATGTTCAAGATCATTAATCATTAGGGGAATACAAATCAAAACCATAATAAGACACTATTTCATACCTACTAGGAGGGCTATAATAATAATTTTAAAATTAATTTATTAATAATTTTTAAAAACGTGAGTATAGTTGACACATAATGTTATATTAGTTTCAGATGTGTAGCATAGTGATTTGACAAGTTTCTATAATATGCTGTACTCACCGCAAGTGTAGCTGTTACCCCCTGTCATCTCACAATGCTCTTTTAATATCATTGACTATATTCCCTATGCTGTGACTTATTCCTGGGACTTACTCATTCCATACCTGGAAGCCTGTATCTCCCACTCCCTTTCACTCATTTTGCCCTTCCCCCCACGTTATTTTTTTTTTAATGGAAAATAAAAAACATTGGCAAAAAACGTGGAGAATTGGAGCCCTCGTGCATTGCTGGTGGGATGTGAATTGGTGCAGGTGCTATCAAGAGCAGTTTGACAGTTCCTAAAAAACTCGAACTTACAATATCACCCAGCAATTCCCCTCCTAGGTATATACCAAAGAATTGAAAACTCATGTCACACAAAAATGTGTATATGGGTGTTATGATAGCATGGTTTTTAATAGGCAAGAAGTGGAAACGATTCAGATGCTCATCAGCTGATGAGTGGATAAACCAAATGCGGTTTATGCATACAAGGGAGTATTATTTCAGCCATGGAAAGACGGAAGCACGGGGGCGCCTGGGTGGCTCAGTTGGTCAAGGGGCCGACTCTTGATTTCAGCTCAATCATGATCTCAGTGTCCTGGGATCGAGCCCCACATTGAGCTCTGGGCTCAGAGGAGAGTCTGCTTGAGGTTGTCTCTTTCCCTCTGCCCCCCCCCCCCCCCCGCCAGCTGTGTTCTCTCTCAAATAAATAAATCTTGAAAAAAAGAATGAAGCACTGATACATGCCACAACATAGACAAACTTGGAAAACATTGTGCTAAGTGAAACACGTCAGTCACCAAAGGCCCCATCGTGTATGATTCCGTTAATTTCAACTGTCTGGAGTAAGCAGATCCATAGACACAGAAAGTACATGAGTGTTTGCTGAGGGGGTGGGGAAGGGTTGTGGAGGTGAGAGGGCATCAGGAGTGACTGCCGACAGGTACGGGGCTTCTGTCTGGGGTGTTGAAATTCTCTGGACTTAGAGGTGTGGTTATACAACATTGTGAGTTTACTCAAATCCATGAACTATACACACCTTAACGTGATGAGTTTATGTTGTGTGAAACGTATCTCAGTAACAATATTGTAAAAAATAATAAAACAAGCATGATAGTTAATTTTATGTGTCAGCCTGACTGGCTGTGGGATGCCTGGATATCTGGTTGAACATTTATTTCTGGGTGTGTCTGTAAGGGAAGAGATTATTAGCCTTTGTATCAGTAGACTGAATAAAGTACCCCAACATGGGTGGTCAATATCCAGTCCATTGAGGGTCTGAATGGAACAGAAGGTGGAGGTAGGGAGATGTCCCTCTCTGCTTGACTGCTGGAGTAGTCATCACCCTGCAGGTGTCATAGGTGCTCAGCCCTTCAGACAGACTGGAACCTTTGCCATTAACTCTGTGGCTCTCAGGCCCTGCAACTCTATTACCAGCCTTCCTGGGTCTCCAGCTGATAGCAGATTATGAGACTGCTCAAACTTCCTATGTATGTGAGCTAAAGCTTTATATTAAATTTTATATAGATATGGCTGTAGATCCCATAGATTCTCTTTTTTTTTTTGGAGACCCTGATTAATGTGCCGGAACAAAGAAAAAAATCAGCAGAAACCATATATTTATTTTCTGTTCCTATTACTTCTGAATCCACAGCGCAGTCTTAGGGCAAGTCCTTACAATTTATTAGTTCATCCAGCCTGCATTTACTGCACATCCATTAGCTGCCAGCCCCTCTAGTGCAGAGAGGAATGAGACTCAGGCTTCCCTTTGCGGAGCTCACTGTTTCGCAGGTGAGAGAGACATGAGGTCTCATGGTACTGAGGGCAGATATTCCTGTTGGCAGCAACCAGCTTTCCTTGGGTGGGTGGGGGGGGCTTTGGGAATGAGGGGTAGGGGCCTTTTTACCAGGAGAGGAGAGTCTGAAGGCATAGAATGGTGTGGTTGGGGTCCATGCAGCAGTGGCTGAGGGCCCACTAGGAGAAGATCATCCTGACCTCAGATACCAGGCTGGGGGTTTGAACTGTGACTTTAATGCTAAGCTTAAGGTGATGTGGCTTTAAGAACATTAATAGACATTGCATTCTAAAAACATAACGGGGATTGTTCGTTAAAATAGTGTGTGTTGTTCTAGGCCCTGTACTTGGTTTGGGTAAATGTTGGCCAGTAAAAGAGGCATCCTTTTTGATGACGGCATGATTTATAATGGGGAGCACATGCATGTTTCCGTGTCCCTTCTTAATAGAACGGTTACGTAACTAGGGGATATATTATGATGAAGTGCTATTAATCACTCAAAGTGATGTTTGTTGGTAACTTGGATGGGAGGTGTTTGAGATTTAAGTGAGAAAGCAGGTTGCAAATATGAACTAAAAAAATTATTGCTGAGAATTATAGCAGTTATTTCATTGGTTGGTGGAAATACAAATGATGCTCATTGTCTTTTCTCTACTTTTCTATAATTTTCTCGGTAGGAAAATAGTTTCTACAACATGTACAGTAACATAGTAAAAATGTTGGTTAACTCACCTTAGAATACTCCTAAGAAAGCTAAACCTTCAGATCTATACTAAAATATTCTTTTAGAATTTTCAGATAGCTGGTATGAAGGATAAAGAGTACAATCTTAGGACTTTAGAATTTTTGTACTTTCCTGTAAGAATAATAATAAAGCAGCCTCTCCTTTCTCAGCATGGTGAGTTGTTTGTGATGCTGAAGGAGCCAGCAGGTGATCAGCATTTCTGCAAACCCACTGTTGAGAGTGACCACGTTATCCAAGAAAATTGATCTGCAGGTTTCCTTCACTCCAGATGGCATTTTGACAACAAAGATAAAACGTTCACACAGCCACAGCACACATCCTGCTCAATTAGACTCCCTCATCTCACCCTGGATCTGTTGAAGGGGCTGCTTTATTTTTAGATCTTCACTTTGAATTTGAGGAGCACTTTTTTTTTTTAATCGAGCTATACGCCTGAGTGGTGTTTTACCGCGTGGTAGCATTTAGAAACTTGGTGTCTTTGGCTTGCTAAAGCCAGCTGAGAGCACCCTGAGGTTTACCTGAGATTGTGGGAAGAGGGAGGCTGAAGTACACATGTGTCAGCCCACAAGGAAAGACTCTGACTCCCTTTGCAGATGGGCTGTGATGCATAAAATGCCAGGGCGACTGCCAATGGGCAGAAAAATAGCAAATATTAACACTCATAGCAACTGAAATGACTTCCACGATGTTAGCCATTTGTAAAAGGGGAGGGACTAACATTTATTGAGTTCCTGCTAAGTGCCGGGCACATTGCATGCAGAAGCTCATTCAACCATCACAGTGGCCCTTCAAGATGTTTTTATTCCACTTTACAGAAGGTGAAAGTGAAGCCGAGAAAATAAGGAATTTCCCCAGCTCATAAGTGGCAGAGCTGAGATTTGAACCTCTACCATTTCAATTCTAAAAACCCTGTTTTTTCTTCTTATCCTGCTGTTGCTTTATTTTTTTATTTATTTTTTAAAAAGATTTTATTTATTTATTTGACAGAGAGAGACAGCCAGTGAGAGAGGGAACACAGGCAGGGGGAGTGAGAGAGGAAGAAGCAGGCTCCCAACAGAGGAGCCTGATGTGGGGCTTGATCCCAGGACTCTGGGATCACGCCCTGAGCTGAAGGAAGACGCTTAACGACTGAGCCACCCAGGCGACCCCTGCTGTTGCTTTGTGTACATGAAGTCTCATTTAACCAAATTGGCTTTCTTGCCCATGATACTTTTATTGTGGGATGGAAAACAGAATATGGAAACCATTATTTCACTAACTAGGGAAGCCTGCCTGATTTTTGCCTTAATTGGATGTGGTCACACTCCATCAATGTTTGTTGAATGAGTGAATGAATGATATACTTCAAAAGCATAAGCCTTAAAAATGGTGCAAATACTGCTGCTTCTGATACTCTTGTGTACACATATATGTATACGTGCACGTAATTTTGTTGTTGTGAAACACTTAACAAGAGAGCTACCTTTTAAACAAATTTTTAATTGTGTAACATACTACGGTTGACTACAGGTGCAATGTTGTACAAAGAACTCTCGAGCTTTTTCATCTTATATAACTGAAATTTTATTGTCCCTTGATTACGACTCCTCATTTCTCCCATTCTCTCAGCTCCTGGCAACCACCATTCATTATACTCTTTGAGTCTGTGAATTTGACCTTATAAGTAAAGTCAATCAGTATCTATCTTTTTATGACTCGCACAATTCACTGAGCATAATATCTTCAAGGTTTATCCATGCTGTCACATATTACAGAATTTCCTTTATAAAGAAAGGGTTAGTATCCAAAATATATAAAGAACTTATAAAACTAAATACCCAAAAAACAGATAATCCAGTCAAAAAATGGGCAGAAGACATGAATAGGCATTTTTTCAAAGAAGACGTCCAGATGGCTAACAGACACATGAAAAGAGGCTCAACATCACTCATCATCAGGGAAATACAAATCAAAACCACAATGAGATATCACCTCACACCAGTCAGGGCTAAAATAAAAAAACACAAGAAACAACAGGTGTTGGCAAGGATGTGGAGAAAGGGGAACGCTCTTACACTGTTGGTGGGAATGCAAACTGGTGCAGCCACTCTGGAAAATAGTATGGAGGTTCCTCAAAAAGTTAAAAATAGAACTTCCTTATGATCCAGCAATTGCACTGCTAGGTATTTACCCAAAGAATACAAAAATATTGATTCAAAAGGACACATGCACCCCAATGTTTATAGCAACATTGTCAAAATAGCCAAATTATGGAAAGAGCCCAAATGTCCACTGACTGATGAATTAATAAAAAAGATGTGGGGTGTGCATGCGTGTGTGTGTGTGTGTGTGTATAAATACATTATATATGTACATATATAAAATATAATAATGGAATGTTTCTCAGCCATAGAAAAGAATGAAATCTTGCCATTTGCAATGATGTGGATGGAGCTAGAGAGTATTATGCTAAGCAAAATAGGTCAGTTAGAGAAAGACAAATACCATATGATTTCACTCATATGTAGAATTTAAGAAACAAAACAAATGCACATAGGTGAGGGGGAAGAGAGGCAAACCGAGAAACAGACTCTTAATTCTAGAGAACAATCTGATGGTTACTGGAAGGAGGTGGGGGGAGGATGGGTGAAATAGGTGATGGGGATTAAGGAATGCACTTGTGATGACTACTGGGTGTTGTACGGAAATGTTGAATCACTATATTGTACACCTGAAACTAATATTACACTGTATGTTAACTAATTGGAATTTAAATAAACATTTGGAGAAAAAAATAAAAGGCTGAATAGTATTCCATTGTACCTATATATTACATTTTGTTTATTCATCTTTTGATGGACATTTATGCTGTTACCACATCTTGGCTATTGTGAATAATGCTGCAGTGTTATAGGAGTGTTAATATCTCCAAGATTCTGATTTCAATTCTTTTGGGTAAATGCCCAGAAGTGGTTTTGCTGGATGATACGGTAATTTTATTTGCAACCATTTGAGGAACCTCCATACTGTTTTCCATCGCCACTGTGCCATTCTGTATTCCTACTAACAGTATGCAAGGGTTGAAATTTCTCCGTATCATTGCCAACACGTTTTTATGATAATGGCCATCCTAACAGTTGGGAGGTGATATCTCAGTGTAGTTGAGGTTTACATTTATGTCATGTTTATTGATGTTGAGTATTTTGTCATATATCTCTTGGACATTTGTATGTGTTCTATGGAGAAATGTCTATTCACATCTTTAGCCTATTTTAAAATTGGGTTATTAGGGTTTTTTTAAACTATTGAGTTGCAGAAATTCCTTATATATTTTGGAAATGAACTCCTTATCAGATATATAGCTTGTGATATTTTCTCTTATTCTGTACGTTGTCTTTTCACTCTATTGATTATTTCCTTTGCTGTGCAGAAGCTTTTTATTTTTAATGTACTCTCACTTGTTTATTCTTATTTTTGTTGCCTGTACTTGTGGTGTCATATCCAAAAAATCATCAACTTCATGTCATGAAGTTTTCCCCTATGTTTTCTTCTAGAATTTTATGTTTATGTCTTAAACTCTTTTGAGTTGATTTTAGTGTATGGTATAAGATGAAGGTCCGATTCCATTCTTTTCCATGTAGATATCCAGTTTTCCCAACATCATTTTTTGAAGAGACTATCCTATTCCAATTGTGTATTCTTGGTGCCCTTGTCAAAGATCAGTGGACCATATGTGTGGATTTATTTCTGGGTTCTCTATTCTGTTCCCTGTCTATGTATCTGTCATTATGCCAGTAAAATCCAGCTTTGTTCTTCTTTCTCAAGATTGATTTGACTGTTTGTGGTCTTTTGTGGTTCCATATGAATTTTAGAATATTTTTTAAAAATTTCTGTAAGAAATGCCAATGGGATTTTGATAGGAATTTTATGGAATCTGTAGATTGCTTTGGATAGTATGGACATTTTGTTAATAATGTCTACCAATGTCAAGCAGAGGAAGACAATTATCATATGGTTTCACTGATTTATGGAACATAAGGAATAGCAGGGAGATCGGTAGGAAAAGGAAGGGAAGAATGAAGGGGGGATAAACAGAAAGGGGAATGAACCACGAGAGACTATGGACTCTGGGAAACAAACTGAGGGTTTCAAAGGGGAGGGGGGTGGGGGATTGGGATAGGCCACTGATGGGTATTAAGGAGGACACGTATTGCATGGAGCACTGGGTGTTATACGCAAACAATGAATCATGGAACACTACATTAAAGACTAATGATGTACTGTATGGTGACTAACATAACATAGTAAAAAATAAAAAAAAATAATGTCTACCAATACATGAAACAGATGCCTTTCCATTTGTTTGTATCTTGTGCAGTGTTCTGTAGTTTTCTATACAAGTCTTTCACCTCCTTAGTTAACTTTATCCCCAAGGATGTTATTCTTTTTGCTACTATTGTAAATGGGATTGTTTCTTGAATTTCCTTTTAAGATAGTTCATTATTAACATATAGAAACACAACTGATTTTTGTAGATTGGTTTTGTATTCTATAACTTTACTGAATTTATTAGTTCTAGTAGTTATTTTAAGTCTATAACCATAAAACTATAGTCATGAAAACTTAACACTGTAAAACTTTGGTTTTTAAAATTTATAGCATGTCATCTGTAAACAGGGACTGTTTTATGTCTTTCTTTTAGTTTGGATGCTTTTTCTTTTTCTTGTTTAATTGCTTTCTCTAGAATCTCCACTACTGTGTTGAATACAAGTGGTGAGAGGAGGCATTGTTGTCTTGTTCTTAATCTTAGAGGAAAAGCTTTCAGTTTTTCCCCCTTTATATATGTATGTATGTATGTATTATACATTTATCTTTTACTAAAGTAGTCACACAATGTTTCAGGTTTACAACATAGTGATTTGACAACTGTATATGTTATGCTATGTTTACAAGTGTAGTTACCATCTATTGTATTGTGTTGTAATGCTATTATAATACCATTGACTATATTCTCTATGCTGTACCTTTTATCCCCATGAGTTATTCATTCTATAACTGGAAGTCTATATCTCTCACTTCCCTTCACCCCTTTTTGCTCATCACCCATCTCAGGCAACTACTAGTTCTCTGTATTTATGGGTCTGTTTCTGCTTTCATTTGTTTTGTTTTTTAGATTCCACATATAAGTGAAATAATACGGTATTTGTCTTTCTCTGTATGACTTATTTCACTTAGCGTAATACCTACTGAATATTATGATGAGTATGATGTTAGCTGTAGGCTTGTCATATATGACTTTTATTACATTGAGGTAATTTACTTCTGTTCCTAGTTTGTTGAGAATGTGTATTATGAAAGGGTGTTGAATTTTGTCAAATGCTTTTTCTGCATCTGTTGAGATGATGTGATGTTTATCCACCCTTCTGGTAATCTGAAGTTATCACATTAATTGATTTGTTTATGTTAATCCATCCTTATATCTCAGGAATAAAACCACTTGGTATTGGTTGGTGTATGATCCCTTTAATGTGTTGTTGGATATGATTTGCTGGTATTTTCTTGAGGATTTTTGTATCCATATTCATCAGGGATATTGGCCTGTAGTTTTCTTGTGGCGTCTGTCTGGCTATGGTATCAGGGTAATGCATGACTCATAAAACGAGTTTGGAAGAAGTCTTCTATGTCACTTTTTTGGAAGATTTTGAGAAGTATTGGTTTTAATCATTCTTTAAATGTTTGGTAGAATTGACAGTTGAAATCATCTGGTCCTGGGCTTTTCTTTGGAGGTTTTGATTATTGATGCAATCTCCATGTTAGTTGTAGGTCTGTGTAGATTTTCTGTTTCTTCATAACTTAGTCTTGGTAGGTTATATGTTTCCAGAAATTTATTCATTTACTCTAAGTTATCCAGTTTGTTGGTGTATAACTACTCCTGCTAGTCTCTTATGATCTTTCTTATTTCTGTGACATGAGTTGTAATATCTCTTCTCTCATTTAGGATTTTTAATCTGAGTCTTCTCTCTTTTTTCATAATTAATCTAGCTAAGGGTTTGCCAATTTTATTTATCTTTTCAAAAAACCAACTTTAGTTTTATTGTTTTTTTCCTTTTTTATCTGTTTAATTTCATTTATTTCTCTTTTTCCATTCATCTATTTTTTTAAATTTAAATTCAATTAGCCAACATCATTAGTTTCAGATGTAGAATTCAGTAATTCATCAGTTGCATATAACACCCACTGCTTAAATATTTATTTCCTTCCTGCTGTTAAATTTGGGCTTAGTTTGTTCTTCTTGTCTTCTTTCATGAGATGTAAAGTTGGGGGGGGGGTTGTTTGTTTGTTTTTGTTTTTGTTTCTTGTTTTTTTTTTTTTTTAAGTGAAGTGAAAGTTTATTAGGTGAAGGTGAGAACAGAAAGTAAAGAAAAGGCTTTCTGGTGTGATTGGGGTCCCGAATGAGTGGCCACTGAGGGCTGTCACTGGAAGTCTTTTTTGAGAACTGAGCAGGAAGCTTGAGCCCTTGAGATTCTGGTCCCGTCTTCATTTGAGCACAGACTATATTGATAACCCCCTTAATGGCTTACTTCTTTGAGGTCTGGTCATTTTCTGTGATTACAGTGTAGCCACCAAAGAAAAATACTCCCTAACATCCGGGGCCAGATGGTCTGTTCTGGTCTGTTCCCTTATCTCTCTTTCTCTCTTTTTTTTAAATTTAATAATATTTTTTTTATTATATTATGTTAGTCACCATACAGTACATCCCAAGTTTTTGATGCAAAGTTCAATGATTCATTAGTTGCGTGTAACACCCAGTGCACCATGCAATACGTGCCCTTCTTACTACCCATCACCAGCCTATCCCATTCCCCCTCCCCCCTCCCCCCTCCCCTCTGAAGCCCTCAGTTTGTTTCCCAGAGTCCATAGTCTCCCGTGGTTCATTCCCCCTTCTGTTTACCCCCCCTTTCTTCTTCCATTTCTTCTCCTACCAATCTTCCTACTTCTTATGTTCCATAGATGAGTGAAACCATATGATAATTGTCTTTCTCTGCTTGACTTATTTCGCTTAGCATTATCTCCTCCAGTCCCATCCATGTTGTAGCAAATGTTGAGAACTCATTCTTTCTGATAGCTGAGTAATATTCCATTGTATATATGGACCACATCTTCTTAATCCAGTCATCTGTTGAAGGGCATCTCGGCTCCTTCCACGATTTAGCTATTGTGGACAATGCTGCTATGAACGTTGGGGTGCATATGGCCCTTCTCTTCACTACGTCTGTATCTTTGGGGTAAATACCCAGTAGTGCAATTGCTGGATCATAGGGTAGCTCAATTTTTACTTAAAAAAAAAAAGGTACAAAGTTAGGTTTCTATTTGAGAGCTTTCTTCCTTTTTAATGTAGGTATTTATCACTATGAAGTTCACTCTTAGTACTACTTTTGCTGCATCCCATAAGTTTTGGTATATTGTGTTTTCATTTTTATTTGTCTTGAGGTATTTTCTAATTTCCTTTTTGATTTATCCTTTGACCCAATGATTGTTCACAAACATAAGTGTTTAATATCCTCAGAGTTGTGAATTTTCCAGTTTTCCTTTTGCTATTGATTTCTAGTTTTCCATTGTTGTCAGAAAAAAAAATACTTAGTATGCTTTCAGTCTTCTTAAATTTGTTAGGACTTGTTTTGTGATCTAACATGATCTGTTCTGGAGAAAGATCTCTGTTTGCTTGAAAAGAATCTGTATTCTGTTACTCTTGGATGGAATGTTCTGTGTATGTCTGGTAGGTCCATTTGTCTATAGTGTTATTCAAATCTTTTTTTTTCATTTTTTAATTGTAATGTTAGTCACCATACAGTGCATCATTAGTTTTTGATGTAGTGTTCCATGATTCACTGTTTGCATATAACACCCAGTGCTCCATGCAATACGTGCCCTCCTTAAAACCCATCACCAGGTTAACCTATCTCCCTACACCCTTCGCCTCTAAAACCCTCAGATTGTATCCTGGAGTCCGTAGTCTTTCATGGTTCGTCTTCCCCTCTGATTCACCCCCCACCTTCAGTTTTCCCTTCCTTTCCCTAATGTCCTCTGTGCTATTCCTTATGTTCCACATATAAGTGAAACCATATGATAATTGTCTTTCTCTGCTTGACTTACTTCACTTAACATAATCCCCTCCAGTTCCATCCTTGTTGATGCAAATGGTGGGTATTCATCATTTCTGATGGCTGAGTAATATTCCATTGTATATATGGACCACATCTTCTTTATCCATTCATCCGTTAAAGGGCATATCTACTTCTTCCACAGTTTGGCTGTTGTGGGTATTGCTGCTATGAACATTGGGGTGCATGTGCCCGTCCTTTTCACTACATCTGTATCTTTGGGGTAAATACCTAGTAGTGCAATTGCTGGGTCGTAGGGTAGCTCTATTTTTAACATCTTGAGGAACTTCCATACTATTTTCCAGAGTGGCTATATCAGCTTCCATTCCCACCAACAGTGTAAGAGGGTTCCCCTTTCTCTGCATCCTAGCCAACACTTGTTGTTTCATGTGTTGTTAATTTTTGCCATTCTAACTGGTGTAAGGTGGTATTTCATTGTGATTTTGATTTGAATTTCCCTGATGGCTAGTGATGTTGAGCAGTTTTTCTTGTGTCTGTTAGCCATTTGTAATTCTTTTTTGGAAAAATGCCTATGTCTTCTTCCCATTTTTTGACTGGATTATCTGTTTTTTGGGTGTTGAGTTTGTAAGTTCTTTATAGATCTTGGATATTAGCCCTTTATCTGTAATGTCATTTGCAAATATCTTTTCCCTTTCCGTAGGTTACCTTTTAGTTTTGTTGACTGTTTCCTTTGCTGTGCAGAAGCTTTTTATCTTGATCAAGTCCCAATAGTTCATTTTTGCTTTTTCACTTGCCTTTGGAGATGTGTCTTGAAAGAATTTACTGTGGTCGATGTTGAAGAGGTTACTGACTATGTTCTTCTCTAGGATTTTGATGGATTCCTGTCTCACATTTAGGTCTTTCATCCATTTTGAGTTTATCTTTGTGTATGGTGTAAGGGAATGGTCCAGTTTCATTCTTCTATATGTAGCTGTCCAATTTTCCCAGCACCACTTATTGAAGAGACTGTCCTTTTTCCATTGGATATTTTTTCCTGATTTGTCAAAGATTAGTTGATCATAAAGTTGAGGGTCCATTTCTGGAGTCTCTATTCTGTTCCATTGGTCTATGTGTCTGTTTGTGTGCCGGTGCCCTGCTGTCCTTGTGATCACAGCTTTGTAGTATCGCTTGAAGACATATTTCCTTATTGCTCTTTTGTCTCGATTTTCTGTCCGTTATTGAAAGTGAAGTGTTGAAGTCTCCTACAATTATTAGATTGCTGTCTATTTCTTCCTTCAATTCTGCTACTGTTTGCTTTCTGTATTTAGGTGCTCTGATGTTTGGTGCATATATATTTATAATTGTTATATATCTTCCTTGTGGATGGATTGTTTTATCATGATATAGTGTTTAATCTTTATCCCTTGTGACAGTCTTTGACTTAAAGTTTATTTTGTCTGATATAGCCACTCCTGATTTCTTTTGGTTATCATTTACATGGAGTATATTTACCCATCCCTTCACTTTTAGCCTAAACGTATCTGTCAGTGTCAAGTGAGTTTCTTATAGGCAGCATATAATTTTTAAAAAACTTATTCAGCTACTGTACGTCTTTTGATTGGGGAGTTTCGTCTCTTTATGCTTAAAATAACTATTGATAGGCAAGGATTTTTTATTGACATCTTGTTAGTTTTCTGTCAGTCGTGCAGTTCTTTCTTGTATCTTTTCCTCTCTTGCTGTGTCTTCCTTTGTGTTTTGTTGATTTTTTTACATTGATATGTTTTGATTCTCCTTATCTATTGTGTAACTTCTGTAGGTATTTGTGTTTGTGTGGTTACCTTGGCGCCCTGATAATTTATTTTATAGTTATAACACTGTGTTTGAAGTTAACATCTTCAGTTCAAGCACATATAAAAATGCTGCCCTTTAACTTATACCTCTCCACACTTTATATTATTGTTGTCACAATTTGTATCTGTTCATATTGTTTATCTTTTAAGATATATTTTTTTAGAGATTTTATTTATTTATTTGACAGAGAGAGAGACAGCCAGCGAGAGAGGGAACACAAACAGGGGGAGTGGGAGAGGAAGAAGCAGGCTCACAGCGGAGGAGCCCGATGTGGGGCTCGATCCCATAACGCCAGGACCACGCCCTGAGCCGAAGGCAGATGCTTAACCGCTGTGCCACCCAGGCGCCCCTTTCCTTAATTTTTGAAGGACATTTTATAGTACTTTTGGTTGGCAATTTTTTTTTCTTTTGGGACTTTTAATATATCATCCTACTGCCTTCTGATCTGCAAGGTTTTTGCCAAAAAGTCTGCTGATTGTTTTAGGGAATTTCCCTGTACATGACAAGTCACTGTTCTTGTTCCTTTCAAAATGGTCTTTTTATCTTTTTTTTTCTTTATTTAAATTCAGCTAGCCAACATACAGTACATCATTAGTTTCAGATGTAGTGTTCAGTAATTTATCAGTTGTGTATAATACCCAGGGCTCATCACATCATGTGCCTAAATAATCCAGTCAAGAAATGGGCAGAAGACATGAACAGACATTTCTCAAAAGAAGAAAAAAAAAAGTTCTCTTTTTCTTTGACTGTTGACAATTGGATTATAATGTATTTCAGTGTAGATTTCTTTGGGTAACTCTTTTTTGCTTGTATTTTTTGGGCTTCTTAGATCTGGATGCCCATTTATTTTCTCAGAGAGAAATTCTGGGGAGTTTTCAGCCATTATTTCTTTGAATTATCTTTCTGGCCTTTTCTGTCTTCCTTCTAGAATTACCATAAAGCATATATCAATCATTTGGGGGTATCTTATAAGTCCCTAAAACTTTATTCATACTTTTTCTTTTTGCTCCTTGAATTATTTCTAATAGCTTATTTTTGAGTTCACTGATCCTTTCTTTGGTTTTATCTAATCTACAGTTATACACCTCTAGTGAATGTTTTAGTTACATTACTATGCCCTTCAGCTCCATGATTTCTGTTTGGTATTTTAGAAAATATTTTCTGTCTCTGTTAAAATTCTCACATTGTGCATGTGTTGTTATCTTGACCTTGGTGAATATCTTTGTGAAAATTATTCTGAATTTCCTGTCAGATAAATCATATAACTCTGCCCTACTATGATTAGATTTTGGAGGTTTATCTTTTTCCTTTAAAAGGAACATCTTTGCTTGATTCTTTATTTTCCTTGACTCTCTGTTGGAGTCTGTGCATTACACAAAGCAGGCAACTCTCCCGGTATTTACCAACTGGCCTCACACAGTGGAAAAAACTTCACCAGTCCATCTAGCCAGACAATCTGGGGGCTTCTACCAATTCTTTCCCTCCACAGGGAGAAACTTGCAGCTGTGGTTTTTGTCTGCTTGGTCTTTGCTGATCCAGGGGATGGGGAGCTATGGTGTTTACCAGTCCAAACCACCATCTCTGTTCCTAGGTATCTACACTGTACCAGATCGGTCAGGATTTTTAAACTGGAAAGTCAGATGCCTGTTCTTTGGGGATCCCTGGAGAAGGTGGTGTATTTAATGTACACATCAACTTTTTCCCTCCTTAGGAGGAAGCTGAGAGCTGGGATATTTTGTTTGCTCACTCCATGCTGAGCAGAGGGGCAGATCTGTGGTATCTACCAGCCAAATCATTATCTTTCTTTTCCCCCAGGTGGCTAGACTTGCCAGACTCATCTTAACTCCAAGGTTGGCAAGACAAAACCCAGTTCTCTGGAGAGCCCCCCCTTGAAAAAGTTGGGGTATGGGGTATGTGAATCGACCCTCCCACAGGTGAAACTGGGAGCTGGTGTTCTCCCTGATCATATGGCACTCTGGGGGGGGGGTAGGCATTCTGGTAAGAGGGTGTCCCAAGTTAACCCATGAGTTTCAGTGACTCTGATTTTGCTTCCTCATGGGGTGCAGTAGCCTTTCAATTAGTTTCTGGATTTATCAGAAAGGCAATTTGCCATGAATTATTGCTGAATCGGTGTGTCTGTGTGTAGAAGGAGGATCCAGGACTATCTATTCTGACTTCTCAATGATATTACTTGCTGAATTTGGAGAATTTAAATGATGCCATCCAACTTCTCCCTTGCTCAAGAGGACACATTAGGTTCATCCAGAAGGTGCTGTTGCAGTGGTAACTCTACCTGTCCACAGAGGAAGAGTCCCTGCCTGCTCCTCAGTGGACTGTTAGTGTTTTGCCAGGCACCTCCTCATCTTGCCAGTCCTGTCTTGTTACTGATATTCTAGACTCCAGGCACTAAAGTGCAGCCAGGAAGGGGAATCTGGGAGCCAGGACTCTTCATGAAGTGATCTATGAATTTTAGTCTCTAACTTGGATGATTCTTTTTTTTTTTTTAAGATTTTATTTATTTATTTGATAGAAATAGAGACAGCCAGCGAGAGAGGGAGCACAAACAGGGGGAGTGGGAGAGGAGGAAGCAGGCTCATAGTGGAGGAGCCTGATATGGGGCTCGATCCCATAACGCCAGGATCACGCCCTGACCGAAGCAGACGCTTAATGACTGCGCCACCCAGGCGCCCCTAACTTGGATGATTCTGATCAGACTTGTTCCAGAGGAATAGTTTTCATAATTTCTAAAGGCCTTAAAGGTTAATACAAAAATAGCGCCCTGGTCACTCACTCATTAGTCATCTAGATATGCGATTTAGATGTTTCTTTATTCACTAGTGAGTAAGAAAGGAACATGTATCAGTTAGCTATTGCTGCATAACAAACCACGCCAAAACTCAGTGGCTTGTAACAGTAAACTTTTTATCACTGCTTAAGAGTCTGTAAGTCAGCTGGGCAGTTCTCCTAATGTTGACTAGGCTCAGCTCGTCTTGTGTGGGTTCACCCAGGTGTCTGCATCAGCCGGTGGGTCAGCTAGGCACTGGCTGTTCTAGGATGGCCTTAGCTGCGGTGAATCATCTGTTTCACATGGTCTCTCATCTATTAACTGGCTAGCCTGTGCTTGTTCATAGATAGTGGCAGGTTCCAGGAGAAAGGGCTTCACTGTGCAAGGCCCCTTGAGGCCTAGGCTTGTAACGGACACACTGTTACTATCACCACATTTCATTGGCTAAATCAGATCTCTAAGCCAGCTCAGATGCAAGATGCAAGGGATAGGCTCCATCTCTTATGGGAGGAGGCAAAAGTTGCAGTGCAAAGGGTGTGTATGGAGATGGGTAAAAATGGGTGTCAAAGTCAGTGACTTAGAGCACAGAGTTGTTTTCTTCACAGTAGTGTGGGGGAGGAGACAGGGCTTTAAGATCTGCAGGTATTATTCATGTGACAGAGGAACCTAGAACAAGTGCACTCCAGTATCTCTTGGCTGAGAACCAGAGCTCTTGCCTTGGTTATAAAACCCACCATCGGCAGCAGAGAGTGGGTTGAGACGCCCTTCTAGGGGTTTATAATGAGTATGTGGTGTTTATGTGTGTGCCAGCCATTGAAATAATTCTCATGGGTGTCCCGGTTTCTCATCACAGTAATTCTGTAGGGAGTGCTGCTAACCCCATCTTACAAGTAAGGAGACTGAGACTCATTGGTGAAGAAACTCACCTAAGGTTACCATAGGTATGAGGTGGTGGTCAGGATCCTAGCCCCCATCTTCTGAAGCCACATTCCCTGTACTTTGCCTATTTTCCAGCTGCTCTCTCTGTTCTAGGCAGGTTTCTCGTTAGGAGCTCAGTTCTGTGCCCTGGTGACTCAACAGTGTGGTGTGAGGGCCAATGAATCCTTGTCCTTATGTGGTTCTGGGACCCAGGGGAAGAAGATGCTGTCAGATTCAGCATCCATAGGCAGACATTGAGCACCTGCTGTGTGGAAAGTGGGTATATTAGGTTCCTATTCTGCCCTAACAAATTACTGCCACCTCTGGTTAAAGCAACACAAATTTATTTTTTTATAGCTCTGGTCATCAGAAGTCTGAAATGGGTTTCACTGGGCTAATATTAAGGTGTCAACAGGGCTGCTTCCTTCTGGAGGCTCTGGGGGAGAATATGGTTCTTGCCTTTCTAGCTTCTCTGTGTCACCCGCATTCCTGAGTTGGTGGCTTCATTCTGTTTTCAAAGGCAGCAGTGGCTGGTTGAGACCTCTCGCAGTGCATCACTGTGACTTCTCTGCTTTGCCCTCTACGTCTTAGGATCCCTGTGATTACATCGGACCCGCCTGGATAACCCAGAAAAATATCCCTAACTCCAGGTCAGCCGATTAGCAACCTCAGTTCCGTCTGTTACATTAATTACTCTTTGCCCTGTAATGTAATGTTCACAGGTTCTGGGAATTAGGATGTGGGCATCTTTGGGGAGCCCACCATAGAGAGATTGTGTTAAATTGGGAGCACAAATGAATAAGGGCCTGTACTGTCAAGAAGTTCATAATCTGGTGTGTGTGTGTGTATATATAGATGTGTGTGTGTGTGTGTGTGTGTGTGTGTGTGTGTGTGTGTGTGTGTTCACAGCTAAGTGGATACAAGGGACGATGTGAAAAGTGACATGGCGGTGTTAAGCCTCGGAGTTAGAGGCAGTGAGAGGAGGGAGAATGCCTCAGATTTGGGTATTGGGGTAGACAAAGGCTGTGTGGAGAAAGTGGTCTATGAACTGGCCTTGAAGGATGGATAAGCTTCCGAAGGGTAGAGTTGGTTGAAAGAACATCCTAGACAAAGGACTTGGTCCGGAAACCCAGTTAGTACCAACAGGATGAGTGCTGTGTTGGACGTGTGTATGTCGTGGTCCCTGGCTCAGCTGCCCTCGGGGCACGGCACTCACAGGAACGAGAGGAGCCTCCTTCCTGCTGGGTGGCTCCTGTGTTTTCAGGCGGGGTCTGTCCCAGCCAGAGTGGCCAGCCGGCACCCAGCTCCAGCAAATTGATGCCTTGAAGGAAATTGTGTCAGGGGCGTCCAGATTATTGCTTTTCTGAAGAAGCCAGAAAATCTGGATTTTTATGTCAAAAGTTTGGATTTTCAACACATTTAAGACTCTAAACTGAGGCCTCAGGTCAAGGGAATGAGATCAAACCTGTCCCTCATGTGTGCCAGACCCCCTGGCAAAAGGATACATAGAGGCCCAGGGGCCAAGTGTCTAAATATTTTAGTTATAAACCAAGTGAATAAACTGTTCAATAAAATATAAAAAATTATAAAATTTAGTATTTTTATAAACACTGAAAATTTATAAAATTCATTTTTTTTAAAAAACAAGAACACTGACTAGGCCGAATAGAAATCAGAAGGCTTCCATGTGCATCCTCTGATGTGAGGTACAGAGGTTGAGTTACTCGTTCGAGGCCACACAGTTGTGAAGTGACAAGGCCGACATAGTCAGTGATCCTGGGTTCTTGATCCCATGATCCAAATTACATGACCATCATAAGCATCCTCTGGAGAGGTGGGTGGGCAGCTGCCATGGGCCACGGGAGGTGTTCAAGCCAGGAATAGATGGCCGCTGATCAGAGAGATGGCCTTGTAGGAACATCGGTGCGAGCGGACAAGATTTCTTTCAATCCTGGGATGCTGTCATTCCAGGAAGATTTGGGGCATGCCCCATGTGGCTTCCCGGGAGGGTCTGCACTGTCCCACAGCACGAGATCTGGTGCACTCATTCAGGAGTTTACATACGCACGTTGTTTCTCTGAAAGGTGGAGGGTGGGGAGGGAGGACGGGAAGGAGGAAAGAAGGAGGAGAGAGAAGAAAGAAAAACTAAAATTACCTCTTTGTTTATGCCAAAAGAAAAGGCATTTGGCTCACAAGAAGGGAATAGATAATTAAGACCATTATTGATATGAAAGTTCATTGGAAACGCCATTATTTTTTTCAAGAATGGAGCGATAGAAATGACTCCTTTATCATCATCTCTGATAGAATAAAAATTTTATCCCATCTTGTACCCCAATTACGGATCATAATGACTTAGCCTTCTGAAAGAGTTTTTTTTTTTTTTTAATACAAAGCATTTCTTTAATTTGCATTTCCACCCTCTGGAGCTGAATAACAGTTTGTGCAGTGATAAAATTGCAACAGAAATTCCTGTCTGATGTGAATTGCTGTAGATTTCCATCCAGGAGCATGCTTTTTTAGCAAATGCCCCATGTAAGTACAGTTTGGTTTTGCAAATACATCTTGCTAAGTCTTATGTGGTGACTAGAGTCTGGGTCCTTAAGCAGGACAGGCTTGAATTCATTCATTTGACATATATTTATTGATAAAGTAACCTTACATCCCAGCATTCCCAGAACTGCACTGTTTTTCCAGTGTCCTCTCAATTTAGTGTCCCTCTTATTATCACAAGTGTTCTGGTTCTAACACTAAAAAGTATTTGGTCGTGTTAATGCTGGCGTGCCTGCTCTGTACCAGGCATTATTCTAAGCCCAGAGGGAAGGGGTAGATAGGGCAGACACATCCCTGCCCTTTCCCGATATAATCACCTCATATCGTTGTAACTCTGGGTAAGTTACTTTCAACCCCGTGCCTCAGTTTCCTCATCTGTAGAACACAGATGGTTGTATTTAACTTGTGAGGTTGTCATGAGAATTAGATGATCCATTCCTTGCAAAACACATAGCAGAGTCCCTGGGACAGAGAGAGAGTTGGAAACATGTTAGTTACCATTGTTAGCTGGCACTTCTCTTGAATGGAGGGGAATGTGCCTGGTCCAGATTGTGGAGGAGGGGTGGGCACATATAGATGTGCTGTTGACCAGTGAAGGAGAAAGGAACATGCACAGAAAATCACCGAGTCCAAAGGCATTTTTTAATTCATTCATCTGTTTAACAAATAAGTTACATGTTTTCTACCAAATCCAGGCTCTGAACTGGGCTTTGGGGACTCACTGGTGAACAAGAAACAGTCCCTTTTAATATGGCCTGATAGTGCTGGGATGCAGCTGAGGCCCCCGTGCTGTGTGAGCTCCAAGGCGGGTCTCCGGGTTAGTTAGACAAGTTAGGGAATCCTTCTGGGTTGTGTTGAATTGTATCCTCTTGAAATTCATATGCTGAAGTCCTAACCTCCAAGACCCCAGAATGGGACCTTCTTTGGGGATAGGGTCTTCACAGATTAAGGTTTAAATGGGATCATCAGAGTGGGCCCTAATGCCATATGACTGGTGCCCTTAGAAAGAAGGGAAATTGGGACACAGGCACACACACAGGAGAACACCATGTGAAGATGCAGGCAGAGATTGCGAGATGCTTCCACAATCCTGAAAACAGCAAGATAGCCAGCAAACCCCCAGAAGTTGGGAAGGAGACCTGGGACAGATTCTCCCTCACAGCCTTAGAAGGAACTCATTCTGCTGACATGTTGATCTCAGAGTTGACGGTCAAGTTCTGCTGTTTAAGCCCCCCAGTCTGAGGTACTTTGTTGCCCCAGGGCACTGACACATGCTCCTAATGGACCCAGCGTCTAAGCAGGTGTTGCTGGGTGAGCCAGGAGCATTTCCAGTGATGGGACCTGCCACTTGGCTAGCATTCCTGTGGGGCTAGCCCACTCTCAGAGCTGGAGTCCAGCCTGGTTACTTGACATGACGCCACATCAGTATCCCAGTGTGACGAACAAAGGAATTAGGCTCCAAAAGTGTGTTCTGAGGGAGAAAGATGCAAATGGTTTTCCAGAGGCAAGATACGCCACTGGATCAGATGCAGGAGGAAGAAACAAAATTGGCTTCAAGTGAACCACAGATTTGGAGTTCTTGGAAACACAGCTGCTCTGTTGTGTGCCTTCATCATTTCTGGTTTCTGTTTTCTGCCGCGGTTCCAACGACTGGCTGGCTGACTGCTTTGACCACCTCACAGAAGGGAAGGTGTTCAAGTGTGTGTTCCACTGGCTCTCTCTAGACCTGTGGGGAAACGGTGACATCTAAGGGGTGGCCAGATATAGCTGACCCTGGACATTTGCAAGGGTATGTCTAGAGTCCCTTAAGAATTTGAGGATTCAAGAATAATATCACTTTTTTGTGAATGATTTTTTTAATGAAATGGGTCAAACACAGACAATAGTATAATGTACACCAGTGTATCCTTCCCCAGTGTAAGAAATGAAACATGGTAGACACAGTTGAAGCCTCTTGTCTATCACACTCTAATCCCCTCCCCACCCATTACTACAAACATTTCCATGGGGATTTTTATTATTTTGCTTAATGTTATGTAACTCAAAGCAATATATCCTATTTTTAAACTCAACCAAAGTGAAATCGGATCATTCTGTCTTGCTTTTCTTACATCCCATTATGTCTTATGTTTATTCATAGGATGCATTTCATTTCTTTTAACTGCTCTACAGTGTTGCCTATGATTATGCCACAATTTATTGACTCATCTCCTCATTGATGGTAGATGTGAGCATTCTTGCTTGGGTTTCCTCCTGCACACCCATGGGAGTTTCTCTAAAGCACATTCCATGGGATACACACTGAGGAATAGTAGAATTGCCAGGTCATAGGGTTTGCCAACTTGGAATTTACAAGATATTAACAGATTATTCCCCTGAAGGGTAATATGTACTTCCACCTGCAATTTTTTAAATTTAAATTCAATTAGCCAACATATAGTACATCATTAGTTTCAGATGTAGAGTTTAATAATTCATCAGTTGCATATAACACCCAGTGCTTATTACATCATGTGCCCTCCTAATGTCCGTCACATAGTTAGCCCATCCTCCCACTTCCCCTCCAGCAACCCTCAGATTGTTTCCTAGAGTTTAGAGTCTCTCATGGTTTGTCTCCCTCTCTGATTTCTTCCCATTCTGTTTTCCCTCCCTTCCCCTATGATCCTCTGAGCTGTTTCTTATATCCCACATATAAGTAAAACCATATGATAATCGTTTTTCTCTGATTGACTTATTTCACTCAACATAATACCCTCCAGTTACATCCACATTGATATAAATGGTAGGTATTCATCCTTTCTGATGGCTGAGTAATATTCTATTGTGTGTGTGTTCTTTATCCATTCTTCTGTTGATGGACATCTCAGCTCTTTCCACGGTTTGGCTATTGTGGACATTGCCGCTGTTAACATTGGGGTGCATGTGCCTCTTCAGATCACTACGTTTGATTTTTGGGGTGAATACCTAGTAGTGCAATTACTGGGTCATAGGTAGCTCTATTTTTAACTTTTTGAAGAACCTCCATACTGTTTTCCAGAGTGGCTGCAGCAGCTTGCAATCCCACCAACAGTGTAGGAGGGTTCCCCTTTCTTTGCATCCTCCCCAACATCTGTTGTGTCCTGAGCTGTTAATTTTAGCCGTTCTGACTGGTGTGAGGTGGTATCTCATTGTGGTTCTGATTTGTATTTCCCTGATGTCAAGTGATGTTGAGCATTTTTTCATGTGTCTGTTAGCTATTTGTATATCTTCTTTGGAGAAATGTCTGTTCATGTCTTCTGCCCATTTCTTGACTGGGTTATTTGTTTTTTGGGTATTGAGTTCGAGAAGTTCTTTATAGATCTTGGATACTAGCCCTTTATCTGATAAGACATTTGCCAATATCTTCTCCCTTTCCAAAAGGTTACCTTTTAGTTTTGTTGACTATTTCCTTTGCTGTGCAGAAGCTTTTTATCTAGATGAAGTCCCAAAAGTTCATTTTTGCTTTTGTTTCTCTTGCCTTTGGAGGTGTGTCTAGCAAGAAATTGCTGTGGCTGAGGTCGAAGAGGTTGCTACCTGTGTTCTCCTCTAGCATTTTGATGGATTCCTGTCTTACATTTAGGTCTTTCATCCGTTTTGAGTTTATCTTTGTGTATGGTGTAAGACAATGGTCTGGTTTCATTCTACATGTGGCTGTCCAATTTTCCCAACACCGTTTGTTGAAGAGACTGTCCTTTTCCATTAGATATTCTTTCCTGCTTTGTTGAGGATTAGTTAACCATAGAGTTGAAGGTTCATTTCTGGGTTTTTTGTGCCGTTCCATTGATCTATGTGTCTGTTTCTGTGCGGGTACCATACCGTCTTGATGATTATAGCTTTGTAGTAGAGTGTGAAGTCAGGCATTGTGATGCCCCCAGCTTTGGTTTGCTTTTTCAACATTTCCCTGGCTATTTGGGGTCTTTTATGGTTCTATACAAATTTGAGGATTATTTGTTCCAGCTCTGTGAAAAATGTTGATGGTATTTTGGTAGGGATTGCATTGAATGTGTAGATTGCTCTGGATAGTGTAGACATTTTAACAATATTTATTTTTCCAGTCCATGACCATGGAATGTTTTTCCATTTCTTTGTGTCTTTCTCAATTTCTTTCATAAGTGTTCTATAGTTTTTAGAGTGCAAGTCTTTGGTTAGGTTTATTCCTAGGTATCTTATTGTTTCTGGTGCAATTGTAAATGGGATCAATTCCTTAATCTCTCTTTCTTCTGCCTCATCGTTAGTGTATAGAAATGCAGCTGATTTCTGTGTGTTGGTTTTATATCCTGCCATGTTGCTGAAATCCTGTATGAGTTCTAGCAATTTTGGGGTGAAGTCTTTTGGGTTTTCCACATAAAGAATCATGTCATCTGCAAAGAGTGAGAGTTTGACTTTTTCTTTGCTGATTTGAAAGCCTTTTATTTCTTTTTATGGTCTGATTGCTGAAGCTAGGACTTCTAGTACTCTGTTGAACAACAATGGTGAGAGTGGGCATCCCTGTCATGTTCCTGACCTTAGGGGAAAAGCTCTCAGTTTTTCCCCATTGAGAATGATATTTGCTGTGGGCTTTTCATAGATGATTTTTATGATATTGAGGAATGTTTCCTTTGTCCCTACACTCTGAAGAGTTTTAATCAAGAAGGAATGCTGTACTTTGTCAAATGCTTTTTCTGCATCAATTCAGAGGATCATATGGTTCTTTTCCTTTCTTTTATTAATGTGATGTATCACATTGATTTGTGAATGTTGAACCATCTTTGCAGCCCAGGAATAAATCCCACTTGGTTGTGGTGAATAATCCTTCTTTTTAAAATTTTATTTATGTATGTATGTATGTATGTATGTATGTATTTATTTATTTATTTATTTATTTATTTATTATGTTCAATTAGCCAACATATAGTACTGGGTGTTATACGCAACTAATGAATCACTGAACACTCATCAAAAACTAATGATGTACTATACGTTGAATAATCCTTTTAATGTACTATTGGATCCTATTGGCTAGTATCTTGGTGAGAATTTTGGTATCCATGTTCATCAGGGATATTGGTCTGTAATTCTCCTTTTTGGTCAGGTCTTTGTCTACTTTTGGGATCAAGGTAATGCTGTCCTCATAGAATGAGTTTGGAAGTTTACCTTCCATTTCTATTTTCTGAAACAGCTTCAGAAGAATAAGTATTAGTTCCTCTTTAAATGTTTGTGGAATTCCCCCGGGAAACCATCTGGCCCTGGACTCTTGTTTGTTGGGAGATTTTTGATTACTGCTTCAAATTTCTTGCTGGTTATGGGTCTGTTCAGGTTTTCTATTTCTTCCTGTTTCAGTTTTGGTAGTTCATAAATTTCTAGGAATGCATCCATTTCTTCCAGATTGCCTAATTTGTTGGCATATTTTGCTCATATGTTCTTATAATTGTTTGTATTTCCTTGGTGTTCGTTGTGATCTCTCCTCTTTCATTCATGATTTATTAATTTGGGTCCTTTCTCTTTTCTTTTTTGATAAATCTAGCTAGGGGTTAATTGATCTTATTAATTCTTTCAAAGAACCAGCTTCTAGTTTCGTTGATATGTTCTTCTGTTCTTTTGGTTTCTATTTCATTGATCTCTGCTCTAATCTTTATTATTTCTTTTCTCCTGCTTGGTTTAAGCTTTATTTGCTGTTCTTTCTCCAGGTCCTTTGGCTGTAAGGTTACCTTGTGTATTTGAGACTTTTCTAGTTTCTTGAGAAAGGCTTGTATTGCTATGTACTTACCTCTTAGGCACACCTTTGCTGCATGCCAAAGGTTTTTGAACAGTTGTGTTTCCATTTTCATTTGTTTCCATGAATTTTTAAAATTCTTCTTTAATTTCCTGGTTGACCTAGTCATTCTTTAACCTCCAAGCATTTGAGTTTCTTTCAAACTTTTTCTTGTGATTGAGTTCAAGTTTCAAAGCATTGTGGTCTGAAAATATTCAGGGAATAATTCCAGTCTTTTGGTACTGGTTGATACTGGTTTTGTGACCCAGTATGTTATCTATTCTGGAGAATGTTCCATGTGCAATTGAGAAGAATGTGTATTCTTTTGCTTTAGGATGGAATGTTCTTAATATATGTGTAAAGTCCACCTGGTCCAGTGTGTCATTCAAAGCCCTTGTTTTCTTGTTCATCTTCTGCTTAGATGATCTGTCCATTGCTGTGAGTGGGATGTTGAAGTCCCCTACTATTATTGTATAATTGTATTGTAAGGTGTAAACCTTATACCTAAAGGACCTGGAGAAAGAACAGCAAATAAAGCTTAAATTTCTTTAATTTTGTTATTAATTGGTTTATATAATTGGCTGCTCCCAATTAGGAACATAAATATTTATAATTGTTAGAGCCTCTTGTTGAATAAACCCTTTAAGTATGATATAGTGTCCCTCTTCATCCCTTACTATTCTTCATCCCTACTAGTTAAAATCAGACTTGTCTGTTGTAAGGATTGCTACTCCAGCTTTCTTTTGATGTCCGTTAGCATGATAAATGGTTTTCCACCCTCTCACTTTAAATCTGGAGGTGTCTTTGGGTCTAAAATGAGTCTCTTGTAGACAGCATATGGATGGGTCTTGCCTTTTTATCCAGTCTGATACCCTGTGTCTTTTGCTTGGAGCATTTAGTGCATTTACATTCAGAGTAACTATTGAAAGATATGAATTTAGTGCCATTGTATTACCTGTAATGTGACTGTATTTTCTCTGTTCTCTTCTGGTCTATGTTACTTTTGGGCTTTCTCTTCGCTTACAGGATCCCCTTTAATATTTCTTGCAGGGCTGGTTTAAGCTCTTTATCTCTCCTTCCATTCTGAATGACAACCGTGCTGGAAAAAAGTATTCTTGGTTGCATGTTTTTCCCATTTAGTACCCTGAATATATCATGTGAGACCTTTCTGGCCTGCCAGGTCTCTGTGGCTAGATCTGCTGCCAGTCCAATATTTCTACCCTTGTAGGTTATGCACCTCTTGTCTTGAGCTCCTTTCAGGATTTTCTCTTTATCTCTGAAATTTGCAAGCTTCACTATTATATGTTGGAGTGTTGATCTATTTTTGTTGATTTTGAGGGGGGTTCTCTGTGCCTCCTGGACTTGATGCCTGTTTCCTTCCCTAGATTAAGGGACTTCTCAGCCATGATTTGCTCGAATATACCTTCTGTCCCCCCACCTCTCTTTCTTCTTCTTCTGGGACCCCAATAATTCCAATAGCATTTTGATTTATGGTATCGCTGATTTCTTGAAGCCTCCCCTCATGATCCATTAGTTGTTTTTCTCTCTTTTCCCCAGCTTCCTTACTTTCCATCATTTCGTCTTCTATGTCACAGAGTCTCTCTTTTGCCTCATTTACCCTAGCCATTAGAGTGTCCATTATTTTTTCTTTTTTAAAAAGATTTTATTTATTTATTTGAGAGAGAGTGAGAGAAAGAGAGTGAGTGTGAGAGAGAGAGCACGAGCAGGGGTAGGGTCAGAGGGACAGGGAGAAGCAGGCTCTCTGCTGAGCAAGGAGCCTGAGATCTTGACCAGCCGAAGGCAGACGCTGAACCGACTAACTACCCAGGTTCCCCTAGAGTGTCCATTTTAGACTGCATCTCAGTTAAGGCATTTTTTATTTTGGCCTGTGTAGATTTTAGTTCTTTTATTTCTGCACTATGGGATTCTCCAGTGTCCTTTTCTGAAGCCTGGTAGTATTTTTATAATCGTTATTCTAAATTCAAGGTCAGACATTTTACTTATATCTGTATTGATTAAATCTATTGCAGAGGGTTCTTTCTGGTTCTTTCTTTTGTTGTGAATTTCTCCTTCTAGTCATTTTGTCCAGAGAAGAGTAGATGAATGAGAGAACAAAATGAAAACTATGACCCATGACCCCAGCAAAATATACACTAGACAAATCCAAAGAGATCAGAAACCAAAAAAGAAAAAAAAATTGGGGTGAGGAGAGAGATATGATGTAACAGACACTAGATCCCCAAATTGAAAAGAAACCAAAACTTATATATATACAAAAATAAAATTGAATACATGAAAGGAAGCCAAAAATGAAGAATATATCTATAAAATGTACATGCAAAAATGAAAAATAAAAAAAGACTTATAAGAAAGAGTTGATAAAATAAGAAGCTAGTTGAAAAGAAAAAAAGAAAAAGAAAAAGAAAATTTGAAATCAAAAGACTAAAGAATCATGAGAAAAAAACCTGAATTCTAGATGCTGTTTTCCCCTAGTGCAGGCATCTTTCAGGTCTGTGTGATCTGTAAACTTGGTGATAGCCTGATGTTCCTGCTGGTCTTCTGGGGGAGGGGCCTGTCACATTGATTCTCAGGTGCCCCCCCTTTTTTTATAATAATTTTTTATTATGTTATGTTAGTCACCATACAGTACATCCCAAGTTTTTGATGTAAAGTTCCATGATTCATTAGTTGCGTATAACACCCAGTGCACCATGCAATACGTGCCCTCCTTAATACCCATCACTGACCTATCCTGATCCCCCACCCTTCTCCCCTCTGAAGCCCTCAGTTTGTTTCCCAGAGTCCACAGTCTCTCATGGTTCATTCCCTCCTTTTTTTCACCCCCCCTTCCTTCTTCCCTTTCTTCTCCTACCGATCTTCCTACTTCTTATGTTCCATAGATGAGTGAAACCATATGATAATTGCCTTTCTCTGCTTGACTTATTTCACTTAGCATTATCTCCTCCAGTCCCGTCCATGTTGCTGTAAATGTTGTGAAATCGTTCTTTTTGATGGCTGAGTAATATTCCATTTTATATATGGACCACATCTTCTTAATCTCAGGTGCCCTTTGCAGAGGGTGAGCTCAGTGTAAGCTACTTCCTCTTGCTGTATGTGGTTTTTGGTACCTGAAGGCTTTTCCTGCCACTTTAGAGGATGAAAAAGAAAATGGCAGTGCCCCGATCTGCAGCCCTGGTGGCCCCCACTCTTCAGTGCACCCTCAGGGAAAAGAGTCAATCACTTTTGTGTGCGCTGAACTCTGCAGACCCCTGTGGTGCACATCCACACCAGTCCTCCCAGGGGAGGCAGGGGGGTCTCACCGCAGCCCACTACTCTCTGGGCCCCTGCTCCAGGAGCAATTGCCCAATTGCGAGGCAGTTCACGGTTTAGGGCAACACCTCGCTGAGAGGCCACTCTGGGCTCACTAATTGTAGCCAGCCACCCCTCTCCGCTGCTTGGGGACTCTGCCACACTCAGGCACCCCCATTCTTTCTGTGACCCTGGCGATCCTGAGACCACACTGTCCTACCTAGCGTTCTTCTCCACTTTGCCACCTGAGCACCTTTCAGGCAGGGACTTCCCTCATAGGAGCAGACTTCTGAAAGTTCAGATTTTGTGCTCCGGGGCTGTCTCACTTTCTGGTAGCCGGCTTGTGGAGGCTCCCCCCTCCCACAGTTTATCTTCCGATAGATCCCCTCAGATTCATTTCCCCGCACCTCCTACCTTGCAAAAAATGGTCGATTTTCTATTTGTAGAATTGCAGCGATTCTTTTCTTAGAGCTCAGGTTGAATTCACAAGTATTCAGAATGATTTGATAGATATTTACTGAATTCAAGGGACCAGATGAAAGGAGGGTCCCCTACTCTTCTGCCATCTTCCCTCCATCTACCCCACCTGCAATTATTATTACTATTATTATTATTATTATTATTATTATTATTATGTATGGTTAGTCACCATACAGTACATCATTAGCTTTTGATGTAGTATTCCATGATTCATTGTTTGCATTTAACACCCAGTGATGGGTATTAAGGAGGGCACATATTGCATGGAGCACTGGGTGCAATTTTTGATAGTTCTTCCTTATCTACACCTAGACAACACTCTGTATTATCAAACCTTAAATTTTTGCCAGTGTGGTAAGTTTTTTAAATGGCATGTTCTGTTACTAGTGAGGCTGAATCTGTTTTGAAATGTTTATTGTTTATTCAGATTTCCAAAATGGGGAAGTAAATTGTCTATTTATATCCTTTGCCCGTTTCCCCCAATAGGTTGAATCACTGGATGGCATCAGTAATAGAGGGCATTCTTTCTTATTCCTGACTCCAGTGGAAATGCTTCTAAAGTTTTAACATTAAGAATGATGTTATATGCAACTGATGAATCATTGAACTTTACATCAGAAACCAGGGATGTACTGTATGATGACTAACATAATATAATAAAAAAACATTAAAATTAAAAAAAAAAAAGAATGATGTTTATTGTAGGTTTTTGATCTTCAAGTGTTGCCAGCTTAAGGAAGTTCACTATTTTCCCAGTTTTCTATGCGTTTTATAAAGCATTATGAATGGGTGCTAATTTTAACTTTTTGTTTCTTTTTAAGTGGGCTCCATGCATGAGCCCAATATGGGGCTTGAACTCACTTACCCTGAGATCAAGAGTCACATGCTCTTCTGACAGAGCCAGGCAGGCATCCCTAATTTTAGCTTTTTAATTGAAATATGACACATATAAAAGTGCACAAGGCATAAGTGTAAAGCTTGATACATTTCCAGAAAGTGAACACACCCATGTGATCAACAGTCAATTAAGAATAGAACATTAACAATAACCCTTAGAGCTCCTCTATGCCTTTACCCCTCAAAGAGCCCCTACTCTGTCTACTCCTCAAAGGTAATCTTAATTATGACTTATAAAGCTATAGATTAGTTTCTCTTGTTTTTGACCCTGATATACATAGAATCAAGAAATATGTTATTTTGTGTCTGGCTTCATTTCTTCAGCATTGTTGGTAGTTTTCATTCATATTATTTCATGTAGTTTTAGTTTATTTTCATTGTTGCTGTGTTCATTGTGTGACTGTTCCAAATTATATCTTTCTGATTTGATACGCATATGATGATAGAATGGCATTCACTGTTTGTGCATATGCCCTAGAGTGAAATTTCTAGTCATAAGATATGCCTGTGCTCTATCTGCCAAAGCAGTTGCAACAACTTAAATTTCTACCCATAGTATAAGGGAATCCTCGCTCCACATCCCCACTGACAATTGTCATTGCTTGTCAGTTTTGATTTGGCATGTGTGCAATGACATTTCTCTTTTTTAAAAAAAATACTGGGTGTTATATGCAACTAACGAATCGTTGAACACTACATCAAAAACTAATGAGGTACTATATGTTGGCTAACTGAACATAATAAAAAATATTTAATTCAATTTAGTGATGAGCACTGGGTGTTATATGTAACTTGATAAATTTTTGAACACTACATCTGAAACTAATGATGTACTATATGTTGGCTAATTGAATTAAAACAAAAACTATATTCAATTTAGTTAACATATAGTGTATTATTAGTTTCAGGGGTAGAATTTCATGATTCATCAGTTGCCTAGAACACCCAGTGCTCGTTACATCACATGCCCTCCTTAATGCCCGTCACCCAGTTACCCCATTCCCCCACCCACCTTCCCTCCAGCAACCCTCAGTTTGTTCCCTATAGTTAAGAGTCTCTTATGGTTTGTGGGGCGCCTGGGTGGCTCAGTCAGTTGAGCAGCTGCCTTCCATTCAGGTCATGATCTCAGGGTCCTGGGATCAAGCCCCGTGTGGGGCTCCCTGCTCAGCAGGGAGTCTGCATCCCCTTCTACCCCGCCCTCTGCTTGTACTCTCTCTCTCTCTCTCAAATTAACAAATAATCTTTTTTTTTTTTAAAAAGAATCTCTTATGGTTTGCCTCCCTCTCTGTTTTTATCTTATTTTATTTTTCCTTCCTTTCCCCTATATTCATCTGTTTTGTTTCTTAAATTCCACATATGAGTGAAATCATATGGTATTTGTCTTTCTCTGATGGACTTATTTCACTTAGCATAATACCCTCTAGTTCCATCTATGTCGTTGCAAATGGCAAGATTTCAATTTTTGATGGCTGAGTAATATTCCATTGTGTATATACGTCACAATTTCTTTATCCATTCATCTGCCAATGGACATCTGGGCTCTTTGCATATTTTGGCCATTGTGGACATGCAATGACATTTCATTGTGGTTTTAGTTTACATTCTATCTATCATTAGTGATATGATTTTTAAAAATCTTTTTATATGATTATTTTGATCTGGATATCTTCTTTTATGAAATACCTGTTCAAGTCTCTTTGCCAATTTTTTATTGAGTTTGTCCCTTGTTGACCAGTAGAATTTTCTGCGTTCTCTGGATATAGGCTCTACCATAGAGGTTTTAGCTCTCCAATGGAAATATCTTTTCCTATTCTGTATTGTGCATTTGAACTCTCTTAATGGTATTTTTTGATGAATGGATGTTCTTAAATTTAATCTAATTTATTAGCCCTTTTTTTTAAGGCTAGTGCATAAGAAATCTTTGCCTGCTCTAAGATCATGAAGATATCCCAAATGACAAAGTTATGTTGCCCATTGGTATCCTTTGTCCATTTTTTTCCAGTAAGTTGAATTATTAAAACGCATCAGAAATAGAGGACATCCTTGTTTTATCCCAGACTTCAGTGAAAATACTTTTCATGTTTTAATTTTTTTAAAAGATTTTTAAAAATTTTTAAGTAATCTCTATACCCAGGCTGGGGCTTGAACTCACAACTCCAAGATCAAGAGTCACACACTCTGCTGACTGGGCTAGCCAGGTGCCCTCAAGTTTTAATATTAAAACCTATGTTTGTTTAAAGTTTTTCATTGTTACCTATGATCACATTAAGGAAATTTACTATATCCCCAGTTTCCTCTAGAAAACCTATGGTTTTACCATTTGTACTCAGATCTATGACCTATGTGGAATTGATTTTTGCGTAAGGTAGAAGATAGAGGTCTTTATCACACATAATAAAATTAACAGTAGTTCCTTAATATCATTCAGTCCATATTCAGATTTCCTCCATTGCCTAAAATATGCCTTTTGTCGATTATTTGTTGAAATCAGGATCCAAATGAAGGCTCTGCTAAAAAATTACTTTCTCATGCTATTTACTTGTGAAGGAAGTAAGTTGTCCTGAGAAATGTTTCATGTATCAGGTTTTATTATTGCTTCATTGTGGTATCATTTAATTTGTTCCCCTGGCCCGTATGTGTCCTGAAGGTCTTATGTTAGAAAAAAAGAGTGAATTAGGTTTAACTTTAATAATTTTTGGCATGAATACTTCACCAGTGGTGCTATGCCTGGTATCCAGTTTGGGGTTGTGTCCTGTTTAGTGATGCTAAGCTTGATAAGTGAGCTGGGTGATGACAGTCTCATCCTTTCCTTGTAAAATTCCTCATTAACTGTCCACATAATAATTTTACCATCTATCATTGACCATTGCCTGAATCAGCTATTAAGTGAGAAATTGCAAAATTGGAAATTTTAATTTGCCCACTCATTCTGTATTTAGTAAGTGAAATCAGTTTACTTTATTACCTTTGATATTTGGTACTCTGAAGTAGCATTCATATTAGATGGCAGAATACACGTGTAACTTCTTCCCTTTGTCAAATTTCAGAGGAGTTGGTGTCTTTGCCAGTTTCAGTGTCATCCTTCCAGTGAGTGAGTTTCTCTCTCTCATTGTTTATTGAGGTTCATTATGAATTCATTGCTTTTCATATATTCCACGTGTTTTAGTAAATTGCAGTCTTTTTTTAAAGAGATTTTATTTATTTATTTATCTGAGGTGGGGGAGGGGCAGTAGGAGAGGGAGGGAGAGAATCCCAAGCCGACTGCCCGCTGAGCACAGCCCTACACAGGGCTCTATCTCATGAGCCCAGATCATGATCTGAGCCAAAATCACGAGTCAGATGCTCAACCGACTCAGCTACCCAGGCACTCCACAGTCTTGTTTTTTATGAATATTTTTATTGAAGCACAGCATACACGTGCTATGGTCACATGAACCATTAACATACAACTCAAGGTTATCGTCACAAGATGAACATGCTTGTATGACCACTGTTTATGTTGGGAGATACAAAATAGAAAAGCATCTTGTGTTCACGGATTAGATTTAATAATGTTAAAATGCCCATACTATTCAAAGCGATCTACAGATTCATTGCTATCTCTATCCAAATCCCAACGACATTTTTTACAGGAATAAAAAAAAAATTCTAAAATTCATATGGGGGGCGCCTGGGTGGCTCAGTCGTTGGGCATCTGCCTTCGGCTCAGGGCGTGATCCCAGAGTCCTGGGATCGAGCCCCACATCGGGCTCCTCTGCTGGGAGCCTGCTTCTTCCTCTCCCACTCCCTCTGCTTGTGTTCCCTCTCTCGCTGGCTGTCTTTCTCTGTCAAATAAATAAATAAAATCTTTAAAAAGAAATAAAATTCGTATGGAACCACAGAAGGCCACAAGTAGCCACATCAATCTTGAGAAAGAAGAACAAAGTTAGAGGCATCACACTTTCTGATTTCAAAATGTTATGAAGTTATGGATCCAAATAGTCTGGTGCTTTTCAGAGCACAGGTTTATTGTATCTTACTGTTTCTGGTGCAGTTGTAAAAGCGATTGATTCCTTAATTTCTCTTTCTGCTGCTTCATTATTAGTACACAGAAATGCAACAGATTTTTGTATGTTGATTTTGTATCCTGCAACTTTACTGAACTCGTTTATCAATTCTGGCAGTTTTTTGGTGGAATCTTTTGGGTTTTCTATATATAGTATCATGTTATCTGTAAATAGTGAAAGTTTTACTTCTTCCTTCTGATTTGGATGCCTTTTATTTCTTTTTGGTGTCTGATTGCTGTGGCTAGGACTTCCTGTACTACGTTGAATAAAAGTGGTAAGAGTGGACATCTCTGTCTTGTTCTTGTCCATAGATGAAAAGCTCTTAGTTTTTCCCCATTTAAGATGATACTAGCTGTGAGTTTTTCATATATGACCTTTATTATGTTGAAAAATGTTCCCTTGAAACCTACTTTGTTGAGGGTTTTTATCACGAATGTGTGTTGTACTTCATCAAATGCTTTTTCTGTATCTGTTGACATGATCATATGGTTCTTATCCTTTTATTAATGTGGTGCATCACATTGATTGATTTGTGAATATTGAACTACCCTTGCAACCCAGGAATAAATCCCACTTGATTGTGCTGAATGATTTTTTAAATGTATTGTTGGACTCAGTTTGTTTGTATTTTATTCAGAATTTTTGTATCAGTGTTCTTCAGGAATATTGGCCTGTACTTCTCTTTTCTAGTGGTGTCTTTATCTGGTTTTGGTATGAGGGTAATGCTGGCCTCTTAGAATGAATTTGGAAGTTTTCCTTCCTTTTCTACTTTTTGGAATAGTTTGAGAAGAATAGGTATGAACTCTTCTTTAACTGTTGGCAGGATCACTTGTGAAGCCAGCTGCTCCTGGACTTTTGTTTGGAGTTTTTTGATCACTGATTCAATTTCTTTCTGAAAAACAACTGATGAAAGAAATTGAAGATGACACAGAGAAATGGAAGGACATTCCATGCTCATGGATTGAAAGAACAAATATTGTTAAAATGTCTATATTACCCAAAGCAGTCTACAGATTTAATGCAATCCCTATCAAAATACCAACAGCATTTTCACAGAGCTAGAACAAACAATCCTAAAATGTGTATGATACCACAAAATACCCCAAATAGCCAAAGCAGTCTTGAGAAAGAAAAGCAAAGCTGGAGGCATCACTATTCTAAACTTCAAATTATATTACATAGCTGTAGTGATCAAAACAATATGGTACTGGTGGAAAATTAGACACATAGATCAATAGAACAGAATAGAAAACTCAGAAATGAACCTACAACTATATGGTCAATTAATCAACAAAGTAAGGAAGAATATGCAATGGAAAAAAGACAGTCCCTTCAACAAATGGTGTTGGGAAGACTGGACAGCAACATGCAAAGAATGAAACTGGACCACTTTCTTACACCACACACAAAAATAAATTCAAACTGTGTTAAAGACCTGTATGTGAGAATTCAAACTGTGTTAAAGACCTGTATGTGAGAACTGAAACCATAAACATCCTAGAAGAAAACACAGGCAGTAACTTCTTTGACATTGGCCATGGCAACCTTTTTCTGGATATGTCTCCTAAGGTAAGGGATACAAAAGCAAAAATAAACTATTAGGACTTCATCAAAATAAAAAGCTTCTGCACAGTGAAGGAAATAATTGACAAAACTGAAAGGCAACCTACAGAATGTGAGAAATATTTGCAAATGATAAAGGGTTAGTATCCAAAATCTGTAAAGAACTTTTTTTATTATTACGTTCAGTTAGCCAACAAATAGTACATCATTAGTTTTTGATGTAGTGTTTAACGATTCATTAGTTGCATATAACACTCAGTGCTCATCACAACATGTGTCCTCCTTAATACCCATCACCTGTAAAACAAATAATCTAATTAAACAATGGGCAGAAGACATGAATAGACATTTTTCCAAAAAAGACATCCAGATGGCCAACAGACATATGAAAAGATGCTGAACACCATTCATCATCATGGAAAATTCAAATCAAAACTACAATGAGACATCACCTCACACCTGTCAGAATGGCTGAAATTAACAACACAAGAAACAACAGGTGTTGGTGAGGAAATGGAGAAAGGGGAACCCTCTTGCACTATTAATTAGGAATGCAAAATGGTACAGCCACTGTGGAAAACAGTACGCAGATTCTCCAAAAAGTTAAAACTAGAGCTGCCCTATGACCCAGCAATTGCACTACTAGGTATTTACTCAAAGAATACAGAATTCTAAATCAAAGGGATACGTGCACCCTAATGTTTATGACAGTATTATCTACAATAGCCAAATTATGGAAACAGCCCAAGCGTGTGTGTGTGTGTGTGTGTGTGTGTGTGTGTGTGTATACCCACGATGAAATATTACTCAGCCACCAAAAAGAATGAAATCTTGCCATTTGCAACAGCATGGATGGAGTTAGAGTATTATGTTAAGTGAAATAAGTCAGTCAGAGAAGGACAAATACCATATGACTTCACTCACACGTGGAATTTAAGAAACAGATGAGAAAAGGAAAAAAAGAGAGAGGCAAACCAAGAAACAGACTCTTTTTTTTTTTAAGATTTTATTTATTTATTTGACAAAGAGAGAGACAGCCAGCGAGAGAGGCAACACAAGCAGGGGGAGTGGGAGAGGAAGAAGCAGGCTCATAGCGGAGGAGCCTGATGTAGGGCTCGATCCCATAACGACGGGATCACGCCCTGAGCCGAAGGCAGACACTTAACCGCTGTGCCACCCAGGCGCCCCAAGAAACAGACTCTTAACTACAGAGGGAAAACGGATGGTTACTAGGATGGAGGTGGGCGGGGGGATGGGTAAAACAGGTGATGGGGATTAAGGAATGGATTTGTGATGAGCACTGGGTGTTGTATGAAAGTGTTGAATCACTATATTGTACACCCAAAAGTAATATTACACTGTATGTTAACTAACCAAAATTTAATCAAAATTAAATAAAAACTTAAAAAAAAAAGATTAGTGGGCTGGAAGGGAGTGTGGTATGCATATGTGATCTACCAATCACAATTCTGGGTATTTATCCAAAAGAACTGAAATTGTTATCTTAAAGAGATATTAGCATTCCCGTGTTCATTTCAGCTCTGTATATGTTAGCCAAGAGGTGGTAACAACCTAAATGTCTATCAACCAATGAATAGATAAGGAAAATGCTCTGCGTGCATACCTTGGAATTCTATTCAGTCTTAGAAAGAAGGAAATTCTTTAATATATAACAGCATGGATATACCTTGAGGACATCATGCAAGTGAAATAAGCTAGTCACAGAAAGATAAATATTACCTGATTCTTTTTAAATGAATTATCTAAAATAGTCAAATTCATAGAATGGAAGAGTGGAGTGGCAGTTGCCAGAGCCTGGAGGAGAGGGAAATGGGACGTTACTAATCAATGGGCATAAAGTTTCAGTTAAGCAAGATGAATAAGCTCTAGAGATCTGCTACAACATTGTGCCTATGCAATATTGTAGGCTTAAAATTTTGTCAAGAGAGTAGATCTCATGTGAGGTGTTCTTACCACAAAAAATAAAATTAAAAACAAAACTAACATAGCATGATAGTAATAAAAATACATGTCCTAATACTAAACTAAACAAACAAACAAAACAAAAATCAACCGAGTCTCTGGCACACCAAATAAATAAATAAATATATATATATATTACTGACCCCCTTCCCAGAAGCCCCCCTCATGCTCTTTCACTTGTCTGCTCCCAAAGGTTACTGTTGCTCTGACTTCACGACCTTCATTTGTTTTTTTTTTTCAGGTTTGGAACTTTGTATAAAAGCAAACCCATCATGTATTTTCTTTTGTAGGTGACTTTTTATTCACCATTATGTTTCTGAGGATCACTTGTTTCGTTTCATGTAGTGCTAAGAGTGTTTATTCTTGTTGGTGTGTTGTATTTCAGTGTTTGAGTATGTTGCAGTCTCTCTGTTCTATTGAAGGGTTTGGGGTGTTTCTGGTTTGGGACTGGAACAAGTCTTGTGTATGTCTTGCACATGGTTTTAGATGTACCTGCAACTCTTTGGATATTTACTTTAGAATGGAATTGCAACGTCGCATGCAAAAGCTCAGCCCTGATTTTCATATTTTTACCAATTTCCACTCCCACTAGCAATACGTAAGAATTCTAGTTTTTCCATATCTTTGCCAACATTCAGTGTTGTCATTCTTTTTTTTTTAATGTTTTTTTATTATATTATGTTAGTCACCGTACAGTACATCCCTGGTTTCTGATATAAAGTTCGATGATTCATTACTTGCTTATAACACCCAGTGCACCATGCAATACATGCCCTCCGCACTACCCATCACCAGCCTATCCCATTCCCCCACCCCCCTCCCCTCCGAAGCCCTCAGTTTGTTTCTCAGTGTTATCATTCTTTATAATTTTAGAAATTCTAATGGGTGTGTAATAACATTCTACTATGATTTCAATTTCTATCTCCCTAGTGCCTGATGAGATTGAGCGCATTTTCGTACATATATTGGCCATCTTGATACTCCTTTTTTGAAGTATCTGTTCAAATCTTTTGCCAATAATTTTTCAGATCACAGTATTTCTCTTCTTTTTCCTGATTTCTAGGTGTTCTGGATGTGCTTTAAATGAGAATCATTTGTCACTTACATGCATTGCGAATATTTTTCTCACACTTTGGCTTTTTTACTCTCTTAAAACTCTCTTTTAGTAAATAGAAATTGTTACTTTAATGTAGTCAACATAATACATTTGTCCCTTATAATAGATATTTTGTTTTTCCTATTTTAAAAATCTTTGCTACTTCTAAGTCACCGAGATTTTTTTCCTATATAACCTTTGAAGGTATATTTTTACCTTTCATTAATGATTTTCTGTCCATACAAAGTTGACTTTTATATTGTGGGGTGAGGGGATGCTATTTGTTTCCAGTTTACCGAGTACTATGTATTGAGAAGACCATTGTTAAAGTTTGCCATCGCTGTAAGAAAAACCACCAAAAACTTAGTTGCTTAAAACAACTACTGTTTATTTTGGTCACAATTCTTTTTTTTTTTAATGTTATGTTAGTTACCATACTGTACATCATTAGTTTTTGATGTAGTGTTCCATGATTCGTTGTTTGCGTATAACACCCAGTGCTCCATGTAATATGTACCCTCCTTAATACCCATCACTGGCCTATCCCAGTTCCCCACCCTCCTCTCCTCTGAAGCCCTCAGTTTGTTTACCAGAGTCCATAGTCTCTCAAGAGAAACAAAAGAAAAAATGAACTTGTGGGACTTCATCAAGATAAAAAGTTTCTGCACAGCAAAGGAAACAGTCATCAAAACAAAGAGGCAAACACACAGAATGGGAGAAGATATTTGCAAATGAAACTACAAATAAAAGGCTGGTATCCAAGATCTATAAAGAACTTCTCAAACTCAATACACGAGAAACAAATAATCAAATCAAAAAATGGGCAGAAGATATGAACACTTTTCCAATGAAGACATACAAATGGCTAACAGACACATGAAAAAATGTTCAAAATCATTAGCCATCAGGGAAATTGAAATCAAAACCACCTTGAGATACCACCTTATGCCAGTTAGAATGGCAAAAATTGACAAGGCAGGAAACAACAAATGTTGGAGAGGATGTAGAGTAAGGGGAACCCTCTTACACTGTTGGTGGGAATGCAAGTTGGTATTTTGGTCACAATTCTGCACATCAGCAATTTGGGCTCAGACTCACTCATACCTCTGCAACTAACTCCTGGGTTGGCCGGGGCCCCTTTCCGTGCGGTTTGTCATGTTATAGCAGGATAGCTTGGGCTGATTCACATGGTGGCTGGGTTCTAAGAGTGAAGAGAGACCATGTCATAATATGAAAGCATTTTTTAATCTCTGCTTATATTATATTTGCTGTCATCCCTTTGGCCAGAGCAAGGCTACTGGTCAACCCGACTCCATGTGGGAGGGGACTGCTCTATGTCACGGATGCAGGGTGGTGTAGTCATATTGGGGTCTGTTCTGCAACCATCTACCAAAACCATCCTTTCTTCATGATACTGCAATGTCACCTTTGTCTCAGAAGAATTGACTGTATATATGTGAACCTCTTTTGTTTTTGGACTCAACTCTTCTTTATTGTTCTGTTTGCCAGTTCCTCTACAAAAACATATTCCCTCAATTCCCCTAAACTTCTTTTTTATAAAAAAAGATGTATTTATTTATTTATTTATTTGAGAGAGAGAGAGAGAGAGAGAGAGAGACCGGGGGTGGGGGCAGGGGCAGGGGCAGGGGGAGATAGAGAATCTCTAGCAGACTCCCTGCTGAGCATGGAGCTGGACACAGGGTCTCGATCTCATGACCCTGAGACCATGACCTGAGCTGAAGCCAAGAGCTGGATGCTTAACCAACTGAGCCACCCAGGCACCCCAGTTCCTCTAAATTTCTAAGTTTAGGTATGACATTTTAACTTCTCTAACTATTTATTCTTCTTGACGATTGCATTGGCTACTCTTAGTTCTTTGCATTTCCGTACAATTATAGGAGCAGGTAGTCAGTTTTCTTTCAAAAATGGCTAGGATTCTGTTAACTAGGCAGACAAGTGTGGATGACAGCGAGCATGTTTGAAATACTGAATTTTCCAATCTGTGAGCATGGTATGTCTCTTTTTTAAGTCTTATTATTTTTCTCTCAGTAAGGCTTATAGAGATCTTGCACATCTTTTTAAAAATGTATTATTAGATATTTAATTAATGCTCTCTGAATGTGATTTTATAATGATACATAGAAATATAATTGCTTCTTGCATATTGATCTTATGTTCTCTGCCCTTTCTAAGTTCACTTATTAAGTATATTAGTCTGTAGATTCTTTTTGACTTTCTACGTATTTACGTATCATGCATAAAGATGTTTGATATTTTCTTTTTTTAAAATTTTTTATTATGTTAGTCACCATACAGTACATCATTAGTTTTTGGTGTAGTGTTCCATGGTTCATTGTTTGCGTGCAATATGTGCCCTCCTTAATACCCATCACCAGCCCAGCCCAATCCCCCACCCCCCTCTCCTCTGAAGCCCTCGGTTTGTTTCTCAAGAGTCCATGGTCTCTCGTGGTTCATTCCCCCTTCTGATTACCACCCCTTTCATTCTGTTCCAAACCTATACCTTTTATTTTGCATGTGTGTCTGAGAAATTGTCCAGCACCTCTAGTAAAATATTGAATAGAAACGGTGGTAATAAGCATTTTTCTCTTTTCCTTTTTTTTTCTCTTTTCTAGAGTCTTTAACTATCTAACCATTAAGTGAAATGTTTACTGCAGTTGTGTTATAGATACTCTTTTTCAGATTGAAGAGAATGCTACTCCTAAATTTATTGTTTAACCCTGAATGGGTATCGGATATTATCGAACATTTTTATACATCAATTAAAAATTATTTCAGATGGCTTTTCCCCCTTTAGTCTGTTAATGTTATCTTTTGCGTTTCTGGGATAAACTGAATCTGGTCATGATGTAATCACTTTTTTCCATATTGCCAGATTCAATCTGCTAATATTTTGTTTAGAATTTTTGAATCTATATTCATGAATCAGATTGACCTGTACTTTTCCTTTCTTACAATGTTCTTCTCATGTTTTTGCCTCAAGATTATGCTGATGTCATAAAGCACATTGGGAAATGTTCCCCCTCTTTCTGTTCTCTGGAAGAATTTACATAATTTTGGTGTTCTTTTTTACTTCCAATGGAATAATTCACCATTGAGGCCATCTGGACCTAAAGTTTTATTTGTGGCAATATAGTTAATTGTAGATTCAACTTCCTGATAGATATAGGACTCTTCAGATTTTCTCTTTATTCTTTTGTCTGTCAGCCAGTCAGGGGACTTGCAGAGTGGGTGATTCAAGTTCATATTCAAGTTCCTGTGACATTATGCATCTTTACATGTCATGGCTTTAGGATCACCTGCAAACCTTAAATCTGCCGATACTGAGGGTCGTTGACTCCAGGAAGCAAGCTCGTCTTTCTACCTCCTAGAATCACAAGTAGAAATCATGAGGAAAAACAGGAGAGTGACTAAAACAGTAATTAGTAGAGAATAGTTGTGTTTAAGTCTGAAACACTCATTAGTCTTGAAGAATGGAAACCTTAAAAGGCAATTTATATGCAAACACTCCAATGTCCCTGCTGCATAAGGCTGCACTCCATCATTAGCCGCCAAAGACCACCTCGAAGGAGGATTTTTTCCCCTTTCCCTTCCCCCCCTCCTAATTGCCATGCTCTCAACAGCTTCCTTGTCAAATTAATGCAGACGAAGCCACGTTCTTATCTAGAGTCTTGTCCAGCAACAAAACCATGAGCTTCGTTATCCTGCAGCTCCTGACATCTCAGAGTCTCGGGATATGAAAGCCAGAAGCGACCTCCCAGATGGCAGGCACAACTGTTTCATTTTCCCAATGAGGGAGCCAAGGTTTGGGAAGAAGACACATGTTTGGGGTTAATCCTTCCTTCATTCATTCACTCGACAGGTAATATTTATTGAATGACGGCTTCACACTAGGCACAAGAGAAACAAAAATAGACACTGCCCCTGTTAAGACAGACGATGAGCTGATAAATACACAAAAATGAGAGAATCTGATAGACGCCAGGAAGGAAAGAACAGGGTGCTGTGACAGAAAATGATGTGCGCGGACGTCCTTGAGTGGGTTTGTTTCAGTTTGGGTTTCTCTAGAGGTTAACCAGGAACCCTGTGCAGGTGCTTTGTGTAGGGAGGTAGGGAAGTGAGGCAGCCGAGAAGAGGTGTGTTAGTTACCACTGTGGGCACCTGCAGACTTTGGGAAGCAGTGTAGAATGTGCCTCAGAGTCATCCCGCCACATGTTTCAGGGGTTGGGGTAGTGATCCACCCATGGCCATTAGCCAGTGGTTGAGGGTTGCTCGATTCTGGGCATTTCCCACCTGCTGTGCAGGACAGAGCAGGGTCCCGTCACCAGAGAAAGCCCTCCAGCCAAATGATGCAGCTGTTTGCAGTGTGTGCACCCAGATGGTGAGGGATTGAAGGGAGATGGGTGGGGCACCAGCAGGGCCTGCTACAAGTGCTATTAGGGAAAACAGAGACAGAACCGATAGGATAGATAGATTCAGATAGAGAGATACATAGACTTATAAGGAATTGGCTTGTGCAGGTATGGAGACTGAGAAGTCCCAAGACTGCAGTCGGAAAGTTGGAGAGCCAATGATGTAGTTCCAGTCTGAGTCAGAAGGCCTGAGAACCAGGAGAGCCGAGGGTGTAGGTTCCAGTCTGAAAGCCAGCAGGCTTGAGACCCAAGAAGAGCTGATGTATCAAGTGTGAATCCAGGAAAGACTGATTTCCCAGTTCAAGGCAGTCAGTCAGGAGGAATTCTCTCTTACACGTGTGAGGATTAGCTTTTCATTTTATTCAGACCTTCAACTGATTGGACGAGGCCCACCCACACTAGGGAGGACAATCTGCTTTATTCAGTCCGCTGATTCAATTGTTAATCTCATTCAAAACCACCCTCATAGACACACCCAGAATCCTGTTTGACCAAATATCTAGGCCCCTCATGCATTAAGTTGACCATCACAAATGTGGTCCAAGGAAGTTTTTCTGTGGAGGAGAGATCTAAGCTGAGACCAGAAAAATGAACCATGGCTGGAGTTCACAGAGAGCTGGGGAAGAGTAGTTCTAGGAGTAGGAAGAGAGGTGAGGGGCTGACTCTCAGGGTCAACTGATGGCTGTGACCCACCAAAGTGAACAAGATGAATTTATTTAACAGATACAGTAGAATGCCCACAATGTGCCAGGCACAGGAGAGAAGGGAGTGAACGAGACATACAAATATGCTAGTTTTGAAGAGGAGAGGCAGACAGTAGTGAAAGGAGTAAAATACATAGTGGTTCAGATGCAGCTTCTGTCAACCTGCGTCCCTGAGTGAGTGCAGTCAGCAGAGCCACGGACTGGTTTGTGTGGACACGTAGTATGAGTGAGAAAAATGAGCATTTATTGTTGTAAGACATCAAGATTTGGGGTTTGTTTGTTACACAGCACAACCTAGCCCGTACTGATCCATGAGCCATTTTGTTAAATGTCAAAGCCCAGCACTTTACTCCATCCTTTAACACACACACACAGTCACACGCACACACGCACACATTCCTCTCTGGCACTCAGCCCTGTAGTGTCTCCCGTTGCCCTCAGGGTAAGGAGCAACATCTTCACCCAAGCCTTGGTCCCTGCCGCCTCTCCAGTGCCATCTCTCACCACTCCCTTCATCCGAGCGTCTTTGAACCTGCTGTTCCTTCTGCTTGCAATAATCTCACACTCTCCCCAGTCCCACCCCTCCTGCCGTACTTCTGACATTGCCCAACTCCTGTGCACCCATCCAGTCCCAGTTTTGAATTCGCTTCCTCATAAGAGCCTTCCTTGCCCCCCAGGTCTATTCCTTCTCACGATATGTCTTCTTACAGCACTCACTTCTTCTCCAGATTACAGGTGAAATTCCTGTGTAGTGTCAGGCCTCCTGTTAGATTTTAGGCTCCTAGAAGGCAGGGATGATGTCTGTCTTATTTCTTCTCAGCACAGAGCACTGACAATGTTGGAGAAAAGCTCCCAGTAAATATGTATCAAATGAATAAATAAAAGATCTTTCTGACATTTTCCCACCAGAGAGCTTTTATTAAACGCAGATTTTCTTTCAAAAGAAAGCTCAAGTAGAGAGACATAGGACTTCCTTTTGTTCCATCCAGATCCTTTCAAAGAACTCCTTCCGGCTTCCCATAAAGAGACTTTAGTCTCTGGGAAGCCCATCTCCAGAACACGCTGTTCCTCCTACATCTGCCGGTGGCCGCTCGGGGCGACGTGCGGTGCTCTGATGGGGAGCAGCGCGGGCTCATTATTTCATGGGCTGGTGGCATGCTGAATGTCACAGGTTGGAGCTTGTCATTTGTTTGGGATTACTCAGCAGCCCCAGCTCTTCCTGCACCCCTGACCCCACGATAATGAACCCTGTCGGGGAGAGACCAGCTGTTCAGACAACTTTGTGAGTCCATAGTTTGCAAGAAACACATTCTGCAAGTGAGAGAGTAACTGGGGACGTTCCCTTGAGATGCTGTCATATGTTTTCAGAGATCATGGTGAAATTAGGACTTAATTTGGTTGGGAGCTCAGGGATTTGGGAAATTCGCATGGGCAGTTCTCTGTGAGTGTGTCATCACAAGCCGTCCTGTGTTGTTGGTAACCTTCACCCTGTTGCTCTGCCACCTGAATGGGAGACCCCTTCTCCGATTCCTCAGGGCTCTCCTGGTACCCCTGGGGCCTCTTGTGTTCATTTGCACACAATCATCCAGTTGAGCCAAACCCAGGTCCAATCCCTGGACCACCAGTCTTCTCAAACAGCCCCTGCCCTGAAAACAATCACAGTGGGGGAAAACGTGTGTAAGCTTGAAAGTTGTTGTCCTACCTTATTCTAGAAAAGATTAAGTTGGCTCAGCAGGTCCTTGAAGCCTAAGAGGATGGCACCAAAGAAAACATGAGTGAAGACAAAGCAAAACAAGGATGGGACAGAAATGACATCAGGGTCAGGCTTGACATGCGTACCTTAAAAGCCCCCATGTGCATTTCAGCTCCCTCACAGCCAATGGGAAAAGTGCAACTAGGACGGCTACCCAGTTCACAGGTCTTTACGGGGAAACCAGACGTGGAGCTGAGGAGAAGCACATGGACTCCCAGGCCTGAGGGGCAGCCCCTGGACCCATCATCAGGAGAGCTTGTGCTCGCTGTGGCGCGGTGGCTTTGCTGGTCATAGGACCTTCGCCAGGTCCTTTGACTCCCGGGAAATCAAGGACGAGCATCTCTGCGCTGCCCTCCTCCCAGGGCTGCCATGAAGGTCAGACAAGGGTGAAAACACTTTTGAACCAGAAAGAACTACACAAGCATGAGATGTTATTATCTATGAGAAATTGATGGCATTAATTAACCTCTTGGAGCTCCGGTTATCCTAACTGTAAAATCAGACCTAATGATAACTCATTGGGTTTTTGGAAGGATGAAAATTATCTGATTGATGGCAGGACCTCTCGAATTCTTAATTCTGTCCCTCCCCAGCTTTCTCTCATGAAGCAGGAGGGTCAGCCCCTCAGACTGAAGAGGTGAATGGACCCAAATCATCATGACATGGTTTCTGCTTGGAACATTTAATGATCTGTTAAACACTGTGCCCGCATGGGAGGCTCTGCACACTGACAATGCTGCACTCAACACGTGCACACACACCGTGCAATTTCCTGCATCACCCGTGAGCACGGACAGCTACGCGGGTGTGGGACCAGGGCTGTCCTACGGGCCTTCCCACTCACAGGGGCCCCATGCTGGGCTGAATGCTCTACCACTGTCTTGGAATATTTAATAACTTCTGAATGTTCACTTCACACCGAAATTTCACTTTACACCGAGCCCTGCAAGGTGGGTAGCTGGGCCTGCCTGCAAGAGTGGACGGCCAGCACGGCGTGTAAGGAAGAGACTGTTCGAGTTGGAGGCTCGGGTTCCTGAGCGGAGCAGGAAGGGGTGTCTTCCTCTGGTGTCTGAGTGTCTCTGCCTGCCGGAGGCCACCCCCCCCTCCCAGAGTTGAGGGCTTCCACCTGCTTCTGGAAAGAAGCAGGCACATGGTGAGACGTGTCCTTAGGCAGGGCCGGTGCTTGCTGAGTCTTTCACGTCTGCTATCTTCGTGGCTCCCCCTGGCCTCCCAGACACGCCCAGGGAGTGTGTTCTAACAGGGCCTCTGATCCTGTCATTGTTACTGGTGCCGCCATGTCTCTCGTGCCTGGTGCTGTGGGGCCTGGGCTTTCAGTTCAGCCTCTGGCGCTCATGGCCTGGGTGCAGGTCCTGGCCCTGCCCCTCGGCACCTCGGTCCCACAGGGCAAGGCTCTTGGCTCGTGCAGCTCTCAGCTTCCTCCTGTGAAGAGCAGAGAGAGGTGTGAGCTCCTTGCTGTGAAGGCTCCGAAGCAGGCCCGGCCCAGAGCCCTCTCGAATGTCAGGGAGATTCACGTTGCTACTGCATGCTGTACGTGACACCCCCTGTTGTGTTTGCCCCCAGCCCATCCACTTGCCGCAGGCAGCAAAAGGGATCCTCTGAAAACCTAAATCGGGTCACGTGCCAGGTCAAGTTGGGACTCTTAGATAGCTTCCCATTGTATTTAGATGCACTCCAAACTCTGACTAGTGGCTGGTCTGGCCCGCGTGAGGTAACCTTCCTGCCTCTTGGACCTCACCTCCTGCCTGCCCTTCCCAGCACTCTCTGCTCCAGAGACACACGCCTTTTTATCAGGTCCTCGGGACACCAAACTTGTGCCTGCTCTGGGCCTTTGCAATGGCTGTTCCCCGAGCTAAGTACGAATGTGCTTCCCTGTTCCCAGACAGCTGAGACTTCTTTCCCTCTAAGTCCTGTTACAGAGGCTGCCTGCTCCGAGAGGCCTGCCCTGGCCACCTGTGCAGAGTCATCTCCCCTGTGACTGGCTACCCGCCCCCCTGCCGTATCTCCTTTATGCAGCTTTTTGCCACTTGCAATTATCCTAGTTATTTGATTACTTCCTCCCAGACTTCTTGCTTAGAGGGTAGATTCCACAGTGGTGGAGGCCCGTCCTGTCCTGGCTGCTGCTCTTTGCCAGGCACCCAGCCTGTGTCTGCCTGTGTAAGTACTCGTGCGTGAATAACTAGGGTGACTTACAGATGCTTGGCCAGATGGCACATGGTCGCCTCTTCCTCCTCATGCTGTCTGGTCTCCACGGCCCTGTGCTTCTGTACCCTTCTCCGCATCATCACTTCCTCACCTCTGCCTTTTGGACATTCGGAGGCTTTGGGGACACTGGCTTTCTGAATTGCCTCCTCCACTCCCGCCCTGCCGTGGTTCTTTGATAGGACAGATGTACCGCATACCTGCGTGTGCTCTCTGCGTACGTCCGTGCTTTGCACATACAAGAATGGGACGATGTTGCCCCCAGAACCCCCAGAATTTCATGTCTGGGAGGGATTGCACGCTGCAGGTGTTCCTGAGGGCGGAGCCCTTCCACACCTGAGGCGGGCTCCCCAGTTTAGGAAGCTCCTCTGTGCCTGGTGTGTGAAGCCCCGGGGGCAGAGTGGAAATGAGAAGCTTGATGCCCTGTTCGCTGGGCGAGCTCATGGAAGGAGGGGAGCATGTCCACCCGCGGGGGCAGCAGGCCGATGTCATACCAGGCGGGGGTGTTTTCCATTTCCATGTAGACAAAGGAGGAAATCGTTTAGTCTTTTTCTTTGCAACTTTCTGAAAAGGAGCACTTTGGAGCTCTGCTCAACAGTGGGGAACAGAAGTCCAGAGAGCTCTCATTTCCTTTTTTTTTCCGCTCTCAAATATCGTCAGTTTTTTCCTCCCCGACTTCTGTTCTCAAGGTTTTATCTCCTTCCAAGAATCTGACACAACCCGGGCGGATGCTTAGCAATTTGTGTTACGGCTGTGTGATTCTGTTACAAAATGTTCCATTTTTAAAATAAATTAGATAAGGACATTTTCAGTTTTGAAAGAAGGCACTCAGCTTATAGCTGTGAGGAAGGAGCATCGTATATGAGCTAACCAAATTGCAAGGAACACATTTTTATAGTCTGAAAATAACGTAGTCACTTGAGCTACAAAAGTTGCTTTTTTTTTTTTTTGCACAGATTCCATTATTTGCTTAAAGTTTTAATGACATCTCCATCCTCCGCATGCATGTGTTTCAGGATCCCATCGTTTTATAAGCTTTACACGTAGACGCAGGACTCACATACACATAGACACCTGTTGAATGAACGCATGTCGTATTTAGGGATAATGTGTGAAATCCTGAGAATTTTTGACATTTCCTATCTGTCGGTAACAGAACAACGACTAAATGACTAGGGACAGTGATTGGGAACCTACCTGGCACTGTGCTTTGATCTGAGAGCTTTATGAATAGCATATAATTTAATCCTGTAACAAGCCATCATATAGCTGCCGTTACTATCCCCTGTGAGAGAGGAGGCGGAGGGTCACAAAACTAGGAAGGGAAGAGCTGGCTTCAAGTTCGGTGTTTGTAATCATGTCATTAGAACGATGATTAACGATAACAACAACCAGCGGTCATGGTGGGAATCGTAATAACGTCAAGAACAAAGGACAACGGCCGGCATACTTTCTAGAGCAGGTCTGATCAGTCAGGTAGAACACTGGATGTTTCCTGAAATTCATCTCTAAGTTTTATAGTGACTTTTGAAGGTTAGCAATACTGCTGATCTTATTTTGCAGGCATGGAAACAAAGCCCACAAAGGTTAAGGAAGCCCCAGGCCAAGCAATGTGGATGGAGGGGCTGGGGCTGGGTTTGGGCCAGCCTGCACCTGAGTCTGTGCTGGGTTGCCCCCTCGTGAGAGCTGAGGAGACTCCAGCCCCTGATAACAGGCAGGAGACAACCATCTGCTCAGGAAACGTCTCCTGGACACCATTGGTGGCCAGCCACGTTGAGGGGCCGGGGAAGCTGAGTAGTATAGACACAGGCTTGTCCATGCAGATCTCCTGGGCCAGTGGGGAGGCCAACAGGAGAAGGGAGAAGCATCCACAGAAATGTGGCTGCGTGGCCATGTGTTCTCTGTGACCATTCATTCATTCATTCATCGGTCCATTTACCAATGCGTCAGGGCCTGCTTTGTGCAGGCCCTGTTCTACCAGAGATGCCGAACACGTTCATGCCTGTGGCACTTGTCTCCGTGGACCCTTCTGTGGACTCTCCCCTGCTGGGATCTTGTATGAACTGAATTATGCATCCTCCCCCTCCAATTTGTATGTCAAAGCCCTAACCCCTAACGCGATTGGGAGGTGGGGTTTGGGAAGGTGATTAGGTGGAAAGCGGGTCATGAGGGTGGGGCCCCACGATGGGATTAGTGCCCTGGTAAGTCGAGGGAGAGAGGAGAGCTCTCTGTCTTCACCATGTGAGGGCACCGTGAGAAGAGAGTTGTCTTTGAATCAGGGAGCGAGCTCTCACCAAGAGCTGAGCCTGCTGGTGTCTCGATCCTGGATGTCCCGGCCTCCAGACCATGATAAATAAATGTCTGTTGTTTGTGCCCCCGGTCTGCGATATTTGTTATAGCTGCCCAAGCTAAGACAGGTCCCATGATATGCTCCCCGTTCCCTCCCACCTCTCTGAGCTCAGTTTCTCCTCTGGGGTTCCTGCTCTGTGTGCCTTCAGCTGTTGGCATCTTCCAGGTTCCATCCTCAACCCTTTGCTCTTGACTCAGCATGCCCCACCTGGGCCAGCTCGTTCATTTCAACCATGTTCCAGATCCCAGCCGCTTTCCAGGTGGGTCCTCCTGCCATTCTTTATCCCCACGGGAATCTCAAGATCAACATGCCAAGCCAGGCTCTCTTCTTTCCCCACAAATGGTCTTCTTTTCTCCCCCAGTCTTTATCTCCTCCGGAGCCTTTACTCTCTGTATCTCCCCCGCACTGGGGAGCCAGAAGTCATCTTGGATTGCACACCTCCTTCTCTCTGGCCACATCCAGTGTCCTCACTGATGTGTGTCCTGTGTCTTTCTCAGGTCTTCTCCTTTTCTCTCCCCCGTCCTGCTCCTGTTCAGGCTCTCCTACTCCCTTGTCTGGATACTGAATGTCTCCCTCTGCTCCTGGCCCTTCTTCCTTGGATCTGCACTGCGGTGGGCTTGGAAGATTATTGAATAGTTTCCCCTCTGTTAGCCTGGGTCCCTCATGATGCCTAGCCCCATGCTTTCCCAGCAGCAGCATCCACATCATCATCACTATTGTACTAGGCTGCTAGGACCACCATAACAAAGCACCATGGACTGGGGGCTTAAACAGCAGAAACTTACTGTCTCCTAGTCTTGGAGGCTGGAAGTCCAAGATCAAGGTGTAGGTAGGGCCGGTTCCCTCTGAGGCCCCTCTCCTTGGTGTGTAGATGGCTGTGTTCTCTCTGTGTCCCCACACAGTCATCCCTCTGTGCGTGTCTGTGCCTGTTCTCCTCCTCTTATAAGGACACCAGGCCTATTGGATTAGAGTCTACCCCAGTGACCTCATTTTAACTTAATTGTATGTCTAAGGCCCTGTCTCCAAACATGGTCATGTGATGTGCGGGGGGCTAGGCTTCAACACAGATTTTCAGGGAGCATGGTTCAGCCCATAATAATTACCATCATCATTGATCATGCCACTTTTGTTATCATCCTGTCATCTGCCCCATGACCATTTATTGATCACTTAGTACGAACTGGACTCTGGCCTAAACCTTTTCATGCACAGTCTCATTGATTTTACAACACACCCATGACCTACATTTTTCCAGGGATGGAGAAGAGAAGTGAGGCCAATCCCCCGTGTTGCCTACTCAAGAAAGTTGCTCTCTCATGCCCTGGTTCTGCCAAAATGTCATTATCTCCTCAGTCTGCAGGCCAGGGGAACCGCCATGCAGCCCATCAGCTTGCAAACCAGACCCATTTTTTCTGACTTATGTAATTTGGCTCTCTCACAGAGAAATCGTCCTGAACTTTTGACTATGTTTATGAGACGTCTGAATGAGCCAAATGTTTCACTGTGCTTGTCGAGAGATAGGATCTCTACCTTCTCCTCCAAGCAATCAGCATTTTCCTGGCCCTGAAGCCTCCTGATGCCATCCGAAGATGGTCCCTTCCCTGCCCCTTCCAAAGCCTCCTGAGTTCACCCCCATCGTGGTACTTCCATGGTGCTTGCTTACCCTCTTGACAGGGAGAGCATGGTGGCTAGGACTGACTTTGGTTTGTTTCTGGCCCAGAGCCTGGAATAGAACCAGATCTCCAAGAAGGTCAGGAAGGAAATACAGAATAAACAGAAGATCCTGTAAACCCAAAGGGACACCAGAGGCCACGGGTATTGAGTGTCGATGAGGCTTCTCATCTCATTATTGGGGTTTGTGTTAGGCTAATAAGGGATTAAGACTGTGCACATGTGTGCATGCCCATATGTGTCATGTGTGTGTGTTTCAGGGGACATCACTACTCTAGCAGTTCATGACAATGAAGTCATCATTAATTGACCTTGAGAAAGGCAGAATTTTACGATGGCCTCTTGACCTTCTTACGTACCCACCCCCTCACTTCCATGATTATGTCACTTTACCTTGTAAAAGAAGATTGTCAAGATGGACATGATCTAGTCACACGAGCCCTCTAAAAGCAGAGAGATTTCTCCGGAACCAGTCACTAAAAGGAAAGTTAAGAGAGATTTGGTGCATGAGAAGGATTTGATGCACTATTAGAAATCTCTAGATGCTCAGAGCCAGGAAAGAAACAAGGACCCTCATCCTTCAATCACAGGGAGCTGAATTTTGCAAGTCTGCCGCCAGGCCCCCTCCTCCTCCCCCAGACCTCACTGCAGGCCTGTGTCTTGTTCCTGTCCAGGCACATTGTCCAATGATCTGACCCCAGCCCTCTGCCAAAAGGCTCTTGCCTTGACTTAGGTGGAGGGCCGTTTTTTGGCCTGTGGATGTCCAGTTGCTCCATTTATTGAAAGGCCATTTTTCCTCCACGGAGTTGTTTTTGCACTTTTGTCAAAAATCAGTTGGGCATATCATGTGAATCTATTTCTGGGGTCTCTGTTCTGTCCCATTCATGCATATGCCTATCCTTCTTTCTATACCACCCAGTCTTTTTTTTTTTTAATGTTTTTTTTTATTATATTATGTTAGTCACCATACAGTACATCCCTGGTTTCTGATGTAAAGTTCCATGATTCATTAGTTGCGTATAACACCCAGTGCACCATGCAATACGTGCCCTCCTTACTACCCATCACCAGTCTATCCCATTCCCCCACCCCCCTCCCCTCTGAGGCCCTCAGTTTGTTTCTCAGAGTCCACAGTCTCTCATGCTTCATTCCCACTTCTGATTACCCCCCTTTCTTTATCCCTTTCTTCCCCTACTGATCTTCCTAGTTCTTATGTTCCATAGATGAGAGAAATCATATGATAATTGTCTTTCTCTGCTTGGCTTATTTCACTTAGCATTATCTCCTCCACTGCCGTCCATGTTGCAGCAAATGTTGAGAATTCGTTCTTTCTGATAGCTGAGTAATATTCCATTGTATATATGGACCACATCTTCTTAATCCAGTCATCTGTTGAAGGGCATCTCGGCTCCTTCCACGATTTAGCTATTGTGGACAATGCTGCTATGAACATTGGGGTGCATATGGCCCTTCTCTTCACTACGTCGTATCTTTTGGGGTAAATACCCAGTAGTGCAATGGCTGGGTCATAGGGTAGCTCGATTTTTAACTTTTTAAGGGACATGCACACTGTTTTCCAGAGTGGCTGTACCAACTTGCATTCCCACCAACAATGTAGGAGGGATCCCTTTTCTCCACATCCTCTCCAACAATTGTTGTTTCTTGCCTTGTCAATTTTTGCCATTCCAAACTGGCGTAAGGTGGTATCTTAGTGTGGTTTTGATTTGAATTTCCCTGATGGCTAATGGTTTTGAACACTTTTTCATGTGTCTGTTAGCCATTTGTATGTCATCATTGGAAAAGTGTCTGTTCGTATCTTCTGCCCATTTTATGATTTGTTTATTTGTTTCTCGTGTATTCAGTTTGAGAAGTTCTTTGTAAATCTTGGATACCAGTCTTTTATCTGTAGCATCATTTGCAAATCTTTCTCCCATTCCGTGGGCTGCCTCTTAGTTTTTTTGACTGTTTCCTTGGCTGTGCAGAAGCTTTTTATCGGATGAAGTCCCACAAGTTCATTTTATCTTTTGTTTCTCTTGCCTTTGGAGATGTGTCATGAAAAAGGTTGCTTTGGCCGATGTCGTAGAGGTTGCTGCCTATGTTCTCCTCTAGGATTTTGATGGATTCCTGTCTCACATCGAGGTCTTTCGTCCATTTGGAGTTTATCTTTGTGTATGGTGTGAGAGAGTGGTCAAGTTTCATTCTTTTGCATGTAGCTGTCCAGTTTTCCCAGCACCATTTATTGAAGAGACTGTCTTTTTTTCCACAGGATGTTTTTTCCTGCTGTATTAACGATTAGTTGCCCAAAGAGCCGAGGGTCCATTTCTGGGTTCTCTCTTCTGTTCCATTGATCTATGTGTCTGTTTTTGTGCCAGTACCATGCTGTCTTTGTGATCACAGCTTTGTAGTACAGCTCGAAATCCAGCATTGTGATGCCCCCAGCTTTGTTTTTCCTTTTCAACAGGTCCTTGGCGATTCGGGGCCTTTTCTGGTTCCATACAAATTTAAGGACTGTTTGTTCCAGTTCTTTGAAAAATGTCATCAGTATTTTGATCAGGATAGCATTGAAAGTGTAGATTGCTCTGGGTAGCATGGACATTTTAACTATGTTAATTCTTCCGATCCATGAGCATGGAATATTTTCCCATCTTTTTGTATCTTCCTCAATGTCTTTCAAGAGTGATTTATAGTTTCTAGAATATAGGTCCTTTACGTCTCTGGTTAAGTTAATTCCAAGGTAATGTATGGTTTTTGGTGCTATTGTAAATGGGATGGATTCCCTAATTTCTCTTTCTTCGGTCTCATTATTCGTGTATAGAAATGCAACTGATTTCTGAGCATTGATTTTGTATCCTGCCACATTACTGAATTGCTCTATAACTTCTAATAGTTTGGGCGTGGATTCTTTTGGGTTTTCCATATAGAGTATCATGTCATCTGCGAAGAGAGACATTTCGACTTCTTCTTTGCCGATTTGGATACCTTTTATCCCTTTTTGTTGTCTGATTGCTGTTGCAAGGACTTCTAGTACTATGTTGAATAATAGTGGCGAGAGTGGGCATCCTTGTTGTGTTCCTGATCTTAAGGGAAAGGCTTCCAGCTTTTCCCCATTGAGAATGATATTTGCTGTAGGCTTTTCATAGATGGTTTTTATGAGATTGAGGAATGTACCCTCTATCCCTACACTCTGAAGGGTTTTAATCAGGAAAGGATGCTGTATTTTGTCAAATGCTTTTTCTGCATCTATTGAGAGAATCATATGATTTTTGAATTTTTCTTTCTGGATAAAATCTAAGACACTGATAGATTTGCGAATGTTGAACCACCCTTGTATCCCAGGGATGAATCCCACTTGGTCATGATGGATAATCCTTTTAATGTACTGTTGGATTCTATAAGCCAGGATCTTGTTGAGGATTTTGGCGTCCATATTCATTAGGGAAATTGGTCTATAATTCTCCTTTTTGATGGGGTCTTTGCCTGGTTTGGGGATCAAGGTAATATTGGCCTCATAGAATGAGTTTGGTAGCTTTCCTTCTGTTTCTATTTTTTGAAATAGCTTTAGGAGAATAGGTATTATTTCTTCTTTGAATGTTTGGTAGAATTCCTCAGGAAAGCTGTCCGGCCTGGAGTTTTGTTATTTGGAAGGTTGTTTATCACTAACTCAATCTCTTCATAATTAATTGGCCTGTTTAAAAAATCGATTTCTTCCTGTTTCAGTCTTGGTAGTTTATAGGTTTCCAGGAAGGCCTCCATCTCTTCCAGTCTTGAGTTGTGTAGCTACGTAGTAGGTCTTAATATTGAATAGAGTGAGTCCTCCCCCTTGATTATTCTTTCTCAAGACTGTTTTAGCTATTCTATGGCTAAAATACCCCACTTCTCTTAGGTAGTCCTTGGGCCCTATATCTCTTTCCCTCCCTTCTTGTCTTTTTTCTTTTCTCCCTCCGTCCCGCTGTCCCTCTCAAATTCATTGTCAGTAATGTCATAGAGCAACTGCTCCAAAGCTAGGGGCTGACACCAGAGAGACTTCAGCTCCTTACTATGCAGGTTGGCTCTCTTGATTTCAGCTGGTCTGTCTCTCACTTATCTGGGGACTGGCTGGCTGTCACTCTGGGATGGCTTTACCCGGGAACTGCGCTGCTGGCATTGCCAGTATGTCACTGTCAGGAAAGAAGGTAGCCTGCCATGTCCCTCTGGTGGAGGAAGATAAGCCAGGGGGAAGCAGATGTACACAAGCACGTTCTCAAACCTCAGCTTGAATCAAGCCTGCTGACATCCCACTGGCTGAGTCAGTCCACATGCTATGGCTGAACGGGGAATCCGTGCGTGGGAAAGTATGCTTTATCTCCTGAGCAGAAGGTCACCTTGGACTTGGGTACAGGGAGGGGTGAAAAATTGGGGCAATTAATGTTGCCAGTCTACTACAGCCCCAAGCTCCTCCCTTTACTCTTGCCTTCTGGGAGCTGCCCTGGACCTGTTCCCTATCAGACCCTCCCACCAGGCCAACTTCACCTTTAAAGATTCAGCCCCAGGAGCTCGAAGTTTAAGGTCTTGGTGTGGTGAATACCCAGCATACACACTGAGGACCTTTAAAATTTCCAGGACCTCAAATATATGCCAGTGGAGATTGTTTGCTTATGTTTAATGAGAAGATAAATCAAAACATAATCATCTGAGTCCAAATACTGGCTTGTTTCTTCCTCCTGTCTGGCTAAGTTCCTTTCAGTGTTCATGATGAATAAAGCAGATAGGCAGAACCCGTTTCCAGAGCGCCTTTATCTTGGCATTGAGCAGGAGATTAGCAATACTATCACCTGTGCAAAAGAAGAGGCAACAGACATTTTCCTGACTATAGCTGCCACCTCCTTCCCGTTCTACTGATCAGTAGGTAAGTTGAAAAATACTAGTAGAATCTAAACCACGAATTAGGCCCCTAACCCTATACTGTTCTTTCCCTGAAAAGATCAGGCAATGGATACCTTTGTTTGCAGGAGAAATGGTCATGCTTTAAGTATTTGCAGAGCTCCTCTTGGGAGCCTTGCATGGAGAGTGAGCTTGGACCTAAGAGATAGATGATCTATTTGTATCTCTTCTTTCAAGTGATTTGTCCTAAGGTTGCACAGCTGGAAGTTAGTTTGAGAAGTGACCAAAGCCTGCGTTACCCAGAACTGGTTAGCTTTGATTCTACCCTACCAGGATGAAGAACCAGTTGACGCGGTGTTTCCAAAATATATTTTTGTTTCTATGATGCAGACAGATACAGGTGTGTACATACAGGTACACATGGATGTGGGCTCATTTGTTGGGTCAGCCAGCCAGCCAGCCAGCCATCATTTGTTGAACCTCTTCTCTGGGCCAGGTGCTGTCCTGGCCACCCTGGGTTGAATAGCATCTCTCCAAAATTCATGTCCCCCGGGAGCCTCAGAGTGTGACCATTTTAGGAAGTAGGGTCTTTGCAGATGTTATGAGTTAAGATGAGGTCATACTGGATTAGGGCCCTAATCCAATGATTAGGGTCCTTGTTAGAAGAGGAGAAGAAAGGTGGAGACAGACAGGGCAGGGAGAGGGCCATGTGACAGCAGAGCCCGAGACTGGACTAATACAGCCACAAGCCAAGAAGGATTGCTGATAGCCTCTGGAAGCTGGAGGAGGCAAGGAAGGATACTGCCCGAGAACATTAATCAGCACCTTGATTTCAGACTTCTGGTCTCCCTCCTGTGAGAGAGTGAATTTCTGTTGTTCTGAGCCCCCTGTTTGTGGCTGTTACGGCAGCCACAGCAAACTAAACCACAGGCTGTGGAGGAAGGAGATTGTCTTAGGTAGCCTTGCTTTCGAGGAATTGTTAGCCTCGCTGTTACTCTCCTCTCTCAAACACGTGTTTGACACTTTCCTTATCATGGATTCCACATTTCCACCAGCATCCAAATTAGCTTCTGTCTTGAGATTATTGCCATATGATGTTTTCCTGTATGAATTAGGCACGTGATTTCCTAAATGTTTATAGATACAGTGTTTACGCTGATAACAGTGCAGAGTGAGGGGGAAAAAAGGCCTTTTGGGCTTTATGAAACACATTTATCAACTAGAAAACAAAACCGTTTTTAATGAGGCTACAAGAAGTGTTTGCAGCTCAGTTCAGCAAGCATCGTTGTCTACTCCATGCTGGGGATATAAGCAGGAGCGTACGAGAAGTCTGTAGGCGCGACTGGTCCAGCTGTGGCTGTGGCTGTGGCCAGCCAGAGTGGACGCTGGCCAGGGGCTGGCTCCTTGTCTTCAGCTGAACATGAGTCCTGGGTGCAACCATGGCTGAGACCTACACCTTAGGGCAGAGGAGCCAGAGATGAGTGAGGGTGGCTGTGTGTAAAGGGAAATGGGCCCTTTGAAGTAATGCTTTTCCAACCTCTGCTGAGGCCTGATGCATCCTTGCCCTGAAGAAATGTCCAGTGATCTGGTGCATTAATCATCCCACTCATTTCTCTCCAGTCGCACCCTGGTCCTGCTGTTCTGAGAACTCATCCTGCTGATTCGTGCCCCTGGGTTCCTGCTTTGCTTGGACCCCTTCCTGAAATCCCTTACTGCTCCTTACCCCCTGCAGAACTCTTGTAATTCCTCAAACCCACATTCAGGGTCTTGTGCTTTTGAAAACTTTCCCGGACTGGGATGCCTAGGTGGCTCAGTCGGTTAAACATCTGCCTTTGGCTCAGGTCATGATCCTAGGGTCCTGGGACGGGGTCCCGCATCGGGCTCCCTGCTCAGCGGGGAGTCTGCTTCTCCCTCTCCCCCTGCTTGTGCTCTCTCTCTCACTTGCTCATTTTCTCTTTCAAATAAATAAATAAAATCTTTAAAAAAAAAAAAAGAAAGAAAGAAAAAACTTTCTCAGACGGTCCCTGCAGCATGGAGCGCATCCCCCCCGGGACCTGGTATCTAACCCTGCTATTCTCGAGCACCTGTGTCCATGTCTGCGGGACCTGGCTGTGTCCCCTGCTGGGCTGTGAGCTCTTTGTGAGCCCAGCCTGTCACCTCCGAAGTCCCGGCTCCCGTCAGGACCCACATACCGTAGACGTAGGAGACGTGAGAACAGACCTGAGTCTAGTGATGAGAATGTCCCTGACCCTGTTTCCCACGTACGGACTGGCCGGACCGACACCTCTGTGCACTTGCTTCTCCCTTCCCTGGGCTGCTGACTGACCACCCACTCCATCTGTTTTTTTTTGTTTTGTTTGTTTTAGTAGACTTTTTAAAAAAGCAGTTCAAGGTCCACAGGAAAATTGAAGGGAAGGCACAGACCTTCTCCCCTGCCCCCGGCTCTCACGCATGCGGCTGCTCCCCGTTATCCACTCCCCGCCAGAGTGGGGCGTTTGCGTAAGCTGATGAACTACACTGACGCACCGGCACCCAGAGTGCGTAGGTTACGTTCAGGTTCCCTCTCGGTGCGAGCATCCGGGGAGTTGGACGAACGTATGACAGGTATCCCCCACTAGGGCGTCCTGCAGAGTATCGTTACTGCCCTAGGAATCCTCCGTGCCCACTGCATCTCTCAGGGAAACTTGCTTGTAGCAGGACTGACACAACGGCTGGGAGCCGTGTCCTTCATTACCATCGTGTGGCAGTTTGTCCCTCTGGGTTCACACCTAAATTTGGATCTTTCCAAACAGCTTCAATAAACATCCCCAGACCAGTTTTCTTTCCCCTACTCAGAGCCCTCCAGCACTTTCTCATCGTGTTTAGAAAACCTCCCAAAGCCCTTACCCCAGCCCCCAGTGACCAGCTCCCCCACTTTCTCTTCTCCCCAAGCTGCAGTCCGGCCAGCCTTGCCTGCCCACTGTGCCCGGGGACCATCATGCACGTTCCTGCCAAGGGCCTTTGCACATGCTTTTCCCTCTGCCTCCGGTAACCCTCCCCTGGATATCTTTGTGGCGTGTTCTCCCACCTTCTTCACAGCTCGGCTCAATCGTCCTCTCCTTAGAGAGTCCTGCTCTGGCCATCCTGTCTGAAATAGTGGCTTCTCTCCCAAAGTAGTCCCTGTCTGTTCCTCTACCTGGTGGGGTTGGCAGAATAACAGTCCCCCAGAGATGTCCACGTCTTAATCCTGGAACCTGTGTATATAGTACATTACAGGGCGGAAGGAACTTTGGAGGTGTGATTAAAGTAAGGACCCTGAGGAGGGGAGGTTATCGGGATTGTCTGTGTGGGCACAATGAAATCACAAGCAGCCTTATGAGGGAAGAACGGAGGTGGGGGTCAGAGAAGGAGACACAGCCATGGAAGCATCGGTTGGAGTGATGTGGGGCAATCGGCCAAGGAATGCAGCTTCTAGAAGCTGGAGAAGCCAAGGAACCAGTGATTGCCTAGAGCCTCAGGAGGACCTCAGCCCTGGTGACACCTTGCTTTTAGCGCAGTGAGGGCTGTGTTGGGCTTCTGACCTCTGGGCCTGTAAGATCGTAAATTTGTGTGATTTCAGCCACTTCCTTTGTGGTAATTTGTTACGGTAGCACGAGGACACGAACACACATGGATTTGTTTCTCTTCGTAGAATTTACCACCGAGTTATGCATTAATGGGTTATTTGCCTTGTGCCCCAAAAGGTCAGCTCCAGGATGGAGGGTCATTTTGTCTTCTGTTTGCTGCTGGTCCCCAGGACCTGGAACAGGGCCAGGCACACAGCAGACACGCATTCAACAAGTATGAGTCCCTCAGTAGGTCTTATTTTTTCACCCAATAAATATTTGTTGAATCAGTGATTAATAGAAGCGTTCCATGGTGATGCCTGACGACGCTGGGTCACCCCTCCTTTGTGTGTGGAGGTCAGTAATTCCTGTAAAGAAGGTGACCCCGGGTCCCAGTCCCTGATGAGTCCCCTTCCTGTTCTCCCGCCTCACTCTCCAGTTCACTCCTGCGTGTACTCAGGTGTCTCGAGAGTGCGTAGTCTCTGTTACTTCCCAGGCACCTGGGATTCAAGGAGGCCCAGGGCTCAGCTCCATCCTCAAGGAGTCACCCGGATACCCACATTACCTCTGCTAATGACAGACAAAACCAAAGCGAAATGATCGCTGCCGTTCTGTGCTATTTACAGAATAGCCTTACTTTGAGAAAAATCCAACCAGATGAGCCTTACTCCATTTTAAGGATGCACAAACAGAGATTCTAAGATACTAAGTGGCCAGGCCAAAGGTCCACAGCTGGAGCAGGGGTTTGGATCAGTACCCTTCGGGGCACTCAAGGGTTTGGTCTGCTACTCTTCTGAGTGGCTTCTGTTTGCTGAGTCAGCCTTTTGCTTTGTCATTGCCTATGGCCCTGACCCTGACTTGGGGAGGTAGGCCTCACTATCCCCATTTTACTGATGGGAAAATCAAGGCTTGGGAAAGTTCATTTATTTCCTCAGGTCCACAGTGACTGAAATGGTGAAGCTGGGTTTAAAGCTAGCCGAGTGAGGCACCAAACCCTCCCTTCCACCTCTGCCCCTTCCCATCTCCCCCGTCTGTTAAGTCTTTTCCTGCTGCCATCCCGTGGCCAAAAGCTCAGGTGCTTACCGAATCAGGCAGGAAATAGAGATGCGGGAACTGGGCTGGCACGGACACTGGTGAATCATGAAACTGTTGTCCTATTGTCAAGGGGCATCATAGGGCCAGTTTGGGCAGATCTTCAAATTATTGAAATGATGTTGGAAATCAGCATTTTTGGGTGGAGTTTCCCACACAGGCATGGCCAGCCCATGCGCGATCTGGGTGCGTGACACTGGTGGTACAAGGAAGGAGCTTCCAGGTTAGCTTCTCAGGGAGGCGAGAAAGGGGCCATTTGCTTGCTTTCTTTGCCTGGTGCGTGCAGTACTCAAATGCGTATATTTTTATGGGATGTTGATTGGGGGTTACCTTCCATTAGAGATTGTTTGAAAGAGTTATTAGCTATCTTGAAAATTCACACTTGCCTCTGAATAAACTGCTTCCTGAAGATAGCACATTGAAAGAATGCTATGAATTTCCTTAGAAATAATTGGTCTGATGGAAATGAGAAGAGCCCACAGGCTTGAAAGGCAGAACCACCAGATTTCCCCAGTGTGATAATCACCATCAACAACCAACGGGTACTGATACAGTTCCAGCTTTTATCACCCCTGTGATGCTTGGTCATGATTTAATGAGACTAGCGTTGTATCGTCAAGGTGAAAAATGGGGACAAGCCTCTCATGCAGAATATTCATGATGCTAATGCCTACTCTTTGTAGCCTTGACTTCAAGGCCAGCCCCGTTCTAAATATTTTACCTGGATGGATTCGTTGCATGTGCACAGCCACTGCAGGTAAGCATTTTAGTACACCCATTTTATAAGTGAAGAGACAGGCACAGAGAGGTTAAGTGACTTCCCCAAGGTCACCCAGCTCGTCAGCGGTGGAGTCAGACTTCATACCCAGGCAGCCTGGCCCCTGTGTTTATACCCCCAAACACCTTTCTTCTTCTGCCTTTTAGCAAAATTATGATGAGGCTGGAAATCCAACAATAAAATAGTTGGCATTTACTAAATCCCTATGTAGCTGGCTTTGTGTGTCAGAAAGGAATGCTTCCAGCTTCCAGTAAATAGCAAACTTGACCCACAGTGGTTTGAACAAATAAGATTTGTGTGTGTGTGTGTGTGTATAATACAATAAGTCCAGAGGTAAGTGGTTCCTGCTATGGCTTCAGAGGCTCGACAATAGGGAGTGGTTTCTCTGCACCTGTCTTGGTCCATTGCCTCATAGTCACAATATGGCTGCTATAGCTCCTGACATCATATCCATATCCATTGTAGGAAGAGGCAGGAGGATTGAAGAGCCACTCTACCTGGAAGTGTCCCTTTTCATCAGAAAAAAAAATGCTTTCCCAGAAATACCTCCATAATCCTCTACTGAGATCTTATTGACTAGGCTTGTGTCACAGGGTCACTGCCAGCTGCTCAAGTGTCTGGGAAAGTGGGGTGTGCAGTTGTCCCCTGGACTATCAGTATTACCTGGAAACTTATTAGGGATGCAAATTCTCTGGCCCCTCTGCAGAAACTCAGGAGTGGGGCTGTGATCTGTCTGAAGAAGCCTCCCGGGATCCCGACCAACACCACTGGATTAGACTTACTGCCTGGGGCTGGCCACCCTGGTCTCTAGACAGACCTGAGGCTTCCTAATCCAGAAAGCAGGGAGAGTTGAGCCTTGCTGGGCAAACGAGTTATTTAATGTCCCGTGTGTCATTTCCTTGCCCCTGTGACAGTCCTCTGGGTGGATGCCACTTCTCTCTTGTTTGGGTGAGGTCACTGGCATGGTGTGCCCCTTGTTTCTACCTTCACAGCACACTTGTCACAGTGTCACCCTTGGCAGCTCCCTCTGTGTCTTGTCACTATCAGTGCTAAGACCAGGCAAGTCCCAGGCAAATCAGGATAAGATGGTCACCCTAAGAAACTCTCGTCAACCCCCCATGTCCCCCAGCCAAGTCCCCTTGCTCTGGGCCAACAACCCTATGTGATGATACAATTTCAAAGTCCGTCTTTGGCTTGGCACTGTCACTGAAGCCGTTTCAAACTGCTTATCAGCCGACTGGAAACCCTCCACTTATTCGAAGTGTATTCATGTGGGCACTATTTATGTAAGTAGCAGTATACCAGGCCTCAGGGAGATGCCAAGTAAATGGAAAGCACAGGCCATATGCTCAGTCATTTCAATCCCATCTAGTCCAATAAGCAAATAAACATTAAATAACTACCTATTTGTCTCATATATTATGTTAGAAGCCCACAAGGAAGACACATTTTTGCAGGGGATATGGATGAGTGAGATTATTTACAGCATTGTAATACTAATTGTTAAAATAACAACAGGTTTTGGCATTTGACAATGCTGGGTAATTAATACCTCTCTCCAGTTAAGAAACAAGACAAAAGTGGGGGGCATTGGAGAACCACACGTTACCTGGGGTTGAGGGGTGCAGCCCAGGAGGGCACCAGCAAGGGGCTTCCCAATGCTGAATCCCAGAATTAGCCAGACTCCCCCCGCTGTTCATGGCAGCTCTGAACCCTGCAGACCCCTGCGCATGGCGGCTGGCCCTAAGAAGCTTCTGGCAAGAAGGGTCAGAGGAAAACCTTGCTCCCTGAAGACAGACAGTTTGAGGAGAGAGACCAAAACAAGCAGAAATACATTTAGCAGTTCCTTGTCCAGCTCACCACTCAGAGAGCTCACACCACCTTTGACGGGGCAAGAGGCCATGGATGTTCAGGGAAGTAGCCCTCCTCGGAGACATCAGATGAGAGGGAGGACTGCTCCTCGTCCCCAGCACAAAGAACGAGGGCTTTTTGAGAGGTTGCGTTGTATCAGGCACTATTCTACACTTTGTGGAAGGCAGGCACTGATGCTCCCACTTTACAGGTGGGATAAGTGAGGCACACGGAGGCCCAGTGACTCACCCAAGGCTGTGGCAGAGCTGGGTTATAGAGCTAAGCAGTCTGACTCCAGCTGGGTTCTCCTGATGGGTGGCCAGATGTCTACAGGCGGTCCGGAGATGGCATGAAGGAGAAGGGGATGCATTGGGAGGGAGGAAAGCCTTCATGAGAGAGCATGTGAGCCATGTGTCCGAGGCCAGGCAGGAGTTGCGGTGTTGAGGAATGGCTTTCCGGGCCCGTGAAACCACGGCCCAGAGACATGGCCTCCCGACACTGCAGGGAGCCTTCGGGGAGACAGAGACGTTTGCTGCTGAGTGGGGGGGGGGGGGGGCGGCTGGCAGATGCCAGCAGTGATGACTGCCCTGGGGGGCCTTGGGGCTCACGAGAGGATCTGCACAATTTCCTAGCTGGGCACATGGCAAATGCAGTCCAGGCACCTTGTTTTTCTCTTCTCCTTTGACTTTTGGTGGGTGGGCAAGAGGTGAAAGCCCGAAATTTCTTTTCCTGGCAAGTTCTACGCAAAAGAAACCAAAATAGGTCAAAGAACGAAGGTTTTGCTGAGTTAACCATTAACGTCGTCTCTCTGTTCTAAGCACGTGAGGCGTTCGATGGCGCACCGGCTTCTGACTTGGCTCTGTAGGGACACAATTCAGCGTAATTGTCCTTCTTCACGTACGTTTAATACACAGGGAACTAATTGTGTTCATTCACTCCCGCACATCCTCGCCCCCATAATGTAGTGAACTAATCAATTCACTTCATCTTTTGTAAACGACATGTCTCTCCTAGTTATTGGGAACTGGCTGTAATTCAATCTAATTAAAAAATATTTACTGAGCACTCATTATGGACCAGCAGTTGTGCTTGGCACTGTGAATGTGGGCATCTGGTTTCAGTCGGCCCTTTAGTTGGTGCATAGCTGTTGAATACTCGCCGTGTACTAACACCGTGCTAGGTGCTGGGGATGCAGGAGGAACAAACATGTCCTTTGACTTCAGGGAGCTTAGCGTCTAGTGGGGAAAAACTGATTTAAATCAAATCCATGTACAATAATACAGAACGATGTATTTTGGAGGGAAGTCCCACAGCCCTGGGAGAGCGTAGCAGGGGAGCAGACTCGTCGGGAGGGTGAGCTCAGTTCTTTTCTGGATGCAGAAGGGTGAAGAGGAAGCAGAGTTTGCAAGTGTACAGCCAGGAGAAGAGCCTTAAAGGCGCGGAGAATGACTGTTCTAGGCACAGAAAAGAAGCTTGTGTGTCTGGAGCTCAGTGGGTGCGGGGAGCGTGGTGGGTCGTGCCACAGAAGTGGCAGGGGTCTGATGTGTATGGATTTGCTTTTCTGGAAAGCAATGAGGGGGCATCGAGGGGGTGGGAGTAGAGGACGAACAAGACCCCTTGCCTGCCACCAGCACACATCCCAGGGTGGGAGGGTCAAGAGAGGATGGAGGACTGGACCACAGGGTGGCTACCGGGGGACAGATGGGAGAGATAGCCAAGAGGTACAGTGGACCTAACCCGGTGAAGGGCTAACTAAGGGGTTGAGTGAGAGAGGGGTGTCGGATGAGGCTTTGAGTGCACGAGGTCAAATGCACGATGAAGTACTCCTCCTACGCTCCATTTGGACCTGTTGGGTTCAAGGTGGCTTTGAAGCCTTCAAGAGTTGTTGTGGGGCAGGCATCAATCAGTACATACAGGCCGGAGGCTAGAGAAGAGGTTCCTTGGAGAGTCATTGGCCATTAGGTGGTCGCTGAAGCCTTTAGAGCCAGCAAGGAAAGGAAGGTGGTAGACGGAGGCTTGACGGACTTTAGTTTTCAGTGGCTGGGAGGACGAAGCTGAGTGTGTACAAAGCATGAGCTGAAGCATGAACTGGCTTCCATAGAAGCCAAGCAGGTGCTTCAGAAAGGGCAGAGTGACCAAATACGAGGAGGACAGAAAGGTGTCCATTGGATTTAGTGGCATGGCCATGTGTTGTTGGTCTGTGTGCTGTAGGGATGGGGCAAAAACCAAACCAGGGTAAGTCAGTAAGTAGAAATAGCAAGAATGGGGAGACCTATGAAGAAGGGGGGGCATGAGACAGGGCGATACCAGGATGAGACTGAGGAATCATCATCTCCATTCTCCACTAGCTCACAATCGCAAAGCCAGACAGATGTCCAAGCAGGAAAGACCCACGATATGGTCGTGGCATTTGAGGGTTCAGATACCATAAAGGAGGCGGAACTAACACCTTGGACACTGGACAGGTGAGCTGAGTGTGTAAGATCCGAGTGTATAAGATAAGAATGCCAGGTGGACAAGACGAGAATCAGAGGTAGGAAAAAGTCATCCTGGCAAAGGGAACATCAGCAAATTACCAAGAATTTGGTAATCCAAGTGTCCAGATTTTTCTCTGTGAGCTCTTCCCCTGGGCTTATAAGATGTCTCTCATCCCGTATACCCACTGGGGAGCTGCTGAGCGGGGGGGATAAAATGTGGTAAGAAGTATCCCTTCCGTGGTGGAGTGCTGCCATGGCAGATGTAATGCAATTGAAGCCAGAAGCCCATCTGGAACACGGGGAGGTATGTAGGAAGGACTTTCAGGAACCCGTGCAAGGTTTGGCAAATCTGATGTGTTTCTTTCTTTCCCTCGTTTTCTTTTGCAGTCAACTTTGACCATTTTCAGATTCTGCGGGCCATTGGCAAAGGGAGTTTTGGAAAGGTAAGGATGACGGATTTTTAAACATTTCATTAACAAAATATGAAAGTCCCAACCCCTAGGGTCATGGGCCTGTGCATGTCTGTGTGTCTGATTCTGTGTTGGTTGCCGGGCACTGGGAATTTCCTGTTTGACAGAAGATTTCAGTTTGCCAAATTTGAAATGCGAAAGAAAGTCTGGATAGTTTCCTTTGGATCCGCTGTAATTTCATTTGGAAAATTAAGTTACCACGGCAGCCCTGGGTTCGGTGGATTACGATGGTAATTACTTCAAGATTGCTTATGCTGTTTCTTCCTGGAGGATCCAAATGAGGAAAGTGGAAAAACAAAAGCCACAAATTTAGGAGATGGCCAACATCAACTCTTTCCTGCAGCGTAAGCATTTTATAAAGAATTTTTATTGTGGAAAGAATCCTTGACATGAGATCTACCCTCTTAACATTTTTAAGTGCAATATATTATTGTTGACTGTGGGTACAATGTTGAGCAGCAGAACCCTGGAGCTTATGCAATATCTTGCATAGCTGAAACTTTATGCCCCTTGGTTAGTAAGTCCCCATTTCCCCAGCCCCTCAGTCCCTGGCAACCCCATTCCTTTCTTTGATTCTAGGACTTTGATATTTACGACTTTTTAGATACTTAGTATTTGTAGAAGCCTGCGGTATTTGTCTTTCTGTGACTGGCGTATTTCACTTAGCATGGCTTCCTCAAGATTCACCCATGTTGTATTACAGAATTTGTGTTGTAAAATTTCTTTCTCTTTTAAAGACTGAATAATACTCCATTGTACCTATATGCCACATTTTTTTAATAATAATTTTTTATTATGTTATGTTAGTCACCATACAGTACATCCTTAGTTTTTGATGTAGTGTTCCATGATTCATTATTTGCGTATAACACCCAGCGCACCATGCAATATATGCCCTCCTTAGTACCCATCATGGGCCTATCCCAATCCCCCACTCCCCTCCCCTCTGAAGCCCTTAGTTTGTTTCCCAGAGTCCACATTTTTAAAATTCATTCATCTGTTGTTGATGGACGTTTACATTGTTACCACATCTTGGCTATTTGTGACTAGTGCTACAATGAATACAGGAGTGTAGTTATCTCTTCCGGATCCTGATTTCAATTATTTTGGGTAAATATCTAGAAGTGAGATTGCTGAATCATATGGTAGTTCTAGTTTTAATTTTTTGAGGAAGCTCCATGCTGTTTTCCATTGTGGCTGAGCTGTATTACATTCCCACCATAGAAATATTACATATTACATTCCGATAGAAACAAAGAGTGTGCAAGGGCTCTAATTTCTCCACATCCTTGCCAACATTTGCTGTCTTTTGTTTTGTTGTTGTTTTGTTTTGTTTTGTTTTTTGATAGTGGCCATCTTAGGTGATATTGTGTGTGTGTGTTTTTTAAGATGTATTTATTTATTTGAGAGGGAGAGAGGGAGAGGGAGAGGGAGAGGGAGAGGGAGGGAGGGAGAGGGAGAGAGAGAGAGAGAGAGAGAGAGAGAGAGGGAATGATGGGAGGGGCAGAGGGAGAGGGAGAGAGAATCCCAAGCAGACTCTGCACCAAGTGCAAAGCCAGACATGGGGTCCCTCCCACAACCCCGAGATTAGGACATGAGCCAAAACCAAGAGTCAGAAGCTTAACTGACTATGCCACCCAGGTGCCCCTTATTGTAGTTTTGATTTGCATTTCCCTGATGATTAGTTCTGTTCAGCATGTTTTAACATACCTGTGAGCCATTTGTACATCTTTGGAGAAACATCTGTAAATCCATAGCCCATCTTAAAATCAAGTTCTTAGTTTCTTAATTTTTTTAAACTATTGAATTGAAGAAGCTCCTTACATATTTTGGAGATGAACCACTTATCAGATATAAGGCCTCTGAATATTTTCTCCCATGCTGTAGGTTGTCTTTGCATTCTGTTGACTATTTCCTTTGCTGTGCAGAAGCTTTTTAGTTTGGTGTACTTGTTTATTTTTGTTACTTGTGTTTTTGATGTCATATCCATGCAATCATTGCTAAGACCAGAGTCATGAAGCTTTTTTAAAAATGTTTTCTTCTAGGAGGTTTGTAGTTTCAAGCCTTAACATTTAAATCTTTAACCCATTTTGAGTTGACTTCTGCATGTGGTATGAGATCAGGGTGCAAGTTCGTTTGTCTCCATGTGGATATCCAGTTTTCCAGCACCATTTGTTGGAGAGACTGCATTTCCCCCTGTGTATTCTTGGTACCCTGCTCAAAGATCAGTTGACCATATATGCATGGATTTTTTTTCTGGGATCCGTTTTCTGTTCCATTGGTCTCTGTGTCTGTCTTTATGTCAGCCCCATGCTGTTCTGATGGCTGTAACTTTGTAATATAATTTGAAATCAGTAAGTGTGATGTCACCAGCTTTGCTTTTGCCCAAGACTGATTCAACTGTTTGTGGTCTTTTGTGGTTCCATACAAATCATAATTGTTTTTTCTATTTCTGTAAAAAAAAAAATGCCATTGGGATTTTGATGGGGGTTGCATTGAATCTGTAAATTGCTTTGGATAGTATGGACATTTTGATAATAGCAAGTCTTCCAGTCCGTGAAATGGGTGCCTTCTATTTGTTTGTGTCTTAATTTCTTCTGTCAATGTTTTATTATTTTCTATATACCAGTCTTTCACTTTATTAGCTAAATTTATTTCTAAGTGTTTATTCTTTGTGATGCGATTGTAAATAGGATAGTTTCCCTAATTTCATGTTCAGCTAATTCATTATTAGTGTATGGAGACAACTGATTTTTGTATGTTGATTTTGTGTCCTGCAACTTTACTGAATTCACTAGTTCTATTTTCTCTGTGGCATCTTTAGGATTTTTTATACATTGGATCATGTCAACTGCAAACAGAGATGATTTTACTTCTTCCTTTCCGATTTGGATGCCTTTTATTTTGTTTTCAACTAAATATTCTGGCTTGGACTTCCAGTACGGTGTTGAGCAGAAGTGGCGATAGTGGGCATCCTTGCGTTGCTCCTGATCTTAGAGGAAACTCAGTTTTTCACCATAATGTTAATTGTAGGCTTTTCATATATGGCGTCTGTTGTGTTGCGGTGGTTCCCTTCTATTCCTACTCTGTTGAGGACTTTTATCAAGGAAGTGTGCTTACTTTGTCAAATGCTTTTTCTGCTTCTATTCAGACAATCATGGGATTTTATCTTTTCTTTTGTTACTGTGGGATATCACGTGAATCGATTTCCATATGTCGAACCATCCTTATACCCCAGGGATAAATTGCGTTTGCTCATGGTGTGTGATCCCCCGAAGTGCTATTGATTCGATTTGCTAGTGGTTTGTTGACGAGTTTTGCACCCAGTACATCGGATAGATTGGCCTGGAGTTTGTTTTCTTGTGTCTGTCTTTGCCTGGCTTTGGTAACAGGGTCATGCCAGGCCTGTAACATGAGTGGACGTGTTCCCTCCTCTTCAGTTTTGGGAAGAGTTTGACAAAATTGGCATTAAATCTTCTTGAAATGTTTGGTAAAATTCAACAGTGAATCCAACTGTCTTGGGCTTTTCTTTGTTGGGAGGTTTGACATTTGTTTGTGGAAAGTACGTATTTGTGATCCTCGACTGTTTCCAGTGACGGGCTCTTGGAAACAATGAAAAGAAGGCAAGGACTTTTAGAGAACAAGAAGGAGCCTGTCTGTTCTCACTTACTCAGAAATCTCCTCTGGCAGTATTTGCTTTGGGTACATACTGAATGCCAGATATCCTTATATCCTCAAGGAAATATTATTTCTATTATAGAAGTGGAAAAACCTAGACAAAATACTTAGACTTGGCGATTCCAAAGGATGGAGTGGCCCACCCATGGTCACACAGGGAGGAAGTGTCCCAGCTGGGATTTGAACCAAAGACTGATGGATGACCAGGCACCTGCTGTTTTAACCACCCGACACTCTTGATTGGACCAGTCACAACTCATAGAGTTAAACTGAGATATTGATCTAAGAAGCTGGATAGAATCAGCCTCTCCTCTTTTGTTGCCTCCACTCCTCTCAGTTTCTCTTCCCTGCTCTCCTCCCTCCCCCCTCCCTCTCTCCCCTCCCTTCTCCTTCCCCCATTCCCTCATTCCCCCCTTCCCTCCATCCTTCCTTCCTTCCTTCCTTCCTTCCTTCCTTCCTTCCTTCCTCTTTCCTTTCTTTTCTTCTTTTATTAATTCAATCCATGACTATTGAGTGCCTACCCAGTGCTAGGAACTAGACTTTGATCCGAGTGTTTTTCCTTACATTTAGAAGGGAGAGAGAGGACAAACGGGTAAATGTGTATATTTATGGCACATTAGATAGTAATAAATACATTAAAATGTAGGAAGGTGGGGAGTATGGTATTCTGGAGGTAGTGGCAGAGGGAGGTTACTGATTTATAGAGCTGAGCTGTCATAGGGTAGCCACTAACCACATGTGGATATTTAATTTTAAATTAATTAATGATAAAGAAGATGATAAACATTCAGTTCCTCGGGCACCCTAGTCACATTTTCAGTGCTTAGTAGCCACATATGGCTGGTGGCCACCCTACTGGACAGCTCAGATTATGGGTCATTTCCATCATCCTAGACGCTTCTGCTGGACAGTGCTGTCACAGAGGGTGGCAGGGCGCCCTCGGTGGTGAGATGCTGTGTGAGCAGAGTCCTAACGGAAGTTACGGAGGAAGACAGGTTCCAGGCGAAGGGAACAGCAAGTTCAAAGGCTCTGGAAAGCAGTGTGGTCAGTACTTTTGAGGAGCTTCAAGGTGGGGAGAATGGCAGGACAGGAGGTCAGTGATGTCAGCGAGGACCAGGTCACATAGGACCTAGTCAATTGTGCTAAAGATTGAGAAGGGAAGGCCCTGGGAGCTCTGGCTGCAGGAGTAACACGATCTGCTTGTGAAGTTTGTAGAAGGTCACTTTGGCTGCCATGTTGAGAATAGCCTGTGTGGGTCCAAGGGGGCATTAAAATGACTGACCGTTTGCATTATCAAGTGAATTGAGTTGCCTGTTAATTTAACAGACATTCACTGAGCCACTGAGCAGGGCCATGTGCTGCTTTAGGTATTATGTTCCTGACAAGACTGAGGACTTCCTGAGGGCCGAAATCTTATTGAAAAACCAGGTATGAGAAACAGTAAATTGTGGCAGGGGATGTGATGGTTCATCTTACGGGTCACGTGGCTTAGCGGTGGCACTCAGATATTTGGTCAGACGCCAGACTAGATGTCCCTGTGAAGGTAGTTTTTAAATGAGATTAACATTTAAATCCATAGATTTTGGGTAGAGCAGATGAACACCCTCCCCCATAATGTGGGTGGGCCTCATCCAATCAGTTGAAGGTCTTAAGAGAAAGACAGAGATTCCCCTAAGGAAGAAGGAATCCAGGTGGCAACCCCAACTCCTCTGGGTTTCCAGCCTGCTGGCCTGCCCTGCAGAATTCAGACTTACCAGCCACAATTGTGGAACCAGTTCCTTAAAATAAATCTGTCTTTCCCTCTCTCCCTCTCTCTTATTCACTGGTTCTGCTCCCCTGGAGAACCCTGATTACCACGTGGTGCACTAAGAAAGACAAGAGCATGTACAAGGTCCAGCCAAGGTGGGGAGAAGGAGGGTTTGGGAAGAACTTCCTAGCAAGAGGCTGGAGCAAAAATCCCCCGGAAGCTGTTTCAGGCGCATGTACTCTGCTCTGGGCGCTTTGAACCCAATCTGACTCAGCGAATGATTATTCAGAAATAGTACTTCAGATGTGACCTGGTGCCACTTTGGAAATCGTGGTGAAATGCCCCACTCCTGCTTTTATTCTGGGCTCACCCACTCCCCGGGGCCCCCTTTCCCTAGCTCACACTTCGCAGCAGCCTGAGGAGGGGGATGACCAGTTTCCCAGGCCTGGACCGTAGGGTAGAGTGTCACTGAGGTTTGCGCTGTGTGATGGGGGGGACACACGGCCCTTCAGACTGACACGCGGGTCACAGCCCAGTTCCCAGATGTGTCTCTCGACTCCTCCCCGGCCCGTCCCCAGACCCCTCCCCGGCTCTTCCCCAGCCTGCTGTCCTGTCTGCTTTGACAGCTACACTGTCCCTCGGCATTTCCTGCCTCCACCTCGGCCAGAGCAGGACCAGCCTCTGGGTCCCCTCCTTCCTTTCTTCCCTGTGCTTCACAAAGCCAAGGCAGGTGCGGCTGGGACCGAGCTGCCAGAATCCCCAGAAGTCCGAGGAGCTGAGGGAGGCCCTGGGTTCCTGCTGTCCTTCCGCAGGTGGGCCCCGATGCCCCCACAGCGCTCTGCTCTTCTCTCTCTCTCTCTCTCTCTCTCTCTCTCTCTCTCGGAAGGTGGATCTTAGCAAATCTTCCCCTCCTTCTGTCCCCAACCTCCCGTAGTCCCCACTGGCCTCTTCCTCCATTAGGACCCTTCTCAAAAGGCAGCTTGTCGGATCACTATGTTGTACACCAGAAACTGATGTAACATGGTGCGTCAACTATACTGAAATAAAAAAAAATTTTTTTTTAAAGAAAAGTTATCTTTAATTGGCCTTCTCTATTGGCACCCCCGCTCCCACCAGCCAGGGTGCTGGGGAGTCAATGACGGTTTTCCCTTGAACCGAATTCTCTATCTGCACCTCCACTTACCTCCTCCATCCGACTGGCGTGGGCTGTATTTGGGAGGGGTGCGCCAGGGCTGACTGAGCCGTCCTGGTCTGGGTTTATGCCGAGCAGCTCATCCTTATGCAATATCCTCGGGCAAACAAGGGCTTCCCCTGGGATGGTTACTGCCCCAGGACGTCAGCCAGCAAGGGTTTCTGAGCGCGCAGACACTCAGGAGTCAGGCACACAGGGTTCACATGGCAGACTTGTAGGGTCCGAGCCTCTGTTTGCTCACATGTAAAATGGGCATGTCGATGTATTCCGTGTCAGGCTGCATGAGGTCTCAATGAGGGGGCACAGCTCAGAATCCAAAGTGCGGCTTGGTAGACAGTGACCCCTCAGGGTGTACGTACTTTTCCCCGAGGCAGCAGGGATCAGGTAGGGGAGGCTTTTACTGGATGTGCTTTTTTTTTTTTTTTTTTTTTGAGAAAGAGCGTGAGTGTGTGGGGGGGAGGGGGCAGAGGGAGAGAGAGAGAGAATTTCAAGCAGACTCCCCACTGAGCACAGAGCCCAATGCAGGACTCCATCTCGCGACCCTGAGATCATGACCTGAGCTGAAATCAAGAGTCAGACGCGTAACCAACTGAGCCGCCCAGGCGCCCCCCGAATGTGCTTTTTTGGAAGTAGGTGACATGCACAGTTCTTGCATGAAGGGTCATTTGTTTGGACGTAAGTATGACATTGGGGCAGGCAGGTACACCTGTTTTCCCAGAATATCTCACCGTGCGTGACGTCTGTCACTGTTGACAAATGGCAGGCCAGGCTTGGCAAGGCTCATGATCTTCCATGGCCCTCATCCTCTTGGCAAACCGTCTAGCTCTAGCTCTAACAGGACCCTTGTCATTGGGGTTTCTCTTAGTTTTCTTGTCCCCGAGTCCTGTCCTGTTATTGGCAGTTTCCGTGGGGCTCATATAAAACCAACCAGCTTTGGTTTGTTTCTTCCTTTCTTCTGTTGCCTCATTTATTCGCTCCTCCGTGGTCCCGCCATCGTATGGGGGATCGGTTTGTTCTGGGCCCTGTTCTAGGTTCTGAGGTCACAAAAATGAACCAGACGTGGCGCCTGCTTTCTAGGATCTCTTGGATACATGCAGGAGGCAGAGGAAGAAACAGATAATCAAAGTCCAGTCTGAAGAACACTGATGGAGAGAAGCCCAGGAGATTCAGGTGTACAGGGGTGGGTTTGGAGGATTTGAATTCAGGCTTCAAAAAGTACTTTCTGCAAAGGGCAGGGCTGACTGGATGTGTATTAATATTTTCTAACACTTTAGTATGAAAATTTGCAAAAATACAGCAAAGTTGAAAGAGTTTTATAGTCAGCACCCACATCCACCATGTACACTCTACCATGAACATTTTACCAAACTTATGTAATTCCTATCCTTCTGATTTCATAGGGAATTGCAAATATCTGTACACTTCCCTTAAATATTTCAGCAAAGAGATTTGTCTAGTTTTTCTTAATGTAAAGTGTACGTACAATGAAATGCACAAATCTTATATTTGCATTTGCTGAATTTGGAGAAATGCATATATCTGTGTGATTTGCAACTTCCCCAAGATAGAGAAGATTCCTGTCACCCAGAATTCCCCTGCTGAGCCTTTCCAGTCAAAACTCATCTTCACCCCAGTCTCTCCTCCTCCATAGAGGAGGTCTGCCTGTTCTAGAACTTAAGGCAAATGAAGTCCTACGTAAGTGCCGTTGTGTGCAATGCTTCAGAATATTTTGTACTTTGCATAACGATTTTGCAGCCTAATGTTCCTGAGTTCATCCATGCTGCTGTGTAGCGGGCACATTTTTCCTTTTCATTGATAAATAGCATTCCGTTCTATTAATATATCAGTTTGTTAATCCATTTTCATCATGATAGACTCCAGAGCTGTTCCTAGTTTTTGCTGTTTTTCATAAAGTTGCTGCAAAAATTTGTGTTGTCTTTTTTTCATACGTATATGACCTCATTCCTCTTGGGTAAATATTTAGGAGTGGAATTGCTGGATCATGCACTGGGTGTATGTTTAGTTTTGGGCAAAGCAACCAAAAGGTGTTCCAAGACAGTTGTGCCATTTTCTATTTCTCCTAAAAGTTCCTCTTGTTTCACATCCTTGCCAGCAGATTTTCACTTTCACTTTTCTGATGGGTGTTCCGTAGGATCTCAGTGTAGCTTGAATGAGCATTTGCTGATGACTAATAATGATCAACATTTATTTCATGTGCTAATGGCCAGTCATGTATCTTCCTTTCTGGAGTTTTTGTTCAAAACCTTTTGCCATTAAAAAAAAAAAAAAGGTTAATTGTCTTTTTTCCCCACTTTTCTAAACATCTTTATTGCATGTGTTTTGTTAGAAAAATGTATTGATATGTAATTGACATATACCATTGTGTAAGTCTGAGGTGTATGTGTTGATCTGATACCTTCATATGTAGATGTGATTACCGTCTCGTGTTAGCTGATCCGTCTGTCCTGTCACATAATTATCATTTCTTTGCTGTGGTGAGAACATTTAAGATCTAGTCTTTTTGCAACTTGCACGTGTTTGGTATTGAGTGTGATCACTATACTGTGCATTAGATCTCCAGAACTTACTCATCTTCTGGTTGCAGGTTTGTACGCTTAAACATCATCTTCCCAATTTCCTTACCCCCGGCCCCTGGTAACTACCCTTCTACTTTCTGTCCCTACCAGTTCAGCGGTTTTAGATTCCACAGAGAAGTGATATCATGCAGTATTTGTCTTCCTCTGTCTGGCTTATCTCACTAAACATAATGCCCTCCAGGTCCATCTGTATTGTCTCAAATGGTAAGATTTCCTTCTTTCTCAAGGCTGAATGATACTCCATTGTTTAGGAACACCACATCTTCTTTTTCCATTCATCATGGATGGACTTTTAGGTTGTTTCCATATCTTGGCTATTGTAAATTATGCTACAATAAAAGTGAGAGTGCATATATCTTTCTGGCACTAATATTCGACAAAGGAGCCAAGAACACTTAATGGAGAAAGGATAGTTTCCTCAACGAATGGTATTGGGAAAACTGGATAATCACATGCAGAAAAATTAAATTGGACCCCTATCTTACACCACCCCAAAAAATTAACTTAAAATGTATTAAAGACTTACACATAAAATCTGATAGCTTAAAACTCTTAGAGGAAAACAGGGAAAAATTTCCTTCACACCGATCTTGGCAAAGATTTTTTGGATATGATACCCAAAGCAAAAGCAATATAAGCAAAAATCAACAAGTGAGACTACATCAAACTAAAAAGCTTCTGCACAGCAAAAGAAACAATTGACAAAATGAAAAGGCAACCTACAGAATGGGAGAATATGTTTGCAAATCATATGTCACATAAGGGGTTAATATCCAAACTATATAAGAAGCTCCTACAACTCAGTAATAACAACAAATTCCTATTAAAAAATAGGCAGAGGAACTAAATAATCATTTTTCTGAATAGGGCATCCAGATGGACAACACGTTCATGAAAAGGTGCTCAATTAGCCATCAGGAAAATGCAAATTAAAAGTACAATGAGATATTGCTCACTCATGTTAGAGTGGTTATCATGAAGATAAGAGATAACAAGTGTTGGTGAGAATGCGGGAAAAGAGAACCCTCGTGCCCTGTTGGGAATGTAAATTCCTTCATCCACTATGGAAAACAGTGTGGTGGTTCCTAAAAAAATTATAAATGCAACTACTGTGTGATCTAGCAATCCCATTTCTGGGTTAAATATCCAAAGGAAATGAAAACAGAATATCAAAAGGGGTTGATTTCTTTTTATTATTGAGTTGTGGGATATATATACAGATAGCAGTCCTTTGTCAGATATGAGACTTTTTTTTTTTTTTTTAACCAGAATATGGTTTGCCTATTACTTTTACTAGTGGTGTGTTTTGAGACACAGAGATTTTATATTTTGAGGAAGTCTAATTTGTTAAGTATTTTTTGCTTATAAATGTGACTTGTGTGAGAAAACTTGGCTCAAGAAAATGTACTCAAGTCATGAAGACGTTTTACTGTGTTTACTTCTGGAAGCTTTGTGGCTTTAGCTTATAGGGTTAGTTACGATGCATTTTGAATTAAACTTTGCGTGTGTGTGAGGTAAGTGTTGAGGTTCATTTTTTTGTATATGGAAGTCCATTTCTTGAAAAGACTTTCTTTTGTTCACTGGATTGCTTTGGTGACCTTGTATAAAATGGGATACCTTCCATAAGTGGGAGGTCTACTTTTAGGCTCTTTATTTTGCTCAGTTGACCTACTAGTTGATCCTTAGGCAAGTCTTAATTACTGTAGGTTTATAGTGAGTCTTGAAATAAGGTAGTATAAATCCTCCAAATTTATTCTTTTTCAAGACTGTTTTGGGTATTCCGGGTTTGTGGATTTTCATAAAAATTTTGAAATTGCTTGTCAATTTCTCTGAAAAACTGGTGGCATTATAATTAGGATTACATTAAATCTAGTATCAATTTGAAAGTAACTGACATCTTAACAGTTTCAAGGTTTCTAATCCATGAACATTGTATATGTCTTTATTTCTACTTACCTCTACTTATTATTAGATATCTTTAATTTCTTTTAGCAATATTTTGTGCCATTTTTTTGTATTAAAAATTTCCTTAAATATTTCATGAGGATTTTTTGGACACTGTTTTTTTTTTTTATGAAAAATCAAGTTCAGTTTTATTGTGAAAATACCATATATAAAGAATATATGATGAATATATGAAGAATACCAATGAAAACCATCCATCAACCACCCAGCTTAAGAAACAGAACTATCAGTACCCCAGAAGATCCCATGTGCCCCCATCTAAATCACCTCCCCCTCCCTGCACCCATGAAAGTAATACTATGCTGAATTTTGCACTGATTAGTCCTTTGCTATGTAACAGTTTTACCATCTAACACTATAGTTTTGTCTGTTTTGATATTTATATAAATAGAATCATACCATATGCATTCTTCTGTGTATTTTAATTTAAATTCAATTAGCCAAGGTATAGTACATCATTAGTTTTGATATAATGTTCAGTGATTCATTAGTTGAATATAACATCCAGTGCTTATCATATCAATTTTAATGGAATTTTTAATTTAATTTTTCATTGTTTGCTGCTAGATATAAAAATACAATTAATTTTTATTCTTAATCTTCTATCCTGAAATCTTGGTTACTAATTTATTAGTTGTGATAGTTGTTTTGTGGTTTCCTGGAGATTTTCTGCGTCAACAGTGATGACATCTGCTAATAGAAGTAGTTTTCCCCCACCCCCGTATTCATTTTTTTTATCCTTGCCTTATTGCAATGGCTATAACCTTCAGTACATCGATGAGGAGAAGTCATGAATATGAGATTCCTTGCCTTGTTCTTAACGTTAAAGGGTAAGAAGCATTCAGTATTTCATTGTTAGGCCTCTAGGTTTTTCAGAGATGCCTTGGATCAGATTTAGCAACTTCCTTTCTATTCTGAGTTTCCTGGAGGTATTTATCATGTCTGGTTGCTGAATTCTATCAAATGCTTTCTCTTCATTTATTGAAATGATCATGTCTTCTCCTTATTTTGTTACTATGATGAATTGCACTGATTGATTTTTAGATTTTAAACCAATCTGACATTCCTCAGATAAATACCACTTGGGTATATTTTATCCTTTTACATATTGTTGAATTCAATTTACTAATATCTTACTAGAGATTTTACATTTATGTTCAAATGTTCAAAAGGAATATTAATCTGTAATTTCATTTGTTTGTAATGTATTTGTCAATTTCTTTTTAAGATTATACTGGTCTCATAAAATGAATTGGGACATTTTCCTCTATTTTCTGGAAGAGTTTGTGTAAAATTGGTGTTACTTCTTTAGATGTTGGATAAGATTTATGAATGAAGTCATTGGGCATGGGCTTTTCTTTGTGGAAAAGCTTTTGACAGGGGCGCCTGGGTGGTGCAGTCGTTAAGCATCTGCCTTCGGCTTACGGCGTGATCCCGGCATTCTGGGATTGAGCCCCACATCAGGCTCCTCTACTAGCAGCCTGCTTCTTCCTCTCCCACTCCCCCTGCTGGTGTTCCCTCTCTTGCTGGCTGTCTCTCTCTGTCAAATAAATAAATAAAATCTTAAAAAAAAAAAAAAAAAGCTTTCGACAACGAAATCAATTTCAGATTTTCTGAGGTTTTTCCTTATGTGAATTTTGTTAAGCTGAAATGCTCAAGGAATTTAGCAACTTTTCTGGTTTATCAAATTTGTTGACATAAGGTAGTTTATAATAGTCTCATATAATCCTTAAATTTCTATGCCATCTGTAATTATAACTTTTCTTTCATTTTTGAAATTAGTAATTTATGTTCTTTCTCTTATTCCCCTGATCAGTTTATATATTCTTAGATTGTCAAGATGGAGGCATAGGTTACAAATTTTATATATTTTAAAAAATACAACTTTATTAAGCTGTAAATCTCCAAGTACTGCTTTAGCTATATCACACAAAATTTGAAATATTGTATTTTTATTAGTATTTAGTTTATAGTATTTTCTAATTTCTCTTGTGATTTCTCCTTTGACCCATGAATTATTTAGGCATGTATTCTTTAATTTCCAAACATTTGGAGTCTTCTTCTAAACTTATTATTGTTCTTCATTCTTATTTATTCCATTGTGGTCCAAGAACATACTCTGTAAATTTTTAATCCATTTACATTTATTGAGACTCATTTTATGCCCAATGTATCGTTTCTTTTAGAATACACCATACATACTTGAAAGAAACATGTATTTTAAAGTCATTGGGTGTAATATTCAATAAATATCAGTTGAAGTGATTAATGTTATTCTGATCTATGTCATTACTGATTTTTAAAATCTAGTTGTTTATCCATTTCTGAGATAGTTGTGTAAAATCTCCAAGTTTCATTGTGGAGATAATTCTTCCTTTAGTTTTGTCAGTTTTGCTTCTTATACTTTGAATGTGTAGTTAGACATATACACATGTATGATTGTTATGTCTTCATGATGAATTGACCTATTTATCATTGTGAAATGTTCTTCTCTGTCTGTGCTAATAATATCTAATATATACTTTGATGCTTATTTTCTCTGAGATTAATATAGCCATTCTATCTTATTGGTGCTTACTGTTTCCATGACATAAATTTTTTCCATGCATTCACTTTCATTCTCTCTGTTTTTATATTTCACTAGCATATAGTTAGGTCTTGCTTTTTTAAAAATCCATTCTGGCAATCTCTGTCGTTTAGTTGGAGTGTTTGGTTCGTTGATAGTAAATGTAATTATTGATATGGTTTGATTTAGGTCTACCATGATTTTATTTGTTTTCTGCTCCTCTCCCTCTCTTTTTCGTATATTATTTTGGATTTGGATTAATTGGATATTTAGAAACCCCATTTAATTTATCTATTGACTTTATAGCTTTACTTTCTTATTCTATGTTTTAAAATTATACTCTAGGGATTATATAATATACATCCTTAATTTAATTCACAGTCTGCTTAGAGTTAATATTTTATACTTGGCATAAAATATAAAAATCTGACAACTGTATAGGTCCACTTACCACCTCACTCAAACTTTATACTACAGTTGTCACACGTATTACATTTTCTTAGGTTATAAATCACCAATACAATATTACAGCTTTCTGCTTTAAATATATATATATATTTTTTCATTGTTGCATATGTGTGTATATATATATATATATACACATATATATATATTTAAACTGTATAAACACACACACACATTAACAGTGCCTATGTATTTTTGAGAGGTTTTTAAAAATTAGGAGGAAAATAGTCCTTGGTATTTACTTATATCTTCCATGAAAGCCTGCATTTTTCTCTGATGTCATTTCCATTCAGCCTGAAGAATTTCCCTTAGTATTTTATGTGGTGGTCTGCTGCCAATGCATTTTCTTAATTTTATTTTATCTGAGATGTATTTATTTCACTTTCTTTTTTGAAGAATATTTTTATCGAACACAGATTATTGGGTTGACAGTTTTTTCCTTCATTACGGTGAAGATTTTATACCATTGTCATTTGACCTACATAGTTTCAGATGAGAAATTAGGAAATTTTGAATCATTACTCTCTGGTATGTAATGTCCTCCTTTTAAGATTTTTCTTTACTCTTTTACTTTCAGCAGTTTGACTATTATGCGCTTAATGCCTAAGTGGAAATTCTTGAGTTTTTAAAAATAGTTTTTCTCTGGCTCCAGTGAGCACACCGGAGCTCCGTGAAAAGTCTGGTCTCGCGTGCTCCCTGGCTCACGGTCTCAATCTGTTGTCTCGCGGGTGCCGGTCTGCGAGTCCGCCCACTCCCCCGTGCAGGTGGCTACCGCTTCCCGGCGCCCGAACGCGGTGGCTCCCGCCCCCTTCCGTTTATCTTCTGATATCTGTGCGCGGTTTCACGGCTCCCCGCTTTGTACCTCAATACTCAGGGCTGGAGATGTTCATTTGTAGAGATCCAGATGCATCTTCCTGCGTCTCAGGCTGGTTCCGTGGATGTTCAGGCTGGTCTGTGGTTTTTGACTGTCCAGTGTGTTTTGCAATCCCGTCTGTTATCATCATAACATCCCTCTTTTTAGAGAACACCTCTCCACTCCATGTGTGCCCAGGGCCCCCAACTCACCCTCGCAGAAGGGCATATGATATGTCTATGCCAGCCACACAGACCATATTCAACTAGACCAGTGTTTGCTCTAAGGAGTGGCCTTGAGACCCAAGCCCAGCCATTCAGAGACTTTCCATGGAATCAGCAGTGAAAGGCTTGTTCTCTTCCCCTCACAAATGACACGATGTAAGAAAACAGGTCTGAATTTGTTGGTTACTATTTTCCTCAGCAGTTGGTGAAGGCAAAGGTCTATTTGTTTTGTTTTAAGATTTTATTTATTGTAGAGAGAGAGAGAGAGAATGAGCAGGGGGAGGAGCAGAGGGAGATGGAAATAATCTCCTGCAGACTCCGTACCGAGCACAGAGCCTGATGCAGGGCTCAATCCCAGCACCCTGAGATCATGACCTGAGCTGAAACCAAAAGTCAGATGCTCAACATCTGATACCAGGAGTCTGGTTCCTGAGCCACCCAGGTGCCCCAGGCACAGGTCTATTTGTAGAAGGAAAGAATGAGGCCCCCAGTAAAGAAACAGACAGATATAAGAGGTGGGTGGAGAAGAGAGGGTCCCTGTTGGGTAGGGTCCAGACTAGAGTGAGCAAGCATGGCACCTGGGTGCAAAATTCAAGGAGGCATCGCTCCCAGGGTCCTGCAAGTGCAGGTCAGTACTTGCTTCCTATCCTTTATACTCTAGACTTCTTGCTTACCTCACTGTAGATGGTCCTGCTGGTCATTGCCTGAGCTTGGGTTCTTCTAGAAGCTCATACTGAAGTACAAGTGGTTTATCAGGAGGCAAACCCAAAAACTACCTGCAAGAGAAGGGGTGTGAGACAGAGAAAGGGAGGCAGGCAATGATAGGTGTTGGATGAAGCCACTCACCACTGTGGCACCTGGATTTACCTGGTCCTCCCCATGGGAACTCTGGGTGACAGTGCAGAATGTCCCCTGGGGGAAGCTGACCTTAGAGAAGCTGATGTTTTTATGCGCAGTTCCCTCTTCTTCATTGGTGGAGGGCTGCTCCAAGCTACGTTACCTCCTGCACTTCTGGCCTGTCCCGTTCAGGGCAGAAAAGATCCCCCAGCTGTTCATAGTGAGCTGTCTGCAGTGTGTGGAGGCGAATGAGAGGGGACACAGGCATGCACCCCCACTGTCGCCATCTGTGTGTCCTTCCAGTTTTCTGGGCTCTCCACTGTCTTGACCAGCTACTGAAACTGGCATCCTGTTTTGCTTACATGAGATCATGTTGGGTGCCCAACATTTGCAACCTATGGAGTCTTGACCAGTCAGAAACTCACAGTCATCGTCCTGGGAACCAGACTCCTGGTATCACCCTGTCCCCCCTAACAGCCCAATGTGCTGGGCATTATTATCTCCCTCTTACATGTAGGATGAATCTGAGGCCCGGAGAGGACACCACTGCCACACACAGCTTGTCTTCTTTCCACATGTCCCTCCCAAATACAGAAGTTAGGTTGAAACCAGCTTTTGTCACATGCTTATCAGTGGGAAACCGTAGTCGTCAGGAGGAGATTCCTATCAGGGTCCAACAACACTGGATATTTGGTTTTGGAAGCAGCAGAGCCCAGAAGAGAGAGCATGGGCTTTTGAGATGGAGAAGCCAGGGCCCAGATTCTGGCCTTGCTACTTCTGGCCATGTGAACTTGGACCCATCACGTAGCTTCTGCAGACTTGTTTGTTCTTCTGAAAAGAATGCCCGTAGTGTTCTTAAAGGTTTAATATGAAAATTAGGGGCAGAGACCATGCAGCTCCCAGAACCGTACCTGGCATATGGCTGGCATTTTCAAATGCCTTCAGTGTCTTCCTGAAGCCAGTGTGGCTGGGATTTCCCTGCATGACCTGGTGGGTTCTGGGAAGGTCTGGGTAGCCACCTAGGGGGACGTGTTGGGAAGACCTGGTTCTCTTAGCTTCACCTGGCCATCTCACCGCACAACTGGCTGGTGGGTGGTGCACCTTTACCGTCAGCTGAGAGTCCTGAGAGGCTGGGACTGGTCGTATTCATCCACCCCGTCCATCAGCGCCAGACTCAGCGCTCGGCACATGGCAAAGGCCTGATAAATGCCGCCTAGGGAATGGATGAGAGAGCGAGGAGAGAGCCTGTCCACATGGTGGCTGGCGGTATGATAAAGCGTAAATCTGATCGTGTGGTTGCTGCTTCAGATGCCCATCGGCTGTCCCACCGCTCAGAAGGAATGCCAGTCTCTCAGTGTCAGCCTGCAAGACCCCACAATCTGGCTCACGTTTTTTTTTCTGACACCCCTGTCCACCCACTCTGTCTTCCCGCTCATTGCACTCAGTCCTTCTTGTCTCTCAAACACGCTGAGCTAAACTCTGACTCAGAATCTGTAAGCTTGCTGCCCCCTCTGCTTGATTGCTCTTTCCTGGTCTCTGCAAACCTCACTCATACCATACAGATCTCTGCCTAAGTGACCCCTCCCTCTGCTTTGTGCCCCCCCCCCCCGCTTTGTGTCCCCTCCCCCTCCCCCCTGCTTAAGTGTCCCCCTCCGCCCTCCCCTTCCCTCTGCTTTGTGTCCCCTCCCTCTTCTTAAGTGTCTCCTCCCTCTTCTCAAATGTCCCTTCCCCCTCCCTCTGCCTAAGTGTCTCCTCCCTCGGGGTCTTCCCTGAATACCCACCCCACTTGACCACCCACCCCCCAAGTGTTCTATATCCCTCACCTGTTCTAGTCCCCTGCTTCACAGCACCTGTCGCTACCTGGGATTCCATTATGTGTTTATTCATGTGTGCTCTTGGTTGTTGGTCTTATGCACCAGAATATAAGCTCTGTGAGGGCAGCAGTGTTTCCTCATTGTTCACTGTTGTATCCCCAGCACCTTGTAAGCAGTATATATATGCACATATATACTTATGTACACACATATGTGCAAAAAGCATATATATAGTATGCAACCCACTAAGCAGGTATATAGAGATACATATACAGAGACACTAAGCAGTGTGTGTTTGTGTGTGTGTATATGCACACACATGTATGTACATGCATATACACACATGCAGTAATCAGTATATGTACACATGTGTGCATGTAGATGCACATACGCCCACATCTATAGATACGTATACACACATACAGTATATATACACATATATATACACCCACATGCACGTATATGTATATGCATGTGTATATATACACACATATATAGATATATACCCTATAAGCAGTATCTATATATGGTTTAATATATACAGTATATACCTTATATAATATATATTAGCATATGTGTTATGCCATATACTAATAATATACTATAACATATATTTTGCTGTAATATATTGATATAGTTATATATAATATATATTAAGCATTTGATATACAGCAGTAAATATAGTATATAGATACACACATATGTATATGTACATACATGTATACATATACCCATCAAGCAGCATATACACACATATATATATACATACCCACCAAGCAGTGTGTATTTGCCTATACGTATATGTGCGTATATATATACATCTGTGCTATGTATATGATACCTATATATGCATGAATATATGTAAGTGAATGAGGAACTTAACCAGTCGGCCGATGAAGTTGGCTGACTATCTCTGGGTGGGGGTCCTGAAGTGCACCTCTGTCTCCCCTGCTGCAGATTCATGTCTCACGATTGGCCCTCCAGCTATCTCGGTCCCTCTGCGGCCTCCCTCTCCACCCTCTGCATACACCCCTCGACCCTTCAGTGATGGAGGCAGTCCGAGTTTTCTTCTGTGCCAGCAGAGAGAGTGCAGGGTGAAGTGTCCTACTCTGAGTTAACTTTGAAGTCAATAGAGCATAATTATTTCAAGGAAGGAAGAGGAACCTTTGGCAGAACCTTCTGAGCAGTTTGCTTCACAAGTGTCTTTCTTGGATTGGCCATTGGGCCCTCTGCTTAAAGAGCTGCCGGGTTGAAGCAAAATAAACAGGAGTTAATTAAAATTGATAGAATAGCCAGCAGTAGTCTGCATATAAAATAGAGGGTGGCACAGAGTTATATGATAATAGCTCTTTATGTCCCCAAAGGAAGATTCTGGATAAGACTGAGCTGGACTTGCACAAATGATCATCCCAGCCTCCACACGGCCTTACTGTGCAGAGATGACCATTTCTATGCCCAAGCATGTTACTAGTTGTCTCATTCATCAGTCCAGACTTTCATCTGCATGTAAATTTGTGGTGTAAAAAAATATATTTGATTAATAGCAGACTAACCAATTTAGTGACCAGACTGTAATAAATCCATTCTGGAATTAAACAGAGATCAGATTTTCTATGTATGTTTATAAGTTTGAATATTTAAAAACATTTGACTTAGGTGTTTTTGGTTTTTTTTATTTAATGTTTTGGATTTTTTTTTTTTGATCTTTTTAAGTGCTGGGCCTCCAAGATAACAGGAGCATGGAGGAACACACAGCAGGAATCCAACAGTAAATGTTGATGGCAACTGCTCTGTCCTGGCATTATTCCAGGTGCTTGTGCGGGTGTGGTAAACAAGCTGGACAAGGTCCCTGATGCCACAGAGACTAACACACCAACATTAAACAAACACGGTGACATAGTGATGATCATTGCTCTACAGAAAATGTATAGAACCTAGGAGGGTAAGACTGCTTTCCTCGGAGGAGAGGACAACAGGGAAGGTCTGAGAAGGAGAAATTTAAGCTAAGACCTGATTGCTGACAGGAAAACAGATCATGTGAAGATCTGAGGGAAAGAACATCATGGCCAAAAGGGGCAGCAGGCGCAAAGGTCCTGTGGCAAGGGCAGTTAGCAATGGGGCAAGGAACAGCAGAAGTGTGTCAGATGCTCAGCCAGCACCATGTCTGCCGCAGTGGGGACTCGGTGTATACGGTTGCTCTCTTTAGGAAAATGCACAAGTTAATCAGTTTATAGCACCAGGGTTAGAGAGATACCACTCCAGAGCTGAGTTGGAATTCTGGCTCAAGCAGGTGACTCTGGGCAAGTCACCTGACTTCCTGTGCCTGTGAGCTGTTCCTCTTACGTAAGAATCATTTTTAGAATTCTTAAACATGATGCTTTTACTACAAACCTTTATTGTTTGCACAGGCATCTTTTATAAAAGATGGAATCCATTTCTTTTTAATGAAATATTTATTCATTTCATATTAATTAGGTCGTGTTTTGCTTGAGGCATACTTTGGAGGAATTTGCCAGCTCCTGGGGATAGCTTTATTAAGAGCTAAATATCACAGGAAATGCAGGCTTACTCATGAATGGCTTTCAAGCATCGACCAGAGCAAATGGTCCATTACCGACCAATCTGAGAGACCTCACTGCTCTCCTGCATTTCCTGACATCTTCCCATAATGATGTCTCATTCCGTCCTCTAGATGAGGATTTTCAGGCCTTGTCACGCCCATGGAGTGGTCCCCACTTGCTTCACCGGAAAGGATGCATTTCCAGTAGGGTCTCTGAAGCACCAGGGTTCGTGCTGGGGTATTGTTCCCATGACTGTTTTTGGCATTTCCTGACACTGTGGTGTCCCCTGTGACTCGGGCACGGAGGGGATCAGTGTATACGTAAGCATTCATTTTTTAGAGAACACAGGATCAGCTTTTGGAATGGCCTTCAAAGCCTCCTCCACCTTGCCATCAGAAAGAACTCCCCTCCTCCCCAAACCCTGATTTTCCATGTTGCTTGTTTATTCATTCAGTCAGTCACAATGGTACACCTAGATCCACTTTTAAAACCCTTCAGTAGCACCTTCACAGACACATCCAGAATGATGTTTGACCATAGACTTGGGGACCGTGGCCCAGCCCAGCTGACACATAAAATTACCGGTCGTGACAATTGTGAAATTGTTCCTGAGGTCTTTCTTGGGCCACTTCTGTGATCTCTGTGACATTTGCTGCTTCTACCTTCAGAACACACATGAATGATGATCAGAATGACAGCATCAGTAAATAATGGAGAAAGTGCTTGACTGCGCAGCCTTTGTGACCCCCCCTTGAGGACACTCCTCTCTCCATTTTACAGTTGAAAAAGCTGCTGACCCATGCTAACATGCGCCAGTGCATGTTCTATTTCCTTGTACTTCCAGAGGGGCTGTGGTAATACACTTCCCTCTCTCTCCTCTATACCTCCAACCCTTGATGACCCAGAAACAGTCTCTTCCAGAATGCCTTTCCCTAATCCCATAACCTGGTCAGGATCCCTCTTCTGGGTCCCTTAGACTCATGTGTTCACCTCCCCCATAGCACTGCCTTTTCCTAAATAATTATCCATTCATTCCTTCAGCCAGCCACACTTACCAATCAGACACCTGCCACGTGCCAGGCACCGTTCTAGTTACTGAGGTTGGAGCTGCAAACAAAAGAGACAAAAATCGCTATTATCATGGAGGTTTATGACACAGAGAGGAGACCAACAATGGATAAACAAATCAAGCCAGAAGCATGATCAGTGACAGGAGCTGGTCAGGTGGTAGAGGAGGGCTTAGCTCTCTCACATGGAGAGGTCAGGGATGCCAACCTGATTAAGGTGACTCGTGAGCCGAGCCTGGAGGAGGTGAGGGCCCAAGACTGGGACGTGTGGGGAAGGGTGTGGTGGACACAGAAGGGCATGGAGACCAGTGTGGGAAGCGAGCAGGGAGGAAAGAAACAGATATGTGTGGAGGGGAGGTAGGGCCAGGCCATGGAGGGCCCCGTGGCTAATGGTGAATGACTTTGGCTTTTATTCTTGAATATCGTCTGCTTATCCCGTTAACTTTGAGCTTGTGGTGGTGGGGGGGGGGGGCGGTGTGTGCCGTATCTCCGTAGCTAGCATGGTACCAGGCCCATGGCAGGCATTTCATAACTGTTTGCTGAGTAAAATATTCATCCAGATGAGTATTTTTCTTGAGGCCAACTTTTGATGACTCCAATGAGGCCACCACCGGTCAGAGGCCACATGTGTTATGAAAAATGACCGTATAGTTTATGTATCAGATGGGAATCTTCTCAGCAGCCAGAAACAGAAAGTCTGCCTTTTGATGGTTTGAACAAAGAGGGGTTATTTTTTTCACATACCAAGAGATCTGAAGGTAGGCGACTCCATGATAACAGGTTCAGCATCTCTATGATGCCGTTGGCCTCGTGGTCACAAGGGGCTGCTGCAGCCCCAGACATTACACATGTGTTCAAGATAGGAGGACAAGAAAAGTGGTGAAGGGGAGAGAATGGGTTCATCTGTAGTTATTCCCTGTTATCCAGAAAGCAAGACTTCCTAGACGCCTCCAGCAGACTAATATCTTATCGACCAGAACTATGGCATCCTCTGGCTACAAGTGAGTATTTAATGGATCACATTGCCTCCTTGAAGAAAATTGTCCTATTATAGAGGAGGAAGGGGGAGGAGGCATATTGTGCAGTTCACAATCATTATCTGCCAAAGACAGTCTTCCTGTCACGTAGGATATTTGAACAATGGTATCCCGCATGATCACTCTCTTTAGTGAACCTATTTCATCCTGATTTTTTTTCTTGCTTGTCGCCTTGTTGGTTGTATCCCAGAATCTCGCTCCTGCAAGCATAACCAGTGTGCTTTAATGCACACCATGGCAGTATATTCACTCAACAGGGTTCGCTAAGTGCACTGTAGCTGGGAGTGGGTGGGCAGCAGAGAGATTAACTGAGTCTGGTGGGCTCCAGGGGGGCTCACGGAAGGGCGGTGCCAGCCTTTGCACCCACAGAGCTCTGGGTTCCCAACTTGGCTCTGACCTCTGATTCGGGGTCCCCTGAACCCCAGAGGCTGGCTTGCCTGAGCTGTAACATAAAGGTTAGAGTGCTGACCGTCAAGGTCACTGAAATGCAGCCAGATAGAGACTTTCCTGGAGCCCAACAAAGGGATCTCAACCAGCTCGCACATCAGACTTTCCGGGGGAGTTTTTGAAAACCAGGAAATCCCAGGACCCTCCCAGACCCCTGGGTGTGCCGCAGAACCCGCATCGCCAGCACTCTGAATGTGAAGTGGGGCTGGAGATCCCCGGACTCCGGGGCTGTGAAGGTTTGCAATATGCATCGGTCCCCTTCTCCACTCCGACGTAGAGATGTCTGTGTGACGCGTGCCTTCCTTCTGGCAAGTCACCTGAAATTCACACTAGCTAGCATTTATTTATCTGTCCCAGTAAATTGTGATTCATTTGATAACCTCAGTTCCTAATTGAATTACAATAATGAGGAATGCTAATTGAGTGTTTGCCTTTTGGCAGCTTGGGTGGCTTTGGCCAAACTGCTCACTCTCTGCCTCATAATTGTGATTCCTCAGGGAAGTCTGTGCTGTGCCCCGAAGGAGCTGTGGTGCTGCTGGGGACACCTCTTCTCTTTTGAAGTTGGAGTTCCCAGGACCTGGGCAGTCACCTGGTGGGGAGGAGTGCTCACCTGGCTTCCAGAGCACCTGCCTTGAGCTCCTGAGCTCTCAGCAGATTCCCTCCATCACGAGGTTGCCAGGGGATTCGGAGCTGGGAGGAATGGAAGCCCCTTCTCTTCCGCTGTCAATATGGTGGCACCCAGGATGCCGACCCGCCTGCGGCCACACAGGGCGTGGTGGACACAGTTGTCAATGAGATCCAGCTCCTTTGTGGACTCTACCTCAGGCCTGGAGGTCAGCGTCAGGGAGGCCTTGGGATCAGGAGGCCGTGATGCCTGCAGGGAGTGAGGCCCGGGGAGGCCTTCAAGAAGGTATTCTAAGCAGAGGGAACAGAATATGCTCCTGCCAGGAGTCCAGGGCCAAGGTGATAAATTCACATGTCTGAGCCCCTGAGAGTGTACCCAACGTTAGACAATAAATAGGGACTTACAGTCCAGTGTAGGAAGGAGCACGGGATTCATAATCTAGCGTTTGAAACAGCACAGGATTCATAATCCAGGGTGTGAAGCAGCACAGGATTCATAATCCAGGGTGTGAAGCAGCTTGCTAAAAATAGGGGCTCTGGGAGCCCATTGGGAAGGGTCTAAATATGGACTTCAAGGATAAAGGGAAACCCCTAAAGAAGGCAAGGAACGGTCACAGAGTCAGTGGGGGGGGGGAGGAGGCAAGAAGGGTAGAAGGCAGTAATGGGGGTGGAGGAATTCTTTAAAGAAATCCTAGAGGGTTGGAGGAAGTTGACGTAGTGTATTTGTATGTGGTGTGTGTTTGTGTGTGCACACATGTGTTTGAATGTGTGTGTGTGCGTGGCATGTGTTTGTGTGTGCACGCATGTGTTTGTGTGTGTGCTCTCTGTGGGGTGTGTGTGTGTGTGGCGTGTGTTTGTGCTTGTGTCAGAGGTAACATGGGCAGGGAGGGCTCAGAATGCCAAGATACAGACTTTGAATGTTTCCTGAAAGTGAAAGAAAACCCTTGAACAGGGTTCCATCTTTCCAGTCCCATTTTTCAGAAGTCCCCACTAGGCAGCAGGACACCAGCAGAAACCAGAGCAGAGGTGGGATGGTCCGCTTAGGAAGCTGTGACAGTGAAATTTTCCCGTCTGAAATTTCACGCATTAAACTCTAAATAGCAGAAATTGCTCTGCTCACAGGGACTCGTGTGGAGAAAACACAAGTGTGGGCTTGGGCTGGAATGCGGGGTCCCGGGAAGCGCAGACTTTGGGAGCTGAGTGCACTCAGTGCCCCCTACTCCAGGGCCCAGGCGTCCGTCTGTCCATCACTCACCAGCCCATGTTTACTGGGTGCCTGCATGGACCACATGCTGGGCTGGGCTCCACGGACAGCTGACTGTAGACCCGGGAGCTCACGCAGGAGAGTAAGGATCACAGAGACGCTTGGTTGAGTCGGTCAGCCGCGGGTGGATGACCGTGAGGAACATGGACAGACTGTAGTTTCCTTTGGTCGTCATGACAAAGAACCACAGGCTGGTGGCTTAGAACAGAAGTGGATCTCAGGGTTCTGAAGGCTCAAGGGAGGAAGCCTGTGTGTGCCTCTCTCCTAGGGGGTTGCCAGCAATGCTCGGTGTTCCTCGGGCTGTAGACATGTCATCTCCCCCAGCTCTGCCTGCCATGGTCCCATCCCCCTCTCCTCTGGGTCTGCTCACTTCTGTTCTCTTATAAAGGTGCTGGTTGGATTTAGAGCCCACCCTAAGCCAGAGTGATCTCAGCTCAAGACTCTTGATTATATCTGTGAAGGCCCTTTGTGCTGATAGGATCACGTTCCGGGGCTCTGGGGGTTAGGACATGGACGTCTCTTGCTGAGAACTGCTGCTCAACCAGTAACTAAGCCTGCCCTTCCCCTGCCCTTCCCTTCCTCTCTGGTTTTGTTCATTCCATTCCCTGTGCTTCAGCCACCTGCCTGGGACAATGGCTGGGGTGGCTCCCAAGGGTCCCCACTTCCTTAATTCTGCAGTGTGAAGGGCTCCACCCAACCACCCCAGCAGGTCAGGAGGAAATGTTGCCCCAACCAGCCCAGAACCCTCCCTGCAGCACCCCTGGCCTTCCTTTAGGTTAACCCTCTATGACGGTTATGATGAAGGCCTGGTAGTCATAATAATAGCTGCCATTTGTGGAGGGCCTCTGTCCCAGGAGCATTATATGTGCATAATGCCGTGAGAAGTAAAGAAAACTAGCCCCAGTTCAGCACCTATGACGTGTGGCACCATACCATACCCTTCAGACACATCCCCTTCCGCGCCCGCACAACAGCCCTTGGAGGAAGGCCATATCATTCTCACTTTACTCATGAGCAGACTGAGGATCAGAGAGGGTGAATGACTTACCCAGGGTGACACAGCAAAGAGCTGGGTCATAAGCCCTGGTCAGAGTGTCCCCAGAGCCCAGACCTTCTGCGTGTCTGCGACTTCCCAGCAGACGTTCATCCTACACAGTGCATTAGACTTGCCTTACTCCTCTTGTGTCAGCCTCGATCTCATGGTCAGGTTGGTTCAGTTGTTGCTATGAGCCTTGCTTGGCCAATGAGGAAGCGAAGCCAGACATAGGTGGGTGGTCCCACTCTTGGTCAGCAGGAGGGCCAGGAGCAGGGCCCAGCTCTCCTGGCCCTGGGTCCAGCCTCCTGAGCTCTGCTCTTGAGAAACATAAGATACCTCTAAGATGCTTTAGAAAATAGACCCAAGCCCTCAGTTTACCCAGGAGGGAGTCAAAGTGCAGCCACACTCATTCATCAGTGTTGAGCTGGCAGGGCCCCATCCCTTGATTCCCCACCCTTCATTTGTTAGTGAAACCAAACTTCCAAGCTGTCCCCAACACCCTGTGTCGACTCCCCTTCTCTGTCTTGCTCTGCAAAGTCTCACTTCCAAGCTCCATCCAAATCCCCAGCTCTCTTTGAAAGCTGGAATGCTAATTGCACCTTGAAGAGCCTTTTCCAGGCCCTCCCCTGGTCCTGTCTCTAAGCTGCAGTGAGTGTCATGCTCCCCCCTGCCCAGGAGGTGAGAACCATCTCTTGGCACCTCTGTGCCCTGTAACTGAGGGCAGTCATGGAGGTCTTTATCTGCCAGGCCACGGAACCGGGTCCTTGCACGGACTTGAACTAATCACAGCCTGAGCTTCTGTAGCTGGTGCACGCGGCTCACTTGGCTGGACTTCAGGGCTCCCCACGCTGGCAGAGGCAGTGTCCGCCGAACATCTCTTCTGAGAAGTCACAAGAGAAGTGAGAGGGATAAGAAACCCTGCCTACCGCATGTCTGCCTGCAGATGTGGGTCTCAGGGACTCGGGTCCAGGGTGCCAGAAGTCTCTGCTAGGATGCCCACAAGCCAGGGTCCCCGTGGTACTTTTGCACAGCACACCTTTGCTTCCTTATGTTTTCAAGTTCACTGGAAAGGAAGTTCCACGGACCTTCAGTCTCATCAGTGATTTTATTGCCTGGGAGAACGTCCTTTCGGAGGGTGCATGAAATGTCCTATTTAAGACATTCAGATTCAGGACATTTATTGCCCCCCTGATATGTTGGGCCCTTCTACTTCCTCGGTCTCGTGTGGTCTCATGTAGTTTCCCCTCTCCAGTGTGCAGGTGGGCCTGGCTAACTCTGTTCAGACAGATCCAGAGACTGGGGCTCAGGGAGGCAGAAGTGAAGCGTAGCTGGGGTTCAGGTTTCCCCACCGTCTTGTATCTACCTCAGACACATTTACAGCATGTCAGAGCTAAAAGGAGTCCGATTCCCAGCAGAGGAGCAATGTGGCACACTGGAGAAGACCCTGAGCTCCTGAGGTGGCAGCCCAGGCCCATGATCTTATCCCTGACCTTGTGTCTCGAGGGTCCTGTTCTCACGGAGGAAGCGTGTTGGTGGAAAGTGCCTGCTGGGGAGGCAGGGTCTGGGTTTAAGTCCAGAGATGTGAGGAGGGTCTACAACCTTCCTGTGCGTCTCTCCCTTTATCTGACAAGTGAGGGTCATAGTAATAGCTGGCTGTATGGGGTTGAATAGTGTCACCCAAAATTCCTGTCCTCCTGGAACCTCAGAATGGAACTTATTTGGAAAACGATCTTTGCAGACGTAATTAGTTCCGATGAGATCGTACAAGAGTAGCGTGGGGCCTGAATCCAGTGACTGGCGTCCTTAAGAAGAAGGTGAAGTTCGGACACAGAGATGCAGACACACAGAGGGAAGAAGGCCACGAGACCGCAGAGGCCGGATCGAAGTGCCCGCTGCAGCCCCACAGATGCCCAGGGGTGCCGACCACCACCAGGAGCCGGAAGAGGCAAGGAGGGACCCTCCCCTGCAGCCGCAGAGGGGCATGGCCCTGCTGACGCCTCGACTTTGGGCCTCTGGCTTCTAGAACCGAGAGACAGTAGGCGTCTGTGGCTGTAAGCCGCCCAGGCTGTGGTTCTGTGTTACGGCGGCCCAAGGAAGTAAGGCCAATACCTCATCAAGTGTTTGGGAGGACTGGCTAATACAGCCCTTGTTAGCTGTTCATGGTGCACACGAACGTTCGCCGCCGTACCACACTCCTTGCTCCGTGTCCTCAGGCCCTCCTGTATGCCCCTCTGTTTCCCTAAAACTTCTTCCTTTCCCATCGTTCCATCCTCCTGTGCTCGTGCTCTGGCACTAACTCCTCCAGGGAGCCCTCCCTGATGGCCTGTCCTCCCACCTGCCCCCACGGCCCTGGCAAGGGGGTCATTCCAGAGTAGGACTGTCTGGGTTTGACGCTCTGTCCTGACACGTAGGGGCATGTTGGATGCTGGATGTACTGATTAGTGCACTCAGGGCCACTGCTTCTCGAGCTCGAGGGAAGACAGAGGATTTATTGGAGAGGCCCTTGAGTGGATTGTCAGCGAGAGCATTTGCTCGGCCTCTGGCCCTCAGTAAAGTGCTCAGTACTCTGCCCTTGCTCCCCCAGGGCCTGAGATTGGGGATCTCCAGGACCAGGGTGCAAGGCAAGGACTCGAGTCCAGGCACTGGAGAGGTGAAAACAGCATGGGGAGGTGAGCTGGGAAGTGAGTCAGGGGAGGAGAGGCAGGAGGACATCCCATAAAGGGTGTGCCATCAAGCCAGGTGCCCCATGGGCCACTTCTCAGACTTAACCCACGGAACAGGCAAGGGGCCTGGGGTCGAGGCGCTGCTCCTGCCGGCCTTGACTCTCTGGCATCGCCAGTCTGCTGCCTGGGCAGCAAAGTGGGCACTGCTGGCAGTGAGAGTCCTTGAGCAGAGGAAAGCGATACTGGCAGACAGGTGTGTGCTGTGGTGGGGCAGGCCAGGGGGTACAGCGGGCACTGACGCCACGTACTTCAGGGCTGCAGACGTGGGTGCATTGTCTGTTTTCCTCCTGGTCTGTGCACTCCTTGAGGGCAGGGCTGCTCCTTCTGTCTCCTGTACCTGCAGCTCCTTTTCCAGCACTTGGCACACAGCTAACGCTTCGCGTAAACATCTGAGAACAGAACAGCTGGAGCCGGTCCAACTCCTCCACTTCACAGCTGTGGGGAGGTGGTGGCACGGCCTGAGCCGCTCCGCCAGCAACTCCTCAGAACACGGGCTTCAACCCAGAGGTAGAAGCGCAGGGAGGGGCTGCTTTCTTTCTTTTTTTTTCTTTTGGCAAATGTTGGCCTGAATGTTCTCCGCTCTGGCTGTTGCTCAGGTGTGCATCGTGCAGAAGCGAGACACGAAGAAGATGTACGCCATGAAGTACATGAGCAAGCAGAAGTGCATCGAGAGGGACGAGGTGCGCAACGTCTTCCGGGAGCTCCAGATCATGCAGGGGCTGGAGCACCCCTTCCTGGTCAACCTGTGGTGAGTGACCGCGTGCCGGGCCCCTGGGGCAGCCTCGCCGCCGAGCCACGTGCAAAGCCCGCTGTGCTGGAAGGAAGCTTCTGCCTGGTAGAGAGACAGGGGTGAAACTTTCCAGGTGCAGATACTCCTTTGAATATTTTATACGGTTATGTTCTCTGATGGGTATTTTGTAAAGTACATTCTCTCATGGAATCTGGAAGCATCTGCTCACTTTTAATTTTAATTCTGTTCTCTTACCTGATGAATCAGACTTGAAAATAGATTTTGAAGCGAAAGCTTCAAATTTTGTGTTTCTGAGCAAATGTGCGGAATGCTGTAAGAGAAAGCCAAAGAGAGGGAACTTCAGCTTTTTAAAAAATGTCACCCGTAGTGTTGATGGCAAGAAGGCCTCAGGGTGGCTGCCCAGAACAGATATGCTAAATTCCAAGTCCTGAATTTGGCCCACAAGGCCTGCCATGATCCATGTTCTAGAACTTTCTCTCCATCCCATCCGTGGCTATTGTCTCTGCTTTAAATTGGCATCCTTGAAATGCCACCTACTGGTGGGTCCCTGCCCCTGTGCCTTTGCAGTGACATTTGCTTTTCCTGAACTTTCCACCTGCCTCTCCCCCTGACTCCTGCTGGCCCCACCTGCGCCGTGCCCACTTCCTCTAACCAAATCCCACCCACTCCTTTCATCCAGCTTAGGAGACACATGGGGGCAGGAGCCTTCCCTAACCTGCAGGCCGACTGAGTGCCCCTCACCGTCCCCACCGGCTCTGGGCTTGACCCACCCAGCACAGCCTTTCCCGCAGTGAGCCTGAACCCAGATATCTGGCCTCACCGAGGCATCGCTGGCTCCTCGAAGGCAGGGGCTCTCTTGGTTCTTTGTGTCTGGGAGTCTCACACGGTCGCAGGCATGTTGGGGGGGGCTGCTTGCTCAGTGTTCCTGGAGCTGGATTTAGTTGAAGGGCACAGAACAGGCTGTTCTAGGAAACAAATTCTGGCTGTCTCATTCTGCACCTCAGCTGAACATCACGAGTGACCCCCGAGGGGAAAGTCTAGTCTAGCGCGTGTTCCTAATAGGCTACCGCCCGTTATTTCCATTGTTCTCCACGCTCCGAGGCACCCCGAACAAGGGTGATAGACCAAGGCGACGTGAGTTTCCTACTTGGGAAAACCCAGCAGACGCCGTACACCTGGGTGTCTCCACGGGGACAAGACTCTGTGTTACAGCCTGAGTACCAAGTACGGGTTCTCCGTGTCTCCAGGCAGCAATCCGAACACTTCCGTGGTTTGTCGAAATAACGCCTTCCACGGGACTCCCTAGAGTGGACTGAGGGGTGTGCGTGTATGCGCGGTGCGTGGTGCGTGTTGGAGGGGTGAGGTTGGAGCAGCCCCTCTGAAGGCACCGCCTTTCCCTGCCCTGTTTATGTGCTCCTAGACACAGGTTAATGTCGCGCACCCATGATTACAGGACTGCGGGGTGAGGGAGGGAGCTCTCTGCAGTCGTTGGGCCCTGTGGCAGTACTTTCCCATCGTGAGCAAGAGGGAGTGACTGGCTGCTGAAATTTAGAGTCACATCTCAAACTGTCACCCATTAATGGTGATAATAATGTCCTAGCTGGGGGCGCCTGGGGGGCTCATCAGTTGAGTGTCTGACTGTTGATTTCAGCTCAGCTCGTGGTCCTCAGGGTCATGAGATCAAGCCCTGTGTCAGGCACTGCACTGGGTGTGGAGCCTGCTTGAGATTCTCTCTCTCCCCTCCCCCTCCCCCTCCCCCTCCCCCTCCCCCCCCTCCCTCTTAAAATAAACATAACTAATGCTCTGGCTTACTGCTAGGACCGTTTGGAGAATCAGCTGAGAGGGAAGGATATGAAGGTATGTTTTCTGTAAATGAAAATACTGCCCATTGTAAGAGGTTCTGTGTACGTGCGTCAGTGACTATGTGATGGACAGATGGGCAGTGCTCCCGCTAGCTCTGAGCCGACAGCAGGGAGGCGCCCCTCCGTCCGTTGGTCAGTCCTGAGCCCTTCGCACGTGGTATGGCTCATGGTTTATGCGGCTATAGGGGCAGAAACTTAAATTTGCTTCAGCGCAAAACAGAATCTCTTGGGTTTCATAGCGAAGAGGTCTAGAATTCCCGTGGCTTTGGTCCCTCTGTCTCTCTCTGGGTTTCCCCTGTGTTAGCTTTGTTTTCAGAGCCGTGGCTCGTGCTGACCGCTTCTTGCTCCAGCTTCTCCTGTTAGCCCAACAGCACCAACAGAGGACGATGGGCATGGGGGGATGGACCTGGTTCGGGTCACGTGTCCATTCCTGAAGCAGCAGGGGAGGGGCAGGAGGTGGGTCCCACCTGCGTGTCTGGAACCCAGAATGAGGGAGGAGATGGAGACCCGCAGAGGGAGACTGGAGCCTGTTTCCAGGAAACCTGTGCCTGCCAGGTGTCTGGAGCCTGTCACTTGTGCTCCCTGTCAGCCCGCGCAGCCTTCCTAACAGCCCTGCGTGGTGAGGGCCGTGGGCTCCCTTCCTCAGGGAAAGCAGGACTCAAAGCAGCTCACCGCCTGCCTGAATCAATTGAACGGTGATTCAAACTCAACACCATCCCATTGTGCCCTGAGGTTTCCAGTTCTGTAGGGAAATGACCTGTAACATTTTCTGATAAGGATCCCTTACTTCCCTAGTCCCGCTAACAGCCTCGTTGGTTTCCTACTGTCATCTTAATATTGTCCCCATTATATAGATGGGGTAACTGAGTCCCACTGCGAGTAAGTGGAGGAGACGGGACCGAAGCCAGGCTGTCTGGCATCAGCCCTTTCCCCACAGCTGCTGAGAGAAGGTCCCAGCCCTTACCCTCTGGACGGAGTTCCTCCTGCCAGGCCTCTGTTTGGCTGCCTCTCTGGCCCCTACTGGAAGGGAGCAGAGTGAGGAATTGCTTGATGGGTTCATAAGAACACTGGCGCTTTGCATTAATTATATGTCAGCTTTTCATCTCGTTACATGGAGGGTGAATTATCGCAGCCCTGGAAATCCTCACCGTGCCCCTTCCTGTTCTGCTTTTTTGCTGACGTGCTCTGTAACTGGCAAGGTGAAGTCTGGGCATTGATTATTTGCACGGCAGTGTTGCCTCTGAGGAATGAATGATGTGTGCTCCCAAGCCTGTGATGGTCCAAGTCTTTGTCAAGAGCAATATTTTCACCCGTTTTTTTGCAAAGGGAAAAGGCAATGAGAAATTACACCCACAGGAGGGTGAGGGTGCTGCATTAGCAGGGGTCCTGGAGAGGTGGGGGGGGCAGGAGAGAGGTGGGGGGAGGGCAGGAGAGAGATAGGCAGGGGAGCATTTCAGCACTCGGGGTCCAAATCTGACCTCCCGGGTACTCAGGGCAGCCCTGCCTCTTGCACACTGCGAGGCTGCTATGGACTGAACCATGTACCCCCCCCCCCCCCGCCACCCCCAGTTCATATATTGATGCCCTATTCCCCAGTGTGACCGTATAGGGGACAGCATTCAGATGGTTATTAAGGTGACATGAGGTCATTAGGGTGGGGCCCCGAACAGCACAGACAGTGGCCCGTGATGATGAAGAGGGCTCTCTGCCAGGTGAGGACGCAGCAAGAAGGCGGCTGTCTACAAGCTGGGAGGAGGCTTCCCGCCCGAACCCGACCATGTCGGTGCCTTGATCTTGGGCTTCCAGTCTCCAGAGCTGTGAGAAAATGACCTTCTGTGGTTGAACCCTGTCAGGTCGTGGACTATAGAGGCCTCGAGAGCGAATTGATTCTCTTCTCTGTGTCTCAGTTTCCTTCTTTGTAAAATGGGAAAAGAAGGATAGCTACGCCGTGCGGCGACTGGCAGGACCGGGCAGGGAACTAGCGAGCAGGGGCCGCAAGTCTCGGGCAGGAGGCAGCCCTGGATCGAGGACCGGAGGTGGTGTTGACAGTCTCAGCGCTGCTCACTCAGGAGGGCCTCCGCGGCTTGCACAGCTCACTTCCTCCCTCATTCTCATTATCAAACCCGTTTCCACTTACCGGATTGCCTACATGGACTAGACCAGCTGTTAAAATGCTTCACTTCAAATTGCTCGGGTGCCTCCCCTGCCCATGTTACCGCTCAAGTCACTGTAGGAAAGAACATCTGGTAGGGGAGGGTGAGGACAGACAACCTGCAATCATTTCACAGTCCTCATAGCCAGTGTGTATTTCTAGAAGCTTCCCTGAGTAGCGATGGACCGATTCAAGACACAGATCTCTGCACACCGCTCTGAGCCAAGAGAGAACCACTGACATTAGAGGCTGACACTGTTGTAAGTGCAGAGACTTTGACCAAAGTGAACTGCGTAAGGTGTTTCAGTGTGGGGCTGCTCTGACTTGAGCAGGGGGGCAGGAAGGAGTCCGGAGGGAGGACAGAGACTGCCCCCCCTGGGAACCTTTGATGAAGGGTAAACGTACTTTACAGTCCTTCGTTGCTGACCTTGACTGTTGCTGCATCCTCTCGCCTGGCATTTCGACTTTCAGCCGCCCCCCTCCCTGTCCATCACCCCCTGCCCTACCAAGGTGTCCCAGTCATTTCAGGCTGCCATCACGGATTCTGATAGACGAGGCAGCATTCACACGAAAGTGTATTTCTCACTGTTCTGGAGACTGCAAGTGGCGGTCAGGGTGCCGGCATGGTAGGGTCTGGTGACAGCCTTCTTCCTGGTGGGCAGGGGGCAGTGTTCCTGCTGGGTCCTCATATGGGGTAAGGGAGAGAGCGCTCTCTATCTCTCTTGTTCCTTCTTAAAGGGGCACTAATCCCATCATGAGGGCTCTACCTGTAACCTACATCTCACCCAAAGGCCCCATCTCCAAATACCATCACACGGGGGACAAGGTTTCAACATGTGACTTTTTGTGGGGGAGGAAACACCGAGTCCATGGCACAGAGCAAATCTTACCACAGTGCAAATCTGAGGCCACCATTTCTCGATGTAGAACCCAACAGTGGCGTCCCCACACCCACAACTTCATGTCTCTCCATGACCAGCCGTCTGACGCTATGCCAGCCTCTCCTGCTGACACCAACCTCTGCTACCGTCTTGCTGCATTTTTGTTCCAACCAAACCAACTGATGAATGACACCTGTCATTCGTCTTGCTGTCTTCCTCTCTCGGGCCTTTGCACAGGCCGTTCCTCCCGCCTGGAGCACTGTCTCCCTTTGTTCACTCTGAGAACTTCTGCTTCTGCTCCCCCAAGTATCTGTTCCTTACATAGGTGTGTGTTGTGTACCAGGTAATATCTTACTTTCTCAGGGTACAGGGATGAAGAGAACCTTGTTCTCTCGGAGTTTATAGGCCAGGTTCATGGACTCTGTCGAGCTCCCTCAGCGCTGCCAGACGTGCCCCCAGCTGGCGGTGCCTTCTCCTGGACTGTCCTACCGAACAGGGCAGCTCGGTCACATTTCCCGGCTTGCGGGTCTGTTTCCACCATCAGCAGGGAGCTGCTTGGGGGATGGGCCACATCTTACTCATCTCCGCATTCCCAGCATCTGACGTCCACAAAGTTCATGCATCCGGTGCTAAGGGCTGGCACGCAATACGGCAAAGACCGTGACGCATTGGAGACAGAACAATGAGCCAGAGTCGCTCTCTGTCTTCACATAGCTTGCACACAGGAGAGGACAGACGTTGAGCCAACAGTTGGTGTGCTCCTCTGCTCTCTTCCTGACATCTTGAGTACCCACTGTCCTTTGGGGTCCTGGGATAACTTAAAAATATATAGATGGCTCATGTCCCCCACGTTCCGGGGTCAGGTGATCTTCTGGTCCATCCCGGACATGCCGATGGAAAATGCTCATGGGGCTTTTCCCAGTCAGTAACCTCTTCAGGCTCCATCACCATGGAAACTGCCTTAATAAAGGGGGCAGGTGGTGAGGCTGTCTTGTCCAGGATCCTTTTCACAAACTTTACTATTCTAGGATTTGTTAACCTCACTTGTAACTTCCGGCTTGTGCTTTCAAGATGACAGATTTCCCACATTTTATTTTTAAGTGTCATAAGTTTGTTATTCTTAAGGGGACTGAGTTGGGGTCGTGCCTGTGGATTACCAGATGACCCAGGCTGCTTTCTGATATCCGGAGGGTGGGCCCTGGCTGTGGAGAGGGTTGGGTGAGGAGACAGAGGTTGTGCCGTGCAAAGACAGGGAGAATGGAGGGTGGGGTGGGGCCCAGGGTCCATCATCTGATGTATCAGACAGTCCCTGTGGGTGAATGGGGGATCCTTCAATCAATCGGGAAGGGCATGGGATTTGCCCAAGGTCATGTGGAAGAGCAAAGATTGACCTCGGACCTGCCGGTGGTCTTTGGGGTACTCTGCTTTCCCCATCTCCTGACCCACCACACCTTCTTGTGCCCATTTCTGACTGCTCCTGATGTTTCCTATGTATTTTTCTGTAATTAGGAGTGTCCTTGGCCCATGGGGAGTTACGAAATTCATCCCTCACTTCTTCAATGCCTGATAATATTAGTAACACTGCTCTTTATGGATTACCTACAGTATGTGGCTCTTTTCCTATTATATCTTGATTAATCCTCAGAAGCATCTCACGGGGTGGATGCTACTGCCCCCAGTTTACAGTTGGAGAAACTTAGGACCGGGGGGCTAAATAATTTGTGCAAAGCTACGGAGCTAACAGGGATTAGAAGCAATAACATAGCAGTAAATAAATCCTTAACAACCTGTGTCCCAGGGGAAAGACAGCAAGCCCTGAATCGTAGTTAGCTGATTTCCATGTCAGCGCTTGCTGTGGACTGAATGTTTGTGTCTTCCCCAAATTCGTATGTTGAAGCCTAACCTCCAATGGGATGATACCAGGAGATGAGGCCTTTGGGAGGTGATGAGGTCATGAGGATGGACCCTCATGAATGAGATTAGTGCCTTTATAAAAGAGCTCCCTTTCCCACCTTCTGTATGAGGACACCATGAAAAGCCATCGATGGACCAGATGCTGCTGGAGCTTCTAGCCTCCAGGAGCATGAGAAAGAAATTTCCGCTGCTTATAAGCCACCCATCTATGGTATGCTATTATAGCAGCCCGAACGGACTAAGACATGGTTGAATTCAAACCGACAGCATGATGTCAACCAGCTGGCAAAATTTCTGGAAATTTAACAATTCTTGTAAGCGGTGTAAGCCAGCTCCAGCACAACCCCGACAGTCCCAGATGTAGCAGCAAAGCCTTTGCTGTCTCTAAACCCAATGTCTGTGAGCTGGGACCAGGGGTGAGCCTGCCACACATGAAGATGAGCCAGGGATGAGCCCCGTCTCCATGGAGAGGGACGCTTCAAGAGGAGTGGAAAGAGGAATGTGGTGCCTGAACACTGGACAGAAAGGGGAAAGTGGAAAAAGGTCCTTCCCTTCCTAGGATGGTGTTCTTGGAAAGCCTCAGTTTTCTTGTCTGGAAAATGGGGACAGTAGCTCCCTCCCTTCCATGCTTTGTTTTTATTTTATTTTATTTTATTTTATTTTATTTTATTTTATTTTATTTTATTTTATTATTTTATCTTATTTATGTGAGAGAGAGAGAGAGTAAGCTAGGGAGCAGGAGTGGGGGGGGGCGTGTGGGGAGCGGAGGCAGAAGAAGACTCCCCACTGAGCAGGAAGCCATACTTGGGGCTCTATCCAGGGACTGGAGGATCGTGACCTGAGCCAAAGGCAGATGCTTCACCGACTGAGCCCCCCAGGCACCTCGCTTCCGTGCTTTGTGAAGGCCAAAGCAAATGAGATCCAGTGGATGAAAGCCCTGTGGAAATGATCATTTGTTGGAGAGATGTACCTTATTATACTTCCTTCTGATAAAAACTGAAATATGACTAATGACCTGTAAATCCTTTGAACGGTTTATATGCATGGAACTCTGCGGGGAGGCAGGGAGCCTGGTTATACCTGTGAGGACGCAGACAGAGCTGGCGGATTCTCAACCGCCCGGCAATTTCGTGTTAAGCTCACATCCCAAAGAGACACAAACATTACATTGGAATGTAATACATTTTAATGGGGAAGTGCTTACCTGCTGTAGTGAGCTTAATTAAACTGCAAGCAGCAGCGCCCTTGTTCCTCAAGTTTTTGGAAGTCACAAGGCAGCCTCCCTGATGTTCTTCTGCCAGCCAGGCGCCCGCCTTCCCCCAGTCCACCCAGGTCTCTGCTCTCCGCCTCCCTCTGCCTGGGATAATCTCCTCTGGCCACCTGCAGGCACAGCCCTTCACATCCCTCAGATCTTTACCAAATGTGACCTTCTATTTGAGGCTTTCTCTGACCGCCCAATTTAAAAACCCCACACTGGCTGTCCCAGTCCACTAGCCTTTACTTTATCTGCTATGGCACATTTCACCTTACAGCACACCATGCCTAGTATGTTTTTCTCTTCTTTTCTTTTTTTCTTTTTCTTTTTTATTAACTTATTTAAATTCAGTTAGTTAACATATAGTGTATTATTAGTTTTAGAGGTAGAGTTCAGTGATTCATCCATTGCATATAACACTCAGTGCTCATCACATCACGTGTCCTCCTTAATGCCCACCACCCAGTTACCCCATCCCCTCACCTACCTCCCCTCCAGCAAACCTCGGTTTGTTCCATAGAGTGAAGAGGCCCTCATGATTTGTCTCTTTCTCTGATTTCCTCTTAATTTATTTTTTCCTCCTTTCTGAGAAGGAAACTCTGGGACTGAGAAGTAAGTGGACGTTGGCATCCCTTCGTGACATCAGGGATGCCCCCTGAGGAATCGGCACCTTCTGGATGTCGTGGCTCATGGTGGCTCCCCGTGACAGGGGTTGTTACAGATGCAGAAACTGAGGCTCACGGAGGCTGAGTGGTTGACTGTGCAGGCCCCACAGTGAGTAGGGGCTGGATCCGGGACTCACGCCCTGCCTGTCTGACTCCAGAGCCTACTTTCTAGAACATGGCACTGCCTTCATTTTTCTGGCTGATGCCATACCATTGCTTAAAATGGTGAAGGAATTTCAGAGGGAAAACAGACCTGCCGTTGGGATCTTATCCACTAACCGGAAATGTGATGCTGTCCTTCTCTGGGCTGCAATTTTCTCAGCTGTGGACTGAAAGCCTTGGACTCTGTCCACTGGTTTTCCCTTGGTTTCCACAGAGCCCTAGGGGGTCCAGGAGGTTCCTTAAGGGTCACTGGGGGCTGATAGGGTTGAATGTGTCCTGCTGCTTTCCGCATTCCCTACTTTTATGTGTTAGTGGTTTACCTTTGGTTTTATTTAAGTAAGGGTTTTTGCTGCTTACCCGTTTGACAGCCAGGAGCCTAGATTGTTCTCCTATTCTGAGTCTGAGATTTGACAACCCTCAGGCTGCTCTGTGGGCTGAGAACTGGACCCAGGCACAGCTAGCTTTGCTAAGCAGAGAGGCATGACCTAGACTAGGTGATCAAATTAAAAAAAAAGAAAGAAAGAACGGGTTTAATGAAAATGAATCTCAGTTTGTAGAATCAGAGGCGGCACATTAATGGTGAAAGAGTGTTGTGTTCCCCGTGCAGCGTGCTGAAGGCTGTGCCCAGGCCAGTGGCGAACACCACAGGGGAGAGGAAAGTACCACTGTGCGTGCTCCCCACTCGGCCAGCGGCCTCGCAGCGCCCAGGAAGTCAAGTGGTATATCCAGACAGTAGAGACCAGAAAACAGATTGTGGTAAATGTCTGCTCTCAGGAGAGCATGCTTACTGATAAATGGCCCCTGGTGCTTCTGCTGGGAGAACCGTTGCAGAGATGACAGTAAATGACAATATCAGTTTAAAAGCCACATTGCCCATAAAGGGCAGGTGTTTGCAGGGTCTTATATCCAAAATGGTGGTATTTTCTTAGAACACCCATCACCAGGAACCACCGTGATGCTTCCTGCTGTCGAATCCCCAGCCAGACTTCTGCTCCGCATACCTGCTGGGGGACCATCATGTCTTCACATTCTCCTACAGCACAGCAGCCTGGTCCTCAGGGCCCTGGAAGGTCAAGGTCGGGCTTTTGATCTCCTCGGTTCCCCACTACTGCATCCTTTGCTGGCTGCCCCCGAGGAAGTGCCCACAGCCACTGCCCTCTCTAAGGCTCTGGCTGTGCCTCCCTGGGTCACAGGTGTGGGGGGCGGGTTCCCATCCCAGGACTCTGTGGGCCGTTGTCCCCCTCTGAGCCTCCTGACCTCCACAGTGCTGCTGGACCTTGCTCTCTGCTTGTGTTACTTCACCTCTGAAAGACTGGATTTCACTCACCCTCCATGCTTCCCAGCCCCTTCCCTCCAGTAGACCATGGGCCTTCCTCCCATGCAAAAGAGAAAGGAAGGATGCGGTGGTTAGCTTGGTCTGTAGATGACACAACAGAGACATGGAGGATGGAGTCATTTCCCCGGCATCGTGGGGCCAGCAAGGTGGGAAGTCAGTATTTTGACCCCTGTCCAACGGACAGATGTGCAAGAAGGGATTTTGGGAAGTCTGCTGACTCCAAAGCCAGATGTGTTTGCTGGGTTGTTGACGCACTGGACTGCACTGGGAACTTAACAAAGCCTGCCTTATCCTTCAGCGCCCTCCCTGCTGAGCACCTCCTCCCAGAGGCAGAAATCCTTCTCCCTGCAGCACGTGGCTTATGCTCGTGAGGCCCTGCCCTTCTTCCATCTGAGCCTCTTGAAAGGGGCCACAGCTTGTTCGTTCACGAGAGGCAGTCCCAGACCCATCAGCTTCATGAAGCTCCGGGCTTTCTCTGCCATGCTGTCCTGTTTTATTTATGAAGCGTAGTGCCTTTCTGTCTCTGATGTTAGCGTGTTTGCTCCTTTCTTTGTAGACTTTTTTTCAGAATGTCTAAAGCACTTAAAACGGTAGTAAGCATATGTCAGCACTTGATAATACATTCGTTATGTGGAATTGGATGTTTGCACCCGATCCATGACTTAGGGCATGGTAGGTTCTCAAGAAATGAAAGAGAAAAGAGGGAGGGAAGTTTGGAAGGAAGAGGGGAGCTACCTGTCCCCTCTAGTGGGTCCTTGAGGGCAGGGACCATGCCTTTTCATGGCTTCCTCCATGGCTCCTAGCACAGCAGCACACACTGCACATCTGATAAATCACCGCATAACACGCTGAGTTTAGTACGCAAACATACGTGTCAGAGCAATAGAACAATGCACTTCAATGCTTCTTGCTCTCAGAAATCTTTTTCAGCTTTGATTTTTAATTATTTTCTCCACCATTCATTACAGAATTGCTTTTTTTTTTTTTTTGATTGGCAGGGCATGCTCCATAGTTTGCCACTATGTTCTGCAAGATGGGTCTGAGGCCGTTTGCTTACACTAAAGAGGGAAATGGGGCATTTATAAAACGTATTTCTACCAGATTATGTTACTCCAGCCCTTTGGCTGCTGTCTCCCTTCCCCCACATCCTACTTCCTATGCCAGCAACCTGGCATTCCCCAGGCTCATTTCAACCAGTAAAACAGTTGTTGAAATGACCCTGCAAAATGATTATCCACGTTCTAGATGATAAATTGATTCTGTGAGGTCATGAAGAAGGAAGCTGGAGAGGCCTCGCGGTCCCTCATGGTCATGTGCACACCACCTTTGTATCTGCATGTTACAGACTTAATATTTTTATATCAACATGGTTTCTTATGTAAATGAATATGATCTTAAAAGCTTGGTATTACCCCTCTAAGTAAAAAACGAGTTTCCATGTCTTAAACAGAAGGTGACTCCATTTCATGGTATAAGAATATATAAGAGATAATATATTAAAATATATGAGATAATACATACGAATATATAAGAATAATATAATATATAAGAATATATACCATGGGGGCGCCTGGGTGGCACAGTGGTTAAGCGTCTGCCTTCGGCTCAGGGCGTGATCCCGGCGTTCTGGGATCGAGCCCCACATCAGGCTCCTCCGCTATGAGCCTGCTTCTTCCTCTCCCACTCCCCCTGCTTGTGTTCCCTCTCTCGCTGGCTGTCTCTATCTCTGTCGAATAAATAAATAAAATCTTTAAAAAAAAAAAAAAAAAAAAAAAAAAAAAAGAATATATACCATGAAATTTACACTGTGTCATTAAATGCTAGCTAAGTGCTGTTGTCTGCTGAGGTTGTGAACTTGAGACCAGGTCTTTCATTGTTCGAAATGGAGACTCTGCGGGTGGTGGGAGAGTGTTGAAGGCAAGCCAGCATCAAAGCCAGACTTTCTCCTTGTTATAATCAGGATGGAACTGCGATAGGAATGGGAGTGAGTAGCCTCCTTGTTCTACATTCAATGGCATTCAATGCCGTGCCAAAGGCACCAGGATCGCCTCATTGACAGCACCTATGATACACAGGCCACAGCCTCAGTGACACTGACGCTGAGAGCCCGCTGTGGGCCGGGTACCACTCTGAAGGGTCTTGCTCTTTCTCCCCACCCCCATCCCTCCCTCTTCTTTCTTTCATTCCTTTCTCACCCTATAGTTTTGTTCTAAAAATCACTTAAAGCCACCATCATAAATTTTTAAAAATTCAATGCAAGATATATTATTACTAAGTGAGAAAACATAGGAAGAACTCACGTGAGGACTGCAGGGAATGAACGCGTAGCTAGGACTCAGTCCCAGTGCGGATAAGAACACTGCTCCACTGCACAGGGTCGGGGTGGGGAGCAGCTTTGCTCTTGCTCAGGAGTATCTACAACAGCCACAGTAATGGGGGGCACCAAGGCAGATGTGCTTCTCCCTTCCCCCCATTCAAACCTCTTTGGAACCAGCAGGCACCCAGCCTGCCAGGACCTCAGTTGGTTTCTTTCCATGAGCAGGTAGGCTTGAGAAATGAGCCTTACTCTTAGGTTCTTGGGCCCAAGAGCCATGCCAAGTCAGGACTTACACATTCAGATGCTTGCAGGGGCAGGCAGATAAGAAGTGAATGAAGGAATGGAGTGCGAGGAGCTATTAGGGAGTGGTGGGGAGTGTGCCAAGTAGAGAGCTTATGCTGCTGATGGGCCTTGGTGCATTGCAAGGCCCTGTGGGAATGATACAGAGTGGAGCTATTAGCAGGTGCCCAACCCCATAGATCACCCGCTGTCCGGGGTTGACCCTCTGTCATCACTGGTCTTCCTCTTGGTCTTACCTTGCTACAAGGCACAGGGGAGGTAGATTGACCAACAGTTTTCAGGCCGAACTCTGTGGAGCCCTGTTGGTTGCTGGAGGTAGAGGGAGAATGTGCAGGGGAAGATTGCAGTGTTGCTGTCCTTCCGTCTTTCTCACTGCCCTGTATCTCTTTCTTCAGAGCATTCGTCACCGTCAGAAATTATCCTGTTTATTTATCTGCTCCGTTACCTATTTACTTCCTCCTCCAAAGTGAACGCATTGATTCTCAGCCACTGGAACTTGATCACAAAGACTTCCCTCTGGAAATGCTGTTAGAATGAATGAGTGATTGAAGAATGAACAGGTTCTGTTTTTCCAATAGTTACACCTCTTAACTAGTTCCCTTGTTTGGTTGCATCGGTAACAGTTGTCCTTACATTCCTGGTTCCCTGTTTTTTATCTTTGGAATTGATTTTGAATTTCATCAGATGCCTTTTGAAGAATTATCAAGAGGCTCAGATGCTTGGTTTTCCTGACCTGGAAGTATGGTCAGTTGTGTTAATAAATTTAGCAACAGTGCGTCGTCCCACCTGGGGTAGGTCCCACCGTGTGTGTTCATGGTAGAACGTGTGTCGTTTTCCAGAAAATAAGAGTGGCAGCACTAGCAATATCTAAAATACACTGCATTCCTGCTGCGTGTCAGTTTCTCTTTAAGGTGGTTGACGTATGCTCTTCTGTGTCACCCTAAGCACTTCTCAGGATGGACTGTTCCTACTTCCCAGAGCGGGAACCTCACAGAATCTAGGCCTGATGAGGGCATGGTGCCCAACAACGGTTAAATCTCAAAGTTAGCGATTATGATGACTATAAAACTTTTGCATTTCTGATTATTCGCTTAAAATATTAATTCCTAGAGTCAAAAGGTGTTTGGAATACACTGCGAAACTGTATTTTAAAATATGACCACTTGATAAGCAATCTGTGGGAATGGCCTCCTTCACCTCCTTCTCCACAGCAAATTAGATGGTAGGTTCTAGTGGTTTCAGTATATATTGTCTTCGATTACCAGTAAGACTGATCTTTCTAAGCAGATTGGTGGTCATTATTTCTTTTTTAGGAAGAGATTTATGTATCTAAGCTGGAGAGACCCGAGACGGGGGCAAGGGGATGGGCACAGAGAGAGAGGGACAGAGAATCCCAAGCAGACTCCACACCCAGCATGGAGCCTGACGTGGGGCTCGATCTCACAACCTTGAGATCATGACCTGAGCCGAAATCAAGAGTCAGATGCTTAACAGACTGAGCCACCCAGGCGCCCGTTAATAAAAGCTTTCTGAATGGATATTGGAGTTGGGTCCTGCAGGATAAATAGAAGAAAGTGTTGAACTTCACCCTGTGGGGGAATGGTCAGTTTGACAGGAGTGAGGGGTCAGAATGGGCTCCATACTCTGACCCCTGCACAATCAGCTCCATGGTCCACATTTCATCCTGATAGTCCAGGCGACGATGACTTCGTCCTCCACCCTAAAGAAGAGGTGGGATTTCGGGAAGCAGGAAAGAGGAAGCAGGAAGCTCTAGGCAGAGGGACGATGTGAGCACATGTGCAAGAGCTTGGCCTTCACGGCACGTGCACACGCCACGTCCTCACTTTGCATTTGGGGGAGTGGGCTGTGTGGGAGGCACGATGGCAGATCTTGGTGTCAGGCTGGCTTAACATTCCTGCTGTGCACAGCGTCGACACAGAGGTAGTTAACCCTGCTTTCTCTCCTAATCATGCACTTCTGTGTGAGGTGCAGTGAGAGGGAAAATCAGCCTAAACCACTCTGACAATTTCCATTTTGTCCACACCCTCGAGGTCTGTATGGGGAGTAATGAGATTTCTGAGGAACCACGAGCCAGTTGCAGGTTTTGTCTGGACGTTAATCTCGAAGGAGTCTTGGGCCTACAGAGATCCTTTATGGGGCAGTAGAATGCAGCTTGGTGGAGTGGGCTGCCCTTCTCTACGCCAGGCCCCGCTAAAGTCAGGGGCATGCAACGAGTGTCTTTTTAATTAAGGATGCAAGGTGGTTATTTGTACAGAAAGAGTCCAAGTGAGGCAGGCCCATGTACATCAACACCGTGCAGAAAGTAGAAAGCCTAATAAGGTGTAGACAGGAGCAGTACTACGGGGACCTATTTTAATGAATATATTAAGTGTTTGTCATTAGCATATCTTTGTTGCTATGTGACCACGTACTCCTGCGTATTTGAAAACCAATGACTGTCTATGTGGTTTTGAACTGTTGCCTCCAATCTTGCTTACATTATACATCAGCTCCACCTCCAGTCTTGCTTACGGTATTAATCAGCTCCTCCAATGCTCGGTTTTACCTCTCTGAATTACTGCATGTTCCAAATTAGTGGAGCCTGCTGTAATAAGATTTTATTCCACTCCTTTAAATTAAATTTTCTCCTCACTTCGCTTTGGTTTTCCAACCTGACTAGGCTTTCCGACGTTATTAAATTAGCGAACGTCACGTGGTGTACCGCAAGCACTGGGCTCCCTGGAGCAAGCTGCGACATCAGGTGGTTTTAGACGGTTGTCCAGGTGTTTGCATGTGCTGTTCCAATTCCCTGAATTCCTCCTCCGCCTGTTCACTTGGTGAGCTCCTTTCTGCATCACAAAACCCTGCCCACGGCTCGCCTGTGAAGCCTTCCCTGACTCCACCTGGATGATGCCTTTTTTGAAGTTAGTGCTTGGAAAAATGTTTGCTTTTTCTGGGGAGCTGGAATGCGTCCTCATCCTGATAAGGGAGATTGTGTGTCTGGCTGTGTCATCCTCTCCTCTCTGATTGAAAGGAAGCTCAGAGCTAACCCACTTCAGAGAGGCCACGTGGGGCTGCGAAACTAGAGAACCCCCAGACGGGCGGGCCTGAATTTGAGTCCCAGCTCACTGGCTGCGGGACAGTCTGTTGAGACTCAGTGTGTCATCTGTAAAATGGGACTAATATCTAGTTCTTAGATTTTATTTTTCATTTTTTTAAAGATTTTATTTATTTATTTGAGAAAGAGAGAGAGAGAGAGAATGAATGAGCAGGGGGAGGGGCAGAGGGAGAAGCAGACTCCCCACTGAGCAAGGAGCCCGATGCGGGGCTCTATCCCAGGACCTTGAGATCATGACCTGAGCCGAAGGCAGACGCTTCACCGACTCAGCCACCCAGGTGCCCTAGTTCTTAGATTTTAAGTGTATGTTATTAAGTGACACAATGCGTGATCTCTTGACATGTTTAAACAACATTCATTCTTTAACGTTTGTGTTCATTTCCTGCTTTGTTTTGGTCTGCATTTCTCTGATCTCCTTTTAAAAATTGTCTTGCTTTCTACTTGACTTTAAAATTCCTTGGTCCCAAATCTCTTTCTATTTTTATCATTTTGTTTTCTACATTTATATTGTTAGCTACCTAACCTCACCTGTGAAACTGGCCAAGATCTACTGAAATAAGCAATTCTATTTTTAAAGTGCTTGCAGTTGTCCCACGCAGATTTTGAGGGAGCCATGGTGCCCTGGTCCTCCCACACTGCTTTTCTCCTCCAGGGTTGGGGCGATGATGGAGCAGTCCACAGGGATGCTGAGCCAGATGGGCAAGTGCTGCTTTATTAATATATTGGCAGAACCCCCACACCTCATTGCATGATTCTGCCAAAAGCGGGTTTGCAAAGTTTGGCTTGGGCTTGAGGCCAAAAATGGAGACTTCTTCCTCCAGCTCATCTAGATGCAGGGATCCATGAACTCAGACGTAGCTGCAGAAATAGGAAGAGCCGTGTGAACAGACCCCGAGTATACGTACCCAGACAGCCCCTCTGAATACTGGATCATCGAGGTGGCTTTACTAACTATGGGTGCTGTGATCCCACTCAACAGGGTGTCAGTTGACCAGGATTCAGGCATCAGGGACTTGAAAGGTGATTCTAAGGTACAGCCAGTGTTGGATCTACTGAGCTGCTGAGCCTCTCAGCACCAGGTGGTGCATATTTGAATGGATGTAAGAAGCAGAGGCCAGATCCCTTTCTGGGACTCTGTGGATGGAGGAATAACCAACAGGAAGATACACACAGACTTGCTTTTTTGAGACTCTGCAGATGAATGTCAGAGTCTGACCAGCTGGATGGGCCTCTCCTCCCCTTTTAGGGAGATGCGAGTGGGGAGGAAAGAGACCAAGAGTGTTCTTAATGATATTCTGGAGTGAGAGAGGCATGAGCTCCCTGCTGTCCAGAAAGGCAACATTGCTCAAGGGGGACACCTGGGTCTGAGGGTGCATTGAGCATTCTTGCACCCCACCTAGCCTTGGGAGATCTCAATCCTGTGGGTTTCCACTGAGGAAGCTGTCAGCCCAACATCTTGCTTTAGGAAAAGTTCTCTTTGATATCCACACGTGCTGCTCAGTGATTGGAAGGCAACTTTACCCTCTCAGTTAACTGTACCCTAGTCTTAAAGTATGAGGAAGGGCATGAAAAGGAAGCAAAGTTCTTCTGTGCAGGGCACTTTTGAGGGACAACCAGTGTGGTTGCCCATCTTCTTTTGCTTAAGCTGACCAGAGTAATATGGAGCTGTCCTTAGATGTCCTTGCATTCCCTGAATGGAGGATCTGCAAGGTGTGGTACCTGCAGTTTAGCCACAGAGCTGTTCGTTCCTTCTACCCCCAGTGTCTGTCATTTCAGGACTCTTCTCTAGGTAATTTAGTTCAGATTCAGCTATTACTGTTCATCTTGGGAATGGACAACTGAGCTTGGTGCCAAATTAACTTGGCTGATGTTGACTTCAGCTTCTGGCTTCATGGCTCATCGTGGGACTGACTTGTTTATTCTTCTCAGGCACACACAGATCGTTCTCCAGGAGGACCACGTTTGGCCACTAAACAAGTCCAACAAATTTAATAAGGTTGAACTCATATGAAGTACCTTTACATCCATGATGGTATGAAACTAGAAATCATTTGTGGGAGAAAAATTCACAAATACATAGAAATTAAACAACAAAATCCCAAACAACCAGTGGGTCAAAAGAGAAACCAAAAGGGAAATTAAAAAATATATTGAGACAAATGAAAATGGAAACAAAACACAGCAAAAGTTAAATGATGCGGGAGAAGCAGTTCAAAGGGGGGTTTTATGGCAATAAATGTCTATGTTAAGAAAAAAGTAAGATCTCGCATAAACAATGTTAACCCCAAGGAATTAGGAAAAAATAACAAACTAAGCCCAAAGTTTGGCAGAAGGAAGGAAATAATAAAGATCAGAGCAAAAATAATTCAAATAGAGACCTAGAGAAACAATAGAAAAGAGCCATGGAACAGAGTTGGTTTCTTGAAAAAAATAAAACTGACAAACCCTTAGCTAGACTATGAAAAAAAGAATACTCAAATAAATAAAATTATAAATAAAGAGGAGATATTACAACTGATGCCATAAAAATACAAAGGATTGTAAGACACAGTTCAGCTACTATGAACAGCTATACCTCAACAGATTGGATAACCTAGATGAAATGAATATATTTCTCAAAGCATACAAACTACCAGTCTGAATCATGAAGAAATAGGGAATTTGCACAGACCAAAGACAAGTAAGGAGATGGAATCAATCATCAAAAACCTCCCAGCAAAGAAGAGCCCAGTACAACATGACTTCACTAGTGAATTCTACCATACATTTAAAGAAGAATTCTACCATACATTTAAAGAAGAATTATGCCAATGTTCATAAAGTCGTCCAAAAAAATGAAGAGGTGGGAACACTTCTAATCTCTTTTCACAAGGCTGGCATTACTCTGATACTAAAGCCAGATAAGGACACCATAAGAAAAGAAAATCACAAGCCCATATCCCTGATGTACATAGATGCAGAAATCCTCAACAGAATACTAGCAAACCAAATTCAACAGCACATTAAAAAGATCATACACAATGATCAAGTGGGCTTTATCCTTGGATGCAAGGATGGTTTAACACCCACAAATCTATAAATGTGATACACCACATTAACAGAATGAAGGATAAAAATCATGGTCATCTCAATAGATGCAGAAAAAGCATTTGACAAAATTCATTCTTTCTTGATATAAAATCAACAAGTTCAGTATAGAAGGAATGTATTTCAACATAACAAAGGTCAATTGTGACAAGCCCATGGTTAACATCATACTCAAAGTTTATAAACTGAAAGTTTTTCCGCTAAGATCAGGACCAAGACAAGTATGTTCATTCTCACCACCTTTATTCAACACAATACTGGAAATCCTAAATAGAACAATTAATGAGGAAAGAGAAATAAAAGTTATCCAAACCAGAAGGGAAGAAATTAAGTTGTCTCTGTTTGCAGATGACATAATCCTATACATAGAAACCCCTTAGGACTCCACAAAATCTGCAGAGTGAATTGAAAAAAGTTACAGGATACAAAATCAACATACAAAATCAGATGCATTTCTATGCAATGGCTACAAACTGTCCAAAAAAGAAATTAAGAAAATAATCCTATTTGTGATTGCATCAAAAGGGAAAAAAATGCATAGGAATGAATTTAACCAAGAAGGTGAAAGATGTGTACACTGAAAACTATAACACTGATGAAAGAAATTAAAGAAGACATGAATAAATGCAAAGATATCCCATGTTCATGGATTGGAAGACTTAATATTGTTAAAATGTCCATGCCAACCAAGGTGACCTAACAAATCAATGCAATCCCTACCAAAATTTCAATGGCACTTTTTACAGAAATAGAAAAATAATCCTAAAATTCATATGCAATCACAAAAGACCTCTAACAGTCAAAGAAATGAGAAAGAAGAACAAAGCTGGAGGCATGGCATTTCTTGATTTCAAACTATATTACAAAGCTATAATAATCAAAATGACGTGCTGCTAGGAGGTGCCTGCTAGGAGTGGTTCAGTTGGTCAAGCGTCTGGCTTTTGATTTTGGCTGAGGTCATGATCTCAGGGTCATGGGATCAAGCCCTGCATTGGGCTCCATGCTGAGCATGGAACCTGCTTAAGATTCTCTTTCTCCCTCTCCCTCTGCCCCTCTCATCCCCTGCCCCCCAAAACAAAAACAAAACCCCAATATGGTGCTGACACAAAAACAGATACATAAAGCAATGGAACAGAAAAAGCAACCTACAAAATAGGAAAAGATATTTGTAAACCATAGAATTGATAAGGAGTTAATCTCCAAAATACGTAAGGGCCTCCTACAACTAAATAGAAAAATATCCTATTTTAAAAATGGGTAGAGGATCTGAATAGACATTTATCCAAAGAAAATATACAGATTGCTAACAGGTATATGAAGAAATGCTCAATGCTACTAAGCATTAGGGAAATGCAAATGAAAACCACAATGAGAATCAGCTCACACCCATCGGGATGTCTATTATTTAAAAATAAAATAGATATCAATTGTTGGCGAGGATGTGGAGAAAAGGGAACCCTTGTACACTGTTGTTGGGAATGTAAATTGGTGCAGACATTATGGAAAATGGTATGGATATTCCTCAGAAAAATGAAAAATGAAACTACCATATGATCTGTATTCTCACTTCTGGGTATTTATCCAAAAACATTGAAATCAGAAACTTAAGAGTTACCCCTGTATTCTTTGCAGCATTATTCACAATAATCAAAATATGGAAACAACCTAAATTGCATTGATGGATGAATGGAAAAAGAAAATGTGACACACACACACACACACACACACACACACACACACACAGGAATATTATTCAGACTTTAAAAAGAAGGAAATCCTGATATTGGTGATAACATGGATGGACCAATGATAAATGAAATAAGCCAAACACAGGAAATCAAGTACATATGTTCTCACTTGCATGTAGAATCTGAAAGTCAAACTCATGAGGAGGGCACATGCTGTGATGAGCACTGGGTGTTATATGCAACTAAGGAACCATTGAACACTACATCAAAAACTAATGATGTACTATAGACTCGCTAACTGAACATAATAAAAGAATAAAAGTCAAACTCATAGAAGCAGAGGGTAGAATGGTGGTTCTAGGGGCTGGATGAAGGGGAAATGGGAAGGTGATGGCCAAAGTGTACAAAATTTCAGCTATGCAGGATAAGTAAGTTCTGGAGATCCACTCTATAGTATGGCAGCTATAGCTAACCATACTGTGTTGTAGACTTAAAATTTGCTAAGAGGGTGGATCTTATGTTAAGTGTTCTTAACGCACACACATCATCATCATCATCATCATCATCATCATCATCATCATCATGAGTAGGAAGCAACTTTGGGAGGTGGTGGATGTATTTATGTCCCTAATGGTGGTGATGACATCACAGGTGTAAACTCAACCCTATACTCATCCAGCTGTATACATTTAGTAGGTATGGCTTTTTACATATCAATCACACCTGAATAAAGTGATTTAAAAAAAAAACCTGTAGATTATTTAGCCTCGGCTTAGCATGCCTCCTATTGGCAACAGTCCTTTGGCTTAGAATTGTGGAAGGGGCTTGGCCTTTGGCAAGTGGGAAACCTGAAATGGCATCCTAGCTCTAGTAGGAATCAGTGTGACGTTGGGCAAGTTATTCAGCCTCTCTGGCTTCTTTGCACAGATGAAGCTATTGTTGTGATGAATAAGTAAAGTAACTGATATACTGTGTATCCTACCTAGGACAGAGGTGCTTACCCGCCGATAGTCTCCCCATCTTCCCCAGATCCATCTCTTTAGATTACCTTTAATGTTTTTCCCCCCAAACAGTTCAATTACCAGAATTTTTGTTTCTGACATTTTCTCGCTCCTTCTTTCATTTCACAATTTGCACACTCTGTTCCCTCTGCCTGGAATGTTGGTCTTTCCCCTCCCATTGCAGCTGTGCTTGCTTAATACGTCTCTTCCCTCAAAAGACAGTACATCACCCGTCTCTTACATGTTCTCCCAACACACGTGTTCCTCTTCTTGCAGCACCTACTACTGCTGTGACTTTACATGGATTTGGGTCATGCTTTCAATTAGTGCCTGCTTCTCACTGTAAACTCCATGAGGACAGAAACTAGATCCTTTTGTTTTCACTACTGTCTCCTCAGTGCCTAACACACTGCTGGTATACAGTAGGTATTCAGTAATTATTCATTGCAATCTAGAAGTTCTGTGTTTTCATTTCCAATGTTTGTATTTATAGCTAATCTCATGGCTCTAGACCTTTGAGATCATTCCTGTAAGTTCTTTCTGCCCAACCCCCTTCCTTATGTATCACCTCCAAGGGCTGCCACCTACCAGCTTCTTTAGAGCGTGTCCTTGTGCTGGATGGAGTTGCTTTGGCAATTTGCAGAGCCAGAAGTGCCTGGGAGCTTACACAGCCCTCCCAGGTGGTCCTGTATCCCATGATGGTGGTCCCAGGATTGTGAGCATCCAGCTGTCTAGCACTGAGGTATGGCATGCCCTCCAGTGCTCCCCATGGGATCAGGCTGGGGCTGCACTTGCGTGATGTCACCTTCCCTCCCTATCCTAATGGTCTTCCTGGGAGAACTCTTTAATGAATCACTTGCCAGCGAATCCTTATCTCAGGGTCTCTACCTGGAAAAGCCCAGCTAAGACAAATGTATATCTGAAAGGGTAGAATCATGGATAGAAACTTAGAACTTGAGGGCTGGACAGAGTCCTAGATGTTAACCAGTGAGATTCCTGTAATTCATTTCTTCAGACATTTTTTGGAACATGTGTCTTGGACTGGGACTGTGATGGGCTACAGATGGGTAAACTGAGGCCTAGAGAGGGGATGTGGGTCACAGAGCACATGAGTGGTAGTGACAGGACAAGAATCTGAGTCTCCTGGTTCTTGGGCAAAATACAGTCCTTGGCTCCAGTTCTTCCTTTATGAAACTCTGGTGGCTGTAGGTAGGGTGGGCTCTCAAGATTCCTCCCCTACTTCACTCTCTCCAAAGGCAAGGCAGTGTCCAGGGCACACGGAAATGTGAAAGATGAGGGGTGTTGCCCATGGACCCAACTGGACTGTTGTCGGTGGATGGAACCTTTTCTGACTGTCTGCTCTCTGCTTCTGTGGGCTCTGGTGATGGCAAGGATGGGTTTTCATCTTAGTTGAGCTGTAATTTCAGAGGTTTGAGTGTGGAGGGGTGGATGTGACCATGGGGGGTGGGGGGCTGAGATGGCAGTAGACTATGTGTGTCTGGGGTGCCCCGAATCCTAGGGAAGCCTAGGATTATACAGACTACTCATCCTCCACTTAGAGGAATTCCCTCCTCCTTGCTTTCATCCTTTCACCATCAGAAGATACTGGGACACAAGGTTAGGGTGGGGTTCGGGACAAAGGCTTATTTCAGGCTACCTGGGTTGTCTCTACCTAGGTCAAAAGGAATATTCTTAGCACCAGGTGGCTCAGTTCTGTCCAGGCTGTGAGGGGGCAAGACTTCCCAACTGATTTGTTCTGGAGTGTCCCCTTTGCTATTTTCTTCTCCAATCTGTGCCAGTGATTCAGAGCTGTTACAGGTTCTGAACAAATGTCTTACGCCATTGTGCCCAGCAGTAAAACAAACAAACAAAAAAATCAAGCAAACAAATCCCTTCTATTCCAATGAAAGCTGTGAGCTTCTTCTCTTGTAGTAGTTCACTGAAATCTTCCTTTCAATCCTGATGTTTTCTCAACAGAAGGATGGCCTCGCCACAGGACAGGCAGTGGCTTCCTGTGTGCACGTATCTGCAGGAAAATCCTACCAAACACGCACTCCCGGTTCCCTGACTCTTGTGCTCCACCACAGAGCGGCCATGCTTCTTGGAGATGATAACATGGTCAGTGGTTTACGGTGGTTAGCCCATGGTGAGATCACCACAGCTCTCCAGTCCCGAGCTAATAACACAGTCATTACCTCTCAGTGGTGACGGCTGGTGGCTGGTGGCCTGGCAAGGAGGAGCCCTGGCAGATGGAGGGGCTGGAGAATGGCAGCCTCTGTGATTGACATGGCTGACAGTGAGTCATGCATACACGAGCGGAGTGGGGGCAGCTGTGGAGGGGGGATGTGAAAAGGCCCATCTGTGGAGCATTTTCACAAACCAGGTCTGTTTCTGTGGAGACAAGGCATCATCTGCCAGAACCATTCTGCACCCACAAGGACAGAGACTCATATGAAGGGGAGCCTGAGTCAGGGGTCTGGGAGAAGACATGGTTGGGGGCTGGGCCTGGAGCACCTCTGTCTTCGAGTTTTCATTGGCTGTCTTCTCTCCCTTCTCTCTGCTCCCACAGATTCGTCTCTTTTTTTCTTCTTAGTTATCCTTTTCTTCTGCTTTCCACTCTGGCCAGCTGCTACCTGGACCAAAGTGCCATTGCAGATTCAACTCGTTCTTGATTTCAAACTGCTTCAGATGTTTCTGGTTTTTGGTCTTGGTGGGGTCAGCCAACTGTGACTCATGGGCCAAATCTGGAGTGCCTCCTATTTTTGTAAACAAAGTTTTATTGGAATACAACCATGCCCATTTACTGATGTATTGTATATGGTTCCTCTCATATGACAAAGGCAGAGCTGAGTAGTCCTCACAGAGACCATATGGCTGCAGAGGCTAAAATATTTAGCCTATAGCACCTAATCTGACCCCTCTCATCCCGCCCTTTGTCTCCCTTCTCCAGCATCTTGGGGAACAAAAGCCCATTTGATCATCGCCAGGCCTAGGTCCCAACCACCCTCCCACTTATCACAGCCCAGGCTGGTGGGGATAGACCTGGGAGGGGAGCTGGCCTATTATTTTTTCTAGCCAATAGCAAAGGGCTGGTCATGGCTGCCTAGAGCACCAAGAAAGGGTCTGAGTCTACATCGAATCTCATCAGGAAAGAGGACCATGATCACTTTTTGCTACCTGTTCTGGGAGTTCAAAGAGGGAGGCATGTGACATTTGTCATGTATTTGTTGTCCTTCATCTGGACATTTCCTTTCATTCCTTCCCTCTCCCTCTCCCCTCCTCTTTTATCCCCAATTCCTTTAATATATATTTACTCAAAAGAAAACATTCTGATTTGCTATTATGTTGTAGGCACTGCTGTATTCGTCAGGAGGGGCTAAGCCATGCTGCAGCAACAACCACCCCCGATTCTCAGGGGCTTGAAATGCAAAGCTCTCTTGGTTGTTCACACCACAGTACACCCATCCTGGCCTGGCAGAAGGCCCTGATCAGTACAGTGACCTAGGTCCGTAGGTCAGTGGTGTATCTTGAGAATTGTCCATGTCAGGGAGAGAGAAAGAGCTCAGCCCAAAAGTAGCATACACCCATTTCTGCTTGTAAGTTAGAATTACAGGGCTCCATTCAACCACAAGGAGGTCGGGAAATGTATTTCTACTGCGTACCTAGAAAGGAAGGAGAACCAGATGTTGCTGAGTAGCATAATGATCACCAAACACTGATGATTCGAGATAAATATTAACAAACCACACAGTCTGTGCTCTGGAGCAGGACCAGGTCTCAGATGTGACTTACTGAGTTTTTACTGCAAACCCAACACTCTGTAGTCATTATGACATCTGATCTTCGCACCAGCCATGAGAAATGTTCTCATTTACAGGTGATAAAACTGGGTCCCAGCAAGGCTAAATGACTTGGTTAGAATCACTCAGCTCATGGGCTTTGAAGGCTTAATCTTGATTTCAAAGGAAGACCTCCGTCCATGATGCCACAAGGGCTCCTAGTCTCACTGCTGTAGCTCTGGCTTTGGGTTCCTGCCTGTGGTGTCCCAGCCACTGGTGGGGCAGGGGGTAAGATCCATTTAGGAACTCATTGATCATGGTGAGTAAAGATGAGAGAACCAAATCCTGGCTTGGCTCACCTAAATTAGTCCCACCTGGTAAATACGATCATTTTGTTCAATGTCAGGTAAATCATCGTAATCTTCACAAGCAACCTTCATTAAATTCCATTTTTAGAAACCACTTCTTCCCCTCTGTGAGATCTTTTCATGACTCCCAATTGCCTTCAGGAAAAAGTCTAAATTTCTTTGTTTGAATTTCAAAGTCCTTCTCAGTGGGGCATTCATCCTCCTCACAGCCCCTCCTCCTTGTTCAGTGTGCTCCGTCTCCATCCCAGATTCCACCCCTCTGTGCTTCTTAGATGCAGAGGTTCAGGGCAGAGAAGGTGCAAGTCTGGATGAAGACATTAACAGTGGGATGGCTGGAGAGAGACTAAGGGACCATGTACGAGGAAGTAAAGTGTACATTTCTTGACTGGGGCAACCAATGGTCAAAATTCTAAAGACAGTGAAGGGAATAGCAGGTGCAGGAGAGTGATCTCAAGAGGTTGCTTTGTCTTTGCCCCATTCTTGTGTCCCAAGGAGTCAGGGACCCACCCTTCCTCCCCCTTGACTCTTGTATATGCGATCTTTTAGAGAACTAACTGCCTGGCACATAATTCACCATGTGACTCAGTAAATAGTTGTTAAACTGAACTGATTCGATAATGATGATACGGCAATAACCATAGGAGCAGCAGTCAGTATTGCACACCTACTATGTGCTTGTCTCCATGCTAGATCCCTCACCTACATCATCTTACTTGAGTATTGTAACCCCCGGAAGCAGTTGTAATACCCCCAGTCTACATATGAGAATATAGTTTGTAAACTTAAAAAAACCTCTGAAGAACCTGAATCAGGGTGTGACCCCACAACTGTCTACTTGCAAAACCCAGACCATTTCCTCTGCCACTACTTCGTCCAAGGACAATATGTTTCCTGTCGCTGATGCAAGGAATTTAGGTCAAATACATGAGTTTTTAGAGGCCAACTCCCTGGTTGGCACGTAACAGCAAAATTCCTAGAAGGCTTAAATTATGCACCATTGCAGCCATTCCATTAGAAAGTGAAAATGTCAGACACACACCCACAACTCAGCACATATGCAATCTAGCAGTCATTTCCTTGAAAATAGCATTCTTGTTACAAAGGCATAATGTCGCAGACTGAATCTCCAGCCTACATATGCAAATGTAGGTTTTCTATGTGCTTTTGAGGAAAGGGATGGAGTCTGCTCAGGGCAAGTGGTGTGAGGGCAGAGGCACCCTCTTTCCATAGCCCCAGGCATGTGGCACAGAGGAAGGGGGCAGCTCAGTCAAGAGCAGCTCAGCCAAGGGGAGTCGAGGGGTGGCCCTGGCTTACTCTTCCATGAGCCATTTCCTTCATCTCAGGATGGGGAGCAGTTTCAAGCTGTTCACATCACCCCGTTCTCTGGACTCATGTGCCCCTTTGATCACTGTGTTTGTGTCCATTGGATAAATACCTAGAAGTGCAATTGCTGAGTCGTGAGGTTTTTCTATTTTTAATTTTCTGACGAACCTCCATACTCTTTTCCAGAGGGGCTGCACCAGGTTTCATTGCCACCAGCAGGGTAAGAGGGTTCCCCTTTCTCCACATCTTCACCAACATCCGTTGTTTCCCGACTTGTTCGCTTTAGCCATACTGACAGGCGTGAGTGGTATCTCCTGGTGGCTTTGATTTGTATTTCCCTGATGCCGAGGGATGTGGAGCAATTTTTCATGTGCCCGTTAGCCATCTGTAGTTCTCCGCTTCTGCATCTATTAAGTAGGTAATAGTAATTGTATCTACTTAATTGGATTGTTGCTGAGATTAAATAAATACATGTAAAGTGCTCAGGACAATGAGCAAGCACTCAATGAATATTAATTGTTTACTGTCATCATCACGGTGCCTGAGTTCACTGTGGGATGAGCACTGACTTTGGAGTTGAATGCCCACTCTTTCATTGATTAGCTGTGTGACCTTAGGCCACTCATTCATGCTCTCTGGATCTCTGTTTCCTCAGTCGATGCATATTGATCTAGGACTTTCTAAATGTCAGGTACATTGCTGAGCACTTGCCATATATTATCTGTCAGCTTCCAACAATACCGTGAGATAGATTACAGATCCACTCTTACAGATACGGAGACAGAGGTTCAGAGAAGCTAAGCAGATTGTCCCATATCACAGTCAGTACGTGGTGGAGCCAGGTTTGAGCCCAAGTATTTCTGTTTCCAAAGCCCATGCTCTTCACCAATGCAGCGGAGCATTCCCAGCTCTGAGGGTTCTTGAGAGGTCTAAACAAATCTGAAATTGTCAAACACCTATTACAGGTGTAGACTGTAGTGGGTATTCAAACATGGGAGTAAAGCACCTGTATCATTGTGGTTATCAGCAGCTGTTCCTCCTCCTTCCCCTCCCCATCACCAGGCTTTCTCCGGGATGCCCTTGACCCACTGTACATACCTTGCCCTTCCTCATGCTGCACAATAACCTGGGCCCTGTGTTCTCCAGCCTTCTCGTCCTTGTCCATGCTGTTCTTTCCACTCCCCCATCTTTGCACGTTCACAGCTCAGCCAACCTTTCATCCAGATCACAAATACTTCTTTTCCATGGAGACTATACTTGTCCTGCCCTTGCCTCAAACTAAGCCTGAACTGTGGCACTTCTGCATCCTTAATGGTGTGTGTTATGAACTCCACTTGTGGGTTTATTGACTTGTCAGTCACACCCTTACTAGACTTCAGGCTTCATGAAGGCAGGGACCAGCTGTGGTGTTCACTGTCATGTCCCCAGCCCAATTGGAGGCATGACAGGCATTCAACAACAGATAAATGGGCATTTAATACATTCTTATACCTGTTCCTTGGAACACTGTTGCACCACAGTGTGCAAAAGTGTATTTTACCCAAGGTTTTCCTGGTCAACTGAGTTTTAGAAGTACTTCTTACATCCCCATTCCTGAAGAGCCATGTAAATAGTGACATGCCAAAGGCTCTGAGAAGTCCCGTAATAAAGAAACCCATTTTCATTTTCTAACCCTAGGAAACTTTTTTGCCCATTAATCTCCTTTTCATGAATGCCCACTACTCCTCAGAACTCTTCCCTGTGTATGTCATGAGAAATTAAGAAGATAAGGCTTTTCTTGTCCAGTGTTAATGGATAATATTTGTAATTCTCATCGAGAGAGAAGGAACTTCCTTCAACTTCAACTAGAGCTGCCCCATGGAAAAAGAAGCATCAGTGCCCACCAGAAGTGGCCTAGTCAATAGTGGGATGAGCAGAATTACCTCGCCGTCAGTGACAGAGCTGAAACCACAGGAGGTCAGCAGGAGGGACCAGGGAGAAGCTGGAGACCTTGTGTTCCTGGCCTGTGGGGCTCAGGGTAGGGGAGGGAGGGAGATGGAGACTGACAGCTGTGATTCCCTAGTGGGCATTTTGTTTGTTTTGGGAAGGAGAGACTGTCAAATGCAGACAGTTGCCTATTTGCCTGGCTTCTCTTGTGTTGACTCGTTTACTCTGTATAATGACCTCATGAGGTAGGCATCATCCCCTTCCAGGGAGAAATAAACAAAAACAAACGAACAAACAATCTTGTGTCACAGTTTAAAATGCAAGTTATATGCAACTGATGAATTATTGAACACTACATCTGAAACTAATGATGTTCTTTATGTTGGCTAATTGAATTTAAATTAAAAAAAAGAAAAAATGCAAGTTCTGTTATTTAGAAAGTAAATAAACTTGCATTTTAAACAGTGAATCAAGCAAGCTCTAAAATAATCATGTGGCAGGTTTCCCTGGTTTCATTTTTAGTTCAGTAAATGGGGCTTTTGAAGTTCATTTCATACCCACCAGTCATTTGGTATCTGCCATATTCTTTCCTCTTTCTGACAGCCTTGGGGGTTAATATTACTACTCCCTTTTACCAACGAGGATACTGAAGCTAGGAAGGCAGTGATAATGCATTCAACATCCATGCAATGAAAGATTGCTTGGCTCCTACTGGGTATTGGGCGCTGTATAGAATGTGCTGTAGGAGGAGATTATTTAAAGTATTACACGCTGGTCTTTGTTGTGCTGACAGAGGTATGTGTTCTGAGGTGCTACGGTGCTGTGACTCTTTGTCCCTCCAACATTCGTATATTCAGACCTAATCCCCAGTATAATGGTGTTTGGAAGTGGGGCCTCTAGGAGGTAATTAGGTCATAAGGGTGGGGCCCTTGCGAATGGGATTAGTGCCCTTATATAAGAGGCCCCGGTGAGTTCCCTCACCCCTTCCACCCCATGGGGACACAGTGAGAAGACATCTGTTTATGAACCAGAAAACAGACGCTCACCAGACACTGAGTCTGTTGGCTGCTTGATCTCGGACTTCAGCCTCTAGACCTGAGAGAAATAGAAGTTTCTTGTCTAGTAGTGAAGAGAAGGGCCATATGCACCCCAATGTTCATAGCAGCAATGTCCACAATAGCTAAATCGTGGAAGGAGCCGAGATGCCCTTCAACAGATGACTGGATTAAGAAGTTGTGGTCCATATATACAATGGAATATTACTCAGCTATCAGAAAGAACGAGTTCTCAACATTTGCTACAACATGGACGGCACTGGAGGAGATAATGCTAAGTGAAATAAGTCAAGCAGAGAAAGACAACTATCATATGATTTCTCTCATCTATGGAACATAAGAACTAGGATGATCAGTAGGGGAAGAAAGGGATAAAGAAAGGGGGGGTAATCAGAAGGGGGAATGAAACATGAGAGACTATGGACTATGAGAAACAAACTGAGGACTTCAGAGGGGAGGGGGGTGGGGGAATGGGATAGACCGGTGATGGGTAGTAAGGAGGGCACGTATTGCATGGTGCACTGGGTGTTATACACAACTAATGAATCATCGAGCCTTACATCGGAAACCGGGGATGTACTGTATGGTGACTAACATAATATAATAAAAAATCATTAAAAAAAAAAAAAAAAAGTTTCTTGTCTAAGACCCCCGTTCTCCCCCCACCCGTCTGGTCCTATAGTGTTTTGTTATAGTGACTCAAACCAAAGAAATGGTGTTTTATATAGGTCATCATTTTTAATCCTCACCATTAGTAGGCACAGAGATGGGATTAGTGGTGACATTTAACAGATGGAGAAACTGAGGCATGAGATTCAGAGAAACTTGTCCAAGGAGACATAGCTACCAAGTGGCAGGCCAGGATCCAGGCCCAGGCATTCAAGGTTACGTGCCCAAGTAACGCTCAGATGTGACATCTCACAGAACAAATGTTCCTTCTCTACAGCCTGTGGCCTTGCTGTCAGCCTTATTAATAAAGAGCTCCCGGGACATGATTCACGATTTTCTGCTCTTCAGTGATGATGTAGACGGCATGATGGGTACAAAAGATGTAGGTGAACCCTAGCCCCCTCCCCATGGTCCCTCTGAAGAAACACTGTCTGCTTAATCAAAGTTAACTGGCATCCCCCAAGTCAGAACGCCCATCCTGTGATTTAATCCAAACTTTACAATTTTGTTATCTTAGTAAAGGCCACTAGGCGATTTCTCCCACATTTGTCATCGTCCCTTAAAACATGATATAATTGGAAGCTGCTGTGCCAGGCTGAGGGTAGGATGACATTTTATGCACATTCAATGTGGACATAAATGTCATATTTGCACTAGGCTGGCGCTGCTTGTTGTAAGGATAAAATGTTCACGAGTAGACCCACCGGAGATCTTGGTGAACCAGAGGAAAGCAGCTTTTGGTGACCCAGGCAGAGAGAAATGAATTATTCCAGGCAGAAGGTCACCATGGTTCTCTTAAAAGCAAGTGCTTCCTCTCTTTGCACTTTCTTATTCAGTCCCTACAGAATATTTTCTCTCCATCATCCTGCTCTGTCAATCAGATAAAACCTGATCAGTAGTCATTTGTTCATTAAATATATATAATTTAAAAGTTATTGTGTGTCAGCACCTCTGTCTTCAGATTGTTTATATCCATTATTTTGTTTAGTTTTGATTTACTTCAAGGGCTCATCCTTGATGGCCTCCCCTCCCTCCCCCACCCACCCCATCCAGTACACCAGCAAAGCCTGTTGGCTCTGACAGCTTAGTTCTCCTCCACTGTCATCAAGCCACCCTCACACCTGTCCTGGGCCTGGAGGAAGCCGACTAATGATCTTTTAGCTTCCATGCTTGCCCCCTGCAGTCTATTCTCCATAGAGCCACCAGGATGAACTTCAAAAAAAAGCCTAAGTCAGATCATGTTATCCGTGTTCAAAACCATCCAAAATAAAGACATCCAAATTCCTTTCTGTTGGGATTTGAGTCTAATAAATAATGCCACTGCCTTCCTTTTGCCTGCCCTGGCTTAGAACCAACTGAGAAATGAACGCAGAAGTGAGACAGATAGAGATCCAAATATCATGTTTATTACTGATAAAGAGGTCATTGTTGAAGAACAGAGCTGGCGTCTGCTCAGCGAGTGGGCTTCTACAACTCCCCCCAGCTCCACTTTCTCTCCGTCATAGAAGCCTGCCTCGTTAAAAGCACAGAGCTGCCTTCTCAGGAAGACCTTCACTGTCTCCTTTCAGACTGCAACCCTCCCATCTATGTTCATGCCAGTTGCTCATTTTTAACAAAATTGCCTATTTCCTTATTGATTTAAGGGGGGGGGTTATATATGTTGGATATCTTCTTAAAATATGTAGCTTGTATTTACATGTTATGGTGACTTTTGAAAAATTGATTTTAACTCTAATGGAATTAAATGACCAATCTTTCCTTTTTAAAGTTAGCCTATTTTATGTCTGCCTTGAAAAATATTTCCCAGTCTCCGGGTCCTAATGAGATTTCCTTATATTTCCTTCTGACATTTTGAAGTTGGGCTTTCCCCATCGATTCTTCAAGCCGAGAAGCTTCTGTGTGCGGTGTGAGGTGTTGATTTGGATACGCTGGTATTTAGGTCCGTTGTTACTTTGTTCCTTAGAGAGAACCCTCTGTTGCAGCTTCATTTATCATAGTCCCTCTTGGGTAGACTGACCCCTTTTCCCCAGTGACCTGCTACGTGCATATCATTTCCTTGTACCTGCAGGTTTGTTTCTGGCTTGTCCCTTCTGTTCCTGTGATCTGTTTGCCCAACTCTCTACCTCAGTCACACTGTATGAATTATTACAACCTGATAATAATGCAAGAAAACTAAGAAGAAGTTATGTCTTTCATGATTCCATGAGATAAAGACTGTAGCTCGGGTTCTTTGGCATTTCTCTTTAGTCTTTTGCTTATGCTTTTTTTATACATTCAGGAGAGACAACATATACAGGTTGGAATTTTCATTCTTTCTTAACATCTGAATTTTCATTTTTCCTTATGTTTTGCGGCATATTGGCAAATGCTCCAAATTTATGTTTTTATTATGAGAAAGATGTGAACAAGGGTTCAAGTTTTAAGAAGAAGCAAGATAGTATTTTCGTCTAGGGAGACTGCATCTCTAAACACGTAGTTACATAGTTGTTTTCTTAATGGCATATGAACTGTAACAACATGGGGAAAGGCTTGGGCCATCCATTCAGGAGCGTGACATGAAGGCATATGGAAGTGATGGATGCATTCAAGGCTAAGCAATGTCCTTCAAGTCCTTTAGGTGAAAGCAAACCATTTGCCTTATGAGATCATCACTGAACTATTTATTTTGGAACAAACAATGACGCAAGAATATGTGGAAATCCCTTCAGCAATGGGTCAAGAACTGTAGAGAAATAATGTTTCCTCTGGGTTCTAAGTCAGAAGGGAACCATCCTGGAAGCTGTATGGGCAAAGGTGTGAACTGTGATTTCTAAACAGGGAGTTGATGCGTTGCTTGTAACTAGGGGGATGTTTAAAGATTTCAGTCACTACAGTCAGATTTTACAACTTTCCCTAATTTGACTACAGGACGTCCAACATTATTTCATCTCCAAATGATTATCTATTCAGTCAGCTCCAACTAGGAGATGAAGTGCAACCTTGAAGAACCTTTCACATGGGAACACGTTCCTTTTAACTTCTGGGGTTTCTGGGAGAGGCAGCTTCTCCCCTCAGTCTCCTGGAGACAGGGCTTCCTTGTTCTGTCAAATAGTTTCCTACTTGGATTTAATTGGGACTTTTATTTATAACCGTTTATACAATCCTCATTGCTTAGTTTCTCCTGAGGTGGGTTGGGTGAGTGTTGATGTTTTTGTGATATTTATTCAACATTAGATGTTGTTTTAACCCAAACAACTCCAAGCTTTGTTAGACTCCTTTAAACCTTCAGAACATAATTGTGGTGTCTCTGAGAGTCTCCAGAGTCTTAGAGGTGCCGGGAACTCAGAAAGCAGCTTCTCCTACCTAACTCAGGAATCTCTTCTCTAGCATTCAGGCCAACATTTATTGAGAGCTAACTCGAAGCCAACAAGGCACCTGCATAATTAAGTACCTGTTGTGCCCTGCTCACTTTCTCAAGTGCATTATGTTATGGAGTTTTCCTAATGGTGCGAAAATCCCTCCTGCCCCTTATCCAAACTTAGCCTGCAAAGGATATCCATACACTGGTTCCAGTCTTGCCTTTTGTGGTGGCACAGTCTGTCTTGCTTCCTGGATTGTGAGCACCTTCATGTTACAGACCCAGTTCTCAAACTGCATGTGCACCAGGGTCACCTAGAGGCTTTGTTGAAGCTGCTGGCTCTCACCCAGGACTTCTGATTCCATAAGTCCAGGACCAGACCAGAGAATGTGCATTCCTAACAAGTCTTCGGGAGATGTTAATGCTGGTGGTCTGGACCACAGTTGGAGAACATCTCTAAGAGACAAAGAGCATCCTCTTCTCTAGGTGCTAAGCATCTTATTAGCTGCCAAGGAGAAGCGATGAACAGAACAGGTACAGCCCTTTCACTCATGGACTTTATGGTCCAGTGGGACTTGTTGGAAATATAAACAGTAAGGTGAGGTGTGTATTAGGACAGAGAAAGGTTCAGAGACTCTGAGAATATAAAATAGGGGACTTCATCTGATCTAAAGTTCAGAGTCAGAGAGGCCTCTTTACAGAAGTGATTTTTGAGCTGTGACCTGAAAAACAGGTTGGAATTTCTAAGGCTGAAGAGAAGAAGATGGGGCAGGAGAAAGAGGAGTTCTCGTGAGAGAGCCTGACAGCAAGGGTGAAGATGGGCAGCACCATCCATTCAAGATGCATAGACAGCCAGTGCCATGGACACCGAGCAAGGAAGGGGAGGCTGCAGGAGTTGGAGGTGCTTTCTGAACTAGCTTAAAAGGTTTAGTTTTTATTCCAAGGTAAATGAAAGAGGAAGCCATTAAAATGCCATAGGGTGTTAAGCCAGGGAGAGTGGGTATGATTTTGTTTTAATTTATAAAATCAAGTCTTTTTTGGCACTGTTTCCAGTACCTAATGTGGGTGCACGGAGAAGCGTACATGCGCTTTGCTTTGGGTATCGAGAGTAAGCCAGAAATATTCCCCTAAGTTGGTAGATGGATGCATGTGTGTGTGTGTGTGTGTGTGTGTGTGTGTGTGTGTGTGCGTGCATGTGCATGTGTGTGCGTGCGTGTGTGTGTGTGGACATGTGCATGTTGAACATTGCGGCTTTTCAGGACATCCCTGTATATGTGGGTGCCAGTGACACAGTAAATAAATAGTTTACCTGCAGCAAACCCAGCCTATGTCGTAGTGCGAACTGCTAATGCTCAGGTTCCCTGAGGCTGATTGCATTGCCCGGTGATTAACACCAGGGCGCTGGCCCTCGAGCAGTCACTAATTCAAATTATAGAAGACACAGTTTTTCATTCTTTCAGATTTAAAGGCAAGGTGATGATTGACTGGTGTAATTTAAGGTTCATAACAATATTGCTGACCTATAAAACGGAAATATTTTTTATTCTCTCTTACCAGGAGATCATTCTGCATTTTATGAGAAGGAAGGGGTGGGGAGCAGTGAAGGTCATGGGGCAATGGGGAAGGAAGTATTTAAGAAGGTGGCACTGACTGCTACCTTCAGTAGCAGATTTTGCTACTGAAGCGATACAGGAATGCCAGTCCCTTTCTACCTCATTAGTGTGTTTTGAAGAGCAATGAAACGTGGAAGGAGAGAATGTGCAAATGTGTTTAGGGCATTGCTTAACATATGGCTTTAATTACAGGATTTGGCCCTTGTACTTAAGGGGAGTTTCTTAGGGTAGGAGAGATATCACAGGCATACCATGTGGCATCTGAAATATGATTTTAATAATTTGGAGAAAATAAGATCTCATCAACATTTGGACTTGTCTTTTCATATCAGTGTCTGGGCTTGGAGAAGAACATTTGCCACAGCCTCCAAATAGAGTGGATGGATGACTTGAGGGCTGGTCCTTCAGGTAAGGAAGATGGAAAGAGCTAGAGTGTCAGTGTCAGTTAGCCCTGGATTTGAAAATTAGTCTGCTGAGCCACAGTCTTCACATTTGAAAAACAAATTTAATATGGCCAACCTCAAAGAATTTTAGGACATAATGAAATTTATATATCTCAGGAGATCTGGGGTCTTCTAAGGATCCTTCTTAAATGGAAGCTATTATTATTATTATTACTATTATTGCTATTATTTTGTTGTAATTTTTTCCCCTGTGATGTATCAGTGGGTCAAGTGCCTTGTCATCAACCTTTTGGGGCTCTGTAAACTACTCACATCTATATGACTGTTCTTTTTTATTATTTTAATTCCGGTATAGTTAGCATATGGTGTAATATTAGTTTCAGGCATACAGTATAGTGATTCAGCACTTCCATACAACACCCAATGCTCATCACAAGTACACTCATTAAACCCCATCACCTATGCCCCTTCTCCCCCCACCTCCCCTCTGTAACTATCAGTGTGTTCTCTAGAGTTAAGAGTCTGTTTCTCAGTTTCTCTCTCTCTCTCTCTATTCTTCCCTTTGCTCTATATGACTGACTGTTCTTTAAGACTTAGCCCCAGAGGTTACACGGAGACACTTTGGCTGCATCCTGTTAGTTAACACAAGCCACTGCGCCAGCCCAGGTTCAGAGGAAGAGGAAATAGATTACACCTCTTGATGGAGCAGTGACAAAGAATTTAGTGTCCATCTTTAATTCAAGCTGGTTTGTATGTTTGAAAGACCGCTCTGGTTGCTGTGTGGAAGAACGTGGGAGTGCCAAAGCAAGCAGCCTACTTAGAGGGCTTTTGGAAAAGATAATAATGTCTTGAATTAGGTGTGTAATAAATAAATTGAGAGTAGATGGATTTGAGATACATTTTGAATGTAGAAGCAGATAATGGATACAGTCTTTCTAGGTTAAGAACTAAGGAGAGCATGTGTTGTGATGAACACTGGGTGTTATATGTCAGTGATGAATCACTAAATTCTACTCCTGAAACTAATATTACACTACATGTTAACAAACTAAAATTTAAATAAAAACTTGAGGAGGGCACGTGTTGTGATGAGCACTGGGTGTTATATGCAACTAATGAATCGTTGAACACTACATCAAAAACTAATGATGTACTGTATGTTCGTAATTGAACATAATAATAAAAAAATAAAGATCACCTTTATTGGGAAAAAATTTAAATAAAAACTTGAAATATTTAAAAATAAATAAATTACTTTTTCAAAAAGAAGAAGAAGAAGATGATGATGAAGAAGAAGAAGAAGAAAGAACTACAAAGCCCAGTCTGTGGGATGTGAGGGATTCCTAACAATTCAGAGTCCTAAAGAGAAGGTAGTATTCACCCCAGAACCCTCTCTCAATAATCAGAAACTTAGAGCGGAGAGACTCCCTGGGAACTGTCCAGAGTTCTGAAGTGCTCACTGGGTCGTTCATCCATCCAGTGGCCTCTGGCTTTGTGCCAGGCACTATGATCAGCATTGGGAGTATAAAGACCCATAGGACATGGTTCCCACTCTCAGTAAGCTCAGAGTTCTTTTGTGATGATTCACAAGTTTGCAGGAATTCCCAGGACGGTGTGATGAGTAACTGAGATAGAAAGTATAGGAAGGGGACACCTATGCCACCCTGCTGAGGTCAGATAAAGCTTTCTGGTGAAGATCTCTGAGCTGAATACTGCATTTTTCACATTCTTTTACCTTAAAATCCTCTAGTCTGTCTTGAAATTTAAGGGGCTCTTTTAAATATGCATGATTTTGTAACATAATACATTGGTAATTTGGACAGTTGCCACTGATTTATTTAGATCCTCTAAGCATTGGCACACTCCATTATACAATATTTAAAAATCACATTTATTAATTTCACTACTAAACTCATCGGTAACATCTTTGAGTATTGGAAAGCTTTCAAATTCATGTGACAGACACAAGTTTCTCAAAAGTCTAATTTTTTCTCGAAAACTCAAATTTTACCATTGCCAAAAAAATACAGTCAGTTATTTTTTCTTGAAATGACAGGCTTGCTTCATTCATCTTCAGTTTTGTAAGTAAGTCAATCTCTGAAATAAAAATGGTGTCCCTTGAAAAAAAGCATCTAGTTCAGCTTACAATTTAATTGCAAACGTGTTCTCTTTTGTTTTTCTGGAAGAGAAGTGTTTTATACATACTTTCTGTCACACAGAATATTCAGAAGACGTATTCAAAGATATACATTTAATATAGTTAATATTTTCCCCTGCTTTGTCAAAGCATTCTTAAGTGAAATTGGCTTTCATTTATGAGTGTGTGGCAGTGAGAATCACTTCTTCATTTGTGCAAAAGTGCCATCCGTGTTACCCATCACTATATTTGCACTGTCAGTGAGAACGCATTTCAAGATTCAAAAGTTTGTCAGTGCTTACAGTATTTCAGGACCACTGTTGCAAGGTATTTACGTCAAAGATTTTCTTGATGATTAGTTGGTGCTGATACCAGAAGAACATAAGCAATACTGCAAGTTATCCATGTCTGTAGGCTCATCCATTCGTAAGACAGAAATAAAGTCCTACAGTTGATTGGTTGACTCAGTCTTCATGTTTGCAATGAAATCTTTAATTCAAAGGGCTACTCTATTGTTGGAAACTGGAAACGCTGTGACTTTCCGTCCAGCAGGTGTTCAATAATGTCAAGAGCATAAGGCTGTATTAGTCTCTGAGCACTCATTTGTGTTTCCCCAGCCAATGAAATATGATAACTTATTCTATAAGGTGCTTCTGTGGCTTTTTCATTTCTAGTTTGGAAAACCATATTAAACTTTTTTTTGGCTTTTAAGGAACCTGTTTTATCTCTGCTTAAAACAAATAGTTCCTTTTTCTTTAAACTCTGTCATTGATATCAAAGAAAAAATAGTAACTTCCCAGTGGAGACATCTGGCAGACAACACCTCGCCCATATGATCAAAGTCAACAGTACCGGCAATGAGATTTCTCAACGTCGTGGACCTCCTTTCATGATGCATCGAGAAGGACACGACATCATTTCATAAGGCTCTTGCCAAAAATAGATCACCTCGGTGTAAACAGAGAACACATCAGCCAACCCCCAACCGAGGCACATTCTATTAAATTATTAGCCAGTATACTTCAAAAGATGATGAAACTTCAGGAATTACTAAAGAACTGTCCCAGATTGGAGGAGACAAAAACAGCCTGTGATCACGGTTTAGATCCTGGACCAGAAGGACATGAGTCAGGGAAAACTGTCAACATTCAAATAAGTCTATAGATAACTAATAATATCGTATTTAGATGATGAGCGTAAGCGAAGCCTGTATACTCTTTGTAAATTTTCTGTAAATCTAAAATTATTTCAAAATGAAATCCATTATTTTTTCAAAAAAACCCCCAAACTCTGAATGATTAGTCTGTAATGATGCCATAACTTAACTCGCACCGTCATACTATTCTCAAATACTCTATTCCATGAAACACAATAAGATACATGACCAACGTCTGTGAAGTTGAGGGAGAGAAAGTAGTTTTTGTTTTTAATTGCAGTTCCTTTTGTATTCTTACCTCATTCCTTGTGGTAGATTCTTTCCTCTATGAGTCAGAGTTCTCTGAAATGACAGTTTCATCTTTTTCAGTGTCTTCAGACATAGATGATTCAGCTAGGGATTGAGGGGGTGAGTAGTCTAAACTTTTCCATGCTAATTATTTATTCTTAAACATAAGAAAAATATAAGCTGACTCTTGTACAACATAGGTTTGAACTGTGTGGGTCCACTCAGACGTGGATTTTTTACAGCACAGTACTATAAATGTATTTTCTCTTTACATGTTTCTTAACATTTTCTTTTCTCTAGCTTACTCTGTTGAAGGAATACAGTATATAATTCACATAACATACAGAATATGTGTTAACCAACTGTTTATGTTATCAGTAAAGCTTCCAGTCAACAATTAGCTATTAATAGTTACGTTTTGGGAAGTCAAAAGTTACACACGGATTTGAAGCTGCTCAGGGCTTGGCACCCTAACCCTTGCATTGTTCAAAGGTCAACTCCATTGTAAATTAATGTTGGTTTATTTTAAAGCAAAATATTACAAAGTTACAAAATAACAATAGTTTACATATAAGGTTTACAATTTTATATTTCTTGTTTTCTAGAAACTGTTTAGAAATTATTTTCTAAATATTATTATGAAACAGAACAACAAAGTATAGTTTTTATATTTCCAAGTATAAGGGAAACCAGGATTTCAAATAAAAAATTAATTGTATGATAATGAGGCTACAGATACTAAGCACGTATACCCAAAGAGGGTTAATAAGAACATAGTAGAAATTTTAAGAACAAACTGAGATCATCTCTGAGAAGGTCTCTATTTATACCTCAAACCTACTATCTTAGAAGGTTCTAGGAAGCACAAGAATACACAAGCACACATTGATTTTGAATTGGCATCATTACAGGTCATGTAGCCTCTGGAAAACTCCACCACATACTCATGAGAGTATGAAAGTTTTGTAAAGTCTTAATCTTATGAAAATAGTTTTGGCCTGTACAGACCCTGGCAGGGTCTTGGGGGACCACACTTTGAGAACGGCTGCTGCAGAGCATTGAGTGCTTATCTGGGATAGCAATCTAGCGTTAAAGAGCATCTGTGCCCGTGGACAGATGTAGAACACTGAGTACAGACTCTAACACAGCACCAGGAAACATTGTCACTGTTATTACAGAGGATCGAGGAAGCCACAGAGAATTTTCCCATGAGATTACTTGACAATAAGGGAAGTACTTAGAAATGAACCTTCTGGATGCCCAGTGTTGAAGGAATTAATTAGCAAGAAGTTTCTGGAATGGTGGAGGTGGAGGACACTGGACAGAGGGTTTGGCTATCACAATGATGGGTGGAAAACTGCCAACAGACCTATCTAGAGTCTATGGAAAAGGATATAAAAATTTTTGGAGACAGAGAACAAAACACAGGAGGTAACCAACAAGCCGGCTGATGTAGGTAGTTTCCCAGGCCCTCCAGAGTTCCCCGTGGGGCATATGGCAGTGAGCACACTCCCCAGGGGAAGGACCTGCCATGCATGAGAAACTCTGTGCTCTCTGTCTCACAAGGATTTGATGCCCTTCTCATACCCCTCATCACACTTGTGATTACTTGCTTCGTTTGGGTCTTTCTGAGAGGTGAAAAGCTCAAAAACGACTTCTTCCATGCCCGAGCTGCCTTGCCCCACATCCAGCAGACACTCAGTAAGTATTGACTGATCAAATGAATGGATGGTTGTGACCTTAGAAAGATTAGTCCTTGACGGAATGCCTGGGGGTGGAAAAGAGAAGACCGATTACAAAGCACTGTGTGCTGATGGTCAGGGAAGAAGCAGAGGAAACGCACGCAAACAAATCTTTATAAAGAACCGTGACTGGGAAGAATAGGAGGGAGACAAATCAATAGTCTCGTGAGGATCTGGGGACAAGAGAGGAATTTTTTTAGAGGGGAGGGACTAGCAGAACTATATCTTGAGACAAAAGAGCAAAGTGAGACAGAGAGAGAGAGGAGACAAAAATACAAGGGAGAAGGAGTCCCATAATAAGATTGGTAAGCATTCATTCATTCATTCATTCATTCATCAAATATTAACTGAGGGCCTGCTATGTGACATTTCTTGTGCTGATTGCTTGAGATGGGGTAGCGAAGGATAGAAGTGTGTCCTTGTTGTGCAAGAATTCGGAGGGGAGTTTGACTTGGCTCTATCTTATACTAGTGAGTAGCTTTGGGCAAGGAGATCAGTCTCTGTAAACTTCAGATTGCTCATGTATAACACAGGTACTTTGCTGCCTGCTGTGTGAGGTCGTCGTGCAAAGTGCTGTGTATAGTGCCTGGCATGCAGCAGGTGCTGGGGGGCATAGCCTAGTGGTCACGAGCCTGTTCTCTGGAACCCGAGTACCTGATTTGGCATCCCATGTCCACCACTTATTTCTTGTGTGATGGAGGGGAAGCTACTTAATCTCCTTGTGGTTTTCTCACCTTGGAAAGGGAACGGCAGCAGTGTGTCCCTTCTTTGTGTTACGGTAGAGATAGAATGAGGTTGCCTGTGGCAGGTGTTTAGAACAGCCCTAGGCAGGGACTGGGCACTCTGGAAGTAGCTGCTGCTTTTCTCATGCCTTCCCCTCCCCTTCCCGAGGTTTGACTGTAACACTGTAAAGATGTGCTCTTCTGGGCCATGCAGAGGATAGTTTTTGAATATGAGTGTAGAAGAAGAACGTTGTCCTTCTTTAGATTACTCATCCTAGATTGCATGTCAAACAACCTGGTAGCTTCATCTTGTCCACAGGAGGAGGATTAAAGATGCATAGCAGGTTACACGTTAGCTAGAGAGGTCAGAAATCTGCCTACACTTGAAAAGTTGGCATCATAATTTAATAAATCCAAGTTATAGCACAACATGTTCTTTTTCCTGGTTAAGGTTTTTGTCATTGTGGAGGAGGGTCCGTTAAGAACAGTCTGCTCCAGGCTCGTTTTGCTAAAAATAGAATCTTCAGTTTGAACCTTTGAACCCAACAGCACTTCAGATCTTTAACAAGACTAATAACATCAGGTCCTGGTTATAACTTCCTCCTCCTGAAAGTGAGTCCGTAGAAGTGAGGACAGAGACGCAGCTGGACACAGAGGAGAGAAGACGGGCTGTCGGAAGGCAGACGTGGGCTGGAGACATATCCCTGTCACACACAGCTCTTCAAGCCAGCAGGGACAGCTGAGCATGCAGCAGGACCCTGGGGAGGACAGTAGGAGGAGACAGAACAGGAGGGAGACAGGGATGGCATGGGGTGACTGTGGTAGCATCTGCAGTCTTCCTGGTGGTCAGAGCCACCTCTCAGGGCTGCTCGTTTGTTTTGGGGAAGTTTTGATTCTCAAAATCTCACCTTTACACTCAGCCATCCCCCTTGTTCACTTTCCTGAACCTCATGCCTCCTTCTACCTGCCATTCTCTTAGATAATGTAAAGACTTACATTCTGCCTCCTCACCTAGTCTCCCCTTTTCCTGGATGAATAGCCTTTGTTCTTTCTTTGAGACTGTTTTGCTTTTAGGGGTGCCTGGGTGGCACAGTTGGTGAAGCCTCTGTCTTATGGTTTTTGCTCAGGTCGTCACCTCTGGATCGAGCCCTGTGTTGGGTTCCACACTCAGTGTGGAGTCTGCTTGAGACCCTCTCTCCCTCTGCCTCCCCCACGCACATGCACGCACACACACACACTCTCTCTCTCTCAAATAAATAAATAAATCTTAAAAAACTGTTTAGCTTTTAGAAAAATTACATACATACAGAAAAGTGTGCACATGAGAAGTTTATAGCTCAGAGTATTTTATTTTATTTTTTTTAAGATTTTATTTATAATTTGACAGAGAGAGAGACAGCCAGCGAGAGAGGGAGCACAAGCAGGGTGAGTGAGAGAGGAAGAAGCAGGCTCCTAGTGGAGGAGCCTGATGTGGGGTTCGATCCCAGAATGCTGGGATCACGCCCTGAGCCGAAGGCAGACGCTTAGCAACTGCACCACCCAGGTGCCCCAGTAGCTCAGAGAATTTTAAAACTGAACACACCCACATAACCAGCACCCAGAACAAGAAACAAAACATGTCAGCACCCCCAGGATCCCTTCCAGTCTCTGTTCCCCAAAGGTAGCCCCTATCCTGGCTTGGGACAGCGTAGGTCGGCTTGGCCTGCATTTGTACCTTACATAAACGCAGTTGTACAGTGGGTGTGACGTGCGGCTACCGTGCGCACAGCACCACGCCTGGAGCACAGCATGGGGCCAGAGCCTTGGTGTCTGGATTACCGGGTTCAACACTGTGTTTTGAGGTTCAGACAGAGTGTCATAGGCAGTTTAGATTACTTGTGCTCATTGCTCTGTAGTATTTCTTTTTTAAAAATTTTATTTAAAATCAATTAACTAACATAGAGTGTATTATTAGTTTCAGAGGTAGCATTCAGTGATTCATCAGTTGCATATAATGCCCAGGGCTCATGACATCAAGTACGCTCCTTAATACCCATCATCACCCCATTACCTATTCCCCCCAACCACCCCCCTCCAGCAACCTGAGGGTTGCTACATAGCATTTCACTTTGCACATACACCACGATTTATTCATTCTACTGTTGACGGGCCTTTTTGGAGTTATTTCCAGTTTGGGGCAATTACAAAGAGTGTGTCGCTATGAACTTCCTGCCCCAAGCCTTTCAGTGCCAACATATGCACATTCTGTTGGGTATGTACCTTGAAGTGGAATCCCTGGGTCACGGCACACAGGTGGAATGCACTCAGTTCAGTTTGAATAGAAACTCTCGAGCAGTTTGCCAAAGCAGCTAGACAACATCATCTGTTCTTTACCCCATTTGCTACTGACTGCGCTGCAGGGAGCTCTCTGATGAACTTGGTTTGTAGGATGAGATGTGGAGTACATAACCAAGAAGAAGAAAAGAGGTTGTCCAGGAGTTTCCAGGGTTGTCCAGCCTGAATTAAGGCCAAATTCTGCAACCCCCAGAAGGGTGTTCTCTGGCCAGGCTTGGTCCCGTGCCCGTCTCTGGGCTACTCCCTGTGACTGGCGCCATGGGATCATCTGGCCAGCTAGCTGGGCTGTCACGCTAGCTCCCTACTGCTCTGCCAGGGGCAGGACACTGTGGTTGACAGCTCCATCAGGAGAGAGGACTGTTCCCCTGCATTAGCAACTCGCCAGAGGCGAATAGGCAGTCGTGCTGGGCAGACAGACCCTTTTGATCACGGCTACCGCGACATCCGGGAGCCAGAGTGCTCCAGCACCGCAGCGCCTGCTTCCCGCTGCCTGGGGGGCCCGTTGGGAGCATCACGGGAGGAACTGGATGCCGCGTGAACAAGGAAAACATCTGCAGATGTTCCTTATTAATGTCCTGCTTCCGTGTAATCCATTACTGTGAAGAGTTTTCACACTCGGGAGATTAATAAGAACAAAACGGCCTTCTTCGATGAGTTCTGCACACCCAGCTGGATCTAATTGTTGAGGAATGAGGGGTGTGCAGATGTTTTCTCTGAGGCCTTACCAGGAATATGAAGACAACAAATCTAGGCTGAGGGAAAGGACATCTTAAAAAGAAAAAAGGAAATGTGCGTGGGATCCGAATGTGAGGTTTAACGAGAGGGGGTTGTGGCCGTGGAGAGAAACCGGCAGCAGCACACTGGCACCGACGATGTGTCATGCCACAGTCACCTTTCCCCCAGAGACAAGCATGGCAGGGGGAGGTCTGTCTGGACGTCTGTCTCCACTGCCAGGTGGCGTGTTTGGTGACGTGGGAGATCTAAAGTGGATCTTCTGGTCAAGGGCCACTGGACTCTTCCCTGGATAAGATGAAAGGGAATCAGAGTACCTGGGTCCAAATCAGAGTTAGAGGCCTTTCCTCTACACCCCAGAGACTTCCTTCTCTAGGTTTTGGCTTCCTTATTTGAAAACAGTAGAGTTTAATCTACATCTACTGAGAGGATCATAGGGTTCTTGTCCTTTCTTTTATTCATGTGGTGTATCACGTTGATTGATTTGCGGATGTTGAATCACCCTGGCAGCCCAGGAATAAAGCCCACTTGGTCGTGGTGAACAATCCTTTTAATGTCCTGTTGGATCCCATTAGCCAGCATCTTGGTGAGAATTTTTTGCATCCATGTTCATCGGGGATATTGGTCTGTAATTCTCCTTTTTAGTGGGGTTTTTGTCTGGTTTTGGAATCAAGGTAATGCTGGCATCATAGAATGAGTTTGGAAGTTTTCCTTTCATTTCTGTTTCTTGAAACAGTTTCAGAAGAATAGATATTAATTCTTTTTTAAATTTTAATTCAATCAGCCAATATATGGTACATTATTAGTTTCAGATGTAGTGTTCGACAATTTATCAGTTGCATATAATACCCAGTGCTCATCAGATCACGTGCCCTCCCTAATGCCCATTACCCAGTTACCCCATTCTCCCACCCACCTCCCCTCCAGCAACCGTCAGTTTATTTCCTAAAGTTAAGAGTTTCTCATGGTTTTTCTCCCTCTGATGACTTCCCGTTCAGCTTTCCCTCCCCCTCTATGATCCTCTGCGTTGTTTTTTATATTGCACATATGAGTGAAACCATATGATAATTGTCTTTCTCTGATTGACTTACTTCACTCAGCATAATACCCTCTGGTTCCATCCACATTGATGCCAAAGGTAAGTATTCATCCTTTCTGATGGCTGAGTAATATTCCAGTGTGTGTGTGTGTGTGTGTGTGTGTGTATTACATCTTCTTTATCCATTCATCGGTCAGTGGACATCCTGACTCTTTCCACAGTTTGGCTATTGTGGACATTGCTGCTATGAACATTGGGGTGCAGTGCAGATCACTGCATTTGTATCTTTGGGGTAAATACCCAGTATGTAACTGCTGGGTCATAAGGTACCTCTATTTTTAACTTTTTGAGGAATCTCCATACTGTTTTAAATGTTTTTGTAAAATTCCACTGGGAGGCCATTTGGGCCTGGACTCTTGTTTATTGTGAGACTTTTGATTACTGATTCAATTTCTTTGCTGATTATGGGTCTGTTTAGGTTTTCTATTTCTTCCTGTTTCAGTTTTGGTCATTTATATGTTTCTACGAATGCATCCATTTTTTACCAGATTGCCTAATTTGTTGGCGTATAATTGCTCTTAATAGTCTCTTATATTTTTTCAGTGTTGGTTGTGATCTCTCCTCTTTCATTCACGATTTTATTAATTTGGGTCCTTTCTCTTTTATTTTTGAAAACGCTGGCTAGGGGGTTATTTATCTTATTAATTCCTTCAAAGAACCAAATCTTAGTTTTGTTGATCAAAGCATTTGATGAAATATAAAGCATTTTCTTGATAAAAAAAGCTCTACACCGTGTAGGGATAGAGGGAACACACCTCAATATCATAAAAGCCACACATGAAAGACCCACAGTGAATATCATTCTCAATGGGAAAAACAAAGAGCTTTTCCCCTAAGGTCAGGAACACAACAGGAATGTCCGCTCTCACCACTTTATTCAACATAGTACTGGAAGTCCTAGCCTCAGCAATCAGACAACAAAAAGAAATAAAAGGCAACAAAATCGGCAGAGAAAAAGTCAGACTTTCACTCTTCACAGATGACATGATATTCTATACAGAAAACCCAAGACTCCAGCAAAAAATTGCTAGAATTCATATGGGAATTCAGCAAAGTGACAGGATATAAAATCAATCCACCGAAGTCAATTGTATTTTATACACTAAAAATGAGGCAAAAGAAAGAGAAATCAAGGAATTGATCTCATTTAAAATTGCACCCAAAACCATAAGATACCTAGGAATAAACCTAACCAAAGAGGAAAAGGATCTGTACTCTGAAAACTATAGAACACTTAGGAAAGAAATTAAGGAAGACACAAAGAAATGGAAGAACATTCCATGCTCATGAATTAGAAGAACAAACATTGTTAAAACCGCAAAAAAAAAAAAAAATTGTTAAAATGTCTATGCTGCTTAGAGCAATCCATACATTCAGTGCAATCCCTATCAAAATACCACCAGCATTTTTCACAGAGCTGGAACAAACAATCCTAAAATTTGTATGGAGCCAGAAAAGATCCCAAATAGCCAAAGGAATGTTATCAAAGAAAACCAAAGCTGGAGTCATCACAATTCTGGACTTCAAGCTATATTACAAAACTGTAATCATCCAGACAGTATGGTACTGGCACAAAAACAGACACATAGATCAATGGAACAGAATAGAGAACCCAGAAATGGACCCTCAACTCTATGATCTTCGACAAAGAAACAAAGAATATCCAATGGAAAAAATACAGTCTCTTCAACAAATGGTGTTGGGAAAATTGGACAGTAACTTGCAGAAGAATGAAACTGGACCACTTTTTTACACCATACACAAAATAAAACTCAAAACTGATGAAAGACCTAAGTGTGAGACAGGAATCCATCAACATCCTAGAAGAGAACATAGGCAGCAACCTCTTCGAACTCAGCCGGAGCAACTTCTAGCTAGATACATCTCCAAAGGCCAGGCAAACAAAAGCAAAATTGAACTATTGGGACTTCATCAAGATAAAAAGCTTTTGCACACCAGAGGAAACAGTCAACAAAACTAAAAGAAAACCTACAGAATGGGAGAAGGTATTTGCAAATGTCATATCAGATAAAAGGCTAGTATCCAAGACCTATAAAGAATTTATCAAACTCAACACCCAAAAAACAAAAGATCCAGTTAAAAAATGGGCAGAAGACATGAGCAGACATTTCTCCAAAGAAGACATACAAATAGCCAACTGACACATGAAGAAATATTCAACATCACTCAGCATCAGAGAAATACAAATCAAAACCACAGTGAGATACCACCTCACGCCAGTCAGAATGACTGAAACGAACAAGTTAGGAAACAACAGATATTGGTGAGGATGTGGAGAAAGGGGACCTCTCTTACACGGTGGGAATGCAAGCTGGTGCAGCCACTCTGGAAAACAGTATGGAGGTTCCTCAAGAAGTTAAAAATAGAGCTACCCTACGACCCAGCAATTACAATATTAGGTGTTTATCCTATGCAAACATAATTATTTGAAGGGGCACTTGCACCCCAATGTTTATAGTGGTAATGTCTACAATAGCCAAACTATGGAAAAAGCCCAGATTTCCATCAACAGATGAATGGATAGAAAGAAGTGGTATATATATTTAGTGGAATATTACTCAGTCATCAAAAAGGATGAAATTTGCCATTTGCAATGATGTGGTTGGAACTAGAGGGGTACTATGCTAAGCGAAATAAATCAGAGAAAGACAAATACCATGTGATTTCACTCATATGTGGAATTTAAGAAACAAAACAGATAAACATAGGGGAAGGGAAGGAAAAATAAAATAAGATGAAATCAGAGAGGGAGGCAAACCATAAGAGACACTGAACTCTAGGAAACAAATTGAGGGATGCTAGAGAGGAGGGCGGTGGGGGGAATAGGTAATGGGGTGATGGGCATTAAGGAGGGCCCTAGATGTAGTGAGCACTGGGTGTTATATGCAACTGATGAATCACTAAATTCTACCCCTGAAACTAATAATACAGTATATGTTAACTAAATTGAGTTCAAGAATTTAAAAAAAAGGAAGAGTTTAATTTAAAAATATCCAAGATTTTTTAAGCTTACATTCTGTGATTGTGTGATTCTTTGATGGAAATATGGAAGGAGGTGCAAAACATTGGACTGGTTTCCGATGGCCGCCATACCACACACTGGATGTGGTAAAGCAACGGACATGTTTCTCACATGGTTGTGGAGGGCAGAGTCTGAAATCAAGGTGTCGGCACGTCTCTGCTCCCTCTGAGGCTCCAGGGGAAGCTCCCTTCTGCCTTTCCCAGCTTCTGGGGCTCCAGGTGCTCCTGGGCTCGTGGTCGCACCATTCCGTCTCTTCTTGTGTCTTCCCATGGCCATATTGCTGTTTCTTTTCTTCCTTTTTGTCTCTTATGAAGATACTTCATTGGATTTTGAGCCCATGCTAATTCAGGATGATCTCACCATGAGATCCTTCACTTAATTACATCTGCAAACGCTCTTCTTTCCAAATGAGTTCACACTACAGATTTCACATGGACATGTCTTTTGGGGGCCATAATTCAATGCCCTACAGAAGTTTTGAGTGACATCTTTTTTAAGGGATTTTTAAAATTGTGGATAGAAAAAATGGAATATTACTCAGCCACCACAGAGGATGAACACCTACCATTTGCATCGACATGGGTGGAACTGGAAGGGATTATGTTATGTGAAATAATCCAAGCAGAGAAAGACAATTATCATATGGTTTCACTCATATGTGGAATATAAGGAATAGCGTGGAGGATCATAGGGGAAGGGAAAGAAAACTGAACAGGAAGAAATCAGAGAGGAAGACAAACCATGAGAGACTCTGGACTCCAGGAAGCAAACTGAGGGTTACTGGAGGGGATGGGTAACTGAGTGATGGGTGTTAAGGAGGGCACGTGATGTGATGAGTACTGGGTGTTACAGGCAACTAATGAATCATTGAACACTACATCAAAAACTAATGATGTATTATATGTTGCTAATTGAACATAATAAAAAATAAATTTCATTTAAAAAAGGAAAGAAAAAGTGTGATTTACTTGCATCTGTTTTGGCTTAAATCCTAGGTTCAAACCTGGCAATTTCATTGTAATAAGTATCAAGTTCAGCATTTAGAATCAAGCAATTAATTGCCCAGAAAATGGTGGGAAGACCTAGCTTGGCAATAGTTCATAAAACATTTAATTTAATAAAAACATTGCCACACACAGTCATTGCCCAGTAGCTGCTTATTGATTCATTCACTGATTAGACATGTTCTGACGTGTGCAACTGTCAGGCACTGGTGACCTTCTGGAGACAGAGAAATTACATGTGAGCCCTATCTGCCATGGTGAAACCAGCACCCAGCAAGCCTTCTTGGCTGAGTATTAAATTAAGGAGCCTTGTCTAGTGATGGATGCAGACCGGCCAGCAGACCGGTTAGCACACATTTATAGTTGATGTTTGCAGGAGGCATTGTAAAGGTTCGTACCTGTGCACAGAGGAGGCAGGCATCAGTCCTCCAGGGAAGGGGTAGAGAAGTGGCAAACAAATCAAGGTCAGTGTGCCATGGGGTTCTGTTCTGTACAGACCATCATGGCAGAAGTGGGGTCAACTCTAGGGAGCCTCATGTTAGGACATTGCACTGAAGGAAGATGAAGTGTGACAAGGGGCCATAAATTATGTCTAAGGAATTCTCTCTTTTAATAAGGTGAGGCCGAGGCAAGCCAGATGGCATAGTAGTGGGATGGAGATGACCAGAACACCTGGTCTGTGGGCAGGATGACCTTTCAGGCCAGTGTGAGGGGAAGAAGGCAAGCCTGGGTGGGGATGGGTTGGGGAAATGGACACACGTCCATCACTGGTCCTGGTGGTGCCCAGTGAGTGTCCACTGGATGTCGTAGATTCAGGCATGACTTAAGCAAGTGGAAGGAGGTAGCATCTAGAAGGTGGGCCATGATAAATCATTCATTCATTTATTCATTCACTCAACAAGTGTGTACTCAGCTCTAAATGTATGCCAGGGATTGTGCCAGTACCATAGGATGCAGATAGGAATATGCCAGGGTCCCTGATCTCAAGAAGTTCAAAGCCTAGTGGAGAATATGGGTGAGTGGATAAATATAAGGAATAAATTGAGTGCTACAACAGAAAATGACAAAGATACTATGGAAAATGGAGAAGGAACTGCTTAATGCTTTGTGGGAAGTGTTGGAGGTATTTAGAAAACATGATGTTTATCTTTAGTCTTGAAGGATGAGGGATAGAGATTAATCAAAGAAGGCATTTTTGGGGTGGGAGTGCATTTTAAGCTTCAAGAACAGCATGTGAGAGACCCAAAATGAGAGCAGAGTGAAGGTTGGTGTTACTGAAGCCAAGCAGCGAAGAGAGGGAGAGAGACAGGAGAGGTGAGCAGGGACGGGTGTCTGGACTTTATTCTGGGATACCATTGGAAGGGTTTAACTAGCAAAGAGAGAAGATCATATTTTCCTTTAAAAAGCTTTCTCTGGCTGCTGGGTGAGTAATGGATTGGAGTGAGCTGGGGTGAAGGTTAAGTGTGCCAGGGACAAATGTCAAGTGACTGACAGAGGCAGGAGGGCAGCATGGTATCTTTCCAGATGATGTATCCTTTACTGGTAGAACTGGGCTTGTAGCCTGAGGATGGGGGGATGGAAGGGTGGTTATGGGTAATAGGACTCAGCCCTGTGGGGAAGTGTGGCCATAATTTAGTACCAGGCTCTGAGTCCTGCTTAGTATTGCCTGGAGATAGGAGTTCTAGAGAGAGATTTTAGGGCTCTTCAGATGGAGATGCTGAGCACCTGCAGAGACGTCCTGCCCGCTCAGGTGCCAGGCAGGGCTGAGGCTGCAGGTGGCACCCATTCTCAGGCCATCCAGAGGCGATGCAGGTGCTGTGGAAAAGACTCAAAGGCAAGTTAAAAAGACAAATACCATAGGACTTCACTCATTTGTGGAATCTAAAAAAACAAAACAAATGAACATACAAACAAAAAACAGAAACAGACCCATAATACAGAGAACAGGCTGATGGTTGCCAGAGGGGAGGTGGGGGTGCAAGGACTAAATGGGTGAAGGGGAGCAGGAGACACAGGCTTCCAGTTATAGAATGAATAAGTCATGGGAGCAAAAGGCCCAGCACAGGGAACATAGTCAATGATAGTGTAATACGTTGTATGGTGACGGGTGGCATCTACACTTCGGGTAGGCACGCAGGGTGGATCACTATGTTGTACCCCTGAAGCCAATGTAACATTGTGTGCAGCTATACTCAGATTTTTAAAAAGTATATCCAATTGTACAGTTTGTTTAATATCACAGATGAACATCCTCAGTTATCTGAAAGATACTTTAAAATATTCATACATATTTATGTTAAGCTGGATTTTTTCAAGTACTTCAACCAAAATAGCAAATTAAATACAAGGCGATATGAAAGTCCAGCAGTCTTCTAAGAGACAGACAAGAAAGCAACTTGCGAAAATGCAAAATGTTGAAAAGATCCAATCTTTTCACTACATTGTTTTATTTTGGAAGATGGGATTTTTTTAAAATAAATATTCAATTTCTGTTCACATGTCAAAAAAGTATATACAAAATATATAATCAAAATATAATATATGTAATATATATAAAATATATAATAAAGAAATACACGAAGTAGAAATCAAAATTACTGTGTAATTGAATCCCTAGGAAATAATCACTGTTAACAGATAGTTTTATAATTACAGACCTTTTTCTGTATACATATATGCATACCTATTTAAAATGCTTAATATGAAATGGGTCATAAAATAAATATTATACTACAGCTTAAAGAAAATTGGGTGTTGACTATCAACTTTATTTATATGGCTGTGACAGATCAGAGGCAGGGTTTTCTTTTTCGGGTGACACTGAAGGTTAGCCTGGTCTCTTTTTCTCCAGCCTCACTCCCCAACAGTGCATCTGGTCCCAGCGATATGAATGACAGCGTCTGTTCCAGTGTGTTGTGCACACCTCCATGACTTGACCTTGTCTGTTCCCTCGGTCTGGACTCCCCATTCTCTGTAAGGTGGACCTCCCCACTCTTCACCTCCTCCCGGAGGCTTGCTTTCCCTGAAGCCGCCGGGTTCATTTGTGCCCTCATCTCGATCTGTGTTTCGTCTCCTTCACAGCACTTAGCAGGTGGCATTGCAATCGTTTGTCAACTTCTCTGTTACCTGCTAGACTAGAAGGTCGGTGGAGACAGGAGCCATGGCTCACCACCTACTTTTGTGGCTAGAGCAGTGATTTCGGCATAGGCTCTCATAAATGTTTTTGAACATGTGGGTGAATAGGGAGCGAGCAAGCAAGGGTACGAGTGAATGAATGAAACCAGAAGCAAGGATGACATTCTGCAGTAAGGAGGCATCTTTCCTCTTAGATGAAGAAAGAAGCTTCTCTCAGGTACATCTGTCCAGGGAATGAATAGGCTGCAGAGGTGGGAGTGGGCTTTCTGTATCTGGAGGACTTTACCTGTGGGCTAGATGACCATCAGACAGTCTCTGCCTTAAGTGGGAGGCTGGTTAGCAAGACTGCTAACTTTCAGTTTTAACTGTAAATTCTCTTAGGCTACTTGTTTGCAAAATGAGTCAAGTCAGGGATTGGGTTATATTATTTGTCGGAATGACACTTATTGGACTTTACAAATAATCAGATTAAGAAAAATTAATCTGTGAGATCATATGGTATTTGTCTTTCTCTGACTGGCTTATTTCACTTAATGTTATACCCTAGGTTCATCCATTTGTTGCAAATGGCAAGATTTCATTCATTTTCTTTTAATTTTCTTAAATTTTATTTTACTTAAATTCAGTTAATTAACATATAGTATATTATTAGTTTCAGAGGTAGAGTTCAGTGATTCACCAGTCTTATATAACACCCAGTGCTCATTACATCATGTGCCCTCCTTAATGCCCATCACCAAGTTATCCCCCCAGCCCCCTTCTTTCCAGCAACCCTCAGTTTGTTTCCTAGAGTTAAGAGTCTCTTTCCGTTTGTCTCCCTCTCTGATTTGTTTATTTTATTTTTCCCTTCCTTCCCCTATGATCCTATTTTGTTTCATTTTATGGCTGAGTAATAGTCTATTTTATATATATATATATATATCTCACATCTTCTTTATCCAGGAAGTTAAGAAATAAAGCAAATGAATAAAGAAAAACAAAGAGGCAAACAAGGAACCAGTCTTTTAAGTACAGAGAACAAACTGATGGTTACCAGAGGGGAGGCGGGTGGGAGAATGGGTGAAGTAGGTGAAGGGGATGAAGAGTGCATTTACCATGACGAGCCCTGAGTAACGTATAGAATTGTTGAATCATTATATTGTACACATGAAACTAATATAACCCTGTATGTGAAATGTACTTGAATTTTTTAAAAAATTAAGTTAATTTGTAAATATATCCATCAAGAAACAGGAAAAAAAAAAAACCCAAAACATAGGGTTTTAGAGGAGGGGGTGGTGAGGGGATGGGTTAGCCCGGTGAAGGGTATTAAGGAGGGCACGTATTGCATGGAGCACTGGGTGTTGTATGCAAACAATGAATCATGGAGCACTACATCAAAAACTAATGATGTGCTGTATGGTGACTAACATAACATAGTAAAAAAAAGAAAAAAATGAAGTGGAGAAATTTTGGCTTAGCTATTAAATATCTCTTGGCTCAAATAATCAAATTAATTCCTATCTTATAATTTTACCTATAATAAGTAAGCAATCATCTTTCTATATTTACCATAGATTTTAGCATGTTAACCTTATTAAAAAATGAATTGCTGAAATTTTTATCCTGAACGTCTTAATTTGTAGTTATTTCTAAGACTCAATTACCAAATCAACAAATATCTATTGAGTGCCATGTGCTTTTTCATATATTCTCTTCCTTAAATTTGAAAACAAATACTGCAAGAAATGTATCGTTATTCCAATTCAGATTTGCAAAAACAAAACAAAACAAAGAAACACCACGATCCCGTTCACCTTCCTTAAGAAATCATTGAGGATGGCAGATAGACTGAAACATGATCACCGACCCACCCAACCATATAAGTTTACATTACTTTTCTACATATGAAGTATCACTAAGCAACATGTGGTATGGTTTGCGTGTTTTTAAATGTTACATAAATGGTATCATAAGTAGGAAACTTTTTCAACTTGTTTTGTTGTTGTTTCGTGTTTGGAGGTTTATTCATTTTTATTGCAATAGAGATCCTATCATATGAAAATATCACAACATATTTATTCCTTCTCCTACTGGAGATTATTAGTGTTGTTTCTAGTTGTCTGTTGTCACAAATAATGCCACTATGAACTTTATACCTGCTGTTTGAATGTGTATGAATTAGTGTTTCTCTATGTTTATATGTTTATGACAGAAGTAAGATTGCTAGGTCCTGTGGTACAGCAACATTTAGCATTATCCGATAATGCCAGTTGCCTCCAAAGTGGTCTTACCAGGTTGTGTTACATCTAGAATGCTGCTTGTTCCTGTTGCTCCACATTCTTGTCAACACATGCTATTGTCAAATTTTAATTTTCTTGGCAATGTGATAGTGTGAAATATGTTTTATTATGTTATGTTAGTCACCACACAGTACATCATTAGATAGTGTGAAATATTTTCTTACTGTTTTAAATCTCATTCAACCAAATAATCAAGTTGAAAAATGGGCAGAAGACATGAACAGACACTTCTCCAGAGAAGACATATAAATGGCCAACAGAGACATGAAAAAATGTTCAACATCACCAGCCATCAGGGAAATTCAAATCAAAACCATACTGAGATACCACCTTACACCAGTTAGAATGGAAAAATTAACAAGTCAGGAAACAACAAGTGTTGGAGAGGATGTGGAGAAAGGGTTGGTGGGAATGCAAGTTGGTACAACCACTCTGGAAAACAGTATGGAAGTTCCTCAAAAAGTTAAAAATAGAGCTACCTTACCACCCAGCAATTGCGCTACTAAGTATTTACCCCAAAGATACAGATGTAGGGAAAAGAAGGGGCACAGGCACCCCAATGTTCATAGCAGCATTGTCCACAATAGCCAAAGTGTGAAAGGAGCCGAGATGGCCTTCAACAGATGAATGGATAAAGAAGATGTGGTCCATATATACAATGGAATATTACTCAGCCATCAGAAAGGATGAATACCCACCATTTGCATTGACATGGGTGGAACTGGAGGGGATTATGCTAAGTGAAGTACGTCAAGCAGGGAAAGACAGTTATTATATGGTTTCACTTACATGTGGAACATAAGGAATAGCATGGAGGACATTAGGAGAAGGAAGGGGAAAATGAAGGGGGTGAGATCAGAGAGGGAGATGAACCATGAGAGACTATGGACTCAGGGAAACAAACTGAGGGTTTCAGAGGGAAGGGGGTTGGGGGATGGGTTAGCCTGGTGATGGGTATTAAGAAGGGCATATATTGCATCAAGCACTGGGTGTTATACACCAACAATGAATCATGGAACACTACATCAAAAACTAATGATGTACTGTATGGTGACTAACATAACTAACTAACTAAATAAATAAATAAAAATACCACGTATGGATAGCATTGTCCAAGTAAGGAAACTGAAACAGATGTCAAGTAACTGCCCTAGTTTAAGTAAATTATTGATTGGGGAATAAATAAATAAATAAATAAATAAATAAATAAATTGCATTCAACCACTACTTGTGAAGTTGTCTTTTGTTTTTGTTGATTTGTAGGACTCCTTTATATATGCTGTGATCAAGTAAAATCCATGCATCATTTTGCTAACATTGAGCCCTTCAGTCTACAAAAATGTATTTCCCCATTTATTTAGAACTTCTTTAATTTTTTTTCAGTATGTTTTGGTAGTTTTGGGAAAGAGACCTTGCACATCTTTTTAAAATTTATTCCTATTTTCATGTTTTTGAAATTATTATGTCATCTTCTCTTTCACTTTCAATCATTTGTTTGTAGTGTATAGAACACACCTGACATTTTAATAATGTCTTTGTGTCTTAAAGCTTGCTAAATTATTGTGTGAGTTCTAGTGTTTGCTTTCATTCTTTTAATTTCTATATGGTTTTCTACATACATGCTATCTGTCACTAAGGATAATTTACTGTTTTTTTTCTCAATTTGTGTGTTTTAAATTTTATTGTAGTAGTCGTAGTGGTGGTGGTGCTGGTGATATTTTGCCCTTTCGGGTGGGCTAGAATGCTCAGTGCAGTGTTGAATAGAAGACATCCTTGCCTTGTTTTTGATACTGGGGGAGAACATTTAGTTTTGCACCCTTAGGAATGATGTCAGCCATAGGTTTTTCAAGGGTGCATTTTATCCAATTGAGGATGGTCCCTTCTGCTCCTTGTTGAGATCAGGACTGGATACTGAATTTTGATGAATATTGTTTTCTGCATGTATTGAGATGACCACTTAGCTTTTCTCTTTTAGCCTGTTGGTGTGGTGAATTGCATTGATTGGAATTTGAATGTTAAAAAAAACAACCTTGCATTACCAGGAAAACCACACTTGGTCTTGGTGCATTATCCTTTTTGCTCGATTCAATTTCCAAACGTTATTTATTTTTGCATCTGTGTCTATGTGGATATTTATCAATATTTCCTGTCTTTTAGTATCTTTTTAAAGTTCTGATACCCAAGTTATGCTGGCTTCATAAAATGAATTTAGGAATGCCTCCTCCTTTGTTTACTGAAGAATTTGTGGAGGCCTAGTATTGTGTCTTCTATAAATATTTGTTTAGATTCGCCTGGGAAGCCATCTAGTCCTAGAGATTTCTTTGCAGGATTTTTTTTAAATTAAAAAATAAATTCATTTATGGAAAATTTTCCATTTCTCTTGTGTCAGTTTTGGTAAGTTATATTTTTAAAGAAATATGCCTGTTTTATCTAAGTTGCCAAGCTTATTGGCATAAAGTTGTTCATAATATTCCCTTACCTTTTTAAATGTTTGTGGAACCTGTAGAATTCCCTCTTTAATTCTTGACGGTAATTTCATTTTCTGTCCCTTTTCCCCTCTGGATCAGTGTTGCTAGGAATGTTTCGCTTTTATTAATCATTTCAAATAAAGATCTTTGACTTGTTTTCTCTGTTCCTTCCCCTTTCTGTTTAATTGTTTCTTTTAATCTGGTTTAATCTCAGTTTTCTTTCTCCTCCTTATGTTGGATTTACTTGGCTTCTTTCTAGCTTCTTCAGGTGGAAACAGCATGGATTTCACACCTTTCGTCTTTTCTAACACAAGGATTTGAAGTTACACATTTCCCTCTAGACACTGCTTTAGCTACACAAAATAATGTGTTATTTTTCATTTCATTTATTTCAAAGCATTTAAAATCTTTCCTTGTTATTTCTTCTTTATATGATGGGTTGAATAGTTGATGACTGATGGGTGCCTTGTTCGTTCGTTTGTTTGAAGTACAGGTAACATACAGTGTTACATTAGTTTCAGTTTCCCTGCCTTTGGCAACCACCAGTTTGTTCTCTGTAGTTAAGAGGCTAATTTTCTGTTCGTCTCTTTTTTTTTCTTTCTTTGTTCATTTGTTTCTTAAATTCCACATATAAGTGAAATCATGTATTTGTCCTTCTCTGGCTGACTTATTTCACTTAGCATAATGCCATCTAAGTCCATCCATGTTGTTGCAAATGCTTTTCCAGAGAATTCTGTTATTGCCTTCTCACTAATTCTGTAGTGATCAAAGAATATAGCCTATTTAATTTCAACCCTTTGATATTTATTTGGGCTTCTTTTATGGCCTGTGATGTGGTCCACCTTGGTGGATATTCCACGTTCACTTGGAATGAGGAAGTGTTCTGAACTATTGACCAGAGCTTTCTACAAATGGCAATCAGGTCACGCCGGTTAATTCTGTTGTTCAAGGCTTCTTAATCCTTGATTATTTGGTCTGTTTGTTTTAAAAATTGCTGAGAAAGGCTGTTAAAATCTGAACATATATTTGTGAATTTGTCTAGTTCTCTCTTTAATTTTATTTTCATATAAAGTATATTTCTTATGACCACTACGTAGTTGGGTTTTGCTTTGTTATTCATTCTGACAATTTCTTCCTTTCGACTGGAATATTTAGTGCAATTTGCATTTAAGGTAGATATTCATATGGTGGGATTTAAGTCTCCCATTTGGGTATTTGTTTGATATTTATCCCATTCATTATTATCTTTTTCTGCTTTCTACTGTGTGAATATCATAGTTTTTTATTCCACTATATCATCTGTACTGACTTTTTATCTATAGCTCTTTTTAATGGTTACTCTAGAGATTATACGTCTTTAAGTTACCACAGTCTGCCTTCAAATTTTTTGTAGTCTGAATTAGCAACATAAGAACCCTACACTATTAAAATATCACTCATCCCCTCCTGCCCTTGGCCTTTGTTTGGTTTCAGTTGACTTACGGAGTTTTTGTTGTTTTGTTTTGTTTTGTTTTTGGCATGTTAAACATGCTGTACTGTCTTCTGGTCTCTGTTGTTCTTGGTGAGAAGTCAGCTGCACTCATGGGCGAGTTCACTATACCTAACTGCCATCCCGTCCACGTCCCCTCTTCTCTTACATGTTTCTCTTTCTCTTTAGCTTTGAGATGTTGGACTCTCATGTGCCTAGACCTGGTTTCATTGTATTTACCCTTCTTGGGGTTCATGGAACTTATTCTCTTTCCTTTCGAACAGTTCTTCCTTGTTCTCCCTCCTCTTTTTCCATGACCCCTATTACATGTATGTTAATCCACTGATGTCATCCCTCTGACCTTGAAGCTTCTGGTGTTTTTTTTTATCCCTTGTTTTTATTCTTTTTCTTTTTTTTAGCATTCAGTAATTTATCATTTGCATATAACACCCAGTGCTCATCACATCATGTGCCCTCCTTAAAGCCCATCACCCAGTTACCCATCCCCCTACCCACCTCCCCTCCAACAGCCCTCAGTTTGTTCCCTTATTTTTGGATGTGTATGTAATTCAGTTTAGGTCTTCCTATTTCCCTGACTTAAAATTGCCTGATTTTAATCAAGTTTGTTCTTTGGCCCATCTAATGGCCCTTTATTTCTGATGTTGTATCAGTTACGTTTAACTATTCCATCTGGCTCAATGTTTATAGTCATACCTCTGTTGAAATTCTCCATCCCCTCACACATGTCGTCTTTTACATGAAATAACTTAGCGCTTTACCATAATTATTTTAAAGTGTCTCTCTGATAAATCCCCCTTCTGGGCCATGCCTTTATGTGCTGCCATAGACGATGTCCTCGACCATAATTATTTTATATTTTTTGTGTGCTTTGAAATATTTTATTGCATCCAAAGAAATTTTGTACAAGAGTAGTAGATACTGAATTAAGTAATACTTATGCCCAGAAAAGTGTATGCTGTTACGTCAGGTCATTAGAATAACAGACTGAAGTAATCTGATCTCTAGCTGGGTGGGATCTCAGCTTTCTTAGAATTTAATTTGACTCAGGGCACCCCTGGCTTCAAATGTTTTGATTGTGGGGTCAGGACTTTCCTTTCTGTTGTGCTCAGAGACTGAGCACAGGTGGGATTCTGGAAACCTCTTTCCACTTAGCTGGGCTACCAGCTTTCTGGACCATGGGGGATTTCTCTCTTTGCTTTAGAGCCTGGTTGCTAGCTTTTCGTATCCCTGGGAAGTTGTCTTCCTCCTCCAGTGCTACCCCAGCACCTCAGGAGATGTCCCTACACCCTGAGTGCCTCAGAGGGTATCTCTTGCCCCGTCCCTCACATCCAGAGTGCCTATGATTTGTCTCTCTTAGCTCTCCTGCCCAGCACTTTCAGAGAGCAACTGTAATGGACTTGCGGAGGCCCCACGTGCCTCATAGAGGAAGTGCCTCTTAGCCCTCATCCTTTGCTGTCTGTCCCCTGAGCTTTGACGTAAACCCCTGGGACACAGCTGGCAGGTAGATGCAGACACGTTCGGTGGCCAGTGCTCCTTAGGTTGTAATCCGTTGTACCAGCTCACACACGGTGTTCCAAGTTCACTAAAGCTTTAATTAATTTCTCCCTGCTCCCATCTGTGATGGGGTTCTCCTTCTCCCGGTGTTCTGCCAGGCATGAGGACAGCTGGCTCATCACTTTCTGGAATGTAGCTCACATTCCTTTTACACCTCAGCTCTTTCTCATGGTTCAGAAAAGCTACGACGTTACAGTGTTTGTGGATTATTTTTCACATTTGAGTTGAGGGAAGTCTCTTGGGACTTTCTATATCCTAACTGAAGAAGGATGTCTTAGGTTTACTCCTTTGGGGTGTACCCATTTGACACTTGGAAATTCTTTCTGGACCGTTGTTTTTGTTTTTCCTTATTAACACATAGAGCTCTTCGTACAACCTGGATATGACTCTTTTGTCTGCCAGGAACACCGCAAATATATTCTTCAAGTCTGTAGCTAATTTTATTTTTTTACTTTTTTATTGTGCATTTTGACACATAGGGGTTTCAGTTTTAATACAGTAAATGTATCAGTCTCCTTTGCTGGTTGTGCTTTTTCACATCTGTCTTCACTGATGTACAAATGCTCCTTTGTCACTCATCATGTCTCCGTATGGGCTTGGGTCTGGTCCTCTGATCTATTTATTTATCCCTCCACCAACCACTCGCTCTTTCTAATTATAGGTTTTTTAAAATAAGTTTTAGGTTCTGGTTGGTAAAGATTTTTCCATCCTGTGTATCTTCACATTTTATCTTGGCTATTGTTACTCTTTGTTATATCCATACAGACTTTACAGTCAATTTGTCAAGTTCCATTAAAACTATCACGTTTTGACAGGAAACACATTGAATTTATAGATTAATTTGAGGAGAGCTGACATTTTTATGTTATTGAATCTGTGAACATGTTATTTCTCTCCATTTATTTATGTCTTTTATAATGCCTTTCATCAAGTGTTATAATTTTCTCTGCAAACAATTTTCTCCATAAACAATTCTCTGTCAATTGTGGAATTTATTCCTAGGTGTCTTATATGTCTTATATTTGTGTATCTTTTTAAAAGTATATATTCCTTAAGTTATTTTTTTTTATTTAAATTAAATTAGCTAACATATGGTACATCATTAGTTTCAGGTGTAGTGTTCAATGATTCATCAGTTGCATAGAACACCCAGGGCTCATCACATCACAAGCCCTCCTTAATATTCTAGTTATTTGTGCTGGTAACAATAATGCAATTTATTTTCTTTTATTGATCTTATATGCAGAACCATTCTAATAATTTGTATTCGATTCTTTTGGGTCTTTCTAGGTAAGCAAACATATTATCTGCAAATAATGATGGTTTTGTTTCTACCTCAACAGTTCTTACAGTTTTCACTTTTTCTCATCATACTGTTCTTTTTTTTTTTTTTTTTTTTTAAAGATTTTATTTATTTATTCGACAGAGAGAGAGACAGCCAGCGAGAGAGGGAACACAAGCAGGGGGAGTGGGAGAGGAAGAAGCAGGCTCATAGCGGAGGAGCCTGATGTGGGACTCGATCCCATAATGCCGGGATCATGCCCTGAGCCGAAGGCAGACGCTCAACTGCTGTGCCACCCAGACGCCCCCATCATACTGTTCTTAACTGGGATCTCTGCACAATGTTTTAGTGCTGATCTTAAATAGAATGGTTCTAATATATTTTTTGCCATAGGATTTCAGAAAAAACAAAACAAAAAACCTTATCAGATAAATTCCTACTGTATGGTTTGTTATTATTATGAATAAGTGTTGAATCTTATAATATAGTTTTCCTGCATCTATTAAAACTATATCATAGTTTTTCTCCTTTGTTCTGTTACGATGGAATATTACATTGATGGATTTTGTTTTGTTTATTATAATAGCTTCATTGAGATATCAATCCACCCATTTAAAGTTCACAATTCATGGTTTTTAGTGCATATCATCATCACGATATTGTTTTTTTACATTTATTTATTTATTTATTTATATCGAAGTATAGTTAACATACTATATTATATTCATTTCAGATCTTTATACAGTGATTTGACATTTATATACATTATGAAGTGATCACCATGATAAATATATCATAGACATAATCTAGCTATTGATGAGGTTGTGGGATATAGGTGAGGTTCAGTGGGGTGGAGTCTGGAACCGACCACCAAGAAAGAATTCTTGAGGCGGGCGTCCTTGGTGCAGAATGGTGATTTATTTAAGCACTGGGACAACCTGCTGCCCCAGGTTGTGAGGGGTGGCTGATTATATACCATGGGGTTGGGGGAGGTAAGGAAAAAGAGAGGTTGAGAAAATACTTTCATATGTTAAAGAAGATTCACAGGATACAGGAGGCCTTGCCATCCTCAAGTTAAGGCTGTTTTTCCCTCTTGCAAGGCATTAACATTAAGATGGTTGGGAATTTCCTGGAGGCTGCAAATTATAAGGACATTTAATTGTATCTACATTCCCTTCTGGAAGCTTGGTTATTGATAGAAATGCTTCGTTTTGTAAACTGCTAAGACATTTGTAAACTGAGGGAGACTTAAGTCTTGCAGGATTGTGGTATCTATAGGTTAACTGTTTCTTTGTCCTTTAGGGCAGCCAGGGGTGCCTGAGGAATGCTGCATACATTCCATGGGGGAAGGGGTTGCGGGGTGTCAGCCTCAGCTTGCCTTCCTTTTCCTCATCAGCATCATATCACCATATAAAGTTATTACAGTACTACTAACTATATTCCCTATTCTGTATATTGCATCCCGTGTCTTATTTATTTTACAACTGGAAGTTTGTACCTTTTATTCCCCTTCCGTTATTTCAACAAACCCTCACCCACCTCCCCTCTGGCAACCACCAGATTGTTCTCTCTATCTGTGAGTCTGTTTCTCTTCTGTTTTGTTTGTTTAGATTTTACATGTAAGTGAAATCATATTGTATTTATCTCTCTGTCTGACTTAATCACACTCACTGTAATACCTTCTAGGTCCATCCATGTTGTTGCAAATGGCAGGATTTCATGTGTTTATGGCTGAGTAGTATTCCGTTGGGTGTGTGTGTGTGTGTGTGTGTGTGTGTGTGTGTGTATACCACATCTTTCTCCATTCATCTATGGATGGACACTTAGGTTGCTTCCATATCTTGACTATTGTAAATAATACTGCAATGAACAATGGGGTGCACATATCTTTTTTAGGAATACATTTTTTCATTATATTCAGGTAGCCAGCATATAGTACATCATTAGTTTTTTAAATTTAATTAATTATGGTGTATTATTAGTTTCAGGGGTAGAGTTTAGTGATTCATCAGGGGTGCACATATCTTTTTCAGTTTATGTTTTTGTTTTCTTTGGATAAATACCGTTAAGTGGAATTTCTGCATCAAATGGTTGTTCTATTTTTAACTTTTGGGGGAACTTCCATACAGTTTTCCATAGTGGCTGCACCATTTTGCATTCCCACCAACAGTGCACAATGGTCCCTTTTCTCCACATCCTCTCCAACATTTGTTATTTCTTATCTTTTTGATAATAGCCATTCCAACAGGTGTAAAATGATGGTTTTCATTGCATTTCTCTAATTTTTTATAATAATTTTTTATTATGTTATGTTAGTCACCATACAGTACATCCTTAGTTTTTGATATAAAGTTCCATGATTCATTATTTGCGAATAACACCCAGTGCACCCTGCAATACATGCCCTCCTTAATACCCATCACCGGCCTATCCCAGTGCCCCACACCCCCTACCCTCTGAAGCCCTCAGTTTGTTTCCCAGAGTCCACAGTCTCTCATGGTTCATTCCCTCTCATGGTTCACTCATGGTTCATTGCCCCCCCCCTTCATTCTTTCCTTCCTTCTCCTACCGATCTTCCTGCTATTTCTAATGTTCCATAAATGAGTGAAACCGTATGATAATTGTCTTTCTCTGCTTGACTTATTTCACTTAGCATAATCTCCTCCAGTCCCGTCCATGTTGCAGCAAATGTAGGGTAATCTTTCTTTCTGATGGCTGAGTAATATTCCATTGTATATGTGGACCACATCTTCTTAATCCAGTCATCTGTTGAAGGACATCTTGGCTCCTTCCACGATTTAGCTATTGTGGACAATGCTGCTATGAACATCGGGGTGCATGGGCCCCTTCCTTTCACTACATCTTTATCTTTTGGGTAAATACCTAGTAGTGCAATTGCTGGATCATAGGGTAGCTCTATTTTTAACTTTTTGAGGGCCCTCCACACTGTTTTCCAGAGTGGCTGTACCAACTTGCATTCCCTCCAACAGTGTAAGAGGGATCCCCTTTCTCCACATCCTCTCCAGCAGTTGTTTCCTGTCTTGCTAATTTTTGCCATTTTAACTGTAAAGTGCTATCTCATTGTGGTTTTGATTTGCACTTCCCTGATGGTTAGTGATGTTGAGCATTTTTTCATGTGTCTGTTAGCCATTCGTATGTCTTCTTTGGAGAAGTCTTCTGCCCATTTCTTGAACTTGTTCCTTCTGTATTATTTTTCTATACACTGCTGTTTTTGATTTCTAGTTCAGGAATTTTTTTGTTAACTCTGCTTATAAATGAGACTGCCCTTATCTGGACTTTGGTCTCAAGATGATATTAGCCTCATAAAAATATTTGAGGATTATTATTTTCCCACATCCCATTATTTTCATCTATAAACACTTAAAGTTCAGTTACAATTTTTTAAATCATTTGTCCCTCCAAAAGGTGTTTGTCCTTGGTTCTGACAGGCATCAAGGAGAGAAAACAACTTGGGACAACTTTAAGTTAATTATTGAGCATGAGGGAGGTTCCAGGATCACGTGGGTGGAGTACGTTCGAATGCCAAAACTACAGGAGGGCAGGGCTATGGTTATACCTTTTTAGAGATGCCCTTCTTTCTTCCATCCAGAATCCTGGCCAAGATAATTTTTCTTTGTGTCTCCTTTCACTGATTCATGCTGTGTAGCTCTTATGTTTTTTTCGTATACTGCTATATCCCTGAGAATGTAGCCTTAAGAGAGGCCTGGCTTTATGGGGTCTCTTTTCCAACTCTTCTCGCATACGCAAGGCCTTGAATCTCCTTGGGATGATGGAAACACATGCCTGTTTTTTCCCTGAGATCAGCAAATATATCCAGGGCAGCCATGGACTTAGTTTCAACCCACCTCTTATTTCCAGCTGTCTTTGTGTTGGCAACCTCAGCTATGAACGTACTGATTTCTTCCAGCACTGCTAGGGTAATGCTGTGGGTGTCTCCAGGATATGCCATCTGCCATATTGCTGAGAAGTCACCTCCTTTCCCATTTTACAGGTGAGAAAATGAGGCTCAAAGTGATGAGAAGTGCTTTGATGAGTGTAACACAGCTCGTGATTACAGGAGCTGAAAGGCAGACTTAATGTGGCCGGGGCTCCAAAACCCATGCCCTCAGAGATGCGTGTTGTGCTCTACGCTGAGGACTTCAGGTGTGCAGATGTTCCATGCTTTCAGTGTCAGTCACGCTGATGTGGTTTTGCAATATAGGTAAGGTTCAGTGGGGTGGAGTCCACAGCCAACGACCAAGAAAGAATTCTTGAGACGTCTTTGGTGCAAAATGGTGGTTTATTAAAGCACGGGGACAGGACCCCTGGGCAGAAAGAGCTGCTGCCCAGGGGTTGTGAGGGGTGGCTCATTATATACTATGGGGTTGGGGGAGGTGAGGAAATGGAGGTTGAGAAAATGCTTTCATATGTTAATGAAGACTCACAGGATACCAGAGGCCTTGCCATTGTCAAGTTCCAGTTGTTTTTCTCTCCACCAAGCCATTAGCATTAAGATAGTTGTTCCTCCAGGAAGTTCCCATCACAAATCCCACCGAAGAGTGGGGTGGGGTGGGGGGTGGAGGCTTATGCTTTGTCTTCAGCTTGCCTTCTGTTTCCTCATCAATGCCCCTGGGGCAGCTGTGATGCTTTTCCAGGGCTCTCATGTTACAAAGAAGGGGACCAGAGATACAATGTACCCTGGTGTATCTTTGTTCCTTATTTTGCTAAGTGAGAAAGAGGAATTCTGGTATTTTTCCTTTTGCATTCTAAACCTAGGACCACCATTGCTAAACTATGTTGGTCAATTTCGTTGCTCATATTAGCCGAAGTGGTGATTTGGGAGATACGTACCCGTTTATGCAATGGGTTTTAATGCTGGACACTCTTCAATGGCTTATTTTAGGGTTTTTCCAAAATATGAATATAAAAATACCATGTGTTTTTACACCAGTACTTTTGCAACCACCACTGACTGCTCTTGCTTCTCCTCCTATTGATGAGGGAACAGAAGGCAAGCTGAGGACAAAGCAGAAACTGACACCCTGCAACCTCCTCGGCCCACGGAATGTCTGTAACATTCCTCAGGCACCCCTGGCTGCCCTAAAGGAAAAAGAAATATTTAACCTATAGAGACCACAATCCTGCAAGACTTGAGTCTCCCTCAGTTTACAAATGTCTTAGCAGTTTACAAGAACAAAGCATTTCTTATCAATGACCTAGCTTCCAGAAGGGAATGTAAATACAATTAAATGCCCTTATAATCTGCAGCCTCCAGGAAGTTCCCAACTATCTTCCTGTTGATGCCTTACTATAGGGGTGAACAACTTTAACTTGACAATGGCAAGGCCTCAGGTATCCGGGGAGTCTTCTTTAACATATGAAAGCATTTTCTCAACCTCCCTTTTTCCTTACCTCCCCCAGCCCCATGGTATATAATCAGCCACTCCTCACAACCTGGGGCAGCAGCTCTTTCTGCCAGGGGTCCTGTCCCCGTGCTTAAATAAACTACCATTTTGCACCAAAGACATCTCAAGAATTCTTTCTTGGTCGTCAGCCCGGTCTCCACCCCACCGAACCTCCCCGGTATCCCACACCCCATCGCTGCGGCGGCGGCTGCTGGAGGCGAGCTTTTTGCTGAATTTTGAGGTTTATGGGAGGTTCTACCTTCATTATCTCAGTTCCCAAAAGAATTCTGGCCATTGGGTGATGCCCAGACATAACTGATGTCAGAATGAGCCCCGGGGAGGTTGATTAATTTTAAGATTATACATACTAAGAGACAAAGCTGAAACTGAGAGAAGTTTGTGGAGTATTCGGGTTAATGAATGAATTGTGACAAGTGATTCAGTGTTAATTCTCCCATCCTCCCTCCTTCCTGTCCTTCCTGCCTTCCTGCATTCTCACCTTTCTTCACCTACTAAATATCTCCAGACCACCTACTCAGGCAGACAGTGTCTCTAGAGTTTTTATTTTTATTTTCTGATTGTGGTTAAAAAAAAAAAAAACAAATAACATATGTACCATCTTAACCATTTTTAAGTATAAAGTATTATTAAGTATATTCCCAATGCTGTACAACCAACCTCTAGAACATTTTTTGTCTTGTGAAACTGGAATTAAAACTCTGTTCCCATTAAACATTAATTCCTGATCCTCCTGTCCCTGCAACCCCTGGCAACCCCCAGTCTACTTTCCCTCTCTATGAATTTATTCTGGGGACCTCACAGAAGTGGATTCACACAGTATTTGTATTTTTGTGACTCGTTTCTTTCTCTTAACATAACATCTTCAAGATTCACCCATGCTATGACATATGTCAGAATTACCTTCTCTTTAAAGGCTGAATAATAAGGAGGGCACGTATTGCAATGAGCACGGGGTGTTACACACAAATAATGAATCATGGAGCACGACATTAGAAACTAATAAAGTGCTGTGTGGTGACTAACATAACGTAATACAAAATATTCTAATATATATTCTAATATATATAATATCCTGATATGTATAATATTTATATTGTGTGTACACACACACACACATACACACACACACACACGTGGTTTATTCATTCGTCCAGGAATGGACATTTGTGTTGATTCCACATTTTGGCTATTGTGAATGCCATAAATATGGATCTCTTTGAGATCCTGCTTTCCGTCCTTCTGAATATACATACCCCGAAGTGGAATTGCTGGATTGTAGGGTAGTTCTGTTTTTAATTTCTTGAAGAATCTCCATTCTGTTCTCTGTAGCAGTCGTATATTTTACATTCCCACCAACAATACATCTGACTCATTTGACGGCAGCCGTCCTAATGGGTTTGAGATGGTATCTCATGGAGGTTTTCATCTGCGTTTATGCTAACTTTTTGCACACATTTTCTTTAAACCCTACAACAATTCTGTTCACTAGGTATTTTCATTTATATATTATATTTGAGGAAACAGAGGATAGAATGTTTAACTGACTTGCTTGAGATCACACAGGTATTAAGTGGGAGAATCAGAATTTGAAACCGGGTGTATCTGACTCTCTAGCCTGCTGCCTCTCCCTTACCTACTAAAATATTAAAAACACATGCTGGCATGTATCATTTCACAAAAAACCCTTGTGTGGGTTATTTTACACAATTTGATCTCATTTATTTCTTTTAAAATAGACACAGTTTCTCTGTGTAAAGATTGTTGTGATTGTTGTTATTATTATTATTATTACTGATATTCTATCTTCCACACAAGGCAAATGAGGCTGAGGGAGCAGATGTGATTTCTATGAATCCCCCAATTATTGAGCACTAACTGTGTTCCAGGCCCTGGGGATGCAGAAGGAGACAGGCGTCCCTCCAGACCACAGCATTTGGGGATGAGATCAGACCTTGTGATTTTTAGATTCTTAGGGAAATAAAAAGTCTAATCAAATTACTGATGGGCTTGGAAGCATCTCTGTGGGGGGAAATGCAAAGCTTTGCTTGGGGTTAGTCGGCATGCGGAGAAAGGCCCATCTCCTATCCAGAGGTCCATGGGCTTTCCGGGAGGCACAATCTGTGATCCACAGTCTACAATCCGTGATTCGCAATTCGCGAACCGGGATCCACTGGGCATTGTCTCCTCAGGCAAAACAAGCCCCTGGCAGAGTAGGTAAAATTTTCTCCAATCAGAGAGGATTCGCCCCTTCCCTGTCAGACAACTAGATTGCTTCTCAAAACACTGCTGGGAAAACTCCTTCCAAAGTAAAATTTAATCTGGAATGTCAAATGGCAGGGGAGGATTTTCCTCTGACTCAAAATCTATATTCTTCGGCGGTTTAGAGCAAGCCACCAGCTGAGATTCTCCAGCAACTGCGCGTGTGGGAGGGAACTGCAGAACAACACCGTGCAAGACAACGGGGGCTTCAAACAGCGGCCGTTTGTTTAGCTCATGATCTGTGGGTCAGAATTTGGGGCTGACCTGACCGGGCTGTTTCTCAAGTGGTTCCGACGGGGCCATGTGCCCCCCAACCGTCCAGCTGGCTAGCTCAGGTTCGCTCCCAGGACAGACTTAGAGCAGCTGGGGGGTGAGGCCTGGCCCAAGAGCAGGCTGCAAGCCCCACCTCTGCATGTGTGTTGTTGTCCCGTTGGCCGGGGCAACTCACATGGCTGGAGGTCAGTGTAGGGAGTCAGGTGTGGGGAGAGGGGTGGAAACAAATGGAGGCCATTGCTGCAATCAGCCCATTATAAAGCGTCTCTTTGCCTGTGGCCGTGGCATAAGGGATGAGAACAGGACTTCCAATCACACAAACCTTTGCTTGGTCCTGGCTCTGTGGCTTGCTCAGCAGGTGGCCTTTGCCACCTCTCTAAGCTTTACTTTTCTTCTCCGAAAAATAGTAAAGCATCAGGGCGCCTGGGTGGCTCAGTTGGTTAAGCATCTGCCTTTGGCTCAGGACATGATCCCAGGGTTCTGGGAAGCCCCGCATTGCGCTCCCTGTTCAGCAGGGAGTCTGCTTCTCCCGCTCCCTCTGCCCCTCCCCCCACTTGTGCTCTCGCTCGCTCTCAAATAAACAAATAAAATCTTTAAGCATCATGTGCAGCTTAGTGATTCAATGAAATTGGTAAGCTAGCATAGAGGAAGGGTCTAGACTGTGACCATAAAGTATGTTTTGTAGCATTGGTTTGTAAACATCTAAAGCTATATTGATTATGTGTAACCTTTTTTGAATCTTTTTTTACTTTTGTGCATTACTGGAAGCTCCTTTATAGATATGGCCTCTGCTCTACCCAATATACTCCTTAGTAATCAGTTCTGCAGACGTAAGCATATGATCTTCTCTCATGTCTGTGTAACACTCGCAGTTAGATTATCAGAGCCCTAGAGCTTATAATCCTTCCCAGTCTCAGTACGCTGTAAGGTACTCCAGTCTGGCCTCCAGGTGCCTCCACGGTGACCCACCCAACCATAATCATGCTCGTGTTATTTCACCCCTTAAGAATCCACTGGCAATCTGTGTCTTACAAGATAAAGTCCAAACCTGAGCCAGGCATTCTAGATCCCAAATGATCTGGTCATTGTGTTTCTCTTCAGCTCCCACCCTTCCTCACGCATATCCTGTGGTGTCACACAGCTCAGATGTTTGCCTTTGGGTGTGCTGCTCCTCCACCTGAAGTGCCTTACCTTCTGTTTCTTTTCCTAACTCCTAATCATTTTCCCTCACTTCTTCCAGGAAGCCCTCCCTGACTACCCACCCCAACCCCACTAACTCTAGTTTGCATCATTGCTTCCACCTAACTCTCAGAGTCCCCTAGGTTCACCTTTATCATGTCACTTAACACACTTTATAAAAATTACCAGTTTACCTATCTGAAGTTTCCATCAGTCTCTGAGCAGCTTGAGGACAAGAACTGATAATGAATAATAGAATAAATGACCCATCTTTCTCCAAATTAGAGTTCAACCCATGGCTTCCAAGCCCATGATCCATTCAGTGTGATATGTGAGTTGTCTTGGGCAGCACAGAGCATGGTTTATTTTATAAGTAAGGAGACCGAAGAGAATGCTGGTTCTAATTTATATGAAACTTATGTGTATTAGAGCTAATTAAAAGATTTCTTATTGTAATTGATGGGAAGGGCGGAAGAAGCAAATGCCATTGTCACGCTTGAAGACTCCGCAGCCTCATTATCCAATTTCAAAGCATGGCTCTGTGTGAATGAGTGCTGTGTTTCTGTCCGTGGTCAAGAATAAAGGCCTCAGTATTTCATGTGCTATCATTTTGCTCCCAGGACTGCCCTACGCTGATTCCTTTTCATAATCCCAGCTGATAGAACCAAGCACTTTGCCGTCGTAGCTAAAATGAGTCGCTGAAGACTTTCATATTAAATTGTGTGGTGCCTTCACAGCATACCAAATATTCTGCAGTCAGCTCCACTCGCTGGAGGCTTGGTCACCATGGAAAACCCTCATCCCCTAAGTGCAGTGAACAGGAAAAGGATCTGTCTGTTTTCTGCCATCATTGGGGAGGCTGTAGGCTGAGACGGGAGGGGGCACAGGCTTTGCAGCCAGGCTCCATTACATCCTCACCGTAAAATCTCAGCACATTCCTAAACCCCCCAAACCTATGTCCTCATCTGCGAGGTGGATTCAGTGGAGCACCTCTACAGTGCTGGTCGGAGGTTGGGCCTGGATGTCTAGATTGTTCACACAGATAAGTGACTTCCATTGCTGAGAAATGGAACTCAGTCTCAGGCATTCTGATTCTAGAACCCAAACTCTTAGCGACTCTCCTCTCCTCCTTCCCTCCCTCCTTCCTTTACCTTTCTTTCTTCCTCTCTCCTTCTTCCTCCCCTTTCTTCCAAAGCTATTCATTGGATACTGTGTGTCAGACACTATGTTGAACATCAGGACACAGTGGTGACCGCAGTTAAATGTGGTTCCTGCCCTAGTGGGGGGAAGTGAGAAAAAAAATCAATTATAAAATTGCAAGGAGCTAAGACAGCAATTATTTTATTGCGGTAAGGGGAAGTATATCTGTGTGTATCTTCAGGGGCTAGCAAAAGCCCAAAGCAGCATAGCATTCCTAATAAATCATAGGTGTAGTGTTTATTACAATAATTTTCTCAGCATGATCTCACTTTTCTTTGATCTAGATATTAAGCACAGAGATAGGTGAAGAGCCTTGTCTCCCAGGGTCTGAACACCTGAGGTCTCAGCCTGGCTCTCTCACTAAATTGTTTTGTGACATTTGGTAAGATGTCAAACCTCATATCAGCACTAGTTTCCTTACCTGGGATATGAGACTGATAATCCAGGGGCACCTGTGTGGCCCAGGCAGTTAAGCGTCTGCCTTCGGCTCAGGTCATGATATTGGGGTCCTGGGATTGAGCCCCGTGTCAAGCTCCCTGCTCGGTTGGAAGTCTGCTCTCTCTCTCTCTCTCTCTCTCTGCTCCTCCCCTGGCTCGTACTCTCTCACTCACTCTCTCTCTCTCAAACAAATGGGTAAAATCTTCTAAAAAAATAAAAATAATGATTGATAACCCTGCCCTCGCTGCTTCTCGGTAGGTTATGCAGACGGTGGGTGATGTCCCTGAAAGCTCCCTGAGAAGGTACAAGCTGTGAATGGAGACATTTAAGGTGTATGTTAGGAAGCTCACAGTCCTTGAACTTCTTCAGTGCAGAGATCTCCAACTAGTCTACGGCAAAGCTTAGCCCAGGTGACTCTAGGCTGCAGTGCTCCTCTTCAGACATCTCAACTGAGGCACTTCCAGAAACAAGACAGGAAAGGAGGAGTTTTTGTGATGAGTTGCTTTTCTGTGCTCAGAATTACTGCTCTTTATCCTTTCCCCCTCACATAAATTCCTATTGGATATTTGTTATTGTTGACCATAATAGAACCATTTTGTGAGTATCTACCATGTGCCAGGACCTGTACTAGACATGCTGGACAAGGAATCTCTGATTCTTACAAGAACACTATGAAATCAGTTCCAATCCTCATTTTACAGGAAGTAAAACTGAACTCATGGGCACAACGTCCCATTGTCTGTTCCCCCTGGAAGAAGCTGGATCACCTTCTGTACCCATGGTAACAACAGCCAGTGCTGCTGGTCATCATGTCAAAGAATGATACTGGGCAGGTAGGTGATGCATAGCGCCATCTGTATATCTTCTTCAGCCCTGTGTCCTCCTTTGTCCCTAGCCCTTTGGCTGATCTGCTTCACAGCCTGTCCGTCCTGTTATACTTACCATGGGCTCTACCGTAGGCTGTCAATGTCATTCATTTCACTTTGCGGAGAGGGGCAGAGAATAAAGAGAAAGAAGCTGGGCTGGAGCCACACCTGGATACAAATTCCAGTAATACCACTTCTAACCTGTCTGATCTTAAGCTGTTTTTAGCCCATGCCTTGGTTTCCCCATCTGCAGAACAGAAGCAGTAATAACATAGAATCAGTGTGAAAGCCACATGCAGTGAATAATACAGTGCTTGGTATAATGACCGGCTTTTAGGAGGAGCTCAGTTAATGTGAATTTCTTTCCGTCTCACCCTGATTGTTGTAACCTGGCGACTGATCACCCTTTTCCTTTTCTAATCATTTGTTCCTTTTAATCCTTCTGCCACTACTTCTGCCTTAGTCTTCCAGGACTTCGCCTTGCTCTGCTCCTTAGCTCTGAAACACTGCCAACATAATTGCGGCTCTTCATTCTAACTTGTTAAGATCTGTGAAATTTGACCTTAACATCCCTTTCCAATGCTATCTCCTGGAAATCCCCTGGGGTGCCCAGGGCTCTTGTAACACAGGGTTTATCCACTTGCTCTTGCTTCTTGGATAGTTGCGTTGTTCCCTCTGCCTTAGAGTCTCCTCCCCTCCATCCACCTCCACCTGAAGAAAGCCTTCATAGTTCCTCCAACTATATTTATTTCTCACTGAGTGTTTCTCTGGGGCAAGGGCAGGGGCTTTTTCATCTGGAATGCTCTGAACCTGGCAAAATGTTTATAATTTCCTTTTTTTTTTTTAAGAATGCAGCTTTTTTCCCCTTTTTAAAAAAAATTTAAATTCAAGAATTTCTTTCATAGATATAGGACCACTCAGATTTTCCATTTCCTCATGTGTTAGTTTTGGTAAGCTACGTTCCTCTGGAGTTTTAAATTCATCTAAGATTTTCAAATTTATTTTCACAAGTTAATTTATGAAACTTCTTTATTATATTTTTAATGTCTGAAGGATCTGTAATGATGCCTCTTTCATGCCTGATGTTGCTTGTGTCTTTTTCCTATTTTTAAAATCAGTATTACCAAGGGATTATCAATTTTATGTGGTTTCTAAGAAATAACTTTTTAGTTTTATTGGTCTTTAATATTGTGCACTTGTCTATTTCACTGATTCTGCACTTTAAAAATTATTTCATAATTGTAATTTTAAAATTTTTTTTCTAATTTCTTTAGATGTATAGTGTATCATTAATTTTTAGCATTTGTTTCCCTTTCTAACAATGCAAATAAGGATGTAATTTTCTTCTAAGCATTGCTTTATCTGAACCACATGAATTTATTAGTTTTGTTGAAGAATAATTGATAATATTGTATTAGTTTCAGGTGTACAACATAGTGATTCTGTGTTTAGATACAGTATAAAATGGTTATCCTAATTCTAGTTATCATCTGTCATGATAGAAAGTTGTTTACAATATTATTGACTGTGTTTGCTATGCTGTACATTACATCCCATGTATTTTTATAACGAGAGGATTTTATAACTAGAAGATTGAAACTCTTAATCCCCTTCACCTATCTTATACATTCTGCCACCTTCTCCTCTCTGGAAACCATCAGTTTGTTCTCTATATCCTATGAGTCTGTTTCTGTTTTGTTTCATTTGTTCATTTGTTTTGTTTTTTATATTCCACACAAGTGAGATCATATGGTATTTGTCTTTCTCTGTCCAACTTATTTCACTTATCATAATACTCTGTAGGTCCATCCATATTGTTGCAAAAGGCAGGATCTCATTCTTTTTTGTGGCTAAGTAATATTCCCTTGCACATATACTCCACATCTTTATTTATTCACCTATTGATGGACACTTAGGTTACTTCTATATCTTGGATATTTTAAATAATGCTGTGACTGGTATAGAGATGAATGTCTTTTCAAATTAGTGTTTTCATTTTCTTAGGATAAATACCTAGAAGTAGGGGCGCCTGGGTGGCACAGCAGTTAAGCGTCTGCCTTCAGCTCAGGGCGTGATCCTGGTGTTATGGGATCAAGCCCCACATCAGGCTCCTCCGCTATGAGCCTGCTTCTTCCTCTCCCACTCCCCCTGTTTGTGTTCCCTCTCTCGCTGGATGTCTCTATCTCTGTCGAATAAATAAAAATAAAATCTTTAAAAAAAAATACCTAGAAGTAGAATTGCTGTATTGTATGGTTGTTCTATTCTCAATTTTTTGAGAAACCTACATATTGTTTCTCATAGTGGCTGCATCAATTCACATTTCCACCAATAGTGCACAAGGTTTCATTTTTCTCCACGACCTTGTCAACACTTGTTATTTCTTGTCTTTTTCATACTAGTAATTATGACAGGTGTGAAATGATGTCCCTTGTAGTATTAAATTGTATTTCCCTGATAATTAGTGATGTTGAACATCTTTTCATGTGCCTGTTGGCCATCTGTATGTCTTCTGTGGAAAAATCTCTATTCAGGTCTTCTGCCCATTTTTTAATCAGATTGGTTTTTTGATATTGAGTAGTATGAGTTCTTTATGTATTTTGAATGTTAATGCCTTATTGAGTATATAATTTGCAAATTTCTTCTCACATTAATCAGGTTGCTTTTTCATTTTGTTGGTGGTTTCCTTTGCTGTGAAAAAGCTTTTTAGTTTGATGTAATCCCAGTTGTTTATTTTTGCTTTTGTTCTCCTTGTCTGAGAAGATAGGTCAAAAAAAAAAAAAAATCACTTAGATATTACTGCCGGTGTTTTCGTCCAGGAGTTTTGTGATTTGAGGTCTTACATTTAAGTCACTAATTCATTTTGGTTTAATTTTTCTATACGTATAAGAAAGTGCTCTAGCTTTATTTAGCATGTAGCTGCCTAGTTTTCCAAGGACCATTTATGGAAGAGACTGTCTTTTCTCCACTGTATATTATTGCCTCCTTTGTCATATATTAATTGACCAAATAAGCAGGGGTTTATTTCTAGACTGTCTAATCTGTTCTGTTGATTTCTATGTCTGTTTTTGTGTCAGTACCATAGTTTTGGTTACTATAGCTTGTAGGATCATTTGAAATCTGGGATCATGATACCTCCACTTTGTTCTTCTTTCTCAAGAATACTTTGGCTATTTAGGGTCTTTTATGGTCTCATACAAATTTTAAGATTGTATATTCTAGTTCTGTAAAAATGCCATTGGTGTTTTGATAGGAGTTGCTTTGAATCTATAGGTTGCTTCGGGTAGTATGGACATTTAACAATATTAATTCTTCTAACCCATGACTGTGGTGTGTCAGTCCATTCGTTTGTGTCATCTTCAATATCTTTCATCAGTGTCTTATAGTTTTCAGAGCACAGGTCTCTTACCTCCTGGCTTAAATTTATTCCGACATATTTCATTCTTTGTTATATAATTGTAAACGGAACTGTTTTCTCAATTTTTCTTTCTGAGACTTCATTGTTAGTGTATAGAAGTGCGACTGATTTCTGCATATTGATTTTGTACCCAGTTATAATAGTTTTTTGGTGGATGCCTTAGGTTTTTTACATATACAATTATGTCAACTGCAAGTAGTGATGGTTTGACTTCTTCCTTTCCAATCTGGATGCCTTTTATTTCTTTTCCTTGCCTAATTGCTCTGGCTAGAATTTGTTGTTGTTGTTATTATTATTATTATTATTATTATTATGGCTAAAGTTTCTAATACTATGTTGAATTAAGTGGCAAGAGTGGGAATTCTTCTCTTGTTCCTGATCTTAGAAAAAGAGCTTTCAGTTATTCACCATTGAATAAGATGTTAGTTGTGGTCTTGTCATATATAGCCTTTATTATGTTGAAGTATGTCCTGTCTATACCCACTTTGTTGAGAGGTTTGTTTATTATTATTATTATCATAAATGGATATTCAATTTTGTTAAATGGTTTTTCTTCATCTATTGAGGTGGTCGTACAATTTTTATCCTTCATTTTTTAATGTGTTATATCACATTGTTTGAGTTGCAGATATTAAACCATCCTTGCATCTCTAGAACAAATCCCACTTGATCAAGGTGTGTCATCCTTTCTAGTGTATTGTTTGAATTCAGTTTGCTAATATTTTGTTGAGGAGGATTTTTGCATCTATATTCATCAAAGATACTGGCCTGTGATTTCCTTTTTTTGTTTTTTGTAGTGTTTATGTCTAGTTTTGATATCAAGGTAATGCTGGATTCATAGAATAAGTTCATAAGCATTCCTATTCTTAAATTTTTTGGAATAGTTTGAGAAGCAAAGGTATTAACTCTTTTTTAAATGTTTGGTAGAATTCACCTGTGAAGCCATCTGGCCCTGACCTTTTGTTTGTTGGGAGTTTTAAAATTGCTAATTCAATTTCATTACTAGTAATCAATCTGTTCAGATTTTCTGTTTCTTCCTGAGAGAGTCTTGAAAGATTTTATGTTTCTAGTAATTTACCCATTTTTTCTAGGTTGTCACACTTGTTGGCATATAATTGTTCATAGGAGTTTCATGATTCTTTTGTATTTCTATGATTTGGTTGTAACTTCTCTCTTTTTTTTAATTTATTTGGGCCCTCTCTCTTTTTTCATAATGAGTCTGGCTAAAGGTTTATAAATTTTGTTCATTGTTTTGTTTATTATTTTAACCAGCTCTTAGTTTCACTAATCTTTTCTCTTGTTTTTTTTTTCTTTTAGTCTCTATTTCACTTATTTACACTTGATCTTTATTATTTCCTTCTTTCTATGGGCTTTGTTCTTCTTTCTCTTTAATTTTTTTCTTGAGTTTTAAGTTTAGAGTGTTTTTTGAGATTTTTCTTATTCGTTGAGACGGACTTGTATTGCTGTAAGCATCCCTCTTAGAACTGCTTTTGCTGTGTCCCATAGATTTTGTGCTTTCACTTTCATTTTTCTCAAGGTGTTTTTTGAATTCCTCTTTAATTTCTTTCTTGACCCATTTTACTGGTTTTTTACGTTTTAGGTAGTTCAGCTCCATCTTCCACTCTGGAAGGAATAATCTTATATAGGAGATGGCCTCTGGGGCCCAGAAGCACCACTCCCTCTGTCCACTAGAGCAAAATACTCCAAGCATGTCCCTTGTGTGGGCCACATGAGCCCTCCAGTTGTGGTGGAGCTTTGACTGCTCTGGGTATGCTGGTGGGTAGGGGTGGCCCATGACCCAGTTGGCTGCAAGGCCCAGCTGTAATTACTATAGGCATGCTGGTGTGTAGGGTTGTCATCCTGTTGGCTGCAAGGCCTGGCCAAGGCACAAGGTCATGCAGGACTCTCAGCAGGCATTAGCAGTCTTGAGGGAGGATTTGGAAAAGGCATCTGCCAGTTCCCAGATCAGTAAGGCACAATGAGATAGTAAAAGTGGCTGCCAAAATGGCTACCTCCAGAGTCTCTGGCCACAGGGAGAGGCCCACCTGCTCCCTGCCTCTTTAGCAGACATTCCACGATTAGTAGGTAGGTCTCCTTCAGCTATACCCTAGGGACAGGTTGATCTGGTTTCCAGGTTGAGCGAGTCTGTGCACCAGCCCTTTTAAAAGCAGGGTTTCCTATTCCCACTGTTGTGTAGTTTTAATGGACATATTCCCCACTGGTTTTCAAAGCCAGTTGTTTTGAGGGTTTGTCTTTTTTGTGCAGGATCTAAGGGCTGAGGTGTCTGCTATGGAGCTTGAGACTCTCACACCTCAGGGAAAAGTTCTATACCATTGAGATCCCTCCTAGCCATGGAATTCTGGGCCTGCGGTGTGGTTTTTTCATTAACACATCTGTAGCTCTGCCTCTTGTACCCATTTCGGTCTGCCCTTGTGCTGGAGGCTCTGTTCATCTGGTTTCCATGTCCCCTTCAGAGGGAATTGTTCCATGTTTAGTGTTAGGTGTGTTGTGTCTATGGGAGGAAGTGAGCTCAGCAGTTTCCTGTGCCACCATCTTGAGCCCTCTCCTCCCACACAAGTTTTAATACATCATATTTTCATTATTATTCAGTTTAAATTACTTTACAATTTCCATGGTAATTTCCACTTCGACTCATGAATTTTTGAGAAATGTATTTTTAAATTTCCAAACGTCTGGGGATTTTTGAGTTAATGTTTTCTTATTAAGATCTAGCTTCATGGGGCACCTGGGTGGCTCAGTCATTAAGCGTCTGCCTTCAGCTCAGGGTATGATCCTGGCGTTCTGGGGTCGAGCCCCACATCAGGCTCCTCTCCTGGGAGCCTGCTTCTTCCTCTCCCACTCCCCCTGCTTGTGTTCCCTCTCTCGCTGGCTGTCTCTCTCTGTGTCAAATAAATAAGCAAAAATCTTAAAAAAAAAAAAAAAAAAGATCTATCTTCATTTAACTGTAACCAGAATGTAATCTATATGGTTTCAGTGTCCTTAACCAGAGTCAGGCCTTGCCTTCTGACTTCATATATGCTATGTTCTTTGATAGTTTTTCAGATTTGTCCTCATTTTTAAGGATTAGAAAAAATAAAGGTAAAAGCTTCAATAAGTGATCCATATATAGAATTCTCAGTTTATTGCTAGCTGCCATTATTCACTGAAAACATATTTATTGAGCACGTTCCACACCATAGGCACTTAGCTAGATGTTGGAGATTGCAGTGAGTAAAATCAGACATCATCCCAGATTTCACAGCCCAGTGGGGCAGACTGACATTAATTAAATAACCAGCATAATGGTGTGCTACTTTACGCTGAGGTAAATGCTCTGAGGGAAATGAATACAGTTCTCTGAGAGCATCTACCAAGGGAATCTTGCCCATTCGGGGTTGGTTGGAAAGGGGGGCAGGTCTATTACTCACATCCCAAGTCGTCATTGTATGTAGGAAAACTAATGGGATTTGGTGTATCAAGGACAACATGAATAACTTGCGTCAGCAAAGCTTTTGTATTATTTTGAGACCATTACAACCATCTGATTTTCTCCTTTGGTTAATTAACATTCACCTCATAGGATTTTTAAAAATTTATCCTTTAATGTATAACATACATAAAGCAAACTACGTTAATCTTAACCGTACAGCTCAATGAGTTTTTACGTCAGTATTTACTTCAGTGACAAGACCCTAGTCAAGATGTGGAGGACTATCACCGTCAGGAAGGCTCCCTTATGCTCCTTCCCCGTCAATACCCCACTAAGAGGGGATTAGTTTTCTAGTCTGTATCATTTGATGTTTGTGTGGCCTCTTTTTAGAACTTACAGGAGGGAATCATGGAATAAATATTCTTTTATGTTTGTTTTTCTCTTAACATAATATCTTTGAGATTCATGTGTCATTACGACAGAAGTTCTTTTCTACTGCTGGGTGCTGTTCTGTTGCACAGATATTTGTTCCGTCGTCCTACTATTGATGGGGCTGGGGTTGCTTATAATGGGGAGCTGCTGTGAGTGCTCTTGTCCATGGTGGACATGTGCATTCATGTCTCTTGGGCAGTTTATACCTCGGGGGTATTGTTGAAAGGAGCATGGTGTGCAGAGTACGTACACGTGGGGGTGTTGCCAGCCGCCATGCTGCACTACATGCCAACATTACTGTTACTGTTACCCTGAGGTTAGAAGAGGGAAACTGGGGCTTGAGCTCTAGAGGTGACGTTTGACCTCATCAGGCCTCCTGTCCATGTAACAGGTGCAGTTACTGAGCCAGGGAGAGGACATGACACCCCTGGGTGCACACAGGAATTTACAAATGGTTCACCTCACAAACTTAATTTCCTTTAAACCAGAGACTGTCTTTCATAGACGTGTATGAAATTTAATGGACAGAAAGTTTTGTAGGCTGAATATTATTGACAGGATGTCCAAGCTTGGACTTCTAGGAGGAGGACCTAAGGTTTTCTAGGAAAGTGGGGGTGGGGGTCATGGAGCAGAAGAGAGTTTGATACCTAAAAAAGCAGACCCATGGTGAGCATCCCTCAGAGGCGCTCCTTCCCTGACCCCAGCCCTTCGCTCCCACCTCCCCACCAAATCCTTCAGCTGTGCCCTTTGGTACAGACGTAGAGAACCACGTGCTCTCTGGCTGTTCAGCTACTTTGTCCGAGTGCTCATTCACTGCTTTCTAACTTTAAGGTCAGACATGCTGTGCCCTCTCTCACTGGGTTCCTGCAGCCCTGTATTAGCAGAAATCAACTTGGCCACACACCGGATGGACTCCTCTGATACATGCTCCATTGAACCCGACCTTCTCCTTCACCATGTGTATGCAGATCCTCATTTGTTTCTCGTCTCCTTCTGGTGAGGCGCTGATGTCCGTGAGGGTGTGGCTTGGGCCTGTCTTGACCCCACTCAATCCTTGGCGCCTAGTACAGAGCCTCACACAGGAAAGAATGGAGCTGCCTCTGTGAGTGGCACAAAGGGGACACCCAAGGAATGAATGAATGAGTGAGTGATCAGTGCAGAGTGCTGTCCAAACACGCAGCTCCTCTCCAGTCCACCATAACCACTCTCTTCCAGGCACCATTTCCTCAGCCCTTAGTGGTCTCCCTCCTTCTGCCCATGGCCTCCTGCAATCTCTCATCAACCACAGCAGCCACTGGGAACTTTTTACCTCCTATCAGGTCACTCTTCTGCTCAGAATCCTTCAGTGGCTCCCGTGTCATTTCAACAATATAATGAGGAAGAATGTGGGCCATGAGGTCAGACTTTAGAGTCCAGATCCCTGCTCCTCTGTATTGGCTGTGTGACTGTGCTCACTTACTTTGCCTCTCTGTGCCTCCTGATGACTCATTGAGAATACTCAGTGAGTCAGTTCCTGGGAAGCACTTAGAACAGTACCACAGCATCGCTAGTGCTTAATAACTACAGTTATTAGTGTTGTGAGGATCAAGTCAGAGAAGAGAAACAAAAATGGTGGTGGTGTTGAGAAGTGACGGAGCTTCAGGCTAGAAGTGCAGGTGCAGACAGTGCTGGGCTCCGGGCCTGGTCTGCCCCTTACCTGCTGCGTGAACTTGGGCAGGGTATGTAAACCTTCTGAGTCTTAGCTTCCTCATCGTACATTGCAAGAATCATAGCTCATCTCTTGCAGGTTTTGAGAGAATTGCGTAATTTGAGCAGTGCCCGACATGCACCCCACTCTCAATAATGTTGCAGATACATGTCTGTTTTATTCGCCTCCATAGCCTACCAGGGCTTACAGAACTTGCCCGTCTGCCTGTCTCAGACTTCACACATATCAGCTGAACTCTTGAACTTCTACGGAAACAGATTCTTTTAAAGGCATCTTTCTTTCAGTAGGCAGCCTTGTCTCCCCGACAGGAGGTCTCAAATGTCAGAGTGATCTTTGATTCTTTGCTGTCTCTCACACCCCGCACCTAATCCATAGGAAATCTTGTCTTTCTCTTCATTAGGTCCAGGGCCCACCCCCTTCTCACCACCTCCCAGCTCCCACCACCCAAACCACCATCATTTCTCCCTTGGGTGGTTGCAACATCGTCCTGCCTGCTTGCCCTGACTCTTCCCTGGCCTGCGTCAGTCCATTCCCAGTGCAGCCTGCGGGGCGATCCTAGTAAGACCTCAGCCAAGTCAACGTTACTCCTCTGCTCCCCACACACCAGGGTAAAGCCAAATTCACTGCAATGCTCTAGAAAACTCTGCATGATCCAGCCCTGCTCTTGCTCTAGCCCGTCTTCTGCTTTGCTTCCTTCCTTCCAGGCTTGTCGACCTCTGTTCCTCAGGCATGACAAGCACATGCCTGCTACAGGGCCTTTGCACTGGCTGTGCTTTCTTTCTAGAATACTCTTCTCCCAGATGTCCACATGGGGTTCCTCCTGTCTTCCTTCAGGTTTTTCTACTCAAATGACCCCTTCTCAAGGTCTTCCCTGGCCACTCCATCTGAAACTGCAACCCCCCAAATTCTCCACACACCCCTTAACTTTTTCTCAGTCACATCTAATAACACCTGCCATGTAGTTTTGTTTCCCTTTTTACTGACTATCTACCTCATTTAGAGTGTAAGCTTCATGAGGACAGGAATTTTTATTCCTATTTCTCCCCTACCGTGTTCTTGACACCCAGAACCATGGAACAGAGTAGGTGCTCAGAAAATATATGTTCACTGGATAGACATCCATGGACTACAGCCGAGTCAGAACAGCATCGTGGGTCAGAGGCCCAGCTCTGGCATCTGACTGCCAGCATCGTGGTCCAGGTTCTATCACCTGCCAACTACGGATCCTGGTCAAGTTAATGCAGATCTTTGGGCCATCATTTCCTCCTTATAAGATGGGGAGACGAACAGTACTGTTTGATTCAGTTATGTAAGAATTTAATAGTTAGCAGTCATGAAGCTCTTAAAACATTGCCAGGTACACAGTAAACACTCAGTGCATGTTACTTAAAGTTTCCAAAACCTCTTTCCTTCCTTATTCTTTCTAACAACCTGTAGCATGCTGCGCAGACTAGCAGATGCTGGGAAGGGGGTGTGTATAGCACAGACCTTTCCTGCAGGAAGATATACGCTCGTGGGTGAAATAGATGCACCCAGCCTGTTTCAATGCAGGGCAGTAAGGGATGGACTCAGGTGTGCCGCTGGGCACAGAACATGAGACTTCCTGCAAGTCTGCATCAAGGCAAGGAGGTTCCAGAAGTCTCTGAGTTTTCCCAACAGTGAAAATTAACAACGACCTTATCAAGTGTTCATTGGGTGCCCAGCACTAGGCACGGTGGGATTTTCATATATTAAACAGAACTTTGCTAAGCTCCTGCCACATACCAGAACCTGGTTGGGCACTGAGAGGAAGGTGCTCACAGCTGATGTAGGAAGCAGCTGGCTAAATTGGCAATTACAGCTTAATCAGCACTGTACAGAGACACAAACAGGCCTTGCAGACCCAGAACTTACCTTTGCCTGGGACAATCAGGAGAGGCTTCTCAGAGGAGGTACCATTAATTCCGAAGCTGCTGGAGGAGTAAGAGCTCTCTAGGCTCACGATTTCAAGGGGCCTGGAAAGGGTGAGCAACATGAGTAGCAACAGAGAGCTAGGGAAGGAAAGATATTTGACACATGCCGGACAGGACAGGTGGGGCACAAACTGAGATAGGTAGCTTATGTTACAAGTGGGTTTCTTGGGACATAGACTTTGAGGTAGAAATAAACAAGCAAGGGTTTACTAGGGAGCACCTTATTAGGGGGTACCCTGGGGATCAGCATCTGGGGAGGGAGCAGAAGGAAGGAAGCAGGGTTGAGCAGAGGGGCAACTGGCCTCGGTGTAGTCGTAATGAAGCCTCAGGTGACCCCCATGGGCACTGTGAAGCTGGTCAGCTATTCAGAGTTATCCCAAGTTGGGGTGACAGGGCCAGGTTTTTATACTCCCATTTCATCCACTCAGTGGCTATAGGCTCCCCCAGGGGAGAATGACCATGGTGGAGGCAGCTCTTTTTAGCTGAAGCAATTCTAAACACAGCTGATGGCTGATGGCTGTCTGCCATCAGCTCCCCCAGAAGCTGGGGGGGGGGGGGGAGTGTCTGCAGTCCTGTGAGGGGGTCTGTGTCATGGCCTCTGTCCCTGCAGCCTGGCCCTGCATGTGAAGACTCTGTGTCCTTTCGTGAGGCTTGGAACATGTCCTGCCGGCTGCAGAGTCATCAACAGCCTGTGAACATGGAAAAGACATGCTTCCAGTCTGTTTGTTAGAAGACTGGTATGTCTCAGCTGGAGGAGAGAGGAAGGAGGCCGTGAGACCGTTACAAATGTATGGCATCCATCTAGGTGCACCATGATGACGCCCTTGGCAAAGATAGCGGCAATGGGGACACAGAGGGTTTCTGGGTAAATTAGAGTAATAACAGTCACCCTCTGTAAGGGCCTGCCACATGTAAGAGTCTTTAACCTGTTGTTAGCTTTCACAATAATTATGCAAAGTATGCATTTTCACACAGGGTGAAATTGAGGATCAGAATGGTTTAGTAACTTTCCTAAAATCACAAAGTATAAGGAACCAAGCCAGGAATGAAACCCCATGTTATCAGGCTTAAAATTCTGCACTGTTCTGTATGAGGCAGCACCTAGGACAGCTCCTGAAACATGGGGGGCACTCCGAATGGGAGTCTTCATTGTATTGTTCTTATCACTGCTCTTGCCATCATTATCTGGATGAAATGAAGGCCCTTGTAGCAGATCTGCATTTCATTAGCAGAAAAAGCACTAAGGATTGCTGACAGCCGATGATGATCTTGATGGTATTAGCGGCAGACATATTCAAATGCAATTAAAAACTACAAATATAATAATCAAATGTAAATGAGCAGCACCAACAATTACTGGTGCAGCTACAATTAGCACGCGTGGTAATTTAGCGGGAGGCATAGCTCGATCCTTTTCACTGCCTCTAACAAATTGCTGATTCCCCGTCCCCCCTCCCGTCTTACCCTCCTCTTCTCTGCTGACAATTTCCTCTCCATGTTTGTCCACTCTCTTTGTTGGCAGACATGAGTCTAATTAGCTGGACTCTTTCAGAGCCAGGAAGCATCCCGTCGCAGCTCAGAGGAGGAGCTGGTAGCGCGGCATGCCTGGGGCCAGTGGGCAGAAGCAATTGGAGAACTTAATATCTTCTCTCTCTTGGTGAAAAATAATGTTGCTCATGGAAAATGTGGACCGTCTTCTTGAGCAAGTATTTGTTGAACGACCCCTGTGTTCCAGACCCTGGGCTGGGCACCAGGAAGACAGAGGTGCGTTGGTTCACACTTTTGTTTATTTATTTGCTAATGATTGGCTGATCACCTGGTGCGTATCAGCATCTGGACCAGGTGGTGGGGACACAGAGAAGAATGAAATAAGGCTGATATTTTTAGGGAACTCCCATCTTTTGGAGGAAAACAGAAAAACAAATAGGTAACTTCTGCACAGCATGTTGCGTGCACAGTAGAAGTTAGGGTTAGGTGCCAAGGCTCTGTGTGTGGTGTACCTGCCAAAGGCTCGGGCTGCCTGTGACGGGACCCTAGAACTTCCTCAGACAAGGGAGGTGACCGTGGGCACATTGCTTACTCACTCTGTGCATGTTTATAGTAGCAATATCAACAGAACTGACTCACAAAGGTGGGTGTGAGGATTACATGAGTCTGTACTCGCAAAGCACTTAGCATAGAACCCAGCACATGACAAGTGCTCAGTAAATGTCCTTACTGCTGCTCTTGGAACACAGAGGAGGGAAGGACTGCACTCCCACCCCAGGAGTTACTGAGCTCGGAAAGGCAAGAGAACATCTGAGAGGAGGTGGTAAATTGAGCTTGTCTTGTGGAAGGAACTGCGCTGCCACTTACTGGATGATGTCTTAAGCATTTTGACCCTCAGTTTTGCATTTGTAAAGTGTGGATGAGAATGCAAGCAATCCTCATTATCCGTGGATGCTATATTTGCAAATTTGCCTACTCACTAAAATTTATTTGAAAATCAATATTCATGGCACTTTCACGGTCATTCCTAGACACGCATAGAGCAGGAGGAAAAAAAAATGAGCCACCTGACATGCATGCATGTTCCCAGCTGAGGTTAAACAAGGGACACTCTTCTATGCTTCAGCTCCCACACTGAAAACAAGTATCCTTTTTGTAGTCTGCTTAGCACTCACTGCATTTTTCACATGTGTATGCTTTTTATTGTTGCAGTTGCTATTTTATCTTTAAAAAAAAGATTTTATTTATTTATTTATTTATTTATTAATTAAAGAGAGAGATTGAGCACAAGCAGAGGGTGTGAGGAGCAGAGGAGGAGGGACAGGCAAGAGTCAGACTCCCTGGGAGCTCCATGCAGGGCTCAGTCCCAGGACCCAGGATCATGACCTGAGCTAAAGGCAGATGCTTAACCGACTGAGCCACCCAGGCACCCTGCTGTTGCTATTTTAAATGGCCCCCAGCCTAGGCTGCAGGGCTGTCCACTGTTCCTAATCATAAGAAGGCTGAGACCTGCCTGACAGAGAACACCCCTGGGTTAGAGAAACATTGTTCAAGCATGAGGTATAGTGCAGTTAGCCGGCTTCTCTCTCTCCCTCTGCCTGTCCTCTGCTCATTCCCTCCCTCTCTCTCTCTCAAATAAATAAATAAAATCTTAAAAAAAAAAAACAACAACTAAATACACACAGAGATGAGTACAAGTAAAACTGGGGAAGCTGAATAAAATAGGTGATTTATATCAATGTCTCTACCAGGTTGTAATATTGCACCGTAGTTTTATAAAACACTACTATTGGGGGAAAAATGGGTAAGGGGCACATGGGATCTCTGTATTATTCCTTAGAACCCCATGTAAATCTAAAATCATTTCAATAAACTTTACATTAAAAAATTGCAGATATTACCTAATGATAGACATGTCTCCAAAGGCAAGGGACACAAAAGCAAAGATGAACTATTGGGACTTCATCAAGATAAAAAGGTTTTGCATAGGAAAGGAAACAGTCAACAAAATTAAAAGGCAACCTATGGAATGGGAGAAAATATTCACAAATGACATTTCAGATAAAGGGCTAGTATCCAAAATCTATAAAGAACTTACCAAACTCAACACCCAAAAACAAAAAATCCAGTAAAGAAATGAGCAGAAGACATGAAGAGACACTTCTCCAAAGAGGACATACAGATGGCCAATAGATACATGAAAAAATGCTCCACATCACTTCGCATCAGGAAAATACAAATCAAAACCACAATGAGATACGACCTCACGCCAGTCAGAATGGCTAAAATTAACAAGACAGGAAAACAGATGTTGGCGAGGATGTGGAGAAAGGGGAACCCTCTCACACTGTTGGTGGCAATGCAAGCTGGTGCAGCCGCTCTGGAAAACAGTATGGAGCTTCCTCAAGAAGCTAAAAATAGAGCTACCCATGACCCAGCAATTGCACTACTAGGTATTTACCCCAAAGATACAAATGTAGTGATCTGATGGGACACACGCACCCCAATGTTTATAACAGCAATGTCCACAATAGCCAAACGGTGGAAAGAGCCCAAATGTCCACTGACAGATGAATGGATAAAGATAATATGGTTCATCTATACAATGGAATATTACTCAGCCATCAGAAAGGATGAAATCTTACCGTTTCCTTCAACATAGATGGAACTCGAGGGTATTATGCTGAGCAAAATAAGTCAGTCAGAGGAAGACAATTATATGGTTTCACCAATATGAGAAATATAAGAAACAAGGCAGAGGATCATAGGGGAAGGGAGGGAAAAATGGAATGGGAAGAAATCAGAGAGGGCGACAAACCATGAGAGACTTTTAACTACGGGAAAGAACAGAGTTGCTGGAGGGGAGGGGGGCGTGGGGTAACTTGGTGGTGGGCATCAAGGAGGGCATGTGATGTCATGAGCACTGGGTGTTATACGCAACTGATGAACTACTGACCTCTACATCTGAAACTAATGATGTTCTTTTCATTAGCTAATTTAATTTAAATAAAAAACAAAAACAAAAAAATAAACGAAAGAAATGAAATTCTCTGGAGAAGACTCTGGATCTGTGTTGTATCAAGAAGAAGCTATTTCAACGTAAGAACAGAGGAGGTTGGGACATCAAGGACTGAGTTTTGCTTAAGATATGACTGTGTTTTAGCTCCTTCTTAATCTTTATGAAATCACCGTGAAATGAACACTTCTCTTGCATGCCTGCTTAATACAGTTGCCCCATGCCATGCCCATGCGACCAAATGTCCTCCCTTTTTTCTTTCATGGGCTATAAATGTATCATGTGTTTAGCTGTGGTTTGGTCAATGTACATGTCCACTGGTTGTGGTGCAATCAAGTGGCATAATTTCAGCACTGCTGAAATTACTTTTTATGTTTATTTATTTGTGGTCTCCCCCTCCTAAATGAAAGCTCCCTGAGGACAGGGTTTTGTCTCTTCTGCTTGCAGATATATTCCCATCGTTCAGAATGGTGACCAGTACTGAGTTTGGGCTATTTTGTTATCTTTCAAATTTATTGGGCTTTTTAAAATTCTCAGTTTCTTTTATTTTTGGATTTATGGCTTCTTACTTTTGTTTCTTTAAATATTTTGAAAATATCTATCTTGAACTCCTTTTCAGATTGTTCCTTTATCTCCATTTTCTGAGATGCTAATTTTTTTCAACCTGAGGTGTGGCTGAGGTTTGTGGTAGGCAATTCGTCATCAGCAGATTTTCCCTGTGTCCCTGAGTTGTAGAAATGTTTCACTCTTTCTTTTGCTGGCTTCTCAGGGTTTTCACTTGTTCAAGACCAGTTTTTTAGTTAAATTCCTACAAGATGAGTAGTATGAATTCAGTCTTCCAACTACATTTGATACAGACTTTTTATTTCTTGCAGGAGACTTTTCCCATTCTTGCAGAGTGGATGACATGGTTTTCTTGTATTTCCCTGGGCATATGGGAGGTGTTTTCAGTCTATTTCCATAGATGATGCAGCCTTTGAAGGCTCCCTGCTTCATGAACTCTCCATCCTCCTTCCTTACACTTAACCTCGGCCTAACACCCCATCTCCTTCCCCCTATTTGGACTAATTCTACCCTACCTTGAAGGTCTATTCTGACTTTGCAAGCCTGTTGACTTCATCTCCCACTCAGCCCTCTGACGTGGACACCCCACTTGGTTTCTGGAACTTGCTGCCTTTAACTTTCTTCCTCTTGAGCTTGTGCAGATTATCCAGAAGTCGTGGTTATTTTTTATTCAGAATGTATATACTCTGAGTGGGAGAGCGCTCATCCCTTGTCACCTCAGTCCCCTGGACTCTTTTCCTGTCGATCTTACTTCTTGCAGTTGTCCCCTAAAGCAGAGAGTGTCAGCCAAACCACATAATCCCAAACCTGCAATATGTCCCTGAGCCAAGCAATCTATCCAGGAGCCAGGTGTTCAGGCCTAAGGGAAAAAGCAGAAAGCTGAGCCAAACCCCAAAGGACAGCTGTTCAAAGGCCAAGGTATCCACGGGGAACAAAGCTCAGTGAAAGGAGTTGTTGGCTGCCTCTGGCTTATATTCAGTGCCTATGGTCTTGAGTGGGAGGTGTTTCCTAAACTGATGAGAATAGATACCCAGGATTTTCATTAGTATGTAAGGCAACAAAACGCTCAGGGAGGAAAAGATGACCTTCTAAAACCCAAATATACTGGTATCACTTCACTGACTTAGGTTTTTATTCACTCCCCGTGGCTTTCAGGATCTGGTACAAATCCCTAGACTGACCGCTAATGCCCTTTGTGTTTTGACCATGTTTACCTCTCCCATTTTGGCATTTTCACTCCATTGGAATCTTGCGCCCCAGCCTCACAGGAAGGGTGGTGTTCCCCAAATGCCTGTCCACTTGCCTTCTCCGTGGCTTTGTGTCTACTGTCCTTTCTACTCTTCCCCTCACACATCTTCACAGAAGCCCCTCGTTCTCCAAGGCCAAGCTAAAATAAACACTTGTAACAGTTGTAAATGATTATAAACAACTTAAAACAATTGTGGCTTACCCAGAAGGTTGGTTAAACACGGGACACAGCTCCCAGTGTGGAATCCAACACAGCCATTAAAGATGGCCTTGTGGACTCATATAGGCATGAAGAGCTAGCAAGAATATCTGGCTAAGTAGTTGACAAAATATGTGTAATATGATCCCATTTTCATATGAAACACAGAGCATATAGCATGGGAAGGTCTGACAAGAAAGACACGATCATAATGGTTACAGAGCTTATCTCTAAGTGATAGGATCTAGGCTAATGTTCACTTAATACTACACGCTTTCCTATACATAGTGCTGATTTTAATAGGATAACATTCCATAGTATAGATGTACCAAAATGTATTATCCATTCTCTTATTATTAGATAATGGGATCAGTCCAGTATTTGGTAATATATAAAATGGTAAGCATCTTTGTACACAAACCACTTTCCCCTTATTTTGACTTAGTTCTTTAAGGTAACTTTCTGGATCTTAGATTGCCATGGGAAAGGGATGTGTGAATAGGTATTTTTAGGTATTTTAGGAATAGGTATTCTGCTGATATACATGTAGTCTCCTGATAATACGGGAGTGCATTAAATAGGTTTGGGGTTCAAACCAAAAAGATGCTACAGTGAATGAGTTAACAATTTTCCTAATTACCTAAAATTAATAATAACGAAAGCACAACAATATTTGGAAGCAAGTTCTTGTGTTTGGATTTTGACAAAACATATTCAGAGCTGGCTCACAATCTGTCCCTGGAGAAATTAACTTTTTGAGATAGTACGCTTATAAAACTCTTTTGCAAACTGAGCATATAATGTGGGGTTAAAATAAACAGTTATCTTCAGAGCTGTTTGAAAGTCTCTGGGGATGGCTGAGGGTAAAGGGGTTAGGTCTGGTTTCAAGGAAGATCTTAATTAATGATCTGGAAGACCGGGACAGCAGCTGGTTAATTAAATTCACAGATGGGACTCCCCTGAGAGGTGGTGTGAACTCTGGGGAAAGGTGAAGAATTTCTATGAAGAACTCCGTTGTAATACCGAGGAACACAAAGTGAAAGTGAAAATTTTCAGTAGTCTGGATCAAAATAATTTGGTCTCCCATTAATCCAGTGTTCTACCTCCGTCCCAGCTCCCTCCTCGCATGGCTTGCTTAGAGGAGCATTGAGTTTGGAATGGCGGTCTGGGTGTGAATCCTTTCCCTCCATCTTTGTGACCTTCCACAATTACCCTAGACATTTCTGAGACTCAGGTTCCTATCTGTAGACGGGGAGTAATAGTTATACTGACTTTGCAAAGTGAAATAACAGGAAGAATGTGAAAATGCATGGTCAAATCTAGTTACTTTCCTTGTTGAATCATTATATTGCATACCTAAAACTAATATAACACTGTATGTTAGTTATACTCAAATATTTGTTTTTTAAATAAAGTTACCTATAATTCTTTAAATCTCTGACATCTTTTGCCTGAGTTTGGATCATACATATACTTTTTTTTTTCACAATTTTATTTGAATTCAAGTTAGTTCCCATCTAATGTACTATTAGTTTCAGGAATAGCATTTAATGATTCATCAGTTGCAAAAACACCCATGCTCATTCCATCAAGTATCCTCCTTAATGCCCATCACCCATTTACCCCATCCCCCCACTCACCTCATCTCCGGCAACCCTCAGTTTGTTCCCTAGAGTTAAGAGTTTCATATACTTTTAAATACTATTTTACGCCCTGCAGAGCATATTAAATAAAGCCCAACTACAGGACTCCCCAACTCAAACACCCAAACTCCTGGGGGCCAAGATAGAAACCAGAGGTTGGGTTCCTGAACCATGGAACAAGGAAGGCATGGAATGCTTGGGTGGAGAAATTTACATGGAAAATATGTCTTGTGTGCAAAAGAGCAAGCCATGTTTTCAATCATCTTGTTAAAACAGAGTGAGGAAAATCTGAAAGATTCCCAGGGAGCAGTGGGTGGTAAATGGGAAAGAACTGTTCAGTGTCTGTTATGGATGAGTCAGCGGGTACTGTGCCATTGATACACTCTAAAGTTTAGGTCAGTCTGTATCTTTTTAGAATTAAATGAAGGGAAAAATATTTATTACAGGCCATGACTTTGATTCCTTCCCTCTCCCCACCCTCTTGTCCCTATAGTTTGCTCAGCTCAGCAACACATTATCTTACATGGAGGACTGTATGCCTAAGCCTTATGTCTGAGTAGGGAAGGATTCCTCTGCTTCTAACATGGTTAATAACAGCTCCCCACAGAGAGGGTGGAAAGATGAGAACATCCTCATATCTCAGGGAAGGAAAATAATTCTCAAGTTAAATGACTTGCCCAAGGTCACAGAGTAAGTAAGTCACACAGCTGGGACTAAAATCAAGTTTATTCATATATTCTGGTTGTGTAGTTCTCTTGATGCCTCATCCGTTTTCATAGCCGAAGTATAGAGAGAGAACAAATTACACCAGAGTGCGGGGGGAGGAAACTGGAAAGTGGTTCTGCATGTTATTGTAAACAGCAACCCACTCTGAAGAGGCGCTGTTTGTATCACTTTTCCTAATGACAAGAGAACACTTGAATACTTCATCTACCCTAAGCTCCATCATCGTTGGAAGGAAATGGGGCAGCTACCAAACAGCTTGCCTCTCTGCCACTTGTCTTCTGGGAAGAAACATGAGAGTGGTGATGGCCTGTACGGGAACAGCTTGCCAGCAGTGCTTGGGGCGCACATTGGGAGGCTGCCTTGGATGAGGTGCAGGACAGCAGTTGCTTTAGGAGCCGATCTGTCCTGGCTGCCAGCAGTCGTGGGCTGAAAATGCTCTGCAGCCACAAGGAAGAGGGAGCCAACTGCTCTGCTGTTTGCTGTTCATCAGGGAGGACTATAAAGAAAGCTTCACTTTGGTATTTCTTTGTGTGCTGGACCCCTCCACTCCACACCCCTCTTCCTGATGTGTAAGACTCCAGCTGATCTGACCCCCTGTCTGCCTCATCTGTCTCACTACATGCCAACCCTTCTGACCCTCATTTTGCATTGCAACATGCTAATAAGCTCATTCCCCACCCAGGACTTTTATACTTACAGACTGTCTGCCTGGAATTCTCTTCCCCAGGACCTCTGCATGGTCACCTCCACCTCAACACTTAGCTCAAATCCCACCACCTCAGGGATGTATCCCCTGACCAATATCTATGAGGCTGTTTTCCCCATTCCCTCCCAGTCCCCATCATATCACTCTCATTTGCCTAACAGTATCTGAAATTGTCTCATTCACATGATTATTTTTTCCTTCATTTTGATTGGCTGTCATTTCCAACTAGACTGCTCCATGAGTACAGGAGTCTTTCTGTCATGTTCACTATACCTTCCTGGCACCTAGAACATTCTACAGTTATTAATTCCATAAACAGTTCTTTTGGAATATCTATTTTATCCAAAAGTAGGCTAAGGGCTTCTGGCCAAAGTGAAGTAATAGAGACCAGATTTACCCTCTTGACTGAAACAATCAAAGATAGGAAAAATTATGTAAAGCATAGAAGGGCATTAAAAGTTATTATACTGTATTCAGTATGTTCAAAAAGTTAAGTGGAAACACGGAAGGTATAAAAAGACCTATTTCAAACTTCTAAAGATGAAAACTGCATTGTTTATGTGGAAAATACATTGGATAGAACAAATGGCAGATTAGACCTTGCAGGAAAAAGATTAGTGAACTTCAAGACATAGCAGTAGAAGAATATTCCCCAGTTCATTCTGGGTCAAATATTACCCTGATATGAAAGCCAGACAAAGACATTACAAGAAGAAAAAAAACAGAAAACAGAGACACTATATTTAATTTTTTTAATTAATAGATTTTATTTCTAGAGCAGATTTAGGTGTACAGAAAAAATGGGAGCAGAAATACAGAGGTCCCATACCTTTGCGCCCACCCTCAGTTTCTCCTAATAACACCTTGCGTTACTGGTAAGGTACATTTATTACAATTGATAAACCAATATCAATACATTATTCTTCTTTGATGGAATAGTACTCAGCCATCAGAAAGGATGAATACTTACCATTTACATCAACATGGATGGACCTGGAGGGTATTATGCTGAGCGAAATAAGTTAATCAGAGAAAGACAATTATCATATGGTTTCACTCATATGTGGAATATAAGAAATGGCACAGGGGATCACAGGGGAAGGGAGGGAAAACTGAATGGAAAATCATCAGAGAGGGAGAAAAGCCATGTGAGACTCTTAACTATAGGAAACAAACTGAGGGTTTCTGGAGGGGAGGTGGGTGGGGGGTAAGGGGTAATTAGGTAATGGGCGTTAAGGAGGGCACATCTTGTGATGAGCATTGGGTGTTATACGCAACTGATGAATTACTGAACTCTACATCTGAAACTAATGATATTCTGTACATTGGCTAATTGAATTTAAATGTAAAAAAATAAAATATAGTGCAAAACTGTATATTAAAGGACATTGTAAATCACAAAGTGAAAAAAAAAGACACTATATATATTTTAAAAAGCAGACCAATATGCCTCAGGAACATGAATGTAAAAATTCTCCACAAAACTTTAGAAAGTCAAATCCAACAATATATGAAAAGGATAGTACATTATTTCCAAGTGATATTTATCCCAGGAATTCAAGACTGGTTTAACATTTGAAAACCAATCAATGTAATTCACCATATACACAGACTAAAAACAAATATGATCGTCTCCATGCATATAGAAGAAGTATTTGACAAAATCCAACATCTATTCCTGGTAGAACCTTCTAACAAACTTGGAGTAGAAAGGAACTTTGTCAACCAATAAAAGGTCATCATAGAAAACCTACAGACATCATATTTAATGGAGAATGATTGAATGTTTCCCTTTAAAATCTGGGCCAAGACAAGAAAATCCACTGTCACTACTTCTATTAAACATTCTACTGGAGGTTTTATTTAGCCAGTGCAATAAGGCACGGGGAAAAAACGTTTAAAAAGTTTGGAAAGGACAGATAAAACTCTATTTGCAAATGACATGATTTTATTGTTTATATAGAAAATCTGTTAGACTCTACAGAAAAACTAGAACTAATAATTGAGCTTAGCAGGGTTCCAGACAAGATCAATATATTAAAAGTAACTGTATTTCTATATGCTAGCAATAAATAATCAAAAATTGAATTTAAAAAATTTATAATAATGTCAATAATTTAGGGATGAATCTGAATAAACATGTAAAAGACCTGTAATACCAAATACCACAAAACATTGTGAAGAGAAAAGAAGGGAGACTTAAGTAAGTGAAGAGATATACCTTGTTCATGGATCTTAATAGTCAGTATTGCTAAGGTGTCAGTTCTTTCCAAATTGATGCATAGATACCACACAGTCTCAGTCAAAATCCCAGCAAACTCTTTTGTAGGAATTGACAAACTGCTTTGAAAATATACGTTTAAATGCAAAGCACCTAGGATAGTGAAAATAACTTGTTTTTTTTATTATGCTCAGTTAGCCAACAGACACTACATCATTAGTTTTTGATGTAGTGTTCAATGATTCATTAGTTGGGTATAACACCCAGTGCTCATCACAGCATGTGCCCTCTTCAATACCCATCACCTAGCTACCCCCTCCCCCACTGTAACCCTCAGTCTGGTTCCTGGAGTCCAGAGTCTCTCATTGTCTGTCTCCCTCTCTGATTTCTTCCCGTTCAGTTTTCCCTCCCTTCCCCTCTAGTCCTCTGCATTATTCCTTATGTTCCACATATGTGGAACCATATGATAATTGTCAGTCTTTCTCTGACTGACTTATCTCACTTAGCATAATCCCCTCCAGTCCCATCCATGTCGATGCAAATGTGGGTTCATCCTTTCTGATGGCTGTGTAATAGTCCATTGTATATATGAACCACATCTTCTTAATCCACTTATCTGTTGAAGGACATCTCAGCTCCTTCCACAGTTTGGCTATTGTGAAAATAACTTTAAAAATTAAGAACATAGTTACAAAACTAATACGACTTGATTTCAAGACTTATTATAAATATACGGTAATCAAGACCGTGTTGGCATCAAGATTGACAAACAGATAGTGGAACAGGATCGAGAGTCCAAAAGTATATCCACAAATACATGGTCAGTTGATTTTTTTTTTAAAGGCCTCTGCCTTCACGGAGCTGATTTTCAGTGGGTACAGAGGGACAATATTCAGATACAAGAAATAAATCATGTATGTGATATTAAGTGGGGAAGTAGGTTCAGCTTAGTCACTTCCTACCTCGCATTCATGTTCTTGCATTATCACAAAGAGAAAGAGTAGTTGATTCCGTTCCAATATGTCAGATCATATTTTATGGCAGATAGTTGCTTTCCAGTTATAATTTCAAAAGTCTGTTGTTTTCATTTTATTTAAGGAGGGCACTTGATGTAATGAGCACTGGGTGTCATGTGCAACTGAGGAACCACTAAACTTACCTCTGAAATTAATAATACACTACATGTTAATTAATGAAATTTTTAAAAAATAAAGAAAAAAATAAAATTGCCACTAATCAATTTTGATTCAGATATCTTCATACTGCAGATACGTCTTACTTGGCGTCTGTGCACTCTCTGCCCCAGCCTGTGGAGGGAAATGAGAAGACACCTTCTCAGAGGAGGTGTGCTGTCTTCCAGGATTGTTTTACCCTTTCCCCACTTCTGAACCCCCATGAATCCTTTGCTAACTCATGTTTACTCTTGAAATCTTAGCTCTAAGGTTGTTTCAGTGACTGCCATCATCGTCCCTCCATCCGTTTCTTCAGCAGCTGGTACACAGTGGGTGCTTTGAAGACACTGGAAGAATGGATGGAGGAATGGATGGGGCTCAAGGGTTGAGCTGAAGCCCTTCCCTGTGGGAAGAACCACCATGGAGCAGTTCACACTGAGGATAGCTGGCGCTCAGGCCACTGGTGGAATGAGGCCAAGAAGTCAGGGCCCACATTCAAGAAGTCAAGGAGGGCCTCATAAAGGATTTCCAGCGTTTTAAACAGGACCAGTGTTGGGGCCTTGCAACAGTCCCGCCGCCTCGTCTAGGTGCCCCAACACACCACGTCTGTCATCTGTTGTAGTGGTCCCAAAGCATCTCTTTTCTTCTAAGAACAAAGTGAGAATACAGTCAGCCTACATTTTAAAAGACATTTTATAATTTTTATCAAGTTTTGATGCCTTTTAAAAAATTGAACACCCTTGTTAAAATTCACATCCTACCCGGGGGCGTTCGGCTAGGGACCCTCTCTTCAGTGCTGTCTTGTCATGCAAGGGTTTCATTTCAAGCACTTACCTGGGACTGCAGCTTAAAGACAGAGAATTTGATGTTGCTGGAAACTCTTATGTCAAATCTTGGATGAACTCAGTAAAAGGATTGTTATACATCATGCTTCTTTGCCGAGAAGAAAACCAAAGGACTTAAAACACTGGCACATTCTTTTTTCTTTCATGTATTATTTTAATGGAATAGTAATTTCATCTAGTTTTCAGACTGCCTTTGATGCACCTTCTCGTAGGTTCCTCATAACCACACCGTGATTTGTTAATATTTTTGCAATAATCATACTACAAAGAAGGGAAATGCCGCTCGAAGACCTGGCGTACTTGCCTAGGGAGGCACCACTGGCAGATGGTGGGATGTGGTCTCCACCTCTGCTCTGTGCAGAAGCCCAGCTCTTGGGTGTTTCTGCAGCACCAGGTTGCCTCGCAGTGAGAACAGAAGCCTGTGGGGTTTTCCAATTTCCTTGTTAATTGACGCATATAGAGGACACTCTATAAATACTTGTTTAATTGCCATGCATTTGGACTGGTTCCCACTGAATATGAGTGCCAGACTTTGGAACTGGCATGGGTTTCTCCAGATAAATTTTTATCTCACTGAATTCCTTCTCTCCAAATCCAAATCCTTGTAATAAACGTGGGGCATTTGAAAGTCAGCAGCTTTACTTGTTTGTTGTTTGTTTGTTTGTTTGTTTGTTTGTTTGTTTGTTTTAAATAGAGTCTTTCAAGCACGTTCAGTTTTGCATTGCTGGACTGTCACGTATAGATGCAGAGTGCGGAATCAGTGCACATGCCAGGACTGGCTTCCACCTGCTGACTTCATTTCAATTATCGTTTGTGCAAGTGTGTATCTCAGTTTTTTATTTTCCGTACAGGACAGTGGAGGAACTGCTAGGAAACAGGTCATCTCCCAAGCAAAAAAATAAATAAGTAAAAACAACTGTGTGGAGTTTTTAGTTTTAGTTTTTGTTTTTTTCCCCATTAGTTCATTCTTTTTAAAATAACCTTGGAAGCATTAGAACGTCACAATCAGACAGTAGCAATTTCAGTGGCTCGCCCGTGGATGGGCTAATACAGATGTTAAGATGGTGATGTTTCATTCGTCGTTTATGAGTGTATTCTCAGAGTCCTTTTCTCCGTTCGTTAACATGTGGATAAAATCTCTTTTCACCTGCCTACCTGGCTGTGGTGTGAAAATTAACATGAGCTGTTGTACTCATCCAACAAAAAAATGACATAAAGAGCTGATAGGAATTTTTTGTTGTAGCAACATACACATAAGAGTTACCCTCTGATCCGTGTTTAAGGGTACGGTTCGGTGGTATTAAGTATATTCACACTGTCGTACAACCACCACCATGCATCTCCCACACTCTCCAGCTTGCAAAACTGAAACTCTCCCCATTAAACACTAAACCTCCATCCCCCATCCCCCAGCCTCTGACTCTCAGTATCCTTCTTTCCCTCTCTATGGATTTGACGACTCTTAAGTATCTCTTGTAAGTGGAATCCTACAGTATTTGCCTCTTTCTGACGGGCTTATCTCACTTAGCATAATGACCTCAAGGTTCAGCCCCTTCGTAGCCCGTGCGGTATTTCCTTCTGTTTTGTTTTTGTTTTTGTTTTATTTTCTTTTTCTTTTCTTTTCTTTTCTTTTTTTTTTTTAATGTTTTTTTTATTACATTATGTTAGTCACCATACAGTAGATCCCTGGTTTCTGATGCAAGGTTCGATGATTCATTAGTTGCATATAACACCCAGTGCACCATGCAATACGTGCCCTCCTTACTACCCATCACCAGCCTATCCCATTCCCCCACCCCTCTCCCCTCTGAACCCCTCAGTTTGTTTCTCAGAGTCCATAGTCTCCCATGCTTCATTCCCCCTTCTGATTACCCCCCTTTCTTTATCCCTTTCTTCCCCTACCGATCTTCCTAGTTCTTATGTTCCATAGATGAGAGAAATCATATGATAATTGTCTTTCTCTGCTTGACTTATTTCACTTAGCATTATCTCCTCCAGTGCCGTCCATGTTGCTGCAAATGTTGAGAACTCGTTCTTTCTGATGGCTGAGTAATATTCCATCGTATATATGTTTTAAGGCTGGTTGATAAGGTATTTCATTCTGTCATTTTGGTACTTGTTTTCTATACGCCTTATAGCTTTTTGTCTCTCATTGCCTTCATTGCTGTCCTCTTTCATGTTTAATTTTTTTGGTAGTAAAACGTTTAAGTTCCTGTCTCATTGCGTTTTGTGTGCTTACCATAGGGGCTGCATTTAATACCCTAAGTTGTAATGCTCGAATTTGGAGTCGTACCACTCTGACTTCAGCAGCACACAGAACTCTGCGCCCTTACGTCTCCCTTCCTGCCCCTTTCAGTTGTTGATGTCCCCAGATCACATCTTTATATGTTGTGTGTCCAAAAACTTAAACTAATATTTTTTAAAAGTAGATCAGTCTCTAAAGCTATATAGAAAACAAAATGTGGAGTTACCAATACAAGTTATAATACTAGCTTTTAGACTAATAATTGCTTTTTAAAAATGTATTAATCTCTTAAGTCTTACAATTGCCTATGCATTTACTTTTATTGAAGCTTCATTTCTTTGTTTGGCTTTAAGTTACTATCTAACGTCCTTTTATTCTAACCTGCAAGACTCCCTTGAGCGTTGCTTGAAGGGGAGGTCTAGTGGTAATGAACTCCCTCAGCTTTTGTTTATCTGGGAATGTCTTATTTTCTCCCTTACTTTTGAAGGACTGTTTTGCTGAATATAAGATTCGTGGCTGACAGTTTGGTTTTTGGTTTTTGATTTTTGATTTTAGCACATTGAATTTATCAGCTGCCTGACTTCTGGCCTCCGTAGTTTCTGATGAGAAACTAGTAGAAAATCTTCTTGAGGATCCTTGTATGTGACAAGTTGCTTCTCTTTCGCTGCTCTCAAGTTCCATCTTTGTCTCTCAGCAGTTTATAATGGGTCTTGGTGTGGGTCTCTTTGAGTTCATCCTACTGGAGTTTGTTGAGTGTCTGGGTTGCTTATATTCATGTGTTTCATCAGATTGTGGAGGTTTTCAGCCATTGCATCGGATATGCTCTCTGCTGCTGTCTTTCTTCTCCATCTAGGACTCCCACGGTGCATATGTTGGTCCACTTGATGGTGTCCCACAGGTCACTAGGCTCTGTTTGCTTTTCTTTAATCTTATTTTCTTTCTGTTCCTCAGACTTGATAATTTCCATTACCCTATCTGCAGGGTTACTGATTCTTTCTTTTTCATGCTCAAGTCTGCCTCTGAATTCCTCTAGTGGAGTTTTCATTTCAGTTATTGTACATTTCCACTCCAGAGTTTCTTTTTGGTGTCTTTAGAGTTTCTACCTCTTTGATGATATTTCCATTTTGTTGTCTTGACTCTCTCCATATTTTCTTTAGTTCTTTAAGCATCTTTAAGTTGCATATAACACCCAGTGCTCATTGCATCAAGTATCCTCCTTAATGCCCATCACCCAATTACATTCCCTCACCCACCTCCCCTTCAGCAACCCTCAATTTGTTTCCTATAGCTAAGAGTCTCTTATGCCTCCCTCTTGGTTTTTGTCTTATTTTATTTTTCCTTTCCTTCTTCTATGTTCACCTCTTTTGTTTCTTAAATCCCACATATGAGTGAAATCATATGGTATCTGTCTTTCTCTCACTGACTTATTTCACCTAGCATAATACCCTCTAGTTTCAGCCCTGTCATTGCAAATGGCAAGATTTCATTATTTTTGATGGCTAAGTAATATTCCATTCCACACACACACACACACACACACACACACACACACACACCACATCTTCTTTATCCATTCATCTGTCAATGGACATCTGAGTTCTTTCCATATTTTGGCTATTGTGGACATTGCTGCTATAAACATTGGGGTGCATGTGCCCCTTTGGATCACAATGTTTGTATCCTTTGGGTAAATACCTAGTAGTGCAATTGCTGGGTTTTAGGGTAGTTCTAGTTTAACTTTTTGTGGAACCTCCATACTGTTTTCCAGAGTGGCTAAACCAGCTTGCATTCCCATGAACAGTGTAAGAGGGTTCCCCTTTCTCTGCATCCTTGCCAATATCTGTTGTTTCCTCACTTGTTAATTTTAGCCATTTTTGACCAGTGTGAGGTGGTATCTCATTGTGGTTTTGATTTGTATTTCCCTGATGCTGAGTGATAGCGAGCATTTTTTCATGTGTCTGTTGGCTATTTCTATGTCTTCGTTGGAGAAATGTCTGTTCATGTCTTCTGGCCATTTCTTAATTGGATTTTTTGGTTTTGGGTGTTGAGTTTGATACGTTCTTTATAGATTTTGGATACTAGCCCTTTACCTGATATGTCATTTGTGAATATCTTCTCCTATTCCATAGATTGCCTTTTAGTTTTGTTGATTGTTTTCTTTGCAGTGCAAAAGCTTTTTATTGCATGGTGACTTTTTAATTTCCCCTTGTATATGTGGTTTTAAATGTCCTAGTCTTTAATCTCTGGATCCCAAAAGGAGAAAAGAGAAAAGTGAAAGGAGGGAAAATGGGCATTGGTCCTTTAAATTCTCTGTAAGTCACGTCAGCCAGTGGGGGAGGGGCTTGCAGCAAGGAGGGAAGGGGTCACAACAATGTCACCCACCTCTCTGTCTGCACCTCTGTGCTCCGAAGCAGCAATCAGCAGTCAGAGAACAGATCTCCAATGTTTGGAGGACAAGGTCCTTATTGCCTACCTTGACTTCTGCAAGCCATGTGCACCCCACTCCTGGAACCTGTGAGCAGCTGGGGGCTCTGGGGCTAGGGGTGGGGGATGGGTAGCTACTAATATGATAAGAGCTGAAATTGCCTGAAAATAACTGCAATTTATCATTCAAACCTTCCCCTGGAAATTGCAAGTTTTCATCAAACTCCAGAATTCCAAAATAGTTACATTAGATAAATTCTACCATCTTAACTATTGTCTGGGTGGGGATAGAGATTCCTGATGCTTCCTATACGACAATCTTTCCAGAATCAAGTTCTGTTTAAGCTGGGTAGTGGCTACACAGTTTATTTATTATTTAGATAATAATAAGGACAGATAAGTACAAGTACATGGGATACATATATTTTTCTGTTCTTTGAAATACTTCTAAGTGATGAAAAAATTGAACAAGATTAAAATAAAAATAAAATTTAATTCTAATGGCTAGGCTTTAAAAGAGTCTAGGCAGCAATAGTATAAAGGATATAGAGGAGGGGATGATTATGGTAAAACTGCTTAAAGGTCCTTGTGTATTTTTTAAGTAGAAACATTATTTAATTCAATGCCTTGTTAAGTAAGGAATGAATGCTGAATTTAAATGTAGGCACTTACAGTTTAGAAATAGGCTATATAACCAAAAGGGGAAATAAAGAAACTCAATTGATAAAATTCAACAGATATGAAGAGGAAAAAAAGTAAGAAAAAAGCATGGTAGAAAGGAGTATTATATGAAAAGGTCACAATAATTCAAAATTTATCAATTTCCACTATTGGTATAAGCATACTGAACTCGCTAAAGGATTCCTAAACTCTCAGTTTGGATATTTTAAAAATCTATGTATAGTCTATTTATAAGAGTCACAGAAAAAAAAAATGAACATAGTAAAAAAACTGAACATAATAAGATGTAAAAAGACAGACCAAGAAAAGAATATAGAACAAAATTGATGTCCCAGCAAAAAAAGCATTTCTTCAGGATAATGAGAATATAACTATAAAATGGTAAGAAAAGTTCATGTTTCTGAACTTGTATGCTCCTGATATAAAACTGAAAAATATCTGAAGCAAAAATTGCTGGAGTTACAAGGAAAAATAACAAATCAAATATTTGGTGAGACATTTTTAACTCACCTCTCTAATTGGTAGATAGATCAAAGGAACGGTAAGTGAGACACGACGAACAAGTTAAGCAAGTGCAGAAAAAAAGAACCCGGCAGGAGACAGAGCGAAGAGTCAGAGTACTGGCTGGGGGAAGGCGCTCTCAGCGTATATGCATATCCAGGGTTAGTCTCCAGTATATAAGTAGCTTTTGCAAATAGCAAAGGAAAGGTCAAAAAGCCCTGTAAATAAATGGACAACAAATAAGGACAGACAGTGAGCAGAAGACAAGGCCCAAGTGACCAATCTACTTCATCAGAACTCTTAATAATGGTCAGTAGTACTTAGTTTAGCTATTTTGTTGAGTGCAGTGAGATGTCACATTTTTATTTTAATTTGCATTTCTCTAATGGGGCCAAACATTTATCTAGCTGTCTATCTATCTATCTATCTATCTATCTATCTATCTATCTATCTCAGTTGTATATCCCCACTTTTTTTGAAGCACCTCTTAAGTCTCTTGCCCATTTTTATTTCCATTTAAATGGATGAATATGATTTTACTCATTTTCGAAGAGGTACCTTATGTGGTTCATTAGGCAAAAGGGTATATAGTAAAAACTCCCTTCTCGTCCTGAAACCAGGCCATCGAGTGATCCTGCCCAGGTCACAGTTGTCAGTCTTGTGAATATAATTCCATAGATCTTTAATGTATGTATAAATAGTACATATATTGTTTTCCCCTTTTTACACAATGTTCTTTGACCTTTACACAAATGATGATACTAAGCATAGTCGTACATACGGCTTTTTTGGTAACAATTTCACTGAGATATAAATTCCCATGCCATAAAATTCACCCTTTAAAAATGTGCAATTTAGTGGTTTTTTTAATATATTCACAGTGTTGTACAACCATCACCACTGTCTAATTTTAGAACATTTCATCATCCCTAAAAGAAATCCCATACCCATCAGCTGTCACTCCTTATTTCCTGCACCTAGAAACCTGGAATCTGCTTTTGTCTCTATAGACTTGCCTATTCCATAAAAATGGAATCACACAATGTGTGTTCTTGGGTGACTAATTTCTTTCATTTAGCATAATGCTTTCAAGGTTCGCCCATAGTGGTGTGTGCATCAGTACTTTGTTCCTGTTCATGGCTGATTTATCTTCCGTTGTGTAGATACACTGCATTTTATTTATTCATTCATTCATTCACTCATTCATTGATAAACGCTTTGGTTGTTTCAACTTTTGCCTATGATGAATAATGTTGCTATGATCGTTTGTGTACAAGTCTCTGTGTGGACGTATGCTTTCAGTTTTGGGGGGTATATATCTAGGAGTGGAAATGCTGGATCCTGTGGCAATTTTTTAACATTTTGAAGAACCACCCCGCTGAGTTTCACAGTGGCTACACCATTTTGCATTCCCAGCAGGAATGTATAAAGATTCCCCTAATCCATGTCCATGTGTGCTGTTGTCCATTAGCCATTCTAATGGGTGCAAAATGGTGTCTTCTTGTGATTTTGATTTAAATGTCCCTAATAACTAATGATGCTGACATCATTTTGTGTACTTATTGGCCACTTGAATATCTTCTTTGGAGAACTGTCGATTCAAACCTTTGCCCATTTTTAAATTGGGTTGTCTTTGTATTTTATAGTTTTGAATTATATTTATTTATATTATTGATATTTATACTTATTTATATTATTTAATATTTATATTTATATTACTGAGTTATAAGAGCTCTTTATACTGAATAAATGCCACTTAAGAGATATACGACTTGCAAATAGTTTCTGTTCCGTGGGTTGTCTTTTCACTTTTTTGGTTGTGTGCTTGCTTATTATTTATTTATTTATTTATTTATTTATTTATTTATTTATTTATATTTTAGAGAGAAAGAGAGAGAGAGAGAGTGCATGAGTAGGGGAAGGGGTAGAGGAAGAGGGAGAGATTCCTCACGCAGACTTCTCACTGAGTGCAGAGCCCAACCTGGGGCTCAATCCCCGGACCCTGAAATCATGACCTGAGAAGAAATCAAGAGTCGGATGCTTAACCAGCTGAGTCACGGAGGCTCCCCTTGGTAGTATGCTTTGAAGCACAAAAGATTTACATTTTGATGACATCCAATTTCTCTATTTTTCCTTTTGTTACTTGTGCTTTGTCATATCTAGGAAATCGTTGCCTAATCCAATGATGAGGTCATGAAGAACTAGGCCTATTTTTTTTCCTAAGAGTTTTTAAGTTTTAGCTTTATATTTAGGTGTGTGACCTATTTTGAGTTAATTTTTGTGTATGGCGTCAGGTAAGTGTTCAGCTTCATTCTTTCGCATGTGGGTGTTCAGATGTTCCAGCACCACTGTTGAAAAGACTTTTCTTTCCCCTATTGAATTATCTTAACATTCTTGTCAAAATCAATTGATACAAACGCTAACTTCTGGACTCTCAGTTCCTTCCATGGAACTACATGTCTGTCCTTAGACCGCTACTGTGCTGTCTTGGTTACTGTGACTTTGTAGTAAGTTTGAAATTGTTGGGGTGAGTCCCTTAACTTTGTTCTTTTTTTAAAGAGTTTTTGGTTATTATGTGTTTCTTGCGCTTCCATATGAATTTTAGTATCAGCTGGCAATTTCTGCAAAAAACTGTAGCTCGAATATTGGTAGGGGTTACACTGAATTAATAGATAAATTTAGGGAGTATTGACCTCTTGATATTTAGTCTTTTGGTCCATAAACATTTCCATTCATTTATGTCTTGTTTAATTTCTTTAAATGATGTTTGATATTTTGCAATTGTAAAAGTCTTGTACTTTTTTTGTTAAATTTATTCTTAAATGTTGTAATCATTTTTATGCTATTGTAAATGAAATTGTCTTCTTAACTTCCTTTTCAGATTGTTCATGTCTAGTATGTAGAAATCCATTTGAGTTGTTGCTTGATTTCTGTTTCCTGTGACCTTAGTGACTCCATCCATTCTGAAAGGATTTTTTTTATAGATTCTTTCAAATTTTCCCTACAAAATATCAGGTAATTCATGAATGGAGGTAGTTTTACTTCCTTTCTAATCTAGATATCTGTTTTTTTCTTTCCTAATTGCCTTGACTAGAGCTCCAGTACAGTGCTGAATAGAGGTGGTGAGAGTTGACATCCTTATTCTGTGTTATTTTTTAATTTAAATTCAATTAGCTTACATATAGTACATTATTCCTTATTTTTTAAAGAGAAAGCATTCAGTCTTTCCCTCCTAAGTCTTATTTGATTGTGTGGTTTTGTTTTATTTTTATTTTATTTATTTTTTTTGTAGATGCCCATTATCAGGTGGAGGGAGCTCCATTCTCTTCCTAGTTTGTTGATTAATTTCTTTTATCATGAAAGGGTGTTGAATTTTATCAAATTCTTCTGTAGCTATTGAGATGATCATATTCTACTAATATGGTATTTTACATTGATTTTTATATATGAAAACAACCTTGCATTTATACCATAAATCATACTTGGTCATGATGTGTAATTGTTTTCTATGTCGCTAGATTCTCATCACAGTATTTTGAGGATTTTTGTGTCTATAAAGGATATAGCTTTCCTTTCTTGGGATGTCTTCATCTGAGTTTGATACCAAGATAAAGCATACCTCCTACAATGAGTAGGATTATGCTCTGCCCATAGCAGAAACAAAAGGATTAAAAAGATAATAATTCTTCTATTTTTTTAAAGAATTTGCAAAGGATTATTGTGAGTTGGTTTTTGTTTGTTTGTTTTTTGAGTTTTTTTTATTATTATGATATGTTAGTCACCATACAGTACATCATTAGCTTTTGATGTAGTGTTCCATGACTCATTGTTTGCATATAATACCCAGGGCTCCATGCAATACGTGCCCTCCTTAACACCCATCACCGAGCTAGCCCATCCCCCCTCTAAAACCCTTAGTTTGTTTCCTGGAGTCCATAGTCTCTCATGGTTCATCTCCCCCTCTGTTTTCCCCCTCTCCATTTTTCCTTTCCTTCTCCTAACGATTTCCTGGCTATTCCTTATGTTCCATAAATGAGTGAAACCGTATGATAATTGTCATTCTCTGCTTGACTTACTTCACTTAGCATAATCCCCTCCAGTTCCATCCATGTCCATGTAAATGGTGGGTATTCATCCTTTCTGATGGATGAGTAATATTCCATTGTATATATGGACCACATTTCTTTATCCATTCGTCTGTTAAAGGGCATCTCAGCTCCTGCCACAGTTTGGTTATTGTGGACATTGCTGCTATGAACACTGGGGTGCATGTGCCCCTTCTTTTCACTACATCAGTATCTTTGGGTTAAATACCCAGTAGTGCAATAGCTGGGTCATAGGGTAGCTCAATTTTTAACTTTTTAAGGGACCTCCACACTGTTTTCCAGAGTGGCTGTACCAACTTGCCTTCCCACCAACAGTGTAAGAGGGATCCCCTTTCTCCACATCCTCTCCAACATTTGTTCTTTCTTGCCTTGTCAGTTTTTGCCATTCTAACTGGTGTAAGGAGGTATCTCAATGTGGTTTTGATCTGAATTTCCCTGACGGCTAATGATGTTGAACATTTTTCATGTGTCTGTTGGCCATTTGTATGTCTTCATTGGGAAAGTGTCTGTTCATATCTTCTGCTCATTTTTTAATTTGATTATTTGTTTTTTTGGGTGTTGAGTTTGAGAAGTTCTTTCTAGATCTTGGATACCAGTCCTTTATCTGTAATGTCATTTGCAAATATCTTCTCCCATTCTGTGGGTTGCCTCTTTGTTTTGTTGGCTGTTGCCTTTGTTGTGCAGAAGCTTTTTATCTTGATGAAGTCCCAAAGTTCATTTTTGCTTTTGTTTCCCTTTCCTTTGGAGGCATGTTATGAAAGACGTTGCTGTGGCCGATATCAAAGAGGTTACTGCCTATGTTCTCCTCTATGATTCTGATGGATTCCTATCTCACATCGAGGTCTTTCATTCATTTAGAGTTTATCTTTGTGTATGTTGTGAGAAAATGGTCAAGTTTCATTCTGTATATAGCTGTCCAATTTTCCCAGCACCATTTATTGAAGAAACTATCTTTTTTCCATTCAATCTGTTTTGTTTTTTTGAGAAAGAGAGAGCAGGGGAAGAGCAGAGGGAGAGAAAGAATCTTAAGCAGTTTCTATGCCCAGTGCCAGACTCAGGGCTCAATCTCACAACACTGAGATCATGACCTGAGCCAAAATCAAGAGCCCAGTGTTTACCTGACTGAGCCATCCAGGTGCCCCAGCAAAGGATTTTGGCTAATTGTTCTTCAAATGTTTGGTAAAATTCACAGTGAAGCCATGTAAATCTGAACTTTTTGTGGGCAGTCATTATTACTAATTGATAGTTCAATTTCTTCACTTTAAACTCTATTCAGATTTTCTGTTTCTTTTTGAATAAGTTTTTGTAGTTTACATATTTCTGTGAATTTGTCCATTTCATCTAGGCTATCTGATTTGTTGACATAAAATTCTTCATACTATTATAACCTTTCTATTTCCATGAAGTTGGTAGTAATGTTTCTTTTGTCATTCCTAATTTAATACTTTGTCTCTTTTTTTCTTTCCCTCCTCATTCTAGATAAGGTTTGCAATTTTCTTCCTCTCTCGAAGAACCAACTTTTGGTTCTGCTATTTTTCTTTACTGTTTTTCTATCTCCTATGTCATTAAATCCTGCTCTACTCTCTATTATTTCCTTCTGCTTGTTTGGAGTTTATTTTGCTTTCCTTTTTCAATTTTCTTAACATAGAAGCTTTGAGATTTTTCTTCTTTTTTAACATAGATGTTTATAACTAAACAGTGCGGGAGCCACATCCAACGTTTTATGTTGCAGTTTTGTTTCCACTCATCTCAAAATATTTTCTGTTTATAAATTTAAAAATAATTTTCATCATGATTTCTTCATTAACCCACTGGCTGTTTAGGATTATGCTGTTTAATTTCCACGAATTTGTGAATTTTCAAAGTTCTCTTCTGTTGTTGATACCTAATATCATTCCTTTGTCATCATGAAACACTATATGATTTCAGTCACTTTAAGTTTACCGAGACTTGTTTTATGGTCTAACACATGGTCTGTCCTGGAGAATATTTCATGGGTACTCAGAAGGTTGTATATTTGGCTCTTATTGGTTGGGGTGTTCTATCAATGGTAGTGGGGCTTTTGTCTTTGTTCTTTGGGATGAAATGCAGTTCAAGTCTTCTTTTTCTTTATCTTTTTCCTACTTTTTCTACTCACTGTTGAAACTAAGGTATTGTAGTCTCCAACTGACTGTTAGTTTGATCATTTCTTTCTTTAGTCATGTCAGTTTTTGCTTTGTTTTCGGACTTTGCTTTTACATACATAGTTATCTATAACAGTTTTTCTCTTCAAGTCTGTTTTGTCTGATAATAGTATAATCACTATAGCTCTCTTTTGGTTACTGCTTGGATGCTAAATCTTTTCCCGTTTTATCTGAAGCTTAATTATTTCTTTGAATTTAAAGTGTGTCTCTTGTAAACAGCATACAGTTGAATCATTTTTGAAAATCCAACGCACCAATCTCTGCCCCTTTCCTTTTAAAGATTTTATTTAGTTATATGACAGAGAGAGCACAAGCAGGGGAGAGGGAGAGAGAGAGGAAAAAGCAGGCTGTCCACTGAGCAGGGAGCCCAATGAGGGGCTCGGTCCCAGGACCCTGGGATCATGATCTAAGCAGAAGGCAGAAGCTTAACTGACTGAGCCACCCAGGTGCCCCTAATCTGCCCTTTAACTGCATTGTTTAGTCTATTTATATTAATGTAATTACTGGTAATATAGTATTTACATGTGCCACTTTGCTACTTTTCCTATATGTCTTATGATTTTTTTAATAATTTTTATTTTGTTATATTAGTCACCATACAGTACATCCCCAGTTTCTGATATAAAGTTCCATGATTCATTACTTGTGTATAACACCCAGTGCTCCATGCAATACGTGCCCTCCTTAATACCCATCACCGGCCTATCCCATTCCCCCACCCCCTCCCCTCCTAAGCCCTCAGTTTGTTTCCCAGAGTCCACAGTCCCTCATGGTTCATTCCCCCTTCTGTTACCCCCCCTTCATTCTTCCCTGTCTTACGATTTTTTCCCTTCATTCCTCCATTCCTGCTGTCCTCTATGTAATACAAATATTTTCTAGTATATTTTTAAAAACTTTGTTGCCATTTCTTTTACTGTATTTTTTAGTTATATTCTTATTGTTTACCCTGAGGTTAACAATATTTTAAATGAAAACAATCCCATATGTGTGTGTATGTGTGTGTGTGTGTTTTCGTAATTTTTATTTTGATTTAGTTTCAAAGTTACAGAAACTGCAAAAATATTACAAAGAATTGTATATGTTTTAAATGTATCCCCAAATGGAGAAAATCTTGCCCCATTTTTATTCTCTGTATATTTTGAGAACTGAAGTTCTCAATTTTAACCAAGTCCAAACCAATGCATTCTTATGATTAGTGCTCTTAATACCCTGTTTAGAAATTTTTGTCTACCCTGAAGTCATGAAGATCTGTTTATTTTTCTAAAAGTTTCAGTGTTTTACATGGCACATTTAGATCTATAATCCCTCTGAAATCGATACTTGTATACGATGTGTGGTGTTTGTCAGAATTCAGTTTTCCCCATAAGGATATCCAATGCCAGTTGATACAGAACCATTTTCTGAGAAGACCTTCCTCTTGCCCCAGGTTAAAATGACCTTCCTTTTACAAAATAAGTCAAGAGCCTGCCTTTCAGTAAGCTAGATTTTTTGGTGACGGCTCCTTAGTGAACTACGTATCACTGGGTACTCTGGAGTTACTATAAGGATTGTAAGAAGAAGCAGTGTGGTGCATGCGGGTCGCTCAGTATGTTTGCTGTCAGAATGCTGGCTTTCTTCACGATTCGCTCATTCTTACAGCCAGCACGTGTAGAGTCTCCTGTGTGCTGCCCACTGTGCTGGTTGCTCCGTTCACTTTAGGTGAGCCCGTGGAGACGGGAACATGGTTCAAAGTGCCTAGATCAGTGTCTGACATACAGTTGGCGCTCAGTGCATATTTGTTTAATCATTACCCTGCGCATGTAAGCACAAGAGGCACTCTTTGAGCACCTCATTGCAGCACTGCTTAGAACAAGGCAAAAGCAAAAACAATGTATATGTGGTAATACGATATAGAATATTAAAAATGGCCTGAACAATAATGAGGTATAAATGAGTCAAACATCGCAGCTTCCAAATACATGAATCACAAATTGATAGAGCTGAAAGGAGAAACAAAAAACCCCACAATTATCACTGGGGACTTTGACATTCATTCCTAGCCACCATTGATAGAACGTCTAGCTAGAAAGTCAGGGAAGATACAAGAACTGAAACACGATCGACCAGTAATACCTAACTGGCATTTACAGATCATTTCACCCAGTAGCAGCAGGATGTACTTGTTTTCCAGATGCCACGGGACATTCATATAGATGTACCAATTCCTGGGCCACAAAACAAACCTCAACAAATTTTAAAAAACAAGATCAGGGGTGCCTGGGTGGCTCAGTCGTTAAGCATCTGCCTTTGGCTCAGGGCGTGATCCCAGCGTTCTGGGATCGAGCCCCACGTCAGGCACATCCTCTGGGAGCCTGCTTCTCCCTCTCCCACTCCCCCTGCTTGTGTTCCCCCTCTCACTGGCTGTCTCTATCTCTGTCAAATAAATAAATAAAATCTTTTAAAAAAAAAATCTTAACAAACATGTTTTCTGCCCTTAACAGAAACAAAGTAGAAATAAATAATAGAAGGATAATAAGAAAATCTCCAAATACTTAGAGATTAAGCACAAACTTCTAATAATTCTTGGGTCAAAGAAAAAAGCATCAAAAGAAATAAAGATAAATACGTGAATGAAAAGGAAAACACAACATATAAAAATTTGTAGAATTCAGCTAAAGCAGTGATGATGGTGTTGATAACTCAAAATGCTGCATTGGAGAAGGGGAAAGGTCTCAAATTAATAATCTAGTTTCGATCACAAAAGACTAAAATTGAAGAGGAAAATAACCCAAAGCAAGAAGAAAGAAGGAAACAATCCAGAGTGGAATCAATGAAATTGAAAATGGGACAGCAATAGGAAAAAAAATCAATGAAACAATCAGCTGGTTCTTCAAAAAAAAATTAAAAAGTTTGACAATCCTGTGGCAAAACTGACCAATAGAAGCTGAGAGAAGACACGAGTCATGAATATCAGAAATAAAACAGAGCCTATCACTCCAGATCCTGCAGCCATTAAAAGGATAATAAAGGGGTACTGTGAACAATTTTATACTCATAAATTTGACAACTTACAAGAAATGGACCAATGCCTCAAAACCACAAACTACCAAAACTGAGCCAAGAAAAAAAAAAAAACTAACCCAAATAATCCTATAACTGTTAAGTGAATGGAATTCATAATTTAAAATCTCCTGAAAACAAAATTCCATGCCCGGCTGGTTTCCCTGGACAATTCTATCAAATATTTAAAGTATTAACACCAATTTTTTTAATACAGTTTCTTCCAGAAAACAGAAGAGAGGTAAATGCTTCCCAGCTCGTTTTACGGAACGTGAATTACTGTGACACCAAAAGCAGATAAGCGTAGTACAGAAAGAGAGAACTAGAGACCGATATTTCTCACGAATACAGATGTATACCAGAAGACCTCCACAGTGTGAATTACCATTATTCACTTCCCATTCTTCTACCCAATGCCCCTTTTTTTAAAAATGCAAGTTATACATTTCTTTTGGAATTCAGCCCAGTGGGGGGAGGTTTGGCTTCATCTCCTGTGCCCACCCAGAGCGCTGGGCTGTCCGTCCTGCTCTGCCCATTGCTTACTCGCCCTGGGACGGTCAGAGCTGCCCTTCCACACTCACAGTTTGTCCAGGTGAATGGTACATGTACTCCTCCATTATTCCACATTTTTCCTGTCTTTTCCCTCAGTCTTACTTTGTCACCACGGCAAAACCTTTAGAAGCACACAGGATACAAACTAAATAAAACCATTAACCATTAAGCCACAGGAACAGGGTTCTGCATTTACAGAGACAGACCCACTTGACGGTCTGCAAAGGCCTGCTGCATAGCGACAGGTGATGGAGAAGCTGAGCTTGCCTGGTCCTGGGACGGCTCCTGCCCTGGGGCGCCGATCGGTGTGAGAGTGTCCCCTTGCTTCCACTTGGCCCGCGGCAGGTACCTGGAAGCCAACCCGCAACACTGACTTCTGGGAAGGTGACAAGGACAGAATCAGCTCGATGTGGAGCACGATGAGGGCCAGGATGTATGAATGGCTTGAGCACTTCTGTAGCTCAATTCAAAAATTTTTAAAAAGGTTATTCTTGGGAATGTTATTAAAGACTTTTACGTATCAAGCACAATTCAGGTTTGATAAGCTCCTTGTTATTTGTACAATATGTGCCGACGGAAGGCCCCAACCTCCCATTATTGGATTTCGGAGCCTAAGAGGGTATTTTTAGCTGTTCTGTTGCTGCATGTTCAGTCTGGGAGAATCGCTGGCAGTGAGCGTGGTCGGCGAGCCCTCCTCTCTGTCTGCTCCCCCTTGGAGATTGGATTGCACGGGAAATGGTCTGAGAGATGCTCAGCTCCTTGTCCCAGCAGGTGCCACACAATAAGGACACAGGAGGTGAATGTCGGAGACATGTGGCTCGTCCCGGCTGCCGGGGCTTCCAGAGGACTAACCTACGGGGCGTCTCCTGGCTTGGCTCCTTTTGCCCAGGGAAGAAAAGTGGAGAACAGCGTGTGTTTCGAATGGCTGAGTGGTGCCATGCTGCTGGAGCTCTAAGAAAGGTTTACAATTTCGTGCATGAAGTGCCGTTTTTTTCCCACGACTCCCTGGCCACTGACAATACATGGTTGGCTGGCAGCTTCCTGGCACCAGGTATGAGCAAGGGGAGATGAAGAAAGAGGGGGAGCTGGGCCAGGTGTTCCCACTCGGGTTTCCCCCTGGACACAGTACCTCTCTCATATGTGCTCATGTGGCTTTTCACACGTGGTTAACGTGGCTGGCCTTCAGTGTGCAAGCCTCCTGAGGCTGGTTGTAGTGGACACGATGTGTTATTGAAGAAAGGCCTCACCTGGAATGGGCACAAGTCAGCCTCTCTTGACCTTGGTTTCCTCCATTGGAAAAATGAGAGGCATAATGCCCACCTCGCACGGTTAAATGGGATAAGTGCTGAGGGATGATTGGAGGTCTGCAGATAGCACCCCTCCTTCCCACCTGAGTGTGGGACCACTTAAGAGACGCCACGGGACTCACACGTGGGAGTCAAAGTATCAGCTTTGTTGCAGATACAATTGATTGAAGAACTTGGCTTTAGTTCTACACCCGAAGGGCTTGCTAACACTTTGGCTTTGAAAAGGAATCACCCTGAAGGTATGGGCTCATCTGCAAGCCTCCTCTCCACCGGCCAGGACCCTGGCCACGGCAGGGAGTGGACTGAGTACGAGCCCTCGGAGGGCAGATCCAGAAGCCCGGCGGGAACCCAGAAGGGGCTCAGCTGAGCACACTGGCCTCTCCTTCCAAACAGCTCATCAGACAGGTCACTTCTGCTCCCTGCATGGGAGTGAGGCTCTGGAAAGAGGCTGGGAGAGTCACTCTCAGACCAACAAGAGATCCTGGTCTCTGTGAGGAGAGGAGGCCAGATGAAAAGAAGGCTCCCGTAAGCAATGACATCAACAACATGCAGAGCCAGTGCCCGTAGCGCTTTGCGTCCAGTCAGTCCTCCACCTCCCCTGTCTCCTTCCACACTGCCTTCCCCCTCTTCCCAGCCTCCTGCAGAGAAAGACACAGACTAGCACGCTCACAGGCCACGGGTGCTTTGTGACCCGTTCATTCCTGAGTGTGGGATGCGCTGGGCGATGTGCGAAATGCAGGGGGACAGTGCCAAATAAGCCTGGTCCCTGTGCACAGAGAGATGGCTGGCTGGTGGGGAGAGGAGACCAGGAGAGAGAAGATCCCTGTGCCATGAGGAAAGTGCTGCCAGAGCCTCAGGCAAGGATTCTAACTTCTGGAAATGGGTTATCTTGGTTCAACTCCCCGCTCTGCCATTGCCCAGGAAATGTTCTTTAACCTCGCTGAGTCTTGGTGTCCAGATCTGCCCAAGACAGATCCTACAGACACCTACCTCAAGGGCTGTTGGGGAATGAAATGAATTAGCGCACGTAAAGCTCGTAGAACGGTCCTGGGTGCGTGGGCGGTGCCTTATCAGCGCTGTTCTATTGTAGGGCACCAGAGACCAAAAAGATTGTTACCCAACTCAGTCTTCCAGGGTTAGGGAGGGCTTCTAAGAGCAAGAGCGTGAATCTAAACCAGGGTTTCTCAGCCATGGCACTGTGGACATTTGGGGCCAGGTCATTCTTTGCGTGGAGGCTGTCCTGTGCCTTGGAAGAGGCTTAGCAGCAGCCAGATGCCAATAGCATCTCTCCCAGTTGTGACAACCCAGAGTGTCTCCAGACATTGTTAAATGTCTCCAGGGAGCAGTGTTCCCCTGATTGGGAAGCATGCTGCACACTGAGAAGGGAAGGATGGACAAGCACGGAGAGGTGGGAATCGGGGATGTTGTCAGTGAACTGGTAGTGGTGACCATGACAATATGGAGCTCCTTGGGAATGTAAGGTCCACGTCCAGGGTGAAAAATGGATCTCCAGGGTACTGGTCATGGCACATGACATCAAACTCCGGCCCCCTTTTGATTGTCGCATACTCAGGTGAACGATCTAGGGCGACCTCTTCCAATGAATCCCAGCCTTTGGCGTGGGGCAGATGTGCGGCCGAAGCCTACTGAGTATTTGTGGGTGAGCTCGCGTTGGTGACGTGATCCCTGGCGGCATGCACTGGGTGTTCTCTCCATTTATCTTTTCGTTAAGAGAGCTCATCTGTGAGCAGGACACCAGACCACTTTCCTTCCCCCATGTAGCACTCCTTTCACAGGCTTGGACTTTGATGTCTTCAGTGTACCTTGAAGAACATCATGCAAAAAAAATCCCTGTTAAACGTGTTACTCTGTGTAGAGCTGTTTTATGTAGATGGTTGTTTGTCACATTACAAAATACTGTCTTTGGGAGGATCTAGTGGGAGAAATTCCTTCTGGCTTCAGTACCAGGAATAATCATGCTCTTCCTAAACAACTGATTTTTCCCTGAATCGTAAGGCCGATCATGCTTCTCACTTTGCTCTGGTTGCCGGGAAGGTTAGGTTCACGTTAATGGCCCATTTCAGGCAAGCTCTTTGGGCATGAATTGGGGTAAGTTTGCCTGCTTACATTTTCTTGAATTCCCTCTTTATTTTTTGACCTAATCTATGGCTTACTTGTTTTTAATTTTATTAAGTTATATGTATTTTGCAAATAACTTTTAAAGCTTTTTGGAAAAAGATTGGAAATTAGTAAAAAAAAAAAAAAAAGTCTTAAAGCAGACATTGGGTTCTTTGTGCTGGTCTACTTTGATGTCCAGGCCAGGCCCAACTCCTGAACTTCTTTGATGTTGGAAGGAGAGCCTAATTGCCCAGATTTCTCCATGGGTTGGCATTATGACGATAGGATGTAGATTTCTCACTTGTGGTCTTCATCATTTCCACGACAATGTGCAGCATTATCATGAGAACATACTTATAATTCCAGTCCAAGAAGAGGCAAAAGGAAAAATGGCACAAAGCTTTGGAATAGCGCAAAACTGCAGAGATAAATGAAAGGTCATTCTCTGTTCTCTGATAACAGCATTGAGTCTCCTTGGGGATGTAGAGTCCATGGCCCAGGGCAAAAAAAAAAAAAAATGGATCTGCAGCAAGAGAAAGCCATAACCTGACTTATTGCTCAAATTATCGTTCCCTTTGCATTTTGGATTTCCTCTTTAGAATTCATTCTGGTCTGTAAGTTTCTCTCCTAAAAATTCGTGTTGCTCCTCCAAAGAGTTCTGGCGGAATATTGAATGAGATACCCTTTGACTGTCTAGCTGTGAACGAGGGTACAGAACTCACTGCTTATGAATGTAATGTTTCAATAGTCTTTCAACTATTAGAATACAAATTGGGCATCTGTAGGAGGCATTTATAGCTGATTCCTGTGGTTCCTTCCTGAACATCTATACCCTTCTCTCCAGTAGCAAAGAGGTGGAAGGATGTACCAGATGACTCTTTCGGTTCCAAATAACAGAAACACCGTGTCAAGTAGCTGAGGTCCGAAAGTGGACTCTTTGCCCATGAAAACGTGACGTTCAGGCTTCTGCCCAGGCTGGAGCCAGCACCTCCGACAGGACCCCTCTCTGTGTGTGTGTAGCTCTCAGCCTGCTTGACCCTCTGCAGCTTCATGCTGCCGATGGGTCGTACCCCCATTTTTGGCAGGAGGATTCCAGGCAACCTCTTAGTCACACAGCGTCTAGCCTGGCAAACCCAGAGGAGGAGGCTTTTCTTTTGTCCACCCCAAGGAGCACCCCCAAGGGGTCCTGACAAACCGACACCAGCAGCCAGGGGATATGTGTTCACCTCCTAGTGAGCCCAGGTCACTGATCTGCTCATCTCTTTGTTGAAAGGAAGGAGCAGGACTCCTGGGCCAGCACCAACAGGAGCACCTTCAGTGACTCAGAAGTGTGGGAATGGAGGGCATCAGGAGACCAGACTTTCTGCACGCCAGTGATGCCTCTCGTCAACTCTTCTTGAACAAACGTAGACCACTTCAGCATACAAGTCCGGTATTACCGTGATACCAAATGTGGGTCAGGGCAGTAGCAGTTAGGAAAATATGGGCTAGTGTCCCTTGGAACGTGATATGCAAAATCCTGTAAGAGATACTGGCAACCTGCGTCCAGGAAATGCCCCCGGCTTATAGAAACACACTGTGGGCGTCACAGCAGCCCCCAGGGTGTGTAGTCATCACAGCAGCCCCCAGGGTGTGTGGTCAGAGATGCTCTGGGAGTGGCGGGGTCTGGGTTCCTCTGGTTGACTTGCTGGGTCCCTTCGTCCCTCTGGGGCTCAGTTTCCTCTTCTGTCAAACAAGGGGGATGGCCTGGCTGGCCCAGGTCTGATACCCGAGGGTGTGAGACAAAGGTCTAGGCCTCCACGGTAACAACCGGCCATTCTGTGATTACCGCTCCGGCTTCCCTTGTTAGCTTCCGCGATTCTGCATGGAAGACGGTTCGCGACGCTGAGGTTCTGCTTGACAATTGGGTAACACCGTTCTGAGACTCATAGGTTAGCTCTTCAGTCCTTAGGAGCCTAAATGTGTTTTGCAAAAACTAAGTACTGGGTCAGTTCTCTATGGCTGAAAAAAAGACAACAAAACAGGAAAACTCCCCAAAACCAAAAACAAAATCCTCACAACATCAGTGGCTTAAAACGCAGCTCTTTTATTATCCTGTGTTCCATGTGTTGATGGGGCTCAGCTGGGCAGTGTTTCTGCTCCGGGTGACGCCAGCTGGGGCTGCCCTGGCTCCCAGCGCCCGAGGCGGCTGGCTCCCCCAGGGCCCGTTGGTGCTGGTTGTGCCTGGTGGCTCAGCCAGGGCTGTTGCCTGGTGCTCCTTTGTTTTCCTTCTCATGGTCTCTCCATGGGGCTTGGGCTCTGGCTGCGTCCTGGGAGGCAGTTCAAGTAGAAACCGCCAGCTCCCTTGAGCCCTGGGTGTGAACTCGCCGAGCATCGCTGCATACGGGGGGTGCAGAACCAAGCCCCGTGTGGGGAGTGGCGCGTGGGGCAAGGGAACCGGGAATGCTGGGGCGGGGGATGAAGCTTTGGAGACTACCTACTACTAGCCCTGAAAACACCCCCTTAAAGCAGTTACTAAAGACGAAGTAATATACACAATGGGATAGTACTCGGCCATCAAAAAGAATGAAAGTTTGCCATTTGCAACAACATGGGTGGGGCTAGAGGGTATTATGTGCAGCAAAATAAGTCAGTCAGAGAAAGACAAATACCACATGATGTCACTCATATGTGGAATTTAAGAAACAAAACAAATGAGCAAAGCGGGCACGGGGGGAGGAGAGATAAACCAAGAAACAGACTCTGAACTCTAGAGAACAAACTGATGGTTACAGAGGGGAGGTGGGTGGGGGGATGGGTGAAATAGATGATGAGGGGTTAAGGAGAGCACTTGGGATGAGCACTGGGTGTTGTATGCAAGTGTCGAGTTGCTATATCGTACACTCGAAACTAATATTACGCTATATGTTAACCAATGGGAACTTGGATAACAACTTTTAAAAATTAAAAAAAACAAAAACGAAGTCGTACGTTGGTGTCTACTATTGGTTAAAATGCCATTTGCCGGCCAGAGCCTGTGGATGGTGCACGGGACTTCAGGGGCACAGGTGCCTCTCTCTGAGGCTCAGGCTACGCTTCTGTAACATGGGGGCGTCGGTCTTGAGGATGCGGGAGTGTCTCCATCCCTCACCCCCTCTGTCCCTCCGCGCCCGCAGGTACTCCTTCCAGGACGAGGAGGACATGTTCATGGTGGTGGACCTGCTCCTGGGCGGGGACCTGCGCTATCACCTGCAGCAGAACGTGCACTTCAGCGAGGGGGCGGTGAAGCTGTACATCTGTGAGCTGGCGCTGGCCCTGGAGTATCTGCAGAGGTTCCACATCATCCACAGGTGATGGGCTGCTGGAGGGGTGCTGGGGACGGCGGCGTGGGGGGAGCAGGCCGCGGGGGCGCAGGGCCTTCTCTGGCTGGCACTCGTTACAAGTGGCCGCACGCGGAGCTAAGGAACGCAGAACAGCGCATTACTGCTCTTACGTTCTCCACCGACAGCCCGTTCCCTGGTCCCCTGCGTCTCAGGGGCAGCGCCCCACTGCGGAGAGATGTGTCGGCGGTTGGCCTTGGCTTCTCTCTTCCAGCGTGACTTTGGGAGGCTGGAATATTCTGTCCCTCCAGTCTCAGAAAGGTCATGTGGCGTTAGCTGGGAGAGTGAGGGAATCTACTCTCTTCCTTTCCATACCTTGAAATCGGTGCTGTGCCTCATGGAGAATTTCTCTCTCTTGGAAGCTTCAGTGCTGGCCCTGGGCTTGGGTTAGAAGCTCTGAATTTCTGCCTGTTCTTCAGGGCCTTTGCTTCTCCCCACCCGTGCACAGCCCTGCCACTCCAACCAGGCAGGCAAAGTGAGTTTGTCTGCAGAGGCAGGTGGCCAGGGAGAGGTTTCGGAAAGCGATGGTATCACGAACGACGTCTTCTTGCTCTTCCCAGCGGAGGGGCTGGCATGAGTGGCTCCAGATTTGTTCACCTGGGGTCTCGCATTGTGCCTAGTGGCTCTTCTTCTAACCTAGGCCATTTTAGAAGATGTCGTAAACAAAGCCTTGACTTTCTAGGTAGAGATGGTAGCTTAGGCACACACCCATGCACGCATGTCTGCAGTTGTCCCTCCTGAAACCCCAGTAAAACGACAGCAAGAGGATTTGAGAAATGACAAACTCCCAAGGATAGGGAAGACTAAAGAGGAGACTATAGAAACACGGGGCGGGGTGGGGGGGGGAGGTTCTGAAAGAAGAGGAAGACCAGTGAATGATTAGTGTCCAAGAACGTAAATTCCAGGCTGTCACTGGGGTGAGCGCTGATGGACACCGAAAAATCCCCTGAAGGTGCAGAAGTTGACAGTAATCAGCATCTTTGGAGGGAAGACAGGAGGTAAAAAGGAGGCTAAAGTAAGGTGAATTGTTTGAAAGCCTTTTAGGAAGTCCCGAGAACCCCAGAGCTGCTTGCCCACTGTGAATAGTTCGATGGCGGAATAGTCATCTGAGGAACTTCACCCAAGCAGAAGACGAAGGCTTGCTCCCTAGAGATAGCAGCTGAAGGACATCAAGCCTACTTTATTTTTTTTATTATTTTTTTTTAATGATTTTTTATTATATTATGTTAGTCACCATACAGTACATCCCCGGTTTCCGATGTAAGGCTCGATGATTCATTAGTTGTGTATAACACCCAGTGCACCATGCAGTACGTGCCCTCCTTACCATCCATCACCGGTCTATCCCATTCCCCCACCCCCCTCCCCTCTGAAGTCCTCAGTTTGTTTCTCAGAGTCCATAGTCTCTCATGTTTCATTCCCCCTTCTGATTACCCCCCCTTTCTTTATCCCTTTCTTCCCCTACCGATCATCCTAGTTCTTATGTTCCATAGATGAGAGAAATCATATGATAATTGTCTTTCTCTGCTTGACTTATTTCACTTAGCATTATCTCCTCCAGTGCTGTCCATGTTGTAGCAAATGTTGAGAACTCGTTCTTTCTGATAGCTGAGTAATATTCCATTGTATATATGGACCACAACTTCTTAATCCAGTCATCTGTTGAAGGGCATCTCGGCTCCTTCCACAATTTAGCTATTGTGGACAATGCTGCTATGAACATTGGGGTGCATATGGCCCTTCTCTTCACTACGTCTGTATCTTTGGGGTAAATACCCCGTAGTGCAATGCAAGCCTACCTTTAGTTGGGATACTGTACTGAAAACAGTATACCAACCAAATGCTAAAATACACAGCCTCCCCCCCTTCCAGCTGGGCTCCGAGAGTAGCACATTCAGGCCTTCCTCCAGGCTGGACACTGATTTCAGTGAGGATGCGACTTCAGTGGGGATTAGCCAAAAGTAAGAGATTGTGACATCACAGCTTCCCCACCACCCCTTAGCACGGAGTTCACAGCCCACAAGCCCCACTCACTTGCCATGAGCTGCCAGCTAGGTTACCGACAACCAAGGGTTATCAGACTCCCCAGGAAATCTGGCCTGAACAGTGAGATCGACACAATCAATAGACAGAGGGGGGAAAACTTGGAAGAAACAGACACTATGCAAGGGGAAGAAAATACCAAATAACTATGATCAGTGTTTCCGGAGGGAAAAAATATTTTTGCTATTATAAAATAAGGGAACACTGTGTTTATTTAAAATTCAGAGAACAAACATCAGAGCGCTTCTAAGTTGAAAATATGACAGTAGTAGTGAAAAATTCAAAAGATGTGTGAGAAGACAAAGCTGACATCCCTCATACAGTACAACAGAAAGACAAAGAAAATATGAGAGAAGATATAAGAAAATACGAGAACCAATCCAGTAATCCCAGCATCAGAAGAGAGAGAAGAGAGAAAACATGGCAGGAGAAATCGTCAATGAAATAATTACAGAATGTCTCCAGGACTTGAAACACATGCGTTTCCAGACTGAAGGGTCTACCAGGGATACAGTGCAGAGATCAGAAACAGACGCCTGTCAAAACAGACTTCAGATCCCGTAGGCTTCCACAGAAGAGCAGCAGGCCATAAAGGCTGAGGAATCAGATTGTTTTGGGCTCATCGGGCCCTAGAAGGCAGTGGAGACATGCTGGTCAATCAAGTGTGAGCGTGCGCATTTTCACAAGTTCAAGGTCTCCAAAAAACGTACCTCATGTTCACCTTTTCTCAAGTAACTATTAGAAAAAGAGGTGGACTCCACAAAAATGAGGGACTAAATCAAGAAGAAGGAAAAGATGGAAGACGGAAGTGGGGCTCTAGCCGAGGAGGGAGGCATAGGGAATCTCGAGGATGGTAGTGAAGGGAGGTTGGAGGATGTCAGCTGTGCCTAGGGTGTAGACCCTGACCCGTGCTATCTGAGTGGATCAGAAGACCCCGGCACAGACTTCTTCAGGAAGCATGGGATGACGGCATTCCTGATGCATCTGGATGCCTTGAGAGGAAGTTCTTTAGCTGGTGGAGAATCCAAAGTCGAATAACTGAGAAGTCTAGTAAAAAGCTCGACAGAAAATGATAGACATTATTAACTCCCGGGAATGGAAGTGTTGTACAGGATGTCATCTGTTATAGTACAGCTCACAACCCGAGCCAGCTCTGCATAGCATAATCATAATCCTGGCAGCCCTGAAAGTCAGTCTCACCAGAAATACAGCACTCCATTGGGGAATGACTGAATGCAAGGATGAGCATGTCTCCTGGGGGCTTCGGGGAGGAGAGACTGCTACATCCTCATCTTCTGCAGTGGGAGGCCAATGGATGGAGCCTCAAATGCAAAAGTTATCTCTGTCATTGAGAGAGAAGGGGCTAAACATACCAAAATTGTCACCTGAACGAGATGGATGGAGAGGAAGAGATGGGGAGAAAGTGGTAGGGGTTGTTGCTGTATTATAACAAAACTTGCAGAAGTATTGATCCTTTGAATGATAGCCATGCATAATTTTAATACAAATAACAAACACAACACAATGAATAAGAACAAGAAGGAAGAGGAAGTTGTAGTAGCGACAGTAATAGTATATACTAGAAAAGGGGTTGTTTGGTGCAATGCAGAGAGCGTTCGCTGAGGGCCGTTGTTCGTTCACTCAGTCACTCACCAGCCTTCGCACGCGGCCGTTTCTGGCTCCGTACTCTGTGTTTGCAAGCACTGTGCGATATTTGTTGAGGAAGGTTACCCCATGCCAGAGTAGCCTCTGTGGGCCAGCTGGGCTTTTTTGAAGGTGCTTAAAGGAGCAAGTTCTTTCCCAATCTGTTATACAGATGTCATTGACGAATTATTACAGCCGTTTCTGCACTAGTGTGCAATGGATGACCAATTTGCCTAATTTCCCCCAGACACTGAGTCATGTGGACATGGGGTGAGATGGATGCCAACTTCTCAGAGCAGAGCCAGGGATAGACCAGGCAGACGTTGGAACTGTCCCATGAGAGCATGATGGTTGGAACCTCTTCTTTACCTGAGCAAATGTTTTTAAGTCACTCGATGTGAGATCATCTGTCCTCAGATTCCAGATCTATCCTGGAGAAAAGGAGCTAGCCAACAATTTAAAATTTTTAAAAATCCACTAAGCAGGATTCTCTTACCATTTCTAAAATGGCAGAAATTTGAGTCAGCTTTTTGCCTTCCCATATAGTGCAATAAATCCCTTTTTCAATGTGTTTGTGTGTTCAAACTTGAAATTACGTGTTGTACACACCGTGCATAGGGATATTTGCTAATGCTGTGCAATGTGTTGTGTTAGTTCAACAGATGAATTTATAAATCTCCCACTTCTTATGTGCCAGAACTCCCAATGTCGTATTTTATACAGACAAAGGAATGTTGCTTTTTTCAAAGTAGCCACACTCGAGGGGTGCCTGGGTGATGCAGTGGGTTAGCCATCTGACTCCTGGTTTCAGCTCACGTCATGATCTCAGGATCATGAGATCGAGCCCCGACTTGGGCTCTGTGCTCAATGCACAGTCCGCTTGAGTTTCTCTCTCCCTCTCTATCTGCCCTTCCTGCTCATGCTCACTCTCTCTCTCTCTCATATAAATAAAAATAGATCTTTAATTTAAAAAAAGAATAAAACGACAAGAAAAACGAAGTACACACTTGAAAGTGGTAGAATCATCCTACAAATGCAAGCCTGGGTTGGATTGCCAAAAATCTGTGTCTTCCATCTTGGTGGGCTTGGGCAAGTTACTTGACGCCACCTACTTCACTTTTTTGGACCACAGTTTTCAAATCTGTAAAACAGACCTGATGATGCCTACTTTATTGGGCTATTGTGCAAATTCCATGAGGAAGAGGTCATAAAGGACTGAACTGTGCCTGCCATCTTGTAGCACGAATCTTTCCTTCGTCTGCAGCATGGACTTTGAAACCTGGTATTCAATCTTTCTTTAAAAAAGATTTATTTATTTGAGAGAGAGAGCAGGAGGAGGAGCAGAGGGAGAGGGAGAGAGAGAATCCACGAGCAGACTCCCCACCGAGCCCAGTGCAGGGCTTGATCCCAGGACCCCAAGATCATGACCTGAGCCAAAATCAAAGTTGGATGCTTAACCTACTCGCCACCCAGGTGCCCCTAATCTTTAATTATATATTTTCTCAGTAGTGACAACTCTCCATCCTTTGAGGATGGTGTTACAGATCTATAGAAAGTATAAGGCATTTCAGAGTATATACCCCTTGAGTTTCAAAGTGCCCAAGTTGAGAAATATTATTGTGTGTTCAAAATAAATCATTGTTTTAAAGCAATTAGAGATCGACATGTTAGAGCATTTGAGTCGGCCCTTCATTCTTCCAACCAGGAGGAGTGCCAGCCCCTGGGAAGAAAATGACGGCTAGGACACTGTGTGTGCAGCCGAGCAGCTTTCCCAGGTGAAGAGGCAACCATTCTAGGGGTCGTATTACTGCAATTCAGGATGAGGACCCAGGTCAGGGTGCCGCACAGCGGCTGCAGGAGCCCTGGGGAGGGGGTGCCCAGCCCAGACTGAGGGGGTGGGTGGAGCAGGGGGCACAGAGGAGGCCGGGAAGGCTTCCCCTGGGACACTTGACTTGTCCTGATTTGTGGGACAAGGAGGGATTAGCCCAGAGAAGAGGAATGCAGAAGGCTCTGGGCAGAAGCCCCCAGATGTGAGAGGCAGAGCCTGCACTGCTCAGGCTGGCAGGGAGCACGTCCTGAGGCCCTCACCGGTGTCATCCATAGGTGGGTTGAAGCTTGGGAGCGACATGGTGCAGCTGGTAATTGAGAATGACCTTTCTGAAGGTCCTGAAAGCCCTTCCCAAGGGGGCTCTTCAGCCAGGGTGGGGTCACTGGACTAAGTAGAAAAAGCAGGTGATGCAGAATCTAATGGGTAACAACAGTGGCGACAAATCAGGTTTATTAAGCTCTTGTGTGTCAGCACAGATACATACAAGCACACATGTGTACACACGCAAGTATCATCTCATTTAATCCTCACATCGGTGGAATGGGCTCGGGACCACAACTGTCTCCGTTTTGCAGAGAGATTGGGTGATTTACCCCCAGGCCCACCACTGGAGATCGTGGAACAGGTTTCAAACCAAGACACTCTGACGGCAGATTCCCTGCCGATCACCACTGAGCCCTTATTGTTCAGACCACATTGAACTGCTTCGAAGGGCTGATGAGAGTGTGCATGCACGGACAAGCATAAAAATAAGCACACGTGGATCTGTCGACTCCTCACAACCGCCCCCAAGGAAGGCTCTGTCCCATCCGCATGTGAAGCTTCTGGTGGTTGAGCCCCTAGCCTGAAGTCATGCTGTTTAAATAGCAGTATTATGCTTCTAAGTTGGAATATGGCTCTTTCCACCACACCTTGCCACCTTCCCAGATGCAAAAGACAAGCAAAGGTTATGTCCTAATGTCCTGTCCAGCTAAGCCTTAGACAGAGCCTGAATAAGGACAAGGACCCCACTTTTTCAGAGGGCGTCCCTGGCTGGCTTTTATCTAGGCAAGGTTCCTACCCCAGTTCCCACCTTGTTCTCTCCCCAAGCACTTTGTCCATTCCCTTCCTGGCATCCGATCCCCGTTGGGTGATCGAGGCCTTTGTCGTTGTTTCTGGGTAGCCAGAGAAAAACCTGGCTGTCTGCAGATGCTCTGAGGGCAAGCATCTAGTCTACCTTACTCATCTGCATATTTTCAGCACCTGACAGACCGTGGGGCATGGAGCAGGTGCTCCCTGACTACGTGCTGAGTCACTGAAGAAGTCATGAAGAAAGGAAGGAAATTCCTTACAAATACAAGTTCACAGTTGATAGGTCAATATCCATCTGTCGCACTGCTTCTTACAACTTTTCTGCCCATGACTCTTGGTTTGAACTCAAGTCATGATCTTGGGGTCGTGAGATGGAGCCCCGTGTCAGGCTCTGCACTCGGTGGGGAATCTACTTGGGCTTCTCTCTCTCCCTCTGCTTGCCCACATGCGCGCTCTCTCTCTCTTTCTCTCTCTCAAATAAATAAATAAATCTTTTGAAACAAGAAGTCTCTGCTGGGACCCAAAGTTGTGTGCCACAGACATGAAGTTCCTTTGAAATCTCATGTTTGATGTGACAAATGTCTCAATGTTTTCCATTCCACCCCATTGTGTAGTCATGATTCTTTTGATACATAAGATAATACTTTACCTTTCATAAAAAAGAAAAAAGAGGACATGAACAATAATGGCTTCTCGGCATCTCCTCGGTCTGTGGCAGATGCTGTTGCCTTATGTCCATCTATTAGGGGAAAGCGAGCTGATCTGAAGGAAGTTCATGGCTCAGGTGAGGTCAGGCCACCAGGAACCCTCTCCCCTCTTGCGTTTTTGATACAGTTCAGTCACGTAAATGTGAGCCGTAAAGGGCAACCGTGTAGTCACTGTCGTGAACTGTGCAGTGATCTAAATGCTAATTAGAGCAGGTTTGGGGCGGCGTTTTCGAGCTTCTTTTGGAGGAAATTTTCAGCAGAGGGGTTACTTCAATCGGATTTTGCTCTGAAATGCCTAACCCCCCAGGAGGGTGTCTTTGACCCCCTTGGGAAGCGCTCTCGGTGAAGTGTGGCTGACTTGTTCTGCCCTTTCCTGTGCTTCCGGCCCCGATTTTGCCGCACACGTGAATTAATGCACAGTCTCAAAGCTTCGTGGTCGCAGTGAAGCCTCACCTCGTCAGACCCCAGCCGTCCCTCCTTCGGAGACAGGAGTCCCGTCAGGGGCTTCACCTTGGAGTTGTGGGCGGAACATACTCAGCCTTGATACAGTATCTGCTTGCTGTCAGGTTTTTGTCAGGAGTAATTCTTTTGGTAACCTTTTGACTTTGGGAAACCTTTTATCTTTAGGACCGCTAATAGTTTAATCCTGCTGGTTTAACACTGGCAAACTCGTTTCTTTACTTTAAACTAGCATTATCTATGCAGCAATTCTTTTGCTACAGATTGTCTAAAAGTATACAAACTCTGATTTGTAGAAGTTTATCAGTTTTGTCACCTTATTGAATATACTGAGAAAATAAAGTGAATCCTTTTTTAATTTTTTATTTTTATTTACTTTTTTTTTTTTTGCTCTGGAATATAGGGTTAAATCCAGATCTTATATATATTTTTAAGACTTTATTTATTTATTAGAGAGCAAGAGAGAGCACAAGCAAGGGAGCTGCAGAGGCAGAAGGAGAAGGAGAAGCAGGCTTCCTGCTGAGCAAGGAGCCGGGCAAGGAGCCCGATGCGGGGCTAATCCCAGGACCATGACTTCAGCTGAAGGCAGACTCTTTTCTTTTTTTTAAAGATTTTATTTATATATTTGACAGAGAGACAGCCAGCCAGACAGGGAACACAAGCAGGGGGAGTGGGAGAGGAAGAAGCAGGCTCCCAGCAGAGGATCCTGATGTGGGGCTCGATCCCATAACGCCGGGATCACACCCTGAGCCGAAGGCAGACGCTTAACAATTGCGCTACCTAGGGGCCCCTAAAGGCAGACTCTTAACCGACTGAGCCACACAGTGGTCCCAGATCTTATTTTTTAATAAATAATATGTGTATGTTGTAAAGTTCAGAAGATTCAAAGGAATGTGTGTGAAAAATAAATGACAATTCTCCCATTTTTGTGAGCATTTTCACTGATTCAAAGCACATGCTTCAAACTTCCTCTTCCAGTTCACTATTTGTGTTTGCCACAGACGATTTCATTTTGAAGCGTTAACATGTAAAAAGGCACGCACGCAGGAGCTTTTTGACATTTTGTGTCTTTGGATGGGAATAAGATGAGGACAGGAGTCCTTTCCAGGGCAGGGCTTGGAACTGAGCCTTGCTCATATGTACGTGCAGTTAGCATTAAAATGTAGTGGGTAGTCCCCATTTTTGCAACATGTAATTGGAAGTTACCAAAAAAAAAAAAAAAAAAAGCGTGCTTGTAGGATGCTATGCCCATGATGGCCGTCAACATTTGCCAAGCACTCTGCATGTGCCTGGCTCTGTTTTATGTGCTTTACAGGTGTGACTTCGCCTGCTCCCAACAGCCAACTGAAGGGGGTCCCATGATCAGCCCCATTTTACAGGTGAGACCACTGGGTCTTGTGGAGAAAAGTAACTACCCAGGAGCAAACAGTAGGTGCTCACCCCAAGTCACCAGCTCTCACTGTCTCTGTGCTGGTGACCCATGGGAGCCCAGTCCTCCACTCATATTTACACTAGAATCTGTCCATTATCCAAGCTTTCATGAAGGAAAAAATCATGTGACCAACGCTCATTGTAAAGGCAAACCCCCAGGCTTTTGCTGGCACATGCAAATAAAAAAATATTTTAAGTGACAATATTCAACCTCCTCCCTCTTTGAAGTCCTTGGCATTCCCTGATGAGCTGCTTATTTTCCTGTGGGGACAGCACCCGTTTCCAGTTTGGGTTGCATGAATTGATGGAGATAGAATTTGTGTCCTTTGCTTGGAAGCTCGTGTGTTTATAGTTTAAAAAAATACTTTTTTTTTTGTAAATAGACTCACTTGCTTACATTTATGCTTCCTGAATTCTGTAAAGATAACTGTTTTAACTCCTGATAATTTGGGGAAATTGCCTATGTGCCTTTCCCAGGAAATTGCTTGCAGAATGAGGCTGGGATGATGCTTTTCATTGGCCAATCCCAGTTAATTGGGAAATCAAATTTGTCTAAGTGGTAGGAGTAGAGACTGTGCCAAGTGTTGAAATATGGCTGGGCTACTTATCTCATATCTTTGGCAGTGGGGACTTGTCACTCGTGTAATGGCAACGTAGGTAAAAGAAGGGAAGAGCCAGGATTTTCCTAACCAGTGCCTTTAGTGGCTTGAGTTGGGGAATGGGCAGTAAGTAGCCTGCCCTCCCTGGCTCCCAGTTTGGGTCTCATCTGACGACCAGTGGAATTTGTGAATAAACGAACCAAACCTCTGACCTAAACCCTCCAAGTGGTGGGACACGGGGAATGAGATTGTGAGGGAGAGAAACCCAGACTCTGTTCCTGACAGTAGGGTGAGGGGTCAAGGGCACCCCGTGTGTAGGCAGGGGCGTGGCCCACCACGCACCGCTGTGAAGGCTGGTGTTGAGAGTTCTCATGTTGTGTTCCCGGTGCAGAGGACCTTGGGCAAGTCCATCACCGCTCTGATGGGAGTTTGCTTCTCTATTAACAAGAGGAGTGATCTCCGTCCACAGGGCTGCTGGGGGATGGAATGATGTGTGGCTTACCTTAAACCCAGGGTGATCTCATCTCGAGTAACTTAATGTATTTACATCTTCAAAGACCCTATTGCTGAATAAGGTCACATTCGGAGATACCAGGCTTAGGACTCGGACATGTCTTTCAGGGGGTGCAGCGTAATGTACTGCAAATCATATTCAGCTCGAAGGCGGCTCCTGGATCAAGACTCCCCACTTCCTTGGGTGGTTTCTCCTTTGGGCATCAATGTCACTTCTGTTCATACTTCAGTGAGGACTTTCCTCTGGTTGTTTACTGTGTACAGGACCCCTGCTCCAGAAGATGCTTTCAGAATTATGTCTTTCCTAATTACCCATTATAGGTCCTGGCACATAGTAGATATTTATAAATGTTTATGCCTTAAATGAGAGCTTGAGGCCCAAGGCGTTGAAAGGATGTGTCTCGCTAGTGAGTTCTTTCCGCCCAGGCAGGCTCTGAAGTAAGTCAAATTTCAGGTTTATGTTCATTGAGTTAGTACGTATTTAATTGGCACTTACTGTGTGCCAGACAGCACAACAGCAACCCTGATACAGGGGCACCTGAGTGGCTCAGTCGGTTGAGCATCTGACTCTTGGTTTCAGCTCAGGTCATGATCTCAGAGTTGAACTCCAGCCCTGTGTCGGGCTCCACGCTCAGTGCAGAGTCTGCTTGTCCCTCTCCCTCCCCCTCTGCTCCTCCCCTCACTCTCTCTCTAAAAATGAAGAAGTAAAAAAAAAAAAAGGAAAGAAAGGAAAGAAACCCTGATACACAAGTATGTGGTCTCTTTCTTCAAAACCCAAATGCTTCATAAGTATGCATTGAGCACCTACTGTATGCCTGCCACCTGACTCACAGTTGGGTTAGGGAGACAGACATATAATGACCATCTCAGCCAGTGTGGCAAGTGGTTGGTGAGTGCCTAGTCAAAGCAGTAGAACATAGAGGAGGCAGGATAAAATTTGTCTCTAAGGATCAGCCAAGCTTTTGGGTCATCGGTGATGGTATCTGGACTGGGCTTTTCTTGTGGGATGAAAAGGGTATTTCCGAAAGCAAAGTGTTCTGGAAAAATGTTCTCTGGGGAGTCTGAATCTTATTTGCTGGTGGCAGAAACTGTTACAGCCCTTTTGGAGAGATCCTTGAGAATAAGAATCAAGTACTTGGTGAATATTCATACAGTTCGACCCACTGATTTCACTTCTTGGAATGTATGGTAAGGCTCCACTCTGGCCTGCGTTAGAGACTCTAAGTTTTGTACAGCACAGCTTATGATGACCGATAATCCTGAAATAACCCAAAGCAAAGAAATTGGCTTTGTAAACTGTATACCTCCTTTTTAGAGACTTGAGACTATGGTCCACCCATATGTAAGCGCTTCCTAGGAAAACCCTGCACTGTTAAAAGCAGTCATTGTTACGATCTTGAGAGGGAATTATAGCTTATAAAAATGCATGACCCTGTAAACAGATGTCTGCTTACTGAACAGAAAAGACTCGAAGGAGGTTTCCCCCTGGGCTGGCGTCGAAGGGAGATTCCATGCAAATCGCTTTCCTTTTTTTCTCCATTTCGAAATTTTCTGTAATGGGCACCTCATCCTTTTTAATGAAGAAAATCAAAGCATAAATAGCTTTCTCCCTAAAGGGAAGGTGTTTCTCAGACACTAACTTTATTTTTTGTTAGTTTTATTTTTTAAAGCAGCAATGTTTTATTTATGTATACATTAATAATCATGTTTATTCGAATATACAGCATAACTTTTTTCTGTAGATATTAATGTATTTTTGATGCTGATTAAAATTCTTATGTTTCATATATATTTCTATATATTATCTTATGTTTCATATATATATATATATATATATATATATATATATATATATATTTCTAGTTCTTTATTGAAAACTACATATTTGGGGAGAGGGAGCAACTTGGAAGGAAAGAAAATACATTCAATAAGAAACCAGAGCTATAGAAATCACTTTAATATCATCCTAAATTTTGGCACTTTGCACTTGGACTCAGCTGTGTCCTATGTCGTGTCTCTCAGACATGGGCATTGGATTGGACTGCCCAGTTTGGAGTCCTGATGCCACCACTCATTGCCAGCTCTGAGAGCTCAGAAAACTCATCTCATCATGCCTCAGTTTTGTCACCTTTAAAATGGGCTTATGTGGATATGGAATAAAGATCCGTGTTGAACTCCTGACACAATGCCTGCCTAGCACCCTCCAAGCCTTTGGTGAGATCCATAATAAAACAATAATGATCAATAAGCCTAGTATAAAACTGATAGGACCTATTTTTACAGGTCTGAATATCCTCCCGATCCTTCCCTGCCACCACTGTGCCAAGAGTAACCTGCTGGTTCTCATCAGATCCGAGAGGGACCGCAGCAGTACCTCTTCGTTACTGTGGTACTGGGGTCATAGCAACGAGAAAGAAATCTTCAGATGGAAAAAAAAATAGAAAACACGCAGAAGTGTCATTTAGGGTGGAAATTCCAATTCAATTTCAGGAGTAACTTCGTTATTTCCAGGCACAGAGCTTGGAACCCTTCTGTTACAGGCCGGCATTTTGAGAATTTATGGCTTCGTGATGATATAAAAGTGAGATACAAGAGAATCCAATTTATCCCTTAAAGGGACTGTTCCATCTCCTGGGTGTAAATTGCTCCTGTGATTGGGCAGAGAGTGTTTATGTTAGATAATAAATTGTAGAAATAAGGACCCGGGTCTCAACTTAACATCAGAGAAACTGGATTGAAATCTGGGAGCAGAATATGAAAGCGGAAAACAAACCCGAAAATGGATCCAATAAATTCGAGGCTGTTCTGCAGAAATTGTTCAAACCCGAGATGATGAATGCAGTGTCCGAAAATCGGCTCAGCGGTTTTGGAAATGTCAGCATGCCGCAAAAACACTAAGATTTCTGAAACTTTGTTTCCGTGCTGTTCCCCACAGCTCTGAATCCCTTCCCCGACTAGTATCCTTCATTCATTCATCAGTCAATAAACAATACCGGAGAAGGGTCAACGCTTGGGCACTAAGGACAGAAACACTAAGGCAACAAATATCTACCTCAAGAAGCCTCAGTCCTGTGGGAGGAGCACACTGGTTATTAGTAATAATAGTTAGCATATTTGGGCCCTGACCACCATGTGCCAGGATTTGTGTATGTATGTGTAGAAACACACACGCATATATACACATATACATACGTATAGTCACACAGTTGCCAGCGTATGTATCTCGTTACAATTCAGTGTAGTCTCCCTCTCCTTTTGCAAGTGAGGGAAAGACAGGGCTGGGAAGGATAGGAATCATAAGAGAGGTAAGTGGGAACACAATACTTGCAGAGTTCTGAGAAGTGACAGATCACATATGCTTTATGCCTTGCTTGGGCTTATGGAGAAGATGGGCTTTGAAGTCTGAACAGCATTTTAACAACAGTGACAGATGGTGGAGAGCGTGTTTCCAGGAAGACTTGATACAAGAAAGGGGTTGGCTTACTCATGTCTCCTTGTGCAGGACCTTGAGTGCAAGATTATTAAATGTGAACTCTGTCTTGTGACTGTTGCCACAAGGATTGTTGAAATAATTCCTTACGGTCACATGGGGGTTGAGATAAGGAAAGAAGAGAGGAAGGTGGTGTAGCGTTTCCATATTTACAGGTTGGTGCTACCACTGTGGCATTCCGCATTCCTCCCTTGTGCTGGACCAGACAACCTGTGCAGTCTTCATAGGTATTCATTCATTCATTCATTCATTCATCTGTCCATCCTTTCATCCATCCATCTATCTGTCCATCTGTCCATCCGTCCATCCATCCGTCCATCCATCCTTCCAACCATCCATGCATCCATGCATCCCTCCACTCAGTAGTGACTTACCAAGTACCTGCATCGTGTTGGGCTATGGACGCAGCAGTGAACAGTGCACTTGACCTTATCAAGTTTCTGTCTTCTTGGTGCATGTTTTCTAATGGTCAGAGGCGGACAACAAACAAACAAATATGTTTGTAATATGTCAGAGGATGACAAGTGCTGTCAAATTCTGTGGCAACATGGAGTGAACCACAGGTGGTGGTCTGGCTTGTTTCTGCTTTACGGAGAGTTATCAGAGAGACCTCTCTGATAGAGGGACATGCAAGCAGGGAGCTGGAGGAAGTGAGGGGTGAGATGTGGCAATCCTGGGGTGCCCTCTTGAAGTAGCAGCATGGAGACCCTGAGATGGGGTGTGCTTGGTGTGTCTCAGGAACAGCAAGGAGACCAACATGACGAGAGAGAGTGGTGGAGGTGAGGCCAGGGGGAGAGGTGAAACAGAAGGTAATAGGGATTTATCAGCTTCAGCTTTTATCCTGAGAGCGGAAAGCTATTGCTGGGCTTTCGACAGAGCAGTGACGTGATCTGATCTACACTTTCAGTAGGGGTGGGTGTTGACTGCTGTGTACAGGTTCATTCTGGCTGCTTTGTGGGAGATGGACCGGCGGGGGGCAGCCTTCCCTCCTGCAAACGAACAGAAGGCAAGGCTCCTGCTGGGAAGAGAGAAACATTTTGATGGAGGCTCAGTTACCCTGTCCTAATACCTCTATTGGCCAAACTGGACACAGTTCAGTTGCCTGGAAAGAGAGACTCAAAGAACACTTGTTGTCTATTGGACAAACTCTGCTTCGTGATGCCAGATCCAGCGCTGTGTTCTGGGGCGACAGAATTGGGCCAGGACCACACCAGTTCTCAAAGTACTTCATACCCCGTGCAGGGAAGATCCATAGGCTCACATTTACAATAAAACAAGGCAGAGAACTCCACGTGCTTTGCAAGAGGAAGCCCTAAGTCAGGGGCAATGTCACTGTGGGCCCACCCCGGGGAGGGGGTGCCAGGTGAAGTCGCACAAACCTTTGTGCAATAGGAGGGCTGTGTGCTCTGCCCTGAGGGGCTGGCTGTCTTCTGATAATGGTAGCTGTCATGGGAGGGAGGACGGTTGCTCCATGTTGTAGCGTATGTTGGAATTTCCTTTTTTTTAAGGCTGAATAGTATCCCATTACATGGGTATCCCACATTTTGCTTATCTGCTCATAAGTTTTTGGACATTTGGTTTGCTTCCACCTTTTGGCTATTGTGAACCGTGCTGCTCTGAACAATTTGGGGGGAATATATCTAGCAGTAGAATTGCTGGATCATAGGGTAATTCTATTTTTAATTTTTTGAGGAACCATGTGGGCTAGAGTTTTCTAATGAAGAGCTTCACTGCTGGACTAAAGGACTCAGGCTTTCTTCTGTAGCCCTTGGGGAGATGGATAGTGCACTCGAGGAAGATACACGCAGCAGCCCCACACAGCAGGCATTTGAGGAAACAGAGGTTTAGGTCAGGGCAGCCCATGGGGACCTGGCTACAAATGTTAAAGTCATGTGACACTTCTGTAAAAGGAAAACATGAAACCAGTGTTTTCAGTTGGCAGGATCCTAGCCATTAGAACGAACCTCCGGGACTCAACGCCAATGAGATTGCTTCCTTTCACCACCATGGAAAGCATATGCAAATTATTAAGTGTCTTGATGCAAGAACCAAATTTTTCTCTATAGTAGTAAACAAACGTTCTTTTAACACGAGAGATTTCATCACCATCAAGATATCTGTGGCACTATTATTTTTTGAAAGAGTAATAGAAATTGTATATTGCAGGAGGAACTTTCAGAGCTGAGAGCAGAAATGTCACATGTGTTCCTTGACTTCAGGTTGGCATCGCAGACATGAAGGCAAAGAACAAATCATAGGCCGTCAATGAAGCCCCAGGAATTGAATGAATGAATTCAAGCCCTGATGCCCTCATGATCTGTTTGCAAATTGGCAGGTACTGTCGTCGTGGGAACCACCCCCTGAAGCCTCCTGTCTTACTCCCGTGTTCACTGAGGTTCGAAATCCTGGTTCACCTTTCTGCCTCCATCCATTACCATCATTCACTTGGACTAATCCACTGACCTTTATAATAGGGCAGGATGCAGGTAGAAAACAGAAACCACCTGAGTATCTCACACAGAGACAGTACAGGCAGCTGGTGACATGGATGGATTTCTTCCACAGTGAGGAGCAAATGGATGAGGCAACGTGGAGATTAGACGCAGCACGAAGATGCATACGCTGGAGCTGGAGGGACACAGGGACAGGACAGGGGGGAGGGTGTTGTCCTGAGCTCCGGAGCCAGGTCTCCACAGCAGCTGGACCCTCAGAGGACCTGCTCAGTGAGAGCCAGAGCTGGGCAGTTCCATAGAGGCAGGGACTGTGTGCCACATGCCGGAATGACAGTACAAAGAGAGGCAGCCCTGCCTGGGGCCCTGCCCAGAGAGGTATCCTGGCTTCTCCCCAACTCCCACTCTGCAGTGTTCCACACCACCTGGCAGATTTCCCTAGAACGTTGTTATGATGTCACTTCCAACTCATGTATTGTCCTCTCCATGATGGCTGCCATGACTTTGGAGGGAAGCACATTGGAGTTCCATGTTTCGCTCTCTCTGCTACCAGATTATCTTGTACAGACCTCCACTATCACATGACCATCCTTGTAGTCGGGTGATGTCTTTCTCCCACTTGGTTTCTGTCCCCCACAAGCATGGAAGCATGTTTTCTCATTATCAGTGTAGCCCTGATGCCTCACATAGGACCTGATTATCAAGTATGTGGGACTGATGACCATGGAATGTCTTAATAAGATTATACATGTTTTTCCACCAAAAAAAAACCCTCTAGAACTGATAAATGAACCCAGTAAAGTCACAAGATACAAAATTGATATGTAGAATTGTATTGCATTTCTATACACTAAAATAAATTAGTAGCAGAAAGAGAAATTAAGAAAACAACCTCATTTACAATTACACCAAAAATAATAAAATACAAAAATAATGAAATAAACTTAACCAAGGAGGTGAAAGACCTGTACTCTGAAAACTATAAAACACTGATGAAAGAAATTGAAGATGACACAAATAAATGAGCATTCCCGGCTTATCGACTGAAAGAACCAATTCATATTAAAATGTTTATACTACCCAAAGCAATCTACAGTTGTAGTGCAATCCCTACCAAAATACCGTAGCATTTTTCACAGAATTAGAACAAGTAATCTTGAAATTTGCATAGACCCACAGAAGACCCTGAATAACCCAAGCAATCTTAAAAAAGAGTAAAAAACCGGAGGCATCAAAATCCTTAATTTCAAGATAGACCACAAAGCTGTAGTAATCAAAACAGTACGGCACTGGCACGAAAATAGATGCATAGATCAATGAAATAGGATAGAGAGCCCAGGAATAAAACCACAATTATACGGTCAATTAATCTACGACAAAAGCAAGAATCTACAGTGGGGGGAAAGACAGTTTCTTTAACAAATGGTGCTGGGAAAACCGGAGGCTGCCTGCAAAGGAGTGAAAGTGGACCACTTTCTTACACCATGCACAAAAATAAACTTAAAATGGATTAAAGACCATAAAATGTGAGACCCGAAACCATAAAAATTCTAGAAGGAAACATAGGCAATAGTTTCTTTCACATCGGCCATAGAAACGTTTTCCTAGATATGTCTCCTGAGGCAAGGGAAACAAAAGCAAAATTAAACTACGGGTACTATGCCAAAATAAAAAAAGCTTTTGCACAAGGAAGGAAACCATGAACGAAACAAAAATGCAATGTACTGAATGGGAGAAGATATTTGCAAGTGATATATCCAATAAGGGGTTAATACCCAAAATATATTAAGAACTTATAACTCAACACCAAAGCAAACAAATGATTTGATTAAAGAATGGACAGAAGACCTGGATAGACATTTTTTCAAAGAAGACAGACAAATGGCCAACAGGCACATGAAAAGATGCTCAACTTCAGTAATCATCAGGGAAATGCAAATTAAAACCACAGCGAGATACCACCTCACACCTGTCAGAATGGCTAAAATCAAAAACACAAGAATTAACAAGTATTAGCAAGGATGAGGAGAGGAAGAAAGCCTGGTGTGCTGTTGGCGGGAATATAAATTGGTGCAGCCACTGTGGAAAACAGTATGGAGAGTCCTCAAAAAATTAAAAATCGAATTACCATATGATCCAGTAATTTCACTACTGAACTTACCCAAAGAAAATGAAGAAAACACTAAATCAAAAAGATACAGGCACCCCTATGTTTCCTGTAGCATTCTTTACAATACCTAAGATATGGAAGCAGCCCGAGTGTCTATCAACAGATGATTAGATGAAGAAGTGTGGTGTGTACCTTTGATGGAATATTACTCAGCCATAAAAATGAATGAAGTCTTGCCATTTGTGGGGCACCTGGGTGGCTCGGTCAGTTAGGTGTCTGCCTTAGGCTCAGGTCATGATCCCGGGGTCCTGGGATGGAGCCCCGCATCAGGCTCCCTGCTCACCAGGGAGTCTGCTTCTCCTTCTCCCTCTGCCCCTCCTTCCCCACTCATGTGTGTTCTCTCTCTCTCTGTCTCTCTCTCTCTCTCTCAAATAAATAAATAAAATCTTTAGTTAAAAAAATCTTGCCATTTGCAACAACATGGATGGACCTAGAGGGTATAATGAGTAGTGAAATAAAATAAGTCAGAGAAAGACAAACACCATATGCTTTCATGCATATATAGAATCTAAGAAACAAAACACAGGGGAAAAAAAGAAATAAACAAAGAAACAAAAAACAGACTCTTAAATACAAAGAACAAACTAGTGGTTCCCAGAAGGGGGTGGAGGGTTGGGTGAAGTAGGTGGACGAAGAGCGCTCCTGCCGTGATGAGCACTGAGGAATGTCTAGAATTGTTGAATCGTTATATTGTACACCTGAAACTAATGTGACACTTTATGTTAATTACACTTGGATTTAAAAATCTACATCTTTTCTATAAATACGTACTTTGCGTAACTGTTTTGATGCTGTGACTTTAGCTTTACAGAGTCTTGTCTTAGTTCACATAATTCAATCCACAATTCTTTAGCTTGAGCTACTTATTAAGGTTCCACTTACTTTGCAGAAGAGGGAAACAGAGGTTCAGAGACAGGCTACGACTCGTCAAGGCCACAGCGTCAGCCAGGGCTGGAAGCAGGTCCTGCCACTGGTGTGCTGGCTCGGGGTCCAAGGCCTCGGTGATGTGTCTCCTGTGGGTTCCGGCAGCCTTTGCACGTTAAAGACGTACTCCAGCCTTGGTGCTGGCTCAGGTTCCGTGCCTGCCATTGCCTCTTGGCTCTTTTAGAAATTATAAGGTTTATCAAAGGTTCAGACTTTCAGGCCAACACAGAATGACTTCTAGTTCGGGGCTACGAAGAAGAAACCGTCCAGAGCAAAGCTGCTGCAGTCAGCCAGAGTTAGATGAGCAGAAAGCACTGGGCCAACCTCCCTCTTGTGACTGTTCCTTTGTTTCCTTTATTGATTGACGTGCTTGCTAATTGTGAAACATGTCCTGTCACCTGTGAAGCTCTTGCGGTATGAGAGACGTTCCTTTGAAGTGCTTACTCCATTATTTGACATAGAAAAATTTCAATATTCGTTGCTAATTAAATAATCTTAGTTACTAAAGAGGAAAACTGCCTCTTGCGTATTTGAGAAATTATCAGCTTGGAAATATGCCTCCTTCTCTCTCCACCCCCACTCGATAAGTGCAAGCTCTCACAATATTTGCAAGAACGAATGAATGAAAGATACCCTGACTCATCCGCCTGCTGGAGATGTCTTTTTAAAACAAAATAGGACTGTATCACTTTGCTTCTCAAAATCACTTGCCAACTCCCCATTGCCTTCAAAGTAAAAAGCCTGAACGCCTTATCGCTGCCATTACAATTCAGCCCTTGATTCCTATTTTGCCCACTAGTCCTGTTAGTTGCTAAGGTATGGCAATTTGTCAAAGCTGTTTTGATGAATTCAGGGTAATAGAAGCCCAAATCCAATGAGTTTGAGAAAAAAGGAAATTTGATTTAAAAAATCTGGAAGTTCAGCATATCTGAGGTCATTGAGGCTCAGTCTCAGAGGGAGAGAGAGAAAGAGAGATCTTGTTTTGTAGGTCTCTGCTAACTTCATTTGGCAAACTGGCTCTTTTCAATGGGCCAGCAACATGGTGCCAGACCCCTGCGCTGCCATGGGCTCAGCTGTACCACCGCAGTGAAGGTGGGTTTTCTCTTCCACCAAATTCATTTATCAATCCCAGAGAAGTTTCTCATAGTTCTGCTCAAGTCACATGACTATCCCAGAGAAACCTCTGATTGGTTGTGCTCAAGTCACATGATTATCTCTAAATACTTCTGTAGCCAGAGGAATGGAATATTCTAATTTAGCCAACTCCTCTGACTTCCATGGGCAGCCCCTCTGGGACCACAGTGAGAGGGGAGGTGGTTCCCCAAAGGAACCAGAGAAGACGCAGGAAGCCATGCTAAGCAGAAAGCACATAGTACTCTAGTCCACACCTACACGTCGACTTTTAGGACTCCACATGGTCGCAGCGTTCTCTCTGCCTGAATGCCTCTCTTCTATGAACTCTTCCTGAAAAAAGATACTGCCTCCTCCGGGAAGCCTTCCCAAATTCTTCCGAACCATGTAGTTACTTCCCGCTTCTGCATTTACACTGAACTTTTGCATATTTCTATCATAGAAATGACTATTCGCGTATCTGCCTCCTCCAGCAGACTGTGGGTTTAGTTTGAACCCTTTTACGTAGCTCGCTTCCTTCAGGGTTTCAGGGTTTAACACGGTGCTTGGCGTGTCGTAGGTTCTAGATATATCTAGAAAAAGTGAATGAATTGAACAATAAGAGCCTCTAAAATTTCTCTCAATTAAACCCTAAATATAACCTGCTTTCATTCTTATTTTAAAATTCCTTCTGTGTCTGCACCGTTCGTCTTGTTCATATGCATTGTTAAAAAGCGGCATATGAAATAACATTCTGTTTTATACAGTGAAATTAGATGCTGGGCTGGAGAAGAGATCTTCATGTTTGAAAACCTTCCGCTTCATCAACTGCATGAAAATACAGAGAATTCCTATTGAGGGAGCCAGCAGGTGACATTCTTCATGTTTTAACACACATGTTCCTGGGGGGTATTAGAAAGGTAACTTGGGAGCTTGTCTTCAATGTTGATATTACTCATTTTTCAAAAGAGACTGATTAGTGACTCACTGGGGAAGAGGAAGTGATTAAGAGTGAGGGAGTGTGAGCGTGTGTGTGCCTGTGTGTGTGTGTGTGCTCCCTGAAGGGTATGTTGCTACGTATTAGACCTCTAATGGCGTGGGATTTCAAAGGGCAGCGTAGACATCTTGGTTTAGAGCTTGCAACTCTGCACTATTCACGCTCGTCCCTGTTACCGACGTGTGTTAAGACTTTATGAGCAATTCACAGTTGTACCGACATGGACGGATTCTCCTGCTGTGTATTTATTTCTGTAAGATGTACGCATACCCCGAATCTACTTCCAGAGGAGCCGGGGGGACTGAGAAATGGAAAGAGAACATGAGAGGCCATGAGCAGGGGATCCAGCCTCAGGGGCTGAACCCAGTGGTGCTCTCCATGGAAATCTGCTTCAATCCCGAGCCTTGAGCCAGTTCTCTTCCTCAAAAATGGGGACAGTACTCGTAACCCCAGGGTTGCTGTGAGGATTAAAGAGAGAACGTTTGCAAGAGCCAAAGCTGGGGCCTGTCCTGCCAGTCACTGGGTCCAGTTGTTGAGTGTCCCCACCTCTTACCTTCCTGAAGGCTTTGACAGGCAGTCAAAGTAAAACAGAGTGAAATGTTTCATAAATAAAGCTGAGTCTGGAGGCTGTTCTCCCAGTCTCTCACTGAGTCGTGGGAACAAGTTCATCAATCTCTTCAGCCCTCATTTCCCTCATCTTTAAAATGGGGTGAGTATGTCAGTCCCAGCTGGTGGCAGAAAGGAGGGGAAACAATGCATGAGAAGATGCTCACACCTGGGAGGTACCAAAGCGGCGTGTGTGGGGAAAGGAGACTCGCATGTCAGTCCCCCCGAAGGGGACAGGAGCTGCGACGGCCCCGGGCCTTGGCATCAGCCATACCTGACTTCCTGGTGGCCTCTTGTAGTGCTGTAATTGTTGTTTTTTTAAAGATGTATTTATTTAGGGGCACCTGGGTGGCTCAGTTGGTGAAGCATCTGCCTTCGGCTCAGGTCATGATCTCAGGGTCCTGGGATCGAGCCCCAAATCGGGCTCCCTGCTCAGTGGGGAGCATGCTTTTCCCTCTCCCTCTGGCTGCTGCTCCCCCTGCCTGCACGCGCTCTCTCTCTCTGTCAAATAAATAAATAAAATCTTAAAAAAAAAAAAAAAAAGAAAAGAAACATCCTGTTATTAAAAAAAAAAGATTTTACTTATTTGTTTGTGTGAGAGAGAACACAAGCGGGGGGGGGGGTGGCAGGCAGAGGGAGGAGGAGACTTCCCACTGAGCAAGGAGCCCGATGCAGGACTTGATCCCAGGACCCTAAGATCATGACCTGAGCCAAAAGCAGATGCTTAACCGACTGAGCCACCCAGGTGTCCCCTCTGGTAGTGTTTTGCATTGAGTAGAAGCCCCTGGCATTTTACACAGATGGGCTTGGGTCCAGATCCTGCCCATGGCTTTGTTGGAGTTGACGCCAAGTTCCCGGACTACTAAGTTTCAAAGGCGGACTGCAGTGAGCGATAAGGAGAGTGCCCCCGGTGCACCACCGGGGTCGTCACGCTCACCAGGTCTGTTGGGCGTTAGTAGCCACTCCTCTCCCATGAGCATCCATGAGCCTGGAGGCTCAGGGAGCGTAAATAGCTTGTGGGAGGCGATGTGGCTAATTTAGGTGGTAGAAGTTTAAGCCCTCATCCGCCGATTTCAGGGCAGGAGCACTGCCCTTCCCCTTCACTCCATGTTTAGATTGTAATTTCAGAAGAAAAAAGGAAAACACCCTTATCGCTTGGAAATTATTCACATTTCTCCCTAGAACTAAACTAAAAGAGAAGTGTAACACATGAGCTTTTTATAAGACACTGAAGATGGGGTTTTTTGTCAATGCCCATTGAAAGACCCATTATTCAGAAATGCTCCAAGGAAGCTCCAGGATAGCTCTTTATGCCCTTCCATTTGTCACATGGAAGATGCTTACACTGTGTGGTCCCAGAGGCCGGAAATGGAACAAGAGGGTGAACGTGGCAGGAGGCTGGTTGGATTTTCCACCACACAGAGAAGGATTTGGAGCTGTCCAGCCCTGTACCCCACGGCCTCACCAGACAGTAGGTATGTAGTTGGCTTTCACTGACCCCACCTCAGTGGGGGCTGAAGGACCACTGAGTAGGATACTAGAGCGAGGGTGCATACAGAGATGGAGCACTGGGCTGGAGGGCTGGCAGCCCCCCGCACCAACAGTGAAATGCCTGCTGACTTGTCCATACCCACACATTTCAACCACCTTGGGGCTGCTGCATTTGGCCAAGTACAAGTTAACTTTAGGAGGGCAATGTAAGCATAGCCAGTCTCTTGTGTTTTCTCTGCTTATCGGGCTATTTAAATCAAATAGTTGTTACTGTTCTCGAATCCTTCCCTATTTGTGCTATGGCAAATGTCCTTTCTCTGTTGGATAGCAGATTCCATTTTGGGCAGATTCCATTACATCCCAGGAAAGGTTGACAACTGAAGTCCAATCTAGAGTTTAAAACTCTAATCTCATATAAGATTGAGAGCTTTGCCCTCCCAGTCACTGCAGTTGTGGCTGAAGGTCACCCAGGTGGAGAAGGGGCTTAGCTGCTCTGTCCTTTGTTTTGCTTCCTGCCCCTGGAATGTGAGTGTGGAGGGAAGGGTCTGCCTCCAACATACCCAACCCCAATTCCTCTCTCTCCTGGGTCTTCAGTGTGTTGGATCAAAGAAGATGAAAAGAGACTTATATAACCAACTATGTTTGTCCTTTTGCTGTTGACTGCCTGGCCACTGACGTTCTGTCTTACTAGTAATAAGGACAGACTCACCACTGGTTGGTTCTGGTTCGAAGGGCTTTGCATTTGATGACTCACTTAATCATCACAATTTCCCCTGAGTTAGATCTATTATTATTCCCAGTTACAACTAAGGAACTCAGGCAAGAGGCCCAGCAACAAGCCCAAAGTCAAATAGGATGTGAACCCGGGCAGTCTAGGTGACAGGTGGCATCACCTCTTGTGGGGCACAAGTGAGTTCTTAGGAGTGCATGGCAGGGATTCCCTGACATGGGAGTTTCAGAGCAGACCCTTTTCCTTCCACTGCCGCTCCGTTTCTGTCCGCAGAAGAACATCCCAAACTCACTGCTGGTATCCCCTTGCCAGGAGACGTTCCACAGGAGACTCCTGCATGCTTAATGTGCCAGTTGCTGGGGGTAGGGGGAGGAGACTGCTCTGCTGCTGTCCTCTTCCTCTTCCTTGCTGTGGCAAAGATGCTGAATGGCCCATAGTATAGGACCGTAGCTGGCATGTGGCTGCCCAGATAAACATGTTGCCTGTCTCCGTGTGTTAGCTGTGATTACGTGGACTGGTGCTGGCCAGCCACGATATGTGAGCAGAAATATCAAAAGGCATCTTCCATGAATCTACGTAATACCCAGAGGACACTTACCCTTTGCCTGTTCTTGTACCCTTCCTCCCTCTTGCTGCCTGGATGGAGATATGAGGCCTGGAGCTCCATCCCAGGGGGTGGAAATGCACACCCTAAGGATGATAGAGTGGGGCTGGAAGGAACCCGGTTCCCCAAAGACTTCATGGTGCCAGGCTACTGTGCCAGCTCTGCACTGCCTACCTCTGGGTTTCTGCATGGGAGACAAATTTTGTTTTGCCATAATTATCTACAGGCCAAACCTAATTCTGCCCAGTCTATGTCTCTTGCTGTTATTCTCTCTTCTCCTGCTCAGATCAGCACAGGGGCAGGCAGCAGGCTAACTGCTGGGCAGATGTGTGGCCAGCAGACAGAAGGCCATTCATCAGGTCTTGCAGGCAGCTTTCATCTCTACTTATGGGTCTCTTAGCCCCTTTCTTGGCTTCAGAGGTGGGGGGCACAGCTCCCTTCTCCACACTGGCATGTCGTACCCAATGACCCCCGCTTTCTGCTCTCTCCAGTTGCTTTATGTGAAGGTTTGGTGAGAGGCCAATGGCTGTTGGTGATCAGACCAATTGTGCCAACATTTGGCAAGTCCATTCCTTGGGCTCAGTGGCCGGTTCTCAGGCAGGATGAAGCTCTCAATCCAGATCCCGTTAGGGGCATTCCCCAGATATGGGCCAAGATTAATTGCCTATGTAGCTGTGAACCAGCACATTAAGTAGGATTGTGTTAAGCAGTTCACTAGTGATGGTTCTTGTGGACACCTTCTCCCTCACTGGGGTAGTCTCATGGCTGACTCAGCACCTGCCTCATTGGAGGCATGCCATGTTTTTGAAGGAATGAACAAATGAATGAATGAACCCTTTGGAAACCCTTCCGAGAGAGTTAAATCCTAAAGAGTGACTGATGACATCCGTGGGTAAAGATGGGGATGAAGAGAGTGAGTCAGAGATTTGTTTACGCTTCTGCAGTGAAAAACAACCTTCTGTTCAAGCAGAGAGGACCCTGAAACTCAAGTCCAGGGTTCAGTGTGTGCACACAGCTTCTGAGCTTGGATTCCTACCTGAAGAGGCAGGTGCCACAGGGCAAAGTCACTAGAATGGCTGCCATAGAACCTGGATGGGAGCCCAGGAGACACCACTTACTGGCCGTGGGACCTCAGGTCAAGTGTTCACCTCTGCGAAAGAATAGATTGTTCTGACACTTGTTAAAACGGTAAGGAAGACTCTATTCAGATCTGTTGCAAGGGACCAAGGCTATTGCAATAGAGAAGTTTGGGCTTAACTCCAAACGCAGCAAGGACAAGTGGGGAATTCTAGGCAAGGAGCAGCACGGAAGATCGGGGATGAAGATTTACTGAGCGGAGACCTTAAGCATAGAGAGATTCTGTCTAAAGCGACTCAACAGGATTCTCACTGGGGGCAGACAAGCATGATCAGATGTCAGAGGTGGGACATGAAGAGTTTTATCAGATATCAAGTATGGGGGTTCTTGATAAACTGGTTCAGTGTAATTCTTGCTGAAATAGGACTCCACAGACCAAAGACAGGGCCCCAGGACAAGGTCTGGTCCAAAAGAGGGCTGAGAGGAGCCTGTCTGAAATTTGGTCAAGACGGGAGATTGCCACTCTTGGGCTGACTCTTGTCGTATGTCCCTCACATGGCTGCAGTGAAGATACCACAAGGTGGGGCAACAGGTGGGAAAGAGGAGGCTGGATCCAGCCCTTAGGTCACAGGGGCTTTGTTATAATGACTGAGCCCCGCCATTGTGCTATGAAAGCAATCATAGACAATATGTCAACTAGTGGGGTGACTGCATTCCAATAAACCTTTATTTGCAAAAACAGGATTTTTGCTCCAAAGTGTAGGTTGATGACCCCTGTCTAGAGAGGGCAGGGAGCCTTTCTAATTAATACCAAAGTGCTGTAGAAGGTAGTGGTGAGTTTTCATAGAGCCTTTATTCCCCCACGTTATCATTACTATTTATATTTCATAATCCATACTAATATATGTATAGTAGCAACCACTTTACAAAGCCTTTTGGAATAAAGGGAATATAAAATTTTTGGAACACATTTTCTGTGTGACCCTCCCAAGATCTGTGGAACCTGGGATCTATGGAAACTGGGACAGGGAGAGCATGGAGGGACAGTGTCCCAAGAGGTGACAGTACCCCATAGGGATGGGAGCATCTCCATGCAGAACACAGCCACATGATGACAGAGATCTCCCGGGGCCACAAGCCGCTTCTCTCTGTCCCTGCAAACAGGCCAGGAGATGGGCTGCATTACTTTGACCCCACTCACCCCTGCAGACAGGGAGCAGATTGAGCATATGGTCCAGAATGAGAACACAATCAAATCAGTCCACAGTTGACTGGCCCCATTGAAGAGAGGCGAGCGCTGGTGGTCAGAAGGGCTTACATTTGAGGATGGAAGACAAAGGACTGGGGACCAGGGTAGCCAGCATGACACGGGAAATGTGGAAGCAAAGGATGGGGGTGCCAATCCTGATGCATTTCTGGCCAAAAGCAAGGCAGGAGCAGCAGCTTTTTGAAACTGCCACAGGCCTGGTCCCCCCAACCCCGTCCGCCAGGTTCATGCCACCTGCCTTCAGCCAGGTTGTGCGCGGACTTGGTTAATTTGCTGAAAACACCATGGTGCCATTCATTCCTTTTGCAGGAAACTTGAAGCTTTGGGCAGGCGAGGACTCGCAGCATCTCGCTCCCCTGAGCGCTCGTTCACATTCAAGACATTGTCATTGCTGTTGTCTATTGGCGGCCTACCGAGGGAATTGTCATTAATCTAATGTTTTATCCTATGCTAGACCAAAAAATTCAGGATGTTTAAATGGGAGAGGATGACAGCTCTGCTCTCATCTTTTCTGGGTCAGTGGACTATTTAATAAGGTTTCGGCTTCATCCCTATCATTGCAGTAATAACCGCATCTACACCCTTTGAGCTCAAGGCTCCAGCAGGAGAAAGGAGATTCTGTCGGACTCATATTCCAGCTCTTCCTCTCTGCCACACATCTGTATGTCTTTCCTGAACTCAGATTGATTTTTGCAGGGCATTTCATGCTCCAGAGCGTGAAAGCTGAGTTTTCTGCAATGAACTCAATAAAGTTTGAGATTGGGTTCAACACAGTTGAGCTCCTTCAAGATATAAGACCCACAGTGTGCGTGGTGAGTCCTTGTTTCACTCACCTGAGGTCAACAAAGAGGAGCTGAATGCTGACTAGGAGACCAGCATTTCGTTCATGCCAGCTGGGAGATGTGATTGGAACTGGGGTTAGCCTGTGGGGCCAGGAAAGGCTTTCTGGGTGGGAAAGCTTGGGAGCTCTGACTTGAAGTATCAGCAGGAGTCACCCAGAAGACAGAGAAGCAAGGTGAGGCCTCCGTTTGTGAGTACTCCTGAGTATAGCTTGCCCGTCTGTCTCAGGCAGGGCTCCCAGTGAAACAGAGCCAATATATATATATGGAACTGGTACACACGATTACAGAGGTGGGCAAGCCCTCACATCTGCAGGGTTAGCCCTCAAGCTGGACAGCTAGGAGAGCTAGTGGTATAGTTACCATCCAGAGGTGAGCAGGCTTAAGACCCAGGAAAAGGTGATATTTCAGTTCAAGTTCGAAGGTCCTCAAGCAGGAAACAGTTCTCTCGTAAAAGAGGAGCAGCCTCTTGCTGTATTCGGGCCTCCAACTGATTGGAAGAGGCTCACCCATATTGGGGAGGGCAATCTGATTTGCTCAGTCCACTGACTCACATGTTACTGTCATCCAGAAACGTCCTCATGCACACACTCAGAATGTTTGACCAAATATTTGGGCATCCTGTGGCCCCGTTAACTTGACCCATAAAATTAACCATCACAGGCCCTAAATCCAATGACTGGTATCCACATAAGAGACATACAGGATACACAGAGACACGGGAGAGAAGGCCGTGAAGAGAGGCAGGGAGGGCAGTGATGCAGCCCACAAGCCAGCCATCACTGGAGCCACCGGAAGCTAGAACACTCAAGGAAGGACCCTCCCCTAGACCCTCAGGAGGGAGCCTGACCCTGTTGATACCTGTTTCTTGCCACTGGATGTCCTGCTCTCGGCTCTTTCTTTGTTAAAGGATGGTTTTCCGGTGTCCAATGTTAGAGGGATTCTAGATCCAAATGAGGACTCTTTTTGACCTAATTAGAAGGACTGAATGCAGATTTGTAGAGAATAGCTTTCTCATCCTATGATCCAGTGTGACAGAATGAGGTCATATGTGCTCCTTAAAGTTACCACCAGTGGCCTGTGGTCCCCATAGCCTCACTTGGTGGACATCCAAGGGGTGCTAGCCCAGCCTATGCTCCCTCCCCCTGCACCATCCTGCCCGCCGCTTCCAGGCTCAGTGCCAGAACTCTGCATCAATGGGGCCTTCTGCCCTTGCAAATCATTTATCTGCAGTCCTGCAGGACATCCCTCCCCACTCACCAGGAGTGTGTGCGTACCCCTTTCCCTGGGCTTCCTCCCCAGGAAAGAAGGACACCCTCCTGCTTCCTCCTCCTCCTCTCTTTCTGGAACTCCTATTGTATGGCTGTTGGACTTGCTAGAATGATCCCCTGTGCTGCTCTTATTTTCCACTTCCAGGACTTTTTACACTGCCCTCTGGGACGTGTCCTTGAGTTTATGTTCTGAACCTGTTTATTGGTTTGTTCTGCCATCCTCCCACCAGAGCTCGTCTCACTCTTTGATTGTTCTTTTTCCGTAGCATCTTGTGTTTTATGGGTGCAATATCTTCTCCTCCCTCTTTGAGGATATTCGTCACAGTTATTTCCAAGTTCCCTCTTCCCTGCATTTGTTTCTGCATCCTCTGAAGGCCTTTTATCGGTTTATTTTGGTCTTTGTCATTCCTTTTGAAGGTTTTCCTCAAATGGCTACTGGCCATTGGCAGGTGTTCACTGCTAACAAAGGGGGAAGCTGTGAAAGGCTGGCGGCAGAGTCTGGGTGTGAGGGCCCCACCGTGGAGCACAGACAGGTGCCTCCCTGGGAGGTCACGCAGCAGCGGGCCACGTCTGTGTCTGCAGGTGTTCCCCGGGGACCTTCATAGTCACGCGAGTGGCCTTCACTTTGGCCTGGCTGCTGAGGATGTGGCTGTAGGGCAGGAGAAGGTAGGGAATGGGGACACTATTCGTGCTTCAAACCATCTGTCCCCCTCCCTCTTTCCAGCCCTGTCCCAGCAGCACTCGTTTCTGTGTGTGCCCCAGCAGCACGTGGCAGTGGGGTAGCTTTTTGGGCCAACAGTCTGGATGCAGAGTCCACGACCTAACCGTCAGGACCACCTATCCTAGTGCTCGCTGGTCCTCTGAGGGCTGGAGTTTCTCCCAGGTTCTGTGCGGTGACCGGCTTGCTGGGCTCTGCTCTGGGAACCCTGACACAGAGATTTCTCCAGAACACCAGGTCGGCTCCTCTGTCTGCTTTAGCTTTTTTTTTTTTTAAGATTTTTTTTTTAATTTATTTATTTGACAGATAGAGACAGCCAGCGAGAGAGGGAACACAAGCAGGGGGAGTGGGAGAGGAAGAAGCAGGCTCTTAGCAGAGGAGCCTGACATGGGGCTCGATCCCAGAACGCCGGGATCACGCCCTGAGCCGAAGGCAGACACTTAACAACTGAGCCACCCAGGCGCCCCACGCTTTAGCTTTTTGAACATGTGATGACAGAGTTCGTCTTTTGGTATAAAATGTCTTGGCCTCTTTGCCCCAGTGGGTTGATACTGTTTTTATTCCTTTACTCTCTGGCTAAGGGACTCATTCAGTCACTAAGTAAATACTTACTGATTACTTATGCTTTGCCAGGAGCTCTTCCACAGCAACAAGCGGAAACCCGAGCATCCTATCTCCCCGGGGCTTGCGTGTCTCCCTGGGGCTTGCGTCCCAGTGCTCTCCTGTGTCTGGTCAATCCCCCTGTTAATTGGAAAGTGTCAACCATCTTCCTGCAGATCACACTGTGTCCCCCTGGTGGAAACCCCTACCGGATCCTTACACTGCAGCTGTATTGGACCGAAGGCCCTAGCCCTGGCCTGAGTGTATCTTGGGCGGACCCTCCCCAGCCCCGACTCTCCCCCTTGTGCCCTCACTTCTGACTCTGCCCCCTGCTCCTGCCTCTCCCCCCAGCACTAGAGGGACTGAGTTTCCTGTTGCCATGGTGGTCTTCACAGCACTCCATGGGGACAGGACTTGTCACCTCCACTTTGCAGGTGAGGAAGGCTAGTGTCAGAAAGGTCCAGTCACAGTTAGGTGAGGTCAAACAGTGAGCAAGCCTTGCCAGCTGGGTTCAAGGGAGGGATCTCTGACTTCATGGTCCCCTTAGCTCCAAACCACCGCCCTTGTCCTGCAGAAAAGGTCTGTATTCCTTAGGAAGATATGGAGCCATTCTTCCTCTCCCTTTCCCCCTTCTAGCTCCTTCTCTCTCTCCTTCATTCCTCCCATCAGCCATCTGACACAGAGCAACCCATGCCCAGTTCTGGCTGAACCCAGGAGCCAGGGACCCTCCTTGCCTTAGGAAGGTCAACACTTAGAGAGATTTGCTCCTTTTCTCCTCCCTGAGGGCACACAGATCCCTGGGAACTGTCACCAATGTGGCCACTCGTCAGCCTCAGCTTGATGATGAGGCTGCAGGAAGTGGAGGCCACATAGGATATGAGTCCCCTTCTCAAGTTGTTGGGCAGAGTTTGCGGACCCCCCTCCACCCACCACCCTCATCTCCCACCCCCCCACCTCCCACTTCTCCCTCCACCCTCTACCTCCCACCTCTCCATTTCCCACTCCTTCACCCCCACTTCCTCCATCTCCTTCCTCCACTTCCCACTTCACCCTCATCCTGCACCCTCTATCCTACCCCTCAGTGTCTGTTCCCTTCTCTCCGTGCTCACTCACTCTCCTTGGCTCACTGAAATCCCTCCCAGCCCCCCCCCCCACCTGCCTTGCCTTCTTCCTTTCCCCCCTTCTGTTCCACACACTACCCAGCGGGGTCCTTTTTCAAATACTAAACAGATCAGTCCTGACCTTGTTAGAAATTCTTCAGTGCCTTCTCCTCAGGTCGCAATAAAGAGCCCAAGCTCTAGCAGCCCTGTGCCTCATAACCCGCTGCTGCTGCCTTCTGATTTAGCCCGGTGTCCCCCCAGCCCATCCCTCTTCAGCCCCCCACACCACGTGCCTCCATCCTCCACAATGCCCACTGTTCATGGGGTTCCAGGCACCTTCCAGTCTGCCCAGAGGCCCCCCCTTGCTCTCAGCCACAGGAAGTCTCCGAGTCGTCCACCCTCCAAAGGGGCCCGGAGCCCCCCACGCACACTCATAGCCCCTTTGCATCCCTCCAGCTGTCTGCCCCTGCATGTTGATGGTACAGATTGGGCTGCCCTGCCTGCCCAGCCATGCTTGATTCTAGCAAGTTGCTGGACTGCTGTATGATGTGGTGTGTCCAGAAGTACTTTCAAATTTAAAAATATCTGACCCTGATGCCTAAAATTTCACCATTAAAATTCATATATTTTTATTGAAGCCAACAGTTCTCAAATTTAAAACAGCATCCAAAGGGGTGAAACATTGAGAGCGTACCTTTGTGGCATTCCGCTTCTCAGATTGCATTCTGGGCTGACAGAAAACTTAGAGAAGTGGTTCCCAACCTCAGATCCACGAACCCCCTTTCCCGTGTGTCCTGGCACACCTCCGACCGTGTGCCTCCTTGCGATTTTTCTTTGTCGATTTCTTTGTCTTTCACTTAATGGATTTATATTTTAAAAGACTTTCAGTATCTTAAATAGCCAATATTACGAGCTTTTAATATAAGGTAACTGGAAAGAAAAATCAACGAAAACGAAATAGAATTATGAAATTCAGGTTGGATCGGGAGCCCATCACGAGTCTGAGCTGAGTCCTTTTCTCTCTGCATTAAAAGGGTGGGAGAATTAGCAAGTGCGAGAGATACTGAAGGCGTGGGGGGCCAGGTTGAGTCTTGCTTCTTGACATGATCAGGAAAATCTAAGAGCTGAAATGTCTGTCGGGGTCCTGTCCATGTAGCTGTCAAAGTAATCAGGCCGGCCGCTGGCGATGGCACACGCTTTGTGAAACAGTGGCTGCGTGGAAACGGAACACAGGCAAGGAGGAAACTGGTGAGGAGGGAAGTAGACCCAGAGGTCACCGTGGTGCTTCTCAAACTTGAGGATGCATATCCACACCCACAGAGCAGACCCTCGTCCAGGTCCCCCGAGGCCCGGACTTCCTGTGTCTGGGTTGGGGCCCCAGAGGGGCCATGTGTCGTCAGCATGCCTGCAGCTGGTCAGTGGAGGCTTCTTTGAGAAACACTGGTCCAGCAGGTGGGGCTGTGACTGGGAGTGTTTGTGGAGCCCCATCCCAAAGCCCCGGGCTTCATTTCTGTCTCTGGCTCTCCCTGGCATGGGCCCTCAACACCTTAATGCCCTTCCCCAAGTAGAAGATCCTTCGCCTGCAAAAGTGTGACAGTTCTGCCCCACCGTGGGGAGATCTGGGCGAGGACAGGCGACAGGCTCTGTGCAGCCAGGTGAAACCACTGGGCAGCTCTGGGCTATGCTGATAGACCTCAAAGAGTTTGAGGGGTCAAGGTCAAGGTCAGTAAGAAGGGAGCACCAAGAGGAAGAAACCTCTGGATTTAGCCCTGAACCAGCTCCCTGCTCCCCATCTTTGCTGGTCATTGATAACCATGAGGCTAACAGTAACCAGTTATTGGGGTGCCATCAGTGGATATTCTGATGTTCCTTATGAGGTATTGGTAGGGCTGGATTCAAACCAGCCTATGCATTTGCGTCTCTGCTAGCCCTGGCTGCCCCCCCCCCCCCCCGCCATTCCCCATCTTCCCAGACCTTTCACCAGGGCCCCCTTGAATGCCACTACTCAGTCCACACTTCTCTCTGACATCCTCATCCTTATCCCGACACATGCCCCCTTCCTGACTTTGGGGAACCTGGTTTTTCCTGGACCCTTATTCTTCTCACTGTCCAGAATAGGCAGCTCGTACCTCCCTTTTTGCACCCCAAGCTCCAGAGAGCTCTCTGCTCTTCACATAATCCCATGAGAGGAGTTATGGGCTGAACTGTGTTCTGTTATGTGGAAGCTCTAACCCCCAACACCTTGGAATGTGATTATATTTGGAGATCAGACCTTCAAAGAGATAATTAAGGTAAAATGGGATCTTTAGACTGGGCTTTAATCCAATCTGACAGGTGTCCTTATGAGAACAGGGCATTTAAACACAGACGTACATGGGGGGACAACTCTGTGAGGACACAGCAAGAAAATGGCCACTTCTGTGTGAAGGAGGGAGGCCTCAAGGGAAACCGATCTGCAGATACCTTGATCTTGGACACGTTGATCTTGGACTTCTAGCCTCCATGACCATGAGGACAGACGTTTCTGTTGCTAAGCCCCTCAGTCTGTGATGTTATGTTGTGCAGCCCGAGCTGACTGATTCAGAAAGCTATGGTCCCTCTGGTGCATTCCTGGAGCCTCAGACAAGCACAACGCCTAGATCCCAGCCCCACCTAAGTCCAGCTGCCCAAGGTCACTTCCTCCAAAGAGGCAGGACACATGAGGAAACTTGCTGATCATCTTGGAGATGAGTCCGATGCTGGGAACCACTCAGCGCACGTTCCAGGGCCTGATGGCATTAGCACCACTGGGAATACAGCTGGAGCCACCATCGTCCCAGCTGCGTGTCACAAAACTGCTCACCGTGAGACTGCCTGAGTCATAGGCCCACATTCCTGTGCCCAGGGCATCTACCAAGCCCATTCCTTGTTTTTTAAAGGCAATTTGGATATGTTTATTATTCTGGTGAAGCCACCCCGGACCAGACATTCCTCTAGCTGGCCATGAGCTATTTCATTGTCTCTTCCCTCAGCAAACAAAACAGAAAATGGAGTGAGGGGCTGCGTCGGAGCCAGCCTGACCCTGTGGCCATGTACCACCCGCCTCCGTGTCTAATCCAGACCGTCCTGGCCCTTAACAAACCTCTCCAGTGCTACCCAAGAAAACACAGAGGGCCTAACTTCTGCACTGAAATTATACTATGAAGTAGAAGGATGTTGCTCTGAAGACATATGGGGATTGTACTGGTGCTTTGTCTTATTGTATGAACAGATATCGTAGAGAAAGTCTCGTGTCCAAGGTGAGGGCAACTTAGGCAAGAATCCTGTCCCAGCCACTCACTACCTTGAGGCAGCAGCTTCTCGCCAAGCCTCATTGTCAGGGGGAAGCAGAAAGCACAATTCCCATCTCATCATGGGACCAGCATTGACTAAGAACCTATGATGTGCAGGTGTCTTTACCCAGGGACGGCTGAGCCACACAGGGCACCACACTCAGTAGTGCTGGTGCTTAGTGTAACACTCTGCTATAGCCATCTTGAAATTCTTTTTTTTTTTTTTTTAAAGATTTTATTTATTTATTCGACAGAGAGAGAGACAGCCAGCGAGAGAGGGAACACAAGCAGGGGGAGTGGGAGAGGAAGAAGCAGGCTCATAGCGGAAGAGCCTGATGTGGGGCTCGATCCCAGAACTCCGGGATCACGCCCTGAGCCGAAGGCAGACGCTTAACCGCTGTGCCACCCAGGCGCCCCATCTTGAAATTCTTGCTAAGATTTGAGCAAGGGGCCTTGCATGTTGATTTTGCACTGGACCCCACCACTCATGTAGCTAGTCCTGCTTTTACTCCAATCATGTAATCCCTATCACATCTTGCAAGGTGGAACTTAGCATCGTCATGGTAAAGAACTTGAGACTTGGAGAAGTTCAGAAGCCTGCTTAGAAGTCCAGCAGCATGTTGGCAGTATCACCATCACCATCATTATCTCTGGTGGCCTGCTCATGGTCCACAGCCCATCATCATCACTGTCATCATCATCATCGTCGTCATCATCATCATCACCGTCATCGTCGTCATCATCGTCATCATCATCATTGTCATCGTCGTCATCATCATCATCATCATCACCATCATCACCATCATCGTCATCACCGTCATCACCATCACCATCACCGTCATCACTATCATCTCTGATAGCCCGGCCCTCCCCTACTTCTCTGTCCCGTTGCCCAGGACACATTTTGAACTGCAGTGACACAATGCAAATGACCGTGTTTATCACCTGTTTTCATTTCTCATTTCTCCCTACTGGCATGTAATCTCCATGAGACTAAAAACTTACCTGAGTTTTGTCCATTCTCTTCCAAGCAGAGAGCAGCACGTGGCACACAGTCAGCTCTGAACACGTTGTGCAGTAAGTGCGAGGAGTCAGTGATTTCTCAAGACTCTATCGCCAGGAACTGTGTTGTCATTTTAGGTCCGTTATCTTAATCTTTACAACCATCCCTCAAGGGAGGACAAATGTCCCCCTCTGACGGATGAGGAAGCTAAGACTTACAGAGGTTAAGTCCCCAAGTCACACTGCTCATTAGTGGCGGAGCCAGACTTTGACCCCACATCTCTCTGGTGCTATTGGAGGGAGAGATGCCCATGGTATCCTGGACCAATGGGGTCACAGCGAGCAACAGCCTTGTCCCCTGTACCGTGAGCTCAGTAGCAATCCCCACACACCCTGGGGTTTCAGACTAAATGAGAGGAGTGTGTGGCAGCATCTTGTGGTGTAGCAGGTAAAAGGTGGACAGTACGTGTTAGATGCTGCCCACCCTTGACTCCTGCACCCTTCCCACCATCCTATACAGGACACTCACCTGTCCTGCCCAGAGGTGTAGATTGCAGGAAATGGCGTGTGGATTATTGGTAATACAATTCTTTTTCTGAAAGTTGCTCTGGCCCTCCCTGCCACCACCTTGTGCCTCCCCCGTGTCCTTGGGACCTTGTTAATGTGGTCACCGGCACAGGTTCTAGGAGCAGGTGCCTAGGTTTGAATCAGGGGGCTAATGGGTGAATGGAAGGTTGGATGGATAGAGAGAGAGAGGGAGAGAGAGATGTATGTATGTATTTTAAGGACTTGATTCACACAATTGTAGAAGTATAATTCAATATCAACAGGATGGGACCCCGTGAAGAGTTATAATTCAAGTCTGAAAACTGTCTGTCGTGGATTTTTTTTTTCCCCTGGGGGAAGTCAGACTTTGTTCTATTCAGGCCTTTAAGTGGTTGGATGGTTTTCTTATTTCTAAATTAAGCATTTAAAATCTTTTGATATATTGATATGTCAATATATCAAATGTATATTGATAGCCCTCACCTTGGTGCCCAGCTTGGGCTAATTCTTTTGTATACATTGTGGCCTTTTTAATCCTCACAATCCCAAGAGGGACGTGATGATTGTCCCACTCTGCAAAAGAGGACACTGAGGCTCAGAGAGGTTAAGAGCCCCAGAGCCAGTTTGTTTCAGGTCAACGTAAGGTCCCTTCCAGTGGTGGCAGACGAGGACTCTGTGACTTTACACGTTTTGGCAGCATGCCCCCTTGGACAAAATACAGAGAGAGTGGGCCCTAAAAATAGCAACTCTTAAAATATTAATTCCCTGTAATGCTCCATGTATATGCTGCTTTCTAACCAGGGCTCCCACAGCCCTAGTAGAATCAGGGAAGGGAAATCCCTCCTTCTTTGTTTCCACCCTGGGCCCTGCCCTCCCCCGTGGGTGGGTGGGTGTCAGTGGTGTTTGCTTGTTTCCTTTGCCAGTGGATCAGCACCTGTCTGGCTGGTTGCTTTCGAGCCCCTGGAAATCAGCCCACTGTCACTCCTATATCCACGCCCCGAGCCCAGGCCACCCTCCCCAGCCCCCTCCCCATCAATCAAACTGAACATGCCTGCCATGAGGGAGCCCGCAGGGCTCAGCAGCTATAACGCCAGCCTGCTAACTGATTCCCAAAGGAATCAGAGCCCACGGCTGGTGCCTGTATTTTAATGAAGCTACGCCTACACGCCAGGGGTTTTAAGACTGAGAGTTCCCAAAAAATCCTCCCCTGAACACAGCCTCCCCTGGTGAGCCAACTCCGATGTCTGGGCTGCTCTGTAGCAGAGCAGGGCTTTCAAACCCCAGGAGGCATCAGAATCCCACTGGGGCTTGTCCCCAGAAATGCGGGTTCCCAGGCCTCACCCACAGAAGCTGAGGCTGTGACTGGTCGGGGGTGGGGAGGGGCTACTGCATACAGTGGACTTGGCCGTGGCTTCAGGGCGGGAGGCATTGGGGGTTTGAAGAGAGACCATATAACATGGTTCCCGGAGAGCGAAGAGCGAGAGGGACCAGGAGGGGAGGATGTCGTCCGGGGACAGGGGGCGACACGAAGAGGATTCAAAGCCAAACTCGGGTCCTGGTTGCACGTTTCTGCGGGAGTGCACCATCGGAAAGCAGGATGTAACCAGAGTCTGGGTTTGGCCTAATGCATCAGGGTCAGGAGCTGCGGGTCAGGGGCAGGGGTGGTGCTGGAGATGAGGACAGTGGGCTTTGGGCGGTGAGAGCTGGGGACACCGAGCCTGGCAGGCGGACAGCGAGGAGGCAGTGGGCCCACTGGGTTGTGGATATGGCGGGTGGAAAAGCTGTAGGAGGCAGGAAGAGAGGACAGGGGTGCTCGGCTGGAAGGTGGCCCCTGGCGGCTTGAGAGTGCAATGCCTGAGGGGTCTGGGGATGATAAGGCCTGGGGTGTGACTGTGGGGTGAGTGGTGGGGGCAGAGTGAGCACCGAGATCGTTGCGAGACAGGTCAGGGACTGGAGAGGCTGGGTACCCAGCCACGTGGCTGTCGTATCACCAAGAGTCACACCTGCGGTGCGCTGCAGGGAGGCAGGGAACCCGGACTGAGTCCTGTGACCTTCCCAGGTGTCTGTAGGGGCCTAAAGCAGGGAAGGGAGGAGACAGTGTAGTCTGATGGCCCCATCTTCGAAGACGGTGGAGTTGAGGTGGAAGCTGGGACGGGGCAATGCGGAGCAAGGGGACACCTGCCCTCTTTTGGCCTAGAGCTCTGAGGGGTGTTGGGAAAGTGCCCGCTAGAGACGATTGGGGTGGGGGCAGTGTCCTCTGCGGATAGCCCATGCGGTTACAGCAAGAGGTGAAGGCAATGCTCAGAGTAGGAGCTGAACTGTGGGTTCCAGAGGGGATGGTGGAGGGGCTGGGAGCAGGACAGGTGAGGGAATGGGTGGGGGCTGGGGATGTGTTTCCTGTGGGGATGGCACTCCGGTGGATGACGCATGGCTGGGATCCTGTGCCCAACATAGAAGGAAGAGAGGGCAGGTAGATCAGTCTGCGAGGTCCCAAGGCAGGATGCTGTGATGAGCTGCCAGTGTTGGGAGTGCAAGGACAGCGTTTTTCCAGGGCTTCTGGGGCTCCCTCTCCACTCCTACAATGGGCTGATTCCATCAGGGCGGGGGGACTTTTCCAGAGGCCAGCCACGTTCTGGGCACGTTACCAAACATTATTAGGTTCAAGATTCCTCAGCTGGAAAGTGGAAATAATGACCCTGATCCCACGGCTGTTGTGGAGACAACAGTGAGGTGCTGTCGTCCTCAAGGATCCCCAGGTCTTTTCGTCACACTTAAAGTAAAGAAGCTTCTGGTCCCCCCCGCGCCTGAATGCTCTGTTGTGTGTATTCTCCAGGGAGCCCCTCCCAACCGTCTCTCTCAAACAATACCCTCCCCGCCTCCGTGATTTTCCCCCAGTGCGTAGTGTGCGTCTCTGTCTCTACCTGTGTACCTCCTTCCCGCTAGAATGTAAGCCTTGTTTTATCAACTCTGGATACCTGTTCTGTTCGCTGCCATATCCACAGCACCTGGACCATTGCTGGCAGAGGGAGGTGTCAATAAATGTGCCTTGAATGCCCAAGAGATCTCACATCGGTGTGAGCCCAGAGCCCTGGCTACTGCATGGTGATGAACCAGTCTGGAGGGACGAGTTAATAGGAAGAGCAGTGGATGCAGGAAAAGCAAGTTCTTGGAGGCACAGAGAGCACCAGCCATGGAGATAGATCAACCCTGACCTGAGCCCAGTTGAAAGACACATATGTGTGATTTAGAGCAAGTAGTTGAACCTCTCAGTTATTCATAATTAACACAATTATTTCCTAGGTCTGTTTGAGTTCTAAAATACCTTTATCTTTGTCAGTGACTCAGAAAAAATCCACACTATTAAGTTTATGACAGTTGGGGAAGCAAAGTTCGAATCCCAGGCCTGGTGCCCCTTTACAGGAGCACCCAAGGAAGTTACTTGCTCTTCTGAATGTTAGTGTCTTCGTCTGGAAGACAACGGGGCCTTTCCTGACGGTGGCCCGGCCTCCCCTTGCCCCCGTGCTGTGCATTCCAGTAGCAACCCTATGGAGGTATGATTAGATCCTGATTCAGACATGAACTCTCTCCAGCATTTGCCTCAGAAAGGAATTCTGGGATTACAAACGCAGGGCCCATCGTCTGAACATCGTAACAAGAGAGGAAAGAATCGGATGCCATGGGGGGACCAGGGGGCTCCTGAAGTTTCACAGCACCGCTCAGGCCCAGCCACTCAGAACCCGGCAGGTTGACTCAATCCGGGAGGAGAATACAAAACCAAATCATCGTGACAATTTGCAAGTTTCCAGAAGTGAGTGAAATAAAATGAGAGCAAGGCTGTGGTTCCTGGAGAAAGCTGAGTCCTGGAGGATTGGGAAAACTGAGACCCAGCAGTAGGAGCGATTTAAACCATTGTTTGTGTGTGAAGGGCTCAAAGTTTTATCCAGCATCCCAGGATGTCTGGGCAAACATCCTGTCCTTCCACACACTTTCCGTGTTCTCCATACGCCGTGCAATAGCTCTTGTCTTGAGTTTGCAGTCTGGCGAAGCAGGCTGACTCCCAGACACACCATGGCAATTCAGGTTTCTAGGAGCAACTAGAAGTGATATCACTGAGCCGGGTGGGTCTCTGAGGGCTTCACAGACCCTTCCTGACCTGACTGGGCAGGTGACCCCCTCACTGCATCTCAGACAGCGTGGTGGGTATGTCGTCAGGCTCACCTGTCCGCGAATGAATTAATTGAACCCAGTGCATCCTTGAACATGTTTGTGAATCCTGAAAGCTTCAAAATCTCCGTGAGATATACTTGGGGATAATTAACTGAATGCGATTGCCTTAGTAACCAAGTTTACACCCGACCCCGTGGAGAGGCAAGCTCTTGAACTGGATTAATCAATGTCAACCATGCTGATGTTTGTTCTTTGCAGGATTAAAGGAAAACGAACAATCCCCAAGCGTGGCTTGACCGGATGCTCTTTCTCTCTCAGATAATAGAGAGGAAAATGACTGGAGGCGCAGGATGGGGTCTTAGCTAGACGAAAGGCAGAATCCTTACTAGGCTGAGCATACATTTGCAGAATGCTTTCGTGCCTTTAAACCAAGACGTGGGTCTCTAACTGGCATGTCCTGGCTCTACCATAGATTGACTCTGTGGCCTCACTGCACTCAGCCTCATTTTTACTGACCAATGACAGGGATGGTAATATTGCCTACCTAGATGGGTTTCGGGGGGGGGGGGTTGCTGCTATTGCAGAATACCACGGACTGAGTGGCTTAAAAAAGATAAATTTACTTTCTCACAATCGTGGACGCTGGAAATCTGAGATCAAAGTTTCAGAAGGGCTGGTTCTTCTGAGGCCTCTCTCCACGGCGAGTGGATGGTCGTCTTCTCCCTGTGTCCTCATAGGGTCGTTCCTCTGTGCCTGTCTGCGTCTTAATCTCTTCTTCTTATAAAGATACCAGTTAAATTGGATGAGGGCCCGCCCTGATGGCCTCGTTTTACCTTGATTACTTCTTTGCAGACGCCATCTCCAAATACTGTCACAGTCTGAGGTCCTGGGGGTTAGGACTCCAAAGCATGAATTTGCAGGGGGACATGATGCAGACTGGATCACAGCCCCCCAACAATGCCACATCCTAATCCCCCAAACCCTGTGAATGTGATACTTTTATACAGCAAAAGGGACTTGCATGTGTGATTAAGCGAAGGATCATGGGATGGGAAAACTCTCCCGGATCGTCTAGGTGGGTCCAGTATGACCACAGGTGTCCTTATAAGAAAGAGGCAGAAGGGTCAGAGTCAGGAGGTTGAGGGGAGGGGAGGAACGGCCACCAGTCGAGGAACGCGGGTGCCTCTAGAAGCCAAAAGGCGGGAAACAACTTCCCCCTAGAGCTTCCAGAAGGAACACACCTTATTGACACTTGATTCCAGCCTCTGAAGACTCATTTTCTCCTGCTCCTCTGCCATCTTGGAACCTTTTTCTTTCAAATCCTCATTTTGGACTTTTGGCCTCCAGAACTATACAAGAAAAAAACCTGTTTTGTTTTAGGTCACTAGGTTCGCAGTGACTTGTCACAGCAGCCCCAGGAAGCGAGCGCAGGTTTACGAGAACAAATGAAGCAGCCCATGCTGAGTGCCTGGAAACCTCAGGGTGAGGGACAGAGTCATGCCGGGCTGTGCGGCAGGCTGCGACACAGGGACGCAGGGAGGGGCCGTGCGCCAAGGAGACGCTACATCCCGCAAACGGGGTGGCCTAAGACAATATGAATTTATTCTCCTCCAGTTCAGAAGTCCGAAACCAAGATGTTGACATGCTTGTTTCTTCTCAGGGCTCTGAGGGAGAACCCATCCCTGTACCTCCCTCCCGGCACCTGGCCCTTCCGGGCGACCTTGGCTTGTGGCTGCCCCACGCCGAGCTTCTCTGTCTTCACACAGCCTTCTCTGTCTGCCTCTGTGTCTTTTCCTCTCCTTAGAAGGACACCAGTTTGTGGGGTTTAGGGCGGACCTAAACCAGTACAACTTCGTCTTCATCACCTCTGCAAAGACACTATTTCCAAATGACATCCGTTCTTAGGTGCTGGGTAGACCCGAATTTGGGGGACACTGAGCCACGACAGTATTCCAGTTTTGCAGTTGAACCGTGTCCTAAAACCCGCGGCTTTGGGGGCAGGTGGTAGTGGGGAGGGCATGCCACTGAGAGCCAAGGCCGGGGGGAAGCCACGGTGGTCTGCTCTGCTGAGCTGTCTAAACACGCGTCCGTGAACAGCCCTGGGCCTGTGAGCCCCGCGCCCCGCTCTGCATTGCATCCTTACGACTTTTCTAGGGGAGAGTGTCTCCTCTTCCCCTGCTGTTGTGCAAGTGCGAGGGGGTCCCTGGCTGTGTAATGCCCCAGCTGATGGATTTACAAGCTGACAACCACAGCTCAGCATTCACTTTTTATTTTTGAGATTATGCTAGAACCGGCCAGCGGTGCTGTGGGTACCAGAGGGCCATTAAGGGGATTTATGTAAGAAGAGACAGAGATTTACGCTTTGTAAAGCCATTCGGGTCATATTAAAAAAGAAATACGACCTGTGAGTGGGTGTTGTAATAAAGAAGTGTATCCTGAAATACGAATGGTGCCATCGTATCTATCGAATTGGGTATTTATTGGGCTGTGCTTCCCCGTCGTGACCGCCTACTTTAGATTCCCGGACCTCGTGCATTTTTTCCTGGAGATTTTTTTTTTCTCCCAGGCAGAGAGAACATGGATCTAGAGACCGGGTCCCATGCGAATTGGGTCTTGTCTGCCAACATGTGAACTCTGACCCCTGTAATTGTTCTTTGTTCATCGGTAAGACGGGAGCAGTGTCAGCACTGAGGTGAGGTAGGAAGTGCTGCGTCGGCACCTGACGCGGAGCAGCCGCAGTCCGTGCGAAATCCATGCAAGCTTCGAGAACCTGCCCCCGGCTCGCAATGAGCACTCAGTACAGGTTTTCTGTTAGTATGGCCGGTACTGCTGTTAACACTCGTGCGTCGTGTTGGAAGCTGGGGTTTGTCCATGGTCCCCGCCTTCCACAGGAAGCAGGAGAGAGAGGAGAGAAAGAAGTAAGATTTGAGTAGCAACCATGTGCACTTTCATCGTTGTTTCCCAGTTTCTAGAACAGTCCATGCCAGTATGGTGAGATCCAAAATAGGAGAACCATGGTCAGTAGCTTCCTGCCCCATGTCGTCTTGCTGGTGGATGGGTGCAAGGCCCCACCAAGCTGGCTCAGACGGAGGTCAGCAGCCACGGTGACTCCCACCAATCCCCGCAGAGCCCCACAAATGCCTCCACACCTTCCTCCTGGGCCCGTCGTGTTAGCCCAGCCTCCCACTGACGCGTCTGCGTCTCCCTCTGTTAGCAATGAGCATGGCTTCCATGCGCCTGGCCCTGTGCTGCTCACTCCCCGAAGTCCTCACCGACGTCAAGCGGAGTCCCTGGCATTCAGCCAGACCAGAAGGAAAACCCAAGAATTCCCTCTGAGGTCTGACCACCTAAAGTTGGCTTCTCTATCAAATAATGTGCCTCACAAGTGGCCTCAGCTCGCCTCTAGAAACATCTCCCTGACCACAGCCTCTGCCGACCACTCCGGCAAGCCTGTCTTCCCTCTGCCCAGAGCCGCTCCTTGGTAAACAGTGGGGAGCCACAGAAGGTTCTGGATCAGACGACTGGCTCATTGAATTTGTGTATTAAAACACACTAGGGGACTTGGGTGGCTCAGTCTGTTAAGCATCTGCCTTCTGCTTGGGTCATGATCTCAGGGTCCTGGGATCGAGCCCTGTGACCCACTCCAAGCTGAGCGGGGAGCCTGCTTCTCCCTCTCCCTCTGCCCCTCCCCCCACTCGTGAGCTCTCTCTCTCTCTCTCTCTCTCAAATTTAAAAAAAATTAAAACACAAAAAGTTAAGTTCCTGTAACAGGATGTACACGAGGTGCTTTAACAACGTGCAGAGTAAACATGACTGACGCCACCCAATCCTCTCCCTAACCACGTGCAGTGCGCGTCCTCCAACTAGGAGTGAGGAACCCGAGCCCCCCCGGGGGGCGTGCCAGGGTCCCAGGGCCAGCAAGAGGCGAGCTCAGGATGTGTCTTTTCCCACCTCCACCTGCTACCTCCGTGCATGCCTGCTGCGCGTTTCTCCCTCCGGTGGTAAAATAGCCACAGCTTTCCTTTCACAAATGGGGCTCTTCTGCAGTTTTTGTCTTTATTGCTGCGAACGATTGCTGACGGAGGATACTCCGAGGCCCTGCAAAGGGACACACAGAGAACTGTCTTCATCGCCCTCCTTGCAGTGGGGATCAGAGCCACTTCTGTGCTGTTTTTTAAAAAAGCCCAGCTGACATTTTATGCTTTGTTTTATTCGGGGGCTGGAGAATAATTCAAGAGCAAGAACCGGGTTTTATAGCCTCGCCTGCATACTTTCCATCAAAGTGCCAGTTTGCCCAGCTCTGAAATGATGGGCCTGTCCTCAGAAAACATCGTCACAGCCTTCCATCCACACAGAGCTCCTAATGCGCCTTCCGAACGCACGAGCCCATTTGGAATGGGATGACGCGTTAGCGCTGAGATACCATCGATGAGAAAAATAGAGCTGGAGGGAACGGCCCTGAAACCCACGACCCCGCGGCTCTGATAAGATGCTCAGCCCGTAAAATGCTATTCTTACTAAATCTCAACTGACTCAGGCTCTCTGGCTCCTCTGTGCGGCTTTGCCGGAGTCTGCCTGGTGAGTCTCCTATGAAAGAGATTTTTTTTTTTTAAAGATTTATTTATTAGAAAGGAGAGAGAGAGCGCTCGTGTGCTTGCACGAGGTGGGGAGAGGCAGAAGGAGAGAGAAAGAGAGAAGCAGGCTCCCTGCTGAGTGCAGAGCCCAGTGCAATCTCAGGACCCCAAGGTCATGACCCGAGCCGAAATCAAGAGTCGGACCTTCACCGACTGAGCCACCCAGGTACCCCAAAGGAGACCTCATTCACTTTCCCAAAAGTACTTTCCCCAGGTGCTCCCCAGCTCCATGTAAACAGCAGTGCCCGTGACCCATCATTTCCGCACTCCTTCAGCATGGGGGCCGGGCTGGGCTGGCTGTCAGCAGCACCTCGTTGTCTTTTCCCTGCAAGAGTCAGAGCAGGGCTGTTTCCATTTTCCAGATGAGGGACGAGGCTCAAATTGCCTGCTATCCTACGGCTAGCACATCCCGTTTCTACTGCTGCGTAACAAACAGCCACTGGTACGGCAGCTTACACCAGCTCTCGCTGACTCTCGCAGCTTCCGTGGCTCGGGATCTGGGCCCAGCTTCACTGGCTCCTCTGCTCAGGGTGCCCCAAAGCTGTGGTCCAGGTGCCCAGGGGCTGCACTGATTTCTGGACCTCTCCCGAGCTCCCATGCTTGTGGGCAGAATGCCGTCCCTGTGGCAGCAGGCCCGAGCTGCCTGTGTTCTCGCTGGCTCTCGGCTGCTAGAGACACCTGCGGCTCCCGCCCTGTGGCCCGCTCACCCATGACAGTGCCCATTCTCAAAGCCAGCAAGGGAGGAGCCCTCAGTCCAGCCTGCAGAGAGGAAGTCTGATATGATGTCATCTCAGGGGGGAGGGGGTGACACCTGTCACCTTTGTCACATTCCCTTGGCTGGAAGCACATCACAGGTCAAATGACCTGTCCACAACTGACTCTCGCCATCCAGGTGTCACCCCGATGTCAGGTCTTCGGAAAGTCCTTCTCTGACCTCCTACCAAAAGTAGGACCTCTTTTGGTTTTTCTTCTAGACCCTGAAAGCACTCGTCCCGACTTGAGATGTGTCATTTTATTCCATGTGCTCCCTGGCCTGTCTCTCCTCCTGGAGCCCAAGCTCCATTCAGCTGTGTCTGTCTTGTTCCCTGTTGTGTCCCCAGTGACCACAGCGGGGACACCTCATAAATGCTGGGGAACCATTTGTTCGCCTCTGTGCTAAGAGCCGACACAGAGGGAGCACGTGCACACATCAGATTTAACCCACACCGCGAAGGAAGCTGGAGCAGGGGCACCCTGGGAGCAGCGGAGGGCAGGTCTGGGAGCCCCGGCAGCCTGCTCCTGGGCAGGACTCACCAGGACAGACAGCCTCTGTCCTTGGAGCCGCGGTATCTAGTTTACCAAGCTGCTCGCAGCTGTGCCCTGTGGTCCTCATGATATGAGAGATGGCAAACGGGGCTTTTCAGATGTGACTGCAGGCCCCATGAGCAGTGGGCCTGTCCAAGGTCGCACTGTGGTTTCAGGGGGGACCCTGGCTGCCACGTGAGGTTGGCCAGCCTCCTGCATCAGCTCCCCTTCTGCGTGGCCGACTGTGTTCACTTCTTGTGCCTGTGGCAGCAAATCACAAAATCTGTGGTGTAAAATGATACAGATTCATTCTCTCACCCTTCTGGCCGGAGGACTGAAATTAAGGTGTCAGCTGGGCCATGCTGCTCTGAAAGCTCTGGGAAGAACCCTTTCCTGTTTCTTCCAGCTCCGGGTGCCTCCTGGCACTCCCGGTTTCTAGCTCTCCAAACGCTGCCTCTGTCTTCACCAGCTCTTCTGTCCTTCGTGTCTGTGTGTCCAGCACTCCCTCTCCTTTCCCTTATAAAGAAGGAAGCCATTGGATTGAGGACCCACCCTAAACCCAAGATGCTTTCGTCTGGAGATCCTTAACTGATTCCATCTGCAAGGCTCTGTTTCCAAGTAAAGTCACGTTCTCGAGTCCCAAGTAGACATGAATTCTTGGGGGGACACTTCCCCCCACTCCACCAGGTCACCTCTCCTTAGGTCTGCCCCCCACCTGGGATTGGCTCTGACACCCTGAGCCCTGCTGGGCCAGTGCTCCGGCCATTTGTTCTGCAGCGGCCCTTCCGCCTCCCCTTGACCTTGGGGCCACGCTTGCCCCTGCACTGCAGTGTCTGTACCCCTCCAGCCCATGGCACCAGCCCACGTGGCTCCCTCTCCCGTGGATTCGGAGCCTCGGGAGGGGAGGGACGGTGTCCCGAGCCTCTACAACCCCACCTCTCCGGTGTTTGCAAAATGTAGGTGGAAAGAAAAGGAAGAGGAGGAGGAGAGACGAGGGAGGGAAGAAGGGAGACGGGAGAGGGGACAGTGAGAGTGAAGAAAGGCAAGAGGAGGGTGAGGAGAGGGGAGGGGGCAAGCACAAAGCCCCAAGGGGCCCCTTTAACATCAGAGCAGGTGGTGGCTTCTGGCGGTGGTCCTTGCAAGCATTTGGGGTTCATGCTTCATAGGCCACAGCCACCTTCCTTCTCTCCACACCCCAAACAAGGTCATGCCAGGCCTTACAGGATTGCTCTAAAATAAAATAAGACAAAATCTGAGAGGGAGACAAACTGTGAGAGACTCTTAACTCTAGGAAATAGAGGGTTGCGGGGGGGGGGGGGGGGAGGGGAGGGAGTAACCAGGTGTCAGGCATTAAGGAGGGCACGTGATGTAATGAGCACTGGGTGTGACATGCAACCAATAAATAACTAAACTCTACATCTGACACTAAAAATATACTATATGTTAATTAATTGAATGCAAATTTAATTTAAAAAAAAAAAAACATTAGCTGCTGTGTCTGCATTCTCGACAAGTCCTTATTTCCCCTTTTTTTGAGAGCCCTCCCAGGAGGTGCCCTGCACGGGGACCAAGTGCTTGCTGGTCCGATACACAGACCTTTGACTCCGGGGTCTTCTGCCCTTCGTTTTAATTTTGTCAGCTCTCAGGCTCATCCCCCGTGGGAACTCCGGGATCATCTCTGTTCTCTGTGGGTGTTTGTGAGCTCAGCAGCTGCAGGGGCTCATCTTAATGCACGTCCATATTCATGGCTCCAAAAGTCCCCATGAAAATAAAAGTTTAAATATATAGGTTGAGTGTTTCTTTCATCCCGATAGCCATAGACATTGCATTGCATGATTGCAAATAACCATGGCGCGTTTTCAGGTAGAATTGCTATTTGATAAACTCAGGAGCAAATGCTTTTTATTTCGAAACAAACTGTCATTCGTCTCAGATTTGACATTTGTTATAAGTGAGTGAGTGGGGTTTGCCTTTCTCAAGTCTATGGTTTTAATACAGAGCTTTGGAAAATGTATGCATGTTAACGATAGTAAATCAGGGCTGAAGATGTCAATTGAGTGTCTCGAACGCTGTTTTTGTGTTTTCGGGTTTTTTTACATCCATTCTTCCGTCCTCCCTCACTCGTGTTTCCTGTATGTTGACAAAAGCTCTCCCTCCTCAGCCAAACTTCATCCAGGCTCTTCTGAGTTCTTCTGCAACTAGACCTCAACTTTTCGTCCCTGCATTATCCAGTCTTAGTGAGGACCGTGACATCGGTTTAGCAGGAAGCCCCTCCCTCCTCCGTATCTGGTCGGGTCCTCATCCCAACAGACATCAGCTGATGTCTGATGCCCCAGCCTGCCTTCAGCAAGAATCCTATGGGGTGGCTTTCTCCAGAAACCCCCTCCCTGGATGTCTCCAGTTATTAACTTTGCATCCACGACCCCCACCTGCTCCTGGGCTGTAAATTCCCACTTGTCCATGTCGTGTTCAGAATTGAGGCCAGTTTTCCCCCTACTGAAATCGTCCGGAGTACAATGTCTTCCTACACGTGGACTGCTGTCCCGCTCTGATTTTTCTCTGACGGTGTCTACTAGTGACAGGCATCGTGCTAGGCACGTGGAGCAGAGGGGAAGAAAGCAAACCCCTGCCTTGAATAAGCACAACTTGGAGCTGGAACCCATTCGTTCTAATGGCGATGTAGAGTGGAACTTTCCAGAAACTCCCCAGCCCCTGCCCTAAAAAAAAGATCAGCAAACTTTCTCCCTGAAGGACCAGATAATAAATATTTCAGGCTCTGTGGGCCACGTTAGTCTCTGTGGTAACATCCTTTTGTTTTTGCTTTTTGTGTGTGTCTTATTTTGTTTCCACAGCTCCTTAAAGATAGACAAGCCCTTCCTAGCTCACAGACACTGTGAACAAACTGGCTGAGGGCTGGGTGCGGCCGATCTGTGACCTGGACAAACTGCCAGCCCTCCCTGAACACCCCCCCCCCCGCCCCCGCTGTGTCTGTAGAGCAGAGAGCGGAACCCTGGGGAGGTTTCCTTAGCAAGGTGGGAGGTCTCCGTTACACCAGGGGTGGGGGGAGCATCTCTACCTGCTGGCAGAAACCAGGTGCCCAATGAGCAGACTCACAAAGTCTCAAAACCAGAAATTGTTAAGAATATTCAGGAAGAGAGTATTCACACAGTCGAGGTGCCGTTCTGCAAAACAAGAAGGAAGCGCGAACACAGGCTCTCTGTTATCCTAATTACTTCCCTGCTCCCCGTCTGAGTCAGCATTTGTCCCCAAGCGTCACGTTTGTCGTGTGCTCATCGATAGGAACCACGTTGTCAGCCTATTTGTTTTCTCTTACAGAGACATCAAGCCAGACAACATCTTGCTGGATGAACACGGTAAGCCTGTCATGCATGCTCTAGGGGACTCTTTCAGCGGGAAGTTTGGGGCTCTGGGAGACCGGCGTCCCGGGGAGTTGCATTTGAGGGTTGACTAGAAGGCCTTTCTTGCTGTAATTTGGGCGGAGGCACATCTGTGTAATTTCTGGTCTGTGTCCAGCACAGTGAGTCAAGCCCAATGTGTTGGAAGGTTTCATGGCTAAAGGCGTAGCTGCTCGTGTCCCCGTGTGAGGATGATGGGGCAGAGGTGGGTATGAGAGGTTCACTCACGTGGGGACCCATGGCTTCAGAAAAGTCAGTTACCTCTCTGAGCCTCAGTGTCATGTTCTATGAAACATAAAATGGTGTCCACCTTCCAGATCATTATGGGGATCCAATGGCACCGTGTGTGCCTGGCCAGCCAGGAATCAGTAATCAATAATCCACAAAGCCTTCCCTCCTCCTGGCTTCTCAAGCCTTTGTGTGCACACAGGCCCTGATGCAGTAGGTCGGCGGTGGGGCCTAGACTCTGCATTGCCAACAGCTCCCAGGTGAGGCCCGTGCTGCTGGTCAGTGGACCACACCTGGAGAAGCAAGGCTCCATGCCCGACTTTGGTCTCACTGGAATCTCCTGGGGGACTTGGTAAGAATCCAAGGCCGTCCCCTGTCTTGGTTCGGCAAGCCAGGGCCTCTGTGTTTGGGCTCACTCCCAGGGACGTGATGCCCATCACAGTCAGGACCATAGGTCTAGGCCCGACAGCGCACAGCTCGGCTGATCTGAAGGCCCGGGGCAGCTTTGCAGCCGACTGTCACAGCAGCCTTGAACACTACATTCAGTGACGTTGCTTTGGGGGCCTGATCCCCAAGGGCTTTCAGGAGGATGGGATGGAGCGAGCAGCTGGAGAGTTTCCTGGGGGCGCTGCTGCATCGCGCAGGGATGAGTCTGGGGCCTCTTCTACACGCCTCCTCTGAGCCTCCCTCCCCGACCCCAGCAGGTGCAGGCTGTGGCTCCTGCTAGAAGCCCCTCTAGAACTTCGTATGTGTCCCCAGCGTGTCCTCAGCGGGGAATCCTACCTCATTATGTAGGCTCCTCAGTATGGGAGGTGGAGCGGGAGTGGTGGAATCTGGGCTCGAATCTCCTGCCAGAAGCTGACACCAGCCTGGGTGCTTTGGGGCAGCGGGATGAAATTGCTGTGCTCCGAAGTGGAGGGGCCTAGTTAGTATATACAAGTCAGGATCTCCAGATGTCCTGCTCAGCTGACCCCCCCAACTACCTGTGTGTCTCCAGGCCAGTCACTTCACCCCTCTGAGTTTGGGCCTTCGCAGCAGTAACAGAGAAGCAGTGGGGCCTTGCAGGCGTGGTGCAAGTGTAAGACGGGACAGCGAAGGTCAGCCGCCAGTTTGGCAGCAGGAGAGGCGGCGGTGAGAAGGGGCCCAGGCTGGGTTATGCAGGACAGATAGCAGGGCTGTCCCGGGAGTCACGGGTCTGGACTAAGGGTCCTGTCCCAACAACTGACAGAAGACCCTGCTTCTGATTCTCCCAGCCCCTGGCCCCGGGGCTCCTGAGGCCGCTGCCACAAGGACATAGACAGGCAGCCCCTTTCCACTTTCCTTCCAGAACTCTCCCCAGCTCTCTGAGCACCCGGTCCTCCGCCCCTCCCACATGGCTTTCACAGGGTCCCGACCCTGCCTCTGGCTTTGCAGAATCCCACACACTCCCCAGGGGCCTGTGGACCCACCCTCCTCGCTCTTCACTAAGCTCCTATTTCACCGTGCTGTCTCTTCTCAGTGTTGACACACAGCGCTGAAACACTGTTTCATACTAAAGAGTGTAGGACTCATTCACCATCCCCGACTTTAACATTCAATGAGTGCCTTTTCAGGCAGTGGAGAAGGGGAATCCAGGAGCAGGGAATTCTTCACAGAACACACAAGTCTTCTCCCCAAGAGCCCGTGGCCACGGTCCTCCTTTTCCTGATTTCTATCAGGAGCCACTCATCAGCTTTTTTCTTTCTTAGTCATTTTTGCCTTTTTTACCTTGGGCTCTATCGAGGTGTGATTGGCAAATAAAACTTGTATATACTAGGTTGCACAATGCGGTATTTTAAAGGCGCCCCCGGAATGATTTAATGTATCCATGCTGATTACCTCAGTCACATTAATTAGCCACCCATCACCTCACATAGTTACCTTTAAGTTTTGTGGATGGTGAGAACACTTCAGATTTACCTTCTTAGCAAATTTCAAAAATATAATACGGTGTTACTAACTATAGTCTCCATGACGAACATTAGATCCCCTTAACCTTTTGTTAATTGCATTACAAAAAAGTACAAAACAGATGCTATGTGTTGCTATTGAAAGAGGTTTTTTTTTTTTTAAGATTTTATTTACTTATTTGGAAGAGAGAGAGTAAGAGAGAGAGAGATCACGAGCAGGGGGACAGATAGATGGAGAAGCAGACTCCCCGCTGAGCAGGGAGCCCAGTGTGGGACTCGATCCCAGGACCCTGCGATCATGACCTGAGCCAAAGGCAGATGCTTCCCCGACTGAGCCCCCCAGGCGCCCCACTATTTAAAGAGTTTAATCATGTATCTCATTGACTGTTTTTTCTGAGAACAAGTTGGTTGGCTGTGTTTATAATGAAATATAAACATAATTAAATGCATTAATATTTTAGTAATAACGTTCGAGTTCTGCTGTTACACAGAATCCCAGGCTTTCTTATAAGCTTTTCTTGTAGCTTTTCTCCAGCGTCTGCTGTGCTTTTGATCCTTCAGACAGGGTTTTGTCTTCTCGAACAGGCACTGTAATTCTGTTCTGAGATGGGGGGTATTCTTGGCCAGCAGCCAAAGCAGAGAGAGACCATACCTGGAGTAAAATGAAGTTAAAGGAAGAAAGAGCATCTTAGGGAAGCGTGGGGAGAGGGTTGAGTGTAGGTTAGGGCTGAGGGCGCACAGCTCAAGGATAGAAATTTAAAGCTGCAAAGGGAAGGGGAAGGGTTACCTCCTTTTCTATTGGAACAGTAAGGCTCCATGATGAATAACTGCATGACTTTAATGCACAAGCAGGGAGCATCTAGTAAGCTCACAGATCTGTGGGGTTAAGCTCTTGTCGGCAAGTCTGGCTCCTAAGACTGAGGTCAGGTGGGGTCAGCCCGGCAGCTCTGGGGTGTTGGCTGTGCTCACATCTGGGGGTTGCCTGCTTCTGGCTGGTTCACGCTGGCCTTGGCTGGATAGCTCAGCCTTGCTCCTCGTGGCTCAGCCTCCAGCAGGCCAGCCCCGCCCCGCATGGCCTCACAAGGCCACAGTAGCAACAGGACCATAGAAAGCCCAACCCATCAAGCCTGTGTCACATTTGCTTCCATCCCAGCACGAAAAGCAAGTCATGAGCCGACCTAGAGTGGGGATTGAGGGGACTGCACGGTACCCGGCTAGATGGCTGAGACAGAGCGGGGGGTGGGGTGGGGCGTGGGGGGTCCTGTGGCAGTTAATGCCACCATCTGGAAGAGGCAGGTGGAAAGGGAAGAGCTGCCTGCACAGGGGGGCCCATGGGTCTTTTCCACCTGAGGAGCTGAGCTTCTCCAAAGAGGAACAAAGAGTCGAGAGTCGGAAAGCCTGCATTTCTGCCCTGGGTGTCCCTGGGGGCCCTCGTTTAGAGTTCACTGATGCTGTAGCCCTTGACCTGAATTCGGGAATGATCCCTTTGTTCTTGCAGACCTGTCATAGGCCACCCATTGTGCCAGATGACCCAAAGGACAGGGTCTAGGGTGGCAATTCTCATGTCCCCCGGGAACTGTAACAAGTACCGAGGCAGAGCCCTGCCCACAGGAGTGATTCATGTTGCAGGAGACAGTGCTGGGTGGGGGAGTTTTGAAGGTCCCTGGTGGTTCTAAGGTGTAGCCAGGGCTGAGGGAGCGACAGAGAGCAAACCCACAGGGTCAGCGCCGGGACAGGGCAGGGACAGGGTTGGGTGAAAATGGAAAGACCGGGCAGGGGGCTTCCTGGGTCCTGCAGCGTGAGTGGGGTCAACAGAGCATTTGGGGGCACATGGGGACACCCCACTACATGAGGCCATGAAGAGCCCACACAGTTTAGACTTTTCACAGCTGGCTGTGAAGTGTGTAACTCGCTCGGGCATCAGAAACCTGACCTGAACCTTTAGTAACAGGTAACACAGCCGCGCCCCGGCAGAGGGAATTGGTTTTCTCGTATTAACCGTGTCTTTTTTCCCTGAATTTTGATGCCTGACTTCACATCACCACCTGCCCCAGTCACCCCAGGGCCAGGCACCAAACAACTAGGGACAGCCCCCGTGTCCCAGAGCCCCTAAAATTATTCAGATCAGCCAGTCCTAAACCTGCTTGCCCCGCCTCACCCATTCCTTCCAAAAGAAACCACCAGAAAGGCTCCTGCCCAAGTTTGCACCCTTCTCCCTCAGCTTTGTGGTCAACCCCATGTTTCCCCATGTGGCCCCCATGGCGTGGTGTGCCCCCTTCTCTTGGGAATAATGAGGAACAAACTATCTTTTCTTTCATTCTTTTTTTTTTTTTTAAGATCTATTCATTTATTTGTCAAAGAGAGAGAGAGCACAAGCGGGGGGAGCAGCAGTCAGAGGGAGAAGCAGGCTTCCTGATGAGCAAGGAACCCGATGCAAGACTTGATCCCAGGACCCTGGGATCATGACCTGAGCTGAAAGCAGACGCTTAACCGACTGAGCCCCCCAGGCGTCCCCAAACTATCTTTTCAATGGCAATCGTCTCCTGATCCGTTGGCCTTACTCCTCCTCAAATTAACTATTAATTGATGTATTTTAGAGCACTCATTAACTGGAGTTGTTTCAAAGAATCAACCCTCCGTCACTAACAAATTTGTTGATAAATGTGGCGAGTACCCCCCAAAACGGCCGTGGCCAGCAGCATCGACACTCCCTTCTCCCTTGTCCAAACATTTTACAGGCTGTTTCCATCATGCCTGGAGGGAAGGACGGTAGGGCATTAACAGAGCAGGCCTGTGTTGTTTCTGATGCCTCAGATTCAGGGATTGGAGCAGCTGAGAAGGAAGTGGGGGGCAGCTGCCCAGGCACCGGGGAGGGGGGGCAGTGCTGTTTCTAACCAGCAGCACTGTCATTACTTCGAGAGGGTTCTCAGAGTTTAAGGACAGAGTGCAGGAGTGGGGTTTAAATTCTGGGTGTCCTTGGGAGGATTATAATGTGGTTCTTTTCAGAAGGCCACAAGGAAGAGAAGTTTCTGCTGCAGCCCGATACCAAGGGAGTCTTAAAGCCCTAATAACCCAGCGCCGAGAGTCCCTGACAGCCCCCAAGAAATAGTCCCTGTCTTAGTTTTCTAGGGCTGCTGTAACAAAGTCCCGCAGGCTGTTGAGAGGCTCAAACAACAGAAATGTATTGTCTCGTTGTGCTGGAGGCTGGAAGTCTGAGGTCAGGGTGTCGATGGGCAGAGCCACACCCCTCGGAGGTGCCAGGGACGGGTCTGTTCCAATTCTCTCTGCTAGCTTAGGGCGGTCCCTCGGCTGGGGCAGGATAATTCCAGACATCACATGGTGTTTCCCCAGGTGCATGTCTGTGTCTAAATGTCCCCTTTACATAAGAACACCAGTATTACTGAATTAGGGGCCCACCCCACCTAGTATGAGCTCATCTTAACCAATTATATCTGCAGTGACCCTACTCGTATGAAGTCACATACTGAGTTCATGAGAGTTAGGACTTCAATATATGAATGGGGCAGGGAGAGCGGGGAACACAGTTCAACCCATTACAACCCCATCTTCCCTATATGGGATTTTAACAAATAAAAATAAAAGAAGGAGGTGGCAGATAGGGGCCAACATATCACCTTCATTGCTGATAAAAGCTTGCATTTGTGTGGGTCAAAAGGGGCCTCCTACTCCAAGACCCCGGAGAGAGGAAGGTTCACCACATACAAGCCAAGCTGGGTAAGTGACTGCTCGGATACCACCACGAGCTCAAAAGACCAGAGGAGGGGTCCCGTGTCTGCCCAGGCAGAGCTAAACTGTGTAAGCCTAGCTTCTTCATCCCAAAATGACCCTTCACATAATCTCTCCAACCTCCCTTGGGGGGTGCGCAGTGAGGAAGGGGTGGAGAAGGGCTAAGAATCTACTGAGGTGAAAGCCTTCGTTGTGAAATTGTAAGCTTCTATGTCTCTGCTGACACTGGGTCCAAATTCCTGCTCTGCCTGAAAATGATCATCTTAATTACTCCCTGTTTCCAGAACAGTGTTTGATACCAGGCTGGAGGCACAGTGGCCTGGTCCCTGGCTTCAGGGTGCACGTTTGTATGGAGGAGAGGCTTACATCCTGGACTGACTGGGAGGGTGATCTGCGGGGAGAGCAGTGACCTGGCCATCCCCCAGGCTGGAGTGGAGGCAGCTGCACATCCCTCGGGCATGTACCAGTCTGGGCTGCAGGGCCCTCAAGAGAAAGCAGCTTGATGAGGAAGGGATGTGGTGGGCCTTGGGGCAAACCTGCTTGGGGCTTGGATTCTGGCTCAAGGACCTTCGGCTGGACAGTCACTTCCTAGCTGCTCACACCAGTGACGAGGCCACCTTAACAAATGTCCAGCCTCAGCAAAGACCCCTATCTACCCAGCTTGTCCACCCTTTGGCTCCATCCCAAACAGACGGACTCTGCTTTCCTTCCACTTTGCAAACCTCTCCTGAGTGTATCTTGTTGGGAGACCATAAGTCTCATTGAGAACCCTAGCTGCAAGAGAGTCAGGAAATGTGTTTCCCACCTGCCCCCCCCCCAGCCCTTGTGATACAGGAAGTAGCAAAGAAAGGAGTGGAATGCGCTGAACATAGCACAATGTATAAGCTTGTTGGACCACTACGTTGTACACCCGAAACTAATGTAACATTGTGTGTTAACAATAGGAAGGAAAGAAGGGAGGGAGAGAGAGAAAGGAAAAGAGAAGAAAGAGAGGAAGGAAGGAAAGACAGAGAGACAGGAAAGTTGGAGGAGGGAGGGAGGAAAGGAAGGAAGGAAGAAAGAGAGAGAGAGAGAGGGAAAGAAAGAGAGTCAGGAGATCATCTCCAGCCTGGTCCTACGGAGTCGTACAGAGCAGATCACAGCTGGGAAAGCCTTTGAAAATCTCTCTACAAATGGTATTCATTGTGATTCATGAATCACATTTAATTGCATGAAATTACATGCCCAACACAGAGCCTGGAAGGAAAGTGGATTGGTGGGGTGGCCTTGGCCACGTGGCAGGGACTAACCCAGGAACCTGGTGGCTGGAGAGAAAACAGGGGGAAACAGAACTGTTGAGAGCTGCTCCCACAGAAGCCTTGGGCGAGGCGGATGCCCCGGGGTAGATGAGCCGGCCACCAATCCTGCGGAGGAGTGCTTTATGAAGCCACGATCAGATTGTGGATCCCTGGATCTTTGGGTCCCTGGATCCCGCCCCATGACCAAGACACTGGAGGACACCAATCCAAATACAACAAAAGAAAACCAAAGGGACATTTCTTCTTATCAGGCAGGCATGCTCTGAAATAGTCAGTCTTCCTGCTGCTGTCACCCGATGAAGCCCGGATAAGCTTGTGCCATAGGATTTGATTTGGTTTCTTCTTCTTTTTCTTTCTCTTTTCTGTTGTCCTGCAATAAGTTCACTCTGACGTCCATGAAGATTAGCGGGATGGGAGAGTACCCGGGGTGCGTGAGCCCGAGTGGAAGATCAGGGCCAGCGTGACATCACACTGACATCTCAGAAGTACAGTAATTACCAGCGGGTGCCCGGAGCCTGCTGTGGGTCTCATCAACTCTGGTTTCATCCCCAGGGGGCTTCCAGCTGCTTCTCTTGGGCAGTATCACTCTGGCCTCCACTTAGGCATGACATAGCCCCTGTAAACTGGGGAAGGTGGGGACAGATGTCCACGAGAAGCTTTACTCCAAATTCAAGTATGATGAAAGGGAAACAGGCAGGGAATAATGCAGGAGGTGATCTTCCCTTGTAAGCCGAGCGCCTTCCATCCACACTCCCGGTCTAGTGCCCCCTAGTGGCACTACCCCAGCACCCACTCCCAGGAGTTCACAGGGAGGCATGGCAACGTGTTCAAGTATGGTGTCCAGAGGACAGATCCAGAGAGAATTCACTCTGCCCCAACACGCAGACTGCCATTCCACATTGACTGTCCCCTTCCAGCCGTACCCGTCTTCTCCAAGCTGTGGGCTTGTGGGTCTCAATGAGATGAGTGCATTGCCCTCACACATTTGGTAAATACCCTCCCGGGGGGGACTTCATTACAGGCCTGAGAGGGGAGAAGGGAAGGCAAGGGGCACGGTGGACCGGAAACTGATATTCGTGCAGCGTAGCTGTGGAGGAAGGAAATGAAAATGCAGCGAAATTCAAGAAGGCTTTGGGTGCCTTCTCCCCGAACACGTCGGGGAGGTGCTGGAGCCAGCCTGCGAAGTGGTAGTCACTGGTGGCACCAAGGTGACTCTGGGTGGTGGCAAGGCAATTACAGCCCTGGGGAGGGATTGTGGGTGGGTCTTCAGCGCCATGTAATTCCCACCATCCGCACCCCTAAGTCCATGACACAGATCCCTGGCGCTGCAGTTTCAAGCCCCTCCCGTGATAGCAGACTGGATGCACTCCATAACTAGTCCCTGCCTGAAGAAATGGGCGAGAGTCCTTGAAAATCACAAGGCTGTCAAAATCACAAGGCTGTCAAGTATCTCAGAAAATAGCCCTGGTTACAACTCCTCATAGCACCAACCCTGCTACTAACACCCGTGAGTACAAAACTCATGGAGGGGGTGGCTTGTCCCACCCTCTGAGTTCAGGCTGAGAAAGTGACATTGCTGCAGTCTTCACAGTCGAAAGTTGACATGGAATGTTGTTAACTCCTGTAAGTATTGTGATGGCTCTAAGCAGTAGGGAATGAAGAAAGGTGATAGGATTTGCTCACCATATCTCTTTCATTCAGTCTCTTATTTGGTCAATCAGTCAGTCAACAAACACTTGATGAATACCTTTCCCAGGCCAGGCCATTGCTAAGGTACTGGAGACGGAAATGAGCAAGGCAAGATTCTCAGCCTCAAGGAGACAGACAAGGTAACAGATACAATATAGTGGCTGCTACAATGGGAATGACATTGGAGGGGAGTGGAGGGCCCAGGCGAGAGGCCTAAATCAGTCTGCTATGGGTGGAATGCTTGTGTCCCCCACTTAGAATTCACATGTTTAAGCCTTAACCCCCAGTGTGATGATACTTGGAGCTGGGGCCTTTGGGAGGTAACTGGGTTTGGATGAGGTCATGGGGTTGGAGCCTCCATGATGGGATTGGTGCCCTTCTAAGGAGAGGAAGAGGACAGAGCTCTCTCTCTCCACCATGTGAGGATACAGCAAGAAACCTGCCATACAAACCAGGGAGAGAGCTGTCACCAAGAATCCATCCATGCTGGCAACCTCACCTCAGCTTTCCAGCCTCCAGGACTGTGGGAAATAAATCTTTGATGTTGGAGCCCCCCAGTCTATGGTATCCTGTTTTAGCAACCTGAGCTGACTAAGACACAGTCAGATACTCTCCTCTGTGGTAGTGAGTTTCCTGTTGGTGGAAGTATTCAAGCAAAGGGTAGATGCACATCCACCAGTACTAGAACTCCGGGGCCAGGTTTTGAAGAATGAACGGAAGTCTACCGGGCAGAGGAGAGGGATGAGCATTCCAAGCACTGTCAAAGGCTCGGAGGTGAGATGCGTTTCCCTGCATTCGGAGAGAGGAGAGAAGCGTGGCTGGCGTGCAGGGTGCGTACCAGGGCTGGCAGAATGATTACTGATTATTGATACCAATATTAACACTTGTACTGATGGGTCTCACGCAACATCTTGAGCTCCTCCTCTTGCTGAGTTTTGAATGTTTTCAACCTGTGGAAAGCAAGTAGCCTAAAACTCAGTTCATATTTGCAAATTTTGTAGTAAATTTCCACTCTCCTGAGAAGGAACCCGTAGGAGGCCTTGTATGGCACTAATTTTCACTCTCCCACATCTTCACTCAATTGTTCAAGGAAGCTCGCTGGGAGGTTACAGCTCATCAGTTAGCACAGTTCACGGAAAGCAGAAGTGGGACTTGTTGTCTGTCATGCCTGCTGGGCGCGAATTCCCGGGGGAGCCCCAGCGGGTCTGTTGCAGAGCTGTCCGCCAGAGCCCTCACACCCCCTGAGGACCAGGAGGAAGCAAGGGCAGGGCTGTCCGGCTCAGCTCCGCAAGGGGCACCAGGGGGCCCAGGGAACCACTCACCCCAGACGAGGCCGGGGACCCACTGAGCCTTCCTGCAGATCAGCTGCATGACCGTGCCCAGCTCCCTGGTCTCTGCAGCCTGAGGTTCCTCTCATGTAACCCTGCGGGTGATCCTAGCCTCCTGACGAGTACTGCAAGGATTACCGTGAGATTTGGCACCAATTAGATACCCGTTATGCAACCCTACGTAACAGTGGCTAAAACTAGACAGGGGGCTGCATTTTTTCTCCCTGGTTGTCAGCCTTCCCGTTTTGGCCTCGGCCCTGTGTCCATTCACAGCAGGCAAAGTGATATTCAGAAGTGAGTCAGCTCTGTGGCTGCTTCTCAAAACCATCTCACTTGCAGTAAAAGCCACTGTCTTCCCTGCAGCCCTGGGGGCCTGGCACAGTCTGCCCCTCCTTTCTCTGTCTGAGCTCTTGTCCCACTTTCTCCCTCTGGCCTCCTTGCCAGCCCCTCCATGGCCTTTGTGCTGGCAGAAGCACAGTCCTCCCTGGTGGTCCAGTGGCTTTCTCCACCACATCCACCCTGGCCCCCATCTTCTGGTCTTGTTCAAATGTCACCATCTCAGTCCCTGACCGCTCTGTTTAATGCTTCCAACTACCCCATAATGTACTTATTAATATTAGTTCCTCTCTCCTGTTGAGGAACTGGAAGATTACAGAGTGGAGTATCCTGTCCAAATCTCATGGTAAGTGGCTGTATTGACCACGATGCCAGTGTTTTTCAGGCATGGTTCGATCAGGTTCTGGCACCATTTCCCTTCTATGCTTGCCACTCTATCTTCTCCATGGATAATCTTCATCTTTAGACTGTCTTTCTTTATGCTAGTGAATAGCTTTTACCGTTCTGGGGTCATAGTCCCACCTCACACTGGCCAAAGACAGAATATCACTTTAGGTACCTCCTGAATAAAAAGACAGAAAAGCCTTTATTTCTTGAACCCTCTGGAAAATCATCTGCCCTAGTATTCATGGGCACCAGTTAGGTCATATGCCTAACCCTGAGTCAAATGCCAGAGTGAAAGGGTAAGGTTAGCGTGACTGTTTCCAGACGGAGCCACATGCCCCACTCTCAAAGCCAGGTGTGCAGGGACGAGTAATTGCTAAGACAGGAGATAGGAGTGACCGCAAACAGCATATGCCCACCAAAGTAGCACAGCCATTTGTTCTTCAGCAATCCAACACCCCAGACTGTGTTCTTAACCACGCTGCTCTGAGCCCCCTAACAAAGGAAGGAGGGTCATCACAGCTTCTAGGCCTAGGAACACCGAAAGGCTCCACTAAAAAGCTATCAAAATTAATAAGGGGTTGTACAAATTAAGAGACAAATGAACTGCTTTTCAAAGACTAAAAAATGAAATAAGAATAGAGTCCAATCTCTTTCCCGTGGTTGTTCAGAGGGGCCCAGGCTCCTTCTATCTTGTTCCTCATCTGTGTGGCAAGAAGTGTTCTGCCAAAGCCACATAACAGGCCACAAAATGGAAGGGAGGTGGAAGGAAGAAGGGAATGAAAATTCTTTCAAAGGAAATATCCTGGAAGGGGTAAAGATCAGCCTGCTCGCATCCCATTGGCCAGGCTTGGTCATGTGACCACAGCGGGCTGCAGGGGAGCCAGGAAGTGGAGCTATTAGTGGGGTAGCCCTGAACCCCACTATGGAGTCCGTTGCTGTCGGGGAGGGGGAAATGGGATTTTGAGAGATAACAAACAGCTTTTGCAATGAAAGATTAAGAGAGTAGCCAAATAGGAGATAAGTAAGCATAACTCAGCAGCTTTTTATTATACTAAAAACAGCTAGGTAGAAAAAGAAATGGAGAATATTGTCATTCGAAAGAGTGACCAAAACTATGTAACCCAGGAGTAAATGTGCCCAGGAATTTACAAGGCCTAAATGAAAGGAACACCAAATGTATTTTGAAGGAATCAAGCAGGATCTGAGTGAAAAGCCTGGCATGACACTGCCTGGAAAAGTCCCACGTCCACACTTTTCAAGTGAATGCATGAGTCAATGTAATCCCCATCAAACTCTTAATGGGGGCATTTTCTAAAACTGGACACAACTTGTCTCAAAGGAGTAAATGTCTGAGAGTTACCAAGAAAACACTGGAAGGAAACAACAGTGAAGGTTAGCCGCTCCTATCGGGTATTGGAATAGTCCTCAAATCTGTAATCACACTGATCTAGTCCTGGCCCAGCAGCAAACAGGTCATGGAACGGAAGAGAGAATCCATAAGCAGAGCTACATGTATGTGGAACTTGATATAAAATGAAGGTCTCACACAAGTTATTGGGAAAGACTGAATTTTTCAATAAATATTGTTGAGACAATTGGCTATCTATTTGGAAGAAATAAAATCAGAATGCTATAGTGTAACAAAACGATATTCTATTTTTATATATCTATGGTTGGAAGATTTAAATATAAAAGATATATAAGTATTAAAATATAGAAGGATAGATAAAATCTTGGGGGTGGAATAGGCTTCTGGAAAATTATAAGGAAAACACAGTCAAACTAAAAAATAAACTATTTAAGCTAAGTGAAATAAGTCAAGCAGAGAAAGACAATTATCATATGATTTCTCTCATCTATGGAACATAAGAACTAGGAAGATCTGTAGGAGAAGAAAGGGATAAAGAAAGGGGGGTAATCAGAAGGGGGAATGAAGCATGAGAGACTACGGACTCTGAGAAACAAACTGAGGGCTTCAGAGGGGAGGGGGGGGGAGTGGGATAGACTGGTGATGGGTAGTGAGGAGGGCACGTATTGCATGGTGCACTGGGTGTTATAAGCAACTAACGAATCATCGAGCCTTACATCGGAAACCAGGGATGTACTGTATGGTGACTAACATAATATAATAAAAAAATATTAAAAAAAACAGATGACTCTCAACCCAGCGAGGTAGGACCACCAAACATTTATAAATAAAGTTGTTGTATATTTTCAAAAAAAACCCCACAAACCTCTTGTATGGCTACAGATACTGTAAACGGAGTCCAAAGACAAAAAGTAAGCTAGGAGAAGATCTTCACAGTACACAGGGCAAAGTGTAAATGTATCTCACAGACAAAGCTCTGATTGAAAATTGATCAGGATTCTAGACAGTTCCCTGGAGGGTTGGGACTGATCATGTGGAAAATGTGCAGCCTTATCTGCAGTGAGATATCGTTCCTCACCGTGTGATTTGCAACAAGTGAAATCATTGATTACAGTGCTGGTAACAATGCAGAGAAATACAAACTCTCATATCCTGTTTAAAGTACCATAAATTGGGCATCTGGGTGGCTCTTTCATTAAGCGTCTGCCTTCAGCTCAGGTCACGATCCCAGGGTCCTGGGATCGAGCCCCACGTCTGGCTCCTTGCCCAGTGGGGAGCCTGCTTCTCCCTCTCCCTCTACCTGCCGCTCCCCCTGCTTGTGCTCTCTCTCTCTCTCTCTTTGTCAAATAAATAAATAAAATCTTTTAAAAAAATAGAAAATAATAATAAAGTACCATAAATTATAACTGTTTGGAACGTAGTATGCAAACCCTCTGACCCTGCAATCCCACTTCTGGGGATTTATTTAGTCCCAGTGGAAGTACCGGGACGTAATGCTGTGCTCAAGAATGCTGTTGCTGACCCGATAGCAACACCGACGCATCAGCAACCAAACCTGGAGACAGCCTGCGTGCCGTACGGGAGCACTGCGGGACAAAATGTGACGTAACGGTGCTACGGATGCTTCACAGCTGCGGGGCCAGCGTTTCTTACTTGAAACTTGTGGGGCTACATATGTTTTCATACCTCGAATTTCTCAGATTTAAAAACATTTATATTAAATCATACATATCTTAATATGAAAATAATATGTCTGTAGATAATAGTATTGAAAAACAACATATACCGTATATTATGTAATACGTCCACAGGGGTTAAATGAATCACTAAGGGGGACCACCCTGTAATCAAATACATTAATATTTTTCTATCAAAACATGAATATTCTTGCTAAGTGGAATAAATAGAACAATGAAGAGAAGTTCCAGGTCAAGTCCGATTACCAAATAAATTACTAAAATCATTGGATTTCTTTTATGTACCGAGTTCCGCAGAAGGCCAGTACCAACTGTCAGGATGTCCCTTCCTCCCTCCCACCCACCTTCCTTCCCTGCTTCTCTTTATCTCTTGTCTCCTTCCTCCTCTGTCCCTCTTACTTCCTTCTCAGGTTTCTTGAACACTTACGTGCAGGGGCACCCAGCCTATCCATGTCCCATGTGCTGCCATTACTTTAAGCTGGATGGAAGGTGGTCTCAATCCCCAGCCCTCTCCCCGTGGGATTCCTCGGGTACAGAACTAAGGCCCCCACTGACCATAGACAAACAGTGGAACAAGAGTGTCCTCTAGGCATGAAAACCCTCTCCACCCTTCCACCCCCACCATGACCACTCAGCTTCCTGAGCAAGGGAGTCCGGACTCACCCTTCTCGTCCATTTACCATGAGCTTTTACTCTCCTGAGTCAGTGCCTCCAAAATTTAATATGTACAATTTTTTTTATCAATTATCGTTTTTGTTTACTTATAAGTAATATGCATGTGCCGCCAAAAAATTCAGATTATAAAACTTGCACATAACATAGACGTGTTTAGGGTGGGTGTGTTCCTGTGTATATATATGCAAGTTCTACTCTCTTCCCAAATTTCAATTGTACAATACAATGCTATCAACTGTGTCTCCACATTGTACATTAAATCCTCAAACTTTATTCATCTTATAGCCGAGAGTTTGTACCTTTGACTAAACTCTCCTTACTTCTCGCACCCCTCTCAGCCTATGGCAACCACTTTTCTAGTCTCTGCTTCTATGAGCTTTTTTTAGATTCCATATGTAAGTGATACATGTAGTATCTGCCTTTCTCCATCTGGCTTAGTTCACTTAGCTTGATATTCTCAAGGTCCATCCATGTTGTCATAAACAGCAAGCGGTCCTTCTCCGTCATGGCTGAACAATATTCCATTGTATATACGGACCACATCTTCTATATCCATTCATCCACTGATGGACACTTAGGTTGTCCTAAGTTTGTCCCAAGTTTGGTTACTGTAAATAATTCTGCCAAAACTAGACATTTTCAGAGTATCAGATAAAACACGATTATAAGGAGAAGTTCTACTATGTTCCTCTTGCACACACCGTAGAGTCCACAGCTTTAAACCGACAAGGAGCCAGCCCAGCTGCCTGCAGCTCTTGCTAACTGGGGTTTCTGTTTCTTTATCTGCAGGACACGTTCACATCACAGACTTCAACATAGCGACGATCGTGAAAGGAGCAGAAAAGGCTTCCTCCATGGCCGGGACCAAGCCCTACATGGGTGAGTGTTCCAGGCCCCTTGAGGTGCCATAGGACCAGTGCTGAGGCCCCAGCGTTCCCGTCCTTCAGCCCCACACCAGGCCCCAGCCATTCCCAGTATGTGCTGGGCTCTCTCACACTTCATCCTTGCTGTCCCGTCTGCGGGGAAGACCTTCTCCTCCTGTGATTTCTAGAGAACTCCTACCCAGCCAGAAAGCCTTGCTTCAGGCTTGGGCAAAAACACGCAAAAACAGACAAACAAAACCGTATCTTCTTTTGTATTAATGTCCAGTAGTGTGGCCAGAATATAACCTTGGTGTTGGTCATTTAGGGTCCGTGTTCTTAGGTACACGGTGCTGCTTTTCCAATGTGTATTTTCAATTTGGTTTTTCTTTAGGACCTTTGATGGAAGTATCATTTTTAGTAAGCATTCCATTCCCTTACTTTCGTTTTTTCTAAGGATGCCTGTTATTTAAATGTGGAGTCTTTATAAATTTTCAATATTTGTTTTTTTCAAATCTTTGTATCTCTTCCTTTATTAGTTTAAAATTTTCCCCATTTTTCTCTTTCTCTTTCTTTTAAAGATTACCTGTTGTGTTTATTTGCTTTATATGCTTTCTAGTGAAATATTTATTACTGAAATAATTTCCCTTTTATTTCTAATTTTTCTCCTGAGTTCTCTTGCCTGATTTCTGAGTTTTTAAATTCCAATTTATGTTGTTCTTTCATGTCTTGTATTATTTTCTTAATGTCTATATTAATTCTTAATTCTTCATATCTGTATTAATTATTGATTACTGTATAACAAAGCAAGTCAAAACTTAGTGGCTTAAACCATGTTCATGGATGGGAAGAACTGACATGGTTCAAATGTCCCCACTATCCAAAGCAATCCACAGATTCAGTGCAATCCCTATCAAAATACCAATAGCATTTTTCACAGAACTAGAAGAAATAATTCTAAAGTTTGTATAGAATCACAAAAGACTGCTGAATAGCCAAAGCCATCTTGAAAAAGAAGAAGAAAACTGGAGATACCACATTTCCAGATTTCAAGATATACTACAAACGGTACTGATCAAAACCGTATGGGACTGGCACAAAAATAGACACACAGATCAGTGGGACGGAATAGAAAGCCCAGAAATAAACCCATGCATATATGGTCAATTAATCTATGACAAAGGAGACAAAAATATGCAATGGGAAAATGACAGTCTTGTTAACAAATAGTCCTGGGAAAACTGGACAGCAACATGCAAAAGAATGAAGCAGGATGACTTTCTTACAGCGTGCACAAAAATATGCTCAAAATGGATTACGACCCTAAATGTGAGACCTAAAACCGTAGAAGTCCTGGAAGAGAGCACAGGCAGAGAGACATGGGCCGTAATCACATTTTTCTAGATCTGTCTGCTCTGGCAAGGGAAACAAACACCAAATTAAATTACTGGAACTACATCAAAATAAAAATAAACAGTGTCGGGGCACCTGGGTGGTGCAGTCGTTAAGCGTCTGCCTTCAGCTCAGGGCGTGATCCCAGCGTTCTGGGATCGAGTCCCACATCAGGCTCCTCTGTTGGGAGCCTGCTTCTTCCTCTCCCACTCCCCCTGCTTGTGTTCCCTGTCTCGCTGGCTGTCTCTCTCTGTCAAATAAATAAATAAATAATCTTTAAAAAAATAAAAAATAAAAAAAAATAAAAAGCGTCTGCACAGTGAAGGAAACAATGAGCAAAACAAAAAGACAACCTACTGAATAGAAGACATTTGCGACATATCCAATAAAGGGTTAGTATCCAAAATATGTAAAGAACTTATACAACTCAACACCAAAATACTAAAAACAACAACAACGACAATAATAATAAATTTAAAAATGAGCAAAGAACCTGAATAGATATCTTTGCAAAGAAGACAAACAGATGGCCAACAGGCACATGAAAAGATGCTCACCACCGCTCATCATCAGGGAAATGTAAATCAAATCACAGGGAGATGTTCCCTTATACCTGAAGAATGGGTAGTATTAAAAAAACAAGAAACAACAGGTGTTGGCGAGGATGCAGAAAAAAAGGACCCCTCGCGCACTGTGGGTGGGAATGCAAGCTGGTGGAGCCGCTGTGGAAAACAGTACGGAGGTTCCTCAAAAAGTTGAAAATAGAACTACCCTATGACCTAGTAATTCCACTACTGGGTATTTACCCAAAGAAAATGAAAACAGTAATTTGAAGCGCATTACGTATGCGTCCCTACCTGTATTGCAGCATTATTCACAACAGCCGAGACACAGAAGCAGCCCAAGTGTCCGTCGGTAGAGGAACGGATAAAGAAGATGTGGTGTATACACAATGGAGTATCGGTCATAAAAAAGAATGAGATCTCGGCATTCGCAACAACATGGATGAACCTAGAGGATATTCTGCACAGTGAAATAAGTCCTACAAAAAAGACAAGTACCATATGATTTCACTCATATGTGGAATCTAAAAAACAAAACACACGAACAAACAACAGGCAGAAACAGACCCAGAGAACAAACCGTCACCAGAGGGAGGGGGAGGGGGATGGGAAGAGTGGGTGAAGGGGAGTGGGAGGTGCACACTTCTAGTTAGGGAATAAGTGAGTCACGGGATGAAAGGCACCACACAGGGAAGATGGGCAGTGGTACTGTGTTGGTGTCGTGTGGCGACAGACGGCAGCTAGTGTTGTGAGCAGAGCGTAAGATACGTGTTGTAGAATCGCTGTCGCACACCTGAAACTAATGTAACATTGTATGTCAACTATACTTCAATAAAAAATAAAGAAAGGAAGGAAGTTAAAAAATAAGTTTGGAGATATAGTAAGTGAACATTTTTTTTCATTTAAATTCAGTTAGCCAACATATAGTATCATTAGTTTTTGGTGTAGTGTTCAGTGATTCATCAGTTGTTTAAATGAACGTTTTTAAAAAAAAACACGTAGTGGCTTAGAACAGCGACAATGTGCTGTTTCTCACAATCTGCCATTTGACTGAGGGGTTCCCCGGCTGGTTGAGGCTGGGCTCACTCATCCCCCTGGTGGGTCCGCCGGGGGCTGGGCTCAGCGAGGACAGCTGAGTGGAATGGGTCTTTCTCTACATGGTCTTTCATCAGCCAAGGGACCACAGTGAGCTTACTCACGTGGTGGCAGTAGTTTCAAGAAGGAGAACCCAGTTCCCACATGCTTCTCAGGCTTCTGCTTGCTTCACATTTCCTCATGTCCAGTTGGCCAAAGCAAGTCACGTGACCGAAACCAGAGACCACGTGGGTGGGGGAAAGAGGAGAATGGATACCAGAAGGCCTGATTCATCCGGAAACCGTTAATGAAACAACCCACCACCCCATCTTTAAACGCTTTTGAAATGGTAGGCTACAGTTTTTCCCTGTTGTTTTTTGGTGGGGGATGGGGACACATCTTTCTGATTAATCATCCTTGTGAAGTGTGTTATTCTGCTCTTTATTTTCCTTCCTCTTATGATAACTTTGCATGGAATTTGACTTTGATACCCTAATGTTTCTTTTTCTTTTTTTAATGTGAAATTAGTTTTCCTGAACTTTTGGAAGATGATATCCTTCAGGGTAGCTTTTCTCATTGAACGTCTTCTGTTGTTTTCATGAAGTGTCCAAACCCAAGGCAGCTTGCTGTCTGCGATTTCCTGGTTCGTTCTACTTGCCTACTTTTGTCTGGAGCTTCTCTTTCTTGTGTCTGTAGGGTCCCCATCCCGCTCAGTTTTGGTTCTACTTCCAACAGTTTCTCCTTGGGGCTCCTTCTAGAAGGGAGCGCCAGCTGGAGGATGACAGAGATTTGGGGTTCCAGACTGACCTGCTCCTGCAGAGCTGACCACGGGCCCCTTCACCCACCTGACACTGGACTAGACAAGTTCTTCCAGGTTTTAGCCACTGCTCCCCACCTGGCCAGCTGGGCCCCCCTGCAGATCTCACTGGCTGTCTTGCAGCTCTCTTCTCTGGTCCATCATATGCTGCCTTGTTTCTTCTCTCTGTTTCCTTCTGTACAGAAGTCCCTCCCATGGGAGTCTTGTCACTGTTGCTGGTTTGTTCCCATGCACTTACATTTTGGGGCTTGTGGGGGGACAATTTATATTTTGTAGTAAGTGTTCCTCATGGATTTTGGCTTAGCTCTTCATCTCTCTGTCCGTTTATGTGTGTTGGTCTGCGGAGAGTCGAAAATCATGTCGTCACCTCCCAGGATTCACCACGTGTGTCAGTCATCTCTTACTTACTAAACAAAGTAAATAAATGAAGTTTGGCCACAAGTCATGGTAAAAATAGTACTTCTTAGTATTTGCTATGTGCCCAGCCCTTGAGCTAAGTTCTTTCCATCCACAGCTTTATCTAATGCTCACAAGCACGAAGCAGGCACAACTATTTATTCCCACTTAAGAGCGGAGGAAACGGGCTGAGGGGGGACCCACCCAGGCAGACATCGGTGACGAGAGTCAGACCCAGGTTAGCACAGACACCAGGTTTGCATACAAGTGAATCTGTTCTCCTCAGATAGTCCCTTTGGGATGCTGAACACTTACACCAATAAGGCTTTCACTCTTGAAGGTCTTTCTGAAATCCCTTTCCAGAAGGTTCCAAAGCTGAGGCCAGTCCGTCCGAGGAGACACTGACTGGACAAATGTGTAGGAGAATGGGAGGAAAGGGGTGCTAGGCTGCTGCTCAGGCTTCCGGTGGAGGTGTGTGAGTCGCACAGTGGGGGCCGCAGGTGTGCGGGGTTCCGGGAGTCACAAGTTTGAATTTGAGGTGTCTCTGGGAGATGCTGTCCAGGCTTCTGGAGTGTTGCGGACAGCATCTGTGGACTGGGAAGTTACTAACACTGAGATGCAGCAAAGCCAAGGCGGGGACAGGAGAGGATGCAGGAGAGAAGAGCACCAAGCCCGAGGCCGAGGGGACACCGTGCCAGGAGGAATGGGTAGAGCGGAAGGAGCCATCGTCTCCAGGGGGCGGTGAGGAGAGAACGATGACATGGAGAGAAGCAGCTCCCATTTGGAGCCGCTGCCATAACCCTATAAAGTTAGTTCTGACTTTCTTTAGGCTGTTCCCAAAAAAAACAGAGCAATCTCCGGGAGCGTAGAGCCCAGATCACTGGAGAACTGCAAGGCGGTTTTGTACCGACCCTTTCTCTTCTGCCTCTGCTCCCCACCATGCAGAGAAGACTTTCCCAGCCCCTGCTCAGAGACCCCACCGGGCCTGCCCCAGTCTCATTCCCTGGCTGCCCACTGATGTCCTGGCTCTCAGCCTCTGGAAAAGCAGACCACTGGTGACCCAGCTGGCCACTCTCCACAGGGGCCCCACCGCCAAGAGGGAGAAGAAAACCAACATGTACTGTGACCCTGCTGCCTGTTTGTCATTGGCTTGAAGCCTCAGAAGACTCACTTGCAGCTTCTGCATCTCTCCAGTTTAGCTATGAGGAAGCTAAGGTCCAGGGGGGTTAATTCACCAGCCCACGGTTACCCAGCTGGCAAGTGAGGGAGCCAGAATTGGAAGCCATGTCGACATGGTCCAAAGCCCATGCTTTTGCCACGACACCAAGCTCCTTTTGACATTGCATTCCTGTGTCCTAAAGCCATATTTCTCAGACAAGAAAAAAGTTTATTGTCCCAAGTGTAGGTAGGATTTGGGGCTCCGGGTGTCCTTCCATTTAGAGGAGCTTCAGTCCTGAATTAATAAACAGGTGCACAGGGGAGGTTTTTATGGGATTTAGCGGGTGCCAAATGGATGTATTTTCAGACACCAGCGGGGTTGTCAGTACCAGGCAGTGGGAGTTTATTGGGGAAGACAGGATGAGGGAGAGCTCGCTCAATAAATTCAAATCCTACAGCTCCCAGGGCTGTAAACTCCTGAGGTCAAGTGGCAGGTTTGTCGATTTTGTTCACTTGTACTGTTCAGTTCAAAGGCCCAATAACAAGCTCCCAGAATGTTCCAAACATGGATTCAGAGAACAGGCTGATGAGTAAGCTCCCAGAGGTTGCTCATGAAGGATGATCCTGGAAGAAACATTTGCATAGAACTGAATTTTCATTAATTAAAGGAGCAGATGGAATTCACAATTAGAGAAAAAAGGAATCTCTCTGAAATGTGCGAGATGAGAAGTCAGAAATATTCCAGCAGCTGCCCCAGGCTTTGGGGTTTATTCAGCGCCGGTGAAATAAAGAGCTGAGCATTCATTCAGCAAATATTTGTGGAACGTTTAGGAGACAAAGGGCTCGGAGTCAGGCACTGGGGCTCAGAGGGGAGGGATGCTCTCCGGGGCCTCGGGGGCTCGCTGTCTAGCAGGGCAGACAGATGCACAGGTGTGAACAAGACACTGTCACGACGGATTCCTGGAGAAGGCGACAGTGTGAGTTAGACTCTGAGGGTGTGCTCAGAGTCTGCCTGTTGGGTAAGGACAAGGAGACACCATTCCGGGCAGAGGCCTCAGCCTGGGTGGAGGTGCAGGGGAGGCCACAGCATGGCGTGTTGGGGGACAGTCGCAGTTCCATTAGAACTGCATTCCATAGAACAAGATGGGGTGGGGAGGGAGCAAAGAGATAGGCCAAAGCACGAGGGGCTTGAATGCCTTGGTAAGAGCCTGAGGAAGCAGCCGAAAGCCAGGAGTGGGTCCAGGGGAAGTGTCGCCTTCAGCATGGGGCAGTCTGGGTGTCTTTCACTTACTGGCTGCCTGAACTTGGACCATCTCGTTACGTGACATCATGCACATAAAGTGCTCACGTGGTGAACGCTCAGGAAATGTTGGCTGCCAAACCACGTGACTTAACAGTTTTCTCATCTGAGTGAGATGCATCTAGCGATGATGCAGTCCGCCTTGGTTGGTGTCTGTGAGGGTTTCATGGCATGGCTATGGAAGGTACGTAACATAATGTCTGACAAATGGTAGACGCATGGATCTGGGCGCTGATATTGTTGTTGTTGTTGCCATGTTGTGATTTAGATGGTTGATTATTTGGTACCTGCTTAGCATTGGGAATCCAGGGTCTGGATTGGGAACTCCCTTGCCTTCTGGCACTCACAGTCCAGCAGGGAAAATAGACCCTAAACAGCTGGTTCATTATAGGAGCCGGGTTGGCTGGAGGATGCTGGGTGCACTGGGGGATCACAGGCTGGTGCCTTGCCTGCATTCACTGAACGTTAGTTCCCTTCTCCAGGAGCTGCAGTGAGCAGACAAGGGTGGTTGCCGAGCCATCATAATGATGCTAGTATGTTCTTTGTTGAAATGATCAAGGCCTGAGCCAGAGGAAGTGACAGAGTCAGCGTTCAGACCCAAGCCAGTGAGGCTGTGGTGCCCAATATCTCCCCTGAGAACCTGCCATTCACTCATTCATTCATTGCGTTCATCCATCCCTCCCTCCCTCCATCCTCACATAATGATGCTAGTATGCTCCTTGTTGAAATGATCAAGGCTAGTGACGTTTGCTTTTTAAAAGGTAGACAATCACCTTGAAAATCATGAAACTGATAAATACATAGTTTGAGATGTTTATTTTTGGGGCGCCTGGGTGGCTCAGTCATTAAGCATCTGCCTTCGGCTCAGGGCGTGATCCCGGCGTTCTGGGATCGAGCCCCACATCAGGCTTCTCCACTGGGAGCCTGCTTCTTCCTCTCCCACTCCCCCTGCTTGTGTTCCCTCTCTCGCTGGCTGTCTCTGTCAAATAAATAAATTAAATATTTAAAAAAAAAAAAGATGTTTATTTCTGAGTGACAATTTTCCTGCAGTAAAATGCAGTCTTTTAGTGCACAGTTCTATGAATTTGGACAAACACAGACAGTCACGTAAGCACCAGCACAATGAAAGTATAGAACAGTTCCATCAACCCCCAAATTCTCTCATCCCAGACCCCAGCCACTGGTGATTGGTTCAGACTATTCCAGAGAGGCATAGAAATGGAGTCTATTTGGTCTATAGCCTTTTGAATCTGGGTTTTTGGTTTTTTTCACTCTGAATGATGCATTTGAGATTTACTCATGTTGTGTGGATCAGTAACTTTCCTTTTGAGTGATTATAAGTAGAACTGTATTGGATGAATAGACGCAATGAGCTCATCCCTTCACCGGCTGAAGGACACTTAAGTCGTTGCCAGTTGTACGTGATTATGAATGAGGCCACTATAAGCATTCACTTTCAGGTTTTTATACGAACTTAAGTTTCCACTTCTCTAGAATAATTACCTAGAAGTGGGATTGCCGGGTCATATGGTAAGCGTATGTTGAACTTTCTCAGAACCTGACAAACTGTTGTCTAGGATGACTGGACCATCTTACATCCCCACGAGCAATGTTTGAGGGCTCCGGCCGCATCCTCACCAGAACTGGGTATTGTCCGGTGGTTATTGCTCTGGTTATCAGCCCTTCTAATAGGTAGGGAGTAGTTTTATTTCACAAGTTCCTAATGACTAATGGTGTGCTACGTATTTTCATTTGCTTTTTTGCCATCCATTTACCTTCTAGTCAAATTGCTTAGCCATTAGTGATTTGTATTAATCAAGCTTTGAAAATTCTTTATATATGCTAGGTATAAGTCCTTCATCTGATAGGTGGTTTGCAAAAATTTTGGCCACTTGGTGACTTGTCTTTCTGTTGCCATGATAGAATCTTTTTAGAAGGAGAAGTTTTAAATTTTGATGAAGTCCAATTTTTAAAAGATTTTATTTCTTGATCATGTATTTGGTGTCATATCTAAACATCTTTTCCTCGCGTGAGTTCACAACGATTATTTTCCTTTGTTTTCTTGTACAAGTTTAATACTTTGGGATTTTACATTTAAAGCTACCTGCATTTTTAATTTAATTCTTAATATGGTGCGAGGCGTGAATCAAGCTTTATTTATTTGCATAGAGCTGTCCGGTTGTTCCAGCACCCTTTGTTGAAACCATTGTTCTTTCTCTACTGCATTGCCATTGCAGCCCGGCCAAAACTCAATTGACCGTAAATGTTTAGGTTTATTTCTGGATTTTTTTCTGTTTCGTTGGTCCATTTGTTTGGGTTCTACCTGATATCATCCTTTTCCTGTACCTTTGCAATAATACTTGAAATCAGGTAGGGAGAACGCTTTTTTTCTTTCAAAATTATTTTGGCTGTTCTAGATCCTTTCTTTTTTCATTGAAACTTGAGAATCCACTTGTTAATTTTTACAAAAAAAAAAAATTCTGCTGGATTTTTGTTAGGATCGTGTTGAATCTATAGATGAGTTTAGATAGAAATGACACCCAAACAGTGTGGAGTCTTCCAGTCACAGAATATCTCTCCAAGGGGCGCCTGGGTGGCACAGCGGTTTAGCGTCTGCCTTCTGCTCAGGGCGTGATCCCGGCAGTCTGGGATCAAGCCCCACATCAGGCTCCTCCGCTAGGAGCCTGCTTCTTCCTCTCCCACTCCCCCTGCTTGTGTTCCCTCTCTCGCTGGCTGTCTCTCTCTGTCGAATAAATAAATAAATAAAAATCTTTAAAAAAAAAAAAAAGAATATCTCTCCATATATTTAAGGAATCTTGGATTCTCTCATCAGCATTATATAGTTTTCAGCATACAGATTTAGTACATATTTTGTTACATTTATACCTGGATTTTTGATGCTATCCAAATGGTACCTTAAAAAAAAATTAGTTACCATCTTCTTTATCTTTTTCTCAGCAGATGGACATTTGGGCTGTTTCCATAATTTGGCCATTGTAGATAATACTGCTATAAACATCGGGGTGCATGTAAGATGTGGCATATATAAAAATATACTTACATATGATATATATTATATATATAATGTAATATTATTCAGCCATCAAAAAGAATGAAATCTTGCCATTTGTAATGACATGGTGAGAGCTAGAAAGTATTACACTAAGTGGAATAAGTCAGTCAGAGAAAGACAAATGCCATATGATCTCACTCATATGTGGAATTTAAAAATTACAACAAATGAGCAAAGGGAAAAAAGAGGAAGAGAAGCAAACCAAGAAACAGACTCAACTATAGAGAACAAACTGATGGTTACCAGAGGAGAGATAGGAGGAGGAGCGGGGAAATAGGTAGTGGGGGTTAAGGAATCACTTATGATGAGCACTGGGTGTTATGCTCTATGTTAACTAACTGGAATTTAAACAGAGCATCGAAATACATGAGACAAAACTGTAATGTGCTGTGTTGTAAGGTGTTTACATTTTTAGGATTATTACATCTTCTTGGTAAATTGCTGCATGTATCATTATATAATATCCCTCTTGTTCCTTGTTCTGAAGTCTACATTGTGTGATGATAATATAGCCACTTTGGCTTTCTTTTGTTAATGTTTGCATGGTAATTCCAGTGGTGTGCTGGTGAATGTTTAACCACTAGCTCTCTAGTGGTTAACAGACAAACAAACAAAACACACACACCACACAAGAAGAAGAAGAAAGAAGAAAGAAGAAAGAAAAGAAGAAGGGCAGCACTGATTTGTAGATTTTGCTGATTTTGGTGATGTAAGTCCACTCACCATGGCTGACTTCAAGTTATCAGTGTGACATCATCAAACACAGAGGAGGGGAGAGTTGAGCTAATATACCTTTTCCAGCACACCCCTGATATATCTCTTTCCATCCATTCATTTTTAACCTATATCTTTATATTTTAAGTAGGTGTCATGTAGGCGGTCTTTTTTATCCATATAATAGTCTCTGCCTTTCCATTGATATTTAGACCATTTATATTTAACATAATTACTGATCTGGTTGGATTGCAGTCTGCCACCTTGCTTTTTCTTCTCTTTGGTCCACTTGTTCTTTGTTTCTTTCCTGCTCTTTTTCTGCTTTATTTTGGATTAGTTGATCATTATGAATGATTCCACTTTAACTTCCCTATTGGGTTAGTATTTGTACCTCTTTTTAAAAAATATAGTTTAGAGGTTGCCCTATATTTATAATACACATCATCAATTAATCAGAATCCACCTTGAAATCATACCACTTCATAATAATGTAAGAATCTTAGAATAATATACTCCCAGTTCCTCCCATCCATCTTTTGTTTTATTGTACTGTAGATACATAACTAATTGATTTTATTTTTGTTTCAGACAGTCAATTATATTTTACAGTGGAACATAAGAAATAGGAAGATCGGTAGGAGAAGGAAGGGAAGAAGGAAGGGGGGTAAACAGAAGGGGGAATGAACCATGAGAGATTGTGGACTCTGGGAAACAAACTGAGGGCTTCAGAGGGGAGGGGGGTGGGAGATTGGGATTCTGGACTCACAGGGGTTTTTTTCCTCTTTCAACACTTAAGTATGTCACCCTTGCTTATGGCAATGTTTCTAACAACAAATTTGCTGTAATTCTTTGGTTTTAGATATAATGTGCCTAAGTGTGTGTGTGTGTGTGTGTGTGTGTGTGTGTGTGTGTTTGTGTATGTGTGTGTGTGTGTGTGTGTGATCCTTTTGTGTTTATCCTGGTTTGTGTTCTCTGAATTTCTTGGATATGTGTGGTTTGATGACTCATAACTTTTTGGAAAATTCCTGGTCATTATCTGCAAATATTTCATATTTCATTCTCTATCTATCTATCATCTATCTATCTATCTATCTATCTATCTATCTATCTTTCTTTCTCTCTCTCTCTCTCTATCTCTCATCTGTTTTTGGAATTTCAATTACATATATGTTAGACCTTTCATATTTCCTCATAACAATTGGATGCTGTTATTTTTCTACTTTTTTCTCTTAGTGTTTCTCTTTGAATAATTTTGTTTGACCTATCTTCAAGTTCACTTATTTCCTTGGCAGTTTCAAGTCCTGTTGGTGAGCCTGTTGGAAGCATGCTTTATCTCTGGTGCTATGTTTGGTTTGTTTTTATTATTATTAGCATTTCCATCCAATTCTTTTATAGATTCCATCTTTTGGTTGAAGTCTCCATCTTTTAATGTGCACTGTCTATTTTTTCCACTAGAATCTTTGAAATGTCTTAAATTCCTTGTCTGTTAGTTCTAACATCTGGTTCATATCCTAATAGGGTTCTTTTGATTCCTGTGTCTCTTCACATTGGGTTTCTATTTGTTTTTGTTTTTCTTCTTTCCTTTTCCTCATGTGTCTCATAACTTTTGGTTAAAGACTGAACATTTTGTGTAGGACAGTGTTTATGCCTGGAAATGGGCATGTCTCTCCCACAACTATGCCTTTAGCATTGTGTGTGTGTGGAAGAACTGAGTTAATCTAATCAGCAGTTGAGCTGAGTCTGGTTTGGTATGATTATCCTCAATGTACCTCTTCTCGAGTTAGTGTTCCCTCAATGTTCCTGTTCCACCTCGAGCTTTAGGTTTCCCCACGGGCCTGTGCCTTTAAGAGGGTCTCACTCCTGTTCCTTCTGTTTCCTGGCAGGAGACTTCTCTTTCTTGTTACTTGATATTTGGTCTGGCTGGGTGGCAGGGGGGAAGGGAGTACATGTTCCCTGTTGTCTTGGCTTAGCCAGTCTTAGGTGGGCTCGGTGTCATCCATGGTCTTGTCTTGGGGGTTGGTCTTTCTCATTGACCCTGTGTCTCTCACAGCAATGGGAATTCATGAATTATCTGAGCCCAGGATGACTTTTTGTGTGCCTTTCCCAGGGGTAGAGATTTTATTTTTCTGTTCTTTGCCCCTCATGCTCAATGAATATTCACCCGTGCCCTTGTGGTCACAGAATCTTCTGCCCTTCCTCCTTTAGCTCAAGGATTTTGCTCCATAGGGGCATGGGGAGGTGGATCCAGGAAGGACTTTGTGCCCTCTTGAAGCAGTAGCTGCTCTCTTCCCCAAATCCCGCATCAAGGTTTCTATAGCCTCCTTGCCTTCTCCTAGTCCTTTCATTAATTCACAGGGAGGTCAGCAGAGTAGAGCTGTGAGGAGGGGTGAATCCCCTTGCATCTGGACAAATAATGGTTCTGTTCTCTCACTTAAGTCTGAACACAACCTTCAGCAATTTGGTAAGCATTTTAGCAGAAGTCTCTTACCCTCTTCTGTGGCATCCCTGTCTTGTTCCCATGCTATTCCCAGGGTAAGCCAGTACTCACAGCCCTCTCTCTTCTCAGAGTAACTGTCTTTCCTTAGACAACTTCAGACTAATTGGGTTTGAGAAAAATTATGGTTTTGTAGATGATCTAGATTTTTCTCATTGTTAGGCTGGGAGAGACACTCTTTCTAACTCCTACATTTTGAATGGCAGAATTGCCTGAGGTCTTTGATATGACGGAAAAGAGAGATGAATTAAATTGGAGGGGCCAAAAGTAATTTTGCTGAGGAAGTAACTTTTCAGATAGGTCCTAAAGGAAGAGTAGGTGTTGTTCACTATAAAGGGATGTAAAAGCTTTGCAGAAAGATAGAACTGCATTTGCCAAAGCCCTGAGGCAAAAAAGGAGCTTTGTCACATAGAAAGAACCGCAAGAAAGCCAGTGTGGGCTGAGCAAAGTGGGCCAGGAGAATGTGTCTGCAGAATTGTGCAGGGCCAGATCATGCACTACCTGAGTGCCATGTCCAAGCTTTTGGTTTCTATATATAGCAAGTTCAGTGGGAAATTTTAAAGAGCATTAATTTTCAGGGTACCTGGTTGGCTCAGTGGGTTAAGCATCTGACTCTTGGTTTTGGCTCAGGTCATGATCTTCGAATCGCAGGATGGAGCCCCGTGTTGGGTCCATGCTCGGTGGGGAGCCTGCTTGAGATTCTCTCTCCCTCTCCCTCTGCCCCTCCCCTCACTCATGCACTCACTCACTCACTCCCAAATAAATAAATAAATAAATAAATAAAAGTAATTTATTTTTTTTGGATAAACAGAGAATATGGAATCCTTTAAGAGAGTGGTGGTACATAAACGAACTTTTCTATCAGCATAACGTGCTATTAGAGCCCCAATTTCACATATTGACTGTGTAAAATGCACTGAGTCTACCCTGTGCTTCCAGCTAGGACACCATTCACTAGGAAAACTTCCTAAGGCCTTTTTTTTAATCTACTAGCTTAATCTAACATGTTTCGCATGGAGTCATTTTCTGGTCCTGGAGCTTCATTTATTTCTGCACCTCATCAGAGCTTCTGGATTTACTTATTGGCCAATGACACTCCTCCTCCTCCTCCTCTTCTAGTGTAGACTTGTGAAGTCTAATAATTGTCCGCCCCTGAGCAGCATCTCACATACTTTAATGAAACCAGTTTTCAGTTGCTGTTAATGCTGCTAATGTCCCAACAAGGGAGAAGTTATCAGATTGACACAGCAGTTTCATTTTGTCTCGGTGTAATATGTAAGCATGGGACACCTGAGTTCATCTGGCTAGCTACAGAGCCAAAGAAATATAAATTACCCCCAAGGGCTCTAGACAGAAAGCCAGGCATGCTGCTTATCTCTGCTTTCCACAGCTTTTCAACACACTTTAATACAAAGAATTATGACGGAGCTCTGGAATCATTTGGGGAACAGGTACAACAGGTGCCTCTATGAGCTGAGCTTTCATTCACGTGTGCATTTCATTGCTCGTGCGGTAATGAGTTGGTATAATGGTAACTAGCTCACATCTGTTGAGAGCTTGCTATGTGTCTGTCCCTGTACTCAATGCATCACATATGTTATCTCGCTAGGGGGTAGGGTCTATTATTGTTGCACAGAATCTGACACTTACAGCAGAGGTTAAGTGCTTGCCCAATGACAAATAGCCAGCAATGGTAGCCACTGAGATCTGAAGTTAGGTCTCTGTGACCAACTTCTTTGCTGCTATGATGCATTGAGCATCTACTTCTAATCCCTGAGCCTCTGGGACTGACTTGGTCATGTCCCTGCCCTCAAAGGGTTCACAGCCCAGTGAGGAAGTACATTAATGGAAATGTACGCCATTAATTAAATTATAGCATAGTCAGTGCTGCAAGGGAGGTACAGACCCAGGTTTGCTGAGAATCCAGAACATAGATCGATGTACTTGGCCAGGAGAGGGGGAAAGGGGGGAATAGAGGAATAGCATGAGACTCCATGAACATTCCACAGGGAGAGTGAAATTTGGTCTGGGTCTTGAAGTGTGAGTAGGAGTCCATGAGTATAAACAATAGGGTTAAGATTATCGGACAAGTCGCAGATAATTAAAAGTAAATAATATCCTACTTTTTGCAGTTGGCATAATGAGCTGTATTACAGAGGCAATACCCAAATATGAGGTTGGAGCCGGTCTTTAGGAATTCTTGTGCTAGGGCTTTTGAACTTTATTCTATAGAAAACAGAAAAACTTGGAATGATTTTAATTATGTGATTTGAACACATGAATAATAACAATATGACAATGACAAAATTAGATAGCATTTCCTGGCACTTACTATGGGCTCAGTAAATACAGTCCCAATTTCATTGTGTCTTCACAAGACTAGGTAGCAAATATTGCTCTTCCTTTTTGCAGATGAGGAAAGCTGAGGTACAAATAAGAGGTGGAGCAGCTTGCCCAAGGCCATCGTACCAGTAAGCATAGGAGCTGAGCTTCATTTGCAAGCCTGAAAAATTCCTACATTCACACCTTTAACCCCCCTGTTTCATTGATTCTACTGACTCAGATGGAGGTGGTATTAGAATGCCAGGCTGGAGTAGGTGAGAGGCCATGGCGTGTCCAGGCAGAGATGAAATATAGTAGCGAGGAAGTTTCTGGAAGAGGAAAATGAAAGTCTTGGGGCCAGTCAAATGATCAAAGGCAGAGACGGAAGTGGGGGCAGAGTCCAGACTCCCCGGTTCTGACTCATGCAACAGAGAGCAGACCATGGGCTGGGACCAAGACCCCAGGAGGAGGACAGCTGGAGAGGGACGAGTTTGCTTGGGCATGTTGAGTGAGCACTGCCCACGGGACTGCTAGGTGGAGGTGTCCAGGAGGCAGTTGGCTGCACAGATCTGGCCATCCCACTGGCCAGGCTGTATAAGCTGGAGACAGGGTCTTGCCATGAAGAAAGGACCAGTGGGCAGAACACCTGGGTTCTGGTCCCAGCTGGGCCGGAAGTCACCGAAATCCTCCAATTGGCTTCACCTCCTTCCCCTAGAAAGTGTAGGGGAGAGAGAAAATTACCATAAAGGTCCCCTCTAGGCTGAAACGTGGTAATTCTATGTTCCCAGTCAAGGAGGCAATTATGTGTCGGAACAGATCCTGGAAGCCGTGGACTTTAGGCTAGACATTGGCTAGCATGCCACACTCTGCTGTGGCAATCAAAGCCTTCAGCAATATCCATAGAGCTAAACCAACAGGATCATAATTATAACTTAGGAAGTTATTGTATTCTTTTCATATTTTTAGTCTTGTGTGGTTAGCATAGAGTGGCCGATCCCACCGCATGCGTATTTACATTTCCGGAGAAGGGGGGGATGTTAGCAGGGGTGAGGCTGGTCTTCCCAAGCCACTGGGCTGGGCTAGAGAAGCAGCCATGGGTTCCATGGCTCCGGAAGGCAGCCCAGTGTGTTAGCCTGGTGTGCTCACAAGTACACATGGGGTGTACAACACACACTGGGCTCCGTGAAAGATCCCGGGGATGTCGCAGAGAAGGACACAGGCGCTGTCAAGGAATGGGAATCAAGAGCCAATTTTCATAGGGTTTTAAATCATTTTTATCAGTGTGCATGCTCGTGGTGGACCACTTAGTTATTTTTCTTTTGGGTTATGTTGAAATCCTGATTTCCTCCAAGAGAGAATTCCTGGATCTTCGTACACACCCTTGGCTTCGGTTCCAGTTGTATTAGCAGATTTAATACAATGACCTTGTAGAGGTTTTGAGATGTAAAACATAAATTATATATTGTGTGTGTGAAAATAAAAATAATTAATTATACATATTTATATATTTATATATAAAAAATGAATTTTTATATATAAAAAATGAATTATTATATTTCAGCATAAGCGTGGTGTAATTCGGTGGAAAATGTCTGGATTTTGCAGGAGACGTGGTTGTAGTCTAATCATCATTCTGAATGACCCCCGGAGAAAGGGGCAGGGAGGCAGGGGCAGATAAGGCTCTGAGTCTCCCTGCTGTGTCACTCAGGCATGTTACTTGACTACTCCAAGCCTCAGCTTCCAAGATTAAAGGGAATAATAGCACTGCCTCACAAGGTCCTTCTGAGGATAAAATGAATTAACGCATGCGAAACTAGGACATGCTCTGTAAATATTAGCTTTGCTGAGGAGTAAATAATATACGTAAAAAACTTTGAAGAACTTCTGGCACATAGTGGATGCTCCATAAATGGCCACATGAATATTGCAACTCTTGGCGTTGTCAATAAAATCACAGCTCGTGGTAATAAAGGAACAGGTGTATTGGGCACTAGGCTGGAAGTCCTAAGAATGGCGGTCCGGTCCAGGCTTTTCCACTCACGGTTTCCATGGCCCTGAAATTACGCCTTTATCTCCTCACTTTCTCCATCTGTGCGTTGGGTGCTTTGGGGCTGGGTATCGGTAATGTATGAAGGAATTTTGTGCCCTAGAAAACTCTGCATGCCTATGTTGTGCATGACGGTGGAAGTTAGAGGTGGCATTTCCAGTGGCTGAAGATAGATTCAGGGTTGATTGTTCCCCCACTGGGTCATTGCCAAGAAGTTTTAATCAGGAAAGAGTTAGGGCATTTCATTCATCTCTAATCCAATCAGGGGTACCCAGACCTTGGATCCTGGATGTCGTTTTTGGGTAAGACCATAACCAACTCCTGTTATCTGCCTGGTTTGTCATTTGCTGTCCGGGGGAGGCAAGGTGCTGTTGTCACTCACTGTCCTGCAGGGAAAACCCGGTCCTAGCCATGGCAGTGTTGGCCCATCCCGTTCCTTCTGTAGCCAGACTCAACAGCAGCTAGCTGTGCCATTGTGAAGATTAAATGAGCTTCTACTTATGAAACTCTTAAAGCAGAGCTTATTGATACACGCAGATGCTCCGTAAAGATCAGCTGTTTTTATTAGCAGTGTACCGAGAGCTTAGAACAGTGCTTGGTACATAGCAAGGTACATAGTTTGTGGTTTGTATTATAACCGTTCATTTATTTAGTCAACAAACCTTTCCCACTTGTCTTCTTCATGGCCCACATGCATGAAGAACAAGCAAGACACCATGACAGTCCCTGCCCTCCGGGACCTCAGGGTCTAGAGAAAAGCAGACAAATAAGCAAAAATGCAGCTTGGGGTTGTGAATGTTGCCTTCAAGAGATGCCTAGGGGAGGTGGGGTGAAGAGGAAGCCCAAATCTAATCTGGAGAGAGGGAGATCGTAGGAAATAATAATATCGGAGAGGTATTTTGAGGAGAAAATGACACATGTAACGAACGTTGTAGTATCTGGGACCTAGTAGCTTCCTAAGGGAGATGACCCTGGAGCTGTACCTTTTGTGGGATAGCCCTGGTGAATTAGGGCAGAGAACAAGAGACAGACAGGCAGACAGACAGACGGGGAGTTCCAGGAACAGCGAGCAGCATGAGCTGCTGGAGCCCGGGGTGGTGTGGGTAAGCCCAGTACAGCTTGGAAGATCTACAAGCAGGCACTAAGGGCACTGAATGCCAGACCACAGAAGTTAGACTCATTTAACCACACAGGTTCCCGGCCCTAGTCCCTTCCATTTCTCCACTAAAACTTAAAAAAGATTCCAGGATCAAGTCACATTTCCAAGCCATGTTTGCTTTTGAGTTAGACCACCTTTGAAAGCCAGTAAAGCACATGAGCCGGCTAAAGGCTCTGACAAGTCCAGCAGGAAGGAACATGGTTGAACCTCATCACTTCCCAGACACATTTGACCTCAGAATCCCTCCTTCTCCAAAATGTATTCGCATCACACAAAGCAGGTGGTATTCCCAGGAACGCAGATTGTGAGACAGCCCTGAGGACAGGGAGACCTCCAAGCTGGGTACCACCATGGTCTGAGTCCCGTATCAGAAAGCCAACTCCCCCATCAGCAGCAAGAAGGACAGGCTGGAGAAGATGACTCTGGAGGCCTGAGGAGTGGTGGGGGGCCAGCGCAGGAGATCTGAGCAAGGGCCGCACCTCAGCGCAGAGGAGGAACGGGTACAAGAGCTGTGCGGGGTGGAGTCATCTGGCGCCGACTGTGGAATTCAACTGTTACAACGATGGGACTCTTGGATGTGGGCGTCAGGATCAGGGGTTCTAGACCTGACCATAGAGCTGGTGAGTGGGTGGCCGAGGCAAGCCACTCCTCCCCGTCCAGCCCGGTGGCCAGTTCCAAAACAGGGGGGACGATGGCAAGGTGGTTTCCAAGGGGCCCTTCATTTGTGCTGTGCTGACACTCTGGGGCAGAAAGCTGTCTCTACTCCTGAGTCACATGAGCAGTAAGCCCTGCCAGCTCTATGGCATCAGGGGTGGAAGAGCCAATCGATATGCATTTACTACATGCCAACTGTGTACTTGCCTGAGTGCCAGGCCCTGGAAGGGAAGAAGTAAGGGCGCATCCGGACCTGTCCTGGTAGTCACTTTAATACAGGAGGAAGGACTTTGGAGCCAGAAAACAGAGAGAGGCGAACCCCAGCTCTGCCACACCTGCTGGATGGAGTGAGCAAGTTCCTAGCCCCTCTTACTAATGTCCCAGGGCTGCTCAACGAAGTTCACAAACATGGCTGGAAACAATGGTTCACTCTCCCAACGTTCTGGAAGCCAAATCAGTATCAAGGTGTCCGCAGGGCTGCGCTCCCTCAGGAGGCTCTAGGAGAGAAGCCTGCCTTGCCTCTTGGGGCTCCGGTGGCTCCCGGGCTCCTGGGCTTGCGGCCACTCCGATCTCTGCCTCCTCCCACGGCCCCTTCTAGGTCTCCCAGCTCCCTCTCCTTTCTCCTGAAAGGACATCAGTAATTGGGTTTAAGGTGGGCCCTGCAATTTATCTTGAGATGATTTTATCTGGAGATCCTTAACTTAATTATATCTGCAAAGACCCTGTTTTCAAATAGGGTCCCATTCACAGGTGCCCGAGGTTAACATTGGATCTATCTTTTGAGGGGATACTCTTCAAGCTGCCACACCCCTTCGTGCCTCTCCTTTCTTGTCTGAAAACGGAGATCATTACAGCACTTGTCTCATTGCGTGCCTGGGACGCTGGTGAGAGAGGTTACATGCGTAAAACCCTCAGCGGAGGAAATGGACAACTGGTTGCTCTTACTCATCCATCCACGTATGGCCACGTACCCATCGTCCCATCATTCCAGCTTTACACCTGCATCACTCTCTCGTTCCTCCATGCTATGATTCCGGGCCACCAAAGTGGTCATTTTGGTGGCCTGTGGATTATGACAAAAATGATTTCATGTTCTGTCATCAGTCCCAGGTATGTAGGGGAGGAAAGAATGTCACCGACTCTGGGAGTGCAGTCACAGGCCACAGATATTTGTCACTTGATTGGTCATGACAGCTGGGACAGAATGCTGCTTGTATCCTGAATTCCAAATGGGCTGGGGCTGCTGGGTCTGACAAGGGTTTAGGGGGAGCACCTCGGCACACACAGCCCCCCACTGCGCTCACGGGCGCATTCCTGCCCCCGCACTGTCTGAGCACACGGGCTGGGCCCGGAGCCCGGCGTCCAGGCCCTGGGGATGCACGGAGGGCACGGTGTTCTAGAACACTCAGCACAGAGAGAAGAGGGCAGGTGCACAGACTGAGATGCGAGGAAGGACTTCCCTACATATGGGAGCTCAGTTTCAGAGTCACAGTGAGACCCAGTTGGGATGTGGAGGAGCTCCGCGCTGGCTCCCACCGAGAATCAAACACTTGCTCACGGGATGCTTCACGAACGGGTGAGATCGCCACCTTTGAAGTCAAGCGGATCTACAAGGGAAAGGCGGGGCAGACATCAAGATGCTAAAATGCACCAGTCAGAGTCTGGATGAAATTCAGGATGGCCCCCAGGCCTCTGGGTGACGGGGGGGGGGGGGGGGGGGGGGGAGGGCGGTGAGGCTGAGCGTGACAGGGAGAGGAGATCGGAATGCCAATCCTACTAATGAAAACCCTGCCTGAGGTTTCTGGAGCACTGACTCCAGCCCAGCCAGGCAGCAGGCTGAGCCCTTGGCGCACATTTGCTTATTTAATCCTCGTAACAGCCCGATGAAGAAACTGTCCTTATTATCCACATTTCACCAAACCGAGCCAAAGAGAAGCGTACCTAACTTGTTAAACTCAGGTCCAGCCACGCTGACCTGCTTCCTGTTCCCCAGCATAGCCCTCGGTTTCTTTGTAAGGCTCAAATAACAGAAGGGGGCATTTCCTCTCATTCCCAATCCTGCCTCCCCCTACTGTAGACTGAGTACCTTTGTGTCCTTAAAGAAATGCTGATATGAACCTTACTTCAAACGAGGATTCTGTCCGTACGTGAGGCACACCTCAGCTTGGCATTTCCCGGCTGTGTGACATACTTCACACCGCTGGGCCTCTCTGAACCTCATCTGTAAAATGGGTCCCAGGCAAACATGATCCTGGGGGCTCTTGTGAAAAGGTTCTCATTAGAACCCAAGGGTGAACGTACACTCTAAGATATGGAGCAAATGGGGAGCACTGCCACAGGGCAGCCGGAGTCCGGCCGCAGGTTGGGGGCAGGTGTCCGGCTGCCAACCCAAGAGCCCAGGTTGGAGCGTATGCGTCCTGCCCCAACCAGCCCTCCCCGTTCCCGTGCCCGCTGAATGCCAGTCGGAAAACTGAGCTGAAGCATCTTTCATCACAACGTGTTGTGGCTCCAAGGAACAGATTTTGGCTGCTCTGACAACTATAAAATGGAGTTATGTCTGCAAGTTAATTTCCTAGAAAGGATCCGCATTTCACAACATTTTCCTGGAAGCCAATACGAGCAATTAGAGCGTGGGCGCACTCCTGGCCTAGCGACTCGGGGGCGGAGCCGTGAGAGAAACGCACCTGGCAGCGCAAGAGAGCACCTGAGGGCCGAGGGTCCCCCAGGACAAGCACGGTGCTCTGAAGACTCCGGGTCCACCTCCCCGGGGCCTCCAGCCTTCCCTTCTGGTTCCACTGAGGTGAAATTCACAGAATGGAACCACCCATTTGAAAGGAGCGATTCTGTGGCATTTAGTACATTCTCAGTGTTGTGGGACCACCACCTCTCCCTAGTTCCAGAACGTCTTCATCTCCCCCACTGGACAACCACTAAGCGGTTACTCCCCCCCATCCCCGAGCCGGGCAGCCCCCAATCTGCCCTCTGTCTCTGTGGATTACCTGCCCCGGGGGCTTCCTATTAGAGCCCACCTGTGCCAAACTAAGACTGTCCCCTGCGAGAGGCAGCAGGCTCCACGGGTTCTAAGTATCCCCCATTGTTGGGACGCCTGACCCGGTTGGTGTTGGTGCCAGAAGCAGAGGGACATTTACGAGGTGGGGTTTCTTCATCTTAACTCAGATCTTACCCCACATGCTCACACGGGCCATGATTCACTCTCCACTGGTCCACCTCCTCGGGGCTTGCCCCACCTCCGCCCTAGCAGAGCCCTCCACCGCACACTGGAGCACCCTTCCTCCCCTGGGGGCCACGGCAGTGTTTCCTGTGATGCCTGGAACTTGTTCTCAAGCCCGCACGTGGCTTACGGAGGGCAGGAACCACATGGCACGGTGGACAGAGTCCTGGCTTTGCCCTCCGAGAGGCAGGGTTCCTGTCCCCCCATGTCCCCTCTCTGAGGGGTGGTGAGTATAAACTGTGGCATGCAGTGACCTTCTCTCTGTCCTGTCGTTGGCAGCCCCAGAAGTGTTCCAGGTGTATGTGGACGGAGGCCCCGGCTACTCGTACCCTGTCGACTGGTGGTCCCTGGGGGTCACGGCCTACGAGCTGCTGCGGGGCTGGGTAAGAGGTGCACCTGCATGGGAACATGGGGAGCCCTGGAAGTCGGGGCTCAGGTCAAGCTGTACCTGGGTGCTGTTGGCCAGCCAAGCGGGTGGGAAGAGCCCATGTGAGGTGTCAGAGGCCCTGGGTTTCCATTCGGATGGCCCGTGTGCCTGAGGTCCCTGAGCATCAGAGGGACCCGGACGGAGCTTCTGGTCCAGCCACCTCCGTCTGCTCGTGGGGAAGTGGATGTTCACGGTGAAGGTCTTACATAAAGGTCAGCATCTAACCAGCAGCAGTTCAAACACCTCGGCATAGTTATTTCAAACACTGTCCTCTTTCGACCCACAACACTATGGGCCCGTGCCTGATTTTCCAGCTTGATTTGAAACTCTTTAAATATGAGGACCATCCTTCTTTTCCATGTTGTTTGTTCTGTATCTTCCCCAAATATGTAGCTAGATGTCCCATAAAAATGGGGTTTTCAGTATGTATTTTAATTTTTATTTCATCTAATTTAATAGCTGGAGATAACTAATGGCAACTAATAACTCATTTTTCCTTTAGTAGAAAGAGTTGTGGCAAACTAATTTTGAGGCATTTTTCTTTGCACAAGTATTGTTGGAAAATGATGCCACTGAACCTTGGTTTCCTTCTTGGTACAATGGGGTTAAATGCCTTCAGTGTGGTTCTTGGAGCTGAAGTTACCATGGGATCGCTCTGCCCCTGGACAGAGACCCAGGGTTTGCATGTTACCCACCTTCCCCACTCCAGTCCTGGCACAGAGCCACTGGCTGCGATGTTCAGTGTCTCACAGTGATTTGTGTCCATGCACATTCAGGCCAGTGGAGGTGCATTCTGGAGGGTGGGGGTCGCCTGTGCGGGTGACAGAGGGTGAGGAATGAATGAATGAATGAATGAATGATGAGAACAGTTTGCAAACCATCGAATCCATGTGAGTGCAAATAAGTATTATTTTTCATCCTGTAGTTTAAACAACTATTGTCTGCTCTTGATCTCAGTTATTTCCTGTGAATTCCTCAAAAGCATAATTACTATACATGATGTTTTTAGAATTTAAAAAATCTATATTAATCTATATTATTATATTATTAATTATATAATTATATTGATTATATTATTAATTATATAATTAATATATATTAATTATATTTATATGTATATATGAACTTGTTAGTTTTCTCAGGCACTGAATGAAAACATTCATCTTCTTCTTGGCTGGTTCCTTTGTCATCTGCTGGTTTCGCTGATACGTACAGTCAGGAGGGAGTATGAGGGTCCCAATGCTGTATGAACCAGAGGACAGAAGCATCCGCCAGATGCTGTGTATCTGATGTCCTCAGTCATATGAATGCCCTCCACGAGCATGGCCCCAAGCATGATTGCATGTTCACCAGCAGAAAGTACGTTCTCTGTGTTAAATAAAAATCAGTCGAGTAAATCTGAAGATCTAATTGGCTTCATTAAACAATCCATGAGTCGAGCAGCACCCCATCTCGCACGTTGCAAGGTGCTCCAAGGAGTCCTACAAAATGGAAGGTTTTTATAGGAGGGTGAGGCAAGATGTTATTAGCAAAAGAAAAAGATTCTTTCAGGCAAAGAGCTTTCTAGGGGGAAAAGGAAGGTGTCCTATTATATCAGATTATTTATCCATCTTTCTTCCCAGGGTGGAGAGGACCCAGGGGGCAGGCTCCCAGGCCAGGATTGAAAAATTTCTGACCCACCGGTTAAGACAACATTTCTGGGGGGAAGTTGGACCTGCAATTAGATTATGTATTAAGCCCTGGTTTGGGAACTATTTCTAAAGGACAACATTTTGGGGCCTGTGGATTTTGTGTTGCTTTTTTTTTTTTAAACATCTGTCATTCCTCTGGGTCAGAACAAAGATGATGACTTGGCAAAAAGCCCCAAGGATAGAGTGGTTCTTGCTGCTTCCAAAATAAGTCATTTCATTTTTAATGCGACGGAATTTTCTGCTCAGAGATCCAAATGGCACATTCAAGGAAAGAAGGAGAAGCACAGAGTGGGATCGGGCCCTTGATGTAGTGACAGAGCGACTGAATGAAAGGATGCCTGTTATGGGCTCGTGGAAACCTTTCTCACAAATGTCGGTCTGGCTTCACCTTTGACAGGTTTATGCAAACAGTTAATTCTTTGGTTTTCATACATACAGGAAACAATCCCATTTGGTGAGAAAACTATACCGAGATGCATTCCTACTTACCTCTGGGGTGTGTAAATAGAGGCTGTCCTTCCTCCCCCGAATTCCTCCACCATGTCAGTGACAGCATCCCTGACGAGTGGTCATTCACCTGTTTGTTCCTTGATTCCCTCAAAATCCAGGGAGCTTCTTACCTCCCAAAGATGAAAGCCATAATGGGAATTTTCCAGTGTGTGTTCTAGGATCTTAGAGTTTGGAAAGAGTTAGAATGGATAACATCAGGACAGCCTGCTGGCTAAAGACCCAGGAATACTCTAGTCCCAGCCCAGAAAACAGCTGTCTCTTCCCAAATGCTCTGTAGGGAGAGCAGAAGAATCGAGTGTCATTAATGGCTTAAGATCTCAACACAGAGAATCCCATGAGCCTGGTTGGATCCTATAGCCTGGACCAGGGACATAAGTAGGATCTCTGAGCCCAAAGTAGAATCTCATTCCTCACCCCACATGCCTGCTGAGTGACAGAAAGAGACCCACGACTGTGCCGCCCGGAGAGTTCCCTGTTAGAGCACAGGTCCCTTGGTCTCCCCGCCTGCCAGGCTCCAGATGGCGTCCCTGACAGGTGATCACCCACCTGTTTACTGGTTCCCCTCAGCATCCAGGGAGCTCCCTACCTCCAGAAAGAACTTGTTCCTTATTTGACAGCTCTAATGGCTAGATCTTCTCACTCAACCGCAAGCTGCCTCCCTTTTACAGACAAAGAGGATCTTAGAGGAATTCACAGGGTCAAACCCTGGTTCTACTCATCACTGATGTTAACCAAAGCCCATAAACAGATCCAGTGCTCAGAATCCTCAGCTGTTAACTGGGAGGAAAAAATTAATAATACTTTCTACCCAACAGGGGTGCTTTGAGAATTAAGTCATTGCAATGGTGCTGATTACCCAGCACGTGCCTGATGAATGTCAGCAAGCTTCCACTCCTCGCTGTGATTCCGGCCCTAGGGAGCCTGCCAGCAGGCCTGCGTCCTCTCTGACTTAGCACCTTTCCATGCTGGAGCCGGGCACCCGGAGTGGAGGCTGGGTCACGCCTGGTGCATGAGCGCCGCGGGGGGAAGGCCCAGGGGCCCCGTGAGCAGGTGTGTGTGCTCCCTCCCACACTCTGGGCGCCTCGGTGCTCTGATTCCGGCTCAGTCACTGACCTCATCGAGCCCCGGTTTCCTCCGTATGAAGTGGGGATTACGAGGCCGACCCACAGGGCCACCGTGGGGATACGTGAGAAAATGCGGCAGCGCCCACGCAGCGCCGGCATGCGCGGTAACGACGCTCCTGGAGGTGGAGCTGAGACCGGGAGACACAGATAAAGTGCTGGTGATTTGCTCAGAGGAGCGTGGAGAATACCTGAGGGAACAGACATTTAACTTGGGTCACACAGGAGCTGCTGGAGGGAACAGTGTGAGTACAGATGGGGAAGGGCCGCTGAGGTGGACACAGCAAACATTTCTGCCTGACCAGCCATCAGAGGACAGGCAGGGGACAGTCTGTAGAAGCCGCCGAGATCAGCTGGAGACACTCGGGCTTACCAGGCCGGCAGGGTGGTGCGTCCGTGGACGTGGCAGCACCGCGGTTGAACGAGAGACAGTCCTTTGCAGTCACGCATTTCCGGGCTCACATCCTGGATTTGCTACATAGGCTCTGAATGATCTGGGTGAGCCCACTGCTCATCTACCAAGTGGGGGGATGGGATTTGCGGCCCCAAGCGCAGGGCTCCTCGACTTCGGCACTGCGGACACTTCGGGCTGGGGAATGCTCTGTGCTGCGGGTGGTCCTGGGCGGTGCAGGACGTTGGCAACATCCCCAGCCCCTCCCTACCAGATGCCGGCAGAAATCTCCCCCACTGAGTTACGGCAACCGAAACAGTCTCCCAACATATGCCCCGGGGAACAAATCGTCCCTGCTTGCGAACCACCGCCATAGAGTAACCAAGAGGACTAAATGACACCCTGAATGCCAGGCTCATGGCACATTGCATTGCACAGTGGGCTTTCATTGTAGACAAAGGAGACCCCCAAACCCCACCTGTGGTGCCCTGAGACCTTGTACCCTCTCTGCTTCTCACCAGCCACCTCCCTGACCTTGCCTTTGACCCCAGTAGGTCGGGGTGCAGAGAGGAGAGCAATAAAGAGGGAGGGTGTGTGGAGCTCCCCTGGAGGCTGCCGTGCAGAACGAAGAACCCGGTCTACACCCGCTGGGTGGGGAGTGTAATGGTGTGCAAAGCTGATGGAAGGAGAGAGGCGGTGACTTCTGATTCCTGGGCAAAGCAGACAGAGCGGTGAGCCAGGAGTCAGGACCTGGGAGGGAACGGGCTCTGCGACCTCACTCTCTGGGTTTTCTGTCTCCATGAAAGGAGGGGAACGGGCGGGTGGGCTGTTCCATGGTTTTCAGGCTGCTGTGTTTCCTGGACCTCTAGCACCCAGCAGAGGTGGTTTAACAGTTCTGGGGGTTGGGGAATGTTTCTTCTGGCTTTGGAGATTTCATAGCCCGAGGACTCTTCTTCACTTTCATCTGTTCGTGTTTGGGATCTGGAGTAAAAAGGTTTTGGGAAAAGACATTGGATTAGATGGTCCCTGAAGCCCAGCTCAGCTCTAACAGTTCAAATGACAAGTCTCCAGCAATTCTTGTCTCCTCTCTTCCATTTCTCGGTCATTTGGCATTTTTTGTAAACCGAGTGTCCTGGAATAGAGAGCCACCTGCGCTCCGGAATGAGTCTATCCGGTGCCCTGCTGCTAAAATCACTTTCCCCAGCAGTACACGCAATTACTTTACCTTAGAAATGCCACTTGCTTTTCTGAGGCAACACATCCTAAGGCCGATGCGTGAGAACCAAGCTTCAATAGAATTCTTTCCCTGAGCAGGTGAAATCTCAGGATTTGCCGATATTCTCGTGGAAGGAGCTGGGCTTCCCTGCAACCACCCACATGACGAAGGCTGAGCCCAGAACCGCAAGCTGCAGAGCATATCCCATGCCTGGCGTTCCCAGCTTATCTGTGAATGTATTTAACCGCTGTATTGGCCTCGTGGCTTCTTAGGGTTACCATAATGATCACCATTGCTACTCTTATTGGTCTGGCCCCCTCCAGAAGCGGAGAGGACGGAGCTAGAGAGTGGTGGGGTTTGGAAGGCGGATGGAAAAGCAGATTGTTGGATGCCTTGAGGCAACCGGGAAGGAACGACAGAATGCAATGTGAATGAAAAGAAAAGCCTTCCCGTTTGTCGCTGGCTGGTTCTCAAGCTGGGCGCTCGGCCAGCAGGTTCTGATGGCATCGGAGAAAGAGCAGGGAAGGAGAACCTGCATCTCTGGGATGGGGCAAGGTCGCTGTTCCAGCCTCAGTGTCCCGATTTCTAAAATGAGGAGGTGAGATGCTTCATCTCCCAAGGTCCTCCCGCCTCCAGCAGCTGGGTTTCCAGGTACAGCGGGGACCGGATGGGAGGAATGGTTTCTCCAGAGACAAAAAGATGGGAAGAAGCGATCCGGAACAGTCCAGAAACTGACATCTCCGCTCTCAACGTTCACTCCCGTCATTTCTAATGAGGGTAGCTGTTTCTGGTGAAGTCAGGGGGGTCCTGCAAAGGCAGAGACAGGCAGCAGCCCCAGGAGGAAATTATAAAGTGTCCATTACTGGAGACATACTCCACTTCCCACGACATTGGAAGAAAATGTTTGAAGACATTTATAAAGAATGTTAGCATATCTTGTTAGCTGGCCTTTCTAGGGAGCCCACAGGTTTTGGCTTTGCTCTGCAGATTATAGGGCAAAAGGAGGAGTTTCCAATTCAATTGACAGATGAAAGAGGAGGCAGCCCATCAGGAAAAGGTCCTCTTCTGGGTAGGCACATTGCAAGGCACAGCCACACGCCCACGGGCAGACGTCTTCCCCAGGGGAGCCCCATTTGGTGAAAATAAAGATGTTCCTCCATGCCAGGGAACTGTCACATTCCCCGGGCTCAGGACGCCCTCACCTCCTTGGGCTAGCACCCCCTATTTGCAGCAACCCTGTGGGAATCCAAATTGCACGAGGTTGGGGCCCCCGTGCCTTACAAACCACGTGAGCCCAGTGCAGGCTCCGACCCCTGCAGGTGTCCAATCAGTGTTTGTGGATGGACGGACTCATCATGCGTGTCATCGTGCGTGCTCTGCTGGGTGGCTGAGGCTGCCCGAGAGCCTGAGAACACAGAAATGAGCACAGTATAAGCCCACCTGCGAGGATGCCCCAGCAGGAATTCCAGAGCCGACAGTCAGGTCACATGGACAACTATGAACTCATTGCTCTTGGTTTCTCTAGTTGTTGGACCACACGTGCTCCAGGGGTGACTGCCTGTTCCAGTCCTGAGCCATTTGACCATGATACAAACATCAGAGCACCTTTGCCCATGAAGCTGTGTGGAGGGTGAAGAGGGGGAGAACCTTGGTTGGCGGGGGGGCAGGTGCAAAGTTCAGACAGTGTCCAAGCTGTGTACCCGGGGTCCCATCCCAGGTTTTGAGAGGTTCTTAAAAGCAAGAAACTGCCCAGGCAATGTTGAGAAAATGTGTCAGGAGGTTTAATGCTCTGCCGAGCTGGCCAGCTGGAGAACAGAGTTATGTATCCTCACTGTTGGGGAGAGGGGAGATGGTGGCAGGTAGAAGCCCAGCCTCGCCCCATCCATCCAGCCCACCAGACCCACACCTTGGTGATTCCAGTCCTGCACACTCCCAGCTGGTTCAACCAGTGCTGGGAAATGTGGCATGAAGCCCACCAGCAGGTAGGGGGTTTGACTGGAGGTGATGCTGAGTATCCAGTAGATGGTGAGAGCCCCCCACCCCCAAGGCTGGAGCAGGGACTCAGGAGTTAGGGTGTTGGGTGCGGATCCTGCCTCTGCCACCTACAGCTGTGTGACCTTGCCAAGTTCATTTAACCTCCTGTAGCCACAACAGAGTGCCCACCTGCTGGGTTCTGGCACCACCCTACCCGCCTGGACCCTGTTGGCACATGGGTAGTGGCCACCTGCTCTGCTATGAAAGAGGAACGCCCACGGTTACGTGAAGGGAAAGAATAAACCATGCCCTGTGTATACACAGTTTTAACCACGTGGGCGGTGTCTTGCGGTTGGCTTCTCTCTGACTCCCTGTCTGCACCTTTGGTTGCAGAGACCGTATGAAATCCACTCGGCCACACCCATCAATGAGGTCCTCAACATGTTTAAGGTGGAGCGCGTCCACTACTCCTCCACGTGGTGCAAAGGCATGGTTGCCCTGCTCAAGAAGGTAAGGGGACAGCCACCAGCCCGCCTGGCCTGGGGGCTGGAGGCATTCAGTGCACGGACAGGCATCCCAGCACGTTCGGGCATGAGAGAGGGAGTGGAATGCCAGTGGGGGCCTGGATAAAGTAGGCAGCACGCTCACACCACATCGTAAGCCCTCTCACTGTCTCGCATCCGGGATCACGGAGCCACTGGGTGCTAGAGTCCTGTCGGAGACACATCTGTGACAACAGAGCCCCAGACTCTTTTCACTCCAAGCTCCTAATAAATAGAAATACATATGGTTCTTTAAAATTGTTGCCACAAATGGTCTTTTAAGTCGCTGAGCTTTAAGAAATGAGGCATCTCCCGACTTTTTCCAGGAACTAGAATTTACTAGAATAAAGCAGTGGTTCTCCAAGGGTGTCCCCTGGGCCAGCAGCAGCAACAGCAGCAGGGAGCTAGTTGGAAATGCAGATTCCCAGGCTCCACACCAACCTTCTGACTCAGAAACTCTGGGGACGGGGCCCTGTGGTTTCTACTTCTTCCATCAGCTCCCCGGGTGGTTCTGAAGCCCACTCGAGTTTGGCACAGGCAGGAGGTAGTGTTCCCCTTTGGAGGCTGGCATTTACCTTTCCTGCCTCGGAATCCCCTGGGATGTGCAGGGTGGACGGAATCTGGCATGTGGTTGGGACCCAGTCATTTGCAGGAAAAGGACAATGGTAACCGCGGCCCCCAGGACTTGAGGGAATGTCCTGTTCTGGGCCGTGCACTGGCTCTTCACTGTCCCCACAGCCCTGGAGGCCCATATTAGAGGTGAGAACACGGAGGCTCAGGAAGGCACAGTCCTTCCGTCCGCGCCACTGGGCTGTCGGAGGGCGGAGGCGAGGTTTGATTCCAGGCTCTCCCAACTCCAGACACCAGCTGTCCTTCCCTACACCGCCGTCCATGACTAAGTCGCTTTAGAGGAGATTCAGTACTTGCTTCTTAGAAGTCAGGGGTCCTTAGAACCCACTGCTCACTGGAATTACCTGGATGCCCTATGCACGTGCCAGTGCCTGCATCCCTCCCCCACCCCTGCACCCAGGAGAACTGCTTGTCCTGAATGGGGAACTCCCATGGAGCACCGGAGGGCAGTCTCTGCTTTAAGCACCCATTGTTTTGGGGCAGCCCCTGGGAGGAGGCTGCCATGACCCGCAGGTAGGACCTTGCCAGGTGTCCTCACGTGGTGTGACCGCAGCCCGCTCGCTGGGTACAGCTGCGAGATTTCTGCAGGGTCAGGGGCCAGGCAGGGAACAAACTGGCAAGGGGGCTCTGACTTCTAGCTCCCCCCTTTCGGCAGCCACACCCCCTTTCGGCAGCCGTACCCATCCCCGTGGGTCCCATCCTAACCATGCTCTGGAGATGGAAGAGTTGCCTTTGCCCTTCCTGCTCTGGTGGAGGAAACAAGGGCAGAGCCTTCAGTAGCCTACCCAAGGCCTTGAAGCTGGGGTGGGGGTGGGAGTGGAGGTGGGGGGGTGTCAGACCCGGGGCAAGGGCCCCGCCTGTCACTGTTAGCCCAAGTGTGCTTTGTGCTAGGTAAGCCAGGATGTTTTTGAAAAGCTGAAAGCCCCCTTTGGGTGCAAGGAAGTCCTCTGTGGCTGCTTTTTATACTGCGTCACCCCGAATTAGCAGAAATTCTATTTGCGGAGAAGCTAAAAATTATACCTTCGGCTACAAAAGAGGCCCCTTCATCAGGCCACAGAGGTCGCCACAGAGCTGTCCAGGGATAAATTCCATTACACTTTCAAACACCCATTACCAAGCCGACAGTCTCAAGACGAGGTGGCAAATTCCTTTTATATTTAACCGGAAGCCTCTGCAGACATTAGCGAGTAGGACGTCCTGGGCGCTAGTCCCCAAGGACAGCATGGTGGCTGAAAATCAAGGTCCTGCCAAAGAGTCCCTCTCTGGGTGACCGTTTGGAAGCAGCCTGCCCTCTGGGTTCCTGTCTGGCGACAAAGGGGTGAGTGTAGGTGATGCTTCCGACAATGGCAACCCAGAGCTCTGCATTAATGGAGCATTAAAAGCAGAGGCACCTTCATTTTCACTAGAATTCTACCTTCAGGGTCCCCGCTAGCCTCAGTGGGACACATAGCTCCAGCAAACACATCTGCTTCTGCCCGCAGCTCCTGACCAAGGACCCTGAGAGCCGCCTGTCCAGCCTTGGTGACGTTCAGAGCGCACCCTACTTGGCCGACATGAACTGGGATGCGGTCTTCGAGAAGGCGCTGACGCCTGGCTTTGTGCCTAATGTGAGTGGGGGTCTCATCCAATGGCATGCCATCCCTCTGCAGGGTCCCCTGCCCTGCTCTGGAGGAAGACCCAGAAGCTGGCCAGGGAGGCCTCTGCTGGCCATGGTCCCAGGAGCTCCAAGGAGTTCACAGTACGCAGAGATTGAATGTGGATTTGGACCTCATTTCCAGTATTCCACGTGGAAAGCTTCTCTCCTTGTAGAAGGTCTTTGTGGGAACAGAGCCTCCTTTCTTTTATTGAATCACACCCGCTGTGCGCGCAGGTCCAGGCACTGGGGGTGGAGAGGGGAATATCACCCAGGGTGCGCGCAGGTCCAGGCACTGGGGGTGGGGAGGGGAATCACACCCGCTGTGCGCGCAGGTCCAGGCACTGGGGGTGGGGAGGGGAATATCACCCAGGGTGCGCGCAGGTCCAGGCACTGGGGGTGGGGAGGGGAATCACACCCGCTGTGCGCGCAGGTCCAGGCACTGGGGGTGGGGAGGGGAATATCACCCAGGGTGCGCGCAGGTCCAGGCACTGGGGGTGGGGAGGGGACTCGCACCCGCAGCGCGCCTCCACCCACTCGCCGATCCAGCCGGCCTGTGCTCGCTGAGCACGTACGCATGCGGCACTGTGCGTGGCTCGAGGTGAAGCCCGGTAAAGAAAACAGTCTTGGTGCCCATTGTCAGGGAGCTTGCAGATGAGAGCAGACCTCAACTGTGCTACAGGCAGCTGACCTTCGGGCTGATGAGCCTTTGGTGGGGGCCTGGCCTGTCCCTCAGAGATTGTTTAGCGACATCCCTAACTCTACCCACGGAGTGCTAGTAGCCCTCCCCAGTTGTGACAACCAAAACCATCTCCAGACATTGCCAAGCACCTCTGGGGACAGCTGCCCCCTGTTGACAACCCACGGGCCAGGAATTTTGTACAAATAATAAGCCAGTCAACATAAAAGTCACCTGTAATGACCCAGGGCTGCGTCCTGGAAGGAGGCTGCAGGCTCTCCTTTCCCGGGGGCACAGGCCATAGACACTTGGTTCACTACCACCTCTGTGACCGCAGGTGTGCTCCAGAAGGTGTTCCTCACCTGTGCTGGGGAGAGAAGAGGGACCACCCACCCTACACCAAGCTTGGCAAGAGTAAATGCCAAGAGGCATCCAAAGACCAAGCAGGACCTGGTACTCAGGGAGCCCTCAGTAATTACCACCCTGGTAATGGCTGGTTTAATTAATAAACCTGCTGGGGGTCTGGTCTCCCTTCCCTTGGCTGGCTTCCCTCAGAATGCACATTCTGGAGACGCCAGAGAAATACGCTAGCCTCCTTGGTGGTCCCCTTCTGCCCCACTCCAGCCACGTTGACGAAACCCAGGGATCTTGGTGCAGTCCTTCGAATGGAGGCCGTGTGCCAGATGCCTGGGTGACCCTTGGGGCCAACGTGGGTTGTGTCTGTCAGCCTTCTAGAGACCACATGCGCTGCTCTTCCCCAAGCCCACCCAAACACACTCAGGCACACTCACAAGCACACTCACACGCACACTCGCACTCATGCACACTTCCATGCAAACACGTGCAGAGGACCCCTGCTTCAGCCCCACCCGGATGGCTGTGCTTGTGCCCTCTGGCCACACTGTTTCTTAGCCGTGCGCCTGCGCACACGCTGCTTCCTCCTCTAGGATGCCCTTCCTCTCCTTGTCCTCTGGCCTCTCCTGTCCCTCCTCCAAGGCAGCTTCAAACCCAGCAACTGGCCCATTTGAGGGTCTTGGTAACTGCCTTCTGGAAGAGAGGCAAACTGAAGCATTTTCTCCCATGAGACAGGCCTCAGGCCAGCCCCCCACCTCCTTACCCGGAATTAATCACAGCCTCTCTGGTCCTCCACTGGGCAGGTGCGTAGATCGACACGAGCGATTAACATTGTTCTGTTCCAATGCATCTGCCATTCCCCTGAGAGCTTCGGAGGCCAGAGCTCGTGTATCTGGGCTGGCCTCTGCCTGAGAGAGCCCCAGAGCAATGGGTGGCTCTAGAAGGGACTAGAAGTTCTCAACGTGTGATTGTCACACAGATACAAACGGATGAATGATAATGGTCCAACAGGATTGAGGGTTCTGCGAGCCAAGCATTGTTCTAAAATTCCATGTCATAGGAGCTTCACGACAGGGAAGTGGTTCTCGTAGGTGGTATTCTCAGGTTAAGTAACTTGCCCACGATTACCCAGTGAGAAATTGACCTCAGGGGTTTATATCCAGAGCCTGCATCGGAATGAATGAATGAATGAATGAATGAATGAATGAATGGTAGATAAATTAGTCTGGGGAAGACTTGGGCCAGCTTTTTGGAAGAGGTCCCTTTGGACCTCCAGACTGTGGGTGGCATAACCACTAGGCTGTATTGCCTGAGGGGACTGGCATCCCTAGTTGTGTGTCAGGAGGGACAACGGCCACCTGGCACCTTGGGTCCATGGTCCAGAAGTCAGGGGGACAAAATTCCTCCTGACCAAAGTGGGTGGAGCCCAGCCTGCCTCCAGCTGAGGGGTAAGAGGGAGCTGGCACGGGGAACTGGAAGGATTATGGCCAGATACAGCATTTTAAAATTAAATTATTAAAAAAGGTAGTTATAGAAAAAATAGTCATAATGTGAGAACGTGTGTGTGATAAAATAAGTGAATAAGTGATATTGGGAAACTGAATTCAGCCTGGCAGAATGAACCTTTGCAGGAAGGAGACTGAGTCGTCCTGTGGATGTTAAGGGGGGTGGGGGGTGTAGCGGGGGCGGAGATATGGGGATGAATGAATGAGGTCTGCAGGGAGAATGTGTTGTTTCTCGTCACCAGGAAAAAAGACGTAACTCTGTACCCCACTGTAGTAGTCAATCACTGTGTGTTGAATGAATGATGGATTGAATGAATGAATGAAAGTCCAAGGATGGGTGGAACCCAGACAGACCGAGTCTGCTTCCCCGCTTGCTTTCAGAAAGGGAGATTGAATTGTGATCCCACATTCGAACTTGAAGAAATGATCCTCGAATCCAAGCCGCTTCACAAAAAGAAGAAGAGGTTGGCGAAGAACAGGTCCAAAGACGGCACGAAGGACAGCTGTCCCCTGGTGAGCGGGGTCTCGGGAGCGGACCGGGAGGGGAGGAATCCTAGAGTCCAGGGAACGCAGAGCAGCGAGGCTGCTTTTTAGGCAGATGGAGGCGTGTCCCTTGGCCTCTCCACATACCTTCATTTGCGTCAGTAAAATGGCTCCATTGACGGAGTGGTTCTTACAGCGCGAGACCGCAAGCACCGCTGCAGGTGCGCCTGTCCATTCGCACCGCGGACATGGCCGCGCGTCCTAGGGCCGGAGCCTCATGCATCTCTGAGCAGCACTGGAAGAATCCATGCCGTGCGGGGGGGCACCGCACCGAGCCGGGCAGTCCTGGGCGCCCTCTGGAAAGACTCTGTGATGTGGAGGCCCGGGGGTGGGGGTGGTTTGACTTTCGGGGCCCCAGGCACAACGTGGTGACTTAAAGCCCCCAAAACGTGTTCTCTCATAATTCTGGAGGCCAGAGTTCAAAGTCAAGGTATGGACAGAGCTACACTCTCCACAGAGGCTGCAGGGAGGGTCCTTTGGTGCCTCTCCTGCTTCCAGGGGCTGCCAGCATCCTTGACACCTTTGGCCCGCAGCTGCTTCCTCCCCTACCTGCCTCCTCGCCACGTGGTGCTTTCCTGTCCGTGTCTCTGTGCCTTCACACGGCCTTCTAAGGACACCAGATATTGGTTGGGACCCCATCTTACTCTAATAGGACCTCAAAGACCCTGTTTCCAAATACGGTCACATTCACCATTACCAGGGCTTAGGACTTCAATACGTCTTTTATTTTATTTTTTATTTTTTGGAACATATTATTTATTTGAGAGAGAGAGAGAGCTAGTAGGGAGGAGCAGTGAGGGAGGGAGGTGGAGGAAGAATCTTAAGCAGACTCCTTGCTCACCCTGGAGCCCGACTCAGGGCTTGATCTCATAACCTGTGAGATCATGACCTGAGCCCAAACCAAGAGCGGGAGACTTAACCGACTGAGCCAGCCAGGCGCCCCTTGACACATCTTTTAAGGGGCGTGATTCAACCCACAACTGCCTATTCCTCCTTAAAAATATTTAAAATTATATTTTACACCTGTATTGGTATGAAGATGAAGATAGCTCTCAGTGCTAAAAGTTCTTTTTTTTTCTGCTTATTTAAAAAGAAATCAAAACATCTTTGTAGCCCCTAAAAGTATGGTGGGCCCTAGGCCCTACACCTGCTGAGCCTAATGCAGAAGCTGGCCTGGAGGCACCTGCGTGTGCACGAGGGCGGGCGGGGCTCTGCACAGGCATGCAGTATCCACTGGCGTTCAGGCAGTCTCTAAGACGTGGGTTACAGGGCCCTTGTCCTTGGCATCTGTTCTTGAAGAGGAGGAATACCTTTGCACTGTGGTCTGGAAATTCTCCTCCCCCATCCCACTTCTTAATTGGGCCTAATGAACATTCCAGCAATCGGGAAACCAACTTCATGATTTTCAACCCATATTCCATTCCAACGTGACTTTTAAGTTGGATTTAATGGCTTAAAATTGAGGCACACATCTTCCCCCGCCAGGCTCCCCTTACAGCCGCCCATACCGTTGGGGCTACTCCAGCCACGTAGCTCACCCTCGGCCCCAAGCATCTGCAGTCCCATTTAGATGCAGCTTTGCTCCTTGTCACTCCTTTGTCATGGCTCCCTGGAGGGCGCTCCGTCGTTTACGATCACCTCTCTGCTCTTTGGCAGAACGGACAGCTCCAGCAGTGCTTGGAGACCGTGCGGAAGGAATTCATCATATTCAACAGAGAGAAGTAAGTCCTCGGCCAGCATGTGCTAGACAGAGCCCTCCCAGATGGCAGCGGGTCTGCCTGGGAGAATGGTGGTCGCTGCCCCCCCCACAAAGCCAGCCATGGTGTGGGAAGGGAAGCAGCAGGTGGCCCTGTGTTCTAATCCTGCCTCTGCCATGCGAGCCAGGCACTACCTTCAGCTCCCTGGGCCTCAGGGTCTTCCTGAGAAGTGGGGTGGCTGTGGCAGGACTGGGCCGGCTACGGGGATGTCGGTGCAGCGGGGCGGGCTCACACATGGCTCGGTGCCCGAGCTCCGCGTGAAAACCGCCCAGGGTCTGCCCTTTCCACACTGAGCTGCCCCTACAGAGTGACCGGACGGGACGGGTCGGCTCACTTCACTGCGCCTCTCACTTTCAGCATTGACAAGATGCAAATCCCTCCCTTGCGGTGTGGTTGTTGCAAGGTTAAATGATTGTGGATACCGTGCCTGACAAGGTCGGAGTCCTCATGAAAAGATTACTGTTATTGTTATTATTTACTGGGGTGAGATGGTGTGGGCTGGCCGTGCAGGGACTACGGCATCACGGGCTGGACAACGCCAGGTTAAGAGGGGCTCGGGTGGGGTCTGAGCTGGTGCACGACCACCCGTACAGGGGTCGGTCAGCAAAGGAAGCAGAAGGCTCAGGCTTGGTCCCCCAGCCAGGTTACCATCAGCGGCTCATCCAGCCGGGGCTGATAAGCCAGACAGGATTCGGGCAGCGGTGGGCTTGTTCCCTGGGCGCCGAAGCCCTGCAGGTGGGACCAGCAGCAGACAGGTTCTATTTGACTGACACCGAACTGGGCCTTGGGCTCGCAGGGCCTCTCAGATACACTTCCGGCCCTGCAGGAGAGCCGGGTGCGTAAGTCCCAGCGGGAGCCCTGTGCCGTCCCCGGGACTGTGCCGATCTCGCTCACAGCAGGTGATGGCAACAGAGGGAACGTCTGTAGTGGGAAACATGGCAGCCCAGGCAGGGGCTCTCACAGCAGGGGCCAGGCTCAGCCTGGGTGTCAGGGAAGCTTCCCGAGGCGTCCTGCCCTGCTGAGTCCTGAGGGGCGAGGAGGGGAAGGGCATGGAGGGCCAGGAGTGAGGACGGTACACAGAGAAGCAAAATGTATGCACAGCAGCCGGCGAAGATGTTTGACTTTGGGGAGCATGCATGGGGGCGGGCAGTGGTGGAAGGTGAGGGAACCCCATTCAGGGTTGCTCGGGCCCCAGCCAGTGGGCTGCCAGGCAGGGCAGGACCCCATTCTCCGTGAGCCGCTGGGATGGGCCTGTCATTTGTCCTGGGCGGTGACAGCTCTCTGACCGAGGAGTGCCAGGGTCAGTCCAGACACACAGCAGCTGCAGGCCTCACCCCTGTGGGGCCACGTGTGTCTGGTGCCCGTGTTCTGGCGGCAGAACGGGAAAGGCGTCTGTGACCGCAGTCCATCAGACCTGGGGAAGGTGGCCGCTGACATGGGGCTGGTTTCAGGGCTCACCATCATTTCCCTGCCGTCCTGCCGGCTCTGAGGCTCACGGTCCCTCCCCAGCCTAGAAGCTCGGCTCCAGGAACTTTTGCTCAAACCAGTGCGGGGACTCTGGACCAAGGCTCCAGGAAGCCAGAGCACCCCTGGCGGACGTGAGCCTGTGGAAAGCCCGAGCAGTGACAGACCCAAGCAGGCAGCGGCGGCGGGTCGCACTGTGCCTGTGCTGGAAGATGCTTCACTTGGAACCCAGAGAATCCAAATTCTTTCCTTCTAAATGAAGATGAAAACGAGATCTTCATCCTTGTGTTGTCGAGGGGTTGCCTTTGATGGCCACCGCACAGCGGCTTCAACCAACAGGATGGTCTTTGTCACGTGGAACGGTGGATCGATCCGGGAAGTGTGGTAGGATCGCCCAGCCATGCGAAGGCCCCGCCCCTTAGAGATCCGCGGTCTTGGATTCGCAGTGAGGCCGGCACAGTTAACAGAGTGGGCAAAAGAAAGGAAGAGAGGGGAGTCGTCTCCCCGACGGGCTTTCAGCATCAGCGTGTGCGGAAGCAGCCTGAGCCGGGAAAGACACGGCTGACCGTAGGGGGCTCTGTGGCATGGGCGCCGAGCTGCGGTTCCTGTGCTCCTGTCCCTCCCTTGCTGCTCATCTGAGCTGCCCCCCATCCCACACACCCAGGGGCCCCGAAGGCTGGTAGGCCCACCCCCACCTGCCACATGCAAGGATCCAGGTGGAGGGCCTAGCTGCGTCCCACCAGGATGCTGTCTGAGCACCACGGCGACCCCTCCACATCCAGCCCCATTCCCACTCCACGGTGAACATGGGAAAGGTGCCACGTCACAGCCCTCCTGCCGCAGTTTCTCATCTGCACCTGCCTGGGAGGAGCCCATTCATGAGGCACAGTTTCCCCGAAGCCAAGAGTTTTCCTTCTAAGCCAAGGAAAAAAGTGGCACCTGTTCATCCTCCCCCCCCACCCCGTTCCGCAGCCCTGAGACTGCAGCACCGGCCACGCTGGCACTTGGGCAGCTGGAACATTAAACCCTCCGACCTGACATCCGCCAGTGGCCGGTGGCCTGACTGGGGAGGGGAGGCCGAGATGCTGAGCGGGGCTCCCCTTCACGCTCGCTGGGGCCACACCGCCCCGGGCAGCCCCCAGCGGTGGTCAGATTTCCTTCTCCATGGACCAGGCCATGAGCTCCCGGCAGACTGGGCCAGCTCCGCGTATACTGGGCTGGCTCCCGCTGCACAGAGGGCCTTCAAGGTGAAGGGCCCTGGTCACAGGAGCACACATCACACACCCCGGGGGACTGTGGGGGGAGGGGGTATTAGCATTTAGAGTTGTTGCCCCTGTTATGGGTTTAATTGTGCCCCCCAAAAAGATATGTTGAAGTTCTAGCCTCCAGTCCCTTAGAATGTGACCTCATTTGGACAGAGAGCTGTTGCAGATGTAATTAAGATGAGGTCAGTTGGAGGAGGGGGGTGTCATTCCCACTCCAATATGACTCCAAAGGCGCAAGGCTCCGGAGGCAGGAACGCCAGGGATGGCCAGCAGCCACCAGAAGCTGGAAGACAGGCCTGGACCAGATTCTCCCTTAGCCTCCAGGAGGGTCTAACCCCGCTGCCCCCTTGAGTTCAGACTTCTGGTTTCCAGAGCCAAGAGACGATCAGTTTCTGTTGTAAGGCCCCGCAGATGGTGGCGATGTGTTACAGCCGCCTTACGAGACGGATACCGCGCCCTCTGAGTCAGAAGCTGGCTGGTGAGCGAACAGTCCTGGTGATCGGCATTTTAACCTGCTCCTAGTGTCATTGGGATGCCTTGTCGTTCGAGAACTTCTGCGGAGAGAGACCGAGTGTGCCCAAAGGGGGCCTCCTATGGCAGGTTCTGAGCTCGTCACAAGAATTCCCATCTAGAACCGCAAACCTTCCAGCCCTCTGTCTCTCTTGCTCTGGGGTAGTGACCTGCAGCTCTAGCCCTCGTGGGCTTAAGCGTGCTCCCAAGGGCCTCATCCCTGCATGGCGACCTGGCCCCTGCACAGAACCTGTGTGCTTCCTCAGCCAGAAGGAGCTCCGGAGCAGAGAAAATTCCCCCCGTCCCCCCGCCCATGCAATGAGGAAGCCGCCTTCAGTGTGCAGTGCCCAGGGGACGCGGGCGGGCATCAGCCACGCCAGCTCCTGTAGGAGAGTCTCATTCAGTCCTTCAACAGGAAGCCGTTGGACTGGACCCGGAGACACCGAAGCAGATCTAGCAGGACCAGTGCCCTCAGGATGCTTGCAGGTGGCAGGAGAGATGCAGGGATGCAGACATACACGGACCACTGTGGGGACAGAGGACGTGCCCTGGGTCTGACTTCTCTGGATCTCAGGTTCTAAACAGGGAGCAAAATTAAAATGAGCACTGCCTAATATTCTAGAAACACAGCCTATTACTACTTTATGGTCTCAACAGGCAGAGGCCACCAGGCCGGGTGGAACGTCTGCTTCCAGGGAATGGTCCAGGGACTAGAAGGCCTTGGCAGCTGAAGTTTCCAGTTTGAGAAACACACTGTGGTTCATGTCCTCCTATTTTTGGCCAAAGAGATGAGCGCAGTTTTTCCAAAAGGTCTTTTCAATAGCCTATGATAGAATTTTCCAGAATCAGGAGCCCCTGATGAGAGAGGAGTTTCAGGAGCTGAATTTTCTATCCGTGTCATCTCATAAAGAAAGCAGCAGACTTGAAATCACATTAAAGCAACGTTTGAAGGCCCTGAAAATGTTATATTTAAAAAACCGAATACTGCATATATTATACTTAATAATACTAGTAATCATCATCATCATCATCATCATCATCATCATCGACATTGGTATATGATTTTATGGTTTGAGATCCCATTTCTTTAATCCGGATTTCTCAGCCTCGGTCCTGTCGACATTTGATGACGATGGACATCAGTGTTCTGATGTGGGGACTGTCCAGTGCATTGTGCGATGTTTACCAGCATCGGTGGCCTCTGCCCGGAGATACCGGTAGCACCTCTGTCGTTGTGACGACCGAAACTGACCCCAGACATTGCCTGATGTTCCCCAGCCTGCAGGTCACCCTGGGTAGGGGTCACGCTTTGATCCTTACTTTCCACACTTCCTGAGGTGCGTATTAAGATTCCCAATGTCTGCAGCTCTGAACTGGGACGCGAAGGACTTGAAATCTCATCCCCCTTCCCCTAGATTCTGGGCTCTTCCTGCCGCGTGTGCTTTCATCCAGATGTTCAGCACACACTGATTCAGGATCAGATACAAGGGGACACGGCCAGGAGCAAGCCCCCCTGTTCTCACGGGGCTCACACTCTGGGAGAATAAGCTTCAGGACCTGAAGGGAGGGGGTACTTCCGTAAGTGGTGTCTTGGGGTCTCTCCAGTGCATCCAGCTGGGGCAGTGACTTGCATGGAGCGGATGGCCTTGAGGGCACGTTTTATTGGACACCCAGTCTATGCCATGCAGTCTGTCCATCCTTCCTATGAGCCAAGTACTTTTAGCCCCCCAACCCCCCGTTATAGGTGAAGAAGGGCATGTTGAGGGCACATGGCTAAGAAGTGGCAGGGCTGGGGTTCCCTGGAGGTAATCAGGCTCCAGAGCCCAGGCACTAAATCAAAATGCAAAATGGCTCCACACGTTTAATGTTGAACAAGGAATTTCCACTAGCTGCGTAGATATTGTCCGTCGGTGAACCCGGACATTACAGGCACAAGATCGTACAAATTCACATGACAGCAGTCTGTCCTCCTTACCCACCTGAGACAGCACAGTAGCAGCAAGCCACCGCCAGGCTCGGTGGGGGACAGACCAAGGCCACAGAGAGATCAAAACGTGTTGTGACCTGATCCGGCCAGGTGGCCTCCCCAGAGGACCCCGGCAGTGAGATAGGGACCCTCTATTGCGGCCTGGAGCCACTGGGGGAATGGAGGCCACGAAGCGTGAAGTTACGATTCATTCCAGGCTTGGGAACTGGATGAACGGGGCAGGCTCAGGTCCTACTGCCCTGAGTGCTGTGAGCTTGGGGGCAGGGGTGGTCCCAGCCTCTCTAGGCCTCGGGCTCCGCATCAAGGGCTGGCCTGGGTATCAGCGATCCTTGACTTTACAAGGCTTGTGCCATTTGCAGAGTACTTTGATATCCCTCTCATTTCTTCAGCAACCCATCAGGAAGGCAGGGAAGGGTTCTACCTGCATCTTGCAGATTAATCTGTAAAGACGAGACTTTCTCCACTGGCGCATCCCCTGGCCCGATTGCTAGGAAGAGGCGAACTGCAAGGACCCCGCCTTCTGAAATCAAGGCCAGCACATTCAGGTCCTCTCCGTCCTTGAGATTCCGATTGTATGGTCCAAACGTCATTTAGAGGTGAGGATAGACAGGAAACGGAGCCAACAAACAGCTGAGAGCACCTCTGTTCTAAACTGTGGGGCAGGGGAAGCCCCTGCAGCCATCTGCTCTTTCCGTTATCATCGCGGTTCTATTTGTAGGATTTTTTCTCCCATTTCACACTTAGGGAAATGGATAAAAGCCTAATTCTGACTATGGTGGCGTCTCTGAATCGCAGAAGGCCTCGAGGCTTTCCTGCCCTCGAGGTGGAGGGGAAGAGCCCAGGTGACTGTGTTAGGTGAGGCCCAGCTTTCTGGGATCTCTGCTCTGCTAAGCAAGGTGGTGCCTTTCCAGAGCCCGGGAAGATGGCCAGGGAGAATCAGCTCAGTGACCTGGAGCAGCAGGAGGAATTTCAGCCACAGATGAAGATGGCCCAGCAGGTGCTTGGATTGCAGAATCCTGATAGTTCCATGAAAACTCGAGATCAGGAAATCACCCAGGAGTCAGGGCCCTCTGCCAGTTCCATCAAGGGGAACTGCAGCCTGATTGAAAAGGGGCCTCTGATCCTGACACGTTCCCTCCAGCCAGTGAAAGACCCGGGAAAATACAGTGTGGTGGGTTTCCAGTGGGCTGACGCGTGGTCCCTGACAAGTAGCCCTGCATCCATACAACCCTGTCTGACTTAGAAGCACATGCTGTCATTGGTCCTCTGAGACTTAGCTTAAGTCCCGTCTTCTTTCCCCTTCGATCAGTTCTCCATAGGAAGACAGAGGTACCTTATTTTGTAGGGGAATATTTAGAGGCCTTCTTAAATCCTTTATGAAATGAGGATGTGTATAAATTTGGAAGTTATAAATAGGATCTAATGGTCTGTTTTGAAGTAAATATTGTTGTTTTAATCCTGCTCTAATTTTCTCTCTGTTACATCTACAAATCGCATTACCAGCCAATTAAATGAAGTAACACTCCCACTATGGGCATATGTTGCAAACCAGGCGTATGCCGTGCACTGCGCCAGGTGCGTTTGCATTCTGTCTAAGGTGAGTCCTCACCATAGCTTTGATTGGTAAATGCTGACATCGAGAGAGAAGGAGTCATTTCCCTGAGGTGAGCATTCAGTGTTTTATGGAGCTGGGATCACACATAGGTCTGGGGTGGCTGAGCGCGTTCATATTCTTTCCACTCTACTACTCTCGTGCCTTTAACTTTTTATACATGTTGAAACTTTAATTAAAATATCCAAGTGAGGGGCGCCTGGGTGGCACAGTCATTGGGCGTCTGCCTTTGGCTCAGGGCGTGGTCCCGGTGTTATGGGATCGAGCCCCACATCAGGCTCCTCCGCTGGAAGCCTGCTTCTTCCTCTCCCACTCCCCCTACCTGTGTTCCCTCTCTCGCTGTCTGTAAATAAATAAAATCTTAAAAAAAAAAATATCCAAGTGAAGCAAAGGAAGAGCGTCACCCAGAATGTACGGAGAAAATGGAATATAAACAGGAAGATGGTCTGAAATAAGTGCTTGGGGGCAATTGGCAACTTCTGTTCGGATCCTTATCTTTTTATTTTTTTATTTTTAAAAAAATTTTTTATTATATTGTGTTAGTCACCATACAGTAGATCCCCGGTTTCTGATGTAAAGTTCGATGATTCATTAGTTGCGTATAACACCCAGTGCACCATGCAATATGTGCCCTCCTTACTACCCATCACCGGTCTATCCCATTCGCCCACCCCCCTCCCCTCTGAGGCCCTCAGTTTGTTTCCCAGAGTCCATAGTCTCTCATGTTTCATTCCCCCTTCTGATTACCCCCCTATTTCTTTATCCCTTTCTTCCCCTACCGATCTTCCTAGTTCTTATGTTCCATAGATGAGAGAAATCATATGATAATTGTCTTTCTCAGCTTGACTTATTTCACATAGCATTATCTCCTCCAGTGCCGTCCATGTTGCAGCAAATGTTGAGAACTCGTTCTTTCTGATAGCTGAGTAATATTCCATTGTATATATGGACCACATCTTCTTAATCCAGTCATCTGTTGAAGGGCATCTCGGCTCCTTCCACGATTTAGCTATTGTGGACAATGCTGCTATGAACATTGGGGTGCGTATGGCCCTTCTCTTCACTACGTCTGTATCTTTGGGGTAAATACCCAGTAGTGCAATGGCTGGGTCATAGGGTAGCTCAATTTTTAACATTTTAAGGGACCTCCACACTGTTTTCCAGAGTGGCTGTACCAACTTGCATTCCCACCAACAATGTAGGAGGGATCCCCTTTCTCCACATCCTCTCCAACAATTGTTGTTTCGGATCCTTAATGTTGATTTCCTCCACTTAATCCGGCTCCCGGCCCGCCCCCAGGCTTCTTATGAAAAAGCCTCAGATTCTCTGCCTGAAATGCCTGTTTCGTGGGTTGCACTGTGTCCCTAAAAGGATATGATGAACTCCTAGACTGCCCCCTGTACTGTATTTGAGAAGAGGCTCTTTGAGAAGCAATCAAGTTAAGATGATGTCAAACTGATGAGGAGGGACTATAAATCCAACGACTAGGGTCTCAGTAAGGAGAGGGACACTGAAAACAGAGGCAGAGACCAGAACCGTGCAGCCGCAGACCAAGGGAGGGCCAGGATTACAGGCAACCACCGGAAGCCGGAGGAGACAAGGAAGGATTTTCCCCCAGAGGCCTGCTGACACCTTGAATTGCAGACTTCTGGCCTCCGGAACTTCGAGAGGACACACTGCACCCAGTGGCCGGTACTTCGTCAGGCAGCCCTGAGAAACGCACACACCTTCCAGGGCCTAATCAAGGTTCCATGACTGGTGACCATGAACCCTGGATTCCTCCCAAATTTTAACCAAAATTTTAAGCATGCCTGTTAGTCTCAGAAAAGTTATTTTTACAAATAGTGTGAAATAAATAAAAATTGTAGTGATTTTGAAAGGATGGACATCTGACATAAAAAAAATTAGTGATATTTTAATAAATTTTAATTTACTAACATATGTTCCATTGCTTCACCTGGAAAAATTGTGGCCCTGGGAGGTCACAGAGACAGATACCAGCATAAATGCTGAATTCTCTGAGACTGATGTGGCTGCAAGGGATGGAGAGAAAAAGCTAATGGTTTAGGTGAAACAGGATTCACTGGGGGGCTCCTGTGGCCACAGGAAGGGCTGAGGTGCAAGAGTACTCCAAGGTCACTGGGACCCAGGCAGGACTCACTCCTTCCTCCTCCCAGCGATTTCTGTTTCTCTGCACTTTGAAGTCATTTTCTTTTACTGCAAATCAGTTCTTTCCACATAGTGGAAGACACAATGCTAAGAGCTCCAGAGTCTCCCAGCTCTACCACCAAACTCAAGAAAGTGGATGAAAGAGGAAGCTGAGGGAAAGTCAAGAAGGAGAAGGATTTCCAGATCTCAAATTCTAGTATCCCAGGGAATGGCTCTGATTGGCCCAACTTGGGTCAGGTGACATTCCCTGGACCAATCCAATCTGGCTATCAAAGGAGGACTCTGATTGGTACTGCTCGGGTCAAGTGCCTGCCCTCACCCAATCAATAGCGAGGACCAGGGAGATGAGGTCTATTAAAAGGCAGCAGCTGCTGTCTGAACCCAGAGCCACAAGGGCAAAATAATGGCAGTGCTCCCCACCGGGAAAGCGGAATATATAGTGTAGGGTTAATTGAGTCGAGGAGAGGAAAGACAAGGGTGAGTGATGGATATTGAAGGCTAGGGCCGATTAATAAAGAAAAAGCAGGCAGTCCCACTTGCCTTCGCATCTGACCCCCTCTTCTTCTGGGCAGGTGAAACATCCTGACCTTACATGGGGCGGGGAGGGTAAGGGGACAGACAGGGCTGACTGCCCAGGTACAGAGGTGAGCAGCCCCAAAGTGGACCCCTAACTCACACCCCTCAACTGCCAAAGAATTCATTCTGTCTAGAGCCACAGTGTTTCCCCAAGGGAACTGCACTGAGGCCATAATTCATCAACAGACCAGTGTCCAGACCTCCAGATCCCCTCTCTGAGCCTGCACCCAGATCACACCCCCAATCTCAGTGGCTTACAACAACAAAGCTTGTTTCTTATTCACGCTGTATGTCTATGGCAAGTCATGGTGGGGGGGGGGGTTGCCGCTCCCACATCACCGTCATCCTCCTCACTCCGGGACCCAGCCTGTTGGTAGTGTCACCTGCAAGCCAGCTCAGACACAGAAGACCAGCCTCACCCTTAAATCTAGAGAGAAACCTGCTTGTGCAGGTGTGCAGGAAGAGACACGTGGCTGGGAAGGCAGAAAAAGCAAAATCCTCCCTTTGAGCCTGGGCTTGGGTCTGAAAAGCCGTGTGACCTACCACGAGTTGCTCATCTTTTTGATGTCCCCTTCTCATCCTCACCAGGGGCATTGTTAATTCTTCTCCAGAAGGTGGGCGTACATATTCAGTGAAGAGGTGATGGAGAACACACTCTATACATCTCAGTCCCCATCACTAAGAAACCTGAGGCTGCTCTCCCTTCCGTTTTCCCCCAGCAGGATCTATTTGCAAAGGTGGGGAGAGGGGGAGAGGATAGTAAGATAATCTGCTACATTTGCTGTATCACACTGGTGGTATAGCAGCTCTGTCCGAAGACTCCCTCAAATACGTTTGCTTTAGGCAACCGCAGATAAAACAGACAGAATTTTAATGCTTCTGGCCAAAGGCTGTTATTGAATTTGTGAGATAAGAATTGCATACAAGGTGATCTTCCCAGTAAGTGATGAAGTTTGAAAGTAGAACAGCCAGTTATACTGAGTCTTTGCTTAAGGAAGAGTCTTTCTGGTCTTGTGTTTTATCAGTCAGAATCCCAGAGGAAATTCTCCAAGGAGATGTTAGTTGAGAAGACCCTCTGTATGTCCCACTGCTTACACACAGGCTAGTGCAGTGGACTGGGGCTTCACGGAAGCCAGGAAGAGAGGGGAAGGGAGAGACCATTGGGGACAGGGCTACCTGAGCTGGAATAACGACCTTCCAGTGTCCCCAGCAGCTCAAGGAGACCGTGCGGGGAGGGCCTGGGGAATAGATACCCCAACTTGACTCCCCTTGCTCCTCCTGATCTCTGCGGGGATCCCCACTGGCTAAGCGAGCTGAAGCCAAGGACTTGGGAGCTCCCCCCACACACCCCAAGTCAGATTTCCAGGCACTGAGCAGGGCTGAATGAACGTAGGGGACAATGGGAGATGGTCAGCCCAGGAATTAAATTCTAAGAATTAAAGAGAGAGAATAATTCTAGAAAACACACCAAAGGCCAAAAGGGAGCAGCTGTCACAAGCAGATTTCTGTTTTGTTTCTAAGTGGAAGACGTTTCTAAGGGTCTGAGCTGTTCCTCCACGCAGAGGGCTGTCTTAGGTGGTGGGTAGCAAGATTTTGCTAACAGTGGTCTCTGCTAGGGGTGCTAGAGAAGGGATTCTTGCAGTGTAAACACAAGGAATTGCTTTCTTCCCTTCAATAGCCGCCTCTCAATCCTAACCCGACAACCTTTGCTCAGTTTGGCGTGTGCCCTTCCAGAACTTTCTTGTACTTCAACTCTGGTGTTTATGAACCACAGAGAAGCAGTATACATAATAGCGAAGAGCACAGACTCTGGAGTCAGACTGCTGGGTTTTGAATACTGATCCTTGCGAGCTTTGTGACCTTCGACCTCACAGTAGTACCTCAGTCTCCTCATCTGCAAGATGGGATGCAAATATCTACTTCCTAGGATGGTTGTTAGGACAAGGGAGTTAACACATGTTAAGTAGTGAACAGCCTCTGCCACAGAATCCTGACTACACAAGTGTTTGCTCATATAATTCATTATATACAAAATTATCAGACCATATCCATTAAGTGCTGTGTCAAACATCGTTTTGCCTTAATTTTTTTTAATAACACACACACACACACACACACACACACACACAGTAACAAGCTATCCCAGCTCCCTCAGCTACAAGAGAAAAAGCTCCATGCATGTTAACTCATGTGAACTGTTGCCCACAAGGGCCATGACTCACCAGTTCTGCAAATGGCAATCCAATTTTTGTCCAGCTAGGATGCCCTCTTGCTTCATTTGATTACGACTGGCCTTCTTTCCCCCTTGGGATGTTGACACAGAGTCTACCAACCTGGGCAGACACCCTGCCCAATAGAGAGTGGGCATTTATTCCTTTATTGGCCCACCCATCCTTCCAGCCACTTGGTTTGTGCACCTGCTGTGGGCTGGGTGCTGAAAAGACAGATGCCTTGCCGTGGCCCCTTTCAGTGGATGAGAGACACACAAGGCAGGAGACCTAGTTCCAGTCTCCAGTTCCATGCCCTGGTCTTCCCTGGTTTGAGGGCCCCTCTGCACTCCGCCACAAATGCTGGGGGTAGATTCTCGTACTTAGCTTGTCCTATTTCACCCACTTCTGGGTCCTGACCCTCAGCCACTCCTTGTGTACCCCATTCCAGCACCCTCTGCTCCTCCAGTTCTTCTGCCCTGACCCCCTCCCCACCCAGGACATGGCCTGCAGAGCCATCTCTGGGGACCTCCTTGCTGGGAGACATTCATCAGAACTATGGCAGGTAGTTCAGTTTTACTTACTGATCCTCAGTTTCCCCATCTGCAAAAGGGGAGGACCTCCACACTGTGGTCATCATCATAAAAATAGCTGCTCTTTGCCTGGGTGGCTCAGTCAGTTAAGCATCTGCCTTTGGCTCAGGTCATGGTTCCAGGTTCCTGGGATCGAGCCGCGGGTCAGGCTCCCTGCTTAACAGGGAGTCTGCTTCTCCCTCTGTCCGATGCCCCCCACCCCAGCTTATGTGTTCTCTCTCTAATAAATATATAAAATATTTTTAAAATACATGGCTTCCCTTTATAAAGTACCTGCTATGGGACAAATAGGCGGATAGCACACAGTGGTTCATCTTCTCCCATCCCTGTGTTACAAGTGAGGAGAGAGAGGCTTGAAGAAATTGCTAGTGCCCAGCCAGTGATGGTGAAGCTGGGCCTCTGACCTGACTCTGCAGATACTCGCAACCCTGCACTGTCCCACTATGCCACTTTGCCCCTCCAGCCACGTTTCTACACAAGCCAGGAAACTCACACGGGGAGGGCCAGTGGAATGCTAGGAATGGGTGTGAAAGCACTTTATGCTGACTGCATACATGAAAACCGGGCTCTCACATCAGAGGCCAGGCCTCACCTGCAGAAAGTCCGCAGCAGCTGTTGGACCCCATCCTGTGTGTGTGAAGTAGCTTGATTGGAACTGACTTTGATTGCTAATCACTTTATTTTACTCTTCAGAAATGCTTTGCCTTTGAAATATACCTCCAGCCCGATTTATTACGTATTTTAATGTGTGTCCTACTCTCCTTGGTCAAGGTTCGCTATCTCAGAGTGCTTTCCTTCTGGCGTCTGATAGTAGAGTTCGGGAGGTTGAGGGAACTCGTGTCCGTCACTCGGAATTCTGGCCACAAAGCTGACAATTAATTTGATAAGTTGGCTGAGTAAATTAAATGTTCCTGCCATTGCAGAGATAACCAGCCAATTTGCATCAACACATTGAGCTCTGCCTAGTAGGATATGTAAATCCTTTTTCATCTCTTCCTGAGTTACAGATAACCGAGCTGTGGGCTAGTCATAGAAGTGAGCTCTCAGAGCCACAATCATAATGGTTTCATATCTCTGTCTTGGTTCACAGATTCCTAATTTGAGCAACATGAGCCTTTCTAATTCCTTCAGAGCGTGGAAAAATCATTCCATGCTCTCTTCCGTCCAGGTCAGGATTTGAATGGCACAGGAGTCAGTGGAAAGAGCAGGGGACTTGGAGAACGATAGCCCTGGGTTTGAATCCAGCCTCCCAAAGTCACATAGCTAGTAAGTGGCAGACACAGGGACAGAAACAGCTTGACTCAAAGCCCAGGCCCTCCGTGCTATGCTGTGCCACTTCCTTCCAGCAAAGATTTCATCACAGGGAATGTTCACTGTTTGCTCTGTGTCCTGCTCCACAGCCCGTTCCACTGGGAGCCACAGACAGTGCTGGTGGAAGGGGAGGGGACTGAATGGGTGGGTGAGTGTGTGGAAGGTGGATGGACATTGATATGATGGGAGGGTGGTGGGTGGATGGATGGATGGATGGATGGGCAGATGATGACTAGTGATGGATGGGGGTGGGTGTATGGGTGGGTGGGGAATAAGTGGGGAGATCAACAGATTGATGTATAGTGAATAGATGAAGTGGATGGATGGATAGGTGAAAAGGTAGATAAGGAGATGGATGAGGAGTAGGTGGGAGGATAGACGGATATATTGATGGATGTGTGGATGATGAATGGATGAGGTAGATGGATGGGTGTGTATATGAGAGGTGGGTGGGTGGGTGGTAAATAGGTAAGTGGATGAGGAGTGGACAGGTGGGGCTGGGAGTGGGACAGATGGGTGGACATATGGAAGTGGATGTATGGGTAAGTGGATGGATGGATGGATGGATGGATGGATGGATGGATGGATGGTTGGATGGATGGATGGATGGATGGATGGGGTAGATGAATGGGCAGATGGGTAAGTAAGTGGATGAATATATGGATGAGTGGGTGGAGAATGGATGGTGAATGGTTGGTGGGTGAGTGGGGGTGCAGATGTAGTGGGAAGAATGCAGGCTTTGGTGTCTCCCAGAACTGGATTAGAATTTCAGCTCCATAGGCTATAGGTGGATGGATGGAAGCCTAGAGAAAGGTCTTTCTTTCTTGATTCAACCACATTGGTTCACACTGAATCTGATGAAAGATTGCCAGGGGGATGACCCATACCTCATTCAGTTAATGCTGTAGGGTCTAGTACTCATGGTCACATGTATGGGGTTTTGAAATTACTAGTTCTACTCTAAATAACTCTGGCCAAAAGAAGGAGCCAAAGTGCCTAAGCCATCAGCTCCAGAAAAGATGCTGGTCCAGGCTGCAATGTTCTGCTCTACCCTCTATGCCTTACCCCACTCATGTCCCTTCATTTCAAATCCTTGTCACTCCCCCCTGCTACTCCCATTGCACACCAATCCTTAAAGTCCAGCTCAAATGCTGCCTTCTGCAGGAAGCCTTCCCTGACCTATACAAGACTTCTGAATCCTTCTCTCCCTCATCTGATCCACTCTTTATTATGCAACTTTTGAAGCTATACTTTGTGTCAGAGAAGTACAGGAGTCTAGAGACAGCAATGATCTATGCTATGTTTGAGCATTTAAAAGAAAATCCTAATGGGATGCACCTTTATCTTGTGATACACCCGGAGAATTATGTGGCGTTACATTTGTGAACCAAACAGGGAGTACAGGCGTTTCCCATTCAGTTTCTTAGCCGTTTGAGTTTTCCCTAGTTTTGGTCTGATTTTCTTTCCGGAGGTGCCTGAGAGAGTCTCCTAGGGTAGCGGGGAGGACAGAGAAGGAATGGGGGGGGAGTTTCCGAGGCAGTTCCCAGCCCTGCCCAGGAAGTCTGCCCACCCCCTCTCCTCGCACTAGACTCTCCCTGCCCCCCTACTTTGCCCTCTGGATCCCAGCCTGCCCTCTGGGTGCTGACCCCTCCTCCACTAGGATGATGAATGTTAACCCTAACCGCCCTTCCCAGGTGTGCTACCCAGGCAGCCACAGCCTCGGGTTCAGAGGGACCACATACCTGGTCCTCGTCCCTGTGGGTGGACAAAAGATAGGAGGCAGTGGCCACCAAGTTTATAGTCTTCAAAATACTGTGTTGCTGCTGGTACTTCAGCGTAACCCGAAGGACTCACTCAAATCCTGACACTATTGAGAACACTAGAAAACGCCCCTAAGCGTGCATGGATGCATACGCAAGTGCGCACGCGCGCGCGCACACACACACACACACACGCACACGGGTCCTGTGACCCGTCGAGACCGTGGACTGTGTTGCAGTCATCAGGGGGTCATCTCTTTCACCTCCAGGCAGTAGGTCTGCACCCTGTTTGACAGAACCTACTAATGTGAAAAGTAAATTTGGGCTGAATCCTGCATTTTTCAGAATGAGAATTGTGGCAATCTTACTATTTCCAGCCTCACAGTAGATAATTCGCACACATTCTCTGTGATCCCCTTAGCCTCCTCCAAGTGAATGCTAGAATCCCAGGTTTAGATAGGGAAACTGAGGCAAGTACTGAGAGCTGTGTTCTTCATGCTTTCAGACTTTTAGCTCTCTCCTTAAATGTCTCCGTTTTATTTTTTGCCTGTACCGCGCATGCTGTGACAGCTGTGGGAAGAGAAGGATGTTGACATCTTAGATCATGTGGAAGGTGACCAGGAGGCCTGCTGTTAAGAAATGCAGTGTTTAGGGACGCCTGGGTAGCGCAGTCGTTAAAGCGTCTGCCTTCGGCTCAGGGCGTGATCCTGGCGTTCCAGGATCGAGTCCCACATCAGGCTCCTCCGCTGGGAGCCTGCTTCTTCCTCTCCCACTCCGCCTGCTGTGTTCCCTCTCTCACTGGCTGTCTCTCTGTCACATAAATAAATAAAATCTTTAAAAAAAAAAAAAAAGAAATGCAATGTTTAGAATCATGCTTCTTAACAGTTTGTCACGGGCCATTTTGTAAGGCTGGATGCCCATCTGTTTGGATATATATTTGGCAGATAATTTGATTAGTGTCCATTGCCCTGTTTAGACAGTAAATTCTTAGAGGACAGAGAAGATGACGACGTTGCTGGCCAGGGTTTCCCCTGCTCCCTGGCACGAAGGCTGGTACATCAGTGGGCGTTCAGTACATACATGTGAATGAATGATGCGTGGGGCTCATCACCTACACTGATGGCAAATTACACGCATGATTTCCTATAGTCTTCACAGGGAGTCATAAGGCAAGAATTGTCATCTCTGTTTTACGTATGGGGAAACTGAGGCTCTGTTATTAACACAGGAGTGCACCTGACCCAGGCTTCGACCCCAGGCCTGCCTGGCTCCAGGGCACCACACTCTGGCCCGGGGAAGGCGTGGGTAGAGGGCTTCCCAGTTGCCCTGTTTGCACAAAGGCGTCTCCTGGACATCCTGCCGCCCCCCTGTTCTGCATCACCATCTCAGGCCTGTGCTGTGTTTGTTTGCAGGCTAAGGAGGCAGCAGGGGCAGAGCGGCCAGCTCTTGGACACAGAAGGCCGGGCCGGGAGCCAGACCCAGAGCAAGATCCAGGATGGATGCAACAACAACATTCTGGCCCACGCCTGCTCCCGTGGCTGCAGCAGCTAAGCCACCACCTGCGACCACCTGACCGGACTGCGCACATCTCTGTCCTGCCCACCGAAACCCCTCTCTGTGCCACGATGGTCCCTGTCTCACCCCTGATGACATCAGATGCAGAGAGAGCCTTGAGCTTGGAGCTGGGAAGCCCAGGTTCTGGTCCCAGGTGCCAGACTGATTCTCTGCGTGGCTTTGGACAACCTTGCCCTTCCTGTGCCTGTTTTTTGCATCTGCCAAAGGGTTAAAACAACTCTCTGTCCCACCTCTATCTGCAAGGTTATTGGGAGAAACCAAATGGGGAGCAGACGTGCAAAACCTGTGACATTTATGAAATTGCTTACACAGGCAAAAAAACCAACTTGATATTCGAAGTGCACTCCCAACTTTGGGGAGTAAAGCAATTAGACCATCCCAACTTTGCAATTCGGTCCATCATGGCTCATCACACAGCACTTTTGAAAATGCAGCCCGGTGGCAAAATAAACATGCCTGCGCCTGCCCTTTCAACGGGAACACCAGTCCCAAATCCCGGAGCAAAACCTGAAGTGTCTTCGTTTGCCTTCTCTGCCAGGCCAGTCTTTCTGACCCTCGAAGAGGGCGTGGCCTGCACACCAGCCTGGTCCCCGGGGTCTCGATGCTGCAGGTGCACGTCTGCCCTTATTCACAGAAGACTGCCTCCCACCTGTAATTTCAGCAGCTCCCCACGCCCACCCCACCCCCTGCGCCGGGGTGGCAGGCAGATGCCCTTCAGAAGGTCAGGTCCCTGACTATCAGTCACCCCTATCGAATGCCATCAGAGTTCCTCCCAAAACCAGTCCCACAGCCAAATTCTGAGTCCCCATCCCTCCTTCTAGGTGTTTTTCCTGCGAAGGGTATGGTCTCCTCAGCATTGTCTTAAAGAGGGTCCCCAAATGCCATTGATGAGGTGGCCCTGTATTGATGGGTGAAGAAGCATGGGCGCCTAGGAAGTTCACTCTGGAAGGACAGTAGACTCACACAAGGAACAAACTGCTGAATGACCTGTTCGGGGAGCACTCGGGCTCTGAATGGGGAGAAGCTGTAGCACCAGGGACAGAGCTCAGACTGGAGTCAGGCTCGTTCGGAATCCAGCCCTGCTGTTTACTAACCGGAAGACCTTAGGCAAACTGCATAATCACTTACGTGTCATTTCCTTGTTTTGAAGCGGTGATGACAACACCAGCCTTGCACGGTTGTTATAGGGCCAACAGCATCCGGTGCGTGACGCACCCAGCGTGCACCACTCACTGGATGGTTAGCACGTTTTGTGGGCATCACCATCATCGTCTGGAGAAACTTTGCTGTGTCGCTCATTTAGCAGGTCACTTTCTGTAGAAATAAGCTTGGTGTTTAGGATTCCTTGAACTTTTCTCCTGGAGTCTTTGTCAAAAGTTCAAGTGTGTTTTTATTTTTTCTTCCAGCTTCTGGTTTTTATTTTTTACATCACGAATCCATCTTCGGGGCTGTCGAAGTCATCTCTTGGATATCTTAAGAGACATTTTAATGGATGGTGTGGTTTTATATTTTTATTTTAAAGACAGGAAATGGTCATTATTTTCCTTCTTTGAACCAAGCCTATTTCTTGGTTATGTTGCCCACGTAAGTCTACTTGTCTTGCACACTTGTCACTGTCTGTCCCCCATCAGCACTGTCCTGTTCCCTCCAGGAAACCACAGAGCTGCTCCTCTCTTCACTGTGACCTGGGCAGCACATCAGAATTCTCGCTGGGATGAATTTGTGAAGTAGGGGGCAGGACCTGGAAGCAGCCCGAGAGACGCTGGGTTTCCTGGCTCTGTTTAAGTCAGTGTTGTCTCTTGTTCAGAATAAACTATTTCTTGGACATTCCTTCTTATAACTTTGTTCTTATTTGGGGTTGTGTGGGATGGGCAATGTTCCTCTGAGTCAAAAGGCTCAAGTTGAATTAGAAACCTAAAGATGAGAAGGGAAGGATCCCAAGTTGGTGATGCATTTATTTTACTCACTGAATACAACCAAACTTGGCCATTCAAGACTCCATCCAACTTGATCACAATTTGTATTATTATTATTACTACAACTATGATCATCATCATAACGATGATTTTACACTAGAAAGGTGTGATCTATTTATTGGCAGAAAAACTACAGAAAATTTTCCACCTAGATGAAAACACTCTTAAATGTCAAATTCCCGCTCAGACCTTTATACAGCACACATGTGGGCGCAACTGAATGAGCGTTTGTTTTATAGCACAGACTTCTCGATACACTGCCTCCGTGCTTTTGCCCACCCTGACATCCCTACCTGGGATGCCTTTCAACTCCCATCTTTGCACGTAAATACGTGCTTCTTAAGGGTCAATTCCACCTCTTCCATGATGCCTTCTGGTCTCCTGGCAACACTAACAGTAGGGCTACTTTTGCCCACGGCTCATCCTCCTTGCCTTCAAGCCCCTAAGAGAGGCCAGGTCCTCTTCATGGTTGTGTCCACACCCCACCCTCCATATTCCAGTCCCAACGCTGCCTGGTTCATAAGAGGTAATCAATAATTTTGGAATGAGTGAGATAAGAGCAAACCCAACACAAATTGGGATGAGCTGGGTGAAGTTTGCTTTTCTCATCCTCCTGTCTCCTGTCTGGCCCCACTCCCACTTCCTGGGGCTTTTTTCTCTCCAGTTCCCAGTGCTGCCCCACCCCACTCAATGGAGTGCTCAATCCCTGTCCAGCCCCCTCAGAGACATCATTCCTGAGTTCCAAGTTCCAAAAGAGTTTTCCCTTCTCCCTCATTCAAACCCCCATTCCCAGAGTACATAGCCAGCCCAGTACTGCTGAGCAAGCAATCTGATTAGAGAAATTTGAACCCAAGCAAGAATTTGCATTAGGATTTTGATTTGAAATCTAGGCATCATAGGAAAGTTACAGACTGGTGGTGTCAACAGGGCTCCCCCGCCTCCTCTGGAATATACTGCAGCCTTCTCATGCCAGTGAGTAAAAACGATTCATATTTAGAGTAACAGTAATCCCAAAGCTGGATGCTACGAGTCCCTTCCCGTTTACTGGCACATATTAGAGTATATTGTCCCAAACCCTCCTCCCCACTCCAGGCTGTGAACTCCCATTGGGGTGGGCTATGCACAGGTAGCCCCCAGCACAGAGCTGCCTTTAGGCAGGTTCTCAGTGGATGTGGAAGGAGTGCACACACCCCCATCTTGGCGCCCAGCTCTGGGGTCGTTTAGCAAATGCCTGTCGCTCTGATGATTCAGCTCATGCACTGTGCCTCTCACCATTTCCTCTTCCAACCAGGAGCATGAAATCATGGTGAGGTTTCTCTCATGTTTAATTACTGACTGTCACAAAACACGAGTAGCTTTTTCTTCCTGGGTAATCATGGACAAACATGATTAATGGATTTCCCTCTCAATGTCTCTGCACTTTGTGTTGATCCCCCATCCCCCAAACACACTTCCTAATTCTTTCCTCTCTCTAGATAGAGTGATGCATTACACACAGATCCTTCCCAGGTGTCAACACTGCCATTTTGCATTGTTCTGATTCTAGGAAGTTATTTGTACAACCATGTTCTATGCTTAACCCAATGGCATTTCCTAATAGAAATTCATTTCTCGTGTCATGTTTAGCCAACTCTTAAAAATTAAGGGTGAGAGTGGGGGGCTCTCAGATGATGTTCTGGACAAGATGAGAAAAACCTGAATCCTGTTGTTCTGACAGCCCTTCTTCATGTCCCCAGTCCCCACTATAATAGGTTCTCAAAGGAGCTCACGAAACAATAGCAAAATAGGATTCAGTGAACAAGTGACCATACCAACAGTGAAGCCTTCATGCACAACCCTGTGAGAAGTTCAAGTTAAGCAAGAAGACCAGGATCAGGGTCTTAGCAAGGCCCTCTACTCTTCTCAAATTTTGACCTTGGCACTGGCGAATTCAAGATGCCAAGCAAAGCAGCTCCAGCCATTAGTAATAGTGGCCCCATCAATGACTCAGATTCTAACCAGCCAGAAGAGAAATTCCTCCTTTGTTGTGGGAGAGGTGGGAAGGGTTGATCACAGCCATTCCTGGCAGAGGACAGTGTGTGAAAATCCCCTTCAGGCAGTTCTAGTCCATCAGAGATCGAAATCAAATGAGCCCAAGACGTATTCACTTTCCTTCTCTATATCTCCTTCCATAGAATTTCCACACCCTCACCTACTTACCACTCATTGAGGTCACAACTGGGTTGTGTTTTCCTGTAGTATGTTTTATGTCTATACCTCTGGAAGAAATAGTTCCATATCCTGTAGGGTTTTGCTAAAGTCTTTTTTTTTTTAAGATTTTATTTATTTATTTGACAGAGATAGAGACAGCCAATGAAAGAGGGAACACAGGCAGGAGTAGTGGGAGAGGAAGAAGCAGGCTCCCAGCAGAGGAGCCTGATGTGGGGCTCGATCCCAGAACGCCAGGATCACACCCTGAGCTGAAGGCAGATGCTTAACGACTGAGCCACCCAGGCGCCCCTGCTAAGGTCTTTTTTGCAAAGTTCGAAAGGTAAGAAAGAAATCTTGGGGCCTTCCCGTTTCTCTGTCTCTCTGGTCTTTTTTGCAAAGTTCGAAAGGTAAGAAAGAAATCTTGGGGCCTTCCCGTTTCTCTGTCTCTCTGTCACATAAATAAATAAAATCTTTAAAAAAAAAAAAAAGAAATCTGGTCATCTTCCAAGAAGAGCAAATCATTCCAAAAGGCTTAAGCAGAGAGTAGGTTTTGGCAAGTGTCATGTGCCCATCTACAATAGGAAATTTCATTGCCATAATAGGTGAATTCCTCCTTCCAACCATTTATAATCAGTTGGGTGGTTGCCACAGTGACTGTGGTATGATTCAGCTACAGGCTACATCTGCAGTCTGGGTCCCAGAGTGGAGACATGTGTAACAAATCAGCGGTCAACCCAGGTTGGATGTGTGGCATGTGTATGTCTTTGCTGTTTTAAGCCACTGAGATTTGGGGGATGTTTGTTACTGCCACACAACCTAGTCTATTCTGACTGCCTCAGTGTTATTGTCTCTCATCAGTCCTGGTCCTAGAACCATGATTATCAAGAACACACACTTAGAAGCTCAAGGAAAAGGAGATCTGTCAGAAGGACCGAGAGGAATCCTACTGATCTCATCTGGAGCACTTCAGATGCCCTTGTGGGAACTGGGGAGTCAGCCAGCAGCCACTGTTGCCTGTTCACTCTCTGAAGCTTCTCTAGCTCCTCCCTCAGCTCCGTCTTCACAACGTGCATGCTGTGCTCTTGCTCTTCTTGGCACACTAGCTTTTCCAGCTGTTTCATCACCTTGCCCAGCTCTTGAGGCTTCATCATCTCACAGTTTGGGAGCCATCTCCACCTGAGTCCTTTCCTGTATCCCTTGGTAGAAGTTCCCCAGTGAAAGAGTCTGACTGGCCTGGCTCAGGTCAGTGACTCCTAGGCCAGTCAAGTGAGGCTGGTTGGGCACGAAGGACAGATCTAGAACACCTTGACATTTACTAATGGTTTTATTTAGCTAACAAGGATCCCAGAGCCAAGATTAGGCTCATTTGTAATGACTGTGTGAGGCTGAGAATGTGGTATTGCTCTTGTAATCTAATTTACCATTTTTTCTATTTCTCATGTTTTATCTTTTAATGTATTTTGTTCTGTTATTGGATTTCTTCCATATGAGCTATCTCAAAACCTTTGTGGAATAGATGAGCAAGAAATAAATGCAGAGCTCTTCCACATTTGCTCATTCATTCAGTAAACACATATTGAGAACCTCTCACGTGGTAGACATTGTTCTGAGTCCTAGAGACTCAGTGGTAAGAAGTTCCTGGCTCTCATGGAGTCAATATTCTCAATAGGGGAGTCAGTCAAGGCTAAAGTAAGTAAGAAGAAAAAATAATTCAAGTTAAGATGAAGGTAATCAATGCAGTTGACAGGGTGGCACATGGAGGGGGCTACCCTGGTGTGCTCAGTGAAAGCCTCCTGTGTCAGGGCCTGCAGGTCAAGAAAGAGTCAGCTGTGCAAAGAGATGATGGTTGATGATGTCTTCCAGGCACAGAGAACCAGCTGGGCAAAGGCCCTGAGTTAATAATTACCTGGGTTATTGCAAGAAAAGTAGGGAGGCCAGGGAGGCTGAAGATTGGTGGATGGAGTGCAAAGTGGTAGAAGATGAGGCTGCAGAACCAGGCAGGACCAGATCATGGAAGTGCTGGGGAACCACAGGGAGGAGTTTGGATTTGCACAACGAGATGCCCTGGAACTGTTTAAGAGAGGGGGGTGACTGCTGTGCAGACGAGACCATGGGAAGTGGGAACAAGGGTGGCAGCTGACAAGACACCGTCTAGATGGATGGGCAGCAGCCTAGAAGAGACACTGGAGCTTGGATCATGTTGGTGGTCCTGGTGATGGGGAACAATGGATGGATCCAGGACATTTCCGGGGGACTTGGAGGATTGTATTGGGGTGGTAAAGTAAAGTGGCAGGACTTTGGAGTCAGTTTTCAAGCCTTTTGAAATCTCTGCGTCCCAGTCATAATACCTCAGAGAACCGTCATGGTGATTAAGCAAAATCATGTGTTTACTGCTCCTGTCGCCTAGCATACAATGCACACTCAGTGAAAATTATCCTCTCCTCTCCTTCCTCCCTCTTGTGAGAGCAGTGAGAACTCTGGATGCTTTGGGTTGAGCTCTTTCCCATCTGCTTCTCTTAGCGGTGAGCTGCCCACCACTCTATAACCTACCCTGTGAACACGGACACACACACACACACACACACTTTCTCTCTCGAAAACAAACATCTGCCATGTTTAAAGAACATCTATGTAAGAGTCTCTGGAGAGGTATTTTTTAAAGGCTGCTTGTTTGCAGAAGGATTCTTCTAAAAGTATATCAGTTTGCTTTCTGCCATAAGCAGGAGGAAATCCAATTTTAACTGCCTGACACACAAAAAAGTACTATTCCTCCTAGAGTCCCAGAGAGGGACAATTCCTGGCACAGAACAGGTTCACAGATCAACAACACCAACAGGGGCCCAGGTTCTGTCCATCATTCTACACCGATATCCCTAATGTGTTGGCATTGTCTTCAGGCTGGTGCCCCACAGTTGCGCACATCATATCCAGACACGAGCTTTCAAGGAAATAAGAGGGACTCTACATTCCTGCAGCTTTCTCTCAAAGAAGGGAAGTCTTTCCCAGAATCCCCCAAACTTTCCCTCATGACTCTGGTCAAAATTGGGTCTCATGTCCCTCCTAAACCAAGCACTGGCATGGGTGATAAAAGTGGTTTAGGCTGCAGTAAGCTGCAGATGGGGTTATTTTCCTCTGTGTGATGAAGGAGTGAGTGATACAGGTGACCAAAAGGGAACGTGCATTAGGAAAAAGGGAGGGAAAAATGAATTTTGGCTAAGCACATGGCTCTTAACAAAGGGAAACCCAAATATCACTGAATTTGAAAGAAAATATTACAATTTTATTAACAATGGTCCCCCCACAGAACTTCCTGGCTCTGATGTACCAAAGACAGACAAGAGTAGCAGAAATAGTGATTTCATATTTTATGAAATATGAAATAAATTTTTTCATATCCATTTTAAAATTCTATCTATGAAAAGAACTACCTCCAAGTTGTGTGTGCTTTATGGTGACTGTAAATTGCAGGACTTTAAAATGTTAGAGATGGCAGGCAATGCGGATGGCTCAGGCAATGGGGAACTGGCATCTGTTGAGACCCTACCACCTGCCAGGCTCCAGGGCAGCCGCTCCACCCAGCTTGTCCCAATGGATCCTCAGATCTTTGCAAAGCCAAAAGCATTAACCCCTTTTCAAAAGGAGCAAACTGGGACCTGGAGAAGTCCCAGTTTATGGCATTTTCCCAAATCACAGAGTAGCTTTTCACACATGATAAATTGAAAAAAGTATCCTTATACATCTCTAATTCTAAAAATTAATTGTAGAGAGGGGTCCCTGAAGGTCTGCATCTCCCAAGGCCAAAGCCCCAGAGAATGCACCAAACTTGGTTGAGATCCCAACTTGCCCACCAATGAAGAGTGGTAGGAGGGTAGGTCATGGGCAAGCATGGCAGTTATCCTGGAGCCTGGTGACCTGGACCTAGTGACTCACTTCTAACTGAGAGAGCATGGAGAGAGAAAGGCAGTAATGTGGCTGTGGAGAAGTCTGACAGACACCACCTAAACCAGGTGATCAAAGAACAACACCTACGATAAGTCATGTTGATGTCAGGACCCACCGAGAAGATGTGACAAGAAGGATGCGTCATCCTTGTGGTGTAATTTCCCCAAATCCATAACCCCGATCTAGTCATGAAAAAATCCCACCAGACAAACCTCGACTGAGGAGCATTCTACAAAATGCGTGACCATCACTACCGAAGGATCACGGCCGTGAAAAATAAGGGAGATGGGGAAACATCACAGATCACCGGAGACAAAGGAGGTATGACAACTACATGAAATGAGGTGACCTCAAATGGCTCAGAGAACAGAGAAAGGACATTAGTGGAAAAACTGGTGAAGTCAAAAAAAAAGAAAAAAAAAGAAGAGAAGCCTGTAGTTCAGTGGATGGTAACGTAGCGATGCGAAGTTCTCAGTCTCGGCAAATGCATGTGTTTAAGAAGATGCTGACATCAAGGGGCGGCGAATCAGTGGTACACAGGAGCCCTTCTATGTTATCACTGAAGCTCTTCTATAACCCTAAAATCACTATTTAGAAAATTTTAAATATATCTGTGAAAGAGCTGGGTATCAGCACCCCCAGAGTTGCTACCTCCACCCCTACCCCACTAGTTGCTGTGTTTTTTCCAAACTGAAACTGGAATTCCACTTTCTATAGAAACAGAAAAGCCTGAAGAGGGCAAACCTCCTAACTGCAGAAATTCGTGTTTGGGGCAGAGTTTACATTTGGGAGGAGGGGCATTCTGTCTGTCTGGACCAGTTCATACAGACTGACATCAAGCCATTGGCTGACAAAACCCACGCCCAGGTGAAAGCGCACATCAACCTTCCCTCCGTGGGGGAAGCTGAAAGGTCACACACAGTCACACATACCCAGCAGCAACGCTCGGAGCCACCTCTTCTCATCAGCTTGGTGCTTTACTGATAAACCAGGACAGGTGGAGATAAGCAGACCTTGGGGAAAAACATTACTATGGGAGAGGGGACCAGGATAAACACAGAACTCTCCCCAAAGGAAATGGCTCACTTAGAGAAGAGACCCTTGAAAGATTGAATTCATAACTTCAGAGAGATGTGAGACAGTCTCACAGCCATAATACATGAGAACAAGCTATTCTGAAAATAAGGGAAGAGGATGAGAGTTCCTGGAAATGAAAAATCATTGCCAAAATAATAAACTCAGAAAAGGGCTGGAGGAGTAGGTGGAGGAAACCTCCCAGAACTCAGAGTACAGAGAATATGAAAAAAAAACACAAGATCTGTCACCGTAATGACAGTGGGGTGTGCTGAACGATCCCTACAAGCTGAGCAAGGACCACACGTGCACACACATAACTCTCACAAGCCAGTGAGGCGGATGCAGTCAGGACCCCTATTTTATAGATGGGGAGACTAAGTCACGGGGCGAGCAGTGACTTGTGGAAGGCACACAGCCAGTGAAGGAAAGAACAGGACCTCAAACCAAGGCGATTACCCCTTTCCCCCTCAGCTACTTTCACAGGTGGTGCTTCTCCTTGGGTCTCACCAAACTACTGACTTCAGAGAACATTATATTCATATAAACGTAATCAGCATAATCTTATTCGTTTAAAGATTTTAGAATCAAACCACTGACAAAGCACAGATGCTTTCCTTATATTGGATAAAGAGAGTTGACCATGATATAGCTTACATAAGTCAGAGGCAGCTGTGGGGTGAAGCAACGGGGAGAATCCACAACGTGCTAATCAACTCATTTCTAAAATGGGAGTCTCCACAACAATTGAAGATTGGTAAGATAAGAAATAGAGCTTATTTTTTTTCACCTTACTTTTATTTTTTTTTATTTTTTAGTTTTTTATTTTTATTTTTTTAAATAATTTTTATTTTGTTATATTAGTCACAGAAATAGAGCTTATTAGCATCCTCACTATAGAATGGGGATCATGCCTCATTAGTATAGTTTATACTATATATCTATATACCTATTACATCTTTGACACTATAAAGTTAAGAGGGCAGATCCAGATTCTGAGGGGCTGGAGCTTGCATAACTTGGGGACCATCTTTAACAAAATGAGTGCAATACTGCAAATTCAAAATTAGGTTCAGAGCTTTGGAAGGAGCCTGAGAAATTAAAGAACCCAAAGCTCAAATTGATTTTATTTACAGTCAGTCTACCTCTAATTAATCCATAGATGACACCAAAACATCGAGAAAACTAAGAAAATGTAGAGGAGGGAAAAAGAAGTGGATAATCAAGCAAACAGACTAGATGCCTTATTTTTTATTATAAAGAATAACTCAAATACAATCTCAAAAATAAATAACCTGAAAAAATTGTACATATAATAATTATAGGAACACATGCATATATACATATTAAATTGGGTGATAAACAATCAGACAAAACAAAAGCAGAATGGTGGGACATGATTTCTGCCACAGGAAGTGCACACCTCATCTGGAGGTGGGGTGGCAGCAATGAGGACACTTCTATTTTTCATTTCATCCCACTCAGAAGTGTTGAATTTTCTTTTCCTTTTTTAAGATTTATTTATTTATTTGAGAGAGAGAGAGAGAGAGAAAGCACACACACACACAAGAAAGGGGAGGGTAGAGAAAGAGAGAGAATCTCAAGCAGACTCCCTGATATATGCAGAGCCCTATGCAGGGCTCGATCTCACAACCCTGAAATCATGACCTGAGCTGAAATCAAGAGTCAGACGCTTAACCGACTGATCCACCCAGGTGCCCTGAATTTTCTTTTTTCTTTTCATGTATTGCTTTTATAATTATAAAAGGGCATTGTATCAGAGACCCAGGAACACCAGCCTCCTACCTTCTGTAGCCACCTCCATGCCCACAGGCTTCAGGTAAGGCCAGGTCAGGAAAAATTTGCTCCAGCTGGTGCAACAGCCCCCAATTCCAGGATGACCGTCCCCAATGTTCATCCACCCTGAGCACAGCTGTGAAAATCTCCTTCTCCATAAGAGAACCAATGCAGGCTTACTCTTGTCACTAGTCCCTGACTCGTTCCTAGGATTCAGGGAAAGCACAGCAGGTACCATTGGTGCCCATCCCAGAGCTCCTCAGCACTGTCTTACCAGGCCTTTGTGTCATCCCCAGCCCCTGGATGCTTTGCTGCTAGGGGTTTGCCCCGCGACCTTCACAGGCTTGCCCTGAGCACTAGACCTTCCTTACTGGCATGAATTTCTGGAATTTCAGCCCACCTCTTTGCCTCATAGCAAATGACTGACCAGTGAGGGAACTAAAAAGCCCATACCTTCGCTGTGGGCAGGACAAACTCTGAGATGTAATCTCTGCTTCAACATGCCACTCAAGATCAGACAGGCAGTCACGAGGCCAAGTCTCCCCCCTCCCGCCCCTTCCCACACCCGCTAACTGGGGCTTTCTGGGAGAACTTTCTTAATAAGTCACTTGCACCTGCCTTGCCTCAGACTCTGCTTCCAGGAGAATCCAACCTAAGGGGAGGAAAAGTTATAGGAATACAGTGGGGAAGCGAACAGTGCAACCCCTTACTTGAAGAAGCTAATGGAGAACGATGACCTCATTGATTGGTCCCTACCCTATGCCAGAACTGAAGAGGAGAGGGCCTATGTTCATGGATGAATTCTGTTGAGCAGTTGAAGGTCAGGGATCGCTTCAGCCATCCTCCATACGTGTGCATTCCCCAGGGACCACTCCCACCTCTGCTTCTCAAAGGCACCTGTGCTGCCTTCAGGCATGGACCCTAAAGAACCTGTGGTGGTGTTTAAGGGCAGGTGGCTAGCCAATCCTGGGGCTCCCCTAAGCACCCTTGCCTTGGTACCAATTCTCTTGAGAACAAACACATGGAACCCAACATACAAATAAGGCTGTAATTGGACTGAGGTTCAATTTCCTCTGTCTTCTGAGACTCTGCCTTGAAGAAGTAGGGTTGTTTCTGATGTTTTTGTTTGTGAAGGCTTTTTTAAAAGTCTTTCCTGAGAAAACAGTACTGAGCGTCAGCAGAAGCTGGAGATGACAAGGCTGGGGCATGAAGGCTGCATTTGCCCACCTGCGCTCTTCTGACAGCTCCCAGCTGGGAGAAATCAAAACAATGAATGACCGAGAACACCAGGGAAGAGAGGGGCGGGCAGAACGGTGCCCTCATCCCCTCAGAAGTTTCTCTTAGAGTCTGATTTGACAAGATGCCTCCCCACCCAGGAGGACCCCACTGGGAGTGTGCCTCGTACCCCACCCATGACCTCATGTAATCCTCACAACAAATGTAGGATTCCCAGTATTTTTCCCATTTAGAGATTAAAAGTTGAAATTCAGGGAGGTTACAGAACTTGCTTGATGTTGTTCACTTTAATAAAAGAAGCTGGATTAGAACCCAGACCCGTCTACCGCAAAAAAGATCCTTTCTTGCTGGGTGACAAACATCTCAAGGACATAATCTCACCCACATTCTTTCCTCTTTCTACCTGTTCAGGCAAATCCCATGAGGGTTAAATGGGATGACGCGTGTGAGGTAAACACGCTGTTGCTCCCTGGGAGTGTTGGTCATGGTGCCACTGCTGTTGTTGAAGGGCTGCTGTTGCTGCTACCGTCCTTGTCGTTGACACGTTGATGATGCTGGTGGTGTTGATACATGCTCTGCGCTCACTGCTTCTGCTACAAACTTCCAAACCAGCCTCCACTTCAACCAGCCACGGTTTACCAGCTTTGCAAGGAGATGTGTATTCCCCACTCCCAGCAGTTCCAAAGAGGGAAGAGAATTTCTGTTCCACTTCCCAAGAGGTAAAGTTATGAGAGCAGAGTCCAGCTTCTCTCTGCCTCACCCCTGAATGGGGCATGCTTCTCAGGGACCTGAGCTGCCCAGTGTGCACCCCAGACAGCACCACTGACCTGGGTTAAATTCCTACTCATCTAATATGTGTGAATTGCTATGACTGGCAGAGCAAGTCTACCTAATGTGGGGGGTAAGGTAGGAGGAAACCCATGGAGCCACACAGCTCAAGTGCATGGACCAACCCAGCCTTTAAATATATACTCTCACTGCCATCAGTCATGCTTCAGTGGCTTAATTCATTCAAAACTGGGTGTTAATTTTGTCTTCAAGGCACCTCTAAATTCATCATGATATAATTCAATTTAATTTTCACCTCCCCAAAGAGGTTCTTCCCTTATTTCTTTTTTAAAATTTAAACTCAATTAGCCAACATATAGTACATCATTAGTTTCAGATGTAGAGTTCAGTAATTCATCAGCTGCATATAACACCAGTGCTCATCACATCACATGCCCTCCTTAATGCCCATCACCCAGTTATCCCATCTCCCCACCCACCTCTCCTCCTGCAACCCTCAGTTTGTTTCCCATGGTGAAGAGTCTCTCATGGTTTGTCTCTCTCTCTGATTTCTTCCCATTTAGTATTCCCTTCCTTCCCCTATGATCATCTGCACTGTTTCTTATATTCCACATATGAGTGAAACCATATAATTCTCTTTCTCTGATTGACTTATTTCATTTAGCGTAATACCCTCCAGTTCCATTCATGTCGAGGTAAATGGTAAGATTTCATCCTTTCTGATGGTGAGTAACATTCCATTGTATATATATAACACATCTTCTTTATCCATTCCTCTGTCAATGGACATCTGGGCTCTTTCCATAGTTTGGCTATTGTGGACATTGCTACTATAAACATTGGGGTACAAGTGCCCCTTCGGAAACAATAAATGTTGACGAGGATGTGGAGGAAGGGGAACCTTATTACACTGTTGGTGGGAATGTAAGCTGGTGCAGCCGCTCTGGAAAACAGTATGGAGGTTCCTCAAGAAGTTAAAAATAGAGCTACCCTATGACCCAGCAATTACAATAACTAGATATTTACCCCAAAGATACAAATGCAGTCTTCCCTTATTTCTATCACCCACACCAACCTCACCCACCTGTGAATCTTGGTAGCAGTTGACTATTTATTTGTCTACCAATATATACCGTGAGATACGTGAACTCAGCTAGACAGGGGAGCTCCTTCAGGCTGAAAGCATACTCTAAACATCATCTGCACTTCACCTGTCATGAGAACTAGTAGGCAGTCAGTAAATGCTTATAAAATTGAACAAATTGGGAGCTTCATAGTTAGAAATATTCTCACATGGCTGAGTTTTTATACCACCCTGCCTCATGGAATAAAAAACATTAACGAGATATGCATTTCAGAACTTACATATGATGTGTGGATGCCCTGATGGCTATAGCAATAAGGGAACTGACTAATACTTCATGAAGACGGCCCTAGGCTATTCTATTTAAAATTCTTTAATTTTCCAGATTCATCAAATTCCCTGCCTTTGATATTAACTTCTTGCCATTACAAGCAATTCAACAGAAGTGCAAGTCCTTCCAGTAGGACGGGAGCTGGGCTGGATATCAGGATTCTAAAGCTGATCAAAACGAAAGGCCAAGGGTTGGGAAGTCAATTAATTCTTTGATGCTTTGTTTTACAGATGACACTGATCCAGCAGCCTGGGGGCTCAGGAACTTGAGGACATTCCCTAACTCTTCCCACAGAATCAGTCGTGTGGCTTTGGATGGTACATACCCCGTATGTCTCTAGGATCTCCCAATTCCTGGATTTGTCAGCAGATTCCACATGACTGAGATTACCAGACATCTGACCATCTCAAAAAGTAAATTCCTATTTTAAAAAGTATTTCTGACTTCTTATGGTCTGGGCTGAATTTGTATTCATCTTGTGAATAAGATTTCATTCACTTACAAAGATAACCATGCCATCTAACAGGTGTTGAGAACTGGCAGTGAGCCTGCAGACTTAGCGTGCTCACTGCCATGTTCTGTGGCTTCATGCGTTTTCTCTGCCTTCACGTGCTCTGAAGCGGTGCTTCTCCTGCTGGTAGTGGTCAGTGCATCTCTAGTTGGTCAGCACATATGGACACTAGTTCATTTAATTCTCACACTAACCCCACAAGGGAGTTAGCCTGATTATCTCCCCTGCTTGCGGAGCCTGAGACACAAGGGGGTTCAGTAATTTGCTCAAGGTCACAGAGCTATGGAAGGAGGGGAGAGCCAGGTCAGCTGGCACTAGGGTCCATGCTTCTACCCATTGAACACACTGCCTCGTTAGTGACAAGTGAACTGAGTGTCAGTTTCATCAAGGCATAAAGATACTTGCCCAAAGTGTTAGTCAGGATTATCCAGAGAAACAGAAGATGTTGAGATTTACTTTAAGGAGACTGGCAAATCCAGAATCTGTAGAGACCCAGATAAGAGTCACTGTTTCAGTTCAAGTCCAAAGTCTATCTGGGGCAGAATACTTTCTTGCTCAGAGGAAGTCAGTCTTTTGTGCCATTCAGGCCTTCAACTGATTAGATGAAGCCCACCACACTGTGGAGGGCAATCTGTTTTACTTGAAGTCCACTGACTTAAGTGGCAATCTCATCCAAAATCACCTTCACAGAAACATCCAACATAGTGTTCAACCAAATATCTGAGTCCATGGCCCAGCCAAGATGACACATAAAATGAACCATCACACCCGATGTCACATGGTAAGATCTAGGACTCAGGCTCCTAAAGCACAACTGAGGCCACAGCTGTGTTCATAAAAGCTGAAATGGGGAGCCTCTGTTTTCATTGATTCTCTGCCCACCCCATCTGCAGGTGAACAGGGACTGATTATGTCCTGCTTCCTTCTAAAGTGGCGTGTCCTTGTTCTCTCTCCCCAGGGGCCACCCAAGTGTAACTACTGCTGCCTCTGGACTAACCTTCTAGCAGACAGAGTTTAGTGCCTGATATTTAATGGCTTTAAGACTTCTTCAAACACAGTCCTCAGGATCCTCAAGGTGAAGAGTGTTAATCAATCTGTCTCCTGGGCTGTCTGTCTTGGGTGGGTAGTTGGGCCTGCAAGCTGAGTGGGGAGAACCTGGAGACTGCCAGCACCTGCAGGCAATGTGTCAGACACTCTAATGACTTAATTCCATTCATCCTCACAATCCTAACATCAGGACAGAGCTCTAATCACCCACCACACAGAAGAGAAAGGAAGTGAGACTTGTTCACTCATTCACTTAATGGATTTGTGTGTGCCTGTATTCTAGGTGCTAGAACACATTGGTGATGAAGCATCCTTTCTCATGGAGCAGTCATTGGCGTGAGGGGAGATGGACAATAAACAAGTAAATGAGTAAGGGATGCAGTATGTTGCATGCTGATGAGTCCTATGGAGAAAAATAAAGCAGGGATAGGTATAGAAGAGGTAGGGATGGGGCTGCAATTTTCAACCAAGGAGGGTTTCTATGAGATGGTAACATTTGAACAAAGTCTTAAAAGAAGTGAGGGAGCAAGCCAGGCTGATGTTCAGAGCACAGCACCGAAGAGAGAGTGATCAGTAAGTGCAAAGGTCCTGAGACAGCAGCGAGTCTGGCTACTCAAGGGCCAAAGTGGCTGGAGCAGAGTGAAAGGGAAGCCATGGAAGAAGAGGTCAGGCAAGGAATGGTCCAGTTGGTATGGCTTTCCAGGCCAGAGAAAGGAGCCTGATTTTTCTCTGCCTGAGATGGGAAGCTTCTAGAAGACTTTGAGCAGGGAAAGTACATGACATGACTTACATCTTTGTAAGATCACAGAAATTAAGGAACGTGTCACAGGCTTTGCAACTGGTAAGGAATAGAAGAACAAGCCAGTATGTCTAGCTGGAAGGCTGTTTTTTCCCTCACCATGACATCAGCCAGAATCTGTTTCCATTGGTTCTAAGAAAACTGACTGATAGTGCTTTGTGAAAAATAAAACAAATGTTGCAGGAAAGATGGATGGGTGTGGGCTAATTTAAGGTAAGAGACAAGTCTAAGAAGGTCTCCCCGAGGAGGTAGTATTTGAGCTGAAACCTGAATAGTGACAAGGAAATATACAGGGAGTAGAGTGTTCGGGAATAGACAGTGCAAAGGTCCTGAGGCAGGACCCAGCCTGGAATACTGGAAGGATATAGAGAAAACAATTGTGGTTGAATAATGGTGAGTAAGTCAGGGAGAGGTGCAAGATGAGGTCAAAGAAGAGGCAGATCCTTCAAAGCCTTGATGAGAAATTTGGATTTTACTCTTACGAGTGATGAGGACTCCCAGATACCCATTGACAGATGAATGGACAAAGATGTTATGTGTGTAAATATATATTTATATGATGGAATATTACTCATCCACCAAAAAGAATAAAACCTTGCGATTTGCAATGATGTGGATGGAACTAAAGGGTATTATGCTAAGCGAAGTAAGTCAGTCAGAGAAGACAAATACCATATGATATCACTCATATGTGGAATTCAAGAAACAAAACAGCTGAACATAGGGGAAGGGAAAGAAAAATAAGATAAAAACAGAGAGGAAGGCAAACCATAAGAGACTCTATAGGAAATAAACTGAGGGTTGCTGGAGGGGTGGTGGGTGGGGGTGGGGGGTAACTGGGTGATGGGCATTAAGGAGGACACATGGTGTAATGAGCACTGGGTGTTATATGCAACGGATGAATCACTGAACTCCGCCCCTGCAACTAATAATACACTCTATGTTAACTAAATTGAATTTAAAAAATAAAAACAGTGATGAGGAACCGCTAGAGGATTTTAAACAGGAGTGATCTGCAGTTTTTAAAAGATCAGTCTTGGGGTGCGTGGGTGGCTCAGTTGTTGAGTGTCTGGCTCTTGGTTTCAGCTCAGGTCATGAGCTCATATGTCATGGAATCGAATCCCATGCGTCGGGCTCTGCAGTCGGCAGGAAGTCTGCTTGAACATTCTGTCCCTCTGCCCCTCCCCCCACTCTCCCTCTTTCAAATAAATAAATCTTTTTAAAAAGAAAAGATTACTCTTGCTGCTCTGTGGTGAACAACCCGGGGAAGGGCTTACAGGCTGTATGACCTGAACCCCAATTTTCCACTTGGAAAAATGGGACTTATTTAGGAGAACCGTTCGGCCATGTTGTGAGAGAATGAGTGTTACCTCCACAGAGGGAGGAATCTGTAAGGAGTGTTGACTGCTGCTCCCGGTTCTAGAGCAGAGCCTGGCATACAGTAGACGCTCCGTTAACTGCTGGTTGAAGGAATGGATGTATGTGCTTTAAAAACTGTGAGGGGCCACATAGAGGTGAGAGGCTGGGGGGTTTACGTTGACCATTAAACCTGAAAGTCTTTCCCAAGAGAACCTAACTCATAGCAATGGAGCTGAAGGGCTCTGGGGACAGCACTTCCAGAGACTTTTCTTCTGTCAAGTATTGCTATTCAGTCCTAACCAATTTCCTGTAATCTTCTGGGGGGTTGGACGGAATAACTTGCCGCTAATTTATCAAATTAACATGTCTGGGCTTCATGTAATTTTAAATATCTCGCCCTGTGCAGACTGCACACAATTATCTTCCAGACCAGACCACACTGAGTGATGGAGGCTTTTGTTGTTTTGATATCCTCGCTGGTCACAGAGTTTTGATAACCTGGTTTTCCTCCTGCATAATGATCGGTCGCCTAGCACAGCCTTTGACACATAGAAAATGCTAGATTCCTATTCCACTGAACAAAGGGAATGGCTGGTGGCTGGAACACAATGGTTGTACTGTATGCTGTCCCTACTCTCTAAGGAAAACAAGGAGAAATTTTTATTTCTCTCTCTCTCTTTTTTGTCAGCTGTGAAGAAGCTGCAAGTTTCAAATGTGTCTCCTTACTGACAAGCCTGAAATAATAGGCAACATCCCGAAGTTCCCCCTGCACCAATTTAAAGGTATTAGGGACCTTCCGGACGACCCCCTCACAAAGGGCCTGAAGATCAGGGTTGGTACCTAAATGTCCCAGTCCCCCTGCTGGTCACCTCCAGTGAAGTTCCCCCATTGGCACCTCAAGTGAGCCCAGACATCTTGGCTCACAGGGCAGACTGGGAGGCTGGAGCCCAGAACCCCAGCGCTGTCTGCTCCTCCCCAAAAGCAGCCTCGGCTGTAGGCGTGCACCTCATCCAATCATTTCTCTCTTCCGAATCAGAGGTTCACCTCCGTGCATCTGATTGGTGAAGCCGGAGTCACACACCTGTCCTGAATCGCAGGGGAGCTGGGAAAGTGAGTTACTGACCTCTACTTCAGGGATGCAGGTCTGACGAGGAGGGAGAGTTTCCAAATTTAGGAAGGGTATTCCAAAGATGAGGCAGCAACAAACAGGACGATATCCGCTGCAGCTCTTGTCTTACACAATTGTCGTCTCCAGGGGCTGCCACACAGCAGGTGCTCAAAAATGGTGGCCCTCTTTCCCCTAGTCATGCTTCCCTGTTCTCACTCGTTGCCCATTTCTGAATGGGAGTCTTTCTGCTTCCATTCCTGTGCTCAGGGTTTCTTCCCAGGCACTATTTCTCTAAAACCGGAGCTTTGAGAGGAACAACAACTGAATTCAACATGCAGAGTTTCACCTTACCCAACTTTAGCAACTGATTTCAAACATAGATACACGTAGATATTTAATACCAATATATTTCAAAGATACTATTCTCTAAAAAAAACCTGGGTACTGAGAGTCTAGCTATTATATCATAACCTTAGTGTCCCCCACTCCAGGGATGCTTAACAAGTTTACTGGGTGTGGGGGTGCCTGGGTAGCGCAGTCGTTAAGCGTCTGCCTTCGATTCAGGGCGTGATCCCGGCGTTCGGGGCGCTGGGGGATCGAGTCCCACATCAGGCTCCTGGGCTGGGAGCCTGCTTCTTCCTCTCCCTCTCCCCTGCTGTGTTCCCTCTCTCTCTGGCTCTCTCTGTCACATAAATAAATAAAATCTTAAAAAAAACAAAAAGAAGTTTACTGGGTGTTATACGCAAGTAATGAATCATGGAACTTTACATCAAAAACTAGGGATGTACTGTATGGTGACTAACATAACATAATAAAAAAATTATTTAAAAAATATGGACTTTAGTTAATAACAATAATAATAATAGAGAAGTTTATCTGTATTATTTGATTTCCACCTAATGTGCTTATTTATGTTGTTTGTTTTTTAAGAAATACATTTAATAATTTAGAAGGAATAGGAAAATATTTTTTACATAAAAATCGAAAACATTTGCATGATAAAAACCATAAAAATTAAAATGACAAGTGCTATATTTGGGAAATATTTGGAATTAAAATTCACAATGACAACAGGAGTTATTATCCTTAATATATAAGTCTCTATAGAGTTTACCAAAATCATAGGAGGAAGAAAAACCCGAGGGAAAAGTGAATGAAAACTGAATAATTTACAGAAAAAGAAAAAGAATCATAATTGTATGATTCTGATGTGTAATCTTGCTGATATGAGAAAGGTAAATTAAAACGACTTTTGTGCAAAGCTTACAACCAAAATATAGTAACAAGGATCAGATTAAGCCTTTCACTGGAAAAACAATTTTAATAAACAAAAGGTACAAACGATAGTTTTCAAGACACTGGACATCAGGCAACGAAGGACAGGACCATGACAGATGGGAAATAAATGATGTGAGCCCACAACTACCCTCACTTTCTTTTTTTTTTTAAGATTTTATTTATTTATTTGACAGAGAGAGAGACAGCCAGCGAGAGAGGGAACACAAGCAGGGGGAGTGGGAGAGGAAGAAGCAGGCTCCCAGCAGAGGAGCCTAATGTGGGGCTCGATCCCAGAACGCCGGGATCACGCCCTGAGCGTGAAGGCAGATGCTTAATGACTGCGCCACCCAGGTGCCCCTACCCTCACTTTCTGCCTTGTGAGACACTCTAGGCACTGCTGCAGAGAAGGGAACCCAGGTGGGGCCGGGGGCTCCCTGAGTTAAAGAGACTGAGCTCAAAGTCCAGACAATTCAAGGTGTCCAGAGATTCTGGGAGGAGTACAGGACAGGGAGAATTCCAGAGACCTGCAAAAGGCCGCCCTCAACTACTCAGTACAGTGCTGTCAGCAGGTGTGAGAAAGCTACCTGAAGGCCGGGAAAGAACCACCCAAGGAGATGGGAGGGATGAGCATTCAGTGCTCACAGGGGGTTGGAAAGAGTGTTGTTTCCTGCCAGCCAGACTTGAAAGCCTTGTAATCCAGGGATCAGCCTGTAGAGTACTTAGAGCATATCCCAGTAGTGGGGAAGAGTCAGCCATAAACTAAACTCTGTTCTGGTCCCACCCAGTAGGTCTTAAAAACCAGACTCGAAACCAGACTCAAAATATTTCCAAGTGCTTAACAGCATCTTAGAACAAGGCTTAAGGGTTATTTATAAGAATACAAAATATCTAGCACTTAACACACTAAAATGATTGACCCTGAGCGGGTCCCTGCGTGTCTCTGAGTAATACCAGGCATGTAAAGAAGCAGAAAATGTGATGGAAAATGAGGATAAGAAATCAACTGGACTCCACCCAGAACTGACACTCTCAAAATTTGTTGGCTATGACTAACATATTTATTAGAGGGGAATTCGCAGCACTGACTTCCTGTATCAGAAAAGAGAAAAGATCTCCACTTTAAATGTCCCTTAAGAAACTAGGAGGAAAAAAAGAGCAAATAAAATCTAAAGGATTTCTTTATTTCACTGAAATAAAGAAAAAAGAAAAAAAGGAGAGAGAGAGGCAAACCAAGTAACAGACACTTAACTACAGAGAACAAGCTGATGTAATTACAGAGGGGAGGGGAGGGGAGTGGGGGGGCGCATAGGGGAAACAGGTGATGGGGATTAAGGAGGGCACTTGTCAGTGATGAGCACCGGGTGTTGTAAGGAAATGTTGAATCACTATATTGTACACCTGAAACTATTATCACATTGTATGTTAACGAACTAGAATTTAAAGAAAAACTTTAAAATTTTTTAAAAGGAAAGGAAATTGGGAAAATAAGATCAGGGATCAATGAAACAAGAAGGAGTAGTGAAAATCAGTAACTAAAAGCTGTTTCTTTGAAAATACCAATAAAATTGACAAGCCTCTAAGCAAGCTGATTAGGAAAACATAAAAGAAGAGAAGGCAGATTATGCAGACCAGGAATGAAGCAGTGACATTATTACAGAGCCTACATGAAATCAAAAGAAAATAAGGAAATATAAGGAACAGCTTTATGAGTTGAGATGATATGAGAAGATCCTTTAGAAGACACAAACCACCCAAGATTATTCCCAAACCCCCAGATAACCTGATATGTTCTATATATTTAAAGAAATGGAATTTTTAGTTAAAAACCTGCTAATAATAAAAAACCCAGGCCCCAAAATTCACTGGTGAATTCTAGCAAATATTTATGGAAGAAATAAATGCAACTCCCCCATACTTTTCCATGTAAGTAAAGTGAGAATAGACTTTCCACCTAATTTTATGAGGCCAGCAATACCTTGATTCTAAGGCCAGAAAGGCATTACAAGAAAAGTACAAACCAATATTCGTTATGAACTTAGATGCAAAAGTTCCAGCAAAATCTCTGCAAATAGAAACCAATAATATATTTAAAAAGAACAGCATATCATGACCAAGTTGGATTTATGCTAACAATACAAAGTTGATTTAATATTTAAAAATAATCAGTGTGATTCATTCTCTAACAGGATGAAAAAGAAAAACCATGCGATCCTCTTGATAGATGAAAATAAAGCATCTGACAAAATCCAACATCTATTTCTGATTGAAACTATTAGCAAAGTAGGAATTGAAAGGAAATTCTCCCACATGCTAAAGAGCATCCATGAAAAACTTACAGCTAACACCATACTTCACGGCAAAAGACTGAATCAGGAAGAAATCACTTATATGTGCTCTAACCACTTCTATTAAACATTGTATTGGGGGCTCTAGCCAGTGCAATAAGGCCAAGAAGAAAATGAAATGTATCCAGGTTGGAAAAGATGTAGAACATGTTTGTCTAAATAGAATCGATGGAATCTACAGAAAAGCCGCTAAAACTAATGAGTGTGTTTAGCAAGCTTGCAGGATACAAGTAAACAAACAAAAATCGATTGAATTTCTATATTTTATCAGTGGAAAAAAAATTGAAATTTTAAAAAGCAACATGATTTACAATAGTATTACAAATATTTACCCCCTATGGGTCAATCTGACAAAAGTACCCCTAAGACGACAAATCACTGCTGAGAGACATTCCAGAAGACTGGAGTAAGTGGAGAGCTACACTGCATCCATGGGTCAGGAGACTCAGTCTTGTTAACATGTAAATCCTCCCTCAACTGACCTATGGATTCAACACAATCTGAACCAAAGTCACAGCAGACTTTTGAGTAGAAATTGACAAGTAATTCTGAAATGTGTATGGAAATGCAAAGAACCTCTTCTAGCCAAAGCAACCTTGTAAAAGAACAACTAGTCTACATTTCCAGCACTGCCTCATCAAAGGCAGTAAAGCCATAGCAATTAAGAAACTGCTATTGGTATCAAAGTAAACCAATGGATCGATGGAAGAGAACAGAGATGACAGAAATAGACTGACTCATGCGTGCAGCTGATTTCTGACAAAGATGCAAAGCCAATTCAGTGGAGGAAGAATAGCCTTTTCAAAAAATAAGGCCGTGACAATCGGGCGTGCACATGCAAAAAAAGAGAGAGAGAGAGAACTATGGAGCATAGCTTGCACTATATACCAAAAACCCCCACTCAGAATGGATCACAGATGTAAATGCAAAGCTATAGAACTATACACACACACTATTGTAGAAGGAAACGCAGGAAGAACTCTTTGTGATGATGAGTTGAGCAAAGATCTCACAGTTATCTATCTATGAAAGGTATCTATCCGTGAAACAAAAGGCTAACAAAGTTGACGTCATCAACACGAATAACTCTACTCTTCAAAAAGTCGCTGTTAAAAGAATGAAGACAGGGCGCCTGGGGGGCTCAATCGGTTAAGCATCCGACTCTTGATTTCAGCTCAGGTCATGAACAGCAGCTTATACCCGACCATGAACAGCTTTATTTTGCAGTAGCCCAAACCTGAAACAGCTCGTCTGTCCATCAGCTGAGTGATGACCGAGTGAGCTGGGGTGCATCCGTGCACTTGAATGCTCCTCTGCGACACGAAGAACGAGCTGCTGATCTGTGCAACAACATGGATGAGACTCCAAGTAACTACGCGGAGCGAAAGGGGTCGAACAAAAAAAAGGGTATGTGTTGCTTGGCTCCATTTACATAAAATGCCTTAAAACGCAAACTAATCTATAATAATAGGACAGGTTGGCGGTTGCCTAGGAGAGGGGCGGAGTGCCTCTAGAGGGACGGTTGCAGAGGCATACAGGGAAACTCTTCTGGGGGATGGATATGTCCATCATCTTGATTTTGATGATGGTGTAACAGTATCCATAGGTCAAAATGCATCAAGTTGTACATTTTAAGTCCGTGCAATTTATCATAGGCCAGCTATGCCTCAATACAGCTTTTTAACTATGTTCACGTTCAATTTTTCATCTATCAGATTGACAAAATTCTAAGTGTTGGACAACATATACTCTCGACAAGGTTGTGAGGAGTCAGCTTTTCAGAGAAGCTCTTTCAATTTACACTCCACCCCCAGTATTTGAGCGTCCCCCTCACTGCACACTCATCCATGCTAATGAAGTTTAAAATTTTAATTTTAGCTGTTCCAGCTGACTGTGACCTTTCCAGACAGTGGAGCTCCGGTCTAACGGCCATAATAAGATTGTTCAGTGAGAAGAGATGTTTAAGACAGGAAGCAGCATATGAGGACGATGCAGGTTTTTTTCATTTATGCATTTTGTTCACTTTGCGTTGACTCTGCAACGTTTTACTGAGTGCCTTCTAGGTGTCAGGCACCATTCTGGTCACTGGGGATAGACGTGGCTGTGAAGAAGCCTGCCAGAGTCCCCATCCCCCAGCGTGACACCGCAGCTCCATGGCGCAGCCACAAATAGCCCATCAGGTACACAGGGAATGTGTCAGACGGTAGTGAACACAGGGAGAAAAACAAGCAGGCACGGGGAAGGGGGAAGCTCAGGGTGAGCTGTTGTTTCAAAGTAAGGGCTCAGGCAGGTCTCTAGAAGGTGACAGTTGAGCAGACACCTGAAGTGAGCAAGTGTGGGAATAAGATGATCTGGAAGGGTTGAAAACAAGCTCCTGTTCAAGCGTGTGTTTTCTTTTCCCTTTGTACGTGTTTGGAATGCAGGAATGATTTCCATGTCCTTTCTTCCCAGTCTCTCCACCTTCCCACAGTGCTCCGATGCAAGCCTTTCAGCACCTGTTGATGTCGTTGGGATGGTAAGCTCAGAGTCGCAGGCCAGCCGATGCCTCTCGCCAGCTGGGTGACCCTGAGCGGGTCCCTGCGTGTCTCTGAGCCTTGTTCCCCTCCTGTGTGCAAATGGAGATGCGAAAAATTCACCGACTCATCCACCAAGTGCGAACCGAGCCGTTATTATGTGTCTGGCTGTGTGCGAGGTGCTGGGGACACAGTGGTGGGTAAGGCAAAGTCACAGACTTCCCCGAGTCTGCCCAGCCAGGCACGCTGACTTGTACAAACTACCAGGGTGATGGATATTTTAAACAAGACATGTAGGACTATGGGAGCATTACGAGGGTACCAGACTAAGTGTGGACATCAGACAGTGCTTCTCAGAAGGAACATTTAAGTGGGACCTAAAGACCAAGAATGGCGTGTATGTGCGCGTGCATGCAAGCATGCTGCCGAGAAGGGAAATGTCCCAGGACGTAGGAACCAGTGGGAAAGACCATGAAGCAGAACGGACACTGCGAGTTTTCGAGGAATTGGGAAACGATAGGACCAGCATTGGTGGACTTGGATGTTCATCTCACAAGGTCAGAGTGTCAAATGGGATCAGCTGAGAGAACACCACTCCCTCCACGAGGTGCTTCATACACGCGACATCTTTTCTCTCCTCCCGGAGCTCTGAGCCACCAGCAATGTGCAGGACGCTGTCACGACACCTGCCACCCATCTAGCAATCTTCGGTTCTGTTGTTGCAAGTGGTCTACACGCAAGCGCCTGACGGTAGAGCTTCCTGTGTTTGTTCTGCAGACGAGGACTGAAATCTGGGAAGAAGCGGCATTGACAGCAGCTTGTGTCAAGCCAGATACCTGGACGTGGGCCAAAACCATTCTGGGCTAATCCAGATCTCCCCATTGCACCCCATTTCCTTGTACCCATCACCCACACAGGCAGCAACGTTCAACACACATGGTCGTCACCTCTGAATGACCCAGAAGAGATCAGAGTTAAAACAGAAGCAATGGACTTTCAAAATTATCTCTTAAAAACCACAGAAGACTGTTCTTATTACATTTTTGTTTTAATTCCAGTATAGTTAACATACAGTGTAATATTAGTTTCAAGTATAAAATATAGTGATTCAACAGTTCCAAACAACACCTGGTGCTCATCCCAACAAGTGCTCTCCTTAGTCGCCATGACCCATTTCACCCATCCCCCACCCCACCCCTCCAGTAACCATCAATTTGTTCTCTAGTGTTAAGAGTCTGTTTCTTGGTTTGCCTCTCTCTCTCTTTTTCCCTTATACTTGTATGTTTTGTTTCTTAAATTCCACATATGAGTGAAACAATATATTTGCCTTTTGCTGACTGACTTATTTTGCTTAGCATAACACTCTCCAGTTTCATCCATGTCATGGTAAATGACAAGATTCCGTTCTTCTTCATGGCCAAGTAATATTCCATTGTGTGTGTGTGTGTGTGTGTGTGTGTGTGTGTGTGTGTGTATACCATATCTTCTTTATCCATTCATGAGTTGATGAACACTTGGGCTGCTTCCATATCTTGGCTATTGTAAATAATGCTGCTATACACATCGGGGTGCATGTTTCCCTTTGAATTAGTGCTTCTGTATTCTTTGGGTAAACACCCAGCAGTATGATTCCTGGATCATAGGGTAGTTCTATTTTCACTTTTTGAGGATCCTCCATGCTGTTTTCCATGGCGGCTACAGCACTTTGCATCCCCACCAACAATGCAGGAGGTTTCCTTTTTCTCCGTACCCTCACCAACCCTTGTTTCTTGTGCTTTAGATTTGAGCCATTCTGACAGGCGTGAGGTGATATCTTTTTGTAGTTTTGATTTGCATTTCCCTGATGATGAGTGATGTCGAGCATCTTTCCATGTGTCTGTTGGCCATCTGGATGTCTTCCTTGGAGAAATGTCTGTCCAAGCATAGAAGACACAGTTTTAAATCCAAAGGTTTTAACTGCAAGAGGCAAACTTTGAAAGGGTCAAAAGTGTTCTCAGTATAAAGACTGGACCACAAACAATAGAGTTAGCAAAAGTATATTATGAAGAAAACCCAGATTTCTAACCTAACAGGAACTGAGGCTGTGGGGGAAAGAGGAAGAGGAGGAGGAGAGGGCAGGATGACAAGAGAGTATCTTCCAGAAGGAATTCCACACTGTGTCCCCTCTCCAGGAAGAGCCCGAGCCCTGGGATGTGAGAGGGGCAAGGGGGTATGCTAAGAACTCCAGTTAGAGGGGACTCACATGCCTTCCTTTCTGGGGCTCTGAAGAGCAGCAGCCCAGGGAAAAGTGCACTGTCATCACAGTGGTGGGTGTGGGGGGGCAGTGTTGGCCCAGTGGGGTCCCAGCAGCAGGTCTGAGGGCAGCATCACAGAATCCACCCCCACCCTGCATGGCACAAGGAGAGCAGACAGGAGTGCAAGGCTTAGCTGGGGGAGGGGCCTAGGGCCTTCTGGGTCACAACCACAGATGACAGCCCAGGCCAGCAGCTGAAGTAGATGGAGACTGACAACCAAACCTCAGGCAGGCTGTTCACACTGTGAAGGTGCTTACTTACCAAGGAGAACCACGGGCCAGACACTCTGGCTCCCCAAAACCAGAATGCTAGCTGTGAGAGAAAGGGAGGGAGAAACCCTGAAATCACCTGAGCTTAAACTAAAATTGTCTAAGAAATCACTAAATTTGATGGGGCCTCCATGGCCATGAATGGATTAAGCTTTCTGCTGTGGATGGAATGTTGGCTAAAAATGGAAATTGAGTTGTTCATAGAAAAGGAGAAAATGATGTTTTTGTGACCTGCCCATGTGTGTAACCTGTCCGCTGTTGGACCTATTATAGAAGGAATATTGCTTTCACAGAGCCATCTCCAGAAAAAACTCAACTCCATTCTCCATGGTCGCCCCCTCCACACACACGTCTGGTCTTGGCTTCCAGAGGTGCGGTTCTGAGGGAAGCATGGCTTTAAGCTTTAGGGCGCATACAGCCAAGACATCACAGGAGCTGGGAACCCAGGGGAGTCCATGGACCATCAACCCCCACAGCTCACCAGCAGGGACGAGTAAACTCACATGTTTCTAAAAATGAAGGAACCGCAGTGCAAACCACCAGCATTTCCCACACATCCCATTGGGTGTTCCCTGTGTGAACTCCAGAAACAGAATGTGTGAGAACACAGCACAGCAGATGTGTGCAAGGGGCTGTAAATGCACAGTGGAAGCCAACTGGGCACCAACAGATAGCCAAGGCCCAGCTCGGCTGGCAGGTCATTCCCTTAACACTCTCTCCCGGCAAAACACAGAGCCTCTGAGCGTCCAGACCAGCCCGGCCACCCTGGGTTCTCTGCTCAGGAAGATCCTCACCCCATCTTCCCACGTGCACTAAAATACTTTCAGGCCTGGGCTGCACCCTTCCTTCTGCATGCATTGCCCTCCCTTTCCCAGTGTTCCAGGCTCAGGTGCACTGTATATTCTTGGCGACCTTTCCCTGGTGGCCTCCAGAAAGAGGGGGCCCTTCACAACACCCTGGAGATGGCCCCGTAGGGCCCTGATCAATGTCTGCTCTCCACTAGAGTAAGCGCCCCTCATCACTCATCCATTGGACCCACATTAAATATCTCTGTGTCAGGACACAACAGCACATGTCAGTGGCTGAAAGAATACATGAACGATGTGGTCACTGCAGACCAGTGAAGTCAGGATGGTGCAGTGGGAAGAAGTCAGACAGACAGGAGTTAGAAACCCGGAATTTGCTAAGCTGGGTGACCCCGAGGGCACTGCTTGATTTACCTGAACCCCAGTTTCTTCATAGCAAGTGGGAATAGTAATATTCACCTCTGAGTCTCAAGTGTTCTGCAGGGCAAATGAGAATCTATGTGGAAGAAATGCACACGGAAGGCCCTGGCTTCCTCTCCCTGCAAGATAAAACGGTGGACCATTTCTGGTTTCCCACAGTCACGTGAGAATTTGGCAGAGATTCTGAGTTGCCCACCCAAACCCTTTCTCCCCTTCTATTTTACTAGAAAATCTCAATTTGGGGGATGCCTGGTAAAAATGACATTTCCCATCATCCCTTGCAGCTGAGGTGGTCATGTGACTCGGTTCTGGCCAATGATTTGTAAGCAGACATCACCAAGGGGGTGTCTGGAAAAGTTCCTCAAACTAGTATATTTTGTTCTTCAACTTTCTCTTTCTCTCAGTCGGGAATGAAGATGTGAAGATCTGAGTTGTGGCAGCCATCTGGGTACTATGAGATCACCTTGGGGGTGGAAGCCATGTACCCAGCATGGCTGAGCAGAAAAGTGGCATTAGTGATGTGGATGGAGCTCCTGTCCCAGCCTGGACTGCCCACTTCAGATTACATGTTACGTGAGAGAAAATTAAACTCCTATTTTATTTAAATCACTAATATCTGGGTTTTTCTGTTATATGCAGCAGAACTCGATCTCAGAAACTAGGATTGTCTGCAGATCACTCAAATCTCCCTATTCAGTTCACAGTGCAAGAATTGGTAAGAAGAGTTAATTTTATGATTTATGATTGTTATGTGAAGTGGGTCTTAGATACTCCTAAACCAGGAAGATGATTAGAAGGCAAATTACGGAAACTATTTTCTTTATCCCGACTCTGATTTTAGATATCATTTTTGTACTCTTTCTGATTACAGAGACAATAGACATTCATTTTAACAAATTTGGAAGCTACCAAAAAGCACAAAGAAAAGAAAAGAAAAGAAAATCATCTGTAATCAGTTCTCCAGGGGCAAGTAATTTCTCATACCAATAAAAGGAACTAGGGCTCCTTAGAGAAATGGCAAATTCTAAGACTGGGCCAAGCAGTTTCCAAGATAAGCCAGGAGAATCTTGTAGTGCCAGAAAAGGATTTTGGCTCTAAACAGAATCTGCTCTAAAACAAACAAGCAAGCAAACAAACAAACCCACAATGATGGGGGTATGTCAAAGGGACCCAAAAACCAACTGAAATAGTTCCCAGTGGCCAAAGCTGGAACAATTTGAGCAATAAAATAAAGTAGCAATGGATTATAGCTCCAAGTATAAAATAAATGAGTCCGTATTGATATTAATACATATTCAAAGAAACAAGTGGGGGAGAAGAGACAAATCTCCCATGCACAAGAATTCAAAATAATTTATGTAAACACCGCCATCTTCCAAGAGCACAGCTGTCCACCCCTTAAGTGTGGTCTGTGCATAGTGACTTTCTTCCAAAGGGGGCAGAACAGTAACCATACAGTGGAGAATCCTGACAAACACACCTCATCCAGGTGATCAAGGGCACATTAACAGTGTTAAGTCAAGCAGATGGTATCTCTCCTTGATATGATGGGATGAAATGGTACTTTCCCACTGTAGTCTTCCTCTCAAAGACCCATAACCCCAGTCAAATCATGAGAAGAACATCAGAAAAATTCCAACAGAGAAAAACTCTACAAAATACCAGACCAGAGCTCCACAAAACTGTCAAGGTCATCAAAAATAAGGAAAATCTGAGGAACTGTCACAGCCAAGGGGAGCTTAAAGAGACAAGATGACTGAAAGTAATGTTGATATCCCTGAGTGAAAAAATGAATAGAGCCTCTGTGACCTCTGGGACAACATCAGGCAGATTAATATGTGTCATCAGAGTTGCCAAAGAAGAGGAGAAGGAAGTGGAACAAAAAAATTATTTAAAGACACAAAGACCAAAACTTTTCTGATATTGGATGAAAACTATACAAATCCCCCCAAATCCAGCAAACCCCAAGCAGAAAACCACACAAGGGTAACCATAGTCGAATTACTACAAAACTCTGAGTTAAAAAAAAAAAAAAAAAAAAAAGCTGCTCTTCTTATAAAAAAATTTTCAAACAGGCAGAGGAAAAAAATACTGATATATGGGGAGGAACATTAAACCAATACAACACACAATTTGTCAGAAACAAAGCAAGCCAGAAGACAGAGTGACATCTTTAAAGTAGTGAGAAAATGTAAAATGCTGCAAACCTAGAATTCTATACTCAGTAAAAATATCTTTCAAAAATGAAGGCAATAAAGAGACTTTTGACATAAAGGATGAGAAAATTCATCACCAGCAAACTTGCCCTAGAAGAAATACTACAGACATTATGTAGAAGGAAAATGAGACAAGACAGAAACATGGATCTACATTTTTTTTAAAAGCACCAGAAGTTGTAAATATTTGCATGCACATAAAATACAGTTTTCTCATTTTAAATCTCTTTAAAAGATAACTGCTTCTAAAAAGTAAAATAATATCAGTGTATGTGGGAGTTTAACACAAATAGAAACAAAATGTGGCACACAACAGCAGAAAGGATGGAAAAGGGAACTGGAAGTATACAGTGTAAGATTCTTATACTATATGTGAAAGCACATAATACTATTTGAAGGTAGAAAATGATTAGTAAAAGATACGTAGGGTGAACCCTAGAACAACTCTAAAAGGGGAGCTATGGTAATTCAATAGAGAAGATAAAACTGAATCATAAAAGAGACTCAGTGCTTAAGGAGGCAGGAATGGAAGAAAAGACAGTAAGTAACAGATCAAAGAAAGAAAAATGAAATAGCAACTTGGTAGACTGAAACAAAATCACAACAGTATCAACAAATGCATTAAATATAATGGTCCAAACATCCCAGTGAGAATTCAGAGATTGCTGAATTCACAGTCTGTGGGGAGCCAGTGATGAGTCATTTCCTGGGGCTGGGGGAGGAAACCCCTTCCCCTGAACACACTACCCAAATGAAGGTAAACTCAACAATAACAGTTGCTCTTGTGGTTGTTGGTGGTGTGCTGGTTGCCATTGCTTTTGGCGTTGGCGAACGAAGGCCAGAGAAGCAAGGGTGCACAAAAGGCTGTACAGGATTGGCTCTCCTCAGTCCCTGCCTGTAGCTGCGTGTTGGAGAATGGGTCAATGAGAAGCCTACTGTTTCTACCTCTGGCCCATCCTCCACAAGGCCTTTAGCCTTACCTTTCCAAAGCAAATCAAATAATGGTGCTCCTCTGTTTATAAACTTTCTACAACAATAATAATACCTAACATTTATTGTGTGTTCCCTGTGCCAGGCACATTTTAGGTATCACTTCATTAATTCTATAAAATAGGAGAGGAAACAGAAATTCACAGAAGATTGGTGACTTTTCTTGGGCTACCCAGTAAATGGCAGATCTGAGAGGCAAACCCAGATCCACCTTATCCTTCAAATCTTATTGTCACTCAGTGGCTCTTTGGAAAGCAGGGCTTCCCCTACAGACCAGCTAGGAAGGTAATCAGAGGACAATGCATGGAGATCTTAGAAGAAATGGAGAGTCTTTGGAGGTCTTTCAGCAAGGGAGTAACTTAGACAAGGCTACCATGGAGCAAAGAGGCTGGGGCCAGCCTGGAAGGAAGGAGGCTGTTGGCACCAACCAGGAGAGAGGTGGTGATACGCTGGCCTGGGCAGGAGTGAAGGGGCGGAGGAGGGCATAGATGTCAAGGCTAATGCAATAATACAATCAGAAAGATTTTGCCATCATATTTGGGGGCTGAGAAACAGGAAGATGTCTAGGATGACTTGTAAATTTCTGGCTTGGTACCATCCACTCAAGAGAGGGGCCATCCATGGTGGAATGGGTTTTCTAGGAAGCTGATGAGTTTGGGGATGGACATGCTGAGGCTGAGGCCTCTGTCCAGGAGGAGATGTCCAGCAATCTGTAGACATAAGCATCTGGAGCCTGAGAAAAAGTCTAATCTGGAGATAAAGATTTGGGGTCATAAACATAAAACTGTTCCCAAATCTCCCCAGTCGGGTTGGCTCTCAATCCCAAATCCTACAGCATGATTTTTCATATATCTATTTTTATCCCTTGAATTTAAAAATTATTTATTTTTGTGTCTGTCAATTCAATCAGACTGAATTCATCATAGAAGACAGAATCCACAGGAAGCTGAGCTTCAGAGAAGTTTAGCTGTTTTCTTAATTTCATACAGTGTATAAGTAATGGAGCCCAAACTTGAACTGAAGTCCTCTCAATCCAAGTTCCCTGGAGCTTCTCTCTCATAAGTAGGCTTCCATGTGTTGTGGTAGGAACAGCCCCTTCTAGAAGGGTCACTGTGTTCACCTGGAGTGTCAACAGGAATGATACAAGCCACCAAGCTCATTTATGTGAATGTGTAAAAATATAACAAATAAGCTACATTTACTGTACACCAGTATTTTACTGGACACTATGGACATAATAGGCAGTATCTCCATTCTTTATGACACCTCTTTATTCTAAGGTAGGTGTTAGGATCCCTGACTGACAGATGAGGAGGCTGCGGTTCACAGTGGTACAGTGACTTGTTCCAAAGTTGTCCAGGCAGGATTCAAATCTAACTACCTGACTGCAGAAGCACAGGCTTCCCCTGGTCTTCACGTTTGTCGTGTAGTAGAGAAAGTAAATCAATAGTTAGTATTTCTCTGTCTATTAACATAGGGAGTTATTATTAGGTTGAAATGCCGTATTTTAAACAGCTTGGGCACCTCCTGTTGTTGCTAAGAGCCTCTTCAATCAGCCTCCAGCCCATAATTTTGAGCTATTTTCTGAGATCCTTATGTACAATCTACTTTCAAGCATGCATGATTCTAGCAGAGCCCTGTAGAAGCAGGAAATTATTAGAAGGGCAGATGGGTCACCTTTAAGAGGTAGAAAAGGACACAGATGGGACAGGTCCACACCACCAATAAGTGCTTTACAGATCCAGTTCATCTAATCCTCACAACAAGGAACTTTTATCACCATTTTGTTGGTGATGAACATAAGGCTCAGAAAGGTCAGGTGCTTGTCCAGGGACACACAGCTCACAAGTGGTGGGGCGGGATGAACTCAAGTCATCTTACACCAAAGACCATGCATTTTCTACTCCACTACTCTATGTGTGAAAATCACTGCTCTTATCCTTGCTCCGCTCACGGGATCTTCTGATGGGAAAGCTGGCTGCATCAATTCTCTCTTACACTTGACCTGCCTGCTCCTGCGTATCCATTAATGTCGTGACATGGCCACGTGGCAGCTCGTGATGGAAGAAGTATGACCCCCAGCAAAGGTCCCTGTTCACCACACTGCATGTGTGCTGGTTGGAAAGTACAAAGAAGACTTGGCCTTCTAGTCATCAACAAACAAAATGTCTCATGGCAGATAATGGTTTGAAAGTTAGGAGATCTGGCTTCAAAACCATATCTCTCCCTTGTAGGTGGTGTGATCCCGGGCAAGTTACTTATACTCTCTGAGTCTCAGCTTTCTTGGCTGTACAATGGGAGTAGTGATGCCCACCTTGCTGGGGTATTAGTGAGGACTGGAAGTGGGTTAAAGTAGCTGGAAGGGTCCAGCAGTGACTCTCAGGCAGCAGATGCTTCATCTGATCCCTTGTCTTCCCCTTGCTGGTGACAGGATGCCCTTCTCAATCATTTCCTACCCTCACTGCAATGGTATTCTTTGCCTGGCTCTTAGAAAGCTCATGCAATGATCCAGTCCAGCCTCAACGAGACATCATTGGCTCAACCACTGCTATGGAAGTGGAAAGGGTCAGAGCAGATAAAAGCACTCTGTGAAACACAAGGGCCTGTGTGCAGTTTGTTTGTTGGCAAATGTGCCCACTGATCGAGTCCGGGAGAAAGGGCGAGGGTTTGGGGCCATAAAGACTATGAACCCTGGGGGCACCTGGGTGGCTCAGTCGGTTAAGCATCTGCCTTCAGCTCAGGTAGTGATCCCAGGACCCTGGGATGTAGCCCCATGTAAGGCTCCCTGCTCAGTGGGGAGTCTGCTTCCCTTCTCCCTCTGCCGCTCCCCCTGCTTGTGCTTTCTCTCTCTCTCAAATAAGTAAATAATTTTTTTTAAAGAGTATGAACCCTGATTCTGCTACTTACTGGCTCTGTGATCTTTACACATCACCTCATCTTCTTAAGCCTTTGGATTTCCTCATTTATGAAAGGGGGAAATAACTCTAATTTGAGTCGGAGACCATATACCCCAGTGGCTGGCACATTTTCTGTCCACTAGAATGACAGAGGGCAAATCTCTGTGGAACACAACAACGTGAGCCAAAACACAAGTAAGGAAAATAAAGGGTTCCTACATAAAGCAAAACCAAGTGCCACCGAGAAGAGCTTTGTGTTAAATGCATTTATTTTCGAAAGTTCCATTGAGAAAAACAGAGTAGCTCACACACAAAATGCTGGAACAAAGAGCCTCGGTTGGACACACAGCCCATGTGCCCCCAGAAGTTGCAGAGGTACGAACTGGAGGCTAGGGTCTCCCCCAGACCCTTAGAGAGGTGAAACTGAAGGCAACAAGGGTTCAAGGCTGCCCCTGTGTCTCAGCACGTACCTCGTGATGCCAAAGAGAATAGACCCTCTGGAAATTCATGACACCAGATTAAACGGAGTCCCTGAACGTCGTGGGTGTTGGGGGTGTCTGCGTCTTCCGCATGTGCAACTTATAGCTATGAGTTGTACCCTATAAACACACACACACGAGTGGGCAGGAGAAAAAGAAAAATCTGTCTTCAGACTCCTTGGAGCCTTCCTTGGGACTAGTCCATGCCCAAGGCCCAAGTGGCCTTTTTGGCATTCAGAAAGTTCTTCTTCTTTCTCCTGGTAGGAGCATGCAATGAGATCTCTGGCTCCTTTGGATTTCTGAATATAAAGAGCTTCTCTCCTGTGTTTAATAAATCAATGGTCTCCGCCCCTACAATGGGCACAGCAGCCGGTTCTCCAATGGACTCCAGGGACAGGTGTGGCCAGCTTCCTTTTCCAGGCATTACCACCCTCTCTCTGAGAGGGGGACATGTCTTCTTTAATATACTAAAGAAAGAACAGAAGATCAGATTTGACATTTTTGGCAACTGACCCTCCTGAGTGTCCTGGTGGAGTTCTCCGGGAGAACCCACTTTGGGTCCTGAGGTCCTCAATCAGGTGTCATTTTAATGAAAGACTTTTCCCCTGTGGTCATCAGATGGCCCCTGAAATGAGCTGAAGCCTACAGCAAGTGGCGTCTACAGACAACTCTTGCAAGCCTCTTGTCATCATGTTGTTAGCTTGAAATCGGCCCTGGTCAGAGTACGTACACCACGGTAACTGGGAAATACTACAAATCAGAGCATCTGTCTCTGTCTCTCTCCCCACCAGCCAATGGTTCAACGTTTACCAGGACGTCATTGCCTGTGAGGCTCATACCAAAAGTAGGCTGATGAGATCTGACCTCAAAGCAAGAGTTAGAAGTCAGGCCAACTGCGTTTGAAACAGAAGAGTGACACTGGGGATGTCCCATAAAAGGACTGCTGGAATCCTGTGGTCCAGTCCCTAAATCCCTGGATGCTCTTGGTAATGGCCAGGACTCCTTCTAAGAGGCCTATACCAGCCAAAGCCACAGTGCTCTCTGTGTCCGAGCACAGCTGGGTCAGATGTGGCAGACGAGGCTCCACTGCTTCCTGTCCTCGCAGCTCGTGTGAATCTGAGCAAGGATTCCAACCCAGCTCTGTGTGATTCGGTCTCTCATCTTCCTGCCAGAGCTCCACGTGCCTCCAGGCAGGGCAAAGGCTAGCAGAGTGAGCCAGGGGAGTGGGACCAGTACCGCTCCTGATCTGTACTTGCTCCGCTCACAAGAGTGTAGCCTGGGAGTGCCTTCGCCCCCATCCCAGTCTGGAAGAACTGACTTCTGCTCCTTCGTGGAGGACTTCGCATTTTTACAGCTCGAACTTTAGTTGCTTGGTTTGGGCTCAAAATCCAGATCTAATTGCTTTAGGACTAAATTCTGACATCCAGACTACTATCAATGGCTCCAGAATTGTTAACACAAACAATTCATGAAGCTTGGCCTCAACACCTGTACCGTAGTTGAAAAACTGGAAGGGGCAGGACTCAGGTTGCATGCTTCTCTCGGACATCAACTGTTTCCAGAGCACGCACTGGGCCGCAGGATCACTTTCTACCCTGTTATGAACCTACTTGACGTCACTCTTTCTCCAAAGCTTTCCTAGTGGGAAACACTGGACGCACTTGGCAACTGTAGCAATCTAAAACCACCCTGCCCCTAACTTTCCTCTGACCTCCAGGTGTGCGGAAACCACAGCTAAAAGAGAAAGGTGCTTGACGGAATAGAAAGGTCACTGGCCTGGAAGTCTAGGGAAAGAAAGTGGTAGTCGGATGGTCCCAGGTCCCATGGCCACCGTTTCCCAGTTGCAGGCTTGGTGCCTCTTTCTCTGACTTCCCTGAGCTCCAGCGTTACCATCCCCACTTTCTGGAAGGCTGGGAGGCTCAGTGCAGTAGGCGGCAAAGGGCTTCGTAAACTGTACACTCCAAATTGCAATAGGGATTTACTCTCCCTCTAACGACATCCCATTTGAAAACAGCCACTAGTTAAAATAAATACAGTAAAGTGGTAACTAATGATAAGAGAACATTCTCCCACTGATAGCGAGAAGCATATCTTCAGCTCCTAAACTCCACTGTGAGCAAAGATTGTGGTCTTTCGGGAAAGAATGTGGGTATGGTGGCAGTCACCCTCCCCCAGGTTCCTGGGCCCCTCATCTCCTGTCCCACTCACGGGCAGCCAGGCTGACCTCCTGCCCGCCCCACCTGAGCAGGTGTCCGGTGTTACCTCTCCTTCCTCTCGCGGGCCCAGAGCATCTTCTCCAGTCCTCTGCTTATCAGTTCTCCTCGCAGTCGGCTCTCCAGGGCTTGCCACCAGCCCTGGTGCTTCCTGAAGAAGGGAGGGTCTTAGTATTTCCTAGAATAGACTTTCCTGAAAAGCACGATGGCACTCCACCCTTCAACATGACCTTGGGCTGACAGGGAGAGCTCGTTTTCATGGTCTGTCTCCCATTGGAAGCACACTGATCGAGCACCTTCCCTGGTCAAGACACAATCTCTGCTCCCAAGGGGCTCCCAGTCTAGGGGTCAGAGCCAGGTAACGGGTGACATCAGTCACACGGCAGAAGGCTGCCTAGAGGCGGGGACACTCGAGGTGAGTCTTGCACCCCCCCAGAGGGAGGACACATGTGTGGAGGAACCCGATCTATGTGCTGACTTACAGAGTGCCCACCACGCCCCTTACTCTCCCGCATTCACTAGTCCCTACAACAGTGGACACGGTAGGAGCTCAGGAGTGTTTTATAATATATTAAGAAAGTTGAAATAGCACAGTGGAAGCTTGGAAGGTGGGCTGGCCCGGGAACTCTCAGGCTACATGAAGGATTGTGACTCTCGGCCGCAGGGGAAGGGACACTGCAGAGTCATGCAGGAGAGCGGGAGGAGGGAGACGTTCGCGAGCCTTGGGCTCATATCTGTTCAGTAAAGGACAGTGTGGAACCCGGAGTCCTGTCTGTCCTCTGCTCTGGTCAAGCTGGTTCACACTGCCTGGCTGGTGGTGGAGACGGCCTCTCTCCCAGGCTGAGTCAGGCTCACTCTCCCAGAAGGCGAACTCTTGGGTGGAGAAAACGGTCCTCTGAGGGCAGCATCCCAGAGCACATGTCTTTTGTACTCTCCTGGTCCTGCCCGTCCCAGGACCTGGGCGTCCCGCTCTCCTGGGGTTCTGACAGGTCCTTCACACACCCTTCCCTGCTGAGATTAGTCAGTCAGATTTTGTTGCCTGAAACCCTAGACCCTGAACTTGTGACCAGGCACCAGGTGTTTGGGACACAGGAGTGGTGACAGCCTTGCCCTCAGAGACTGTGGCAAGTGGCCTAGAGCTCCAGAATTGATCCAGTCCAGTTGGCCATGAGGCCAGGCAAAGAAATGGCACACGCATGCTCCACACTCATGCCTTGTCCATCAGCAGTCTCTGCTCACCAGCCTCCCCAACTGAGCTGGCTGAAGGCACAGCCCAGTGAACAAGGTACTCATGGGTGGCCACATTCCTGCCTCAGGGTCACCTCCAATATCTGCGTGTCCCTCACTGGCTATGCACCCAGAGAAACCACCCTGTGGCATACAGCTCTGTGACCCTGCCCACACCCAGCCCTCTGAAAAGAGCCAATACAACCCTCTGACCACGCCCACACCCAGCTTTGACCACACCCACACCCAGTAACCCAGCCTTCTGACCACGCCCACGCCCAGCCCTCTGACAGCACCTACCCAGTCCTGACCCTGCTTATATTCATGCCGACTGCACCCACCCACGCCTGACCACGCCCATGCCCAGCCCTCGGACCAGCCCTCGGGCCACGCCCACATTCAGGCCCCAACTGCAGGGTCCCACCGCGCTGAGAGGACTCCTTTAGCCCCTGTGGACTCCCACCCCTACCCCACAGCTATTGTTCCCACAGTCCCACCCTGCCTCTCACCCCACCCTACTCTTTGCCGTTAGCAGTGCTCCTTACCTTTTTGAGTCACGGACCCCTTATGACTCTGATAAAAGGGCACCGCCTCCTTTCTCAGGAAAATGCCTGGCGTTCAACACTCTTTTCCGGTGTGGTTGTGGCTTTTCTTGCTCCCTCGTCCCCCACAAACTCTATTCTCAAGTGGCCCTGCTGCTGCTCCCACACCCCTCACTCCACAGCCCTGCTTCCTGCCTTTCCTTATAAAGAGCCTCGGATGACCAAATTAACGCCTGAACCCCGCTCCTAAAGCGAAGTATGTCCGCAGCGTTGTCCATAATTGAGGGAAAAACGAATCCAAACCCAACGTCGGGTCAGAGGGCAACAGCTGCACCCACTATGCTACACACCTCCGTGGAACATTGCACAGCTCTTAACAACCCGTGAAGGGGTTGCAATAACTGCCATGTGTGAATTTTAAATTAATAAAACAGCAGAGAATACACTCTAAATGGTGTGATAACTATTGCACAGAACGACGTCCGCACATGGACGAGAGTCAGAAGGAAACGAGCAAACTCCCTGTGCTGTAAGGTTCTGAGGAGCAGGATGCAAGGTTGTGTATGCTGGGGTTGCTACACACGCAGAGATACTCGTACGAATTTTATGCACTCACACACTCACACGCACACACCAAACACACCCATAAAGCCAGCAAGGAAACACATTCTGGAAGAATTGTAAGAAAATGCTCCCAGCCATTTTCTCCAGATAGTAGAACCAGGGCATTTCTTTTTCTTCGTTTTCCTTGTATGTATTTTTTACACTTTCTTTAACCTGTGTGTGTGGCATTTGCAGCAGGGGAACCTTTTCTTAAGATTCTACTTGAAAAATAAATAGGTGACGAAGATAAAAGTCTGAACAAAATACTCAGGCCTCCCATGACTTCAAAAGGGTTCCTGGCCACCTGTCTGGCTGTCCTTGGTTCCCCGAGCAATGAAGTGCCGACCAGGGAGGGTGTGTGTGCCCCGGCCTGCGGGCGCCCTGCTTCCTCCCTCCGTGTGTTCCCTTCATGGAATGTCACCCCACTGTTTTCCAAAAGCAGCCCGGATGCCGCACTCACCTCCTCCTGCCCAGGTCGGCCTGCTCCCCGCCACCGTCATTCTCCACCGTGTGCTCCGGATGCTTCTGGCTGCCCGGATCCAGCGCGGCCAGCAGCTCGGACTGCGAGGCCGTGGGCAGAGCCACGCTCAGGAGCCGGCGCAGCGTGCCCCCTGGCACCATCGCCAGCCTGGACAGGTATGACGCCAGTCTCAGCTCCTAGAGGGATTGATGGGAAGCTCGTGACCTCACTGCTCTGGTCCTGATGAACAACACGCTTTAACGGACGATAGTCTTAGGATGTTCTGTCCCGCGGAGATAAACATTTTAGCAGCTTGGTTTTGAAAACATGTCCCCAAATTTGCAGAGCTGTCAAGAAAAATCTGTGTGGTCTGCAACCCTGGCTCACCACGATGTGTCCAAAACTTTCATCCATCCTCCCAACTGCTCTCAACTCACGCACCAGAACCGCACCCCGGGCCAGCGGCAGGGCCAGCTGGTGAGGCTTTTCCTCTCCTGCCCTGAGCACCGTGAGGCAATATGGTTCAGAGGGAACAGCACAGCTCAACAAACAACTGGAATGTCCCCAGACCAGCAGATGGTTGAGGAAGCTAGGCTACAGGCACATGTGGATGGATGCCGCGAGAAAAGAGCCTGTCCCCACAGGCGACACCCTCTCAGAGTTCGTGTATCTTTCTTTCCAGAACTGACAAGATGTGGACATGGAGAAGAGCATGGTGGTTGCCGGGGGTCAGGGAGGGGAGAGGTCTGGGTGCACCTGTAAAGGGGGGGGCGCAAGGCAGGTCTTTGTGCCAATGGCATAGTTCTGTATCTTGCTTGCGGTGCTGGTTACATGAAATCTACATGTGCTGAACTGATAGAGAACCAGAGACACATTTTGTAACCAATGTCATACACTCATATGGTGCTAGAGCTTTGCAAGATACAACCATGGGGGGGGGGGGGGACTGAGTGAAACATGGCGTGGGGGTACCAGAACTCTCTATACTAGCTTTGTAACTTCCTGGAAATCTAAAGTGTTTCAAAATAAGAGGTTAAGAGAGAGAGAGAGAGAGTATGGGTTCTGCACTCTGGAAAGCCTGGGTTGGCTCTGCCCCACTGCACCGAAAGGACACTATGTGTCCTGGGGCTACACCCTTCTTTCTTCTGTGCTCAGCTTCCTTATTTGTAAAGTGGAGTAACTGTAACACCTATGGCAGAGGCTTCCATGAGGACAGAACGAGCTGCCGCCTGTGGAACTGTCCCACACTGGCGAGACACAGACAGCAGCTCAGAACAACACGCTTCCTTCTCCTGCAGTCCGGGGGACAAAAATCTGAAGTCACATCCACTGGGCTAAAGTCAGGGTGTCAACTGGACTAAAGTCAGGGTGTCAACAGGGCTTGTTCCTGCTCGGGCTCTGGGGACAATCCGTATTCTTGCCTCTTCCAGCTTCTAGCAGCCACCTGCCTGCGTTGGCTCATGGCCTTTCCTGAGTCTTCAAAGTGTGTCCCTCCAGCCTCTGCCTCTGTCACGGTCACACAGCCCTGCCTTCTCCCTGTACCTGTTCCTGCCTCCCTCCTTCCTGCATGGATTTCTGTTGTTTGTGTGTTCTCGGCATATTTCACCCTTGTCTTTGTGTTTAAGAAATGTGGCTTATAGTAAGGAATTTAAGCAATGTGGGAAAGCACAAGGATGAATGTTAATTATTCCAAACGCCTTTATCCAGAAGTGATTATCAGTAATATTAGGCAAGCACCACTTCCAAGCATCTTTCTAGACATTTATGTGGATGGATGGATGGTGGATGGATGGTTGCGGGGTGGATGGGGGATGGATGGGGGGATGGATGGACGGATGGATGGATGGACAGGTGGATGGATGGATAGGTGGGTGGATGGATGGATCGATGGAGAGACAGACATAACCATAAGAATGAGATCATAATACACAACAAATACTATTCAGCTTATGTATTACCTTGTTGATTGCCTGCTCTCCCCACTAGGATATCAGCTCCCGAGGGCATGGACTTTCTCTCTTGTGTTTACTGCTGAAATCCCAGTGCCCAAGACAGCGCTTGCTGCTTCCCAGAAGTACAGTGAATGTTTATTCATGAACAGAGCCTCTTCAGAGGATGTCAGGGTGTTTGAAGTCAAGGGGACTCCACCTTGTCTACAAGAGGTTGCAGTCACCCTGGAGCCTCGAGGGGGTAGAGAGGAGTTCAGTGAGGAATGCAGATGGGGTCCCAGCCTCTCCCACAGCACAGGGAAGCTTCCTGCCTCACTGGGTTAGTGCCACTCATTTCTTAAGAGGCACGCCCTTCCCATTTTATTCGTGCAGCAATGAGGAAGTTATCTTGCTTTAAAGGGAAGGCACAGTAGCATGAACCAGAATGGCTAGAGCATCTAAAGAGAGTGCAACCTGATTTCAGCGGCCAGCTCTGTTCCTGCTGGAGCCTCCCCTGTGCGTGTTAACCTGGCATCAGACAGAGAGGAGGAAGCACGTCTGGGTACCTGGCGAGTCTCAGAGAAGAGAATGACCAGGGCGGTCACTACCACTGTCACTGTTGCTGCCTCTGGGCCTGTTGGGAATGTCCTCACCTGCCAGCCTGGTGCCAGGCGCTTGTCAGCAATTGGCTCAGCAGCTCCCCAGGTCCCACTGTCACCCCGCCTGTGCTCTAGGTGAGGACACGCACCCTCTAAGGAGGGCCGGCCCACAGCACGGCTAACGGGTCCTCACCTGGCTGTACAGGGCCGCAAAGGTGTCGAACTCCACATTCTCCAGCAAATCTTCGAGCACGACGTTGTGGTCTCGCTCCTCCCTCCAGCTGGAGTGCAGACAAAATCTACGTTGAGTCCACTTTCGCTATAACGTGATCCCAGAAGACCACCTAGTTATTTAAATAACCATCGCAAATGTCATCTGCATTATTTTTTTTAATCTATTGAAAGAGACGGCCAGAAGAGGCGTGTTCTCTCCTCGCTCTAGAAAGGTTCGCACATAATGTATTACAGAGGCCCGCCAGGAGAGGGCTCCTCAAAGGGAGATGTTTTGCGGGATCTGTATGGAGAATTTCTGTGGCTTTGCTGGGCGATATGTGGTCCTACTTGGGAAACTCTCAGTATTCGTTGTCATGCTCAAGAAGACCCAGATCTGGGTCCTCGCCCACCATGTGCCCCGTGTGGAAGTGGACCCAGAACCGTGTTCCCAGCCTGGTCTTGGCTCCGGCTGTGGAGGCTGGTGGCTCCTTTCCACGTGGGCATCCCCCTCAGGCCTTCTGACTTCCCGTGAGAGGGTCTGCCTACCCGGTCCCTTAGCTGATGGCGGTGGCACCATGGGTGACCTACCCTGCGTTCTTGTTGGCTAACACAACCCGAAACTCATGTCAAAAGCTTTTTTTCACGAGCAATGTCCTCCATGAAGCATGAGGCATGTGAGGGTGTCATATACCCGAAAATCCTGGCGTCAACCAGGTCAGCGTCTCCGGGCCTTTCCCTCTGATCGCACAGATCCAGCCTCTCATACAATTAGTTCACTCTGATGCCGTGTTTCCAGGAAAGCATCATCGAATACATTAAAATAACCCGTAATCTCGCCACCCAGGAGCCACATCTGTTACAACTGGGTCTCTTTGCTGCTAATTAGTTTATGCACGTGTGCTTTCAAAAACAGAATCACGCTGCGTCTCTCGTTTGCACCCCGTCCTTTCCACATCAACGTTATATTCACAGTGGAAAACGACGACGCTGTTAAAAGTACGTTTTCTAAGCCTTCTTAATGCCCTGGGCAAAGGCTAATTGTCTGTTAATTAAGAAGAAAGCAAAGAACAGCCCTAACAAAAGACGAGGGATCGGTCTGTTTTATAATTTTCCAGGAGCAGGGTATGAGCTATGACGGTCACGGTGAGATCTGAGTTACTCATTGCACCGCACTGCTGCTCGGATAGCGCTATGATCACGTGCGATGCTACCAGCGGGAAGGCGGGTTGAAGGGCGCATGGACCTTCCCTGCCCCATGTTTGCAACTTCTGGTGAGTCTACAACTAGTTAAAAATAAAGAGCTTAAAAATATGTTCAGTGAAAACCTCAATGATCTTACAAAGAAAGTAAACCAAAGTATAGTGTCAGGGAGGAAGTGCGTTCCTAGGCTAGCAGCTGGCGTCTGCGCGCTGGGAGGACGCCTCGGACAGGAGCCAGGGGCCCCCAGGCCTGCAGGGGACCCACAGCACACGGTCCCACTGCCGGGCCCCGGGCTCACCTCTGCTGTTGGCGCTCCAGTAACTTCCGGCCCTGGCTCAGGGCCTGCTGCAGGACCGCCGAGATCTGCCTTTCAGAGCCCGAGTCCTCAGGCTCGCCCAGAAGCCCGGGCCCGTCGCCGGCCCACTGCTGCCGGGTCGCCAGAGCCCGCTGTAGCTGGGCCGCCTCCTGGTGCGCCAGCTTGTCTTCCAGTTTCCTCTCCAGTTCCTGCAGCTCCTATACACAGAGGGGCGAGGGGTCCGCAGATTAAATCCGACCTCCCCCGGGCCTGGCAGGACATGCTCCGCACCCACCCCCAGCGAGCCATGCCAAATAGCGCAGGGAGGCCACACTGTGACCGCTCATGCCTCCCTGCCTTTGTGCCCGCGGCTCTCGCCACCTGCTGGGCCCTCCTCTGTTTGCCTGGCCACTTCTGAGTCTCCTTTCAAGCCCTGACTCAGGAAGTTCCTCAGGGAAGGGCTCCTCATGTCCTGGGACAGTGTGGACCCCCTCTCCGAAGGCGCTCACTCCCCCTCCCCGGTACGTGTCCATCAGACGGAATATCTGCAGCCCCTCACAATTCCTATGTTGAGGCCATTACCCCAGGATGGGATTAGTGTCTTATAAAGACGTGGAAGAGAGAAACCAGGGCCCCCACTCTCTTCCAGGTGAGGACTCAACAAGAGAGTGGCTGTCCGCAAGCCAGGAAGCAAGCTCTCAGCAGCAGCTGACTACTGGCGCCTTGATCTTGGACTTCCAGCTTCCAGAACTGGGAGAGAAACATGTCTGTTTTTCAGCCCCCAGGCGATGGTGTTTTGTTCCAGAAGCCTAAGCAGACTCAGACACTGCCCCATCTTTGCTGCCTGACATCCCTGAACATTTCTGCTAGAGTGTGAGCTCCAGGGGGCAGGGCTGCCTCTCCAGCTCACTGTCTGCAGTGCTCATCACCGTGCCTGGCAGCTGGCACCTGTCGCGGATATACGTAAAGCAGGAGCACATGTTCATCCACCTGGGCCGAAGCCTGTGCCGGAGCACAGCAACCACGCTTGACACTGATGAGACCCACAGCACGCTGGGCACCGTTCTCAGTGCTCACATACATCAATCTCACTGAGTCCTTGTAACAACCCTAGGGAATACACACTCTTATTTTCTTCATTACAGAGGAGGAGATTAAGATGAAAGAGTTCAAGTAATGTGCTGTCTCATGCAGCTCTTAGGTGGCAGAGCCAGAATCTGAGGCCAGGCCAGGTCACGCCAGGGTTTGTGTCCTTAACCATCAGGCTATACTGCCTCTCATTGGCCAAGCAGAAGAAATATGCATTCTTGGGCCACCAGAGTCAGATAATGTGGCTACAAGAGGCTGTCCACAGCCTGCTCGGGTGGGTAAGGGCAGGGGGGAGGCTGGAAGGTCCCAAGCCTCACAGAATGCAGACACGCTGAAACTGTTACTCACCAGATAGGCCAGGGCTCTAAGTGGGGGTGGGGGGAAAGCTGGGGTTTAGTCCTAAGGGGCTTCAGATGGGCTCCGTAGAGGACGGTGGTCCATGATCTTCCAAAATAAGTGCAGAAGAGTCTGCCTTTCTGCCAAGGAGCCAAAGCTTGCATCAAATTGTCAAAAGGGCCTCAAAGCCCCCTGTGGCTCAGAAACACTGCTCAAGAACCAAGAGTGAAGAAAAGGGGGCCAGAGAGGAAAACCAAGGCCATCGTGTGCTGAGCACTTGGGTTTTGCCCTCAGGGCCATGGAAGCCTTTGAACGCTTCCGAGCGGGGTCTTCTAACACGCTGACGTTTCCAATTATGGCCATGTGTCTCATTGCAGCATCCCAAATGTAAACAGAACCAAACACAGCTTCCAACAGCGCTAATGAGTTTCTGACAGCGTGTTCTGTCAGCACGCCTGGAGCCTGGTGGTGGACCAGACTCACTGATCTCACACTCAGCAAATGGCCAGTAAGCCAGAGGGAGAACAGAGGAAGAACAGGGGGTCCACAGCACTTGAAGCTGGAGTGCAGATCCAATGGGTACCGTTGGTCTGGAGTCCCCTTATCCGTTATGAGGAAGTCCATCCATAGATCTGCCCATCATGCCGCTTGGCCCCGTGATTTCGTTATGCCCTTGCCCATGTTCCCATTCCACAGGAGGAGTCAAAATCTTTCATCCAAGGAGGTGCGCTCAATATGGTTCTCTTACGAGTCACTTCTTCCAAAGCATTTCATTTCATGCTTTTTTAATTCCCCTGAACGTTTAACAGCTTAAAAGCCCCTTCACAATGGGGAAGCGGTTTTCACAGAATGACCACACTGTGGAATGAAAGCCTAGTATCTGGAACAAAACCACAGGTTTGTCTTCCCTCCGAAGGCAAATTGAGAAAACCCTGGCTGCCTTTCCACCAGCTCAACACTACACCATGTGACTTACGAGCAGTCCCTCCAGGTCACGGAACTCTTCCAAACACAGCCAAGAATAAGGAAGTTTTGATGTTACTCAAAAAGGCTGTGAGATAAAACCACAGATGTTTAAGTGTCGTACCGCCCGGGACGACCGAAATCAGGGCAGTCTCAGCGAAGAGCCAGGAGGTGTCTCGGGGACTGAGAGCTGGATGCCGCCGGCTCCTAGTGTCTACTCTGCCCCTAATCGATACACGACCTTGACCTGCCCCTCGCGACCTTCACCTGTAATTTGGGGCCGGCCCACCCCTATGCCCATCACCTCTCACTCACACTTGCTGTGGACTTTGGGTGAATAGCCGGTGCAGGTTTCCTCCTGTCATCACTCTGCTGAGAAGTTTTCATCTTGGGTGGGTGTTGAATTCAAAAAATACTTGATCGGTGATATTGAAATGATCATACAGAGTTTTTTTCTTTTCTCCTTTAATCCGTTAACCTGATGAACTTTGTAAATGGATATTTTAAAGTTAAACCAACCTTATATTCCTGGGAAAACCTCAACCTGGCCATGCTGTACTAATAATTTCATGGATGGCTGGATTATGTTAGTAACAAGTAAAGGGTGAACTGTAATTGTTCTTCCTCATACGACTCACATCTGGTTTTGGTCAGGGTGGTCTGAGCTTCATAAAATGAGCAATAGTCCCTATTTTTCTAACATCAGGGACAATTTGTAGATGGATATTGCAAAGATCTGTCAGACCTCACCTATAAAACTATCGGGGTGCGTGCTTTTTGGTGCATGTCAGAAGATTTCTTGACTAGTCCATCAATTTCTTTCATGGTAATAAGACTATATACATACTGTTTTTCAACTTGAGTCAATTTTGACAAATTTTCTAGAAGACTTTCCATTTCCTTTCAGTTTTCAAATTCATCTACACGAAGTTGTTCATAGAGTTTTATGTTCTAAAACTCTACTTCACGTACAGCTCCAAGGCTTTTTATTATTTACTGGTCCCTTATCTCTTTTTCATATGGTCAGTTGTGTCAGAGCTTTGTGTATTTTATTAGACTTTTTTTCAGAAAATTCAACTTCTCACCTTACTGATCCTTTCTACTGTGGTTTTGTTTGGTTGATTGTTGGTAGTCTTTTTCTTATGTTATTTATGTGATCTACCTTCCTTCTTTCTACAGATTGATTTGTCATTTCCCCTCTAGCTTTTTATCTGATCTTAATCGTAAACCGTTCTTCTCTAATATAAGTTTAGGGCATTAATTTCCCTTAGAGCTAAAAAACTACTTTAGCGAAATTCCACACATTTTCATATGTTGTATTTACATTATTTTCCTGTTCTACATTTTAAAAAATTTCCATTATCATTTGTTTGACCAAGGAATTATTGGGGAGTAAGTTTTAAAACTTTCAAAGTATGGACTTTGAGTACTAATCTTTTCTTAAATGGATTTGTGCTTAATTGTTCTTTTTCAAAAAGGTGGTCAAATAATATTGTCTAACTTAATTGTTTGTAATTGGTCCCAATGGGTGCTCAAAAAGGATATGTATTTGTTAATTGCTGGCTGTAAGATTCTGTGGGCATACATTAAATACAGGTTGATTGATGGGTTAATCCATTCATAAGTGTCTTTAAACGTGTCTCGTCTGACCAACCATAGAAAGAGGGGAGTGCTGAAATGCCCCATTACTGTGACAGACTTATCAACCTCTCCCTGCTGTTCTGTCAAGTTTTCTTTCATTATTTTGGGTCTTTCATTACATACACGTAAGTTTAAAGAATCGCTCTGCTCTCCACATGAATGAAAATTTTAAAGTCATTTCAGTATCACCTTTAATTTTTAAAATAATTTCATAAATCATTGTTTTATATTCTATACTGATAATCTGAGCATCTAACATCTTCAGGGATTTTAATCTGTTGGGGTTTTTGTTTGTTTGTTTGTTTCTCCCACATATATGTCATCTTGTCTTGCACATGTGTTTGGGGACTTGTAATTTTAACTGACAACTCCTACTTGGCTGAAATTAATCTGTGAAAATCCTGAGTTGCCCAGATTGAGGATCTTCTTCTCTGGACAGGATCTGCTTCGCCTTGGCCAGGCACTAGAGTAACCATCCATCTTAGACCCATTTTAATTTAATCTATTGCCTTGGGAGATTTCCTGACTGCAGAGCTAACGTACTACAGATCCACAGGGGAGGGCGCCCGGGTGGCTCAGCTGGCTAAGCGTCTGCCTTCAGCTCAGGTCACGATCCTGGGGTCCTGGGATTAAGTCCCGCATTGGGCTCCTTGCTCAGCAGGGAGTCTGCTTCTCCCTCTCCCTCTGCCTGCTGCTCCCTGTTTGTGCTCGCGCTCTCTCTCTCTGACAAATAAATAAATAAAATCTTAAAAAAAAGAAACACCAAAATTCACAGGGGAGACTCCCCTCCCCCCTCTCCCCTTCCCCCAGCCCTCCAGAGCAGGGCCGGAGAAGGACAGGTTTCCCTGTTAAAGGTGGCTCATTTGACAGCAGGTGGCTTTCTCCTCTCAAGCCCCCCTTGGGTATTCTACTTCCTCAGGACACCCCCAGCCTCATCTTCTATTCCCCCAAATAAACTCCAGATCCCTGGGTTGTAGAATTCAGTCTTCACCCCCGGATCTGAGCCTCTGGATTTGCTTTCCCTGGGGTTTTCCTTGGCCTTTGGGAATTTTCCACATGCTCTTGTGAACTCACAAAGCATCAAGATGGACGATTATTTTTATTTATCCAGCATCTGAATGTTTCCACTTCTTTCTATGTTTAAAAACATTTCACATAATGCAGGATGCATAATGCTCATGGGAACAACAGTTCAGGACTCTTTAGAACCTCATGTTATTTACGACTTTTAAAAAGGAATGATGGGAATGAAGCATGAGAGACTACGGACTCTGAGAAACAAACTGAGGGCCTCAGAGGGGAGGGGGGTGGGGGAATGGGATAGACCGGTGATGGGTAGTAAGGAGGGCACGTATTGCATGGTGCACTGGGTGTTATACACAAGTAATGAATCATCGAGCCTTACATCGGAAACCGGGGATGTACTGTATGGTGACTAACATAATATAATAAAAAAATCATTAAAAAAAAAAAAGGAATGATGGGAACCCCCCCTGGCAAGATCACTGGGGGGCAGTCCATGAGCGTGACCTAGTGGCCGAAGTCAGAAACAGACTGCATTCTGCTCCTGGCATTGATTAGCCACGGGGACTTCACAAAGAACTTGACCTGCCACCTGCCCCAATCTCAATTTCTCTACCCGAGAACTGAACATAATAGCAGTACCCACTTTGCAACCCAGCTCGATAATTAAGTAATAGAATGTGTGACAGAGAGCATTAAGCTAGAGCGGCATAAGATTGCAACTCAGACTCAGTCGTGCTTCGAGGGTCATTTTGGGATGTGTGATTAAGGATGATTAATGCTTGCACGAGAGGGCATGCATTCACAGCCTGTTCGTGCCTGCCTGCACATACTTGGCACCCAGGAAGCATGGGTTCCTTTTCCCTCTCTAGAGGAATTATAATAACATAGGAGGTTCCAAAGTCAACCCATCAAGGACCTAAGATCAGTCCTCAAAACAGCGGATTCCATAGCTTCTGTTTTATGACTCTACCTTGTATACCTTGACAAAAAAATGCAGCATGTAGGAATAATGGTAATAAATGCAATTATAAAAATAAACAACAATCCAGTATTTCATCGCATCTGAGGTGCCGTTAACTGAAAGCCACGCTGTGTCTACAGCTCTATGAATGGCCATCCCGGTGTCGTCGATATAAGATGCGCCCAGTCTCGGAAACGTTAAGAATGTTTAAACTCAAAAGGTTTGCTTCTCGGAGGCAATGAAATCGAGCAGGCTTGAGCTGTCAGGCACCTCACTTAGTCCTCCCTGCGACCCTGCAGTGTACACAGGGCAGGTGAGCACCCGCCTGACAGTGAGGGAGCCAGGGGAGCGCACGGGGATGAACCTACGAACCCTGCAGATGTGGCCCAGGCTCCGTCCATCTTCCTCCCCACTGAGCCCCGCACTCACCGGGCTGTGTGACCCCAGGATCTGCTCGCAGGCCAACTTCGTCAGGGTCTCGGACTCGCTCAGCTCCTCCAGGAGCAGGTCCTGCACGCTCAGGAGGGCGGTGTACGCCCACAGGGTCTTGGCCATCCCAGCCACCTTCTGGAACTGCAGGGAGACAAGGGACTCCACGAAGTGGGCCTCCTGGGCCTCCAGCTGCTGCACGCGTTCCCGAAGCAGTTCTCCGCGGACCTGGGGAGGGCAGGCCAGAAGCCGGGCAGGTGAGTGGGGGGGCGGGCGGCAGGGAGAGAGGTCGTACCACCAGCAACCTGCTAGACTGCGCTCTGGTAGTGGTTCACTCAGGACTTGGGGAGGCGTCAACTACTCGCAAAGCAGCAGCCCTGGAAACTGCAGGGCATCTCTGCTTATAAAGACTCTCCGGGGCTTCTGGAGTCTGGCGTTCACGCCACACTTCTCACTCTCGAAGGTACAGGGAACTAATTTGCCACCCAGTGGGAAATCCCTCAAGGTTCCCCCTCCGGAGGATGAAAGTTCGACCTTTCTAACAAGGCTCCGACCCCAGCTGAGGCATGCCTGGAAAGTCAGGTCTGTTCCTCTGCCACCCCCACCCGCACCGCTGGGACTCCACCCTTCCGGGCCACTCTGGGCCGCCTGGCCATGCCTGTGTGCCGGCTGTCAGGGCGCCCCACTGTGGTTGAAATGCCTGGCATCCCTGTCTCACTGAAGTCCCCCATTTGTCCTTCGGGTCCCTGGTTCCAACTACTCTGTTTGCGGTGTCCTTACCGGGCACGTGTTTGTCACCTCTTCTCCGTCCTCCCTTCATTCCACGCTCTTCCCCTGGGCCAGCCTTCCCCACACTGTTGACACTGCCAGGCCACGATACCCAAAGGGCCCCATACCCAAGGGGCTCTGTAAATCCCAGAAGAGGGGATCCATCGACTGCACTCGGTCACACACCCAAGAGGTTCATTCTGTCATCCATGTGTTTGCTCTATGACCACCACCTCTCATACTTTCTCCAGAAAACTTGCCACATGAACAATGGGTGAACTATGGGGTCTAATGCTTCTCAGATGCCAGGTCCCTATAACTGTGCACCCCCTCCCCTCACGGGGGCTCCATAAGCCACAAGCCAAAGACCAGCTTCTCAAGCACGTATCTTGGGGAAGCTTTTCACTTAATCTTTGCAAGTGTGTGGAATTTCAGTCACAAAACCAAAGGTAAAAGCAACCCACTGTCCGTCAACAGAGGAATGAACAGACACAGTGTGGTCTGGCCGGACAACGGAATATTACGCAGCCTTCAACAGGGGAGGTTCTGACGCCGGCGACCACATGGACGAACCTTGGGGACACGATTCTGTCAGTGAAATAAGCCAGTCACGGAAGGTCAGAGAGTGCGGGAGTCCACTTGCGTGAGGCACCTAGCGCAGTCGAATGCACACAGACAGCAAGCAGGCGGTGGGCGTGGGGGGCCGGGCGCCACAGACGCGCAGATGGAGTGTTTCATGGGGACAGAGCTTTGGTTCGGGAAGATGAAAGTTCTGGAGGTGGGGTGGGCGTGGTTGCACCACGGCGTGAATGTACTTCATGCCACTGCACCGTGCATGTGAAAGCGGTGAAGACGGTCCACGTCACCTTATATATATTTACCCCAATAAAAAATACTGAAAAAGTTTATGGAATTCTGTTTTCTGCCACGTCACCTATTTTCCATCCTATGTGTATCGTCGGAGGTTTGGACGTGGTTGACATATGGAAGAACATTTACATGAAGTGGACGGTGGCAGAGGATGACAACCCTGTGTCTCCCATGGCGGCCTGGCCTTCCTGCACCTGTCAGCGTGTCCCTCGGAGGAAGGCAAGTCCCAGTTTGAAAAGCCCAGATTACGTCTCTACAACCTGACCTTCAGGAAAAACTCCGATGGGGGAAAGAGGGAAGAAGTGCCCCAAAAAAACACACAGGTGGCTTGTTGGCTGGGGAAGAAAATTCTGTTGGGGGCAAGGGGGGACCCCACAAGCATTTTTTGGAGAGGCAGTGCCTTCCACAAGCTTCAGAGAACCAAGAAGAGCGCCAAAGGGCATGCAGGGACAGCAAAGATACATGGTGCGGGCGCCTGCACATCTGGCTCACGGAAAAGCCCACAGACATCAGCAGCAGCACGGAGAGCTTTGGCCGAGGAGCGCAGCTGCTCTGGGAGACGGAGGCTTGTTTCCCTGCTTGAGCGGGAACCAGAAGCCTTATTCTCACAAGGATGCTATTAGACCCCAATCTTTCCCAAGCTTGGAGAGTCAGGTGACAGCCCCCTGACCACTGATGGGTTTCCATGGTAACTGTGGATAACATCTGAGCCTCCCCGGCGGGCCTTGCAGAAGGGCAGGCAGCCTTACTCAGCCTGAGGCGTCCACACCACGCCAGTGGTGCCCCATGTCCTTCCAAGACTGGGCGAAGCTTCGTGAGAGTGGGACCCCAAGAGCGGTGTCTGGTGGCTCCCTTGTGGGGACGTGGGGACACAAGTCTCTAAAGCGCTTCCCGGATCTTAGCAGTCTTCCTGCAAACGCCCTTTGCCCACAGCTGCTTTCCCACTCCGAGGTTACGAACAAAGTATATTTATGCTTCATTCATCAATCTAAAAAATAATAAGCACAGAAGACGTATAATATACAGGAACGTGTGATGCACCAAGGGGACGGGGTGGGGGTAGAGAAGAGGCAAAGATGCCTGAGACGAGGATCTGACCCTGAAGGAACTCCTCACTGAGGACCGAAGCAGGCTCTGACTCTGGCACATACTAGCTCGTGACCTTGGGCAAGTTCACTGAGCTGCCTATCTTTTCTCATCTATAAATGGGAATAATAATACCTCCTAACACACAGGATTTTACAAAAAGCTTTACTGAGGTATAATGGTCATACAAAACCCGCTCGTATTTGAAGGCTACCATCTGGAAAGCTAAACATCTCTGCACACCCCAAGGCAACGGGAAGGGCCATGGCAAACCCAGGGGAAAACACGAGTGTCAGGCAGGTGGCCAAGAAAGGGATGAGCAACCGGTCCCCTTATCATGCACCAGCCATGAGCTCAGATTTCCATGTGACCTCCACGGGGTCTCCGTCCTCCCCACCAGGGTATGCGGAGGGGTGGTGGGCCAGATACCCCGTAAAGCCGAGCCCCCTGCAGGGGTGCAGGGCAGAGCGAGGGGGCCATAAGGGGATCTCAAGTCTCATTTCCGCAAATTCACACTTAAAACGTGCGGGCAAGTGTAAAGCCTTTCCTATGTACTGTAAGAATCATGTGGACAATGAAATTAAGGAAAGAAAATTTCTCCAAAATCCTTTCCTCTTCTTCTTTGGAAAGTTTAATTTGTTAATTCCAGCGCGGTAAGAATGTGCCTCTAGCGAGGGTTTCCATCCTTGTCTAAAAAGAGCCCTGGGAAAGGGTACAGATTTGCATTTCTGTGACAGGCTTCGTTAAATATTCAAGCTATCTAAAGTAATAAAAATTCATTTTCAAAATAATATGCTGCTAAATACTCTTCTTTTAAATGGGAAGTTCCAACCACTGCCTTACTCATCTCTCTGACTCCCTTCCCAGGGCATTTCAAAAAAAGTAGTTTCTTCTAGGTTCGGTGATGTCCTTTAAATGCAAATTAAAATCGGCTCCTCAGCCAGCAGAGAATTACTGGCACTGAAGGAGTTCAAGACACCACAGCCTCCCTGCCCAGGTTTGGGAGCAAACAACCAGAAACATGGGTGAGCCGGACAGACAGAGGCCAAATGTCAGCTTTACCGGTGATGAGATCTACCCTGGAGAATGTGGCCCGGGCGGGGTGGAGGGGTGTCCAGATGAATACACACTCCCCCAGGCCGCGGAGCGCGGCCCGTGGTGGACAGAGAACAGGAGCCTCCTGCAGGCCGCCTGGCTTTGGAGGAGAGCGGAAGGAGCCGCACTGAACATGCCCGTGCCTTCTTTAATCCCACCAGTCAGATAACGCCCTCCTTGGAGAAAAGTGAGCAAGACATGGAGAGCGGCCAGGAGGTCGCTAGCCAAGTCACACGAGGAGAGAAAGTGGTCACATCAAGAATCTCATGTCCAAAGGCTGGGAGGAGAGGGTCGATGAAATGCTCTTTACCTAGGAGCGTGCCCTTGTATCCCAGAGGCTGGCCCTGGGACACCCAGATCAGTTTCACCCATGCTTTGCGGGATGGGTTCAAAATTGAAGGCTCTCTCCTCCATGTTGCATCCATCAGGGAGTAGACTCAGTAAAGGGGTGTTAATATTTACTAAATGAAATACCACACTGCTAAATAAACATTATTAATGCTCACATTTAGAGATAGGAGAATTGATTTCTACGACAGGAAAGACACTACCACCCACCCCATCAGCTGGATAATCACAGTGCAAAACTCTCAAACAAATCAAGGGTACTGCCTTAAACTAGTGAGCATAGTTTTGTTTGGTTGGTTTATGGTTGATCTGTTTTCTCTTACATATACACTTACCATTTCACTAGTTGTGTGACTTAGGATGCTTAACCTCTCTGAGTCTCAGTTTTGTCTGTGAAAAAGAGATAATAAAAGGACAGGGGACAATGCCCCCTATAGTTTCTGATACTATAGATGAGCCCCTAATAAATAGTAACTGCCATAGTAGACCACTATTACTATTTTTATTATCATTATTATAATCAGTTAAGTAGAGTCTCTTGGGTTGTAGGAAAAAGATGAAAATAATGGTTTGTAATATTAGAGATTTTCTTTCCTCCTTTAAAAAAGTTTCTTCACTTTTATTTATAAAAATACATGTACGGGGCACCTGGGTGGCTTAGTGGGTTGAGTGTCTAACTCTTGATTTCAGCTCAGGTCATGATCTCAGGGTCCTAGGATAGAGACCCATATTATGCTCTGCACTAAGTAGGGAGTCTGCTTCTCCCTCTGCATCCCCTCCAGCTCTCATGCTCTCTCTCTCTCTGAAAAGAAATAAACGCACAATGTAGAAAAATATTAACAATAGAGCTTCCTGGCAAAAGATGGTAGATTTGTAACATGCATCTACTGTTTTCTTTAAGGCAGAATTGAAAGGGAGGGAAAAAATGAAAGAAGAAACATTAGCCACAAAATTTTGAAAGCTGGAAAGGAGATGACTGAGTAGCAAAGGACTCAACAGATCCCCCAAAACTGAATTCCAAGTCAGAAATGGGGTCAGCAAAGAAGCAACATAATTTGTGCTGCAGGGTCCCGCTAAGTATCACAGAATGCAGGCACCACTGGAAGCTGGGGGTAAACGCTAAATGTGAACAAGAGGAGAGGTGGGGCTTCCAGACTCATGCCACCCAACTCCCCCCAGTGACAGCTGGAGATTTAATTTCCAGAAGAGTCTCTGAACTTGGAGAGACGAGGCTCCATATAGAAAACAGAGGACTCAAGTGAAACTTCACATCCAGACTACTAAAATCTCAGTTTTCTTCCTCTATTTGGTTCCTCAAATGTGGGTAGTCAGGCCTTTACCATATGGGGCAGGAGAATGGTCTTCTCTGGGGACTCTGATCAGCCTTAAATAAAGATCCTAACATTGGAGTTCCCCAAGTAAAGGGTCTAGCCCAGTCACATCAGGGTGAAGGTCACAGTCCACAGGCCCCACTTACAGGCTCAGAGCTTCCAAGGAGCTTTTGAGTACTTCACTCTTAAATATGATCAGACCAAGGATGATCACACTGGGGAAAGCCTCTAATGAATTACAGAGGTGATAGTAAATATGCAGAATTAAAAAAAAAAAAACTTTAAAAAACAATGTTCTCAGAGATATAAAAAGTTAGAGTAGCCTTAAAAAAAAGAGGAATATAATTTCTTTAAGAAGAGAGCATTCAGAGAGGAAAAGCTCTTGATAAATTGGAAAATAAAACATAAATGAAAAATTCAATTAAAGGTCTGTAAGATAAAACTTAGGATACTCCCCAGAAACTAAAACAAAACAAAACAAAAACCAAAAAAAAGGGAAAATAATGAAAAAAAAAGAAAAAAGAAAACTAATAGATAAGAGGTCCAACTGAAAAATCAGAGATCTAGAAAGAGATTAGAGAAAAGAAGGGGAGTTCATAATCAATATAACTCAAGAAAATTTTCCAAAATTCCAAAATTGGTCGAACTACCCATCAACGATGGGAGCAGAAAGAATATATTTTCAGTCTTACAAAATTTCAAAATATTAAATCTCTTATGTGCCCTTTCCTAAGAAACTAAGAGAAGGTGTGTTTCATTAAAACAAAGAACAAATCAGGAAAGAGAAGGATGAAAGAATTTTATAGTATGACCCCAAGATGGCAGCTGTACATAAGGTATAAATTACAACAACCAGATTGGGGCACAGCTGATATACACAGAGAGACGTCCTAAAAATTATGAAATTAATAGAAGGCATGACTTGTGTGGTGGTTCTGACAGGATATTTGGTCAACTATCAAAAAGTGTATTGAAAGTAATCAAAAAAGAAACCAAAAGACAGCATTAACTCCAGGAAAAACAAAGTTATACAGAAAAGAAAAATAAATCTCAGTTTTATATGGCTCAGATGTAAATAACATTTAAATAGAAATCTCAAATATACACCTAATATATTGAGGAAAACAGAAAAGGCTCATGTGTATTGCAGGTTGAAAGAAGAAAGACAGCTGAATTGTATCTCCATAAAGAAAGGTGAATAGATAATACCCAAAGTAAAGACATCAAGAAATAACAAGACAAGCATGTTATTTGGAAATATGGAGGTAAATTCCAAAAGATCTAGCTAAAAAATGTCATTACTTCTGGAGATTTGAAAATATATGTATATGTGTTATAGGGAGTTGCTCTTTTTTTAGCACAAACCTTGTAGAATTATTTGACTCTAAAAAAATGTATGCATAAACTTTATAAAAATGAAGAGTAAACTTTAAAAAATGGACAATGTAAAAAAAAGTTACTATACTCAAACCATTAAAAGAGAACTGTGGTAACCTTTGGTGCGTGAAAGGTAGAAGTGGGACAGATTAGAAAGGTAAGATGAAGACAAATTGTGAGGCCTTGAATGCCACACTCAGGAATCTGGATTCTGTTTGGGGATGGTGGGAAGCTATGAAACTTCCCTTAGAACAGTGCTTCAGGAGATGACTTTGACAGAGACTGCCTCCAGGGATAAAACAGGGCCAAGAGCAGACATAAAGGGAACCATCTGGAGGCTTTCCCAGTCTTCGTGGATGGATAGATTTTCTCTCCCCTTCCTAAAATGCCTTCCCTGTCAATGCACCTTCTCTTCTAAGCTTTAGAAGAACCTGTGCCATCAGTATTCTGTCTTGTCAGGTCATCGGAAGATGAGCACATTATTCTCATGCTTAAACTCTAGTCACTTCCGAAATGACAGAGTGTGGAGAGCTGTTCCTGACCAAAGTGCCAGCCACCTCTGCATAATTGCTGCGGCAGCTGCAGGAACACAATAGGACTCATGGTTGGTTGCAGTGCGGGAGTCCCACTCCTGAATGAAGGGACTGCTAATGAACTGTGTATGCATGGCATGGCACGAAACCTGGAAACAGTGAATAAATAATGAACGGGTGAAGGGATATTGTGGTAGACATGCCACCCAGACGGAGGACGAGATCATTAAAGTAACACCGGACGTGACGGGTGAGCAGGAAATACGATCGTGTCATTTTCACATTCATATTTAAATGTTCCTGAAGAATATTTATGAGAAATTTATATATACGGTGAACAAAAACAGCAGCAGAGCACATCAAAGATTAGCTGAAACATTCCCTTCATTTCTGGATCCCTCAACTCAGATCTGCTAAAGTGACACAAGGATGGGCGTCAAGAGGCGCGTGCTTTAGGCTCCACCCTCCCACCTGCCAGCACTGTGACCTTGGACAAGTCTCTCCACCTTTCTGAGTCTCAATAGTCTCATCTGTGAAATAGAAATAGTCATTATTGCTCCACCTGCCTCACTACAGAGTGGAGTAGGATATCTGAAGAGGATCCAAGATCGTTTGAAATATCAAGGGATTGAAAAGAACCTAAATGTCTACTGTTGAGGTCTGGCTACATCATTTAAGGGTCACACATATCCTGAAATGTCATGCTGCTGTAAAAAGCCATGAGCAAACGCTTATGTACTGATATGGAAGGTCTTCACGTGTCAGTGTTAGGTAAGAAAGCAGAGACAGGTGAGACAGAGAGAAAGATAGCAGATGTAGACAGAACTATTTCTACTAGTTGGAAAATAAAAAAAAAATGAGTCCTGTAATTTGTGTTGTGTATTTACTTTGCTTTGTGGATTGGTCTAGGCACTGGAACAGGAGGAAGAGATACATTCCCAGATCTGGTCAAGGCATTCAGCAGGTAAGACCTTGGCCAGGTGCCATTTTGAGTGGCAGCCCTCCAGTCCTACAGATGTGATCAACTGTCCCAAGCTGGTGAGAGTCACCTGGAGGTCGCGGAAGAAGCCCAAATGTCCCTTTTTCAATCAGGCACCCATCTCTGAGCAGCCCTTCTTGGCTACCGTCTAGGAAAGGATAGTGGGACTGACATAACTGACCCTTGTAGGGAGACTCTGGCCACCAAGCCCACATTGGACCCTTTGCCTTATTGAGGTGTCTAGCCCCAGGGCCCTTTGGTTCACAGAAATCAAGTCACTTCTTAGTGGGGGTGGAGACTGCAACCTTAGCTTCTATCTCAGCCTTACAAGCAGAGGGGAAAGAGCAGGTCAGACTAAGACAAGGCCCACATCCCCTACAGCCAAAGAGGGCAGAGGGCAGGAAAGGAAGAGTGGCCAATAGAGACCTCCTTACAGAACTAAAAATGAATATATCCCCCATGATATTCTCTACAAAGTGCCTAAATCCTACCAATTTTGCCCCAAAGGCTGAGCTCCTTAGTACAGCCTCCAGGCCTCCCATACATCGGCTCCTACCTGCTTCCGAGGGCTCCCTTCTCCATACCTAACAGAAAACAACCTTTCTGAGGATATATGAAATATCTTTCAACACAGAACTGGTATAAAACCACAGTAAGCCACAATAAAATCCCAAGAACCATCATCACATATACTTTATTCTCTAACTAAAATATAACTAAGTTAGAAATCAGTAACCAAAAAAAGTTTTTAAAAAAAGGATAGGTTAAAATTATAAATCCATGACAAAAGGATAGGTCAAAAATTTCTACTTCTGCCCATGATGGAAGAACTGAGAACAGATTTACTCTCCCATCACCAGAAAACCAGGTAAAGTACATGGTGCAATAGTTTCCAGATACCAGACAAGAGGCAGCACAGGACTGGGCTGCCTGAGACAAGAAATAGACAAAGTGACCCCTCAGCCACCCCAGCCTGCTGCTTGGATACAGTTCCTAAGATGCAACACTGGATGAGGACCCAGGGGAAGCCCAGTAGGTGCACCAGGCTAAGAAAAAAAATCAGAGTTTGGGAGGCCACTGTGTCTAGAATTTGTGGGGCAGGTCCAAAGAGGAGGGAGCTGCAAAGACAGAGAGAGAGAGTGCCCCAAAGACCTACAGGGGTGTCCTCAAGTCTTTGGCTAAGTGTTGGGCATGCTTGAACAAAACAAACTACACCAGACCGGGAAAAGAACCGTCAAAAATCCCAGGCAGAGGGATTGCCGGAGCTCACACAGAGCTGGGAAGAGTCCGTGTTCCCATTAGCCAGAGTGAAGAAAGCACACAGGCGTCAGGAAGAGTCCTCAGAAGGGTGCTGCCTCAGTAATGGGGATACATTAGCCCTCAACTAAAGGCAGCTCTTGATCCCGCCTAACAAAACTTAAAAGCATGACTTGAGAGGGTAAAACTAATCCCAAACAACTTAACTACAAGTCAAAACTCCAACACCATTAAAGAGAATACAACAAAACCTGGGACCCAGCATGTAAAACCTACAATGCCTAGCATCCAGTCAAAAATTACCACGCACACAAAGACGCAAGAAAACAGGAGCCACGATCCAGAGGACAATCCATCAGTGGAAAGGAGAGAGATGATGGAACCAGCAGATGAGGACACGGAAACAGTGATAAGAAAAAGAAATGAGCTAGCAGCTTGGAAAGGAGGCGACAAAACTGCAATTATTTGTGGACATGATGACTGACTGCAGAAATCAGCAGAACCAACAGATGAATCCTCACAACAGCCCTAAAAGGCAGTGCTTCTATTACCCACATTTGAAGGATGAGGACACCAGGGCACAGAACAGTTAAGAAGTTCAAGGTCACACAGCTGGCGAATGGCACAACTAGGACGTGGACGCAGATGTCTGGCTCCAAACAGAGAATAAGCAGTCTGGAAAGACTTATAAATAAAAACTGGTAACATTTCTTTACACCAGTATTGAGTAAGTCACAAATATAATTGAAAATAGGTTACCATTCACAGCTGCAAACAAACCTGCAATGTACCTAGGAACCATCACAAAGAAATACCTTATGTATAAGGTGACCATATGGTTTATCACCAAGTTGAGAGGGAAAACGAGGGGCATTGGAACCGTCCCAAACAAATTGAGATCTATGGTCACCCTACTTATGGAAACAATTGTTCCAAATAAAAAAGAAACATTCTACCTTTTGGGGGATGGAATGGTAATTCTCAAATTAACCTGTAAATTTCATGCAGTCACAACAGAAATTTAATTATGAACCTGATTAACTTATTCTAAAATGTGAATGCCCTCCGGACTCTTCCAGGTTTAAAATTCTGCATCTGTGAGCTTACAGTGAGCCCATCAGAAGGCCTGGCTGTCCCCGGCTGTGGGTCCCATTTCTGATCGCAGGCACACCCCAGCCCCTCAGGCAGCTGCCAGGGACCAGAGCAGATTCCTCACTCCATTAGCCTCTCAGCTATGCAGAAAAAGAGGTCAGGCAGGAAGCCCACCCTTGTCTGTCTGTCTGTCTGTCTCCCTGAATCAGTCACACAGCCGCTCATCAGTCATCTGATCAGCTCAGATCAGCCAAGTGGATTTTCTATCTGAAAGCAGGATGCGAACCTCCAAACGGCTGACGCGCAAAGTGGCCGCTCATCTGAAACCGTGAACATCTCAAGAGCAAAAACCAAGACCAGGGACTGGCCCAGAGAAGACAGTCCAAAAAACATTCCTAAAGGAGGAAGTGGAAGGAGACAGAAGGACAGGACAAGAAGGGCAAAAGAAGGAGTCAAAGAAAGGTGAGGAGACACAGGAAGGGCACGGGAGAGTCACCTTGGGAAGCTGAGCCTTCTCATTGTCACAGCTTGCCAGGTCATGGCTCCGTGACAGAAGGGCGTGGGTGATGGAGGCAGACGTGCCTCGTTCCACCCCCAGCTCTAGTGCATACTGACGGTGTGACCTTGGGCAATTCTCCCAACCTCTGCAGATGGAAGAGTCCAGACAAGGCACATACCAACCTGGGGTGGCAGGTTGCAGGGATCACAGATGTGGATTCTCATAAAGAAAGGAGGCACGCAGCAGGTGCCTCCAGCATGCTTGGCAGCCCCGGAGGTGAACCCAGAGTCCACACTGCCAGCCAGACAGGCTTTGCAATGGCTCTCTGACCCAGTCCCTCTCTCCAGCTCCATGAGCCCTGAGAAACTGCCCCGTCCTGGAACACAATCGCACCACTCTCAGCTGCTGGCATGCAAACCCAGGGCTGTCACTTTGCTCTACAATTACCCTGCAAATGAAAAATCTGAATGACTGCGGCTCGAAGGCTAAGATGGCGCAATCGATCAATTTCGGGGGGAACGTCAAAGCCGTTGAGTTGAGAGTGCGTATTCTATTGGCACTTGCCACAGTGAGACAGCCAATTGTGAGGATGGCCTGTCATTAAAAGGTTACAGCTGACAAATGCCTCTTGCCTGCCTTTCTCGGGGTTCTGGCGCACACACAGAGCCGCTCCATCATGGGGCAAAACCAGCACTGGAGCCCGCTGAAAGCTAAAAACTACCTTCCTGTCTGCCCCACAAACCCCTGTCACTAGTGGGTTGTCACTCTCACAATGCTCATCTTATCGATGTGGGAGCCAACGCGTGTTTGCCCCACACTGCATGACCATGAGAGATGACCACACGCGGTGAGAATGTTCCCTGTCAATCCCGACCAGGGCATTCGGCGCAGAGGCAGCCTGACCATGGGGAGCAGAGGGAGAGCTTTCAGTGCAGGCCCTGGAGCCGCTGCTGCCTGGCGTACCGGTTACACAAAAGTAACAGATACGCGTATATAAAGTACTGAGTCACAGGCCCTCGAAAGCAAACAAAATAAACGAGCGCTATTCCTAATTAAGTGCTGTCACATCTGAAGAGGGGAGTGCAGGTCTTAAATCAGTGCACAGGACAACAATGCAACATACATCGCCCCTGACGATGCCAGTGCATCCTCCGGAGCTGGGCGGAGGGCTGGCCTTCCACCCACGTGAAGGGTCCGGCTCGTGCTTAGGACAAATGCACGCCTCAGAGGGAAATGACAGAGGTGAGCTCAGGCCAGGGCTGCTGAGCTGGCTCAGGGAACTGCGGGGACAGGATGTCATCTGTCACCACTCGCTGTCGCACATTCACCCTGTCCCTCTCCTCCGTGGATGGGCTCAGCGAGGTTCAGCTGGCCTTCTCAGCCTGGCATGTGAGCCCCCTTCCATCATGGTCTGCTGTTCCTCCCTCGGGACACCCTGCACTCCAGCAAAGCAGCCTTTTCACGGGGCTGCCGATTCTCTGGGCTCCCCATGAACCCGCACTGTGTCCTTGGCCGTGGCTTGGGCCACCCATTCTCTCCACCAACACAAATCCCAACTTTTCCTTCTCCGGCAACATCCACCTAGAGCTTAAGGGGTTTGGCTCACAGACTGGCAGGTGTGGGAGGAATTGCCCCACCTGGCCCCCAGGAGGCTACTTCCTCTGCAGCTCAGGCCCCTCTGTACCCCTCTCTCGTCTGCTGCTCCTTGGTGAACCTCGACCACAACACACCAGGCGGGCCAGGCTCAGCTCTGCTCAAGAGCTACACTTCTGCTCGCCTCCTCCAGGAAGGCCTCCCCCAGGAGCCCCAGGGAAGGCTGTGATCAGGAGGCTGAGTGTGTAACGCTGGGGCCGCTCAGCAAGCCCGTCTGGCTCTCACACTGATTTGTATCTTCGGTGCTAGCCTTTAGCAATGAGGAAGAGGACATGTTCGCCTCTCCTCGCCTTGTCTCTGTCTTCCTTCTCAGTTCTACGTAGAACACAGATTGGGGGGGGGGGGGCGCTACTTGTTGTATCCCTGAGACGTCACAGCCTGGACCTCACCCTGCGCAGGTGCTAGGGCTCCTGGCCACGTGATGCTTTTGTGTTCTGAGAAATACACCTGTGTTAAACGAACACAACACCAGGGCAAGGACAGGGACCGGAGGCAGGAACAAGACGGCAGCTCTGAAAATGGCTTAATATGTCCGTGGACGGAGCACACTCCTCTGGGAAACCCCCCCTTTGCTGAGTGCCGGGGGACACGGCAGGCACCCAGACAGCGGTAACACCATGTCACCTCTGCAGAGGGACCTGACCTGACTCGGCCGCCTACAGTCTGTCTCACTCCCCTCACCCCTGCCCCATGACTGTCACATCACCTCGTTCATTTCCTAAGGCGGTGACCACCGTCTATGAGTGTTTTCTGTCCGTCTCCCCCAGCCATTAACGTGCACCCCATGAGAGCAGAGCCAGGACTGTCTGTCACTCAACACTGTGCCTGGGACCCTGCCACTGCTCAGAATCCCAGTGTGGTGAATGCGCGGTGTGGGGTGTGTTAGGACAAGAAAGCAGGACAGGGCAGAGGAATGAGCGGGAAGAACTGGGCGATCTGGGCAGGCTTCTTGGGAGAGGGGACACCTGAGGACAGAGGCAATGCCTCAGGACAGCCAAGGACAAGGTTCATCTCTCCAGGTAAGGGAAGGCGGCGAGGTCCATCCAAGCAGAGGGAGGAACTGGGACAGCGCTGTGCGCTCATGCAGGAACGTCAAGTACGGCGCGTGTGAACGCCTCAGTGCAGGGCCAGGCGTGGAGGCGGCGGCCCCCACGGCTACGGAGGCAGCAGCAGATGTGGGGCCCCCTGGACGATCCAGAGATCGGGTGAGGAAGTGGAGGAGGGTTGCAGACAGGATGGTGGCGAGGCGTGAGGGGCACGGGTGGGTCCCCGCTGCAGGAGCACAGCTGAACCACACAGTGCTGACGGAGATGGGCAGTCACGGCCCTGGGGACTCTGGGCGCCCTGCGAATGGGGTGGCATCAGCCCTGTGTGGGCAGCGAGAATAGATAAAGCAGAAGGACTGACCTTTTCAACCAGGTCTTCAGGGGCCTGTTCCTCAAAGAGCTGTATTTTGTCTTCAATGCTCTTCCTCAAAAGGTCTACCTTGCTTTTACTCTTGGAGCGCGGCTTCCTCGCCTTGGGCTGCTGCTGGAGGGGGCAAGGGAAAACACGGGCAGGGAAGTGACCACCTGCAGGTCTGGGCAGCCCCCATGTCTCCCAGAGCCGGGAGGGGCTCCTGCGGCCCCCAGAGCTGCACAGTTGTCTTTGGTGGGACAGATGGGGAAAGATGTACATTTGTCTGAACAAACTCAGTAGGGGGCCTGCCGTCCATCAAAGGAGACGAAGGCCTCCAGCTGGCAGAGCCAAAGCTTTGCAGTCAGACAGCACAGCCAACCCGGGTCCTCCTCCTCCCAGCCGTGGGACCTCAACCCGTCAGCTCTCTGAGCAGGGGACTCGACCTAAGACGTCCCTGTCCTAGTGAAGCTAGGCGGAGTGGCTCTCCCTGCTGGCACCAGCGGACTCCACCACCACCTGCTCCTCTGCTGTCCCCCGCGGTCCTCGGGAAGGGAGCCAGGCTCAGCCAGCCATGGCCACCGACCCCTGCCAGCACATCAGTGCATTTCTGCTGCAGAGTATTTCTATTTTTTTAATTTGAGAGAGAGAGAGCGAGAGAGAGCGAGCACACGAGCATGAGCGGGGGAGGGGAAGAGGGAGAGGAAGAAACAGACACCCCCCCAAGCAGGAAGTCAGACACAGGGCTCGATCCCAGGACCCTGAGATCACAACCTGAGCCGAAGGCAGAGGTTTAACCGACTGAGCCACCCAGGTGCCCCTCTTCTGCAGGGAATTAAGTGAGTGCATTTCACACTCGGGGCAGGTGTATCTGTCCCTCTGACGCAGACTGCAGGGCCGAATCTATTTCCAAACCGAGCACCCTAAACCACTTTAGAATCAGGAACATCGCTCCTGCCAGGATCGGCCCTCAGTCAGCTCCAAAGCAGGGGAAACACACCTTGCTTCACTTCTATGGAAATACCTGTATTCATTGTTCTGAAACTTAGGGAAAAAAAAATCTTTGCTACTTTGTCCCTTATTCTCTAACTACCATCGTCTTATAAATCCTGCACTCTTCTAGGAACAGAAATAGAAAAAACACTTTTTTTTTTTAACATGAAAGAACATAAAAGCTTCTAAGTTATTTCTGCATTGTGCTGTTTTTTTATTCAATAAGGATATGACTGAATTTTTTTTCTTCCCCCAAAGGATAAGCAGTAGGTTTCAAGTCAGAAAATACCAGCCCCGAGCCCAGTTCCGCCACCCCCGGCCTGCCTCAGTCAGTCCACTTGTCCTGCGCTGGTGGGTTTCTCTTCTATAAAATGAGCAGAGAAACCTGGCTCCCGGCCCTGCAGTGAACATGCACGAGATCACCTAAGCTTAAGCACTTTGAATACGTGCTCAATCCCATCCTAATATCACGTCCAGAGAAGCCCGACATCTTGCATACATTTGGTGGTTGGCCGGCTCAATCACACGCACTGCACACCTGCTACGAGCCAGGTACTTTCCAGGTGCTGGGGGCGGAGTGGTGAATGGGTCAGGGAGCCTGTCTGCAGTGGGACACAGACAGTGAGCGGGCTGAGAAACCAGGACATTTCAGTGATCAGTTACGTGAAGACAAGGACCACAGCCACGTGGTGAATGCCTGGGGAGGGGGTCTTCTGGACGGGTGCTCAGGGTGGGCCTCTGCAGGGCAAGCTGAGCTGAGACACGAAGAGACCACAAAGAGCTGGCCCTTGATATTCTCAGGGAAGCGTGTTCCTGGCAGAAGAAACGGCAAGTTCAAAGGCCTCGTCTTAGGTCGGGTTCCCCAGAGGCAGAGGCGGAGATGGGGTTGGGGTGTACATGGTTTCCTGAGAGGAACTCGGAGCAGCATGTGGGGAGTGAGGGAACCAGGTCAGGAAGGGGAGAGGGCCACGCCGGCCGGGGTCTCAGGTGAGTCTAGCCTTAACTGCTCCATGGGGGGCTCCGGAGCAAACACGGCCCCCCAGACTGGCCTGCCTTTGAGGCCCATAACAGGTGCTCAGCAAAGGCAACTGTCCATCATCAGGCTACAGGGTCCGGTGTGAGAGGCTCCCTTTTCCTGACCCACCTGAGTGGGGGTGAGCATCCTCCTCGTGCCACTTACAGAAGGGGCCAGGCTTCTGCACCCTGAGTCGGTCACTGCGCAAGGCTGAGGGAGCAGGAGGGAAAGAAGCCTCTTGGGCCAGGGGGCACCCATCTGCCCGAGGCCAGGTCCAGAGGAAGGTCCGGGTGTGAGCTGTGAGCAGCTGAAGTGCAGGGCCCGGGAAGGGGGTCTGGGCCAGGCATCTAAAGGTTAGGGTAAGCTTGGCAGTTCCAGAAAGGGCCAGAAGCCGACATGGCTGCAGAGCAGAGTGAGAAGAGGTGAGCCCGGGGTGGGCGGCGGGGCCAGAGCCCACGGCCTCAGGCGCGGGAGATGCCCCATGTCTATAGTCAAGGAGCGGCTGGGACACCCCTCTTACCGGCAGCTCAGGGGCAGCCAGGGCCTGGTCCAGCCTCAGGAGCTCCGCTTCTCGCCAGGCAGTCTGGAACTGCTGCAGCAGGACGCGGGCCCGGATTTTGGGCAGGGCCAAGCTCCTGTCCATCTGAGCGAAGCAGCCGTGAACTTCCTGCCTCATCCCGAGCAGCTCCTCCTCAGACAGGGAGAAGGCCGAGGAGCAGAGCTTCCTGGAAAAGCAAGACAGAGAGGGAGGCAAACCCTAAGAGACTCTAAACTCTAGGGAACAAACTGAGGGTTGCTGGGGGGGGGGGATGGGGGAACTGGGTGACGGGCATTAAGGAGGGCACGTGATGGAATGAGCCCGGGTGTTACATGCAACTGATGAATCACTAACTTCTACCCCTGAAACTAATAATACACTATGTTAACTAAATTGAATTTAAATTGAAAATTTTTAAAAATAAATTTGAAAAGGGTGGCTCAGTCGGTGAAGTGTCTACCTTTGGCTCAGGTCAAGATCTCGGGGTCCTGGGATCGGGACCCACATTGGGCTCCCTGCTCAGTGGGGAGTCAGCTTCTCCCTCTCTCTCTGCCCCTTTCCCGCCCCTCCCATGCTCACTCTCTCTCTCTCAAATAAGCAAAATCTTTAAAAAAAATAAAGATAAATAAATAAAAAGAGGAAACAGTTAAGGGGTGCTGGGTGGGGGAGAAGCTGGGAATTCAAAGAGCAAACTCCATTCATCAAATTCATGTCCAGAAAAACCCATCATGTCTTTAATCATGCCTTCGATCAACAGGAATCTCTTGAGCACCGAATATACGGTGCATGGGACACACAGCCATGCTAGGGCGAAGTCACGGCTGCGTGAGGGTGTCTGGGGGCAGGCAGCAGGCCTCCCAGCCTTCCCAAGCTGGGAGAGAGTCTACTTTCGCTTTAGAAACAGACGTGAAAACAAAGCATCATCCCCCAAGCCCGCTCAGCAGCACACTACGCAAGGGCCAGTGGCCTGGAGGACAGATGCCCGGCTCAGCTCAGGAGGAAAAGGGACAAGGGGGGGCCTTGCACTGGGCGTTAAAGGATCATGACTGACAGCCATCACACAGAGAAAACCCGTTCCGCGCTGGGAATATGCTGAGTGACTGACTGCTATAGGCTGACCTGTGTCCCCCCAGAAGACGTCAGGTCCTAACCCCAGTACCTGGGAATGTGATCTTGTTTGGAAACTGAGTCTTTGCTGATGCAAAAGTAAGATGAGGCCATAATGGAGGAGGATGGGCCCTTCACCCAACATGACTGGTGTCCTTGTGAGAAGAGAAGAAAGACCTGGGCACAAGGGGAAGGCCTCGGGATCACAGGGCCACGGACTGGAGTGAGGAAGCCAGCACAGATGCCGAGGACGCTGGCAGCCCCCCAAGCTGTCCTTGTGTCTTCAGAGACAGCCTGGTAACACCTTGCTGACACCTTGATTTCAGACTTCTGACCTCCAGAGCAACAAAAAAACACTTCCCTGTCCTTTGAAGCTTCCCAGGAGGTGGGACTCTTGTTTCCGGAGCTCCAGGAAACAAAAACATTGACCTACACCATTGCTAATCCTTCCAGCAACTCAGTCCTCCATTTACAGACAAGGAGATTGAAGAATCCTGCCAGTCTTCCTTGCCAGCAAGGCCCACAGCCCACTCTACAGGGGAGGCCGGCTATGGGCTCCCGTTCCCTCCTCTCCAGCGAGATGTGAGGGGAAGTCTGCTAGGGACCCCTGCACAGAGGTTCCTCCCGGAGCCAGGAGAAGCAAGCGAGGGAGAAGCTGCCTCTCCTTCCTGCTTTGGGCAATGCCTGTCTGTCCACTTGTTCGTCTGACGAACATTCTCTGTGGACAAACCCAGATTGTTCGGTGTTCTGGCAATGTTCAGTCAACATTGGCTGGCTAAAATGTGCTCTGTGGATGCTTTACACGCAGACATACCCACAGGACTACTGAGGGAGGCCACGGCCAGCCCTGCCACACCCAAATCTCCAGGAGGGAGAGCGCGACTGCAGCTCAGCTAGAATGTTCTCCCCTGGAAATAGAATAGGACCTTCCAGGTGATATGGGCCTCCAGCAGGACATAGTCTGAAGGCCCCAGGCCCATGTCTCAACACCCCATCGTGGGTTTCTCACGACAGGGCGTCCACCAACTTTTTAAAAAGAACCCCAGGAAATGGCAGCTGCTCCTTTGTCCTTGATCTCTTGGAGAACCTTTGCCCCGTGTTTGCAGGTATGTGGAATCCAAAGTGAAAGCAACTCTGAAATGACTCTGAGTCATTATTCCTGCCCAACTTCAAGCCGCTCAGCCCTGGGTGGTCTGGTCTTAATCCTCTACTGTGTAGCGACCCAGATAAGACAGAAACACCTGTCTTGACAGAAACACAGGCAGGGTCTTGGCCCTGATGGGAGTTTAAATCCAGGCAGGAGTTCAGGAGAAGAAGTCTCAAAGACATGCTTTCGCTGGAAAAAACACCTTATTAATTCCTACTTTACTCAACCAGGTTTAGAGCAACTCCATCCTGCTTGAAATTGCAAAGCTTCTAAAAATGTGTTTCAAAACAATTGTGCAAAGCCATTGTTACATAGTGCCTCAGAAATAAAGGCTGCAACCTTTTGGAATCTTAAACAAGCAAAGTAGACAGGCAGACGCACGTCATGGGCATCGTTCCTTGACCCTCTTTAACCCTTAGAAAAATCATAAAGCGTTTTCTGATAGCAAGGTGAGAATTCTCTTTTGCCGGTGAATGACTAAATCAGCAGCGGCTCTCGTAATACTCTCTGCCAAATGGATCCAAATGAAGTTGCAGAAAACGACCACCCAGTAATGGGAATGTCAAGTCTAATTCAGATGCTTCAACGAGTCCAAAGCTGGTTGGAGCGTGTAAAGAGACTTCGGTGGGATGCGGGTTGAGCTGAATTGTTACTGCTGAGAACAATTCGCAGGAATAAGAAGTGGCCTTTAAGGATCTGATTCTTACGGGCTTGGAGAGAAGACAGCATCTTGTATGCTCAAGAAAGCAAACACTAACAAAGACTGGGAAGTAAACAGGGACAGAAGCCTAAGACAGAAGAGGCAGAGCCCAGAGAGGGCACTCTCTCTCTCTGCAAACACCCAGGGACCCGTTCTCCCTGGCGGCCAGGTCAGTCCTGGGGAAGGGCACTGTGTAGGAGGACAGAAGAAGCGGTCGAAGCCAGGCAGATCCTGTCCCACCAGACGTCACTGTCAAGGAAGGCCGGGCGTTGCGGGGGAAGATGCTCTGGTACTGAGGCCCCTCCGAGGGTACAGGTGGGAGGGACCACGGATGCCCAGTGCACAGCATGCTGGCCCAGCAGAGAGGGGAGACAGACCGGCTGAGCAGATATGCTGGAAAGAACTCATTCCCCTCCTGCCACCCCCCCCCCCCCCATCAAACAACATCCCCTGCACACTCCTGTCTGTGCAACCAGGTCCAACACACAGGGCTCTGGATTCAGAATTACATTGCGCCTAAGATTCAGCTTAAGCTGGGAAGCGTCTATACCCAGAAAAGGATACTAAATGGGTGCGAGCTATGTTTGTTTCTTTGCTTGAATAGGTTGTTTGGATTTGTCTGTTTGCTTAAGTTTCTGGGTTGGCTGGTTGGTTCGTTGAAAGGAAAAGCAACTTTAAGGAATGCTGATTGCAAGGTCTGTAGGGAAACGGAAAAGAAGCTCTGTCATTGCCAAATGGGTACGACCATGTCCTTGTAAGGAAACAATGACTCAGTGGCTCCAAATAAACAGACTGAGTAGATGCTGGTTATGGGCCATTTCCCCTGAGCAGCTGGTGATGGCTTTTAACTGTGTTCCTCCACGCCAGTCACACTGGTCTCCCCTCTTCACGCCCAGATAAGGACCAGGATCTCCTCTCAAGCTGCTCCCGCCTCAGTCTTGCCCCGTCTCAGCAGAGCACCGGTGGCCCGTGCCCACTCATCTCTGGCTCCCAGTGCCAGGTCGGCAGCTGGTGCACACAGTGGACCTCCCTCGGGGCCTGGCAAAGATCTGGACCCTCCAGTGTACCCGGAACGGTTACCTGCCCGTGCCTGCTTGTCCTGACCATCTCGCTAGGTGTCTGCTCTCCTCCTGATCATGGGTAGCAGCCATTACTTACTAGCTGCTCACTGCCGATCAAGGGTCATGTTTAAAGATTTAAATACATGAACCCATGCTCTCCCTCATCGATGCCGTGAAGGTGGCATCTTGTTAGACATGGCTGATGACCTAACCCAGAGCCACTTCCTTAAGCCTTGTCAGCTCAGTGTTTGTTTAGAGGGGTTCCCTCCAACGATGTTGGGGACAGGAACACCCCTCACAGCCCCCGGGGGGAAGCCGCAGCTGGTCTAAGGCAGGAACTGGCAAACCATGGCCTGTGGACCAAGTGTAGCCCCAGCCTGTCTTTGTTCATGAAGTTTGGCACGCAGTCAAATTCATTAGTTTACAGACTGTCTATAGCTGCTTTCTCGCTACCGTGGCAGAGTTGGCAGAGTAGTAGCAACCATGTAGCCCTCAGAGACTACCCTTATCTGCACTTCATTTAAAAAGTTGACAGCCCTCTGGTCTCCGACAGTCATGGTCACTTCATTCTCCTTGCTGGTGAATGGTTTCAGCATGGGCCTGTGATGTAGTCCTGACCAGTGGAATCAGAAGGGGTGATGGCTCAGATGAAGAGATGATGCGTGTGACACCTGGTGCTACAGCAGCCATCCTGAAACCATGAGGGGATGAGCCCAAAGACCAAAGTGGTGCACTGAGGATAGTGGAGCAGAAAGACCATCAGAACTGGGTCCTTGATGGAATCATTGAGCCACTGAATCAAGATGGGAAGCATTTACCTACCACTTGACTCCTTCTTATAAAATATTTTCTTCATCTTTTACTAACCCGATAGTGTTGTGTGCTGTTGAAAGCACCCTAAATGACTGAGTATTGTTGTTTAAGGCAAGACAGATGAGGCTTAAGAGGTTAAGTAACTCTCCTACACTCAGCTGGTGGTAGTGCTGGGATTTAAATCTAGTTTTTCTGGTCTACACTGGCCACATCTGACTTTGCTCGACAGCCCCACTTGAGCTCTGTTTGGAGCTCCTTCAGTTTCCAATCTGATGGGCCAGCCTCAATCGACTGCCAAAAGCTTTGTGGGTCTCTGCTACACCAGGAAAGTTGTCCCATTTGGGCCACGCCAATCTCAGTCCGCACAGAGAGCTGGTAACTCCTGGCAGGAAGGGGCTCTGGCCCCTCTGGCATGTGACTTCAGCTGGTCCTCATTGCTCCGACAACACCCCCGTCTTTAAAAACAGTAACTGTGCCATTTATCCAATGTTTCCTAGTCATAGCACCAGGAGAGCTGGCCAGCTGTGGCCCCTATGTCCTACTTAGAGGTGATGTCATTACATGGTTCTTGAATTAAGAATGAAACAAATAGCCCAAGCACAACTGAATCGGTGAACGAAGGAAGAGGGCCAGTAAAGAGGCAGTGAGGGTAAGGCCTCAAACAGGAACCCAATATCACACGTTGTTGACATCTGGTGAAACGGGGTGGGCTCCGAATGGCCCCCCCCCCGCTAGTTCTGCTCCCCACTTTGCTCCCGGGAATAAGGCCCCTCATCAACCGAGCTTCTGATCAAGGGGTCCCAGTGCAGCTCCTGCGTATGTGGGAGTGGTGGGTTCCAGCCCCCCAGGCACAGCCTCCCACGGGAACCCGGGCCCCTCACCCTCTTCTCGCTACAAAGCCTGCCTCCCACCGGCCCTGGCTGCTCATGCCGTGACCCCGGGTGGCCCTCTTCCCTGGGCTGCGAGTTCAGGTGACCAAGGACCTCGAGGGGCAGTGCCCGCCATCCCCACAACCACGGGCAGGCCCATCCCTCACTGGGGTGGAGGAGGGTGAGGACGCTCACGCAAAGATCAGGTGCTCCCAGCGTCTCAGCTCCGCCTGCTCCTCCGTTGAGGCCTCCAGCGCGTCATCCTTCAGTCTCTGCCTCACGCTCTGGACGCCCTCCTGGTCCCTGTCTCTCTCCTCCCCCTCGAGCTGCTGGGCCCGGGCAGCCAGCTCCCGGCTGTGCTCCTCCAGGATCTGCTGCAGGAAGAGCCAGGGCACGCCACGCTTCAGCAGCTCCTGGGTCATCCCCGAGTTCTGCAGGCGCCGCAGCTCCTCGGTGGCCTTCTCGGACAGCGACAGCGTCAGGGCCCTGAGCTCCTCCAGGGCGGCCTGGTCCAGACGCTCCTGCAGCTCCTCCAGCGCCGCGCTGTGCTCAGCCAGCAGGCTCCCCCACTGGCCCAGGTACTGGCTGGCGTCCTCGGCAGCTCGCAGGGCCTCCCCGAGGGACAGCTGCTCCTTCCGCTGCTCCTTGTGCTGCAGGGGTTTCGGAGAGGAAAGCTCAGGGGGGACCAGCTTGGCGCGCACAGCGCTCTGGCAGCCCCCGTGGAAACCTGTGCGGGGGGCACAGAAGGGTGACAGTCCTCTCCCAACATCTCACACTTAGAGAGCTGTCCGTAGGAAACTAACCCGAAATAGCTCAGGCGGTTAAACATCCGACTCTAGGTTTCGGCTCAGGTCATGATCTCAGGGTCGTGAGCTCGAGCCCTGCATCGGGCTCCGCACTCAGCAAGGAGTCTGCTTGGGATTCTCTCTCTAACTCTCACTCTGCCCACCCCCCTCTGCTCACTCTCTCTCTCTAAAAAAAAGGAAAGTAACCCAAAGTAGAGTGAGAGCTCCATCTGTTGAACACGTATTGAACACATCTTTATTGAGCAGGTAAAGCCCAAGAGCAGACCACCTGGGTTCCAAGCCTGCCTCCTCCGTGGACAAGCCTAGAACTCTCTGTGCCTCCACGTCCTCATCTGTAAAACGGGGCTGATCTACCTCACCAGAAGTCGGCAGGATTCAGTGAGCTAACACGCGTGTGCTTCTCAGAGGCATGGTGGGTGCGGAGCACACGGCGATGAACGTCTGCTATTACTCTGTGGCCCGAGCACGGGGGAAAATCACCCCGAGATCCGGGACGGACAACTGAAAGGAGGTCAGGGGAGGCCTTTCAGGAAGGAGATCCGAGTGATACCTGAGGGAGGAGGTCACACCTCAGGCGGGCTGAGACACAGGGACAGAAGATGCCCAGGGAGAGAGCTGCAGGCAGGGAGGCCCCCGGGGGTGAGGAAACATGGACAGGCACAATAACGATGTCCATCGTGCCGGGATCTCTCAGAGCACCGGCAGACCGTCTCCATGCTCTGTTGTGAGGACACGGGATGGTCCAGGTGGCCAAAGAGGGTCACCATTCTACCGATTCGTCAAGCACCTACTCTGTGTCCTCAGCCCCGGGGATGCGGCGGAAAGCTCTGCCTCCGTGAACAGGGCCGCTCACAGATGATCAGAAGCAGCAGCAAGAGACGCTATTCACGGACGGTCGCTGGGATCTCTGCAGTCCTTCCATCCTTCTAGAGCCTAACCCTGCATCAGGCCAGCCCATCAGAGAAAGGCGGCCTCGGGCCCCACGGACACCATCGCTCACATACCTTTTGTAGCATCTCTCGTCTTCGCTTCAGGATTAATTTTTGGTGCAGCTTCTTCTTCTCCTGCTTCAGGTCATTGTCCAGCTTCTGTTTGATGGAGAAGACTTCCGTCTGAACGCGCTCCAGCAGCGTCTCCATCTGCTCCTCATCCAGGTAGCCCGCTCTAGGAGACAGACGCAGAGGCTGACGCACTCTCCACACCCACCCTCAGCCTGACCGCGGCAGGGGCTGGACGCTCATCTCGCCGTTTGCTTGGTCTGATCAGAAGAAGTCCCTACCCTGAAGGAGCAGGAGCAGAACGGGCAGCTAAGGCGTTCCCCAAATACAGGAAGGGCAAGGTCGGCGACCCTAGGGCACGTAGAGTCATGCCCAGAAAGCTCAATACCAGAAACCACCTGTTCGGGCAGAGACTGGGCAAGAGCTCTGGGACAAAGTGGTGCTCTGGGGACCACGGTGCTCCAGGGACAGTTTTCCAAGAGCAGACAGTGGGTTCGGAATTGCTGGTGACAGGACTGTCACCATCAAAGTCCAAGAGGTAAATGCAAGAAATGCCATGTAGGGTTAATTCTTCATGCTAACCTCGCTAGCCACAGGGCACCCGCATTGAACACTGTCTGGTTGTGTCTGGGAGGGTGTTTCCAGGAGAGATTAGCACTCAGAACCAGGGATGCGGTAAAGCAGACTGCCCTCAACGTGGGGGGGGGGGGGGGCATGAGCCAACCCAGCAGGTGGCCGAATAGCAGAAAAGGTGGAGGAAGGAGGAGTCTGCCCCCTTCTCCCTGCCTCACTGCTTTAGCTGGATGCCTCTTCTCACCTTCTCCTGCCCCCGGACTGGGATCCCCTGGTTCTCAGGCCTTTGGATTCAGACCGAACTACACCACTGGCTTTCCAGAGCATTCCAGAGTCTCCAGCTTGCACGGGGCAGGTGGTGGGAGTCCTCAGCCTCTGTAATTAGGTGCGCCAACCCCTCGTATCTATCTTACTGGTTGTTTTTCTGGAGAATCCTGACCGACACAGTCTGTTACTGCCACGATTGCCATGACTATTCCCAGTCTGTCTGCATCACTGGTTTGGGCCCCGAGCTTGGCACAGGGTAGATATCCATGGAAATTTTTTCTTTTTTTAAGTTTTTATTTATTTATCTGACAGAGAGAGAGAGCATAAGCAGGGGGAGTGGCAGGCAGAGGCAGAGGGAGCAGCAGGCTTTCTGCTGAGCAGGGAGCCCAATGTGGGGCTCAATTCTGAGACCCTGGGATTATGACCTGAGCCTAAGGCAGACGCTGAACCACTGAGCCACCCAGGCGCCTCTATCCATGGTAGCTTCTTGAAGGAATAAATAGGCAAATGAATGAATGTTGGACACATGTTTTAGAAACGTAAGTCCCGTGCCAACTTTTAATTTTTTAAAATATCTTATTCCTTTGAGAGAGAGAGAGAGAGAGAGCACACATGAGCGGGTAGAGTGGCGGGGGGGGGGGGGGAGAGGGAAAGAGAGAGAATCTTAAGCGGCCTCTGCGCTGAATGCCGAGCCTGGCACTGGGCTTGATCTCACGACCCTCAAATCATGAGCTGAGCTGAAACCAAGAGTGGGATGCCTAACCGACTGAGCCACCTTTTTAAAATAGAATTTAAAAATCAGAGGTAAAACACACGTCCGTGGTAACTGCTCACAGCAGTACAACCGGCTGTCAGGGGCTTCAGTTGAAGGCAAGGAACTGTTTCTTTCACTTGAGTGAAAATTAATCAGAAACGTCAAGGCAACTGCAGTGACAAATTCATTAGCATCTTCGGGTAGCGAGTGTTCACGTAATTTGCACCTTACGGAATCCTCATTAAATAGGGCAAGAGAGCCGCAGAGTCCTAATGAAATTACCAAGGTGGCAGAACCAATTCCTAAAGCCACAGACTGTCCCGGGAAAGCCAACATTACAGGCATGCCTCTATTTATTTTAGAGCTTCTCATTACCAAAAAGAATAAATGTCATTGTTTGCAGCTAAGTACCTCAAAGACTAGCTGGGAGGAAAAGCCTCAGAGGGGTGGGGGCTGCCCTGCTGTGAGCCTGCGTCACCACCGACCACACGGTGCCCGGGGCTGCAGAGAAAAACCAGGGACAATGCACGACAAGCGACGAGCGTCTGTGTATTTAGACTTCACTGCCAAGGGGACTGCAAGAGCCGGCTGAGCACCCGAGCTCAAGGAGAAGCGGGCTCCCCCACCACACAGCTCCCATAAGCCTCTGCCACTGATCTCTCAGTGAAATGCTGGGGATTTCCTTTAGGATGACTCTGGGTGGGGGGGCGCCTGGGTGGCTCAGTCTGTTAAGCATCTGCCTTCAGCTCAGGTCATGATCCCAGGGTCCTGGGACTGAGTCCCGCATCGGGCTCCCTACTCAGCTCCCTCTGCTGCTCCCCCTGCTTGTGCTCTCTCGCTCTCTCTGTCAAATAAATAAATAAAATATTTATTAAAAAAAAAAAAAAGAAGATGACTCCGAGTGGGGCTGTAGGGCAACATCAAGGTTGGCCACTGAGGCTGAATGATGGGCACACGGAAGGTTCACTGCATGGCTGTCCCACCTATCTTGAAGGTTTTAGAAATTCTACCGCGCGAAGGATTCTTAGGACTGGAGAATTCTTCTTACGGAGTCAGTAAGAAGCCGCCAGTACATCCACTGACCGAGCGGCAGAGGCGGTGTCTGATGAGGACGGCGTGGCGAGGAGGTTCCTAGGCATCACCGGGGACGGCTCTCGGGTCTCACCTCTCATGTTTCTGGATGAACAGGGTCAGCTGAGCCTCAGCAGCGCTCAGAAGGCCTTGTACACGGGTCTCCGACGACTGCATGTTCTGAACCAGGTACTCCCTGTGGCCAAATCGTTTACTTAGATGGTATCTCCTACTAGCCTGGAAAAAATCCATCAACTCTTCTAATTTCTCCTGTTTAAAAAAAAAATGAAGAAAATATGCCTAATTAAAATTTGGAGAATATTCTGTCTAGACCTATAAAGTATTATATTTCCTTCCCAAAGAAAACACACAAGAATAGAAGCATGGGGATTAACACCTCAAAATGCCCTGCTCTTAACAAGGCTTAGAAGAAAATGACAGACTAAGAAGGAACGAGAGCTTGGAAAATGCATTCAAGACCCAGAGTGTTAGGAGCTGTCAAGACAATGTTACTGCCCTAGGAAAGGGGATGCAAATTTCGCTCACTCAGCCTTCGCCCATGGGGTTCTCAAAACACAGCAGCAGCACAGGTTGGGATAAATCAGCCATCAGCCCTGACCCCCAGAACTTCCACGCTCGTGGAGGAGACGGGAGACAAGATGACAAACCCCAACCAAACACAAGACAGCGATAACCTACCTTACACTGGGGTCTTCTCTGGGCCCGGCACTGGGCTCAGAGAGTTTCTTGCCTTATTTAACTTAATCTAGAGAGAGACTACTATTATTCCCATTTCACAGATGAGGAAACTGAGTCTACATCGCACTGCTGGGAAATGGTTAAGCAAGGATTTGAACTCAGTAATCTAATTCCAGGACCTGTGCGCTAACATGCAGCTGTGACCAGTGGCATGGTCATCAGACCAGCAGTAATTAAAACATTAGCCTAAGTGGCATCATCCCCCTGATTGGCTCTGCTCTCTTTTCCCATCTGTGGAGATATTGTCCCTAAAATGGGTCACCAAAAAGATCGATGCTCTGTGCAACAAGATACCTATGATGCCACGGACAGTCTCCTCGCTAACCAAAGCTGTGATATCTCCAGTTCTTGATGCCTGGGAACGTGCACTGTCCAGACAGCGAAAAGCAGAATGGTCGGTCGGATGCGGCTGAACACCGGTATCTCCCTGACTTACAGGCCGCAGAATCCATATAACAGGAATACAGAGAAAACATTCCTATTCTCCATGAAACTGGGGCTGCGGGAACCGCCGACTTGTGCCCATTACATAAGGACACGCAGAGCTGCCATCTTCCAATACTCCAGCAGCTGCGGTCGAAGACGCCTGTGTCCTGCCACCTTTATCACCCGCGCAAGTCTACTTCTTGACCCCATTATGACCAACAATCACACATTCTAGCTCGAATGCCCCAGTGTTGAGAGTCAGCCACTGCCCATCACGAGGAGAAAAATGACAGCAAATCCATCAATACCTACATGACGCCTTGTGGTCCGGATGCCTACCTGGGAATAGAATAGAATTCTTAATCTAGTCACTCTCACTGAGGTTTGAGTGGGAAAAACCTAGAGCCAAATGGAGAGGCTGGCTTGTTCTCGTCAAGCTCCGTGCCTCACGAGAGTGGCCCTCTCACCCTGCAAGACGCACTTTCCGGAGCCTTTCGGGGATGGTCGCTCGGTGTCCTCTGGCACGAACGGCCCTACTCCTCACCGCCCTCACCCACCGGGCCTGTGTCGGGATCAGAGATCTGCTGCAGGACTGCACACCAGTGATTTCACGCTGGGTGTGTACGTGTGTGTGTAGAATACCCCTCGCGGGCCTAAGAAATCCCACAGCCATGGTGACAGCCTCAGATCAACTATTTTTGCTTTTGTTAAGGAATTTATTCCCTGTGGATTAATATCTTTCACACTCAGGCTGACACGGAAGAACAGGCATATCCAGACACAGACTGCAAAGCCCAGGTATACCTGGTGCGCGCGCGCGCACACACACACACACACACACACGTATAGGCACACACACGTTATATGTTTTTCGCTGCTAGACGTATTCAATGTATATTGTGCCAAGCGCAGGCTTTCTGGGAATCAGCTCTGTGACCCCCATTTTACAGGTGAGGAACCTGGGGCTCAGGGAAGTCAGGCAGTTTCCCTAAAGTCACAGAGCTGAGGGCTGGTGGAATTGCAAATCAAATCCAAGTCAGCCTGAGTCCCGGGCCTGGGCTTCGAGCTACTAATGGCCCCGTTTATTAGAAACTCATTCACACGTCAAGAGGCAGGAGGAAAAGGTGATGAGTTCACGGTACACAGCCAAGAGAAGAGACAGGACTGACTCCAGGAGAGGAGAAACCACCGACACGGTTCAGGGAAGTCCCACTCCCACCGCCACGAGCCTGATCTGAGGCCTCACCTGGATGTCAGCGTAATCCTGCAGCAGCATTTTAGCTGCCTCTGCTTTCAGTTCCCCTTGGAAAATAGCACTTTTTATCTGGGTAAAGAAGATATTGTGCAGTTCATGTCTCTGGAAAATGGCCAGCTGCCGGTGAGCCTTTGCAAAGTCCTCCTCCTGCTGCAGAGCCAGAGATCTCCTCAAGTGCACCTGCTCCAGGCCGTGGAGGGTCCTCAGGAGGCTGCTACACTCCATAGCAGACTGCGGGAAGAGGGGGCGGCACATGAGAGACGACACACCCACAGCACACACGGGCACACGCAGGCCATCTGCAAGTGCATGCACACACACAGGCAGTGTACATGCACACAGCAACACACTGTGCGTATACACATGTGCACGTGCACACAGGCACACACATGCATGAATACATGCATGCACAGAGCAAAAGTACAACACGGTGCATACACACATGCACATGTGTACGGGCACATACATGCATACATACATGTGCACACCGCAAATATACATGTACACAGGGACACAGTGCACACCCACATGTGCACATGCATACACACATGCAACACAGTGAGTGCACACGTGCACATGCAGACACACACATGCATGAACACAGTGCACATGCACATGACAAATACATATGTACACAGCAGCATGACAGTGCATACACACACGCACATGCATACAGGCACACACATGCATACATGCACACAGCAACACAGCGCATACACACGTGCACACACAGCACATGTAAAGAGCAGCATGCAGTGCATACACACATATGCACATGCACACATATGCATGAACATAGTGCACGTGCATAATCCACATGGCAAATATACATGTACACAGCTCACAACAGTGCACATGCATGCACATGTATATGGGTACACACATGCTTACACACAGCAAATATACATGTATACACACATGCACACATCAATGCATAGCTCATACACACATGCACACACACATTGCACATATGCACACAGCAGCCTGTAGTCCATACACATATGCACACCACCACACAGGAAACACAAGCACATGCATGTGCACTCATGTGGAACACACACATGTGTGCACACAGGCACACCCATGTCCCAAGCTGGCAATGACAAAGCCACCAAGCACTGGGAAATACTGCTGCAACCTGTCCTTCCCTGTTATCTTAATATTTTCCAGAACAGTCTCAAAGCAGAAAATTCACAGGGACAGAAATTTGCAAATCAGACTGCCTGAAAATAGCCTGCAAAATAGAAACATTAATGGATCTGCTGTTAGACTCACCCGCTTATTTCCACCGTCTTTCGCTCTTTACTTAGTTGAAGAGAAAACTACCAGCAATCAGGGCAAAGTTGAGAGGATTCGGGTAAGAAAGGAGGCAGAGGGGCGCCTGGGTGGCACAGAGGTTAAGCGTCTGCCTTCAGCTCAGGGCGTGATCCCGGCGTTATGGGATCGAGCCCCACATCAGGCTCCTACGCTATGAGCCTGCTTCTTCCTCTCCCACTCCCCCTGCTTGTGTTCCCTCTCTCGCTGGCTGTCTCTATCTCTGTCGAATAAATAAATAAAATCTTAAAAAAAAAAAAAAAAAAGAAAGAAAGGAGGCAGAGTCGTTAAGAAATGGCTACCGGATGCCTGCACTTCATGGGCTCAGGATGAAGGCAGGAAGGAGGAGATGCATCTGCACCAAGTTCCTGGTGCCTTCACTCTCCTGCGAGGGCCAAAGACTCGTGCCCCAGGAGGGGAGTGCAGTTAATTTCTCCTGGGGAGGCAGAATTCTAAGATGGTCCCCCAGATTCCTAGCCCATGGTGTCCACATCATATAAATCCTCCCGCCTTAAGTGTGGACATAGACTTTGAAGAGGTCTTGATGATGTAATTGAGGTCCCTAATCAGTTGACTCTAAGCTAGCCAGAGGGGAAATGATCCTGGGTAGGTCTGACTTAAGAAGGAACTGGACCTTCCCGAACAGAGAGACACACTCCTGCTGGCCTTGAAGAAGCAAGCAGCCTCTTATGAACAGTCTACGGAGAAGGGAAACCCTCAGGAGCTGAGGGTCTTAGTCTGCACCGCAAGGAGGTGACTTCTGCACATGACCGAATGTGCTGGGACCAGGGCCCGGAGCACCAGAGAAGGCAGCCCAAGAGGCCCAGATGGCAGGCCTCTGAGAGCCCACAGAGAACCCAGCTATGCCGTGTCCAGACTCCCAGCCACAGAAAGAGACGGTAAGTGGGTGTTATTTTTAAGTTGCTAAATGTATGGTGATTTGGGACGCAGCCACAGAAAATGAACACAGTCCACTTCACAGGTGAAGAAACACAAGCTCCGAGGAGCTGTGGGTCCTGTCCCAGTCTCAGCAATGCCAGGAGAGGAGAGCAGACGAAACCAAATCTTCAGGCTCCGTGTCCTGGAATCGCACAGACAGTGGACATGTTGGTGGAGCAAAGTCGGGGGCAGGTGTTCGTATCCCTGGGACGGAGGGCACAGCAATCCCAGGGGTTAAGGTCAAGAGACCAGGGTCTCCGTGGCAGGAGGGCGTGGGCTGGCGGTTGTGTAGGTTAAGTGGGGACCCAGGAAAGGCAGAGGGAGAGAGAGGGCTGTACCTTCTCCAGCTAATCAGGGACCAGAGCACCCAGTGCCCTCTTGACACCCAGTGTGGTCAGCGACCCACGTCGCCAAGTGCCCAGACCTACCACCCCCACTTCCCATCACTCACAAAAGCCCTATAACAGTGACATGCATTTTTAACTTTCCAGCTCCTTTGCCTCACCTTTCAGTTTGTTCAGAATCTGGCCCAGGAAGAAGAGTGTTACTTTTATAGGGCCTCCCAAAAGCCCGGCAGCCAACACCTGAGAATCCCTGCCCTCGGGGTGCAGTGCAGCCTCAGCCCCCGAGGCCCAGGACTTCCTCCTGCCCGCAGCTCCATGGGCCTCCCCAGGAATAACGGTTTGCCTCGGCCACCAGAAAACAACACGGCCTTTTTTCAAAGCTGATTTTATAAAAACGGTTGGATCAGACTTTTGTGAGTCACCCGTCTGGAGAGAAGTGGTTGTTCACAGCTTTTATCTGAATTACAGAGTGCGGTTCACCCACAGCCAGGAGGGAGCCAGGCCCCTGATTGTGGGACCGCAGGGACGTTCTGCTGCCCAGGGAGGGGCTGGCGCCCAGTTAGGCTGATTCATTCATCAAAGTGGCCTTCTCTCCTGACAGTATGAAATTCGGCAAGCCGCAAACCTCAATTTATTTTAATTAATAGGAATGAAAGATGGGATGAAATTCATATAGCTTCTCACAGCCAGGACAAAAAGCACACGCGCACACGCGGAAATCCCAAGATAAAGTTATCAGTACTTGTTTAGAATTATATTTTTGAAGAATAAGGCATGAGGCAATGATATGCTTGTGTCATGGTGAAATACTCCCTAAAATGAATTTATGATGGGAGTCCCCCTCAATTCCATCTACACTGGCCTCCTGAGGGGTCCAGAGACCTGCAGAAACGTGTTCAACCCCTGACCTAGTTCAATCCTCCGAGGGCACAGATGAGAAGTCTACGACGTAAAGCAGGGGACCCGCCCCTCCCAGCCACTGCCAAGCCTGCCTGAGCAAGGCAGCTTGTGGGTAGAAGTGAGTGAACTATCCTCATATGAGAGACCATAGGGGGTGGTGGGGGTGGGGCAAAGTGGAGAACAAGGCCTGCCTACGGGCCAGTCACCAATCAGCCTACCAAAGGGGGCTCTGCAGGAATACAGAGGCAGGGCAGCACATCTCCCCAAGTTTCATGAGAAGCTGGAGGCCTGTGGTTTTATACGAAGTTTTATATTTTATATAATGGCAACAAATGTGCATTTGTAAAGATATGTTGACGTTATGGTCACTGACTCCAACTCCCCATTGAACTTTCTGCCACAGCAGACTCTGCAGGGAAGTGAAGCATGTTTATCCCATGGTTTTCAGCACTCCCTGAAAAGTACCTTACCCTGTGGGGGGAGAGAATCGGGGGGAACATGGACTGGGAAAGGGCACTTCAATTCTGGTTTGAGAATCATGGGACTGGGCCAGGCTGTTACAGAGCAACGTGCCATTCCTAATGTTGACTCCGCACCATCAAAAATGTCAGACTGTCACAAAAAACTTGTCTGTACTAAATTATACTCCCAGCACTCAGTCTAGCAAGATGGGCAAATTGTAAAAACTGTATCCCCAATTGCAGGATGGGGAAACTGAGACCCAGGGAAAGCGAGCAATGCACCTTCTCCAGGAACAGAGAGTGAGGATCTGAGCCCAAATAGTCTCTGCACAGTCCGTAGTCACCACCACTCTCCCCACGGCCTCTCAGTGGAGACACGCTTTAAAAGCCCTATGAGATTACACAGGCGTTCAAATGTGAGCAGATTTCGTCTCTAATTACTGGAATTCCTAAACTCTACTCAAAAAAACCCGATTTTGCTCAGTTTTCTTTTTTAAAAAAAGAATGCTTGCTGGAGTAGTATGTCCAAAACGTTTCCATGCATTTTATTTAAAGATGACTATGATAGATGTACAGGTAATTTACAAGGTCATCGGCAGTTTTGGAAGATGGAGTGGATTGCACAGGCTGGAAGAGAAATACCTCTGTTGACTTTTGCTGTTCAGATGCTATTTTGGAAACACGTTGACTCAGATAAGGCGACTGGTCTCTGAGCGGGGTGACCCATGGAACCCAGAGCGATGGCGGCCTCCTGCTGCAAACCAGCAGACTGGGGAGGGGGGAGGTGCAGAGGGAAGCAGGAGCCCTCCGTCCCACCATCCCTCATCATGGCAGTAACAACCTGTGCCAATATCAGGGAAATACTTAAAACGACATTGCTCCAGACAGCCTTTCGGTAGCTACAGGCAGAAGCCCAGCAGGATGGGTTAACCTGGCCCACAGAAGCAAGGGTGTGTGACGCGCCATCGCACCACATGGGCGGGCAGGTGCAGGGTCGGCCCATGCTGCCTGGGTCCGCGTCTTGGCCCAACCCACGTGTCCTCGGGCAGGTGACCTTCTCCAAATCTGTCTCCTCGGCTGGAAAAGTGGGATCCTATCAATTCCCACCTCACTGAGGTGGTGTGAAGATCTGATGAGAAGATCCACGTGATGTGCTTAGAACAATTCGCACACAGCGAATGGTGCATGTGAGAGCACTTAGTACAATCAGAAAATGTTTATACCGTGACGTTAAGCGAGAACGGGCAAAACATACAATTCTATGAACTGCATACACCTGAGTTTGTTAAAAAATATATATATATAAAGCAAAAGGTCAAAATGTATGCTGAAATCCGAGGACAGGAGTGGGGGCCGGCCTTAGCGTCCCTGTATCTCCAGGGTCAGGCGCATAGTAGGAGCTCAAAAACCAGACCAAATGAACCTCTGTCTGCCTTGGATAGTGACGTGGGTTCCACAAACTTTTTTCCAAGGTTTTTCTTTTTCTGTTTTGGAGCTGGGGTTGACACACTTTTCTGTAAAGGGCCAGATAAATACTTTAAGGCTTGCAGGCCCCCTAAGGTTTGCAGTCACATATTCCTCCACTTGTTTTGACTTTTTATAATCCTTTAAAACGTAAAAACTGTTCTCCACCCACGGGTCAGCCTGCGCTGGTGGGTCTAATTTGCTGACTCCTGTTTTCTAACACTTTCCAAGCAGGCACTGTGTCCACGGCAACAAAAGATATAACAAATTCAGGAGAGAAGAGAACGAAAGATCGTGAGATGGTTTAGGGGCTGAATCACGGCACTGTGAGCTCGGCACGGTTTCTGAAATGCCCCTGCCCAGGGAGGCTCGGCATGGGTCAGTACAGTCACAGAGGGAAGTCAGAGAGTGGGGTCAGCCGGCAGAACTCTGGTGGCGGAAAGAGTGCCCCCCCCCCCATGAGACACGACCACATCCTAACCCAGAGCCTGCGAATGTGGCTCTATTTAGAACGAGGATCTTTGCAGATGTAATTAAGTTAAGGCTCTTAGGACATCATCTTGGATTATTTGGGTGGGCCCTAACTCCAAAGTGTCCTTAAAAGAGATGAGAGAGATGATGGTCCCAGGACGGGAGACGGCCGTGCAAAGACAAGAAGTCAAGGCAGGAGTGATGCGGCCACTGGCCATGGAATGCCTGGAGCCACCAGAAGCTGGGAAAGAAAGAAAGGACCCTCCCCTGGAGACTTCAGAGGGGGGATACCCTGCGGACACCTTGATTTAGGACTTCTGCCCCCCACAATTGTGAAAGAATCAAAATCTGTTGCTTTGAGCCTCTAAATCTGTGGTCATTTGTTCCAGCAGCCACAGAAACCCATAGGGGAGCCAAGCAGAAAGCAAGCCTCACCCTAAAATGGGATGCAGGTTAAGGTGAGGGGGATGGGATGCAAGGGGGCAGGTGGGGCTGAGACAGCACGAATCTTGCCTCTTTTTGTCACTGCCCAGCATGCGTGCGTGTGGGCTGACGGCAGATGACCCGCTGAGAGCCAAGAGCTGTCAGCCCTGTGTGTCCACTGCCGGGGGATCTCTGTGCGTGGCCAGCAGTCTGGGGAATGGAAGTTAGCAGTTCAAAAGCCCGTTCCTAAGCAGGTGTGAGACTTCCCCAGGATGACAGATTTCTAGACCAGGAAATGTGGGCTCAGGCCACAGGGACTGAACAAGCCAGCTCTTTCACAGAGGAAGACAGAAATCAGGCTGGAATTGACACAATGAGGAAAAAAACTCTGGCACGAGTCCCTCAAGACAGAAAAGGACACATCTTTCAGAAAAATGAGACAATCTCTGATCAACAGAGGCCGGCCCTGGGAAGGCTGAGGGGTCAGAACTCTCAGAGCTGAGCACTGCGCACTAAGCCTGGTGGCCCCCACACCCTGGGTGGCTGCTTTTCCTGTACAACCTCTCCCAGCCACCTGAGAGGGGGGACCCTTGGCCTTGTTTCACAGTCGGGCTACTTACAGCCTTCAGGAGCAGAACTGGAATATACTGGAATGGGAGTCCAGGTTTGTCTGACAGTGGAGCTGGTGCTGGAGGGCTCCACGATCTGGCACAGCACAGCCCAGATGGACACACACACACACACACACACTAACAACACAACCTCTCTGAGCCACGCTCTCTGCAGTTCCATGAATGAAGCCTTTCTACTCTCCCCATGGCATGCATGGCACTGTGAACAATTCTCTATTCTAATATGGTTGCATGAGGTCACATCTTCTATACGTGAAGATCCTTCGTTAAGCTATGAACTTCTTGAACCTAAGAACCATGTCTCATTTCCTCTGTATTTCACTGCCTAGCCCAGTGACCAAGAGACAGTAAGTGATCAATAAAGGCTTTCTAAATAAATTATGCATGGAAGGATGGACAAGTAAAAGAAAGGGTGATGGGTGGGTGGGTGGATGGGTGGGTGGATGGAAGGGTGGTGGGTGAGTAGACAGATGCACAGATGGGTGGATGGAAGAGTGTAGGTAGCTGGGTGGATGGATGGATGGATGGATGGACAGGTCAATGGAAGACTGGTGGATGGGTGGATGGAAGAGTGGTAGGTGAGTAGATGGGCGAATGGATGAGTGAATGGACAGGTGGATGGACAGATGGATGAGTGGAAGAGTGGTAGGTGAGTGGATGGATAGATGGATGGACTGTAGATGGACAAGTAGATGGAAGATTGTAGGTAGAGGTGTGGATGGATGGATAGATGGATTGGTGGATGCACAGGTGAACAGAAGGATTGTAGGTAGAGGGATGGATGGATAGATGTGTAGATGGACAGGTGGATGGAAAGGTGGTAGATGGATGGATAGATGGAAGAGTGGCAGGTAGATGGGTGGACGGATGGATGGATGGACAGGTGGATGGAAGAGTGCTGGGTGGGTGAATGGACAGATGAATGGGTGAATGGATGGGTGGATGGAAGAGCAGTGAGTGGGTGGATGGAGAGATGGGTGGGGAGGACGGATGAAGGGGTGAATGGGTGGAAGGACGGGCAGATGGATGCGTAAATGACGAAACCCTGAGAGAAAGCAAAGGCGAGTGAAGCCCTGCTTCGGAAGCTGCCTTACCCTCTCGCTGACACGTTTCAGCAACTCTTCTGCTTCCTCCATCGCCGCCATCTCCCTCTGGTACTGGCTTTCTGTCTTCTTTCTCGTCTCCAGGTCACATTCAGCCGTCAAGGCCACCATCTTCCGATCATACTCCTCTTGAATTTCTTTCTCCAGCCACAGAAACTGCTTTTTGAAAACAGCCCCCATCCTCCTCTCTACTTGGGGGGACAGGTGACCAGAGCTGGCCAGGTTCTTCAGCAGAAGGGCAATGATGTCTCTGCTGATCTGGGTTCGACAAGCCTCTAGGTCTGAGTCTGCCCGATTCAGGGTGGCAATCTCCAACCTGGGAGAGACAAAAGCCAAGAGGATTCCACTACATGACGTCACAGCAGAAACAGGTCCCTCAGAGCTCTGAGGTTGTAAATCGTTGGAGGTAAGGACTCTCTTTTTCCATTTTCCCTCCTCCTCTGCCTCCCTCCCTCCTTCTCCAGCCAGTTACTGATGGCCAGCCACTCAATCCACAGAGTCTGCTTTAGTCAATTTGCTGGAAACTGTAAGGAACAGAATGAATATAAGGCCTGGTCTTTGTCAACAAGTAACAATCACAAGGAGGCCAAGGGAAAAATGCAGAGTTAATATATTTGGAGGACTTTAAACTAAAATTTATTTTACTTTTCTCTGATTAAAAATTAACTTGTGGGTATAACAACTAAACGTAATACGGTACCCTGGATGGGATCCTGGAACAGAAAAAGGATATTAGAACCACTAGGGAACTTTGATTAATCCTAATGTACCAACGTTGGTTCACTGATGGTAATAAGTGTGCCATCGTCATGTAAGTGAACAATGGGGGAAACTGAGTGCAGCGTATGTGGGAACTCTCCGCACTAGCTTCCCAGTTGTTCTGCCAACACGTTACTGCTCTAAAAATACAGCGTACTCAAGAAATATCAACAGGATGCTTCACAGGGTCCCAGGTTCTAGAACTTGGCTGTGGTGGTGGTCGCATGACTATATGTTTTAGAATAACATAGCAGACTATACTCTCAAGATGGGCGAATTCTACAGTAGGCTAATTATACCTCTTAGAGCTGTAAAATGATGCACAGAAAAAATATTTAATGTTCATGATTAAAAAAATCTGGAAAATAAAGACAGAGGAGACGTCATTCACTGTGAGGCCAACATTTCAACAGAACCAAGGAAGGCATTTGGTTGTATTTGCTTCCCGTCTGTCTCTCTTTGCCTACACTTTTCCCTGGATGCACACCATTTGCACAGATGCAAGGACAATTATGTTCTTTTCAATCAGCACAGTAACGGGCATCTTTGGGGGTATTTAAAAACTGTAAAGGTTGGGCACCTGGGTGGCTCAGTTGGTTAATCATCTGCCTTGGGCTCAGGTCATGATCCCAGGGCCATGGGATCCAGCCCCGAGTTGGGCTCCCTGCTCAGTGGGGAGCCTGCTTCTCCCTCTGCCTCTGCCCCTCCCCCTGCTTATATGCACGTGTCCTCTCGCTCTCTCTCTCTCAAATAATCTTTTTTAAAAAACTGGAAAGGTTTCTTTCACAATGGTTGCAAAATGGTTCACCTTGTGATGTACCATGATTCATTTAAACCATTTTTCTAGTGTTGCAAATTTGGGTTACTTGGGAAACTCAAAATGTAAAATAATCCTGCAGCAAATATCTTTTTAAAAGTTTTTGCTATTCACAGTGATAGTCTCAGTATGAGATCCACAAATGAAGTCACTGGATCAAATGTGAGCAACATTTCGAAAGCTCCTAGAACGCCCTGCCACACTGCTTTCCAGAAAAACTCCCCCCGCAAAGCAGTAGGATCCGTATTTCGCCCCTCCCTCTACAATGCTTAAAAATCTTTGATAATTTGATGGGAGAAAGTGGCATCTTACTGTAAAAAGATAAGGGTCTTAAGAAAACATTATTATAGAGATTGCCAACCATTTAAAAGTAGAGAGAAGAGTATGACTCCCAATGTACTCACTACCCAACCTCAAAAAGTGTCACTAGCTACCAAACTCGTTTTAGTTATTCTCTTAATGTTTGTTTGAGCATTAAAAAAAAAATTTTTTTAAGATTTTATTTATTTATTTGACAGAGAGAGAGGGACAGCCAGAGAGACAGGGAACACAAGCAGGGGGAGTGGGAGAGGAAGAAGCAGGCTCCCAGCAGAGGAGCCCGATGTGGGGCTCGATCCCAGAACTCTGGGATCACGCCCTGAGCCCAAGGCAGACGCTCAATGACTGAGCCACCCAGGCGCCCCCTGTTTGAGCATTTTTTAAAAGATTTTATTTATTTAACAGACAGAGAGAGTGAGCACAAGCAGGGAGAGCGGCAGGCAGAGGGAGAGGGAGTAGCAGGCTCACTGCTGAGCAGAGAGCCCGACACAGGTCTCGATCCCAGCACCCCAGTGCTTGAGCATTTTAAAGCAAATCCCGTGTTTTCCATTTTACTTGTAAATTCCTCGGTGTGTATCTTTAACCGTCAAGGATACGCGCCTATATAAGCACGTGCTTATGCATATCTGTGTGTGTGTCTATTTACCTCATCTTGATGTCATGATCGTATCAAATATATTATCAGTCATATTTAAAATATTAACAGTAACTCCAATAATTAATGTCAGTCATTATTCAAACGATTTCAAGTGTGTCAAAATGATTTTTACAGTTGGAAGTTTCACTCAAGAACCAAACAAGGTCCCCCAATGTCAGTTAAGTCCACTTTATTCTGCCCCCCCCCGCCCCGTTTTTCTTTTGCAACATTGATCTGTTGGGGAAGCTGAGTTATTTATTCTGCAGAATGCCCCACATCCTGGATTTGGTGGATTCTTTCCATGGGGTGTCACTGTTCCTCTAGCCTCTGTATTTCCTGTAAAGTACTAGCTGGATCTTATGTCTTGATTAGAATCAGACTTAATTTGTTTTCCAAAATACCCCATAAGCGGTACTGTGTGCTTCCTTTCTGTAAGGTCAGACGGTGGGTCACTGCTAAGAGAGATGAGTACACTCAAGCCGCCAACCTGATTCAGGCACTATAAAATCTATCCACTTTTACCTAATGGTTTTAGTATCCACGCGTAACTGTCACTAACATCCATGATTTCATTAAGGTTTGAGAAATGCACATTTTCTAATTCTATCCCTTCCACGTTCTGAAAGCTAAGCTTCTTCAGCAATCCAGTTACGCTGACATAAAGTCTGTAGACAGAATGGATGTTTGATTCCTTGCTAATGACAATTGGTTGTCATAACAACTTCCAATGGTGACGAATGAGTTAGGGTCTATTACTTTGTTGTGGTTTTGGTTTGATTTGGTATGAGAGGAAAAGGTTGATAAAACTCTGGCCAAGTCCCTGAGAGTCTGAGCTCTGGATCACATTTACCCGGAAAACTCATAAGAGGAAGAACATCAAATATGTTACCAGGCAACACAGCTTAGGGGAAAATGATACCTTATCAGTAGATCACATTGGGTTAGGAGGACCTATGAGTGAACCACAGATATCTAACAGGGAAGACTGAGGTGACTCTGGGAACTGGTCGTGCCCCTTGTGGGAACCCTGGATGCTCTATGAGTTGTTACAGGAGATTCTGGCACCCATGGGGGATGAAGCTTTCAAGACAGGGAGGCTCCCACAGCTGCCTGGTGAGGATTACCTCTCCTTGCAGCCGAGCTGTGTCACCTGGGGAAAAAGCATGTGCAGTGTGATCTGGGGCAAGGACACCCATGGACGAATGCCTGACATCCTCACAGCAAGCCACGCTCCTGCCCTGCAGCCATGTGCGTACACGGGGTCAAGTGGGGCTTAAGGGATTCTTCCAAGTCCAAGTGCTTATTTAGCTGGACCAAGGAACATACCCTGCCTCTGCACAGTATTGCTATGAAATTAGAGATTTTCATAGATTTGGTGGGTTTCAATCAAATGCAGTCATTATTGTTTTTGATGCTCAGTTTTCCATCTTAGGTCAGACTAGCGCCTGTGTCCTTCAGACACAACACAATCAGTCTAGCTTTAAATAACAGCTCATGCATCTCATCTTTCGTTTTCTCAACAAGTACTTTCTGAACATCACACGTGCAGAGCTGACATCCTGATTTTTCTTGGTGAGGCCCTTTTGGTACCATGACTTCCAGAACTGTTAGACAATGCACTTGTGTTGTTTTAAACCACCAAGTTTGTGGGAATTTGTGACTGCTGAATGTGAAACCAATACACCCTGCCCGACCACTCCCTCTTTCATTCATTAATTGACTCACTGATTAGCTTGCACAAGAAAATCTTGTGGCTGCCTGTTGGGCACACTGCAAGTGCTTCACCGGGAGCACGGGGTTGGGATGAACGGAAGGACATCTCCTCGGGTCTTTGTTGTCAAACCGCCTCCTGGCTAAGGGACCCAGGGACCAAGGACTTAGTTCCCTTGCAGCATGAGGGGGTCACACTCACAGGCTGAAAGAGATGAGAAACATAAAAAGCATGGTGTAGGGGTGCCTGGGTGGCTCAGTCCGCTGAGCATCCGACTCTTGGTTTTGACTCAGGTCCTGAGATCAAGCCCCGTCTTGGGCTCTGCACTTGGCTTGGAGTCTGCTTGAGATTCTCTCTCTCCCTTTGCCCCTCCCCCCACTCGCGTGCTCTCCCCTTCTCTTAGATGAATAAATAAATAAAATCAATCAATCAATCACGCACTGCGAAGCATCTCGAATTTTGTTCATTCTAAGTCATCCTTGTTTCCCTGTTCTTGGCTACCCTCGTCCCAGGACACAGGCTGCAGAACAGAGTATCACACACAGCTCACCCTTCCCAACTGCCTGGGGAGACAATCTCACAAGCACTTTCTGTTTAAACCGTTTTCATGTTAATCACCACAGATGAACTGTCAGAAGCGACAACAATGAAAACTGCCAGGATGTCCCAAAGCCACAAAGGAAAGAAAAATGTCCTTTTAAACGAATTAAGATACCATGCAGCTAATGAGGCCAACTCTCATCTGTTAATTTCCCAAATGGCCACAGGAGAGGAAAATAGGTATTAGGAATTCACTGTCGACATACAGGACCGGGTCCGCTGCGGGGAGGTAACTCCCGCCGTCTCCTGTGGCATTCTAAATGGTTTATAATGAAATGCACATATTTTCCACCACCCCCCCCAAAAGTCCCTAATGGTTCCATGAGACAGACAGGGAGCCCCTGTGAGTCACACATGCTGGGCTGAGATTCTTACTGCAACAAGTTGGTGGAGTTGACAGGATTCAAACACCGCGTTCCCAGGGGACACCCGTTTTTTCCAGGTCACAAAAATGTCATCTTGTCCCCGCACTGATGAGTCTGTTTGCCCAGGCCAGTTCTGCTGCACACACACCCCGTACCAACCACACACCTGTTGTAAAGGGGGACCTTCACACAGGAGTGGGAAACGATGTCCAGCTCAAGAGGTACGTAATAAATAGAAGCCATTCAAGTTTATTAACAGGCTCGCTTATGATAACGTCTTTCTCAAAGAAACTGCACAGACCTGGTCAGTACTGTGATTAGCTACTGATGATCAAGAAAAGGGAACGACATTAGTGTCTTTTCCTTATTTATCTCATGTAACAATTAATCAAGTTCTCACCAAAGAACACAAAATGAGGAGAGGATTTGACACACAAGGCAGAAAATGTTCTCTTGAATGTGAAAGAGACCCCGTTAGCAGGGAGGATAATTAATTCAGAAGGAAAAAAAAGTATCCGCGCCCATTTTTCACAGTATAAATTCAGCATCTTCAAGTTAGCTGGGGTAAGCATAACCCACGAAAACCAATCAGTACTAGAGAAACTGAAATTTTCCTCCCAGGAGCCAATTTCCATGGACAGTCAACACTGTATGGGGATTCCATGCCAGGACCAAAAATCATATTTGTAACTGTCGATTTGAGGGCCTGGACAATGCAAATTTAGTGGGGAAAATACCTCCTGAGTACCTTCACTGTCAAAACTACTGAGAGCTTAAATCAGAGTGAAAATAGTCAACGTATGTGAGCGAGACATCAGCAAAAGTTATGGTAAACCATACACTTCCGGTTCGGTAAGAACTCACACAGACTGTAGGGTACAAGGCGTCAGTGGTCTGCATCCTTCCTCTGTGACATTTTTCCTCCCGCAGAGCCCTTCGTTCAGAAGGTGCGTCAATAACAGCTGGGTGTTATACGTAACTAATGAATCACTGAACACTACATCAAAAACTAATGATGAGGGGCGCCTGGGTGGCACAGCGGTTAAGCGTCTGCCTTCGGCTCAGGGCGTGATCCCGGTGTTATGGGATCGAGCCCCACATCAGGCTCCTCCGGTATGAGCCTGCTTCTTCCTCTCCCACTCCCCCTGCTTGTGTTCCCTCTCTCGCTGGCTGTCTCTATCTCTGTCAAATAAATAAATAAAAATCTTAAAAAAAAAAAAAAAACTAATGATGTACTATACAGTGGCTAACTGAACATAATTTAAAAAATGAAGTCTATTTTGTCTAATAAAAAATTAAAAATATATAAAAAATCAAAAATAAATTAAAAACTAAAAAAAAAAAAAAGTAGTTGGATTGGGCCCGCCCTCTCCTGGCCTCGTGCTCTGTGAAGCGGGTAGCACCCAACACCGCGTGTGAGCGTGAATGTGTGTGTGTATGTGTGTGTGAGCACAAGCAGAAGCTGGGGGACCGTTGGCAGGGAAGGTGTTAAGGAAATCCGAGCACTGGTTGGAAAGACGATGTAGCTGACATCCAGGGTTTATCTGATTTCATCTATAAACGTTTCAGAGGCTCTTCAGGTAGAATACAATCTGTCTTTCCAGGTAAGAGCTGCAAGAGTTATCCATCTCGCCAGACATCTGGCTCACCTCCCTACATTTCATGTTTGTGGATTTTATGTCCCCCAACCACGGACGGCGTGTGAGCACGAGGACTTGACGTGGGTCCCTGCTTTATCTAGACAGTGCCCAGCAAGAGGAGCGCTCGTTAAATGTCTCCCAGATGGATAAACCGAAAGCCGAAATTCATGGGGCCGCATCTGTCCCAGAGCCTGACCCTCCCTCTTCTTCTGGCTCTGCCATCTGCCCTCATCCCCCCACCCTGTGCAGTGCCCCGTCCCCTGCCACCTGCGCGCTGTGCCATCTTGTCAGGACTGTCTATGAGTCTGTCTTCTCTCAACTGTGAGTTTCTGGTTCTGACCCATCTCAGCATCCACGGTGCATAGAAAATAGCTCTGAATGAGAAAGTGCTCGGGAAACACTGGTTGGGTAAGGGGTAAACGAGCGAAAGCAGGAAGGAGGGCTGTGAAGGGCTGACCTGCCGGCTGGTCTTCGGCACTGTGATCGCCGCTTATATGAGAATCTATGGTGACAACACATCTACCAGAGAGCTGACGTCCCCTAGCACCGAAATACCCATGACATTTAGGAATCTCAAGCTGATGTCCCCCTCCCCCCACTCAGACCACAGTGGTCAGGAGGAGATATCCTCCTGAAGAGATATGTATACGTGCGTGTCAACTAAGCGTCTTGAATAGTTTCACGTGTTTGTGAAAAAATAAGACAAAAACAACAAAGCAAAGATTTTCAAAGTAAAAAGTCTGAACTAAATGCCTGGGTTAGCATCATGACATGAAATCGATGAACGCTTGAAAGGAAAGGCACTTTGCAATTCCCACCGAAACCGGAGCGGCAAGGGGACTGCACACAGTTCTGCTGTCAGTGTTCGCCTTCTCAAAGGCCCAGGGACCCCAACCCAGATCAAAGCCTGAAGCCCACACCCAGCCGTCCAGACTCCACACCGGGCCGGCCTCCCTTTCCAGCTGCAGGTCAACAACCCGGGATAACCTGACGGCCTGGCGTTTCCTGAAGCTTATGCCCCTGCCTGAGTCACTGCTGTCCCCAGTCAGCCTCCCCGGTGACTGACCACACACCAGACCTCCAGCCCACAAACCTTTCCCGGCAAGAAAGGCTCTAACGCCAGGTCGTCAGAGCACCAGGAATCATCTCCTTCACAGTGCCCAGCATCGTGTGTAATCACGTATTTTTCCATGTGATTCTCTCATGAATGCCTGTCCTCCTGACTGCACTAGGAGCTCCGGGGGGCCAGGACCCGGCCTGTTGCCAGGTTCCGTGCCCTCAATGGACCGAATAATGCACGACATGCTCAGTTAGAGCAAGGAATTGAGAAGCGGGGAGTCAGTGAGTAACTGTAGCCCATTTCTGCGAAATCTATAAGGCTGAGTCATAGAAGGAAACTGTAGAGTCCAATGGGCGGAACAGAGCCGAGAATGAAAGGGTCTGGAGACAGCTGAATCACTTACCAGGAGCCTGGCCAGAGCCCCTGTTCTCGGCCCTGGGCATACAGGAGCTTGTTAAATCCTCACCTTCTGTGGGGCGTGCACCATCACCACCCTGGGTTCAGAAGAGGCCCCGGAGGCACAGGGAGGTTACGGGTTGTGCTCAAGGTCATCGAATGATTAAGTGGCTGATCAGGAGTGGGGGACAAGCACTGCACTCAAATGGTCCAGCCTAAGCCCAGGCCACCTCCTCTGCTCACCAGACAAGGAGACACAAACACCTTCCACGTGCGAAAGATATCCAACCTCGTGCGTTAGAAGGAAACGTGCAGATTGGAGCTACAGGGAAGTGCCACGGTTTCCTATCAGACTGACGCAGGTAGAACGACCCGGAGCCACTGTGACTGGGTATGTGACACAGGGACTCTCCGACGCCAGACGGTAAACTGGCCTGGCCTCTATGGTGGGCAATCCGACAGCATCTATGAAAAGCACACAATTAGGCAATTCCACTTTGAAGAGTCCAAGCTGCAGTTAACTTTACATGCAAGTGCATAGCCCTCGATGCGGGAGGTCAATAACCCTACGATCACCAGGGGCTGGGGAGCACGGGGTGACCACGTGGGCTCTGCACTCAGACCACCTGGGCTCACATCCTCGTACTTGCCATGTGATTCTGGACAAGTGACTCACACACTGTGCTTTAGTCTCCTCATCTGTAAATAGTCCTTAGCTCAGAGGCTGCTCTGCGGAGTAGACAGGTTATGCACACAAGAGCTGCACTTGACAAGAGGATCCCACAGTACATGAAAAGGATTGTTCACCACGACTAAGTGGGATTTATTCCTGGGCCGCAAGGGTGGTTCAACATCTGCAACTCAACCAATGTGATACACCACATTAACCAAAGAAAGGACAAGAACCCTATGATCCTCTCAATAGATGCGGAAAGACCATCTGACAGAATACAGTATCCTTCCCTGGTGAAAACTCTGCACAGTGTAGGGATAGAGGGAACATACCTCAACATCATCAAAGCCACGCATGAAAGACCCACAGCGAATATCATCCTTATTGGGGAAAAACTTAGAGCTTTACCCCTAAGGTCAGGAACATGACAGGGATGCCCACTCTCACCACTGTTGTTCAACATGGTACTAGAAGTCCTAGCCTCAGCAGTTAGACAAGAAGAAGAAATAAAAGGCATCCAAATCGGAAAAGAAGTAGTCAAACTTTCACTCTTCACAGACGACATGACATTCTACATAGAAAACCCAAAAGACTCCACAAAAAAATTGCCAGAACTCATACAGGAATTCAGCAAAGGGGCAGGACACAAAATCAACGCACAGAAGTCAGCTGCATTTCTGTACACGAACAATGAAGAAAGAGAAATCAAGGAGCTGATCCCATTTACAACTGCACCAAAACCCATAAGATACCTAGGAATAAACCTAACCAGAAAGGTAAAAGACCTGCACTCTGAGAACTATAGAACACTTACGAAAGAAATTGAAGAGGACACAAAGAAACGGACAAACATTCCATGCTCGTGGATTGGAAGAACAAATATTGTTAAAATGTCTATGCTACCCAAAGCAACGTACACATTCAATGCAATCCCTAACAAAATATCATCCGCATTTTTCACAGAGTTGGAACAATTCTAAAATTTGTATGAAACCACAAAAGACTCCAAATAGCCAAAGTAATTTTGAAAAAGAAAACCAAAGCTGGGGATATCACGATGCCTGACTTCAAGCTCTATCACAAAGCTGGGATCATTAAGACAGTACGGTACTGGCACAAAAACAGACACATAGATCAATGGAACAGAATAGAGAGCCCAGAAGAGGACCCTTAACTCAATGGTCAACTAATTTTCGACAAAGCAGGAAAGAATATCCAATGGAAAAAAGACAGTCTCTTCAACAAATGGTGCTAGGAAAATTGGACAGCCACATGCAGAAGAATGAAACTGGACCACTTTGTTACACCATACACAAAAATAAATTCAAAATGAATGAAAGACCTAAATGTAAGACAGGGATCCATCAAAACCCTAGAGGAGAACACAGGCAGAAACCTCTGTGACCTCAGCTGCAACTTCTTGCTAGACACGTCTCCAAAGACAAGGGAAACAAAGCAAAAATGAACTTTTGGGACTTCATCATGATAAAAAGCTTTTGCACAGCAAAGGAAACATTCAACAAAACCAAAAGAAAACTTACAGGATGGGAGAAGATATTTGCAAATGTCCTATCAGATAAAGGGCTAGTATCCAAAATCTATAAAGAAGTTATCAAACTTGACACCCAAAACACACACCAAAAATCCAGTCAATGAATCGGCAGAAGACGTGAACAGACATTTCTCCAAAGAAGACGTACACGTGGTCAATAGCCACCTGAAAAAATGCTCAACATCACTCAGTATCAGGGAAATACAAATCAAAACCACAATGAGATACAACCTCACACCTGTCAGAATGGCTAAAATGAACAAGTCAGGAAACAACAAATGTTGGAGAGGATGCGGAGAAAGGGGAGCCCTCTTACACTGCTGGTGGGAATGCAAGCTGGTGCAGCCACTCTGGAAAACAGTGTGGAGGTGCCTCAGAAAGTTGAAAATAGAGCTTCCCTACAACCCAGCAATTGCACTACTGGGTATGTATCCCAAAGATACAAATGTAATGATCTGAAGACGCATGTGCACCTCAATGTTCACAGCAGCAATGTCCACAATAGCCCAACTATGGAAAGAGCCCAGATGTCCATCGACAGATAAATGGATAAAGAAGATGTGGTATATATACAACGGAATACTACTCAGCCATCAAAAAAATGAAATCTTGCCATTTGCAATGACGTGGGTGGACCTGGAGGGGATTATGTTAAGTGAAATAAGTCAGTCAGAGAAAGACAAATATCATAGGCACTCGTGGGGAACTTAAGAAATAAAACATGAACGTATGGGAAGGGAGGGAAAAATAAAATAAGATGAAATCAGAGAGGGAGACAAAGCATAAGAGACTCTTAACTCTAGGGAGCAAACTGAGGGTTGCCGGAGGAGAGGGGGGTGGAGGGTAACCAGGTGACGAGCATTAAGGATGGCTCGTGATATTATGAGCACTGGGTGTTATATGCAACTGATGAATCACTGAATCCTACCTCTGAAACTAATAATACACTATATGCTAACTAAATTGAGTTTAAGTAAATAATTAAAAACAATCAGAGCTGTCTCTCACTTATATTAAATTCTCAATAAATTCAGTAATCTTTACTATTATTAGAATATTATGCAGCCACTTAAAATTAAGAACAGGTTGTTCCATAGTTACAGACGGTCAACAATCTCCAAGATTGTTGCAAAGCGGGAAAAAAAACCCAAAACGGTGTGTGAGGTATGCTATTATTTTACATTTTTAAAAAGGGAGTATATGTGTAAATACGCATATCGCCTCGGACAATCTCCAAAGGGTACACGCGTGGCACGGGGAACGGACGGCCGTCGGTGCAGGGATGAGAAGACAATCTGACTTTCACCGTACGGCCTTTTATGCCACTCTCATTTCTCGCCTTGTTCATTATTTACTATTCAAAAAATTGGCTAAGAGACAGAAAAAAGAAACGTGGGCATTAATCAGAGTCGAGGACTATACACGTGGTCTTCTCCGGGGGCACGAGGAGTTTCTGGCTTGCTTTTGACAGCCTCTCTCCGGGCTGGTATCTGTGGCTGGTGCCAAACCAACCGTGTATAGTAAGGTCAAGGGGGTGGCCCAGGGCAGAACCCCTAAAGTCTGCTAGAAGCACCGCCATCCCCAGAAAAGCCGGCTCTACTCCTGCCTGCCTGCGTAGACTTTGCGTTTGTGACGAGCATTCATTTGGTTGGGAGGCTGATCAAAATGGCCAGTGCCGGGGAGAGGCCACGCACATCTCCCCGTCCTCGGGGCCCCTGCGCGTGGAGGAGCTCTGTGAGGGAACTGACGGGGGGCCAGGGGTTGGCACTCGGCGTGAGCAGCCACAGCACACGGTGGCCCAGAGCAGGCGGTCTCCGAAGATGGCTTTACGGGGAGGCGTGCAGTGTCGCTGCGGGGCGCATAATGCCTGCAGGTAAGCCACATCGTCCGACCTGGTTTTCAGAGTAATCAAAGTGAGGCTGACTTGTGCTTTGGCCAGGCTGGAGAACGTGCCCGACCTATGTCTTATTCCCCGCTGGCTCAGGACTCCAGGGGAGGGGAGATGGGAGCTCCTTCCTGACCCCCTTGGATACTCCAACAGTTGGGGTGATTCCTTTTATCTCTAAGAAACCCCCAAGATGATGCATGAGCCTCGTGGCCTGGATGGGGTGGTGTGGATTAGATGGACGCCAAGTCAGGGAGAACGTCACATCACACCCCGCAAAGGCTCGCTGGACCAGGTGTAAACCGCTCGCACGCGGCAGAGGCCCTTTTGATGCTTCCTCCAGCTTGCACGGTCTCACGGCGCTGCATTGATTCGTGCATGAGCTGTTTCCCCCGTAGACGGTGGGCATTCTGGGGGTGCTTGCTTTTCTCAGCCTCATCTCCAGCCCCTCGCCTAGCACAGCACCAGGAGCTCAGCGGGGGCTCGGGAAGCACCTGCTGGAAGAAGGAAAGCGTCTCCTCAAAGAAACCCTCGCGTTGCCGGGAAGAGGACAGTGAGGGTTGCCATGGAAACTAGATGGGCATTACTGCCGCTCTGCTCTGCCACAGTCCCCACTCTGTCCCCCATAAAAAATCCCGCTCTGGCTTGTCAGCCACTGGCGGGAACCCGGCAGCTCGTGGGAGCTGGGCAGCAGGGCACAGGTGTGTGAGCGGGTTTTCAGCCCCGGAGCGTCCGACGGGATGCCACCCTGCCAACACCTTGACTTCAGCCCCGGGAAACCAACTTTGAGCCTCTGGCCTCCAGCACCATGGGAGAATAAGCTCTGTTCTTTGGAGCCCCCAAGTGTGTGGTCATAGGGAACACCTCTCGTCCCTCTCCTGCTCCCCAACACAGAGCCTGGGGCCAGCTTCTGTCCTAGCACCTACGGGACAGCCACCGCTCGCCCCACTTGATAGATAAGACACCGAGTCACCTGACAGTAAGTGCCGCTGCTGGGACCCACACCAGGAGGTCTTGCTTCTCAACCCGACCTCTAACACCTGGGCTCTACCCTCCCCCTCCTGACCTTCGGCAGCCTCTGCACCTCCCAGGCTGGCTGGGGCCTCTGGCCTCGTATGCGCAGCCTACCTGTCCGGTAACGCTTTGGGCTTCTGCTGTTAAGCCACCTGTCCACTCAGACAGGACTGTCCCACACCTTCCCACAGCCCTCCCCTCTTCTTCCCAATGTCCTCATGTCATATGTCACTGAGAAGCATCACACAGGTACCTGCCGTGTTCACACCTCCCATCCACACCCCTGCACGCATCCCTGTGTACTCTGGACCTTCCTTCCCGCAAGGCCCGGCCCCTCCCCAGTGCGGACACCCAAGCCCTGGCTCCCATCTTCTCGGCACCCTCTTTCCTGCAACTGTCCCTGCCCTCCCCCCAAACCCTGGCCTCCCCCTGTCTGTGGAGGACTGTCCCCAGCAGAATGCTCAGGGCTCTGGCATCACCATAAATGTTCTTCTCCTGGCCCCAGGTTACCCTTAGTCTGCTGCTCCCCATTTCTGCTCCCGTGCATGGCAAAGTAGTGGAGTCACAGTGGTTATGGTGGCCATTCTACTCACCCCATGCTCCCCAAATCTGCTCTGGCCCTCGGCCATCTCCCGGCTGCAAAAACCAGACCCCTCCCAGTCCTCACCTGATGGAACTGCAGGCAACATCAGACACAGCTGGTCACCCCTTCTTCTGGAACCCCCTTCTCTCTGCTTTCCTGCCCTCATTGCCCTGGGTTCCTGTTACTTTTCTGACGGGGTAAAGGCTGCAGTTCCTGAGAGCGCTGTCCCGCTCCCCACCCCTCGATGCCACCGTCCACTCTCCCTCCTGGGTCCAAGAGCTGCCACTTCCAGCCCCGAGCCTATGTCTGAACAGACATGCCCGTCTGGTGTCTCTAGGCATCTTCAACTCGCTCAGCCCAGAAATGCTTCTGGATCCTTTCAAAACTCAATCCTCCCTCTTCCCTTGTCTTAGGAAGCAGCATCCCTGTATGCTGACGGCTCTTCTCCCAGAAAGCCCACTCCCAAGCCGTCAGTGGGTGCTGCTATCCTCCCTCGTCCGTCCCTGGATTCCACAGACCCCCATGCAGCCAGCGGGAGGGACATCACACAGACCTACACCCTGGGGGTCCTCTTGGGAAACGGGCCCTGAGTGAGGGGCCCCTGTGCAGCCCAGCCAGACCACAGCCAAGGGAGCTGGCGGCTGCCAACTGAACGCCACTCTGCTAGGTGTCCCCTCCACAGCCGGACGCCCTAGGGCGAACTCTGGGCAGCCTGTGAGGCCATTTCATACCTAGGAATGTGCTGTGCTTACTCCTGGTTTGAGTAACACCACACCTTCTCACCACCTTAGCTGCCAAATTAACCACATAGCCTCTAATGTATCTGCTGGAGACTCTCCGTCCAGCTTATCACTGAGGTGCGGCATCACCCCCACAAGCACCTACTGTGTGCCAGGCAGAGGCGCGGCATCACCCCCACAAGCACCTACTGTGTGCCAGGCAGAGGCACGGCATCACCCCCACAAGCACCTACTGTGTGCCAGGCAGAGGCACGGCATCATCCCCACAAGCACCTACTGTGTGCCAGGCAGAGGCACGGCATCATCCCCACAAGCACCTACTGTGTGCCAGGCAGAGGCACGGCATCATCCCCACAAGCACCTACTGTGTGCCAGGCAGAGTTTGAAGCACTGGGGCTAGATCAGTGTGCAAGACAGAAAGTCCCTGCCTTTGCAAGCCTACTGCCTGGATGGGAAGACAGAATCCAATGTTAAAGAAAAGATAAGACAAGTAAAGCGGCTTCTGACAGCCTTGAGCAGTGTGAAGTAAGTCGGGGTACGGGGGGCAGTTAGGATGACTAATGGAAGCTGCTCCAGGTCATGCCTTGCACTGGCTCGGTGTGACCCTCCAGCCCATCTCCGCGTGCTCCTGCCATGCCAGCCTCATCCCCTTCTAGACCCTCAAGTGCCCACCTACGTCCCTTCATGAGCTCCGTCCATGTGGCCCCCACGGGGTGCTCATCACTCAGGTCTCAGCTCCCCTGACCCACCCCTTGGGGCCTCCCGGAGCCCCCAGGTGAACGTGAGCCCCTGCTCTTCTGCAACCGAACCCCTTGCTCCTTCGTAGCCCCCCACACTGCGGAACTGCAGGGTGAGGCGTGCGCGCCTTTGTACTCTGCTTGCGTGCTTCCCGTGAGGACCAACATCAGGACGATTTGCCAGCATCGAGCCAGGGCCTCCCACGTTTTAAAAATGATTGCACACGGGAGCAAACAACCCAGAAGGAACAAATGAACTACACAAATTTTGGGTGACTCGCTTAATCTCCCTGAGTTCCACAAATGAGAAACAAAATCACATCGCCACAGTGTTAATACAGAATAAAAAGGGCGCAGTTGTACAAAGATATACCACGTGGCCGGCACACGGAAACCACTCAACACATGGATCTAAAAAGCCTCGATTCAGCCAATACGCACCCAACGCCAACTCTGTACGAACCGTAACTTGGAGACAGTTTAGAAGGGGATGCTGGCAGCATCAAAAGACAGTGATGGTCTTCCTTTAAATAACAGGAAATAAGCACAGGCCTGGACTTTCTTTCTTCTCTTCTTTTCCTTTCTTTCTCTTCTTTTCCTTTGCCTCTTTCGGAAAAATCTAAGTGCAATCTTTTCTAAAAGCAACTTTTCTAAAAGTTCCTAAAAGAACAATGGACCTAAAAGCACAGGGCACTGGGTGTTATACGCAACGAATGAATCATCGAACTTTACATCAGAAACCAGGGATGTACTGTATGGTGACTAACATGATATAATAAAAAACATTAAAAAAATAAAAAAATAAAAAAAATAAAACTTCTAATGTGAAAAAATAAATAAAAGCACAGGGGCCTGGGCCCAAACCCACTAACATTTGTGTGACCTTAGGCAAAACCAATCAACCTTTCCGAACATCAGCTTCCTTTCCAGAACACTGTGAGAATTACCTAAGGTCACGGGAAAGAGGTGCCTGGCGGTGGTCAGGGCCAGAGCAAGGCCGGAGCTAAGACACTGTGGGTTCCCCAGGCTTCTAGAAGCTTCCGGAGCTAAGAGACTGTGGGTTCTCCAGGCTTCCAGAAACTTCCAGGAGCTTCGAGTGGTGCCCGGTTCCTCCTCCCTCTTGCCTCTGCATGCTTGGGGCTGAGCCGCCTCCATTATGACAACGGTCTAGGAGCCTGACACAAACTAGAGGAAAGACCTCTCCCTCAGATCCTCTCTGTAAGAGACAGGCCCATGAAGAAATGATGTCGGAGATAAACAACCATGCAAACCAAGGAGATGCCCTTTGTCAAAGATAAATCAGCAAGAGAGCGCTAGGTTAGGGCTCTGGCAGGTCTGAGAAACGAGGATGCAATCAAGACACCTAATGGCATATTTAGACGCCCAGCTAAACTTCGCGTAAGAATTACAAAAGGGATAAATTATTTGCTAGAGAAAAAAGCTGTTTTTAGCGAGGACACAATCACAGATTTCCATGCATCCTAAGCCCCTGACATTCTGAGTGACATTTTCTTTCTGGGAGCTCCTAAGCCTGACTGTAAAGTCAAGATGGAAAGATTAAAAGTAACTGACAATGCTATGATTAAAAAAAAACACACACCAGGTCAACCACGGAGTCTGAAATACAACCTGCATTCAATAAATACTGAATATTGGAATGGGGGTGCGGGAGAGGAGCGGGGCGGGGGAGGAGGGAGGGAAGGGGTAGGGGGGACGAGGGGGGACAGGACAAATGCAGCTCTCCAGCTGAGCACTCTCAGGTCGTGCTTGACAATAAATCTTAAACACTCTCCGGGCAAAACAAGACTGGTGCCCAAGAAGAAATAAATATAAAATTCCAGAGCTCCTAGGTGATTTATAAGAATAAAATCTTGGTGACCTCAGTGTCCTCGCGGCATTCACACGCCAAGAGCAGCACACTGCAGCCTGTTCATTTCACAGAATGTGGGGCTCAAGGAAGCCCGTGCTCCTTATACACCATCATTTCTTGAACCAACAACAAAAACAGGATGGTTAGTACCTTCCCAGATAGTACGGATACCATTCATGTTATACGTTGTCACTACTACGTGTTACTATTGGGTGTACTATTGTGTCTTAACACACAAATGTATTACATACGTACATATGCTAATGACAGCCCTAAATCCTCTGGGCAGGGGTTGTGGAGTACGACCTACTTGCAAATTAAATATCTAGGTGCTGATCACACAAGCCAAATCATTTCACTCCACTTTTCGTTTCTAAGTTTTGGAAGAAAACAGACTTTCAGCTAGGAAATACTTTGATAATCACCTGCTCCTACCATTTAATGTAGTAAGAGACATTTACAAATCTCCGCCAGTAACCAGCCACCTGTCTCCCCACTGCCCATCCAATCCTCGCTCCTTCCTCTTGGGTATTGTGGCAAATTTGAATTTGTTGCCCTTGGCATTCTGATTAGGGAATTAAGCTACAATGAAGGATCACACGTGAATGGCTTCACAAAGCTCAGGTAGCCAAGCTGCACGACCCTGGACCTGGAAACGGACGAACAAGGCCCGGTGCCCAGCTCGGTGCAAGGACAGCCCTGCACGCTCGTGGCTGAAGGCCCGACACGGCCCGACGGCACTCGGCTGGGGAGAGGCAGCCCTCAGGCAGGATGGAAGTCCCTCTGTGCTTAGAACACAGCTCCACTCACAAAGTGCCATGAGTCAGACACGAGAGAGCTCTTCTCTCAAACCAGTGACCGGGCACTCCTCAGGAAGGAGAGACAGCGCTCTGTTTCTGGTGCTCTCTTGGGTCCGTCTCTACACACCATGGGACACCGTTTCCAGGCTCCCCAGGGGACAGGACCAGAGCTGCTCCATCTTGCTCCCAAGCTCTCTGATTTTCAGCTGCTGTTTGCACCGCTCTTGAGAAAGACTCCAAGAGGGGCTGACCCTCTTGAACGCGCGTCTCTTTACCATCTGCTCATGTCCCTTCAAGTCAGGCCCCGGCTCCGAGGCAGAACCCAGAGAGGACTCTGCCACCAAATCCCTGTCCTATCATTAAACTTCACAGTTTAATGGTTTCTTTAGCGCTTATGGTTTCCCTAGTCGAGAGATGAAGAAACTGGGGCTCAGAGAGTGTTTGTGAAATGTACCACGGCCAAGCTTCCACAGAGGAAGCTCCGGTCCTGTCCTGTCACTTACCAGATGTGCGGCTTGCACACACCTCTATACTGAGGACAGCAGCACATTTTCTACTAGCAAATACTAAAAACAGGATGCCCTCCTGGAGAGCATTAGCAGGGGACCCAATTAACGCATGGAAAAGAGACTCTGCATTTTTAAATGCTGCACAAATATAAGATATTATGTAAAGATATAGGGCATTATAACCCATCAGCATCGAGATGACTCCAAATTGACAGAAATTAGTCCGCAGTGGGAGGTGCTCAGGTGAAGCTATGCACCCCGAATCTAGAATCAGAAGAAGTTTGTCGTAAATGGAATCCAGTGTAAGGGGTTTCCACGTGGTCCCGTCACTAATAGTCATCAATATATCCAAGATCTACAAAGAACTTCTCAAACTCAATACACGAGAAACAAATAAACAAATCAAAAAATGGGCAGAAGATATGAACAGACACTTTTCCAATGAAGACATACAAATGGCTAACAGACACATGAAAAAATGTTCCAATTCATTAGCCATCAGGGAAATTCAAATCAAAACCACACTGAGATACCACCTTACGCCAGTTAGAATGGCAAAAATTGACAAGGCAAGAAACAACAATTGTTGGAGAGGATGTGGAGAAAGGGGATCCCTCTTACATTGTTGGTGGGAATGCAAGTTGGTACAGCCACTCTGGAAAACAGTGTGGATGTCCCTTAAAAAGTTAAAAGTCGAGCTACCCTATGACCCAGCCATTGCACTACTGGGTATTTACCCCAAAGATACGACGTAGTGAAGAGAAGGGCCATATGCTCCCCAATGTTCATAGCAGCAATGTCCACAATAGCTAAATCGTGGAAGGAACCGAGATGCCCTTCAACAGATGACTGGATTAAGAAGTTGTGGTCCATATATACAATGGAATATTACTCAGCTATCAGAAAGAATGATTACCCAACATTTACAGCAACATGGACGGGACTGGAGGAGATAATGCTAAGTGAAATAAGTCAAGCAGAGAAAGACAATTATCATATGATTTCTCTCATCTATGGAACATAAGAACTAGGAAGATCAGTAGGAGAAGAAAGGGAAGAAGAAAGGGGGGTAAACAGAAGGGGGAGTGAACCATGAGAGACTATGGACTCTGGGAAACAAACTGAGGGCTTCAGAGGGGAGGGGGGTGGGGGAATGGGAGAGGCTGGTGATGGGTATTAAGGAGGGCACGCATTGCATGGTGCATTGGGTGTTATACGCAAGTAATGAATCATGGAACTTTACGCCAAAAACTAGGGATGTACTGTATGGTGACTAACATAATATAATAATAATAAAAAAAAAAAGAAAGCAAAGAAAGGAAAAATAAACAACTGATATAACCAATAACGAATCCTATGTGTTCAGATGGTGTATTTGGTATAAATGGACCTTCCAAAGATTGTGGCCCCAGACTGAGCGTCCCACTGCTCTCAGGAAGGCCTACCCCTCTCATACGTCCTCTCTGTGGACGTTCTACAGGCAGAGGCTCCAGGGATCTAGCAAGCAGTAAAACCGGTGAATGCCCCCTCCTCACCCACTCCAACAAGCAAACGGAACCCAGAACCCTAGGGAGGCACCCTGAGTTTTTCCCTCCCCTTCAATGTGCAAACTACACCCCCTCTGGGTAGACCCACTCAGCCACATGGCAACCTTCCTGTGTACCCCCCCAAGCCTACTGCTCCTGCCCTCGTCACACACCCACATCTCCTACAACTGTCTCCCTAGACTCACCCTTCTAAGCCATTCTCCATTTGTATCTGGAGTGGCCTTCGAGAACACAAATTTGCCCATATTAACAGGCCACTCCCTGGGTCTCCAGTGCCTACTGCGGAGCCTGACATTCAGAACCCTCCACGAACTAGCCCCTGTCTCACCTGGAGCCTTCACTTAAGTAACTTGACCCAGGGCACGTGGTGGCACAGCCCAGACTTAAACCCCGATCTAACTCCAGGGACCACTGGGTGTCGCCACTGCTCTGCGCTATCTGGGGCCTTGCCTGTTTCACTGTCCATCTGTCACATAGGCTACGCCCATGGCAGGCACTATGCCTGTTCATCACCGAGAATACAGCTTACACAAAGATGGGTTCTGTTCTTATTAAGAGTGATCCAGGTAATTTGGACAAACTATCCCATCAAAAGCTAGTTAGAAAAGCTGGGCAAAAGCAAAATCAGGTTGAGACCATCCAAGAACTAACAAGGAGTAATAAAAGACGAGGTCAAGACCTAGCAGAACAAAGAAATACAGAGGGGTAGATACCCCTACATCTGGGGTCGCCCCATTCTGAAAGGCACCTGCTACATGCCAGAAGAAGCAGCCCAAGGGCTGATAAACTCTGCAGAGTTCTCAAAAGATCTGTAGAACTGGGGAGACAGAAACTCAAGTCCAGGGACTCCAAGGAGAGGTCATCCTGATGAAGTCCCAGAGCTTTTGGTTGGTACAAATGCCTTAAGAGAAAAGATAAGCCAGAAACAGACAGCCCTTTAAGGACCTGAAGCCCTGCTCTGAGTGATCTCAGTCTCTGTGTGGAGGTAATCCACGGTTACGCCCCTAGCTGTCCAGAAGTGGATAATTTCATCCTAGTCCTCGACTGTCATCCTAAACGTTCACATACACTGTCAGGCACACAATCAAAACGACCCAGGCACAGGACGAGACAGGAAACAGGATCACAAACTAAGAGCAAGGACAGATGAAAGGCACAGGACATGGTAAAGATAATCAAGTTTCAGAGACTTTAAGATAATTAGGCATCATATGTTTGAAGAAGTAAAAGAGAAGACAGAATTTTAGAAGACAACTGGACGCTGAGAAAGGAAACACACAAAGAAGCCCACTGTAAATATTTGCCAAAAGGACAGGGGGAAAGGCCAAGCTCATGAGCCTTACCGAGTGAGTTGGCTCGTGGCCTGGGATCCCTGCGCTGGCCAGGAGCAGCCGTGAGCAGTGCAGCAGCAACCTGACTGGGAGCGTGTTCCCCACAGCCAGACTGCCTGGGCTTGAGCCTGGCTCTCTCACTTACTAGTGTGAACCCCGGGGCAAGCTCCGCAGCTGCTCTCAAGTCGCCATCCACGAGATGGTAAGAACAGCAATACCTGCTCTGTAGGGTGGCTAAGAGGATTACGAGTTTGTATTCATGAAATGTTCAGAACTGCGTCCGGCTCTAGGTTCTGCTGTACGCGGGTGGTATGTTATAAGTATTTGTTATATAAATAAAAAGAATGGAATTCAGTTCAGCAAACACACTGCCTGGCCTGGCCTCTCTCTCCAGCTGCCTCTTCCTTTATTTCTTTGTACTCAATACCCCCATCCATACATCAGTCATACCGAGCTACTTTGCTTCACCAAATGCATCTTCCTTATTTCCTATCCTTTCATCTGCTCTTTCTTCCCTCTGCCTGAAGTCTTTCTTCTCTTAATCCACTTGGAAAGCTCATATCCAGGCTTCAAGAACTAGTTAAAATATCATCTCCTCCGGGAAGCATTTCCATGACCCTCTAGGAGGTAATTACTCCCTCTTCTTGGCTCAGCTAATCTTGATTTTCCTTTTAGCATGGGGTTCATCAAATTGTTATGGTCACTTCTGTTTATGTGTCTGTCTTCCCCATTAGTTCATAGCATGAACTATGTCTTATTCACCCCTTTCCCAAATACTAAGCATAACAGTAGTTCCATGATGACGACTGAATAACAAATGAATGACTGACTGAATGAATGAATGAATGAAAGAAATATACTCGGTGTTTGCACTCAGGCCAGTGTATTAAAGCATTCATCACATCCAAGCAAGTATGAATGAACGATTGAATGAATGAATGAAATGTACTCAGTGTTTGCACTCAGGCCAGTGCAGTTAAAGCATTCATCACATCCAAGCAAGTATAGTGTGATTGAGAATTCTTACTCTTCTAAAGCTTGAAGCATGCTCCCGGGGTCCTCTGAAGACAGAATGTCAATCATTTGGTCATTGAGAGCGAGGTCCTCATCGACACCATCGGCTGAGGTGAACTGGGAGTGCTCCAGCTTGCTCTCATGATGCTGAACCTGCAGGGAAATTTCAGGAACAACTGCGTGGGCCTTCTTGTGAATGTCATATGCTGAGAAAGTTATGAGGGAAGGCAGGGATCTGCAGTCAGAGAACTTTGCTGGCCCCGCCACTTGTGAGCAGAGTAAACTCAGACAAGACACTGCATTTCCCTGGACCTCCATTTTCTCATCAATGAGTAGGATCATATTTGTAGTAGCCCTGCACAGGGTTATTGTGCATGTAGACAAAACAATGGATGGAAAGGCCTTTGCAACCTGTAAAGACCTATAAAAATATTTCACCATCATCACTATCACCACCATTACCATCATCATCACTGCCATCACCATCATCATCACCACCATCACCACCTTCACCATCATCATCATCATCACCACCATCACCACCACCACCATCATCATCACCACCATCACCACCATCATCACCATCACCATCATCATCACTATCACCACCATCACCATCATCATCACCAACATCATTATCACCACCATCACCATCAGCACCATCAGCATCACCATCATCACCACCACCATCACATCACCATCACCACCATCACCATCATCACTATCACCACCATCACCATCATCATCACCAACATCATTATCACCATCATCACCATCACCACCATCATCATCATCACCATCATCACCACCATCACCATCATCACCATCATCATCATCACCACCACCATCATCATCATCACCATCATCATCATCACCACCATCACCACCATCATTATCATCACCACCATCACCATCATCATCATCATCACCATCATCACCACCATCACCAGCACCATCACCATAATCATCATGCAGAGAGAAATTCCATTTGGCAGATAGACTTCAACTTCATGCATCTGGCTGGTTGTTACTCAGAATATAGAATTGTCAAATGGAAGTGACATGGGAGATAATTAAGCCCAACCCAATGATTGGATAGATGTCTCTTTTGTCCCTATTGTTGATTCTGCAAAATGGGTGATCACTATAGCTAATATTTAAGAATTCCTGTCCCTGTGTCTTGTATGTGTCATTATCACACAACTGTCACAACAAAGTAAGTGCTGTTGCTCCACATTACACGTAAGAAACCGCAGCTCAGAGGGGTAAAATAACGTTATCTGCACTCACACAGCTCATGAAGAGTCAGGGTTGGTATCTGGTCCCAAATCGGTCTAACTCCTAGGGTAGGAGGAGTGAGGTGCTAGAAGGGGAGAAGAAGGCTGTCTCGTGTTTTATAGCACACTGTCTCACTGGTTGCCTCAGGCTGGCAAAAATAAAGAAAAATGGGAAAAGAGTTCATTCTGTGAACTTCAAGGGTCTTCAGACCTTAAATCAACACTTTTCTTTCCTCTCTGCAGGTGTAACGATCAGCCTTTCATCTCCAGGAATGATTCCTGCTCCCTCATCAAAGTAGCAGGGACGGTTTGTTCTTCTGTGATGGATAATGGCTTTGGGAGAGAAGCCCAAGGTCTGATTAGAGGGGCCCTTTACCTCCTCCTCCCTTTTGCCTGCCACGGACACTGTGGGCCGATCTCACTTTGAAATGACCATCCTCCCCTCTGGGAAGCAGACACCAAGTGAACAATGGGGACAGGACCTGCAGCCTCCAGACACGGCCCCCAGAAGCCAGATCCCGCCTACCCTTGGCCGCCTGGAGCAAGTGTTTAACTTCATGGGCCTCAGTTTCCTCAATAGAAAGTGAAGGGGAGAGATGGCAGATGTTCCGTTCAAGGTGCTGGGCCCCTGGATGACACCGAGTCTCAGCAGCTCCAGCCCTCCCGGCCCTGGAGGGACCAACCTGCCATGGATGCTTACTCCCCGCAGTGCCTTCTGGGGGCAGCTCCGCAAAGCTCATCTCACTCTATGAACTGCCGCCCGAATGGATTATTCAGGGCCTTCCAAGCACCAGGCTCCGTACCAAGCAGCAGGGATGGTGGCAGATACCATCTGTTTTCTACCCATGTCCCCTCGCCCTTGCTGCTTCAGTGTCTACTAGCCCAAAATCCATCAGTTGATACCTACACTTCTTTCCCTAAAGGCTTTTGCTGGCCTTCAGAGCCCATACCAGGGAAATAACATCACCCTTTGTCCAGGCCCCTGTGGGAATGCTGACAATATTGAATCCCTCTGTGGCCCTCCATCTCATTCATGTCCTCTCTTGTGGTTACGTGTTCCAGGCCCCTTGGAGATTAAGATACATAGCTTAGAAATGCCCACCAACGCTGGAAGGGGGAGGCTTGTTTAGGCCCTTTGAAAATTTGTTAAAGATAACATAGTCTCTCCCCCTCCCGATGCACGGATGGTGCCACAAGATCTAATGAAAGGGTAGCTGTCAATCACGGGCACGCGAACCCTTGGAGGTACGAGTGGATGATCTCACTACAATGCCCTCTGCACAACCCCTCACTCTATAAAATCCATAGACTAAGGTCTGGATTTTGTGAGAATGGCCGCACAGCGCCTGGATGACCCCTGACCTGATCCCCTGTCAGTAAGTTATCCTGAATAAAAGTCTATAAATGGTATGGAGAGGCCTGTTTCGTTCTCTGGTCTCCAAGGGCCTTCTCAATGGGGAGGACAGTCCTTCTTCCCCCACCTTCTAACAGCCCCTTTACCCCCATGTCCTCGACCAATGACCAATGGGGTATGATATATACTCCAGCTCTTTCCCTCTTCAGGTGGGATGACTCTGAGGCTATTTCCCTACTGTCCCCAGAGGTCCTGGGCAGGGTGAAGCTCCAGAAACCCACAGGGATAACCTGACCAGCTGCCTTCCCTTCCTGCCTCACCTCCTGACCCCACACCAATACTTCCTGGGATCACTCCCCATATAAACTACTTGCATTTGGACTCTGGTCCCGGGGTGTGCTTCTGTGGGAACCCAGAGCAAGACAGGAATAGAGATTAAGACATTCACAGACAAGTCCAACAGATTAGGAGGTGTGCTTGGTGGGGTCTACAGAAGCTAGGCCAGGAACCTGGAAACAGGGCTCCCACCCCAGCCAGAACTATGCTCACTGAAGGGCAGAGAGGTTAGAAAAGCCCCTGGTGTGAGTGTGGTGTGCTCACCCCCCAGGGAACACTGAGTCACTGGGTTGACTGGGTCTGAGGGGGGAAGTGGACAGTGGCAGCAGAGGTGGGTAGAAGCCAGCCACGGGGGATTCCTAAGCCAGGCCAAAGGATCCAGTCTCCCCCTGAGGATGAAGTGAGTCTCCAAAGACCTTTCAGCAGGGAGTGTGGACCAGGACCTGAATTAGTGTGGCGTGAACAAAGAGCTGGCCACACAGATGGGGGTGGGTTATCCAGTCAGACCGCAGGGGCCCTTCAACCCTGGCCACTTGCTGGAAACATCCAGGGAGCTTTAAAAACGACTAATGACAGGGCCACATCCTGGGACCGTCCAGTCAGAGTCTCTGCAGGTGAGCCTGGACACGAGTATCTGTCATTTCCCCAGGGACTGGGACATCGATCCAGGGCTGAGACCCATTGAACTGGAGGATAAACATCAGCCTCGCGGCTACTGCCAACCCAACTACCCTCCAGGAACACAATGCACATGGAGACCCACCTGATGTCTGGTGGGCAGGCCTCCCTTCAAACACTGATATCGAGCCAGGAAGAAAAGCGTGACCCAGGTCAGCACGAAGGAGACGACGGAGGCTATGAAGAATCCTGCCGCATGAAGGCCATGGTTTGGGACAACCTAGGGGATGAGAGAGAGAGAGAGAGAGGGACTTGTCCATGGTCACACTTCACATCTCTCAGTCAGGTCACAAGGAAGAGTTACAGCAGAAGCAGCACGGAGTCAGCGAGACTGGCCTGGCTCTGGCCCCAGCTCTGTCCCCACTGGCTGAGACCATCTCGGCCTGAGCCCAGCGCTGCACTTCTCCGAGCCTGTTCCCTCACGGCGTGGCTTCCACACGGCACAGCTGAAGCACTGAGCAGGACAAACGCTGCCAGGAGCCCAGCATGGCGGCTTGCACATAGTAGGACCACCCACCCCAAGCCTGGCATACTGCAGGCACCCCAGAACGTGACATGCCTGGATCCATGTGTAACAAACCTAAGGCAGCACTAGGGACCCGTGAGCTGCTCTGAGTCAAGGGCAGAATTTGTAGTGCCCTTCCCTTCCCCCCACGCCGTCTGCTCCCCCTTCCCAAGAGCATTAGAGCGGCAACCCGCAGCCCACTCTGGCCTTCAGGACCACGCTAGAGGATGCGCAGGGCAGGGAGGCAGCCGGCTGCCAAGCAAACCGACAGCCTGGCTTAACGTGCCCGGCCCTCTCTCTCCTCAGAGGCGTCCTCTGGGCTCCAGCCAGCGAGAGCCTGAGACAAATATGCATCCGTGACAGGCCAGGAGCAGCTGGCAGCAAACAACTGTGAGAAGCTGCTAAGTCCTAGACGCTCCACCTTCAGCCCCTCCCGCCACCACTTCCTTAGGTTCGAGACCACAGCAGCGGCTGAACCTGACAAGCCCTCGGGATGGGCCAGGCGCGGGACTGAGACTGCTGTCACGCTTAAGCATGCATCAGAACCAGCAAGACTTGTGGAAACGTGCCTCCCCAAGACCCACCCTGGGCTCCTGATTCACTAGACCTGGGGGCAGGGCCTCAGAAGTGGCTTTTCTGTGCTATTTGTCCGAGGAACACATTTTGAGAACCGCTAGGCTAAGGGTTTCACAAGGCTTAACTCCTTGAGTTCTCCCAAAGACATTCTGAACAAAAGAAAGAGCTCTGGATTTTTAACCCGACAGATCTGGATTGAAATGCCGCCTCTGTCAGAACAGTTGTGATACCCTGGATGAGGGACTTGACTTCCAGCAACCTCACTTCTCTCATCTGTAAAATGGGGATAAAAATTAAATAAAGTAGTAATATAGAATTAGTACAAAGCTTGGCTCATGGATCAATCAGCAATTATTTACTGAGTATTTACTGTGTACAGGGCTGTAAGTTGGGATTCTTTCTCCATTTGTGTGATGATACTCTTTATGTGGGCACTGACTGGGTCTGACCCAGGTCCACCTCCTATTCACAGGTAAGGGGGACCTGTAAACAGCAGAGTGGGTGAAGCTTGGGCTCAGGACTCAGACCACCTGGGTGTGGCACCATCTCTGCGTTATTGGTCACATAGTATTGGTCAGATGAGTTCATCTCTCTTGGCCTCTGCTCCTTCCCTTATAAATTGAGACAGTGGGCCACCTCCAAGGGTTGTACTGAGGATTAAACAAGAATATGAATGAAGTTGAATGAGGTCGTTAAAAGAGTGTCTGGCTTTAATACTTGCTCACTAAACACCAGTGATTATTGCCGCGTCTTCCCTTGTGGGCTGCGTAAACAAAGGCAACTCCTTTATACAGTAATGGAGAAGCTGTATGGTGGGCATTAATGAGCCATTTTATCAGAAGGTGGCCTCAAAAACAGACCTGGACTGAGAGCCTCACATTTTGATAACACTTTCATCCTTTGGAACGTTTTCATCAAAATGTTCACACTCAAAAACAAGAGGGACAAAATATGTGTGTCCGTAACAAGAGGCTTTGTCACGGTCAGCCCTTTAACCCAGCGATTTCATGCCTAGAATTCTCTCCTCGGGAAATAACTTAAAAACATGCATAAAGCCTTATATACAGGTTGGTTTGGTCTAGAAATACGCACAAAGATTTGTTCATGTATAAGGCTGTTTTGCAAAGCATCATATAAAGTAACACAAACGTGTATGGATCCTAAATGTCCCCAAAACAAAGAGTGATTATATTTTAAGTTTCTATAAATTATTCAATCCATATAATGAGCAATTATGTAACCACTTTATTACTTTTAAAAAGCACAGTAATGTACGTATACTAGGGAAAAGAGTTCTTAACAGAAGTCACGTGTTAAAAAAGAAAAGCAAATTCCCCTGTGTTACCTTCCCCTATCCACTCTAATCCAGCTTCCCAGGGGTGAAAGTCTGAAACCAGTACTGGTTTTAGTTTTTATGATTTAGTTAACCAGAATGGTTAGTTAACTTAAATACTCTAAAAATTATGCATGTATCTTTACTTCTTGAGTCATCAAATTACATATTATTAACTGAATTCCTGTTTTGACAGATGTGACTTTAGGTCAGGAATTTTTACCTTACAGATTTACAGGGTTTGTAGCCTATAAATATTCCTTTCCGTACTTCCAATTGTAATTATTTTTAGTTTTTCAATTAGCCACCTTTGTAACTTTAAATTAAAAAATTAAACTTCAACTTTTATAGCACTTAATTTAGAGACTATTTCTTGTCATCTCATCTTCTTACTAAAGAAGATAATGAAACTAGCGTCCCACACTTGCCTCCAACTTGCCTTTCCCACTTCTTTCTTCCATAATTTATTAGGTTTATAACATATATACTTTGTTCTATAACCACAATTCTTTGTGATTGTTTACAGTTTCATTCCAGAAACTAAAACTAAAAATTTTAAAAGACATTATGATGATGATGATTAGGTAAATGTTGTTCGCTGGAAAAGTACAAAGTGTAATCCTATGTTACTATATATCTGCTCTCCAAAGCAGTATATTTCTAATTCAGTCCCTTTTCTTACACTTTATCAATTATTCAAAATCATGCCAGATTTTTAGTTATTAGCTTCAGTTTGGAGTGACACTCCTTTTTGTGTACTTTTTGTTTGTCCTGGAGTTTCTCACTGTCTTTCTTTTTTCTTCTGGTTATATACCATTTACTTAATGGTATTATCTGTTACAGGGAATGGATTCTTTTTTCTTAAAGTCTCCATTCCCAGAACGCTCTGACACTCTGATCTAATCAGGACTGGTTACTTTCCAGGCCTGCTGCACTGCCGTCATTTGGAGCCCTCTCTTCACAGCTTTCTGTATTGTCACACATTATTCATTAAAGCAAAACTGTTTCTTGGATCCCATTTCTTTCTTTTCCTTGGATGCTTCTTCCCCCCCCGCCCCAAACTCCATGGAGTATTCTCAGATCTGTTTAGAAAAGATTTTTTGTTTCATATGTCTTAAAATGTTGTTACTTTGCCCTCACTGGATTGATAATTTGGCTGAATCTATAACTCAGGTCCCAAACCATTTTTCTTCAGAACACTGGATGTATCATCCCACTGTCTTCTGGCATAAATGTGTCTGATGACTTAGAAGGGTCTGTTTTTGCTTTCTAGGAATTTTAAGTTTTCCCCTTTTCCTTTGGAGTTCTAAATATTTAACCATTAAAATTTTTGAATATTTTTAATTATAGTAAAATACACAAAACGTAAAATTTATCGTCGTAACCATTTTTCAGTGTGCATTCCAGTAGTAGTAAGCACAATGACATTGTTCTGAAATCACCCCTACTATCTATCCCCGAAACTTTTCATCTTACAAAACTGAAACTCTGTTCCCATTGAAACATTTCCCCTTTAATCCTCCCCCAGCTCCTGGCACACATCATCTTACTTTCTGTTTCTATGAATTTGACCCTCTAAGAACACCGCATAAGTGTAACGATACAGTATTTGTCTTTTTTGACTGGCTTGCTTCACTTAGTATAAAATCTTCATGGTTCATCCATGTTGTAGGATGTGGCAGAATTTCCTTCCTTTTTAAGTTTGAATAAAATTCTATGTGTGTGTATGTATATATTGTTTATCCATTCATTCACTGTTGGACACTTGGGTTGCTTCCACTTTTTGGCTATTGTGAATAATGCTGCTGCAAACATCAGTATACAGATATCTCTTTCAATTTTTCTGGGTATATACCCAGAAGTGCAATTACAGGATTATGTAACTCTATCTTTAATTTTTGGGGAACAGCCAAATTGTTTTATCTTTTTTTTTTCCAATAGTAACCATCCTAATATGTATGAGGTGGTATGATCATGGCTTTGATTTGCATTTCCCTAATGATTAGTGTCTTCATGTGAGTACCACACATGTGTATATCTTCTTTGGAGAAATGTCTGTTCAAGTCCTTTGCCCATTTTTCAAACATGTTGCTTTTTAATTATCATTGAATTGTAGGACATTATGGACTGAATATTCGTGCCCCCCAAAATTCATCTGTTGAAATCCTAACCCCCAATATGATGGTATTAGAGGCTGAGGCCGTTGGGAGATAATTAGGTTATGAGGGTGGAGGCTTCATGAATAGGATTAGTCCCTTTATAAGGAAATGAAGAGGCCAGAGCCCTTTCTGCTCTCTGCCATGGAAGGACACAATGAGAAGAGGAAATCTACAAACCAGTAAGTGGATCTCATTAGACACAATATCTGCCAACACTCTGATCTTGCACTGCCCAGCCTAAAGAACTGAGAATATAAATGTCTGTTGTTTAAGCCACTCAGCCTATAGCAATATGCTGTAACAGCCCAAAAACTGACTAAGACACAAGAGTTTTTAAAATGGTATGAATGTTATTTTCTCCCATTCCATGGGCTGCTTTACACTCTGTTGATTGTATCCTTTGATGCACGTAAGTGTTTAACTTTGATGTAATTCAATCCTATTTTTTTCTTTTGTCATTTGTGCTTTTGGTGTCATATAAAAAAAATCGTCACTAAATCTGATGTTATGAAGTTCTCCCCTACGTTTTCTTCTAAGGGGTCTTATTCTTAAGTCTGTGATCCACTTGCAGTTAATTTTTGTATATACTGCAAGGCAAGGGTCCAACTCCATTCTTTTGCGTGTGTATATCCAGTCTCCCAAACATCATCTGTTGAAATGCCTTTCCTTCTCCCATTACTCTTTCCACTTTGGTCGAAAATCATTTGACTATCCATGCAAGTGTTTTCTTAGGTTCTTGATTCTGTTCCACTGGTTTATGTGTCTGTCTTTATGCCAGTACCACACTGTTTTGACTATTGTAGCTTTGTAATAAGTTTTGAAATCATGAAGTATGGGACCTCTAGCTTTGTACTTTTTCAAGATTTTTTTTGATTATTCAGATTCCTCTGAAATGCCTTATGAATTTTAGGATGGGTTTTTCTATTTCTGTAAAAAATGCCTTTGAGATTTTGACAGAGATTCCACTGAATCTGTAGATCACAGCATTATGAAGTCTTCCAATCCATGTGCACAAGAGGACTTTCCATTTATTTGTGTCTCCTTTAACTTCCCCCAGCAGGGTTTTGTAGTTTTCATTGTACAAGTCTTTCACCTCTTGATTAAGTTTATTCCTAATCATTTTATTCTCTTTGATGCTATTGTAAATGAAATTGTTTTCTTAATTTCCTTTTTGGATTGTTCATTGTTAGTGTGTAGAAATGTAACCGACTTTTGTATGTTGAAATTCTAATACTATTTTTAAATGTTTATATCCTAATGTAACATTTTTTTTTAAGATTTTATTTTTATTTATTCGACAGAGATAGAGACAGCCAGCGAGAGAGGGAACACAAGCAGGGGGAGTAGGAGAGGAAGAAGCAGGCTCATAGCAGAGGAGCCTGATGTGGGGCTCGATCCCATAACGCCAGGATCACGCCCTGAGCCGAAGGCAGACGCTTAACTGCTGTGCCACCCAGGCGCCCCCTAATGTAACATTTTTAAAGAAGGTACAAAATGGGTATTAAGGAGGGCATGTGTTGTGATGAGCACTGGGTGTTATATACAACTAATGAATTGTTGAACATAATAAAAGATTAATTTTTTTAAATTAATTAATTTTTAAAAACCATATACACAGGAAAATCCCAATTTCATCAGAACAAAAATAATATATATGCACACATGTACATATATATAACCTATGAGGAATATCCTCTGTAATTCTGCTGAGTGATTGCTTGATGAGTTTTTTCTTTGTTTCTGTGTTTTCTAAGATCTCTACAAGAGCATGTATTACTTGTATAACCAGGAGACAACAAAAAGAATAATAAATAGCTTTTAAAGGTAGACAAGGCAATGCAGCACTCAGACCCCCCTTCGAGGAAAAACTTGGTGCCCAGCTGTGGGCAGTGTGGTCAGTAGAGAGCCTCCAGCTTCACGGTCTAGATCAGCTGCAGAGAGTCACCTCGTGAGCTCATGCCCTTCCTGGAGGCAGCCCACGTCTGGTAACAGAGCATGGCAGAGGCATAATGGCCAGCCATTTAGCCTGACAAGGGACCCTCAGACAGGCAACGCTTGCTCCAGAGTTCACTGCCAGGTGAGGCTTTGTCACAGATCACAGTGACACAGATCACAACTTCGCAGTCCTCTTTTGCCCAATCCCACTTCCACCTTCTTCCCTGCACAGGTGATCACTGCTTGTGCTGGGGGGAACCCCACAACCACCCCAAGTTTGATGGTTCACGAGGAGGACTCACAAGACCCACCCTATAGTCATTCTCACGGCTATGATCTATTACAGGGAGAAGATACAAAGCAAAATCAGCACAGGGAGAAGGCACATGGGGTGAAATCCTGAAGAAATCCAGAGTCCTCTCTCAGGGCCGTCACACAGGACTTGTTTAGTTCCTCCAGCAACAGGTGTAACAACACAGCAAAGCTCATGAGAGACTCAGTGCCCAGGGCTTTTATCCAGGCACCCTCTCCCTAGCATGTTCCAAAGTTCCAGACTACCAGAATGAAAGCAGGCATTAAGAATAAAATATATTGTTTATAATATATTTATATACATTTATTTGTATTTATACTAGCTTCAGCACAGTGAGCCACTCTTATCAGTTGGGGGAATGGTGGCAACTATTCTGAAATCCAATTTCCCAGACATTGGGCAAGGGCTAACCTTGCAAGCAGGCCTTTCTAAGGAGGGCCATCTCAAGCCAGATATATTAACTGTTTTCTGAATGCTGGTAAACATACTATACCCCAAACTTTGTCTCAGCATCTGCTTCTGGAGAAGCCAGTCTGTGACCAGTTTAATTAGGAATGGCTGTAGATTATAAGAACATTAAATGTGTTACTAGGGGCTAGAAGGCAATAAAAGTAGTCCTCGTTCCTGTGGCTGCAGTCAAGGTTCAGTTTTTCTCACAGACCAACAAGGTCAACCTGACCTTCAAGACAGTCCCAGTCAGGTTAGCTTTGGCTGGAGCTTTGGTCCAGACATTTATTGGAAACTGAATCAAAGAACAATGTCACATATGACTTTTTTGGCTATTGATCAATCAACCTCAGTCCAAAGATGCTGTTATCAAATATGGTCAGGGAACCAGTTCTGTTTCCATATTTGAATATCCTCCTGATTCTAAATATTACATTTTAATTAAAACCAAAATGACATGCAAATTCTCCATTTGTGCTGGAAATAGCCCTCTGCGCCCTGATATGTATACCTACTGGATAAGAAAAAAAAAATCAATACACTGTATAAATATGAATAGCATTGCACAGAGGTTACATTAAAATATTGATGGAAAGGAAACAAAACCTCTGTGTCTAAAGCGAACAAAGGGGATATTGATTAGCAATTTGTTTTCAAGATTCCTCTTCCACAGAAGGTAAATGCTTTTTTTTTTTCTTTTTTTCCAGCTTTAGCAAGAAGAATGGGGAGAGACAGGGAATTAGTGGCATCTGATCACCAACAACATGCAAGACCCTAGGCCAGATGCATGGAATAGGTTTAATTGTGTCTTCCAAAAAGATATGAAGTCTTAAGCCCCAGTACCTAAGTGGCCATATTTGGAAATAAGGTCTTTGCAAACGTAATTAAGTTGAGTTCATATTGGATTAAGGTGGGTCCTAAATCTAATGAATGTTCTTTATAAGGACAGGGAAATGTGGAGACAGAGTCACACAGAGAGGGCCATGTGACCATGGAGGCAGTGACTGGAGTGATGTACGTACAACCAAGGAAGGATTTCCAGGAGCCACCAGAAGCTAGGAAGAGGCAAGTCCTCTTCTCTAAAGTCACCAAAGGGAGCACAGCTCTGCCAACACCTTAATTTCCGATTTCTAGCCTTCAGAACTGTGACGGAATAAGATTCTGTTATCCTCCACAGTTTGTGATGATTTCTTCTGGCAGCCCCAGAATAAGGTACGACATATGCTTTGCATCATTCAATCTTCAGCAATCCTGTGGGGGATGTATTATCCCCATTCTATTGATAGATGGAAAGAGATTAAATAATCAAAGTCCATAGCTAAAAAACCAGAGCTAGCCCTGCTTGACTCCAAAGTCCGTGTTCTCCTCCCATTAGATCACGCTGCCTTTGTCCAGGGAGTTGTGTAGTTGTCTAAAAACATTTTTAGTCCTAACTTCCCACACCATGATAGAAGTTACCTGCCTGATTGATGAGAACCAGGAACAAAGACTAAGAATTACATGCAGGCAGAGTCATTGTCTCCCTCTGTCTGTCTTCTCCTTTCCTACTTCATGAAGTAGAACTGGTCAGCTGGGTCAGGCCACCATGCTTGTCTTCCTCTTCCCACCCCCACCTTCTCTAATCTCTGCCTGAGGTCTTGCCCTCCTTTGGCCATTCACATGGCCAAGAGACTTTGGAGAGTACAGGCAATGTGGCAGGCCATGGGAGCAGGACCTGACACTGATGCAAGAATGAATGCCTGTTATCTAGAAAGAGGGTAAAGGTAGGGCAAGTTCTACAAATCTTGCCATCTTTCTCCCTTCTCTCTTGCAATCCCTACTGTCTGATACCAAGTGATAAGTGCATGTAGGTAGAGACTGCCTGCTTGGGGCACGTCCACCCACAACTCTCACTTTCTTCTTTCAATCTTCATTTATCAGTGTTGCTAAATTAAACTAGGTCTTACTCCCCTGACCTGCCCAAAATGCCTCTGTTCTTCAACTTTCCTCTCCACGTAAATGGCTAAAGGAGAGTAAGATCTCAAGATGTAGCTTTATGGGAAGAGGGAGGCTCCACATAATTATTACCACCTTTATCACCATCATTACCCTCACCATGACCATCACCATCATGACTACACCATCATCCTCACCATCATTCTCACCATCATCATCATCATCACCACCCCTACCACCATCAGCAGGACCATCACGATCACCATCATCATAGCTGACATGTACTGAGCAGACTCTAGGCACCAGAGATGGTTCCAAGTGCTTTACATGCATAAATTCATTTAATTCTTACAATAATACCACAAAATGGGCACTGTTTTAGTCTACATTTTTACAAATTAGAATACAAAAGTATTAAGAAGTTAAATAAATGGCCCAAGATCACACAGCTAGTCAACAGTGAACCTGGGATTCACCCCCAGCTGTCAGGGCTAGTAGCCTTCATACCACAGCTGCCACTCTGGGGCTCAGGCTCTGTCCTGGCCTTTTACCAGGAGCCCTGCATTGGGTCATCAGGGTCTTGGGCCACTGTGAACATTGTGATTCCTATTCTGAGTAAACAGCTCACTCTTCTGGACTGACTGGTAGGGCAGGATTTTAAAAATCTCCCAGTGTCTGGCCAAAAGCTTCTACAATCCATTCCTTAAAACTACTCTTAACCATCAATATCTTTATTGAACTTTTGCCAGAGGCCAGGCCTTACTCCCTTTCTAGTCTTTGAAACAATACTTAAAACTCCGAATTCTTAACATCCATTTCATATGTACAGAAACCAAGCTTTGCTATAACTGTGTTTGCTGAAACTCTCTACTGAAGTGGGCTGCCAGGACTGACTCACTGTTTGGATGTGGTGGTAAACTTTCTTGCCATCTAGCTTATTCAGCGAGCCCAGGGCTGGAAGGACAAGGGGGAAAACAAGATCCAGGCCCTGCTCTGAGGACCTCATAATCCTGCAGAAAAACAGAGAGGTAAGCACGCTGAAGTGACACGGTGTGACTGGAGTGAGGCTGGGGAAGCCTGGAGGAATGGGGCTGGGAAGAGGAACAGCTCTTAACCTAGCTCTAAGGACAAAGGAGGCTTTTCACGAGGTGCCCCATGGGCAGGGGAGAATGAACCGGGAGGAGGGCAAGCCAGGCAGAGAAAAGAGCTGAGCAGGATGTGCAAGTGGAAGAAATGCAGCCCAGGTCCCAAGGGGCCTTCAAGAGCAGGTTAGTGATTCTCAACATCATCCTAAGGGCTTCTGGGAGCATCAATGCAGGGTTTTAAGCCAGGAAGTAACATGGTCAGATCAGTATTTTAGAAAGTTAAATCTGGCTACTATGTGACATCAGCCTGGAGGAGGACAAACTGGATGTGACAGCCAAGGAAGAGAGGATGAGGACATGAAACAAGGCTGCAGGAAGCAGGAGAACATGCTAGTAAAGACCGAGGCCCTAGCTGGGGATTCAGCTCTCAGTTCTACCCCCTTCCACACTGTGGGGCCCTGGGCCTCCCCTACTGTAAGCTGCAATTCCCCATCTGTAAAATGAGGGTTAAAATAGTGCCTATGGTTCCTTGCTAAGTTAAACACAGAATTACCATACAATGCAGCAATCCATTCCTGGGTGTATACCCCAAAGAATGGAAAGCAGGTGTTCAAGCAAAAATCTGTCCCTGAATATTCACAGGGGCACTATTCACAATAGCCAGAAGATGGGGAAAGCCCAGAGGTCCACCACCTGATGAAGATTTAAAGAAAATGTGGTCCACCCATACAAGGAATAGGATTCACCCATAAAAAGGAATGAAGTACCAATAAACACGGCAACATGGATGGACCTCAAAAATACCATGCTAAGGAAAGAAGCTGGACACAAAAGGCCACATGAATGGAATGGCCGGAACAGGCAAATCTATAGAGACAGATGGCAGATTAGTGGTTGCCAGGGGCTGGGGGTGGAGGGGAGAATGGAGAACAACTGCTCAATGGGTACAGAGTTCCCTTTTGGGGTGATGATAATGTTCCAGATCTAGACAGTGGTGCTGTCTGCTCAACACTGAACATACTAAATGTCAATAATGGTAAATTTCACGTATGTGTACTTTACTGCACACACCAAATAGGGCCTACTGGCTGGAGATGCAGCACAGAGATCAGTCAGTAAATCTGAGCTGCTATTACTACTACTTCCTGCAGGTGGAGGGAAGGGCAGAAATTAGGGGAATATTTAGGAGATAGGCCACAGGATACAGTGACTGAGCGCAGAATGAATGTGTGGGATGCCAGAGATAGGGGTCAAAAATGTCCCTGGATGCCTCACTTGGGAGGCTGGGTGCTGGTGGGGCCCTCTACCACAGTGACAGGTGCAGAAATATAAGCCCTTAGAGCACTAGAAATCAGCCCCAAGTTAATCATACTTTTGAGATTTCCTCCAGAAATCCTGCAGCCAAATTTCACTGATAATGATTATAAGTACAGATTTCAAAGAGCCTGTTTACCGTAAACTTCATTAACGAAAGAATAAGTAAAGAGAAGCAGCCTCCTCATCCCCAGGCCCTAACTTTCCTGCTTGTCTCTGACAAAGAATCATGAGCTAGTACCATCTCTTTAAGCACATATTAGCTGAGAGCAGATTCCTTTGATGAGTTCTATCACTGCATTTATGAAAAGCAATGTTGGATCAAAAAAAAGGCCTTTCAAAAGGAATGCTTTCAATGTTTATAATCCAACAGTAAGTTACAAAAGCATGAGGAGGAGTTGTTTATACAGTTTGACTTCAATTACGTAATGAATAAATTCATAGACTTATAGAAGCAAGAAGCCATCATGTTAGCAATGGTCCTCCGGTGGTAGGATTATGAGGTAATTTTATTTTATTCTTCCGACTTTCTCTGTTTGTGTGATATAGAGGGGGCGTTTCCTCTAAATGTCCACAATGGACAGATATTAAATCCTACCTGCCTACCCCCAAAAGACAGAAAAAGTCTGGAGAAAAGAGAAGACCATACAGAATTTCTCTGGAAGAGATTTCAGGAGTAATTTAGTTGAAATCCTTCACTTTGAGCTAAAGATCCAAGAAGCAGAGGGGGTCAGTGACTTGTGGACATTTGTCCCACAGCCCTTGAGGACGGAGAGTGGCTGCGCTTCCCAGCTGACAATTCTGAAAAGAGTGAGGGAAACACACTTATTAATGGAGCTTTGCTAAGGTACTAGTCTAGTGAAGAAGTGGATTTGAGAATTAATTGCACAGCACTCTGTTCCTTAATGTAGCCATCAAGCTTCAGGACCTTGGCCAGTTCCCACAGCCTCTCCACACCTGATTTTTTTCACTCTCAAATGAGAAAGCGAAACTAAATCATCTGTAAAGTCTCTCCCAGGGCAAAAATTCTATTCTGACGTCACAAAAATGTATTAAATGCCAAACAGGAGACCAATCTCAATGTCACAGAGTGACAAGGTGTATCAGATGTCCCAGTGTCAGGGGATCCCAGCCAAGGGTGCGACCAACAAGCCTGGGGTAGGTTCAGGAATCACAGAGATACAGAAGTTGGTCAGACTCCTGTGGGATGTTGTCCAAAGCACAAGTAGGAAAAGAAGAGCATATGCAAAACTGGAGCAGTGTGGAAAACACAGGGACCCAGCAGCACCAGGAGATTAGCACAGGCCAACTTTTCTGATGGCTCCTGAATATTAACCTCAGGTAACTGAGCTTAATCCAGCAGGCAAGAGGGAGTCCCTCCAGAAAGGGAAAAACAAGCAGGTTTGTGCTTTAGAAAGATCACTACAGTGAGGATGATGGGCTAGAGGAGAGCAGGGATGGACAGGTAGGCTGGTGCAGTAATCCACACAAGAGGTGACACAGAGAAGGTAGACGTGGTGATGTGTGATTGCACACCTCCCGTCCTGAATGCAAGTCAACACCATGTGACTCTGCCCACAGTTACACGCTCCCTCCGCCGTGCTCAAGGGTATACACTGTAAATTCCTGTATTTGAGAAATGCTCATGTTGCATATAGCTATCTACCGACGCTTTTTTTTGCTTATTGATAGAAGCTCTTTATATATCAAAGTTGCTAATCCTTTTTTATGTCTGTTACAAGTATTTCCCCAAATTTGTCACTTATCTTTCTTAATGCTGTTTTTAAATGTAGAATTTTCGACTATTTGTGTACTCAAATCCATGTTATTCCTTCGTGGTTTTCTTCATAGCATATGATACTAACCTATATTTACCTTTTAGAAATCGTTTTACTGAGATTTTAATCTGATGAGGGAATTCATTTTTATTTTTCTTCCAAAAGACCCAGCCAGTTGCCCACCAATTTATGAATGATAACATCCTTTCCCCATTGATCTGAAATACTACTTTATTCTACGGATGTCTGTGTACGTGCTCTATTCTGTCCCATTGGTCTGGCTTTTCTTGAGTTGCATACTACAGTAATGAAGCTTTATAATTCTTTAACATCTTCTAGGGCAAATCCTCCCACATTCCTCTTCATTGTCACAATGTTTTCATCTGATTTTGGAAATCTATATTTTCAGATGAAACTCTGATTAATTTAATCACGTATCTCCCCCCAAATCCTATTAAAATTATTATTGGAACTGGTTCTACATGAATTTGGGGGAGGTAACAGTTGGTTTCAATGTCTCTCTCTTGATTATATCCGAGATCCTTGTTCTCCGGGTCCCTGCCCTGGCGCCCGGCCCTTTTGAGGGCACATGGGATCAACACAAGAAGCTGTGGGGAGCCCCAGCACAATCTGAACACCAATGTCAAGCACGTACAGTGTGATTTTTTCCTCCCAGACTCTTCATGCAGCAGACAGAAAGGGCAAGAGGACTTCATGATACGAAATGGGAAGCAATTTCCTAGGGCCTTGCTTTCCTTGGCTGACACCTGCCAGTTTCACCCTCAGGAATGTAACAGAAAACAAAGGAGCAGATGGGGTCACAATTCACACTTACCACAGAGCACCTGCAGAGGGGTGGTGTCTGCATGTGCGTATAATAATAGCAAAGACAGCGGCTGATGTTTACTGAGCACTTACAAAAGGCCAGGCACTGTGCCCAGTGCTTTACACACATCAATCCATTTACTTTGACGACTACCCTGTGAAGTGGGTACTATTACCACTCATTTCACAGCTAGGAAACTGAGGCCCAGGGAGGTAAGGAACATACCCACAGTCACATACAATCAGTGGGCAGGCAGGGATTCAAAGCTAGGCCTTTGGTCCAAGAACCTGCTGTCCCCACAACACTGTAGGGGACGCTGTCACATTTATAGACCTCACCTTCCGGCTCAGTGGTGATCTCCCTGAACGGGGTCCACAGTGCAGGGTCACCTGGGCCAGGGGCTGTAGGGCTGAAATCCAACCCAGTGCTCCACTGCCAAACCGTGCGCCCAGGGGTCTACACCCCACAGCAAGTACCTACTCCCGTCGCCCTTGAAGACAACGTGTGAGCTGGAGGCTGCCCCGAAGAGCGGGGTGCGGCTCGTCTCCATCCACATGAGAGGGTCTGGGGCACGGAGGAAGGGCTCATAAACATCAATTAAGTGAAGGTTCTCTGACTTCTATTACAATCACACAGCGACCAGACGCCTGCTCCACCGAGCGGCAATCACCGGCATTGATGGACATTTACCTACCGAGTGCCAGCCAGAATGTAAGGCACAGAGTGGGGCGCAAGGACGAAGCGGACACGGCCCCACCCTCCAGGAGCACACAGACCATCCAGGAGGATTGCTGGCACCTGACTTCCTGAATCCCCTGCACCCCCCATAAACTCTCCCCTTGCTATAGCCAGACTTGGATGTTGTTTCCATCTCTTCAGGGCAGGGATTCAGCTCCCCAGGAGGGAGTGTGGCCCACTGCCCAGCAACAGGCCTCTGGAGCCAAAGTGCCTGTGTTCAAATCCTGGTACCAATCCCTAAGAGAAAAGCACACACACAGCACGCCTGAGACTGCTATCCTCTGAGAGGCCAGTGCGTGAGGCAGGGCCTTGGCTGCCATCTCGAAACTTGGATTTTGGGAGGGCTCCCATCATTCCCTGATAAGACTGGCTCACTGCACCTAAGCTGTCATGCAAACAACGTGGTTTATGCTAAACACAGTCCTCCTGGGAGTCTGGAACCACGGTATGTGCCCCACAGAGGATGCCGTGTGCCCAGCCCGCAGTAAGAACCCCGGTGCTGGTCTCCGATGAGCCTCCCTGGTGACGACACTTCACATGTGCTGTCACACTCATTGCTGGAGAACTCCGTGCATCCGGTGTGCCTCCACCGGGCAAGGACTCTGGAAGCTGGTGCCTGGTGTCCTCCAGACTTCTCCCCGTGCATCTCTGCCCTTTGTGGATTTTACTCTGCATCCTTCTCGGTAATAAATCAGCCATGAGTAGGACTATGCAAAGTCCTGTGTGTCCTCCTAGTGAATCGCTGAGCCTGGGAGTGGTCCTGGGGACCCTGACACACTAGCTGGGTGACCTTGGGCAAATGACTTGACCTATATGTGCCTCAGTTTCCCCATCTATTAAATGAAGGTGATTTTAAAATAGAATCTATCCCCCAGGATTGCGGTGAAGACCACATAATTCAGCGTATGTCAATTGCTTAACGTCTGGCCCCAGCAGGGATTGAAGCAAAGTGCGGTTACAAGGTGAGGACACACCTCCTTGCCCAGATGGAGGGGCCATCCAGGGAACTTGCCCAAAGTCTCTGGCCACACTGGGGGACCCCACGCCACACAGTGGTTTGGGCTGCCAAGGCCAACAGCTGCCCCCTCCCCTCGGCTCTGAGGACAGCCAGATACCAACACACCAGAGGCAGGAAAAGACACACTGGGGAGCATCAGGGGACTGTCCAGCTCAAGTTTTTATTCTTACCTTTATCCTTTCTTCTGCTGTTATGGTGAAAAGGGCTTTTAGCTGGGTTCTGTTCTAGAAAAAGAAAAGAGAAAACACTTTCATCAGCAGGTGTTGGGGTCTGACACAGAGGGTGTCATTTGGTGTATTTACAACCCTCATGTCTGGAGAAACGCAGGCCCTTGACTGTTGGGGGCCGGGGCTTGTGAGGTCTGAAAGTCCCTCCAGGGGGAAAGGTCTGTGGACCTGCAGAGCCTCCTTCTCTCCCGGATGTTTGTGAGAATCCAAACACCAGTTTCCCCAATTGGCAAGAAAGCAGGGGCCGTGTGCCCTCCAGTGAAACGCCAGGGGTTAGGGTCAGGCCGGACAGGGGCTGAGGACCCGCTCCAAAGCTCAGCAGCCCGGCGACAGAGCAGCCAGCCACTCGTCCTCACCAGCACGGTTCTTTCAGGAAAGGTGCAGACACCTCCCATGTGATGTGCCCCACCCCCAGCGCCCCATGGGTCTGCTCCTCGTGCTTTTAAAACTCCTCTGCTCTACAGGAAACAGAAGGGTGTTAGGCCAGCTATGTGTCCAAGTGCACAGCATCTGAGAAGACGCGCCGCGAGAACACACTTTGTCCCGGGGACACAGGCAGAAGATCTTGAAACTAAAAGGCAGTACAGGGCAGTGGTTAGAGCCAGGGCCTGCCTGGGCCCACACCTGGCCCCACTGCTCACGAGCAGTATGACTGCAGGCAAGGCATTGACTTCTCTGTGCCTCCGTTTTCCCATCTGTAAAATGGGAATCCTATTCAACTCGATACGGTTGCTGTGAGTATTAAATTAGCCAATCTAGAATCTGGAAGTGTGCCTGGCACACGAAGTGAGCCCTGAAAGTATTCCCGCTGTTGGCTAAGGTCGGTGGTGGTGGTGGTGTCGGTGTGCATAACCCGGCCTCAAGGCTTGGAGTGTGAACTCCAGGGAGCGAGGCAACCCTCATGTCATTCCATCCCAGCTGCCGTCCATCCAAGCTGGAGCCCCGGCCTGCACCCCACAGTTGTTACCATAGCAGCACTGGGGCAGCCCAAACCCGTCATGGGCCAGTGGGACAGCCTAGTGGAGGCTTTAAAAGGAAATAAAAACACTACGAGGCCCTTGTTTAGGGAGAAAAGGGAATTTTTAAAAAACATGAGTCTTTAAAGAAAAGACACGTATGAAGCGATCACCCGTCTCCTCCCATCCCTGAACTGCACCTGTTCAGGGGTATTCAGGACACCCTGTGAGTTTCCGGGTGCAGACCTGGATGCCCGAGGTTGCGCTCAGAAGCCCATGCTCGATCACGTTGTTCGATTCCCTCCTCTCCCTCTGGGCCCCTCCTCCCTGTGTTTTCTGACACCCAAGGTCTAAGCAGAGAGAAACTGCATGTGTACGATGAAGCTTGACTTCATCTCTTTGCAAAACGTCAATCCTCACCCCCGCAGAAATTTCAAGGCTTGCGAAACATGTTTTAGATCATGGCCTGAAGTCAGAAAACACGGGCCAAGCGAAATGCAGGGGTGCCTATGCGAGGCGGGCAGGACGTTTCCGTAATAATGGAGACACGACTAGAATCATCGTCTCAGAGATGAAAAACCCGAGCTTCAGAGAAGTTAAAAACTAAAACCTCCCCAAGATTTATTAGTTTACTGATTTGTTCATTCATTTATTCAACAAATATTTACTGAGCATTTACTGCGCATGGCTCTATTTTCGGCATGGAGAACACAGGTGTCAATGGGAAAAATGAGGTCCCTGGTCTAGTGGGGGTGGGGGTTTCCTAGGGAAATAAAGTCAGTGTGACAGACAGACGAGGCCCCAAGCAAAGGAACAGACGGTGGCCCTGCAGTGAGTAGGGACGCTCTATTCCGCACCTCTATCCCCCCTTCATCCCCCCACCCGCCTTCCCCAGGTACTTTCGGGGGCTTGAGGTCCCAGCACTCCGGCAGGAAGAGGTGGAGGCTTTCGCCTCTGTTGAGGCTGAGTTTCCATGGTTGGTTTCCGACTGCTGCCTTCTCCCCTTCTGATTTTAACTCACTTGGTTTCCTGTCCTCCGAAATTAGGATGGTATTTCTTCTGGGTGATTTTATCTCTATTTTTGTATCCTTTGTCCTCTGTTCCTGACTTTGTACCTAATTATTTTCTGAGACATTTGTCTCTTCTGACAGTTTGATTTAATAGTTTCCTTGTACCTGGTCTTTAGCTTTTTGGAATCTTTCTTTTTAATCTCATTTTATCTAGCTTTTTTTCCCTTATTGTGGCAGCAACACCACACACAGGTCCTTGAGCCTTGGGTGAAAGGAGCTGGTAGCCGTGTGGTCTGATTAGGAATCTGTCGTGGGACCTGGGCAGTCACGCTCTGAGCCCCACTTTCCCCGTCTAGTGAAAGCTTCTACCTCCAGAGGCTGAATTCAGAACAAAATGACGAAAGTAACTAGAGCATGAGCAACTTGAGGACAAGGACAGAGTCTTCTCCTGTGTCCCCAGGATGCACAGGGTGCCAGGCATGACACACAAGGAACCACATTCACCGCACGCGCAGATTAAAAGGTGAACGAAACGTGAAGAGACCAACAGCAATGGTGTTACAGGCTGAAGTGTCCGCTCAGAATCCACATGCTGAAGCCTGGTCCCCAGCACCTCACAAGGTGACAGTATTTGGAGGTGGGGACTTTACAGAGGTGAGTTACCTAAAATGAGGCCATTACGGCAGCCCTGATACAATCTGACTGGGGTCCTTGTAAGAGGGGATCAGGACACAGGCACAGAGGACACAGGGAGAGGATGCCGTCCACGCACCAAGGAGGGAGGCTCAGGAAAAACCAACCCTGCCCACACCCTGATCTCGAACTTCCAGCCTCCAGGGTCATGAAAACAGATTTCTAGTCTGGGGGACTTTGTCAAGGCAGCTCATAGCAAACTCATACAGACAGAAACTACTGGTTGAGTGCTTATTTTATGCGAGACACAGTGAAAAGAACTGAAAACTACTGATTGCTTATCTTTATTATAACCCTGTGTCAGACCCACGGGAGTTAAGTAATTACTCGAGGTCCCGCTGAGATGTTAGGAGAGCTGGGTTCACAGCAAAGTGTGTGAGATTCCAGGGCCCACTCACTCATCTAGAATTCTGTACTATGGAAAGAAGGAAGGAAGGAAGGAAGGAAGGAAGGAAGGAAGGAAGGAAGGAAGGAAGGAACGAACTAGCAGATACTGTGCTCTAAGTGTCACAGCTCCTAAAACAACAGTGAGGACACAGAAACCAAAGTAAGGAGGACATACCAGTGCTGAGCTCTGAAAGGTGAGCTGGGCAGGAAGCATCAGGACCTCTCCGCTTCCCACTTCTCCGGCCTTGACGGAGGCTGTGTAGCTGACCAAGAAGGAGTCTCCCACTGCTCAGAGAGAAAGCACACGTTGTTTTAGCAACCTAGAGATAAAACTTACATATCACCCAGTTCACCCGTTTTAAGTGTGCACATCAAGGGATTTTGTGTATTTAGAGTTGTGTGACCACACCACAATCTGATTTTGGAACATTTCCATCACCCGAACAAGAAAGGCAGTCACTCTCCACTGCCACCCCAAGGCCTGGGCAACCGCTAATCTGATTTTGGGGGTGGTGGTGATAATAATTTGTCTTTCTGGACATCTCATAGAAACAGAATCATATAATGTGTGTAGCTTGGGTTTGATTTCTTTCACCGAACAGATGTCTTTTGAGTTTCTTCCATGTTGTGCATGAATCAGAACTTCATTCCTTCTTTTTCTTTTTTTTTATTATATTATGTTAGTCACCATACAGTACACCCCTGGTTTTTGATGTAAAGTTCGATGACTCATTAGTTGCGTATAACACCCAGTGCACCACGCAATACGTACCCTCCTTACTAGCCATCATTCCTTCTTATTGCCAGTTGTCTTCCATTGTTGGGACAGACACAGGATGCTGCTGAAGGGACCCCAACTCCCTCTGGACAGCTACAAACCCCTGGGGGGGCGCTGGATAGAATAAAGTATTGGGAAGAGGGTGTGGGGAATATTGACTTAATTTGAGAATGTTGGACTTTGGACTTCAAGCTTACAAGGACAAACATGCTGATCTCAGATTTTAATTCCTTTTGGACGTGAATATATCTGGGTTCCAATTTGTAGGGGATTCTTTCCTAAGATTTTCATTTCTCCCTGAAAATTTGCAAAAGGGAGGTGTTGGCAGTCCGCTGCAGGAGAATCTTTGTACAAATGAACTCAGTGTTGTCCCCTAAGGGCCCTGCAACACTCGTGACCCACCCTGTGGACTAGCCCCTGTGGACTAGCGTGGCAGGACTTGATCGGATGGGTACCAGAATCAGAGAGAATTCCCAGCCTTGGGTACAGAGTACCCCTTGAGTTATTGGATAATGCAATGCTCCAAGTCAAAGCCTTCCCAGGACAGAAAAACGACCTCTTCTACCCACCAGCAGTCCCAGAGGGGCCCACACAGGGGCAAAGGGTGTGTGGTTTGGGGGAGCAGGGCTCGCCTGAGTCCTGACCAAGGCTGGTTTCCTTCCCCAGGGGACCAGTCCCGATCTGCAGATTCATGAGAAGCCCCAGGAGTGTGGAGAACAACATGAGAGATCCTCAGGGGAAGCTCACACTCACCACCCACCCCTGACGTTTCAGTCCGCGAGCACGGCACCCTCCCTGAAATTGGGGGGGGGGGGCTCTCCTCGCCCCTCCTCACAGGGCAGTGCACCCCACCTGATGGGAGGGACTGACCCGCGGCAGTGGGCTGCTGGCTGGGGGCACCAGCCTGCAATGGCCAATGGGGGACTAAGCCCATCCTGCTCTGCGGGTCAGAGAGTAGGGCCACCTGGTCAACCGAAGCCTGTCCTCCAGCCCTGCCTCCACCTGTTACAGGGGTCAGAATTTAGCCCTCAAGTGCTGTAATGTGCTTCATTTCTCAACATGTGGAGCCCTCGAAAAAATGTAAAGGAGAGGAGAAGTGAACACTGAGGTTATGGAACCACGAGGATTTTTATTTTAAAAATCCTCAACACCTTCATTTTATTTTTATGCAATGATAAATCATTAGGCTCACAAAGACGGCATCACAGAAACAACCGAGACGATACCGCAGTGAAGGTCCTGCGACCAACCCTACCCTGGCACAGTGGCTTGTCGCCCTCACAGCCCGCCCCCGGACCCCACAGGGAGCCCCGAGGTGGGTGGAGGAGACCTCATAGGCTGTGATGCCCAGAGCAGGAGGCCGAGGCTGAGGGGTTGCCTGCACCTGCTCCCCTGGGGAACGAGCAGGACGCCACCTCTCCCCTGGGGCCGTCACCTGTGCTCCATACGACACACACACACGCACTAAACACAAGCAACAAAGTCACTACAGACACGGGAAACACTTCTTCGGGTCAGGCTTTCCGTGAATTAACCCCTTCTCCTTACAGTCACATCCTGAAGCAGACATTGTCACCGTCCCCGAGTGACAGAGAAGAGTCTGATGTTCTGGGATGTGCAGCGGGCAGAGTGCAGGAGGGCAGGGAAGTGAGGTGCAGAGGAGGAGAGGGGGGCCTCCCAGGCGCACAGTGGAGCATGACTGGATGCCGACAAGCCGGGGAGAGTGACAAGTGTGGTCTGTCTGGCAGGAGCACAGACGCTGGGAGCCGCTGGGGAAATGAGAGGAGAGAGGCAGGCCTGCTGGACCAGAGGCTGGGAGGGCGTAGAGAGGGACCCGGGCAGAGCCAGGGCACGTCACCTCGCTCGGTCTCTGCTACGACTGTGAGGTGCTGATAGACATACGTCACATCCCAAGTTCAGAGAAATTCAGTAATTTCCAGAGGCGACGCTGCTCCTAAGTGGCCAAGCGAGGAGTCAAATCCAGGTCTGGCTGAGACCGGGGTGCGCTCTGCTCACAAGCTTAAGGCCGGGCACGGGGCGGGGGGGGGATTTGTTTTTCCATCTTTGAGGGAAGGTACTGAAGATCACTTGGCTGTGACGTATCCTAACAATTTTTAGGACATTGCTTACACCACAGCCCGCAAAGAGGTGGCTGCTCGTGGGCCAACCCTGTTGGTAGCTTCTGTCAAGAGTATGGGGTCAAGGAGGACTCTGAGGCCCTATCTAGGCTCAGAGGGAAAGCGTGGCACGATTGGTGAGCAATGTGGGCCACCATCTGGAAGGGGAGAGGTCAGTCCTGAGCATGTGAGAGCGTACACCACAGCCTAAGGGTCACGGGGTGGACCGTCTGTTCCCCTGTAAATGAGACAGGTGCTCAGTAAATGAAGTCTCACCCTCCCCAAGAAAATGGACAGTCCTGAAGTCATGGTAACAACGAATCCCAGAATTCCCTGCAGCCTGCTTAATTAACCAACGACAACTTCCCTCAGGACACACGCCTCCAAAGCCAACCAGGGACGGCGGCACTCAGAAAGCCAGCTCATCGGCGCGGACGTACTCCAGCGAACGTGCGAGAACTCGTGCGAAGGTCTCATGAGCATGCTTCCAGGGCTGGTGTCAAACCAATCCCACCTTGACCCAGCACCCCCCCAGCCAAGCTCTGCATTTCACTGAGGGATGAGAAACCTGGTCGTCTGGTGGTGGACAGATGGTGTTTCACTATAAACTCTATCTTTGGTTATGTCTGGAATGCTTCATAATAAAAATTGATATACTAACATAAATACTAAAAATACCTATTTCCTTAAAACTCGTCCCCCAAATCCTGTGTCTCCCTAACCTAAGTAACAAACCCAGCTTTTCGGGTGCAGATACTGAGTGGAGATCTCCTCCTTCCATACCTGATGGTAAAATCCGCTGGGAGTGAACACATGTCACGTGTTTAAGGACACGCCTGCCACTCGTTACACATGCCATCAGCGGCTGTATGTTCACTTTCCCTCCCTGACTTCATACACGCGGTTATTACCTTCCAGAAACTTCTTTCTGAAAGCCTGGAATCCTGCTGAGGTCTGGTTTCCATCTGACTCCCTAATGGAGAGGCCAGTGATGTTGTCGAGCAGGAGCAGATCGGAGAGGTTGGTGGCCACGGGGGTCCTGGCGTTGTCCACGAGCAGTCTCACCTGAGCTGTCTGCAGTTCGCTCTGCCCGGACACCTAGGACAGGAGACGACAGGAGGGCAGCTTTGCTGGCAAGTCCCACCTCCTAACGTGACCCCCCAGCTTGACCTGTGCACGTCCAGTCCTCAGGCAGAGGGAGGGCACGACCGTCTCACCAGGGATGGAGAATTTATCAGGTCTGATTTCAAAGGACCCAGGAGTGTTTTGACGCACACCTGCTAAGCTGTTGCTTGGTGACAGTTTCAAAGTAACTGGGACCCTGAAATGCAGCGAAATTATTCCTACAGGGAAATAGAAAAAAATATCGAAGCACAGAGCCACAGTCGGGTTGGGAAGATGGTGCCAACTGGGGTCACCAAAAAAAGCAAACAATGGCTCCTTCTTACACTGTCATTTTGAAGGTTTAGCCCAGCCCCAGAGCATCTGATGGCCATGTGACCTCCAGGATGAGCAAGTCGGCGGGTCTCCATCCTCCTGGCCAGTGTCCCCCAGGCAGGCTCTGCTTGGCCCTGGGTTTGAACGGCTCGGCTGTTGGAAGCTGTCCAGTGGCCCAAGCAGCTTGGCTCCCCGCCTGGGCTCAGCAACATTGCCCTGGTCCGACTCTCGAAGCTTTTCCCACCACCCCTGCCCCGCCTTCACCTAGTCCTGACGGAAGGGACACAGGAGCCGGGGAAAGAAGGAAGCAATGTCTGTATATACAGGCACACACACACGTACACACGTACACACGTACACACACACACACGTACACACGCACACATGTAGGCAGACAGCAGAAATATCTCCAGGAGGACGTATGAGAAACTGGTATCACCAACTATATCCAGGCAGGGGCACAGGACAGCTGAAGGCCCGAGATAAACCGAGGGTTGTACGGTAGAGGCTTAACTCCGCAGGTGTGGACTGCCCAGACCCCTCACACCCCGAAGAAAGGACTGACTCCTGACCAGCTCCTGGGAGGCTAACTGTAAAGCCCTGGGACTATCCTGCCTGAGAAGAGCATGTTTATATACCTGGGGCCTCGGAGGCCTCGGGCCACAGCAGGCCGTGTGTGGTAGCAGTGTGATTGGAAGTGGGGGCTGTGAGCCAAGCTGTGTCGAGGTGACCTCTGCAGGGGCTAGAGACCAGTTACTGAGGTCAGCCACGTGGGCACCGCATGCCTCCATGAGGGACCCGCTTTAAAACCCCTGGACATCAAGGTTGGGGTGAGCGTCTCCGATGGACAATATGTGGTACGTAATGTCACACGTCAGTGCTCTGGAAAATGAAACATCGGCCACACGACTCCACGGGGGAAGGACAGAGGGAAGCTTATGGCTGGTCTCACGACTCTGTCCTATGCGCCCTTTACTTTGCTGACTTTAATATGCACACTTCTGCTGTAATAAATCCTAACTGTGAGTCTAACGGCTTCCTGAGTCGTGTGAGTCCTTCCAGTGAATCACAGAGCCCGAGCGTGGTCCTGGGGACCCCCACACAACAATAATGTGAAGCACCATCTCCTGGGATTAGTAAGGATCCAAGACTTTAAAACACTAAGTAAAATTTTTACACTGTCAAGCACCATATCAATGTTGAAAGAAAATACATCATTTTTTCTTTCCCGTTCTAATGACCACAGTGCATTTTCACAAACAGGAGTTGAATTGTTACCAAAACTCTTGGTCCTGGTGCCGTGATATGAAACAGAAAATCCCTGTACGTCACTTCATCCCTCATGTGTCCAGACACAGGTGGACAACCCTGTGACTTGCCAGTCCTTAAATACGTAACTCTATCCAGACGTGATTTGGTCAAAATCCAACTATTTTCTCTTCCACTGTAAGTCACCTGTGAATACCTACCACGGCACATTTCTGAAAAATCACTCCGTCCTCAGCAGTTCCTGGAATGTCTCTTGAGATGTCTCCAAACTACAATAAAGTATAGAAATGATTAGAAAACGAAAAACACTTCACACTATGCATGTTTAATAAAAGTACAAGATGTAAAAAAAAAAAAAAATTGAAAAATAAATAAATAAACGCACAAGATGCACTTTTAAAGGAAGGATAGAGACTTACTTCTGTAGTCTAGTGACTGCCTTAAGTCATCGTGAAGACTTCTTTAAGAAAGTATTTAAAGGATTGGAACTTAAGCCCATGAGGAAGGAAGAACATGGGCGTTGGTCACCGGAGCTCTCTCCTAGTCTGGGGGGCGCGTGTGAGCAACACCCCCCGTCACAGGAAGACAGCACACCGGGGCTGGTGCTCGGACAAGAGGAATGTGTGTGCGTGCTCACACCGCCGGCAGCGAATCGGGCCCATTACAGCAGACCCCGCAGCCCACTGCTCGGATTCACATCCCCCATTCATCTTCGATACTAGATGCTTTTGTACGGAAGGAATAGGCTTTTCTGAAGAACCAAAGCCCGTGGCATCTTACACACGGTGGGCCCCAAACCGGTTTCCTTCCAGCTTCTGGCAATTCAGGGAAAGGACCCGACGTGTGACTTACCAGGCCGTGTGTTATAGGAGACTCTCTTTTAAACAAAGTCTTCTTGGGCCGCGAGCGAGTGAAAGCAAGGCTGGACTGAGTTCCCGGCCCAGCAGAGGGTGCAGAAGTTGGGAGTGGTTTAAAGATTTCACTTTTCCTGCTGAATTTCCTTCCAAACGGTGCCCTCACTGCAAAACAGAGACATGAGCGCATGACGTCTAATACAGGAAGGCAGTAAGACGCGGGGAAACTCGAGAGGCGGACCACATGTGTGAGGAAGGACCCTGGAAAGTGTTTGCTGAAAACGAGTGAGTGAATGAATAAATGAATGAATGACCTATCATCTCTTTGCCAGGAAAATGAGATGTGCTCACTTGGGGGGGGTTGTTATGAAGCCTAAAGAGAATGCTTCTCAAAGTATGTGCTGCTCATTGTGGGTGTGGGCTAGAATGCACATTCCTGGGCCCCCTCCCGGACCTACTGAATCAGACCTCCAGGCGAGCAAGGCGCCCCGGTGATTCCTACATGCATGGCATCAGACGGCCCTGGGCTCGAATCCTGACTCTGTCACTCACCAGCTGGGTCTCTGGGCAAGTCATCTGACCTCCCCGTGCCTCAGCTTCCCTAACTCTGCAGTGGACAGAAGAGTAAGTCTCCCCTCACTGGGTCCTTCTGATGACCTGTCTCACGCAGATCATGAGCGCCCCTGATGGCTACTGTGAGGAGGGCGGGCCCACCGCCATGTTAAAAATGCATGAGCGCCATGGGTAACACAGAAACGTCACGTAGAAGGGACTGGCAGGGCTGTCAGGAGTGGGTGCTGATGGGCTGTATGGCCCCGGACACTGGGAGCCTCAGTTTCCCTCACTTGGCAATGTGGCTAAAATCTCCCTGAGACAGGGCTGCCCAAGGAGCAAACGAGAGGCCTGGATGAAGGTGAACACGCAAAGGAGTTACCAACGCTCGAAGCCAGAAACCCAAATGTTTGAAACAACTTGGTTCGTAGGGTTGCGTGTTTTTCAACATTTACCTTCTACCCAGATGCAAACTGGCATGTGATTAAGAATGACTTTATTTTTTAGTCGCTCTTAAGGTGTTATTGATAAGATCTTTAGAAGTGCTTTTGAAATCTTTTATAATTTCAGAATCCACGTAGGAAGACATAAAAACGAGAAGAGAAAAAAAAAAAAGATGTAGAACTGGATCCTGGATAACATTGGAATCTTGTTCCTGGATAGGGTCTGTGGTTGAGTCAGGTCAAGGTCATGACGTAGGAACGGGGATAAAGCTGAGCACTGGGGACTCGCTATGGAAGCAAGTGGGCACGTTCCCAGGCCGGCTGCTGACTCAGTCGGGAATGTCTGAGTAAATCCCACGGGTGCCAGGGAGAAGGGACGCCCATCTCTGGACCCTCGCCCGGCCCCTCAGGCTAAGGGACACATGCTTTCTCAGCAGACTTGTTGGACATAAACCCTGAGGCCTCACGGGGTGTTATCTCTGGAGTACCTGTTCATGCCCTCCGGCCCTCAGAAGGCCCAGCCACAGGCTCTCATGGAGACTCGAATGAGGGCAGGTGTTGACAGACAGTAGAGAAGAAACTCATGCTACGAAGTGACTATCGCCACCCAGCAGGTCATCGGTCAGTGGCCTCCCCATTCTTACCACCAACACATGGGCCCGTCTATACCGTCTGTGCAGTTCTTTGCCTACACCCTCACTCTCCTGCTCTGGCTGCCAATGCCTGGAAGCCTCTCCTTCCATCCCCTGCTCCTGCTAAACTGTCAGTTCTCAGAACTCTGCTGAGGAGCCCCTCCTCCAGGGAGCCCTCCCTGAAGCCCCTCCTACTGGCCTTACCGCTCCATCCCCTGCTCTTAATACAATGGCAAAATAGTACATCAGGCTCCGTTTCACCAAGGAGTTTGCCTAATCGATGAATAAAAGGTCTCTACGAATGCCGTGAAATCACCTCCACCCATTGCACTCAAGAGAAAACACTGGATTTTGTAAAATCTAAAGTCTGCAGAGGGTTACAGAAGACATAGGAAACACTTTTTAACTCCCCAAGTAAGTGAGATCTGTTTATCCCTGGTATAAAACAGGATCCTCGAGGAAGGTGTATTTATAATCTGTCGAGGGGACTCTGGGTGGAAACACAGTCACCAAGGCTCATGAGGATACATGAGCATCCTGCTCAGTCTATGCAGACGAGTGGGGCCAACCTGGACCCCAGCCCATCCTGTTCCCCAGGAGGCAGAACGAGGCACAGAACCCAGAGTATGGTACCCAGGGCCGGGCTCGGGCACAGGCACCGGCCTCAGGCTGAGCCCACTACTCTTCCCTGGAACTCTTGCCAAGCCACGGGGAAGCCTTCCGCTACGTAAGTATCAGCTGTACGGCTCCCAAAAGACTCCCAGGAATGCGGGAACCAGAGGAAAGCAGGGCCAAGGCAGAAAGAGAAAGGTTCAGCCCTGGCATGCCGAACCTCTGGAGCCAGCAGCAGCCGGGCCTGCCAGGCTCAGCTGTAAGGCCACTCAGTTCTGTTTCTCTTAGGTGAGTTTCAGCTCAATTCTGTCACCGGTGCAGTGGCTGAGTGACCGCCAGGTGCTAGTCCAGGGAACCAATAAATATGTCACCCTGAATATAACAGAGACTTCCCAGATGTGACTAAATGAAGGACCCTGATTTAAGCAAATCGCCTGGATTATCCGGGTAGATCAGAATTGTAATCCCAGGTGTCCTTCTAAAAGGGAGACAGAGCGAGAGCTGAGATGCAGAAGAGATGAAGGCCACGTGACCACGGAGGCCAGTAGCTGGCGAGCTGGCTCTGACACGGAGCGAGGGGCCAGGGACCAAGCGCAGCGGGGATGCTGGAAGAGAAGCCAACATTCTCCCCAGAGACCCGCAGGGAGCACGGCCGTGCCCACACCCCGACTTCAGTCCAGCTACACTGATTTTGAACGTGCCCTCCAGGACGCTAAGAGAATAAATCTGTTGTTTTAAGCCACCGAGTTTGTGGTGATTTGTGAAAACAGCCGCGGGAAACCCACACACCTGCTCACATGCACATTGGGGATCCATTCGGCAGCCCCCTTCGGGGGAGAATGCGGACGGGCCACCTTACCCTGACTCCTGCTCCGGGTGCGAAAGCTCAGCCGGCGGCTGGAGGGGGCCGCACGCTGCCCTTGCTCTGCAGGCCCGGGGGTAACGTACGTACTTGCCCCCGGTAGCACGTGGGCAGAGTGTGAGGGAGGAGGAAGCAGGGGGGCAATGGCTTTAGGGTCCGATTCTCTTTCAGGATCAAAGCAACGAAAAATGAACCCAGAGAAAAGCTTACCTTCCGTCTTAATGCCAGAGCTTTCCAGGCTGGGCCAAATCAAATGGGCCAAGTCCTAGAAAATTCAAATGGCGAAAGTCACTAACGAGGAACATGCTTGTAAGAAGCGACTGCAAGTCACTTTCATAAATGGCTCACACAGAGAGGAGTTGCACTCTTACCCAGAAATCTGAAACAAGTTTTTCTAAGTGAGCCCTCCCCACCAAGAGCTCAGGATTACCTCCTCTTTCCCACAGAGGCCAGCAACCCAGTCATGACTGCATTTGGGGAAGCTGTGCAGGAAGGCAGCACCGTGGGGTCAAAATTTCATGTACTCAGATCTGAGTTCGAATCCCAGCTCTGCTTCTCACTAACCCTGTGACACTGGCTGAACCTCCAGCCTCTGAGTTCCCAAGATCTTGCAAGTTCCTATGGAGCGGCTCATAAAATACCAGATAGGGAGTCCAGACAGCTGGGTTCTAGCTGCAACTATTCCCTTGCTGTGTGTCCTTAGCCAAGTCTCTCAGCCTCTCTGAGCCCCAGATCCTCATCCAAAAAGCAAAGACCTCAAAGCCTCCTCCCAGCTTGCTTCAGCTTGCTCAGTGATGAAATGTGTCCAAATGGGGCCTAGCCAACTCTCCCAGTCCACCCTGTAAAATAGTGGGCCCGGGAAAGGCCCAGATCTTCCTCCTAGAAAATAATAATCATAATAACAATAATTTTAATTTTAATTTTAATGATAAAGCTGCCCTGGCTGGAGCCCTCGAAATGGGCTGGGTCCCATGCTGTGAACTCTAGCACAAGAACAGTCTTCAGAATCAGCCAGGGAAATGTCATTCTCACTTTACAGCAAAATTCCCACACACAGGTAACGAGAACTCCCTGCAGGTTCCACAGGGGAGAAGAGATTAGCTTTGAACGCGTGGAGCCCAGCTCTGGATGTGCTGGTTTGTACATAATTGAGGGAGAAAGGGTGAGCACAGAGAGTGAAGACCATCATTCGGTCCCAGCTGGGGACCCAGCCCGAAGCCTAGTTCCGATGGCTGCCGTTGGGACAGCCCTCACCTGGGCAGGACACCGTGGGGTTGAGCGGGAACTGCGTGGCCGCTGCCTTTGCCCACCTGGAAGGCTTTTCCCCTGTCTCTGCTTGTGCTCACACAAGCCCGTTCCCTTGGCCACCAAGGGCCATGTGTTTCAGACCCAGTACGTGGAGGCCCCCAGGCCCCCAAACATCCCAGGCTGAAGCGGCTCCCCTGGGATGACATAAGCCAGCTTTCCAGGCTGCTCGGAGGGGCCCAAGTGAGGACACAGACAGAGAAGGTAGAGAACAAGCCAGACCCAGCCAGCCTGGCACAAGACCCATGCCGGAGGTCTTCCTGCCTTCCTCCACGGTGACCTCATGGTACTCCAATGGAATCCCCTCTTCCCTCGACCCCCATGTAGACACTTGCCCAAGGGTCCCCTCTCTCTCTTCCCCCACGTGGCCCCTGTGCGGCATGCCTCCCTCCTCCAGGACCTGTGGGTCCAAGCAGCTTCTGCCCCTTTCCCGTGCCTCTCCATGGCACTCTTCCTATTCCTGTCCACACCTGATTCGTCATCCAAAAAACCCTTTTTAGGAAACACAACGCATAGGGGCACACCCAAAGGGGCTGTCGGTAGGATCACAACGAGGTATTCGTACACGCGTGTTCACAGCGGCACCGTTCACAACAGCCAAAAACGCAGAAGCAGCCCTGGTGCCCTTGGACAGATCCGGGGAGAAGCCAAACAGGGTCTTAAAGAAAGGACATTCTGATACCCGTTATCACATGGACAAACCTGGACGACATCACGCTCAGTGAAATAAGCCAGTCACGAAAAGACAAATGCTGTAGGATTCCACTTCTGGGAGGTCCCTGGAGTCATCAGATCCAGGGATGGAAAGAGGGGTGGTGGGCGCCGGGGGCTGGGGGAGGGGACCGGGGGATTGAGTGCTTCATGGCGACAGAGTTCCCGCTTTGCCAAGATGCAGACTTCTGGACGTGGATGGTGGTGGTGATGGCCGCACAAGAGTGTGAATGTACTTAGTGTCCCTGAACCCTACACTCCACGATGGTTACAATGGTAAATTTTAGGTTATGTGCATTTCGTTGCAATTACAAATACGAATAAATGGAATAAATAAATAAAGCAGATCTATGTTGACCTAGAAAAAACGTTGATTCAAGTGAAATCACTAGGTCTCAAAACTATAATATCATCCAATAAAAATGGCTTTTTACATTTCAAATGTATGATTGCGTATCTAATAATTGTGTTTACAGGGGCGCCTGGGTGGCACAGCGGTTAAGCGTCTGCCTTCGGCTCAGGGCGTGATCCTGACGTTATGGGATCGAGCCCCACATCAGGCTCCTCTGCTGTGAGTCTGCTTCTTCCTCTCCCACTCCCCTGCTTGTGTTCCCTCTCTCGCTGGCTGTCTCTCTCTGTCTAATAAATAAATAAATCTTTAAAAAAAATAATAATTGTGTTTACATATCAGTGAAATATACATTTATTTATACACAGTCATTTTTATGTGTACACATATTTTACCTACACACATTTATTTCTATGTTCAACAAATATAAGTATATGTAGAGATTTAATAATAGAGTTCATATTAACTACATACTTAATGAATAACTATATGTTTAGCAGTATGTGACATAATATATCATGACCACTTGAAAAGTCTAGAAAGAGGTTCAGAAGTGTCAGCCTTGGTGGCCTTGGGGACAGGAGTGGTGCCCCTGCGGGCAGGGAAGGGAGGCCCCGTTCCTTCATGCCTTCTGTGCCCTTTCCTTTCCTACAACGCACGTGTCCGTGTGTCACAACAAAGTAACACAGACTGAGCAAGGGGACCCATGCCACAGGGCCGCTTGGCAGGCCTGTTTCCTTGGGGTCTCTGAGGGCCCTCACACCTGACATGAGGTGACCCAGAGTCTCCCTGGACAGCAGTGTGTGGCCAGCATGGCCACTAGTTCAGAAAGTGCCTTCCACAAGGCAGAAAGAGGCACCTCTTCCTCGTCCGTGAGACGCGGTTGGGACACACTGGTGTGGACGGAGTCAGTCTTTGCTGTCATCTGGCACGAGACAAATCTCATGATAACAGCACACATCCGGGCTGTGACCTTCTCCTCACCAGCACAGTACGGAAACGGGGAAAGGGGCGTTTTCTGGCGGAGAAACCCGACCACCGAGACTGCAGCCAGGAGGCCATGGTCGACGCCAATGGCGATAAACCATATTGGCAGGATGTGCCCAGGTAAACCCCAGGAGACAGGCCCTGCGAAACACCCGACAGGATCCTCAAAACGGCCAAGTTTCATCGGAAACAGAGAAAGTCTGAGAACCCGGCACAACGAAGAGGAGCCTAAGGGGTATGAGGACTAAATGTAACTCGGTGCCCTGGATACACTCCTGCAACAGCAAAGGGCACTAGGTTAAAAAAAAAAAAAAAAAAAAAAAGTCTGAATAAACTATAATCTATCCATGTGAGTCCATTAACTACCACAAACATCCCACACTCACGCTAAGAAGTCGGTAACAGGGAAAAGCGTGTGGGGTTCGGGGCAGATACACAGAACTCTGTGCACTGTGCACTCAATTCTTCTAAAATCTAAAACTGTTCTAAAAAAGGAAAGCCTATTAACTTACACAGTATGTATTCAGGAGGTCTGGAGGGAACGGTGGCTCCAAGGTGCACCCCACACCCACACAGCGGCATCTCTACAGAATCCCTGCCCCTGGAACTTCCCACCCATTCTCTCAACCAGCGTTCACTGCATGGCAGGCTCTGCGCCAGGCGCCACAAGGGTCGCAAAGCAGACCCGGCTCCTGACTTCGCCAAGGGATGATGGTCTCCTTACAACAGATATTTCCACTCGAGAGGAAGGGGCTGGTTCCAAGGGAACAAATAACCCACGAAGGCCTTCGGGAGCCCCAGGTGCCAGAGGCCCTTTGCTGTGCTCTCAGAGGTCTCACTGGTTCCTGGGTGTCACCAGCCTGGAGCAGGGGTGCCTCTCTGGGGGCTCCCCGCCCACACGAAGCAGCCTGCTCTCAAAGAGACCAGGCTCAGGTGCCAGCCAACAGCCCCTTTCAATGCTCGGCCTTCCCCTCCCTGGTTAGCCCTCTCTCCAAAATGGCAGCCCCTGACAAGGTCACCATGACCTCTACCAGGCCCTGTTCAACGGCCAATTCTCCATCCTCACTGCACACCGCCGGCAGCAGCATCCCATACTGAGTGCATTTACATCCCGTTGCTGCTGTATCACCTGAACCTGATAGCTTAAAGCAACACAGTTACTACTTTAGAGTTCTGGAAGCCAGAAGTCTGACATAAGTCTTAACGGGCTAAAATCAAAGTGGAGGCAGGGCTGCATTACCTCCTGGAGGCTCTAGGGGAGAGCCCGTGTCTTGGCCTTCTCCACCTTCCACAGGCCACCCACGTGCCTTAGCACAGGGCCCCTTCCCGCACCTTCAAGGTCAGCAACAGGCTGTCCTTACACTGCATCACTGTGACGTTCTTCCACTCCAACTCTCTCTTCTGCCCCCTCTTCCATGTTCTGGGGCCCTTGTGACTACATCAGGACCACCAGATAATCCACGATAACCTCTCTCTTTTAAGGTCAGCTGAGTAGCAACCTGGATTCCACCTGCAATGTTAATTCCCCTTTGCCAGGTAACCTAACACTTCACTAGTTTAGGGGATCAGGACATGGATGTCTTTGGGGGACATTAGTCTGCTACCACTGAGCCCTCTCTCCCTGAAATGTTCTCCTCCCCTGACCTCTGGGTCACAGTCTTGGCTCCCTTCCTGTCACACTCGCCATCCGTGCTCATCTCCCTTGTTGGATCTCTCCTTCTTCCTGCCCGGCCAAGGGCTCTGGGCTTGGTCCAGGCCTTTGCCCTCAGGCTTCCTTCTTCCCAATCCATACTTACTCCCAAGGTGAGCTCAGCCATTTCTACGCTGACCGCTACTCGGTGTAGTCCAGCTCCCATAGTTCCAGCTCCAAGCCCTCGCCCAAATCTAGACCTGCCCATCCCACACTCTACTGTACGTGCCCCCCTGGCCAAACTCAGCAAGACCAGAACAGAATTCCTGATGGCCCCATGAGGTTTCAGCATATTAGCCAACGGCATCTCTAGTCTTCCATTGCTCAGGCCGAAATCCTTGGCTTCATCCTTGACTTCTCTCTTTCTCTCTCTCAACCCACAACCGATCCCAACAAAGCCTACCAGCTCCACCTTTGAAATACATAGGAAACCCCACAGCTAGCAGCCCATCATTCATCACCCTGGTCCAGTACTCCTCCGTCTGGGCCTGGTCTCCCACCCGTCTCCTCTCTCGCTGCCACTTCTGCCCTTGGCTCTCTATCCTCACCCCTGCCACGGGGTTGCTTTAAAAGACGAGCCACAGTGCATCACTTTCTGGCTCAAAACCCACATGGCTCAGTGCATCACTTTCCGGCTCAAAACCCACATGGCTTCCATCTTACTCACAGTAACAGCCAGGATTCTGAGCTTAAGCCACGGGGCCTTTCCTGATCTGGCCCCTCCTCACCCTCCTGGCCTCACCTCCTCTGCCCCCTCCCTTGCTGCGGCGGTCCCCAGGCCTCCTTGCTGGTCCTGGACCACACCAAGCACATCCCGCCTTTGGCCTCTGGCCTCACTACCATGGCACTCCGGAAAACTCTTCCCTTGGACATGGCCTTGCCCTCCCTCATTTCACCCAGGGCTCAGTTCACCTGTCACTTCCTCAAAGCACCCTCCCTGACCACTCAACTAGAGAGCGTTCACCGGCCTCTCTCCCAGTCCCACTCTGCCCACCGTACTTCTCTCTGCAGCCCAAACCACCACCTGCTACAGCATAGATTGGCACCACTGTTTACTTCCTTCTCCTGCCCCAAGAAGGCAGATTTCTTAAGAGAGACTGCCTTGTTCTCTGATATCCCAGCACCCAGAACAGAGCCTGCCACCTAGAAAGCCGTCCCTGAACACCAGAAGTGAATGGCTGACTCAGAGGCTCTTGTCCACTCAACCCTTCACAGCCTTCTCTCCTTCCAGCAAACTTCCGACAGAACTTTCCACCATGGTGAGAATGTTCCATAGTCTGGGCTGTCCAATCTAGCAGCCTCTAACACATGTGGCCATTAAGCACCTGAAATGTCTAAATTTAAATAACCATACCTGGCTAGTGGGTCCTGCGCTGGAAAAGCATCTCAGGCCACATGGGAAATGGTTGTAGCTGCCTCTCAGTTTACCCTTTGCAAGAAGGAACAGATACTAAGTTTACACTAAGCATGGATCTTCAGGTTTTCAAAGCACCTCCTGGTTAGAGCCTGGGGACAAGTGTCTACCAGAATGTTCCGGTGCTGGTTTCTCAAAGAGGAGAGCAAGTGCAAAGCAGGCCAGGTGAGTAGGCTCTAACATGGAGGCCTGAGAGAGAGCCTAGGACAGGCTAGGGGGGAGGGGGTTCTCTCTGGGCCAGGTTTTCTCCTCTGCAAAATGAGCCAGACACATCCCACTTCATGAGACAGGAGCATGTGAACGGTCCCTGTGAACGCATTCTGACATGGGACTCTATTTTAAAGCTCAGTAAATTGACAGAGTGTTATTACTTAGTCTTCTCTAGTGAAAATCTATTAACAGAAAACGAACAGAATCTCCTTTAAAGATTTACAGATTAAAACTCTGTAGCAAGTGTAGCAAGGCCTTGGGGCCTGCAGGTAGAGAACCCAACAGGACTAGGGGAGCCAGGCCCTGAGGGAGGGCAGGGAGGACCCCAGGGCAGTGAGGGGAGAGGCCATACTGAACAGGGCAGTCCTGGGAACAGAAGCCTAGCTCTGCCAGGAGTGGGTGAGAGGGGGTGAGGGCTGGGGAGGGAAGTGGTCATAGGTACTCCAAGGACAGATCACCCATCCTGGACACCAGCCATGGGGAGGGGGGGAATGGGTGGGGCAGAGCACAAATTAGGGAGTGGAGGAGACTCAGAAGAAAAAGTCACCAAAGGTCAGAGGCTAAGTGATGGGCACTGAACCTGGGGGCTGGGGTGGGGGTTGTGGACATCCCAGCAGACTTGGAGGAAAAGGCAGGAGTACTGGTGGCCAGCTTTGGAGGAAGGGGCAAGGAGAATCTAGGGAGACAGCCAGGGCTCTGTGCCTTCCCAAATTTGGGGCCACAGAGTCAGGGCCGGATGGGAAGTGGATAAATTCAGCAACCAAGAGTGTGCAGTCAGGAAAACTCTAGCCAGTGATCCCAACTGTTCTAAGAAGGGCTACACTCGAGGCTTACTCACCTCTGCAAACGCGGTGCCTACTGGAACGCCCCTACTTCTCGCAGCCACCCGCAGTGTAGACGCCGCAAAGGCTTACAGACTAGGAATCGGATGCATAAGAAGCGAAGCGCCTGGCCTAGGTCACAGGGGTTTTAGGATTCAGGGCGAGATTCGACCCGGGGGGCTGGCAAAGTCCAAGCCCGCAGTCAGGGCGCGGGGCTCCACCTTTCCTGCGACTTTGCGGGCCTGAGCGCCATACACTAAGGAACACCCGAAGCATCCTACTCAGACCCTACCATCCCTCCGATAATCTCCCCAACTCAAAGGGGCCTCCCCACCGCGGGTGTAGACCGAGCTCAGCCGCCGGGGTCCTACAGGAGGAGACTGGGGGCGGGCCCTCCTTACCTGCGCGGACCGCTCGGGCCCCGCCCCGGGAGCCGCGGGGGGATCCGGGAGGGGCTGCCCGCCGAGGGGGCGTCCGAGGAGACCCGGGCCCGCGCGGTGCCAGCCTTGGCCGCCGGGCCCAGCGGGCAGCGCCAGGACGGCGGCCAGAAGGCTCCAGGCCAGCACCCACGTGGCGCGCCCTGCGGCGCCCGCCGAGCCCATCGCCCCTCTGGACCTGTGACCCCAAAGTGGCGGGCGCGCCGGAATCGCCCGAGCTTCCGGACCCCAGGCCCGCCCCGCCGCGGAGCATGCTCAGTGTAAGCCGCCCTGGAAAGTTTTCTGGAGCGGACTTCGGCATCTGGGCCTGGGAGGGCGGGGAAGAGCGTGGGAGGGAGGGAGCGAGGCCAGGGCCACACTTGGGTTTCCTCGCGCCCCGCCCAGGGCCTCAGCTCCACCCAAATCGGATTCAGGTCGGGTCACTCCTCCGCTCCCAAAGATTTCAGGGCTTCCAAGTGCCCCTCCGTTGATGCCTACCGAGCTCTCAGCTCAGAACCACCTCCTCCTGGAAGCCTTCCCTAACACACGCACACATGGGTGACCCCGGGCTGAACCCAGAGCCTGCCCCAGACCAACCAGCCCCTTATTAGAAAACTGAGAAGCATTTAGAAAGGCAGACCCATGAGTGCTGGAGAGCCCAGAGGGGACAGGACAGCGAAGACCAGCTGAGAGGGAGACTGGCGGATCTAGGAGCCAGAGGGAAAGGCCACTCTCACTTTCTATGGGGTTTAGTTCAGCCAAATTTGCGCTCCTACTGCCTGAGCCCTTGCTGTGGAGTAGCCCCTGCACCTGCCCAGGTACCCAAATAGGTAGTCAGGCCAGCCACTGTGGGACGTCTCTGGGGAACCAGAGAGAGGGGATTTGGTGTCTGAAGCCAGTGGGCTTGAACTCTGCATGGGGGTAGGGTTGTGCCTCCCAGGGGAGATCGATCCTGGGAGGAGGCCAGATAGAGCAGTTTCTCTGCTTCCACCTGCTTACCCTGAGTCCTCAGCGACCTGCTCCTTGGGGAGAAGGCTCCTGTCTTCAGGCGGCAGCCTGTCATGCAGTGTCAGGCCAGGAAGTCTGGCACCTGTCAGTTCTTTCTCCCCCAACCCCTCCAAGGACAGGCCCTCCCTGATTCAACATGGACAAGGCAGTGAGGTTTGAGACTCTGAAAATTTATTAGCCAGGCTTCCCACCAGCGGTACACTGTCCTGGGGGTACCTGGCAGAATGCCAGGAGTGAGACAAGGCCAAAGGCTAGATGCTAGCATGTTGCTGGACCCTCAGTTCTATTTGTCACGAGTCATTTAAAGGATGATTTTAATACTCAACTTTGTAATAAAGTAAAATGCAAAGAACTCTACATTTTTCAAACTAAATTCTGAATATCCAAAGAAATAACCAGTATAAAAAACAAGAACTTCAGGTTATTGTCCCATACACGTTCCCAGAAGCCTTGGAGGGGCTTCAAAGGAAACATTTAAGCAGCAGTGAGTAGCCGAAAGGGTGAGCCCTGAAGCCAGCCAGACACAGCTGTTAATACACTTACCCCATTTCCTGGTTGCGAGACCTCGAACGAGCAACTTCTCTCTAGCTGTCCGTTTCTTCTTCTATACGAAGTAAGTCTGAATAATAGTTCCCATCTTGCCCACCTGGAAGGTTGATGAGGTAACGATATAAAAACTAGAAACTTGAGGGGCACCTGGGTAGCGCAGTAATTAGGCGTATGCCTTCGGCTCAGGGCGTGATCCTGGTATTCCGGGATCGAGTCCCCCATCGGGCTCCTCCACTGGGAGCCTGCTTCTTCCTCTCCCACTCCCCTGCTGTGTTCCCTCTCTCCCTGGCTGTCTCTCTGTCACATAAATAAATTAAAAAATCTTTAAAAAAATAATAAATAAAAACTAGAAACGAGATGGCCATCCGGAATAAGGATACAAATCTCTTCTCTGTTGAAGTGGATCCGCGTGGTACTCCTACCCTGGCCCTCATAGGGATTTAAGGTCCAAAGATGTGTGTGGGGGTGGGGGGAGGTTCACTGCTGTATCTCCAGTACGCAGGACAAGAGCTAGCCTCTAGTAGCTGCTCAGTAAATGTCTGCCCAAGGAAAGAACAGATGCTGAATTCATCTGGTTGTTTATCTCCCCCACACAGCCATGAGATCCCCAACGTCTGGACTTTGGTTCCTTGCTGACCTGGAGCTGGTTCCATCAGCAGCTTGTCTGTAAAGGCTGAGTGAATGCATGACCACGCAAGGTCTCGTACTTAGGAGGGGCTCGGTGTAACAATCTCTCTACACATCATCCTAGAGGAAAGTATTGACTATTCATGGAAGAATAGGATTAAAACCGAGTCTTCAGGCTAACAAGTTCAGAGGCGGTGGCGGACTGTGGGGTCCAAAGATGGCCAATTGGTACAGGTTAGGAGCGGGACAGGAGTCGGACCCTCATTTGGTCCCTTAGCCGCTCTGACCCAGAGCTTCCTCACCAGAAAGATGAACAGAGAATAGTTCGCCCCCCTCAGAGGGCTGTTGAGAAAGTTAGACATCATCAGGCTAAATGCTTAGCACATCGTACACGCTCAGTAAACTTAACCGAGGACACCCTCCCCCGTGGCCGAGGGACCCCCCATTCCTTCCCGGGAAGCTTAGAGGCCCCGGGGCTCCTCCGAAAGGTCCTTTGGCTGAGCAGCGCGCCTCCCGCCAGGCATGCTCAGTGCAAGGACAGGCCGGGGCGGGGGCGGCTCGAAGTTTCGGGCGGAAGACCCAGGCTCCTCCCTCCGGCGGGGCCATGCCGGGAAGGGGGACCGGAGCAAGAGGCAGGAGAGCGCGCAGGCCGGAGAAGTCGGCGGAGCGCGCCGCGCCCCTGCCCGCGAGGGCCGCGAGTCCGCTGTTGCCGAGCTGGCGGGGACGGTGCTCCTGGCGGCGGGCCGGGGTGGCGCGCGGCGGCGGGAACAATGCGGCCGACCCGCCGCCTGAGCGCCCCCGATGGCCCGCGGCGCGGCGGCCTGCGAGAGCGACGCGCGGCTGCCGCTGGGCCGGGACTCCGTGCGGCCGGCGCCCGCGCTGCTGGCCCCCGCGGTGCTGCTGGGCGCCACGCTCGGCCTCGGCCTCGGCTTCTGGCTCGGCTGCCGCGCCGCCCGGGCGCGCCCGCGGCATCAGGTGGGTCCGCCGGGCGGGTGGCCGGGTGAGGGGCGCGCGCGGGCCTCCGGCGCCCCGTCGGCGCTCAAGCGAGGTCGCGGGTGTCATGCGCACCGGCTCCTGCCCTGGCTTCCCCTCTGGCCCAGGAGGGGGCTGGAGACTGAATCCAGAGGGGAGCGGCGGAGTGACGGGAGCGTACGGGCCTGGGGTTCCCCAGAAGTAGCTGTTCTGTGCGACTCCGCTGTGCCATCACAGACAGCCGCTAAAGCCTCCCCAGGCCTCTGTCTCCTCATCTGTGGCACCAAGGGTCTGGACTCGCCGCTGGCCGAGGGGCCCTGCTGAGCGCGGTGGACAGGAGGGCTGTGATCCCCACCCATGCCCATTCTGCTGCTTGCCCGCGTGGGTACCTACTAGCCCATCCAGTCCCAGCTGCTACCCTGGCATGCATTCATGCATTCATTCACTCTTACATCCCTGCAGTAAAAGTGTGATGATCACCCCTGCCAGCCACAGCCCTATGCAGGATAGACCCTGCCCTTGCTGCTGGAAGTTCACAGTCTCCAGAAAAGGCTAGATTGCAAGTGAACATTTGACTGTAGCACGTGCTGGGGAGTTTGGTGGCGGGAAGTGATGGTGCGGGCTAGCACTCCCAGAGTGCTGACTGTGTGCTGGGCACTGAGCTAGACTCTATACCGGAATTAGCTCACTGGATCCCCAGAACAGCTTTGTGAGTTTGTTCTATTAAGGACCCCATTCTGCATTTGAGGAAACTGAGGCGCAGAGAGGTTCAGTGACTTCCCAAAGTGACAGATGTGTGTCTAAGCCCAAAGTCACTGTGTTCTCCATGGGTGGCAGTGGTCACAGAAAGGGATTCATGGATGCTTCACGTGAGTGTTGTTACAGAAACGGATGGTGTGTGGAGATGGTGGGCATACAGCGGACATTTGATCCGTGTGGTGTAATCACTGTCTTGGGTCCTTGCTACTTTGACCTTGTTGAGGGCTGAGGTCCGATAGGATCCGAGATGAGGTGCGTGGTCTTGTTGCCTGCATTCCTGGCTCAGGCGAGAAGGAGACAAGTCCAGCAGATGGGAGTGGGACTCTCTCATATTGCCGCTGACTTCCGGGGAGCGTGTTGCTGGAAAGGCGTGATAAAGCTTGAAGGCAACTAATATAGTGTAAGATGCTTGTAGGTCAGTGAGGTTGTCATATCCCACTGGTGGTTAAGGGACACTGAGAGACACTTGTGTGAAGAGGAAAGTAACAGGTGCACAACCTTTGCTGGGTGCCCTGTTCCGAGCTGAGTGTTTGTGGACTTTTGGTTCTCTATTCCCACCCCAAACCTCTGAGTCAGGGAGCTGTCATTATCCTCACTTTCCAGGGAAGGAAGTCAAGGCTCCCCAACTCTATTCTTGATCCAGGGTCACGTGATGAATAAATAGTAGGGCTGGATTTCAACCCCAGTCTGTCCGAACCCCTAAATCGGGGCGTTTAGACATCTGTCACCTGGTGAGGTAGCAGCTGGTATCTGTCTTAGTCTCTTCAGACTGCTGCAGGAGATGGTGGGTCTGTGCGACTTATAAACTACAGAAGCTTCTTTCTCACGCTTCTGGAGGCCGGAAGTCCAAGATCAGGTGTCGGCACGGCTGGGTTCTGGTGAGGGCCGGCTTCTGGTTGCAGACTTCTCACTGTGTCCGTGGAGAGTAGAAGGGTCGGGGAATCTCTGGGACCTCTTTGTAAGGGCACTCAGCCCTTTCAGGAGGACTCCACTCTCAGGACCCAATCCCCTCCCAAAGGCCCCACTTCCAAATGCCATCACCTTGGGAGTTGGGATTTCAACCCAGGAACGGGGAGTGGGGCACACGCCTTCAGACCGCGACGGTGGCCCATTTCACGGCTGAGTCAGCTGGGGCTCACAAGGGTTAACCAAGCTATCCGAGATTGGGCCGCTGGTCAGTAAGAGCTGCACTAGTCCCGTTGAAGGTCATGATGGCTCAGCCATAGAGGGGGCTCTGGCTTCATGGTCGGGCTGACAGGATTTTCTGATGATTTGGATGGGACCTTAGCAACAGCCTTCTTTCTAAGTGGACTTCTGTCCTCCTCTCTTCCCTAAGTCTCTTTTCCTAAAATGCACATCCAACAATTTGACTCCCTGGGTTAAAAGCCTCCAGGGACTCCTGGTTGCCTACAGATTATATCCCATTTCCTAGCGTAAGGAAATGGCGCATAGCTGGTTGCCCTTCCCCGGGGCATCCAGCTGAACACGAGGAGCCTTGCGCCCCAGAATCTCCTTGCTCCCCTGACGCCTCTCCGCTTCTGAGCCTCCGTCTGTCTGTCTGCCCGCTCACCCTTCGGGATGCAGAGATGCCCATCCAGGCTGGATGAGGTAATTCCTCCCTCGTGCACCCTGGGACCTCTGTTCTCCTCTGATCCACGTCACCAAGCTCATAACTGGGCATTGCGCCACTTTTTTTTTTGTTGCTTTTTTCCTTTTCTTTTTATTTCATCATTAAAACGTTTTATTTGCATCGACATTACACATGCACATTAAGTATTCATTTACTGGCAGCAGTGCCCCACTCACCACGTCCCAGAAGCCACCTTGTCCAGCTCTTTCTGCTGGCTTTTTGGTCATTTACTTTCCTTTTGTAAATAACCTGCTTACTTGGCTTTTCCCTGCATTTTTGGCTTTTGGCATAGCACTGTGGACTTGGGAGTGGTTCAGCTCTCTTTTGTCCTCCTTCATAGGCACACCCACCCCAGCCACCACCGGCTTCCCGCACCCCGCACCCCCGCCCCGCCCTGCGTGGCCATCGTGCATGTTTGGTTAAACCAGTATTCGGTGTTTCCTTTCTTATGATTCTGTAAGCACTTTACACTGTAATTCAAGGATCAGCTACGATTATGATTATTTTCCTTTTTGTCACTGCATTTTGTTTTCTCTAAAATTAACCGTTACCCGGGTTTTTTTTTTCTCTCCATTAGCTTATATTCTGTGTACTTACTCATTTAACGCCGGCCTCCCCTCCATTTCTATACATTTTTTTCGAGACGTTTGAACGCATTAAGTATTTGATCAATTTTATCTTCTTGCAAAACACCTCTCCAGAAAACCTCTCACCTGCTCCAGTCTGAGTTGGTTGCTCTCTGGACCACTGCTACTCTCAGTTGGACCAGACCAGCAGCACCAACAACAGCCCCTGGGAGCCTGTTAGAAATGCGAAGTCCTGGGCCCCACCCCAGACGCACTGATGAGAATCTTTGCAGGTGGGGCCAGCAAGCTGTGGTTAAGGAGCCCCTCCAGCGATGTGTTTGTTCGCCAGCTTCGAGAAGCAGCTGCTGTAGACTTTTGCTGTCACCAGTGGGACCTCTCAGGGCCAATCACACTGCAACTTTGTCACCTCCCCGGCGTTGCATCCTCTTTTGGGGATCCCCTCCACTGTCTTTCTGGAATCCTTTCCTCATTTGGGTGGAGCACAGCCTCCTGGATCTTCCTGAGAAAGAGATGGAGGAGACTGTTTTTGAGAACTTCTGTGTCTGAAAGTATCTATGCCCTTCCGTCTTTATTCTTAACTTGGTGAGAGTCGTTAGGTCATAGAATTCCAGGTTGGAAATAATTTTCCCCCTGAATTTTGAAGGCATTTTTCCCATTGTCTTCCAACTGACGTGGTTGAGGTGGAGAAATAGGATTTTGTTCTGATCCCTGATAACTTTGTTTTGTTCCCCTGTGGAATCTGGAAGCATCTCTTCTTTGTTCCCAGCATAGGAAGCACACGGGGATGAGGGTTGGTGGCGGTCGATGGCCCTCCTTGGGCTGTGCATTCAGGAGGCCCTGTCAATGTGCAAACTCACTCTCTTGAGTTCCTGGAGGATTCTTTTCCTTTTATATATTCTGTTGCTTCTTTTGGGAACCTGTCTCATGTTTTGGTTGAATTGGCCTTCCTTCTTTTCTGTTTTCCATCTCTTTGTCTTTTTATGCCCTTTTTGGAAGGCTTTTCTCACAACACTTGTGTTGAGATTTTCACATTTTTCATTTTCGAGCGTGCTGTTCTGTCCTCAGGGTGTCCTATGTTTATGTTGCCCTGTTCTTATTTTGTGAGTGTAACCTCTTCTCTTGGCTCTCTGAGGATATTATAGTTGTTTATTTGTTTTAAGGTTTCTTTTCCCTATACACTGTCTGTTTCCAGCTTGCTTTTTCCTGTTTGTTTGGGGGTTTCTCTTTCATATTAGAGTCTGTCCTCAAGTGACTGGCGACCCTTGGCTTCCTGGTTATTTTTAACTGGGGAGCAAAATAATGATGCTCCTCCGTGGGGTAGATGAGGTTTATCTCCTGGAGTCTCTACCATAGGATGATCTGATTGGGTCCTTCCCTGCAGAACCCTTGTAGTGGTCAGCCAGAGCCGCTAAACAAACCATCCCTAAATCCTTGGCTTCATCATCTGCTCCTCTCCCCTGTACCCCAGACTGGTGCAGCCACAAGGGCTTCCCTGGGCATGCTGTGCATGCTTCTGCCACAGGGCCTTTGCATTTGCTGTACCCTCTCTGGAAAGCTTGTCCCTGACATATCTGAATGGCTTGCTCTCTCACTTCCTTCATGTTTCTTCTCAAATGTCACCCTGCCCAAGAGACTCTCCCCCTCCATTCTCCTGTCCTACATCTTTTTTCTCTCTGTCACTTACCACCACTGACTTACTACGTATTTATTCTTACATATTTATTTATATCTCTCTTTTGTCGCTGGAACATAAACTCCACGAAGGCAGGGGCTTGTTTATTTTGTGCTAATTTACTCCATTCGAAGTGACTAGAATAAGCCTTAATGCTTAGTGTTGCTTCGTAACAGTTGCTAAGTAACTCCATGACAAACCGGCCGTGTGTCTTCAGTATAAAGATTATATCTGTGAGCAGCCAGAGGAAGGGCTTGATCAGGATCTCTGGCGTAATGGGATTCAGAAAGAGTTGATCATTACGATCTACGGAATCACGGGCAACAGAGAATTAGCAAATACGGAAACATTGCTCCCAGGGGACACACAGGGCTAGGTTTCTGCAAGACTGGCCACAACATCTCCGTTAACCGGCCAATGCGTAGCCTTGTTTGATGGGTGTTTCTGTATAAAGACACCCTATTTAATACATATCGTTGATGCATATGTATTATATATGTGTTACATATATGTGAACACACAACGTCACTTATCCAACACGTTTTCTCCACGAGGCGCACCAGCCTTCTCGCCCTTGGGAACACCGCCCGGGACCTAGCCAACACTCAGGAGTCATTTTAACCAACCACATCAGCAGCAGAGAGCGCAGACAGGTGGGAGAAGAGCGGCATTAACAGAACACGAAAGGGACACTGGTCTGCGGTAGGAGAGCTGACCCAGGAAGGCAGGGCGTCACCTTGCTGGCTCTGCGTTAGACACGGCACGGCAGGCAGCTCGAATTTTCACCACTCCGCCCGTGCCCAGGAATGACCACAAAAGCACCACAAGTGTTGATTTGGGGGGTTACAAATCAATTTCGGCAAGTAAGCGAATTTACACATACAGAAGCTACCAATACCAAGGATCAACCGTGGTTCATTTTACAAACCGTTCTATAATGCGAGGGTACCTAAAATATTTTCTTAAAATCATCTGATGGCATTATGGGAAATAACAGGAAAATTACTATGTATGTCCATTTCCCGTGTTCAACTCTTACCCCAGGGAGCTCACAGGCTACCAGGGGCCCCTAACCCAGAAGAACAATGGAGTGACCTTTGACCCAAGTGTGGCCTCCAGGTCCTGAGGTGGGGAATGGCGGGGGGGGGGGGGGGGCTCCTCAGGGAGCTGATGCCTGAACAATCTCGAAGGCTGTGTGGCTGATCCCGGGCGGGGTGGGAGGTGTGACACTACACGCAGAAAGCCAGGCAGAGACACAGAGATGAGCACACGCTGGGGGCGAGGGGGTGGGGGGTTGATGGCTCGAGTCCCAGGAGCACTGGACTGACCGGCTTCGATGTGTTCTCCCCACCCCCACCTTTGGATTTTTAGAAAGACGACGCTCAGAGTCTGCTCAAGAATTTAGAGTGTAACGTACAGGACCCCTCGGAAACCGGCTCCCCGTCCAGGAGGAGGAGGGGAGAAGCCCAGACTTCGAAGGAGGAGGCTGCGGACGTAAGCTGAGTGTTTGGGTTTATCTCCCGAGTCACGTGTTGGGTGTCGCATGTCCCACCTGGCAGGGCGGATGCCACCCAGATGAGCCCCTGACACATTTCCTGTCCCAGTTGTCTTCTTTTCTGCCGTATGATTCACATGTGGCAAAATGCACAAATTTGAAGTTTACGGTTGGATAAGCATATACTTCCTTGTAACCAGTACCCCGATCTGGAAGCTTCCGTCACCCCAGAAACTTCTCCAGTGCCCCTTTCCGGTTTACCCTCCCGCATCTCTGCCCCCCACCCCGCCCTGCCCCTCCCAGAAGTAGGCGGTGCTGGGATTCCCAGCACCAGGGTGGTTTTGCTGTTCTAGGATTTCACATCAGTGGGGTCCTGTGCTTGGTGCTGGGATTCCCATCACCAGGTGGTTTTGCTGTTCTAGGATTTCACATCAGTGGGGTCCTGTGCTTGGTGCTGGGATTCCCATCACCAGGGTGGTTTTGCTGTTCTAGGATTTCACATCAGTGGGGTCCTGTGCTTGGTGCTGGGATTCCCATCACCAGGTGGTTTTGCTGTTCTAGGGTTTCACATCAGTGGGGTCCTGTGCTTGGTGCTGGGATTCCCATCACCACGTGGTTTTGCTGTTCTAGGGTTTCACATCAGTGGGGTCCTGTGCTTGGTGCTGGGATTCCCATCACCACGTGGTTTTGCTGTTCTAGGGTTTCACATCAGTGGGGTCCTGCGCTTGCTTATATCGGCATTGCCGCAACGTCCCGCTTTAGAGACTCACCGTGTTGTTGCACGTATCGATAATCCATCCCTTTTAATCGCTCGGTCCACCGCGGGGATATAGCACAGGGTGGGGTGTTTCCTGCACTTGGCTCTTCTGAATAGGGCTTCTGTGAAGGTCTGCGTGTAAGTTTATTTGTTTTCATTTTGTGTTATTTCTTTTGAGTGAATGTTGACTAAATACCCAGTTGTGTGGGCTCTGGGCCTCTTGACGGACATGTTAAAGGTGGATTCTTCTTGGTCCTTCCTTGCTGGGCTTCGCCCTGTCCGTCCTGAGCCTGCGTGTAGGGCATCACTGTGTGCGTGAGCTCCATGGAGAGAGGGGGCGTTTCTTCCAAAGGTGTGCTATTTCTAGACACTTGCTCCTCCCCAGAAAGTCCCATGGATCCTGGTCATTTAGCCTCAATTGCCCAAAGGTAAATATAGATATTTAGGTAGGTGGATAGGTCGGTAGACAGAGGGAGAGAGCTGGAGGGTTCCTGAGAAAGGGGAAAGGTTTTTTCCTGTTTTTGTTGTTGTTTTAGCCCTAACCGAGTGCCAGGCGTTTTCCCACGTGTCACTTTTGAGTGATATGAGCACTGGTGTGAATTACCCCCATGAACCTCTCTCAGCAGCCCCACGAGGTAGATCTTACTTATACTCCCTTCGCGAGGGTTCTGGAGGCTGGTTTCCCTTACACAGTCTGGTGGAAAGATGAGCCGCCCTCGCCGGGCTGGCACAGGAAGCCAGAGCTAGAGCTGGAGCGAGCTCCTGGCACATAGGTGCTGTGTGTCCAGCCCGTGCTCCCTGCCTCTCTGTCCCCAAGTGCCTATGTCTCTCTGTGCGTCTGCATGTGTGTGTATCGGGGAGGCTCTCTATAGGTCCCTCTCTCTCTCTCTCTCTCTCTCTCTCTCTCTCTCGTGTCTCCTCCGCGTGTGTGTCTGTGCGGCAGGTGGGTGTGTGATGTCTCTCTTTCCCTCATCTGTCTCCCTCTGTCCCTATCACCCTGTGTTATCAAAACCCTGCTCACAGCAATTAAAGCATTCGGCTACACAAAAATATGTACTGTGGTCATAACAGTCCTCTTTGGCCAAAATGTGGAAACCCAAGTGTCCATCAGCTGGTGAATGGCTCAACAGAATGTGTTCTAGCCATATGATGCAATACTCTTGGGCCATAAAAAGGAAAGAAGTCCTGAAACTCACTACAACATGAAGGGACCCTGAAATATCACGCTAACTGAAGGAAGCCCGTCCCAAAAGACCACATATTACAGGACTCCATTCATACGGAATGTCCACAGCAGGTGCACTGATGGAGACAGAAAGTGGGCTGGTAGGTACGTGGGGGCGGGGGGGTGAGAGAGGAGAGACAGAGGTGACCACTAACGGGTATGGGGTTTCTTTCTTAGATGGTAAAAGTGTTCTAAAACGGATTGTGGGAATAGTTGCACATATCTGTGAGTATACTGAAAATTAGTAAATTGCACCCTTCACACACTTGAATTGCATGAATACAGCCCTGCTCACACAGCAGGCGGCCTTGGAGGTGGTGAAAACACACTGGCTCGGGGGGCCTGGCGCCTGGATCCCAGGAACCCAGCCCTGTCACCTGTTTGCTGTGTGATGCTGGGCAAGAGACGACCTGTCTGAGCCTCCGGTTTCTCGGCTTCACGATGACAGTAATGATGCTGGCCTGAGGCTCACCCACCGGTTGACTCTGTGAACATTCTGACTAAAGGACAAGTGTTCATTGGTGTTTCCAGGGGAGCCAAGTCCTTCTGCCTCCCCGGATACCTCGCTCATGTTTTTACCTGGTAATGTTTTACCTGTTAACCATTTAGCGACGCCAGACAATGCCCAGGATCAAGCTAATCATTGCCAAGAGCCAAGTTAAAGATCTGCCTGTTCCAGTGACTGGCTTGCCAGAAAGCCCTGCCTTCTGCAGACCGAGCTTGTCAGGGAGTGTTAGCCAGGCCTGATTTTGACAGGGTGAGCTGAGCTCTAAATTCGACATCCCAGAATGCATGGAAAACCAAGGCATTTGTGGTTCGCGCCCCTCCTTGCCCAAACTTTATTTTGTTAAATAGCTCGCATCAAGTCAAAACCAAACAGAAAATTCCAGAAGGCTCTCCAGTGTGCCACGGCACAGCCTTGGTTCTCTTCATCGCATCCTTTTGCTCTGGAGGAGGGAGCGGGGAAGGCTCCTTCATGGACGCCTCCGTGCACTCACTGAAAGAACGCCTCTACGTTGATGAGCGAAAGGCCTTTTCTTTTCCTGCAATTACGCTTTCACCAATTTTCTGAATAATTGCATTGCTTCAGCTGAAGAAGTTTTACATGGTAGGCTCGCACTACAACCAATTTTCTGTATAATTGTATTGCTACGGTTGAGAAGATTATCAGAATTTGGTAGGCTTCTAAACTTAATAAGGAAAGCTGTTAAAAAAAAAAAAAAAAACCTGAAAACAGCAGAAGTCTGTTCACTCCTGGATTCTGTGTGCCAAGCACTTCCGGGTCCTTCATCCTGACAAACACCTTGACCGTCATGGTGCCAGTCCTCGGTCCTCGAGGGGCTTGCAGTCTGCAGGTGGATGGGCCGGAAACGCATGGACATTCACGGGCTCCCCAGACAGCGGCAGTAACCCGTCAGCTGAGCTTACGCCTCGATGTGCATCCCGGGTTCTGCTTCCAGACGTCCCAGGTGGACCCCAGCATCTCCATCCTGTGCTTCTAATTATGTTTTCCACATTAAGTGCAATTTTTGCTTTCTGTCTCCCCTGGAGGGTGGGGACTGTGTCTTCCTCTCATTTTCCACCACTTCCATGCTGTGCTTTCTCTTCACCTCTGTTTGTAAGACGTTTAGAAAAGCACGGTGCCCTCTGCTTTCCTAGCTTCGCCTGAGCAGGTGTGTCTGCTGGAAACTAGCCAGGGCCGGCTTCCCGGGCATCCGGCCTGTGCAGCCGCACAGGACCCGAGCTGAGTCGGGCCCAGCCTCTGGCTTCTGGACTCTGCAGTCCTGAGATTCTTAATCATATTTTAATCAGACGCACCTCCCCCTCTCCATTTTGTGTTGGGCTCCACACATTATATAACCTGTTCTGAAATCAGCCTTTTCGATCTTACTGCTGTCTTTTGCTTTTGTACCCACACGGCTTCAAGCAGACATTGGGACTGGATGCTGGGGGCTGGGACAGGCCATGCTCTGCTCCCTCGGATCACAGGGAAGCCAGAAAGGGGTTGAAGCTGGCAGTGGTGGGGATTTCAGGTTTAAGAGATCATCCGATTGCCATGTAGAGAATGCATTGGAAGGGGTTAACCTCCGAGCCTCGCTCTGTGAAACAGGAATGATGGAAATAGTACGGACCTCCCCAAGCTGGCTGTTGTGTGATAATTAAATGAGCAGGAGTGCATAAAGAACGCAGCACACAGTAGGCGCTCTGTGCACGGACAGCACCTGGCTTGGAGTCTGTTTGCAGCCCTATGGTGGTGGCTCAGGCCAGCGCAATGGGTCCGAGTGACATTTAGGAGTTCACGCTGGTGGGATTTGTGGTTGATTTTACACGGCAGGTTGGGGTGTAGGAGCTACAGAGTATCTCAGGATCAGACCTGTGTTCCCAGAGCATGGTGAGGCCAGTCCAGAGATCTTCTCCACTGAACACCCACTTCCCGTTTAACTTCCTGGCTCTCACCCCCATTCTTATTTGCATGATGTTGAGGAAGACAGACAGATGACAGCTAAAGAGGAGGGACTCTGGAGCCGGGGAATCCAAGCTCAAATCCCAGTTCCGGCATTTATTAGCTGTGTGACCTTGGGCTCACAGATTAACTGCTCTGTGTCACATCCCCCCCCCCCCCCCCCCCGCAGATACGGAGACAGTAGCCTCTGTGGCAGAGCCCTCGGAAGTAGAAGGAGGTGGCACGTGTCGGTGGTCTGACCCATTCTTGTCATCTAAGTCTGTCTTTGTGAGTCATAAAGTACAGATGGAAATGACAAAGCCCAGCCCTCGCCACGTGGCTTCCATCCCCACCCCGCTCAGAAGGGTGTGGTGGTGAAACCCGCTCTGGAGACATCCCTGGGCCGCACTGCCGACATGGTCAGGTGCGGGGTCAATGCCCACATCATGACAAAGCCATAAATCCTTCTGTGTGCCCCATGGTAGGGCATCTCATCCCAAGTTGGCAACTGGAAACTGGTCGTTTGCTATAGAGCTCTTTCTTCAGGAAGGTGTGGTTGAGAAGTACTGAGGAAGGGGGAATGAAACATGAGAGACTATGGACTATGAGAAACAAACTGAGGGCTACAGAGGGGAGGGGGGTGGGGGAATGGGATAGACTGGTGATGGGTAGTAAGGAGGGCACATATTGCATGGTGCACTGGGTGTTATACACAACTAATGAATCATCGAGCCTTACATCGAAAACCGGGGATGTACTGTATGGTGACTAACATAATATAATAAAAAATCATTATTAATAAAAAAAAAAAGAGAGAGAAGTACTGAGGGAGATGCGGGTGCAGTATTCGCCCGTCAGCCTGCTCAGAGCCGGTCAGGGGAGATCTCCCGTGGTCTGGAGAGCGAGGCTTCTGACTGGTCTGCCTGTTCGCCATCGTCCCTGCAGGTTGTTTCCAAAACATTTATTCAGCACCCACCTAGCCCCGGCAGGAGAGAGACCCAGAAAGGATGTGGGGATGTGGAACAGCCATGAAGAGGTCTGTCGTGCTGTGGTCAGAGAAGGCTCCCCTCAGAGGGGCTCCTTCCCACCATTCCTCAGAGCTGCGCGTTGCTTCACTTCCGTTCTGTTCCAGCTACTTTGATGGGTGCTTTATCTATGCGGTCTTGGGGGGCATATGGCACCTGTTTTCTGTCTGGGAAGATTGAGGCTCAGAGAAGTGAAAGGACTTGCCCAACTGCTTTTCATTTAAGGGTCTGATCCGGAGTTCTGTGTGAATATTGCCCTATGGAAGTGTTTACTCCCTTGGTAATGCTAAAACAATTCTGTGTTTCCTTCTTCCTCTAAAAGGTGGGTCACAATTTTTAGGAAAACTTGTTAATTATTGTCATGTTATTTAAATACTTATTTCTTCCGAAGCTGAAGACTTAGAATTAAATGAGGATTGTGCTATATGACGTCTGTCTGTCCATTCACCCATCCATTCATACATCTACCTTCCTTCATCCTCCCATCCATGCCTCCTTCCATCCATCCGTTTGTCCATCTGTCCATCCATCCATCTCTCCATCTCCTTATCTACCCATTCATCCATCCATCCATCTACCCACCCACCTGCCCATCCATTTTCTCATCCACCCATGTGTCCACCCATCCATCCACCCATTTGTCCATCTGTCCGTCTATCCATCTACCTCTCCATCTACCTATCCATCCATCCATCCATCCATCCATCCATCCATCCATCCACTCATCCATCCATCCATCCATCCACTCATCCATTCATCCATCCATCCATCTACCCACCCACCTGCCCATCCATTTTCTCATCCACCCATGTGTCCACCCATCCATCCACCCATTTGTCCATCTGTCCGTCTATCCATCTACCTCTCCATCTACCTATCCATCCATCCATCCATCCATCCATCCATCCATCCATCCACCTGCCCATCCATTTTCCTATCCATCCATCCATTCCTCCCTCCAGCCTTTCACCCATCTTTCTAGCAAGTGAACACCTACTTGGATCTAAATGTGCCTGTTATGGTCCCTTCCTGAGGCCACCGTTACAAATGGGTTGTGGCATTGTCTGTAACTCTTACCGGTTTATTCTTCATTGTATAGAAAGCACCCCATGCCATTTGTTCTTCTTTCCCAGGAATGTGAGCCGGCTTTCAACAGCAACATCACAGCATTTGCACTGAAGGCAAAAGTCATCTATCCCATCAATCAGAAGTTCCGGGTGAGAGTCCCCATCTCCATCTGAGAACAATTACTCAGTAATGTACTAGAGATTGGGGTAGGAGTAGGCAGATGAAATGTGTGAGTTTTGGTCCTGTCTGAGGGTTTTATGGCAAGTCATTTTAATAGGGATAATGTCGAGGCTCTGTGATGGTGCAAAACTTTAGGATGAATCCACTTTAGGACAGCGTTGTCAGGGACAGGTATAGCAAGGTATCCCCAGGAACAGTGGGTGACAGCACAGGTGGGCAGCGTCCTGCTGTTCTAATACAAACGCTGGCACTGACATAGGCGCTAGCATTGTTCCTCGTTCACAGATTGACTTACTGAACACGTCCTGTGGGGCTGGCACAGTGTGAAGCATTCCTCATGTGTTAGGCATTCCATATAGAGTAAATCATACAGTTATTGCCTCTTCATGCATAAGGAAACTTGGGCCCAGAGAGGCTAATGACCTGCCCGAGGCCACCTGGCTGCAGGTCTTACACCTGAAGCCAGGAATTCACACCTGTGGTCAGGAGTTTTGCAGACAGCAGCAGATCCCACAGTGTTTCCAGGGACCATTGGCCTGTGAGACTGTCTATGAAAGAAAGAATCCCTAGTCCAGTACTTGAGGGAAGTGCAGGCCGCATTCCTGATCGTAAAGAGGACGGGCTCTGGAGTCACACGGATGCCTTCCTAACTCCCATCTCGACCATTTTCTGTGGGCCATTTCCTGACTCGGCCTCTGTTTCTTCATCTGGAAATGGGGGCAATGGGCCCCCCTACCTCCCCCAGTTGCTTGAGGGTCAAATGGTATAATAGACATAGGGCTTAGCATAGCGTGTGACATCTGAGCACTCAGTATTTGTTCGGGTTTTTTCAATGATTATTTGCTTTTGAAGACAGCCGGAGCCAGGCTCTGCAAAGTTCGGCACCAAAGAAATGATTTCACCTCACTTAACACAGACTTTCCCAAATTAATTTTCCTGTGGAACCCTTACTTATGGGGGGCAATACTGGAACTGTTCCCAGGAACACACATTGGGAACTGCTCCCTGCACTTAGCTATCTGGTGGGTGGTTGAAAGGGCAAAACTGCCAGAGCAGAGACATGCATGATTCATCGTCCACAGCCCTTGCCAGGCAGGCTCCTGGTGGGCGCTGGGATTATCCAGTGGTCAGGACATCATCGTCCTCACCCTGGAGGCCCTCACGGTCTGGGCAGAGATGGTAGGATGGTGTGTGAGCCCAGGCAAGACAGAAATGACCAGAGGCCTGCGGAACGCCACGTGGGCTGGGAAGGAGGACTCTGGGTCTGTGTCTGGAGGTAGGGATGCTTCTGCCCAGCAGACGGTGAGTGAGGGCTGTTTCAGGCAGGGGGACCAGAGTCTGCAAAGGCCCAGAAGTATGAAATGACAAGGGACGTTTGGAGCTGGCAGCCAGCTCAGGACTACTTGGGCAGGCACATCTTGGAGCAGCAGGACAGGCTGCACAGAGGTGGCCACGGACATCTGTCAAGCCCTCCAGCCGTGCCAGGCACTCAGCTGTCCCCTCATGAGGTCATGGCAGTGCCTGGGGCTTGAGTTCCTTGATAAGGAGCTTTGGGCCTATCCAAGGGCAGTGGGGAGCCACCTCGAAGGCCTGGGGACAGGAGGGTAATGCCCAGGTCAGCGTAGATGGGGAAGAGCTAGGTGGTCAGCAGTTTAGCAGACAGAGCACACCCAGGGGTCTGAGCCAGTGGCAGGAGAGATGGGGGGCAGGCAGACTGCTGTGGAAGAGGTCAGAGTTGGCAGCCGGGTGTGGGGTGCAGGGGAGCCACCGGGGAACAGACCCAGGCTAACAGCTAAAGGGTAGGAGCCTGTTGCAGAGGGGCTGGCCTCCTGGGGACAAGAGCCATGACATGGGTCCCCGGGGCGTGGGCAGAAGCCCTACCTGTTCACTCCTTCCCTCCCAGCCGGCCCCCACCTGGCCTTCCTGGGACCGCCGGCTTGTACCACTGGTGGACTTACTGAAGCTGCTCACACGGGCTGAGTGTGCTTTCTGTCCCTCCACCCCAGCCACTGGCCGACGGTTCCTCCAACCCTTCTCTGCATGAAAACTTAAAGCAGGCTGTCTTGCCAAACCAGCCGGTGGAGGCTTCCCCCTCCAGCAGCCTGGGGAGCCTGAGCCAGGCCGAGAAGGAGGACTGCAGCTCCTCATCCAGCATCCACTCGGCCACCAGCTACGACAGGTTCTTGAGCCGCACCTTCGTCCAGGCCAACAGCTTCCCCGAGGCGCTGATCTGTGAGAGGTAAGGAGGGGGAGGCCTGGGGAAGCTGATCAATGGACCATGTCACTGTCAGTGTTGGGAATGGAGGCCCAGAGAGGTTAAGCAAGTCAGCTGCAGACACACAGCCACGCAGTGTCCAAGCTGGAGCTCCCCAGCCACCGTGTGGTGTTGACCAACGTGGGGGTTATGGAGTCAGGCCTGAGCCCTGGGGAGAGACCTGTTAGGGGGCCTCACTGAATCACTGACGTGCCCTGGGCTCTGCATAACAGCACCTAGCATGGATGAGGGGCCTTCTGTGTACCAGGCAGAGTGCTGAGCACTTTGCAAGGATTAATTATCTCATGAGTACGACCAGATCTGTCTTCCTCACTGCTGTGTCCCCACTGCACAGTGGGAGCCTGGGACAGGTTCAGTGACAGTTGAATAAAAAATAATCAATTAGTGGATTAATTCCTCTTAACGACCCTATGCAGTGGGTGGTATTACTGTCCTCATGTTACAAAGAATAAAAGAGAGGCTAAGTAGTTTGCTCAAGGTCACACAGCAGGTGAGGGATGGAGCTGGGTTTGACCTTATCTCCAAAGCCCTGCTCCGAATCACCAAACCACTCAGCGCACGGGAGAGGCCCAAGACACTGAGTCAGCATTTCTGTGGGTCAGTCCTCAGACCTCTCTGCTCTGTGAAGTTCGGTGAGTCCAAGTGGCCCTGCCTCAGTGAGATGAACCGGGCCCGACCTCGGCTCAGGACTATGGAAGGAGAGGGACCAGACGCTGAGCTCAGTGCTGACCTGGACGGTGGCACGGCCCGCACACTGGGAAGGGCTGTTGATGAGCTTTGGGACTTAGTGGACTTGTCACAGTTTGGGTGGGGACGTGGCCATTCAAAGTGCATTTGCCTGGGCTGGACAGATGGTCCTATTCGCCCTGCCACTTACCCCCCCTGTGACCGTGTAACCGCTACTTGACTTCCTAAGTCCATTTCCTCCTCTGTGAAATGGGCATGAGAACGTCTGCCTGCTGGGGCAGAGGAGAGGTGACACATGACAGACATTCCGATGCCGGGAAGGGTGTGATCCCTCTTTTCTCCCACCTCCGACTCTTGCTGCCTCCTGTCCTCCATGTCTCGGGCAGCTGCTCCCTTCTGGTCACAAGTGAGCCTGAAATGGTTCCCTTGGTTCCTTCGTATAAACCTGGGGCGGCTGTTTGGCATCTCTGCGCGCTGCAGAATTTAAAACCTGGAGTCAGGATGCACTGAGGCTGGTATGAGCAGGGACGCGCTAACTCCCTGAAACCCCACTCCCCATCTCAGATACCCAGCGGCTTTCTGTTTCTCTTTCCACTTTCCAGCGTGGACCTTGACTTGTGTATGTATGACCTTCACTTAAAAGATCTGCTGCGTCTGGACACGGCGCTGAGGCGGGAGAAGCACGTGGTAGGTGGCGGGGTGGGCTGCTCTCCCTTTCCCGGGTCCTGAACGCGGCTCTGCAGCCACGTGCGTGCCCTCCAGGGGTGGCTGCTGGTGACAGTGCAGCCACCGCGACAGGAAGGGACAGAAGCATTTGTGCCTGCTGATGGGACACGGGCTCTCCTTTACTGAGAGCTATGGGGTGAGGCAGACAGGTGAGAGCCTCCTCCCACGGGGCCACCTCCTGGTGCAGACACGTAAAAGGTATTGGAAGGAGAACAGCATTTTAATTTTTAATTTAAATTCAATTTAATTAACATATAGTGGATTATTAGTTTCAGAGGTAGAGTTCAGTGATTCATCAGTTGCATATAACATCCAGTGCTCATGACATCACGTGCCCTCCTTAATGTCCATCACCCAGTTACCCCATCCCTGCACCCACCTCCCCTCCAGTAACCCTCACTTTGTTTCCTAGAGTTAAGTCTCTTATGGTTTGTCTCCATCTCTGTTTTCATCTTATTTTCCCTTCCCTTCCCCTATGCTCTTCTGTTTTGTTTCTTAAGTTCCACATACAAGTGAGACCATATAATTGTCTTTCTCTGACTTATTTCACTTCTTGGCATAATCCCCTCCAGTTCCATCCATGTCAGTGTAAATGGTGGGTAATCATCCTTTGTGATGGCTGAGTAATACTCCATTGTATACATGGACCACATCTTCTTTATCCATTCATCCGTTGATGGACATTTGGGCTCTCTCCATAGTTTGGCTATCATGCACATTGCTGCTGTGAACAGTGGGGTGCAGGTGCCCCTTCGGATCACTACATCTGTATCTGTGGGGTAGACACCCAGTTGTGCGGTTGCTGGGTCATAGGGTAGCTCTGGTTTTAACGTCTTGAGGACCCTCCACACTGTCTTCCCGAGTGTCCGCCCCAGCCTGCATTCCCGCCAGCAGTGCGAGAGGGCTCCCCTCTCTCCTCATCCTCACCAGCATTTCTAAAGAAATGATAATAGTGACGACAGTGTTTACGAGCCTGACTTTGGTGACTGTTCACTGTGTACTGGGCCCGGGACGTGTCACACCGGCGGTTAGCCTGAACCTCACCACAACCTGGAGGGGTGGGTGTGTTATTACCCCAAATTAGGGATGAGGAAACGGTGGTGCAGAGAGGAGGACTCGTCCAGGGTCGTAAAGCCCTAAGTTGGAGCTGAGATGGGAAGTCTGGTGCCTTTTCGTAGGCGTGCTTTCTCTGATGGACGGAGGAGCAGTCGGAGCCACCAAGAACCGCAGAATGAGGCTCGTCTCTGCCGGACACACACAGGCTCCAAGGGCATCAATGCTGGGCCGACATGGCAAGGAAGTCAGACAGAAGCGTCCCACCGCAGCTGCGGAACCCCTGGGCAGGGCTGGCCAGGCCTCGAGGCCACAGAGCTTCAAAAGAGGAGTTATTTCTCCTGAATTATTGAATGAGGGATGAGTCTTGCAGCGGGGAGGCCTGTTGGAAAGAGAAAGGGAGAGGGGTGGACGGAGAGAGTGACAGAGACACAGACAGATATGCCCACGGGGTGCTTCGTTGTACCCTGGAGAAATATAAACACCAGGTTGCACGTGTAGTAGAAAGAAACTGGGGCTCCGTGAGAGCAGCGTGGGCCTCGTAAACAGGGGCCCGTACTGGAAACCAGAAATCATACCAGGACTCCAAAAATAGAGCCTGTTCAGGCGGCCCCACGGTCCCTGGGGGAGCCCATGGCCTTGACGCCGTGGCCCACGTGCAGCAGCAGCCTGCTCTCGTTCAGCCACATCCTGTCCCGCTAGCAGGCAGGTGGCCCTGGCGATCCAAAGGCTCTGTGCTCCCCGGAGGGTCGACTGTGTCTGTGCTCAGAGCCCCATCCAGCTGGCGAGTGACACGGCGCTGGCCGCCTCGCCCCCAGAGCAGCCAGCAGAGGCCCGCGGGGAAGCAGCCTGCTGTCACGGAGAAAGCATCTGCCGTCACTCATCTGCGCGTCTTATCCGTGGGCAGTCTCTCCTCCCTGCCCGGCACGGTGCCAGGGACAGCCCCCACCTGTGTGGCGCCCACTCTCAGGGCGGGGGGATGGCAGTGACCCACACAAATGCACATGGCAAACCGTATGGTGTGGTGAGTGTGTGTAAGGGGGGGACTGAGTGAGTGTGGGGGAGATGGCCAGGCTTCCCTGGGGGAAGACACATCAGCGGGAAGCTGGGGAAGGAGCCCTAGGCTAGGAGTCAGAGACTTGGGCTCTGGTCCACCCTCCCACACGGACGAGCTGTGTGACCTCGGGGAAGTCACTTCCCCTCTCTGGGCCACTTTAGGAAAGGTATAAAGATAATATTTTTCAGCTCTTAACCCATCAAATCACTAGGAAGTGAAGCCGTCCTGCTTTGAAGGGTCTCTGTAGGCAGAGCTCTGGGCTCCGCGGGGCTGTGTGACCAGCATCATCACAACCCCACTTGTGAAGCACGCAAACTCTGCTAGGCTAAGCCCTCTAAATGCCTGAGCTTCAAGGAAGCCTTACTGTTGTTTTCACTCACGAGGAACCTGAGACTCCGAGAGGTCGCGTCAGTTGCCCCAAATCACACAGCTGGTGCACGGCAGACACAGAACCCAGATGAGGTCTGAGCGCAAGGTCTGTGTGCCTGCACGCAGTGGGCGCTCCACAGAAATGTGCCTGCGGATGCCGACCCTGCCCTGGGAGACCGCTCACGCGTGGCCTTTCCGTCCCTGCGGGGCGTATCTTCGTTGCGTGTGGGACCTGGGGAAACACGCCAGCAGTCGCGGAGACCTCAAGTTCCGCTTCTCTGGTAGAGATCCATCCGTGCAGGTCAGTTCAGGAGTGACTCGGACCGAAGCTGGGAGTCACTGTGTTGTGCAGCTGAACCTGCTCTAACACTGCGTCCGCTCTGCATCACTAACAAATGAAAAAAAAAAAAAAAAAAGTGACTCAGAGCAGATGTCATGCAGGCCAGGAGCTCAGAGCTCCCTGTGGCCCTTGGCGGAGAAACTGGCACTTGGCTTGTCAGGAGGCGGACAGAAGCTGCATTTGGCACCGTTAAAAGCAGAATGGCAGAGGCGAGAACAGCACAGATCAGGGGATGTGTGTGTTGGGGGGTTGCCAACTGAGGGATCATCCGGCCTAGGGGATTCTCCTGGTGCTGGAACATTCTGACTTGATTGCAGCGGTGACTGCATGAATCTGTACTTGGGGTAAAGTTGCATAGACACACAGACACACACACACACAAATACATGTGACAGTGCGTGGAAATGGAGTGAAGTCTGTAGTAAACTGCATCAGACCAATGTCAATGTCAGTTTGTACCACAGTGACGTCACATGTCACCCAGGCGACAGAACACGCGGGACTCTGTACTGTTCTGGACCTTCCTCTGACTCTGTAGTTTTTCCAAATTCAAAGTTTTTTAAATTGAAAGGAATGAGACAAGACCTGTGCACATCACTGATTCAGTCTGGGGTCAAAATGAAAGTGGGTTTGAGACCAACATTTCGAAAAAAGGATGTTACCTTACATGACCTCAACTTCAGTGGGTGGAAAACCAAGATGACATTGTGTTCCTAGAGCTGGTTAACACTGGCAAGCATAAGGAAGGTTGGTGGAAAGTTCTAGGTTCCGTCCCTCATGGCTGTCCCTTGTGACATGAAGCCAGTTATACAGATTTCTCAGCCAAAGAGTTCCTTGTCTGTAAAATGGGGAAGATTGTACCAATGTCCTGCAGTCTGTAAAAACCAAATGAGATAATAAATATATTAGCTTGGTATACAACAGTGTTCAACTAACCTTAAAGCAAGGGTTACAAACTGTGGCCCTTGGGCCAATCCAGCCATGCCTGTTCTTGACCCTATGGCCCATAGCTGCCTCGATGCTGTAACAGCAAAATCTGATGGTTGCAAAAGTGCCAGTAGGGCCTGCAAACCCAGGAACGTTTACTATGTGGCCCTTTACAGGAAGACATTTACTAAGCCCTGTACTAAAGTGCCTCACCACACAAATACGTCTGACCTTTGGCAACGGAGCAAAAGCAGTTCCGTGAAGGAGTGATACGCTTTTCAGGAAATGGTACTGCAGCAATCAGACGTCCGGAAGCAGACACAGACGAACCTCAAGCCAATCCTCCGCCTCGTGCAAAAATGAACTCAAAATGCATCACGGGCTTACATGTAAAATGCAAGACTATCCATCTTCTAGGAAAAACGGAGGAGAAAATCTTCAGGATCTAGAACTGGGCAGAGTTCTTTCTTAGACTTAACACAGGGAGCATGACCCACACGAGGGAAAACTAATAAATTGAACCTCATCAGAATTATAAACTTGTGCTCTGCAAAAGACCCCATTAAAGAGGATGGGGAAAGAGAAGTATTCGCAAATCACGTATCAACAGAGAACTCGCCCCAGAACATAGAAAGAATGCTCAAACCTCCACAGAAGTAAACAACCCCATTAGAAAAGGGCAAAAGCCATGAACAGACATTTCACCAAAAAGGATATACAGTGGCAGGTAAACAGACACACACACACACACACACACAAAATCAGATAAAAGATGCTCGACAGCATTAGCCATGATGGAAGTACAAATTAAGACAGTGAGATATATTTTTAAAAATGAGATATGACTACACAGCTATCAGAATGGCTAATGCTGGTGGGGATGGGAAGAAACCGGGTCCCACGTGCATTGCTGGTGGCAATGCAGAGTGCCACCCTGACAAACAGGCAGTGTCTCACAAAACCCCGCAACCGCACGCACCCCAGAGGATCTTATGTTCACACAGAAACCCATACGTGGATGTTCTTACCGGTTTTACTCGCAATAGCCCCAAACTGGAAACACCCAGATGTCCTACAGTAGGTGAATGGTAGGTGTGGAGACAGCACCCTTGGACGTTCCTGGGTGTCCCCACTTGTGGGAGGACCCTCTCTGGTGTAGAGGACGCTGTGGGTGACTTTATACATCCCAGTCCCAAACCACTGTCCCTCTCATTCTTCCCACAAAGAAGCAACACCCCTTTGCCTTTTACGTTTTCTTGACTCCTATGGGGAAATGCGGAAGGACAGGCACAGAGCAGGCACCTAAGGAAGATTTCTTGAATAAATGAATGAAAACCAGAGGTGAACCAGTTTTCCTTAGAAGCTTCATGAAAATACAGTCCATTATAGGCTATTGTCATGATTTATAACCCAAGATATTTCCTCTAGCAAAAAGTATGTGTGCATGAAGAGATAGAGAAGAAAGGGAGAGAGGGAGGGACGGAGAGGGAGATACTATTTCTAAGCCTTTCCCTTGGTTATGTTTCCCTTCCTGGCAATAGATGTTTATTCAGATTTTTAAAATGTGCCTCCTTGATCTTCTTCCTAAAAAGAAGTCTGATGATGAATTATACCAGAGGATTCTTTCGAAACAAGAAAATGTACGTAAGTCTTCAACCTATATTTCAAGGTTACTTAAAAATAGTTTATTACAATATATAAAACATAATATTATAAGAAACTACTTTTGCTTTCACATGTAAAAATAATTTATTACAATATACGCTTTTGAACACAATGCAATTATGTAAAAATATGTGTACAAATATAAAAATGACCACAGGTATTATTAAAATTTGGAAAAATATTGAAAGCAGGAAAAAGAGAAGAAGTTTGGTCATACCTGCTACTCAGGACTACTGTTACTGTTATCTTCTGCACAAGGTCGGGTATTTTTATTTATTTTTTAAGATTTATTTATTTGAGAGAGAGAGCAGGGGGAGGGGCAGTGGGAGAGGGAGAGAGAGAATCCCAAGCAGACTCCACACTGAGTGCAGAGCCTGATGCGGGGCTTAATCCCAGGACCCTGAGATCATGATCTGAACCGAAATCAAGAGTCATACCAGGCACCTCTAGGTTTTTTCGAGTTTTTTTAAGATTTTATTTATTGAGGGGCACCTGGTGGCTCAGCCGTTAAGTGTTTGCCTTCACTCGGGGCGTGATCCCAGGGTCCTGGGATCGAGCCCTGCATCGGGCTCCCTGCTCTGCTGGGAGCCTGCTTCTCTCCCACTCCCCCTGCTTGTGTTCCCTCTCTCGCTGACTGTCTCTCTCTCTCTCTGTCAAATCAATAAGTAAAATCTTTTTCATGATTTGACACAGAGAGAGAGAGAGAAAGCCCCCAAGCGGGGGCAGGGGGGAAGAGGCAGAAGGAGAAGCCAACTCCCTGCTGAGCAGAAAGCCCAACACGGGGCTCAATCCCAGGACTCTGAGACCAGGACCTGAGCCAAAATCAAGAGTCCAACCAACTGCGCCAACCAGGCGCCCCTAGACTGGATATTTTTAAATACCTAATTGGTTTATTGGTTTTAACTGATTATACTACAGTGCATTCTGTTCCTCTCAGTCTTTTATATGGAGTTTACGTTGCTTTATGTGCAGTGAAACGAGCCAGGTCTTGGAGTCTTGACTGGTGGAGGTTGATATCCTGGTTCGTTCTTTCACAAGCTCTCAGAATCCCAGGTTCCCCCGGTGCCTCGGGATAGTGATTCCCGGCCTGCGGCATCACGGAAGGGCTAAGAGAAGCGTGTATGAAGCACCTAGCGAAGTAGTAGTTAGACCCTGAATCATGACAGCTGCCCACGTCCCCCTGGCAGCCACAGCAACCCTCTTCCTCATCGTCCTCATCATCACTGCTCCATGAGAAGGGGGGGATTGGGAGGGAGTGTTTCTCCCCCACTCCTCTGGAGCCCATGGGGAAGTGTGAATCTCTGCACCCCAGGGAGGGGGCGGTGCATCATCACCGTCACCATCACCGTCCTAAGGACCACGGCTGCCAGGACCGTTCCCATCACACAACGCCCAGGGTGCGTTTCACACATGATTGTATTCCATCTTTAAGGCAGCCCTGTGAGTGGCCATTATTATTTTAGTTTACAGCTGAGGAAACTGAGGCTCATTGAGTTTCAGTGACTCCCCAGTGAATAAATAATGATGATCACGGTGATACTGGTCACTCCACGCGTAATATGAAGTGGGGTTCTAGGGCAAGAGTAAGAGCTTTGCCGTCTGCAGACCCCTGATCTGACTCCACGGGCAGCACCTACAGACCACGTTCATCACAGTGGTGCCTGCTGCTCACGGACAGTTAGTCTGGCCAAGTGCTTCCAGTGAGTACTTTTATTCAATGCTCATGATGGCCGCCCGACTTCTAGAAGGGGACAAGCAGTGCCCCGAACCGGCGCTGCTCTTGGGATTCATGCAGTTGGAGAAGTGGGTGTCTGGGGTCGGTGGGGCTGAGGGACCAGCACAGCACGCCCCTTCCTACCCCGAGGAGACTGCGGAGGAAACACCCCAACTGCCCGAGTACTGGGCTCCTCAGCTGGAAGAGAAGCCTTGCTCTGTCCGAGCAAAGCCGCGAGGGTCTGAAACCATGCGCGGCCTCGGCTTGGACGCACAGAAGCACTTTTTATTGGTGTCGTTTTCCTAGTGAAGCTGGACGTGCCCGGGGTGGATGCCAGCGCTCCCAGCACAACTCTGCAGAAGACAGGGCCCCTCCCACCCTCCACGTCGGGGCTGGAAGGACTCCGTACAGAGGGTCCCCCCATCCTTCCCCAATTCTGAACTGATAACAAAGGGTCGGGAATACGCGCACAGAAAGGTCGGCTTCACTACGGAGACGCCAGCTTGGCGGACGTGGCCTACCTGCACAGTGAGCCGAGCTTCCACACTCTGAATCCCAGGGTTCGCCAGATTGCCTACCTTGGTGCGGATCAAGCCGGCCACCTCTGCGGCAGGCCCTTCGCTGCCCAGCGCACCCTGGGCCAAGGCCACACCACAGCCATGGCCTCCCCATGAATGCTCCATGTCAAAGAGGAAGAGGCCAGACAAGCTAAGGGAGCCACTTCCTGCTGATGAACCCACCAATCACATCGCGTCCCGCCTTCCCTGGGGTGTAGTGAGTAATCCTTCCCCTCGGAAACCAGAGGCGTGGGGAAGAAGCATTCCCATGCAACCCCCTGAAGTCATGGCATTTTCCAAGACTTCATAAGAAATGAAAGATACTAATTCACTATTTTTTTAAAGTATGTTCTATTTTTTTTTTGAGGGGAGGGAGGGAGTAATACAGAAGCAAAGAATGCAGTATTCTTGAGACTGTATGTCTAATGAGAAAAATAGATTTCTACCATCAAACCCTAAGTAGGACAATGCCTAGAACAGCTAATTATGCTTAAGAAATATTTTCTGATTATGTGGTGAAAGATAAAAGCATTTCTTTTCTAGAACTTAAGATATATTAGATTTTTCCTTTGTTTATTTGCCCTTCCCCCCCCCCTTTTCTGTTTTCTCCAGGACTTGGAGGAATTAGAAAAGGGACTTCAGGTCAAACTGTCAGACACGGAAATGCTGGGGTCTGGTGATTCTGAATACATCACTCTGGCAGATGTGGAAAAGAAGGAGCGAGAATACTCTGAGCTGCTAATAGATAATGTATGTGATGGATTTTTTTTCCTTTTTCCTTATAAAATCCTTGGTTTCTGGGGCAGTTAAATTAGTGAGATTAAAGAGATGGCCCCTAGGAGCATGTTTAAGACTTGAAATCCCTGATGTGCTCTGCCCCAAAGCCAGGGATCCAGTTTCGGAAAGAAAGTGATAGAGAAAGTATAATGAAGGGGCCGAGATTTACAGAGTTTTTTTAAAAACTGAATTCCCCTGGTTTAAGTTTTAGATTGATCTTTTTGTCACTCAAAGCAGAGATTGCTCTAACCCTGTATGTCATTCCCAGCCTGTGGATCAAAGCGGATTCTAGCTGCTAACTTCTCCAGACCCTGGCATCACTCATAAAAGCCTGCTTTAAATTCCAGAGAGGCTGGTGATGGGTATTAAGGAGGGCACATATTGCATGGTGCACTGGGTGTTATACGCAAGTGATGAGTCATGGAACTTTACATCAAAAACTAGGGATGTACTGTATGGTGACTAACATAATATAATTAAAAAAATATTATTTAAAAAATAAATAAATAAATTCCAGAGAGGGTGGCTTCCTTCAAGTATCCCTTTTTGCATTTCCATTCCACTACCCCCTGTTCTTATATTAGGTATTAAACAGTTTTTGGGGGGGGGTGGGAGAACCCAAGCACTGTGCCCCACACTGGGGATTCAGAATGACCTTAGACCTGGCCTTGCCAGAGAGATGCACAGGCTAGCCTAGTAGGGGGACCGGCAGGTGAGCAGATGCGGACTTTATAGCTTACAAGTGTTGTGATAGATGAAAACACCGGAAGGCGGAGGCACAGTGGAGAGAGGAATCCATTGGGTTAGGAAAGTCTTCATAGAAGAAAAGACCCATCGAGAGGCCTTTTGGGAGAAGTGTGGGGGACACTTGCCAGTGGGCTGGCAAAGAAGGGAGCCGGGGGGGACCAAGGAGCAAGCAGAGCCAGAGAAAGCCAGAGATCGGGCCTGAGGCTTTTCATCTCATGCCAAGGGGGTGGGAGTCACTGCAGCTTAGCAGCGGGGGACGGCTGGATCCATTTCTGTCTTAGAAGGACAGCTCCGGCTGAGCAGTGGAGGAGAAGTATGCGCTCTGGGGCTAGGGCAGTGGGAAGATTTGATGAAGGCAATTGGAATAGGAACAGAGGGGTAAGAAAAAGTGGGAGAGCTAATAGGGTAGCTGATAATGAGGTTTGGAGGAGAAGAGGGTGTAAAGGATTAGTTCTATGGAAATAAGGATCCCCGAAGGAGAAGCAAGTTGGGAGGGGAGCTGGTGAGTCCTGCCTTGACGTCTTGAGGTGGAGATGCCCGAGGATGGAAAGTCTCCACTAAGCATAGGTCAGAGGACATGGGAAGCGGGGATGTTCATGGCATGAGTGGCAGAGGGAGGGTGCTCAGCCTGGATTCCTGGGTCCGAGGGCTCCCCAAAGCGGTGGACCTGTGTGTCCGTGTCCGTGTCTGTGTATTTGAGGCCCATGATTTGTAGTATGCCCTAGATGCTCTGATGTATGGTGACCTCCAGCAGTGGACGCCCTTGCCTAGGCTGTGTGCAGAATGGGTCAGGAAAGGAGCCTGGTGCTCAGTCTTGGATCCTGTCAGCATTTAAGCAGGAGGAGCCAAGGAGAATTGAAACAGAACAGCAGAGTACGGACTCTGAGGGACCAGGAGAAAATCATGTCATGGACGCCAAGGGAATCAAGAGTTTTTAAGAACAGAGTGGGTATCCTGGCTCTCTGGGGCTGGAGTAGAAGAGGCAAAGTTGGCTGGACATCCAACTCTGTTTGGAGGTGGGCGGGGTGTCACAGGGGGATAGTCAGGTCCTCTTAGAGCAGTCAGGAAGGAGGCCATCCAGTGGGGGGCTGGGAGCAGGAGGGAAGCCGGAGGTTTGAAGGAGGGGCTGCTGCCCGGCTGGGACACACTCCCCTCGGCTGTGTGCGACCGCTGGGCGGTGGCTGGTCAGAGTGACTTAGTGTTTCGAGTTGCATTCGTGTCCACCTGTCACGCCGCAAGGTCAGGGCAGGGTTCCTGACCCCGCTCATACCCTGTGCAGCAAGAGGTGCCCAGACAAATTCAGAGTCGGACAGGCCGAGCCGAGGTAGAGAAAAACCACAGCTCGGGGAGGTCAGTGGGTAGACCTGCACCAACTCTGCCCCTGCCTCCCAGCTCTGTGACCTAACTTCCGGAGCCTGTTCCTGCAGCCAGCCAACACACATTTCACCTGGACACAAACTGCGTGGGGCACAGAGCCTGACCCCTCCCTGCACCGTAAAGGGAGGCGGTTATGGCTGCTAGTATCCCGGTTTTCGGAACTCTGGGAGGCTGGATGAGCCCCAACGTTCTCAGCCACTTGGTGATTCCCACCTTTCCTCCTGATAAGATGGGAGGAGAAGAAAAAGATTGTAAAGCGGACTGTTTTCATGGTCAGCACTGTCTGCCATATTGCTCTTTTGAACTCTTATGGCAGTAACTAAAATGTAAATGGCCATTCGTGCTTTTATTTCCAGAACACGGTTAATCCCTTTTGGAGATATGGAAGCTTCTAGGAGCACAATGGCAAATTTCACGCACTCCCCAGGCAGCAATCGTGGCCTGTTTAAGAGTCTTTAAGCTGTTTACACTGGGTGATCTCATTGTGCCTGCCTGCCTTATCAGCAGAGCACTGGTGTTTGCTGAAAAGCCACCTTGAAACTGACTGCTACCTACAATACACCAAGGAAGAACCTCTCTATAGAACTCGATTATTGCCAAGATAGACTCGCTCCCAACTGCACAAGTGTTTAGGATCTCAGTGTGTGATAAGGAATGAATCGTAATTCTCAAGCATGAACCCTCTAGCTTTATAACTTTCTTAAATAAGTTTTCTACACCCACCTCTTGCTTTTCATTCTCATTTCACAGATGGAAGCTTTCTGGAAACAGATGGAAAACATCCAGCACTTTCTTATGGACCAATTTAAGTGTTCCAGCTCCAAAGCCCGACAGCTCATGATGACGCTCACGGAAAGAATGATTGCAGCCGAAGGGTTACTGCGTGATTCTCAGGATCTGCAGGCTCTGGTATGCTGGAGGGGGCGGGGAGGGAACCTGAAGATACTCGCACTAGGGATGTGGAATCCGGAAGCTTGATGCACCACAGAGATCAAGTCGAACACCTTGAGATTGTAGATGAGGGAATAGAGCCCAGAGAAAAGCAGTGAATCCATCCATCCATCCATCTGTCCAACAATCCATCCATCCATCCATCCATCCATCCACCCATCCATCCATCCATCCATCCATCTATCCATCCATCCATTCATCTATTTGTCCAACCATCCATCCGTCCATCCATCTGTCCATCCATCCATTTATCTATCTATCTTTCCATCCATTCATCCATCTGTCCATCCATCCATCTGTCCATCCATCCATTCATCCATCTGTCCATCCATCCATCCATCTGTCCGTCTGTCTGTCCATCCATCCATCCATCCAACCATCCATCTGTCTTTCCATCCATTCATCCATTCATCTGTCCATCCGTCCATCCATCCATCCACCCATCCATTCCTTAAGTGGAGATTGCTGGCCAGTTTTGTGTTGTGGCCGCATAGAGCACTGGCTCTCAATCCTGGCTGCACGCTGAAATTATCTGGGGAGCTTTAAAAAGTACTGATGCTGGGGTCACAGATGGGGCCCCACCCCAAAGACTCTGACAAAATGAGTCTGGGGTTTTAGAGCTCTGGGTGACCACAGTGAGGAGCCATGTTGACGCCCACTTGGGTGCATGGAGCTTCCTTTTCTCTCCTGACAGCTCCATGAATCACCTGAGGAGCTTTCAAGAAATGCCTATGCCCAGAGCTAACGCCCAGAGATCCAATCTGATTGGTCTACAGTGAAGTCCTTGGTATTGCTGGTTTTAAAGCTCCCCAAACTGTTCTGATATGTAGTTGGAGATACAACCCACTGGAATAGAGGAACCCACAAATCTGACTTTGAACCTGCCTCAGCCACTTGAGGCTGTGTGATCTTGAACCAGTTACTTAAACCCCCTGAGCTTCAATTACTCTGTTTATAAAAGAGTGGTCCTAGGAGTTTCTGCAGACAGGGCCCAGGGAAGTGTTCAATGACCCTAACGCCCTAGTCACCGTGGGGTTTCTCAGCAGTGATTTTGACCTTGCCCTGCTGTGTGCAAGGCCCAGGGCACACCATGCACCCGTTTCTCCTTGCAAACTCATGAGTTCCATTTCAGACCTGTGCACTCACCCAGGTTATACCCAGCTCAGGAACCTGCAACAGCCGCCCTGCCCTTGGCTCAGAAACTCAGCAGCTTAGACCCACAGAGCAGGCCTTCCCATTTCTCCACAATGGCCAGAGTGTGGTCCACAGACCAGCAGCCTCAGCAGCCCCCGAAAGCTTGTTAGAAATGCAGGCCCTCCCCACCAGTCTCAGGGTATGCATTTTAACAAACTCCCCGGGTACAACAGCTGTTTGAGAACTTGATGCTTTTGCTCACCGTGTACACATACGATCTCCCTTTCCTCCCCGGCACTGCTGGAAGGTGGGCAAGGCAGATATGTTATTCCCGATGAGCAGGGAGCCGGCTCAGTGACTCACCTAGGATTCCCATGCTGTCTAATGACATCGCTGAGCCCAGGCAACCAGCTTCCGCATTTACCATCCAAATCCCTGTGAATTGGATTTTAATTCGATAAGGCAACTGATATTAATGCTTATCAAAAGAGAAAGACTCTTGTTTCCCTGTTTTTTTTTCCTTTTTATTTAATTATTGTTCTGTCAGCAGGATATTGATGCAGGAAAAAAAACTGTATCCTTAGCTGACCTCGGCCCAAGTGTTAACCAGTAACTTCCAAACAGAAAGAAGGGAAAGAATTATGGAGGTTATCAGTACGCCCTTCTCTTAGCCAACATTTGATGAGTACCACTTGTGGGCCACGTTCTGTTACAGAAACAGTATTACAGACTCGAGCCGGAAACCTGAGTTCATACCACAGTCTTCCGGCTTGTTAGCTGGATGACCTTGGGCGGGTTACTTAACCTCTCTGGGACTCCATTTCATCATCTGTAAGTAGGGATCAGAAGAGCCTGCTCTGAGAATATTAGAGAGCGGACGATATGTAAGGCCTTTGGAACAGATCCCGGCCCATGGGAAGTGCTCGGTGTGTTAGTGCTTAGACTCTGCGGGCCACAGGTCTGCAGGCAAACAGACATCAACAAATCCTCACGGTGCTGCATGCAAAGGGCTATAATCTGTATTTGTACAGAAGAAGGATGCTCTGCCTGCATCCTGTGTACCCCCCCCCCAAATTTAGCTTCTGTATCTCATGTTATGTTGCTGATCAACTCCAGAAGGCTGTAAGTTCTTGGGTCGGTGTCTGATCATTCTGGCCCGGGCAGCTGGACCGACAGTGTTCACGTGGCATCACAGAATATCAAACTGGTAGGGTTCTGGAAAGGGCCCCAGCGGTGGTGAGAATCATTCTCCTGGGATGTCTGACAAAAAACTGTGTCAAGAGCAGTGCCAGGGGCTTGTAGATAATTATGACAGCAGTTCGCGTTCCCGAGGGCTTACTACGTTCCAGCTGCTATTTTGAACGCTTTACCTATTTTAACGTCATCTTCACAGCTCTGTAAGTTCGGTGTCCGAGGGGGACGCTGTACCCAAGGTCTGCAGCTCTGACGGGTGGAGCCGAGTTCTAGCCCAGGCACTGAGCACCTTGCATGATCTCAGAGCAAGGCAGGGCCCCTCGCCTCCCATCCAATGTCCCTCTGCCCATGCTCACCTCTCTCCACTCCTCTCTTTCTTTGAATATAAATCCGCAGGTTGTGCTGTCACTACTGGGCCAGGGAGGTCTCATCGCGCTACCTCGGAGGTGACTGCCGTGGGTGGTGTGGGAGCCCTTCTCCCCAGTGTGGCCCGTCTGTGTCTGTCTCCCTCGCCCAGCAGAGCCTTCCCACCCAGCGCGCAGCCACCCAGCGCGCAGCCACCCAGCGCGCAGCCACCCAGCGCTTATCCTCTTGCGCCCCCTAGTGGTCACGGGCCTGCTGACCATTGTCCAGTGTGTCTGATCGGAGGAAAAGGTTCAAAGCCACTATCCTTGGACTAGCTATGTGGCCTTCCAGAATAAGCCTCAGCATTCTTGTCTGTAATTAGGGATCCTTATGCTTGCCCTGATCACATGTGTGAGAACCCAGACCAGTGCAGCTCAGCAAACCGTGAGGCCCAGGCTGGGCAGTGGGAGGCTCAAACCCCGCCCCTGTCTTCAAGGGCTCCCAGTCCTGCCTGGGACTGCACCTCGTGATCAGCTCCTAAAAGACAGAAGCACATGGGGCAGTGGAGCATGGAGGAGCGGCCCACTGGGGCGAGTGGGGGGAAGATTCGGAAAGGCACCCCACAGCCCAGCCCGGCAAGGGTGAGTGGGATCAGCAGGCAGAGGAGTGACAGGAACAGAGACGGTGCTCCAGGTGGAGGGCCTCGAGTGTGCAGAGGCCCGGCAGGGCTGAGAGCCAGGTGTGCTGGGCGACCTGAGCAAGAAGGTGTGTGGACAGGGCTGGAGATGAAGCCAGGCCTGGCCCTTGGGGCCTTGTGCACCATGCCCTGGAGTTCAGACTTGGCTTGAAGGCAGTGCCTGGAGGGTTTGGGCCATGGGACAGCACCAGGCCTGCCTCTCAGAAAGGCCCCTGTCTTCCATGTGGGGGCAGAGCACAGGGGGCAGGTGGGAGGCTGGGACAGCAGGACAGACGTGAGCAGGGCCTGAGCCGGCTGTGATGGGTGTGGCAAGAAGGAAAGAGAGGGGGGTCTGAAGAGGCAGAATTGCAGACGTGGAAGATGAGGTGGGGGCTGAGAGAGACTCAGGCTGTGGCCGTGCCCAGCTGGGAGAGGCGTCCTCCCTCTGGGACTAGGGCTTCCTGCACACAGCAGTGCCCCCCTGGTTCCACGGACCCCATTCTGCAGGGGGAGCAGCTGCCCTCCGAGACTTCCGGACCCACAGGGTCCCGTTGGCCTCTGGTCAGCCTTTCCCGCCCGAGGGAGGTATCTTTTCTGAGAGTCTTGTCCTGAGTCGTGATGCCGTGATGGGGCAGGCGGCGGGGCTGCTGTTCTCAAGTCTGACCTCGACGGATCCACTCCTGAAGTCAGTCTCACCTTCGAAAATCTCAATCCCCGTGTCCCAGGCTCTCTGAGACTCCCAAGCCAAGGACGCCTGTGACCTTTGTTGTGCCTTTGCTCTTCTCTTCCGGGGCCAAAGGCCCCAGCGACAGGGAGGGTTGGTCGTAAGCAAGGGCCCTCTCTGGCCACATGCACGCACTGAACCCCCTCCCAGAAGAGCAGCCCCCTGAGGAGCGCTCTCTCTGTAGCCAGTGTTTTACCCCAGCCCCGTGAGGGGCGATTCTGTCCGCAGCCGAGGAGCAGACACGGGGACTCGGGGGCAGAGCCGGTCGGTCTGCACTCTGCTCACAGGGCGTGGGGGCGCCAGGAGGGGGCCCATGGCCCTTGGCAGACCCTCGCCGCTGGGCACTGAGCCAGGTATTTCTCTTCTCAGGACACCCTGGAGAGAACCATGGGCCGCGCGCACATGGCGAAGATGATCGAGTGCCTGAAGCTCCAAGTCCAGGAGGAGACCAAGTGCCAGCTGGCCGCGCTATCCCACGGCCTGGAGCTGCTGACCATCGAGGGGAAGCTCTCTGGGCGGCAGAAGGAAGAGCTGCTCAGACAGCAGCACAAGGCCTTCTGGGGGGAGGCAGAGCGCTTCAGCAGGGGTGAGTGGGCCAAGGCCGGGTCTGGGGTGCCCTCCTGTGCCGGGGTGGGGGGAAGGGGGTTGGGGCTGGGGGGCAGCCGGTAAGCGTCAGGAGACGTGGAGCAGCACGCGGGAGACCAGCACGGGCTAAGACGCCCTTCTGGCCCTTGGGGACCGCATCCCTTGATGGCTCTGAGCCCTGCTTGCATTCCCCATAAGGCTGCCCCTAGGGTCAGGGATGGCCTGCTGCGTTTAGCCATCAGTGATGGGCTCACAGAGGCCCCAGGGGCCTGCAGCAGAAGCACCTGGACCGTGCAGAGGGCAAAGGAGGGCGGCAATGCCCAGAAATGACGCAGCGCACTCAGCAGCAGCCCGCGGCCCTACACAAGTCCCAGGGCCCTGCTCAGCAGTGCAGGCGAGGGCGGGCAATGGCTGAGCATGTGGGGCAGGGGAGGGAACTGGCGTGGCTGTTTCTCATGCCCACCCCGGCTCCTGGGGCAGATCCTGGGAGGTGGGCAGGTCAGGGTTCAAGACACTGAGGGCATCCGAGACTTAGTCCAGGTCCCATCATTAGAGAGAAGAAGCTTATAGCTGCAGGGTGGGTCCCACCTCTGCCTCCAGCACCGGCTTCCCCCAGGTCCTTGGGAGGAGAGCTCATCACTGGTCCTGGTGCGGGTCCAAGGCTGCACGTTCGCCTGGGGCTGGGAGTGGAAGCACAGAGAGGCGGGGACCTCTCCGGGTCTCCGTCAGGACGTCTGCAGGGCACGGAGTCCATGTGCTTTACAGTTTCCCCCGCGGGCTCTGATGCCCACATAGTGTGGATGCCGTAGGACCAGGGAGTCTCCAGGGGTCAAGGTCATCCCAGGTCACCGTATCAAGATAGCACAGACCGGGGGGCTTACACAACAGACCTCTCTTTTCTCCCAGTTCTGAAGGCAGTGAGGTCCAAGAGCAGAGCGCCAGCCCAGTCAGTTCCCGGTGAGAAACCGAGTCCTGCCTGCAGCCGGCCACCTTCTCTCTGTGTCCTCACGTAGCAGAGAAGGAGCTTTCTCACACCTCTGCCTCTTCTTATAAGGCACCAACCCTACGGGATAAAGACCCCCGTTTCACGAACTCGTCTAACCTCCAGATGCAGTCCCAAGGGGGTTAGGGCCTTAGTGTGTCAATTTGCGGGGACGCAGTTCAGTCCATGGTGCCAGGTTTTCATCGCAGCCAGCGGCCCGGTCCTCTGTCTGCAGTGGCTTATGCCCCCTCCGCCACGCCTGCCCGCTGCCTTTCAGAGATGGGGTCAGAGGGTAGGCACTCGGAGCTGGGACCTCAGGACCCCAGCCAGGCCATTCCAGGAGGTCTTTGTGTCCCTCCGAGTCACGGCTTCTGTGACCACGTGGAAGGCCACTGTTGGCTGGAGCTCTGGACCGTGTAAAACCCAGCACATCTCGCCTTGGGGGTCATCGCACAGAGGGACCTGGGCTCTCCCAGGGGGAAGGGGCCCCAGCAGCACAGAGTGGCAGGGACAGGAGGCCGAAGCAGCCCCCACTGATCAGGCTCTGTTGAACTTGGACAAGACAGGGCGGCAAGGAGACAGTCGGGGTGGGGGGAGGACCCCGGGCAGAGGGAGGACTCTGGTCTCTCTGGACACCCGGTCACACTCTTTTCTTGGTGCCAGAGGCTAAACAGATTCTCAGACAAAACCCAAGGAAGTGTGCTTGTCTGACAAGTGTGGAATGCGTGCACACACGTGCGTGTGCGTGTGTGTATGAAATGCTGAAACAAACGTGCCCCAGAACTGCAGACCCCTGGGAGCCTGGCCGTCATTGGGTTCTCTAGCTTCTACACTCAACATGTCCCCCCAAAACCCAGGGGAGAAGGATCTGGCTCCCATCTTCTTTGTCTCCTCTCCCAGAAGCCTTCTCTGGGGTCCCACGCTACCCATGACCCCTCATCCTTCTCATCCCACCGCCCAGTCCCTCATCCGGCATGACACTGACCCTCCCTTCCTTCTCTCAACTGCTCTGCACCAGGAGCAGCCAGGCCCAGCGCCCAGTGCTGTTCTTGGCACGCTGCCGGCCCAGTGACCTGGGCGGGGTGAAGGGTGGGTTTAGACCCCAGCCTCTCTGCTTGCCTTCACCTTCCCCACCAGGCAGAGAGCCTGGCCCTTGGGATCCTCTCCTTCCTGCAGGTCCTGCTGATTTAATAGCTCATCCTCGTGATTTTTGAATCTCAGTTGCAGTCTGAGATGTCACTGTCTTCCTCCAGGTCCAAGCTCTTCTGTCCTGTCCTTCCAGCTGTCCCTCCCTGTGTCACTTACACCTCCCTTGTTTTTTCCCCACAAAAATGCCTCTTCTTCATCTCCTGGTCAGGTTGGCCGGTGGCCCTGCACACCACTAAAAGCAGTCTCTTGTGGTGTCCAGAGCACTGGGCCCAAGGGGAAGTGGGGGTCCCTTTAAATAACGTGGGGCTGTGGGCTTTGAAGGGCCAGGGGCTCCTAACACTGGCCTTTTGGAAGCACTTGTACCTGGAAGCTGAACCTATGTTTCTCATCCTGAGTGCGGGCAGGAGACTGCGATGGTCTTGCCCGGGGCATAACCTGCGATGTGCTGTGGCTTACTTTGATTTCAGAGTTTGTCCAGCGAGGCAAAGACCTGGTTAAGGCATCACTGGTTCACCAGGCAGAGGAGATGGCAAAGCTCGCGCTGGCCCAAGAAGAGGAGCAGAGCAGCTTCCTGGCTGAGGCGCAGCTGACCACCGCCCCGGGCGAGTTCCTCCAGGTGACCCTGCTCCCGACTCAGCCCCGCGTGCATGGGCACAGCTAGCCCGGGAGCGGCCGCACAGGCTGAGTGCTGTGGCTTCGTCCTCGTTACTGTGCAGGGACAGCCAGAGACTTTGGCATCAGCCAGACATGAAGTCAACTACTCACTTCCACGTGTCAGCCCAGTGACCTTAGGCAGTCCGGGGGAAGGGAGGACCGTGCACGGGAGGCTCTGTTGCAGGACCAGGGAGGTGGCCAGGTTAGAAAAGGCCCTTGTCTTGACGAGGAAGGGGACAAGAAGACTCACTGGACAAGAAACAAGAGGCTACCCCCCTTGAGGGCAAAGAAATGAGCTGACGCCGACACAAACTGGGATGCCTGGGGCTTGCGGTTCTCAGAGAGAGAGGAAAGCCCCGCCTTGGCCCCTGTATTCCCCTGCTAATGGCTGGGCCTGGGTGCCTGCTTGTCCATCCTGCACGTGGTCAAGCATTTGGGCACTGGGGCGCCTGGAAATGGGTTGGAAGGCTGCTTTGCTCCCCGCTGGCCCTCAGCTTCCGCATCTGCACGGTGGGAGCCATAGTGTCCACATCCTGGGTGGTTAGGGTGCAGGGAGACCAAGCAAGGGGCAGCCACCGCTGGACTGTTGGTCTGGGCTCTTCGGCTCTGCGCTGACATGAGCTGCACCTCGTCTCGGCTCTGCCAGCGAGAGCGAGGGACAGTGACCGGGTCCAGGCCCCACCCAGAGCACGGGCACGGGACCTCCCTGGGGCCAGCGTGGTGGCAGCAGCAGCTCCCCAGTGAGAAGCCAGGAGAAGACACCACCCCCCCCACGACAGAGGAGAGGCATTTAGGTCCTTTTAAGGTCCAGCCACCCCACCCCCTCACGGAGCCTCCTCCCAAGGGCCTTCCGGGTCACAAGGTGGGGGCTGCTGTTTCTGTCCTGGAGAAGATGCATCTGAAATAAGGCTGATGAGAACTGCTCTCTGCTGCTCGGAGATTTCCGGCCCTTCCCCCGGCATCGCGTTGCACAATCCTGAGCGCAGGAAAGGTGGCCGGGTCGGCTCTGCGCAGCACCTCGGCACAGGCCAGGCAGGCACATGCTGGTGCTCAGGAGACTTGGAGGAAGGAAGGAAAGGGGGAACAGATGCATGTAAGAATGGATGAATGAGTGAACAAATAAATAAACGAACAAGGGGCGTTTTCCCCTGTGGACCTCCGGGAGATGAATCTGTCCTGTCATTGTGACCTGCCCTCTGATAGTGTCTGGGGTGCCCACTGCACCCCTGTGCCTGCCCCATCTCCTCCACATTCTCTGGGCTCCTCAGGGCTCAGCCACGTGGTCAGCTAGGTGGTGGGCTCCACTGGGTGGTCCCCAGGGCCTGGGCAGTGGTCCCCAGCAACTCATTCACAGAATGATGTCTGGGTGGCTTGTGGCCAGGAGATCAGGTTTGCAATTTTCAGCCACATGATATCCCTGTGCCTCAGTTTCCTCGTATATAAATCAGGGACAGACATCCTTCAGATCTGAGAGTGGCCCTCTGGGGGAATTTTTCTAGGAAAATTGGCATTTTCTCACGTGATTCAGCTCCCGTTTTACTCGCAGAGTTTTCATGCAGTCCTGGAGAGGCAGAGGCTGACCCGGAGTTACCTGGAGGAGGAGGAGAACCTCAGAAACACCGAGGCCGTGGCTGGGCTCTGCCAGGTACGTGGCCTCATGGTGGGACCCGCAGAGAACCCTCAGGATCTGCGTGTGCATGGGAATCCCACCTCCTCCTAGGCCAGGACCCCAAAGATGCAGGCGCAGGTCCCACCCTGGCCCTCTGGCTGGGCAGCAGGAAAGCCACACGCTCTCCATGGGTCCCTCCCCACATCACCCACCAGGGTCCTACCTAAGGCATCTTCCATTTCCAGGCTGCTCAGGACTCTGACCTCCAAATGTCCCTAGAAGCAAAGGCCTTTGGAAGTTCACCCAGGATGGAAAGGAGGTGGGCTTTTGTGGGAGTCAGTGGGTAGGGCAGTGGGGAGGACGGAGGACTGGCCCTGGAACAGGAAGGCCTGGGTTTGAGGGCCGACACCACCTCTTTCTCCCCGGGTAACCTCGTGCAACTCCAGAATGGGGAGGGCGATTGCATGCTGGCCAGAGGACTGACTTTGAGAGAACAGGGGAGACCACCCGTGCCCTCCAGAGTGACAGGGGCCTCCAGGGAGGCGATGATGACTGAGACACAGAGCCCCTGCCTCGGGCATCACTCAGAGCTGCTGCAAGGCAGAAATGCAGACATCTCAGTGCAAAGGAAATTGACAAGTGCCATAGTGATGGGAAGCACATACGGGCTCCACTCCAGGCTCAGCGCAGGTCTGCGTCCAGGCTCTTCCCCGTCCTCACTGTGTGGCCTTCAGATTTTACTGGGCCCCTCCAGTTTCCAGTTTCCCCGTCTGCAAAATGGGGATAATGATAGGCCTTCTTCATGGAGGTGGTATGAGAACGGAATGCGTGTGAGACCCTTAGGCAGCAGCTGGCATCCGGGACACGCCTGATCCCAGTTGGCTCCCGTTACAACATCCCTGCTTACAGGTACAGAGGAGAGGCATGAGGGATGCCTGGGGTTAAGGCCAGGTCAAAGGCAGCTGTCTGCAGGAAGTGATGCCTGAGCCAAGCTTTGAAGGGGAGACAGGCCCTGTGGACAAGGAGTCAGGGGCGTCCCAGGGCCAGACAAACGTGTGAAGGTGGGACGTGCAAACCCTCAGGATCGTGGCATCTGTACCGGGTGAAGAGTGTCTGTATCGGTCAGCTCAGCTGCTGTAACAGAGCACCTAGACAGGGGCCTTAAACACCAGACATTCATTGTCTCGCTGTTCTGGAGACCAGAAGTCCAAGGTCAAGGTGTGGGCAAGGTTGGGTTCTGGTGAGGACTCTCTTCCCGGCTAGCAGATGGCCACCCCCATGCTGTGTCCTTCCCTGGCCTTTCCCATGTGCTCATGGAGAGAAAGAGCTCTGGGGTCTTCCTCTTATTAGGATACCAGCCCTATCAGCTTAAGGCCCCACCCTATGACCTCACTTACCCTCAGCCACCTCCTTGAAGGCTCCATCTCCAAACACTGTCACATTGGAGCTTAGGGCTTCAGTATTTGAATTTGGGGGACACAATTCCATTCGTAACAGTAGCCCCCAAAATGTCTTATCCCCCTGGAATCTCAGAATGTAGCCTTACTTGGAAGTAGGGTCTTGGAAGATGTAATTAGCTAAGATGAGGCCATACTGAATTAGGGGGAATGACTGATGTCCCCACAAGAAGACCACTTGCTGCTCCGTGTATGCTGTGTGGTAGAGCAGTGACATCCAGGCTCTGGAGACAGATGCCTGGGTTCCAATCCCAGCCAGGCCATTGGCCAGTTATGGGCGCAGGAGCAGCTTATCTAACTTGTGCCTCAGTTTCTCCATCTTAACAGCATTCTGATGCACAGCAGAGTTTGAGAACCAGTGTCATGGAGGGAATGGGGTAGGTCCAGTGAGCTCATACTCATGGGGCCGATGTTCTCGATGCCCTGCCCTGTGGCCCCCAAGCCTACCTGAGCCCACCTCCAGCAGGGGACAATTTCCAGCAGGCTGACACTCCTTCTCTTGAGCTGGGATTGGAGTCTAAGATCTTGGCCAACTAATGCCACTTTCCTGCTCCATAAAGCAAGGCCAAAATGCCCATCGGGTGTTGCTGCTGGAGGAATGAGTAGTGCGTAGAGAAGCACCGGGCCAGTCTCAGTGGATGGCGGCAAATATATCAGTTTCGATAAAGGTTTGTGCTGACCCTGAAGTGTCCACAGCCTTGTCCCGCCAGTGATGTCCTTAGGATGTTATGTATTTGGTTTTCCTGTGCCTGGGTCTAGTTGCCAGGCCTGTAGAGTGTGGGCCATGAAGGTAAAGACTCCCTTTCTTCTAACATCAGGAGAGGCGGTCAGGTGTGAAGTCCCGGGATCGAGCCCTGCATAGGCCTTCATGCTCAGTGGGAAGTCTGCTTCTCCCTCTCCTTCTGCCCCCCCTTGTGTGTGTGTGCACGTGTGTGCGCGTGCACGCGTGCATGTATTTGAAAGCTCCCTTCGATGGGTTTCCTCTGTGCTTTGTGGAAAGCCCACGGCCCCACCCAGGGTGAGACCATGACTTGTAACCCCATCACATGCTCTCGGCTTCAGGAGCTCTACCGCGGCACCATGGAAACGTTCGAGAAGTTTGTGGATGTCCTGTTCCTTCAGACACTCCCGGGCATGACCGGCCTCTCCCGGGCAGAGTGTGAGTACTTGAGGCAGGAGGTCCAGGAGAACGCAGCCCGGCAGCTGGAGCAGTCAGATCGCTTCCGGAAGCAACAGTGGGAACTCTTCCAAGACCTCCTGGAGCAGGACAAGCAGGTGCGCATTTTGTACAACTGGGGCTGGGCTCTACAGTTTTTACACTTAGGAAGAATAAGGAGCGAGTTCGTTCACGGAGCATCCCTAATGCCTGTGCTGGGCACTTTCCCGACACTGCGCCCTGCCCGGCCCTTCACAACAAGGTGGGCGGAGAAGAGAGCGGAGGATGGGAAGGCAGTAGATGAGGCCTCCAGCCGGCCCATCAGGAAAGGGCAGCAATGCCTGTGCTCAAGAACAGCAGAAGTCAACGATGGAAGGCAGCTCGTAGGGGAGTGGACTTGGGGGGGTGTTCACATGGAACTCTTGCTTTTCAGTGAAAGCCTGTTTCCTTATTAAAACCAGGTACCCACGTGGTAGATAGAATAATGGCCCCCAGAGATGCCCACATCCTAATCCCCAGAACCTCTGAATAGTCACCTAAAGGCAGAAGGGACCTTGGCCATGTGAGTGTATTAAGGATGTTGAAATGGAGAGATTGTCCTGGAGTATCCAGGGGGCCCCACTGTCATCACAGGGTCCTCCTGAAAGGGAAGGAGGAGGGTCAGATAGAAGAAGGGAGGACCTGAGCAGAGGGCGGTGTGATGTGGCCATGAGGCAAGGCACACAGCACCTCTTGAAGCAGGAAAAGGCCGGTGCAGACTCCCCCCAATCCCAGGGATCGAGAAGGATCACAGCTCTGTCCGCACTGATTTTAGCCCAGTAAGACCCATTTCAGACTTCTGACTTCCAGAAATGTAAGATAATGAGTTTGTGTTATTTTAAGTCACAGAATTTGTAGTCATGTGTTAAGGCAGCAATAGGAAACTAATATACATTAATTTTAGTTTTAAAAAACCTAAAATGTATCAAATAAGGAGGAATTTCCAAATGTGACAGACACTAAAACACCTGCATTTCCTTTCTCTCCTGCCTTCCTGCACACCACAGGCTGTAACACGAACATGTTCACTAGCCCAGTATCTAGCAGGTGACGTAGTCCTGGCCTATGAGACAGAGTGTGGTCCCTGCAAAGAGCTTCCCTTCTAATACGAAAGCCAACTGTTGATAGGAGAAATCCCCTTCTTCGGCATTCCCTGTTCTTCCTGTCCAGAGCGTGTGAAGAAGGCCTGGGGCATGCCAGCCTTCCTTTGACTTAGAGGCAGGATGCAGGAGAACAGAGGCAGACGGGCTCAGGATGGTAGAGCAGACAGTGGGCGCCACTGTCCCAGCCCTGAACTGCCGACCCCTTGGGAGCCGTTATAAGAAACAACCCCTGTCTCTTTATCATGGGGTCCAATTAGTTACAGAAGAGCACTGCCTCCTGATGGAAGAGAGGCTTTCCAAAGCAACAAACCAGAGCTGTCCAAGGTACCAAGTGAGGAAAGGGGGTCGTCGTGCCAGCACGGGGCTACTCTCAGCCATGGGGCAGCAGAGGGCCTCGCTTCCTGTTAGACCTCCTTCTAATTTTAGTTCAGTCCTCTATCAGTTGGAACATGTCTTCCTCTCATTGCTGTCTGTCTCCTGCCCTTGACTCTAAGTTCCTAGAGGACAGCAACTCTGCTTTTCATGTCTTCATTCTCTTATTCAAAGTCCGGGGGCTGAGACACAGCACACGCTCAGTAAAACTTGGCTGGATTACCAACAGTAATGCAGCTTTGGACATTATCACAGGGTCACCTTATTATTCTTCCAAGGGATGTAGTTGAAGCTGACTCTATTGGATTCATGCCCAGACCCCTTAATTTATGGTCTCTGGGGAGGAGGGGAGGACAGGTTGACCCTTTGAGCCAAATATGCCTCTGATGAAGGCTTCCCAAATATGAGGGAGAGCCTTTGAGAGGCAGCTGTAGTTTGCAGACGGGCCCCTAACCTTGGAAGCTGGATGTGTGGGTTTGAGCCAGTGCAGCCCTGTCCAAAGGCTGGTTGGTCTCGGCCGCTTAACTGACACCCCTCCCCCCACAGCTCTGAGGTTTTGCAAAACTTGCTAATCTCTCAGAATCTCTGCTTCTGAGTGAAAAGTAGGGGTCAGAATACCCAACAGGTTTGCTCTGAGGTAATGCAATATAAGACCTTTCACATAGCGTCTCTCTCATTATTTAATTATATTGACATTGAAAAAAATCCAGAATCTCATTTCTGATAAATTACTAGACCAACAACCATAATACATCTGCAACCCTCTGGTTATGAGTCTTGAATTATTTTAAACAAATATTAGATGATGCGTAGCTTCTGATTTTTACTTGCTATTTATTTACTTAGTAAACACGTGCATGTGAATTTTCAGTGGCTTGTGCGGAAGGGTTTCAGGAGGAGTTCTGCATGCAAGAAGCAAGCAGGATGGTTAATGACCTCATCAACTAATTAAATAAGTATGACCCAAGACTGTTTTCTCAATGCGTATATGTCATAATTAATTTACTGATTGGTTGTTTAATTGCCTTAAATTGCCACAAGATGTTTAGAGGTCTCTGTGCAATCTCACTTACCATATTTCCTCCGTGATGATAAAAATGAGCGATGAGCTTTCTATGATTCAGATGAGTATTTAGTCTAAGAAGAAAAGCACCAAAAAAACTTCATGAAAAATGAAACACACACTCAGACTGTGCAATGCACTTCCCACATTGTTTTCTTCATGTCCTGTTACTCAGGGAAGTTGTTAAGTATTATGGAATCTGCCGATTACCCGATTGGAACAGATTGTAGAATGGTGGTTCTCAAAACGTAAACCTGTCCTAATGTTGCTCTCTGGGCTTTTCGCCAGTCCACTGTGCCAGGTTCCCCCAAAGATGTCCCCGTCCTAATTCCTATTGGCTGTGAACATGGGACCTCACAGGGCACAAGGGACTTTGCAGATGTGATTAAGTTCAGGATCTTGAGACGGGGAGATTCTCCTGGACTATCCAGGTGGACCCAGTAGAATTACCAGGGTCCTTATAAGTGAAAGGGGGATGCAGGAGAGTCAGAGTGATGTGGTTGGAGCAAGAAAGTCTCAGCCAGCCATCGGTGGATTGAAGATGGTGGAAGGGGCTACTTGCTGAGGAATGCAGGTGGTGTCCAGCAGCTGAAAAGGGCAGGGAGGTGGAGTTTGCCCCAGAGCTTCCAGAAGGCATGTAAGCCTGCTGACACCTCCAGTCTAGCCCCTTGAGCCCCATTTTGGACTTCTGACCTGCAGAACTATAAGATAATGAGTTTGTGTTGTTTTAAGCTACTGAGTTTGTGGTAGAAACAGCCGCAATGGGAGAGTAACAGACCACCACATGGGACTCTGCACTTCTCACAAGGGATGTGGCGGTGGGTGTGGTTCATAGCACTTCCCATCGTCAGGAACACCCGTGCGGCTGTCAGTCCATCAGGTGTTAAATCCTGGCACCATCTCCCACTCTCCCCACTCTTTCAGCCCCACAGCAGGTGGGTTTCCATCACCTGGCCACCGCACCTGCTTCCACCTGTGCTGAGCTATCAGGCCTTGCCTGCCACACTCAGCCACAGCGCTTGGACTGGATCCTGTTCTCTCCTGCTCTCCATATTGTGAGATCCCTGTCCTCCAAAGCTGGGCTCTCCCCTCCTCCTTGAAACAGCTGCTTGACTTTCTCGCTTCTCCTGCCATCTCAGTGTTGCTCTGCCTCAGTGTCCTTTGCTGGTACCTTCTCACCTTCGCCGTGTCTGCCCCCTGGAGTGGCCTGGGACACAGCCTGGGACCTGCTCTCAGTCCGCATGCACTCTCTTGGTAACCCATCCAGTCACACACCATCTGTCCTGGTTCCTAATGTTGCATGACAAATAACCACCAAGCCAGCACCTTAAGACAACACACAGTTATTATCCCACAGTTTCTGCGGGTCAGGAGTCCACACACAGCTTCACAGGGTCCTCTGCTTGGGGTCTCACTCCTGCAGTCCAGCCTGTGGCTGGGGTCTCATCCGGAGGCTCAGCCGGAAGAGAATCACTTCCAAGCTCACTTACATGGTTCTCGGCAGGACTCCATCCCTTGGTTTTTGGACTGAGGCTGGCACTCCCTTGTTTATGTCTCCAGCTCAGAATGCATTCCAGACTCTGCTCCCTGCCTGAGATCTTCCTGTATGTGATGAATAGGCATGGCCCTGTCACATGCCCCAAACAGAACTGTTTGTCATCCCACCCAGCCCGGTCCATCCACACTCTTCCTCTGTCTTCCCGTCGACCAGGCCAAAACCTTTGGGGTTGTCTCAACTCACCCTTCTTTCACCCCCAACATGCAACTGACAGGAAGTCGCACAGGCTCAGCTTTCTGTCTAGTCCAGAATGGAGACACTTTCCTCACGTCTGTGCCACACCTCTCATCCGATCACAGTGACGGCCAGCCCCCCTGGTCTCCCTGAATCCACCTCCCCCCACTGTGGTCTACTTTCAACCCCCAGCCAGAGCGATCCTTTAAAAACATACCACATGACACTAATTTTTAAAGTTGCACATTTTAAAAACATTTTAACAACCTGGATGTTGAGATGCATCATAATTTAATTGGCAGTGATTCATCTCCCTTAGTGATACTTAAAATAATTGTACATTTTATAATTGCCAGCCTATCCGGTTTGCTAAAAGACATAGTCACGTTGTGTCACTTCTTTGCTCCAGACCCCCAGTGGCTTCTCTTTTCATGCGGGTAAAGTGAGCATCCTCACCATGCCTTATGAGGCCCTCCATGCTGGGGCCTGGCTTCCCTCTAACCTCCTCCTTCGGCTCCAGCCACACTGGCCTCCTTGCGTTCCTCCCGTTCACTGGGTGTGCTCCTGCCTTGTTCCACCTGCTGAAGTCTTTGCTCCCATGTCACCCTCACACGAGGCCACCCTCACCATGAGCCCTACCCTGACTGTGCTTTTTAAAACAGCAATGCCTCCCTCCCTCAGCATGACAATGTTTGCCAGAGGCGCTGGCTTTAGAACCCAGCCACCTGTAAGCCCGCCCCATTTATGGGAGAACACTGCAAAATCCTCCATGTGTACCAGGCATGCTCTGACTGCTAGTTCCTTCTCCCTTTCTCTCCTTGGTAACTATACACTTGAAACAACGAGTAAATTTGCCCAAAGCCACAAAATTACCAGGTCGCAATAACCAGGTCAGCACTCTAACCCATGGAAGCAGCTTGTTGCTTCTGAATTTAAACATTCACGAGCCAGCATTTGATAGCTTTGGAGAGGTTGGTGTGACGACTGCAGGCATCATGAAGTCTGATGGTCTTGGTCCCCTCGACTGTGTTTGAGTCCTGATGCTGTTTTTACCTGTATTCTGAAGTGCCCGCTAAGACCCCCCATATACTTGAGTTCATTTACCATTTGGAGAAGCAAGGCTGTACAGAATTTTCTTTTTTTTTTTTTCTTTTGAGAGAGAGAGAGTGAGCAGGGGGATGGGGCAGAGGGAGAGGGAGAGAATCTCAAGCAGACTTCCCGTTGAGTGCAGAGCCTGACACAGGGCTCAGTCTTCCAGCCCTGAGATCATGACCTGAACTGAAATCAAGAGTCAGAGGCTTAACCAACTGAGCCACCCAGGTGCCCTGGCTGTATAGAATTTTCTACGAAATTCTAGTCCCCTCAGCACTCTGACAGGCTTTTGTAGACTCCTTACAAGAGAAGTCAGAGACTGACTTTAATGAGACATTCCAAGGGCACCTGGGTGGCTAAGTTGGTTGAGCATCTGCCTTCAACTCAGGTCATGATCCCAAAGTCCTGGGATCGAGCCCTGCGTTGGCCTCTGCACTGAGCATGGAGTCTGCTTGAGATTCTCTCTCTCTCCCCCTCTGCCCCTCCCCCTTGCATCTCAAAAAAAAAAAAAGTTCATAAGTCAGGCCATAAAGATAAGATCTAAACAGCACAGTCGATGATCTGAGGCTCCTATGTAGGGTGTTTGTAGATGATATGAAGGTCTCCATTGAGAAGCCCAAAGAAGCTACAAACTATTACAACTACTCAGATTGCCCAGTAAGTTTCCGAGATACAAAATCAGCATCCCAAACCATAGGTTTCCTACACACCAGCAGCATGCAGTGATAACATCAATAAGGATCCTCTTCGGAATAAAAGATGTAGGGTGCCTAAAAATAAACCTGACCGATGTGTGTAAGAGCTTAGTGGAGAGGTGTATAAGCTGTTGTTGAAGGCATAAAGTAAGACTGAAGAGAAACGCCATGTTCTTGAATGGGAAAATTTGATCTTGGAAAGATGGTGATCCTCTCCAAATTAATCTGTGTGTTCAGTCCATTTACAAGAAAATCCAAAAAGCTGTTTTCCCAAACTTGCTAAACTGATGCACAAATCATATGAAAGGAAAAGCAACCAAGAATAGCTAAGACAGTTTGGTATAAGAGAATCTGGGAGAATTTGCCCTAATGGCTATGCAGTCTTGCTATAAGCAACAGCAATTAAAGCAGAATGGCGTTGATGCAGAAATAAAAAGACAGCCCCAAGGACTCAAACAGAGAGCCTGAAATGACACTGTGTATATATGGAAGCTGTGTAAGATAAGGTGGCATGACAGGCCAGTCATAAAAAGATAAATTATCTAATAAACAGTGCTGGGACAATTAGTATCCATTTATGCAGAAAAAAATTAGATGCCTTTCTCATGCCACAGAAATGAATGTTCAACGTTTAAAGATTTAAATGCAAATTAGAAATTTAGAAAATCATTAGAAGGAACTGTAAGAGAAAATTTTAATGAAATGGGGGAGAAAAGGATCTTTTAAACAAGAAACAAAAGGCATGTTCCAACAAAGTGATGATGGGTGAAGTGAACTTGAGCTGACCCCTGTTGCTCTGTGCTGGGTCTAGGTGTGGATGGAGGAACATGCCCTGTCCTCCGTGCTGCAGACACACCTGCAAGATGACCACGAAAGCATCATCCACCAGGTCTTGGGCCGACTTGGTGGCCTCAGTGAAGAGTGAGTACGGCTTTCTCAAGGGTGGGGGCCTGTGTCTTGTGTGATCTCCATGCTACCCTCAGTGTTCTCATCTGTTAGGTGGACACATTAACAGCCCCCTGCTGTTCTTACAGTGTGATTTTGAGACTAACCAATCTCTAAGTGTAAATGTGGAGAAGAGTGATAGCAGAGTGCCACTGATAAAGGCTTGCAGTTAGAATTGTTCTAGGCAAATCTTGCCCTCAATTTTCTCACCTATAAAATGGGCTAATAATACCTACTTCATAGAGCTGTCTTTCATAGGAACATTTTAAACACTTTTTTGGAAGTATAATTTATGTGTATTATTTTAAATGTACAATGCAACGATTTTTGGTAAATTTACAGAGTTCTTAGCTATGACCATGATCCAAATTTAGAATATTTCCATCATTTAAAAAGCCCCCTTGTCCTCATTCTCAGTCACTCCCAATTTATTAATAGATCTGTATTCTTCTCTATTTTTTCTTTTTTTTAAGATTTTATTTATTTATTTGAGAGAGAGACAGAGAGAGAGAACAAGCCAGGGGGAGGGGGAGAGGGAGAGGGAGAAGCAGACTACCCACTGAGCAGGGAGCCCAATGGGGGCTCGATCCGGGCTCTCCGAGATCATGACCTGAGCCAAAGGCAGATGCTTAACCCACTGAGTCACCAAGGCACCCCTCTTTTCTACTTTTTCTGTAGCTATTAGTGTAGTACCATATTTCCAACTTACTCGAAAATATTTGTTTTTCCTTGTTTTATATGAGAAAAATTATTTTGATAGAACCGATTTCTAGTTGCCAGCCTTTTCCAGGACACTAGTGTGTGTATATATCAAGAAGTAGGTGGATAGCTATTGTATTGGCTAATATATGGAAAGGAGATGACAATAAGCAGAAAAGCCTTGTGAGCCATGCTAAGACAATAGGAAGCAATTGGAAGATTTGTCCAGCCTGAAAACCTCTGTCTTTTAATTGTACTAATATTTGGTCCATTTATATTTAATGTAAATCTTAATGCTAATATATTTGGATTTTTAATCTATCATCTTACTGTTTTTTTTATGTTTGTTTTCTGCTGCTCTGAGTTCTCCTTTCTCATCTTCTTTTGGATTAGGTGGGGTTTTTTTATTATTTTAATTTATCTCTATTTTGGCATGTTGGTTATATATTCTTTTACTTTGCTTTTAGTGGTCCAAAGATTTTAGATTGCATCCTTGATGTGTCATATCTGATATACACTAATATATTCCTTCTTCCAGGCAATATGGACACCTTAGAACACCTTAATTCCATTCATTCCTCTCTCATAGAGTACACTTTTTAGTGGGCATTTCACTTCTCTATTTTCAACCCCATGAGATATTATCATTATTATTTTATGCAGTCAATATTTACTTAGATTTGCTCACATATTTATCCTTTTTGTTGCTCTTGATTCTTTCCTGTATCTTTAAAGGTTCCATCTGAGAGTATTTTCCTTTGCACAAAGGTTCTCTTTACTTCAGATCTGCTAATGACAAATTCTTTTAGGTTTTGTTTGTCTGAAAAGGTCCATCTCACCTTCATTTTTTTAAAGATTTTATTTATTTATTTGACACAGAGACAGTGAGAGAGACAGCCAGTGAGAGAGAGACAAGCAGGGGGAATGGGAGAGGAAGAAGCAGGCTCCCAGCAGAGGAGCCTGATGTGGGGCTCAATCCCAGAATGGTGGGATCATGCCCTGAGCCGAAGGCAGATGCTTAACGACTGAGCCCCCCAGGCGCCCCTCTCATCTTCATTTTTGAGGAATGTTTTCATTGGGTATAGAATCCTAGTTTGGTTGTTATTTTTTAAATGCTTTTTAAGATAATCTTTTGTCCTCTGATTTCGTTATTTCCAGCTGCTTTTAAGATTTCCTTTTGTTCTTTGATTTTCTTCAGCTTATTATGATATGTGGTTTCTGTGGGTGTTTCTTGTTTGTTTGTTTGTTTGTTTGTGTAATAAATCTGCAGTGCTTCTTGAATATGCTATGGTTTGCTTTCATCAGTTTTTGAAAATTCTCAGCCATTATCTCCTTAATATTCCTTTTGCCCATTCTTTCCCTACTTTTCTGGAGCTCCAATTATACATTTTATTAGAATTTTTCACCATATCCCACATACATCTTATATGCTATCCTGTATTTTTCTTTCTTTTGTTCTCTGTGGTTCAGACTAGGCATTTATTTTGAGCTATCTTCCAGTTCACGCTCTCTTAAGCAATGTCTCATCTGCTGTTAAATCCATCTACTGTTCTTAAAGATGGTACTGAATTTTCAGTTCTAGAATTTCCATTTGATTCTTTTCATAATTTTCAGTTGTCTCCTGCAATTCTTCATCTTATCATTTAATTTATTAAACATTTTCATCATAACTATTGTAAACGTTTTGTCTGATTATCTCAATATCCAATATTTTGGGGGTATGTTTCTATTTTCTGTTTTTTCTCTTTATTTTTTAACTAGTTCTTATCTGTTTGCAAGTCTGGATATTTTTATTTAATGCTGGACACCATAGCTGAACATTGCAGAGATAATTTAAGATTTTGAGTAATGGGATCTTCCCCCAGAGAGGAATTATCTTACTTCTAGCAGGAATTTCACATAGTGGCATATCTGCTACCCCGTTTGTGAATGTAGCTGATTCAAAATTAAGCTTCTATAAGGGATGATTCCTTCTTCTTAGGACAAGAGCCCCCAGCTGAAAGCCTGGAGTGTTTTCCAGGTTTCTCCTCCTTGGTAGGTTAACTGCCAACACTCTGTTCAGCTTTTCAGGCTGTCAGAAAATACCAAATGCTGGGCCTCTCTGGTAGGCCAGAGTTTTTCACTTGAGTCATTGAGATGGGAACTCAAAAATAGCCCACAATTTCAGTTCTGGATGTGTTGATTTTGAAAGTTATGTAAGAAATTCAAGTGGATGTCTACTGAAGACAGCTACATATATGCATCAGAAATGGGACAGGATATGATAAAGTTGACAAGATGATAGATAAAAGAACAAATGGCTGAATACAGGTGATCAGCCATGTCTAAGAGAACAGGCAGCATGAGATGGGATAATTCCAACCTGCTGCCTTCTGGAAGGGCTCCCTGGGGAGCGTGGCTACTTGAGGCATTTCTGGGTACCTCAATGTCGTAGGGCTGTCCAGAGACATGGAACGAACAGGAGATGTACGCATAGGCCGAGAGGTCCCAACACCAGCAGCTGGCAAGCTGGAGACCCAGGAAAGACAGTGGTGTATTTCTAGTCCCGAGTCTGAAAACTTGACACCCAGGAAGAGCTGATCTCTCAGTTTGAGTCCAAAGGCAGGGGGAAAAACCCATATTCCAGACCAATGCAACCCATGGGAGGGTCAGCTTTTTCTTATCTTCAGGACTTCCACTGACCAGATGAGGCCCACCCACATCAGGAAGGGTAGTCTGTTTCACTCAGCCTACTGTCCCAAGTGTTAATCTCATCCAGAACCACCCTCACAGAAACACCCACAATAATGTTTGATCAGATGTTCGGGCATCCTGTGACCATTCTGGCTGAGAAAGCTAACCATCATACTCAGTGAAGCCAAGAGCACTGACTCCCAGCTCCGTGCCCACTTTCCTCAAAGGTCCACATGGTGCATCCTGCAGGGGCATGACCTGCTGCTGCGCTCCGCCCTCCGGAGGCTTGCTCTCCGGGGCAGCGCCATCACCACCCTGACCCACATGAGGCTTTCCGGGAAGAAGAGCCTTCTCCAGGAGCTGCGTGAGCAGCACGCCCTTGAGCAGGGCTCCTCCCAGTGTCTGGATGAACATCAGTGGCAGCTGCTCAGAGCCTTGGTAAGATCCACATGTCGCCCCCTACCGGCCCAGCCAGGCAATGCCACTCCATCAGGTTCCGGGGTCAGTCATGTTTGCCAAAGTCCAAATCTTGCCGCCCCTGTTGTTGCAGGGTGGGACAATGGCAGCCTCCTGGGGGTGGGGGGCACCCAATGTGCCAGGGAGCTTTAGTGTATGCTATATTGAGAATTATGCTAAACATGGATATGAAGTCAGAAAACAGATCCGTACAGTCATCATCAGGGTGCTGGGAGGAAGGGGCTCTGTGATTGGTTTTAAGATTTGAACAAGTCGAAAGAAAGGATTTGTAAATTGTGGGGCTGGGACTTAAACCCAAGCAGGCTGACTGCTCTCATGGAGCCACTGAGCTATTGGAGCAGCTGGTGTTTTGACCCATTGGTGAGGGAGAAGCTCACAGTCACTTTCTTTCTGCCCAGGGGAGCTCAGTGGGCAGCAGGTAGGACTGGCCCTCCTACCACTGACTCCCTCACCTCCTCCTCCAACTCTGAGTCCTATAGGAGGGGCAGTCCCCAGGCCCTATATGTCCTGCCCTGGCTTCCGTGATATCCCAGACTATGCTCAGACTCAGCTCTGGCTTTGAAACCTAGCTCTGCTGTGTGACTTTTACAAAGTTACTTAGTGTCTCTGGGCCTCTATATCCTCATCACTCCCAGTGTTCACGCCTCATGGTGTTTTGGAAGAATGAGGAATTTCTTGTATGTGTGAGAGGCCACAGATGGCACCGGGCACACAGTAGGTGCTCAATAAATGCTTGGGGGGTTCTTCAACAGACACCCTGGCTCATCCACTGTGGACTTTGCAAGCCCAGAGGTCCCCACTTTCTGCCGCTTCTCAATCCCTTCCTCAACCCTCCTGGGGCCCTGGACTGGGCCAGCCCCACATCCTGGCCCTGGTCCTGGCCGGAGCTTCCGTGAGGGGCAGCAGCGCGGCTCTCCCTCTCTTGTCCTCTCCAGGAGGCGCGAGTCATGGAGGAGGCCGGCAGGCTGGAGGAGGAGGCACAGCAGACGCGGCTGCAGCTCCAGCAGCAGCTCCTGGCCGAGGCCCAGGAGGTCGGGCGGCTCCTGCAGCAGCACGCAGAGCGAGCCATCGGGCAGGCGCTGCTGGGGCACGCGCGGAACGCAGCCACCAAGAGCCGGGCCAAGGACAGGGATGACTTCAAGGTGCGAGCCAGCCCCCGTCCCGGGGAACCCGAGGGGCGAGAGGGATTGGGCTGGGGCAGGTGGGCTGGGCAGACAAGGGGCAGGATTTGGGCAGAGCACCCACACGGGGCACCGGCCCAAGAGCGTCTGGCCTGGCGGAAATTACCTGGCTTCTCCGAGCCTCCTTTCCCTCATCCAGGAGAGGGAATGGCTGTCCTCCCGGAGTGGTGAGGTTTTCCCTCTCCTGCCTTATTCTGAGCCCTGGCCCAGCCCTTACAGCAGCTCTGACAGGGGTGCGGTCTCACCCAGAACTGCCCGGTGGTCAGTGACAGACGCAGGATCCTGAGTCAGCCTCCCCCCAAGAGAGACGTGGACCTCTCCTGCCCCTGGCTGCCTCTGTGGACACGAGGCTTTGCGGAGTTGCCCTGACAGCTGAGCAGTGCAGCTGAAATCAGTTCGAGTGGCGTGGGCGGTGGTTTCCTCCTCGTACTGACGATGATAAGCTGTAGGAACAAAAATAACCGTGGTCAGACGTAGCAAGCACTGTACTTCTGAGTCCATCTGTGTGCATTGCCTGCCCTGTCTCATTAGGCTCGCACCAAAACCTTGCACGGAAAGGTTAGTTTCCTTGCCTTTGCTCAGATGGGAAAACTGAGGCTTATCACAGACAAGAGACGTTTAAAGGCTTCCAGATTTAAGAAGTGGCAGAGTTGGGACTGGAACCCGGGCTTGCCTGCATGGCCAGCACGTGCTCTGCTCCCCCTGGCTGCCTGCCACCTCGTGCCCTAAGGAGAGGCGAGATACGTCCACTTGTGACCGACGTCCGCAGGAGGTGTGTCCGTGGCCGGCTCAGGTCTGAAACCAGCAGCCGGCTCGCGTTGCGATGTGTGGGGACACTTCCCGGCCACATTCAAGAGCCCGTTCCTTCAGATACAGTCACTTCACTTATACACACAGCAGAGAGATTGGACCCACGTCGCTGGGACAACCCCCTCTAGTTCCAAATATCTCACATCTGGTGCACGTCACCCAGACGTCAGCTCACTGGCCAGAGCTGGGTCATACAGCCAGCTCCAGACCACCCCTGGCCAAGGAAGTAAGATCACCGAGACGGGAGTAAACCAAGCACGTACTCTGCCTGCTCCCGGACCAGTCAGGGTTGGGAGTAGTGGAAGCTAAGTACCAGGACGAGGGGAGGCAGGGGACCGCATGTGTGTGTGACTTCTCTGCTGAGTCTGTCGCCTCCCGCCACAGAGGACGCTGATGGAGGCGGCCGTGGAGAGCGTCTACGTGACCAGCGCTGGGGTCGGCCGGCTCGTGCACGCGTATTACCAGCAGATCGGGAAGGTCATGCAGGACCACGAGGAGAGGACACTGCAGCATCGGAAGACCCTGCAAGGTACGGCCCCCTCCTCAGGGCAGCTTCATGGGCCACACGCCAGACGTGCTCTTAGTTCGGGACACACGATGGCATGCCAACGTTTTCAAATGTTATTTGAGGGAGTTTTTATTTTATTTTGTTTTGTTTTGTTTTCTGCTTTGCCCCCCCAAAAAGGTCTTTTTAAATCCCATTGAAAGAAGTATACATACACTACAGTAGGATTTTTAAAAAGTAGATGAACCAGGACGGGGATGGGACAGTGGGATGGAGTCTGAGTGAGGACATGACCTGGGACATAGGCCATCCGATCCCTCCCTAGTGGTGACAAGGTTTTGGCTCTGGGCTTCCTGGTGGCCCGAGAGATAGGCACCTCGTCAGAGCTGTGTAGTGACAGCGAGTGAGAACAGGCCAGCAGCCCATACGGTGTTCCTGAGAACCAGAGAATTCCCCCCGTGGGCTCTCGTAGGAGGCCACCTGGGTGACAATGGACAGAACCCCCGAGGCCAGCAATGACACACGTAGAACAATAGACAAAAGCCGGTTTCTTCCCGGCTTCTGCTGGTAATGCCCCTCCCTGCATCTGAGGGTTCAGAACAGGCTGGAACCCCACGTTCTCTGACGGGTTTTGCCTGGGTTGTCCGGGGATCAGCATTAGAATCGATCCCTAGACCAACGATGGGCAGCAGGTCCTGAGCGGTCTTCTGGGTGAGCTCAGCAAACACCTTTTCTTCCCCTTGTCCTGCGGAATCTGAATCCTAGATTTGAGTAAAATCTGGGCACATGTCTGGAAATCTGCCCGGTGGCTACGGATACATCACCGTTTTCCAAAGTAAGCGTTGGGCTAGGCCCGCAGGAAACAGACGAGATGGTCACGTGGAGCATTCAGGGGCATTCACTCCCCCTCCAGGCCTTGGTTTCCCCCTTTGTGGGACCAGGGTTGGACTCACCCTCCATGCGTCCTCTCAGCTCTGATTTCCTGCTTCCCTGATACCCCAGCTCTGATCTGAGGATTTCTCAGTAAATGCACTGAAATGATAAACTTATTGGCCACATAACAACTTTTGCTTCATTCAATACTCTTTGTTATTGAAGAGCCATAGAACGTTATGTTCCTAGAGATCATCCAGGTTAGAGACCATCCAGGTTAAACCTCTGTGTGTTCTAGAAGGCCCCTCCCCCTCCTCCAGGGGCGCAGGGTCTGTGATGGAAGCCGTGCTTTCTCACGCACGCGGAGCCTTTCCCAGGGGAAGCGTGGGTGCTGGGTGCTGGGTAAACGGCACGCTCTAAGAGCAGGGGTCCCGCTCATCTACGGGCCCCAGCCCCTGTACAGACGTGATCCCCAGACATGCCCCTGATCTCGTGTGCTGCACGGTCTAGGTGAGAGAACGGAGAATTACAAGCTGCGGACAAAGCAAGGACTCGGGGAGCCCTCGTCAGGGAGCCCAGTGGCGGGTGGAGCTGGCGAAGCCTGCAAGGCGGTCCACCAGAGGTGAGCTTCCCCCCTGCTGCCGTCTGCTGCACACCTAGCGGCTGACGGTGTGCACCTGTCTGACTGGGGAGGCCCGTGCGCCTCTGCCTGGCTCCCTGCTGGACACGCGGCCGCTCGGAGGGGCCTGCACGAGGGAACAAGGGAGTCTGGGCATGGCGGGTTCCCCCAGTGCAGACTCTGACACGAGGATGGGGGGCAGGCTGTTTACTTTGGAGGTGACCGTGGGAAGCCCAGTGAGGGAGAGGGACGTGAGGCCCGCAGGTGTTGCCCGCTGCTGCCGTAGCAACAGCCGGCCGTGGAGCACGTGCTTCTGCAGCTCAGAAGTCCCTGCGGGTGCTGCTGGGTTTTCTGGGCCTCACGCGGCCGAAATCGAGGTGTCAGCCTCTGGGCTCTCGCCGAGGCTCTGGGAAGAACCTTTCCAGGCTTGCTCAGGTTGCTGGCACCGTCAGGTTCCTGGCAGAGCTGAGGTCCTGTTGCTTTGCAGCTGTCAGCTGGGGGCTGCCCCAACCTCCCAGCGGCCTCTCCCCGGTCCTTGCTCGCGGCCCCTGCCTCCCAATGCTTGGAAGCCTCTGCCTCCCTCTTTGATCACGTCTCCCTTGACTCCAGCTGGAGAAACTTCTCTGCTTATAGCATCCCAGTGATTGAGACCCACCCAGATAATCCAGGATACTCTCCAAATCTTAAAAGTTGCTGACCCTGCTCAAGCCTGCAAGGACCCAACTGCCATGTAATGTAACGTCTTCATGGGTCCCGGAAATTAGGGACACCTGTGGGGTCAGTGTGTGACCAACCACAACAGAAACAACGCAAATCAGCCTCGTAGAACAATGAGGCCCAATCCCACTCTGGGCCTCCTGAGAGATTCTGTAACATTCATCTTCCAGCGATGCCAGCAAGGGATGTGGAAGATAGGATTTGTCCGCCACCCCTGCTCCACATTAGTGGAGGGTCTGCCCTGGAGGTGTGATGTCACCAGTCCTTCTGGCCGGACACACCCCCCGGGGCCAGAGAATGCCCTGAGACGTAGACACGGGTGCTCGGCATAAGGAGTCATTGGCCTGGGTGGAAACTGTCCATCGATGAGCAGACAGCCTCCTGGTGAGCTAGGGGCTGTGGCTGCTGCACCCATATTCCGCTGTAAGCACCTCCTCTTGCTAGGTCTGAGCCAGCCGCTGGGAACAGCGCCTGTCACCCCAGAGCTCACAGCCTGGAAGGAGAGACAGACAGGGAAACAGCAATAAATGGGCGCAGGTGCTCTGCTGCGGGAGGGGAGGGGCCCTGCAGGACGATGGGGCAGGGGTGCCAGTCCCTTGTCTGGGCGGAGACCTCCCAGCCGCTGGAAGCAGCAGCAGGACGACCACCGCCCTGCATGATGGAGGCGTGGGCTCTGTGCCAGGCCTCACGGTCAATTCCAGTCCCTCGTCTGACAGCTGGCTTAGGAGCCAAGAAGTGCAGGGCCCCCTGGGTCAGACTGCGTCCTACATCCCCTCTCCACAAATCCTCCAACGGGACGTTAGCTGTGGTCAGCAGATGTCCTGCCATCGGCTGCAAGGTGTGACCTTGCCTTGGCTGGTGCAGACCCATCGAACTACGGGCTGGCGGCTCTCCGACACGGGGATCACCATCCCACTTGGTGCACCCACTGGACGTGCGGGTCTCGGGCCCCACACCTGGACACTCAGACTGGGGTCTTTGAGGGGGTCCCCAGGAATCTGAATTGTTAACACACTCCTCTCCAGGGATGCGGGTGGATGTAGCCCAGGGCTTCACTTTGGCCTCCATGACCCAGGAGGAGGGGTCTCGGCCTCCCCCAGTCCAACCCCGTCCCCAGGTTTATGGAAGATGGAAGCAGAGCCTGGCGGGGATGCGGGTGTGCGACTGAGTCTCACTGTGACTTAGAGGCTCCCACGTGGCCGTCGGTGTCCTTCCTGCCCTGCCCAGGTACTCGCCGTTCCTAGTGAAAGTCCTCCAGAACTCCTGGGGACAGAGCCGTGTCCTGACAACAGATAATCGATCAGAAAGAGCAAAAAGAGAATAAGCCTGTGAAGCAATTCTCAGCCCAAGGGCAGATTCCAAATTGAACTCTGGCGAGCAGTGTGATTGCAGGAGGGCCCGTCTGAGGGACACCGGTGACACTGCGGTGGCACGGCCCCTTCTGACAGCCACACGCCCCGAGCCTCAGCTTCTCCATCTGTGAAGTGGGGTTGCCTTAGCTCCTGCCCCCCTGATGTATTACCATCAGAGAGTATGTGTAAAGTGTGCAGCGCCCGCCAGGGTGGGGGTCGCACGGCCAGCGCCCCAGTGTCCGTCCCCACCGGCAGAGTCCCTACGGTGCTTCCTGCACTGTGCACAGTGCCCCTGGAGACCGGAACAGCTCTGCGATCAGAACTCTGTCAGAACAGAGGTCTTTTAAATACCCATTTCCATAATCAAATACTAGTCTAAGAGTAAGGGGTTTAAGAGCTGTTGTACCCGTCTAGGTGCCTCAGACCCTACAGCCAGGCCTATGGCCAGCGAATTCCCTTCTTCCAGAAGGTTCTGGGGGATCAGCAGTCCTGAAGGGGCTCGAGCTCTGGAGCGAGGGCACCACGCGGCTGTCCCTCTTCAGGCAGGGCTGTCCAGAGCATGGCTCCTCTCTCAGCCACTCTCCTGTCTCAGGTCCTTGTCACTCCCCTCCTGGCTTAGAGCTGTGGCTTCTGGGCTCCCGTCTTGTCCTGCTGTCCACACTGCAGCCAGGGCATCGCAGAAACATGAAGCAGTCAGGTCTCAGGTTCCCGTGGGCCCTTTCATGGCTCCCCTGGCCTTACAGGGTGAAACCCCACTCTGACCCCTTCCCACATGGTGCTCCCCCTGCCCGCCACTCCCATTAGCCAAGTCCACAGTGGGCGGCAGCCAAGAGTGACCGGGACTGTTGGCAGAACGGGCATAGGACATGCTGTTTACAGCAAGAAGCCACCTAGCCGCTGAATGGGGGTCCCCAAAAGATTTGCCCATGTCCTAATCCCTGGAGCCTGTGGATGTGACCTATTTGGAAGAAAGATCTTTGCAGACGTCATTAAGTTAACGATCTTGAGATGAGATCGTCCTGGATTATCCCCGCGGGCCCTAAATCCAATGGCAAGTGCGGCGGAGGGAGATTCAATCACACACAAGACCATGGGAGGACGGAGGCAGGGATGGGGATGGTGCTGACACCAGCCAAGGAGCTCCAGCAGCCACCAGGGGAGAGGCAGGGAAGGGGCTCTCCTCCAGAACCTTTGGAGGATGGACAGCCCTGCTGACACCTTGATTGAAGCCTCTGGCCACCAGAGCCGTGAGAGAATAGATTTCGGTTAAGAGCCCTGAGTCAGCTTGCGGCCACTTGTTAGAGTGGCCCCAGGAAATGAATGCGGCCTCCTCGAGGGTGTGGGGGAGGCTGTACTGCAGCGCCCAGACCTCCATCCTTCCAGTGTTGTGTTCTGCCTCCACCCCCACCCCACCCCCAGCTCCCTGTGCAGCCCCCTGAGGTCAGGGACTGTGAGTCTCTTATTCGCACCTGTATCTTCCAAACACAGGACAGCCCCTGGCAGACCAGAAGTGTTTTATGTATAAATGAAGGAGTGGATGGATGTATTAATGATGGGGTCTTGTAGGATGAATAGGAGTTTGCCAGGCAAATACAAAGAAGAGGGGAAAGATATTACTGGCCAACAGAAGAGCTTGAAGCAAAAACCAAATGAAATGTTGTGCCTTTGGGTAAATTCCATAACCAGCTCCCTGCTGATGCCAGAGGTGGCTTCTCTCTGCAGGTCCAGAAATTCAGCCCTTTTAGAAAAGCAGTCACAAAAGATTGGAAAGAAAAAGGCAGAGAGCAGTTATGCAAAGGAGGTAGATGGGATGGAATGTGCCTGTTTGCTGAGGGTCAGAGGAAGGTCAGCCCAGGAAGGGCTGGGGAGTGGGAGGCGGAGGGTCCCTGCCCCTAAGAGCAAGGTAGGGCTGTCTGCAGGTCGGGGACCCTGTTGCTGCCCCAGCTGGGAGCCCTGCCCTGCAGAGGTGTGAGGCTCCTGTGTTCAGGATTTGTCGATGCCGCATGCTTGGTAATGAGCATTCTGTTTCCGTTTCCAGTATGGATGGGAAGCTGGTGGGCCTCTGGTTCTCTCAGGAGCGTGTCCCCCTACCCCTGGGTTCAGATGATTTCTCGAATGAGGATGCCTATTGCTGTTCAGTCACTGGCAGCTAGGGGACCCCAGAGAGACCCCCGCCCCTCTGAGCTGCTCCTGCCCTGATGAGTCTGCTCTTTGTCCTGCTGATACCACCAAGGATCTGGTAGAACCCAGTGAAAAACAGGCATGCAGGGTTCTGGAAACTCCCGAGCGTGAATTGCTTTCGTGATGAGTCAGCCCACTGGTGGAGTCAGCCCGGCTGTGGCCGCTGTCGCAGCCTGTGTAGCCACCGTAAATCGTGCCGGTGAAGGCTATTCTTCTCTCGTGGCTCCCAGGGCTCAAGGGCGGCTGCTGGCCACCAATTCCCATGATGCAGCAGGCCCCTGGGAAACCGTGGTGCTGGGTCTCTGATTGACCGGCCGGCACGGGCCACGCTGAGGGCCTTCCTTCCTTCTGCCAGGCTGGCGGCACAACAGAAAAAGTTCCTGGCTCAGTTCACCATGCACCAGCAGACCCGCCTGGATGCTTGGAAGCAGAAGGCAAGGGCTGTGGATCATCTGGGAGCCCAGCTCGAGACCCAGCTGCAGGTAGGAGTGTCGGAGAAGTGCCCTCTCACCGTGGGCGGGGGGTTAGCGAGGAATGAGGAGCAAAAGGCCACTCTCGTGATCACGGGGCAGCAACGAGACCTCGGCCCTGGCTCAGGACGGTCATCACTGGTGGTTGGCTTGACCGTGAGCCTTGGGGCCGGCAGGAGTCTTCACCCCCAGCGCGGCCGTGACGAGGCGACAGTAATAGTGGCGAACACTAACTGCGTGTCTGTCACTGAGCCAGGAGCCGTACGCGCACCATCCGCTGTCATCCTCTGACAGCCGAGGACGGGGTCACTGTTATATTCCAGTTCCCGATGGGGACACTGAGGCTCTGAGAGATTAGTCACCATCTAGCTCACACAGTTAATAAGTCACGGAAGCCAGGCCCGTGGTTAACCCACTGTGTTGGCAGTTGAGAACTCAGACTCCGGAGTCGGGCAGAAGCGGGTTAGGTCCTGGCTCTGCTGCTCCCCCTCTGTGGCCCTCACTGAGCCCTCACCTCAGTGTTCTCATCTGTAGAATGGGGGTCCCCGGCTGGCATGAGTGGGGATGGACAGCTCCCCGGCAGGAGCTGGAAAACACTGGCTCCCTCCCTCACATACGCATCTACCCTTTTCCGGCTGTCTCTTGGGTGCTGCTGGGGGAGCTGTGTGCGTCCGGGGTCACGGTCCCGTCCGCCACCCTGGAGAGCGTCAGCCTCACTGCGGTGGAGAGGCGGGCCGGGCAGAGGGAGCCCCGGGTGACCCTCCGTCCTCGCATTCAGGAAGCTGAGCAGGGCTTCATCTCTGAGCTGGCGGCCTTGGCCCGGGTGCCCCTGCCCCAAAGCAGACTGTTGCCAAGTAAGCGTGGATTGTCAGGTAAGTCCCAGAAGCTGGTGCACCACAGCAGGAGGCACTCAGGGCTGGGCGTAGGGATTTTAGTCCCGTGTCTGCCACTAACCACGAACGTGGCTTTTGTGTCCTTGTCTGTAAACGAGCAGGCCCAGGACGGCACTTGGGCCCCCTAGGAGTAATTAGCCCCCCGCTAATTATCTGGTTGCCAGCAGGCACTTCAGTGACTCACAGGCGCTGTAGCCTGCTCACAGGCTGGGGACCGGGAGGCGTGTGAGAACACAGGGGTCTGCCGTACCAGTGCTATGTTCTCGGGGTGTTACTGCTTGTGTGGTAGAAACATAGTCTGACAGCCTTGGGCTGTCCTGGGCTCGAACCCCAGCTCTGCCACTTCATGGCTGTGTGGCCTTGGGAAAGCACCTCACCCCCGGGCCTCAGTTTCCCTACAAGTTAAATGGGGCTGGGTTGGAGTCACGTGAAGTCACAGAGCCAGTGTCTCGGTTTATGTGTCTTCTGCAGAGAAGCCTGTAAGGACAAGAAGGAAGAAACCCCCACCCCGGGAGAAGGGGGACCCAGGGGGGCCCACCGACGATGACCCTGCCTCGGGGGGCCACCCCTCCGGATCACTCAGGTACAGCGGGGGCCCCAGCGTACTGCCTGTGGATGCTTACGGACCACCTAAAGTCTGGGCAGAAAAATCAGCCCCTTTCTCGGAGGCGTTATCCAGAGGGCCCCAGAAATGACAGACGATGGTGGGAGGTGTTGGTATCCCTGTCACTGCTGCTATTCGTGTCCGATGGGGCTGGGTCGGCATGACCTAGCTCCACGTCCCACCAGCACCCAGCCTGAACGGCAGGCAGTGCCCCCTCACCAGGCCCCCACTGCTCCAGGCGCCTTGGGACTTGCAGGAAGGTAAATGCGTCCTGGCACCCAGTCATCTGAGCGGGGGCTTGCTTTCCCTGTGGCCCTCAGTTGACCCCTCCCCCCCGAAACGGAGGGAAACTGGGAGCTGCTTGTCTCCCAACAACCTCGGTCAGAGGTTGGTTTAGATCGCCCGCCACTGCCTTTCCTTCGGATCAGATCGGAGAAGCCCTTGCCTCTGGACAGACCTGGAATCAGAGTTCTGACCAAGGCGTTGTTTCATGTTTTAAGCAGCAAAAGGCTGAACCAGCAAGAAAATGAAACTGGTGACAGCGAGAGTCCCAAGAAGCTGCTGAGGGAAAGAAGCCATTTGTAGCCGGCGGCGCTCGGGGCCGCAACCGAGCACCTGGCCTGAACACCACCACCCACCCCAGCTGGGGGAGACGGTGAGGGCCCCCGGGGGGACGGGGGTCCCACTGTGCCTCCCCCGCTCGCTGTGAGGGGGCGGGAAGGAGACGGATGGACAGCGCCCGACGAGGCCTCCGTGAGCAGGGCAGACCCTCCTGCCTGTGGACTTAGAAACCCGTGCGGGACACCTGTCTGCAGTTTTCTCTGGCTTTCTCTGGCTTCGAGACGTGGCTCCCTTCCTCAGGGACCTCTTCCTCCCTGGCTGTCTGAACCCCCCACCGCACGGTGTCCCTGCTGCCCCCTGAACCTGCCCGCCCAGCGTGAGGCGGCCTCACTCCAGCCTCAGGGCCTCCCTGCTCCCTGGACCCTCCCACGTGTTCTGCCGGGCGTGCAGGGGTCACAGGGAGGGGTGGGGTCATCTGGCCTGAAGCCTTTTCTCCACCATTTCTGTCACCTCGTTCTGTCTGTCCCATGAGACGTGTCCGTGTGTGTGTGTGTGTGTGTGTGTGTGTGTGTGTGTGTGTCTCACACACCTGGCCATGGTGTTCTCATCTGGACCCATTTCCGGGTTTGGCTCAGCCAACAGCTAACGCCTAGTCACTTTGGGGGGTGAGTCTCAGGGCCCCAGAACCCTGACACACACCGTGGAATCCCTGGCCTGTGGGCCTACGTCACCCACCTTGGGACCCAAGGCCCCACAGATACATCATGACACCTGCCGCGGGTCTTCTGGGGGCAGCCCCACTCAGCCCTCCGACTTCTCCGGGGAGGGGACAAGCAGTTCCCCGGGGCCTCTACTGCTCCCAGAGCCTCCAGACCGACCCTATTTAAACCACTGCCAGGAGAGGCCTTTCCCACCTGGAAGGAAAATCACTATTTTCGTTGAAATCAGGGATTCTCAACCCTGGCACTGTGGACATTTGGGTGAGATGATTCTTCGTTGGGGGCGGGGGCTGCTCTGTGCTTAGTGGGATGTTTAGCAACATCCCTGGCCCACCCGATGCCAGGAGCACTGCCCAGTCATGGCATCCAGACGTGTCTCCAGACACGGCCACGTGTCTCCTGGGGGCATCACCCCCGACCTGAGTCAGTGTGACAAAGCCCGGCAAGTCCGGACAGATGGCTCTGTGTTTCGGCAGAATCCCAGAACACTTGGCTCCGGGACCCCCGTCACGGCGATCTCCTGGACCATTTGTGTCCTGAGTTTTTATTTCTTAAAATATAAATGAGACTCTCTTGGTCAAGAAAGAGTGGCTCTGGGACAGGAGAAGTCATCCCTGGGGGTTCCTGGCTTGTTAAGGATGCTTCCCAGCAGAGAGCATCTGGTCCTAACGGGTCAGCTCACGGCTCCCTCTTGTGGCTGAATAAAGCATTGCATTCTGCCGAATGGGCTAAGGAACTGTGGTTTCCTTCTTGCCGTATTTTGAGAACCTGCTTGACCTAGATATCACTCCTGTCACATGGGTCCTCTGCACAGAGGCGTTCCGGAGTTGGGAGTGTCTGATCTGGTAACTTGAATTTGGTAAATGCAGACCCCTGGCAGCCCCGGCATCTCAGAAAGACCGAAGGCGGCTCAGCTTCCATGGATCTTGCATGAAAACTGTTTTGCTTCCTGAACGCCGTGTCTAATGCCGGTGCTACTGGGCCCTTTTCAGCCCTGCTCACAGCTACTATGCTTGGCACAGGACTCCGTGAACACTGGGGACTGTTTCTCCATCACAATATAGATGGGCTCTTGCTGCTCGTGGCGGGGGCGTGGAGGTGCCTTCCACAATGCCACTGCCTCCCCGGTCACAATAAAATGTGGACATCGGAAGCCACAGGACACCCAGAGGCATCTGGCACAGGCTCTGGGACGTGCGGGGCAGGGTTCGCAAATGCAGGACGCCCAGCGCAGAGGAGACCGCAGACACATCGCCAGCGACCTCCTCCATCCCTTCCTATTCCAGTGCATATTATGGGTGGTGGGTTGATAGGGAGATGGAAGGAGGTGGACCGGAAGGGCATGGTGAATAAGTTAGTGGATTCGTTCTTCCATGCACACCTCCTGTCTAGTCTGAGCTCAGCAAGGAGGAAGGCCGGAGACTCTCCCAGGACCTCTCTGGCCAGCCCGGTGTCTGTCCTGCCCCTTCCTCTGGTGCTGACCTAGGCACGGCCACAGGAAACTCCTAACTGCTCCAACGCTTGCCTCCTGTCCTGTCCCAACTCCTCTGACCGGTGCCCACATGTTCCAAACACAAATCTGTCCGGCACACACGTGTCAGCAGTATTCTTTCCTCAAAGGAGAAAAAGCAAACTTTTTAAGACGGACCATAGGGCTCAGCGAGGTCTGGTCTCAGCCACAGCCCTGCTGACGCTCCCACCCTCACCCAGCCTGTCTCCTCTCGTGGCCTCACACCTGCCCGCCCCCCGCCTGCCACGGGGCTTTTGCACAGGACATTTGTGCTGCCCTCCTGGAACAGCCCTACCCCTGCCCCTCCTCTCTGCCTCGTCAGCCTGTAAGCATCATCCATATGTCAACGGCAGGGCTCATGTCAAGAGCCTTCCCTATGGCCCTCAGACAAGATCGGGGCCTCCCTTTAGGCTCTTAGCCTACGAGGGAAGAATTAAATATGCCTTTATTTCCCATCCACATTTGGAACCAGGCGAGACATTGAGCAGTCGGGGAGATCTGCACATGGGCTTTGTGGCCGATGGAAGCACGTTGTAGGAGCCAAGACTGGCCCTGAGGCCGTGAAGGGCTCGCTCCTCCCCTCCTACCCAGCCACACACATGGCCCCAGACACAAGCCTCCACCATGGGGACAACGGGAAACCCCGCAAGAGCAGAGGAGAAGGGAGACCCAGATCTGGGGCAGGGGTGCTGGAATGTGTACACTGTGGGGAGAAGAGCTTAATAAAAAGCAAATGAAACTACAAAGGGATAAGAGTGAATAAATATTCAGAATGAGGAAGGAGATGAGAACGACTGATGTATTTTTTAAAAGCCTGATGAATTCCACAAAATAACAAATCCAAAAACAAAATAGTTTTTTAAACCACTGGATTGCTTAATCCACCTCTGTAATATCTCGTTCTGGTATTTCTCCACTCGTAATTCGACACATCTGACAGCTGGGAGACGTTCTGCAGACCAGCTTCTGGCTCTGGGCACCTCCGTCCCACCCCTTGGGCCACACACTTCTGGTGCCAGTGCCACAGGACTCGCGTGCTCTGTTGGGACGCCAGAGAGGTGGCGCAGGGCTGACTCTTTGTGCTTGGGCTGGGCAGCACACAGAAAATCCCCACCAAACCCGAGTCCACCTGCCCTAACCCAGTCCTGGATATGCCCACAGCCTCCCCGGCATCACCTGATACTCGGGGACGTTGGAGTGGAAGGAAATTGTGTCTTAACTGGTTGCAGTTCAAACCTCTGGCTGTGGAAAGCGTACAGACACTAGGACTTTGTGGACATATTACTAAGCCCACCCCTGGGCCTGGGTGGGGGTCTGTGCAGACATCACTGACTTCATGGTAAACCACGTCCGAGGAGAAATGTGTGTCCTGAGGTCGGTCATCTCCTTGGAGAGAGCAAAGGACCCCACTCGGCACACTCAGTTCCCTCTTCCCAGACTAAGCAAGCAGGTGCGTCTCCTTTCCTGGAGAAGAAGGAGTGAGAAAGGCCAGGAGAGCCCCCGCACCTCTCCCCCAGAGAGCAGACGCCCCTTCCTCTGTGGAACCACCAGAAGCGGGAGATAAGCATCTGCTTCTCCTCCTGGCAGTGGGCAGCGGGCGCTGTTAGGTGTTCGGGGTAATACTTTCATTCCCAACCTTCCCACGGAATGCATTGCCCCTGGTGAGCACAGCGTCTGGCACAGAACGGCATTCCATGGTCACTGGGTGGGAAGAAAAAAGAAGAAAGAGCAGGAAGGGGAAGGAAACTTCAATGTGGCAAAAGTCCTTTTGGTCCAAAAATACTCTTCTTGCTCCTCTGCTCCAGAAACTGATGTCACTGGAGAGAAACTCGGGGCCAATGACACTGCACATGTTCACCATCGGGGGCCCATGCTTTGTGCCCCAGAGTCGTGACCACATGCACTTTGGTCCAAAGAACAGCCCCCAAGTGTGCGGAGACCTGACACTCAGGCCTTGGGAGCAGCCTTCTCTGGTTCACTCACCATAACCAAGCGGCCACACTGATTCTGGGGCCGGAGTCCGTTAGGCAGTGCAAAGGACAACGGGGAAACGGTTGGGGGTTTCCGTGGATGGGGGAGACCTTGGCTGTTCTCACTTTTTAGAGTCAGTATGCAATACGGGTGCAAAAACAGACCCACCGGCATAGCGGACAGGCCAGCCCTTACTGGGACACCAGAGCCCACTTAACCTAATGAGGTACAAGCTCGCTAGCTTCACGCTGGTAGTTTGAAGCTGGCTACAGGGGAAATCAGCGAACACTGCAAACTGGGGCTCCCAGCCCAGCCCAGCCCAGCCCAGCCCGGTGTTTAGTATTTGTTTTGCAGGGTACCTCGGGACCCCTGGATTAGGAGACCCTCACACTATGGTTTATAATAAAGCCACCATCACAGCCTAATGGGGGAAAGGATGGTCTTTTCAATAAATCGTGCTGGGTCATCTGGATATTATGTGGGAAAAAGTAAGTCTTGAGTTTCCCTTTCCTTCTACACAAAGGGTAGTGAAAGATGGATCGTGTACCCAAATGTGGCAAGATACAACGAAATTTCTGGAAGGAGACTTAGAAGACTTGTGGACAGCAGACTAATGCCCCTCTACCCAAGATGTCCACATCCTAATTCCCGGACCCTGGGACTAGGCTATGACATGGTAAAGAGGAATCACGGGTATAGATAGATGGATGAGAGAATGGAGAGCTTTCCCCTAAAGCTTTCCGAGAAACACGCCCTACCCCCTCCACCATCTCAGGACTTGAAAGGGAAGCACGTGCCTTACAAGGGATGTTGAAGCACAGCCTCCGAAACTTAAGGCTCGTCTGTCTTGCACCACCAGGACCCGTGACTGGGACGCTTGGAGGTGCTGGTGACCCCAGTCAGTTATGCAGCCAGGCAGTAGTCCCACCAGGGTCAGTCTTAGAGAGAGGATGTTAGGGCTGCTTCTGCTTGCATCCTCGGATGGGTTAGGGGGTGATGCAGGAGAGGAAATGTTTTCCAGAGGTTGGGGTGAGTAACTCACCGCTGCCAACTTTACTCTTCTGGAAGTTTCTGTGTTGCCCTTTAGTAGTCTGCATGGGCCATGGTGAAAAATCAAAAGGTTCTATCCTTTATTCTTGACCTTTCCTTGTATTTAGCCTTGTTTCAATAAAGTCCATGACAGACTGTGAGCCAACATCATGTTGGACCTTAACTAAGGTATCTTAACCCAGCCAGGCAGGGGGAGAATATACTAAAACCATTAAGTAGATGTACAACCATCCAAAGCCACCCTGCCTTGAATGACAGTAAAACTTCACAGTTAGGACAAAGGAGCTTTAGACTTTGAGCCAAACTTCATGGGTCCTGGATTCAAATCCTGGATCGGCCTCTTCCTCACTGTGTGATCTTGGGCAAGTCACTGAACTCTCCAGGGCTCATCTGTAAAAGGGGTGTAGTAATAGACCTTACCTCACAGAGCACCTAACACGTAGCCAGTGCCACCGAGATACTGCCTGTCTCATCACCACCACCATCATCACCATTACCACCATCATCACCATTACCACCATAGTCATCATCACCACCACCATCACCTTTACCATCGTTGTTATCATGACCACCATCACCACCACCATCATCACCACCATCATTACCTTTACCACCATCATCACCATTACCACCATAGTCATCATCACCACCACCATCACCACCACCATCACCTTTACCATCATTGTTATCATCACCACCATCACCACCAACATCCTCACCACCATCATCACCTTTACCACCATCATCACCATTACCACCATAGTCATCATCACCACCACCATCACCACCACCTTTGCCATCATTGTTATCATCACCACCATCACCACCAACATCATCACCACCATCATCACCTTTACCACCATCATCAAGATCATTATCACCACCACTGCCGCCATCATCATCTACCACCATCGTAACCATCACCACCATCATCACAATCATTCTCACCATCATCATCACCACAATCATTACCACCATCACCACCACCTCCACCACCATCACCATCATCGCCATCATCACCGCCACCATCACCACCATGACCACTGTCACTACTACTAGTGGCAAATTAGGACAAGCAACTTTGCCTGAGTTTTTACTCCTCGGAATGTGCATCTGCTCATGGGACCCGAGGGAAGAAATGTGATGTTTAGAAGGCTGGAGCTCCCCTCTGACGCAGACCGTAACCTACAAGAAGAGAGCGCACCAAGGATGGGCCAGGCAGGAGGAAATGGACGTGTGCTTTCAACCACGTCACAGAAGCCACCTGCCTCCTGCCTTTCCCACCATGACCTCGGGGTCCGAGATCAACACTCCACACCTCGTGACTGGCTCCCTCTCCTTCCTCCTCCGCTTCCCCCAGGGTCTACCAAGAGTGAGTCCTGGGAAGCAACCACCACGCTCCCATCATCACGAGAAGGACTACAGAGCGTTTGCCCCTAACCGAGCACCCGCCCTTCAATGAAAACACTCTAGTCGGGCCAGCGGGCTGTTTATTTTCTTTATTTTTTCACAAGCTTTGAATTCAGAAATAAGAGCCACGATAAGTCAGTTGTTAAGTAAAAATGGGGGTGATTACAAAGGAAAACTTTGTACAAAACTTTAAAAATCTGACTGCCCCGTCAACCACCTCGAAGGGACCAGGAGCGGGGCAACAGGGAGCAGCTGTCACCCCACCGTTGTCAGCCCTGATGGGGGTGGGGAGACCCCTTTCTGAGTGTGAACCTGGCTAGGCCTGAAGTCGGAGCTGGCTGGAAGGACACACACAGACCAGAAGACGGCATGGCGAGTCACAAGTGCCACGGAGACCAGAGTTTCTGACACAGGACGTGGATGATGTTTCTCTGCAAACACTGGAAGGCTCCCCTGCCTCTCTGAGAATTCACAGAAGGTTCTCACTGGGGGTGGAGTGGGGTGGGGAGGAGTGGGGCAGGCTTCTTTCTAGCGTGGACTTGGGGTGGGGGCAATGAGTAAACTTCTTCGCGGTAAGCGTTTTGGAATGGCCCCTGAGGGCTTGAGGTCTCGGCATTGTGTCTACGTGGGTCCTCGGCGATGTTCCGTCAGGTGCACTCACAGACTTGCATACATAATTTAGTAACATGCATCAACTATCCTAGAACAGCTACAAGGGTGCAAAAGGAACCACCCAGAGATTCATGGAGCCCGTGGAGTCGGAAGTGGGGGGGACAGTACAAGACGCTGCTAGAGCCTGTGTTCACTAAGGAGGGAAACGGAGACCCATGCTCTGAGGTGGAGTCCGCATGAACACACGACTGTGGGGCAAGGAGTTTCCAAGCAAACACACCACACTAGTACCACTTCTTCCTAAACAAAAGAGGAAAGAACATCATTCAATTTTCCCCCCATCAGTACCAAATAAAACTGCGGGTTTTCCAGACCCTGACAGGGAAAGGAATGGACGTTGTTCCTAGAACGCGTCACGCTCATCCATCCACTCGTCCACCTTCAGCCGAGACTGGTGATGTTGGAGCGGCCACCAGGGGGCGCCACGATGCGGTGGCCGGTGCGCCGGGGATTGTTGTCGTCTATCTGCGCACCTGGAAGAGACGGAGCCAATCACTGCCAGCAGGTTCCACCTGCTGCTCCTGCGGGTCCGGACGCTGAGCCCTCGTCCCAACATGCCCTCTGGCCTCTGCACACCCTGGGGCTCGGTTCAGGCTCACCTCTGGGAGGGCTCCCCAACATGCACGGGGTTCACTGCTTTCTCCTCTGTGCTCCCCTCAGGCCCTGGGGTCACCCTCTTGCAGCCCTGACCGCCCTGCACTATTTCTTGCCTGGTTTCATGTTCTCGAGACACGTGGGCCAGCACTTAGTGCCTACGGTGTGCGGGCGCAGACTTAGTGCTTCAACATATGTGCTTGAGTTTAGGGTATGCAGCAAGACTATGGGGGGTTACCCCAAATGTACAGAGGAGGAATTTGAGGCTCAGGTCATGCACCTTGAGGGGCAAAGCTGGAGGGCGGGCCAGCCAGGATTCCGGCCCCAACTGGTCTCTCTCCACAGCTCCAGCTCCTACAGGAGTCAGAACAGCGCACAGCAGTGCCCGAGGCTCCAAAGGTGTTTTATGTACGGTGAGCTTGGGAGTGCACGTGTGTGCGTGCGTGTGTGTGCGCGAACTACTCAGAGCTGGATTTGCCCACCTCGTTTGCCATGGCCAGATCTGCATGGGGGAGGAACAGCACTTTTTTGTTTTCAATCTGCAAAACCAATCATTTGTTCCGACCTTCTATGTTCTCTGGCAGTTACAGATTTAGAGTTCCAGCATCAAGCCCAGCGCCTGGTGCTCAATGGATACATATTCAATGAGTAAGTAGTGACCGCTGGACAAAGCCAAAAGGAGGGAGGGTGTGAGAGGGCCCTGGGGTCCAGTCTGGAGACAGGCTCCAGGACAGATCACGTCTGGAACCTGGGTGATTTGGAATCAGACCCACCTTCCCTTGGCCTTCACTTCCTTTTCTCTACAGTGAGAGGAGCGGAGATGAGGGCCTTCCACCCCCACCGTGTCTGATCTCTGAAAGCCACTACGGGTGTAGCGGGGAGAGCTGCCTGATTTTCTCTCAGAGCTCCCGTGGTAGACACTGTGTCTTCCTGGTGAACCAGGAACTTCCTCAAATGCCGGAACCAGAAATCAGGCCTAGTGCTTAATACCTGTTTCCCTCATCATCATCTCCACCTTGCTGGTTACGTGTCTGCAGCTTTGAAAGCACCTGTCAGGCGAAAGGACCCCGGTGCAATCAATCACTTCACATCTCTGTAAAGTGACATCATGCGGGTGTTTAAAAGGCATCTGTGAAGTCAGTCCTGATGCCGGAAAGTGCCTACCGTGCTGGTGACAAATGAAGTCACCTGCTAACCTGCCGTGAGGCGGGCTGGGGCGGGGCGGTGGGCCTGGGAGACGGTGAGTGCCAACCTGGGGTGTGGGGTGGGGGTGGAGCCCCTCCAGCAGACTTTTCATTTCGTTGTCTTTCTAGTTCTAAACGGGCGGGCTCCTCCCCTTGTGTTTAATAACAATTGTGAGTTGCATGACTTGAGGAGAGGTCCGGTCTGCAAACTCCATGTGGCTTCACCCATGTGGCTTGTCCTGGCTCTGTGCCCAATCCCTGTTGTGTTGACTGGGCATCAGATGAGATACGTGAGTGGTGTTTTGGGTACATTCGTGGAAATAATACTGGTTCTCTTTCAAGACTGGAATCACACTCAGTGTGTGAGAAACCCTTGCATGACGGCCCGTGGGAAGTAAGATGAACGGGACTGGGGACCCCCTACCACAACTTGTGTCCCCCACTGAATGATCGCGGAGACAGACACTCCCCGGATGGAGGGCAGGTCGTCACCCCCACGCTTTAACTGAATGTTCATCTCTCTGCCCCTCCGTTCTCACTGGCTAACCGTATCAGCTTTTCTGTTTAAATGGCTTTCACTCCTGTTAGATTGGAGTCTGCAAACGAGGGGCCATCGACAAAGCTTGGCCACCACCTGGGCTGGGCTAAGAATAGTTTTTTATCTTTTTTTTACACTTTTCAATGGTTGCATTTGAAATGGCTACTTAATATAATATTCTAAATTTTGCCTCTTGGCTCACAAAATCTAGACTATTTACTATCTGGTCCTTTAATACAACCTGGCTGACCCCTGGAGCAGACTGGGGGCTGCCCAGCTGTGTCTCACCCATCACCGCATTCCTAGCACCTAGCCCAGTGTATATAACACATGCTGAACCCTCCAGTACACGGAGACAAAATTCCAGGTTCCCAGCGTGTGCATGTCTGCCCTCATGTGGCGAGCTCATGAAACTGCAGTGTCCCTGGTGTCTGAGGGACCAGGGACCACGTTCAGCTTCGCCGGAAAGGCACGCTTAAGCACGAGCTCAGGGCCAATTTTTGTGCAGACTTCATAACCAGGGTCAAGTGTCTCTGTGTAGCCCCTGCGAAGCCCCTCTGCTCTCTGACCTCCCCCCGCCTGCTCTGCCCCTCCCAGGAAGAGAGGAGATGGGGCTCCCCACCTGCTCCTTGCTTTCTCATCTAGTGCCCGAGGGAGCCCCTCAGAAGAGCTGTGGGCGTGGGGAGCTCTTACCTGATAAACTGAAGTTGGACTGGTGGAGGTTTCTGATGGGCGGGGGCTGGTGCTTGGAAGGCGAGGACTTGGCAGAAGGGGCAGGAGTGGCATATTTCGGTGTGGCCGGCACCTCATACACGGGACCATCATACATGCCCCTGGGAACACCTTGCAACCCCGAAACCTATACAGAGGGAGGGGAGGGGACGGGTGGGTGAGATGCACTTGCACCTGCCCATTCAGGCAGGCGGGAGCCCTGTGGCCGGACGGTGAGCTGAGGGCGACCCGGGCACACACGCACACACACACACACACACACGTGTGGGTTCACATGTGCACACACACCCCACACGCAGGCACCCACTTACTCCCCATACACACGTGCACACACACTTCACATGTGCACATGCACGCACACATACATATAACCCAACACACAGACATGCACATAACACATGCACACAGGTACAAGCACACACACAGAGCCCCTCCGTACGGGAGGACCCCAGACTCATTTTCAAGAGGTAAACACTTTCCCTGACATGCCTACCATCCCCCTCAACGACCACGAATCGTCTATGGTCTTGCAGAAGGTGAGCCCAAGACAAGGATTTGGGGAGCTAGTGTGTTTGGGAGGTGATTCTAGAAAGGAGGGAGGGAGAGAAAGGGAGAAAACCTGGCACGTGGTGGGGTGACAGGGCCAGGTCTGAGGGCAGCCAGCTCGGGGAAACTGGGAAGCGAATGTCTGCACGGACCCTCTGGGGGCAGGGCATGGACCATGGTCTCCATCCCCATGGGTTAAGCAACACCCCGGGGGAGCCCTGCATCCATGACTACAGTTCTGGCCACATTTCGGTGCTCCCCTTTGCAATACCTGCTTCCTGCACCTCTGGGGCGTCCCTCCGTTCCAGCTGGTTCCAAGCCTGCCTCCCCATGTCCTTCAGGGACCTCCTCCAAGCTCGGCTCCACCAGAGACAGGTTCTGGGGCAGGTGCTGCCCCTCACCTGGTGTGGCTCCTGTCCTCTGCCCCCAGGCATGTGGCGGGGCAGTGCCCTGCGCGGGGATCCGGCCTCCTGGCTCCTGCAGAGGAGGGCCTGGCATAAAAACCAGGCACCTGCTCTTATAGATGTGGCTTCTAACCTCGGGTTCAAACGGATGTAAAGGAAATGAAGCTGGCCCACGTGTGTTCGTGCCCTTAGTGGGCGTGCAGCCAGGGGTTTACACAAGTCTCCTTATCTCTAGCAGCCTGCTGTGGTCCCTCGGCCAGCCCGGCTTTCCACGGCCATTTCTCAGACTGGACTTGCTTATCCTCCGTCTCCATCCTTTCCCCATCTGATGCACAATGCCCGTGCGATTTGCAATCTTTGACCCGGGTGCTACACCCTACGGGGCATGGAAAGACGTCACGCACTATAATGTGGGCCTGAGTCTGGGGACCATGTTTCTGGGGTTTTCCATCAAAATTGGTGGGGGGGGCCACTTCTGAAGCACGAGAAAAGCAGGACCTCACACAGGAGGGCATGCTTACATGTGTGCACACACACACGCATCCGTGCGCACACACACACACACGAGCGTGCATACACACGTACACCTGCATCTGTGCGCACACACGTGCACGCACACACACACACATTTACACACATACATACACAGCTGGCCTTTCCAGCAAACGTCAGCCATTTAGTGTGGGAAGCAGGTGGCCATGGTGACAGGAGGGACCCGTTAAGGAAGACGATGGGGCCAGAGGGGGGAGTTTATGCAAAGCGAGAGCCAGCTCCATCTGAGCTGGGCTGGAGAGGGCCTGGAGCCTGCTACGCGCCCTCCAATAGGGTCTTCTGAGTCCCTGCTGCGACTCTTCCAGGAAAGAGGATAAGAGAGATGCAGAATGGAAGGGCGGGGAAGGTCTGGAGGGCGTGAGAAGCCGTCCGGCCATCCCTCAAGTATGCTGGGGTTGTTTATTCGTACCAGAAGCGCAAAGCCTAGAGGTTCCAGCTGTCCAGTTGTGCAACACTGGCCAGCCCGCTGCTTCAAGCCCCAGGGTCTGACCCGCAGGAGTGTCCTGACACTCAAAGAGGGGGTGCTGAGGACCCCGAGATGTGGGATGCATACCCCAAAGCAGCTCCGGTCAGCGTGACTCCCGCCACCCCTTCCATCCCACACGTGCACACCCCTTTACAGTCTGCAAAATCCTGGGACCTCGACTTGGGCCCCAAGACTCTGGCAGGGCAGTGTCACGGCTGGCGTGCCCCAAGAGGGAAAGGAGGCTCCTGTGGCCGTGACTCGTTCACACTGCACAGGCCGGACCCGGGCCCGCTCACCTTGCTCCTGATCCTGACACGCTGGTAGAGGTGCTCGGGGAAAGGCTTCCGTGGGATGAAGCGGCCCACGCCCTTGTTGACGTTAATGTTGCCGTCCTCGAAGACGATCTTGCCCTGGCTGATGACCACCAGCGGGGAGCCGTGGCACTCCATGCCCTCGAAGATGTTGTACTCCACAGCCTGCGCAGCAAGCAGCACAGCGGAGCCCTTACCACGAGCCGGCGGAGTCTGACGCTCCGCGCCTGCCCCCTGGAAGCCGCTTCTCTGGGGCCGTGTCCTAGTCCCTTCCGTGTGCCTTCCTTAGCAGAACCAACCCTCGCTCGCTCGCCCGTGGGCATTTAGGCTGAGCGTCCTTTTACAGAATCCACCCAGCATCTGAGGCATCATGAACGTGAACGGGGCTCCCCGTTGCTGGCAGTGGGGCTGCTCCGACTGCAACGGGCATTTCTGTGTCTTTGTAAAAAATATCTTCTTTAGGGTCGTTTTCTATAATTAAATTACTGGGTCAGGAGATCATGAGCTTTTTTAGGGTAATTGCTGCTTATTGCTAGTTACTTTCCAAAGGCATCGACCAACCGACACCACACAGGCAACAGTGGGGGGGGGGCTTCCTTGATTTCATGTCCATGAACTCCCCTCCAGCACTGAGGAAGGTCATTTCTGTATTTCTGATTTCCTTCTTTCTTTCTTTCTTTCTTTCTTTCTTTCTTTCTTTCTTTCTTTCTTTCTTTCTTTCTTTCTTTCTTTCATTTTACTAATGTGAAAAACAAAATGTGTTCTTAAAAATACACATTCCCTTCATAATTCCTAAAGGGAATGTAAGTACCACTGGCCAGCTGTTTTTTTGTTATTTAAAAAGTAGGTCGTCTAGATGGTAGAAGAAAAATCAAAAAGCACAAACGATATTTGATTTTAAAAAGTAGGTCTCTCTGCTACCTCAGACTGAGACATCTGCCTTAAAGAGATTCTTCTGAGCCCCCAGATATTTTCGGAGCATGAATAACGGTCTCGACATCACAAGAGCTCTGTACAGATGGCTTTCACCCGAATTTTTCTCCTGACCTCAGAGACAGTTCCGTATCGGCACACGTCCCTATTAAAAATGTTTTTAACACCCTTTACACCTCTGTACCGTATCCCCTCCCAGGGGGAATTTATTTATCCAGTTCCCCAGGCACGGACAATTGGATCATTCCCTGCTTTCGCTGAAACCCATACGGAAGCACGCTTCTGTGCATCCACACTGGCATGTGTGAGCATTTCTCTAGATGTGGAGTTGGGGCCACAGAGTAAATGGATTTTTAACTTCGATAGATTTGTGCTGCCTCGCCTGCCTCCTGCCGGCTGACCCCACCTATGCCCCCTTAACCACCAGGGTCCCAGTCGCTGCACAGGTGAGAAATAGCATCGTGCTCTGGAGATTCGCCTTTGGTTACTTATAAGAGAGACTGGGTCTGTTTTAAAGGTGTATAAGTTGCTTGTATATTTCTTCTTGCGTAACTGTTTTGCGTACCATTTATTCGTTAGGTTCTCGGTATTTTTCTTACTGGTTTCTAAGGACACTTGTGATGTTAAGGAATTTATCCGTTGTTTGTCCTGAGTATCATCTGGCTGTCTGTCCTCTGCCTTCGGATCTCATATAAGGTAATAATTATTCTTATTTTTATACCATACAGAGGGGGTTTTTTGGTTTAATTTGTAGTCAGTGTTCACACAGGCCAATCTACCCCTTTACACTTTCTAAGTTTTGTGTCTAGCTCAGAAAGATCTTCTCCCCTTCAGAACTATCATTTCTAAACACATGCTTTATTCTGATACTTCAGTAACTTTCATTTCAATCTTCAGTCCGTTCTGGGGTAAAAAGCATGGCAGAGGTCTGGCCTTATGGGCCAGCTGTTGGGACCCACTGGCTGATAACCACCTCTGTCTGGCTTATCTGAACTGCCTCCTGCATTGTAAACCCAATTCTCACCTGTGGTTGGGCTGCCGCCTGGCTGTCCCCTCTGTCATACCAACAGCAAACGGCCCCAATGGTTGTCGCTATGCAACCTGTTTTAAGAACTGGGATGAGGGCGCCTGGGTGGCTCAGTCAGCTGAGCACCTGACTCTTGGTTTCGACTGAGGTCATGATCTCAGGGTCATGAGATCGAGCCCCACATTAGGGTCCATGCTCAGTGCGGAGTCTCCTTGAGTTTCTCTCCCTCTCCCTCTCCCCTCCCCCTTCTCTCCCTCTTTCTCAAATAAATAAATAAAATCATAGGGGAAAAATAAAAGAACTGGGATGAGCAGGGTTTGCCCCTTAGCGTTCCAGAAATGTCTGACAATTCTCAAGTTTAGCATCTATGACCTTTGTTTTTTTAGCAAAACAATAATTCCAGAGAGTTTTCTGATGGGATTACTTCAAACTTACAGATAAAATTAGCAAGAATTGCTGTGTTCTCTCTACTGAATCGTTTTAGCATCAAAGAACTTGTGTTTATAAAAGTCTTTGGTTTTTATTGCTGTTAGAAAGAGGATTTTGATTTCCATTCTATTTTTCAAAGTGCTTTTGAATTACTTCATAAAAAAGCTATCGATTCTATTGATTTGTAATCAGTGGGTTCTGTTATCATTTCTGGTGGATTTGGGGATGCTCGGGGTTCGGGGAAATGACTGGACCCACACATAGTTGCTAACACTGAGCCACACTGTTGGTTTGCTGCAGCCTCCCAGGACCCAGGCGGACGGTCTGCTCTCGGTTGTAACGTTTGCTAATCTAATGCTTCCCGGGTCACCCTGAAGGGACCCGCTGCGTGCTGACTTATGTCCTGCTGAAGCCCAAATGCAGAGCATGAGTGACGCCCAAAGGCAGTGAGGAAGCAAGCCACTTCGCTACCAGTCGAGACCGGCCGCCCTCCCAGCTCCCTCGGCCCCGCACGGCCCACTCCTCCTCGTGATGGAAGGACGGGATGTGTGCCATCGTGGCCCTCCTAACAGGGGAGCTCTTCCGAGGCTCAGGCTTACCCCCTACGGATGCCACATTCAATGTCTCGCCACTACACGGGGTTTTAAAAGTTGTTTCATTTCCTAAAGGTAATACGTGAACAACGTAATAATTCAAACAGTACAAAGGACCACAATTAAAACGAACAAAACTGGGGAGCCTGGGTGGCTCAGTTGGTTCAGCGTCTGCCCTCGGCCTCAGGTCATGATCTCAGGGTCCCAGGGTCGGTCGAGTCCCTCATCGGGCTCCCTGCTCAGCAGGGAGTCTGCTTCTCTCTCTGCCTGCCCCTCCCCCCACTCGTGCGCGCGCTCTCTCTCCCAAATAAATTAATAAAATCTTTTAAAGAAAGGAATGAAGTACTAACACACACCACATTGCAGACGAGCCTCAAAACCATGACGCCGAGTGAAAGAAGGCGGACACGAAGGCCACACACTGTGTGATTCGTTTTACATGGTACGTCCAGGATAGGCAAATCCAGAGGGAAAGAAATCAGATCCCTGGCCGACAGGGACTGGGCGAGGGGAGAACGGGGAGTGACTGCTAATGAGTCTGGGGTTTCTCCCTGGGGGGAGGCACAACCTTTGACTATACAAACCACGACAGTGTAACCAGTGTGCGGGCTCACGGGCAGCTCCAGCAGGCAGTGGCGGCGTGGCACTCCCCCTCCCACCTGCCAGACCATCTCGAACGTTCTCCTGATGCGCCACCTTCCTGACACCATGAGGGAACCCGTGACTCTCCTGCATTACCAGACCCCACTCTGCACACACGCATCACTGCGTTCACAGTGATTCAAGTGGGGTTGTGTGCCTGCAAGGTGGTAAGCATGGAGAACGGGGTACACCTTTCTCCAAGGAGGCAACCTCGGACTCGTTTCCTCCTGATCCCGTCCCCAGGGATGGGGGGTGAGGGAAGCCAGTGTGTCACTAGGGAGCACTGGCTGTCATAAGCATGACTGCCGGCTGGCGAGCTGGACAAGACTTCTGCAGCCCCAGGCCGTGTCTCCTGTGGCCAAGCAGGGACCTGGGGGCCAAGCTCATGAGCAGCTACAAATGGTTCTTGTCACTTTTTTATGAGACTTCCTTGTGCCTGGGGTCCTGTCCTCATGCACGTGGCCTCGCCTCCCCCAGCAGGTAGCCCCCGGGAAGCTGGGAAGCTGTGCCCGTGTGACAGTGAGGATCCCATCACAGGGCAAGGCGGTGTGCACACACTGCCTCCTCTAACGCACTTAGTGGGCCGGGGTCCAGGATGTGGCCTCCTGTGTCTCGTGAGTGTGGACATTAATCTGGACCCAAGATCACTGCTGGCCTTGCAGAGGGGACTTGAAGCAAGCAGTGAGGGAGGGGAAGGTGTCTTATGTCTCTCTGTGTCCTAGGTTTGCTGGCGGTGTGAAGAAATCAAGGGCACATAGAATACAAAGCGCAGAAATAACCCACAGCCAGAGACTCGGGGCCTGGAGCTCGGGAGAGCGTGCACCCCTGCGGCGTGCTCCAACACAGCGGGCTCTGGGCCCACCCTGTTTCTTGCGTAGTGTCACTGCTAAGTGACCCCAACGTGAAGCAGGTTTCTGAGATAAGAGATCAAACCCATTCTAGCTGGATAGCTAGATTGGAGAAAGAATCTTGGACCTAATACTTCTCCGAGCCTGAGAATGCATCTAGGGCAGAGGCCACCGAGAGAGGGAGAGAGAGAGAGAGGGAGACAGAGAACGCATCCAGCAGCACATGGGCAGCTTAGCTGAGCCTGCCCAAAGCCAGTCTCTCCAACTGGCAGAGAAATGTGAAGGACTGAGTCATGCCAGACACCAGATCACATCCTGGTTGGAAACTTCATAAATCACTTTCAATCAGAGGCTTCTAAAGTGGTTGCCATGCAAGAATTGCTTCCCCATATCAGGAGCATCTCGGATAAGCCCGGACTTACCGACTTGTGACTCTTGGCTGTTATGGTCTTCACCTTGTCGGGGTCCCAGATGACCACATCTGCATCCGAGCCCACGGCAATCCGCCCTTTCCTGGGGTACAGGTTAAAGATCTTGGCTGCGTTGGTGCTGGTGATAGCAACAAACTGGTTCTCATCCATTTTGCCAGTAGCCTAAAGGCAAGATCCGCTGATGAGAAGAGCGCCCCATAACAGGGCCGGGCGAAGGGCAGACAGGCACAAATCTAGACCTGCTGACAGGAGTCCTTGAGAGGAGTCTGGAATTTCCTCCTTCCCCACTGAAAACAGGCCATCCTGAAAGGGCACAAGGGCCTGGCCCCATCGGAGTGGAAATGTAATTGACCACTCAGAGGTATGTTGACATTTGCTCGACAGCCACTGTGCCATCTTGTCAGTCCCACTGGGCCCAAGTTTAATAGCAAATAAAAAATCTTTGGTTCAAGTCAGTGTGACCTGGATCAGTGTGCCCTGGGGCGTCCTAATGCAACAAGCACCCTCTGTACCCACTGTCAACCCCAGACACACACACGGTTTACAAAGTCATCTTTACAGGAACTGAGATGCGGTCCAAACAAAACTAAAGAAAACATTTTGTGTCCTTAAAGAATACAGGGCAGCTGTCAGCTCTGCGACGGCAGAGGACCCCACAGGACCTGTGCTGGTCTGTTAAGAATCACACCTTTCTCTCGTGTGCCCTCCTGGTGCTTCTGCTCCTGCCTCAAAGCAAGGAAGGGAGGAGCTTTAAGAATCAGCAGGGCGGGGCGCCTGGGTGGCTCAGCTGGTTGAGTGTCCGACTCTTGGTTTCAGCTCAGGTCCTGATCTCATGGGTCATGAGATCAAGCCCTGCATTGGGCTCCATGCTCAGAGGGCAGTCTGCATGAAGATTCTCTCCCTCTGCCCCTCCCCCCATCACTCTGGCACTCTCTCTCTCAAACAAATAAATCTTAAAAAAAAAAAAAAAACAAACCAGCAGAGCACTATGTGCTAGCTTTTGATGGGCCAGGTAGGGTGTTTCTAGAATGTTCCTGGGGATAGACAAACAGGGAGCGCCTTACCACTGCCTTGTCCCAGACAACGGTCATCCGTTCCTCTATCCCGTTGACGCCCTCAGGGATCAGAGTGAAGTTGTCCTTGCCCACCGCCTTCTGGGCTGTGCTGTAGGGACAGTGGCCGCTGCCTGTGACCTGCAGGTCTCCGCTGCAAGGACAAAAAAAAGTGGGGATCAGCCCTGAGCTCAGGCTGAACTTCAGGCACCCAGTGAAGGCTGTGAAATGAAAACCCTGGAGATTCTGGGGGAGGGGATTTGGGGCACACCATGGGCATTGGTGAGTGGCATCGGAAGGCCCTTGCTGGGAAAAGGCTAGGTCAGTGTGGGCTCCAGGCTCTCTGGGTAAGGCTCCCCAGGTGGGCCTCCTCTTCCTCTCCTAGAAGAGCGGGCATCCGCCCGAAAGAGGTGTCAGGCGAGGTTCATTGTGGGGGTGAGGCCAGATCAGGCTTGGCCTTGGGGCACGTTGTGGGGACTTGTGTTCCATATTGAGAGAAGAGGATCCTGGGGGTCTCCAGGCAGAGGAGTGGCTTGGTCTGACTTGGTCTGACTTTAAAATCTGGGTGCTGGTTGGGAATAGACTGTGTCGTGGTAGGGGCATGGAAGGGACGACACAGAAGCAGATAGGCCTGTCAGAGGCGAGCCAGGATGGCTGCAGCCAAGGGGGCGAGAAGTGGTCAATCCGGGGGGCCTTTGGCCTATGTCCTGCCGTCTTCAGAGATGGGCAAGACTGTGGGAGCAGCAGCTCTGTGGGGGAGATGGGCAGTCTGTCTGGACTTAGAGCTGCCCCCAGACATTGGGCTGCTGCTGCTGAGCCAGCCGTGGATGTGCAAGTCAAGGGTTTCTGCAGCATTTGGGAGAAAGAGATTTCCACGGTAGGTACACGCCCTCACCCCCTTGGGGCTCCTCCTGACCGGAAGCCCAGACTTCTCCTTTACCCAGCAAGCTCCTACTCATCCTCTAGCTCCTGGCCCGATGTTGCCTCCCCCATGAAGCCTCCTGCTTCTAGAGCAGCCTGTAGCACCTCACCACTTATCCTTCTCTTACGGCCTAAGTGTTCCTCCCACACGCTGGCCACCAGCAGGGCAGGGACCACCGTGGCTGTGCTCCTACTGTGTGCACATACCCAGAGCGTGCTTTGCAAGTAACAGTAGCCACGTACTGAACCCTAAATTCTAGGCCATATTCCTACACTGTCTCAGAACCAGCTCTGCACTAGATACTACATCCCCCCCCCCCCTTTGCTGATAAGTAAACCAAAGCAGAAAGCCATTGCAGGTTATGTGACAAGCCCAGGGTGAAGCCTGGACTCTTCACTCCTAATCCTGGGTGCTTCCCAATATACCACAGTGCACCCAGTATCCTCAGCCACCCCCTCGGCTCTCACCAGGCCAGCAGGGAGGTCAAGTAGTCAGGCGTGGTGGGATCTGGGCTCAGGGGAGGGGAGGTCACGAATGCCGCTGCCTTGGCCCAGTTCTTACTCCAGTAGTGGGTGCCATCGGTCCCCAGGCTGGCAGCGATGGGCTCGCCGAACACCAGGGGGCCTGCGGGGGCAAACACAACACACGGTCAAGGGCGGAGGGTCTCTCGAGGGAGGGTGTGATGGCACAGACGTGGAGGACCAGAGACGGGAGAACAATGCTCCGAGGGGCAAGATGTTGTCTGTCCTTCTTCCCTGCGTCACCACACAGCCCGGCGACCCCCAGGCCACCAGGCAGTCATCTCCGGCTGACCCACCCAGCAACCTCCCGGTCGGGTAATACTTTTAGTCATTATGCCCTTTGGGCATATTTGTCATTCCAGGCCCAGGGACGGGATTTGCTGTCTCAGTGTGGATTCTGCCAGAAGCAGATCTTCGAATTAAGCAGTCGAGTTCAAGTGTTTTACCTGGGAGGTGATTCTAGGCAGCACTGGCTGGGGATTGTGGAGGTGACACAAGACAGAGAAAGACGCCAAGAACAGGGAAGTAATCACCGAGTCACGGCCATGAGCACCTGCAGCTCAGGGCCACTGGGGCCTCTGGGACACTGCTGACCGCACCTCGGGGCCGTCCCACCCCCAGGGCGAGGGAGCTGGGCTGGGCATCCACCAACCCACCATAGGACGGCTGCTTCCAGAACACTCGCTTTCCAGGAATTCCCGCCGGACTTCCAGGGAGCAGGCCCGATGTGCTTCCGCCAGAACAAAGCCCGCAGGCAAAGCCTCAGATCTGCTCGCAGAGGCAGATGCTGCCCGGATCCAGGCATTGGCTCAAGGCCACCGTGCTGGCCCGGTGGGGAGACAGGCTCTGAGCTCCAGAGATCGGGCTGTCTGAGAGCAGGTCCCGCAGCGATGGGAACGTTCTCTGTCTGTGCCGCCCAAGACGGCAGCCACTAGCCTCACGTGGCTCTTGAGCACGTGAAATGTGGCTAGCAAAGCCAAGGAAGGCATTTAAAATTGTATTTAATTTTATCTAATTTAAAGGGAAACAGCCACACGTGACCAGGGGCCACCATATCCCTCCATGTGGCCAGGAGCTGCATGCTTACCCCCCTGCGTGCTTACTACTGTTCTCAGATTCCGTCACCTCTCTGCCTCAGTTTACTTATCCTTAAAATGGGACCAGTTCTAAGCAAGCTGCATTCTACTAGGGCACTCTCTTTTCATGCCTGTTTGTCAGCTTTCCCTAAAACAAGGTATTGCTCTGGTCCCACACGGTAACCACCAGCCACACGTGGCTGTCAGGCACCTGACCTTGGGGTTGGTCTGAATTGGGATGCGCTGGAATGTGGCAGACACACTGAATTTCAAAGACAGCACACACAACAATAACATAAAATATCTCTAATATCTTTTATGCAATTATATGTTGAATTAAGAGTTTGGATGCATTAGGTTAAAAATATATTATTGAAGAAAATATAGTTAGTAATGCTTCCCATTTAGGGCCTGTGAGAGATGAGGAGCATCGTGTATACAGTGGATGCTCAATGATGGCTGCTGGGTTATTGCTGATTTCCCCCCGGCCTTCCCCCCACAACTCCCCGGTCAGCCTCACATGACGCAGAGAGGGACTGGGCAGAACGGTGAATGCCCTTGGCGAACATCCACCAGCCATGGTCTTCGTATAATATGCGCTACCCCTCCTTTGTCTGTCATTGTCTCTCTCTCCCTGAGTTTGGGAAGCAAGCTGCTCTGGGGACCCTTCTTCATTCTTAGTCTGGTGACTGGTGGGGGACTGTGGACCTCACTGTCAAGAAGGCCAGGGGCCTGCACTCGGGCTCCTGCTCTGAGTCTCCTGCAGTCAGAACGTACCCACCGAGGCCTCCACCCATGGTCCTCAGCACAGCAGGCAGCCTGGGACTGGGGCCACTTGGGAGGTGAGGTACCAAGGCAGGAAGTAAATGGCCAATGTGGAACTGAGAACGGCATCAACCAACACCCACAAAGCCCTGGGGTCCCACCAAGGACTTCACGTCCATGAGCCCGTGGGCCGATTTAGAGACAAGGCCGCAGACACTCAACGCGGTTAAGTAGTGCATCACCTTGGAGCCGGGTGGCTGGCTTCCTGGACCACACTCACCCGATGTCCCGCACGGGGCTGCGCCCAGACCCCCGGCTCTGGAAAACCACCTTCTTCCTTCCCAACCCACAGCCAAGACTCTGTGCGGGCCCCACACCTGACCCTAGATGCAGGCACCAACCAACAGGCCCTAGGCAGGGGCCCAGGATGACATGGCCAGAGGGGACCAGGTGGGCAGGATCCCAGAGCTGCTGCAGCCCGGCCCCAGCACTGACGCGATGTGACCCCCCCAGAACAGAACTGGAGCCACACAGAGCTCCTTAACATACATGGTCTCGGGGCGCCTGGGGGGCTCAGTCCATTGGGCAGCCGACTCTTGATTTCAGCTCAGGTCATGATCTCAGGGTTATGAGATCGAGCCCTGTGATTCTCTCTCTCTCAATAAATAAATTAACTAAAATAAAATACAATACATAGTCTTGTCTGATCCTATGAAGTGGGATAATTTACCTACATGGGGCTCAGGCTGCTGGCAACTGTCAGGGTGTCTCTGCCCTGGGCAGTGGCCCGGTCAGCGAACTTGACCCTGCTGGACAACCCCCTTCCTACGGCCCAGCTGCCCCGCAGGAGGCCCGGGCGCTGGACGGCGTACCTTTCTTCCTGGCCAGGGTGATGATGTCCGCCGCGCTCTTACTCATCACCTTGGTGATGTACACGGGGCAGTTGATGCGGCCGGCGATGGTGATGGCCCGAAACACGGCCTCAGCCTCTAGCTGGGGACACGGCAATACACGGGTCACGGGAGGGAGGGGCAGAGGCGGCACCACCCCTCAAGCCCCCAGGGCTCCCCAGAATCAAAGCCCTTTCGTTTTCCTTAATTAGTGTGGCCAGAGGCAAATCTACTGCATCAAAGGAGAAAAATGATAGATTTCTAAAAAGAAAGGAAAAAATCAGTCAAAATGCATTTGGTGAAAGGGCTGGAAGGCAGAATTTGTGACTGAGCTTGCTTGGAAGCATGATGCGTGTTCTGTTAGAAAGGGACAGACCAGGCACAATAAAGCAGCAAAAGGCCCATAAAATGGTCCGTTACTTATAAAACGCCTGACGTAAGTGAACGCATGTGTCCGACATACGTCCCTCCATGCATTCAACAACACGGGAAACTGCCTGCTGTCTGGCTTGGTCTCTGCCCCCTCCAGACCAGCGCTGCTCGAACCACAGGACCAGATAGGTTTTGTATTGCTTTGTTTTCAATTTCCAGTCTGCTGATGTCCCAGACGTGGTCCTGCCGCTTGTGACGGCCCTGAGTCTGAGTGCCCCCAAGAGGGTCCCCACCCCGCTCTCCCGGGTGAATATACTGGTCACATGCCTGGATGCGGGGCAGTGTCCATGTGCTATACGGGTTTGTAAACACTGTCTCCAGGTGTGTCCTGATCTCACCGGGGACCAGGAACAGCGCTCGTGGCCGCGGAGCTCGCGTGCAGAGCACTGTGTTAGATCAAGGTAAAGAGTCTCTCTACTCATGTGCCCCAGTGTCCAGCACAAGGCCAGGCCCACAGCAGACACACACACACACACTGCCTGCCCCTCGCAGGGAGATCCATCCATGCTCAAGCCTTAGAACACAGTGGGCAACGTGCAGGGGAAGCTGTTTCGTTGGTTCTAGGTCTCAAACATGCAGCTCCATTCCCCTATCACCAAATACACAGGGTCCTCAGTGAGGCTCCTTCTATCTAGTTATGACACCGAACTGTTCATGAGGCCTAGGTGTGGAGCTCCTGGGCCCGGGGACAAGCAGGGCCTTTCCCTGGCTCCCCTGATTGACCCCCGGGCCCCAGAGCTCCCAAGTCAGAGGGCAGGCCCTAGGGAAGGCCACCTGTCTGGGATGCTCCTGTTGGGGGAATGGGGATGGAGACGGGGGCTCTGGCTGGGCTGTTCCAGCTGGAACAGCATCAGGGTGGGCCCTCAGTGATGTCAGATTCACACCCCAGGGGAGGCTCCGTTACCTCCTCAGGTCTGCTCAGAGCATGGCCCTCGGGACCTGTGATGCCCATCTCCAAGATCCGCTTCTGTTCCTGCAAGACAAGAGCACTGAGTCAGCAACTGCAGAATGTCAGCCGGGAGAGGCCGGTCCTCCAGCGCCCGTGAGGCAGAAGGGAGGCTGAGTCCCCAGAGAGTGAGTGGTCTGCGGGGTGACCCAGCGCTCCTTTGCTCCCTCCATTCCACCTGCCCCGTTCCGCCTTCGCAACCCCGGACACCTACATCCGCACCCGCTCTCCCTTCACCAGTGAGAGGAGGGGGCGGTAAGAAATGAGCTCTAAAGACCACCCACCACCTTTCCAGTCTCTGCGTCTCTGCTGCAGGGCTCTCCTCAAGGAAGAAAGGTGGTGTCTGGGTCGTGCATGAATGTGGGAATCGAAGAGTCCCAAACTGGGAGTCCAGCCACAGAACTGGCCATCTCCGGGACTTTGGGCGAGTTGGTCAGGCTCTCTGGCCTCAGCCTTCTCTTCCTCACACTGGGGATGAGAGCGCCTGCGTCTTAGAGCTTCTGCTCAGAGTCAGCAAGGGAGCCGGTGAGATGCCCGCACGGGACCAGGTGTGCCGCAGAGCTCCCTAGCTGGCAGCGGGCTCTCACTGTTCCTCTTCCTGGTGCCCGTCATTCTAGCAGGAAGCCTCCACCTCGAGCTTGCTGTAGAGCCTAGAAATGGTTCCCTGTGCTAATGCCCCAGATTCAAACCCACTTGCTTCAAGCTTTCCTTGCCAAAGGAATACTATAATTTCTCAAAAAAAAAAAAAGGTTTTTATATTGCCCAGATGTCAGCTGTGCTAATTGTCATTTGCGCGGTTTTCACAGCATTCTTGGGCACATCCCTACCATGGGCTCCCCTCCCTATCAGCCATGAAAAGAAAAACATAATTTCAATCGCATTTCTGGTTATTAAGCTTGAGCTTATTGTAAGAAAGTAAACTGGAGACGGCAAGATGCAAGAGCTGGGGTGGATTTAAGTAAACAATGGAATGATTTGAGCTGTTGAAGACGGTGCTTACAGAGTGTTTCTGTACACTGTTTTTACACAATGACTTCTGCTATGGAGAGATCCCTGTGCGAGACTGTTTAACTGCCCCTTACTCTTTCTGTTGGAAAGAAGGCAGGCAGCGAAGAAGGGAGGACGGAGGAAGGACACGAGGTACTATCACGGAGGAAAGCACGGATTACAGAAAGACTGGAACAGGGTTTCCTGCGAGAGATGGCAGGCTGAGCCCACGAGTTCTTTTCGCTCCCCTCTGAAACCCCACAAAAGTGACAGGAAAGGTTCTCAAAAGCTACGGGAATGCAGAGCAGACAATAAAAACAAAATTTTGGAACATGGAAAGCAGATGAGCAAACGGTAACAGATTTATTGGAGCTGAGAAAGCTAAATGCTACATGGGCAGTACGGAAAGCTAAGCCCCCCCCTGACATCGAGCCCAGGAGCTGGGGGTTCCCGGCTGCACATCTCACACGCTGCTCGTGGGCGTGTAGGGTTTGTTCGCTCCAGAAAACAGTGACCAGTTACGACCACAGCTGAATATACGTGTCCCCGCGAGGCAGCCATTCCACCCCTGGGTAGATACTAACAGAAACGCGAACCCAGGTTTAACAAAAGACTGAACAAGAACATTCACAGAAGCTTTGTACACAATCGTCCCAAATTCAAACTATCCCAATATCCATCGACGAGAGCATACATTATGACCTATTCCTGCACTGGAATTCTAGAGTGATGAAACAAGAAAAAATTGTTGTTTCGTGGACAGCAGGGAGGAATCTCACAGACCCCGTTTTGAGCAAGAGAAGCCAGACGTTAAAGAACACGTACCATATTGTTGCATTTTTATCAAGTGCAAAACTAGGCCAAACAGGTGTGTGTGGTGGGTGATTCCTGAGAGGCCCCCGGCGGGCCTGCCCCCTGGCTCCCATGCCCCGTGTAACCCCCTCTTTGCAGCTGGGCTGGACTAGCACCTTGCTTTTAATGAACAGAACATGGACAAGAGAGGTGTCCACGTCTGGCCGTCACTGCCGAGATGACGTCACAAAGGACTGTGGCCTCCACCCTGCTCACCACCCTTGCTCTTCCACTGGCTCACTCGGGAGGCAGCCAGTGGTCCCGCTGCGGCTGCCCGCAGGGCAAGGAACCAAGCGGGCCTTTGGGGAATAGCCAGCCAAGAACAGAGGCCATGAGGCTGAGAGCTTGTGAAGAACTGAATCCTGAGAGCCAGCCCTGGAGTGCGGCTGGAAGTCCTGCCCCAGACTGGCCTCGAGGACGGCGACAGCCCTGCCTGACACCTTCACTGCAGCCTGTGACGGACCCCACTAAGCCACACCTGGACTCTGGGCCCAGAGGGCCGTGAGATAATAAATGGTTATTGCTTTCAGCTGCTAAGTATGGGGTACGTGGGGATGCAGCCACAGAGAAGGAATGTGGATGGTGGTGCCCACAAGTAGGGTGTTACTGTAACAACCGCCTGGTGCTGTGGGAGAGGCTCTGGGGCCAGGCCACGCACGGGCGCTGGAAGAATTTCAGGGCGTGAGCTGGAGAAAGCCCAGAGTGGCCTGGAACGGACTGTCAGTAGAAAGACGGACCTTGAGCAGCTTGGCCGTGAGCACTCAGAGGGGAATGAGGACGTTACTGGAAGCTGGGGCTTTCTGTGTGGTAGTGGAAGGCCCTCCACAGCGATGGGGGGGGCGGCCGAGATGGGTCTAATGAGCTGGGGACCCGCTCAGGACACTGTCCAGTGAGCTATTGCAGGTTCTGGCTGGTTCCTCGCTGATGCTTGGAGGAAAATGTGAGAGGTGAGTAAGAGAAGCAAGGGGTGTTAAAAAGGATCCAGGACAGGGGCGCCTAGAGGCTCAGTCAGTCAAGCGTCCGACTCCTGATCTCACTCAGGTCTTGATCTCAGGGTCATGAGTTCAAGCCCCGCATCGGGCTCCATGCTGGGCATGGAGGCACCTTCGAAAAAAAAAAAAAAAAAGGAACCAGGACATAATGGTCTTGAAAATTCCCCGCTTTTCCAAAGAGCAAAAGATAATGCAATTAAGAAATGTCTTCTGGGGGCGCCTGGGTGGCTCAGTCGTTAAGCGTCTGCCTTCGGCTCAGGGCGTGATCCCGGTGTTCTGGGATCGAGCCCCGCATCGGGCTCCTCCACTGGGAGCCTGCTTCTCCCTCTCCCACTCCCCCTGCTTGTGTTCCTTCTCTCACTGGCTGTCTCTCTCTCTGTCAAATAAATAAATAAAATCTTTAAAAAAAAAAAAAAAGAAAGAAATGTCTTCTGGGGGCTCCTGGGTGGCTCAGTCGGTTGAGTGTCCGACTCTTGACCAGCTCAGGTCATAATCTCAGGGTCCTTGGATCTAGTCCCATGTCGGGCTTGGCGCTCAGCATGGAGTTTGCTTGAGATTCTCTCTCGCCCTCTGCCCCTCCTTTCCACCGCTCATGCTCTCTCTCTCTCTCAAATAAATAAATCTTAAAAAAAAATCTAAAAGAAATGTCTTCTGAGCAAATATCAAATCCAGGACATAAGCAGCAGACAGCAGTCCCGAGACAAAACTGGAGTGCGGCCCCACAACATTGGGCCAGAACTGGAAAGACAGGGGCCGGTGCCTACAGGATGAATCGTCACAAAAAAGCCCTTTGAAGAGCCTGACGGTGCAGCCCCAGAGCCCCTCCAACAAAAGGGCCTCTAGGGAGCTCAGGGTGGGAGCAGAGTAGGAGTAGACTCATCTGGAAGAAATCTGTGGGTGTCTTTTGTCTGATGGAGTGAACCACAGAGGGATTAGCAAGAAGCCAACAAAGGCTGGGAGAACCACATTAGCAGAACACTGGCAGCCTGGGTTGAATGGTATGAAAGGAAGCAGCTGGACCTCCAAACTCTGCTGGGCAGGGAGCAGGCTCAGTGGCAAGCACGTGCTACGTTTCACGGACGGGATGGATGGCGGGACGTGGGGGGATAGAACCAAGAGCCCAGAAGGTGCGGCCAAGAGCCATGTAGACCTATCCTCGGGCTCCAAGACCCAATCAAGGAATTGCCAACATGGGCCCAACTTCATGGGGCCAATCATGAAGCCTTCCTTTTTCCCTCTTGAAAAGGACTGTCCACCCACTGGTGTATGCCGTATGTGGCGTGTATGTTGGGGGGAGGCAGATAACTTGCCTCTTTGGCTCCAGAGACCTGAAGATGGTAGGAACTACCCCCAAGGAGCCTCTCCTAGAGACTGACTTAGACTCTTCCAGACTTTGATGCTGTGATGGGCGTCTGGAGGACCCTGCAAGGGGGTGATGTGCTCTGCATGTGAGTGGGACACCAATCACTGGGGGGTCAGAGGCCAGACTGGAAGACAGCCTCTGAGAGGGCCCCCAGTGATCCTCACTTCCTGGCACTCACACGCTTCTACAGTCCCAACCAGGAAGTAAAGCCAGCAGCTGACGTTCCCAGCGAGCATCAGAGCCCGTGCACGTAGCCTTCATGGAGCAGCCCCGCTGTGCTCACGTAACAGGAGCAAGCTATTCGTATCTGAACCCTGGTTTCTCTAGCTGTAGAGTGGGGATATCTGGGTCATGAAATAGTTGTGAACATCACGATATAAAGTCCCTAGCACCTTGCCTCATATTAACGACTTTCATTAGATGCATGCACATGTTCTCTTGTACGCCTGAGCTTGCTTTGTGACGTCAGGACCAACCCACGGCCCTGCACCAGCGGTCACGTGGCCGTCCCTGACCTCTTCCTCCTCTTCTCCATCCGGTCAGCCAATGAGACCTGTGGGCTGTGCTCCTTCCCTCCCCTCTATCTCCCGTCTTCATTTCTTCTGAGAATTGCAGGAGGAGAACCTAGCTGGTCACCCTGAGTCTAGCCTCTTGTGTGTCAGATGCTGGACTTCACGTACATGGTATCATTTAATCCTCATGGGGTGCTACTGGATGAAGAACAAGAGCCTTCTCCGGGTGGAGTGCTCTGCGTGAGGTCAGAGGGCTGGGCGGCGGAGGGGGCGGGCTCCCGCCATTACATCCCCTCCCAAGTCCTACAAGACGAAGAGCAACACCGGCTTCCACACGCCTCACCTCTGGTTCCCCCGGTTTGCGGAGCATCTCCGTCCGACCCTATGTGTCCCTCATGCAAGCCCCGTGAGGCTCACAGGGCGGTTATGCCACCCCCACCGTGTGGGTGAGGAAGCTGAGCCGAGAGACGACGTGGCCTGCCGAAAGGCCCCTGCAGACGGTGCGTGCGTGACTCACACCCGGAGTGTCTGATGCACCGTCCAGCTCTCAGCCTGACCCTTCATGGCCCAGCCACCCGCTCACCAATGCCCCCCTCCAATCACGCCGTGACAGTGCCGGGACGTGGACCGGAGTGGAAAGGGTGGACATCAACCCACTCACCTGAGCTATCAAGTCTCCGTTTTCCGCATGGACCAAAATCACAGCTCCCAGCCCCTTCAGGAAGGTGAAGGCTTCATAGAGCTGAGGCAGAAGCAACAGAGTGGGGCGGGGGGGATAAAAATATCACAGCCTGAGCATTTGTAAAGACGGCTCTTCTGCTCACAGAGTTGCCCACCCGCCGCCCCCGCAGAGGCAGCGTGGCTGCTCTGTTCATACCGACCGAATGCCTTGCTCAAGAAGTTAAGCCTTGGAAAGGGTCTCCCCTTGACCCTGACACCCTCCGGATCCCAAAGCAGGAGGCTGGGGGAAGGGCAGAACTGAGCGAAGCCCCGCCAGGGCGTGAAATGACCTCGGTCCTGGGGCTCACCGTGCCTTTCGCCTTCGTTGTGGCTCCACCCCACCCAAATGCCTGCCACCGCTGCTGGGGACAGCCACGCTGAGACGCTGCTTTCAGCTCCACGGAACTTGGGTGAGCAGGCGTGCTCAGCCCGTGCTGTGAGCCGAGCTTTATAATCACTCCGACACTCGGGTAATACACACCCTGCCAGGCATCCTCTTACTTAGCCGACGCAGGCCCTGCCCACTGCCCACGGCCTGCTCCCACCTGCAGACGATCTGCACCAGGCGTGAGCCCGCGGTGAGGACCTGAGCCGCCACGTTCCTTCTCCAGGGCCTCTCGAATTTTAACGTCGTTCTGCATGTGTGCAGAATAGTACCCTACCCAGGGACCTGTGCTTTTAGATGCGGACAGCAGGTGGTGGCTGGGGTGGGGGGGCACTTGGGGTCAGGAAGCACCTTCCAGGACCCGCCATGGCTCAACACCATCTGTCCCTGGGGCTTTGGTGGTTAGAATGAAACAGGTGAAAATCTCGGTTATGCTAGACAGACACACGCTACTTTGTCATGAAACTGAACCATTTTAGCCTTTCGATGACACATCAAAGGCCTCCGGGGCATCTTGGGGTTAGTTATCCTCTGTAACTCCAAGTATTTTGAAAGGCGAGACATGGATGCGTCTCCCATTGCACGTCCAACGGCATGGTCATAAGGCATAACAGCTTCTCAGAGCCCAAATGTGTGCCAGGCACTGTCCTAGAGTCATGTGTTATGAACTCATTCAATCCTCTGACAACCTCTAGGAGCAGGTGCTCTTATGAGTCTAAAGCACAGAGAGGTTGGGAAAGCTGCCTCAGGCTGCACAGCAAGGCCAGGGTTGCAGCCGAGCCCTCTGGCTACAGCATCCATGCTTTTTGCCGCCACACCGTCTCACCGTCTTAACCAGCAGACGGCAGGGCAATGATAATACAGCAAAGCCGGAGTCCCAGTGGTGTAGGAAAGTCAGGTGCCCGGCAGCCAGGAACCCCAACACCTGCACCACTACGGCCTCACCTTCTCGAGCTCCTCTTACCCACGTGACAGTGTTGGAAGCTGGCCCGGCCAGAGAGGGCCACACTGTGCACAGGTGAGAAAATTAAGGGAGGAAGGGACCTCAGTCACTCAATTGGCTGGAGAGACAGCCAGGGCTCCCCTCAGGGTCAGAGCTAATGACATGGTGCCCGAACTTGCTAGATCTCCAGAATGTACTGCTGAGCTTTTGGAAAAGTACGGTTTCCTGAGCCCTGCCCTGAACTTCTGTGATGGGATCTAAGATCTGTCTTTTTTTTTTTTTTTAAGATTTTATTTATTTATTTGAGAGAGAGACAGAGAGTGAGTGAGCGGGAAAGGGAGAGAGAATCTCGAGCAGACTCTGCACTGAGCACAGAGCCAGACAAGGGGCTCGGTCCCACAACCGCGAGATCATGACCGGAGCCGACACCAAGGGTCGGACACTTAACTGACTGTACCACCCAGAGGCCCCTAAAAGTCTGTCTTTTTTAATGAGCTTTCTAGATGATACTAAGGAGGAGCTGGATTTGGGAACCACCATGCAGAGGGATCGCCCACTCGACCCCACTCTAGCAGCCAGACAGGAATGCAGGTCCAGCAGGGGTGGGGACCCACACAGGCCGCATAGCAACGGAGGGTCAGAACCAGGACTTGAACCCAGAGCTCTCCCCTGCCCGTTCTGATAGCTCCCTTGCCCTGTGCTGCCTTGCCCAACAGAGTGGCCTCTTCCTGCCCAGGATGGGGGCGTGCAGAAGGACCTACCTGGCTATCAGACATTTGGTAGAGGTCCTTATATGCCATGTAGACTTGGAAGGAATTGACACCTGTTTCAAGATAAAAAAGGAAACAGAAAAATGCATTTAAGAAAAAAGAAGCATTCCTTTCCAGTAAATAACCGCAGGACAGAAGGGTGCCATCGGACCTCACAGTGGGGACACAGAACCCAGCCTGGGCGTGTGGGCAAGGGGGGGTGGTCAAAGGAGGCTTCCAGGGAAGTCACACAGCCGAATCTGAAGGAGAAGAAGGGGAGGAGGTGGAAGGGAAGCAGGGAGAGGAGGGGGAGGGGAACTATTTGGACTGAGAGGTGGGTGTGCATAAGAATGGACGGTAAGGTGGATGAAAAGACATAGAATTCACGTGAAGGTACTAGAAGTGTCCTACGGCTGGATGCAAGGGAACGTGTGCTTTTTTTTTAAACCCCTACTTTTTTTATTATGGCAAAATACATATAACAAAATTCACCATCACCGCCATTTTCGAGGGCACAATTCAGTGGCATTTTTTTTTATTTATTTATTTTTAAAGATTTTATTTATGTATTCGACAGAGAGAGAGACAGCCAGCGAGAGAGGGAACACAAGCAGGGGGAGTGGGAGAGGAAGAAGCAGGCTCATAGTGGAAGAGCCTGATGTGGGGCTCGATCCCACAACGCCGGGATCACGCCCTGAGCCGAAGGCAGACGCTTAACCGCTGTGCCACCCAGGCGCCCCAATTCAGTGGCATTTAGTGCATTCAAAATGTTGTACCACCATCCCCACAATCCACCAGAGCATGTGTTTCTAATGTAAGGCGTGACATGATCAGAATTTTTTGTCTCAGAAAGACGATTCTGGAAGTAGTGTGAGGACGGGTCTGCGGAGCAGCAGGGGGACATGGCAGTGGGAAGAGAATGCTGACGGTCAAGGAGACAGGTGTGCCGAGGCTCTGACCCAGGGCGGGAGCTGCAGAGGTGGGGGTGGGGGATTCCAGAAGGGTGAAATGACAGGACTTCATGTGCTGTGTGGACAGGCCAGCAGGAGCATGGGACGTAGGAGAGTCCTCCTTAACACACCTTCCATGTGCGTGAGGACAGGGACCACGTCTTCTATACTATTGCGATTTGCACGCCCATAATACGTGCTGTGCAATTAATGTTTGCTCACGGAATCCGGAAATGTCTGGGTAAGAAAATGCATTCAGGGCAAAAGTATTAAATGGGATTGAGAATTCCTTTATACTACAATAGTGGTGACAACAAACCAAATACCATGTCTTGTGCAGAGGCCCCGCAACAAAAATTCCCTGTCCAGATCATCGGAAAAAACTTAGAGAAAAAATAATACTCAGAAATTAACATTAAAAAAATCAGTTTCTAATCTATCCGGTAGACTTAAATAAAAAAACAGGCAATTAGATGATGCTGTATTCTTTATAAAAATAATCTTTTTTAAATCTAAAAACAAAAACTCAGGTCTGACACAGATCAATTATTAGTGAATAAACAGGTAAAACTACAGGGAGAGGTTTAAAAAATGCTTCCTTATTTCTTTAAGTTAAGGGGAAGCGAATATTAACCGAAGAAGCTTCCACGATAAATTTTTTAAAAAAAAAAGAAAATGAGAATTCACCAGAATTTAGAACTAAATGACACAAATAAAAGCAGAAATAATGAGTTAGCAAACATTTAACAAATCTAAATTTAGTAAAACTAATAAATAGACGCTAAAACTGCATCGTGGGGGTGAGTGGATAGGGTCAAGTCATCTCACGTTGAAAGCTATCTCGAAAAATCACAGCAGATTTGAATTGTTATCAGTGGAAACCTTCTGTAAGTTAATTCTTAAAACCTCAAAACAAAAAGCAAACAGCCAACACCGTAAATATAATCTGCAACAAATTTAACAGAGGCTTTAAAAAAGACCCTCTTCTTTAGAAAACACCAGACAGTGGTTACTCCTGGGGGGAGGAGGGGTCATGACTGCAGTGGGGCCCATGGCCGTTCTGTTCGGGGGCATCTGGCAAAGTCCTATTTACTGCCCGGGTGGGATAGCCTCATAATAATTCATAAAGCCACATTTTTCCTATGTGTGTGGTTTTTCTGCTTCTGTTTTATGTTAAAAATATTAAAGTAAAAGCAAAGAAGCCAAAAACCCCAAAGGTAAACAGTACTTTCAGACAATTTAAGCAAAAAAAAGCAGCTAACTACTAAAGATTTAAAAAATGTGGTCTTATTTGTCATCAAAGTAATTGGAAATAAAACCTCAGGACTGTAGCACAGCTGTAAATGGGTTGCCCAGTGCTAGTGAATGGGCGTCAAAATGAGTCCCTCCTACATACCAATTTGCACCTGCTTAAATAAACCAATTAAGCAATGCATATCCAGAGTAGTAAATGTTCTCATATGTTTGGCCCGATAACTCCACTCCTAGCAACAGAGCCTCAGAAACACAGTGAGCCCTGGAATTCCCCAAAGCTCCCAAATTCACATTTGCCATCATCCTAGCGTTTCTCCAAGGAGGTGGCATGGAACACCAATTCTCAAAGACCGTACTGAGCGCTGACTGGATGTCAACCCATTCATGATTCCCGCCAGTTCTCAGAAACCCCTCTTACTCGATCCACCCCATAACCTTGGAAGCAGCCACGTCCATACCACGTGACCCCAGACCACAGATGTTAGTGTAGGGCTGGGCGCCCGGCAGATGCTGAGCTGAGCAGGGGGGAGGGACAGAGCCCGTTCAACACCCGAAAACACCTGGCTGGTCTCTGACACGGAGATGTTTCAAAGGGCAGGCTGCTGCCTTCCAGAACGGTGGCTGTAGACGCAGAGAACGCAGGTCAAGGGTGAGGGGAGAACAGAGCTGGCTTAAAGAGATGAGCACGGGGCAAGACGCCCTGGCGCGGGATCCGTGGATACACGTCATTATCACCGAGGCAAATCTGCTTATTAAACTTAAGCCAAGCTCTGGGGGGATTCTGTTGTTTGCAATCAAACCCGGGGATGTTGGTATCTAGACTGGGGAAGAAAAACGAATTCATCCACAGTAAACAGGTTTCTTTACTGTAGGGCTTCTCACAGATTTTAACATGATCATGTGTGTGAAGAATATTCAAGAACAGAATAAACAGAGAGCATTTTCCAAACTTACTGGACCCCAGAAGCCCTTTTTCATGGAATATTTATTTTCTCCCTCATCAAATATTTACTGAGTGCTTCCTATGCGCGAGCACCATTCTAGAAGTTGGAGACACGCTGTGAACAAGGAAGGAAGGATGCTTGTCTACATTCCACTGGGAATAAGTCGTAAGCGAGTAAGTAAGTAGGGTAATTTCATGCAGAGACAGGAGCTAGGAAGAAATGAAAGTTTCACAAAAGTTTTGTGGTGACTCTGTCTCTCCCAAGAGCCAGAGTCCATTTCCCCACTCCTTGAACGAGGGCTGTCTGGAGACCTGCACTGACCTAGGGCATGAGCGGAAGTGGCGCCATACTGGTTCCAAGCCACGCCTTGGGGCTTCATGCTCACCCCGGAGCCCCCCGTGTGCAGAGGCTCAGGAGAGCCTGCTGGAGGACAGGTCATGGAGATGTACGTTTGGTTTATCCATTCACCCATCAATGGACATTTCCAGCTTTTGCTTCTTGTGCCTAACGCTGCTACGAACATGCGTGTACAAATATCTCCAAACCCCTGCCTTCTAGTCTTCTGGATAAAGAGCCAGAAGTGGAGTTCCTAGATCATACGGTACTTCTACTTTCAATTGTTTGAGGCCCCTCCATACCATTTCCCACCAACAGTGCCCCAGGGCTCCCATCTCCCCGCATTCTTATCAACACTCATTGTTTTCAGTTTTTTTGATAACAGCCCTTCTAATGGGTGTGAGGTGGTATCTCATTGTCGTTTTAACAGTGGCTGTTTTCAGCCACTTGGTTTTGGAGTGGTTTGTTATAAAACAAAGGCTAACTGATACAGAACTCTTATCCTAGAGGTCGGGGCCGCAGTGGCCAAAATCTAACACAAGTGTCACTGGCATTGGGACTGGGTAGCGGGTGGAGGTCAGAACAGTCCCGAGGAAAGTGGAGGCCAAAGGCTGGGAAAAACAGCCAACACACTCTTAGTGGAGGGTTGGGAAAGGGGCCACGCATATGAGGCGGCAGCAACACAAGAGGAAAAAATTGCCACTTGTGATAACGTATCCAGAGAATTTGCGAATCTGCCTGAAATGACTTCCAAGAAGAACGCAGTTTAAGGGCCTAAGTCGAGTATGATGAAGCACCAGAAGATAGACATCAAATAGGACCTGAGAGACAAGGAACGGTTCAGTTTGCAAGCGGAATTGAGCGGACACACAGGACTGCTTCTCATCTCTACTCTTGCCAACACGCAAACAGTTCTCAAAGGAAAAAGTGACCTCAGGGTAAAGATTAAATCAAGGGTATGCCCGGAACTCTTTGTTAAGACCTCCTCCAAACCCCAGCTGGTGCCCAGGAAACGTCCTTGGCCTGACGAAATGGCTTCCAAGAATCTTAGAGGCATCACCGCACGACACACACCAACAGTCACCTAAAGTAGAGAGAAGCTTGTCTCGAAAAAAGGTTTGTCCGGTAGAGTGAACTATAATGTGGTCCATTGGAAGCCCACAGTGTTTTTAAGAAAACAGTACCCTCTTTGACTAAAAGAGACCGAGCCTGTTCAAAATGAAAGGGGGCCTCTGGCCACCAAATTCCTAGAGGTAGGAAAAGGCTGAGAAAGGTGCTTTGCTGCAAACATGGGCCATTTTTATGGGAAGTGAACTGTATCTCCAACGGGCAAGCCAAGAGTCCCCAGGGCAGAGCTTGACCTATGCAAACAATGGTCTAGGGCAGGGGACAGGAAGCTTTTCTGTAAAGGGCCAGAGAGTGAATCTTTTAGCTATTGTGGGCCACATGTAGTCTCTGTCACATATTCTTTGTTTTCTGGTCATTGTTGTTGTTTGTGTTTGTTTTGTTTTGTTTTGAAAAACCCTTAAGAATGTAAAAACATTCTGGGTTGACGAGCTGCATAGAAACAGGCCACGGGCCATATTTGGCCCACAGATTGGAGTTTGCCAACCCCTGAACTTGGGCACTACTCCCAAGGAGAAAGATTGGCCCTGACAAAGGAATATTTTCTACCCCCAGAGGTCTGGCTGGCAATATGTGTCTGGCTGGATTCCAGAAATCTCTATGGGGTTATGACCATGCGTCTCTTGTTTTCCCTCTTTCAAACGGAAATATTTGTTGTAGTTGTCGTGTCCACGCTCCACCACCGTGCGTGGGTGCCTGGGGCGGGGAGACTCATAACTTCTCTCTTAAGTTCACAAGTCTTTGGATCAAGAGAAGCCACACCCTGAGAAGCTCATGTACACCCTACACACACACCGTGAGATGCTGGACCCTACGTACGTGCGCACCGTGAGATGCTGGACCCTACGTACGCACGCACCGTGAGATGCTGGGCCCTACGTACGCGCGCACTGTGAGATGCTGGACCCTACGTACGCGCGCACTGTGAGATGCTGGACCCTACATACTCGCACACCATGAGATGCTGGACTCCAAACCTGACGCCATAACCGAATGGAAATTTTGGAGCAGCTGGGTGGAGGTGAGCATATTTTGAATGAAAGAGAACGATACTAATTGTGGCCAGATGAGACGCTATTGAGATTACAATGGCCACAAATTCTTCCAGGTTCCTGCCATCAGACGTGGAGTCTTTTTCCCCCATCCCTTGAATCTGGGATACTCTTGTGACTTGACTTGACCAACAAGACGCAACTGAAATGATGATGTGTGTTCCAAGTTCATCTTCAAGAGGCCTTTCAGCTTCCATGTTCACCCACGGGAACTTTACCACCAAGCGAAGAGGTCCCAGAGGGCCGTTAGAGGATGAGAGATCACGTGTGGTGCATGTTCCCAGCCATCCCAGCTGAGGCCCAAATGTCTGAGTGAGCCCAGGCGAGATCAGGAAACAGGCGGCTCAACTGAGCCCAGCTGCAGTTGTCAACTACAGGGTCATAAAGCAATTAATGATCATTATTTTAAGTTCTAGGTTTGGGGTGGTTTGTTACATGGCAAAAGCTAGCCAATACACAGGGCAATGTGATCAAGAGACAATGTAAGTTCCCGCAGAAAGATCCAGAAAGTTCATACAAATGGTGGAATGACACTATGGTCCTTGTATCACTGTTCTTAGAACATAACCAGGTGACACAGGCTAACATTTGACCCGAGTGACACAGACCAGCACCAATGTGAGTTCCTCTCTTCTTCACTGAGCTTGTTCTTTTTTTTTTCCTCTCTTCTTTTCAACTATTTCTAAATTAAAGTTTCTATTTGAGACTGAAATGCTGCTGGCATCCAACAAAACCAATAGGTACTATTAGTAGTGGCTCAGGTCTGTGGCTCAGAAAACAGGCAGGACTCCCCTGTCGGAGGTTTATAAAAAATCCCATCCCACAGCCATTCTCCTCTGCCAAGTCCACACAGCATGCTGGCACCACCGTTTTCTAGAATAACTTCCCCTTGTATTTTGAGATTTCTAAAATAAGCCATAAACTGCTTGATCTAAAGATGGATTCACGCGCTGAGCGATGGCTTTCACAGCACAGAGGGAGAGGCGCCGTGGACCTGCTCTTGTGGCAGTCTGCGTGCGGCGTAAAGAGCACCTGGCAAGGAGGTCAGGGGCTGGGCAGCACTTTGAGGAGTTGCAGCCTGTGCCCCGGACAAGGGCTCCCAGCAAAGGGAGCGTCCAAGGGGGCTAAGTCCAGCCTGAGCCCCAGCCGCCCAGCCTGTGCCCTGAGAGAAGGGCACGTTCTTCCCATGCATCACCCCAAGAGGGTGCTTCTTGCAGTTCTCACACACACCAGAAGTGCTAGCAGCAGCTCCGTGGGAGAAAGCCGAGTCCAAGTGCTGGCTGCTGGGTGACACCGGGGAAGGGACTGTCCGTCCCTCTCTGAGCTTCAGTTTCCATGTCTGAACTATATGAGCTCTACATTGATTTCCCGTCCTGAAAATTTCCTGCCCTTGATTTTACAGTCCAATGATGACGACCATCAGGATGCCCAGGCAAGCCTCTGACTCAGAGGGGGCGTGCTAAAAATGCTTTAGGAAAGGAGACCAGGCCTGTTCCGCCCTCCTTCCCTCCCTTCCCCTTCTCTTCCTTCCCTAACTTAGTCATTCATGCATTAAGTATTTACTGAGAATCTACTCTATGCCGGATGTGTGTTAAACACTTGGGGTACAGAAGTCAGTAAGAGCATCTTATAGGAACTCAGTCAACTCCCCCAAATTTGCAGTATCTCTCCTACGTGCAAGCGTCTGGGGAAATGCCCTTGAAAGCCATGTGAGCAACTTGGCACTGACCCTAGGGACACTGTTGAGCCACCACACGTGTTCATGCTAACTGCTTTTTTAAATCCCACATCTGTGGCGGGGGCAGGAATGCACTGGCGGGGTAGGAGGGGGGCCAGAGACCCGGGGTGAGGCCAAGGAGGCATCCGGACAAGACACAGTGAGCCCCACATCAGGGAAGGGACTTGGGGGAGACCCATAGTCAGAGCCGAGCTGCTGCAGACATGAAGCCGTGGATCTGTGATGGATGGGGAGGTAGAAAGGGGAATGGCTGGATGGCTGGACAGGGCCCCTCGGAGATGGGGACCCAGAGTGACGGATATTAGAGTTCACACAAAAGTAATGGGTTTGGGAGAACCTCGTAAGTCTGAGCCCCCTGGGGGCGTCCTGGGCACCATATCCTACCTGAGCTGGGGCTGGGGTCACAGGCGGATGGATGGTAAGGACACGATGGACGCTGAGAGCCCCTCAAGAAGGTGAGCCTGGACTGGAGCCCTGAGGTCACCACCATTCACTGAGCACCTTGGGAAGGAGGAAGACCAGGCGGGGCTGGATGGGCTTGTAAACAACCCCACCTGTGTTATGATGGGGCTGCAGGTGCACAGGGGAGGGGAAGGGGCTTCAGCCAAGGCTCACGACAGTGCTGCTTCCCTTGGGGATAAGAAGGAATCCGTGCACTTGGGAGCCTTGATACCAATATCCTTTATAACCCATCTACCCAACCTCAGACACAGGACTGGCGAACAGGAAAGAAGGGGCAAGAACAACTGCTCCGGACAGGGGCCAGCCTCTCCTGAGGATCCTTGAATTTCTTATCTTGTTTCCCCTTCAGACCCTTTGGTCCTCGTGACCCCTACAGCTGGTCTGTGCTAACCCAATGGGCCCCAGAGGAGGGCGCTTTGCTGGCCCACCCAGAACAGAGGGTTCAGGTCCTGGGGTCTTCTTCCGTGGATGTGAAGTGGGGCCTGTGACCCAACCTCGGGCCTGGGGGTCACAGGAGGCTGATGTTCCTTTGGGTCCTTCCTAAAACCCTGAGCCAGCGGTGCGTGCAGGGCAGGCCCTGAGCCAGCGGTCCCGACTCTGCTTTGCATCGGAACACCTGAGCTTTGCAAACACACCCCTCCGGGAATCTGGGATCAGCAGGCCTGGGGCCGGGCACTGGCAGCTTACTAAGAGCTCCTTGGCCCAGGAGAACCGTGATCTACTCTGAGTGTCTCCTGCTCCCAATGAGACAACGGAGCGGGAGGCCACTCTGTGCCAGGAATAGAGAAGAAAAAACCCACCTCTTCCTGAGCGTTCTCAGGCCAGAGGGCAGATGAGGGCAGTGAGAGCCCTGAGCCCAGAGCCCCGCTGGAGAAGCCCCCCTGGGGCCGTGGGAGCTCCGAGCGGACGCCAGCCTGGAGTGCGGAGCAAGCAGGAAAGGCTTCCAGGAGGTGTGGTTGCTTGAGCCCACCCTCGAGGATGAGGATGAGCCTCCACCTTAATTTAATGGGATTAAATTAAGGGCCTGAGGGACGCTGGTTTAGGACCTGCCTGCACATCTCAGGTGCACCACGATGAAGCGGCCCAGGGACCAGCAAACAATGAACCAGGCTGAAGCCCCCGGCAGGGGAGGGGGATAAGTGTTGAGGATCCTGCCTGAGGGTCCACACCGCCTCAGGTTCTGGGGTGGGGGAGCTTGGGGGGGGGGGAGAGTGAGGCCCCAGACACCGACAGGCAGCTTCCTGCCCAGAGCTCTTCTATTGCGGTCCCTGCCTCTGTGGGTGGCCGCACAGACACCAGCCCTTCTCACCGCAGCCTGGTGCTCTGACAGAGCCCATCCAGTGTGGACGTGGCCCTGGCCCTGGCCCTGGCGCACGTCCTCCTCCTGCATCACCAAGGCAGGCCGGAGTAGGACCGCTCCCCACAGAGAGCACCCCTTTTCTTTCTCCCCATGGGGAGTATGAAGAGACACGCGGGGCAGCAAGCCCTGCATGAGGTCCCCAATGCCTGGGATCCAGCTGGACTTACAGCTCACCGTCCGTGGCACCTCAAGAAAAGCCACCCCCACCATCACTACCTACCTCTGGGGTTGCTATGACAACAAAGACCCGGCGTCAGGGTGGAGAATTAACACTGAGCTGACAGTGGGCTTTGCACCCGGTACCAGAGCCCTGGTGCTACGGATGAGGGGCCACTGAATAACCCCAGAGAGGTCAGCGAGGGGACTTGCCCAGCGGCACGTGGCCAGGAAGCAGAAGGGCAGGATTTGAACCCAGGCAGCCCGACTGCTGGGATCGTCCCACATGCTGCTGCTGGGACCGCTGCAGGGAGATGACCCTCCGCTGTCAGCCGGGTGAACCACCCTCTGTGCACAGAGCAGCTCCGTTCAAGGTCATGCCCCATCCCAGAGGGGCCGCGCCCAATGCCTGGCAGGCAGGGAGCTCTGAAGTCCCACCCCCTTGGCTCCCTCAGGATCCAACGGCAGGGTGCCCAGGTCTCAGAGCTCCCTGTGGCCCATCTTGCTTCCTGGGCTTTGCTCACAGGGGTTGATCCTGTGATCACGCTGTGGGAGGGAAAATAATGGCGCCCACAAAGACGTCCCCGCCCTAACCCTCAGACCCTGTGAATACGGTCCCCCCACAACAAAGGGACTCTGCAGATGGGATTAAATTAAGGTCCTGAGGTAAAAGGTCAGCCTGTATCTCCTGAGAGGGCCTCGGGTGATCACCAGGGTCCTCTGTAAGGAAAGAAGCAGGGGAGAAGGCAGAGTCAACCTGGGGGGAGGCGCTGGCTGGAAGGATCAGGGTCAGGGGCCAAGGTACGTGGGTAGCCTGTCGGGGTTGGGAAAGGCAAGGAAGGGCTCTCCTCGGGGCCCCCCAGAGGAGCCCTCCCTGCCAGCACCTCGGCCTCAGCCCTAAGGCCCACTTCAGATTTCCCACCAGAGCTGCCATTCGGGTCGTTTTAAACCAGAAGTTGGGGGGGGTGCTCGTTAGAGCAGCAATAGGAAACTAATCCACACTCATGTCCTGCATGCCGGTCTCTTTCTCAGAGTTTGCTCCCTGTGAGCCCTGACAACACAATTTTTAAAAATTTTCCAATAGGAAGGAGATTAACCCAGTACCTCCATAAAACTGAATGCTCCAGAGGTCTTAGGAGAAATGACGGAATGATGATAAAACTAATAATTAAAAATACAGAATCCTTACCAGGGGCCAGCGGTGTTCTAAGTACTTTATATATAACCTCTCATCTTATCTTCAAAACAACCTTTTTATGACCTCTATTTTCCAGATGGGGAAACTGAGGCACAGAGAGGTTGAGTGATTGGCCCAAGGTCACACAGTTGCTAAGTGGAGGGGCCTGGTCGTCTGTGATGTTTTATAGAGTGAAAAAAGCATGGGGCAAGAGGATGCACATTATAGTTCTGCTCATAAGAATTATGTGTGTGTGAGCGTGGACGCACTTGCACAAATAGGAAAGATGCCTGGAAAGACTAAACACCCAATTATCACTTTTTACCTCCATATTGTTTCTTACTAAACACGCACTAATTCTGAAACTTAGATCAATAAAAGCCATTATATAATATTCGTCAGACATTTAAAACCACGAATGCACCTAAAAACTTCCCCAAGTCATTTCCTTGCAAGTGTCTGGTCAAGGGAAGAGAACTCTCCGTCCTCCTCTAAAGCAATGCAGAATATAGGACCCCACAAAGTGCCCCTCCCCCACAGAGCTGTAGCACTCTATTGAGCCAGTTTTGGGATCCTGGTGCTCTACCTGACCCTTCTGCACGTCCCCATACACAGTCAGGCTGCTAAAACTGATGTGAGGAAGCCCACGGGGTAAACGGGAACTTGCTCAGGATTTAACGTTACATGAGAAAGGCGAGATACAAAATTGTAAATCCCCTTGGATTATGATTCCGGACAAAACAAGAATGTGATTCACAGCAACTGCAATGGAGAGACAGTGCCTTCGTGATATGGAGACTCAGACACGCAAACCCCAAACTCGTGGGTGGGCAAAGAATATAACCGGACATTCACACAAAGGTACGCAGAATGTTTACCGTAATTAACGATAAAAGATGTGCAGTGGACCGTGGTACACTGAATTTGACTCATCAGATTTGCAAGGATTTTGTAGAAGAAATACGACCCAATGGCACAAGCATGCAAGGAGCCGGAGACACGGGGCTCGTGGGCATGCAAATGTGTGCATCTTTCAGGAAAGCAATTTGGCTGTAAGTGTCATGAGCTTGAAAAAATGTTAAAACCTCGACCTTGTAATTCCATCTCTGGAAATCTAAGGAAACAATTAGAAATGCAAACAAACGTTTATATATGAAGATGATCACTGTAACACTACTTACAGTTAGAACAAACAGAAAACCTAAGTGCCCAATAAAAAGAAAATAACCAAGCAAGTTAACCATTACATTGTACATTACAAGCCATTAAAAAGTTATTAATGAAAAGTAATGATTACTCATAAAATGGTAAGTGAAAATAGAAGGATTCCAGATAACTGCTCTCGTATAACTATAGAAGGAGAAAATCATCTAAATCGACAGAGTGGAAAGCAATAATCCTTAACATTAATCTAAGTGGTGACTGGGGGTCGGCCCAAGAAGGAAAAAACGTTTCCTTCTCCTGATTTTCTGACTTTTTTATAATGTGGTGAACGTATTTTTATAATGAGAAAACACAGCACATGTATCTTAAAAATTGAAAACCCCCTTGAGCTCTCTTTGAAGCATTTCCTCCATTTGAGGCTGCCTCTTCCGAGAGCGTCCAGAACGGCCTCTCCCGACTGACCGCTCCCGCCCTGGTTCACTCTGTTCTCTTGTTCTTTGCTTCATGTATCTTCAGTTCAATTCACCTCAACACAATGCACACTGTAGTGTCTACACTGTGCACGGAGGCCTGGTGTGAGTCCAAACAGAAGGGAACCGGGGTGGGATACAGAGACGGATAGACACAATCCCTCCCCCCACCCCATAGAGCTCAGGGTTTAACACACGAGCCAAACAGAGAACCGGGATCCCATAATCCAAGAACAATGGAGAAGGTGCCCCCAGAGTAACCTGATACGGGTAGTCAAGGAACGAGCAATTCTGATTGGGGAAACTGGAGAAGGTGCTAGTTGAGCTCAGTAGCAGAGTAGAAGAAAGGGCATTCCTGGCAGGGGGTACAGCCTGAGCTCAGACCCAGCGGTGAAGCAGGCTTCAGGGGATAGCATCCAGGATAACAAGTACCCCAGATGGGTTTGGGAAGAGAAAGAGAAATGAGCCTAGATCAGCAAGGCCTTGCGTGCCAGGCTAAGGAAATCAGGTTTTCTTCTGTGAACAGGAGATACCTCCAAAGGGCCTGAAGGAGAAGAAGACAGACTCCTTAAAGAGGATCCCCTTGTTCCACTGTTTCTGCGGCAGTGTGCAGCTCATAGCTGGGCTCGCCACTAATGCAGATAAAGGGATTTTTAACTCCACATACTGAGACCCACCAAAGAACCAGGGATTCCAGAACTATACCCCCATTCTGAGGCTTTCACTGACCTTTGTCCTGCACCAGCACCTCCAACTCCTCCCGAACACCATCGTACCAGCTTGTGATGTCCACATGGAGGGAATAGTCGCAGCAGGATTTGGTGTCAGCTGCTTCATGCCATTTCTCGAAGGAGGTCAGCAGGCTAGACCCAGGTTCAGGGACAACATGGTCAACTGTGAAAGAAAAATATGCATCACATTCCAAAATACATAGGACCCAAGCTGTTCTAATGGTAGCCTCAAATAGCCTCTTCACCCCATCATCATCACCATCATCACCATCACACCATCATCATCACCATCATCACTATTATCATCACCATTGCCATCATCATCATTATCACCACCACTTCACTATCATCCCATCATCACCATCATCATCACCACCACCATCCACATCATCACCATCATCATCACCATCACTATCATTATCATCATCACCATCACCACCACCATCATCATCACCATCACCATCACAACCATCATCATCGCCATCACTATTATCACTATCATTATCATCATTACCATCATCATCACCATCACTATTATCACTATCATTACCATCATCACCATCATCATCACCACCACCATTATCACCATCACCATCATCATCATCATCACCATCAGCACCCTCTTCATCATCACTCCCACCATCATCAGTCAATATTGCCATCACTGTCACCATCATTACCATAACCATCAGCAGTGACATCACCACCCCCACTGTCCCTGTCATCGTTGGCAACAGCAACATCACAATTATTTATTGAATGCTTACCATGCCTCAGACACTGCCACCAGGCTTTCCATATATTACCTCATTAAACCCTCACAACCCTTTCCCACTGCTCCATGCTGCCAGAGCTGGAAAGGTGCACAAGACCTTATATACTATACCAGTGTTAGTGTCATCACCGCTTTCTAAACTGAGATCTCAAATGTAAAGCAAACGAAAGGGGCAACGCCTGACTTTTAAACCTCATTTGACTTTGCATATCCTTCTAGCTACTGCCCTGTCTCCCTAACATCCACCCTTCACAGCCAGACATCTATAAAGAGTAGTCCTTATTCTCTGCCAGCTCACTCCTCCACCCATGTAAATATTCAGCCTCTGCTAATTCAATCTCCATGTCTCTAGATTTAATGGGAACGTCCAGTCCTGGCTGCACTGGACCTCCTGGGGCGCAGTAAATCACTCCCTCCTCTTGGCTCCCATGACAGCATGGTTTTCTGGCTTTTATTCTACTTCTGTGGCCATTTTTCCTCAGTCTCCTTGTAGACTCTTCTGCCTCTACTTGGCCATTAAATGGTCAAATTCCTTGCGGTTTGGTCCTGGAACGTCCTTCATGCAGCTGTTCATTAAAACCTACCACTGCCTCTTAGCTGCAGAACGCTGACCTTGGCTGTTTCCCTGACCTCTCCACCAGGAAGACTCAAAAGCTCTTCAAGATTAACACGTCCCAAACCTCATGCAACATCGTCCCCCCGCCCCTTGCAAATCTGGTCCCGGCTTCCTCCTCAGCTGTGAGGATACGACCTTAGTTCCACAGCTAGGATCCAAGGGTCATTCTTGACACTTCCTTTCTCGCAAGCACCCCATGGCGGACCCATCGCCAAGTACTTCTCTTTCCATCCTACATACCCCGGAGCTGTCCACTGCCGTCCACCTTCATGGCCACACTCCTCGTCCTCACCACCCTCTTCTGCCAGCTGAGCTCCTGCAATCACTCCCCCGGTCCAGCCACATCCGATCTAGGCCACTCTATTCTGGTCCCTTTAAAACCCAAAGCGGATAGCATCATTCCTTGCTTAAAATCCTTCAATGCCTGCTCAGTGCCCATTTGAAAAAGTCCAAAATTCTTGCCTCACCCATCGAGGACCATCAGTACCACCCTCATCTTCCAGTCTTAACCTCACACGATCCCATCCCTGAGTCTCTGCACTCCTGCCTCATGGGCCTTCGTCAGTCTCTTAAACGCAAGCTGGGTTCTCCCATCACGGGGCTTCGCACATGCCGTTCCCTCTTCCTGGAGCTCTGCTCGCCTCCACCCTCTTCACCCAGGGAATTCACACTCATCCTTCAGGTCCCCGCATGAATGCTGTGTCTTCAGGGACGCCTTCCTGAGCACTTTGCCCCTCCGTTCAAAGCTCTGTGCACCCCTTCCATTGTAGCCCTAGTCACAGATCATAGACGTGTGTATAGTCGTACGTGACCGTGACTCCGCACCAGACTGCAACCACTGGAGCACCAGCACCGTGTCCGCTTTGGTCATTGCCTCCCCCACACCTGGCACAGTGCCCGGCACAGAGCCACCATCACTAAGTATCTGTTGGGTGTGACAGCATGGAGTAGGGACTCAGAACCTCCCCGCCCCTCACGATGGTCCTCCTGGTGCTTTCACAGGTTCCTGGGGTTCCGTGAAACACACTGAAATCCACCCTTTTCCAAATGGGGTGGACGAGGCCCCTCCCCTAAGAGTCTCAAGGCTGATGATGGGGAAAGAGCAAAGTGGGGACCCTGGAGAGCATGACTCCTCATCCAGGGCTCTGTCCTCTACTCCACACAGGTCACCTGAGCCTGCAACTTCCATCTCTGCCTCTCAGAGCTGTGCGAGCTCCTGTCCCCAAGTACTTGCCCTGTGCCGTGCACTACACCCAGGAACCTCAGGAATGTCTTCCAGCGATGCTGTGCTGAGGGGAGGCTCGGGTGATAAAGCCCATCCTACAGATGAGGAAACTGAGGCACAGAGAGGCTAAGTACGGCCCACAAGCTTACAGCTGCTGAGTGGCAGCGATCAGGACCAAACCCGGTCAGCTGGGGTCCGAGTCCAAATCCATCCAGGTCCAGCATCTGGGCTCCTCCCACTTTCCCAACCAGCAGATAAAAGGCTGGCTTGTGGAGAAGGGACTGGGACTGTGGGGCCTCCTGAGCTGGGCCATCCCCTCCTGGCTCAGGGGGACGAGGCGGCTCTGATGCATGAGCTCCACGCACGGTGGCCAGCTCCAGCCCGGTGGACTTCCAATCGGGTTCCTAGGAGGGAGACAGATGGGCAGGGTTTGGCCAGCTCAGAGATGAACTGCCTGGACGCAGAGAGCCTAGCAGTTGAAAGAACACTGAAAATCAACTGTTGCTTACTAACTTAAATCACTTATTAAAATGGAATCCAAGAGGGGCGCCTGGGTGGCTCAGTCGGTTAACTGTCTGACTTCAGCTCAGGTCATGATCTCAGGGTCCTGGAATTGAGTCCCGTGTCAGGATTCACGCTCAGTGGGGAGCCTGCTTCTCCCTCTTCCTCCTTCTGCCCCTCCTCTCTGCTCATGCTCTCTTTCTCTCGCTCTCGCTCTCTGTCAAATAAATATAAAATCTTAAAAAAAATAAAACAGAATCCAAGAAAGAAAAGCTACTTCAAAAAAACACAGGAGACTGCAAAATGCTGTCAAAGAAGAATCCGGCATCCCCAGAAGCTTCCGTAGTAGATGGCACTGTTTGTGCGCAATGCCTGCTCCCCGCCCCACCTTCACCATGGTTCATGGCGGGCAGAGTGCAATCCCAGGGACTTTAGGCTCAGCCATGTGACTTGCTTTGGCCAACAGACCTTCAGTGTGTAGGTGAAGACATGAGTGGTAAGAGGGGTGGCAAGTTTCTACCAGACCCTTCCTGCATGTCTGCCATCTGCCAGGAGAAGGGCATAGTTGAGCTGGTCGTTGGTTCCACGGTGGGAGCTCCGTGGTGCCGGTCCGAACCCAACCCACATCCTGAAGCAGACTCACTCTGTCCTGCTCCTAGTCCCTCAGATCCTTGACCATGAAAAACAAGTGACACTTGAAGTTTGGGGGCTGCTCGTTATGCAGCATTATCCCAGCACTACGGCATCAACACTGACTAGTACAACCCCTTCCCCAGTGCGTCCCCTGCAGCAACTCGTTTCAGCCTCTACTTCCCCATCTTTCCTCAGGACACCTGTATCCCTGGTCCCAAAACTTTAGCCATGTTCAGGAATTTTTTGCTTTATCTTCCTACAATCTGTACATTTTTTCCTCACTATTTTTCTTCAAATCAGCTCACGGTTTCTAAAAATTTAAATGTTAATTTCAATCTCACCTTACGCAATAATACCCATCATGTGCCAATTATTTATCTTCAAATGCATTAAAATAATTTAAACTTTTAAATGTCTGTATTGCCTATAAAATTCTCTGCATACCACCAGCGGCCCAGCCTTTATGGTAGGTTGTAGGGTGAGGATTACATTAACTGGTCCCCTGAGCAAAGTGCTTGGTGTAGACTGAGACCATGGTGTTTCTGCTGCTGCCAGTGATGACAAACCGAAGTCACTGCCCATGTGCCCAAGGCAGGGGTGCAACTCACTGATCATCGTGGTCCCGCCTGCCAGAGCTGCCCTGGTCCCTTGGAAGAAGTCATCGGCAGCGGTCATCCCCTGGGACGGTTTCTGCAAGTACGTGTTGACATCGATCCCTCCGGGAATCACCATCCGCCCATTGGCCTCGATGGTCTTCACTCCACCAGGAACTATTAAGTTCTCTCCTATTTGTCTGGAAACAAACAACAGAAATGGCCTTTGGTTCTGAAAAGAAAAACAAGATGGCAGCCAACCGTGTGGCTTCAGTTCCATTAGGTAAACATGTCTGAGCCAGGTCCTAGGCAGGACACTGGATAAACAGAGAATGCTCAGGCAGGGCTCCTGCCCTCGAGGGGCCCACGGCCTAATGAGGAGGAGAGGCATGCAGGCAGGTGGCTACAATGCAGTACAGCAGAGGGGTGGGGCGTGTAAGGTGGGCAGCTTCACCAGCCCTGAAATCTGGGAAGGCTTCCAGGGGGAGGTGGAGGCAAAGGGTTCTCAGAATAGCCTGTCACTCCAGAGTTCTTTACACACTTTTGTCAACCACTTCAGGGATCCAGAGGACAGTGATTGCAGGAGACGAAGTGTAAAGTCCTCTTGGCTCTCACACTGTGAGAGGTAGTGCTATGGGCTGAAGGGGGCCCCTCCCAAAAGCTGTATGTTGATGCCCTAACCCCAAGGGCCTCAGAATGTGACTGCATTTGAGGACTGGGCCTTTACAGAGACAATTACGGTAAAATGAGGCTGTTAGGCTGGGCCCTAATCCAATAGGATTGGTGTCTTTGTTAGAAGAGGAGATCAGGACACAGACCCGTACAGAGGGCTGACCAGGGGAGGACACGAGGAGAAGTCAGCCGTCTACACGCCAAGGACAGAGGCCTCAAAGAAACCAACCCTGCTGACATCCTGATCTCAGACTTCCAGCCTCCAGACCCATGAGAGAATCAATGTCTGTTGTTTAAACCGCCCGGTGTGCGTAGGGCTTCGTTACGCCAGCCGTGGCAAGCCAGTGCAGACAGGCAACCAGGATTCTCGCTTTAGCTCTCCTGAGCACTGACCTCAGGAAAGCCGCTTAACTGCCCAGTGTGCACAAGAAAAAGCCACTAACGTCGTAACACCTGCCTGGAGGGAATCACACCGGAGAGAGCAGAGTTTTTCTGAACATGCTGACCATCACTTCTGTTCCCCAGTGCGCTAGGCGCCTGCGAACTTCCGCCAGAAGGGGGAAAATCCCAAAGGGAGGAAGAAGGGAGAAAAGCCTAAGAAATTGGAAGCCTTGCCCCGCGTGGTGGTGGCTGTGTTTCATCTGTTGGAACCAGAGTTGGGAGACATACGGGGAGCAGAGGGGAGGCTCTGCCACAACCAGGACAGAGACGACAGCCTCCAAGGTCAATGCCTGGCAAAGACCGCTAGATCTGAACTGAGCAATTTTTACTAAAAAAAAAAAAAAAAAAAAAAAAAAAAATACAGTTGCTCTGAACTCTTCAGATCAGGCAACAATATTCTAAGTCACATGAAAACACCCGTAATGAAGACCCAGGGTAGTGCTGCTTCGGGGACCACGGCAGGCCCCAAACAGAATCCACACCCAAGTGGCCGAAGCAGAAGCTCCCGGCTCCTCTGGACCCCTGGGCAGGGCTGGTCCAGGCAAGTGGGGCGGGGGGGACAGGGGACTTCACTTGGGGCTCTCCCGCAGAATTGGGGCATCGCACACTGTCCTGAAACCGGAAATAAGTCTAGCAAATCACGGTGCCTGGAACCACTACCATGACCGCAACCGCAACCACGACTGCTCCCACAGCCACACCTGCTGCTTCTAACGCCATTGTCCTTCCCTCTGTCACTTCCACCTCGATTTGCAGACTCCTGCCTTGCCTGATCCCCCAACTGTCCAGCGCCAAACACATGGAGATGTGTCAGGAGCTGAAGAGTGGGGGATCCAGGAGCAGATGCCCCCAAACCTCACAGCAGGAGCAGGTGACCCCTGAGCACCGGCTCTTCTAAGTACTTCACAGACCATCTCATTTCACGCTTCAACTGGCTTTTCAGGAAGACGGGATAATGTCCGAATGTTTAATGCTGGTGAAGGCTTGGGCGTGACCCGGGGCAGGCATGGGCAGCACAGCCCCACCTGTGGGTATCTGGAGTCTGACCGGGTGTGTGACATGGTCACCATGCTGCCGTGCCAACAACTACTACCGTTCGGAGCCCATTTTAAAGGCATGACAGTCGCCTCTCTTTACAGGAAGTATTCCCATTCTGCAAAAGAGGAACATGGAATTCAGAGAGGTACGGTGACTTGTCCAAGTCTGCACAGCAAGTCAGTTGTGGGTCTGGATTTAAGCCAGGTCCCCCCAAGTCTAATATAATATCTAGGCTCTGCCCCCCAGCCTTAACTGCCTTCCTGCTTCCCTTACACAGAAAGAGCAGTTTGTCCCCAAACTGGGGCCAACCCAGAAGGAACCCCCAGTGCATTAGGAGGAAGAACCCAAATAGTTCTCAACGGTGGTGTGTGTGGAACGGGAGGCTCATGAATTAGCCAGACTCCTCCCTGCCTGCACCCCCAGCACCACCTGGGCCCACGCACAAGTGTCGGCGGCCAGCGTCTGAGTCACCAGCACTTGCAAACTGGATGGAACCCTCCATGAATCCTAACAGATTTGGCACAAACACAGCTGACGAGCTTTTAGGAAAACTTGGCGAATGGCCACAAAAGAGAAGAATTCTTGGGGTTCAATCAAAGTGAAGGAGCATAACTGAGCCTCCTCACGCCAGGCGGTCCCCCTGGGTCTCAGCCCTCCACACCGACTCCCCAGCCAGCAGGGATTCGTGCTCCGAATGACCATCTGGAGACTCGCTCTGCTTCGTGGGGTGGGGGGAGGAGCAACAGTCAAATAAAGAGGGGTTTCTGACTAAGAGGAGCTGACAAGTAATGAACTTGTGGACCACTGAACACGGTCCACCAAAGTCCCTAAGACTCCAGGTGTTCACTCATACAGTAAGCGTCTCATAAATGCAGCTTGACCAGTGAGCACTTGTTTCATGTATACACATCCTGGACTGCAAGGCTCTTGGGGAGCTAACCTCAATCCCACGTGACTGGTGGGTAGGTGGTCCCGCAAAAGTGTCGGCATCCTTTACCCCCCACACCCCAGAACCCTGAGGCCCCACAAACCAGAGGTCACCCGGAGTGGTTGTCTCCTTATCTAAGCAGAGGACTGCCTAGAAACCTCACTCCCCCCTCCACCTCTGTGTCTCTCCTCTGGTTCCAGGCTGTGCTGTGGCCAAGACCAAGGTCCTGCCACCTGACAGGTCAGGGAGCCTCTGCTACACTTCCTGTCAGCACTCCTGGTCCCTCTCCGTAGCCAGCACTGTGCCAGGCCCTGGGCAGGGGGGCGGGGGGGCCTAAGGCAAGAGCCTTAGTCAGGGGCAAGTGCAGCATGAGGAGTGTGGGGACAGGCACACAGGCTGGCCAGCAGAGATGTGCTGCCAGCAAGGGGGTCAGGGAAGGCTTCCTGGAGGAGGAACCATACAAGCTGGACCCACAGGACAAACAGGGGTTGGGGAACGGGGAGGGGCAGGGGTTGAAATGAGAATGGGGGGGGTAAGAGGATTTAAGGGTGCAAGGTTCCAGGCGAGAGCTGCTGGGCTAGCTCTGTGGGTGCCACGTTTTCAGCGTGGCTGGGAAGAAGTGAGAGGAAGGAATCCACTGGACGAAGGGAGGCTGGGGCAGGGCTTGAAATGGTCGGAGTCTGGGACTGGGGGTGGGGTAGGTAGAGGGAGGCAGAGGAGGGATCCACGCTCTCCTGAGCTCTTCACTGGACACGTCGTAGGCATGGTTTCTCAGTGCTCACAGCCATCCACAGTCCCCTCTTATCCCCTTCCCCTCTCCCCCCTCCTCCTTCCTCCCCTCAACCCTTCCCCCCTCCTCCACCCTCTCTCCTCCCCTCCTCATCAAAGCCTACATGGGCACCAGATGGTCCTGTTAATAGAACCCATTCCTGTTTGCCCTTCACCTCGCTCACATTCCCCTCTGCCTTTCCTTCCTGTGCCAGCAGCCCAGGCTGGATACTGAGACAGTCTCTGGCTCCTACTCTTCCAGACTACCGGGGAAGATGACAAGCAGCCAGCGAATCCAGAGCACTCATGATGTGAAAGAGAGAGAGCTGAACCTCTCCATTACTAGCCGGGAAAGTGTGGAGGCCACATCCAAACCACTGTCTGGTGTCGTGGACTGAGCTGTGATCCCCCAAACTTATATGTTGAAGCCCTGACCCCCAGCATCTCAGAATGTGACTGTATTTGGAGATGGGACTTTTAAAGAGGTGACTAAATGAAAAATGAGGCCATTTGGGTGGGGCCCTGATCCAACAGGACTGGTGTCCTGTACACGCGTGCACAGAGGGACGGCCACGGGAGCACACAACAAGAGGACGCCGTCTGTCCGCAAGCCAAGGAGAGAGATCTCAGAAGGAACCATCCCTGCCAGCACCCTGATCCCGGACCTGCAGCCTCCAGCCTGGGAGAAGTAAGCTTCTATTGTTTCAGCTGCCCAGCCTGGGGTGTTTTATTACAGTGACCGAGCAGGTGGAACGCACCCGGATGTCACAGCTAGAGAGGAAGCCAATAGGACAAAGTGCAGAACCCTCCCTGGCCCAGTGCGTGCTGCAGCCCTGTCCTAACATTCTTCCTTTCTCTCCTGGCTCCCTCCACCCAATCGAGAAACGGGGCGGGGCGGGTCGTAGAAGAAAGAGCTGTGAATTCAGTCCTACGTATGAGGTGGATATCTGCGCCTTGCCCTCAGCTGACAACGTCGGGCAGCTGTTAGACCTCCCCGGCCTGCCGTCACATCACACCTCCCTGTGCATCTAATGGTCTGCATGAGGCTGGCACAGTGGGGGCACCCCAGAACAGCTAGTCCCCTCCCCACCTGTAGCTTGGACTCTCCACATCTCTGCAACCCTGATCCTGACAACACTGTCATTCTGGGACAGAGCCCTAAAGGACCCGGCAGCCTAGGGAGACTGGCTTTTTTTTTTTTTTTTCAAGATTGATTTATTTATTTGAGAGAGAAAGAGCAAGCAAGCAGAGAGAGACAGAGACAAACAGACTCCCGCTGAGCGGGGGAGCCTGACACGGGGCTCAATCTCATGCCCCTGAGATCATGACCTGAGCCAAAATTAAGAGTTGGCCACTCAAACGACTGAGCCACCTGGGCGCCCTGAGATTGGCTTCTTAAAAGGCGTGTTTTGGGATGCCTGGCTGGCTTAGTCAGCGGAGCAGGCAGCTCTTGATCTCAAGGTTGTAAGTTTAAACCCCACACCGGTCACCATACAGTACATCCCCAGTTTTTCATGTAGTGTTCCATGATTCATTACTTGCGTATAACACCCAGTGTGCCATGCAATACGTGCTGTATGGTGACTAACATAATATAATAAAAAAATTATTAAAAAAATAAAATAAAAAATAAATAAATAAATAAATAAACCCCACACTGGGTATAGAGATTACTAAAAAAATAAAGTCTTTTAAAAAAGGAAAAAGGTGTGTTTTGGTCAACCCACTTTATAAGTCCGTCTTCCAGATAGACGTCGGCATAGAACGATTGGTCATCATTGATGATCCGTCCACCTTTGATGAGGAGTCGGTCACTCTGAAAAGCCAAGCAAAGTATGAAGTGTCACTGGGGAAAAGCTGAGAATTTTTTTTTAACTTTTAATATAAAATTATCCAAATATTTTCAAAAGTAAATAAATGGCATAAAAACCCCCCTCACGTCCATCGTCCAGACCCAAAAGCTCCAACACTTGGCCATTCACATTTCACCTATTCCCCCACCCCCACAGCTGTTTTGTTTTTGCTCAGATATTGTAAAATAAATCCCAAACACCGTACCCCGCCACCTGGAAATACCTCAGGATATATCTCCAACCGTTAAAGAGTTTTTAAATAAACAGAACCACAACCCATCGTCTCGACGGACCCAATTAACTGTAATTCCTTCATATGAGTTAGTAGCCCGTGCTCAATTTTACTCGGGTTTACAGCGGGCGGTTTGAGGGGGGCTCCGTCCACAGCCCCCACTCTGCATCTGGCTCTCTGCTGTCTGCCGACGTCTACACCAGCCCTCCTCCCCCTCAGACGCCCTTCATTTGTTAAAGAAACTAGGTCATTCATAGAACAGGAGTCTATTAGGGCATTATTACTGAATATAATAAAACTCAATTTAGAGACCTTTTCAAAGCTAGCAGAGCGACTATAAAATAAACACAACTCCCCCAGAACAACCTCCAGTCAAACGTCTGAGGTTTCTCTCCACCGTGCTCCTCCGTTCCCCATGGTTGCGATCACAGTGCACGCATCCGTCCACCCCTCCGTGCCCCCATTACACGCTGGCTCGCTGCCTCGGCTCCCAGCCCTGAGGAGCCAGGAGGAAGCAGGGACAGAGGGGATGTGCTCTCCTGGAGCGGATGGAGGGAGAGGCAGAAGTGGGGGGTGCCCGCCCTGGGAGCAAAGTGAAGGAGCTGCCACCTTACCGGGGGCCGGGCAAGGACCGCTCATACTTAGAAAAGAAGTCAAGATGAGTTGTTCCAAACAAGCAGTGGGGAAGGCAGCCAGGGAGGGCGAACCTTCAGTGAGTGTCTAGACAGAGAACTGGCCCAGAGGCAGCAAAAAACACAGCAAATTCTAGAGCCAAAAAGAACACAACTGTGTCCTGTTTGCATTGTATCCTAAGAGTGTCCCCAGGTCACTACATGTTCTTCATAACAGTAAGTGACTAGAAGATATTCCATCTTATGGATACACAATACATTGTCTAATGACCCCCCTACTGTTGGACACTTACGTTCGTTTCCATTTCTCACAATGCTACATATTGCTGCAATGACCATTTCTGCACACAAAGCTTTTCGCTCAGCTTGAATTGTTAGGATCGCTTCTCGGAAGTGTAACAACTGGGTCAAACAGTATAAACCTCGTTTATGGTCCTTGATAAATATGACCAGATAGCTTCCCAAAAGTATTGCCCCAATTTGCCATGCATAAAATCACCAAGCACCCTTGGTTATCATTAATATTTGTTAATTTGCATTTCTCAGAGGCTGAGAATTGTTTTGCCCTGTGCTAATTTATACGTGTACTATCTCCTGGCTGGAGATGCAGTGATGGATAAAAAAGCACAGCCTCTGTCCTTCAGCCCCAGCCATGGGGTAGGGAGAGAGACAGTAAACAGACAATAGTAATTCTAGGATAGACACTTCCAAAGGAGTGTCTTCCATGGGTTTCCCTGAAAGCAGAGCCTGAGACAAGGATTGAAGGCAGACAGTGTCTATGCGAGGTGACTGCACACACCGGAGTGGGGAAGTAGGGAGAGGCAGGCAGGCATGCAAATCCCATACAAAGTGCTCACTGATCCGGCTAACACTGGCGTTCACTGGGGCTCGATCCCACCAGGACCCTCTGAGGAACTGTACAGAATACAGCTCAGAGCGGTCCCAATGGTCCCATGGCATCAGCCATGACAGGAAGGCAGAGGGTCCTGCACAAGCCCGGAGAAGAAGGGTTAACCCAAGCTGAAGAACCAGGGAAGGCTCGCTGAGCAGAAACAGGGCACGCAGCCTGCCGCTCAGGACCCCCTGCTGCCATCGTGCGTCAGCCCCATATCTCCTTCAGAGTGAAAGCCAAGGTCAGTGAGACCCAACGTAATCTGGAATCCCACTACCCAGGCAACGTTCACTCTCACTTGCTTCCGGTGTGTGTCCAGCATCACTTACCTGAGACCCCCACCCCCGCCCCACCGGCTGCCCTGTCGGGAACGCCGGACACCTGTGCCCTGCCTGCAAACCCCACACCTTTGCCCTCTTGTTTCATAGTACCGACTACAGTACATCCCCCACACTACATAGTCACAGGTTTGTCTAAAATGCCACTTGCCCACTGACATCAGAGCTGTGGTGCCCCCCACTGGCTGTGTCAGACACAACTCATGGGGGACTCCTGCACACACGTTCGTGTGGATAATGGTGCCAACTGCAATGGTGTCCTGCAGCTGTCCTCACAAACCGTTAGCTTCATGGGGGTAAAGGCTGTATCTGTTTTCCCTCTGCATCTCTGACACTCGGACACAGCCTCGCTGGTTGGCTGTCTGGCTGGACAGATGGACAGACAGACGGACAGATGGATGGATGGACGGATAGACAGATGGATGCATGCATGGATGGGTGGATGGATGGACAGACGGATGGATCCCTGAACTGATTCTTGAAGGATGAATAGGTTAAGATGGAGAGCAAAGGTATCAGAGCCATGAGACAAGGAAGACAAGTGAGCCAGCACATCCTGCTCCCCAGCAGAGGGTCTCTGGCTTCAAGCTCAACCACTCCCAGGCCCTACAACCTGCCTCTTAGCCCTACGACAGAAGCCAACCACAACTGGCACATTCCCAGGGAAGCTACTCCAGGACCGAGAGAAAGGAGGTGCAGGCTTTACATTCCAGAAGCAGAGACAAGCTACTGTGCAGGTTTTCCCGGGCACCAGAACGCAGGGAAGTATGAGTCAGCAGCAGCAGCTGGTGCATGGCTTCCAGAACACGGCCCCCCGCAGGCAGCCGTCTGCCCTGTCACATTTAATAGAGGGCTTTACAGGCTCAGCCTGAAAGGTGGTATTTAAAGCACTGTGCACGGGAAGATCGGCCCCACCCTGCTCTTCCTAGAATCAGGCGGGGCAGCTTGTGTTCAAACCCACCCCCTCCCCAGCTACCAGCGGACGGTGTGTAGCTACTGCAAGGGTCCCTGCCCGTGTTCTCAGGGGCAAGAGTCTTTCTACACTAGCAAGTCCATAATGAGGCAAGAGCTGCTGTGACTGCTTCTTTTTCTTCCTTAACATTAGCCTTTGCCTTGTAATTGGCATTTTCAGAATCAGGTTCTTTGGAACTCTAGCGCAGAGGGGTTTAAGCAGATGCTAGTCCCAAAGGGGATTCCCAGGTGTGGTGAGTTTAGAAAATTCTGAGTTAAGCAGAAACAAAGATGATCTGTGCAACAGGAATTCGCAGGTCCTTTACTTTGTCGATGTGCCATGTGAATATGTAAGAGGAGAACTGAATTTACATCTTTTCCAAACATAGATCCTTTTGTGGCATGGAAAATTTGACAAAGATAATTTCTCCACTTAGGAATTGTGCTTTATGAGAGTTAGGCTCGTTAGGTCTCGTTAGAAATGGGGCTTTGAGATGGGGTGGATTTCTACGTTCACATAACAGGGCTCTAGGGGAGACCCAAGGCACCCTAACTTCCTGCCTAGCATTGGCTCCATCAAACACCCTTCTGTCACATCTTAAAACATTTTCACACTCTAGAATCCATGACACCCATAATTAGATGCAATTTAGAAAGAACCAGAGGTCTGTGGCCCAAGGACCCAGCATTCTAGGGCTCCCTTTCTTCATGCAGGAAATCTGAGTGTAAGATCTCACACCAAGAAGAGTGAATTTGATGGTACATAATTTTTAAGAATTTAAAAAAGTAAAAGTCACACACCTAAAAGAAAATTAATGATACCCTGCCCCTCACAAATAGCATATATGAACAATGACAAGCTCTCTATAACAAACAGTGTTTAAATACTTGGAAGAAAATGAAATACCTAATCAAAAATCCAACAAAAGTCTAACAGCAGGGTATGCCAGAGACTGCCATTCATTCCACGGTGACAGCAGTGACCTAAAGGGAATTATGCTCAGCAGGGCTCACGTCCTTGGATCGGTGTTATGGAGGAACAGAATGTCCGGAGTCAGATACAAGTTCCAATCTCTGCTCGCTTATTATCCATGTGACTTAACCTCTTCTAGATTTAGTTTCTCCATCTGCAAGTGGGGATAACTGTCCCTGCCTCATAAGGCGGTTGGGAGAAGTCCAAGGGGTGTATACACAAAGCGCTTAGCACAGGCCTGGCCCATGGAAATACTCAGTAGAGTTATGCATTGTTTATTCTTTGCCATATTCTATAGCGGGAACTACACTCAATAACTATCTAAGGAAGCAGTGTGTACAGCTAAAAGAAATAGTGCCTGCCTTTAAGGAGTTTTCAGGCCAGTGGGGGAGACAGGGAAGGGCTGGGGCAGAGAGAAGAGAAGAGATGGGGAGGAGCCCAGAGCCCCCCTCCCCCCGGCACCTTCCAGCTCTTCCAGGGGGGAAAATGCTTATCTGAGCTGGAAGAATGAGTAGGAATTAGCCACATGGCAAAGGAGAAAAGAGACTGCAGAAAGAGGTATGACATGGAGACAGGCACAGAGGGAGAGGGAGCCTGGTGTGCTGAGGGATCTGTATGTGATTTTATCTGGCTGAAGTATGACGTTGGAGGGGGGATCTGGAGAGGTGTGAGGGGCCAGCTCATGGGGACCTTAACACCATGTGTAGAAGGGAGTCCCAGCTGGTCACCACGATAATGAAAGGGCTTTCGTCAAATAAGAACTCAAACATATAAAAGCTTCTGAGACAAGACATGACATAAATACTGGGCAGATGTATAAGAAGGGAAAGCGATAATCTTTATCTTTTCCTCAAAGCTGGGGTTTCTCAATAAGATCAAGCACTAGACAATTTTGCAAAATATGTCAAGGGCCTTAAAACTGTGACCTTTGATCTAAAAATTCAGCATGGCATGCCATGCTCCTGGGAATCTCTCCTCAGGAAAATATCCCCAAACAGGGCCAAAGAATTATGCACAAAGGTGTGATCCAGAATTAATTACAATCGTATAACCACACCACTAATGAGGTATCATTCATCTACTAAAACATTTCCCAGGAATTTTTAAGGACAGACAAAAGTGCTACATAATAAAATGTTAGGTGAAAAGCAAAATACCAAACTCTCTATATGGTAGTAATTCAGGAGGGGAGAGTAGATCTTTCTGGTAGTAACTGACTCCCCCCAGCAGAGACTGTGGGGTGCCCCCATGTCCCACTACGCCTTGCACACTCCTCTGCCACAACACTGAGTCCACATCAAGGTCACTGTTCACGTGCCCATCTCCTGCAGGGCCAGACATCCCTTTGTGGCCAGAGTGCCTGGGGTGATTCATCTCTGGATCCCCAAGGACAAGCCAGCAGTGTTTAGCAAATGTTTAGTGGGCTGCAGGAGAAAGGGTGACAGACAGGAGGCAAGGAGAAAGGGAGAAAGAAGAGAAGGTTTGAAATGAGGGAGGAAGGGAATGAGAAGGAGGGGATAGGAATGGGAGATGGAGAGGGAGGGAAATGGACAAGAGGGAAGAAAGGGATGGAGGAAGAGGGGGTGGGGCAAGAAACAGAGAACAGGAGAAAAGAGCAGACAGACACATCAGAAATCTCTTTTTCTGCCTTTAAAATTCCCTGAAAGCCTAAGCCTATTGCCGGGAAGAGAAGCTGGCTTAATGCAAAGCCTGCACAACACAGATGATGCTGAAGGAGTCCCTCAGGAGGGGCCCACCTAAACCCTGGTTCTGGGCAGTAATCACGTCTCTGCCAAAGGTCCTGTGAGTCAGAGGAGAAGCTCAGGGAAGGGAAGAGTTTGTCTGCAAACCCACCATCATCTCTCATCCAGCCCCAACTGGGAGAGAGCTGGTGTTGGCAGGACGCCTTCATTCTCTTCACAAACACTAAGTACTATGTTGAGTGCTACACACAAAAATTAGCCCTTAAAGCTTCAGACATCCTTACCCACACAGTAGCAAAGTAACCAACAGTCAGCCTAGCTAGGAGGGGAGGTTTGGGTCACAGTGAAGTTTCTGCATCATTGTCTATCCCTGAGGGAAGCATTAAGTCTCCCTGCATTCTGTTCTCCCTCCTGCTTGGTGGGAATAAAATCTGTCCTCTCCACCGCAAAGTCAGAGGGTTGGAAAACCCATTAAGGTCTAGGCAGGCTTGGAAGAAAAGAGAGGTGCTGTGCTAATCAAATCAACACTTACTCCAAATCACCAGTTTAGCAACCTTGGGTATCTGGGAAATAGCAGAAAACCAAAGCTGTTACTACAGAGAGAGGGAACGACAGTGACTATGTCATCAAGGAGGGGACATCTGAGCTGGGTTCTGAAATATGAGAAGTTCAAAGACACTAAAAAAGGGAGAGAAGTGGAGCCTGCCAACAAAATAGATGGTATATGCATAGACACAGTGTTCTCGAAGTTCCAGGTTCCACGCAGTAAATAAGGAAGGGGAAGTGGAAGCGGTGTGCTGTCCATGGTCCTGAAACGTCATTAAGCATTGGGACAGCAAGGTTTCTCCAAACCCCGGGAAGCTGAAGATGCTTCTCCCTCATCCCTGGGAAGCTGAAGATGCCTCTCCCTCATCCCTGGGAAGCTTAAGATGCCTCTCCCTCATTCCTCCTTGTAGTTCTTCACTGCTCTTCTTGGTTACATTCGCACTAAGGCTTAGTATCACCCTTCCAATACTTTAATTCTCCTACCCAGGAAGTTGGGGGGAGGGCATGTGGTCCTATGTCCCCTCTCCTACAATGCTTCACTAATACACAATGCTTCACTAAGACTCTAAATCAGAGTAATGAAATAACCAGTCACTCCTTGGAAAAAATGAAGAATCCCTTCCTTCAAAGGGCTGGCACGGAAGTGAGTCTCAAAAAGATCTGGGAAGCCCCGTTTTGATAGACAGGTGCTTGACCATGCATTGAACTGCATTCTCTTAAGACAGAAGAAATGTCAAGGTGAGTTTTAAAAGTGACCAGTCCTTCAGACTCCATAAGTCACTAATGTTGAGGTTTATGTTTACAACCCAAACGTTCAAAAGGACAGGTAGGCATACCTTATTCATGCATCTACAACTTATAACACAGCACCCAAGCCTAGATGATCCCCAAAATCCATTGGGATTGTCTGCTAAAAATTCCAATCCAGGTGCTTTTGTCAAGATTTTCACTTACCAGATATAGCTTGCGGGCCAAGAATTTATGTAATTAACACACACCTCCAAATAATCTTGATACGGACCCTCTGTGGTGGGTTGTGCAATTTTTTTTTTTTTTTTGCGATTCTTTCTGCTCCCCCACCCTTGCCATGCTCCGATGTAGGTGCAGTGCCCTCCTGCCCCACCAGCCGAGGGTACTGTCATGTGACTTGCTTTGACCAACAGAATGAGAGTGGATGTGAGTGCACCAGTCTGAGCACAAGCTTTAAGAAGCAGGTGGGATTCAGCTTGATCTTGACAGTCCACCTTCCCCCATGAAAACCACATGACCCAAAGAAGGAGCCTCCTTCATTCTGAGTCCCAGAAGGAGGGGATACGAGGAGAATACATGACACAAACAGAAGCCTGAAGACAAATCTAGCTGAGCTCTGCTACACTTCTGCCACCCACAGACTGATAAGCAATAAATATTTGGGGCTGGAAGTCAGAATTACAAGGTTGTTTGTGATGGGGCATGATTGTGTCGAAGTGAACTAATACGCCATCAAGATTCTATGCTGAGAGCCATCTGAGGAACTTTCTGGCTCAAATACTTCATAACTCCATGACTCCGTTCCTACCTTTACCAACCAGAGCCCCTGTCCTTGCAGGCTCCCCTTGCAGATCTCCCATCCGACCTTCCTGCTGCAGCAAGTGCTACCATACGGCGCACCTGCACACCTAGGTACTCCCAGAAAACCAGCCCGTTTGCCTTTGATTTGCCGCAGGGGGAAGCCAGCCAGCCAGCAGCGCTTTGCCACACTTTCCAGGAAGGCAGCCCTGGAAGTGGCAACAGACCTGACACCAAACCTAATTAACACACATTCATTCTGCACTTGCACGGGTAGAGAGCACAGCGGCATTTTCCTCCTTCATGAAGCAGAAATAGCAGTGGTCCCCATGGACTGCAGGCCTTCTCTGGAAGCTCGGGCCCATTTCCATGACAACTGCAGTTTTAACAGCGAGCTCTCAGGTCCCATGACACCGGCAGACAGTCAGGAAATACTCCCTCATGGACGGATCATCTGGTTTTAAACTAACCCACCTGCATGATGACCCCAGGAGTGGGCAGGGCCCTCAGGCTGCCTGTAGGAGGAAGGATGGCGCTAGCTACATCTGGGTCTATGTCGAGACCCCTGTGTTGCCTTGTCTCTGCTTTTCACCTCATACAAAGCAACCTGGACAGAAATCCTCTACCTTCAAGGAAATCACATTTCTGAGCACATTCTAAGTGTCGGTTCTGCATTACATGGGTTTTCATTTTTAATTAAGTTACCTGAAGAAGTGGGTATAATTGAGGTGCCTGAGCGGCTCAGTCGGTTGAGTGTCTGACTTGATTTCGGCTCAGGTCATGATCCCAGGGTCATGAGATCAAGCCCCATGACAGGCTCCACACTGGGCCTGGAGCCTGTTTAAGATTCTCTCCCTCTCCCTCTTCACCCCCCCTGCCCCTTACTGGCACTCTCTCTCTCAAAAAAAAAAAAAAAAAGGGAAATAAATGAAATAAAAAATTTAAAAAAAGTGGGTATGATTGCTACAAGCAAGGAAGCTCAGAGAAGTGAAGTAATTTCTCAAGGTTACACAGCCAGGAATGGGTGCTGCCAGATTTGAACCTAGTTCCACCTGGTCCCTACAGAATGACATTGCCCCTGGAGTGGTTATCCTGTGTTCTCCTCACTGTACCTGGCTAACATGTCTGAGCCTCAGTTCCCTCCTCTGCAAAATGCGAACAAGCAAGAACCGACCACATAGACCCATTCAAGTATTTACCAAGCACAATCCCAATGCCATGCACTGACCTGCCCTCCTGATAGGACTGCTGCCGTTAAGGCCGAAAGGGAGTAAGGCAGATTAAAGGGCTCTGAAAGCTGCTAAGAGCTCCCCAGTGGGGAGATATTAAATGCAGAGACCTATTCGCCTAATAAACATTGGCAATGCTTCCTGTGAGCCGGATGCTTCCACACCCACTATCTCATTTGACAAAGAGGCAGAGTGGCCTGCTGGTTAAGTCTGTGGGTGCCAAGCACACTGCCGGAGCTCTGATCTGGCCCCACCCTTACTCAGCCTGTGCCCCAGGCAAGTTCTCCTCTGCCTGTGTCAGTTTCCCACCTGTAATGCAGAGAGCTCTTTTTCGAAAGACAAATGAATTAACACATGGACAGGCACTTAGATCTGTGCCTGGTTCTCGTGGGGTGTTTTTTGTCTTTTTTTTTAACCTTTGCAACATGGGGAGTTAGATCTCATTGAGATGCTCAGTTCCATCTTTGACCTCTCTCTACACTCTCACTTCAGACCCAAGTCTTTCCTAGATCTTATTGCATCTGGTCCAGAAAATCCTCACATGCACCTGCTGATTCCCACCTCCTACTGCACCTGTCCCAGTTCACCTTCGCCACCTGTCTCCCTGCTGCCTGTCTTGTCCCCTCCACATGACGGCCAGTGACCTTTCTGAAACACAAATGCAACCATGTCACACCTCCCCTTTAAACCCTTCACCAGCTTGTCCTCATGCATAGGGCAAAGTACTCCCACCTGGGTAATTTCTGGCCTGACCCCTCCCCTCCGCCAGCCGTGTGTTCCCACATTCCACTCCTTACTGCACACTGGCTCCTAACCTGCAGCTTCACGCCCCCATGTCTTTCTATGACCTTCCTGCCAAACTTGCTCTACCCAAGGATTTCCAACTCACCCTGTGCGCCACAGCGTCCTGACCCCAGGAGCACATGGTCAGCCTGCGCAGTTCCCACAGCTAGAGGCATGTACCTCATGGTTAGCACTGCTCCATGACGCTCATCTTCCAGCTCGTCTTCGTCTGTCTATTTCTCCCACAAGACTGGGGGATCCTTCACGCCAGAGACTACAGCGTATGCCCATCAGCTGCGTGACCTGGGACAAGATACTTAACCTCTGCGTACTTCAGTCTCCTCATCTGTAAATGGAACTAATCAAAGTACCAACCCACAGGATTACTAAAGATAATGTATAAGAGCACTTTGTACACTTCAGACGCTGAATACTGGTCTATGTGGTCCAATATTTTATGCCAAATGTCCCGTGTCCAAGCACTGAGGAAGCAGGAAAAAGTTTCCATTGTTTTTATCAGCTTCTCAAAGGTGTCTGTGACCCTAGAAAGTTTTTAAGCCAGTTTGAAAACTGCCCAATGATTAAAATTTTATTTTGAGTCTATTTTGCTCTGCATGCCCAGAAATAAAGAACGAGAAAAGAAGAAAATGAAAGGAGAAAAAAGGAATGAAAAATTCTAACATTGCTCCTGGAAAGTGTACTCCATGAGGAATAGATCACCAGGGCCATTTTGCAAAAGAGAGGGTCCTGGGTAAGGAGAAATGCCCTCCGGAGCCCCCAGGAATGCCAGTATGGAAGAAAGGGAGAACTGTGAAAACTCTGGGGGCAAAAGCAGAGCAAGAGGCAGACTCTCAGTCCACACACACGTGAGCTTTCCAACAACGGAGCTACCCAAGAGTAAAGCAGGCTGCTGAGTAAAGTGCTGATCTCCCTGTCACCAGAGGTATGCAAGGAGAGGGTATTTGGAATTCCTACACTAGAGGAGAGATGGGGGCATCGGGGAGAAGCAACAGACACCACTTCCTACCTTCTTAACATTGAAAATTTTGCATAACTTAAAAGATTCCTTTTGACTTTAAGGTTGTATAAATCAAATGTTTGCTGAGATATTATTAGGACTTCAGCCCTAAGGGTCTATGAGTATGGGACAAAATACAGGGCAGCATACTTTGGGGACAGGTACATACTCTAAAACAGCTACCTGTTTGCTCTGCGCAATTTTGCATCAGACCCACTGAGCCACGGAACTGACCCGAGGTCATTATTCAGTCAAGGCCTAGGGGACATGCGTGCTATGACGCTCCAGCTTAAACTGAAGGCCCTTATTGTACAATCTTGCTTTTCAGTGGGAAATGCAACGAAGCCCATTAATAGACCAGCTCTGTCCTCTCCCTCCTGCCAAAGTACCACTTGGGAGGCCCTTTTTAGAGCACCAAAAACCCTTCATGCCACCCTCATCTTCTTCTGGATGGTAACCACCCAAATACTAAATCCACAGACAGGATATTTGTTAAGGAAAGTCGAATGCAGAAGCGGCTGAAACCTCACTCAGCAAAGCAACACCCTTTGCAGCCTGGTTTCATTCATCCGCCCGCGCAGTGTGAAGCTTCTCTGTGAGTCACCTGCCTGCCAGAGCACTCCTGAGAGATGCCAAAGAGAATGGGACGCTGTCCCAGCCCTCCAGCGTTCAAGCAAGTGGACAAACTAAAGTTACTGACGTGGGAGCGCTCACAGCTCCCAGCCCCCGGGGGAAGGATCCTCCATGGAGAACGGACACAGCTTATATGGGGGTGGAGGGCTGGACAGGGGTAAGGCTGGTCAGGGAGAATGTTCCAGCTGCCTGCAGTACAAGCCCAAGGAAGGAGTGGGCAGCAGCAACCTCGAATGTCCACAGCCATCGCTTCCCTCCTTTTCCCTGCTTGCTCTTGTTTTCCAGACCAGCGTCTCTAGGAAACACCCTAGATCCCTCTCCTTCCCCCAAGCCACCAACACCAATTCACAGTGGTCTTTTCTCAGAGCAAAGTTAGGATTTCATCACTGCATCTCTCCGGGGCAACGAATCTCAACCTGTGTTCAGAACACATGTTCAAACGGTATAAAAAACTGCAGCATTCTTACCGTAACTAAAGACCTACACAAAACCACGTCAGTCAGCATGCACAGCACATCCCTACTACTGTGCGACAGCCTGTCGCAGGGGCCTGAAGAGCTCACGTGGTTCCGCTTCAGCACCACGGCACTGTCCAGGGCCCTGACTCTGGGTCCTTTTATCCGCACGAGGGCAAAGTCCTCTAGAGGCTTGCTTTCTAGGGCAGGAGCTTCCTTTGATTCACAAAAAAATTAGACTCATTCAACACCTCCCTGCTTGTCGTGACTGCCCAGGATTCCACCTGATACGTGTTACTAGAACGATTTGTAGACTCGGTTGCGAAAATATAAATTTTACGTGCTGATCAAAATTTAGCAGCACATCTGCAGAGGATTTTTTTAATACATCACTCTGCTCACAGCTCATGGGCTGCGGCCCACTGGTGGCTAGAATAGCTCACATTTCCTATCTTCTACTGGTGCCTTTTGTAATGGGTTCCTAATCTCCATATCTGGTCCTTGGCTCTCACCGCCCCCCCCCCTGCCCCAGCCCCAATCTGGATTTCCAATCACCCGCCAGACACCTCAGCTTGGTGCTCATTCCCAACTTCATTCAACCTAAGAACCAGCACAGGCCTTTTCTTCCAAACTCACCCCTTACACTTCCTGACCACCTCATCAGTAGCTCCAACAAGTGTTTATTACCATGATTTATGTGCCCTTTCTTTTTCTCTCTCTCTCTCTTTTTTTTTTTTTTTTTTTTGCCATAACTTTCACACCTAATCCTCGTATCTCCTTAAGAAAGCTTATCATGGGGCTTCTCTCCGTTGATTGAGGTCTGATCACGTGACTTGCTTTGACCATGTGACTGTGAGCCGTAATTGAGCGCAAGTTCTTAAAGGCGTGTCAGGTTGCTACCAGTCTCTGGTGCCTCTCTCCTCAGCTCCTTCGGCCTGAGCCCCAAAGTGAGGCCATATAAGGAACAGACCCATTGTTCACCAGCATCCAGGGGCAAAGCTACAGCCAATCCAAGGCCCTCATACAGCATCAACAAGAATTAAATGTATGTTGTTGGAAGCCAGACATGGCAGTGGTTTGCTACGGAACAAAGCTAAGACACCTTCGCACAATAAGAGTAACAACAACTAACCTATAAAGGATACAGCTCATGCAGGCACCAGCCTAGGCGGCTGACACATAGTAGGTCATTTAATTCTCAGGCAAAAACCCTACGGAGTATTATTATCCCCATTTCACAAATGAGAAAACTGGTGCTTAGATAGAATAAGACACTTGCCCCAATTACACAGCGAATCAGTGGAACAATTAGCCTCCAAACCCAAACTGTCTGGTTTCAGAAGCCACACTCCTCCATGCTGCCCTTATCATACCAGCTTCGCAGGCCACGAACTTCCAGTGGCTTCCTGTTACCCACAGAATAAAGTCAGAGTGTCCTAAACTTGGAACTGGGTCATCTACTCCAACTCTATAAAGAAAAGGAATCCCCGGGCGCCTGGGTGGCTCAGTCGGTTAAGCATCCAACTCTCAGTTTCGGCTCAGGTCATGATCTCAAGGTCATGAGATCAAGCCCTGCATCAGGCTCCGTGCTCAGCCCAGTTTGCCTGTCGCTCTCCCTCTGCTCTTCCCCCTGCTCTCTCTTTTCTCAAATAAATATATAAAATCTTGAAAGAAAGAAAGAAAGAAAGAGAGAAAGAGAAGGAAGGAAGGAAGGAAGGAAGGAAGGAAGGAAGGAAGGAAGGAAGGAAAGAAAGAAGGGAGGGAGGGAGGGAGGGAGGGAGGGAGGGAGGGAGGGAGGGAGGGAAAGGATTCTGAAGCCCAGGGAAAGGAAGTGATTTGCCTGGGATCAAATATCCCACCTGCATTTGAGCCAGACTTGGGACCTATGTGCTATTTCCATCACGTTGGGTACATTCTACCTGACCTCCAAAATGTCATAGACTCCCCCCATACCCGCACCCCTTCACACTTATCTCCCGTTCCCCACCCCCCGATCCATCTGCATCCAATGTCTCACTCTCTTCTGACCACGTTCATTCCCCAGCCCAAGTCTTGTACAGGCTGTTCCACCTGCCTTGTATGCTCTTCCCTTGTCTCCCCCAATTAAATCCTTCAACATCTAGCTCATCCTGCACCCCAAGTCCCAGGAAGCCACCCCCTACAGCTTCCACCAACACTGAGTCCTCCCCTCCCCAAGTCCCTCTAACACCTGTGCTCTGTCATCCTTAATTGCTCGTGTGTGTACTTGTCACCTTGGTAAGCTTGTTAAGGTCATGGATCATGAAATAGGTATTTTTAGCTGCCCGTCACACCCTGCACAGTTCCAAGAACAGAACAGATACGCGGTGAACGCTTGCCTGCTCACCTGCCATTCTGAGTTTTCGTTTCCTCAAAGAGAGAGCCTGAGTCTGGAGAAGGGAACGATCATCTGTCAGCCACTGAAATGTGCCAGGCACATTCACATATGTCACATCACGTGCGTCCCATGGATTCAGTCGTGGCCAAGTTCATCACGAGAAACAGACATGCAGGGCTAAGTTGGCATAGCTGGGTTACAGAAGTCTTAACGATATCATTGTTACCCTCTCTGAAATGCTTTTTAAGAATTTAATTTAAACAAAATAATTTTTCCCCTAAGAATATGGCCCACTTGAAGAAACTGAGGGTGTTTGCTTCTCTGTCCTGGACGACAGAAGCTCCGAATCGGTATCTGATGTCAGCTGCACACCTCCAGTGGCCTGAAACACTGGCAGGTCTGTTCCCAGCTCTTCCTCGATCCTCAGCCCTGGTATTCCAAGATTTCACTATATGCATGACAGATCCCTGCGGGCATCTCAAATTCTTTGTGTAAAAAAAAAGGGGGGGTAAATAAACTGAGTATGTGTAGATAAACTGAATGGTATCCCCAGGAAGAAGTGTAACAGGTCTCACGTGTTTTGCATATTTGCACATTAGAATAACTAATTGAGTCTGATGTGAGTTTCCCTTGCTGATCTCTTTCCTCCCTGCTCATCTTCATTGTTTGATGGAACGCACGCCCGCACAGACACACACCGATTTCAAGCGGATAGTGATTTTCATAGCAAGCAGACCAGCCCTTCTAGCCCCTCTGCTTGCATTTGGTTCTTCCTTCCTCCACAGGCTACTGCAAGAATTTTTACGTGCCCACCAAGTCTCTGTGAACCTTCGCTTACTCTTTGGGATACAAGGATATGGCTAGCCTGCCTTCCTCGTTGGACTGCTCTGAAAACCCAGTGAGAGATCACGGAGGTCATGCTGAATGCTGTAACAGCCTGCAAACCCACAAATGACCAGTCTTCATGAAGTCCTACTTTAAATAATAATAATTCTTCACCATTGTGGTGGACACTCTGGTCTCCCCCCCCCCCCCCCCCCGAGACTGAGCCGACCTCCCCCTTTGGTGGCTCTGCTGGGAGCTGAGGGCTTCTGCGGGGCCAGGAAGCCATGTGCCTTTGTTTGCTCAGAGCCACGCCCAGGATGTTCTCACACTTACCCACTGCAGTGGGCTCCAGACACAGCTTTAGCTAAGTTAATCCCTGGCTGTGCCATAAATTTTTTAAAAAGCCACACATGAAAGAGCTTTGTAAATATTTTAAACAATCCTTAGGGGCTGAAGCTAAGTGTTTCTGCTTTTTCCCTCCTCTCTGTTGGGTACTCTATGATCTCAGGAAAAGGCTGCGGTGGGAAACAGAAGGAAAGCTGCCCCATCACATTCAACATTTTCCTAACTCAGCCATGCCCCGCCTGGGATGTCCCTTCTCCTCCTCTGCTCAAGTACCCTCTCCCCCATCTCTGGATGCTCTGGCTAATCTGGAACCTTGTCCTGATTGTTCAGACGACAACGCTGAGGCTCAGTGGGGCACAGAGTGACCCAACATCCAGCAGGTGGGATCTTGGGGATGAGCTGAGAGTTGTATCTTGGTCCTTTTCAACACCCAAGTGCCTCCACAGGCCACACACGCCAGGGCTACCAAGAACATCCAGGATTCGCTATCCCTGCTCAGAGCAGCCGCACCTGGAAGCCGAGGTTCGCACGGCGCTGACCCGCCTTCATTTTCTCCCACACTCAGTTGCCTCTGGGCCTCCTTCCACTCATGCAGAAACCCCCTCCTCCCAGCACTAGGATGGGTGCCCCTTCTATGGTTTCCACCAGCCTCCTGTGTGTCCCCTTAGGACACCCCCCACACTTGGATGCAATTTCAGGCAGAAATGTCTGTCTTTGCCGAACTCTGGGAAGGCACGGGCAAACCCATCTCATGCCTACCTTCCCCAGCACCCAGCACAGTGCCCGGCCCGCGCAGTCCATATTACTAACTTCCCAAATGTACTATTGTGCAAACTACGGGTGCCGCATCTGGAAAGCCACGGTGCCCTGCCACTCATTTAATGGCCTTCCGGTTCCTGTCACAACGTGTACATTATCAGCAAAAGATCCTCAGGAAGCTGAGGGTCCTACAAAGGAGCTCCATCCAAGTCCATCCTCCCTGGTTTGCTGTTTCTTTAAACCACAAGTCTCTCTGGGTGAAGTGGGCTTATGTGGACCGAATGAAGCTCAAATAAATGGTCATCAAGAGCCTCCTTCCCAGGAACTAAGTATACTTTTCGGCATCTCCTCCCCACTCGCCCATGCTATCGAAGCTGCTAGAACCACTCCATTTGGTTCTCTTCGACACACAGGTTGACTACTGGCTTCGCACAAAGACGAAAGCAGCAGAATCAGCCAGCAGTTCTCCTGCCCTTATTATGCACCTAACACACACTAAGTGCTTTGCCAGAGTCCTCTTGGATGCACACTGGTCCTGGGAAGTGGCCAGTGTGGGCCCATGTGGAATGTCAGAGCTCAGAGGCTGAGAGGTGGCAGAGGGAGGCTGAGCTCCCAGATCCGTCTGGTACAAAAGCCTGGGCAGCCATCCCCACTCCTGAGGGCCACAGCAGGGGGGCAGGGCAGCTGTTCCAGTCTGGGGTACTTTTCTTACACACCTGCCTCAAAGACCATCGGGCAAAACCACGTTCTTGGAAACCAGGTTCCTAAGAGGGGGACAGACCTGCCATGGGCCACAGCCACAATGGGACCCAAGGCTCCAGACTCAGCAGTCACTGCATCACCTCCACTCCCATCACTCACCCTGGTTCCCCTGAGGTTCAGGGTTAGAGAGTCGCAAGGCAGGGACCTGCTCAAACAAACCCCCCTTTCCTGCCACACTGCTTGCCTGGGGCAGCCACGCCTCTTCCATTGATTCTTAGGCAACCAGAGTGTTATAGGACTGGCCACTCACACCTTCGAATCTCAGAAGGCAGGGATTATGGGTGGGTGAGAGATGGTCTCTACCCTCAGGGGTCACACCTCTAGACAGGAACTCACCAAAGGTCTGCTGGCAAGACCTGAAGCTGGGCCCAGGAGGGCTTTTCCAAGGGAAGACTCAGCCCACAGTCGGAGAGGAGGCACAGGGGTGGGGGCCTAGGGGGGCTCTGTCCCAACCTGCCTCTCACTTGTGCTCCAACCTCTGGGAGGCTTGGGTAGACAATGTCTCCTTCAAAGGATTTATTGAGAAGACTCAAAACAGTATCTGCCCAAGACTGGGCAGGCTAATGGGAAATGTCAGCTCCCTTCCCCTACCCAAGGCTGCGCTCCTGTTGGTGCCCTTGGGCTCCAGGAGCCAGGATCCTGGATAAATGAGTATGCTGGGTTTCCTGTCCTCCAACCTCAGGTATCATGCTGGAGGCCTCTATCACACCCAGAATGCCACCTCCCAGCACCTGGCTATTCCAGCACCGCCACCAAAGGTCCACAGGCTTCCCTAGCGCCTGTGAGCCACATCCTTCAGGACTGGTTTGGCTCGACTCCGGTGCCAGGGAGGGAATGGGGTGGAGGCCAGGTCTCCCCAAAGCCGCTCCCTCAGCCCTCAGCTCCCCACCCGAGACAAAGCACGGATCCTTTGTTTCCGGCCACACCCAGGGACGGCGGACGGCTCAGCCCCCACCACCCTCCTACCCCTCAGCGTTAACCCTTCTGGGACCACAGCTGCCAGTGCGGCCCCATTAGATTTATTTTTAGCTGCGGTGAGGAATGGGAGGGGCGCTCCATCATGGCGCTGTCTCTAGGTCCAGGCTTCCACTCCATCAGTATGGGCGGGGAGTGGGAGGCGGAGGACGGGATTTTTCCTTCCTCGGGCAGGGAAGGAACTCCGCGGCGAGGGCCAAGAGCTGGACGGTGCGGAGGCCAGGCGCAGGACGCTCGCCACTCCCCGCCCCATCCCGGCTCCAGGGCTGGAGGGAGGGGTTCGGGCCCCCGCGCCCCTCCCTCTTTTGTTCAGCTCTGCATCCTCCCGGTCCACGCCAGCCTCCGGCACTTCCCGTGGGGTGGGGGGTTGGGGGGCGGCAAGCCCGCGGGGAGAGGGACCCGAGGCTCCAGCCCCGCCTAGCCATGCGGGGCTCCCCCCACCACCACCATTGTCCCCAGAGGCTGGGGGGAGGGGGCTGCAATGCTGAGATCAGCCCCGCCCCACCCGCCGCCACGCAGGAAGCCTCGGGGGCCGCCCCTGCCATCCCCCCGCGGATCCCGACCCTGGCGGCGACCACCCCCACCCCACAAAGAGCTGCGGGGAGGCGGTGGGGGTGAGGCCCGGCTTACCGTGATGTGCGGAATGCTCTTCTTGCCCTGGTAAGACATGGCCCTGCTGGCGCCCTCGGCCCGGCCGGCGGACCTGTGGGGCTGTCTTTCGCTCCGCCCGGCTCTCAACCGGACCCGCTCCCCGCGGGCGCGGTGACAAAGACCCGGGAGGGCAGTAGAGAGGGACGGAGGCTCGGCGCCCGCGGCTGCCCACGCACCCGCTGCCCCGGCTGCTCGGCCCGCCCGCCGCCGCCGCTCCGGCTGCCAGCACCGCCCGGCTCGGTGAGGAGGGCGGGAGGAGGAGGGAGAGGCGAGGGCGGGAGGAGGGGGCTACAGACAGACAGCTCCTCCCGGCGGCGCGGAGCCGAGCCCGATTCGCCCCTCTCGGCTCGAACCAGGAAGCTCTTCCCTTCCGATCCCCCCACTCCGCCCCCCGCCCCCCGAACCGCCCAGCCCCGCCGACCCCCGCCCCTCGCACACGCCCTCGGCGGCGCCCCGGCCTCGCTCTCGCGATTGGGAAGGTCTGTTTTTCAGGGTGCTTTTAAATGCCAGAGACGGCCTTGGGCTGAGCCGGCAAAGCCCGCGGCAGCGCCACAGGTGTGCGGCCCCGCATCTGCCGGCCTCCCCGGAACAGCTGCGCCGGGGAGGGAGTGTGGGGCGGGCGCGGAGGACCCGCCGGAGCTGCTGGAGCGTTCGGGGGCCCTCGGGACCGGGCCCAAAGACTGCCCCCGCCCTCTCCTGCCTCTCTTGCTGCAGCCTTCGTACGTCTGTCCAACCGCTGTGCGCACTCCCTGAATAGATCAAGCGCTTTTCCATCTCCAGGGACTCCAAGCCTTTAATTCAAGCTGTACCCTCTTCCCTAATATCTAATCCCAGACAAAAGGTTACCCATCTTCCAGACTCATCGTCAGTGGCCTCTCCATAAAGCCTTTTCTGCTACCCTTCCCTCTCCCATCATTGAATCAGCCTCCCTGAGGGCTCAGCAGGAGCCTCACTGCCAGGCCAAGGGAGTGCAGCAGGGATGAGAGAGACAAGGCCTGAACCTAATTAATGGCTGACCTGCTCTGCCCCCTGCAGCAGCTTCTCATCACACAGCAGCCAGGCCGGAGGCCACCAGGTCACCCCCACAGTCTTGCCTACCAGTGATTGGAGGGCCATACCACTGGTACTAAGGTCCCCACAGACCCCAGGAGGGGCTGGGGGAACAAGAGGAGAATAGATGTCCTGCCTCCCAGTGTATAGTACCATAGTCCGAGCACCCCCGACCCAGATGTTGCTCTGGGGAGGAGGTGGGCAGGAAGCCAGGACATAGCTTGGTAAACTTCTTGACAGGAAAGGAGAATAGAAGGAAGGGGGAAAGGGGGAGTCCTAGCAAGCCCCCAAAACCCTAGCCAGGTGCCCCAAATCTCCAGACAGAACAAAATGTTAAACTTCTCTGCCATTGACTTTCTGCCTGCAAAATAAACCCGCAGTATCTTTTAAAAGACCCATCTTCTTTACTTTCAAGTTGCCACCCAGAGGGAGGGTGTGCTAGGGGTGGTAAAGCACCCCCCTACGCAGGCTGAGGCCTGAAGTCCTTCCCTCCACAGCCACCTAGAGGCCAGTCACCCACACCAGGACAGGAGGCCAGAGATGCCTTGGCCAGAGATGTGGAGTTGTAGATTCACAAAAGAGAAGCAACTTAGTATTCCAGGAACACTAGGCCATTGTTTTCCCATTTTACAGGTGGAAAGTTGGGGCTTACAGAAATAAAATGATATCTCAGGTGCAAAGTATATTAGCTACGGCAGAACAGTTACTGGAAGCCGCACAGCTTATCTAGAGCTCATTCTCCTACACTCATTCAGTCTGGCCTCTGGGCTCTGAGCTGGGTCTTAAATCCTTGTTGATGACCAGAATTCGCAGGTCTCCCTTCCCATGACGCCTACATTTCCTTCCTCAGCGTCCTTAAGCCCTAGGTTCCACGCACCAGGACGTCCCCAGGGGTCAGGCTGGACAGGGAAGCTCCAGAGCTGCGGACAAGACCACGTGTGTATCGGGGGGAGGGGCACCGGTTCGCGATTGGCCAAACAGATCGCTGCTCCCAAGCAGACTTCCCGGGTACAAAGCGCCGCAGTCGCCCGGCCTAGGGCCTCAGCAAACGCTGCGCCTGCGCCGCAGAAACTCCTCCTCCCTCCCCAGGAGAGAGCTTTCTGGGCGGGGGGAGGACCTCCGGCCCCCGTACCCTCTGCAAAGCACTGGAGCCGCGAAGCCCGCCCCGGAACCCGAGCCCCGTGGCCGCTTGGTCCGCAGAAAGTAAAACGCTTCCCCTTGGGAGACCGTGAGCCCCTCGGCTCAGCAGTCCCAAACCTTGAGGACTTCTGGAGCCCTAGGCGCGCTAGAGGCGCCGCCTTTTGTCCAGTCCCCGAGAAGCCGTGGAGAAACGGAAGAGAGGGCCAGAGGGGGAGACAGAGGAGTGGAAGAGGTGAAGTGACCACCATCCCCAAATGCCTAGGCGCGGCTGCGGAGCTGGCCCAGGCAGAGCCTGGGGGCAATGCTGGCGCTGGTGACACTGACCGTAGCTCCGTCAGGGACGCACTTCCAGACAGCTTCCGGACGTGCACAAAGCGCTCTCGCCTCCCTAATACTCCACCACGCTTTGTGGGTGGCTGGGCGAAAAATGCCATCCCCATTTCACAGGTGGAGAAGCTGAGGTTCAAGAGGACGAAGTGCGTTGGCTGGAAACCAGGGTTTCCCGGTACCGACCCTGACTTCTGGATCCGCAGCCCTGAAGCCTCCCGCTCGGGCTCAGAAGTCTGCATCCCAAGCAAGGTCGGCCACCAGGGAAGGAGGTGGTCAGGGGAGAATACGAAGGGGTAGAGAAAAGGATATGACTCTCTCGATATCTCCGTCCCTTGCCCCCACCCCATCATTGCAGACTTCCCCTTTTCAGGGCGCCGAATTCAGGACCATGGAGAGTTCCCGAGCAAAGGGACAGAAGGCGGAGAGCAGAGAATGGGAGCAGCAGGAGACTCGGTACTGCGTCGTAGCAGCCGCAGGCTGGCCCAGCCCCCACTCCTCCAGGAAGCCCTCTCAGATTTCTGTCTGGATCGAGCTCTGCTTCCTCCCGCTCACTTTATGCCTCTCACAGTATTTAAGGGAAGAAGGGTTAATAAAAAATGGTAGTAAAATTCAACAACGAACATTTATTGAATGCTCACTGCCTACCAGCACTAACTGACTCAATTTTCACAATGAATCGTTGCCCACCCTGGCCTGGGGTGGGGCCAGCGTGCTGAGCTGGGACCCCAGCGCCTACCAGAGGTCTGGGACCTGAGCAGTGCTCAGACTTCGAGATCTGGGCTAAGCTGACAGCTCGCTGGCCCTCCGGTGTTCCAGCTTCCCTTGTCCTGGCATCTGGCCCCGACCCTCACACATACATCCTAAAGCTGTGCTGTCTACCCATCCATCTTCCTCCAATTCCCTGGCGACCTCTAGCTTACGGGAGGAGAGCCATAGGGACCACAGCCTGGCATTCCCTCTCCCTAATGCTCCTTCACTTTAGGAGGGTAAAAACCTCCAAGTCTAGGAAGCTAGAGACCAGGGTTCAAATCTTCGCTCTGCCTCCAACTTGCTCTGTGAGGAGAGCACACTGGCGTCGTGCTGTGGGACTCAGGAGCATCCCCTGAAGATGTCGGTGCTTGAGGATAGCAGTTTCTAGTTCTATCTGCCCGACCCATCTAAATCTTTAACCAAATCTTTCCCCCAGAAAGCATAGAAGGAGCATACAGGAAAGGTTCCTTTCAGCATTAACCTGTGTGACCACAGGCATTTCACTGAACATTTTCCAGAGCCTGGAACACCGTAGGTGCTCCATAATCACTAATGAGTGAGGGAATAAATGAATGGACGAATGCGGAAAGGAGCTCCCCTTCTTTTCATAAGGCAGGGAATGGGGATCCTTGGATTAACTTCACCCCAGAGGTCCCCTCGCGTTTTAAGCGTCCATGGGGCGGCTGTAGCCAACTTACTTTCCTTCTCAGAGCCTTGCTCTCCCTTCCTGCAGAAGTGGAGCGGGGGGCTGGATCTCGAAGGACCCTTTGGAGTCTCACGGGCTGGGCTGGCAAACCCCGACCAAATCGTACCACCTCTCCGACCCTCCAGTGTGACGGAGTGGGGGAGGGGCCTTCCGTGGCCCTCTAGAGCCCGGTGGCAGCGGCCCCGACACTCCGCTCAGGCGGCTCCACGCCCAGCTGCCCCGAGGGCCCCGCCCCCCGTCCGGTCCGCGCGCGCCCCGAGGGTACCTGGCCATTGTCCCGGCCGAGTGGCAGGTCACGGGGCGCGGGGCAACGGATGCGCAGCGCGGGTGGTCGCTCATCGCGCTCGCCGGGCGAGCTGACCGCGGAGCCCGAGAGCTCACTCACGTCGCTGGCAGTGTCCTCGCTACCGCCGGGCCCCGGCAGGCCGACGGCGTCGGGCCGGCCAGCACTGCGAGGCGTGCGCGCTGAGCCGCGGCGGCCCACGCTGTACGCGTCGAAGTCGATGGTCTTGTTCTCGTAGGCGCCCTCCACCGCGGCAAACATGCCGCCGTACTTCTGGCGCGGCGTCTGCGCCGCGCTGCCCGGCCGCGCCAGGTACACGGGCAAGTCGTCCTCCGTGTTCCACGCGCGCCGCCGGTCCGCCATGCCGGTCCAAGGCCGGCCTCCCACCCGCGCTCCCGCCCGCCCGCCGCCCTGGCCACAGCCGTGCGCCGCGCTCAGCGCTCGCTGCGGGCCCGCGGCGGCCCAGGCGCGACTGCGGCCCGGGGAGGGGCGGGGCGGGGCGCGCGGCGGGGCGGGGCCGGGGCGGGGCCGGGGCGGGGCGTCCGGGCAGCTGTAGGCGAGCGCAGCGGCCGGCTACAAAGGACCGGGGGGCGGGGACGGCGGGGAGGGACGGTGACGTGCCGGAGCCGCAGCGCCGAGGGCGGGCAGCCGAACCGCAGTGCCCTCGCCACACCCCCATTCCCCGCCCCCAGGCCTAGAGCAGGGCGCGAGGAGAGCGAGGGGTGGGAGCCTCGAGTATGCACACACACACACTCGCATGAGCACACGCACACACTCCCCAGGCACACACAGGTTCGTACCAGCACACCAGACAATTACGCCATAAAACACGTGAGAAATGCACAAACATGCTGGCACGCATACACACACACGCACATGGGAGTCAATTACAGTCAGGCTTCCCAGTCACACACAGGCTCATTCAGTCACATCTTAGACACTTTTGCACACACATACAAGCTTGTACATATTACGAGCCAATTACACACACCCACACCAGATATTCTTATAGTCACCCAACCCCACCAATCCAGCATCACACCGAAATTAACTGCACAACCAGAGAAACTCTCATGCATTGGACACTGCATTCATCCACTCCACAGTGTTGTATTGAGTGCCCGCTGGTGCCCAGCACATTGTGGGTGCTGGGGATGGCTCTGTGCACAAAATACATCAAGTCCTGCCCTCTAGGAGCTGACATTCTAGGGAGCGAGGAAACAAACACAGGCATAACGTACCAGACAGTGCTAAGTGCTAGGAAAGATGATACAGCAAGACAAGAGGGCCATGCCACGACCACAGTCCCTCAGGCAGACAAGAGAAATACCCTCATGCATGCCAACAAATGACTCACACACATACACGATGTTCACTCCTACAACACCCACACAACAAAGAGACTGTCACACACACCAAAGGCAAACTCACAAGGTGACTCCACACCCAGTCAGGACACCCACATAGAAATCCACACTGGAAATAAGGAAAGTCTGAAGCTTAAATAGGAACGCTCCAGAGAAAGACACAGAGGGACAGATGAACACATACGTACACACACACACCTGCCAGTCACCCAGACAGACAAATATTCCCCATTCTAGAGGTCCCTCCCGTGACCCCTGGTACAGCCTATCCATAATGTGCCAGGAGCTTGCACTTGAGAGTCCCAGGCTTCCTCTGACTTGGGCCAGGTGGAAGGCATGGGAGCCTGGGGGTCATTCTTCTGGGGCTCCCCTCAATCCTTCTTCAAGGCCAGGCTCCCTGTGCCTCCCCTAGACACCATCCCTCATTTCTCCATGATTATTATCAGGCAGAGGGCCCTAAGAGTCTCCGGGGATCTGGTGATCCCAGCTGCTCTTTCTGGACTGATCGAATCACCAGCTGCCGACCCTCTCTGCAGGCGAGTCCAGACAAGCAGCGTCTGGGACTGGGTGGGGACCGCCAAAGGGAGCCTGAGTGCCGGGCCTTGCACCCTCGGCCCTCCCTATTCTGGGAGCTGTCCCTTCAGCACCGGGTCTCACCACTTCTGGGGTCCCAGACAGAGCCAGATTCACATTCTCCTTCTTGTTTTTTTTAATAATATTTTTTATTATATTATGTTAGTCACCATACAGTACATCCCTGGTTTTTGATGTAAAGTTCGATGATTCATTAGTTGCGTATAACACCCAGTGCACCATGCAATACATGCCCTCCTTACTACCCATCACTAGCCTACATTCTCCTTCTTGTGACTGCTGGAACCCATGGGCTGATGACGCCAGGGATACTGACTTCATAGTAGCTGACATCTCACTGTGTTTACTATCATTCGACGCTGGAATAACTGCCCACTGGGCAGATGAGGAAACAAGAGAGGAGCAATGAAATAGATGCTTAGTGCCTCATATCTTACTGCTTCTCAGCCAGGCCTGGAACTCAGTGGGCATTGAGCAGGTCCCTTTCTTGTGCTGGGAACATAGCGATGGATATTTATAAAGCCCCTTCCTTCAAGAAGCATATATTATATTAGGGGAAAGAGTATTGGCCATAAAGAACATAAGAACCTCCCCCAACTCTCCCTTCTATCCACCCCATCCCCCATCCTGGCCTCCTCCTTTGTCCCTGAGCACCCTGCACAGATTTCTGTCACAAATAATCCACTTGAGGTCTGGAGGACTCTAGGCTTCATTGCAAGTGTTTTCAATGAAAACTTCTATCTGTCCTGGGAAATACTATTCCAGGGATATCCCAAGCCAGGAAATTTCATATGGAAGCCCACCTAGACTTCTAAAGCTCCACAAATAGTCACAGCATCTAAACCCATAGAAATAGCAGAGAATTCAAGAATCTGAGTTGGACAGAACTTTCGAGGTCAATCCTCCATGCCTGAATCTGCTCTCAACATTCTGGGGAGCTCGTCTCCCCTGCTTTGTTTAAATACCAGCGGTGATAGAGATCCCACTGCTTTCCAAGAAAATCCTTTCTGCTGTGAGAAAGGGCTAGGCAGTTGTCAAGACGAGGAGGGAGTAGCAAAAGGAAGGAGAGAAAGAGTTGCCTTTGTACAGAAGCAAGAAAGGAAAAGTATAATTCCCATTTACAGAGAGTTTACTGCACGCCAAGGACCACTGTGGGCATTGCACGTATAGGAACTCTTTTAAGTGTCACAGCAACCTTTGACATAGGTACCGTTTTGGCCTCATAGGACAGATGAGAAAACTAAGGCTCAGAGAGATAAGTACTTGCCGAGGGTCACAGCAGGTAAGTGAGGCTGCTTAGGATCTAAACACAGCAGTCTGGCCCCAGAGTCTGCATCTTAATCCGTACTCTTTACCCTCCTCAAGAAGCATGGCTGAAGGAGTCCCTTCGAGAGAGGGGAGATAAAGGAAAAGGCCTCAGATAGTCAGAAGAGTCTGGATTTTTGAGTTAGAATCCTGTCCTTCCTGCAGCCTGGGGCAACTGATCATTCAGCCTTCATCCAACATCCATTTGGGTACGCACTGTATGTCAGAGACTTTATGTTACTCCTCAGGACTCCTCTGGACTCCTCTGCTTCCCTAAAGACAAGGGAGGGGGTCTGACTTTTATGGAGTGCCTACCAAATGTAGGTAAGGGTCTTCGCACACGCTATTCATCTCTACCCACTACACTCTGCTTTATGTGTCACTTTATGTGCCACTGGCTCTCTCAGCAGCCCCACACGGCAGACAACACCATCTCCATATTCAGGCTCTAGTGCTGGGGGTACATACCTTGAACTCACAGCTCCAGTTATCCACCAGCAGGTGATCACGCAGGGGTTCAGCGCTGGCTTGTCTGAGTGCTTCCTACAATGTCCCCTCATTCAAGGGCAGTAACCCAAGTGTAGCAGAGAAAGGGAAGCCAGAAAGGGGGCTGAAGTTAGGAAATGCATTGGCCAGCCTGCAGGGAGGCCAAGCGAGCAGCATCTGGCCCAGGCCAGCAGAGGAAAGCCCAGAAAACCTGAGCATTTGGGCCAGAGGATGGCTGTGACCTTCCCCATCCTGCCCTCTGACCGCTCTCAGTCCTCCAGGGAAGGAGTGCTCCCAAGTGAATTAAACCATGACATCTGGTGAAGGACAAGCCAGGAAGCCTTCCAGGATGGTGGCAGAGAAGAGAGAGGGCCAGGTCACATGGCAGCAGGGAGAGAACAGGAGAGGCTACTCAGTTCTAATGCATGCTCCCCATCAGAGCCCTTGTTGGGCAAATAAACAAAAAGATATTTAAAAACAAACAAACAAACAAACAAACAAACAAACAAACAAACCATCAGTTGTAAAAAGAATGCTTTACAAAAGATGAGGGAAAGGGAAGTGTAGTTTATTGTTAGGTGTGAATCTGCAAGGTGGGTAATGGATTATTGCAGTTGTTTTGTGTCTAAGAAATGAGGTTCCAAGAAGTCCAGCACGCTGCCTAAAGTTATGTGGCAAGTGGCAGAGACACAGTTCAACTTCAGGCCTGTTTGATTCTGAAATGTCTGCTTTTCCCCGGCAGCCTCCAAAACAGTGCACAGGGGACTGTGGTAGGCAGAGTAATAGCTCCCTCCCAAAGATGCCCATCTCCTAATCCCTGGGACCCGTGTATTTGTTACTTCACATGGCAAAAGGGAAAAGGGAATTTGCGGACATGGCAAGTTTGGGATCTTGAGAAGAGGGGATTATCCTGGATTATCCAGTTTGGCCTAAAGTAATACAAGTGTCCTTATAAATGAAAGAGAGAGGCAGGAGGATGAGAGACAGAGAAGATGCGACAACAGAAGCAGGTGTCAGAGTCAGAGAGATTCGAAGACGCTACACTGTTGGCTTTCAAGGTGGAGGAAGAGAGCATGCGCCAAGGAACGCAGGCAGCGTCTAGGCGCTGGAAAAGGCAAGGAAGTAAATTCTCCCCAGAGCCTCCCAAAGGAACACAGACCCGCTGAGACTTTAAATTTACCCCCATGAGACCCAACGCTGACTTCTGAACTCCAGAGCTGTAAGATAATAAATGTGTTATTTTGAGCCCCTAGGTTAGTGGTAACTTGTAACAGCAACGACAGTAAACTGATACATGCATATAAAGGGCCATAAAGGAAGTCTTTTCATGATTTGCGCAAAGTGGATCTGACTTCTGAGAAGGTCACTATTCCCCACCAAAAATCAAAACTCTTGGATTCATTGCTTTTTCATATGGTGTCAAAGTCTACAACTTTTTGTAAGGAACCATCAGTAAGTTACACATTCAAAAGGGAAAAAAAAAACTTTAATTGTGAAAAAGCATACATTTTAATGTACAAAATTACACAAATTATACATTTAATGAACATAGAAAAATACATCTCAGTAACAAGAGAAAATGCCAGCCTAGTTTACACAAGATTGAGCAATCATTACAAATCTTGAAAACTCAGAAGGGAGTTTTGAACCTGACTCACAACTGATCAGGAATCCGATGAGCGTCTCCGGGGACTGGGCACTCTGGTCATTCACTGAAGGCGGGAGCTGGGGGGCAGCCACTGCCCATGGACCCAAGGGAGGGTCCTGCTGAAGAGCATCCCAAAGGAAGGGGGCTCTGCTTCTCTTGCCAGATCACTCCCATGTGAACCCATACTTCTACTGAGGGGAGGGGCAGAATTCTGCCGAAATTCTGGCCCTTGTGTTTATTAATGGCCTTGTATAATATAAAATCCCTTTAATGTTCAAGCAAAGGCAAGGTGGAGAAGTATTATACATTTGGGGCCCATGAGAAAGTATGCAATTTCCAAACTACTGTCTGTGTTTCATGGCTTTCCCATGATACCCTCCCAGGAGTCAACCTGAAAGACTGAGGAGACCGGGGCGTTCTGCCAAAATGAATTCACCAGCCTCGTTCATCATCTTTGCCAGTGACACCCAGGCCCCTTCCCTACCTCATCACCAAAAGTTGGTTGTGCAAACCTGAACTCTGGGAGACCAACAGAGTCACCCAACTCAGATTGATGGCACAAGCCCAACCATTGCACTGAAATGCATCTGGACATTTTCAAAGAGGCAAGGAAATGTTCCCAGCATCGACAGAGCACTAACACGTGCAGATGCTTTAGAAGACACGTGCTATCTCATCAAGGATCACACCTTCCCTGTCGTTTCCCTGGAAGACATTGGGATTGAGAGAGGTAAGTATGCCAGCCATGCTTGCACAACCAGTTGGTGGCAGAGTGCGAGTCCAAGCCCAGTGTGTCTGGCCCATAACTCATTCCTTAATCTCTATTAGAGGCAAACCTGTCTTCACCCCAGTGAAAAGTCTAAGTTAGTAGTTCTAACATCACTGCATACATAGTAGTCCCCCCATCACTTTCAATGTCATGTTCACAAACATTGTATTATATAACCTTACCTTAAACAAGAAAATATTGTTACAGAGTCGATATCAAGTTGTCAGGAATTTTTAACAATCCCATTCATTTGTCTTTCTCTTCCTTTGTTCTACCATCATATAAAGGCATCATCAATCCACCTTTGGACATAGCCTGATGATACTTTTCAAAGACAAACAAATATATATATATAGTGTTGGAGCAAACCTTACTTTGATCGTATGAATTCTCCTGTTAATCTTTCCATGACTCTGTGTAATACGTTTGTGCTGTGGATGCAGAAGTCAGATTTGGATGGGAGCTATGCTTGCTGAAACTAAAGTAGGATTTAGGGAAGATCAAATGGGATAAAGAAAACCCAATCCTTCTATCCTAAGCCTACCGACTTCTTAAAAACAGGTTCTAGTCCAAGACACGCACTATCTTTTTCTAGAAATTCTTCTAAAACAGAGAAGAGGACTAAACACATGACCAGCTCCCGAGGGTCTTCCTTTTCCACCTCCTTAAGGCATCAAGAATTCCCAAAGAATTTATTTCAAAGCCAGGTAGGAATGCAATTGGCCACGGGCACAAGTGCTGAATAGAAATCAGCTCCTACTTGCTTACACACTGATAAATCTATATATAGTGGTGAATTTGGAGTGTCTCTTTCTGGAAGATTTTGAGATGCAAGCCACTGTACATACGAGGTTCATTTCCGGTGCCTATGGCATCACCAACCATGTTATCTGAGCTCCCACATGAGTGGGCTGTGACCAGCCACCAAGAGCTCAGCATCGGGTTCTGCCTCAGCGGAGCTGAATGCCACAGCGCCATGCATTTCATTTTCAAAAGGATCATTAGCTGCTTGAAAGGGCCTCTGAAGGTGAAGTTATAAAGCCAACTCATGGTCAAAAATATCCCAAGGATGAGAAGTTTCTTCCTATCAACTCTGAGTACACATTTCTTTCCTAGCAAGGAGCAAAAATAAATATAAGTCGAACACAGAAGACATCTCCAGGGGCATCTTGGAATTTAATTAACACAGGGGCAATGGAAGAACTGAAAGGGGTGGTCCAATACCACCCCCCCCCCCGGCAGCTCATTAGAATCCCCAGGGGCCTCTTTAAAGATCCCTGCCTGGGCCCCACCCAAGACAGGCTGATTTCATGACCTGGAGAGGGGCCTGTGCATTGAGTTTTTAAAGAGCCCTGCAGGGGAGTCCAACATGCAGTGATAAAGGATTAACAGTACCTAGTGCCATCTTTCTAGCCTGGGGAGAGGGGGGCAGAGCTCATGCTACAGTCACTCCTCCCACCCTCTCTGCTCCCAGCCCAGAGCCCTTTCCACTGCAAGGCACTGTCTGCATAGAGAAAGAAAGGTTGACTATCTAAAATATGTCACAAATGTCTAGCACCCTATTCTCAGAAGTTGACATTGCTCAAAAGTTTCACATTCCAGTCCTGGAATTTCACCCTGGAATTAAACAAGAGTTGTGAATCTCTCAAAAGCAGCTCACCAGCCTGAAGGTTAAAAAAAAAAAAAAAAAAAAAGCCCTTCTCAAGTTTATGAAGTTTACTCACTAAATTGCTGAGTAACAGAAACAAGGAACTCATCTTTTAAAGGATTTGGCTTCCTCGTCCTCTGCAACGAGGGGTCACTAACTCACGCAGTAATCCCCTTGCAAAGCAGCTCATATACTTTTGATCAGCTCTGCTGCTTGATTTTCACACCGGGAAACTAGGTTAGGGAAGACTGTGGAGGGAGGGACTTCAACCACAATCATCTCAGCTGACCGAGAAGTAGGTAAGCTTCCCTAACATCTTGGGATTCAATGCTTCCCCAGGGAGAAACATGGGCATGGATTCTACACGAAAGGAGAGAATCCCTTGACCTGAACATGTTGCTAAGAGATGCCATATGGATTGTAACCCACTAGGGAAAGAATTGCATGAGACCCACATCTAGAATTCCGAATCAGAAAAGCATGCATCCTAGCGTGTTGGAGAACCCTCCACAGAGATGTCAGAGCCGGCTCCAGTCACATCAGCAAGCAGGTGACTGTCACTATGGCCATGTCATTTAACCCCTCTGCACTCTAGTTTCCTTACCTCCCCTGTGAAATGGGGGAAAGCCAACAGTATTCGTACCAAAGTAAGTCTCCAGTTCTCACAATGGATGCTTCCGGATCTGATTACTGTGCCACTGGTCTGCTTGGGAAGGGGAGTGGCACAGCCACTCGGAGCACACAGGTAGCAGTGCTGCCTACATTGGTCTGCAGAGCCATCAGACCACACCGGCGCTGTGTGTCCCCGCCGCTGCCACACCTCTGGCAAACCTATTTTGAGAACACTGCCTAGCAGTGTGTGGGGAGACGTTGCCATGCCAACTCCCTAGCTGTTGCTAATCATAATCTAGGAGGACACAGCACAACCATCTGACAGCAAGTCCTTTCTTCCTTAGCTGCGGACCTTTTCCAAACTGTCATAAGACAGACCACCTTGTTCATCATGGCACACAGTAGGTATCTCATAGATACGCATTGAATTAAGGACGTGAAAAAGGCGTACGCACAACACCGAAGTGTGCAAAGTGCTTTCCCATCTCGTTTACCTGTTAATGCTCAGAGCAGGTGCTGACGCAGGTTTGTGTTATCCCATTTGACAGGTAAGCAAGCTGGGGAGGAGAAGGGCCTTTCCCCTGGTCTCGGAACCAAGAAATTGCAGAACCTGTACTCCAGCCCAGTGATTCTGGTTTAAGCCCTCATCTCTTTCTCCTACACCAGGTGGTCTCTCTCGTCGCTCAAGCATATGAAAGTCAAATCCTTGTATTTATGGAGAGCTCAAGAGTTTACGAAGTTCTTTTTCTGGTCACATTTCCATTTCACTCAAAGCCTAAAGGTAGAGAGGCAGGGCTTTACCCAAAGGTAAAGAGGTTCCCCACCTGGCCTCTACGGATCTCCTGTGGGCAGTGGGATGGACTGGCTCATCCCACAAAGTGGCTCAGAGACTTCTCCTGGAGAATCTGGAAAGTACAGAGGTACTGAAGCACACAAGTGGGCAGAAAGACCAGTGGTGGGTGATCAAGGGCCCAGGACAAGCCTGCCATCTGGGGCTGCCAGAGGAGCCGGCGGGGCCCAGGTACAGAGGTAGCCCACAGCCAGCAACAGAGATGAGCCTTGGACGTGAAGCTAAGGTCCCACATAAAGCCGGCTCAACAGAGCATTTATCAATCAACTGACCCATTGACTGATAGGAACCGACCCCAAAAAACAGGGATTTGGTCTGTTTTTTTTCGCTCCTGTAACCCCAGGCCAGCCTGTAGTGGTGCTTGGCATTCAGTGGTGCTCAGTAAATGCTTGCTGGTTGGATGAATGAATGAATCCCAGTGAATGACAAACCTCAACCCCGAGAACATGTGAGCCGTGAAGCACTCCAGTGGGAGGCTAGAAACCACATTTTCCTCCTCCTCCTCCTCCTCCTCCTCCTCCTCCTCCTCCTCCTCCTCCTCCCCTCCTCCCCTCCTCGTCCTTCTCTTAGTATTCATTTGGAAAACATGCCATCCTTTTAACCTCAGAGGCAGACTTCTGCTTGGGAAGGGGAGGAGAGGAATTGAATTTTGTCGAGCATCGAGTACATGCCAAGCACCTGATGCTTGTCATTTCCCCTCGTGCTGGCAGGGATAGTGATTGTGCCCCGCTACAACAGTGGAGAGTCTGCAGCTCAGGGAAGCAGCTGACCTGCTCGGGCCCCAGCAGGTAAAAGGCAAGGGTGAGCTTTAAAATCAGGCGGGCAGACTACAGCCAGACCGTCCCCGCAACATCAGGACATCAGGTCTCTTGCTGGACTGTGCTCTGCTGCCAAGTGGGGTCTGGGACCCTCCCACGCAGCCCTCTCTTGTTACAAAGTAACACGTGTGATGAACCAGCTGAGCCCGAGCCCTCGGCTGGATGCTTCACCTTCCCTGCCTTAGTCCTCAGAACAATCCCATGGGCAGGCACGGTTCTTCTTCCAACTTTGCATGCGAGGAGATGGACCCCCAAACTCCAGGTTGCCAGACTCGGCCTGTGCTGTTAATAATGTCCCACCATGTTCCAGTCACCACACACCTTCTTCTCCTGTCTTGACAATAATTCTGCGCAGCCACGGCAGAAGGTACCGTATCTCTCATTTTCTTCCAAAGGAAGAAATGGGTTCTGAAAGGCGAAAGTCGTGGGGCAGGCAAGCAGCAGAGCTGGAACTCGAACACAGGGCAGGGTTCCCAGCCACTCACCATCCCACCCGTGAGACCACGGCCCAGGTGGCGGTGCCTCTCTGGGTCTCTATTTTCAGCCATCCCCTGAGAGTGCTGGGCAGACCGGGCAGGTTAGGTGGTCAGCAGAAGAGGAGCGAGTGGGTGCCTGAAGCCCACCAGGCTGGGTGTGCCTGTCACCTGGGGACGGAGTGTGCCGGCCTCATTCATCTCTGAGTGCGGCCATGAAGATAGAAGCCTTGAGTAGCCAGACCACTATTCTTTTAAAAGTAGCCAGAAATTCAGATTTTTACGAGAAATTTTCTTGTTTGTAAATGTCATTTGCTAATTCCAATATTAACAAATACAATGCAGGTATTTGTACCCCCCATGTTCATAGCAGTATTATTCACATTAGCCAAAAGGTGAAGGCCACCCAAATGTCTGTCAACAGGGAGGTGGGCAAACAAAATTAGATATGTCCATCCACTGGAATATTACTCAGCCTTGAACAGGAAGGGCGTCCGACACCTGCTACAACATGGATGAACCTTGAGAACATTATGCTCAAACAAGCCAGTTCCCAAGGGACGAATCTTGTCTGACTCCATTTATGTGAAGTTTCCAGGGCAGGCATACTCATCAAGACAGAAAGTGCAGTGGGAGTCGCCAGCGGCTGAGGGCTGAGGCAGGGGAGAAGAGGGGGCTAGTGTTTAATGGGGACAGAGTTTCAGTTTGGAAAAGTAGAAAAGTTCTGGAACTGGGTGGTGGTGATGGTTGCCCAACATGGGAATGTACTCAATGGGGCGTTTAAAAATGGTTAAGATGGTAAATTTTACAATGTATGTATTTTATCACCGTTTTTTAAAAACAAACCAAAGCCCAACGAGATGTGCTTGTGAGCCAGCTCTGCCCCACCTGCTGCAGACGAGGAGCTCTCTGAGACCACCACTGCGCCGTGGTCTTGGGGCCTGCCTGGGGCTGAGCCCTCACTGAGCCAGCCCAGGTTCTGCGGAGGCCAAAGGCTCTGGGGGCAGATCCTGTCCAACAGCGGCAGCAGGGCAGGAAGGAATTCGGCTCACTGAGATTGTGCAATGCTGCAGCCTGCTTTTTATTCTGCCTTCCTGGGGGACGCTGAGATTTCAGTGTCCCTGTCACCCGCCTGCCTGCCCAAGGAAGGCAGCCTCCCAGTCCTGCAATTTACAGGGAAGTGTTTGCAGGGGGAGCCAACCCGTCGGGCTGCACACAGTGGCTAGGCCACGATGCTCTTTCATTAGTTGTCTGGCAAATGAGCTGAGTGGCGCTGCAGTGAGGTGCTGTGGTTACCTGGGGGGACAATCCGTAGATACATGTGCCTGAAGTGACATACGGTTAAACCAGAAGAACACTCTACTTACTCAGGAAACAGGAAGACTGGGAACGGGATCTTCCAGCCAGCCAGAGCTTGTCACAGAGCAGGTCCCCAGCAAGTGCTTGCTGCAGCAGGAACAGTCTCCTCTCTGATGGGGGACACATAGGGAGGGGCGACAGACTCATCCGCTGTCACCCATTTAACAGATCAGGAACTGAGGCCTCAAAGTCACCAGCTGGCTAGAGGCAGAGCTGGGTCTCTGGGTTCCCTAATGGAGTCCTTGCCCCCTAGACGAGGGGTGCTTGGCCTTAGGGGGTTCCAGTGTCATTGCATTTGAGAATCCAATGAAATCCACAGCCCCTCTTCCTAGGGAAGTGCTCCCAGGCATACAATTTTTCACACAGGTTAGAACCTCCACCTTGGGCCCAAGCTTCTGCAGGGGCTTTATAATATCAAGATGACTACTAAGGTTTTTTTAAACCATTACACTGCCGTAGCACCACCACAGCCCCCTTGGGCGGCAGCGACACAGAACTGTGCGTGTAATGCCGAGCTGTGACACAGTGAGCAGCCGTCAGCGCCATGAATGAGAGAAGACAGAATCACGTTTACAGACAACAGCGATCCTGGACATGCGGGAAGCATCTTACAGTGTCCAGAACACATTCATAGCCATTAAATCATTTGGTCATCAGAAAAAAAAAAATTGTCAAGTAGGTGTTAAGACCCTCAAACAGATTAAGAAATAGAAGTTCGTAGAAATCTGTGCAAGGTGACACAGCTTAGGGGTGGCAAAGCAAGCCAAGATCTTGGGACTCCAGACCCCAGATTCCTTCCACCACCCCGTGCCAATACATACGGGCTTCTGACAGTCAAGAGCCATCCTTTGGTGTCCTGGTTGGTATTATACAAAAGAGACATATTCCCATGAATGACTTGGAATAGGAAGACAGTCCTTTGGCTTGTAACTCGGCTCCCTGGAAGGGACTGCATATCCTGGGGTTGCCACTGCTCTGTTGATCAGTCGGGGGGATATAAATATTTCCCCTGGCCTGCCTCTGTGCTGTCTTCTTTCCTGCAACAACAAAAGCAGGGAGATGAGCTCTTAAAGGGGACATACCAGCCAGCATGGCACCTATGTGAAGCTGTCTGAATGCACAAGCCTTTAGGATGCTAGGAGGCCCATTTTCATCTCTAAATGTGGTGGGCTTAGATCATGATATCTATACGCAATTCACCAGCTGCTCTCTCAAGAAAAGAATCTTTGCTTGGAATTAATAGACAATGGCCTCCTTATTTGGGGTGGTTTTCAATTTTGAAATAATATGGAAGAAGCGTTCATGTGTATTTGTGCAGAGAGGGTTTTCAGCTTTCAAGGCTCCCAAAGGGGCCAATGGTCAAAAGAAGGTTAAGAATGGATCCAAAGGAGGAGAGAGATGGAGGTTCTCAAGGCTGTCTTCATTCATTGGCTCATCACTGGGCACCTGCTATATATGTCAGAGGCAGTGCAAGGCACTGAGGTTACACGGCTTGCCCTTGTGAGGTTACAGTGTGGTTGAGGAGACAGAGGGTAATCTAGGAATCACAAAATGGCAGAAGTGAAGAAGGAAGGCAGAGTGAGACAACTGCGGGGGTCCCAGAGGTAACAGTCAAGGTGGGAAGAGCAGGATGTTGGGGGAGAAACTTACCAGGCAGAGAAGGGTGCACTCTGTGCAAAGGTCCTGCGGAGAGGGAGAGGGAGCACAAGAAGCCAGCGTGGAGAGAGCAGAGAAAGGAGGGGGAAGCACAGCTCACGGCCACATCCATGATATGATGTTGGTGAGGATGCCAAGCATAGCATCCCGTGTGGCCCCACAGGATTGGAGCAAATAAAGTCAGATCTCACCACTTAGGTGATCTGTTTGTGCAGGTGTCTTCTGTCTGCTTTTCAAATGTATTTGCATAGATCTTATAAGCTGCTTTAAATCTTTTCATTTGAAGGAAATAAGACCAAAATAATTCCAATTCCAATCCTCAAAGCCTATTGGACCATTGGTACCCAAACTTCATTATACATCAGAATCACTTGGAGAACTTCATAGGAATTCAGATTCCTGGGCTCAACCCCAGACTTAGGGAATCAGTATCCAGGAGGTAATCTCAGAAATCTATTTCCAATGAGTTCCATGTTCATGCATTAATATGGGTGATTTTTATGCATTAGGCTCATGCATTAAGTGCCAAGCATCTGGGCACTGCTGCACCGGGTGATGCTTTTGTTTGAGTCTTTCAGGGTAATGTCTTCTTTATCAGAATCAGGTGAGTGATACCAAACATAAGAAATCATCATCTCCTGCCTATATGATATAATTCCTGATAAAGTTACATTTAAACATTACAACAATACAAAGATATTCAATTCCTGAGAGATGGCTAGCAGATACAATAAAGAGGAGACATCTCTATGGGGGATCACATGTAACAGGGCCTCTAAAAAGAACTTAGTTTTTTTAAAGAACTTTAAATATAAGAATGTTTACAATATTCACAAATATACTTTATGAATAAAAAGTAGAGTAACTGATATAAGACCTCAACAGACAGGTTAAACACTAACTAGACACAGACAAAGAAAGATTTGTGAACTAGAAGACAGATTTGAAGAAATCACCCAGGATTCAGCACAGATAAATAGAGAGGGGAAGGGACAGGGAAGGTTACTCTAGATTGAGTGGTTAGAAATGCCTTTTCTAAAGAAGTGATGTTTGAGCTAAGATTGAAATGACAAGGAACATTCAGCCATGAAAAGAAATGTGAGTCAGGTGTCTGGGCAGAAGGGGCAGGCATGCAAAAGTCTTAAGGTGGAAACAAACTTGGCAGGGCCAGGTTGACATGTTTGAAGAACAGAAAGCAGGTCCTGTGGCTCCACTATGTGAGAAGCCACATGGGGAGGAGGGGAGTGTGATCCTGTGAATCCTTGCCGAGTCAGTGAGTGGACTTCTGCCCAAAAAGTGGTGGTTAGCAGAAGGCATGTTTTAGTTGAAGGTAAAGAACTTGCTAACAATGAGAGCCAAGCATTCACTCACTCACTCACACATTCATCCATTCACTAACTCACTCACTTGCTCATTCACTCATTCACTCATTAATTCACTCATTCATTAACTCATTCACTCATTCATTCATTAACTCATTCACTCACTCACTCATTTGTTCATTCATTGCTCATTTACGCATTATCAAGTACCTCCTACATGCCAGACATATGGGAGGATATTGGGAATATTGAACTGGACTCCTACATTTGGAGAAAAATTTAACCAGTGGACTGTAAGGTCCTTCCCACCATGTGACTCAATGTTTCTATATAACCATGGCAGGGGTTCACAAGCCCCAGGGACTGGGAGAGGTCTAAGCTCCAGCCTCCCTTCCTGGCCCAATGGGGGAAGCAAATGCATGAGCAAATAACAGTGGAGATCCCAGGCAGGGAGATAACCACATGATGGGGAGGGGGGGAAGCCCTTGGGGATCAGAAAATGAGGGCAAAAATGGGGACACTAGTCCATGCCCTACTTAGGTTCAGACCTTTGTGAAGACAAGATCTCTCTATGAGATAAAGTGCTCTGACAAGAGGGGCCCATACAGATGTGACTGTCCTTGACACCATTCACTCAATCCCCAGGGTCAGGCAGCCTTCTGTGGGGACACAGAAGGGAGATGAGAAGGTCATACTTGGGGACCACTTCATCATTGCCCTTGCTCTCACTCTGATGTGTAAATCAAAGCGGTGCAGACCTGACCTACTTCATAGACTAAAAATGCTCAGAAAGTACAGAACTGATATTCTCTGCTCCGTTTCCTCCTTCCTCTGCTCTGCCATAGTCCCAGCCAGACCATCACCATCTATTACCTGGATCCCTGGGACAGCTTCCTAACCTGGCTACCTGCTTCCAGATGGGCCCCACCCCAATCCACACAGCAGCCAGAATTACTGGAAAGCTGAGTGGATCACTCTCCTGCCTCCACTCCTTGTCTTTCTCTGCTCTTAGAATAAAGCCAAGTTCCTTAGCAAGACTTCCAGGACCCTGCAATGTCTAGCCCCGCCCACCTCTCTTATCTCATCACTTGAAATTCCAGCCCTTCCACCTCACACAGCGGCCACGTGAACTCCATGCACACTGAGCGTGCTTGCCATGGTCACATAGCAGTGCTAGGTGTCTAGGGGTGGAATGAGAGAGTCCGTGCTTGATGGCAAATGCTCCTGGCACTGAGAGACGCATGCAGTGGGTTTTCTTTTCATTTTTATTCTCTTCTTGGTATTTGGGGGTTATGGCATTCTTTCCAACAACACTTTATCAGGAGCAGTTCCTGAGCCAGAAATAGATCCCCTTTTCATGTGTCTTTCATTTAAACACGAAGTCCAGCTCAGGCAGTAAAGCAGGTGCTTGGCTCCCTGCATGCTGGACACTGGGCTGAGTGCTCAGGATTTGCTCCAACGCAAGGTTTGTGCTGTCAGGAGCTTGCAGGACAGGACAGAAGGACCAGCAGTCTCCATGGGGTGACTGGGACCCCGAGTAGGAGAACCCGGGTAAATGGCTGTGAGGAGCTTTACATGGGAGCACCTGTCCTGGGAGACGTAGTGCTCCAAGTGGGAGGGTCAGCAGGGACAGAATCTGATAATTCAAGAATTACAGGGACAGCAATCCTGAACCACACCTGCTATGTGTCAGCCACTGTCCTGAGCCCTTGCAGGTTTGGTCACACCGAATCCTCACGACTCCCAACGAGGCGTATTTATCATTTTCCCTGTTTACAGAGGAGGACACTGAGGCTTAGCAAGAAATTTCCCCAAGGTCCCACAGCCAGTGAGTGGTGCAGCTGGGATTTTTAAAGGAGACCGGTCAGATTCCAGGACGGACCCACAGAAAAAACTCACGAGAAAACGCCCCCGAGCAGAGGAGGAACAGCCTCTGAAGGGGGATGCTGACAAAGGGCAGATTAAACGTGGATCAACTTAATGTGATTCTCATTGAATGCAACCCGTTCCAACATATTTCCTCGGGGAATATTCGGCATTTTCTTGCAGGTAAAGGGAATCAAATGCAAAATTCATGATTGTGTGTGTATGAGTGCGTTTCAAACAAAAGCCTTCAAAATCTAAGAAGCTGTTCAGTGGGCTCCATCTGGCCACTAATTTTTATATTTTATATGATGACTGTGATCCACATTATGCTATAAACAGGTTTGGTGTGAATCGCGGTGTTTTAATTAGAATATTAGTTATTTCAAAGAAGCCATCTAAAATAAGTCCTCATAGAATTAGTTGAGAAAACAGATCTCCAGAGAGAAAGTGGCCCCCCAGTCATCACCCAGCTTGATAATGGCGTAGCTTGGAAGAGCTCCTCAGTCCTCCAACCAATGCCCTCTCGGCCTCACCCCTGCCAGCATTCAGGAACCCAGCTTTTTCCAGCACTGGGCAAAAAGCTGTCTGTTGTTCAGGTGAAATAGGCATGAAGTCCCCGCCCTCAAGCCGCTCACATTTGGGGCAAACGGAGGTGACTCCTTCATGAACTGGAAAGTGGTACCGTGTCCTTATGTCTATAACAGATGTTTCTCCAGAGCTGATGGGTTTCTTCCCCCTCTGTGCCTTCTGAACGTGTGGGCTTTTCTGCCGGGAACAGCGGGAGAAGATATTCCTTTTTATAAATCACAATATCACAGAAATTCGTCCACGAGTGGAGTTAAAATAAGACTTGCTGGAAGTGCCTGCGGCCACCGCGGGAGTGTCCCGAGAACGACACCCATGGTGCTGAGCTCGTAAATGTTCATAACTGGGGCTCGGGGCGGGGGGGGGGGGTGCTGATTGTTTGGCATTTGCCAGTTTCTGTGCTATCAATATCCCAACCGTGGCTGATGTCGCTGAAGAGCTGGTAAGCGATGCTCATTATCAGCTCTCGTGAGCCAGGAGGAGCCATCTCCAGCACCCCAGTATATGTGCGCGTGTGCGCGCGTGCGTGCGTATGTCCGCGCGCGCGTGTGTTTGGGAAGACTAGCTGCGCACGTAAATGAGTGAGGGAGGGACTGCAGTTCTGTAAAAGCAATAGGAGAGAAGGAGACTGAGCAGAATGTGTTTATAACTGCAGGAGATACAACTTTACAAGTAGAACAGGCCAGAGTCGGTGTGAAAGCATTTGAAGCAGCTTCTTCACATTGCTTTCAGAGCCCTGCCTCTGCCTTTTTATAAAGAGGAACGATGACAAACGGCCCGGCTTCATAACTTCCTACCTTTGCGACACTGGGCATGTTAGCTAATCTCTTCTGTTTCCTCGTCGGAAACACGAGGGTGAGAACACCCACTTCACTAGTGTGCAGAGGGCAGGACTTGGAGGCCTCAGCAAATGGCAGAACTAGCATCTGAGCTTTGGCTAATCACGGGGACGCCAGACTGCGGCTCCTTGAGGATGACCGTGTCCCCAGGGCCTGGCGCAGTTCCTGGAGCACGGCAGACATGCAACGGTTATCCTGAAAACACATTTTGAGTAAGGGCAGTGGGGGTCAGCCTGCTCGTGGGTAATGCAGAAAGAACATATACCAGGAAACAGATGAGCCTCTATTCAGTTTCCGTGAGCTTCCTAATCGTATGCAATATAGAAAATATGGATAAAGATAAAATGCTTCCCCCCCCCCCCAACATGCCCTAATCTGTGTTTCAATATCAAGATTCATGGGGGCCATTTTCACTTCCACTGTTCTTAACATTCTGGTCTAATTGACGGATGCATTCATGAGCGGAGGGCCCTCTGAATCTCATTACACTGGGGCTCCTGGGTGTATCGATCCTATTTAGAAATAAGGCAATAAATCGTCCACAGACGTAATGACCAAACCCACAGGCTGACGAGGGAGAGAATCCAGAAAGCACAAGTGTGGATTTCTGAATCGGTGACAGGTACCAAGGGCTTTCAAAATGCTTATTCCCTCTGAGACAGTAATTCCATTTCTGAGACTCGATCTCCAGAAAATTGTCTTCTGTGAAGACTAAAATTTGTACAAAATGATAATCACCACACTATTTATTGCCAAAAAAAAAAAAAAAAAAAGCCACTCAAATGTTCACTAACGGGTTGGGAACGTTTTTTTGTTATATAAACCATGGAAAGGGAAGTTTCTGTAGACTGTTAGCACGGGGGAGATGTCTACAAGATGAGATGAGATGGAAAGCGGTGTATAAGATTGTACATGGATTATGATTATGAATATTATAGGGAAACCTACCCATAGGGATGAAAAGGGACATGTGCCAAATGTTAAGTGATTTGCTGTCCATGGTTTTCAATGTCTTCTTCTTAACTGCGGTTAATTTTCGTAACTTGCATTTTTCAGTAGGTATAGACGAGGACGGTGGCGTCCTACAAAGCCAGCAGGTCTATGGTGAGAGACCATGCGTAACGACGCTCTGCATTTTTCACTTGCTAGAAATACTTAGGGAGTCTCATGTCCTATTCTATAAAGTCATTTGTACTCAGTCTCCCTTGTATGTACTCTTGAGCTGGCTTTAACATGGCTGAGTCAGTAACTCCGTGTGGCCTGGAATTTTCCATGCACACAAACATGCAGAGAAAAGCCACTCCGTCAGATCAAACGCGGAATGTAGGCCCCATATATGGTCTATTTCCCCAGGAGGATGCATTTTCCTATATTTTCTCCCAAGCGTTAATCTCATTTTTTGTCTGGTCACTTCCTTGATCCAATAAGCAGCTCAGAAAGGTGCTGAGTTATTCTAAATTCTTTGCTTGCGTGTGTTAGCTTGAGTTCATGGGAAGGGCACAGCAAACACCTCCCACCTCCTTCCAGCCCAACTTCACTCCAAACCAGTCTCCAGGTAGTAGCCAGAGTGGTCTTTCTAGGATATAAATTTCATCCTGACATTCCTCCACCAGGCTTAAGAGCCTTCAGGGGCTCCCATGGCCACATCAGGCCCTCCTTCATCTTGACTGTCATTTTTTCCTGCCCAGCTCCTGTACCCCAAGGTCCCCTCATACCCAGTTCCTACCATTCCCAGACACAGCATATTCTTCATCCCATTATGTGTGCTCAGCTATAGAAAGACACAAGCTGTTGCCCAATCCACAGCTATTCCCAATCCTTTTCTCCCTTGTCACCTCCCCGCCCAGCGATTGGGAAGGTGAAAATTGGCTTTCAAGTAGAAATGGTCATGGGACATATTTGTTGGGCAAATCTGGCCAATGTAATACAAAGCAAAGTTGGCCAAAGGTATCTGGGAAAGGTTTTCCTCTTTCTTTCCTCTTGGGACACAGATGTGAAGTCTGAGGCTTCAGCAACCCCATTGTGACCATAAGGCAGTAATCACCAGGGATAAAGACAAATAAGCTGAAGACAATGGATCTGAAAGATGGAAAGCAGCTTAGTGGTCAATGGTCATCAGTGAAATGACAGACAGCCTTGAGGCCATGCAGCTCTATCTTCTTACTAAGTAAGATGAGGTGTTCTATTGCTAGTCTTGTACTGGACTCACTTCTTCCTGCATATTAAGCAATGTATGCAAAATAATGAGTTCAGTGGCTGGAACATTCCAGATGTTCAATCCATGCTCGTTCCTTTTCTTTTTCTTCCTAAGCATTCTTTTTGGGCCAAACTTACTTACCTGCTAGGAATACTCTGTACCCAGAACTATATATTTTACTGAGATATACTAGGCTGTCTGGCACACAATCTGGTTTACAACACGACTGTCTGTGACAGCAACCAAATTGAAGTGGCTCAGGCAAAAATGAGACTTTATGGCAAGGATATCTCCCATAACTGAAAGGAAGGATGAGCAGCCGTCCCCGGGGGTAAACTAGCTCCACACACAGCTGTGACCAATGACAAAACACCACCGGAATCTCTCGCCACCTTTCTGTTTCTCCTTGGCTGATACTTGTTTCTTTCCTACTCTGCACAGGCTTCCTTCACTGTGACAGGGAACAGACGCATTGACAGCTCCTGAAGTTATTAGGGGACCCCAACCAGAGAGAATTTTTCGGGGTTCCAGAGTGAAGAACCCTAGAATCCCGATTGGCCAGCTGTGGGCCAATCAACAACAAGGGGGCGGAGCAGAGCCCCGGGGGTTCAGCCCCCTGCAGAACAGGTGTGGCGAGAGGTCTGTGGCCAGCTGGACCCTCAGTGCTTAGTAGGTCTCCCTCATGCCACAGCCCTACCCACCCTCCCGAGTACACACAACCCAGTCGCCCTTAGAGCTGGGTACTTGCAAGGGCAAAAGCCATTACTCTGCATGTTCACAAATACTGTCTTGGTTTGGGTGCCCTTAAAAGCAGAGCCTGAGACTTCAGAGAAGTGCACAGAAGACCCTTTTCTGCTTAGGATGGGAGCCCATGCCTGAGTGGGCGCAAGGTGGTGTGAGCTCCCTGGGAACCAGTCACTGCTGCTGAGTGCAGAGGCAGGCTTGGGGGATGGGCATCATGCCCTAAACCCATCCACTGCTCAGACCAAGAGGGGTATGGTTTCCACTGTGGCCTTTTCTTCAAACTTGGAAGAAGCCCTGTTTCCATATGAAATTAGCCTGACCTAGGGGCGCCTGGGTGGCTCAGTCGATTAAGCGTCCCACTCTTAATTTCAACCCAGGTCATGATCTCAGGGTCGTGGGACTGAACCCCCAGGCTCTGTGCTCAATGAGGAGTTTGCGTGAGATTCTCTCTCTCCCTCTGCCTCTGCCCCTCCCCCTCTGCTCTGTCAAAATAAATAAATAAAATCTTAAAAGAAAAGAAAAAAATTTGGCTGACCTAAATAAGGGTGTGGCTAGACCACCTACATCGAGTCTCCCCATCAGATACCCCACAACACTCTTTTTCAATGTAATTCTCTAATCCTGTATCTACTGTATTCATCCCCGTGTTACAGATGGCTCAGAGATGCCAAGTAACTTGCTCAAAGTCACCCAGCTGGAAAGTGGGCAAAGCTGGTATTCAAATTCAGATCTGACTCACTCCTAGGTTGAGACTCCCACAGAGCATCCCACTGCCCCCAGAGTTTCAGCACAAAGGGACAGCTGGATGACAGCCAGTCCCTGAGAGCCTCTGAGAATGTGGCCTCGTTCACACAGCCCTGATCAGCCAGCCTGAGACTGCAAAAGCTAGGCATTTCTAACATTTACCTAAAAGAAAATAAAACATGCAGGAAATTGTAACCTAAACATACCCCTGAACTTTCTTTAAAAAAACAATAGCATTGGGCTAATCGTGCAGGGGAGTTGGAGGGTTTCTATTCCTTGATTTCTACTGAGAGCCATAGCACATCTCCTCCTTGAGTCTTGAATCACATGCCCAAGCCCAGAAGGTGTTTCATTACCGAGAATTGCAGGTCTCTGTTTGCATAGGTCATCCGGAGACATCCAGCCTATGACATCCGTAAATCACTGCACACGAAGCAGGGGCCCAGGGCAAGGCGGTGCAATCAGCTCAGAGTACAATGACAGGTGGCCGGTCATTCATCACAGAGCCCAGGGACCAGATGGACGCAAATGATGACTGAGAAGAATGATTCCAGGGCCCAGAGTGAGAGGCATATAATGAAAGGGCAACATTTGAAAAAGAAACCACACTGTCACTTCTGTCATCACGAAGCTCCGAGAAGCCCCCAGAGACAGGAGATCCCCAAAAGTCCACTGCAAGAAGCAAAAGAGGAGAGGTTCCCCGGCATGACCACCTCCCCTGCAGCAGGGATGTAAGCATCAGTAACAGAAAGGGAGGTTGGCTCTGGGTTTAGCCCCTCTTCATGACTCGAGTGAAAATTCAGACGACGCACTACAGGCGACCCGGACACACCACACATGTCCAACAGTGTGGGCTCCTTTCTCTTCCCTCCTTCCCCAACCATCACCCCAGGCCCCAATTTTGGCTGAATGCAATGACTTCGTCATTTGGCCTTTTGAGCTCCTCCGTGACACTCACAGCACCCTGGGCCTTCTTAGCTCGTCCTTCCCTTTCTCACATCCACTTGTGACCCTGCTATCAGTCTCCGAACAGCAGGCACAGTGAACACACATCCCTGCTTTCAGAATCTCCAGTAGCTTCCTCCTGCAGCTGCTAATGCAGGCTCCCAGCCCGGCCCACGGGGTCCGGATGAGCAGCTCACGTCTGCCTCTCGGATCACACCTCCCAACGCTCCCTCCCGCGCTCACTGCCCTCCTAGGACTCGGGGCTCTTCACTGTCCCCTGAGCAGCCAGGTTCTGTCCTGCCCTGGGGACATGCGTGGGCTCTTCCTTCTGCTGGAATGCTCCACCCCTCAACACTCAGAGACCTTCTGCTCAACCTTCAGATCTTAGCTTAGTTGTCACTTCTTCTGGAAGCTTCCCCCTCCAGACCCCTTGTTACAGACTCTCACGTTCCTCTTCGTAGCAATGACAAAGACTGGGATTTATGTCCCGTCTGAGATGGCTGTTAGTTCTGTGTGGACAGCACGGCTGTGTCTCTGTCACTCAGTCCTGGAGCTCCTGCACTCCGCCCCGGCCTGGTACACAGGAGGCATTGGATAATACTTGATAAATAAAACATTTGATAAATAAGTGAATGGCACTTATCCTGGACTGATACCATCCTGATTAAAAGCCCTTCAAACTGATTCTCTATTCTTCATTCATATTTGGATTTTATTTTATTTTTAAAGATTTTCTTTATTTGTCAGAGAGAGAGGGAGAGAGAGAGCACAAGCAGGGGGAGCGGCATGCAGAGGGAGAAGCAGACTCTCCGCTGAGTAAGGAGCCCGATGCGGAACTCGATCCCGGGACTCTGGGATCAGGACCTGAGCCGAACGCAGATGCTTCACCAACTGAGCCCCCCAGGCACCCCAATATTTGGATTTTAATGTATTACCGTCTTTCTTTTCAAAGAAACAACAAAAAACAAAATAAAAGAAAGAATTTTGCACCTTTCACTGACAAGAAGCACCAATGTTTATCTCTCTTGTAGGAAATGATGTAAGAATAATCAAGTCATAAGCTTGTAATGATCGCTGGTATTTACGGCATGTGTGAGGGGTGCTGTACCTCGTTAATCCTCCCAACCGCCCTGGGAGGTCGGGCTGCCCCCACAGACGAGCACACGGACTCACGGGGTGCTGAGTGCCTTGCTCGACGTTACCCCCATCGAGAACGTGGTGTTGCCGGAGTTCAAAGCTGGGTAGTTTTGCTCCTGAGCCACTCTCATAGTCGGCTCCCACCAGCACCTTCAGAGGGAAAAATGGAAACGGCCAATCTCTTCCCACAGTGAGGTCTTTGCAAGCGGTTCAAGCAGGCTTCGGTTCATGGGTAATGAACTAACTATGTTGGGCCCCCACGGCTGATGCCACAGAGAGAAGAGCTCAGGGCTGTGCCGTGTGATTTCAGAAGGAAGTTGTAAGGGCAAGGATAGAGCGAATCACGTCTTAGCTGGTGGCTGGTAAGTCAACTTTGACCGCTTCCACATCTCAACAGCCCATGAGGAAACCAGACAGCCTCTGTGGCCCCTCCGCATTCACGTTCGCCTCCCGGCAAGCCGCAGCCAGGCTCCCCATTGGCTGAGGACGCCCCCACCTTGGCCGGAGGTCACCTGGGCCCCGGCTTCTGTCAAAGCCACCTGGGAACCTTTCAGAAGTATTCATCCCTGGATGCCCCTGGGCCGAGCGGGTGGAGTCTGGGGGCCTGGGGCTGGGGCACCACAGCGTTTAAAGCTCTCCTGTGGGTTCTAATGTGTGGCCAGGGCTGAGTGTCACTGGTCCAGGCCACGTTCCTCTCCAGGCTGAGACTCGAGGTCCCATGAGGCTTGGTGAGTTTCAGAGAATTTGCCGATACGACCCCCTAGTCAGAACAGATATTACTCTGTCTCCTCCAGATGATGACATCATTGTCAGGAGTGGCAGGGTGGGGGCTGCCATCATAGGACCCCTTCTTCTCCTTCAGGGTCTCTTGGCTGTGTCATTTTCAGAGCTGGATGTATTGCTGCTGACTCAGGGACCTGTTTCCAGCTCAGAGAAAGCCCCAGGTTTGCAAGCTGGCAGATCCAGCCCTAGTTCCCATGGATACTATAGTTGGGGAAGGTTCCGGAAGCCTGGGTGGGCTAACCTGGGGTGACACACCAGGTGTGCTTCACTCACTGCTCGGAAGCAGGGGCTGAGGCAGGTGCAGGTGGGTGTGGTAGCAAGGGGGCACACACCTGCTCCTGGGGACTCATGGGCCTCAGTGCCTAAAGCAGCCCTTCTCAGCCCCTGCAGGGAGGCGGAGCTGAGGATGCCCTGGGAAGGCTTCTCCGAGCAACTAGCGACAGAAGCAGGGATGACAAGGGCTGCTGCTCTGTCTCCAAAAGCCTCCTTTCTAATGCCACCACCCTGACGGGGTCCTGTCGTGAAACCAGGATCAGCGAACACCATGCTGACCGGGAGTGCCTTTGCAGGGTCCGCCGCGGCCAGCAAGTGCGACACAGGCTGGCGCCCAGGAGGCTCTGGAACGACCACGCCAGATGAAATTGCTGCTGGAGTAGAGGTGGATAGTGAAGGAAGTGCCCGCTCCCTGAGCTTCAACAAAGCACATGATGTAGGACGCTTTACCTGAGTCAGCTCTGGATTCAAGATTTCTTATGGTGGAGTCATTATTATTTATTGCATGGCAATCACGAGCTGGGGCTCTGGAATCAGACTGCCAGGGTTCAAATCTCATCTCTGCCTTTCATTTGCTGTGTGATCCTGGGCAAGTTAATTAACCTCTCTGTTTCTGCATCTATAAAGAGGCAGATAGTAATATCTACTTCACAGTGTTAGTTGTAATGATTAAGTGGATTGATGTGTGCAAAGTGCTTAAAACAGGGCCTGGGACATGACGACCGCTTACTACATGCTAGCTGTTTGTTGTCTTAGGCCATTCCAGCTGTTAGCACAAAGCACCATAGACTGGGTAGCTCAGAAACAACAGAAATGTAAGGCAACAAAAGCAAAACTAAACAAGCGGGGCTACATCAAGCTAAAAAGGTTCTGCACAGCAAAGGACATTATCAACAACATGAAAAAGCAAATTACCAAATGGGAGAAAATATTTTCAAATCATATATCTGTTAAGGGGCTAATATCCAAAATACATAAAGAATTCACACAACCCAATGGCAAAAAACCAAAGGATCCAATTAAAAAATGGGCAGAAGATCTGACTAGATGTTTTTCCAAAGAAGACATCCAGATGGCCGGCAGACACACGAAAAGATGCTCAACATCACTCATCATCAGGGAAATGCAAATCCAGACCGCAATGAGATACCACCTTACACCTCTCATATTGACTTTTACCAAAAAGACAAGAAACAGCAAGTGTGGGGGAGGATGCGGAGAAAGGGGAACCGGCGTGCACTGTTGGTGGGAATGCAAACTGGTGCAGCCACTCTGGGAAACAGTACGGAGATTCCTTAAAAAATTAAAAATAGGGGCACCTGGGTGGCTCAGTCAGTTAAGCATCCGTCTCTGGCTCAGGTCATGATCCCGGGGTCCTGGGATTGAGTCCGGCGTCGGACTCTCTGCTCAGTGGGAGCCTGCTTCTCCCTCTCCCTGCCACTGCCCCTGCTTGTACTCTCTCTGTGTGTCAAATAAATAAATAAAATATTTTTTAAAAATTAAAAAATAGAATTACCATTTGATCTAGCAATTCTACTCGTGGGTATTTTTGAAGAAAATGAAAACATTTACTTGAAAGGATATCTGCACCCTGTGTTTACTGCAGCATATTTACAACAGCCACGACATGGAAATAACCCAAGTGTCCATCAGTGGATGAGAGGAGAAAGAAGAAGCGGTATGTCTACACGATGGATACTACTCAGCCATAAAGAGAGAAATCCTGCCATTTGCAACAACACGAATAGAACTTGAGGGCATTATGCTAACTGAAATAAGTCCGTCAGAGAAAGACAAATACCGTATGACCGCACTTATATGTGGAATCTGAAAAAAGAAGAATTTTACAGAATGAACTCATAGTTACAGAGAGCAGCTGGGTGGTTGCAGGGGTGGGGTGAGAGAGATGGGTGAAGGGAGGCAAAAGGTACAAACGTCCAGTTACGAGATAAGTAAGTCATGGGGATGTACTGTACAGCGTAGTGACTCTCATTGAAAACGCTGTATTGTATATTTGAAAGTTGCTAAGAGAGTAGATCTTAAAAGTTCTCATCACAAGAAAAGATGTGCAATTGTGTGGCAGCGCGTGGCAGTTACACCTGGTGTGGTGACCATCTTGCAATATATGCAGGTACCGCATTTGTGCCATATACACAGATATATTGTACACCTGAAACTAGTATCATCTTCTCTGTCAGTTATACCCCAATTTAAAAAATAAGCAATGGAAATGTATTTTTCCCAATTCTGGAGGCCGGACGTCCAAGATCAATCCTGATCAAGGTCAAGGTCTGGTGAAAGCCCGCTATCAGGCTGTGTCCTCACGTAGCCAAATGGGGGCAAGGGAGGTCCATGGGGTCCTTTATAAAGGCACAAATCCCATCATGGGGACTCCACCCTCATGACCTAAGTACCTCCCTGGGCCCCACCTCCTAACACCATCACACTGGGCGTTAGGGCTTCAACACGTGGATTCTGGGGTTGGTGCTGCTCCCAGTCTCCACATACTCTTCAGCCAATTGTCCCTTGCTCTGTACAGCTTGGGTGATGCATTCTTTTGGGGGTTCAAAGAGAAGCCAAAGGCTGCATCCCAGTTGGATGGTGATGCGGGAAAAGAGATATGACTCAGGTGACAGGAATGGAAGGCCCTGGGACAAATGACAGGGGGTCGTGTACCTACACGTGTGTCTGTGTGTTACATGATGACACATGTCTTTCCGGGCACACACAGGGAACGGGATGCATGCCATAAGACAGTGCAGGTAAGGCAGGAGAATGCAGAGTCAGAAACTGCTTCCAGCAGGTGGAAACCGCTGGAGATTATTAAAGAAGTGGCTTTGAGGCAGCATCCAGGGCAGGAGGGCTTAGCCACAGGGAAGCTGTGAGAAAGTCATGGGATGGGGAAAAGCAGGATGGGTGTTGGGAAGAGCCACTGGGCTGGGTGTGTTGGCAAGCAGGGCTGGAGATGGAGGAGGAACTGGAGAGAGGCTTTGAATGCCGAGTTAGGGAGTTAGGACTTTCCCCTGAGATAACAGGGAGGCAGGTGCGAGAAGTACTTTTGCACAGGAGTGATGTTTTCTAAGAATGACCGGTCTGATGGCCGGTGCTGGGAGGTGAGAAAATGCAGACAGGAGAGCTGGTCTGAGAGTGTAGACACAGGGCAGACGGGGGTGGGGTGGGGGGATGGCAGAGAGGGGTCAGCTCCTCCCTCAGACACAAAAGGCCACTGAACAGCTCTCTGATGCCACTTGCAAAGTCCCCACAGGAACCAAGTAACCGGAAATAACAACAGCCCAGGGTTCTGCCCCAGCAAGCTGGTCTCCTGCCAAAGTGGGGAAGTGATGGGAACCCAGAGAAAAAAAGCAGACTTGAAAGAGCTCAGGGTGGTTGTCCAGCTCAGATCCGGCTCAGAGGGAAGACAAATGAGTACCTTGTGGGTCGGGGTGCACATGCCTGGTCCCTGGCAGCTCAGACACCAGCTCCCATGGCTCAGTTCCTCTCCACACCCACCTTTCCATGCCTTCCAGGTACCGGGCCCTGTGCCAGGGATTGGGAGCAAGACAGAGTCCTTAGCCTCAAGGAACTTGGACTCTGGGGGCCCCAGCAGGGGCTGATCCCCTCAAAACGGGCCAGCACTGCACGTGATGGGTGACTCTGCAGAAGAGGTCTTTGGGGGCAGGTTCCTTACGAACTGTTTTTCTGTCTTGCCCGAGGACTGTCAGTCTTCAGCGGTGCTGGGCACAGAACAAACACTCCACGCATTCCAGGGACGGACGCACAGGAGCTGAAGCTGGGAAGGACCCCCGGCGTTTGTGGGACTGCGCCCCCCGCCCCCATGCTCTAAGTGACACACAGCCCACCGTCTCTTCATTGGTTACATTTTCTCGCTCCGTGTCTCTCAAAGACCCTCCAAAGGCAGGAGCATAGAGCTTCCTCTCACGCCGGGCTTCCCTCCCAGCTGCCCTAAATTTTAATTAGTCACAATCGTTATAAACATGTTTATAGCACTTTAGCGTTTACAAACCACTTTGCACACATTATCTCCCTGGGATCACATGACTCCGTAAGGAGGGACAGATGATCGGCTTTACTGAGGGTGTTCACGATTTTCCCTGTTAGGAGGGAGGGGCACTGGGCTGTTACGCGGGCCCCCATGTGCCGGGTGTTTTACACATGCTGTTGTTTTGTTCATTTTTACATGCAATTTTTAAAATTATCTCAGATAATTAAATTATCTCCCAAGAAATTATTACCATTCCTATTTTACATGACAAACGGATATTCAGAGAGGTCGAGCATCTTGCCCAAGGACACACAGCTAGTGAAGTGGGATTCGAACCTCGGTCTGTCTCACTCCCAGGCTAGTTATCATGACAATGAAGCGAGCAATGATGATGGCGGTGGTGGTAAGTACTTGTTGAGGGCTAACTCTGGGCCAAGCACTGAGCTGGCATTCCACGAGTTTTGTTAATTCAATACTGATTTAATATTAACCTAATAAATGCAAACTGAGGCAGCCGTCCTGGAAAACAGTATGGAGGTTCCTCAAAAAGTTAAAAATAGAGCTACCCTACGACCCAGCAATTGCACTACTGGGTATTTACCCCAAAGATACAAATGTAGTGATCCGAAGGGGCACGCGCACACACCGGAATATTACTCAGCCATCAAAAATGAAACCTTACCATTTGCAACTACGTGGATGGAACTAGAAGGTATTATGCTAAGTGAAATAAGTCAATCAGAGAAAGACAGTTATCATATGATTTCACTCATATGTGGAATTTAAGAAACAAAACAAAGGAGCATAGAGGAAGGGAGGGATAAATAAAACAAGATGTAATCAGACAGGGAGACAAACCATAAGAGACTCTTAACCATAGGAAACAAACTGAGGGTTGCTGGAGGGGAGGGGTGAGGGGATGGGGTAACTGGGTGGCAGGAATTAAGGAGGGCATGTGATGTAATGAGCACTGGGTGTTATATGCAACTGATGAATCACTGAACTCTACCCCTGAAACTAATAATACACTATATGTTAATTAGTTGAATTAAATAAAATAAAAAAAATAATATTAACCTAGTACTCATCTAATACTAATTTAATACTGCTGACAATCCCATAGGGTTGCTACTATTGGTACTCACTGTGGTGGGCCACACGCAGTCAGGGGCTGGTGTGTGGGGAGGCGATAGGGGGCTGGTACCAGATGCTTCCCAAGCATTAGGCAGCTCCGGGTTGAGCACTCTGTGCCACCAGCGTAGGGCTCAGCACCCAGCATCGTGGCCGTGCTGGGAAGTAGAAATGAACCAGACACAGGGAGACATCCTCCCAAGAGGCATAAATGAACTGTATCTCCAGACCTGATACTATCTGAGTTTTGTTTTCATTATGCTTATTCTCATAGATCCTCAGAAGGGTGACTTCAGCTCTGAAGAACAAAGATTTTCCCAAGAGTGCAAGGTCTTTGGAAATGGGCTGTGCTGCTCGAGGCAATAGTGAGCTCCCTGTCCCCAGATGTGCAGATTAAAGGGACAGAACGCTCAACACCCAGGATGTAGTGGTTCTGTGCTTGTGGGTGGGTCTCTCCTCAGAAAAAAAAGACCACCGAAGCAAGAAAGTCAAGAAGGTAAATCTTTACGGGGTAGCAGGGAGGAGAAGAGCAGCTCTGAGAGCTGGAGCCGGTCTGGGTGTGGTCAGGGGCTGAGTTAGAACCAAGGGGTTCTCCTGCAAACACAAATGATTTCCCAGAACGCCGATATCAGATCAGCCTCCTCTGAGCCAGGGAGGAAGCGAGACCCAAAGCAAGGCCATTTCATCATTTTCATGGGCTAAGACAAGGTTACAGAGCAAACAGGTGCAAACAGAGCTGGCCAGCACCCCCACCCGGGCTGCATCCATTCCCTACAGCTGCTCCAGCACATGACCACCCCCACAGCGCTCCGAGTCTTCCCTCCTGTGAGGCAAGATGGGCTGAGATGCCCCCACTCCAGACAGCAACCAAGCCCGAGCAAAGCCCATCTTCCCTGACACCTCCCCAGACAGGCTTCCATGAGCCTAAACCCTACCGTCAGGCCTTTCTAGAAACTGTAGTGTGGGGTGGAGGGGCTGTGCATGTTTGAGAGGCCCCCGCAAGGGGGTAGGGCAGAGGCCAGGCCAGGACAAACCCAGGGGAGGGGAGAAGTTGGGTCTCTATGGCAACTGCCTCTGACCCGCATTGCCCACAAATGTTTAGCTTCAGCAAAGTAGCTTCTGAGCACCGGCCCGGCGTGGTCCTGGCCCCGGGGAGCCCACGGTCTCGTGGGGAAGACTGAAGGGAGACACACCCACACCAGGGTTTGGGGTAACGACGGGGCTGGGACACTCGGGACTCATCTGTGGGAAGCAGGGATGACTCCCAGGGATGGCAGCCGCTCCGCTGGGAGCTGCCCAAGGGGCTGGGAAGAGCGGTGGCCTCAGGGATGTTGTGAGTAACAGGGAGGAAAGGCCCAGGGCAGATGGGAAGATCGCGAAGCAGAGCTGCTGACAGGTCACCGGCAGTGACCGCGTCGAGGCGGGGCTCCAGGGAATCTTCCCTTCACTGCGGATGTGTATTTCTGTAAGGTTTAAATTTTTATCACGAACGCTATTCCTTTGGCAACTTAAATTCTCGCAATAGCCCAATAATGGCAACAACCCAAATGTCCATCAGTTGATGGATGGATAAACAGAAGGTGGCCTCTCCATACAAGGGACAATTATGTGACCATAAAAGGGAATGAACCACGGCCACGTGCTGCTACGCGGCCGACCCTTGAAACCCCGCACTAAGAGAAAGAAGCCAGACACAAAAGGCCACATGCTGTATGATTCCATTTGTATGAAACGTCCAGAAGAGGCATATCCACAGTGACAGAAATAAGATTAGTGGCTTCCCGGAGCAGGGGGAGGAGGGAATGGGCCCCCAATGCTCCATGGGCACGAGGGTTTCTTTCTAGGATGATGAAAATATTCCGAAACTAGTTAGCGGTGATCTAAGTATTAAAAGCCACAGGATTGTAAACTTTAAAATGGGTAGAATGGTGAATTTGATGGTATGTGAATTTGACCTCAGTTTTTTACAAAAATGGATGAGAGAGCAGAGCACCTGTGCCCTCTGACCTGTAGACCACATTTTTGTGCCGGAGGAAGAGCTAAATAAACTGACGGAAATCAACTAGTTCATAAGGAGAAAAAACACCCCTCCCCCCACCCCGCGCATTCGTCTAGCAACAAGGACACCCGCTTTCTGGCCTTGGGGAGAACCATAGTGTCCCCATAGCCCATTCGTATCATATCATTCATTCATTCATCCAATAAATATTTTATGGGTGCTATGAAATGCATGGAGGTCCTGCTCTCTCGGCTCTCCACTCTGGAAGGGGAAGGCAGACAAGCAGCAGACGCACACTTGCCAGATGGCCATAGGCGCTGTGAGAAACCACAGAATAGGATGTGGGGCAGGTAGAGGCTTGGCTGTGCTGTCTGCCCCTGAAGCCAGCTATGCCGGGAGCCAAAGGACTGGTCATCCAGAGGCGGCTCAGTCATCGGGGCTCAGGAATGGATGTCATGGTGGCAGATATGATGTCCACATGTGTCTAGGGCCACCATTGGGACCCCCACGCCTTGGGAGCAGTTCTCCAGACCCTGCCCCTTCTCCAGCCCGCCGCTGATCACTGGTCACTCCCTCTCCAACCACATGCAACCCCATCCCAGTCTTTCTAGCCTCTGGCCCTTGTTCATCATGTCCCCACTGCCTGGAACTTTCTCACTCTCTACCCCTGCCCGCTGCCTGATAATTCCTACCCAATCTCCAGGTTTTAAGCTTAGATGTGGCTTTCTCTAGAAACCTTTCCTCAACTACCCTGCGGATCCCTGCCTGGGGCCAGCTGCCTCCTCTGCGCATCTCAGCACTGGCCACACAACGTCACCAAATGTCTGAGTCAGGTAAGCGTTGCCAGTGGACCCTGAGCCATCAGGACAGGAGACTGCCTCGGTCACCTCGGAGTCCCAGTTACAGCTCGCTGGAGGGGTCTGAAATGAGGAGCTGAAATTAACACAGGAACTTGCAATATTAAGGAACATAAAGTTTATAGTCTTCTATAAATGTTAAACGTTCATAATACACCTGATAATTTAATTGAGGTAGAACTCATTAAGTCAAAAATAGAAATAAAAATCTTCCACAAAACTCTCCTGAATAATATGTTTTAGTTCATTTTATATTCAGGGAGTGTCTATCATATGCAGGGTCCTAGAATACATGCTGGAAGGTACTTCGTCGTACAAGGTCAAAGGCGAAATCAGTACACAAAGCCCTTTGGTGGGCTGGCTCTCCTTCTCTCTCTCTCTCTCTCTCTCTCTCTCTCTCTCACACACACACACACACACACACACACACACACAGGGTTACAGCAGCAGCCGGGAGTGCTGGTCACCAGGGAGTATGCGGAGCAGATGATGAATTACCTTTGTTTGCTCTGACCAAGTGCTGTGCAGGCTGGTCTGCGTGCTCATGGACAGGGAGGGAGAAGGCCAGACTCCCTGGGAGCTGCTGGAGGAAGAGGGGTGGGCGCAATCCTGAGCCGGAGGCACAGACGCCCCGCACACTTCCCTGTGACGTAACATCTCCCCGGGGCCAGGAGCCATTCTTACCGGGGAGGACACCTTCTCATGTCACTTCCAGAGGGGTAGTGACTTCCGACACACAGACCCAGCTCCTAACAGTGGCAACTCCAAATTCATGTCAACATGCTTTTCAAAAACTTGGTTTTTTTCCCCATTATGGAAGCTTTATGCACCTCTTAAAGATATTTGGAGAAACAGATAAAAGCGAAAAAATAAGTCAGTTTCCCAGAAACCGCAGATGTGTGTGTGTTTAACAGAATTGAGATCGTAACATTTCACAGGGGTTTTTACTCAGCATTGTAAGATATCCTCAAAGCACCGTGTTCGGAGCAGCCATTGCTAACAGCTGCGTGATCGGCCGCTTCATTGTATGCCCGCCTCCTACCACGTGTCCTGGGGACAGGCAGGCATTCAGTAAATGCGCGTTGCATGAATGTTAAATGGCCGATATTTCACTGAGGGGCTATATCATTATCTACTTGATCGTGTCCTGCAGTGGGACCTGTGCGTTGTTCCTAATAGCCAGTATTAGAAATCATACCGCGATAAATTGTGCATTTAGTTCTATCTGCGTCTCAGTGACCAGGCAAGTAAAGAATCCCCAAAAGGGGCTATTACCCAGTCCAAGGGGGTGAACATTTTCCAGGCTGCCGATTCCTCTGCCAACAGGTGTGGTTGCTTGGTTGGTTGGTTGGTTTAAGCCAATATCTGCCTCCTTTCAAAACCTGGAGGTTATGTAAATATTCCTTTATCCCAAACCCAAGAGCCAAGGCAGCTAGAATTTACATTTTGTTTTGCTAAAGTGAGTGCATTCTCCTTTAGGAATATCATTAAATCTTGACATTTATGCGCAATATGAAATATACACCTTTGAGCAGCCCCAGAGAACTGACTCTGACGTGAACTGTATTTGAACAGCAGTGACTCGTATTGGAAACAAAAGGACAGAAGGTAAGAGGGGGGAGGAAATTTACAATTTACTTCTTATATACAGAAAAATGAAATTGAGAAACTCAGGGAGATGAAGCATCCGTATATTAAACACATCTTGAGTATACTCTGCCCACAGCTCTGCTTGAACCAAACCCAAAGGTACTCAAGAAATTCTCAGTCTGTATATACCACCATATAAATGGGAAAGAGCTAAGAGTTCAAGTGTTTGATCCAATTACCTAATTCTGCTATAATCTAATAAAAGGTAATTAAGTATTGAAGTTGCTAGATCATTAAGGACCGTTGTGACAATAAGTGGCTTTAAATACTAGCCACCCCACAGAGCGACCTTGATTGGGCCCTACCAGAGAAGTGAGGTTTCAGATGGCTTTCCCATGAGAGGTTTATAAACTCATGAATGTTTATGGCCTTTAAATTTTGCTCCTGTGTTTATAGGACTCAGATGACACCTCCAGGCACGATGGTGGCCAGGTGTGGATATGGAAATCGCTGGGTCTCCGGCAGAGGCTGCCCTGTGTTGCGGGTACAGGACTGAGAATCGGGAGCTGGGCTCCGTGGCGGCCAGAGCTCCACCACTGACACGCTTCCAAGCCCTGTTCCAGGCACTGCCTCTCCCTGAGTCTCAGATTCACCCTCCTTTGAGTGAGGACGTTAGATTGGATGGTCTCTGTGCACCTCCCATTTCCACTGGCAATAAGAGTCAACGGGATTGGGTGTTAATTACATGTCAGGTGCCATTTCAAAAGCTGTATGGGGACAACTCCCCATACCCCGAGCCTGCCCTGGGCTTCAGAGTGACTGTGGCTTCAGGTATCAGTTGAAACCCTCATCAAACTTTTCTGATTTTTTTCCCCTCTGTTGGCCACCTCACTGTTGAGATTTTGTAAACTTTGAAATACTAGACAATTTTAACAATTTTAATCAACATATCTGGGCACCCCCCCCCCCAGCATCACACTATGGGGACAGGCGCAGCAACTTTGTATCCAGGGCGCACGGAACAAGACCCCTGACACCCATCCCATATGGGGGGGTCTGATCGCCCCCGCCAGAAGCTGGGTCACCCTCCCATAAGGCTGTGCAAATGTGTTCACAGTTTGAGGGGCTGCAATGGACTCTCGTCTCTCCCCTGGGAGCATGTGAGCCCCTGGGGGCAGGGACCAGTTTAGATTCAACTTTGCTATCCCTGATGCCTGCCCCGGGCCTAGTAGGTGCTCAAAACAATGTTGAGAGGCATAAATGGAAGGAGAGGGGTGGAAAGGAGACAAGGAAAGAAAGGAGGGAGGGAAAGCCCCGGAAAGACTGAATCGATGCCCTATGCATAAGTGAGTAAACAATTCAGGCCCGCCTGGCACACTGGCGATGAGAGCAACAGTGCCTGGCTCCCTTCCAACGAGCCCAGAATTAAAGTGCCATCCCCAGGTCCCAAGGTGGCTGGAATCCATCGCTGTCAGTCCAGCTGCAAAGACAATGCCAGAAACCAGACTGAGCCAAAAACATGCCGGGGAACGAGCCCCCAGGGCCTCACCATCCTGGTCACGTGGCTGCTGTGTTCCCATGACCTCGGTTTGTATGCAGGGCAGAGGAAGGAGACACAGAGGCAGCCTCCGAACACCCCAGGCCGGGGTCTCTCTTCGGGGGTCTGCACCAGGCTACAAGGAACGGTGCTCAGTTTCTTGCACAGAGAAATACATCCTCACTTTGGGCAAAGACTTTTCTCTGTCAAACTCCCTTTGGGGAAGATGAAATAATTTATCATCTCATTTCACAGAAGAGAAAAAAAAAGGCTTCAAAACAAAGAGCCATTTTCCCGGAGGTTGTACAGCTCTTGTGAGGCCACGAACAACTAAACCCCTGCCCCCTGAGATCCCCAGGGCTCCACCCTCCAGACACCGTGCTCTGGCTTGGCTCTGATGCTCTCCATCCACCCTTCTAACACAGAAGCCCTCCCCTGCTTCTGGAAGGGCCCTGCTCCACTCTCTCTCCAGGAGGAGTCCTCATGCCACCTCCTCCAGGAAGTCTTCTCAGATTACTCAGGCTCCCTCCATGCACCCATTCTGGCTGGATCCACGCTACTCCTGTGGGCTTTAACAGAATTCACCACCCTGGGTGGTCATTGTCTCCTCAATGTCATTTCCTCCCTCAGGTGATTTATTCTAGAAAATTTATAGAGCACCTCAAGAAGGGGAGATAGAGTCTGGGAAGTGGGTCGAATTGTGCAAGTCCACACAGAAAGCTAGATTAGAAGCCAGGCAGCAGCATATTCGCTCAGTGAATATTTAGAGAGAGTTGCCACAGGACGCCCAAATGCTAAGCTCTTTCCAACACCCCCCTTCATGGGGGCTCACTTCTGCACGGTGTTTGGAATGCTTCCCATCAGGGTCAGGATGGCAGGTGTAACTCAGTAGCCTGCCAGGTACGGGCCCAGCAGCCACCTGTCTTCACAGGCAGATGGACCACAGTTCTTGGCTGAATGCCCCCAAGAGCTGAAGAACATTTCATTTCCACTCTAGCACCTTCCTTCTTTGGTCTGTTTACAGGGCACCCACATGAACAGCTAGGCTGGGCTCCTTTTGAGAACCCAGCCATCAAAGAGGGGCCCTGAAAGGCCAGATCTGGCACCAAAGAGAAAGTAGCTTCTTTGGAGCTTCAGTTTCCCTGACTGCAACGTGAGAGTATCACCAGTTCATAGGTCATTCTGCAGGCTGCGCTTAGGGCACGGAGCACAGCTACCGGCTGGAAGCAGGCACTTCCATATGGCACAAATATTACTCTCATTACTGTTACAAGTTTTCATCCTGATCTCTGCTCCACAGCTTTTGTCACTCAGTTTTCTTCTAGAAGAGCTACCCTCAAGACAGGGCATCAGCAGGAGCCCCGGGGCAAGTAGCCCCACATGGGACCTTGGTTCTGCAGCATCATTGGGAGCAACCCAGCCGGTCCCTTCGTGCTTCTGCAGCTCAGTTTTCTCATCTGAAACATGAGGATGGTCTTACCTGCCCTCCTCTCCCCCAGATGCAGCCATGCATGCGCATGAAAACGCCTTTTTCCCCCCCTTAAATACGCCTCACAGAATAAAAATACATGCTGTTACTGCCCTGCTTAAAATCTCCGGATGGCTCCCTACAGATTCTGGGAGAAGATCCAAATTCCCAGGGCACCGTTCACAGAACTTCGTGTGACGGGGCCTTTCTCTGCTCCTCCAGCCTCCTTGAATGGCAGTCTGCCTGCCCCCTCCCACCCAACCCCCACACGCTCCATGTGCGGCGGTGGCGGGCGGGTGGGGGTGGGGGGCTTCTCCCAACACCCATCCGTCATATCAGGCTACACTCCAGTGACTTGCTTATGTGACGGGAGTCCCTGAGGCCTGGCACCGTCTTGTTCATCCCCGCGTCCCCCACGCCAGCACTCGGCCAGCCCAGACTCGCTCAGTGTCTGATGCAAGAACGGACAGGGTGGTGGGGGCGGGGGGGGGGGCATCTCAGGCAGAGCTGTTTCTATCCTGTCCAGACTGGCTCCTCCCTGAGGACTCAGGCCCTCGTGGGAAATGGGCCGGAACACCAACGATGTCGTCTCTGGCCTGGGCCCACAGAGGACACCATTCTCGAGGCTGGTGCTCAGGCAGGCCTGGGAGGCCTGGGAGTGAGCCAGAGGTAGGAGAAAGCCCCCCTGAGGCCCGAAAACAGCCAAAACCCTGGGATCCTAGTTACGGGCTTGCAGTGGGGAGGGGTGGGGAAGTGAGGGGAGGAAAGAAGGGGGAGGAGAGGAGGGAAGGGGATGACCGGGAGGGACTGAGGCCGCCTCCCTGCTTTTCCCTCTAAAGCTAGAGAGGGACCTGGCATAGGGGTTGAGAATGCTCTCCAGAACCAAGCCCTCTCCACCGGGGCCCCCCCAACATAATTTTCTTAGCCCCTCTGTGCCTCAGTTTCCTCATCTGTAGAAAGGGATGATCAAAGTGAAGAACCCACTGGATAGTATGACCACGAGGTGACTCCACTGTCGCGAGTGCCCGGAGCAGCACCTGCACCCCGAAATGTCAGGTGCCGGTCTTAACCTCTGTGACCCTCAAGCGTCGTCATCGTCAAACACGTGGATCCTTCCCATGACCCCCTGCCTCCATTATGTTTCTGCTCAAAAATCACCAGTACGTTTCTCTATGAGTTTCCTTTTAAGGAAAAACAACACAGAACTGAGCTTTTTAAACAAATCAATCGCCACTGCTACACACGAACGCCTCACAGCTCCTAGTCCCTGCAGGAGGCATTCCACGCTCCCTGGTCTGGCCTCCAGCGTCCCCTGCTGTCCGGCCCCAGCTGCCCTTTCTTGGTGACCTGCTGCCCCTCTGTGTCCTCCTCCAGCCACACTGACCCCTGGCACTTGCTTGTGGTGCCTCAGTTTCCCCATTGCCTGCCCCCACCCCTGCGACCCTGCCGCTCCAGCTCCAAGGGGTCCTCTAAGGCAGATCTATGTGGCACTTCCCTCAATATGCATCTCTGGGCCCCCGAGGTCCGGGACCAGGATTTACTTGTAAATAATAGCAGTAGTCATCACAGCAGGAACAACAATAATGACATTTACTATAAGAATGCTAATGGCCAACACCCTGTACTCCTTTTTATGGGCCAGAGACCATGCAGAGTGTCTTCCCGTAGGCTGGGGGGCAGCACCATGCTGGCTTACCAGCACGGATCTGGAGGTGAACTGCCCCTGTGGGTTCAAATCCCAGCTCCCACTTTCTGGCTGGGTGATCACAGGCCAGTTACATAACAGCTCTGTGCCTCCACTGTCCCACCTGTGGACAGGGTTGGCAATTGTGTGCCCATAGAGCTGCCGGCAGGGCTCTGAGCAGCCGCAAATGCTGGGAAGGGTGGTTGGCACGCGGGAAGCTCTGGGCGCATGTCGCTGTTGTGGAAGCCTGTCTTGTGATTTCCTCACAGTGGCTCCATGAGGAAAGCATCTTACACATGAGGCAACAAAGGCTCAGGGGTGAGAGACTTGATGGAGGCCCCAGGTGGGACGGGCACCCTGCAGGACTAGCCCCGGTTGCTCACGGCCAAAGACTGAGCTTCCGTAACTCTTCTCTGCACTGCAGGTACTGACTGAGTTCTAGCTCTGGCATGTTCTCAGAATCAGTGTGGGATCATTGGAAACACAGAATCATGGATCCAGTCCTCCTGCTCTATCTGCCTGTTGACAAGACCCCCAGGGGGTCCTACATGCTTTGACCTTTGAGAAGCACTGCCCCACTCATGATGCGGTCAGCTCCAGAAGGGCTGGGCCCCGGTCTGCCTCAGTCCCTGCTCTGCTCAGGGCTCAGACAGCATCAGGCACAGGGGAAGTCTGTAAGAAACACTGTTAGCTGATCTAGGGAGGGAAGATTACAGTCTCCAGTTAAATTCCTGTTGTCCTCCTTCCAGCCATAGTCTACTGTGCTTAGGACAGGACCCCTGACAAGGTACAGATGTGACCCCAAGTGCTGGTCAAGGCTCTGAACTGGAGGCCTGAGCTCTTATATGTCCTGCCATCCAGTCTGTCCTTCAACAACTATTTCCTGAGACCTTGCACAGGGCTCCATGCAAGGCGTGGGTTGTGAAGAAGACCAAGGAAGGCTTCAGCCTCCCACAATATGGATACCTTCCACGTGGCTGGATAAAGCACTTAAAGTGTCTTCTACATGAAGGGTTGAACTCACACGCCAGTAAGGGAGATCTGCGTGAGAGACAATGACACAGCTGCCCCTGGAAGGCCATGCTGGTCTCTGAGAATGAGGGAAGTGGGATCGTACACATACACAGAGAGAATCAGGGACCTGGAACTAAGACCACCAGAGAAAGCCAGCACCCTGGAAGGGCTATTCCCTCCACAGAGTAGGTTGGGTAGGAAAACTCCACTTTAGCACAAGAGATCACAAGAAGGCTGTCTTTCTTAGCCTGAGCTTTAGGTGGGGGGGAAGAAAAATCTCCCTTGAGAATATGTGACTATAGGCCTACATCCCATGGGAATTTGGGGTTGAACTTGTATCATCCCAATGGCCCACAAACCTCCAATCAGTGAATGAACAGAAAAAGGTGCCCCAAGCCAGTGAAACTGCTGGTCGGTGATACTCCTAATATCCCTGACTTCCAGGGATATTCCTGATCCACCTGGGCTGTAATATCCCTGATATCCTTGAGCCTGTAGTACCCTTGGGCTTAAAGCTAAGTCACATAGGATTCCTACAGATAAAGCCCCAGGGGCCAAGATTGCAGAATACTCAAGAGAATAGTATTTCATGAATGAAGACACAAAGCATATAATCAGCAGGGTTGCATTCCCCAAGAATACCAAATAACAGAATTACTGGATAAAGAGGGTAGATTCTTAAAATCATTAAAATAAGTTCTAATTTATATACAGGACTTACTAAGGGCCAGGCTCTACTCTAAGTGTTTGATATATATTGATTCATTTAACCTCAAACTAATAGTAGGTATTACTGTAACTTCAATTTAAAGATGATAAAACTGAGGCACAGAAAGGTCTCACTGCCTTAATTTGAACCCTAACAGTCTAGCTACAGAGTCTTCACACTGCAAAAAAATAAATAAATAAAAATAGCGAACTTAAAGATTGATCTGAAGAGATGACATAGAGTGTTACTTGGAAAGAACATTAGAAAACATGAAAGTGATTATGAGCAACTGAGGAAAACATGGGACACTCCAACAATATTACTATGAGTTTCAGAAGGAAAGGAAGGCAAAGGGCAGAGGGTAATATTCAAATACATAATGACAGAATGTTCCAGAAATGCTGAAAGATGTAAATCCTCAGAGTCTGGAATCACAAGTTTCAAGTAGGATAAATAAAAAGAAACACGTCTTGTAGCAGAGGTCCAGAATCCCAAAGACAAAGAGAAGATCCTAAAAGCAACCAGAAAGAAAGACACATTACCTAAAAATATATGGTAATTATTGGTGTAATTAACAAATAACAAGCATCTTGATGGAAACCAGAAGACAATGGAATAACATTGTCATATTGCCAAGAAGAAATAACTGGGGATCTAGAATTCTATGTCTACCTGAATGATCACTCAGTAATGAAAATAAAAAACACATTTTCAGGCAAAGAGTAAGAAGCTTACTGATAAAATGCCTTGCTGATAAGATACTAGCAAAGAATGTGTTCCAGGGAGAACTAAATTAACCCCCCCCCCAAATATAAGAAGGAATGGTAAGCAAAGAAATTGGTAAAATATAAGATAATGACTAATTTGTAAAGTATAAAAGTATAGAGTAGAGATATGCTTCTGGGCAATATGAAAGACACAGAAGGAGTTATCAGAATTAAAGCCATTTAGGATCTTGCGTACAGGAGGGAGGTAGAGAAATTAAGCTGAGAATGTACGCTGAAACTTTAAAGAGCTGCTACTAAAAGAATGGAAACATGCCTAGGGTAAAAGGTGGAATAAGAAAACTTAATCCATTTTATAGAGAGGTGGAAAAGAGAAAAACAAGAAGCATAGCAAAGGCAAGGTAGATAACAGGCACAAAATAAGATGATGGAAATAAATATATCAGTTATCATAATAATTATAAATGGACTAAACTCTCCATTAAAAAGACAGAGATCTTCCTAGTGGATTTCCAAAATCCATACCTAAAGTACAAGGGCAGAGAAAGGTTGACTTTAAAAGAATAGGAAAGGTTGTACCAAATAAACACTAACCAAAACAAACTCAATATCACTATATTAACATTAAACAAAATAGACTCAAAAGCAGAAAGAAGGTCACTACCTCTCTGTAAAACAAAAATTCATAGAACAGAAAAATACTAGACTTGCATGACTGAATAATACAGCCTCAAAATACACAAAAGAAAATTAAGAAAATTAGAAAGAGAAAATTCTAAATCTCCCACCATAGTTGGATGATTAAACTCATCTTCTTCAGAACGCAACAGATTGAACATATAAAAACGCCAGTCTGGAAAAATAAAATTTGAAGAACATAATTAGCAAGCTTGATATAATGACATACCTACAGAAGTCTGAAACCAAGAATAACTGAATGTGTATTATTTTCAAACACACATGGGATATTTGCAAGAATTGGGTCATCATCTCGGAAATAGAGCAAGTCCACACAAGTAAAAAAGACATGGGGGGTGTAATCAGTTTACTGGGTCCCTTAAACAAAATGATGCCATTTTCCTGCCTGGACCTTGGTTTCTTCAAATGAAGTAATTGAGCTGATTCATCTGCATGTCTCAGAGAACTGCTTTATTGTTTTTTCAACATAATTTTGATCCATCCCTACTTTCAATTCTGCTTAATATCACACGGATCAAGACAAATTCTTCTCTCACATTGTAAAAACCTGTCAAACCCCTTTCATAATATAATGTCAGTTTTCTTTTCATTCTTATCACTTAAGACGAATGATGCTTCTTTTCTCTCTTGGCTTCACCCTCATCTTCCCAAGTTTGCTGTTGAGACAGATGGCCCATTCATCAAGTGGTGTGCCTTCCTCTGTCTGCTCATGTTTATCTGTTCCTTTGATTTATGAAATAAATGGAACAAATCAATCATCATGCAGCCCCTCAGTCATTGTCCACAACCAGGCAGCATCCTCTCACAGCCTTCTCCTAACCTCTCCCATCTCTTCTCCACACTGAGTCCAGAATGGCCTTCCTAAAGCACACAGCCATTCCCCTGCTGGAAGCACCTCTGTGGCTGTAAGGGACCCTGGGTTCAAACACCTACAGTAGCCAGGTGAGGGTCCAGCTAGCTCACTGGGTCCTGTCCATGGTAGAGCCTAAACACTGGTCTTCTGCTTCTTAACATCTAGACTAGGAAAACTCTGCTTTGCTATGCAAAGATTTTCTTGTTGGTTTAGCTATGCTCCATCCTGCAAGCTTTAGAATCTGGCAAATATCTGGAGGAGGAAATCAACCAGGTGTTTGAAGACTCTCCCCAACATCCCAATCTCTAATTTTGTCTCTTTGGCCCCAAGAGAGGGCATCTCCCTGTCCTCAGCAGTGTCATCTACTGGACCAGGCCTGGACTCACAGCCTGCCCCCAGGTAACAAAAGACCCCAGAGAAAAAGCTATAGTTGGCTCTCCAAGGTTCTCTCCTCCCCAGAACCAGACCCCTCCAGCTCTCACCACTTCAGCTGCTCCCTGAGGATTTAAATGGATAATTTTTATATTTTATACAACATAGACTTTCTCATTATTCTTGGCAAGAGTGGTTGTCTCCTGCCAACAAATCATCCTACCCAGAATCACATCTCACTTTCTAGCCAAAAACTCACTGGCTTCAAAAATCCAGAGGCAAGAGCAATAAGCACATGGATGAAGAAGTGATGTGTCCATACACACCTTGCTTTATGTGGTCAGGACATTACAGTGACTTCACCAAGAGCTCCTACAAGACTGACTAGATCATTCTATTCTCCCTTGTCAGTTAAGGCCCTTCAAGAATCATGTTCCTGTCTCTTCCTTAATGCCTGATGAGAACTACATACTTCCGCTGATATGCACGTTTCTCACCAGCAAAATCAACATGACTTAGCAATCCTACTGTTCAACAGAAATCCTACCTCTCATCCATTATTCAGTTTGTTATTGTGCATTTTCTTCAAACCCTGTAATTCTTGCTAACAGAAAGAACCCTAGTGCCCTTCTCCTAGTCCTTTGTCTGCAGCCTGTATCCCAGCATCTCTGTCATTTTAATGGTGCTGCAGACTTGGCTTGGATATTCCTAGTACAGCAAAGTCCTTGCATCACCAGGGACACAATTTTGTTGTGTAAATAATGGCTATGAAAGTCAGTGTGTCTGGCAAGTCAGCAGGGCCTCAAAAATGTTAGCTCTGTCTGTAGAGGATTGTTTGCAAAGCTGATCACAAGAATTCCTCCCATCTCTGTGTGCACATGCATTTGCAAAATGGCTCCCCTACTCCTCCCATCAAGAGAGTCTGGCTCCCCACTCCTTGGGATGGCCTTGTAACAGACTTGGATCAGTAGAAAGGGGGCAGAAGTGACATTGTGGGCATTCTGAGTGTGGGCCACAGGGACCTTCAAGGTCCTACTCTCTTGGAACACTGTCTTTAAACCAGAAGGTGCAGAATGAGTGTCCATGAAGTAGAACTGAACATCCTCAGAACAGATCAGAACAGACCAGCCACCTAACAGCTGACACCAACTGCCAGATGTGGGGCCATCTGATGACCCAGCCCCAGTCGAGCTGTCTGATGAGCGTGACCACATAAATGACCCAGGTGAGACCAACAAAAAACCACCCTGTAGAGCCAATCCAACCTGCTAACCCAGATGAGTGAATACATAAAATGGCGGTGGTTTTAAGCCAGTAAGCTTTGGGAAGGTTCATTACCCAACAATAGCTGACTAATACACTTTTCTTTTTGCCAATGAGTAGACTGTCTGGATAATGATGATGATTTATATTAAGTAGGTGCTTCCTTTGTGCCAGGCTCTATATAATTTTTACAACAACCCTGTTAGTTAAGGACCATTATTGCTAATGAGGAGACCATGGACCCAAGATGAGGTACTTTGCCTAAAGCTCCATGGCCAGCAGGGGGCAGAGCAGGGGCTGGACTGCTGGCCCCAGTTCTGGCACCTCACCTCTGCTCTCATGTTTCTCCCTCATCCAGCCATCCTCTCCCTCCCTCCCCGTCCCCTGACCCCACCTCCCTGTAACTTCCCCCAGGACTCATACGGAATGAGCATTCATTTATGCAATAACATGTTATCACATATTTTTAAATTAAAAATATTCATTTCTAGGGCAAAGCAGACAAGGCCTCTGCTCTTAAGGGTCTAAATGCATGCCCCGCACACACAGCCACTCTGAGCACGTTCACTCACATGGTCCTCCATGCTGCAGCTTGTGGGCTAGGGAGCAACAGCCCCATCTTAGAGATGGGGCCAAGGAAAATAAGGACACTCGCTCAAGGTCACTCAGGGACAGAACCCAGGTTGACCTGACCCCAGACCTAAGCCTTCCCCAATTTACCACTCGATCCTCCTTACCCCACAGCTCCTTGGGAATGGATGTCCCAAGCCTTCTCCAAACTATAGGCCCCATTTCCTTTCTTTGTCCTTCTTAGGTCTTCAGTCCCAAGAACCTTTTGTTTATCAATGTTTATGTTTAAAGAGTGGTTTTCAGCTGAATTGTGCACACATTTATGGAGCACTTGACATCTTCCAGGCCCTGGGGAATGGGCTGGCTCTCAGGGAGAACCCAGTCTCAGCTGCCTAAGAAGAGTGCAGGCAAGGTGGTGGCCGGCTTGAAATCACAGGGGGGAGGGGTGGGTGACAAATGGAATGAAAAGGCCTCCCTTTGTGCACACACTGTGTCAGGAAGCAGCAACAATCAATGCCAGACAAATCTACAGTAGCATCTGCAGTTCCAATTGGGTTTGCTCAGAGCCAAGATGGACAGCAGGGTGGTCTGCGAGCAGGCCAGGGGCTTGGGGGTCAGACTGCACCCATCACTACCTGACATGGCCTGCTCCAAGTCTAAGTGCCAACATGTGTGAAACGGGAGACAAGGCCGACTTCCTGGCATCATTACAGAAATTAAACGTGACAACATGATCAACAAAACTAAAAAGGCAGCCTACGGAATGGGAGAAGATATTTGTAAAAGACACAGCTGATAAAGGGTTAGTATCCAAAATCCATAAAGAACTTATTAAACTCAACACCCCAAAAACAAATAATCCAGTTAAAAAATGGGTAGAAGATATGAATAGACATTTTCCCAAAGAAGACAACCAGATGGCCAAGACACATGAAAAGATTCTCAACATCACCCGGAATGAGGGAAATCAAATCCGCAATGAAACATCGCCTCAGAATGGCTAAAATCAACCACATACGAAACAACAGGTGTTGGCGAGGCTGTGGAGAAAGGGGATCCCTCTTGCACTGTTGGTGGGAATGCAAGCTGGTGCAGCCACTCGGGAAAACAGTATGGAGGCTCCTCAAAAAGTTAAAAATAGAGCTACCCTACGAGCCAGCAATTGCACTACTAGATATTTATCCAAAGGATTCAAACATACTAATTTGAAGGGGTACATGCACCCCGATGTTTAAACAATAGCCAAATTATGGAAGCAGCCCAAGAGTCAGCTCATGAATGGATAAAGAAGATACGGTGTATACACACACACACACACACACACACACACACACACTGGACTATACTCAGCCATCAACAAGAATGAAATCTTGCCGCTTGCAACAACATGGATAGAACTAGAGAGTATAATGTTAAGTGAAATAAGTCAGAGAAGGACAAATATCATAGGATTTCACTCGTATGTGGAATTTAGGAAACAAAACAAACAAGCAAAGGGAAAAGAAGAGGGAGAGAGGCAAACCAAGAAACAGATTCTGAACTCGAGAACACACTGATGTTACCAGAGGGGAGGTGGGTGGGGGCTGGGGGAAACAGATGATGGGATGAAGGAGGGCACGTGTCGTGATGAGCGCCGGCCGATGTGCGGACGTGCTGAGTCACTAAATTCTACACCTGAGAATAAACTACACTAACTGGAATTTAAATACAGACTTGGAAGAAAAAAATAAAGAAATGCGGCACCCTGTGTGAGAAGGCCCTGGAAGATGCCCAGCATTGACGCAGTAACACAGGGAGCGCGCTCAGAGTGGCTGCACGTGCTGGACACATGTGGACCCTTAAGAACAGAGGTCTTGTCTGCTGCATCCTAGATGCAGGTATCCTTCATCTTTAGAAGAGTACTGGACACACAGCAGGTGTGAGGAAATGTCATTGCCTAAATGAATAAAGTAAGTAGCTGCAGTGTCTTAACTCATTTTGTCAAGAATAAGAATGCGATCAAATACTTAGAACTCGCTATATGTCAGGCCTGTTCTAGGCACACTCAGTTCATTGCTCCCAGAGCAGGTGAGATAGATACTGGGCTCATCTCTACTTTATCTGAGGAAGTGAAGGCCCAGGGGAATTAAGTAAACTTGCTCACAGCTAGCAAATGGCTGAGACTGGCCCCAGAATCCATTACTTTAACCAGCAGGCTCTCCAGCCTCTATGAGATCGTACAAGAACACATTGTAGAATGGGAAATACTACTAAATACCATATACCCAGTAGGATCACGAGTTGTAGAAAGTCTGGCTGAATAAGGATAAATGTCAGAATGTTGAAAGCGAACATCTCTCGATGGTGGGATTTCATGAGTTTTGCTTATTTCTTGTATTTTCCAAATTTACTCAAATAAATATTTATTAATTTTTATGAGCAGGAAAAATTGTTATTTAAAATATGTTTCTTAGGGCACTGGGATGGCTCCATTGGTTAAGTGTCCGACTCTTGATTTCGGCTCAGGTCACGATCTCAGGGTTGTGAGATCAAGCCCCACGTCGGGATCCGTGTTCAGCGTGGAGCCTGCTTAAGACTCTCTTTCTCCCTCTCCCCCCTCAAAAAAATAATAAAATAAGATAGATAAGAAAAATAAAATAAAATAAAATAAAATAAAATATTTCTTAATATCTGCTCTGCCGGGCTTAGTTAGGCACTGAGTTTATTTTGAAGGCCATGATATTACCCTGGTTTTTCAGGCAGTATCTGGAAGGCTTCTAGCCTGACCCAGAATAGATGCTCAGTAATGCTTACCACCCTTCTCACAGCAGCAGAAGCTATTCTGTGCTCTCTGGCCCCCACGAGGCAGCCCTGGTAGGCTTCTTCTTAAAGTGGTCACATCCTCCCTAAAACTGTTCTGAACACAACAGAACCTAACAGTATCTCAGTGATTTTGTTTCTTTACATTCACTCTGAAGATAAGTTTCCCCAGGGGTTCTCATTTTAGGGTCCCCACAGTTAACTTTTGATTCTTACTAGGGGTGCCCCTTTGGGCTGCTGTCCAAGCACCAGCAGGTGGAACCTGGGATAACGCGGAGATATGTGGCGTCCTTTCCAGATCCCTCGTGGGGAGTCAGACTAAAGCGGACCTCTACCTCTCACTGCGCTGTGTGGTCTTGGGCAGACATAAACCTCGCTGAGCTTCAGTTTCCGGCTCTGTATAGTCGCTGGGTATTGCTGGGAAGCTCAAAGAAGAGCACACGCAGGGGAGCACTTTACAAACTGTAACGTCCCATCCAGACACTAGAGGTGGGAAATACTTTTGAGGATTGCAGGCATGCAACCACCAAGACATATACCATTTGTCTGGATGTTTGTGGCCCCCCAAATTCGCATGTTGAAATCCTAATGCCCAATGTGATGGTATTTAGAGGTGGGGTCTCCAGGAGGTGCTTGGGTCTTGAGGGTGGAGCCCCATGATGGGATTCGTACCCTTAGAAAAGAACCACACAGCACTTCCTCAGCCCTTCCACTGTGTGCAGACATGACCAGAAGTCAGCAACCCCCCAGAGCCCAACCCTGTTGGCACCCTGATCTCAGACTTCCAGAATGATGAGAGATACACTTTTCCTGTTTATAAGGCCCCAATCCATGGGATTCTGTTACAACAGCCCCAGTGCACTAAGACAACATGGGGCTTGGAAAATGGGCTGGAAATTGAGAACCCGGCATTAATACCTTTTCAAGTCAGAAAAGTACATTCCATTAGGAAACACTTCCCTATATCGTACACTCATCTGAAGTTCATTTTATTTCTCAAATGGCAAGTTCCTTTGGAGAGAAGGTCAGCACGCTCTAGCTGCCGGAATGCCGGGATGGGTTCTAGGAGGGCATGGTTAGACCGTGGGGGTTAAAGCCCCCTGCGCTCCCCCCAGCGGCCCTGAGAGCTGTCTCTTCAGGAGACCACTCTAACAACCCCAGAGGTCTCCTGCTATCCCTCCTGCAGGACCCTCTGGCACCCGTGTCCCTAGCCAATGGGACACAGCCCTGGACAGGAAGCCACAAGCCCCGTGCCAGAGTCACCACATGCCCCTGGCCTCCAGGTCCCTCATCTGTCCCCTGGACAATTACAGTGGACAGTCTCTGAGTTCCTGGGTTCTCAAACTGTCCAGGGCTGCCCCTGTTGTCCCACAGCCCATGGCAGGCGGCTGCCCAGCTTATAGGGCCATCTCTCCCCCAGAGGTCCTCTCTTCCTCTTCTCTGCTCCCTGGCACCTTGGAGGCACTAAGTGAAGGTTTGGGGAATGGACGAGGGAGTGAACAAACGGGAGTGACAGATGGAGTGAACATCGAGACAGAAAATGTGACCCAGAGCCGCTTGGCACACCCTCCGCTCTGACTGGTGAGTAAAGGCCGCAGCCTAGTTAATACCGGGGAGAATGTCCTGGAAGCCCCCAGTGGAGGAAGGACCTCTGCCCTCCTAGGGCATGCAGGGGTGGAGGATGAAGAGATGAGCAGGGTGGGTCCACGCCCTTGGAGAGCACACAGCCGGGCAGGGAAACAGACTGGTGACAGGCAGCAGACCGAGGTGGCTGGAGCAAGGCTCGTCGGCGCAGTGGGGAGCAGGGGCTGGGGAGCTGAATGCATGGGGTGGCAGGGTCTGCTCGAATTCACTTCCTCCTTAGGAAAACCTAGTTTACCAGGAGGGAACCTGACACACCTGCCCAAGCCTCACGGCTGGTACACGGTGTGGCTGGAATTCACACCCGGGCACATCTGGCCCCATATCCCGTTCTCAGGTTTATACAATTAATCTTGATAAAAGACAAGTGGCTCCATCGCCTGAGTCTGCAATATGAGGTGCTGGGTCATTGGAGCCCCCAGCCCCCACTGCAGAAGGGAACCAAAGCAGAGAGTGGAAGGTTCCCTTAGTAAGCAACATTCTGAGGAGACAGCCTGGTAATGGCATGACCTCCCTATCTTCCTTCCAGTGCCGTTTGTGATTGAGCTCATCACACGGATTCCCCAGGGGCTGAGCTGGCTGCTAGTCCCCAGGTCCCAGCTAAGGCCAAACCCTGAAGACACACGTCGCCTTCCTCCACGTCCTCTTCCCCTGCATTCGATTAGCCTCCAGACAGAGCTCCGGGGAAGGGAAAACCCCACAGTGCATTTGCGGATGTGTTTCATGGCCGCGAGCGCTGAGCGTCTGTACACTCGATGACTCACAGAGTGGCCCGATGAGCAAAGAGAGTCCCGGAATGTTCTGGAGCAGCCTGCCCAAGGAGGCCCAGCCCAGCCTTGCCCTGGCCTTCTGACTCCTTACCAGCCTCCTCCTCTCCATCTCAGTGGCTCTTCTTAATCATGGAGGGAAATTCAGATTTTTGTTGAATATCTTCTAGGAGCTTAGGCTGTGATTGACCTTGGTCAGCTGGATCTCCTGCCTGTGTTGTCATGTTTTCTGCTGGTTATTCTGCCTTCCTGGTCACTTTCTCTGGGCCCTAAGAGGCCGACTCCTAAGGATGAGCCCGATGAGGTGGACTCAAGAATAATGCTTCCCTTGGTCTCTAGCTTCCTGCCAATGACAGATGCAGGCAGGAGCCTGGAGAGAGGAAAAAAAGAAGGTTCCAGAATTTATTCTCCAGCCCATCAAAAGTTGGGCAGATGCAGGGCGGGCTCCTCTAGCCAGTTCTCACCAACTTCTGGGGTAGCAGTGCTCTCTCCTTTCTGCAGCCCTTGGGTGGTATTGGCTTCCTGCTCTTGCCCTCCTCTGCCCCCTCACTCTGCACCCCAACAGCAAATATGTCCCCTTCAATCACCTACTTGGGGAGGTGGCCTCTTTCCTGCCAGAACAGGGGTGGGAGATGAAGAAGCTGAACTGTATAACCTCCAAGACTTGGCCTTCTTTTCCTGTCGGCCCAAATTCTACCAGCCAGGCAGTTCTGTGGTCAAGCCCCCTTTAGGGGTGTGGAGATGGGGGGAGGACTCAATGCCACCACCTCCCACTCCTAGACATGGGTGAGTGCAGCCAGGAAAGACACATGGATGGAACAAGCAGTTCTCTGGAGGAAAAGACCCAAGGAGCCATGTGACTGCAGAGAGGTGGGGCAGCTGGGTCTACAGAGGCCCAGCCCCCCGGCAACCCAGCCCTGGGGCCTCTCACGTCTGACAGCCTCTGGCTCCTGCAGCAAAGCAGGTCCCTCCTGTGCCCCCAAGGTCCTGGTCACTCCCACTGAAGCCCAGACTCTAACTTACCACTCCTCTGGTTCCAGGGGATGAGAAACACCCCAGGGAATGCCAGCTGGATCTGTCCCTCTGGGAACCCAATAATGTCAGGACTGCTCTATGGGCATCCCAACTTTAAAAACCCAAACTTAGAAAGTCTAGAAGTGTGAGCTGTCAGCCAGGCCAGCAGGGACCACGTCAGCCAGCTGACCTTCACCGTCCGCTAGTTGCTGCACAAGATGACATGGAGCCAGATGTTGCCATTAAATCACGTCTTCCAGGCTCCCCCGCCTCTGTGCACCCGTGGGACCATAATACTTCTATTATCTAGGTCACCAGTCTCTCCTCCAGGTGTGTGACCTCTCAGTGTTTCCTCTTTCTCACCTCAGTGAGCATCCAGAACAGTCAGTCAGTGAGTCGGGAAGTGATTGAGTGAGTTGGTGAGTGAGTGAGTGAATGAATGAATGAGTTAATGAACGAGAGGGTGAGAAATGAGTGAGTGAATGAATGAGTGAGCAAATGAATGAATGAGTGAATGAATGAGTTATGAATGAGTGAGTTAATGAATGATGGGTGAATGAATGAATAAATGAGTAGTGAGTTAATGAATGAGTGAGTATGGGGCGCCTGGGTAGCGCAGTGGTTAAGCGTCTGCCTTCGGCTCAGGGCGTGATCCCAGCATTCTGGGATTGAGCCCCACATCAGGCTCCTCCACTAAGAGCCTGCTTCGTCCTCTCCCACTCCCCCTGCTTGTGTTCCCTCTCTCGTTGGCTGTCTCTCTCTGTCAAATAAATAAATAAAATCTTAAAAAAAAATGAATGAGTGAATGAGTGAGTGAATGAATGAGTGAATGAGGGAGTGAGTGAATGAGGGAGTGAGTGAATGAGGAAGTGAGTTAATGAATGAGTGAATGAGTGAGTGATAAGTCCATAAGTGAATGAGTGAGTTAATGAATGAGTGAATGAGTGAGTGATAAAGTCCGTAAGTGAATGAGTGAGTTAATGAATGAGTGAATGAGTGAGTGATGAGTCAGTGAGTGAGTGAGTTAATGAATGAGTGAATGAGTTAACGAATGAATGAGTGATGAGTGATGAATGTGTGAATGAGTGAATAAATGAGTGAGTGAGTGAATGAGTGAGCACTCCTCCAGCATGCAAACTTTGGAGGCAGATAAAAAGCAAATAAACAGAATAGCTAGATAGCAGCCGAGGGGAGTTCTTCGCTGTAGAAGGGTCCCAGCTCACACAGAAAGGAAGGACGTCACCTGCCAGTTTGTACCCACGTCCTGCCAGTTTGTACCCAGTAGTGAATCCATGAATCTGCGTCCTGGGCAGCAGCAGATGCCAACATCACAAAAGAAGGAGCAGCCAGACCCACGTAACACTACCCTGAAGACGTACCCTGAAGGACGTAATGCTACCCTGAAGAGTCTAGGAGAAACCCCAGCTGGCCTGGATCCTACCAAAGCTCTAGGTCCAGGGGAGATTCACGGACACACAGGACAGAGCAATGTGGACGACATCACTGTGGGGACGCAACCAGTAAGAGCCTGCGTGGGCAATTGCAGGGCCAGCCAGCGGCTTCCACCAACAGAATATTCCAGGACAAGAAAGATGAGCAGAGTCAACAAAACATACCACAGGTGCCCATCGATGGATGAACGGACACAGTGGAATACGATTCAACCTTAAACAGGAAGGGCGTTTGGCCACACACTACCACACGGATGACCCTTGCGGACACGGTCACAAGCACAAACGCTGTATGAGTCCATTTGTATGAGGTCCCCCGGGTAGTCAGATTCAGGGACAGGAAGCAGATGGTGGGTGCTGGGGGCTGGGGGAAGGGGGACGTGGGGAGTGAGTGTTCAACAGGGACAGAGCTTCAGTTTGGGAAGATGAGAAAGTTCTGGAGGTGAGGTGGGGACGGTTGCACAATATTAATACCTATTGGTTAAAAATGCTGAATTTTACCACAAAGAGAGACGAATCAGTCAATCACAGTGTAGAGATCTTATTTAGAGTCTGATTCAAACAAACTACCAAAAAAATTTAACTATTAATTCATAAGACAATTAGAAACTTGAAGACTGGATGTTTGACAAAATCAAGGAATTGTTTATTTGAGGTATGATGGCTTTTTAAAATATTTATGAATTCAGTGATAAACTGTCTAGTTTTACTTCAAAAGAATATCTGGGGGGGGAGTGGGCGATGTACAGATGAAACGAGATTGATCTTGAATGAACCAGTGTTGAAGCTGAGTGACATGTACATGGGGGCTGCTTTTAATAGTCTGTCTATTTTTGTAAATGTTTGTATTTTCTCATAAAAAAAATGTTTTCCAAAATGGTACCAATGAATTTCTCTGTGCAGATGAGTATCTTCTTCACAAAATACAAATAAATGTCCCTAGAAACTATCAGCCTTTCACCACATAGTATGAAATAGTTACACGCGAGGACTGTCCTAGTCATGGTACAGTAGAGACAGCTGCACTGAGGGAATGACTGCTCTCATGAGAGGGGAGGGCGAGGGAAGTAAGTAAGGCAAACAGCAATGGGAAACAGGCTCAGAGAGGTCACGTCACCTGGGATCCCACAGCACGTGACCACAGATCTAGAAAAGGCATTCCAGTCTGTCCCGTTCCAAGTCGCTGTCCATGACCCTACAAACCAACACTAGGAGAATAATCATCATGATACCGGAAATACCAACATGAAGCTAAGAGAAGATGTCACTGGATCTAGAAGGGGAAACGTATGGTCCCCATAACAACGGCACAGAGAAAGCGTCTGTGTTAAATGCACCAAGGCAGACCGCGTGTGGTGAATACCAGTCCTTCCAAAGGAAAAGTTCCAAGATGAAGAGCAGGTCGGAGGTTTCCCTGCCCCACCGTCCTCCCCACCTCTGCCCCCTCCACCAGCCTTCCCTGTAACACCTTCCCACTGCTCGTCCTACTCCAGGCCCCTGCAATCCCAGGCCCTTTACTCCTTCCGCAGCTACTGGCAGAGTGTCCGGGTGTAGGAGGCATGGGCGTGGGGAGGGGCTGCTGGTGAGACTCCAGCTCCTCCTGCTCTTCTCTGAATCCTTTCCTTCCTGGCCTTCCCACCCTCAAAGCAAAAATGAAAACAAAACTAATAGTTTCTCATCCAACAGAATTTGCCCCACAGACCACCAGAGGCAGTGACATGTGTGCTTGGGAGTGCCGTTCAAACAACATCGAGCAACTAGTTCATGCATTCATTCAACAAACACCAGCCACTGTTCTAGATGCTGGGTATACGTCTGTGGGACGACCACGGTTAGTTTCCGGATGCATTCTGAATACCTGGGGATCCACGCACATGCACACACATGTACACACATGCACACACACACAGGAGCAAAAAGAAGGAGAGAGAAAGGGAACAGAAGTTAAGCTTTTCAGCTTTCTGTGCTCTCCCGAATTCCTGCAGAAAGCCACAGGAAGCTGGCAAACTCACATCTCAGAACCCTGGCAAAGCTGGTGATGGCTGGGGCCACCAGAATACCCACTGACAGCCGGAGGCAGAGGGGGTCACAGCCTGGCCGACACCTGCCCAGGATGCAGCAGGGCCTGGGGTCCCTGCTTCCAGGCTGCTTCAGCCAGGTGACCCCACCCCCGCTGCCGGGAGGTCCCGGCCCTGGGACATGGGGACGGACAGCCCTTCCCATCCCACCTCCCATCCTTGAAGAGACCGTGGGGAAAATATTCCAAGCCTCCTGGAAGTTCAAGCGCTGACAATAAAACCGCCTGCCCCCAAGGACTGGAATCAGTTATTCCCTTCTGAATGTCTTGGATCAGACCCGTCTGGAAAAGCTGGAAGGAAAGCCAAGTGCTGCCAGGAGGCAGAGCGGGGAGGAGGGACACCGTCAGAGGGGATAACAAAGGGGCAGGACCCTGGAGCGGGGCGCTCTTGCCCTTAAGCATGACCCTCCACCCCTCGTTCCACCTTTGGTGCCTGGATTTTCTCTGGTGAACTTTGGATTGCTTGAAATACTTTATGTCAACGTAAAGATCTTTAAACAACGGCAAAGGAGGACGGCAGGGGGACACAAAGCCACCACGTCCTCTGTGATAGGAACTCTGGGGATGTGGTCACTTTGCACCCTGACCGCTGTCCCGCTGGGAGGGTGTAGGAGGTCGGGTTGTTCTGACCCGTTCCTCTTCCCGCGCGTGAGTTCCTGACTCAGGAGGGTCTTTCCTCGCGCTGTCGATGTCCACCTGTTCGCAAGACTGACTCTGACTGTCCTGAGCGGAGAGGCGGTAAGTGGCGCTGCACGCTCTGTTCACCCTCCTGAGACCCACCGACGACCTGGCTGGGGGCCCAGGGAAGGAATCTCAAGAATTACAAGCAGAACATGGTGACAGGTGGAGCCAGCCTGAACCTGGCGCTTGGCCCAAACCCAGCCTGGCTGGCCCAACCCGAGTCAAACCACAGCCCCGAGTGTGTGAGGATAGCTGGTTGGGGTGGCTGGCTTTGGGCTGGTTTATTACACACTCATATCGAAGCATACAGCCAATTAACACAGAGAAGTCAAGCGACTCACCTAGGGACACACAGGTATTAAGCAGCAGCCCTGTGAGGAGGCCCAGGTCCATGGGCTCCTGGTCCAGAGCTCCTTCTCCCCCCTCAGCCTGGTGCTGGCGTGGGGTAGCAGTAAGTTCCTAGCACAGGAGCGAGGATGCAGGGCTCAGACTACTTGGGGGTAGAAGGGAGGAATTGGTGGCTTTAGTGGGCCACAGAATCCTAATTATGCCTGTGGGCAGAGAACACTGTCCTCTCTCAGGACTGCCGCCAGGCCAGGCCCTGGAAGAGCTCCCGGCTCCTGAGCCAAGCCCAAAGGTGCAAGGGGGCAGAACACGCCCCCCTAGTGATTCACAAGCTGGAGGGCTGCCCTGGGGAGGCATCGTGTGTCCTCCAAGACCCACTGGCCCTCTGCCTGCTGACATGGCACCTCTGGGTCTGGGTCAGCAACACGTGGCACAGAGGCTCAGCAGACCCTTTGTGTAGAATCACAAAAAGATACCCCTTCTAGGGGGCCGCAGCCTGCAGACCTCTGTGTGACCTTGTAAAAGGCCCCACCCCCTCCAGACAGACACAGACTTTTGGCAAGGACAGGAGGGCTGGATTTCATCCCCTTTGCCCCTGGGCCAGATGCTTTGTTCAGTATACAACCTGAACAACCAAACACAGCAGCCCTGGAAGAGTGGGGAGGGTAGCTGGCTGGCTGGTTCTTGCTACCTGACAGTGAACCCCAACCTCCACCCCCAGTAAGTATTCTCTGATCCAGCTCTGCCCACCTCGAATCCAGGACAGCGCCAACACCACAGACCCACAAAAATGGCGCATACCCAATAGTGAACCATGGTTAACGACGGGGAGTTAGTTACTTAGGGCCACTGGGACATAACCCATCAGCTTCTGTCTGCCGGCTTCCCCTTGCGTGTGTGTGGTGGAGGAGAGCGATTCTTGGGTCTGGTCCAGTGTGAGGCAAACCGCAGGACACCCCGCTCCCGGGGATAGGGATGAGGGAAGCAGCAGCATCTGGAGGCAGCGAGAGTCCAGCTCCCCCCTCTGCACACCACTCTCCCCAGCCCCCAGCCTCACACCTGCGGCCCGGCCCCAGCAGACAGAGCTGCCAGTCCTGGAGCTGGGCCCCAGAGGGCTTGTGAGCCTAGGGGAGTACTTAGCTGAGATTTATAGCTGAGGGAGTGTCTCTGTGTGTGTGTGTGTGTGTATGTGTGTGTGTGTGTGTGTGTGTGTGTGTGTGTGTGGAGGGGAGAGGGAGGAGGAGAAGGAAGAGGCTGGAAGGAGGAGGGGAGGGGGGATCAGCTCCTGGCAGGAGCTCCCTGAGCCAAGCAGTGCTGCAGAGGAGCACTGCAGGCCAGCACTGGTGCTGGGAGCTCTGTGCCCCAAAGCAGATCGACTTGGGACAGAGCCGAGGCTTCTCCATGGGTCTCATCCTTAAAGAACAAGGAATATGGCTCAGCCCAAGAAGCCATGAGAAGCCCACAAAGCCTGGCCTGGGCCCCTGGCAAAGGGAGAGGAGGAGCGCAGCTTCAAACAGATGTGCCTTCCCTCTCCTGAGGATGTGGAAGTGTGTTACCAGGGACATGAGTCACCATTTGTCCTGTTCACTGTACACAGACCCTCAGGATGATTTCCTTCAGGGCTCAGAGCTGGAAGAAAGATTCTTCAGACCTGTTTCTTTTCATTGGAAAGTCAGCACCAAGAAACCCATGCTATTCCCCTTTTTTGCCTTGACTACCAGGAAGCTCAGAACTCATTTTTCCATTCAGTTGTCACAGGTGCCCATGGCCTCAGTGCCCAGTATGGTTATTCTCTCTGACTCTCCCTCTTCGACTATTATCTGACCCTAAGTTTTCACTCTTCTGTAATACAGATTCTTTTTATTGTATCTGTGCTTTTTTTTTTTTAAGATTTTATTTATTTATTTGACACAGAGAGAGAGCCAGTGAGAGAGGGAACACAAGCAGGGGGAGAGGGAGAGGAAGAAGCAGGCTCCCAGCAGAGGAGGGAGCCCGATGGGGGGCTCGATCTCAGGACCCTGGGATCACGCCTCGAGCCGAAGGCAGACGCTTAACGACTGAGCCACCCAGGTGCCCCTGTATCTGTGCTTTTATTTTAGGTCTCTCGAGCTCCTTCCTGGAAGTGGATAGGAACATGTGTGACATGCACGGGGAAGGGGGTGTGTATGGATTACAGGGGTATAGACGTGAGGACCTGAGTGCCAGGTGCAAGGAAAACCGATTTCAGAGTCAGAGACCTACAGACTGGGACTCAAATCCTGGCTCTAGCAGTTTGGGCCTCTGACAGCCTCAGTTTTCTCAGCCGCAAAATGGGCATAAAGCCCCTCCCTCGCAGGCTGGACAGTGAAGAAGTTCGGAGACACAGCGCCGGCCTGGAGCCGTGGGTGCAGCTCTGTGTCCGGTCGGACCTCCAGCAATGGGAAGGTTGATGCTGTCCCCTGACTTTTGCTGGTGAAGAATTTAACAACAACAGAAATAACCAGTTTACACAGTGAGGGGGCTCTGGGCTTTATGCCTCACTGAACTGCCTCCTTTAAGTGTCCCCATTTTACAGATATGAACACTGAGGCCCAGAAGGGCTAAACTTGCCCGAGGCCATATAGACAGCAAATGCAGGCGGCTGGAGCCGACCCTGATCCTCCAGGTAAATGCTCCCAAGGTCAGCTAGCGGGCACAGTGGATCAGAGGGCAAACGCTGGGAGGCAGGACCCATGGGCTGCTCGGAGACCCTGGGGCTGCTGTAGAGGGACGCAAGCCGGAGGGGTCGTGGGTCAGATCCCTGAGGGCCCGCGGGCCCCGTGGCTGGGGCTGGGCTGCTTCCCCCGGACCTGGGCTCAGAGGAGGAAGGAGCAGCGTGGGAAATCATTTTATGGCCTACACGGTAATTTCTTTGTTTTTGAAGTGCTTCCTCTGTTCAGTGGTGGAGGCCGGCTTTCCACTGGAAGAGTGGTAGCAAGCTGCACTTTAAAATAACATCAATACCAGGAACAGCTAAGGTTCAGGCTCTTAGCCTCTACTTAATCCTTCTGGAATACACTTTGTGAGGTGGAACCTGTTATTTGAATCATTTTCCAGGAAAGGAGACAGAGGCACAGAGAAGTTAAGAGATTGCTCAAGGTCACACAGCTGCTGGGGAGCGGAGCTGGGGTTCTGGCCCAGGTAGACGAGCTGCAGAGCTCTCTCTCTCTTAGCTGCTTAGTGTCTGCTGCCCATGTTAGATTTCTTAGTTTTAAAAGGGTCAAAAAGAAAAAAAAGAAGAAAAAAAGAAGGGGGACACATTGAACAGCAGAAATGAGCATTCTTCCCGATAAAAAACCGGGACTTTAGGCAAGGGAAGTCGGCCAGCCCTGGCAAGGAGACTCTGCGGAGGAGGGAGAACACTAGAAAGGACCAGAGACCCTGAGGGAGTGCACAGCTCTGAGCTGGGGAGGTGGCGAGGGCCAGTGCGAGGCCTCAGCCTGCGGGACCGGGCTGCTGCTTTCGGGACTAAATTTGTGAGCGGGTTTTCTGCGGCTCCTGGAGAAGCTCTGCTGCGTCACCACTGCAGGGACCGAGCGGCACAGTGACTTTATTCCAGTCGCTCTTGCCACCTGCCCACCAACCCCCCAGCTGATCCATGTCACCAGGCTGCCCTCTCTCCTGCTCTGTCTCCCTATCATCCCGCCCGAGGGGACTCTGCTTCCAGTCTGGTTTTCAAACATCACGTGCACCGAGACAGCGGCAGTGTTTCCACAGCCCCCACTGTGTTCCAGAGCCTGTTTTCAATGCTTTCTGTAAATGACCCCACTCGTCTCTCAGACGCTCCCTGGGGGCAGGCATCCTATTTGACAGATCAGAAAACTGAGGCACAAAGAAGTAAGCTGTGGCAGGGTGTGTGCCGGGCTCCTAGGCCTCCTGCCTGCCAGCATTAGAAGGAGGGAAAGAGGGACACCCAGGGACAGGGAGTAATCGGGCCAGGCACGCATCACAGACAGGCCAGACACCTAGCGAGGCTCCAGTGAGGTGAGATGATGCCTTTAGGGGCAGGGAGGGGTGGAGCTGGGTAGTGAATGCAGGCGCCGCCACACGAGCCACCTCTGGCTTCCTAGGCCCCAGCCAGAGGCTTCTACCCGGGGAGCTGCGGTGTTAGCCACCAAGCACAGTATCCAGCACAGAACATAGCTCAGAAGCTCTAGGTCCCTTCCTGCTGGCCCCACCCGGGCCACCACCTCTGCCCTCGGGACCCTATCACCCTTCATGGCGCAGCCCAAATGCCACCTTCTCTGCTCCCCCTTGGCCTCCAACTCCCTGGGGCCCTATCGTCATCTGGCCCTGGTGGCCAGATCCTAGCTCTGCCTCACTGAGGTCACTCATGCCACACATCACATCCCAACCAGGCTGTGAGCGTCTGTGAGATGGAAACCTGGACAGTCCCTCATTGGGGTCAGGAAGCAAACACCTGCTTGAGGGCTCCCATCTCTTCACTCCGGAGTTCCCCAGTAAGGACAGGGCTCCCCTCCGTCTAGTTCGCCATCTCCAACCATGCCTGGCACATCGTAGGGGCTCAGAGGTAGACGCTGAGCTGAAAGAACACATTTTAGAGTGAGCGCAGGGCTGTGGGCAACCAAGAACCCCCCCACCCCCAGCATTGCAAGTGGGACCTCTGGGTGATATAGGGAGCGGGGCTGGCCAGGGCTCTCAAAGCTTTGAGGCAGCAATTCCTCCTCCAGGAATTTAGCCTCAGATAGACTCACACGTGTGCAAAGAGGTGCACATACATGCATTTTCACAACTGTACTGGTTTTAACAGCAAAAGATCAGAAACAACGCAAACGTCCATCAAGAGGACTGGTAGGAACCACACGATGGGAAACAACGCGACCGTTCAAAAAATGAATGAGAGATGTATGTTTTGATGCAGAATGATGACCAAGATATATGAAACGGCACCTACGCATCTGCCTGAGTGCTACTGCTGACAGTATATCAGCGTCTCTGGAAGGGTTCCTAAAAAGCTGGGACCTGTTCACCTCTGCAGAAGGGAACTGGGGACAAGGACGAAATCTGCACTGTGCACACTTCCGCGCCTTCCAAATTCTGAAGAATGAAAATGTCTTACTCATACTAACACGCATAAGTAAACCAGACACAGTAGGATTGCAAAAAGGTAGCACCTTCCTTCTGGCACCTTCCATTCCAGATTACAGAAAGACGAGTATGTCCACCCCATTTCCTACCCCTGACCCCACCCCAGACCTTGGCACATGTGGCTGCCCAGGTCTGCAATCCTTCTTCCTTGGCTGACCCCTGCTCATCTCCAGGACCCTTCACAGTTGACACCTCTTCCAGGAAGTCCTCACTGACCCTTCACTGGTTGGCCACAGCTTTGTGCCCCCAGGCCCTGGGCCCTCCCTCCTGCACCAGCCCATGCCATGCAGTCTCAGATGATCTGTACATCTGTCCGCCAGGAGCCTGGAAGATGGGAACCTGGGATGTGACCCCGTGACCCAGCTCCCAGCCCTTCACCTGCCCCAGGAGTTGCCCAGGGAAGTCTCTGCTGAGAGGAACCTCTGCCACTCCAGCAAAATGCCTCCCAGGAGAGCAGGACAATGAATCAGGCAGCAGGGAGACACACTGCACTTAACATTTTCTGCTGCTTGGCCACGGGCCAGGCCAACCCTCTCATCTGATTTACTTAAAAGCCCAGGTGGGGCCCTTTTGCCGTAGTGAGGGGTGGGGGATATGCATTACCTCGCTTGGGTTCGCGGCTTCCGTGCTGCAGAGCCTGGCCAGACGATCCCATAGAAGGCCACCATTGTCGCTCGCTGACAGCCCGTCTGACAGATTGTTTTCTGCCGTGGCAGCCTGGGCTGGCCCCTCTGGCTGCTCTCCAGCGGTGTCAGGTCCTTCACAGTGGCGTTCTGGTGCGGGGGTCGGCCAGGCACCGGCTTCCCGCAGGCCGAATTCCTGCCCGACCCCGCTCAGCCTCCCAGGCAGGTACAGCCTTCACGCCCAGGGGCGTCTGACCGGACTGCACCCTGGCCACACTGGGCCCGCTGAGGAGGTGGCCCTGTCCAAGGGCTGGGGTCTGTGGTTGAGGCGAAGAAAATGCCAGAGTCCTCCATCCACCATCACAAAAGTGCCCCCAGGGGATCACGGCATAAAGCAACGACCCAGCTTGAGGTGACGCGAAGTGTCAGCCCCAGGTGGGAACTCGTCGCTGGGTTAATAAGTGGTTTCTGGCTTCGAAACATCATTTATCATGGAATCACCACGTTAGGCTGCGAAGATCGCCTTGGCTTCCGGTCATGGGCTCCCCCAGCTGCCTCTCCACTGAGGCCACGAATATGAGCCGAAATCGGGGGTGGGGAGCACTTCCGTGACAGGACGCAGGGCACCCGAACCTGGAGACCGGGGGCGGTCTCGCGGGCATCCGGCCGGCTTAGCAGGGCGGGGCAGCTGGCTGGGCGCTGACTTCACTGGTTAGATACTCTCTTCATCACATTCCCGATGCTCAAAGCTGATGGCGTTGTCCCAGAATAAAGGTGGGAAAGGTGCCAGAGGAGGAGGTCACACACGGATGTTAGGGATCCCTCTGCAGGACGCCACACCGCTGGCAGTCCCGGGTGTAAACCAGACCACGCAGGGATGACAACAGTGTTTTCCCACACTGGGGTTCCTTGAGCGCTGGTGTGGGGACCACAGGGCTGCCAGGAGGCCCTGGAGGACAGAGACGGACCGCATCTTCTTTGTTTCTGCTTCCCAGGGCCTCCCCAAGGACCCTCACAGGGCCGTTCCTCCTAAACGCTAACTGAACAAATGGATGGGTGGGTCTATTGACAAATCCGTCCAAGGATAGGTGCATGGCTGCAATGACCCATCTCACAGCCCCTTGGGCAAACCAAGATGGTAGCAGCGCTGTGTGCTGACACTTGCTTGATCGCCTGGCTTTTCTTACAAATCAATGGCTCCCCCCAGTTTCCCTCAAAATAAATCCATTTGTCTTTGTCACTGCAGTGTGGTTAGGTGTACAAGATGTCAACATTACGGAAAGCTAGGTCAAGGGTATGTAGGAACTGTCTGTACTTTTCAATGTAAAAGTTAAACAACATTAAAATAAAATCTTCATGCTTTGACTGCTACCCCGGGAGTCCTAAGTGTCTTGTCCCAGTAGTTCCCTGTCCCTCAGTGACCAGAGCTTCCAGGAGAGAACAGCCCTGGGAAGGTAACCCTGACCTTTCCCTCAAACTGCTCACCAGTCCCTTTCTAAAGACAGAGATGATGTCTCTGATTGAGCCTGGGGACAGGCTCTGAGTATATGTGGTCCAAGCTAACCTTGATTCTCTCGTTGGGTAGCCTGCCCTCGGGATGGCAGGTAGCCTACCCCCGAGTCCTACACCCACATCAGGGCATGAGTCCTGTTCTCAGGGAAAGGGAGAGGTGCTGGATGGGACGAGGCAGTCACCCCCTGCACCTGGCTTGGCAAGGGGTTGCTTCGCACACTTCTGCTTTGATGATACACCCAAAGTTCAATTTCATGCCTCAGAGCCTTGCACATGCTGTTCCCTTTGACTGTGACACCCTTCCCTATCTCATCCATGTGTAGAACACCTCAACGGGCCTAGGGCCTCTTTCAGCCCTTCCCTCCAGAATGACCTCCATTCTCCGAAGCCAGGCAGAAAGGGCCCTTCCCTTCGTCTCACGTCTTAGGGCACACTTAATGTGCTGCATGGAGCTTTGCTCGTCCACGCGTCCCGTTGTCCTGTGAGCCCCAGGGCGGGGACCAAAGCTGGCTTGCCCCCTCACCCTCACATTATATTTCCTGGCATTTGTTGGATGTCAACACGTGTCTGTTGAATGATTGGGCTTATTAGAAAGTTCTGGTTGGTTTCAATGTTTTAAAATGTCAAATATGTAATTACTTAAATCAAGTGTTTCTGTTAATAGATGAAAATCTTTTAAAACACCGGGAGAGGCCCTGAGGGCAGGAATGTAGCTAAACTGTTCTCTGCGCCTGGCAATGTTAGGAGCTATCGGACTAGTCTGGGGCTTCCCACCCCGGCACTGTCAACACTGGGGCTGGACAATCTCTGTTGCAGGACGCGGTCTCGTGCAGCGTGGGTGGTGTAACCGCAGCCTGGCCTCTGCCCACTAGAAGCCAGGAGTACTTCCCCGTTGGGACGACAAAAAACGTCTCTGGACATTGCCAAATTTTACCTGCTTGCGAAAAATCATGCCCAGTGGAGAACCATCGGACCTGTCATTCAGTAGGTTTTGGGACAGTAAATATTCTCTTTGCTGCCTTGACATTAGCCAAAGCCGAAGCCCTCAGAATGTGCGAGCAGAGTCCAGTATTTTTCCCAAGACCTGACAACCAACACAGACCCCCCCACCCCCGAGCCAAAGGCAAAACCACTTGCCTCTGAATGAGGCCTTTGATTGCTACCAATTTCTTAAAGCAGTGTCTGAAGGTTCTGCTTCAAATATTTATGGAGTCTACGAAATGGCCCCAGAGCGTGAGTGGTTCTATTAAATTTATAACTCCAGTGGTGATTTATTGACCTGGGAATTGCTGCAAATGCTTTGTCGAAGCTCTTTGTGGAAAGCCAGGATCCTCACGGGACTCAGGACCTCAGAGGGTGGCTGGAGGCCATCAGCTGGGAGGATGGGACAGGATGGTCCACCTTCTCGCAGGCACTGTGCGGGGAGCACTGGCTCCGTGGCGGCTGCAGCTGGACCTGCTCCAGGAGCGGGCGTCTGCCCTGAGGGCAGGGCAAGCTGGAGGCAAGAGCAGAATGAAATGGTCTCCGCTTCTACATGTTCGTAAAAGCCCCCGACCCCACCTTTATCCAGGGAAGAGACAGCAATCACAAGGGGCATTTACTGAGCATTTTCCGTGCCTCCCACCAGCGCTCCTCCTGCATCACTCACTTCCTTCTATGCCAGGTCAATGAGGCACACACGCCATCATGGTGACACGGGCAAGAGCCGGGGCCGGGGGGCAGCTCCCACCACATCACCCAGAAGGTGTCTGCCAAGACAATCGTAGATGGCTGTCCCCATACGGCAGGTTGCTTGTTCGCAGGGTCGAGAGATGGTGACCATCTCATCAGAAGGAAATCAGCATCAACGGGATGCCGACCTCATGCCCAGCACTGCCCACAGCCCTTCTCAACAAGCTGGTTCACCTGTCTCCACGGAATCCTCCCACCCAGCGGTTATCAGGCCCGCACGATGGATGAGGAACCCTGTGCCTGTTTCACAGACTCTAAATAGCTTTCCTACATCTATGTAGCTCTGACGTGCCTGGCTCAATGCCCAAACCCAACCACCCGACCTCAAAACCCCACTCTTCCTAGAGCTCCCCCAGCATCTACTATACGGTCTCAGCCCTTCATGCCCAGCATCCCCCACTTATCACATGCCTTCCCTGCCAGTGACGGGAAGGAAGGACCCCCGTGCTCAGCAGTGTGAGTCCTACTTCCGTGCCTGCTCAGTCCTCTGGCAGACTGACTGGCGGGTCTGTGCCTCACCAGTCAGACAGGTAGAAGGGAGCAAACTTCTCCGGTGACCCCAGGGGAGCAGTGACCAGTGAGCAATGGTGCACCCTCAGTGCCTCTCAGCACCAGTGGAAGATGGCGGAGAAAGACAGAGCAAGAAAGGAGAGGGAGTGAGGGTCACCGAGCACTGCCCCTCGGGCCCCGCCTGGACCAGGCCTTCGCCCAGGATGCTGCCCACCGAGCGGTGCAGGCAGGCAGACACACGCATAGCTCCACTGCCGAGACGGAGCCGGGAGAGAGGCCCACGCAGCCGCCAGGGGAGCACCCAGGAGGGAAGCACCCCCTGCACACTGAGGAAGGCCTCCTGGAGGAGGCGGTGTCTGAGCCAGACTTTTGGGAAGGCGCAGGATTCTGCGGCATTAAAAACAGAATGTCATTCCATGTAGTGCAATGCACACCCAGAATGTGAACAGCAACTTAAGGAATCTGGACTTGTCATCATATTAAGAATAGTTCAAACCTTATGAAACTGCAGATTTTGTAGGAAGGGGGTATGTACTATTTCATATGTTTCAACCTTCAACAGTGAACATTTATTGAGCTCCCATGATGGGCCAGGTATCATGCTAAGCAATGTACACATATTGATTCATTCAGTCTTGAACCCAAAGAGGTAACTAATGTCATTATCCCATTACACAGATGAAGAAACAGAGGCCCAAAGAGGTTAATGACTTGCCTGTGGCCACACAGCTAATAGGAGGCAAAGTCAGGATTCGAGCCTAGGCCACAGGGCCCCCCAACCCCGCACCGTTCACACTACAGTTAAACACAGGATAGATGATGGGTCTTCAGTGACCGAGTGACAAGATCACGGTGATGTGACATAGGGGCAAATATTTCTCCAATCACCAAACGTTTACCAGCCTTCTCAGGATTTTTTTTTTTTTTTTGGCCTATTTTTAGGCTCCTTTCTGCTTTTTTTTTTTTTTTTTTTTGTCTAAGCTCAACCATAATAGAATTGTGACATGTGACAAATTTAGTTACTGTCCTTCAAAAAATGACCTCATTTTCCTGATGGGTCACTGATCCCCTGGTGCAATTACCTAACAAACTCATTTTCCCCGTAGGAAGCTCTTACCCCGAGCCAGCCCGGATCCACGGCTTGCAAGCTGTTTCTCTGCAAGGCAGAGGGCTCTGTTCCTTGGTGCCCTTTGCAACTGAGCAGAACCATGACTGAGCAGGGGGGTGACAACGCAGTGCTGGGGGTGAGCTCGGCCACTTACTAACTGTGTGACCTGGGGTTGCTGTTTACTCCCTCTGAACCCCACCTTTTCTCATAGGGAAAGGGGGCTAATGCCGATTCCTATTTTGTCGGCCCCTCTTGAGGACTGGAAAAGCCAGTGCATCGGACATAGTAAGCAAGCAGGGGGGGGGGTTCTTTCCCATCGTGTTCTCATCCACATCCATCACTGGGATCTCCTAGACTCCTTGCTACACCTTCTCACTTCATGCTGCAGCCACGTTCAACAGCTCGCAGTTCCCCCAACACCTGAGCAGCACTCACCCCTCTGTTCTGGAGGGCATTGTTCCCTTTGTCTAGAATGCCTCCCACCTGCTTGTGATAAGCCAGGCTTATCACAAAGATCAAAAGTCAGAGGTAATTTTCCTAGAGAAAGACCAGAGCTGGAAAGAAAGTTCTCATTCCTAGGTAATAAACCTGTAGACAAGGAATTTAAAATGAAAGTCACTAGTCAGGAAAGAAAAAAAAAAAAGATTTAAGAAGGTCGGTAGCAATGGCTAGCATTTATGAAACGCCTTCCTTGCACCCAGCGGAATAGCAAGCAAGTATGTGAGTGATTTCACCTAACTGTCTCAACAATTCTAAGAGATAAATTTTGTCTCCAGGTTTTATTTTTATTTTTTAAAGCATTAAATTATTTATTTATTTATTTATTTATTTATTTATTTATTTATTTATTTTATTTATTTATTTAAGAGACAGAAGGCACTACTGAGGCGGGCAGGGGCAGAGGCAGAGGGAGAAGCAGGCTCCCCGAGGAGCAGGGAGCCCGATGGGGGACTCGATCCCAGGACCCTGAGATCGTGACCTGAGCTGAAAGCAGACGGTGAACTGACTGAGCCGCCCAGGAGTCCCTGTCTCCAGGTTTTAGATGAAAAATTAATAGAATCATGGAGGCAGGAGAGAAGCCACAGGAATGCCAGTAGAAGGAAACCGATAATAGGCTGAGATAAAATGCTAAGAATAAGATCAGTTGTCTCCTAAGTCACAGCTGCTTTTTTTTTCCTCTTGAGCATCTCCCTCGTTCAGACACATATTCAGCCCTGCTTCGCGGATTTTGTGCTCATATCAGCAGTAGGAGGTGTTACCCCATGTGACAGACGAGGAGGCAGAGACACAGACACATTAAGTAATCTGCCTACCATCACACCCAACTACAGCTGGGATTTGAACTCAGGCCTGTCAGACTCCACAGCTCATAAGTAAAATATGTTTTCTCTGGGAAAAGAGAGGGCTGCTCTGGCTCCAACTGGTTAGGACATTTTGGACCGAACTTCCAGTAAGTACTGGAAAAGCTGGACAGAACATAACACAGCGTCTATTTAAACCATCCAAAAGCTACCAAGATGGTCGGGATCTGTGGGACTAAAACAGAAAACAGGAGACAAGCCGGAGTAGCTGGCATGGCCGGGGAGGCCGTGTTTCCCTCCAGGTGGGGTCAGAGATAGTGGCGGCTGAGAGGCAGAAGGCTAAGCGGAGCTTCTGAGAGCTTCATGGGATAGACAAGGACCAAGGACGAAAGATGCTGATAAACATTCTACAGGCTCCTGGTTGGGACCCTAAAGGCTCTGCCCGACAAGTAAGAGTGAACAGGAAGGAAATCAGACCTCGCAGTTACTGAAACTCCTCTCTGAACCAGTTACTCCTCAGATGTGAGGCATGGTCTCTGTGCTGGCCTTGCCAACTGTCAAAAGCAAAAGGAAGCCCTTTCTGATGAAGACACTATCCACCAGCAATGATGTCTTTGTTTTCACACACGATGTCCAGTACTCCATGAAAATACCCAGACACAGAACACACAACTTGATCAAACCCACAAATTAAAAAAGAGATAATAGACAGAGACCAGGAGGGGAAACAAAGGAGTCTCTCTCTGTGGGGCTGGGCATTTTCCAGTTCTTGACCCGGTGATGGCTTTTGGGACATCACTCCATGATAAACCATTGATCTGTATGCTTACAAGTTAGGTCCTTTTCCATATTCACGCTATACTTTTAATTAAAAGTTCATCTAAGAAATTAGATGACTGATGTCCTCTCACCTTCAGAGAATCCAGTCGAGCCATCTGTGCTGGCCATTCAGCCTCGGGAACAGGCCAGGACTCTGAATACAAAGATCTTTGGATGATGACACTGTCCATTTTGGGATTCAGGAGGCATTTTTGAGCTAGAAGAGAGTATTCTCAGTCAAGCCTCAACCCAGAAATCTATTCTAAAAATCAACAAGTCTCTAAGCCTTGGAATAACCTTTTCCAGTCTCTGTCATTCCATGATCTCCACATCCCATGACAGGGGCCCTCTCGGGTGCCCTTGAACGCTCAAGTACATTATCCATACCCCTCTGATGGTCCTGCCATGGTCATGGGTATCCTAGAAGACTGCCTGCCTGCCTCAGCTTTCCCTCCCAGCTGCCAGCTCATACAACACAGGGACCACCACCTCAACAAGCCGACCCATCTTTGTAAGCCCTACCCACCTACCTGGGGTCTGGTACATAGCAGCCTCCCAGAAATGTTGAATGCACAAGTAACTCAATCAATCTAGCACATTTCTTTCTTTTAAAGGTGAGGATGTTGAGCCCAGAGAAGGACGGACACTGGCACAAATTACTGGCGATGCAGGACCAAGTGGACTTTACGCCCTTCCAACCGTGAAAACGGACGCCCACACAGACTGCAAGGATAGGAGAGGAAGGTACAGGAGGACAGGCCCAGCCTGAGCAGACAAAGACAGAAAAGATCTCTCCTTCTGGCTCAGGCACTAGACACTCCTGAGAAAGGTCCTATCATCCTCCTTTAGAAGGTAAGACTCGGGGGCTCAGAGAGGTTAATTAACTCATCCAAGATTACACAGCTGGTAAGTACAGACTCCCGTAATAAGAATTGCTAGATGAGCAGATCTCAAGAGCAGCTCAGGCACCTAAAGTCAACATCATCTATACTTTCTCCAAGTTTCTATTGAACCCCTGTTATGAACATAACCCTAAACAAATCCTTAGAGGTCTCCCTTCCCCCATGCTGAGAGCACGTTGCACTTAACCAGGGAAATTCTGCCTGCCCGGGGGGCATCTTAATTTCCTTTTTCATGATAAAAATAGCAGAACACAAGCAATCACCCCCTACCATCTTCCTAAGTAACCACTGTCAGAACTTGAGTTTATCTGCTAGTGTAAGTTTTAATTATCCAGACATGCTTAGATACCATCATCACTGTAATCATCCAGTACAGTCCATTCCCTTTACACATTTAGGAGAATATCACCATTTCTACGGTATTACATGGTGCTCAGCAGCATGATTTTAGTGACCAATACTTCATTGAGTCTATGAGTTAATTAACAATGCTGGATGCCCCCCCCACCAGTTTTTCATTATTAGAAATGCTCTGACATGAATACACCACACAGAGAATTATTTACTTAGGATGAATTTCCAGGAGTGAAACTACAGGGCTGAGGAGTTCGGCCACTTCTGCAGAGACCGAATTTTTCCCTACTGTGTTCTGCTTATGTTGGGAGTGAGAAGGCAGGGCCAAGTCAGGAAGGAGGAGGGAGAAAGCGGGGTCCTGTTCCTCACCACCTGCACTTGACCCTGGCCCACCTCTCAGATCGTCCTGCTGGCTTGGACCGTGTCTGAGCACACAGATATTCCTAATTGAATACCGTACTGACCTCTTTCAACGGCTGCCTTCTCAGACTCGACATCCAGATGGTGGCTGGTCTGGAAGAAAAGACATCTCAGCAGTTACTCTGCATGGCACAGGAGAAAAAGCCTCACGCAGGCGGCCGCAACTGGAACGAAGCAGGCAACTCACCCCTCCCTGCAGAAAGCACATTCCCTGGCCAGATCCACCCGTCCTTCCTCTGCCCACGACCCACAAAGGAGGAGGATTTCCTCTGAGGGAATACAGGTGCAGGAAAATGATTACATTTCCTTTACCCAAATTAATTCTCCAAACGGAGCCTGTGATTAATGTGTTTTAGAAACTGCTGTTAAAAGTGGAAAAACTAAGGGCGGCTGGATGGCAGAGTTTCCAAGAGAAATATTCTTTCTCCACGGAGGTCCTGCCAACACCTTGCAACAGCTAATCGCTGAGCTGCCCCTGGGATCCCTGGCTCAGTTGCCCAGGAATTCAGGTCGGGCTTGAACCCGCATCCCCCGTGCCCCATCGACTGGGTGGTGGTCCTCCTGGATCCCACGACCACACAGGGTCTGGAAGAGGTGGTGTGGCAATGGCAACCTGGCTGAATCCACAAGATCAGTGCTGGCCTTTAAGGCAAGTCCGATTCCAGACCAGCGGCCCGGAGTGTGCTTCCTGGTGGGTGTTTCTGGTGGGGTCGGGGCCCTGCGTGCCATGTCACTGGGATACCTCCTTCCCCATCACCATGTCCACCAAGCATTCACATCAACTGGCCCCTTGCCTGAAGACCCTGGCGCTCTCTCTTGTTCTCTCTCTTGCTTTGGTGAACATCTGTGTGTATGTCATGACCTCATTCAAGTGCCCCTGGCTGTGTGAAGTCTTGCCTGACTCCACCTGGCAGAGTTCAGCCACCTGCCTCTCCCAAAACCCCTCCCTGTGCTGTGCTGTGACACCCGGGCTGTTTGTCCCCTGCAAAGGGGATGGACGAATCCAGAAACTAATGCACAAGGGCACAGACTCTGGCTCCACCATAATCTACAGCACGCTTACTGGACCTTCTGCACGTGGCACGCTCACTGCCTCTTCTTAGCGCTCGGTGCTTAAATCCCCGGGGACACCTCGAGTCTTCCAGCACCTTCACTGTTCACACCCCCGTGCCCTCCTGCATGCAGGTCTCTGGGCTCAGAGCACATTCTCTCCATCCTTCCAACTATCACAACCCGTCTATATCCTTCCAGGTCTGGCATGTGTGCCTCCTCCTCCAGGAAGCCTCTTCCCATCAAGTCTCTCTCCTCTGCTCACTGCCAGTGCCCCAAATGCATGATTCCCCTTGCACCAGGCTTTAGAGTGTGTCTCATTCAATGTAGACGCCTTCAGCAGGAAAATGAGGTTTCCTTGACCTTCGTATCCAGGGCAGCCTCAGATCCATTCAACTGGCTTCCAGGTGGCACTGCCTTGGGCATGTGATTGGGGTTCTAGGGGTCCTCTTCTGCTTCCTGCTCCTGGTGTATCCCACCAGCCTGGAGGGGCTCAGAGCCAGGCACTCACGGGCTGGATCCTGGTTCTGCCGCTTACCAACTCCACGTCCTGGCCAAGTTAGTGGAACTCCCCGAGCCTCGCCCTGTCCATCTGTAGAATGGGCACCCTACTATGCTCCCCACGGGGTTTTGTGGAATACAACGAGAATGGATGTCTACTAGATGTTCCACACAGGGTGGCGGACAAAGATTTGCCCTACACGCTCTGCTCCCCTGGCTCTCTCTGTGTATAAACTTCTGGAGGAATATTCTAAACTTCATAAAAGGCAAAAGCTAAAGAGAAAATAATTGCCTGGATCCTTGGAGGCCCAGGCTTGGGGTCGACTTAATGAATTAGGGGAGTTTAGGGCTCTGAGACTCGTTGCTTCTTTTTAAGGTGAGACCCATTTCTGAAGGCCCATATATATAGATCTCGTGGACAATACCCACAGGAATGCAAGCTTTTTCCAGAAGGCAGAGGGAAGAGGAATGAGAAGGGCAGGAGAAAGGGAAATGAGCACCCTGCCAGTCGCTTCCATCTTCCCAAGGCTGCGGTCCAGGTGACCCCCCGACCAGCCCCGTCCACGCCTGCACCCTCATCTCTGACTTCCAGGCTCCAGAGCTGTGAGAAACGAATGCCTGTGGTTTAAGCCCCCACCTGCGGGGTTCTGTTACAGCTGCCTGAGCCGACTAAGAAACTCAGACACGGCCCCGAGGGGAAGGCACAGGTGCTCAGAGAACCGAGGCTTGTCGTCTATCACCCGCCCCACCAGGGCGAGAAAAGCAGCTTGGCGGGAGGTGCTTCTGACCCGAGTGAGCTGCTGCAGGCGTGAGTGCCCTCCTCCAAGGGCGGGAGTGTGGACGACACAGCCCTGAACCCCTCCTGCCAGCCCAGGTGGGACCCTGGCCAGATGTTGGACTGCTCTGAGCCTCGGTTCCTCCCCGATAAAGCGGGCTTTGGGAGGACGAGGTGAGCTAACCATGGAACGTGCTGGCACGGGGGAAGACTGAGTCTCGGCCATCATCACCACGCCCAGGGAATAAACAAGCGGTGGCCTTTCCCCCCTCGGACATCTGTGGTCAGCGTGGGTCTCCTCCCAAGAGCAGAGGCCAGACGACCTGAGCCTCCAGGGTCCAGGCCCTCCCAGGGATGTTTGTGCAAGGCCTCACCTGGCACGTAGGCCAGGCCAGCTGCCCGGCCTCGGTGCTCCCCCAGCTCCGGTACGTCCCACCCAAGCCCACCCGTGTCTCCCCAGCCAGCTGGGTAGGGCCCCCAGGCTACAAGCCAGGCCCACAGCGTCCATTGGGAACCATCTGTGCTCTCTGCAATGAGAGTCAGTGCCCAGCAGCCAGCAGGAGGAGCTGCCACCACCACCATGAGGGCCTTGGTGACCCCAAGGCTCTGCTCGGCTGCCTGGCCCTCGGTCCTCACAGCCCAAGCCACTGGCTGGCGAACTAGACGAGCTGCCACATACATGGCCTGCGTGGCCCCTGCAGCCCGGCCTAGCTGTACACCTGCTGGATCTGCCTTCCCGAAGCACAGGGACCCCGCTCCAACACCAGCACTGGCTCCCCACCCACTCAGAGTGAAGCACCGGTGACCTCCCACACACTCCAGTCTCCCACCCCTGCTGCCCTCAGCACCCACCCCCACAGCCAGCCTGCTGCAACACTCTTGGTTTCTCAGACACATCACTGCCTATGGCTGCACGCTGAGGGTCGGTCTTCCAGCCACACGAGGGACCGAATCACTGAGGACGTGGAATGTGCCAGACCCTGCACTGCTGCCCAGACTCCCAAAAGCGCACATGCACCCACTGCACCCCGCATCCTACAGGCTCGTGACTGCCGTGGCTGGGCCCAGAAGCCCCTTGCCGGGGTCAAATCCCAGCTCAGCTCAGCCAAGCAGCTTCACACAGAGAAGGCCGAGCTAGAAAGCTACTCAGAGATGTGTGTATTTGAGCCAGACTTAGAAACTCTGAGCCTCAGGTTTCCCAGCTGGGGAAGGGATAATGAGGCACCTTCCCCGGGGCGGGGGACCTCCTGAGTGAGCTCCATGAAGCACATGGGAAAGTACCCGCACTGTGAGGGTGACACTTACACATATATAAAAGTGTCGCCCCTGAGGCCATACAGCTAGACAGCCGTGGCGCTCCCTGATGCCAGGGCACACCCTCTTGACAACTGCCCACACTAGGACCAGGTTCCTACCCAGTGGGACTCCCTCTACGGGGTGCTTAACAGATTATCTGTCTTCAGGTCAACTCTGCCACATAGGTTGTACTGTTCCCATTTTACAGATGGGAAAACTGAAGCTCCGAGCATGTAAGAGTCTTGCCCATGTTCTGTCTGCATCACCATTTCTGCCCAGTGCTCGGCACCAGGCCTGGTGGAGCAGTAGGTGCTCAGGAAGCATCTGTGGATTTTGTGGTTTGCAAGGGGAACAGTGAGCCCCCCATTATGAAAAGGGGGGTGTTCTTGGAGACCAAAATTGTAAAATAATGCAAAACAAGTCAGGGCAGATTCAAAGCCACCTTAGACTAGTAGGAGCTTATAACTGGCCATGGCTTTCAACAGGTCTCGGGGAGACGCCCTGGCCCAGCGGGAGGCATATCCAGGCCCAGGAGCACATCCTTACAGGAAATGAATGAATCAGGCTGACAATACCATTAATTCTCCCTGTTCTCATCCCAGTGTCCAGAAGGACCTTCTGATTATAAACATTCAGTGACTAACAAATGAATAAGGAATGAATGAATGAACTTGACTTTCCAGACAACTCCACCATTTAGGGGAAGAATTCATGCTGGCATTTTTTCATCCATCCATCCAGTACATCAGCCTCTCTAGTTCTCTAGTTCTCTCAGGAAATTGATAAATGAGCGTTCAGGTTTATACATCAGTCTCTGTGAATTTGGTCATTATAAGTCAGCTTATCCAATCCCAGCGAACATTTCAGTTCTAGCTTCAGAGCAGCCCTTGGAGGATGGGGCTCTCACTGCTATGATGCCCCCTCAGCACACAGCCAGCTGGCCCTCCCACCTGATACCTACTGCATCCCACACCCTGGAACTTTGCTTTCCCTCCTGCCTCAGTCAACACAGAGACTGTGCCAAGCACCTCAACAAGCTGCTAACTTCTTTCCTCGGCCCTTTGTTGGCTCTGAAGAGCCTTGTACCATTCACGCAAAGAGATTAGCACTGGACTGGGAGTCTAGGACTCTGGATTCAAATTCTGTCTCTGAACCAAGTCACCATGCAGCCCTGAGCAGACCCCTTGGCCTCCAGGCCTCCGCCTCCTGGGCTGTGTGGTGACTGGGACCAGATGGCCTCTGATGGCTGTGGGGAAATGGAAGGGACAGAGAAGGCGGGCCTTGCAGAGCTGGGCTGGGAAGGGCTGAGGAGTGGAGGAGCAGAGCTGGAGCTAAGCTGCAGAGCGGGAGTGTTTGAAACAGGGCCGGCTGTGTCTATAGCAGGAGCTGCTTTTCGCCCTCACACCATCAGGAGCTGTGTTTGGTGCAGGTGTTGCTGGCTGGTCCCCAGGAATGAGGCTGTGTGCCTGCCTGTGTGTGAGGACGGTGGGAGGCGGCCTGGCCTGAGCACCCGCCGTACCATGCACACAGACCCCGGGTGCCACTGTTCAGGGCCAGACCTGGGTGAGAACTGGTATCCATGACCATCCACACTGCCTGGGGGCTATGTGACCTTGAGTGAGCCTTCCAACCACTCTGGGCCTCAGTTTCCTCTTTGGATGACTGTTAGGAGAGGAGATCCTCATTCAATTAATTCCTGATTCCATTCATTCAACAAGTATTCCCTGAGCAGCTTCTCTGTGCCAGGCACTAGGGAGACAGAGATGGTTATGGAGCCGCTCCGGCCCCAACAGAGGGGTGCTGACAAAGCTCCCACAATAGCAGGGGAAAATCCCTCCGACGTGCCATGGAGGACAGAGGATCTGGCTAACTCTGTGGTCTGTGGGACTCAGGGAAGGCTCCCCGGACCAAGGTCACACTTGAACTGCGTCTTGAAGGATGGGTAGGAGGCTTCGGGACAGACAAGAATCCTGGCAGGGGACGAGGTGAGTGCTAAGGCCCTGGGGCACATGTGAAAGAACCACCTGAGGAAAGAAACACCCGGTGCTTGCAGGATACTAAACTGATGCTGTTTGCATGTCTGACTCCGGCACTGGGTTGTAAGCACTTGAAGGGTAAGGACGCCCAGGTCACCTTCCTGCACCGGCGGGGGGGCACAGGTGCAAGCACAGAGCACGAGTCTCGGGCACGTTCTGGGTCAGGTCAGTGGACAGAGGGAGGGAGGGACAGTTCAGGTCAGGCAGGTGGACAGGAAGCTCATGTCCACAGCTCCTGCCGGAAGAGGGACGGCGCTGTCTGTGGAAACTACCTCTGGGAGCTCCGGAGCCAGGAAGGCGGCCGCGTACTGGGCCAGTGCCACGTCGGCCACCATGCCGTGCGCCGTCTCGGACAGCCGCCGATTCTCCACCCCGTGTCTGTGCAGCTCCTGCAGTAGGTGCTCAATCAGGAGGTTCCTCTCGTGGCACTTCTGGACCAGGGAAGCCAGCTTGGCCTGGAAGGGTGGGAGCGGAGGCACAGCCAGGTGGGTCTGTGGATGCAGGGCACGCTCGGGGGCTGGTCGGCTGAGCTGGGCTTGGGGCATCAGGTTCCCGCTCTGCACCCCCAGCACTGCCTTCACTCAGCCCCCTCACTGCAATTCCTCCTTGTGCCCAGAAGCCGAACCTGCTTTGAAAACAAGGGCACACTGCTGTACCCCTCCCTCAGAGGCTCCCCACTGCCCTCTGGATATGGGGTTGAGGATCAGGGAGTCAAGAGTGTGGATGCCTCCACTGACCAGCTCTGTGACCAAGCTCATCTCTACACCCTGACTTGCTCATCTGTACAACGGGCATCATTAAGGGCACCAGGATAAAAGGGGCTTGTGTCCCTCTGTGCCTGGCTCCCAGCCTCCTCCTATCCCGACAGTTGATTTTTATATTTGTGGGTCTGTCTCCCACATAGCCTGGGAGCTCCTCAAGGTCAAGGACTACATCGCCCTGGATCCCTGCACCATCACTGGGCCATTGCTGGGCACAGCATGGCCCTTGGGAGGGATTTGTTACACAAATGGTATGAGTGAGTGACCCTCCCACCATGAAATGACCTCTGCATCTGTGCATGTCTGGAGGGGGTGACAGACTCTCATCATTCAAGGGTGGCCCTGGGTGAGTCTCCTTCTCTCCTGGTGTGCCCTTTGCTCTGTCAGAGGAGGAGGTGAGGGTCCTTTCTTGCCAGGACTTCCTGCCCAGATGCTTGGGCACATCCCCTAGGCAGCAGTACTTGGGTGCCCAGTACCGGCAGGCAAGCAGGGCAGGAGGGGGAGGGTCTGACTTGGAGGCTGGGGCTCTCAGAGCACCTGGTGGGGCTCCCTGGGTCCCCTGGATCTCACCACCCCAAAACATCAGGGCCTCGTGCATTCGGCCAGCGTCAGCTGAACATTGTATGTGCAGCTCCCCCCAGAGAAAGGACGCCTTGTTGATGGTGACGGTGACTCTACTGGGCTCTTCATGAACCTGACCTCCTGGAGGGACCATGTGGCTGAGGGGAGCCTTTGGCATCAGACAGAGCTGGGTTCAAATCATGGCTCTGCTACCAAGCAGCTCTGTGCGACTATCGGCAGGTCACCTCCTCTGTGAGCCTCAGTGTTCCCCATCTGTAAAGTGGGGCTAATGCTCCCCTTTCCTGACATGTTGCTTGTGGACCTTAGAACAAACTGTGGAGTCCCTGGCATATGTCAGCCTTCATAGTTTACAAGGGATTACGGTCCTCGTTTAAGTAAAAGGTATAAGGAAATGATAAAAACGAGAGGGCAGAGCATGGAAGCTTCACGTTGTCATAGGGCGTTAGAGTGGACATTTCCACCGCTGACATCCACGGGGTGTCCAAACAAGCTGTGAGTGGGAATGACCATCACAGCTGTAGACCTGAGCCTCCGACAGACTTGGGAACGCTGAGAGGGAGAAGGGTCTGAGGGATTGCATAACTCACATTTCTGAGTTAACATCTAAGGAAACCGAGGCCCCAGCATGGGTAGGGCTAGTGAGTCAGTGTGCTCTGCACCCTGCCCAGAGACTGGACAGAAAGGGCTGACCCTCCAGGTCCGCTTCCCAAATCCAGCTGCCATATTGGAGGTGAAATGTGTCATCTCTAACAAACGACATGTCTGAATGGCAAAGACCATTTGGGCCAGTAAGGCCACTTCTGGGAATCTGTCCTAAAGACACGTCTGGCTATGTGGGGAAAACCTTTCTAATAAAACATGTGCATCACAGTATCTACAACAATGCAAAAGACGGTGGGAGCAGGGAGGATGGACAGACGGACCTGACCACGGAGCAAGGGCCCGGCGGCTTTACGAACCGCGGCATCTCATGCTTTGTTCTCCAGCATGAACAGCAAACTCGGGGCTCAGGACAGACAAGGATAGCCCTTCTGGATTATTCTCAGGCAGGAAAAGCAGGACACAGACATGTAGGTGTGGTGGGATCTCAGACACATGTAAAGTATACTGTAGAAAATACACGAAAACACTAGATTCAAATGGGAATTTGGGGGTGATATGTCTCTTCTCTCCAGTTTTTTCTTTTAATAATAAAGATGGACTAAACATCTAGAATGGGGAAAATACGAGCTCTATTTGTTTGAAAGAGACATTTCATATTGATCTCATAGGCATATTACCTTCAAAGGAGCCACAGCGAAATTTGCCTCGTGTTGCTTTTTCTGAAGCTCATTAAGCTGAAAGAGAACCGACAGGTGTGAGAATGCTGTGCCTCCGTTGAACAGCCAGCGTCTCCCCAGGCGAGCTGGGCTCAGAGAGGTTGGCTCTAGTCCCCTCTTTTCCCACAGGGGCTTCTCAGTGAGGCACAGGGACCTTTCCCACTCCAGCTCTGCAAGATCAGATGAGGAAGGATGCTCTGAGCTCTGCCAGACTGCAGCTGTGGGACCAGCTTGGTTGCATCTTCCTTCAGGAAGGAGGCGTCCCCGCATTCCCCTTGAAGAAATGCCAGAGTTTTGGGGTGTCATGTTAAACCTCCGGGTATCTGAGCCAGATGCCCTGGGTCCCAATCCTGGCTCAGGCACTCACTAGAACTGTGACCCTGTACACATCACTTCTCTTTCTGCCTCAGCCTTCTCATCTGTAAAGTGGGGGTAATATTAGCACCTACCCAATTAGGGAGGACTAGAGCGAGGACTCCATGAATTGTTTTCCTGTAAAGTGCTTGGAACATCCAGTTAACGCTCACTGAATATAAACCATTATGACTGGCACGCACACGTGAGTAAAGCCACTTTGGACCTTCTGGCCGAGCCCCACACCCAGCTGAAAACCAGCGAGTCATCCCCTCTGATGCTTTGTGGAGCACAATTGCCCAGCCAAGTCCTGTCTGAACTGCTGACCCACAAAATCCTAAGACAGAATAAGACAGCTGTTCTAGAAGTTCTTCTCCATCCCCCTCTTGTTCCCTCCATAGTCAGAACGAGAAAGCTACACAAACAAAATCCTCCTTCCTCTTCCCAACCTCTTCTGACCTCTCACGCAGGCCTCAACCCTGCCTCTTCACATCCAAAATGGCTCTACGTCAGTATATACACATACGAAGCTACACTCTGCAAATGGTTTATATCTCGGTTTTGTCATTTAATTTACAATCGGGGGGTTATTTCTATGTCAATACATACAAACAGATCATATCCTTTTACAATCTTGCATATTATTTCAGCATGAGGCTGAAATATCATCTTTTGAGCCGATTCCTTATGAAAATGTATATTGTTTCTCTGCTTTACAAACGAGGCTTCAACGAACGTTCCTATACAGCTCTTCTGGCATACCTTTCTGAGTGTACTCAAAGTGTAAAATGCCAACTCCCAGCAGACTGTCTTCTATTCAAAAGGCACTCAATAATATTTGCAGGCTCGGATTCAACCTCCCCTCGGCTTCGGTTTAGGAAACAGTGTGAATGCACTGCTGTGCACTGTGTGCTGGGGCATTTGCAATGAAATAGTGAAAGAGAAGAAAGTGAAAAGACAACAGATGGGAGGAGATATTTGCCAACCACATATCTAATACGGGACTCAGATCCAGAACATACACAAACTCTTCCGTCTCAACAACAAAGACAAAACCCACCCAGTTGCAAAATGGACAAAAGAACTGAAGGGTGGTTTCTCCAGTGGAAGATAGATGAGCGGCCAGTAAACACGTGAAAAGGCTCATCACCATCGGCCACCGGGGAAAGACAAACCAAAGCACACGGAGCTAACACCTGATGCCCACTGAGACGGTCATCACCAAACACGTGGCAGTGAGCATCGGTGAGTCGTGGAGAGGCTGGGGCCTCTGTCCGTGCTGCCGGGGGTGGGGAATAGAGCTGTCGGAGACCAACCTTCAGGTAACTGTGGTTGAAATGCCCCATTGTTATATTACAAGAATTTCATCAGAGCATGGAAAGCTACAAAAAAAAAAAAAAAAAAAAAAAAAAGAACCAAATGGCCGGGGGAGGGGGATGCCTGGGTGGTTCAGTCAATTAAGCATCTGGCTCTTGATTTTGGCTCAGGTCCTGATCTTGGGGTTATGAGACCGAGCCCCATGTTGGGCTCTGTGCTCAACAAAAAGTCCGCTTGAGATTCTCTCTCTCCCTCTGTCCCTCCTCCTGCTTGTGCTCTTTCGCTGCCTCCCCCAAAAAGGAAAAGAGCTAAAATAAAATAAAAATTAAGAAGAACAAAATGGAGGGGCACCTGGGTGGCTTAGTTGGTTAAGCATTTGCCTTTGGCTCAGGTCACGATCCCAGGGTCCTGGAATTGATCCCTGCATCAGGCTCCCTGCTCAGTGGGAAGTCTGCTGCTCCCCCAGCTTGAGTGCGCGTGCACGCTCTCTCTCTCTCTCTCTCGCTCACTTTCTCTCAAATAAATAAAATCTTAAAAAAAAAAGAGAGAACCAAATGGAAATTCTAGGACTGCAAAACACAATACCTGGAATTAAGAACAAAAATGAGTTTATGAGTAAATCTGACTCCGCTGGAGAGTATTCACTGGAAGATGGGTTAGAAAAAAATACCCAAACTGAAGAGCAGAAAGAAAAAAAACATTGAAAATTATGAAAAACAGACTTCAAAAGATACTGGATATGGTATCCAATAAAAACCACAACATGTGCAAATGGAATTATAGTCTTCACAGATCAGTGATAGACAGGAGGAAAAAGTCGTAATAGCTCCCTTGCTGGCTGAGGGCACGGTGAGGAACATTCCCTGTTTACTGCCTGGGCTTCGGAAGTGGGTGCAGCACTGGGAAGGCTCTCTGCAGTATGTATGAAGAACCAACATTACCCCCACTCTGGACCAGTAATCCCAGTTCTCTGAACTCTGCATATAAACAGGAAGATATAAATTAATGGAAAGAAATAACCATAGCTCCAACAACAGGTGAGTGAAAATCACATCTACCCAATAGATTACTGCACAGGGAAATATATATGTGAAAAATATATATATATATGGCATAAAGTCTAAGAAGTAACACAGACATGAAACTCTAAATATAGTGCATCTGATTATACAAAGAATGCACGGGAAAGGAGCCAGGGATTACATCACAATGTTGATGGTGTGTTTTTCATCCATCAGCTTGTCAAAAACATGTAAAATGTGATAACATTCGGGGTAACAAGTGCAGGCAAACACATACACTCATTTATTCCTGGCAGGAGCATAAATGATGCAGCCACTTCGGAGGGTTAGTTGCTGTTACGTATCAAAGTTAATTACATACATATCCTGTGACCCAGTAAGTATTTTGTTAGAGTTTTACCCTTTGAATATGTAGCAGAAACATATCCCAAGAAAGAGATACAGGAATGTTCACTAAGCTTTGTTTGTAAAGCAAAGAAACAGATTTGGATTTCCATAAACAAAGAACTGATTAAGCTGTAGTTTGGTCTTATGAAAAAATAACATGGAGATTTTTTTTAAAATGAGGTCAGTTTGTATGTGTTGATATGGAAACATCACCAAGATTCTCTATTAAATGAGGGAGTCAGCAGGGCACCTGGGTGGCTCAGTCAGTTAGGCATCTGCCTTCAGCTCAGATCATGATCTCAGGGTCCTGGGATCGAGCCCATGTCATGCTCCCTGCTCAGCAAGGAGCCTGCTTCTCCCTCTCCTCTCCACTCATGCTCTCTCCCGCTATCTCTTTCTCTGTCAAATAAATAAATAAAATCTTTAAAAAAAATTTTAAATGAGAAAATCAAGACACAGAATATTTTTGTATGGTATAGTTTCATAAATGTATACACATCCACACGAACAGGAGTAGATGTTGAAAAAAAAATGCTGGAGTTCAGAAGGGGTTGGGGTCAAAGGGAAGAAGGACTATTTTTTTTTTGCATTAAAAAAATGAGGTAACCATAGATCTACATGAAATTGTAAGAAATAGTACAAAGAAACCCCTTGTATCTTTTTCCTGTTTCCCCCAAGGGGAACATTTTGCAAAACTATAGTATATTACAACCCTATAATGTCAATTACATCGGTAACAATCTACCAATCCTACTCGGATTTCTCTAGTTCTGCTTGTCCCGTGGGGGTGTGTGTACTAAATTCTGTGCAAGTTTATCACCCACAAAACTTCATATCTCCATCATCACAGATAAGATAAGGAACACTTTCACATCGACAAGGATCTCTCTGCCCTTTTATAAAATCACTCTCACTTCACTCCTACAGAGGAAGGGCTTTTATTTATGTAACATTTGAAAACTAGTTAGACTTCTAGAAAAACTCATGTATACTAGTTTCAGACGGAACAGAAGTTAGCTGGCAGAGGGACTACAGGTCTCGCTTCTTTCCCCATACCACTCTTTACTCTGGAAATCTCAAAAATACTGCCAAACTGCTGGGAATGGTGAGATCTTGCCTGAGTCTCTTTTCCATCCTCAAAACTTCCTGCAGGGGCGCCTGGGTGGCTCAGCCAGTGACGCCTCTGCCTTCTGCTCAGGTCATGATCTCAGGGTCCTAGGACTGAGCCCCACATTGGGCTCCCTGCTCAGCAGAGAGTCTGCTTCCCTATCCCCCACTCATGGTCACTCTCTCTCAAATAAATAAATAAATAAATAAATAAATAAATAAATAAATAAACAAAATCTTAAAAAAAACCCTTCCTGGAGTGTGGGCACATTTCGTTTACAGGCCGGAAAGGAAGTGTGGCTGGAGTCTACCTCGCCCTGGAGCTGGTCCCGGAGGCGGGCGGCTTCCCCAAGTGCTGCCTGTAGCTGGCGGTGGGCGGCCACCTGGTCTCTGAGCTGGCACCGCAGGGTCAGCACGCGGTGCTGGAGCTGCCCCACGCGCAGCCTCAGGTCCTCCGTGGGGGGGTTCGCCTCGGGCTCCCGCAGCTGTGGAAATCACCCATCCGATTGAAATGCTTAGCTTAGCTTAGCTTCCAGGTAATTTGTCTTAGCCAACAAAACGACCCGTTTTCCTTCTTAATTTTTTTTCCAGCCCTCATTTTTTCTCAAGTCAAAAATTTTGGAAAATAAAGGAAGAGAAATCACCCCAAATCCTATTAGCCAGAATAATCATTGTTATTATCCATATATTCTTTCCCAGTCTTTTTGCTATGCCTTTATGGCTGTGCACATGTGAGCATGTGGCCCATGCTGGGGTTTCTCAGTGGGGGGGGGGGGGTGTTGGGGAGAGTCTGGGGAATCATAGAATAACATTCTAGAATGTGATTTTCAGAGATATATATATTCAGATATATATACATATATCTTTTGCACATCTTTTCAAAAATATGCAAAATGGCACGGCATTCCAGGATCTATTTCAATCGATTTCGGTCACCACTCTGCTAAAAAAAAGTATAATGAATGGAATTTAAGGTTCAGATCCAATTATGAGATGCTTATTACATTAAAGCATCCTCCGTTTATATAAAACAGAGGATACTGCCTTTTCCCCTAAATACTTTTTCTTAAATCAGTACAAAATGGTCTCTCACTCTTTTGGGGTCAGACATGAGCAGTGTTCATATGGATGTCATGGGGAATTTCTGGGAGGCAGGAAGGTGGGAAGGAGAAGTGATTTAGTGCTCTGGGAGGGGTGGTGAAATAGTAGGGATGCTACTGCTCCCAGTGGTTCTGGATTCTAGAGTCTTATTTTTTACTAACTTCCATAGACACATACACACATAGACACCTAATATACACATACAGACACACACCTACATTTTCTCTATATAACATTTAACAGACCATCTATACCTTGGGTATCCTGCTTTTCTCCCTCAATATCATGTCAGGAGCATTTTTCCATATTATGAAATAGTGTTGAAAACACTGTTGTTAGCACACATTCTATGGCATGCTGAATGCTCAGGGCATTCTAAAACTTTGCTGCTGTAATTGAGGCTGCCACAAATGCCCTTACACATAACTCCTGGACGGACCTCAGAGTCCTTCCCTGAGATCGTCCATCAGAGGGGGATTTTCTGGGCCCAGGCCCTGAGCATCACTAAGCAACCTATCCACATGCTACGGTGGTCTATGAAGGTACAGCGCTCCAATCATCGGCTCTGTTTGCAGGGGCCCAGAAGCTCAGAGGCTTCTCACACTCCCTTCCTTGGCTGTGACAGTCTGCCCTTCATTTAAAGCAGTCACCCTGGGCATTTGAGGCCTGCAAAGATCATCTCTGCCTTGTGCTCTTGGCCTGGGTGTGAACAGGGAGGAGGGGCCCGAGCCATTCTGCTGGGAGAGCAGAGAGAGGCCGATGTGAGGACAGAATCAACGTGCCTCACAGCTGATGAGGCCTCCCCCTCGTTAGTAAAGAAATCGGAGTGCAGAATGTGATTTTCTTCTAATTAATAGAAATGCACAGAGTGTGGGCCTGAGATGCACAGGCTGGGTCCTGTCAAGAACAGATGGGTGCTCCGGATGGTTTCATGAAATCCAGCTCTAAGACTTGCAAAACAACTTGGCCTTTCTGGGAAGTCTGGTGCCTTCACTGCATCCCCTCCCCAATGACTTGGGCGAGGGGTTTGCCCCAAGGATCCTAAGAGTACCTTCTACTGGATCCCCCAGTACGTTCTAAAGAGAATGGACGTGTGGAGTGGGGGTCAGCCCTGTCTGCCACATGGGACAACACCACCTTGTGAATTGCCCCATGACCCACTTGCTCCAAACAGGCATGATCGGCATGGTTCTCCTGGGGCTGAGAGCACAGTGCCCGCAGCCCTCGGGGTGCTCTGGTGGGGGAGACCGACACAGAAATAGGCCATTCGACACAGCATGGCCAGGTGACTTCGGGAGGCACTAAGCCAGAGGCACCCACTGCTATCCAGGGGGGTAGTGGTGGAAATACAACCACTGCTCTCTGGGCTGGTCGAGGGGCACGCGCATCGGCAGCATCTGCTGATTCCATGGCGTAGACGTTCCCACCAGGACCAACGACAAGCTATGAAGATGGTGGCACACCTCTGCACAGAGCCCAACCCGCAGCCCTGGGAGGTGCTGACCCACCAAAAGGAGACCCCGGGGATGGGCGGCAATTCCCAGGAGGAGGCTGGGGTAGAGGACAGCCGAGAAAGGATGCCAGAGGCCAGAGGGTGGGATGCCAACAGCGATAGGCCTGGATTAGAATTCACCAGAAGGAACTGGGATTTCACACCAAGTACAAGAGGAAGAGACAGAAGGATTTTAAGCAAAATAGCAACATGATCAAGTCTGTGACTTGGGACGATGAAACGGGGAAGCTTTCCTGTCCCCCGCCTCCTATGTGTCAACAGACCTCATTTCCCTCAACTCTGGTTTTTGTCTGGAATCCTCCCTTCTTTTAGTTCCAAATTCCTCCACTCTGGCATCATCTCCTGGCATCATTTCTTGACTGCAAAGTTGTCTTGACTGCTCCCCCGCATCCCCCTGGCCCTTTTCCTCACAGCAGACAATGATCATTTTACAAAAGAAATTGAACCCCATTGTTCTCCTGCTTAAAAGCCCCCAGCGGCTTCCCACTGCCTTTTGAAAGGGTCATAACTGGGGCCTGCAGGCCATCTGAGCTCGCCTCATCTCACCCTACACCCCATCCTTGCCCATGTGATCCTGCCATGTTGGCTACTTTCTGTTTTTTTCTATGAGCCAGGTTCATTCCTGCCTCGAGACCTGACCACTTGCTTCTCCCTCTGCATGAAAAGCTCTTCATCTGCTGCTGCTTTCCCACCTTGAAACCCTCAGCTCAATATTCCTCTCCTCAGAGTCCAGTTTCTACCAGGTCTGACCAGCTGAGATCGGACAACTGCAACATCTGGGGAAATGCATAAAGCAGTTCTTTGCAAGCACTGAGTGGCTGGCAGCCAATGCAGGGCTACAGTCCTTGAGGAAAAGGATGCACATCAGGGCAAGCTCTGTATTCTCCCTGGATTTCTCTCTGCAGCCTTTTCAAACCCATGGTCAGGAGTGGAACCCAAGCTGAGAGGGCTGGTCCTGCTCAATGGGGGACTCAGAGGCTGGAGCTCAGAGGTGCTTTGATAGCTGGGTGTGTGGAGCAAAGTAACAGAAAGGAGAGAGCCAGGTACCTCCCTGGAAATGCCCATCAGATCCTTAGCTGAATCCTAAGCTGGGCAGCACAGTGTGGGCCTCGGAGGCCTAGCAGAGAAGAGAAGCTGGTAGCCAATTGCTAAAGAGACTTCCGAGGTCTCACACTACTGCCAGGTTGGCAGAGCTCTGGATGAGCCCAAATTGGTGTCCTTCGTGAATGTTCAGGGGACTCAGCTGCTGCCACCGAAAGGCCATGCCCAAGGAGCAAGGTCCAGACTGTAGAAGGAAAATCAGGCCCTAGGGCTGGGTCGAAACTAATATACACCTCCATAGGAATGATCTGGTCTACTGATCATTCCACTGCTCACCAGAGCAAAAGGCACTCAACATTGACCACCAGGGGATAACAACCAGGGATCTCTACAGGATATCCTACATGATGTCCAACACAAATTTTTTTTAAAAAAATCACTAGACATGTGAAGAAGCTGGAAAATGGGATTTAAGCAAGAAATAAAATAGTCGATAAAAACAGACCCAGAGATAATCCAGACATTGGCATTAGCAGATATGACTTTCAAAATAACAATGATTATATATTTTCAAAATATAGGAAAGATAGATGCATAAATGCATAAATAAGCTATGAATGAATGAAAATATGGGAGTATTTCAACAGAGAATGAGGAACTCTTAAAAAGGATAAAATGTATATCCTAGAGTTATAAAATATAACAAATGAAATTAAGAACTCCTTGGATGGAATTATCAAAGATAGGATACAGCAGAACACAGAATTAGTGAACTAAACAACAGGTCAATAGAAAATTCAAACTAATGCACAAAGCTTTAAAAAAAACGGAAAAAATTGAACAGTTTCAAAAGATATGGGATATAATCTAAAAAATCTGGATTCTAGGAAACAAGAGAAAATAGGACAAAATAAATATCTGAATAAATAATGACCAGAAATTCTCCAAATGTGATAAAAGATTTGAATCTATGATTTTAAGATGCTAAGAAAAATCCAAGCAGGATAAATACAAAGAAAACCACAGCAGGCCCATCACAGTCAAGTAGCCAAAACCCAAAGATAAGAAGGAAATCTTAAAAGCAGTCAAAGACAAAAAATAACACACTTATTTCAGAAAAACAAAACCAACCAAACAAACAAAAACACCATAACAATAACAACCAATTTCTGAACAGAAACTATGGGAGCCAGAAGGCAATGCAATGAAATCTTCAGTGTCAAAAGAGGGGGAAATCTCTGCCTACCTAAAATTCTGAATCCAGCAGGGGGGAAGAAATCTCTTAAAAGTGGAAGTTGAAGTTCGTTTTCATAAAAAGAGATGGGAGAGAATTCATCACCAGCAGATCCCCACTCTGAGAAATGACAAAGCTCTTCAGGCAGAAGGAAAACAGATCCCTAGGAGTGGGAGCAAGAATGGACAGCACAGGACCGTGTGGAGATCCAGTAAATGTAGAAAATTATTGCTTGTCTGGAATAACAATAGTAACAATGCCTTATGAAGTTTATCATCCACGGGCGTAATGCATATGACAAAAATGAGGAAAAGAAGAAAGAGTAAATGGAAATAAACTATTAACAATTTTGCAGTATTTATTACTAATTATTAATTTATTGGGGATTTCTGTATCACATGGTAAAAGTACTAATTGAAGGTACATTTAAATAATTAATAGATACATTCTGAAATCTCTAGGGTAAGCAGTGAAGGAATGATACTAAAATGTATAGCAGAATGAGCTCATGGAGAAGAGAAAGGAATAAGAGAAAATACTCATTAATAGCAAAAATGAAGGCAAGAAAGGAGAACTAGAACAGAACAGAACAAAGAAAACACATGGTAAGAAGGGAAACAAACACCCAATTCTAGCATCACACGTATGAAATGTATGTGGACCAAACACCCCAACTGAAAAGCAGAGGTTGCAAAACTGGGCCAAGCAAAGACAAAGCAGCCACATGCTGTTTCAAAGAAATGCACTTTAAACATAAAGATGCCCACAGGCTGAACACAGAAGGGTGGATGGTCTAAAAGAAGTTGGATTCCATGAAAACACTAAGGGAAAGAAACTGATGTGACTACTTCCATACTAGACGAAGTACAATTTGGGCAAGAAGTGTGGGAGGTAATGAGGGACATTTCATCATGATCAAAGAGTCACGTCAGCAGCAAAACATAATTGTAAGTCTGCATGTATCTCATAAATAATTTCCAGATATATGAAATCGAAACCAACAGAACCAGAAGAAGAAATACACCAATGCACACTTAGAGATTGCAAACATATCTGGGTAAATAACAAAGTGAATAGACAGCCCGTCGTTAAAGATACAGAAGATCTGATCAGCACAACTAACCAGCTTGGCCTCATCACAATACTCAACAACGGGAGACTCTTCATTCTTTACAAGAACTCCCAGCATATTTACCCAAATAGACCTTAACCTGGTCAGTAGAACAAATCTCAAATTAAAAAAAATTAAAATAATATAGTGTATGTTTTCTGACAATAGTGAAATAAACTACAAATTAGGAACAAAAACGTAACTAAAAAATTCAGCAGGTGCTTGGAAATCCACCAACACACTTCTAAATCACCCATGGGTGAAGAGAAACGTCACAAATGGAAACTGGAAAGTACTTTGAAGTGAACGGACATGAAAGCCCAACGGATCAACATGTGTGGGACGTAGCTGAAACAGTGCTCAGAGACGCAGAGGTGTAAGTGCATAGATCACAGAAGAAGAACAGCTGAAAATCAATGATCTAAGCTTTCGACACAAGAAGCAAAAAAGAACAGCCAACTCAATCAAAAGAAAGCGAAAGAAAGGGAAGAATGAAGGTATAAACAGAATCCAGGTAAATAAAATACAGACATATAATGAAGAAAATCGATAAAACCCAAATGGATCCTCTGAAATGACTGATAAAACTGCCATGGAGTGTGGGGAAAGGGGGAAACCGAAAAGGGGGGGGAGAGAGAGAGAAAATGAATGAGTGGGTACAAAGGGCTCAACACTGAATGTCTTACAGACATGCAAGACCGCTGTGAGAACCTCATGAGCATTTCATCCTGGGATTCCTGAACAGGGAGTACCCTCCACGCGTGTGGACCACGACTCAGGGAAGCCTGTGTCTTGGCCAAATCACAGAAGCGTTAAGTGGGTTTGACCTCCAGTTAAGGCCTAAAGTCCCTACTCTTTCCATTGTCCCTTTCAAGACGCAATGCGGAGCATGACTAAGGTGCTGGCCAACCTATGGTGGTAATCATATTGAAATACATAAAAGTACCACGTCAACACATCGTGCACCTTAAGCTTATACAATGTTATATGTCAAATATATCTTTAAAAAGGGCGAGGGAGAGACAGAGAGACCCAACGTGCAGAATTAGGACTTGGACTGCTTGATAAATTCTTGGATCTGAAAACACGAGCTCTGATTTTGAAGTACCAACACCGCTCCCTCCCCTGTCCCACCCGACACCCATGGGAACAGCCTAAGCAGAGGGGCAGGCTTGCGCCTCAGGTTGTGTGCAGGAAGCCACTGCCCAGATGGCAGGCCCAGCCCCACCCCTCCTGCCGCCTGACTGCCCGTTACTTCACTTCCCTGTGCCCTTGCTCTCACATCTGCTAAGTGGGGATGGTGAGGTACCTCCCCCTCACCTGAGGAAAGGGGGTGGTCAGCAGTCTAGAAGCTAGCAAGATGCCGAGGAAGCAACTGTGTGTGATCAACCTACCTGGGGGCCATTGCTCACAGTCATCAGAGCTCGCCCTGGGTCCGCAGAACACCCTGGTCTTTCCTCTGCCTCTTCCAAATGTGATTCTTTTACTCCTGCTGCATTGATATTTCCTTGCCAGGCACTGAACACTTCGGCACTTCCCCCGACAAAGGACGGAGCGGCAGAATTGGCATCGTATCTGGAATTCTCCATACCTAAGGAAGGTCCCATCCATGTGCCCGTCGGACCTGATTTCTCCTCCAAGGGCGGCCCGTGGGCTCTTGAGGTCGGTTGCCCTGAGAGATGAGTCACCTGCACCCCCCTTTCCACAGCGTTCCCCTTGTCCCCCCGCATCTTGCTTTCCCCCTGTGGACCCTCCTCTGCTCTCACCACACGGCCCACCGTGGTGCTCGCCTCCAACTCGACTTCCGTCTCCAGGACACGGATCCTGTGCAGAAGGTGGGCATTCTCCCCCCTGAAGGCCCGGACCATGTCTTCTATCCCCAGCGCTACGCCCTTCATCAGCTCTTTGTAACCAACCCCGAGCTCCGAGATCAGAGCCTTGAGCTCCTGGTTTCCCAGGGTGACGCGCTCCATCACACCTTTGGATTTTCTGAGGCTCTCCCACGTGGCTCTCTGAAGCTGGGCCACGTGCCTTTTCAGCTTCTCGTTCTCCTCTTCGAGCTCAGAAATTTTGCTGTAACTTTTCCCATTGCAGTCTTCAAGGTCAGAAATGACCTGCCTGCATTGGTCCAGCTCCCCCTTTAAGTGAGAGATGTCCCCTAACAGCATGCTGTTTTCCCGCTGGAGTGTGGCGATCTTTGTCCCGTTTCTGCCCCTCTCTTTTTCGAGGATGTGCAGTTTTCTAAGATATTTCTCTTGGTCACCCCGAAGCTCAGCGTTGTCGTGTAAAACCTGGCTTCTCTCTTTTTTCAGTCCAGAAATGAGCTGGTGGAACCTTCTCCTCTGTCTTTCAAGGGCTCTCAGTGGCTGATTCTGACCCAGCTCAGCGGGCCACTCTGGGCCCAGACTCACATCATCCAGATCAGGCACCGTCCCAGGAAGAACCGCACTGGTTCCCAAGGCTTCCATCTCTCCTGGTTTAACCTCTTCACTGGTCTCCCTGGGTTTGACTTCCCTGGCTGAACAAATATCTAAGCCCTCGTTTCCCAAAGCCTGCCGAGAATAAGCCTTCCCCTGGCAGCTGGGCCATTTCCAAGCCAAGCTCCTGCTCTCTCCCACCAGTGTGGACGCTTGCGGCCACCGCCCCCCACACCCAAGCTCCAGGATGGAGAGTTGCTGGAAACAAGCTTCCATCTCCTTTTCAAATTCGTCTAGTCTGAGCTCAGAACTGCCAGGTCCTTTGCTCAGAGCCCACGGGTCGCTGCTAGGTTCGGTCCCCTTGGGTGGAAAGGCCAACCTGGGACACAGCATCAGACCTTCCTCTGCCACTGAGAAGAGCATATCCTGGCCCACACGTTCCGAGGGGCCAGGCTCCTCTGGGACATCCCCATGGCCCAGACTGGACCCTTCTAGAAGCGATGCCTCCTCCTCCTTCTCTTCTTGCCCTTCGTCCCCAGGGCTTTCCTCTTGCAGATGCAGAGCCTTTGCAGACCACACAAGAGTTTCCTCCTTGCCCTGCCCTGCAAGGAGCTGAGCTCCTGCCGGAGACGGCCTCTGGGCGCCCCGGGCCCTGGCTGTGGGGTGCTCTTCCTCCTCCTCTGATGAAAGCCCCCCCTCCCTCCCCCTTCTACTCAGAGGTTTGGGCCCCTCAGTAGACACTGAGGCCTCCCCCTGCAGAAGAGGCAGTGGGAGCTTTGGCCTGGGCCAGGGGCAGGAGACAGAGGCCTGGGTTTCTGAAGCCCTGTTCTCGATCTGCATGCCCTCTAGGGCTCCAACGTCACCCTGCAAGCTCGGGTTCTCTCTGCTCTCCTGACTTAGCTTGCTCTCGTCACCGAGGTCTTCCTCCTTCCTGCCCCAAGCCCTCCTCGCCCCCTGCTCCTCGGTTCTCCACTCTGGTGGTCCTCCTCCCTCCTTCCAAGGGTCTTTCAGATCTCTGGACCCTCTCCTGGGAAACTGGTGGCTTGAAGTCCGTGGGGACTCCTGGCAGAGGGAGGCTTTGGGGCTCTGTGCCCAGTGATGATCCCGACAGGGCTGTCCTATGGCTCTGGGAGCAGGCGATGACCTGGCATCCAGCACCTGTTGCATTTGGGAGTCCTGTGGAGAAGCCTTCTGGAGCAACAGCGGTGGCAGCAGGGAAGAGGGGTCCCTGGCTGGCCCCCAGGGAGGGGGTGTGGACGTCTGCACCAGGAGAAAGGACCCCTGGGCCTGAGCAGCTGCTAGTCTCCGCTCCGAAATCCAGGCCAGCTCCACAGGGAGGGGTGAGCCGTCCCTGCACTGCCCGGGGGGGCAGCCACAGATGAGAAGGAGGGCCTGTTCATCCAAGCTGGGCTCAGCCGGAGTCTGCTAGGGACAAGAAGAGAAGGTATGAAGCAGCCTCTTCATCTGTTTAGCCCCCCCCACCTCTGTGACTCATCTCCCGATGCTCTCGGTGCTCCCTCACCCGGCCATATAGGCCTCCCTAACGCACCGAGCCCAATACCACCCCAAGGCCTTTGCACCTGCTCTTCTCTCTGCCCAGAATATCCTTCCCCACATCCCCTCATGGCTCACTCTTGATCCATTCACTTCTCCACTCAGATGTTACTTCCTCCCGCAGCCCCCTGGCCATTTCACCACACTGTGTATGTTCCCCTTTCCTGCGCCCCCCACCCTCCTGTATATCTATGCGTGCGTCATCTACCCCCTTTATCCCTGCATGTCCAACACAGTAGCCACAGGCCACCAGCCACGTTCCCAGAGCTCAGAAGCTTGGGGTTCATGGCTCCCCTACTGGACGGCTCAGGCATAGCACATTCCATTGTCATGGAAGGCTTTAGTGGACGGCCGGCGTAGACCACCTGCTCTGAGGGCTGGGGCCCTGGGTCTAGAGCACTGCCAGTCCCACAAGATACATTTCATAGATATTTCAAACTATATTTTAATCTACACTTCAATGCATGTATCCATTCCGTTTCCTCAAACCTCCTTCTCAATTATTTCCAGAATGTTCCTCCAAACACTTCTTTAGCCCCTTCTTCCACCTCCCACAGGCAGTAGGGCTGATGGACCCAGCTGGCACCTGGGGCACACAGGAAGCCTCTGGCCTTACCCGTCCACAGTCAGATCCTGTGACATCTTCCAGGGACTCATCCGTGGTCTCCAGGCCTGGCACCAAAACAGAGGGGCCTTGTCCAGCCCTGACACAGACCCAGGAGCAGCGGCTCTCAGAAGACTGTCCTGGGAGGCAAGAGGACCCCAGGAGTTTTGTCACAACTCTGTCACAACTCTGTCAAAACTCCTAGAGACCCTTCTAGGAGTTTTGTCACAACTGCCACTAGCGACTGAGCCACCTGCTCTTGGGAGGACCTGGCACTTCTCAACGACTCAAGGCCTTCGAGGCCCGGAGGTGGCCTGACGATCACCACGCCTGGTCAGGAAAGGAGACCAAGGCTCGGAGTTGGGGAATGACCGTCCGCTGACACGCAGCGGATTGGGTCTGGAAGCCACCTTTGCTGACCACGAAGCTCACACAGGTGACAAATCCCATGGCACCTCCCTCCACCCGGGCGCCCTCATGGTCACACAGGGTCTTCCTCCCCGGCCTCCGGCCCCACCCACACGGCGGTTGTGCAGATGAAGGAGCTGGTGCAAGGCTTCACCGCCAAACCGGCCCCTCCTTCTCCAAGGACAAATTTGACCATTTGACTTGCCAGTTCCCCAGAAATAGGACAGAGGGGGATGGCAGCTGCGTGGGTCAGCGGCACCACTGGCTATAAATGACCCCTGCATCTGTGACTGCACTTGGCCTCAGAAGACTGTGATTAAACCACAGACACCCAGTGGGACATCGTGGCTTTGGGGCTCCCCGAGTATAGTGGCTTTTGCAGCAGGAAATCCGGAAGCCGTGCCTGAGACTGTGAGACATTGGTTCCCACTAGGGACAAGTTAGGGACAAGGGGCTCCCCAGCCCCAGCAGCTCCCAGACCTCACACCTGTCTCACACCTGAGTTACCAAGGGTGGGGTGAGGATCGGGTAGTCATCCCGTGGCCTTCTGCAAAGACCCTTCCTCCTGAGACACCTGCTGCCCCATGCTGGCAGGGGCGTCGCCAGGCCGGCACCCTCCTGAGGGCCGAAGGAGGGAGCCTAAATGTCTAGTTGAGCCCAAGTCAAGGACCTCATCATGGCATTGCAGACTCGGATCCCACCTTGCTGTGTGACACCAAGCAAGCCGCACTACCTCTCTGAGCCTCAGCTTCCTGTCTATAGAGCAGGGCAGTCATCCCCCCCCCCCCGTACATTATCGTGTCCTAGGTGAGCTAGCCTGTCCGCAGGTGTCTGTGCAGGCACCCCACACACCTGCAGAGCCTTCCGGTCCAGGGGCCCCGGCGGAGCCGAGGGTGGCTTTCGGGCCTTGTCTTCTGCAGGCATCCTGTGCGTCCTCCCTGGGCGGGGACAGTGGTTCATCCTGAATACGGCTCAGAGTGCCCTTGAGGAAGAAACAGGAAGAGAGCCATCAGTGTTCTCACAGCGGAAGGCTTCTCTCTGAGCCCAGCCCAGCCCCAACGACCCCAGGAGGGAGCCAGTCCCCGCCCCCGCTGAGATGAGCAGAGGACACATGGCCCGGACCCTGGCCTGTGCTCCTGGTCCTGAGGGCCAAACTCCCTCGTGTTAGCACCTCTCCCTTGGGCAGACAATGAGGCGCGGCAGCCGGCTCTCTGAGGGGCTTGTCTCTCCAGCCAAGGTGCCTCTGGGCTCCCCAGATGGGCACCCCCGGCTCCCAGGCCCCTCTCCTTCCTGTGTGTCCCACACGGCAGAGGCAGGAGCCTGCCCAGGGGCTCGGGGCTGACCTGTCCCTCAACCACCAGCATGTCCCCAGTGCTGCAGCCAGGGGGGTCTCTGGGCGGCACCCCCTCCCCTCGGCCTCCCCCCAAAGGCAAGCCACGTACATTATTTAGAGACAGCTCAGCTCTGACGCACCGTCCACGAGGTGCTGGGGCCGAGCCCCCCTCCAGCTTCCCACGCCCCCCCCCCCACTACTTCTAGCCAGGTTCTAACGGGTGCTATTTGCTTCCCCGCTGCCTCCCCCACCAGACCGTGAGCCTTCAGGCCGTCAACTTGGCTTCACCCGGTCTGCACCCCACCTCAGCCTGAAGCACATTAGGTGCTTAATAGATGTTTGCTACTTAGATGGGTAGGCAGAACCTACAGAAAGACAGGTGCTCAGCACTTATTCAGCAAGCACTTATTAGGCTCCGACTGTGTGTCATGTGCTCTTCTACGCGAGGGGGAAACAGAAGTGAACAGGTAACACCTGTCCCCTTCCCACCTGCCCCCTGCCGGTCCTCACCTGCTCTTGGTAGCACCCTGCATCGACTCCCAGCTAGGCCTCCTGCTCCCCCCATCCTGCTCGCAGTGCCAGGGAGCCCCCCAGCATGCATTCTCCCACCTACAAGGCCTCCCTTGGCTCCCCCCATCTGGGATGAGTGCAATGCTGCAGTGGGGCACTGCAGGCCATCCATGGGCTGTTAGGGGTGCCCCTGATGCTCCTCACTCAAGTTTCTGCTCACGGAGGCCTCCCTGCCTCTCCCCACCCTGGTTCTTGCCTGCCTCTGCACCTCCGCATACGCTGTTCCTTCTGCCTGGCTGGCACATCTTCCTAGGAAGGATGTGGGCTGCCTGCACCTCGGTCCCTGCCCCTCCCTTCCTCACCCCACTCAGCACCAGAGCAATCCCACTGAAACGGAGACAGGAGCAGGTGCTTCTCCTGTTTCCAACCTTCGATGCTTCTCACTGCGGGGAAAGAGAAAAGCCCTGCCCCGCTGCACTGCGCCCACCCTCATTCCGCTCCTTAAAGGGACCCTGGTCCCCCCTGCCTCAGAGCCCTGCACCCTTATTGCCTGTTGCCCCCCTCTCTTTCTGCCCCTCTGCCCAGCCAACGAGTTCCCTGCTGAGCTCAGCTTAAAGGCCAAATCCTCAATGAGGCCCTTCCCTGGTCCTCCCCCAAATTAAGTCCGCTCCCTCCCTCAAGAATCTCTCCTAATGCTCTGAGTTTGGGACCTTCCCATTGTCTGTGTCACACCCAGCATCCTCACAGACCAGGAATCTCAACCCTGGCCACACCTTAGAACCACCCAGAAGCTTTTAACGGTCACAAAGCAGGGCCTCCGCCCAGAGCAGCTGAAGCCAGAGGGGCCTGGGCACCAGCATCGTGCTGTGGGCACCGGACCTGCTGACCCGCGGCACCTGGTGTGGCCTCTTGCATTGAGCCACCTGCTTCCCGCGTGATCAGAATGAAGCGCTTCTGTCAGCAACTTACGGGCACCGCTGGAAACAGGCGGAGAAGGGCAAGTGGAGGAGAGAGAGGGCAGAAGGGAAAGGGAGCGAGAGAAAGGGACGAGAAGAAGAGGAGGGAAGGGATGGAGAATGGGAGAGACAGAACTCCACGTGGGAGCCAGCAGGAGCGCGACAGCAAGGAGGAGAAAGGAACGGGCCAAGGAGAGCTGGGAGGGCAGCGTCGAAGACCAGCACTGCTGCACCGTTCCATTCTGTTCAGATTTCCTTCCGATACCCAAGGGGACTTCAGCTTGGTTCCACAAATTCTTCCTGAGTATCGGCTAAGAGACAGGCCCTGTTCTGGAGCTGGGGACGCCACCGTGGATAAAATTCACAGACCCCTGCCTCGGGGAGGTGACTTGACAGAGAGGAGAGGGCATTCTAGAAGACAATGCTATCACCCCTTCATTTCACAAGTGACAATATCACTGCTCAGAGAGGGAGAGTGACTTGCCCGAGATCACACAGCACACAGGATGGGAGAAGAGAACCAGAGCTCAGGCCTTGAACTGGATCTGGGCTTTCTCTCCCCCTCCCCACCGCTCTCTGCTCAGTCTGGTCAACCCCTCCTTCCCTTTTTACTCACGGGAGCAGTGACGTCCAATTTCATGGGAATTTAGGTTTCATGTGCACTTACTTTGAAAGATAAGCAAACAGAAGAATAGGAGGAATACAGAGCTATCCAGACGCAAATGTGATCCATGTGCTAGAATACCTCCTTCCGGGCTTGCTCCTATGCAGACATTTAAATTCGTCCAGGAGTCTGTTCCTACAGAATGTCCATTTTTGCTTTGTGCAAGTCTCATTTGATGACATCGAAGGATCATCTCCCCACAAGTTATAGCCACCTAATACACTCTTACAGAAGGAAAGCCTTCACTTACCAAGGCAGTTCCTTCTTATCAGATACTTAGGTTGTTTCCAATATTCACCCACTATAAACGGGGCTGAGGTGCTGTTAATATCTAACAAAGATTCAGAATAGAATGGAATCTCGAGCTTGAGGTTCTGTGTATTTGTATTTATTTTGTAACTAAGGGACTTGGTATCTTTGCCTAAGACCACTAACCATTAGTATTTCCTTTTACATCCCTTGTATCTTCGTGGATTTTCTACATTTTATTTTTTTGACATTACCGGCCTGTGTTTGAAAGCCCTCGAATACCAATACGCAATAGGGACTTCTGCGCAAGTGCAAATGGTGAGCAAGGAGGGGCCGCCGGGGCTTGCGGAACAAGGAAACGATTCTCATAATCGCCACCAGGGGTCGCTCTTTCCACACTGCCGGGGCAGAGAGGCTGGAGGACCGTTAGCATTCCTGATGTCACAAGGAGTAGGATCTCTGCTCTGGCGTGACAGCCTGACACTGACGTTTTTAAGTGCGTGATTTTCCACCTCCCTGCACAAGCCTCCCTCCAGGCCAGGCCACAGCCCCTGGGCTGTCCCCTGCTGTAGGAGTCTACAGACAAAGTCTCCACTGCCTGCCCCTATGTCTGTCTCCCCTATAAGCTTTCAAAGAGCGGGATCATCTTTCCAGCCCCAGTGCCCTCACAGTGCCTGGGACATGGCAGGTACTCAGGGCACGCTCGCTAAAAAGCGGGCACATCTGCAGGTAGGCCTTTCTTGTCTTGCAAACCACAGTCTCTTTAAATTGCCTTTCACCCACACCCTGAGCAGAAACCCCCTCCCCAAACACCTCCCCAGCCAGGGTCTGACCTTGCCATGACCCATTCCTTCAGGAACCTGGGTCCCAAGTGATTTTTTCTGGAAACTAGCAAGTGTGAGATCCCAGGCAAGTCCTGCGCCTCCTCTGGACTGTGGGGTTGGGTACAAGGACACAGACCCCTGCCTGGCTACCTCTCAACACTGACGAAATCTTGTTTTGAAAAGTGTTTGTAAACGTGAAGCAAGTAAAACATCTTTCCATGATGATTAACATCACCATAACTCACACCTCGATGCTCAGAGCACATCAGACGTAACCAATGGGCTGCTGGGGGGAGGCGGGGGCTCCCTGATGATGTGTAATGGTTTTCTATCTCATGCACACTTCCCAGGTAGACACTGCTCCAGGTTTCCCAGTTTCTATACCTCCCTCCCTGCACTGCCATTGTGAGGCGGTCCCTTAGCTGGAAGTTTCCATTTGCCATTGGCAGTGGAGCAAATATCTTCCCAGGTCACTTCCCCACTGAGTCACTAGCTTACCAAGAGCCTTGCAGGCATGGCCAAAGCCTGGGGTTCAAGGCTGACTTAAACGAGGAGCAAACAGGAGCCAGACCCTGCACTGTGAGAATCAGGGCCTCCAGAGGCGGGTCATGCCACCACAGGGGCACGAGGAGGGAACGAGTGGGCATGAGACTGGGAAAGTCTTAGAGGAAGCGGTATCCCCACTGAATGGAGAAAGAATAACAGGGATTTATTGAGCAGCCGAGGGGAGCAGGTAGTAGAAGCTTCTAAACACAGGGAAGGCTGCCAGGCGGAAGAGCCTGCATTATTCAGGGGCCTGTGGAAAGCTCAATGTGGCCAGGGCAGGGTGGGGGGAAGGAGTGGGCAGTGAGCCTGGAGAAGGAGCCCAGCCTAGAGCAGCAGGGGCCTTGAATGCCACGGGCAGGAGGTTGAACTTGATCCCAGAGTGACAGCTGCCAGGAGGTTTACAAAAGGAGATCACTTGGGGGTCACCACAGCTATCCAGAGAAAGGCGCTGAACACCTGCCTATAGCTCTTAACCTCTCTGGGTCCCTTTGGAAGTGCACTGTCAGCTTGGCGAAATCACACACCCGTGCAGTGTTTTCAGAGCTCTGCCTCCAATTTCACAGGTGTTCAATTCTACACCAACACCCTGAAGGGCTCCAGCAGTTTTGTTATCAATAGGCTCTAGCATTTAATCTCAGCTACACTCCCTGAGAGCTAGTAACTGACGGACACTTTATGTCTCCCTGGTGGCCCTCTCGGGAGGACTTCTTGCTCTCAAGATGGCCCTTTTCAACTCCAAAATGTCCCGAGTCCAGGCTGTCCCTGTCCTCTGGGAGTAAGACAGAGCCTGGCAGACTGTCACACCCCGTGGCCCTGGGTCCAGCACCCATTCTAAATGCCAGGGTCCCCAGCAGCGACCCACCGTCAGGCCCCTTCCACAGCCCCACGCCCTTCTCTCAGATACTTTTGTCATCCTGTGCAAGCAAGGGTCTGTCTTAGGCACTTTCCAGCCCCTGTACTGAGCTAAGGCCCAGGCCGAGCGTAGGGACCAAGTGGGTACCTGTGACATGCTCATTACTAAGCCACTGACCAGGATGCGCTCGGGGGACAGAGCAGGGCATCCACAAGCCCCCGGAGCCCATGGGGGCACAACTCCTGCCCCATCACCTCATGTCTCTGGGACCCTGGGCAGGTCACGAGCCTCTCTGTGCCTCCACGTCCTCATCTGTGAAATGGGGATAAAATAGTGCCTCCCTCCAAAGATCATGGATGGACGAAATGAGTGGCAGATACAGAGCACAGAAGACAGCCTCTGGAACAAAGATGCTCTGGTGAGTGCCAGGGATCGACGACATCCACCCACGCAGAGCTGTCGAAGGAGCACATGTTCCTACCATCAAGGAACGGGAACCCCCAGTTTTACCACCTCGCAGGTCTTCCAAACTGTTCGTCCAGAGGGACTCCCATGACCGGTTGGATGGTGTCCCCCAGAATTCCCGAGTTAAAGCCTTAATCTCCAGAATCTCAGAATATGACCTGATTTGGAAATGGGGTCTTTGCAGGTGCAATTAGTTACAACGAGGTCCACTCGTGTGACCAGTGTACTTATGAAAAGGGGACATTTGGGCACAGAGACAGACATGCAGATAAGGAAGACGCTGGGAAGGCACAGAAAGAGATGGCATCCACCAGCCCAGGACAGGGGCTGGAACAGACCCTCCCTCACAGCCTCAGAGAGAACCAACCCTGCTGACACCCTGACTTTGGACCTCAAGTTCTAGAACTGCTGTTCAAACCACTCGGTTCATGGTCCTTTGTTACGGCAGCCCCAATAAATGACAATTTCCATCTACACATGATTTATTTTCCAGAATTACAGTAAGGTGCCAATATTAAATGCACACTGGATTCCTTTCATCTGATGGACAGAACGGAGGACGAATGACTAGATCACACAGGAGAGAGACAACCAGAGCTGAAAGTAGTAATTTTTTTTTAAATGGCCACAGGGAAACTCATTATTAAAATGATCTAAGCAGAAAGACACCGTGGAGAATTTAAAGTTCTAGTTAACTTGAAACAGATTTCATCCAAAGAAAATTTTGATTTGTTATTGCTGTTGTTGTTAGTTTGTTTAACGAGCAGTCTTCTTTGGGTAAGGCTGCGCACTGATTTCTCCTTAAATGTAGATTGACCTGGTGGAGAGAAGCAGGATCTTGATCTCTCGGGAGGGGCTGAGTTAACTCTCTCTTTTCAGGAAGGCAGGCTGGGGCAGGAGAATCAGAGCCCTCTGGACTCCCATCAAATCTGGATCAAGTTCCAGTTCTGCTCCCTACTAGCTGTGTGACAACGGACCAATGCACTACCTCTCTGAGCCTCAATGCCCTTATATGTGGGGTAGGGATACCAATAGTGCCCACCTCACAATCTTCTTGAGCATTAAATGAAATAATGTCTTTGAAAACTCCCAGGAGGGGGCTGAGCACAGGGCAGGAATATATGAAACATAAGTTTTTACTCTTCCGTCAGTCAAATGAATAAATAAATGTCCAATCTGCCCTTGCTTGCAGACCTTAAGAAACTTGCCCAAGATCACACAGCTAGTAAATAAGAGAACCAAAGGAGGACCCAAGCCTGTGTGTTTTCCGTTGCTAGTCCTGGGAACCTTCTTCTGTGTGCTGACGCTGGACCGGGGCTACAAAGACGCATCAGACCCGGACCCTGCCCTCAAGGAGCTCACAGTCTAATGGAGGAGAACTGAAGATGACGTACAGCACTGCTGGCAGGGAGCATCCCCACCTTTGGAGCTATGCGGGAGGTGGAAGAGGGGTCTTCGGAAGGAGGGGATCGATCAGTAAGACTTCACGGGCACATGGCAGTTATGTAATCCCGCACACCCAAAGGGGCTCATCTATCACAGGGCCTGGCACACAGCGGGGCCTCATTAACTGCTGGGTAGATGGATGGACAAGAGGGAGCAGGTGGTGAGGGATAAAGGGTAGCTGCTTCGCTCTCTGCAGAACGGCCGGATGGAGGGATGGACGGGCAGGGGGTAGGGTGAATGTGATGGTGGAGGGCAGGCAGACAAGCGGATGGATGGATGTGCAAACAAGTGGGTGGTCTGTGGGCAGACAGGTGGGTGGGTGGATGAGGAGGTGGACAGATGGGCAGCGGGGTGGCTGTGCTGAAGGACAGGTAGGTGAAGGTGTAGGACTGGCTGTGCATTTATGTGGTAGGTGACGGAACCAGGATGGACAGATGGGGCTGCTGCGGTTGGATGAGTGGATGACGAGGAAGACGGAAATGAAGGAGCTGGTGACAATACGTGGCTGTAGGATAAAGTTAGAGAAAATCACTCGTGCCCTGGGTTGCGGCCACTTACCGGGCTGCAGTGACCAGTAATGGCGGTGCTGCGCGCTCCCTCTGCCGGGGCCCGGGCTGCCAGCGCCTCTCGCAGGTTCTGGTTTTGCTGGGCGAGGTCCTCCACCTGTCCCTGCAGGCCGATCTCCGACAGCTTGAGCGCGCAGATGCAGCAGCGCAGGTCCTCCAGCTGCCCGCGGAGCCGGCGCTCGGTGGCGCGCTGCTCCTGAAGCCGGCGCGCCGCCTCGTCCCGCTCGCGCTCGCCACGCTGGGCCCGCGCCTGCAGGGCGCGCAGCTCCCCGGCCTCCCCGGGGTCGCCCTGGGGGCCGGCCGGGCCGAGGGGGTGGGGGCTGCCCAGGGCCGGGGCGTCCAGCTCGGCCAGCAAGAGGCCAGCGGCGCGACAGAGGCGCCCCACGTCCAGCTCCAGCCGCTGCACCTGCTCCCGCAGGCCGCGCTCCTGCTCGCGCACCAGGCCCAGCTGGAGTCGCTGGGTCCGCCGGCAGCGCTCCAGGGCCGCCGCCTGCCGCCCCAGCGCCTCGTCCTTGCGCCGCAGCCGCTCCCGCAGCCGCCGGAGCCGCCACCGCTGCCGCCGGGCCACGCGCTCCTGCTCCAGAACCTACAAGTTGGTGGTGGATGAGGGCGTCAGGAAGCCAGCCCCGGGACACACCGTCGCTCACACTGTCTTTATTTTAAACTTCCCTATGTTGTGCATCGGGGTTTTTTTCGTGCATAAATTTTTGCACTAAGATTTTGCATCAAATATTATTTATTTCATTCCTGAGTTTTTTGGTGCCCACACAGAATTTGCAGGGGAGGAGTGCCCCCCTCACCTCACCCCTGTAGGAGCCCTGCACACCTGGAGCTCCCTGGGTCCTTGGAAGGAAACTGTACTGGGCCGGATAGGCATCAGCCGGTGCGCACGGAGAGGATGTGGTTCCAATGCTGAATACCTCCACACCAGTTTGTAAAGGGCTGCCGCCTGGACACGCCTGAGATTCCCCACATCCACCCAGGACCTCCCAGATGTCTCCATTTCCCTAACCCTAAAGTGCTAATGCCTGGCCCTGCAAAGGTCGGCGCTGGCTTCTGGCTCGTGAGACACCGCACACAGCTGTTCCTTACTGTGCGTACCCCCGAGCCCTGGGGACTGTCCCTGTCCCCTTGGGGCACTCGGAAGCAGCTAGCGCAGTATCACTGCACTACAAGTCACCACGGCCAGCATTCGAACCGCTGTGTATCTGACTCAAGGCCTTTTCAAATAAAGACATGCGTATGGAACAGGCCATAGTATCCCACAGAGGAGCTGGTCCCGCTGTGCCTCTGAGCCCCCACTGTCCCTGCTTGCACCCTCGGCTTCTGTCTCCCCGTCACACTGGGAACATCTTGTGACTGTGGGCCTGTGGCTGAGGCCCCTTGGAAATCCTACATGGACACAGGCCATGGACCAAGACATGTTTATTGAAGTATTTTCCATGGAGAGATTACATTCTTCGCGGTAGGATCCCACACAATGCCACTACAGTATTTCACGGGGCGGTTCCTCGCAGGACACTGATGAGGGCCTGCTGGGGGCGCAGAGGGGGACAATTAACTGTACTTCCTGCACCGGAGTTCGATGCAGAAGGGAAAATGCACTTGCATGTCTCCCTGGTGTCTCGAAGACGAATTTCAATTTAAATGTGCTCCTTATGTTTCCACGCTTCACGTCTGTCTCCGTTCATGCCTGAGTCAGGCCTTTTCCAGCTGTTCTGACTGCTCCCCACTCTGAGAAACACATTGTCACCCCATGTCCCATGACGTGCACACGTGTGCTGCTGAAACAGAAGTTTCACGAAACAGCACTGCTCGTACACTAATGTCCTCTCTTATTTCCTAGTTGATTCTATTTCTAAAATGCTGGTTGTGACACGGAACTGGTCACACCCCACAGGCGGGCGTCTACCTGCAGTCTGACGGTCGTTGCTGGGCTGTCCAGGAGGCCGGGGGGAGGGGGGGGCTCTGAGAGCCACATGCAGCTGTCCTAGAGCCTGTTATTTCTGCCTCTGCAGTACTCCCAAAGTGTGCCCTACCTCCAGCCTTCCTCATCGGCCCTGGCATCTTGCAATAAAAGCTAATATTTACCAAAGCAGTGGGCGTTATTTACTGTTACAGTTGTGAGTGTTTTACGCGTACTAACTCACTTAGCCCATACAATAACCCCGTTCTCATTTCACAGAGGAGGAGGCTGAGACCCAGAGAGGTTAAATCACTTGTCCCAGGTCACACAGCCAGGGAGCGGCAGAGCCAGGGTTTGGCACCAGGTGTCTGCCTTTGGACTCTACCCCCTTAACCACCCACCGTTTGTCCAAAGCACCAATTTGTCCCTGTGCCTCCACCACCTCTCTCTCTCCCATGCAATCAGAATAATTTCCCCCAAAGCCTGTCCTGAGCCCTCCTGCTCAAGTCCCCTAAAGCCTGCTCCTCACTGCAGTCGGTATTTGGTGCACACCATGGTCCTGGCAACCTGGCCACTCTGGAAGCCTCCTGTCTCGCCGACGCTCTCTCTGCACCCGCGCCCTCTGCCCTGGCTCCAGTGTGTTCTCCCACGCTTCTGTGCCTACGCACAGGCTGTGACTCACACCCGACATGCCTTTCCCGCAAGGCCAACTCAGCTGGCTCAGTTCTCTGTAGCTCCCCTTAACCCCCCGACTCCACACACACACACACACACACACTGTGCCTTCAGCCTCCCCCCTGGCACCTGGCCTCCCATTTGGGATTTACTTGTCTCCTATCCATGTCCCCACCTGCATGCCAGCTCCCAAGAGCAGGGCCCCTCCGTTAGTCATCAGCTTGTCCCTAGGCCAGAGCTGGCGTCCCTGGGGTTAGGCACAAGGGCCACAGAAATGAACGTCTGACTGAAGCTCCCAGTGAGTGCACAGGGCACCCAATGCTCTCACCAACCCCCTCCCCCCAGCGGATCCCAGCCAGAACCCTGGTGAGGCAGGCAGGGTGGGATGCGGATCCCAGTTTACAGATGGGGCAGCTGAGGACCAGAGAGGCCCTGTGACCTTGCCCCAGGCCCCGCAGCCCCTGCTGCACCATTGGAATTAGGACCCCTCTAAGCCCCCTGGCTGGGCTCTCCCAGCATCCCGCCCCCCCCGCCCCCCGCTCTACCCACCACTGTCTTTGCTCAGCTCCAAGCACACGGGGCCACCCTGCTGGGTCAAGAAACAAGTTCTGGAAAGAAGAGGGGACATGGTACCTGGCTGGCCAGCTCCCCCTGCAAGGCTTCCAGCTTCTCCTGGGCTTGGACAGCAGCGCTCCTTTCCTGCATCACGCGGGCGCTCAGCTGCTTCACCGTCTGGAGGAGGTGTCTCTCCGACAACTCCAGCTCCTGGATTCTGCAACATTGAAGCAGGACGATGCTTACTCAGGAGGCAGTAAACATGGCCCGGGATTCTCACCCACACTGAGGCCAATATTTTTTGGGGGGGTCATTTGGCCAATTTGAAATTCTGACAAAATCACATTTTGTGAAACATTCATACATATTTAAGATGATTTAGAATACTTCAGAGGTATCTGTGGAATAATAATTCACCATGCATCAGGAATCTTAAGACTGTTCTCCCTAAGCCGGTAATCCCAGGTTCAGGTGATACCAACAAAGAACTGAGCCAGAGACACGTGGACGAAGAGCTTTACCTGTGTTGTTTCAATCAATCCTCACATTGCCAGCCTGCAGGTGAATTCCCTTACCCCTCCTTCACACACCAGAAAACTGAAGCTCAGAGTGGCCAGGCAACTTGCCTGAGGTCACACAGCATTCTAGAGCCCAGACTGTCTGATTCCTGAACTCATACTTTTAACCCTACACTTCATTGCCTCCCATCAGAGCTACACTCTTCCAAATCTCTTCTAAGGAAATGATCGAAATTCAGAAAAAAATTTTCTGTGATTAAAATCCTTAATTTTTGTATTACAGAAGAGTGAACGGGGAAACAGCCTCATAGTTAGGGACGGTTAAACCACATGAGGTCTTTTCTCCTTATGCTGGGGAAATGGTGAGCACGCCTTCACTCCTCTGCCCAAGCCCATGCAGGGTGGCCTGCTCCTTCAAGACATGCTGTGCCTCCCTGGGTGAGGCCCTAGCTTTGCTTCCTGACTCTGCTGCCGATCAGCCATGAGGTCTTCGCTCCCCACCCTGACCCATAGTCTCCTTATCTGTAAAATAGAGGTCATTGTACCTAGCTCCGAGCATTATTGTGGAGATTGAATGAAACGTTGCATGATAAGCAATAATAAGGCCAAGAGTCCCCTCGCCTGCTCTAGTTCTGAGGCCTGGGGAAGGCTCGTGTAAGTGGCAGAAGAGAGTGTGCCTCTTGTGATCAAGTTCCTTCCAAACTGAACCCAGGAGTAGCCCCAGGTTATAAACCCCAGGTGTACAAGCAAACTGAGCACCTGCTTGCTTATAAAACTTGGTGATCTCTGAAAGGGATAAGAAAAGCCTCTCTTTTCAGTTTTTGAGATCAACCTGCAACACTATATAGGAAACAATATTTAACCCTGATACTATCCCTATATTGGAAGCAGAAAATGACTCATCACTGTGGCAGATTGAATATCGGCCCCTAAATATATCCAGGCTCTAATCTCTCACACCCACGAATGTTGCTTGAAATGCAAGAGACTGTAGATGTCATTTAGTTAGAGACCTGAAGATGGGGGGAGGGGAATGAACCCGACGGCCTGGGTGGGCCCTGCCTGCCGTGACAGGTGTCCTTATGATAGGGAGGCAGGGGGAGGTTTGACAAGGAAGGTGAAGGCCAAGTGAACCCTGAAGCCAGGTGCTACCCTGCTGGTTTTGCAGGTGGAGGGAGGGGCCAGAAGCCAAGGGATGCAGCCTCTTGCTGGAAAAGAGGAGAAAACATTCTGCTACAACCTCAGGAGAGAGCATGGGCCCCCCAACAAACTTGACGTTTGTCCCGGGATGCCACTTTAGGACTTGGCCTCCAGCCCTACAAGATGATGCAGGTCTGTTGCTTTAAGCCACCAAGTTTATAGTATTTTGTTTTCACAGCCCTCGGGAACTGATAGACTCACAAATAGGAAATAGATGATGAAGTACCATTTTTCATGGATTAACGACCAGTTAAGCAAATATTAATACGCAGGGCTACAAAGTGCTATGAAGCCGGGAGACCCCACCAGGGCAGCAGGAGAAATGGGTGGCTACCATTACCACCCTGGACGAGCCACCTGGGTTCAAGTCCCAGCCCGCCGACGTGGCTGGACATGTGGGTGACTGTGGAGAGATCACTTAACTGCCCTGTGCCTTCATTTCCCCATCTATAGATTGAGGGTAAGGTTATCACCTGATTTTTGGTATTTTTTAAGGATTAAATATGTGAAAATTTAAACAAACATGTGAACAGTGCCTGGAACCGAGTAAACACTCAATGAGTGTATAGCTACTGATAATTTTGTGGCACTTAGGTTGGAAATGAATATGCATGATTGATAGGGTAGTGAAGATGGGAGTGGGTTTTCCTTCCCAAATTTCTAACTACACTGTTTATTCTTTTTATTATAAATATTTCTTTAAAGATTTTTATTTATTTATTTCGGGGAGGGGGGAAGAGGGAGAGAGAAACTCAAGCAGACACTGCGCTGATCATAGAGCCCCACATGGGGCTCGATCTCACGACCCTGAGATCACAACCTGAGCTGAAACTGAGAGTCAGGCGCTTAACCAATTGCACCATCCAGGCGCCCCTACAATAAATACTTTAGAACTTTAACCCTTTCATCAAAGTGAAGCCCAATGTACACTACCAACCTTACCACACCCCAGCAAGACGGCACCCATGATGGAATTAACCCATTGTGCATTCGAACTCTGGCTTCCGCTCTTAGTTACCCTAGATAATGCAGTCCATCCTCCCCGCCCCAGCTCCCCTCATGCAGGATGGTGTGGCCCACCTTCTGAAAATGGAGGACACAGCCCACATTCCCCACAGGCGGGTCCAGGATGCCCCCTCAAGAGCAGCCTCACCCTGGGCCCCAGCCCCAGAAGCCCCCTCCACTCCATTGCTTATGGTGCCCCCAGGGCTCTCCTTGCATGGAGGGGTCTCCTTCAGTAAGGGTTTCCTACCATTTTCCCCAGGCCCGATGACTTTCTGGTTTTCACTGCCAAACTTTTCAGAGAAAGATTTGAATCCACAACCATGTGGGGTTACACTGCAGCTCTCTCCAGGGCTGGGACCTTCCCTGGGTCTCAACCCCCAGGATTTATGTTATGGGCTGATTTGTGTCCCCTCAAATCGTTGGTTGAAATCCTGCCCCCCAGAACCTCAGGATGTGACTGTATTTGGAGACCGGGCCTTTACAAAGGTAGTTGAGTTAAAATGAGCTCATCTGGGTGGGCCCTGATCCAATCTGATGGCGGTCCTTACAAGAAGGGATTAGACACAGGCACGCACAGAAGGACCACCGCATGAGGACACAGGGAGAAGGTGGCTGTCTACACACCACAGAGAGAGGCCTCTGAAGGAACCAGGTGGCCACACCGTGAACGTGGACTTCCAGCCTCCAGGACTGTGAGACAGTACAGTTCTGTTAAGCCCTTCGATCTGTGGCACTCTGTTAAAGCAGCCTGAGCAAACTAACATAACTCAGCACGTCGCTCTGGGGTGGGCCAGCACAGGCGGGAGAATGAGTGAGAATGAATGAACGAATGAATGAATGCACAATCACATAAAGTAACAAAACAACTATTCTGATATGCAAATTTCTTCCTGTAAAAAGTCTTACAAAGAGGAAAAAAGATAAAAAGCACATGTAAATACACATTTAGTGACTTGCCTTTATTAAAATGAAGGAAAATACAAGAAAACGGTGAAGTCCCAGGCAAATCCAAGACGCTTGGCTGCTGGGATCATGGTAAACCTTTCAGGATGGATCCCAGCCATTACTGTCCCTCATTTCCATGCTGGGTTTCTCCGCTGACACTCACGCAGGACCCCACCTCACTCTGCTGGCCTCGGTATCAGATAACGGTCAGGAAAGAGCACGGGCTTGGAGGAGGACCTGGGCTCACATCTCAACCTCTGGACCCTGTTGCCTCCACAGGAAAACAGCCCAGGCCAGGAATGTCAGTGGTGAGAAACAACTGCAGAGAGTCTGCTATAAAGATGACGGAAGAGCTAAAGGCCAGAGAGGATGGGCAACCCAGAGATGAGCCACTGCCAGGCGCCCCTCCTGCCCTTGCGGCTGGAGGGACATGTGGGGAGGGGGCAGTGATACTGGGTCCAGGAACTGGCCACCAGGCAGAAGAGGACCAGAGAGGAGCCTGAAATCCTGGCTGAGTCACCCACAGCAGGAGAGGGGAACGCACCCCGGCCTCTCCCTTCCTCCTCCCTTCGGTGCCTCCCGTCAACCGGACCCCCAAGGAAGCAGGCTTAGCCCCTGACATGCCGAGCAGAGGACGGGACAGAGGAGAAACCAGAGCTGGGGCTGCCCCGGGCATCTGTGTTCCCAGCCGCAGAAACAATCAACACACGGATCTAACCCCATTAGGACGCCCAGGATGCATTAAATACACCAAGAGGAGATCCAAACGCCATATTTACCTGCTCCTCAGCCCGGACTCGGACATCATGTACTTGTCCACAGCTGCCCACAGCTTCTGCTCGGAGGATTCCAGCTGCTTCCTGAGCATGTCCGTATCCACGTCTGGGCTTCCAGCTGCTCCGTCCGCAGGACGGCCCCGCTCCTCACCACTGTCCTCTGTGTCCTGGAATACCCAGCACGTGTCGATCTTCACATCAACGTTCATTACGTCAAACCCATCACTGCTGGGGGCTCTGACAACGTAGCTGAAACTCTTCTCAGTCCGTCCTGTGGCTGTGGGCTCCATCCCGTACAAAGGTCACAGGTCAAGACTTAGTAACATTAAGTGGATTTGCAACACTGACTTTCTAGAGATTTCGAGATGGCTGCAGGGCCTTCAGATTGTGCAGGAGAATACCCTTTAAGGAGGGCAAGAACAGGTGAATTATTTATGAGTGGGCCTTGGGTTTCATTCACACGCGTCATACAATATGAACGAACGCCTCTCGGTTTACAAGCCGGCATGCCGGAACGCACCCAAAGCAAGAAAACATTGCAGAGAAGTCCCTTGGAATTAAATGCTTAATGATGCGCACAGAGAGGCAAAATGAAATTTCCAGGCAGGACCATCAGAAATACAAATTTTCGGTGGGGCACCTCAAGTTCTACCCTCCTCTATGAGTGAATGAAGCTCTATGCCTCCTCTCTGAGGACAGGAAATGTTAATCAGGGACCTAGAGCTAGTGCTGCACTCCACATATCGCCCGAGATCTCGGTCACGTCACCCTAGCTGGTTCAACTGTGCCGTAACCCTAGGAGGGGGCATTATCATACCCATTTTGTAGATGGTGAGACAGGGGCTCCAGAAGGTGCAGGAGCTTGTCCAGTCCTCACATACGGAAAGTCCCAGAGTCAGGATTCAAACCCAGCTCTGAATCCAAACTCGGGAGCTGAGAAATGAATGCACCATGACCCCGACAGGAGCAACCCTGTCCTGTGGGAGGCAGCCAGGGGCTGGAGGGATGGTGGACTCCAGCTGGCAGAGGTGGGCATGGGATTCTGCCAGGTGGAGGCCGCCTGAGAGTCCTGGCCCTGTGGCAGCATCAGGACAGATGAAGGGAGTGGCCGGCCCTGCGGGCTTTCGGAGGGGAAATGAGGAAGGACAGAAGGTGGCTTGGGGCTATGTCTGTGCAGACCTTGAGCTCCAGGGCAAAGTCTTTGGCGTCTTTCTGGGAGCACCGGGTGGGGGGAGCTCCTGGGAATGTTTAGAGGCAGGGAGGACCTGGTCAAATGTTGCTCTGAGGATGGAGCCCTCTGGGTCATGCAGGGGGTGAGAAGGTCAGCCTCTTGCCAGCTTTCTGACGCAGGCATGTCTTTCTAAAGGACCTGGGGACCATCTCTTCGGAATGTAAATATCCAAGGAAAATAGAACCCCATCTCCCAGGTCCTGTGGGAGGCGAGGAGCCCAACTTCAGTGGGTGCCTAGCTCCAAGCCCCAAAGCCACCTTGCCATAAAGACGAGAAAAGTTTCGTTCTCCTTTGTATAAAAAAATAAAATAAGATGAAAATTGAGAGGAAGGCAAACCGTAAGAGACACTGTTAACTCTAGGAAACATACTGAGGGCTGCTGGAGGGGCGATGGGGGGGATGGGGTAACTGGGTGACGGGCATTAATGAGGGCATGTGGTGTGATGAGCACTGGGTGTAATACACGACTGGTGAATTACTAAATTCTACCTCTGAAACTAACAAGAACAAAAAAAAAAAAAACGAATTAACACAGAGGGTCACCCCAATGGCGAGGTCAATCTAAGGTCATGCGGAACAGATGGTACCCTCAAGTCCTCTTGCTGAAGAACGGATCACCATTACCCTGAGGACATGTGCGGGGTGGACTGTATCTGCTTGGCTACTGAACAGGTGAGAGTTCTCTCTCTCTGCACATCTCTGAGCAGAGCACCCGGGATGAACATCACGTGTGGTTTGACGCTCCTTCAAGAATACACATGCTTCCCTTCTTGCCGACCTCGAAGGAGAGGTCTTCTGGCTTGGGAGATTTTGTTTTTAATCATCCTGCTCCAGCAGCAGCCAGTGTGCTGGGGCGACCCACAGGGCTTGTGACAGACAGAGTGGCCAGAGACGGCGGGGTGGGGTGTCAGCTGAGAGGGGATGTAGCCAGGCACCAGGACGAGACTGCCTGGGGTTGAATCTCATCTCTATTCTCAGAATCCTGGGAAAATTACTTAACTGCTGGAAATAGTTGGGGGGGCATAGTCTGGGGTCTGCAGAAGCCCCCCAGAGCTCTTAGACAAGTTCAGGGAGGAGCACCCCACACTGGCAGGCCTCTAACAGGTTCTGGTTCAATGTGAGAAAACAGGCGAAAATAAATATGTCATTGCTTGTACTGGAACCATTGGGCAGGATTCCATGGGTCACAAACCGGCTATGGAAGGTGAGGGAAAAGCTGGAGCCACAGACCCGGGGACTTTCAGCCCGTAGGACGGAAGGATGGGGAAGAAGGGGGAAGGAGTGGCCGGTGGGAGGAAAGCTGATGCACTTGCTCAGACAGGTGTGGAGCCCTCCCTAAAGCACAGTGTTCATCTCTCCAAGGTAACCAGGGCACCCTGACAAGGTGCCCAGTGCCCCCGCAGCTAGCTCCCCCCACAGGCCCTCAAACCGTGCCCGAGCCGTCAGTAAATCTTGAGCCTTTCGGATGAGCTAAGCATCATGCAGCACACGCGCCCCACCTTTTGCCTTTCACAGAAGTCCAGCTCAGGCCGTGCCACGGAGGGCAAACACATCCGTGAGCATCGGGAGCCAAAGTGAATAGGGCCAGCAGCCAAGTCCTGGTGCTGCAGGTGGGCCCCCTCATCCCGGCTGGACTGGGACTTACCCCACTTTCAAACTGGAAGTCCCGCATCCCAGACAAACAGGGATGGCTTGTCAGGCTGCACTGCTGGTCTCCCGGCCCAGAGCGCTGCCAGAACAGCAGGGACGGGACACAGCGGTGACCCCTGGACTTCCCTGTCCTGCTCCTCATGGGTTGCTGCTGGCCATAGAGGAGCCAGGAATGAGGGTGAGGGGCGGCACCATGTGCCGGGAATTTGGCAGGGCTCTCCCTTCAGCCCCCAGCAGATTTGTGAGGAGGGTGGTGGGAAAGGGTGGACCCAACCCTTCTTCTTCCCGCATGAGACAGTTACCCGGGGCTCAGCTGACCTCATAGCTCACCTGCCCTGGGAACCACACCCACAGGGGCCTTTGGCTGTGCTAGGAGGCAGCCGTGAGGCGTGCACACCCGTCCTGGGAGTGGAGGGCTGTGATGAAGTCCAGGTACACGTCTGCTGGGCCACCAGAGCTCTGGGGTCAACTGACTACAATGGCTCTTGGAACTGGGCCTGTCCCTGGCGGGGACCTTGGAAGCAATGCCCGGGACAGTCACAAGAAACACTGGCTCCTTCTGGGGACTTTGGGTTTCTAGCCAGGGCGGCTCCCATACCTGCTGCTGTGGGTCTCACGTCCTCGCACCTGCGCTGTCTCAGAGAATGGCTCCTGGTCCCCCAGGGGTTGAATGGTCTCCTCTGCGGACAAGTCCCCCTGAGGGAGCCGTGGATGCTGCCGGCCACATCTCCTGCCAGGATCCGGGAGTCCTGCCGGTCCAACTGTCTAGTCATGCCCCACAGAGACAAGAGGCGAGGTGTTGCATGGGACATCGCCGCCATCCCACGGAGGAGAAGCTAAGACTCAGCAGCGAATACTTTGCCAGTGTCTTCTGGGGGAAAGGGGCCCAGCTGGGGGTGACTTCAAAGCCAACAGCATTCCTGACCTGTTGTCTGAGTGGGAGGGCTGAGCAGACAGAATGGGGACGGGAGGGCATGAGGACCGCACTCCCAGATGCTCCTGCAACAGGGAGAAGACAGACACTCGGTGCCACGGAAATGCTTCCCAGACACCTCTGCGCACCTCCGGGACTTCTGTCACCGAGTTAGCAAAGCAATGGCTCTGTGCGATGCCTGGGCCCCGGGGGAAGCAGACGGGCATTCGTGTTCACTCGCTGCGTGGTTCCACACTCCCATCACCACCCCGGATGCTCAGATGCCTGTCTTCAAGCAAAGACATCGGTTCATTCACATTTGGATGCCAAATGTTGGTACTAGATTTCAGCAGAGAACAGTCACTTCTCAGCTGTCCTGCTGTGTGTTTGCTTAGAGCCCCTGCCCCCCAATTCTTTGATTTGGTTTGGGCATCCTGCCCCACCTGGCTGGGGCGCCCCTTCTGTGCCCACTGCAGGCGCATTCTCCATCCTTGGGCTTGCCCTTCTGAGAACTTCCAGCTCCTGTGCTGGCTCCCATCTCCAGCGGGTACCCTCAGCGGCCTCAATCTCAGTCACTGGGTTTTCTCCAAAGGTTCTCTTTACTAGAAATCCTGGGATTGCTCTCAAACACAGAGCAGTGAATCTTCCGGTCCTTGGGATCAGCCCACCCCTGCTTGTTCTCCCAGGGTGGTTGTCCTCTCCTTCATATCCACCACCTTCTGTTTCACTTCATCCCTCCTGATTCCACACTTCTTCTTCCAGAAGTTTAGGAGAGAACGGTAATATGAGCAGGGGCTTCTCCTGGAGACACTCGCCCCCCTACCCTACTCACCCTAGAATGACAACAGAGCAACATCCCCAAGTCACTTCCCTTCTCAGGGGCTCCCTCCAGGGCCAAACCTCACCAGGTCCTGCCTGCCTTTCTTGGCTACCCCACTCCATCTTCTAGAAGGTTCCATTCAGGGGCCAGTCTCCTGAGGTCAGGAAGGGCTCTCTCCTCCACGACTGAGAGCGAGCGGCCCTGGTGTCAGAGGGAGGCTCCTTCTCCACGGATGCTCCACAGAACATTTCACCTTCCAGCATTTTCCCTCAGCAGCACCTTGCAGATTACAACCAAGATGAAAGACAGCCTGGGAATGGTGTAGTCTGTGTCCACCTTCTCAGTCCTCACTCCACATGGCCCCAGGGACTGTCGCTGTGTCACACCAAGAGCAACGGAGCCTGTGGCCTCTTTCTTGGAAATCTGAGGCCCTTGGATCCGCCCTCCACAGTGGGTGAGCCTCCAGCCCCTCGTCAGAGTCCTGTGCGTTCTCTCTCTCTCCCTCCCTCCCTCCCTGGTCACCACCTACTGAATCAGCTGCACAGGGATCTGAAGGGACTTGCTGACCAGGGTTTGAATTTGGGTTCAGATCACAGGGACATTTGCAAGTCACTCTGGCTGACAGATCCCAGGGTACACGGAGCACAGTTCACGGAGACGTATGTACACAGGTCTGCGTCCATCTGGACACACCCCCGTGGCCAGGGGAGGCATGCAGTGCAGGGACAAGGACTCTGGCCTCACCCCTGACAGTGCAGTAGCCCTCCAGTGACTCAGTTTCTAGTAATTGCACTTAGTTTCCTTGTATTCAGGTCTCTGCCCCTCGGGCTTTGAAGGTGCCAGAGTGGGGACTCAGATGTGGCCCCGACCTTGACAAAATCCCCATCGTCTTCAGGGCTCCTACAGCTCGGCCAGCCAGGACCCAGCCATGGATCCAAAAGGCCTCCTCATCAACTACACGTGAATTCTGTTTTCAGTCTCTGGCTTGAAGTAGCTTGTTTTGCTGTTGAATTTTGGTTTGAGTGGGGTTGGGGTTGCTGTAGGGACTCAATTTATTCCATAAGCTCTTTTTCTATCCTGTAGGATTAAAAAATAATTTGAAGTGCCGTAAGAATCAAGGGTTAAAATGGTTGGGGAAGCCCCTGGTTTATCTGCCCCCACCTGCCCCTCTGCTGTCCCAAACTCTCCAGCTGAGCCCACTGAGGGACCTTCCCTGACAATGTAGGGTAAGAGGAAATGGGACTCGATGGCCTGTCCTCCAGGACTACCTCCACCCCCCATGGCCACCCCTACTTCCCATCTGATTAAACCTGGGACCATCCCTTTACTCACTACACAAACACAGCATGAATGTGCTGAGCAATGACCTAGGCCTTGGGACACAGAAGGTACAAGGCAAAGCCCTTGCGTCATGGGGCCAGGCTCAGGGCTCCCATAAGAACATCAGGCAGGGGAGGGACCAGCAGCAGAGCTCGGCCTGGGGGTCAGGACAGGTAGCGGGCACTGTGGGCATCCCCAGAGCTCACAGGGCTCTAAGCCTGGGCTAGATTCCGGGGTGAGAACTGTAGATCCTAGGGGCCTTGGCAGACACCCCCTCCAGCCCCAAGGGGGATACTCAGCAAAAAGAATGGGGAAGGATGTGGGTGCCCAAGCAGAAACTTAGGTGAGAGCTGCATCCTGGGGGCCTGCAAGGCAGAGCAGGACCAGCTGCCCCATGGCTTCTGCCAAGGTCCCTGAGCATCAGAACCAGGTGTAGGGTTAAGGGTGGGGGATGGGCAGGCAGCTGGGGGCTCTTCACACAGCCTTCCTGGGTATTTTATACGCAGGTCATGGACTTGCCCATCAGCTTCCCGCTCCTGAAGACCCCTGACCCCAGAAACCTGCTATGGTCTGGTCCACGGGCAATAGCACCAGAAACTAAAGCCAAAATATGGAAGAAACTTTGGAAAAACCAGAACCCCCCCCCTTTTGAAGATGTGCCACAACAGGGCAGCAACCAGGCCCCCACTGTCCCTTCCTCACGAAGAGCTCTCCCAACCTCCCTCGGGGGGGTGGGACTCGCCATGGAGCCCTGATGGCCCCACCCTCCACCCAGGGAGCCAGGGAGCTGAGGAATCTGCCACAGGCCACCCCCTTCCACGGAGCCTCATGGCTCAAGGAATGTTATGGTCAGAAGTGGGAAAAATCCTCCTTTTCAGAAAATCATCATTTTTATCTGCAAAATTGAAAGGATACCAACCCGAGTTCTTTGCTCACTGAAGTCATCAAGGCCACAGAATGAATGCTAGTGAGAAAAACAAAAAAAGGAACAAAAACTATAAAATAAGACCAAAAGAAAACGAGGGGGGAGAAAAAGAAAAGAAAAAAGATGTAAGATATGTAGTATGGGATTCAGTGACACATTCCACAAGAACTACCACACTAGGGTCGGGTTCAGGAGGTCGGGGAAGTGAGTGGGCCTCAGCAGCTGACCTCACCGGAAAACCCACCCTCTGGAGTTCCTCCACGCCCCCACTGCTCTTCCCAAACACCCGGCCGACTCAGACAGACCAGGATGCTTTCGGTGCGGAGACCTGGCTTTCCTGCAGACCATGGCAGGACATGTTACAAACAGAGGAAGGACCCTCCCGTGGTCACGGCTGGTGGCTCCCACCAAAGGCCAGGCCTGCACCTAAGGACCAGGTGGGGTCCCCCCAGACCCACCTGACCATGAGCAGAAGCCCTCCCCCCGGCACCATCCCCACCAGGACCTGCTCTCCCAAGAGACCATTATTTAAAATCTGTTGTGCCATTCAATTCATCTGCTTTAAGAAGAAAAAAAAAAAAGCAGGAAGAAAAATGGCCTTAAAGGAAGGAAAAATTATACAGATCAGTTTGAAAGTAGGTTTCTCTTTCTGAATTCACGACTCGCTTTCTTCCATCTGAACCTATTGGAGCATCACCTGGGGCTTTCGAAAATCATTCTCCCCTCCGCCAAAAATGAGGTAATAACTCCCCTTAATTATTTGTTGAAAAATTAAAATCCAAACAGAGAGCCCCCACCATTTACACAAGTTTTAGAATCACTGAAGGCTGGAGCTGGGCGGGGCTTATGTGGAGTCTCCCAGCTGTCATTTTCTACGTGGGGAAACTGAGGCCCAGGGAGGGGAAGGACTTGCCAAGAGCACCCGGTGGGGTGTGGCAGGAAAGGGCTCCTGTCCACAGACATGAACCACGGATAATGTGGCTGCAGCCATTTTCCACTAGTGGCCCCAGGGAAATGATGTTTGGGTGTTTCTCGTCCTACTGGCCCGACCAGGAGTCTGCCTGCTGTTTGCCCTCCTCGGCAAGTCCTTTGTGACAAAAGGAGACTGACCAACCCACACACACTTGCTTTGAGGCAAGAGGCAGAAGGGGGCTTCACACATTGCCCGGGAGGCCTCCTCACTAAAAACGCCCCCTGCCTTATTTTATGCGTGGGCCTAGACCACCTTTTAAAATTCTATCCGCCAGACAGCTGTGGTGTGTTTGAAGTCCCTTTGCTGTCCTTTCCTACTCTGTGGACCCAATTTGCCCACTCAAGTCCTAAAGTGCAGATGGGGGGCTGAGACCCAGAACCAATGTTTGCAGCCCACCAACCTCGTCTGGACCTGGGGCTCAGAACTTCACACCCCAAGCTCATGCAATCCTCACAACCACCCCAGAAGACGGGGAGAGCTGCAGGCCCCCAGGCCAGGGTGGAGGGATAAACCCTCCAGGGTTCCAGGGCCGGCCTGGGGCAGAGCCCAAACACACCTGCCTGCAAAGTCAGGTCATCCCCAGGGATTCTTGGGCGAATTATACTTGAGATTCCCTCGGGACCTCAACACAACCCCAGAAGGTTGCAGGGTGGGCATGTGGCAGATGGAGACACTAGGCATCCGCTTAAACCAGAATCCCACAGGGGTTCCCAGGGCTCTAGCGGGAGAACCCGCTGAAACCCCTGTGCTGAGCCGCCAGCTGCAACCCTCTGCTGCCCCCTGGAGGACACCTCCAGTTGTGCGGGCCGGAGGCACAGCGGCTGGTGATGAAGGGAAGATGCAGGAAGGTGACTTCTGCATCCTCTTGGGAGAGAAAGGAGAGGAAACTTCTAAAACTGGCTTAGCATCATCTGAAGAGCTGTCCTGTCTCTTTGGGCCCACATTGTTTGATTGCCTCCAGAACGGGGAGGGGCTGTTTTCCCATTTTTAGATATCTGCTCCAAAATCTGCCCTCGGGAGACTTCCATGACTTTGGCCCCACTTTGCCCTTGGGGGGAGCTGGCTTCCTCTCTCCTAAGACCTGCCTCAGGCCACTGAACCCCACAAATGTTCTTTCTCCTTCTTCCTCCCTGGGGTGACTGCATATCGGCTTCGAGGTTCAGACTGGGAGCCCCTCCTCGGGCACATCATCCCTGATGACCCCTGGATGGGGCTGGAGCCTCATGTGGCTCCCACACGTGAGCTTACCCCTGTGACACAGAACGTGCAATGAGAGGCTCTGCTCTACTTGTCTACGACTCGTTTGGCAAACATGGGAGGTGCCCTATTCCATGGTGAGAACTGTCTTGGATATAGCAACGCATACAAGCTGGTCCCTGAGCTCAAGGACTCCATGGCCACCGGGTGGATGCGCGGGAGGTGGTAAGGGGGCACAGAGATGCCACACACGTGGTTCTGAGTGGCATTCGTCTGTCTGCCTAGACCAACGGGATGTGCTGGAGGGGCTGAGCGGGTGGCTGCAGCAGCCAGGAGCCCTGCTACACCTTCCCAGCTGTGGGATCAGGGTCCAGTGTCTGAACCGATCTCAGGCCGTCCCCCCACCCATAAAATGATGTTCACGCAGAGAGACAAATGGGGCCAGGTGTCAACATGGGGCAGGTCAGCCTCGCTTCCCGCCGGGAGGGGAGAGACTCCCTAGAACACACAACTGGGTTTTGGCACAGAGAAGTCATCTAAGCTGAAGGGGTCCATGGGACACAACCAAGCCTGGCTTATCACTCCAGAGAGGGTCACAGTGACCCCAAAAGGTCTTCTGTGGGGGGGGAAGGGCATATCACCCCCACTCCACCCACATACAAAGTTGGTCCCAAACTGCACTTTTCTTCCCTAGAAAGGCAACTGAAGAAGCTACTTATTTCATGGATGTGCCCATTGTGGGGGGACGGGGGCAGAGAAGGGAGGCGAGGGGCAGAGCCTGTTCTTGGTGTTACAAAGCTGGCCGCGCAGAAGGACCAGACCCCATGGTGACCTGTCCCAGCAAGAAGCCCGGGGGGGGGGGGCGGAGGCAGGGAGGCCCTGGGCTCCCCACCTACCTTTTCCTCCAGCTCCTTCAGATGTCTCTTCTGGATCTCCAGCTTAGCCTCCAATTCTCGGACTCTCTGAAACACACGACCTCATGTATCAGAAAAGGTAAAATTTCCAGGTTGAAAACTTAGTCTTTACTCTTCATCGTGGTGTAGCACGCAAGCAGAGAAGCAGGCACACACGGGTGGGCAGCGTGCCTGGCTTTTATGCGCCTGCAGGCCCGTATCTCCACCGCCCGCATCCAGATAGAGGGCCCCACCAGGAAGCTCCCCAGACCCCCCACCCTCCACCACAGAGGGTCGATTTCGCCTGTTCTTGAAGCGCACGGAAACAGAATCACATGGTGTATGGACTCTTAGGACAGGATCTCTTTAAAACAGAAGCATCCCGCCTGGACCAAGAGCCCGGTGCGGGGGGGCGCCCGGTGCGGGCTAATGAAGAGCATGGACTGGAAGTGGCATCAGATGCTGGACTTGCGCCAGACTGACCTCGCTGCAGCCGGGGCGCCGGGGCAGGGGAAGCGAGGCCTGGCAGTGGCCATCACAGCCACATGCACCCCAACCCCTTAGAAGCCTGCTCAGCACAGGATCGAGGATGTCCAACTGTCCCAGTTTGCTCAGGACATTCCTGGTTTTGCCACTGGAAGTCTGGGGTCCCCAGAAACCCCTCAGCCCCAGGAAATGGGACCGGCTGGTCACCCTGCTTGAGGCTACATCTGCAGAATGCCCCTGGGGCACTCACCCTCCCTCCGGGATTTACCAGCCCACTCCTTCCAGTTCCACATGGCATCCCACCCAGGGGGGCCAGCAAGTGCGACCTTTTCCAGACAGTCACATGCCCAAGAGTCACCGCTCAAGTGCTGGTACCCCACCACCACCACTGCCCAGCCGGCTGCAGCCCTGCCAGGCCTGAATGCAGATGGGGAGTTCACTCCTGCAGAGAGTGCTCGGGCTGCAGGGCAGGCGATCCAGGTCAGGCCCAATAGGCACGTGGCCTCCGTGGGCCCTTCGCCAGGCCTGGAGAAGTCTTCCGTGTATCCTGTAGGACAGTGGTTCTCAAATCCAGATCAGTGTTACTTGGAGGGCTTGCAAATCACTGGGCCCCCCAGCACTTTCTGACTCAGTTTGGGGGGTGGAGCGTGAGCAGCTACATTCCAGCAAGTTCTTGAGTGATGCAGATGCTGCTTGTCTGGGGACCCACTTTGAGAACCACCTCTAATGACACATTCATCCGCTCAACAGATACAGGTCAATATGCCTGGGGCCCTAAGGAATTTGCACAGAACTCAGCTGGGGGGCACATGGGCGGCTCAGTCGGTGAAGCTCTGCCTTCAGCTCAGGTCATGATCCCAGGGTCCTGGGATCGAACCCCACGTTGGGCTCCCTGCTGAGCAGGGAGCCTGCTTATTTCTCTGCCTGCTTCTCTCTCTGCCTCCCCTGCTTGTGCTCTCTCTCTCTCATTCTCTGACAAATAAATAAATAAAATCTTTAAACAGAAAAAAGAACACTCAGCTGGACCCTGGCCTGGGTCTTGTGCCCCAAGTTTTCCAGCTGGTGGGTGTTGGGGAATCACATAATTTCTTACATCTGAACCCCTCTTCTGTGACCCCATGCCCTGAGGGTGAAATGGGGGCCCCAGGGGTTGGGAGGGAGGACCTTGTACACTACAGTATCATGTGGAGGGAGGGTGACACTTTATAGCTTTCAAAGAACTTGCAAAAATCCCCCAGGAACAACTTCTGCGCTTCTAGGAAGAGGTTGCTGCCCTCACAGAGCTTACATTCTGGTGGGGGGGAGAGCAGCTAGGTCTACAGGGCTGTGGGGCAGGTGGCTCCCCAGGCTACATCTGAATGGAAGCCTGAGGACAGAAGGAGCCTGTCCCAAGCAGGGGCCCAGCAGGTGCCAGGGTGGGTCACGGCGGGGAGGGGACACCGTAATGAGAACCAGACCATACATGGCCTTGGATTCTATTCCAAGGATGAGGGGATGACTGGCGGGGTGGCAGGGTTCAAGTAGGAAAGGGCTCCTTCCCACTCTTCAGGTGTTGGGGGCAGGGTCCCCTCCCCAGGACAGCTCACCGGGGGTTCCCCGGCCGCCCACTGTCACGTCTCCCTATTTATCATTGCCAGGTGTGACTCCACAAGGCTGAGACTTTGCTGCATTCTCCCTTCTCCCTGTTCTTGAACAGGGCCTGGCACCCGACACCTGCCCGGTCAGCATGTGTCGAATGAGTGACTGGCGAGGATTATTGTGACAACGTGACAGAGTGTAGAGTAAAGGTCATGCTGGGTGGGGAAGGTCAAGTGGGGCAGATATGAACTTAGACGTGTCCAGGGCTTAGCATGTGGCAGATACTGTTTCCAGCACTTAATATCAATTCTTCACTGACCCCGGCTGGAGATGCTGCTGTGACTGTCCCCATTCTACAGGTCAGGAAACTGACTCAGGTTACACTGTAAGTCGGAGCAGGATTTGAATCCAAACTTGTGTGACCCAAGAGCCTGTGCTCCTAATGCCACCCCATAGCCTTCCACTGGCCATGAACTCAGGTGGTCACGAAGGGCCACTGCTCCCCGGGGAGCTGGCTTTTACCCAGCTCTTGTGGCCTCTGGTTCTTAAAAATCCTGTATCAGCAGCTGCTACTTTTGCAAATTACAGCTTACAGACAATGTACACCTTTCGCCAAGCACAGTAAATCCATTCCTACCTCAGGGCCTTTGGACCTGCTGCTCTCTGCACAGAGCCCAGGGATTTACTGCCTCACATCCTCTCCCATGTCCTCTCAGCCTTTCTGACATTCTTGGTGTTTATTTGAGTTGTGAGTTTCCTCACTGGGTTATAAGAGCATGTTCTCCACGCGAGCAGAGCCTTGGCTCACTGCCCCAGCCCCAGTGGCCAGACCCGAGCCTGGCACATGACAGGTGCTCGACCGGTAAATAACCATCGGAGGCAAGCAGAAGCCACAAAACCTCACTTTTGCTGTGCCCGTTGTCTCAGGGCTGCTGGAAAGAATCCTCCCCTCTGCTTGGGCATCACCCTCGCACGACCAACTCCAGGAAATTCTGTTACAGGGAACAGATGTGCTTTGAAGTGTGAGCCTTTTATGAAGCCACCGAGATGCCGGCTGGGGCCCCCATGCCGGCTGCTGTCACACGTGTGGTGCTCGGCAGGGACGGGGAGCAAGGAGCAGCCACACCAGGAGAGTCTGGCCAAGCATTTCCACCTGCAGGGTGACACAGGGCTCTCGAGGCAAAGCCTGGGGTGGAGCTGCTCCAGACTGCCCAGACTACAGAGGAAGACACTGAAGGCCGGTTGTTAAGCCTTGCCACTGATTCGGGCACCGGGCCCAGAGCAGGGAGTAGGTGGGCTCGGTCCTCTGAATTCTATGGCCCAATGCAACAGAGGACGGGCTCACCTGGCCTGAGTCAGGGCGACAGGGTGAGGGAAGGAGCACAAGAAGGAATGAGTGTTCACTCCCTTCCAGAACCAAAAAAGCAATGAGACCCTGCTATGGACTGAACTGCGCCCCCCAAATTCCTAGGTTGGAGCCCTAACCCCCAGTGTGAGTGTATTTGGACACAGGGCCTTTGGAAGATATTAAGTTAAGTAAGGTCATAGGGTGGGTCCCTGATCTGCTAGGGTTGATGGCCTTATGAGAAGAGAACAATCTCTCCCCCTCCCCCTCTTCCTTCTCCTTTCATCCCCCCCCCCCCCCCCGTGGCCATTTGAGGGCACAGAAAGAAGGAGGCCGTCTGGGAGCCAGGAAGAGTCCTCACCGGCACCCAGATCGGCCAGCGCCTTGCTCCTGGACTTCCGGCCTCCAGGGCTGCAAGCCACAGACGTCTGTTGTCGAAATCTCCCCTGTGGCACTTGTTCTGACGTCTGAGCAGATGGAGATGGGCCCTTACTCCCCTCTGGAACTCACAGATCTCTATTTACGACTAACCAAAACTAAGCAACCGTCATCTGCACAGAATCACCTTTGAATCCTGTAAAACACAGAACGCTATGCAGTAGGTCTGGGGTGGGGCCCGAGAGTCTGCATTTCTAACAGCTGCCAGGTGCCGCTGTGGCTGCTGGCCCACGGACCCCACACTGAGAGCAGGGGTGGACACCCACAGAGGTCATTATATGAAGAGAGTCCTCCTTTCCCTGAACGCCCACCATGCTCCAGGCACTAGCTACTCGGTTTGCACGTCTTATCTCACCAAAGCCTCCAAGGGGCATTTCATTCAGTGACTTGGTCAGTGTTGGCGATACACGCATCTCGGTGTATCTTCGTAGAAGTGAGGGCAGTTCTCATCCTCAGGGGGAGGAAGGGTCCCTACCATTTATCTTCAGCGGAACTTTCAACTAATTTGGAAATGATCTAGAGATAAAGGAGAAGCAGTTTTCGGCTTTGGGTCAAGCCGTTAACTTTCTCCATGCTTAGGTAGGTGAGCAACGGAAAAGGAAGCGATTTATCCATGTGGTCTTCACTGACACTCTAAAACCCTCGCATTTTAAAAGATTTTTCTCTCTTGAAGGGATATTTGTCCTTGATCTTCCCAAGCAGGCAGCTTGGCTCCTCCCTCCCTTCCTCCCTTCCTTCCTTCCTCTCTGTCTCTCTCTCTCCCTTCCCTCCCTCCCTCCCTTTCTTTTTTTCTTTTTTAAATCACCTGGCTCCCTTCCTTTCTTAGCACGTGGGCCACGGTGCTTCCCCAGGAGTCACAGCCGAATGCTGACTGCCCTGAGCCTTTGGGGTACACTCACTAGCTCATCATACATCCAGACTTAGACCGTGAGGAGCACCTTCACGAGATTTGAGCCCTCGAGTCAGGTAATGACCTTTTGATTTAAATAGGCAAATGCCATTCTGCTTTAAGCTGGGTTTTCTGAACAACCTTTCCACCCGCTGCACGCTCCGTCAGGAAGCCTCACAAAGGAGGCACGGCGCTGCACATCGGACAGGCCGGCACCCAGCTCCCAGGCCTGGTCCAGCTCCTGCTACACAGGCTCACGGTCTACCCTTGGCAGTTACAATAGCTGCCGACACTGGCTGGGAGCACTTCACACACAAGAGTTTGTTTCAACTTTACAACATCCCAATGAGTAAACATTATTTCCATCCTCACAAGGGAACTGAGGCCCAGAGAGGTCAAGTCATTTGGCCAAGGCCACACAGCTAATACCTAGGAGAAAAGGGTTCAAAGCCACACCGTCTGGTCCCAGTGTTTGTGTTTCTCAACCACTCTGCCACCCCAGACTGCCCACGCCATGCTGCGCTGCTGTCTGAAATGCTCTTTCCCCCTTGGTGGCCACCTGGCATCTTCCTATTTATCTTCAAAAGCTGGCACAGCTGGGCCCTCCACTGGGAGCCTCCCCAGCCTCCTGGATGGAGTCCCTCCCCCGCATGTCCTGGGCAGGCGCATCCCAGCACAGAAGCCTCAGCCACGCGAATCGGTGAGGATCTGTGCTGTGTTTGGGTTTCCCACTGAGCTGGGGGTGCCCCAGGCCACTTTTCACTATCCACGTGACCATAACAGAGGTGGCTCAGTGGCAGTGTCCTTGAATGCAAATGCCCGTCCCAACATCCCTGTGCCAAGTTCCCCTTGATGGTACTGGCCATAAGCCCCTCCTCCCCCTCCCTCTCTTGCCTCCCTTTCCCTCCACCGTCCATCCTGCAGTGCCCCGCCCGGCAAGGCCGACCATCACTCTGGTCATTGTCACCGCAAATTCTTGGTCTCCATCCTCAGTGTCCCCCCCCCCCCCCTGCACCAGCAACTTCCCCACCCACCTGGGCCGGGGATTCCAAGTCCTCCCTTCCCCCTTCCACCCCTCCCCCGCTTCTGCTGTGTGTCCTCACGTGAACAACGTGGCCTGCCTTTCTTCTTCCCTCAGGACGCGAGGTAGCCCGGTGTGTGGACACAAAGCGGCAGTTTCACCACTGTCCCCTCCTTCCCCACCCCTGCCCCTCCCCCTCTGCTCAGAAGCCTGAGCCTCACCTGCTGCTCCGCACCCTGGGCCCCCCTCACCCCTTGCACACATCAGACCTTCTCAGTCAGTGGATGGATGCCTTTCCCTTCTCCTCCCCCCATCTCCAGCCTCTCCCTCCGCTTTGCCGCTCGCTGTGCCAGCCTGGTCAGGAACCTCCCTGGCAATGAAAGCTCTCCCTCCCTCTGCACAGGGTGTGTGCATGCACGCCTGTGCCCTCCGGCTCTGCACACACATCAGAGCCCGCGCGCTGGGAGCAGAGGACCAGGTGCCATCAGCACAGAGCGGGCAGCATGGGGACGGAGGCGACAGCCAGGCTGGGGTCACTGGGGCTGCCTGCGTGTCCTCTCAACCAAACCAAGTCTTGAATGAACAGCCCTCCCAGCCTGCCAGTTCCCCCTTCCCCCTCACCACCTTCTTTCGCTCTTGCCCTGCATGGCATCTGGCTGTGCCCCCTATGCCCCCTCCTCAAATCCACCGGAACCCTGTGCTGTCTTCAGACACGACCCTCCCCTGCCGCTTCCTGACGGCGTGCTTGCTTGCCTTCTGCGATGTCGCCTCCCCCGGTCACTCAGGTCCTTCCTCACTGATGGGACTCCCTTACCAGCTATGTGACCTTCAGCACATGACTTAACCTTCTTGAGCCCCAGGGTTCTCATCAGGAGAATGGACATCATCGTCCCCACCCTGTCGCGGGGCTGCCATCGAGGGTCTCCGCCAGCGAGCGGAGGGTGCTGCTGCGGCCCCTTCGCCCCCGTCATCACCCTACAGTCCTCGAGGCCTGGCTCCCTGTGTGCGCGGCAGCACGTGACGCTCACCCAGGACTCCAAACCTTGGAATACTCTGAGGTTTCCAGAGTTAACAACGAATACGGCCGCCAGGTCCAGTCCTCAAATTAGCCGGCCGTCATCACAAAAGACAGCAAAAAAAGGCAAACCGTTCCGCAATGCCTCCTGGTTTTAAGAACCTGACTTTCAAATAGAAGACACCTGCCGGGGAGAGAGGCCCAGGGGACAGCTGGCTCTGGTTTGCAGGAGGACTCAGCAGGGGCTGGGCCGTGTGGTTGGAAGGCGTCTCCGCACACCACTCCCCTTTGCGGGCCGTGCACCTGCTGTGCCGTGAGAAGACCTGCCTTGCTTCACGGGGAAACCCGCTTGGCTGCCAGCCGTCCATCAGACATGCCTGGAACACCAGGTGCCCGTCGGAGGGCTCAGAGGCCGGGAGGAGGGCGAGAGGCACCTGGCGCCCGCCACCTGCCCCTCACCTGCTGGGCCTGCTGCAGCAGCTCCATGCGCTCCCGCAGGACCTGGCTGTCGAACTCCCGGCTCTGCCTCAGGATCTGCCGGCGCACCTTCTCCACGGCGGCCTGCAGGTCCTCCCGCTGGCCCTCGCTCAGCGCCTCGCTGGCCCTCCGCCCCGGCTCCGGCTGCAGCGCGTTGTAGAGCGTGGCCTCCAGCTCCTGGATTTTCTGAGTGGCCCAAATCACACAGACAGTGGACGATCACAAAGAGGTGCACAGTAAGGGCCGGGGCACTGCGGCCGAGGGAGGCAGAGCTGGGGTCTCAGGCGGGGAGGGGAGGCGTGCGGGGGGCCTCGCAGAGCAGCCAGCAGGCATGGGCGGGGGTGGGGGGAGGGAGCCCCTTGCAGCCCCGGGCACACCTTTTTGAGAACACGTCTTATTCTAGTCAATCAAGAGCAGCCCTCCTGTGTACAGGAGAGGACAAATGTGTGACTCAAAGGGAGGCTTGGTTTGACCAGTTTCTATTTCATTCTTGGCGGCCCGTGGATTCCCTTCAGCTTGGGAGCAAATCTCCCCTTTGAGCCTGGGTGGCGGTGGGAAAATATGTCTCAAATTGCACACACGTGGTTTTCAGCCAGCTAGTTGGGAATGTGATTTTAACCTAAAGCAAACAGTGACGGTGTTCTAACCGGGCCTTCCCGGCTAAAAACGCGGGATGCCATTTGTTAGCAAAGCGGATGAGAGATTAGTGGCCAATCGAAGGCTCCTTGTGAAAGGCAAGAGTTTTCATCATTAGAGGAAGTTATTTCTTTTGCACTTCACCCCAAGACACTTAAATATAGTTACCTCATGGGAATATCTAGGGACAAAAGAGAGAATTAGCTCCTTTTCTGCTTCCCTAAATCCCCAGCCACATCATCCTCGAGCGCAAACCCCATCCTGGGCCAGGCTGACCATCGCTCTGGTCACTGTCATTGCACATTCTTGGTCTCCACCCTCCACAGCCTGTCCTACACCAGCAACTTCCCCACCACAGAGGTTCCAGCCAAGGGATCGAAGGAACTAAGGAACTGCTCCTTGTCTTCCTAAGACCCACCAGACTGATCTTCAGTTTGGATGGAAACTGCCAACAAGAGGCGAGAGGTGACTGGGCGGGGGGGGGGGGGGTTCCACGGACAAGCCTCTGCAGCCGTCTGGCCCCCCGCTCTCCCAGCTGCTCTCGTCAGTGTTCGCATGGCTGTGCTGACTCCCTGGGGGGATGCCGGACCCATCAGGCCAGAGCCAATCTTAACCAACAGGCGTCATCACCTTCCCCTCTCCCGACCCCAAAGGTCCCCCATGGGAAATCCGAAGGTGGAAGGCTGTCCACTGGCACAGCCCAGGGGCCCTAATGTGGGCTACACATGGAGCCAGAGCTTGCCTGTGCCTGCTGGTTCACCCTCTCCCCATGCAGCCGCTGAGCTTCTAGAAGACCGCAGGTCCCCAGCTTCCAGCCAGGACCCCACCACCCAATTCCGGAAGCTCCACTGTAGACCTGCCCCCATCTCACTCCGCACAATGACAAAGGAACGCAGGCCCATATGTGGCACCTGCCATCCTCACTCCTGCCCAGGCACGAGGCACTGCTCCTGACTGTTGAAGTCCCTCCATCCAGCGCGGCCTCAGAATGCAACCCCGTCATGGGCCTGAAATCCCCCCAGAGGTTCTGGAACGGTCTTTGGGAAAGACCGTAGTTTCTACAGGGTGGCAGGATCAGCACGTCCAGGGGCCTCCTCTGCAGAACCAGGACTCAGAGGGACCCCTGGGGGCCTTCCTGCGGACAGTACTTAGACAGCAAAGCCTGGACACCGAGCTTTTCCTAATTGTGTTGGAAATCACTAGTCTTGCTGCAGGACCCTTGAAAAGTCGGCCCGTGATCCAGTGAGCTTGGCCAAGTGCTTGCTTATTATGTTCCTCTCAGAGCCCCGGCCCACCCTTCCACTTTCAACACATTAAGGGCCCAAGAAGCCCATCAGAGTTTTCCAAACTTGTTCCATTGGCTTCAGTGGCTATCAATCTCCTGAAATCATGTTCCTTGGAGCTTTCTAGGAAATGCTAGGGAGGCAGTGCCACGCGACAGATGGTGTGTGGTGTGGGAAAGCCGCTCTCAAAAGGACCAAGGCAGGGGGCAGAGTTGAGGCAAAACCAGCAAGGGAACGGTTGAGTGTGAGCATCCCTCCCTGAGAAGGAGGAGATATTTCTATTTTCAACTGTCCTCCACACCGTGATAATATCGTGTGCCCAAAAGTAAGCTCTAGGAGGGAAATGCCCCATCCCAGGGAGGCTCAATCCCTGGACTACGACCTCTCCAGCTCCCCGTCCTCGGCATTCAGGCCTCAGAGCCCCGACACCAGGGGCAAGGGTCTCAGGGAGGTGGGCCAGCCCTCAAGCCTGGGCTACTGGCTCTCCGTCTTCCTGGACATGCTCATGGAAATGAGGGCTTGAAAGTCATTTTTCAGTTGTGGACTCTGCATTTCTTGGGAATACACCATGTCGTAAAATGATCTTAACTACAAATGACTGGGGCAAAGACTTACCCGAGACTCTGGGTACCCCACTGTTTCTTCCTGCAAGAAGGGACACTGAACTCCCCCTTCTCTGTGCTGTGGGGACACCTGGTGGGGCCCGTATTATCTCCCTGTCTCACTCGCTGCTGGGCACGTCCTCAAAACCACATGCCATGTGAACCTGGACGGGATCCCATTTTAAGCTAATCAGCAGGAAGCCCGGGACAAAATCTGTGACCCAAACACAATAGGGCACCAAGTGATTTTTGTGCTGATGATCACCGGCCTGTGCTCTCTTTGCTCTGCCTCTGTGCTCCTTGGTGACTGCCCCCCCCCCCCGCCCCGTCCCTGTTCGCAGGAAAACTTGCTTTGGGGTTTTACGCATAAATAAATATTCAAGTGTAACAAACACATAAGAAAGACAGTTTCTTCCCACTCATCTCAAACGACTGCTAGAATGGAATACGCACACCTAAAGAAACCATCTGGCTAAGTGAGTATTTTGGAAAATCATGACTGATTTGGAAAAAAGGGACAATTGCTCTGTACAGTCATTCCGGTCAGAACACAGGGCATTTTGATGGCACCCACGTGCACTGGTGGGGCCCCTAGACGTGGTGTCAACCCCGAAGAAAACACAGCCTCTGAGGCTGAGTCTAATAAGCCAAAGCGACCAACCCACTTCCGGTCCTACCAGGTAAGCCTGGTCGAGGGCTTCCTTCCTGTAGTCCAGCTCCTCCTCCAGATAGCCCTTCTGCCTGCTGAACAGGTCCTGAAAAAGAGGGGACCCCCCCCAAGATCAAGATCAGCATGAGAACCCATCCCAACAAGGCTCTTCAGAGCCCACCTACTCACCTCGGCTAGAGAGCGACGGTCCCACCAAGCTGGGGACCCACCAGGGGCTCAGGTGAGAAGGGAGGTGATGGTCTGCTCTGCTCGCCCCCCTGCATGAATCTCCTGCCTTGCAGGCCCAGGAGCCGTGATCCAGCCTGTCCCGCCCCTCCAACCCGGTGCCCAAGCAGGAATCCTTCTCAGTTCCTCTTGTCATGTCCTGGCAGCCCCTGAAGACCATCTCAACCGTTCCCAGATGCAGCTCTTCCTCCCCCCACGACAGCATCCCCCACATCCTGACCAGTCTCACTGCTGTGTGCCTCCTCCCCCTCCTCTTTCGGTCCCTGCACACATGGTCTATCCGGAATGCAAATCTCTACTACTGATTGGAAGGTTCCCAGGTGAGATCCCCTCTTCTGCAGGCGCTTGACTTCACAGACAAGGAAACCAGACCAGAGAAGACCAGTGCCTTGGCCTAGATGCCATAGTATCCTGGTGGCCGAGGATGGGCTAGACTCCAAGCCAGGGCCCTCTCACACCATGCGTGCTCCCAGGCTGTAAGCGATTACTTCTACCTTCTGTTTCCACCTCTTCATGTCTACTTGCAAAACTTGAATTTGTCTTTGAAGGCTCAAGACCCATTTCTTCTTGGCAGCCCTCTCTGACATCCCCCAGGCTGGGCACAATGGAACCCCCTATATGCCAAAGCCCCCTGGTGAATAACTGCCACCACCACCTCTCATCAGGGATCCGTACGCTCCAAGCAAGGTGCAAAATGGGCTGTGTGTCTCACGCCTCTCATCCCTACAGCCCAGCAAGGTGGAACTTGGAACCTCCCACTTAGCAATGAGGAAATGAAGGGCCAGTGTGTCTTTCCCAAACTCTCATGGCCGTTAAGGAGGCCAGCAAAGGCGGGGGGGCCCAGCTGTGTGTCTCCGGAGCCACTGGGCCAAGTGCCTCAGCATCACCCACGTGCTGCTCCTAACATCCCCAGGCTGCACCGCGGCTCTTGGCTCATGAGCACACGTCCCCACAGGCTTGTGAGCCAGCTCCCCAAGGCAGGGACCCCACATGTTCCTTACTGGAGGGACTGCTAATTCTGGCACGGCGCCTGGGATAACAGAGGCTCCGAAAATAGGTATTAAGTGAACAACCGAGTGAGTGAAAGGGTAAACAAATGGATGACAATTACCTGGAACAGCCATTAGGGCAAACACAAAATTTAGAAATGCATGCAAATAAATGCATACAAAAATACAGGCAAGGGGGCGCCTGGATGACATCCGACTCTTGATTTTGGCTCAGCTTGTGATCTCAGGGTTGTGAGATCGAGCCCCAAGTCAGACTCTGTGCTGAGCGTGAAGTCTGCTTGAGAGTCTCTCTCTCCCTCTCCCTGTGCCCTGCCCTGCTTGTGCACTCACTCTCTCTCTCTCAAATAAATAAATAAAATCTTTAAAAAATACATGGGAGTCCTTCCTGGGAAGGAGGCTGTCGGCACCCTTTCCACCCTCCTGCCTCCCAGAGGCCTGAGTCTTTTACCTTTTCTCTCTCCAGGTCCAACATCTTCTGGGTCAGAGCTGCTTCAGTTCCCTCTATTTGCTTCAGCCACTGGAAAACAGCAGGGACAGAGGGCCAGCAGATGAGACCCGTGCCAGCCGGGGAACCTTCCACCAAAGTCGCGTGTGCAGGGGGCCTCCTTCTCAACGAGGCTCCTGGCCTCCTCGGCCCGTCCCAGGGCAGCCCTCAGAATTGAATTTCATTGTCTGTACGGGTGTTCGGCTTTGACGGGTGTTTGCTCAGGGATCAACTGGGTCATGGATATCTCTGTGTGTGTGTGTGTGTGTGTGTGTGTGTGTGTGTGTGTGTGTGTACCTATGCATGGGCATGGGTATGTGTGTCCAATTGAGGCTGTGTGTCCAGGAGGGAGTCGGTGTGCAAGCTGTGGGGGCCTGACTCCATGCACAGTGGGCCCTTGTCTGTGTCCGGGGGTTCTGCAGTTGCGTGGCTGAGTGTCACTGAGGTCTACTACTGAGTGCTGCAAGGATGGCTTCGTACCGGGGACCTCCCCCAGTCCTTCACACCCACCCCACAGCAGAGACAGCATCACGTGTTTTATAGGTGAAGACACGGATGCCTAGTGAAGTCACTTGTCCAAGGTCACACAGATGGGCAATGGGGATTACTAACCCAGCCTGCAAAACCGTGGCCCTGCAGCTGCACCCCTGAGCGGCCAGGTGCACCGTGGAGGGAGGGGTGTGCGGAGTCCCAGGGCATGGGTCTGAAGCAGGAGAGCGAGCACCTGCCAAGGGCAGGTAACGGACAGTCTGCCTCTTCTTGGGTCTGGGCTGGTGGTGAGCAGGAGGTGGGCAGCTGGTTCTCAGGATGCAGGTATGTAGGTATGACTTTATGAGGAGCCCACTTAAGAGATGGGCTGGTGGGGAGACCTGTGGGGGCTTTGGTGGGGGTGTCTGAAGGCAGGGGTGTGTCCACGTTTGACAAAGTGTATGAATGTGTACACTCAACACAATGGACAGCGTCCTTGCCTCCAGCCTGGGGACCACACCGCTTTCCTTGCCTCCCAGCCTCACTCAGCTGCCAGGACAGGATCAGCTCCCTCCTGGCTTTCCTTCTCCTCTCCTGCTGAGACTTCCCCTCCCCTTGGAGCCCTGCCCTGCGCTTCCTCCCCTCGCTCCTTGCCCCCCTGGGGATTCTGTCTGCCCCTGTGCTCCCTCTGCTCTCTGCAGTGTCCCCCTGCAGCCCAGACAGCCCCACCACATCTCCCTCTGATGACTCCCTAGCCTCCCTGGTCCCTCTGTTGGGGAAGAGCCCCATTTCAGGAAAGGGACACTCCCAGGTTCCTCTGTTGGGAAGAGCCCCAAACCAGGAAGCGGGGAGCAGCCTTGATTTCTCCTTCCCTTCCCCTTTCCATACATTGGTTCCACCTCCTCCTGTTTCAAACACCCACCTGCTATACACCACTGCCACCACCCCTCCAGGCTCCTGTCTGGACCCAAAGCCCTTTCTGCTTTCAAGCCCGTATGTCCTCTCAAAAACCTGTTTCTGCTTAAAGCCCTCAGGGACATCCCATCACTCCTGACAAGAGCTGGCTCCCAAGCCCAGCCTGCTCTCCCTGCCTGGAACACCACCATCTCTCCCACCCCTGGCCTCAGCCCCAGGCCTTCACCAAGCTAACACCTACTCAGCCTTCAGGACAAGTTAGCTGTCACCTCCTCCAGGAAGCCTGCCTTGCTTCCTATGTCCATGGGGTCAGGGGTCCTCCAGGATCCCTATGTCATCCTATGAGTGGTTCTCACAGCACTCACCTGAGGGATTGCTGTTGTCGGTTTCCCTCCCACAGAAGCCCCAAGGTGGGGACCATATCAGACATGTTCTGTTACACTTCCTTACCCAGCACAGGCCCGGGATGAAGCATGTGCCCAACAAACATTTGCTAAAGGAGAGCAGATGTGAGAGTGTGGTAGTCTGGGAGGGGGTGTGCTGGCTCCAAGGAGGGAACAAGACTAGATAGAACTGTGACCACACAGGCTTCCCGCAACATCAAAGTGAGCTTGGCCCCCAAAGTGGACCCCCCAGAGCCAGCAGCAGAAGCAGGTGCCCAAAATAAAGCATTCCGTTAAATGTTATTGAGAGGATGTGCAATGTCTCAAAAATAGACAAGCATATTTTTGGCGGGAAATGAAAAACATTTCATTTTTAATATCCCAATGTAAGCAGTCCTAAAATGAATAAAATTTAAATGGAAAAAAATCAAAATCCAGTTTTGAATCATTACATCAAGCTGCTCTTAGGATAGGTTTTATAGACTATGGTGTCCAGTCTCTTCCTACTGTTAAAAAAAAAAGATTTGACATGCATGTTATGCATAAAAAAAAAAACTTGACAAGTGCTTCTCAGCAACTGAAAGAGCAAAATGAGGGCAGAAAACACTGGCCATGAGCATCCTGGGTACGAGAGGTCACAAATTCCATATCAAAGAGAGTCCAGCAGATAGCCACCAGGCCACACTCTAACAGTGAGTGGCTCTGTACCACCTTCCAGGAGGGAGGAGTATGGGGACACCTGCCCTCCCCCAAACCCTCAGGGGAGAAGTGAATCAGCCTACAGGGGTACAGGGAGGAGGACATTCTGTAGGAAGCTAGGTCTCTGCCCACAAGTGCAGACCCCTGAGCCCCAGAACTGGGGGGCGGGGCCCTCTCTCCTCTAAGACCCAACGCTCCCTTCAAGAGGGTCCCAAGACCTTGACCTAATGCCAACTATTGGAAAGCTTGACTGTAGCCACAGGCCTAAGCTGAATTCACTGATCTATTATATGAGTGAGAACACAAAAATTTTTTAAAACTGCCTTCTGTCTGATTGGTTTTGACTGTTTCTCAATTGGTTTTGAACTTGAAGGAGCTTCATAAAGAAGAGCTGTGACTGGGGGTGCCGGGGTGGCTCAGTCAGTTAGGCATTAGACTCTTGATTTTAGCTCAGGTCGTGATCTTGGGGTTGTGGGATGGAGCCCTGCACTGGGCTCTGAAGCTGGGGTGGAGCCCGCTTGGGATTCTCTCTCTCTCTCCCACCTCCCCGTCCCTCCCCTCCCCTCTCTCTCTCTAAAAATAAATAAATAAAATTTTTTAAAAAGGAAGAGGTGTGATTCATGATCACCTGTAAACCTTCAGACAGCCTACGTTCAAGCTTCTCTGCTGGGCATGTGCTGCGTGCAGAGGGCGTGGGGGTGGGGTGGGGACAAGACATGACCCTTCACCTTGGACTCTGCTAACCTTCAAGAAGGAACAGGGCTTCCCCAGGCAAGTAGGAGCAAGACAAGCCCCCAGAGCCAGATGCCCCGGCAAGGTCATCCGGAAGCACCATGTGACATTCCTAACTAGAGCTGCACTTCACTCATATGCTACAAAAGTGGCATTGTGCCTCCAAAGAGAAAACTGAAGTTGCCCTCAGTTTGGTCAGATGATGACACCAAGTGGCAATTTTTAAAACCACGTGCATTTGGGAGGGGGTCTCTGATCCCGCTGCCAGCTCATGAGCTCCAGGGTGACCAACTTATGTGTGCTTGCTGAGGACTGTCCCCATTCCAGCACGGACATCCCCACGTCCCAGGAACCCCTCAGTCCCAGGCAAATTGGGCAGTCTGTCTCCCCGGGGGTGCTGTCAGGGCTCCTAGCTGGTCCTGCAGACCCACCTTTCCTCTTGGGGCCACTCCCTCTAGTGAGACATACGGCAATTCCCAAACCTACGGGATCTTTAGTCACAGACCTATGGCAGGGCTGGGGTCTCCTAGACCCAATCTGAGAAAATGGGAAAATACTGGTCTGAGTCCAGTCTCCAAGGACTGTCCCACATGGACAGGTGGGCCCCTCTCACTTGCACCTAGTTGGCTGGTAAAAGGTGGGGGGGTGGTCACAGGGTCAAAGCAGACAGTTGCTGCAGGGCAGGCGGGGACATGAAGGGGGCGCATCGCTCATCTTGCACGGTTGCTGAGAGGAACGGGAGCCCTACCAATCTGAGGTGGGGGGTCCAAGGCTGCAGGTCTAGACACTCACTATTTGCTGGGCTGTGGGGAGGAGTGTATCAGGGAGGGCCTGCGTGGGAGAAGGAAACAGCTTGTAAGGGGCTACTCTCAGCGAGGCTGGGAACTTCCTACAGTGTGTGGCCCTCCAACAGACTGAGTTTGGAGAGAGGGAGGCCCCCAGGGCTGCTGCCCAGCCCCCTTCCAAACCAGCTGCCCGAGTCACGGATGGGTTCCTGCTCTTGGTTCACTGTCCACCATCACTACCAAACCCCTTTGCCCTACGTGCCTAGTAACAATATTTGGTGCTGCTTAAAAATGCCGCGTCCTGGAGTCCCGACACCAACCCTGCCAGGTTTGCAGTTCTCCGTTCAGTGGCTCAGAGTGAGCCAGAGACCAATCTGCAGAAGCCCCAGGTGGTGGGTGGGGAGTCCACCCAGAGGGGCCTCCCAGGGGATGAGGAAGGAACTGCTGGGCCTGACATCACCACATCCTCTAGGGAGCGAGGGACACTAAAGTGAGTCGTGAGGGCTTTCTAGGCACTTTATGTAATACTCCCTGGAGCACTGCATAGGACGTGTGGATATGCTCGTGTGAGGGATGTTTACTGAAGGAGTACCATGTGCCTAACCCTGTACGGTCACCTGTCCCTAATGGGCCCAGCAGCCAGCCAGGTGTGAGTCAGCATCACCCCCTGTCCACCTGAGGACATAGGCTCAGCCAGGTGAAGGCACTTGGGAAGTGACTTACTCCTGTGTGACCTCAGCCAAGGCTTTGCGTAAGTCTGTTACCACCACTCTGTGGCCTTCACGTGATTAGAGAGGAAGGACAAGAGCCCAGGGAAGAAAACTATTTCTATTTTCAATGCCCTTCCAAAAATTCTAGGAAGAATCTTCATTAAGTCCACTGAGACCTCACTGTTATTAAAATAGTATTTTAAAGTTTAACTCCTGCACTTTGAATGGAAAAGCTCTCTAGATGGGGCTGCATAAAAGTTGTGTGCCTAAAATATCCTAAACAAATGTAAAAGGTAAACAAACCAGGAACGTATTTTTACCAAATACAGCAAAAGTTATTATCTTAATATGTAAAACACAGGAAGAAGTCAGTAAGAAACACCGTACTTAGGACAAACACGTATTGAATGAATGTATGAGTAGATGAATGAATTACTGAATGAATGAACCAACGAATAACAAACAAACCCAATGGAAATTGTCAAAAGAAATGTTATTACAATTTACAAAGAAGGAAGAAAATGCCCGTATCACCAGCACTCAAATCAATGCAAACAGAAACACAACATCATGTGGCCTCAGCCTCTGGAACTGGCGGGGCTCCTTAGCGGGGACACGCCACGTGGAACGTGGAACCAGCAATGTGGTCGCACTCAGGTGTGACCATTTTGACGATATTAAATCTCTGAAAAACCTCCCTACCAGTTGGCCCAGTTGATTCCACCCCTAGAATCTATCCTGTGAAAGTGTTACAAAAAGTAGGTAGGTAGGTAGGAATCTACGGGTAGAGATATTCACCGCTGCATAACGATAAACAGGGGGAAATGGAAAGGGAAAATCTAGCCGCTGAGAAAGATTAGCTTCTGCCGTTTCCGGGGTTTAACCGCGGGGCAGAAGAAGGCGGGGTGGAAGCGTAGGAGGCAGGGTTAAAAACTGGAAGTCAAGGACGATTTGACTATGTTTAAAAAATAGGCATGGGGGAAACCTGGTAGGAAACCCACCCCAGTGTTGCGGATGCTTTCCTCCAACGGGGTTTCCCTTTGCTCCTGCGCTAAGCTCTCTAGGGGGAGCGGGGGCGACTTGGGGCCAGAAAGGAACAGCATGCGCGTGCACATGCAGACGTCGACGAGGGAGCGCATGCCCCAGAGCCAAGCGAGACCCCAGTGCGCAGGTTCCTGTGTGGCGCTGGGAAGCTCAGACACGGTGCACGGACACAAGTGCCGCAGGGCTCTACCTTTTCACACAGGGCAAGCACAGTTCCAGCTTGGATTATTGCAACCTGTTCTTCGTTTCTCAAATTCTAAAACACAAAAATGGGGGAAGGGCGTTTTACACTGGACCCCACAACCCCGTGCAGTCAGCGCTGACTGGCTTTGACGCCCCTCCGAGAGGCGTCCCCGGGGCTAGGCCCCCACTCTTTAAAGGGGCCGGCGTTCAAAGGCAGCCATATCCTCTCTGGGGCCAAGACACTTGGAGATAGGGGCTGTTCGAGCCAATCTTTTAAGGGGGCAAAAATATCACGTTCTGCTTTCGGAAATCTTCGGAGATCCCGCTCTCCCCCTGGGTGACCGTTTGTGCGCGCTCTCATCACTCGCAGGAGCGAGGGAGGAGCTAAATCCAGAAGCTAAATCGGGAAGCCCCCCTACCCCCCGGTGACACCGCGACGCCCCTGTGACAGCGTGACCCGCCCCTGACTGCACGGCCCCGCCCGTGACAGCGTGATCCACCCGCGATAGCGCGATCCACCCGTGACAGCGCGATCCACCCGTGACAGCACGGCCCGCCCACCCCGCGGGGGCCCGGCCAAACAGAAGCCTTACACTGCACGTGTCAGATCTCTTCAGTTAGGAAGAAACCAAACCGAAAGGAAAGGAAAGGCACACAGAGCACACCCAGGTGGAGACAAGAGCGCGCGAGCAGAAGCCGACCGGCATAGTTACCCCGTTATCGCCAAGGATATCTAGCTTCTTCATAAGTTCAGAAATATTCACATCCTGGAAAAGATTTCCAACGTTCATTTTGCGGGAGCTGCCCAGCCCGTGCAGACCGGTCTCTAGCGCCGCAGCCTCGGCCTGGTCCGTCCATCTCTGGGCGCGCGCCGCGGGGACAAGCGCTCCCGGCAGCTCCTTCGGGGTCGAGGGAGAGAAGGCAGAGTGCCTGCCACTCATCCGCGGAGCTTTCCAGAAAGGCTCGAGGAGTAGCGAGGGTCAGAAGGACCCCAGCCCGTAGCCTCGTCTCCCGCCCACTCACTCACTGCGCGAGGCCGCAGTGCTCGGCGCTGCGCTGACGTCACACCCACGTCACGTCACGTCACGTCTCGTCACGTCACGTCTCGGGGTGGGTGCTGCCATTCAGACCTCACACACGCGAGAGTGCGGCTCGGAGAGCTCGCAGCCCAGAGCTGGGAAGTGGCCAAGCTGGGGTGTGCCCTCAAAGCTGTGTCCCACGGCTCTGCACTTTTAACATGGGTGCAAATAGAGTGACATTTGGTGACCCTCTGAAAAATGAACTCTGACTTTCAAAATATGGCGGGGGGCTGGGCCATCTCTTTCAAATCGATCCTATGTCTGGCACAAAGGCAGAATCCCCCTTTACGGCTGAGCCTGGCATTCAGCGGGCCCCTGGCGGTCGGTTTAGTGGAGGCACCCCCCAAGCACGCTACCTTAACTCCTTCCTGGTGACAGAACAGCTGGAGAGCGCTGCTGTTGTTCTCGGGGAAGGTGGTGATTTGGAGGTTAAATGCTGGCGACCTCCGCTCTCTCTCCTGGAGAAAAGATTTGGTTTAAAAACAGAACTTTATTGGATTATTTACCACTTGCCATTTTCCCATGTTACGCAGCAAAAACCAAGGCATTCCAGTTGGCAAAGGCGTTACTAAAAGGCGCACATTCAGACTACCATCTTCTGGTCCGCGAAGGCGCACGCCGTGGTCCCGCCTCTGCAGCGCACTGGATCCCCTGCGGACATGTGTCTACTTCTTACCTACTCAGCTAGGAAGAAACGGTTAACAAGATGTCATGTGTTCACCTGCTGCGAGATGGAAACCCAGGAAGCCACAGATCATCATTGGGTACTTGTTAAGAACCAGTGCGTGAAATTTCAATGACAACTTAGCCACCAGCCATGGAGTGTCCCTTGTGCCCTGTGGCACATCGTTCTCTCATTGAATCCTCACAACCCCATGAGGCAGGCATTATCGCTTTCATTTTGTAGACAGGGAGGCTTGGGGGGGCGAGTCCGGTCACGAGCTATGGGGTGGCAGGACCAGGACACAAACACCCAATCCACATTTTTTTCCCCAAAATAATCTGCTGACTTCATTCACAATTTTTTTTTGAATCGCACTAACACACTGGAGATCATTCTATCCCTGCCTTAGATTGATAGTCAAATCTCAATTACTAAAGAAGGAAAACCAAGCATTTTCCCAGAAGAAGTGCTTGTTAATCAGACATAAAGTGACAGGTTTTTAAAAAGGACAGGAGAAGCCCAAGTAATTACAAGGATATATTATATAGATCTGCCTTTAAAATTTGAGCAACGGACAGGCTGGCTTTATGGGAAGGCCAGCAGAGAAGTCCTTTCCAAATTATACCTTTAAATCGAACTGCTTTTATTTTCTCAAAATCACAGTAAGATAAGTAAGCATGCTTTGGACCATTCCTGCAGAATCTAGTGACAGCACCCATGGGTCTCTTTAGTCACTCAACGAAGAAATGTAACCAAATGAGCACTACCTTAGATGGTGAGACCTACCCAGATGTTCTAGGATAAGGTGAATAGGGAGGGGAGGGAGGGGGGCCTTCATTCAATTTACTTCCCCAAAGCCCAGCCTGGCTAACCTGATTTGAAGCAGTTCAGGGAGGAAAGTTTATTTCTCTTATTAGCCAAGAAGACCAAAATTCACAGTGGTTCCATTCTATGGATGCCTTCCTACCTACAATACTTAAATGGAGCTTCCATAGAAGATGTGACAACAGAAAGCTCTTATTTTATACAAACAAAAGTCAGAAAATTGGTTTCTAATGGTTCTGAAGAATGGTGGAGACACTTAAAGAAAAGTCTAGCACACTGAGAAATGCTCATGGAAATCTGAGAAAGACTTGCGACAAAGCCCTGGGAAAGGCTTCCTCACTGGCCGAAGTGTGAACAGTGATCTCGCATGGCTTCCGGCTCCTGCTGTGTGAATGGAAGACCCCGTTCACGCTCAAGCAAGAGTTGAGTTGCACGGTTTAACACTTAGTTTGGAGACATTCAGGCCAAGGTCCATGCCAGCACGACAAAGGACAAGATGGTAAGTTCTGGTGCAAATAACTTTAACAGAAGCCAGGAGGAGGAAACAGAATGGGAGGGACCAGTGTCGCAAGGGTGCTGGCTTTTCCTCGGGGATCTGTGCATGCAAAGGCTTCAGCGGAGGGAGAGGGGCCGCTCAGGTGCTCAGACAAACAGGTGCTCAGACAAACGAGTCACAAACTTAGGTGATGTTTAAAATGTGGATGGTTTTTAACTGGCAACAAACAAACAAACAAACAAAAAGGAATGTGATGTAACATGGTTGCAATACAATGCTAGGCACCCGAGAGCCAGGTTTCAGTGGGAAGCAGCAAAACCATCACTATTCTTAACGCTGGATTCAACTCTGCGCTGGGGATGTCACTGAAGGTCTGGAACGTGATTGCTACCCGTGAACAGCATTCAGTCTCCCTCCGTGCTAATAGCAGTTTTGAGTTGCAGGTTGAGTTACAAACAGTAAGTTTTCAGTCCAGTGCAAACTTGTGTGACACCCAGGCCTGCGTTCACTGGATGGGGAGTTGGAACAACCGTATGGGTTTTCTTAAATGCCTGTGCAAATTACCTCCCTTCCCCTGCTGGCTTACTTACCTGTGTTTACCTCGGCAAATAGAAAATGGGCCAAACTAGCAGTAAACACACTACAGAGTCAGTTGTGGGCCAGGTCGGACCCTGCTCTTTCAAAAGGAGAGATTCCCTGCATGCAAGGTCACTTAAAAAGGTGTGTTATTCATTGCAACAGTCCTTCTGTCTGGGTTTGCAGAACGCATACCAGGTGACTATGCATGCAGGAAAGAAGTAGTTATGGAAATGAAACACAAATAAAAAAGGCAAAATATTGCAAAAACAAATTATTTTATTAAGTGCAAAACAAGCCGTAGGCAATAAATAGATTAGCTCTGGTACATGTCCAAAGACTTCGGTGAGCATTCTCTCCAGAACATATTAAGGCAGTGAAATTATTCTGAACATACAGATTTAAAAAAAAGAAAAAGGAAAAGAAAAAGAAAAGAAAAGAAAACAACTCTACCACGTCCCTTTACACATGCTGGAGGACATCTGGGAGCTTTTACATGAATTTCAGTTTGGGCTCAAAGAGAAGGTCTGCTCCGTTTGAGAGCGCACAACAGATAGAGTCTCTTACTTCGAGCTCCAGCACTCGGAACTCTAGCAGCTCGTTCTGGTCCTTCGCGTCTTGCATTTCGTTCTTCAGCTGGTTCTCTTCCATTTCCAGCCTGTAAATCTAGAGCAGACCAGCGGTGGGTTAGCGGGTGGGAGGACTGCCGTCTCCGCGGGGGCCATGGGAGACGCGGCCCTCTCAGTGCAGACGGTGCGGATGGGGAGGGTGCCTGCTTCGTCCCTGTGGCCCAGGGCCTGGCCCGGAAGAGGGGCTCCTTATAGACTTGCTGACTAATAAATGATGGGGAAACTGAGGCACAGAGCTGCTAAGTCCCTTCCTGAGGTCAAATGTGAGGGAGGTAGGAGCGCATCATGGGCGCTTCTGATCCCAAAGCCTGTGTGTGTTCTTTTTGCATGTTGTCTCCGGCCCCCTCCCTCTCCCCCTCCCCCACCGCCAGGGCGAGTGCCACCCCCCCCCCGCCACCAGCCAGAGTGGGACAGACCACTGCGGGAAGGCCCATGCTGCTGTCCACGCAGCCAGAGGGCTCAGGAGAAGGCTTAGCAGAAGCCACACTCCTGAAGGCACAAGTCCATCTGGGAAGGTGGGCTGCCTGGTCCGACACCCACTGGGAGACCCTGGACAAGCACCCTAATGGCTCCATGCCTCAGTTTCTGTCTGAGGAGCATAAAGCTGTCCTCCCTCCTCTGGCTGCAACCAGGACTGACTGAGAGAAGGTGCGCCTCCCTATCGAGGGCTTCCGTGAGGCACAGCCACCTTCGCCTCTCCCTCCTCCTGCCTGGAGAACCACAGGGGGTTCTCCACTGATGGGATGCTGCACCCCAGGGGACATTTACAAACAGTGTGTTTTCTCCATGGCTCCTTGAATTTAGTGAGCAGGACCAAGGGCACGGAATCTCTCCCAACGCACGGGCTTGACCTGCAGGGTGGTGACAGGTCCCGCCCCAGTGCTCCAAATGAAACACAGGGCAGTGAGCGGCCACGCAGCTGGTCAGGGACAGAGCTGGGGCTGGACCAAGCCCCCTCCCAAGAGGGCAAGGCTGGGATCATCCAGGGCGGGCATTCTAGGATGCTCCAAGACTAAGGCCTCACCTAGGTCTGTCTGGTTCCACTAGCATGGAGGGTCTGGACAGAAAGTACACTGGAGGTTGCTAGGGGCTGAGGGGTGGGAGACAGGGAGGGACTACGGATGGGCACAAGGGACCTTTATGGGAAGCTGAAAATGTTCTAGAACCACATTGTGGTGATGGCTGGACAACTCAGTCAATTTACTAAAACAGAACAACTCTGAATTGTGCACAAATAAGAAAAAAATAAAGCTAAGGTCTGTCCCAAAGCATTAAATCTACCCCCCATGCTGTCTCAAGAGACGTCTAGAAAGTTCCATGACCACAGAAGGAAGACAAGCTCAGCTTTGCCAGCGCCATGGCCTCCAGTCCACCAACTGGACCATGATGCCCTGAAGGCCTGCCCATCGACCAGTGCCTTCGGTACCCCCTGGTGGGAGGAGAAGGGCTCTGGAACCCCAAGCAATGGCAGAGGTGGGAGGATGGAAGGAGGGCAGGCAGCCCTCACTGTGTCTGCAGGGTGGCCTAAACCAGCTCTGCGGGCCTCGTGCCAGAGGACAGAACCAGGACCAACGGCTGGGAAGCCCCAGGAATCGGGCTCTGACTCAAGGTAAGGGAGCGGTCCCTCCTCTGCAAGCCGGTCAGGACAGGGTGCCTCCGTGGGCCTCGGAGGGCCCTGACCGTCTGGGCTCGGTGATTCTCTGAGGGGCGTGAGGGGATTCATGCCCACCTACCTTTTCCAGCAAGTCTTGGTTTGTTCTGATGAGCAGCTGCTTCTCTTCCACCCACTTGGAATCCTAAGAAAAAGCACTAAATATGTTCACACTCCTCAACGCAAACAGACAAAGGAGCCAAGGCGGTGTCAGTGACCAGAAGGCAATAGAAAACTCTCTATGGAAAGGTCAGAGAAAGGGACAGCCTCTGGAAAGACTTCATGATCCCTCTAAACCATTACGCCCAAAAGAGAGAGACGGCAGGTTTGCGGGGCACCCCTTCCCCATGCCTCACGCTCCCTGAAAGCCCGTGGAGTTCGTGCTGTGAGTGTCCTGGATGGGAAGGCAGCTGCAGAGGGACCGAATCGGCCCTGCAGACCCGCTCAGGCTTGCTCACCACGGGCCGTGGGCCAGCACCCAGGCCACACCCCGAGGGTCTGCCCCACACCCAAGGACCTGGCATCGTCATGTGGATGCACTTTTGTGCATTCTGGTCCCGCTGCCCGTGATGCCCTAACCATGTTTCTTTGCCTGGTCGGGTCCTATCCAGGGACGTCCCATGAGCACAGGGCGCTAGGCCTTGTGGCACCCCCAGTGCCTAGCACAGGGCCTGGCACACAGCTGGTGCTCAATAAATACTGGAGGGCAGATACATGGATAAAGGAATAGGTGAAAGAACTTCCTTCTTCTCTTTTCTCAGCTCTGGTGGCCTCCAGGGCTTCCTTCTATCAACATTTATCACCCTGTGTTGTCCCTGGTTGACACATGTAGGCCCCACGAGGCTGTGAGTGCCATAAGGACAGAGCCGTGTTCCACTCGTTTTTTGTCTGGAGCAGACTGTCTGCAGCTGTCCCTCCCAGCTGCATGCACATGACCCTTTGCAACATGACTTTGCAGCTCCTCTCAACAAGACAGGATGGCTATTTCTCCAACCCTGAAGCTGGGTGTGGCTGCAGTGCACATTGGCTCCTGGGATATTCGCAAATTGGACTCGAGCTGAGGCTTGGAACATACTTGTGCATTGAGGCCTTCCCTTTCTTCCTGTCCCAAGACCGCCAGGCAAAGAAGCCAGGTTCGCTTCCATGAGAATAAGAGACCACGAAGAGAGATCTGGCCAACAGTGGGTGCCAATGCCCAGACTGGAGAAACAGGCCATTTCAGGCCACCTAGTCCCAGCTGATATATCAGCAAAGCAGCCTCTAGAATGACCCCAGGTGAGACCAGCAGAAGAACCACACAGCTGAGCTTAGTCCAAACTGCTGACCCACGGGGTTGTGAGCAAATAAAATGTGTTGTTTTAAATAACTAAGTTTTGGGGTGGTTTGTTACGCAGTGATAACTAACTGACACATCCCTGCACACCAACCACAAAACTTGGTATAGGGCCAGGGCTCTGGTGGGTGCTCCCTGAACAAATGGCCATTTGTTTTGTCCCAAACTGGCCCCTCCATTTAGCAGGTGCTGAGGGCAGAACTGGCCCACAAACACAGGGCCGAGCACCCTCAGGTGGGGATGCAGAACTTAGTTGAAGACAATGGTCAGGTGACATGTGAGCTCAGCCTGCAAGAGGGGCCGAGATGAGTGGCGGGTAGAACAGAGTTTGAGAACAGCCTTCTCACCCAGCTGGACTCTTCCCCGGCTGCTTCCTTCTCCCTGCTTCTGCTTCCCCAGTGTGCAAAGTACTATTACTACCCCGTTTTAAAGATGAGGAAAAGAGACAATGTTAGTTGTGCGGGTCACGTAACATGTCAGGCAAGCCAGTCCCCGTTTGGGTGAAAGGTGCAGAGGCAACAAACCACCTTCTCCTGCCCTCTGTGCCTCCAGTATGGGAGCCCTGAGTCACCCCACAGAGTGGGCGACCCCCTGCCTCCAGGAGGGACAGGCAGTGTACTGAGCAGGAAATAAGCCTCATCGTGGTAAAGCTGCTGAGAAGTTCCAGCTATCTCTTACCACGGGGAGGACGGCTGACCCGCACTGACCCCAGGTGAGCGCTGCCTTTGGATGTTACCGTCTGAGAGGCTGGACCTCCACCCAGAGCCCCCTCCACGGTCTCCCCCAGCCCAGGGCACGGGTCTGGGTCTGCGCTTTGCCTGCCTACTGTGTCCCGATGTCATCCCGGCCTTGTCACGCTCAGAGAATGTGCGCATGGAGGCAACTTGACTCTGAGAAACTCAAGGGCCAGGATTTCCCGCGACAGAGTCACACACAGTGTGGAATCGCGACATGCGGGCTGAGGGGCCAGTTCATTTTCAGAATGAAGCCCTGATAAACAATGGCAGCTTTCCTCCAGATTCAAGTCAAAAAGGAATTGGGTCACCGCGTGCCTTTCCAAATTGTCTCCTACTTTTGCACTCTTGGCCAAGAGAGAAAAAAACCAAGTTAGAATTTCATAACGTGTTTTGGTTTTTTAAAACTCTGCGAATAGGCACCTGAGCTAGGATATTCTCACCTGGGTTCAGCCTGGGTATTTTTCTCTAATGTCTCTGGAGCAAACAACTCAGACCCAGAGAGAGGGGCCCCCTCGGCACTAAGGCCACAGTGACACCACGAGGGGACAGACACACGAAGAGCCACACGATCATTCCTGCTCACCTGTCCCTTCTCAACCAGTAACTTCTCCAAGTCTTCGATTTTGGCCTGACACCTCAGCAGGTCAGCTTGTAGCTGCTCCCGAGTCTGGAACGGAAAGGATCAATAAGTGAGCGGGTCACCGTGAAGGGACGACAGAGGAGCAGCAAAGACTGTGCTGTAACCAGGCCTTGGAAGCTCATCCACGCACAGGCTCGGAGGTGGCCTGCCCGGCTGTACACATGCAATTTTTAAGAATGTTAAGGTCTGGAGACATCGATGGCTCTAACCCTCTCAATGTTATAGATAATGACAGGAGCCTGGAGCAGCGGTCGGTGTCTTCAAGGGGGTGAGTGGGCCAGAAGGTAGGCGTGTCAGGGTTCCCCACCACAGCTTTCTGATCAATTCAGTGGTTGCCTTTATCAACACTACCAGGCATGTTTCGTGGGCCTTTGGTCGTCTGCAGTAAGGGCTGAAAGCCAAAATATCTCAAGGAGCAGGTAGGTGTGTGAGTCAGGGAAGCTCACTACGTGTGGGGTAATAGGGGGCGGTGAGGACTGTGGCACACAGTCCGTCTCGGGGGAAATCACCACCCGCTGCAGTCGAAGCTGCTACCACGTGGAACGGGAAGCTGGCTGCTGCCAGGCTGAGAGCGTTCTGAGCTGCTGAGAGAGATCAGGAGCCTGGGTTTCTAGGATGTGAAATCTCCTGACTTTTAAACATTGGCAACTAGATGAAACTTCTAATAAAAACCACACGATTCAGCCCAAACCATGCCCAGCCCTTTACCTCCTCTGACATATCTAGGTTATAGGCTGAACCCTTTACCGTGGCACAAAACGCTTCCGTTCCCCCCAGCCTCAGCTGCCACCGCCGACCTCAAGGGGCTGCTGCAGGGATGAAGTGGGGAATGTGCTGGCAGCAGTGGGTGCTCTCTGGGGGTCCCGTTCCTTGCAGAAGGGAGGGCAGGCAGCTGCTGGTCTACGGGACTCCTGAAGGTGGGGTCAGGGCCCGTGAGTGGATGTTACTGGAAGGCAGAGCTCAGCCCCACACAACGGTGGGCGCAGCCCAGACCTGGGTGGCCAGCAGGGACCGGAGTGCCTTGAGGGAGCACTCCCCCCGCCCCCCGCCGGCGACAGTCCCTGCATCGGCTCTGTGGGGTGTTCCAGGGCTTTCTCAGCCTGGGAAGGGGAGGAGGGGAGTCTACAAGGCCACCACGTCTGTGATTTCGTCACTGAGTCTTAAAGTCTGAATGCATTCCTGCAAACAGACGGCACACATGATGTGTGCTAGATGACAGTATCGCTTCTTCTGGCAGCTCCTGCCGTCCGGCTGAGGACGGAGAGAGAGCACTTCTGAGGTCAGGCGCCCCCCAACACCACTCAGAATCCCCTCCAAGTGTCACAGGCAGGGCATAGAGACCCCGGTGGTCCACCCAGCCCCTTGTGGCCCGTGGGCCTGCTACACTTACCCGGGCCTCTCTCTCGGCATCCAGCGTCCCCCCGACCTGCTCCTGAAGCAGGGCATAGGCCCGCTGCAGGGCCTGGTACTCCCTGGTCAGCTGGCAGAACCTCAGGTCAGCCTCCTCCCTGGTTGTTGTCTTGGCGTCATGGAGAAGAAAGACATAAGGAAGCACGTGACTTGGTGTGGCTCCCAGCGCGGGCCTCCACTGAGACAAAAGCACACATCCAGCCCTCACAGCGTGGCCAGCAATTACTTAAGGAGCCAGTCACTGCTGGGATGTCACTGGGGCCCTAGAGTGACAGGATGCCAGAGGAGACGCCATCCCGATCATCGGCACCCTTCCCAGGAATTCACGGAACCCTGGGGATCCTTGAGTCATGGGCAAGGGAGAAAGGGCAAGGGCGCCAGGGGCCAGCCCCTCCCACCAGCACTTCTCACTTGGGCGATTTCTCTGAAGGAGACAACCCCCAAGGAACACAGAGGTAGAGGACTGGATGGGCACTGATGCATCGTTTGTAGTCGTGGAAAGTGGGAACCACCCGTCATGGGGGACCCATCACATTAAATGCCCTGTGCGTCCACGTGAGACGTCCCGTGTGCTCACGAGAGATGGGGATGCAGAACACCGTGTTTGGTGCCCAAAGCTGCCTGGTATGTCCTGGTGGTCACATGTGTCTGGTACGACCATGTTTTACTCGGGTTTCCCAAAAGAATTCAGCTGGGGGCGGGGGTGGGCACGTGGGTAAGGACCAAGCTGCCCTTTGCACCTTCATGAGGCCAGCTCACTCAGTGCCGCGGTCATGACCCTGGATGTGCGCGATGATTGGGTGGTGACCCGGTGGGAGAGGGCTTCCAGTGGTTTCTACCGCCCTCTGAGCTTGCCAGCACCATGCGGTTTCTCTCCTGCCTGACCTCAGCTTAATGAAAAAGCAGTTCATGCTGCTTCCACTAGGTGGTGTGCCTGTGTGTGCATGCACCTGGGTGTGTGCGTGCATGTGTGCGCCTGTGTGTGTGCATGTGTGTGCCTGTGTGTGTGCATGTGTGCGCCTGTGTGTGTGCATGTGTGTGCCTGTGTGTGTGCATGTGTGTGCCTGTGTGCATCTGCATGTGCCTGTATGTGTGCGTGCACGTGTGTGTGTGTGTGTGTGTGTGTGTGTGTGTGCACATGTGCACAGGGGGACCAGGGACAGCCTACCACGCAGCAAGTGTAATTGCAAAGTTAACAGCAAGGCGACCACAGATTTCCTCTGTGAGATCAGCACTGGGGAAAGGAAGGGACCACCACAGGCTGCCAGCACCCCTCTTGCCAGTATCAGAGCCCCGCCCAGTGGGGGCCACCTGTCCTCGGGTCTACCGGCTGTGATGACACAGGCCCTGCAGGCTTAGATCTTTAGGCGGGGCAGTAGCAGGGGCAGCTGTCAGGTGCCGGAAGCACCCCCGTGGCACCTCAAATATGGGGTTGCTTACATCATCCAAGTCTTCCTCCGGTGTAGCTGGGGCCCTGTCCGTCCTGTCTGTGTTGCAGGATGTTTCTGACAATGTTTCCGAGTCCACAGACTCCTCATCAAATCCAAAAAATGTCTCCACAACATGCTTCTATAAATTTAAGGCAAGGTACATGACATCAGGAATGGACACAGAATTGTGGAGGGCCCCTCCCTCACACCCCAGCCCATCACCCCCAGGGCACAAGGGCGACTACACACATCTGTGCCCTAAAGGCATCCCAAAAGGCAGCTGGTGGTGTTTCTGATGGACTGGGTGGGAGAGGAGGTGACCGAAGGTGGTGGAAGGGTTGAGGGGGGGTTCTGCAGCAACACACTGGCCTGACCCTGGCTCCTTCTGCAGCCACTCAGCCCCTCTGAGCACCAGCTTCCTTCTCCATCAGACAGACGTGGAACCCCCACCTCACCCAAGAGCAAGGTCACGTGTGGGCTGTACCCAACATGCTGACCCTCGATGGGTAGGGTGCGTGTCCTACTAAGGAGGGGCGGAGGGGCAGCGGGGCCCGGTGAGATGTATCGTTCTACACACCAGACACAGGGAAAGGCTAAAGGGGCAGAGGGTCCAACGATGGACCCCGGGCTCTGACTGGCTGGGTGAATGTGTGGTCCAGGTCCTCAACTGGACTTGCACTAAAAGGCAAATTTTTTTTTTTAAAGATTTTATTTACTTATTTGACAGAGATACAGCCAGTGAGAGAGGGAACACAAGCAGAGGGAGTGGGAGAGGAAGAAGCAGGCCCATAGCAGAAGAGCCCAGAATGCCTGGATCACGCCCTGAGCCGAAGGCAGACGCCCAACCGCTGTGCCACCCAGGCGCCCCTAAAAGGCAATTTTAGTTTAACTTTTTATTACAGCAAACTTGGAACACTTATAAAATTAGAAGGAACAGTGTACGGGACACTCGTGCACCAATCACTCAGAATCAGAGGCAATTCTGACACTCCGTGTGCCGGCTTCCTGGTTAACCTCCCCAGCACTTCTCCCACCCCAAATACCACGATATATGGGGCTTCATTCAGCCATGTGCGCATACATTCCTGCATTCATTCAGCAAACACTCGCTGAGCACTTTCTATGGGTCAGATGCTAGATGGGGCCTGGGGAACACAACATGATTAAAACCAGGCGTCCTGTCCTCTCTGCCACAAGGACCTTCTGTCCCCTTGGGGGCTGCAGACATTAACTGACAATCACCAGATCAACTTCCCGGGTTTGAGGAACATTGGCTTTTTTTCCCTTCAAAATAGCCCCAGAGAAGGATTTTTATTTGTGTTTACAGTTGATGAATGCTTTTCCGTAACTAATTCCAGAGCCAAGCCCCAGGCTCCCCCCTGGTTCCTCCAGAACCCGGCTCCTGCCAGAGCCCCCTCCCCACTCCTCATCCCACAGAGAGCTCAGGGTGCACCTTGCTCGTTGAGGGGACCCCCCCAACTCTGCTTGTTGACGCTGGCATATGTCTGCCCTCTCAGGCGCCCACATGTAAGAGAACCCTGGCTGCTACCATAATTAATACCATAATTAAGAAATAATTCAGCCATCAGGAAGGAATACGGAGACAGTGACTACTCTGTCCTCTTGTACAGCTACCGTTTCTGGAAAGGTGTTGCTGGAGACACGCAGGAGGACAGGGGTTTGCTCATGAGGGGTGAGATTTGGGTTTTTGTATTCCCCACCGTGGCCCAGAGCCTGGCACACTCAGTAAATACTGATTCTTAAATGCGTATTTGTGAACGTGTCTTTGTTAATGAACTCAGAGCTAAACTAACTTGTTTGCCCACAAAGAGTTTTAGGCTTGCACGTGACAGCCCTTCCCCTCCTTCACACAGACAGCAGCAGCTGGGCAACCCCCTGGTCGAAACCCCAGGTGAGGGGCGCCTGCATTGGTCAGTCGTTAAGCGTCTGCCTTCGGCTCAGGGCGTGATCCCAGGGTCCTGGGATCGAGCCCCACATCGGGCTCCTCTGCTGAGAAGCCTGCTTCTTCCTCTCCTACTCCCCCTGCTTGTGTTCCCTCTCTCACTGGCTGTCTCTCTCTCTGTCAAATAAATAAATAAAATCTTCAAAAAAAAAAAAAAAAAGAAAAGAAACCCCAGGTGAATTTAGCAGGTAGAACTGTGGGGACCTATTAGGCTCCGTCGATTTCAAATGATTTCTTCTCTCCAAGTAGAAGCTGGAGACAGTCATATATACTCCAATCTCCTCTCCAGAAGAGAGACCTCCCTTGAATTCAGGCATCGAAAACTCTCCAGATGATTCCCAGGGAGCAGTGAATGGCCGTGACTTCCTGATGGTGATGATGGCACCTCCAGGAGCAACAGGTGTATAGCACTCAAAGCTCTCTGCACACATGCACCTCACCTCCCTGAGCTCCAGGCTCCTCATCTTTCTGTGCAGCCATTCACCCAACCTTATTTCTTGTAAACACTGCTAATTGTGAGGCCTCTGGGGACAGGACTGCGTTTGCTGCCGTGTCAGCTGGCAGCCAGCAGGGACGCACACGCACGGAGCTCCAGGAACCATCCCGCCATGCTCTCTCCAAACCATTAGGACGCAACACCCCCTGCCAGCATCCTGGACCATTCTGGGGGCTAACGACTCAGTGCTCATTACCCAGGATGACCTGCTTCTTGAAACCTCTCAGGAAGGCTACTTAGGTCCTCCCTCACCGAGCCCTAACACAGGGCATTCTGGACAGATGTTGGCAACGTGCATTTAGAGTAGCGCTGCCTTTGTCGACAGCCTCTCCCCAGAGCCAAGTGGAGCCCCCAGAAGTCCAATGTGGCCCCGGAGACCAAGACTCCAGGGAAGCAGGCTGTGGTGTGGGAGGCGGGACGCAGCTTTGACGGGCATCAAGCACAAAAGGACACTCCCATCATGTCCCTCTCCCAACAGGAGGTGATTCCGCAGACCCCGGGCACACACAACTCCCCCAGCGGCAGCAGGTGGCCGAAGAAACCCCCAACCTCGTACAACGTATGGGTGGGATTAGTTTGTTTCCTCGAAGGGTTAGTTTTTTAAAAGTGATGGTATTGTACGGGAAGCCGAAATACACCACAGAGATTTATGCCTTTGTTAATAAAAGCAAGATAGAAAAGGACATTTTCACACTTAGAGTGAAAATCTGGGGCTGTCTTCTTTGACGCCATTGTGACCTCCGCCTGACGCCGCATTTTCAGAATCTATGTGAAATAGCACCCTTCCCCAAGGAAGGACAGAATCACCTAGAAAACACTGTTTCCTCAAACGCTCGGCTCTTTAAGAAAGAGTCAAGCACTGGGACAACTGTCAGGTTTCCAGAGCTGTCCACCTTTCTCGGATTCCCTGGGGAGCCCCTTATTTCCCAGGAAATTTCCTCAGCTCCCAGCCGCACGCCTTCTGGGGGCTCACTCCTCCAGATTTCCGTCTTCTTTGCCCCCAGAGTCCTGCCTCGCCCACGCCCTTTTATAAACCAATCCAAATTTTTAAGATGCAGCTGGGACAAAAATGGAAAACAAATGTGTCTGCTCCGTTTCCACCTTGAACGTACAGAGGTGCTCTCTCTCAGCAGATGGAAAGGCACTGAAGGCGCACTGCTCCACGGACTGCAGCCTCCGAGCCCCCTTGCTCCTGCCTCCCCACGTCCCTTCCCTTCCGACAGCTGCCGGCGCACGCAGGGGCTCCCCAGGCCGGGTCCGTCCTTTCTCAGAACCCGTAACAGTCGCCCAGAGGCGGCCACTTACCTTCATGCTTGTAGGTCATCTCCTGGCAGCCGGAAAAGTAAAGGCACACCAGGGCACAGAGACAGAGAAAGAAGGAGAAGTACAGCACGAAGAGGATGTACTCCATGGCCGGGTGCCCAGGCAGAGCCCGCTAGCCCGAGGGCGCCCGGTGGGCCCAGAGCAGCCTCTCTGGCACCTGTTTGCAGGCCTTTCTCCAGGGCTAGGGGGAAGCACCGCTTCTCCCCCTGAACGTTCTCCTCCTCTCCACCACGCCCGGCCCGCTGTGTCCGAGGCTTCCTGCCGACTCCCGTGCCCGTGTCCGGAGCTCTGTGCCCAGCCTCCGTCGGCAGCACTGCCAGCTCGAGGGCAGATCCGGGGGCTGAGAGCAGCCGGTTTCCAGGGGCCGGGCTGGCACTGTCGTCACCCAGGACAGCTTCCCCGCTGGTGCATTCTCCGGGGGCCATCCTCCCGGCGCTGCCCTTCCACAGGCCCCGGGTCCCTGGGCGATCGCAAAGCACCTGGGAACAGCACTAGCAACGGTGACGCGGAGAGAGCTTTCTTCAGGACCAGAGCCAAAACCCAGGAGGCGCCCCCTGCCGCGTGTACCTGGGCACGTTCTCTGCTGTCCCCCGGCCACCCCAAGTGCACCCCGGACTAGCTAAACTCATGGGCTTCTCGGCAGTCTGTCCTTCAGCTGTTTATACAGACTGACCAAGGCAGGATCCACACCTGGGACACCCACGGGAGCCCGCGTTTCTTGGAGAAGCGGCTCTCAGCAGAATAGCAGAAGTAAAATCCCACATGTTGGATAAAATGGATAGATAATACCATTAAAAAGGAAAACTGCTATACTTGGGAAGATATTCAAGCCATGTTAAAAGGCAAAGGACAATCACAAAAAGAAAAATATAGACAATCAAGTTCCTATGTTTATTTCAATTGTAATAATGCTTGATACTCTGACCTTCCAAAGTATCCATGATATGAGCTTTGTAACCACATCATAGCGCCCACTGAGCCTTCACTCATGTTTCCAAATGAGCTGCTCCCCCACCCCCAGGCAGAGTTGGGACTGGTTCAGGGATGAGCCTATGACCAAACTGAGCCAAGGAGCACCAGCTATGGGACTCTTGCTGGAACTACTGACGAGAGATGCCCTCTGGCCACGGAAGGTGCTAGGCAGGTATAACACCAGCTTACAGGGGGCACCACATGGGGATAGCCCGTCTGAGAAAGAGGCCAGCCCATGGGGAAAGCAGAGTAGAAAGGCGGAGAGAGACAGGTTCCGGGCAATATTGTGTAACCGTCTGGATCCAGCTGCCTCTAGACTTCTCAGCTATATAAATTCCTTTTCTTTCTTAAATGGCTTTGAGTTTTCAACACTCTCAGTAAAAAGAATCTTGGCTAATGCGGGAGGGGGAGACAGTCCTAGAAGCCATGCTATCTGCAAGCTGTCGATTTCTGGGACAAGCCTAAAGCTTGTTTCTCTCCAAGCTGCCCTGCACCTGGATCCCCGAGAAAAAACAGAGACCAACTTTGCCTGGTAAATGTATTCCTAGCCCCAGAAACCATGAAATGTGTCCCATCCTGTCAACTCGTGGACCTACTAAGAGCCTCACGTCTGCCAAAGCTCCCCAAGAGTGGAGACACCCCTCTGTGTCCTGTCCCCTGACATTCTGCGGTGCCTGTGATGACGGCGAGAGGGATGAGCGACAGGAGGGGCTGAGAGCTGCATTGCTGGCTCTCCACGCAGCCATCTACCCCATTCAACCACCAGCATCCTCTGAGTCCTCCTGGCACTGAGCCGCGGGAGAAGCAGATGTGGAGACTGAGAATAAGGTGCTATGCCACGTGCTGGGACAGAAGGAGCAGAGGGCTGAGGAGCCCAGAGGAAAGGCCTGCGCATGGGAGGGGCAAGGCTTGTTGGGAATGGGGACAGTTAGGCCGAATCTTGAAGAAGCGGGAGGCAGTGAACAGAGGAGGGGAGGGGCACTGACCCGAGCTGGGGTCTGTAGATGAGGTGGGATGGCAAATCCAGAGGGCTGGAGCCAGGGTGTGCAGACGAGAACACAGCAGTGGGTGAGCAGGGCCTGATCCCCAACAGCCTTGAGGGCCAGCCAAGGAGCCCCATCTTCATTCCCTGGAAAATGGGGAGCCAGTGTAGGGTTCTTAGGAAGAAGGTGGCAGGGCCAGACTTGTGCCCCAGCAAGACCTTTCTGACAGTTGTGGAGGGAGGAAGACACCGGAAGAGAGGGGCAGCCAGGGAAGCGTTGCCACGACCCCAGGACAAGCGGACAAGAGCCTGAGGGAACAGTGCAGAGATGAGAAAGCGGAGGCCTGGCGGCACAGGCGTGGAATCAGAGAGCCTCTGCCTCAAGGCCCTCCCCCCACACTGGTTCTGGGGTCCCCTCCTAACACCAGGCAGGGGACCTGGGGGTACAGAGCAGCCTCCCAGGCAGCTTTTCTGCTGAAGACTGAGACTCACCCCCACACTCATTTCCAGTGTTGGGGTTTCCTGCCCCATTTGAATACAGTGCCTAGAACCACCCTAACTTCCTGTCTATTCCAAAGTCTAGGTGTGACCTCGATGTCCCTGTGGTCATTGCTATGCCAGATGAGGTGCCCTGGGCAGGTCCCCAGCTCTGTTCTCCATCCTCCCCCCACTGCTCAGATGCTGCCCCAGGTCAGGACATATGGACAGTGTGCATGGCTGTGCTGCTCCATGGCCTGGGTGTGACCCAGGATGCAGGTTCTGTGTCTGCACAATTGTCCCCATGCTTTCCCCACAGGACTGCCGCACGCAGCCCCATCAATGAGGCACACGCCATCTAGCCACACCTCACTCTGGTGAGGCTGGCTGGTGACAGAGCCTCGGGCAAGGACAGGCCAGGAACAAAGTCAAGTGGAAACAACCCTACAGGGAAAACAAGATTCCTCTGGGTACGTAGAAATAGAAAGCATGGCACCTGACGACAAACGCCCAGATGCCCCAGCCACGGAAGGTGGTGCGTCCTGGCTTCTGTACCAACGCAGCTCCCACCACGGAGCAGCAGGCTTGGCCTTGGGGGGCACAAGGTCAAGTCTGGATAGGCCCTAAGAGTCTGATGAGAACAGATGCAGGAGCCACTGACCATGAGTGACCTGCCAGAAAGTCATCGGGCATCAGCTGCTTCCTGGTGACAGCAGCCCCGGGGCCTTTCGGGGACGAGGAGCCCACAGTACTGACACTTGGACCCAAGGAAGGGCGATTCTTCCCATGGCGCTCTGATGTTTCTCAGCAATCTTCCCAGCCTCTCGAGAAGGATGGCTACCGTCTAAAGGGCATCAGAGCTCACCTCGCCGTTACCTGAGACAGTCTCTCTTTTGAAAAAGGTGACATGAACGAGAACCAGGGAAGTGAAGAGCAGGGCCTGGGTATCTGCATTCCACAGACCCTCCAAAGGAAAGCTACTGATGTAAGGGGAACGGAGAAGGAGAAATCATCATTTATGGATCCCCGACTACATGACAGACCCAGAGGCAGATGTTCCATTTAGTCTCCTGGATGGGATGATCGCGGTGAGAGCCAGGACACAGGCTCCCCGAGGTCGATGCCACATGGCCAGGAGCCGGACCAGACTCTCATGCGGCTGTAGGCTACAGCGTCTCAGTCTTTCCCCAGAACCCAGCCCCACTTTAACCAAGGGGCATGAGCCAACCGTGCTGACCTTAGCCACACTCATGTGCTCGGCTCCATACTGAGACATGACTCCTTGTTGCTGGGCAGCAAGTTTTCAGACCGCAAACCCACCCACCCCGAGCCAGGGGCTCTGTGTAGTTTCATCTGTGATGCCAGTCCTTCTGCAGAGCAAGCCCGCCCTCCCCACACGGGGTCTGGGGAACCACTCAGGGATCTCCTGCTACTCCCCATGGGGGGCTGAACTAGCAGTGTCCTGGGGCAGAGACGCCCACACCAGTCCTGTCCCCAAGAGCACAGTGAGACTGTCTCAGCAGCCCTTGGGGTGTGAAGGTTCCCCTGGGATGAGGACATCGCGGCTCTACCATCACCATATCTGTAGCAGATTGGGGTGTGGGCGTGGAACTGGAGAAGCCCCTTCCAGGGGACATGCCAAGTCCAGGGACTTACAGAAAATTCTGGCACAAAAAATTGTGCCAAACAAAGGCCTGGGCAAAGTGGTAAAGCCCACAGATACACAACGGACAGAGCTTGATGAAGGCGTTTAAGGGGATAAAGAAACTACTGAATCCCAGCAGCCTGTGGGAGGGAAGAGAGGGAAGCTGCCCAGGCCCGAGAGATAGCCCTGGTGTGTGTGTGTGGGGGGGGGCTTAAAAACCTGCTCGGGTCCCCTTCTGACCCCAGACAATGCCAGGAGAAAGTAGGAGCATGTGGGGGAAACTGCTCTATCCTTGAATCTTGAGAAAAAGAAAAGAGGGTGTGGGTCACAGAAACAGTAAGTGGAAAAGACCCTGAACCAGCTCAGGAAAATTCCCACGGAGACTCCCAAACTCCGCCTTCTAGGGGCAGTGAACTACTTCACGTAGTGACCGAACAGAACACACCCATCCTTTGAGATGATCCAGCGTCGTGCAAACGTACTTTGCCAGTAAAAGCAACTTGCTCATTCAGTCAATGCTATCCAGGGACACCTACTCTGTGCGAGACAGTGAGCGGGGCGCGGTGAGCGGGACACAGCTCCTGCCCTCCTCACCTGCTGTCCATGCAAGCCTGGCAAAACCCAACTCTGTTCTAGGCCTTTGTGAAGTTCTCTTCCCACAAACACATTCAGAAATTGGGAAAAGGAAAAACAGGATCCTTCCTTACTCCACGAATTCTGATACAGGCTTGAAAAACGGAGTCGCAGCTCACCAGTGGGTTTCCCGAACACCCTACTTAGAAGCTTTATGGGGTGTATAATGCCACAGCACGTCTGGTTCTTCAGTCAAGCCAGAGGCCTTTAGACTGTTGCTTTTTCAGCATGCTCCGTGGTGACCATGGCGTTCACGCACGTTACCGGCAGCCGTGCAAAATGACGCGTCTCTTCCGTACAGCACAGGGCGTCCCATGTTCTCCCCCAAAGCCTTCACACCCCTGATCTATAGCCCACCTTCTGGGAGTCTACCCATGGGGACAATCCAGACCCTGGACGCAGCTTCCGGGACAAAGGGAAGCCGCTGTGGGGGCATATGCGGAGGCAGAAGGTCCAGTCACTTCATGGAACGGTCACACTCAGGGACGACAGTAGACCTGGCCCAGAAGGAGTTGTCTACACAGGCATAAACACACTCACTCACCACGGCAGCACGGAGAGCCGCTGGGAGCTGAGAGCTAACATGCCTGACCCAGAACAGGAAACAAATTTATGGCCCATCTACTGAACAGAGTATGTAGACATAAAAATTTGTATTTATGACGACAGGGTCACCACGCAGATCCATGCTTCATAGTACAATGTTAAGGGAAAAAAAAAAACAGAAAGCAAAGTGGATTCTACAGTTTTAGTTATGTTATTAAGAAAAAGGGGACAGCACGAGGGCTCCGGGTGTGTGTGTTGGGGGGGGGGGGTTGCATTAAAATGCCAGCACAGATCACCTCTGACTGTCAGGCGGTCCCTGCTGCTGTTACAGTGGCTCCACAATAAACAAGTTCTGCCCGGCCACTTTCTATGTGAGTTTCTTTTTAAATTAATATTTATTTATTTATTTGAGAAAGAGAAAGAACAGGCTGAAGGACAGAGGGAGAGCGAGAGTCTCCCGCAGACTCCCCACGGAGCACGGAGCCCGACGTGGGGCTCAGTTCACGACCCTGAGATCACGACCTGAGCCGAAATCTAGAGTCAGACGCTTAACCGATAGAGGGCCCCCCAGGCACCCCTCATTTCTGCGTTTCTGGTGTCAGTGCGTAGAGACCTGCCCTTTGTCCACCTTGACTTGGTGGTACTTGGGCTTTGGAGCCCAGACTGGAGTTTGAGCCTCTGCCTTGTCCATTCACTTTGTCTCTTTGAGCTATTTCTATACTGTATGCCTACATGATTCCTATATCCGTCAAATGGGAAAAAGAACGCCAACCTCACGGGCTTGCGTGGTATATACATCACCACTTTGTCAAGTGTCCACGTTCAGCCCACAGATAGATTTTATTTGGGCCACAGAGTGGATTCTAACAATTGTGCCAACATTTAAAATCCTGAGATTTTTATATAAAATAAGGTGCTTTGGGGTGAACTGGGTCCCCCCAAGAAAGACATGTGGAAGCCCTACCCCCAGTACTCTGTTAACATGAGGTCATAGCAGATCAGGGTGGGCCCCTGACCCCATATGACTGGTGTCCTTATAAGAAGACAGCCATGGGACGCACAGGGCGGACAGCCTCTGACAACAAGAACAGAAGTTGGGGTCATGCAGCTGCAAGACCAGAAATGCTAAAGAGTGCCAGGAAATCACCAGAAGCTAAAAGAGCCCAGGAAGGATTCTCCTACAGGTTTCAGAGGGGCCACAGCTCTGCCCCAACCTTGACTTCGGACCTCTAACCTCCAAAACGATGAGACAACGTGTTTGTATTGTTCTCGGCCCCCTGGGTTGGGGTACGTTGTTACAGCCGCCCCAGAACACGCATACGGAAGGGTCCCCACTTCTCTGGGACCCCCGGAATATGTGACACCACGTGCTGCTGGGGGCTCAGTTTGCCACAGGCACCAGCGCTCCCTACCGTCACCCTGACACGAGAGCCTCGCATCGGTGGTACGGACCAGCATATCTGCACCGCTGTTTTCTTTAGAGAAGAGAATATTTCTCCAGGACCATATCTCTACCCCAAGATAAACCCGGATGGGCATCCAGTTCAACAGAAAGGAAAGCAGGCCCGAGTCTTTGTGGCAGTGAAAATTGTTCATGGGTTTAAATGTGAATGACGTCTTTTTTTTTTTTAACACCTGCCCCAATTTGTTCTTTTCATTCCAGCCTGGTCCCTATGGCGTCCGAATGCTCCCAGGCCAGCTGTGCTCTCTCTGCAGGACATCTGGGCACTGTCTCTGTAAGACCACATTTTCCAAAGAGAACACGGTTCTGCATATTCCAGGAAAATCCCAAAGCTCCTGACCTTGTCAGAACAGGATATAAGATGTTACAAACCAAGCCTGAGTGCCCTTTAAATCCTTCAAAAGGTCTAAGTATTTATGCTTTTAATTTTGGGTGAGCACCCCCTGAGGCCTGCATACAGAATCCGGCAGTAAATTTTCCATGAATAAGTTACAATCGCTGGCCACGGCCATAACTGGTGTTGCTTTGAGAGACGCCGTAAGGGCTTTCTCCCCATCAGACATGCAGAGACGTGAGTGTCTCTGCCTCGAGGGCCCCCTATGCATTGCTCGCCTTTCCCCGCTCCTGGGCCATCCGCCCGGCAGCCCGGGCAGGGCCACGAAGCAGGGCAGCTGCGCCACTGCGGGCTTACCTTGGGGGGCTTCAGACTTTTCCCACGATGTCTTTTGGAGCGCAAGAGCCGTTCCCTCTCCTAGAAGGAGACACAACTGTTGGCATTTGCAGCCAGGTCACATCACATCAGCCAACCCCCTGGCCTTCACCCTGCGCCTGCCTGTCGGCACCGGTTGTGGATCAGTCCAAGTTCTGAGCACCCGCGTGACGGCTGCTTCCTAGAATGGCAAGCTACACGGCCACCCCGTTTACTCAAGTCCTTAACAAGACTGGGACTGTCTTGAGAAAAATCCCCAAATCTGCCAATGCTGAAAGCCCAGCCTGTCTGCTTTGGGGGCTGGAAGGTGTAAAGCACCGGGCAGTGTGGATGGCGACCGCAGCCCAGAATGAAACAGCTTGTGGCTGTGAGCTCAGACTGAGCTGGGACCAAATCCCCGTGGGCCTCCCCCAGACCCGGTGACACACTTTACTCTTCTGACTTCAGGTTCTTCCCTTGCTCTGTGGGCCTAGAACCTACCATGGAGTGCGGAGCCTGTGGCTGCCCGCTGGCCACCGTAGTAGGAATGGCGTGTGCAGAGCAGTAGAAGGTGTGGCAGCCTTCGGTCCCAGGCCACACCAGGACACCTCTCCCTCCTAACCAAGCCCTGCTTTTCCCCATGGCTGCTCGGAAATCCAGAGACAAATCTGGTGCTTGGTTCCAGCCCCTGTGGTCCACGTATTTGTCCCTCCTCATCTCAGCGGATGTGAATGTATTTCCTCCAGTCTCACTGATTTATTATTCCTCTTTCAACTCTATCTTCATTTTATTGAAGGTGTGTTTTCATCTTATGCTGTATCAAATCTTTGTGTAATGAAGAAAGATGAGAGGATGGATGGATGGAAGGAAGAGAGGAAGGGAGGGAGGGGAGGATAGGAAGGTAGGTGGATGGAAGGACAGATGGACGGATGGAAGGAAGAAAGGATGGAAGGAGTATGGATGGATGAGAAGATGAATGGAAGGATGAGGAGGAGAATGGATTAGTGGGTGGAAGGAAGGAGGGAAGGAGTTAAAGAGAGAGGAAGAAGGACAACAACGTGACCTTGACAATTATGGTCAAAGCTTATCCTAGAATTTTGATCACTGGTTTGTCTACTCTTTGAAGACCCATGAATGGAACCGCCACATTGCCTCTTGGGCAGTAAGAACACACTTTGCTTCTAAGAGCCAAGAGAAGCTCATACACACGCTCGCTTGTGGTGCCCGAGCAACTTTCACAGACAGCTGGAGAACTCCCTGGATATAACACTCCACCTACTAAGACATGCTCACCCCCTCTTAATCTTACACACACGCAGAGGCTTAGCAAGCCCTTCAAATTCTAGTGTGATTATAAGGTTCAGGCTTTCAAGTTCATGGTCTGCGACAACTGAGCTAAAAAAAAAAAAACAAAAAACCAGACATCTCGGGGGAAAATCGTGCCCACTCTGCAGAGGCCAGAAGATGCATTCTCAAAACCGATGCCGCCGCTTAACGACAACGAATCAGGGAGAAGATGTGAGAAAAAGAGTAGCCATGGAAACTGCTCCCAGTTTACACAGACTCAAGGTTGCTTTCTGGCCCAAATAAAGCGGGGAGGAGCCGGGATGAGCTCGGGGAGACCCTGCCCACTCTAGCAGCGCCCCTAGAGCCCCCACGCCGTTCCTGACCCGGTGTCACTTGGCGCCCCCCCGAGGACTGTCCCCGGGCACAGACGTACCAGTGACAGGTCGTCGATGACATGCTGTTGCTCCAGGACCTGCAGCCGCAGGAACTCGATCTCCTGCTCGTCCCGGGTCAGGCTGAGGTCGTTCAAGGAAGTGTGTCGCTTCAGAGACGCCTGCGCAGACAGCTTTTCTTTCTGCGGCCAGAGGGAGAGAGCCCGGCGGGGCTGCTCGGCCGGCAGCTTCGTGACAGGCCAAGGGGCGTGAGCACAGGGATACGGGATGGAAGGAGGGATGACAGCAGCCGGTCCCCAGGCCAGAGGAAGCAACAGATACAGACAGAAGCCAGCCCGGGGCATGGCCAGCAGGGCCCGCTGCTGAGAGGAAGGGCTGGCCCCGCACGTGGGTGGGGGGGTGGTCGCCCAAACCGGGCCCTGGAAGCCGGACAAGGAAGCTGGGGAGGCGAGCACGTCACCGGTAATCACACCCTCGCACCTGGGCCTGCTGGGGGACCCCAGGACGAGAGCCTTGCTCCTGCAGAGTGTCAGTCTTGCCGCTGTAGATGGGGTGGCTGACCTCACTACCTTGGGCCACAAACCTCAGACTCTTCCACAGACGATCAAAGACCAGACACCCCCTGACCACAAAGACCAACCACTCTTGCTGGCGAATGCAAATCCCTTATGCAAAGAAAGCACCTGGAGCAGAAACGGCCATAGCTTTCACCTAGTAAGCGTGCCCAGGAGCCAGGTAGGCTGGGAGGCCTTTCTCTGCCACCACTCTGTCCTCCAGACAACCCCCAGTGCTGGTATTGCCACCCCCACTTTCTGGACGAAGGCACTGAGGTGCAGGGAGAATGCGGGGTGCGTCTGAGGCCACGGGGCGGCAGGCAGCAGGGTGCAGGTACAGCCCCAGCTGTGGGGTGCTGCCTGGTGTCCTCCCTCCGGGCACAGAGCCCGAGCACTGTGGGTCCCAGAGAAGCGGGAGCACAGGGGTGGGCGTGGGCTGAGACCCCTCATGGGCTTCCTGGAGGAGGCAGGGACTGCAGGGAGAACATGGACTGGAAGGGTTGGGGCTGGACAATCCCAGACGGAGACCAGAGCTCGGGGCTGGGGGTCCCCATGGCCAACGACTCACCATTTCCACATTTTCCCTTGTGAGGTTCTTGATTTTCTCCTCCATCCTCTGGATGCTGTGCAGCAAGTCCTCATTCTTCTTGTTCATTCGCTTGTTCTTCTCCACCAGGGGCTTCAGCTGGACCTCGGTCTCCCGGGAGCGTTTCAGCTACGATCAGAAAGACATGGAAGGCCGGTGGCTCTAAGACCCAGTGAACTGCTGACGTCACACCATGGAGGCTGACAGGGATCCAGCCTGGGCCTTCCTGGGACTGGAGCTGCCACTGTGAGGACACATTTCCTGGATGCTACAAACCCCAAAAAGATCCCGCAGACACCTGGCTTCCAAACACAGTATCCTACCCGAGGCTCAGAGGGCTCTGGGGGAGGCAAGAGGAGGAGGCTGCAGCCCAACAGGAAGGCCCACAGATCTGCCTCAGGGCCCCCTGTCCACTAGTCCCCACGGTCAGGAATCAGACGCATAAAAGTCAGTCCAGTGACCTAGCTGCTCCCGGCCACCATCCCTCCCCAAGTGCAGACCTAGCAGAAACTCTGCCTTCTTCGGACAGCAGGGAAGGCCTGGGCCCCACGCATTGCCAGACTGTGTGCAGGGATACAAGGATAAGTAGGGTGGGCATCAGTCCTGGAGGTGATCCCTGAGTCTCGACAACCGGTGGGGCATCCCCTTCCAGTCTCTCTTGTCTGATCGGCATCGGGGGAGCCCCTCTTGGTGCTGGTGACAGGGATGGTACAACGGGGTGCCCTTCCAGCAGATGGAAGGCAAAGACAGGAAAGGAGGTACAAACACAGAGAGACAAGGGCAGGCAGACGTTCTGGGCGGGGAAACCACACCCCCAGAGGTTCTGAGTGGATAAGAACACAGCTCTCTTGGTGCAGCGGGAACACAGAATGTGGGGCGGTGGGCAGAGGAAGGGTGGGCACCGTGAGTCCTGGCTTAGGGAGCTGGAGAGCTCTGTCATTTAGTTTCCACCCCTGGCCCTCGAGGGCTCTGAAGCAGGAGCACTCTGGGGTCAGGTCTGCCTTCCAGAACAAACTGTGGTTAGTCTTGCTGGGTTTATTCATGCCTCCCACCAACCCGAGGAGGTGGCCCCCATCCTCATCTCACAGAGAGCCTGACCGCAAAGAGCTGGGGCGCTGTGCTCCTAGCCACATAGAAAGTGCTGGTACCGAGAATCAAGCACAAGGACTGACCGCAGATCCCTGATTTGGGGGACCAGGCTGTCAAGGAAGATAAAACAGTTGGGGGAGCACCTGTTCAAATATAAAATGGACCTTCGACCCAGAAGTTCTTCTTCTGGACATCGACCCCAAGCAAAGGAACCGGGCAGCCGAGAGATCCTCCTAGAGAGGAATGAGTGAATGACCCGGTAGGTCCACACCGTGGAGCATGAGCTGTGGGCCGCTGAATAGACAGCATGAGTCCGCTTGTCCTGATGGGCGGGGCTGTAACCCATAAAGCAAGTTGCCGAACAAGCCAGAGGGGACAAAGCCCATTTGTAACCGCAAAACAACAACAGAAAGACCCTTGGTGGGTGTCGATATGTTTCCATGAGCGTTAACACCATGTAAGAACCGCCCCAAAGAGCTAAGAGTAGTTATGTCATGATTTTAAGCTCAAAGCGCTGGCTAGCTGGTCGATTTTTGCTTTAAACACGTCGGGGTGCTCCGAATTGTTTCGAGCAAGCTACATCTGTTTCTATCTTCTTAGTAAACCGCTCTGTAGCCCACTAGGGGCCTTTTTTAGTTCATAAATATTTAAGTGGAAAACGTACATCTAATATTTGATGTACGGTCTGATTAAAGCCATTTAAAAATATGCCTTTAAAAATACTTGCAGGAAATGAACTAATCTTGATCCTGTTGAAACTGTGAAAAGGTGACATTCATCAACACTGTTCATCTCCCATGTTTTTCAAATATGACATAGATGGACTCACTTTCATAATAAAATTTAGAATCAACAGGAACACGACGAGGCGTTTGTTAAGAAGTTTATGTACCAACTCCCACAACGTAAAAATTCAGCTGTTTATCCAGCAAGTTTACACACAGTCAAGAAGCCGTTCTTTTTACTACGGATTTATATGTTTAACCCAAAGTCCCTGTTCATTATTTTAAAATTAGAAATCCGTGAACTATCATGCAAAAGAAAGTAAACAGAGATGCAAAAAATTTAAATGATCCATAATCATACCACCTAACACAACATCCCATGTCCAGCACGATGACGGTGTAGTTTTGTTCTCGAAACTGCTTGTCATTTAATTTACTGCGAGCCCATTTCCAAGGCAAATAAATAGGATCTCTATTGCCATTCTTAATGACAGCACGCAGCGCACTGCACAAATGGTCCGTGATTACGTTGCCCAATACTTGAGTATGGAACAAGTGGGCTTTTGTTTTGTTTCGGGTCGGTTCTGGTCGCCAGCATAAACACTGCGTCGACCACCCTCTCCACACCCCTCACATCTCTGACTGTTTGCTCAGGATAAATTCCTGTTGAGACAAAGGGCAGTCGCAGCTTTCTTCACGGACCGTGTGTTAGATTTTTAATCAGAGATTAATGAAAGAAAGTAAAGAAAACCAGAAAGCCTCCACACTAACTATGTGTTCAAGGCGGGCTTTGCGGGCCCAGGGCGGCTTCCTCGCGCCCTACAAGGCACCATCTGTGTTTCGGGGGGCTGATTACCAGTTCGTTCCTCTCGTCTGCCAGGAGGGTATTTCTGTCCTCCAGCTTCCGTATCACCGAGTTCAGCTCGGCAATTTTTAGCTGGAATCGCCTTACGTCTCGCTCGTCCAAATGCTGATCCTAAAAAAACGTCGGGATACAAATTACTCTGAAGAAGCTTGAAGGACCCCAAGCACTCCCAGAAAACCCGTGGGATGTGAGAGAGGGCTCCTCGCTGGGAGGCCCAATGCCAGCCGGGGCTCCCCGGAGTCAAGCCACACAGACGGGCACCCCAGGCCCCGCCAGGGACTCACAGGAAGACTTCATCTCCAAGTGGCAAGACTGCAAGGCCCTCCAATGGCCCCACAGAGCCAAATGTAGTCTCTGGGGACCTTCACGTCTGAGCCCCTGTCCACTGCGTCTCTCTTACAAAGGCCCGTCGTGGACACGCTAGGACATTCCTCAAGACCCGCTGGGCCAATCTTGCTGACCACTGGCATGCCAGCACCTCATATGGGATCTGCGCAGGGCATGTATGACAGACATTCAAACATGTGGTGATTGAACGAATGAGTGAGTGAATGAGTAAATGAATGAGTGAATAAATGAATGAAGGAGTGAATGAATGAAGGAGCGCATGCTGCTTCAGCCTCCTCTGTGCATGTTAGCACCAAGCTGTTGCGCCCAAGCCCTCTCCTGCTGGCTAAGCCCCTACCCGTCTGCAGGACTCCGACTTCAAGACTGGGCCCCCTCCTGTGCTCCTACCGCACACGTGGCACTGATGTCTTCATTTCCTTCTTGTCCACTGAGCTCAAGATGGCTGGAGGCACAAGCAGCCAGATGCTCACCTCTCTATCCCCAGGCCTGGGCCTGGCACGTCATGAATGTCAGCCCATTTAGGGAGGGAGGGAGGGCAAGACAGATGGACGGATGGAAGGGAGGGAGGGTGAGAGGAGGCAGCAGGCAGGCAAGGTGACCAGAAGAATGACCCATAGAAAGAAGGACAGGTGGCAGTCAGCCATGAGGCCCCGGTGCTGGCACCTGCCGCCGTCCCCCTCACCTGGACGCCCATGAGCTCTGCCATGTCCCCTATCCCAGGCGGGAGCTCTCTCTTTGGGCTACTGTGGTACCGCTCCGCCTCTTTGACCTGAACCAGCTGCTCATCCAAAGCCTCCTTCTGAAGAAGCAGCTTCTGGGTCTGACCGGTCTGCACCCCAAGTTCCTTCTCCAGGGCCAGAATCACACGGTCCTTCCCTCTGATCTCATCCATCTGCGAAAGAGAAAGAGTAAGCCATCAATCTACAGGCTCGCGACCAGGGAAATCTCTCCCTCGTTGGCCTGAGGCCCAGGAAACGGTTAAGCAGGACCATGGACGTGGGTCAGCCGAACTCAGAAAACTCGGGACACAGAGAGACCACAGCCCACGGCCCAGGCCCTCCTCCCCTGAGCACAGAGGAGCAGAGAAGTTATGGGTTCATGGACCTTTATGGCCAGCTAGATGCTTTCCAGGGGCTCATGTCAATGCTCATGTCTCTCTTACCTTAAAGAAAGAAAATAAAATCCTGACCTCAGGCCCCTCCAGCCCCCTCACCCCCCACAGCTGAACTTCTTCACAGAGTTGGTGGGTCTTATCTCCCACTCACTCCTCAACCCTCTCCTGTCTGGTCACAGCCCCCACCCCTCCATCAAAATTGCTCCTGCTAAGGTTCTCTATGCTCCCCCAGCCCCCGAACCCACAGGACAACTTTCTGTCCTCCATGCTCCTTCCCAGCATCTGGCCCATGAGCCTCTCCCACCGCTCCAGCCCTCTGCCATGAGAGCTCGGTTTCTACCTTTACAGACTCACCTTGCTCTGGCCGCCATCAAAGTCTGGAGTTTCCAAGGCCTGGCCCTCTCCCCAGTCTGTACCCTTTCCCCAGGTAGCCCTGTCCTCACCCATGACAGTAACTCCCCCACCTGCTGCTGACACCCCAGCGTATTCCCCGGGCCCTGACTTCTCATGGAGTGCCAGAATCATAGAACCAACCGGTTACGTCTCTGCTGGGGTCTCTAAAGGGCCTCAGCCTCTCCACATGCGGACCTCCAAGTGAGCCCCAGTTCGCCCAGCCCGCTCTTGTCCCGCATTGCCCAGAGGACACCAAGCGGAAGGAAGCTTACAGAGGGGAAAGCTTTGGCCCCGGGCCATACACTTGCACTGATTCCAAACACAAAGCCAACAGCTGGGAAACTGCCCCAGTAAGGGTGCTGTACTGGGTGTCACATGCCCCACCCCCCGCACCCCTCCCCACCAAATCCACGTCCTTTCTAGAACCTGAGAACATGATGTCATTTGGAAAAGGGTTGTTGCAGATATAATCAGTTAGAAGAAGGTCACCCTGCAGCAGGGTGGGCCCTTAGGCTGTGTCCTTAGAAGAGAAGAGGCACACAACACACAGGGAGATGGCTGAGTGGGGATGGAGGGCAGAGGCCGCAGGGATGGGCCCACGGGCCCGGGAATGGCACGGACTGCCTGCAGCCACAGCGGCCGGAAGCAGCAAGCCCGGCTCCTCCCCGCACCTTCAGAGAGCACAGCTCGGTGACACCAGATCTCAGACCTCCCGCCTCCAGAACTATAAGCCAATAAATCCTGTTGTTTCAGCCACCCAGTCTGTGGTCCTTCATTACAGCAGCCCTGGGAAACTGAGGCAGGCTTTAACAGGGAGAATTTCCCAAGCACTGGGGTTTCATTCATTGACAAAAACCACAGGAGTTTCAAATACAAGGATGACTCCATCATCATGGGATTTAGGAATAAATGTATTTGACTTAAGGCACACAACAAGTTCTGAAAAGTTTCGATGAAATCCGCTACGGATAAGGTCTGTTGGGTATGCTATCTGCGGTGCTATTTAATACATATCTGGGAGGGGCCCCCAAGCTCGGGCCGGTGTGGAAGCAACGTAACACTCTACTGCCTTGATCACCCAACCTACAAGTTATAGCCAGTTGAGATCAACAAATGGGCACAGTGGAAAAAGCACAGTGTCTGGGGCACGAAGTTATGGACCGGACACTAAGCTCCCACCGGCAAGCTGCGTGACCTTGGCCAAGCCACATAACCTCTCCACACCTCAGCTTCTGCACATAGAAAAGGGGACGCGGAACATCACCCAAAAGGGGGCAGAGACAAGCAGGCTGGTGGGGACCTGGGCCACAGGACCTTGACCCCACCGTTCCCGGCCCCATTGCTTGGGTCACGTCCCCTGATTTCCTCCTGTGCCTCAGTGTTCTCATCTGTGAAATGGGGATAAGAACAGCACAGAACTACTAGGGATGTTTTGAGAATTTAAACACGCTGACACATAGAGAGCGCCTGGCACGGAGCAGACATTCAGTAGACGCTTGCTCTAATGAGAGTTGTCCAATGGCACACAGTAGGTCTCCACAAACAGTAGCACCTGTCCTTCCCAGACTTTGTCCCCCTTAGGTATTTGGATATTGAGGAAATGCATGAATACTGTAGATGTTTGAATTGTGGTCCCTAAAAAGACAAGGAGATCATCCTGGATTAACTGGGTAGGTCCGAAATCCCCTGAAGAGCGTCCTTGTAAGAAGAGGAGAGGCCAGGGATGGAGAAGAGAAGCCACAGGGAGGAGGCCAAGTGAAGATGGAGAGAGGGGTGCAGCGCCAGGAGCTCAGGAGCTGGGAGAGGCGGGAGGGAGTCTGCCCTGGAGCCCCCAGAGGGGCACAGTCCTACCCACACCCTGATTTCTGACTTCTGGCCTCCGGACTGTGCAGGAATCCACTTCTGTAGTTTTAAGCCACGAAGTTTGTGGCCATGTGTTAAGAAAGCCACAGGAGAAGAATCCGAAGGCCCTTCTCACTCAGCACACTCGGTGCGGTGAATTAAAGCCGACTGTGACCTGCACCCTCTTCCTTGTGAATCATGCACCTCGAACCCAGAGGCAGACCGTCACCGCGGGCAAGGCTGGTTACGAGCTCCATCCTGGCAGCAGACGAAAGCAAGTGCAAACGCCCCCCACACACTGTGTGCCCTCCCGACGCCCAGGCAGGGTCACCTGTCGGACCCAGCCTTGGCCTCGGTAAAGCAGGCCCACGGAGTCCTCTCTAGAACCCCCCCTGTCCAGTGGTGGGGATTTAGATTGAAGTGCAGAGCCTGGCATATTATAAGCTGCGATCATTGTTGGCTGTCACCATTAATCCGTATTAGCTCCTGGTGAACGTAAGACTATCTTATTTAAACAGCAGAGCATTAAACACTGATCAACTATAATTGAGATTCTAGAAGGGGCAATTAATACCCTCAAAATACTGGGGGGCTTTCAAGCAAAGTCCTACAGTTCCAGAAAACTCTCTGAGTCACCTTTCTTTGAGAGTAAAAAGTGTGCTCCCGTTTCTCCACTGCCCAGCCCCGCGTGACCATCTCCTGGATCCAGACTCGGGCCGCCAGGTGCGGCCCCTGAAGCCGCGGCAGAACGTGCCCATGGCTCCCCCTGGTGGCGACCCACCGGGAGCTCCCCGCCTGGGCCAAATGCCCTCTGACCGAGGAGAAGCACCTCCGGGCTGCAGGGAAGAATCCTTAAGGATGCTGAAGACATTGCTGCCCCCGCGGATGCCAGTCCAGAAGCAATAAGGAGTATGTTAAAGGAGTTCATTAATGCAAACCACTCACCTGCTTTCATTAATGCAACAAATACTAAGCCGGGTGCCCTCAATGGGTACTGGGAAACCTCTGAGCAAAACACCAGAGTCCCTGCCCTCAGAGCTTCTGTTCTAGAGGGGGAGGTAGCCAATACACATGATACGCAAGTCAACACTGCAGTGGATCAGAGAGCGATAATAAAGTGTGGGAGTCAGGAGGGAGGGGGTTGCAAGTTCACATGTAGGGTCCCCGCAGCATCCAGGCCACACGCTTGCTCTGCACAGGAATGGAGCTCCCACCATGCATGACACTAGCTCCTCCCACACAAAGCAGGAGCATTGCAAGCGACACACCTCTGGAATCCCGAATTCTGCACCTAGAAAAGTGCCCATTCCCCACTTACCCCAGGTAATGAGCAGAGGGTTTACACCCATCACCATGGGAAAGGTTCCTAGAAAACAGTCCCCACCGGCAGAGATGAGGTCCAGACACACATGGACAATGCAGAATGGCTTCTAGAACAGCTAGGCTGTTTGATTTCCTTAGCCGGAGTCCTGAGGTCCCTGAGAGTCGGAGACTTGCCAAGCTCACACAGCCAATGGCAGGCTCTCCATTTGTGGACTTTGTGTCTGGCTCCCAAGGCTAAGTTCTTAGCCACCCTACCCCCTGCCCCAGGATCCTGACAAGGCCACGAATCTCTGCTGTTGAGATTCCCCAACCTACGACACCCGAGGGGGAAGCCATTCCTGCTCCCAGCTCCTGGTCTCAGCATACGCTTTAGGGAAGGGGTGGGGCTGAAGCCGGTCCAATTTCCATGGCAGCCCCTGATTGGCTCACACCACTCACAGGCCCCGCCCCCCGACAGTAACTGGCTCGGGGTCAGATTCATGACCCAGTCAGAGCCAACAGCCTGGAGACAACACAGAGAGGACCCTCCTGCTCTCCTTACTAGGAGCCGAAAAGGAGACTTCCTCTGGGCTGTGTGTGTGTGAGGACGAGGACGGGGGTCTCGCGCAGCGGTGGCATCTCACCAGTGCAACGTGAGAGTGCAGAGGCTGAGAACGACGCAGCAAGAGGCTGAGCAGAGCCTGCCCGACCGGGACCCTGGGGGGCATGAGTGCCTCCGGAGCTGTGCCCAAAGCTCATCCCACACCTTCGGTTACAAAGGCTGACAGATGACGGTTCAAGCTGGTTCGAGGTGGAATTTCTGTCACTTGCAACCAGAAGAGCCTGCCAGGGAGTTCGGGAAAGCACACCAATGGCTGCTCCTTCCTTCTCATACGCCAGTGCGAGCTCAGGACTACGTGTGTACTCACGAGACACGCTCTCTCGCAGGCTTCAGAAGACCCTCACAGTAGATGGCATGCGCCCGTCTTACAGCCCACTGAGGCCCAGAGCACAGCACGTGCCCAGACTCTCCTGAGCCTCAGAGCCACGATGCAAACGGAGGTCCACCTCTGCACAGCCACGCTGTCCCAACGGTCCCACATCCACCAGGACATCCGTCCCCGTGAAAACCTTCATCTGGCCAGCTCCCGACATGCCCACCAATGTGCGGGTAACTTTGTTAGCCTCACTTCGCCCCAAAGTTCAGGGAACAGAGAATGAAGCCGAGGCTGCAACCCCAGCAGCTGTTCTCACTCTCCTCCTTGGTGCCTGTCGTCAGGGACTAGTGTTCCCCCAAAGTTCACGTCCACCCTGAAAGTCAGAAAGTGATCTTATTTGGAAACGGGGTCTCTGCAGGTGTGATGATGTAGGTGAAGGAGAGGTCACGCCCGATTAGGGTGGGCCCTGGATCCACTCCTGTGTCCCTGCAAGAGGGGGCCGGAAACAGACACACAGGGGAGGAGGAGGCCACGTGGCGGCAGAGCCTGCAATGGCGCGCCCACAAGCCAATGAACACCAAGGATTCCCAGCCACCACCGGAAGCTGGAAGGGGCAAGAAAGGACTCTTTCCTGGAAGCTGCAGGGGGAGCACGGTCCTGCTGACCCCTTGATTTCAGACTTCCAGCCCCCATAAGCATGGGAGAGTACGTTCTGGTTTTAAGCTTGCAGTAATTTGTAGGGCAGCCCTGGAAGACTAACAGAGGGCTGGCCTGGGATCTATTAGGAACTGCTGTGCACTCAGCAAAAGGACATTCCCAGTCCCCTTTGCAACTAGGTGAGGCTGAATGAGTAAGTGCTGGCCAAAGAGCTTGAAGGGGAAGTGTATGAAACTTCAGGGAAGACCTCGCCCTTCTTCATCTGCCCTCCAGCTGCCAACCTGGGATGGCGATGTGATGGCTGGCACTCAGCAGGGATGTGGAGCCATGAGGACCAGAGCCGCATCCCAAAGCCCACTCTGAGGGTAAAGCTGGGAGGTACCTGGGCCCCTCATGAACCCTGTGGCAGCCCATTCCAGACTTTGCATATAAGAGAGAAATAAACTTCCGACTTTTAAGCCCCAGTGGACTGGGGGAGTTGTCCATTATGTGCAGCAAGGCCAAAGCCTAACTGGTCCAGGAAATGAGTCCAGAAACTCATGTCACTGCCCCATGTGGACCATAACTGCCTTTTCTTCTTGGCTTCTCTTATGAGGAATGTTAAATGTGTAAGCAGGAGTCCAAAGGCCTTCCTGCATTTCTAATCCAATCCAGCTGATGGAGAAATGAAACGCAGGCCACCTTCCAAACATGTTGCCATGAGCAACAGGCCTGCCTGAGGAGTGACATCTTCCAAACTCTGGGATATGTCCCTTGATTCTTCAAGTGGCCATTTTAAGGGAAAACCACACACACACCGAGAATACCTCCATGGAGGAGACTCCTGTTTCGTGCCAAAATGGAAGCAGACACCAAATCCTTTGGTGCATTTTAAATTACGCTCAAGTGGTCGCTTAGGCAAATATGTGTTCCTTCCCCCATTCTATTTACTTTAAATATAAATTTCTCCTGCAAGAGACGAACGTAGTCCCCGGGCCTCCTGTTACAGAAATGACGAGCTGGAGCTCACCTGACTCTCAGCGCCCGGGGGCAGGTACGAGATCACGCCCACTCTGTACTCGAGGCGCAGAGATGGTAAGCGACTTGATCGGGCTCACCCAGTGAGCAAGACTGGATTCGCGCCCAGAGCAGACCTTCTCCAAGGGCTTCCCTTCCCCTGATGTGGTAATGCCCCCCCACACACACATGAAGAGAAAAGGAGCTGGAGGTTACTTCTGAGAACTCAGTATCCATATGTGCTTCAATTTTCTATAAATTGGAAATTTCAAACCAGTGTATCTCCTCTTGCCGTTCTCGGTGCTGGGTTGGTAAAATGTGAACTGACGCTCTGCCACCAACTGGGTGACCGATCTGAGCCGGACAGCTGGACAAGGATTCCAAAAGGACACCTGGTCATTTTGCCTCCAGTCCCTGAGTCTCTTACAGGGCCTCCCACAGAGGGCCCCTCCCCCAGCCTCTACTTACACACTCCTTATGTTGGGATACTCACTATCTCCCCAGGAAGCTGACAGCTGTACTCTTTGGAGCCTTTGGAATCTCAAAATCTTTCCAGTATTGAGGGTGGGAAATGAATGAACATGTCCTCCAATGACCAAAGCTTTTTAAAAAGCAAAAAAAAAAAAAAAAAAAAAGATGTTCCTGCCCCCAGAAGACATTCTAAGTGTTTATCATCCAAATGTCCTGCCCCTTGCCTTCCTAGCCACCTGCACCACGAGAGTCGTCACGGGCATGGTGGGATCCGGGCCAGGCCAGGACCGGGCACACAGAGGAGCTTGGTATTGTCAATGAGTAGGTGACCAGGCCAGGGCACAGGGACTCCCTGCTTTTGAAGTCCCTTTCCCCGGACCGGCTTCCTGCTCCACAAAACGAGACAGTGGGTAAAGAACCACTTTCTGCAAACAAGTCTGTGCACAGAAACCCGACACGGAGAACAGAAAAAGTCTCTGTGTCCTACCAACAGCATCCGCCACTCAGCCATCCATCCTCCCCACCCCCACAGCCACATCCCGGCCCGAATCCTTTTGCGCTCCACAGGACGCTGCAGAGGGCAGTTTTCAAACCACGCGGAGGACATCTGGTGTCGTGCCCACCCACCCGAGAGTCCATCGGGAGAAAAGATGGGATGCAAGCAAAATGCCGTCCGTCATTCTTCTGCCACCCAAGCCCTGTGAGCGCACTATGAGGAGGTCTGCCAGAGGCGTCCCCCAGGGCGCACGAGCCCCTTCTGCAACGTGACCTTGACCACAAGTCATCGAAGGTGGTGTACCCTTTGTAGCTGCATGCACAGGAAGTGGAATCATGCACTCCAAATTCGGGGGCAGGAACCTGGAAACGGGCAGGGGGTGTCAACCGTGCCTGTGATGCTTCTGGTTTCTGTTCATGAACTGTGTGATGGGAACATAAGGGTTCATTATCTCATCTATCCTCTTTGCCAGAAACATTTCCTTGTTGTTGTTTTTTTTTAAGAGAGGAAGAAAGTGAGAAAAGCAGAGGGAGAGGGAGAGAGAATCTCAAGCAGGCTCCACACCCAGCATGGATCCCGACGTGGGCCTTGGTCTCAGGTACCTGAGATCATGACCTGAGCTGAAATCAAGAGTCAGACACTTAACTGACTGAGCCAGCCAGGCGCCCCAGAAACATTTCATAATTTTAAAACTTTGATTAAAGGGAAGAAAATAGTTTCTCAGCCTTGACAATGGCGGGTTCCACTGTATTTTCATTTACTATTTTACTGAGAATCCAAGTATCAAACATCCCCACAGCTGTTTTAAATTTACAGGGAAAATGATCACGCTGTACTCCTTTTTACCTCCAGGGTTTTCCCCTCTGCATGGAATGGTCTCCTGTCACCTGACAAACTCCTATTCATCCTTCAAAACCCCGTTCACTTCCTCTGGGAAATGACTCCTGGGTTCACTTGCTCTTCTTTGCTGCCTTTTGAGCTGACATGGTCCTATCACCGAACTGATCTCCTCACACTGTAATAACCTGTTCATGCTCCGTGGCCTGGCTGACTGTCAGCTCTCTGCTCTCTAGGCCCACATCTTATTTTTCTCTGCAGCTCTAGTGCATAGGCTAGTGCTGGAACTCAGGCAAATAAATATTCAGTGGAAGGAATAAGAACTCCATTTGCTCTAGGGCCATCCTGACAGAGCATATCATCTCGAGGAGTGCTATTTACACCCTCAATATTCCCCTCCTCCTTACTGCCAAATAGCCGTCCACTATATGAATATAGCACCCTTTACCTATTCCCCAGTTGAAGGACATGTAGGTTGCTTCCATGTTTTTACCATTACGAATAACGCTGCTGTGACCACGTTCATGTCTTTATGTAAACGTGTGCTTTCATTTCCCTTGGGTCTACCCCTGGGGGATGGAAGTGCTGGGCAGCATAAATTGTTGTTTTAAGAAACTGCCAAATCATTTTCCGAAGCGGTCCTAGCATTTGACGATCCCAACAGCAGCATCTGAGCGTTCCCACTGCTCCACACCCTCCCTAGTCTCTGTTATTGTCTGTTTTTTAAATTACAGCCATTCTAGTGGGTGCGAAGTAGTATCTGGTTATGATTTGTGTTTCCCTGATGATCCGTGAGGTTGGGCACCTTTTCATTTAAGTACGTCTTCTCTTTTCAAAGTACCCTTTCAAAACTTTGCCCATTTTAATTAATTTTCTTATGGCTTCAAAGTTGTTTTTATAATCTGAATAAAAGTTGTCCATGATACACGTATGGAAAATAGTTCCTCCCGATCTGTGCTGTGTCTTGTCTCTCGTCTATTGATGCCTCTGGGTGAACAAAATGTATTTCTTAAATGTTCGGTGTACAACCTTCTCTGAATAGTGCATTTGCACGAATAGTGTATTTGTGTCTTGTCTGAGAAATATTTACCTAACCTGAGATCATGAAAATATTGCTCTGTGATACCCTAACTGCTTCACTCACTGGTTTACTTTCTAACATCTAGAGCTATGGTCCAGCTTGAATTAATCTTTACAGATGGCACGATGTAAGGATCGCTATTCCTGTTTCAGGTTGTTTTCCTTAAAGATATCCAACAACTTCAACACTGTTTATTGAAAGACCACCCTTTCCTTATTGGACTGAGGTGTTGCTTCCTAATGCAGGGCAGAGGTCTGTTTTGGATTCTTCTGTTCCCGTGATTTATCTACATATCATTCAGCCTGTATATAACCAAGCTTATCTGAGGTTTCTAGTTTTTATTTGTCTTCAAGATTGTGACTCCAGGTCCTTTAAATTTTTATATCAAATTTAGAATCCACTTGCCAATGCTACACACACACACACAAAAGTCTGCTGGGGTTATGATAGGGATTTTCCTGAATCTATAGATCAATTATGGAAGAACCGATATTGATACCATGAAAATGGCTTCTACCTACCCTTATTTAGGCCTCCTTTATTTTTTCTCAATAGTGTTTTGTAGTTTTCAGGGCGGAAGTCTTACACAACTTTCATTAGACTTTATTTCTAGGTCTTGGCACTCTATTATAAATGGTCTTTCTTAAAGTTCTGTTTTCTCATTATTCATTGTTAGTAGATACAAACACTATTTTTTGCATATTTAGTTTCTGTTTAGAGACTTTGATAAATTCACTTACTAATTCCAACAGTTTGTAGAGTCTCTTGGGTTTTCTACATCACAATCATGGCATCTGCAAATAAATCCCTTCTTTTTTTTTTCATCTTTAGTATTTTTATTTCTTTTTATTGGCTTTTGTATTTGAGGTCCTAGTTGGTACAATGTTGAACAGAAGTGGTGACAGCGGACATCTTGTTCTGTCCTTGAATTCAGTGGGAAATTTTCAATATTTTATCACTATACACATTGGTAGTAAATTTTTTAATAGAACCCTTTACCAGATTCAGGAAATTCTATTCTATTCATAGTTTGCTGAGAGTTTATATTGAGAGGTTGAATTTTATGAAATGCCTTTTCTGTATCTATTAAGATGATCATATGAGTTTTTTTCCTTTATTCTATTACTAGTTGAATTATACTCATTGATTTTTGAATATTAAACCAATCTTTGTATTCCTAGAATAAATCCAACTTGGTTATAGCTTATTAGCCCTCCTACATATTGCTGGATTTTATTTGTTAATATTTTATTTAGTATTCTTGTGTCTATGTTTATAAAGGATAATTTACATCTTTTTCTTTTCTTGTAGTATCATTGGTTTTGGGATCAGAGTCATGCTGGCTTCATAAAATGAATTAGAATGTGTTCCCAATTTCTCTTTCCTAGAAGAGTCTGTGTAAAAGTTGTTTTATTTCTTCCTTAAAAACTTAGAAGAATTTACCTGTGAAGCCTCTGGGCTTGGGCTTTTCATTGTGGGAAAACTATTAATTACAGATTTAATTTCTTGAACAGCCATAGGACTACTCACATTTTCTATTTCTTATAGTGTCACTTTGGTTACGTTGTACTTGCTCAAGGAATCTGCCCATTTCATCCAAGTTTCTACTTGGATATGCAGTTCATAAAGTACTCGTACTGTCTCTTTAATTTCTGTAGGGGCTGTGGTAGTGCCCCTTTTACAGTCTGTATACTGGGGACTCGTCTCTTTGTCCCTTCATCAGTATTCCTCAGGGCTTATCAGTTGACCTACTTTAATTAACTTTTGATGTGTTGATTTTCTTTACCAGTTTATTTCAGTGATTCCTGCTCTTTAAGGACCTTCATTCTACTTTCTCAGAGATTAATTTGCTGTTCTTTTCCTTTCTTCTCGAGTTGGAAGCTTAGATGTTTGATTTTCACTGTTTCTTCCTTTTTTCCTAAAATCTGTTTTACTCTAAAGAGTGCAATTTTTGAAAGAGAGTGTGTATGTCCCCTTCAAAAGAATTGTATCTGCAGCTGCTAAAATGTTGTATTCTGTCAGTGTAGCTCCAGTCGGTTCACTGTACTGTTTAAATCTTGCGTATCTTCGTTCTTCTATTATCTATATGTTCTATCACTTGCTGAGACAGAGTGCTATTCTCCAGCTATAACTGTGGATTTGTTTCTCCTTTTACTTTTGGTGTTTTTCTTTTGCATGTTTTGAAGTTTTGTTATTAAGTGCTAGTAAGAATTGACCCCTTTATTATTAAGAATTTCCCTACTTTTCTTTAGTTTTACTCCTTGCCTTAAGATCTTTGATGTGAATACAGACAGACCAGCTTTCTTTTCTTAGTGTTTGGATATATTTCCATCCTTATAATTATCAGTCTAACCGTGTCCTCACAATCAAGATGTGCCTCTTGTAAATAGCACTGTTGTTGCCTCTAGTCTGAGAGGCTTAGCTTACTTGCCTTTTTAACTTTCTGCAGTGCACAGGTTCAAAGTCCAACAGTCCTCCTGAGGGGCAGACTGGTGGGGTGCCTGTTGCAGCCCCTGCATCTGGTCAGCCTTTTTTCCTAAGTATGGTATGGCTCTGGAAGATTGCACTCTGCCATTCTGCCCAGCCACACTGGCCTCCTGCATCACCCCAGAACTCAGTGAATATTTCAGGGTGCAAATTGGCCCCATATGTGGGATCCTCTACTTTCCTATCTTTCATGCTGACCCTGAGAGATGGCAAAAAAAAAACAAAACAAAACACAAAACCCTGCTCATCTCTCTCAGCCCGGGTGGAGTCACTGTACTGGGGGAAGCCCAATCCCCAGCACACAGCCAGGATGAGCAAATGCCCCCAGGGAAGAAAGTAGCTGGTAACTGTCAGCTCACCTGGTCAGACGCTCTCTCCTCCCTTTGAAATTTTAGCTCTTCTAGACCTCAGAACTTCCACAGCACTCCAGTCTTTAAAAATATGATTGTTTGCAATTTATGGTTTTCCCCAGTTGTTGCAGCACAATGGCTGGACTGTCCCTATGTACTCATCCCACCCGGAGGTATAAATGTGCTTGGGTTTATTAATTAAATGAATAAATAAATGCCCAGCACTTCAATAAGCTTCCACAGTCCTTGCTTCCAATAACCCTGGCCCTTATCTATTAACCTCATTTTACAGCTGAGAAACTTGTGCTTCTGAGCTGTTCCATTAAGTACCAAGGATCCCATACCTAGCAAGAAGAGTTCTAACTCCCCAAAGCCTCTTTACCACCACTAGGACGGGCGGGGGCTTTGCTAGAAGCCCAGCGCCTAGAACCATGTCTGTTGCGCAGTGGGTCCTCAAAACTGCGTTTACTGCACACCTATGGGAAAGAAAGGCTGCATGCAAGTGGGGAGGAAAGAATGTATGAAGGAAAGGATCCACAGGGGCGGGAAGAAAAGGGTGCATGCACGCCAGCTGGGAAGGGGCGCAGGCAGCACGTACCAGCCTGCGGATGTCCCGCTCGCATTCGCGCTTGATGCGGTGCACCTCGTCCTGGTGCGCCTGGTAGGCAGCGCGCAGGTCCGCCGCCTTGGTCTTGTCCGCCTGCATGCAGTTGCTGAGCGCCTCCTCCGCCTGCTTGCGCGCAGCCTTGAGCTCCAGGATTTCCTGCTGCAGCCGCAGGCGTTCGCCATCAAAGGTCCTACGCGCCTCTTCGCGCGCCTCGGCCAGCAGCGCCGTCTTGACCTTGTCGGCCGCACCGTCCCGGAGCACGTTGAGCGTGGCCTGCAGCCGCTGCAGCTCACCCTCCTTGATCTTGGCCGTTCGCGCCGCCTCCTGCTCATGCTGCCGGATAAGCACCTCGCGCAGTGCCTGCAGCTCCTTGGTCTTCTCCTCGTGCAGCTTGGCCCTGAGCTCCGAGATGTAGGCCGTGTGCCGCCGCTGCTCCTGCTCGCGCTCCAGCTTGGCCTCCTGCAGCCGCTCGCGCAGTTTGCCCACCTGCGCCCGAGCCACAGGAGAGGTGGTCAGGGTCAGAGCTGGGGGAGCCGGCCAGACCCAGCCACCACCTACCCATGCCACTTTGTGTCGGAGGGCCCCCGAGACCCTCCCCGGGTCCCCGCACCCCAGTTCCCCTTCCTGCCACCCCCACGGTCCAGACCTTCATCGGCCCCAGCTATTTTCCTTCCTTCTATATTTCCTATTTTCTTGAGAATTTTTCTAGAGGTGGAAAAACATCTGAAGATGCTGGAGAGGACAGTCAAGCCTTTGCCATCTCTTCCCGTTGGAAGATTCACAAGAGAGGACAATTTATCCGTCACAAAACACAAGACACATAGGCAGAAATCATCTCTCACCAAAGAGGAAGATATTTTACTCCTTTCCAGTGCCTATGCACCAGATTTGGACTTGCGGAGAATGGAGAAGATGGAGGCAGAGAGGGGCAGGCAGGGAGCAAAAAACACTCTCACTGAGCTGCCACCCCCCCCCCCAGGCTGGGAGCTCCCACAGTTCCCCCACTTGAACTCCTAGGAGCCTCAGGACGGAGGTAACTGTTTGGCTGGAGGGCAGCAGCAGCTCAGAGATGCTTCCGCGACCGGCCTGGGGGGAGGAGCCACCAGGGGACAGTATGGCCTCCTAGAAAGGACAGTGCCAGAAGCATTCCGTCCCTTGCCGGGGCAATCATGCTAAGTATTTAAAGTTCTGACTCCTTGGCATTCAATCCATTAGGAAAAGACTCCCAGTTCCAGCCCTAGGAGAGGTAGACCCAGGACTGACAGGTCCCCCGTTTTATTTCTGTGGTTGAGAATATTCGATACAAGATGCTGATCTTGTGTCTTTGCCTGGGCTGCTTTTGCTTCTTTCTCTGCTGTTGTAAGTAAGGGTTGATCGATGCCTAGGGACATGGTAAAACTCCTCACCTGAAATTAACTTCAACATGTCGGTGTGTGGTCTGGGGAAACTGATGCCACCTCCCACGGAAGCAGCTTGTCCTCTGCGAGATACAATTGGTTTCTGTTCTTTGGAGGCCGGTGTGATTTAGAAAGCTAATGGATTGGAAAGGGTTCCTGCTGAGTGTGTGTTTTGTGTGATCCTTGAAAAGGTCAAATAAAGCATTTTGGAGTGTTTTAAGAAAATACTCCCTTGGCACATTTTACAAGTAATGTTTAAAATTTTGCTGATTAGATGAATACACTCAGGCGGGGTTGGCAGCCTGGCATTTGCGGAGCCCGGCTCTGGGGCCAGGTGCCTGGGGGTGAGGCTGGCTCTGTTCCCTGGTTATTGCTGACAGGGATCCGAGTCAGAAGGAGGGGGCTGGTCACATCCCCAGCCTACACTGACGTGGGATACTGAGCTTCAAGACGGTTAATATCACATGTCAACTTGGCAGGGCCATGGGATCAGGTCATTTGGCCAAACACCAATGCGGATGTTGCTGTGAAGGTATTTTTTAAAGATGTGATTCACATTTAAGTCAGCAGACCTTGAGTAAAGGGGCTGAACCTTCATAATGTGGGTTGGCCTCGCCCAATCAGTTGATGGCCTCAAAAGAAAAGGCTGAAGTCCCAGATGAGAAAGGAATTCACCCTCCAGACTGCTTCAGGCTCATGACTGCAACATCAACTCTTGCTGAAATCTCCAGTTGCCTGCTCTGCAAAGTTCAGACTTGTCAGCCTCCATAATCATGTGAGCCGACTTCTTAAAAAAATATGTCTCCCTTTCCCTACACACACACACACACACACACACACACACACACACATTTCCTACTGGTTCCATGCCTCTCTGAAGAACCCTGACTATACACTCTGAAACAGGACATCAGCAGCTGCCCGTGAGGACTCGGGTGGAGGAAAGCCAAAGGCGGATGAATGGATAAAGGGGAGTTGCTCACAGGTGGAGAAGGAGGAAGGAACGTGGAGGGGAGCAGAGATGTGTGCAGGGCAGCCTGGGAGAGGTCGGGCCTGCTGAGACAGCCAGGCCATGCTGGTGTGTAGGGCAGGGATGCCGACAGAAGACGGGGTCAAGGGAAGAAGCCCCGCTGGGTCCCACTGGCTCTGCCCTGAGGAGCCGACGGCTGAGCGCGGGGGCCACGACCCAAGTCTAGCAGAGGAAGGCTGGGTTGGCCCGCTCTGTACAGAGCACCTGCTCCTTACTCCGTTGAGCTAAGTAAGTCTAAAAAGCTGCCAGCACTTTACCTGCCAGATGCCTCCAAGCTCTTCCCCAAGTCCAGGGGCAGAGCAGCAGAGAGGGGCCCGCGCCAGCTGCTCCTTACACAGGGCTCCAGATGAGGCCAGAGCGAAATGACTGGGAGGGACCACACGGTGGTGGAGGTGGGGAGGGTGGCTGGTGCCACCTGCCGCTCCGGCTGCAACAGGGAAGTCAGCCTCCCCGTCCGCTGCCACCCCACTCCTCCTCCCATCTGTCAGCACTGGCTCCCCATTGCCAGGCCTGGCTCCTTCTCCCACTCCCTGCCACCACCCTGGTCCTCCCACCACACTGTGGCAGCCGCCTTCAACCAATCACGCCCCAGCTCTGCCCCTGCCCAGCCCAGACCTGGGCCTCGGCAAGTCAGGGACTCCTGGGTGTTGCTGGACCCTTGGGACTGTGTAAGCGCCACTCCCTTGCTCGCTAGCCAGCAAAAGCCTTAGGAGCCGACTCCAAACGGCCTCTGCGAAGCCTTCCCGGGCTCTCTTGCCCCTGCGCTGTGTCCTAACACTTCCCGTACAACATGGAGCGATGGTACGGGGGCTTGCTGAATGAACTTATCGACAGATACACTCAGCACTTTCCCTCGTCCTACGGTGCTCAACAGGGATCCTCTGGGACAACGACAACACTTTAACTGTGACATCAACAATAATTTTATGAGATCATATAAAAATATTGTGTAAATGCAACTGTAAAGTTGCTATTTATGTTTTCCTTACCAGCCCATAAGCACATTGCCGAATTCTGAGAACAGAAGCTCCCCCAGCAGCAACACGGGGAAAGCCCTCCCGAGGGGCCATGGGGGCAGCTGGGATGAGAAATCAGGCAGCCAGGACGTGCCCCGCAGGCAGGTGGCCTGGGGACCCAGGGGCACAGTCCCCACAGGCCTGGCTCCGAACCCAGTGCTATTACCTACACCTGTGCTAACCTGCTGTTATGGGCAGGGGTGTGTCCCCAAAATTCCCAGCGGAGGTCCTAAACTGCGGGACCTCAGAACGTGACATTAAGTCAAATGAGGTCATCTGCGTGGGTCCTGGTCCATTATGACTGGTGTCCTTAAAAGAAGAGATCAGGACACGGACACACATGGAGACAGCCATGAGAGGACATGGGGAGAAGATGGCCATCTGCATGCCCGGGAGGGAGGCCCCAGGAGAGACCAACCTGCCCATACCTTCAGCCACCACTTCCAATCTCCGGAATAAATTTCTTGCTGTGTAAGCCATGACGTCCCTGGTGTTTTGTGATGGTGGCCCGGCGACCTAGTTCACCTGGGCAAGTCACCTCTCCTCTCTGACCCTCAGTTTGCTCACCTATCAACTGGAGAAAGCCACCCCTGACCTCGCGGGTCACTGCCAGGGTCGGGAGGCCGTCTAAGGCACCTGGCGTGACCTGCATAGTAGACACATAACAAACGTCAGCCAAGTGCCGAGGGACTGTGTGTGACAGGCAGCAAGCATGTGTGACCGTCTCATTCTTCAAACGACTCAGGGAGGCAGGCACATCAGAGGACCCATGTAACAAGCGGGAAAATTGAGGCATGGGGCGGTCACATGGTCTGCCCCGAGACCTCAAGGGGAGTTAGGCGGTGGATGGGGGACGGAGCCCTGGCAGACTGACCTTGACTGTGTGACCAGCAGGTGAGTCCCACCTGAGCTGCACAAAGTGTGGACAGGGTGACTGCCCCAGCCCTGGAGGCCTGAGTGTCTGGGGATGGGTGGGGGCACATGTGTCCCCAAGCTCCAGCAGCCCGCCCTTCATCCCCCCAGGTCCTGGACTCTGCCTCTGCTCTCCACGGTGCTGTCCTGAGCCGGGAGCTGAGTCAGGCCCTAGGCCCCAGCCCCGCTCCCCACTTGGGAGCTGGACCCCTTCAGGCCCCCCGCTGCCACCCAGTCCGGGCGCTCAACAAGACAGGACGCCTACGACAATTCCCCAGCAGTCCCTCCCAGGGCTCCTGGCGCTGCAGGCAGGGCTGGAGGGCCCACCACCTTAGGGCCTCAGTGTAACCTCCCCCACCCTACCCAGAACAGGTCAGACCCCAGCCACTCAGGCTGCTGGGCAGCAAGCTCCACCCCCCTTCCCTTCTCCCACGGACACCACAGAGCCCCAGCCTGCTTGGCCTTGAAGCCACCCAAGTGACACCACCGATGGGCTTTCTGTTGAATCCGTGACATCGGATCTCTAGGACTTTACTGGCTGGTTATTATTCTTCCAGGCCGCCCGTCCCAGCTGCACTTGAACTGGGCGCCTACAGTCTGCCTGGCGCCCAAGCTGGCACTGCAATGACCAGCCCCAAGCTCGTTCTCGCCCCACGAGAGCTCAACAACCCCGTCCCAGAGCCTGACTCTGCTGGAAGCTCTTTGGTACCCTCGCCTCCTAACCCCCCCACAGGCCCATCGGGGGGCCCTATTATGACCCCATCTTGCAGGCGAGGGAGTTGTGGCACGGACAGTGACCTCGCTGATCCAAGGTCACAGTGAGAAGGGAGGGGGCCAGGACTGGAACCCACGTGGTACCACCACTGATGTTATACCCATTTTACCAAGGGGCAAGCTGAGGCTCAGAGGTCGAGTACCCACCCCCAAGCCCAGCCTGGGATGGCCCCCACCAGCGAACTCGCAGCGCCCCCTCCTCCATGGAGCCCCGGGGGCCCGCACCCCTCCCACCTTGCTCTTTTCCTGCTGGAACTCGATCTGAATGCTCGTCAACTTGGCCCGCAGCTCCTCGTTAGCCATTTGCACGGCGTCAGGCTCCATCTCGGGCCTCTCGCCCTTGTTCCGGCTCTTCTTAGACATGCTGCCTCTTGGGTTGAGACGCTGCGATCCCGCGGTTCACACCCACCAGCCAGCAGGTGCCACGCCGGGCTGCGCCGTGCTAACCAGTTGTACCGGGTTCAGCTCGTCCGCCACGTAAACCACCATCACTTGGGACCCTGGGGAGGAGGGAGGCCGGGTTAGCAGAGAGAGAGAGAGAGAGGCCGCGTCCTGGCCTGAGCACCCAGACACAACGGCAGCCAGCATTGGCTGCGGCCTCCCTGCCAGGGCCGGGCACCAGCTCATCCCACGGAGGCCCCGCCGCCGTTCACGACACCGACCCAGCGCGTCTCACCACGGCTGCCACACAACCTCTTGGAAGCAGAAGCTCGGTGAGGTGGAGGGTCCTGGGCCCACCCCGGAGAGTCTGATTTGCATTTCTTACGAGCGCCCAGGTGGTGCTCCCGGGCGACCACACCTTGCGCAGTCCTGCTGCACCTCTGTCCTTCTCAGAGGGGACCCTCCCCCCGCCCCCCTCCCCCCCGCAGCAACCTGCAGACCGCCAGCTGCAGCCGTCAGTGAGCACCGGTTACCACGGGGGCTCCTTTCAAAAGGCAGGTCACCGGGAGCCCAGAGCTCAGAGGACGAGGTGCACGGTGCGACCGAGGAATCCCGGTGCTCCATCCGCACTCCCTCGTGACTCTGGAGGAGGAGCTGCGGATTGCACTGTGAAAAACGGCCTTTAGGACTTCATAAAGGTCGGTGGTCCCCCCTCCCCATCCCCCAGACTAGCACAGCACTGGTCACCCTGAGCCATGAGCTTTGAACCCAGCGGAGGCACCTGTGGTCCCTCCAGGCCTCTGTGCCTGCCTGGTCAGGCCTGAGCTTGACGGGGGCATCGTGATGCGCTAATGGCCCCACCAGCACTCGCGTTCCCCCTGGGGAGGCCTAGGCCTTCAGTCTGGTAGGGCTGCCTTCACAGCCCCCATGGTGGCAAAGCCCAGGCCCCTAAAATAAGGCCTGGAGCGACGGCTAGTACACTGCGTCCTGGCTGCGACACCTAGGCCACCTTTCACTAATCCGCACAGCTGCCCTATGACGTAGGTGATGGTGCCGTGTCACGGATGAGCAACCGAGGCACAGAGAGGCCGAGTGCTAGTAAGAGTCACACAGCCAAGATGAGGCAACAGTGTTTACCCGGTCAAGCTCCATGGCTGGACTGGACATGGGGAGTCCAAACCCAGACTCCCAGCCCCGAGCCCCAGGCTCACCTGACCACACGCTGCCCTGCCTCTGATAGCACGTCCAGGTCCCTGGGCCCCTTCTCTGCTTCTTGCTCTTTTCCACATGAGAAACCATGTTACCTATGCCAGGATGTGAGCTCCAAGCAAGGAGAGCCTGGGTCTGTTTTGTTCTCTGTGCTTGGACTCAGAGCTTAGCATGTGGGAGAACTCTAGAAGCTTCTGTTGAATGAGCAAATGAATGAATGAGTAAAGCACCCATCATGTGTCAAGTCCTGTGATGGCTGGGAGTGTATAGTCCTCGCAGCACCTGGAGAGGCAGGTACAGATATCAGGCCCATCTTAGAGAGGAGAAAAACTCCAGGCACAGAGAGGTTTAGTAAGCTACCTAAGGCCACAGAGTGATTCAGTGGTGGCCCTGGGATTAGATGGTCTTGGGAGAGAAAGCACAGTGAGAAGAGAACATTCCAGCATGGAGGAACGCCAGGCTTTGGGCGTGGAACAGAAGACATGAAATCAGCAAGGAAGGCCGTACACGAGCAGCCTGGAGATAGAAGGACAAGGAGGACCCAGCAGGCTCAGGGAAGAAGGGGTTCTGGGAGGTGGTCAAGATGATGATGAGGATGGGAAACTGGCCACCAGATTCTGGACTACGGGGTCAGTGGCCTCAGCAGGAGCTGCTTTGTGCGGTGGGAGGCAGGCAGGCAGGCAGGGAGCTGGGGTGGGGTCTCACGGATGCCGGCACTTCCAGCAAATGGCAGGCGTTCAACGTCTGTGAGCTGAGGTCCAGCGTGCCTGGGGGCACTGGGATGTCTGTGCAAACTAGGCGTTGGGGGAGGCGGAGGTGGAAGCCCGTGATACCCCTCTCGAACGGGAGGGAGCCGTGTTTCTCAACACGCCACGCGGGATTATTCAGGGGTAATCAGCATCCCCACTGATTGATTCCAGAAAGGTACACGGTGTCTTCAGATAAGCACGAACTCCATTTGCTCTGATGTGACTTATGAAATGTAATCCATAACTCATTCCTCGCTGCTCTGACCTGCCTGCCTCTACCAGCATGGCGGCACTCAGAAGGGGCCCCGCCCCGAAGAGAGAGCAGGGAGCACTCTCAGATCCAGCCCCCAGAATGGGGGAGACTTCTGTCCCGTTGGTTCCATCCTGTGGCCCAACGACACCACTTCTAGGAACGCACCGTGAGGACTCACCCGAGATACGGCCGCTCCGTACACAGGTGTTCTTCCCAGCAACCCAGTGCTCAGCCAAAGGGACGGTTAAGTTGTGACACCAAAGTTGTGACACAGAGCCGCACGGAGGAAGGTGAATGTCACAGTCAAAGAACAGATACAATTTGAGATCTCGGTTTTCAGAAAGACTTATTCGCTGTTTGCATTTGGTCACAAATATTTTTTGAGCACCTGCTGGGCGCCAGGCCCTGGGGACACAGCGGTGAGGACCAGACAGCCAGGCCTCCCAAACGTTAGCAGTGACAGCCCGAGTGACAAGTGATATTTACCTTCTTCTCTATACTCTTCCTGGTAAATCAGATTTTCTATTTCTATTTCTGCTTTACAGGAAAAAAAAAAAAGAAAAGATGATGCCATTTTCTCAAAGGAATGCAAGTTTCAGAAAACCATCTGGGTCTAGCTGGGAAAAGACAAGAACGAAGCTGAAGAAAAAGCACGTGGGCCCTGAGGGGAGATGACACGGGCCATGTGTCCCCCGGGACAGAGCTGACCATTCTGTTCTGTAGGGCGGCCTCGTCCCCCAGAAAAGGGCTGTCCTTCACAGTAAGTGTGTCCTCTAGGCTCGCGTCTTGCTGACTGGATGGTTCTGGGAAAGTCACGGAACTTCTCTATGTCTCAGTTTTCCCATCTGTTTAATGGGACCCAAGGCCCTGACCTCACAGGGAGGTGCGGGGATTGCTGGGATCCATACCCACGCTCAGCAAGGTGCTCAGCCCAGGGAAGACACTCAGCAAACAAAACGGAGCTGAATTTATTAGGAGGAGCAAGGCCGGCCTCCCAGTAACCTCCACGAAGATCACACAACAGTTGCTAAGACTAGGCACCGTTGGAAGGGGCCAAATCAATGAGTGGCCCATCTGGTGTCACACTGTCCCAGCTCCTCAGCGGCCCTAGAACAGCCTGAAGGCCCATTCCTGCCCCGGCAGCCCCTCCCAGGGTCACTGAAGATGCCAGGGAGGAAGGGGAAGCAGGCGAGGTGCCTGGGCCTCAGGGAGGTCAAGCGCCCACCCGAGGCGGCACAGCACGCGGGATGCAGGCCGTGAAATGGGTCCACTCCTCAATGAGGCCCTGGGACAGCAAGCCCAGGGGGAGAGGAGACCCAGCCCGTGGGGAGCCAGCACACCAGGGGCGTCTGGGGGACCACGAGAACAGTGGCCGGCACAGTCGCAGGGCCAGGCCGAGACTCCAACTGTTCTCAGACCCCTTGGCCAGCTGGACCCCAAGGCCTCCTAGTTTCCCAGCCCGGCTTTCGAGGTCCCAAGAGCAGAAGGGCTGAAGGGCAGAGACAGATGGCAGGGGGACATCCCAGACACCCAGAAGGGAGCCATGCCTGGGGACACATGGCCCACAGAAGCCCCTGGAAAGGCACGTTCACCCCATCACGTCAGCAGAGACTCGGCACGCACTCTGCACCTGACAGATGAGGCAACGGAGATCGGCGTCTGCACCCACACAGCTGGGACTCTCCCGCTTCGAAGCCGCGGAAGGCTCGGGCTGCCTTCGAAGAAAGCCGGCCCACGACGGGTGCAGGCCCCGCAGGGTCTAACTCACACCACCATCCCAGCCCCGCCGCCTGCCACCCGCTGCACACTCCATGCCCCGCACGCTCCCCAGCACGCTCCCCTGCAGGCCCCAGTGTGGGCCATAGTTCTCCCGCCCCCTTTCGTGGCCACTCCCGTCTCACCCCCTCCAGGAAGCCTCCTCTAACGAGCCCATGGTCAGGCACCTCCTCTGAGCTCCCAGGGTGGCCGAGGGCTGCCCTGTGTGTTTGCTCGTCTGTCAGCCCCTCTGAGGGCGGGATCTTGACTTCCGTCTTCGTAAGTCCTCACCGCATGCTCAGCCCAAACGCCCAGCTCTGTGTTTCCAGGATGAATACATTCCAGCGAGCAAAGACCAACACTCACTCTCAACATTTGCCAGGCCAGGGCCTCAGTAAATGTGGAGATGGGAGGACACAGGAGGAGACAATACCCAAAGCTATGAGCTAAGTCAAACTCGGGGCTCTCGGCGGGCCCCATGCTGCTGGCTCCCTTGCCAGGAACACACCCATGGCTGGTCCGGCCCGAGGCTCAGGGTGCCACTTGGTGTCGCTACCATCGGCCCCGTAGCCGCTGACCTCCACGAGGGCCTCAGCCATGGGAGCAACAGCAGGTCATTCTCCAACCTGAGATAAGCTCAGCGCCCACTCCGTGCCAGGGCCTTTCCACTCCAAGCTCATGACAGCCTTACCGAGCAGATGGCACAGCCCGGTACCGACAGAGGAACCCCGCGGAGGCTCAGCAAACATCCGCCCAAAGCCAGTGCGCGCCACACGGTAGGTAAATCTCCAGTCCCTCACTCGGAGCCCATTATCTCGTGCTTTACATACAATGCTAGCAAGCTACCCATCTGTTCTGGCCCAGAGCAGAAGGGATACGGGAAACTGGGAGACAATGTTTCGCAAAAGGCAAACATAGATAGGAAGTGAAAAGAGAGCAGATTTTCCACCCCACCCGCACAAAAAAAATAAGGGTAAAATAATTCCTTTAATACTTAAAAGAAAAGGCCTGAGAGGCCTAGATATTAACTTTTTTAGGCAATGTCATTCTCTACTTACAACAAATTACTAAGGCACTTGCAGTCCAAACTCTTTCTATATTGGTGCAAAGTAGTCAGTGGAGGTTAAAAAAAAAAAAAAAAAAACACTTCCATAAAACAGAAAAAATGAAGTCGCATGAGTTAGGTTTTCCTAATACCTACTGTGGTTCAGGGGTAAAGGGCTGTAGAAAGAACCCAGAGCGAGGAGCGGAGGCTCAGTCCCTCGACCCAGCCCTGCCACCGACCTGTGCGTGGCCAGGTCCCAGCTGTCCCAGCAAAGTGCCAGCAAAGTGCCAGCCCGGAGCAGGCGCCCAAAACTTCAGGACCCCTCCTTGGACGTTCCGTTGGATGTGAAAGCGTCATATGCTCCTTTCACGCCCACCCTCACGGTTCAGTTACAGAGTCCAGGTAGAAGGACACAAGAGATCCTTCAAGAGACACAGGTTTCCTGAGTCCTTGGTAAAAACATCCCCCATTCCATGAAGCCAAGTATAACCACATAAGGACTGGCATGAGCGTGGACAGAGATGGGGGCTCCGGACGGTGGGCTCAGCTCACTTGCTAGCTGGCCCCTCCCCCTGCCAGCTGGGCCTCCTTGGTGTTTTTTTTTGTTTTTTTTTTTTTAAAGATTCTATTTATTTATTTGACAGAGAGAGAGGCAGCCAGCGAGAGAGGGAAAACAAGCCGGGGGAGTGGGAGAGGAAGAAGCAGGCTCCCAGCAGAGCAGGGAGCCCAACGTGGGGCTCGATCCCAGGACCCTGGGATCACACCCTGAGCCGAAGGCAGACGCTTAATGACTGAGCCATCCAGGCACCCCCTCCCTTGGTGTTTAAACATGGCTGCAGGACAAAGATAGGACACTGAGCATCAAGGACCTTGGGTCCTGCTCTTGGGTAGACAGAGACGTGAGCAGAGGAGCTCAGCTGATTGAATGCATACAGCTCGAGTTTATTGCCCATGTCTGACCCACAGGCACCACACATGGTGTGGCACCACAATACTGAGCAGGCCACACCCTGCCCTGCCCCTATGATAATCACGGCCTCTCCTGCCCAAAGCCCCCTCCTTGCAGACCTCTGCCTGTCTGCTCCTTTCAACATCTCCACACATACGTCAGGAGGAACCCACCTCTATATCCTAAATACAGCCACAGAAGGGCAAATGATACTCCTCCATTGGCCACCACGCCTCCATCTCTAGTCAGACACCCCTTCCTTTTGCTGGCAGCCTCCCTGGCCACTGTCACTTGTCATCCTCACCCCAGTCACAGAACAAGCATGGTCGTGTCTGAAGCTCAGGGCCAGGTGGAGGGCTGCAGCTGACTCAGCAACAGCTGGACACTGTGAGGACACTGCCTTCATCGGGAATCTTTGGACGACCTCTGTCACCTGGCCCTAGCATGTCCATCTTGATATGTTCCAAAGGAGCAAAGTGCAGCCAAGTTCAGGGAAAGGAGGCCTTTCCAAACAACAGACCTCGCAGCCAACAATGCACGGAGCTTGGGTCTGAACTCACGATACCACCCCCCCCCCAAAAAAAAAACAGAGTAACCTCCAATCAGGGTAACACTGTGCGGTCACCTAACCTGCAGCCACTTTAGCGAAGCCCTGCCCAATGTGAAGGGGGCGGGGCATACACAGGACGAAGGAACCGAGGGGGCAAGAAAGGGAAGACGGGAGGAAAGGGTGGAGGGAAAGAGGGAAGGAGGGAGGGAGAACACAGAAGGAATGGAATCCAACTTCCAGTTTCTGGTCTGGCATATAAGGAGCTTGGAAGTCATCACTCCCATCCGCACAACAGGGAGAAAGCTGAAGAAACTGAAAATCAGTAACTTTTCTTATATTCATCTGAGAACTGAGATCACACGGCAAAATTTGGAAAGGCAGACAGATGGATGCTGAGAATAACAACCCTACCAGAGCAGAAACCTCCATGGGAATCAGTTTAGCTCCTTTTACCAAATACCTCCTGTCCAGCTTTCAACAACAACAACAGAATTACAAGGCACACAAATCGCAGTTTGAAGACACAGAGCCAGGCTAAGATATGGCAGTGATGCTGGAATGATCAGACCAGGGCTTTAAAATAACAATGATTAACACGCTAAGGGCTCTGCTGGAAAAAGGAGACAATATGCAAGTATAGATGGCTAAAGTCAGCCGACATGGAAGTTCCAAGAAAGGACTGAAAAGAAATGCTAAAGAAAAAAAAACACTATAATAGAAACAAAGAACACCTCTGAGGAACACATTAGTAGACTGGACCTGGCTGGGGAAAGAATCAGTGAGTCTGAAGACAGGGCCATAAAACTGTTCCAAACCGAACACCAAGGAAAACTATGACTAAAACAGGACAGAGTATCCCAGAACTGTGGGATGATTACAAAAGGGGTAACAAATATAAAATGGGAATACCAGAAATAGGAGAAAGAGAGAAAGGAACAGAAGAAATATTTGCACCAGTAAGGTCTCAGAATTTCCAAAAATTAATGTCAGACACCAAACCAAAGATCCATGAATCTCACGGAACACCAAACAGGATAAATACCAAAAAACTGACACTTAGGCACATCATATTCAAACTGAGGAAAATCAAAGACAAATAAAAAAAATCTTGAAAGATGTCAGGGGGTGGGAAACACCTTTACCTGTAGAGGAGCAAAGGTAAGAATTATATCAGCCTTCTCCTCAGAAACCACGCGGGTGAGGAGAGAACAGAGGAAATCAAGTGTTGAGAGAAAATCCCAACAACCTAAAATTCTATACCTTGCTAAATGATCTTTCAAAGGTGAAGGAGAAGTAAAGACTTTCTCTGACAAATAAAATTTGACGAGATTTGTCACCAGATCTTCCTGGCAAAAAGAAAAAGTTACAAGAAGTTCTGAGAGAAGAACGATGATGTAGGTCAGAGATAGAGATCCAAAAACAGACAGACAGACAGACAGAAAATTTAAAAAAAAAATTTTTTTAAAGAAATACAGATCCACACAGGAAAAGGAAGACAGCCAGACAAGAAATAAATGAAGGAATAACAAAAATTTTTATTTTTCTTATTCTTAATTGATCTAACAGATAATGAGGTTCAAAATAATAACAGCAACAAAGTATCACTGACATGAATGACAGCAGGGCGACGAGGCACGGGAGGGGGGAAACGGGAAGGCGTTGTTGAAGGTGCTTACACGACGCATGAAGTCACGTGGTGCCGTATGAAAAGGGACTTGGAGTGACTGCACGTGTCTGTTGCAAATTCTAAGGCTACCACTTTATTTCTTTTTTAAATTCGATTAGCCAACGTAGAGTACATCATTAGTTTCAGATGTAGGGTTCAATAATTTATCAGTCGCGTATAACGCCCAGGGCTACCGCTTTAGAAAGCTGAAAAAGAAATAGAGACACACGTTGGGGATGCTGCAGGTCTGGTTCCAGACCACAGTAAGGAAGTCTGCATCTTAATAAAGGCAGTCAAATGACTCCCTTTGGTTTCCTAGTCCATATAAAAGCTGTGTTCACGCAACATTTGCAACACCATTATATCTAAAATAATGCATATACCTTATTTAAAAAATACTTTATTGCTAAAACCATCATCAGAGCTTTCTGCAAGTCATAACCACAGATGATAGATCCCCCTAACAAATGTCGTGAGAACGAAAAAGTTTGAAATATTGTGAGAATTACTGAAGCGTGACACAGAGACATGAAGTAAGCAAATGCTGTTGGAAAATGGTGCCGACAGATTGGCTTGACCCAGGGTTGCCACAGACCTTCCATTTGGGGAAAAAAAAAATCAGTATCTACAAAGCACAATAAAACACAGCTCAATAGAACGAGGTGTGCTTGCACAATCGATATGCTGGGGAAGCAGAGAAAATGGGGCACGTGGACACTCAGTTAAACCCACAGAAGGCAGGAAAAGGGTGGGGAACAAAAGTAGACAAATAGAAAAGTAACAGATACGGTAGCTGTGACTCCGGCGATGTCAATAACCCCTGAACTACCCCTGTTCTAGCTGCACCCGTGAGAAGACAGGGACTGTCAGAGCGGGTGGAGAAACAAGACACGGCTATGTGTCGTCTACAAGGCAGCACTTGAACTTCAAGACCTACGAGGCTGCCACGGAGCCAGCCAACTTCTGCACGTTCACAGCTAAAGGAAACGAAGCTCAAATGAACTCCTAGCCACTGTGGATCCCTCGGTGCTGACGATCTCTCACTTACAACCAAGACAGCAAACCCCAGCCCTTTTGAATTGAAGAAAGATCTTTGTAATAGATTCGCTAAGATAAAAATCGCATTATGCAAATGAGACTCCGGAAGTGCATTAGGAAGTAATGCGGCTGAAAGAACGCAAAAAATCAGAAGGATGAATCTAAATTAAATTCACAAGCAGGGACAAAGGCCTTGCCAATAACAACGGGGAAGTCAGCGGAGCACGAGTTCTCTGCCTGTGCTCCTGGATGTTCCGAGAGCAGGCCTCGGCCCCCTTCCCACCACGGCCAGCCTGTCCCCAAGTCACGGGAAGGTAACTCTGTGCACAACTTCCTTGAAAGGCTCAGAAGACTCATAAACACAAAGGGTTCACGTCCATATGAAAACACCTACCATACATACTGCATATTATTTATCCTCTGAGAGGGACAGAAGGAGATCAAGAAGGAACCGGGGTCAATGTTAAATCCAATTCCTTAAAAACATAAAAGTCACCAAAGAACTTAATCCTTCCGGACATGTTATAATAAGACTCCCTTTACCCCCTGAGCTCTGTTCCTTCCCTGGGTCTCTTTTCCAGCCATAATATTCAGGCCCTGTGGTTGTGCGGAGGGGAGGGAGTCAGTGTTTTATGGAATTCTGGCAGAGGTGGAGGTCCTGGGACTGTAATTCCCATCGATGCTGCATTCTCCGGGGCCCAGAGAACCCACTGTGCAAACGGGTTCCCTGTGTGCTCGGCAAACCCCCCCACCTGCTTCCCTCCACTTCCCAGATTCCCCTGTGGGGGGGTGGGGGGTCATGTGACCAGCCCTGGCCAGTGGTGTGCGAGCAGCAGTGACTTGTGTCACTATGGGGCTGAGGCACGGAAGTGCCCGACTGGCTCCTCTTCTCCCTTCTCCCTGGCTGCAGGGACCTTAGAAACCCTATGTTGAGATGATGGTGTGACCAGATGGGAGCCCTGGACCCCTGAGATCTACCCACTGGAGGGGAGTCCAGGGGACCTGCACCGAGCATGTGTGACCCAAACTGATCTTTCCTTTGTTACGCAGCACTGCCTTGCCAAACCTAGCTGATACCCTCTTCCTGGAATGCCCTTCCCCCTTTCCCACATATCCATCTTCCTCAAAATTCAGCGTGGGCATTACCTCCTTGGACGGCTGGCACTGATACCACTCCCCACCCTCAGGCCGGTGGCGGGGTGTCCTCTGCATGCCGTGGCACCCTGAGCTTCCCTTCCTCACAGCTCTAATCATGCTGTGTTGGCATGTGTCTGCCCCACCAGACGAGGCACTCTGGGTTGGCGAGGTCTCAGTGTCCCTCTGTCTTCGGAGAGCCTGGCTGGGTGCCTGTCCCCAGGTAAAGGCAGAGGGCACATGCCTGTGACATGGATGTCCACACGCGCACACAAGAAGCACCGCACTGCCCTCCTCCACACACGCAGACGCCAGCAGACACTGCACAGGGCTAGCGAGATGACCAGATCCAGATCGTGCCCCAACCTCTTCCACCAGCTCTTCAAGTCCAACAGGGCAGGGGTGAGGTACGTGTGAGTGCCCGTGACCCAAAACAGAAGAGGAGGGACAGCCCGGTGTGGATGCCCAGAGGCCAGGGAGGTGCTTCCACGAAGGAGGCGACAGACGAGCTGGGCCAGCAGGACCCAGGCAGGGACGGAAGCAAGCTGGACGGTCCCTCTGCTTGGAATCTGGAGGGGGTCGGGCAGGGCCACTTAGTCTCCTCGGGAACCACTCCTCGCCCTTTCTCAAGCTATGGGATGTCACCAGAGCTGACCCAGCCCACTCCAGGGATGGGCGCTTTCCAGGCCCAGCCTGGCACTTCCTGAATAAAAATGTCTTCGTGTACTTGGCACTTTGCAGAGTGACATAATCTAGCCCCACACAGCATTGCATCAACCACCACAGCTGCCTGAGGGGCCACTTACGGCCCCATTGACAATGGAGAAAACATGCGGAGAGCCGCGGCCAGCTGCCCTTGAACCCAACCCTTGGAAAGCCCGGTCCGCTGGCTCCTCCCCCAACCCCTGCCCAGGAGCACTTCCAGCTCTCACAGAAGTCCTTACACATTTTCTAATTATCACCCAACACTGTGGTGGAGCCTGGGGTTATGGGAACTGAGAGACGGCGGGTGTGGGGAAAATCTCACGGTGAAAGAACAGCTCCTTCGGCACGTACAGAAGTGCTCGAACTCCCGGCAAGCATCTATAAACCCATGTTTAGGCTTGTTTAAACCCAAATGACCAGGAGAACATGTAAGCACTTTTGGAAATCCTATTTCAACATCCCAGTGGTAATACCTTCCCCTGGGAGCAGGAATGAGGGAAGCACCATAGGAACCCATTAGAAATGCTAAGTGTCGGGCTCATTTTCCCTACCTTGTATAGGAAACAACGGAGGCACAGAGAGGCCAAGCCACTGCCCGCACTCACACAGCCAGACACAGCCCTGCCATCACCCCTGCTCAGTGACCCCGAGTTATCCTTTTCCTTCCTGCTTTTCTTACTTTGGATGGTGATTAGTACTGGTCAAGAGCCAAACCAAGGTAATGAATTTGGATTTCCAAGGAACAGCTGACTCAGGAAACGGCCAGCAAGTCAGGACCCCTCCCCTCCACTCTGCCCAGCTGGCCGGAACCCTCTGATGTACCCAGAAAGCTCTGGCAGAGGGCACACAGGGAGGGGACAAGTGATGGGAGATGCAGCAGCTCATCTTCCACCAGGCATTTAAACAGAGTTTTGTACTAAATTTCAACAACAAGCTCATGGAATTCAATCAACTACCCCATTTTACAGGTGAAGAAACTGAGGCTCAAGGAGGTGAAGTGAGGAGCCAAGATTCCACCCGGCCTGTCCGACTCCGTAGGCTGCCCCGTGCAGTCCTCCTCTGCTCCATGATTCAGACTCCCACTGGGTGGCCCCCACCGCTTCTTCCCCCCACCCCGTTTTCAGGCTAAGGAGCTGCCCCCTGCTTTGCTCGGGCACTTCCTACTTCCTGCCCCAGAGGACAGCAACGTGCAGCCCTGCCTCCTCCATGTGACTGGACACGTGCTTGCCAGGCCCTGTGTTCCTGGTGCCTCCAAGCTGTGGCTCACCCAGATTGGGGCTCACCCAGGTGGGCTGAACGGAAGAGGCTGGGAGAAGGCATGCTGTCCTTCCAGGGGCCAGATCAGATGCAGGCTGCGCTTCCTGCTTGCGTCCCACCTGACTCAGCTCCTGATGTCGCCGCACACCCTGGAGACAGGACATGCTGCAAGTCCGGGAGGAACCCAGGAATCAGGGAACTGTGAGTAGCTCAAAGATTGAGATGGTGGCACTTCTTGACCTGTCCGTCTTGGCCTGTCTCTCATCACCCTGACAAAGTGACCCCAAAGGGGGACCAAAGGTGACATCCTGAACTGCAGAGGCTAGAAAGCCAAAAACTACACTTCCCAGACTCCCTTGGAGCTAGCATTCTGTGTGCGCCTGTAGATCCATCATTCATTCATTCATTCACTCACTCATTCAGACAAGATTCGACCCCAGGATAAATGGGGACCCAGGCGGGGCAGCAAGGTGCCCATTTGTCGGTGTGAGCCTCGCAGGCAGGGCGTGTCCTGGTGTGCATGGTGTCTGGACATCACCCTGCTTACCGCTGTGGCTGGAGTCAGCCTGGACACAATGGCTTCTGACCCCCAGCTCCCTGGAGGGCAACTCTGGGTTGTCACCCTGGGGTATCACTCACCTGGGGGTGAGGGTCAAGCCTGGGGCCCAGCCGAAACCGTGCTCCTCCACCTTCTAACCCCCCCGCTTCCCGGTATTATACCCTCTGTTTCAAGTAGCCCAACAAATGAACACAGATGGAAACTCGGGTGCCCCAGAAACCTGAGTTAAGATTAAAGAGGCAGGGATGCCCGGGTGGCTCGGTCAGTAAGTGTCTGCCTTCAGCTCAGGTCATGATCTTGGGGTCCTGGGATCGAGCCCCACGTTGGGCTCCCTGCTCAGTGGGGAGTCTGCTTCGGCTTCTCCCTCTGCCTCAGCCCCTCCTCCACACACACTCTCTCTCTTTTCTCAAATACATAATAAATAAAAATCTTTTAAAAAAATTAAAGAGGGACACACAAAACAACTTTAACTAACACAGCAGAAAACCGAATACTTTGTTCACGCTCACTACAAATAGACGCTCTCTACACCTACGCTCTGCTGACAGGACTTCACGTCCTAGAACCTCAGAACGGCAGCAGAGTAGCGTGTTCTCGACAGCCAGCTCCACATCAGACTGAGTGAGAATCAAGACCCTCCCGCCTCGGTAGCTGTGTGTCCTTGGGCAGGTTACTTGTCCTCTCTGAGCTTGTTTCCCCACCTGGAAAAATGCGGAAAATAATAATAGCTCCCTCATGAGGTTGAGCTGTTGTGAATACACCATGAGTTGCATTAACTCATTAATTAATAATTTAATTAATATTATTAATATTGATGAGTATAATGATTAAGTATTACGTGTTCATTGTGAAAAATCTGGAGACAACAGATAAAGACGAGATTAAACATGGCTTATTTCCCCATCCCTCTGGGAATATCAGGGACAACTGATTATTAACTATTAACCATTTCATTAATGTTAATAATTAATAATTAACACTGATTAACACATGCACACACAAACAACAGCAATGCCCAGCTCTACTCACCCCTGGACTTGTCGGAAGCCTGGGCACACTGCCCCCGCAATGTTAACTTGTTTTGGGGGGTTCCACATGGGCTTTAAGACAAGATATCATTTGTTAAAAAGGTTCCACCCCAGCTAAAATGACATCTGAAAATCAATATCAGAAGAAGGATACTGAAACATGTTCCTCATATGTGTGATAGGTTAAAAACTCATATATTGACGTCTTAATCCCAGTACCTCACAGTGTGGCCCTATTTGGAGACGTAGGTTAAAGTGAGGTCCTTAGGGTGACCCTAATCCAAAATAACTGGTGTCCTTACAAAAAGGAAAAATCTGGAGACAGACAGGGACAAGGTACACCACCATGTGAAGATAAAGGCAGAGATTAGGGTGATGTGTCTACAAGCCAGAACCCAACAAAATACCGGACCACCAAATCCAGCAACACGGAAAAAGAACCATATACCACAACCGGGTGGGACTGATTCCAGGATGCAAAGGCGGTTTAACCCAGACCTAATGCACATAACACACCATAATAACAGGATAAAGGACAAAACCTCGGGATCATCTCAATAGATGCAAAAAGGCACGTGATGAAATCTATCACCTTTGTCAGGATAAAAACGCTCCACAAACTAGGAACAGAAGGAAACTTCCTCAACCCAATAAAGGGCATCTACAGAACGCTCACACCCAACAGCTTCCGCAGTGGCGAAAAGCCTGAAAGCTTTCCTTCCCTCTAGGCACAGGAACTGGTTGAGGATGTCTATTCTCACCACTTCTATTCAACATCGTGCTACAGGTTTATCCAGAGAAATTAGGCAAGAAAAAAATAATAAAAGGCATTCAGATTAGAAAGGAAGAAGTGAAACTATTTCTATTTGCAAATGACAGGAATTTGTGTATAGAAAACCCTAAGGAGGGGCGCCTGGGTAGCGCAGTCGTTAAAGCGTCTGCCTTCGGCTCAGGGCGTGATCCCGGCGTACCGGGATCGAGTCCCATATCGGGCTCCTCTGCTATGAGCCTGCTTCTTCCTCTCCCACTCCCCCTGCTGTGTTCCCTCTCTCGCTGGCTGTCTCTCTGTCACATAAATAAATAAAATCTTTAAAAAAAATAAAAAAAAATAAAAAAAAATAAAAAAAAAGAAAACCCTAAGGAGTCTACAAACAAACAAAAAAAAAAAAATGAAACTAGTGGAACTAATAGATGAATTCAGAAAGGTGGCAGGACGCAAGATTAGTATGTAAAAATTAACTGTGTTTCTATAGAGTGCAATCAACAATCAGAAACGAAATTGAGAAAATGCCCAGATACAGTCCAGACCCCACTGATCTGGGGTGGGACAAGACACTGGTATATTTCCAAAGCAGCCAAGGGGATTCGAACATGCAGCCTGGGTGCCGGGGTCAAGAACAACTGCTCTCAACAGTCAGCAGAGATAGAAGCTTCTCCGGTGTCTTCTCCCGCTTTACCCTCCCTGAAAGGCACAGGCAGTCCAGGCTATGCTTCCTTCCGGATACAGCCCTTAATTCACTTAGGGAAGCCAGCCAAGCTGAGCTCATCCTCGACCATGACATATCTTAACTTTCCAAGACTTACTAAAGAAAGGTGTGCTCTAACTGTTGTTCCTCGTTTGTTTTTAAGCATCACCCTACACAGAAGGCCTAAAAGGACACAGAAGCTTTTAACCCGAAAACACAACTTCAGATAAATTAGGTTGAGGTTGCAAAACCAGGAATCAGAAAACTCTGGTTCAATTCTTAGCTTTGGACTTCTCATATCTGTCCCAACACTCAATGAGATGGGAATTATTATGATCCCCAGTTCATAAGATAAGAAACTAGAATCTGAGGCTCAGAGAGGTTAAGTGACTTGACCAAGGTCACAGAGCGCACTCCACTAACCCAGGTGGCCCCTGTGCTTCAAGCCCAATGAGCATGAAGGAAATGAGCTTCAATGACTAGGCACCCTTCTCCCTGGAGCCAACTTTCATTAGCAAGTTCAGTCCACGAAGATAACACTGGGCACTGTTAATTGCATGAGAAATCTGAAAGGACCAACTCTTAAACCTTGGTCATGTAAGGGGCCCTTAAGTCATTTAAGGGGGCTTACAAAAAGTTGCTTATTTTAAAAAGCGCACCTAAGTAACTGGCCATCTGCAAAGAATATGTTGGGGCAGTGTCTGGTGAGTTAAGAGTCGAGGAAGGCTGCCTCTGAAGGACTGCCTGGTCTGCGGCCCAGGCCCTGCTGTCCCCATCATCCACGGGGGTCTCCTAGGGCACCCCATCACGTCACTCCTCCACCTAGATGGCTTCGGGTGGTCTCCCCACTTAGGGTCCAGCCCAAGCTCACCGGCCAGGCCAACAGCGCTCTACCCACCTGCATTGGCTTCCTCTGACGCCCCCCCACGCCACCCCCTACTCGGGCCTCTGAACACTCACTCCCCTAGCCCCAGCAGTGGGTTCTGCCCCTAAGCCTCCCTCTGCCAGAGGGCCTGGGCGCCTGTGGATACTCTCCTCCTCGGCTCACAAGCCTCCCCCAGAAGCTTCTATAATCTGCGTCAGGGCACCCACGGCTCCCGTGCTCCCCTCTGACCTGGCCACCCTGAGCTGGCATCACCTTCTGACTAGTTCCCATCCAATCACTCATTCATTTCACCCAATCATTCGTTCACTCAAGGATTTGTCACGCCTCCGCTCTGCCAGACGCTGTGCTCGGCACTGGGAACACCGCACAGCCACAAGTCCCTGCCGGCCCCGAGCTTACCTTCTCTGAACACGCGCTCCTTCGGGGCAAGGACCCGATCTGGTCAACGTCGTGCTCCTGGACCTGCCCCAGAGCCTGGTCGTGAGTAGCTGCCCAGACCACACTGAGTGACCAAATGAAAATTAGGCACGCTTTCCATTGCCCGACAGCTTTCTGGAAAAGCTGTGGGTTGGGTGACATGTACACGGCTAAGTAAACACTAGAGTATCCCAAGTTGAATGCCAGCTAGCGGCAACGATTTGACGGCTATGATGCATCTATTTCAGACCACGAGTAGGACAACTGCCTTTCCTGGTGGCAGCCTCCGTGCGCACAACTGACTTGCAATCCCATATGCTGGCTCGCACCCAGCAGATTTTCCCTGCTGCCATTTTGCATTTGTTTCTTCCTAAGCAAATGAGGATTTTAAGCCTCAGCTTCTGCACTCCAGGAAATGCACGTGAACACCCCTTTTCCCCACGGCCCTTTGCAATAAGCCGAGTACCACTCAGACTCCAAACACTTGCTATGGGCTCAGATTCCACGAAGGGCAAGTCTACCTTTTCAAGATGGCAGAGCCCATTTCTTCCCTTCTTCTGCCCAGCTCCGTTCACCAGCATCTCCTGGGGGCCACCCGGGCGCTGGGAAACTGGAGCTGAGAGTATGAGCTCGCAGCCCATCCCTCCAGGAGCTCAGCAAATGCAGACATGTATTTCTCATTTATTTTCTGCTTGTTCATTGCTGCCCTCCCATGCCGACCCACGCGGCCCCATCACACACTCGGAATAAAAAGTCCAGGACGCTGGGACTTTATCTGTAGATTTCCCAGAGCATCCATCCTCAGGCCTGGCTTCTAGTAACACTCGGTCTTCTTTATTGAGTGAATTTCCATGCACAGACATGTGGGAGGAGACAGGGGAGTTCCCAGCCAGGGCCTGGGACCAGATGAGTGGACAGGAGGAGAAGGCAGGAAGACATCATGGGCTGCTTTCAGGTTTGCAGGAGGCAGGGGGAGTTCCAAGAGGCTACAGAGCTGGCCCAAGAATACACACCCAGGAAACAGAGGGCTGGTGGTTGGCACCCTCGTGGGACTTCATCCAAGGTCCTGGGGCTGGAGGGCTGGTCAGACCTGACGGCCCGAAGCTCATGTTTATGGAGCAAAGGGCTTTGCAAAGATACCGGGGTCCAAGTGCCTCCCTTCTTCCTGGCTGCCCAGGAATGTCAAGGCTTTAAAGCAGCAGGTGACATCTATCCACCACAGGCATGGGGTTCACGAGTCCCACACTTGCCACTGTGGGCCCAGGGCCAATCTGCAGAAACAAAGCCCCAGCCAAGCAGATGACTTTGTCAGGTCTATTCTTTACAAGTTATGTTCCTCAAGGGGAAAAAAAATGCTAATCAAAGAAAAACTGTGAGGGGTTCAGAAAAGAAGACAAAAGTAATTTACAACCCATCCCCACAACACACAAACACAACATCTTGGCCGCTGTTTCTTCCAGAAGGAAATGACCAGCAGTGAGCGGGTACTCTATCCCAGACCAGCTCTGTGTGGACCATCACACTTGGCCCTCGAGTCTTAACGATGAATAATGACTCTCACACGTGACAGACAGGAAGACAGAGTTTCAGTGAAACCAGGTGTCAGGGCCCAAGGCCACCCTGGTATGAAGTATGGAGTCCAGGACCCGAAACCAGGCCCGACTCTAAGTCACAGTGTGTCCCACAGGTGCCCAAGAAGAAAGGGAGGTCCATTTCATCTGTCTTCCAAAGATTAGGGCAAAAAATTACCTAACTTAAATTCAATATTATATCTACTCACAAAATCCACATCATATCACTTTACCTGTGGGGTCTTTTGCTCTTTTTCCCCAAAAGAACAGGGCCACAGCCCACACTTCTCGCCTCACCACCAGCACAGAGCAGGCCCTCATCTGCCACCAGGCTGGAGATGATGAGGCCAAACCCTTCTTACCTGGGCTCAGAAGCTGCCCTCAGGACCTCAGCAACCGGGTCCAGCCGGCAGCCAGGATCTGCAGCGCAGCCCGGGCTGAGTCTCCCCGCCAGCGCCCGGCCCTCCCCACAGAAATCCGTCCCCCTCACTCCCTGCCCGGGCCTCCAGCTTGCCCTCCTCTGCACCTCTGCTCCTTCCCTCCCCCTGCCTGCCCACAGCACCGCCCCTCTTCCCAAGTCTCTACCCCGCCTAAACCCCAAATCCTCCAAGGCCAATGTCACGTTCATTCTTTCCACGAACACGCTCAAGGTCTGTGAGCACCTGCTCTATGCCCAGCTGTGGGAGGAAAGGGGAAGGAGACAGGTAGTACCCCTGCACCCCTGCTTCCCTCCAGCACAGAACATTCTACCATGTCAGAGACACAGAGGAATGGGCAGCTCCTGGGCCAGGCCCCGGGCTCTAAGCTCTATGTGTTTTAGCTTGGGGACCTTCATAAGGCTTTGAAATAGATGCTGTCATTCTCCCCACCCCACCTCCATTTCAGAGAAGGAGACCTTGGACCCCCCAACATTAAGTGACCCACCCAAGATCATGGACTGGGAAGTGGCACCCACCGCTCACAGTTCTACCCACCCGAACCCTGCCTATTGTGCTGTGAACTCCGAGGTCAGCGTCTACAGCTCCACATCTGTGTCTCCGGGGCCCTACCCAGGGTCCTGACGCAGCAGGGACACGGCCCTGCTTGCTGAACAGAGTGGTTTCTGCCTCCAGGAATAGACACGTGCTTCTGCTCCCGGCGTTGACGTAGCGTTCCCGGCCCTCGGCGGCCTCCCGATCTTGATGAATAGCCCGTGGAGCTGGCAGCGCCTGCCTCAGCGTCTGTCTGGCTTCCTCCCTGAAACCCAACAGACTCCATCTGGGCCCCAGAAAATTGCCTTGATGCTGCTGGTAGGAAGCAAAATCTTTAAAAAGCACCTTTTGCAAGTATGGGCCTCTCAAATCCGCTGCCTAGACCAGGACGGAAAGAAGGGGACACGAGGACGCAGCTCCACCTGGACCTTCGCTTCCTTCTCCCCAGCAAGACGCTCACAGAGTCTCCAGACAAGAGATGCCCTTCTGGGGGGGAGGACATCAGCCTTTAGGGAGCTCGGGGGGAAAGGGGGGTGTCCGTCCTTAACGTGGGATTCCTAAACAACACTCCTAACTCCTAGTGTTATCCTGAGAAGCAAGTGAGAGATGCCAGAAGTAGGAACAGGTCGCCCCGTGCTAGGCACAGGATACCCGCTCACCAAACACTGGCTCGGGTCAGAAGGATGACTTTACTTGGTGACCACCGCGGTCCACACCACTGTGCCTGATGCCCTGTAACCACTGAGGGAGGGAGGGAGGGGGAGGGGGAGGGAGGAAAGGGACGAGAATCACCCAGGAATACAACAGCCTAGCCAACAGACAGTCCCTAAATGGGAGCCAAAAAGCCAAGGGTATTTGAATTCGGGCCACAGCGCCCCATAGTGGCGGCACTGGTGAACTGCAGCCCCCGATCCAAAGGGAGGGCGGGGCGGGGGGCGGGTGGTGACCTCCGTCCACCGGCTACCCAACCAAGACAAGATCTAGCCCGCCAAGAGCTGGCGTGGGCCCGCACAACTCCGACAGTCTCTCAAAGAGAAAACGGGACATCTGAAGCTGATGACAGGGGACTGCGTGGATGACTCTTTGACCTCTAAATGTAAGCTCCGGTTCTCCGATCCTGAAACTTAGGAAAGTCCCCTCCTTCAGAACGTCCTCCCAGAAGCAGGCATCCCTTAGCAATTCCCGCAGACCCACGCCACCTGCCTGCCCCGCTGAGGGCAGGCTGCCTTCTGTCATGAGCCACCGTGCCCACCTCCCTTGACAGCCAAGAGGCCAAGCTGGCCAGTGCCTCCACACCGGACCCCACCCTGATGTCCTGCCCCTGGCGCAGCACTTGCCGGCAGCTGCCAGCACCCGCCTCTCTGTGGCGTTGGGCCTAGACAAGGTCTCCTAACCTGTCATCCGGGTGTGGCCGCTGCGGCTTCCACACAAAATACAAACACCGTAGACTTTGTTTCAAAACCAGCGTTACTGCAGTGTGGTCTACCCTGAAGCTACAGGTGAAAGGATTTTGGCAAATTGTGACTAAGAACATTTGGGGGAACCCCAAAAATGTCCATCACGCCCCTTTGCAACTTCCCTTGGTTTGCTTCATATTTTTCTTTACAATTACTGACTTTTAAAAAACGTATATACACTTTCAGCCTTATTCTAAGCTATAGCACCCCCAAAAAACCAGGTTTCAGGTGTGAGTTGTATTCTCTAATTCACACTGAGGTAAATACTATTAAAATAAAACGTATCTGTCCACGTGCCACTTAAAACCTTCTCCCGGACCAACAAAGCCACCCACCCCATGGAGAAATGACCACTCCCTGAGGCCCCTTCCAGCTCAGGAAGTCTGGATTCCACATCTGACCAGAGTCTAGCTTGATGCCTGCATACAGCAGGGGCTTACTCTCTGCTGAAGAACAGTGACGATTCAAGGCCCCGTTTCCCATCTCTCACTGCCCGAGACCCAGCGCCCCGGGCGGGAGGCAGCCAGCTTCTGTTGTGCAGGGCTGAGAGATAACACGCTTGGACACGGCTCTAAGGCCGGGGGGAGGCAGAGCGAACGGGACACCAGGCGGACGCAGAAGAGAAGCGGAGGGAGGAATTGACAGGGACTATATTCTGGGGAGCCGCATCTCAGCCCGCTAAGTTATTTTAATAACTTGGTCGCTTTCACATCAAACTTCTTGCAAGAAAAGCCTTCTGAGATGTCGCATCTGCTTTTCCAGAAGGGATTTACCACAAAGCGTGTAAAGAAAGACTGGTCGCCTTCCAAGTCCCAGTTTCAAGACAAGTTAAATAAATGAAGGGGAAGCCTTCTGTGCCCTTAGCAATTAGGCAAGGAATTTGTCAGATGGCTACGGTCCTCTAAAAAGATAGGAAATGAGTGGGGGTGCGTTTCAGCCTAGAAAGAGGCACAACTGAAGACACAGACACGAGGAAATTTAGGGAGACTTTCAAGAGCCCTACGATGCTGGGCCGCCTCTGCAGCCCACAGTCATCCTCCTTGCAATGTACCCCACCCAACACCCCACACCCAGCCATGACCTACTGACATGGCCCCCAACACACTGTCACACCTGTGCACATGCCGGCTCATCAGCCAGGACAGCCCTTCCTTCCTCTCCACCTGGAAAACTCCTATTCATCCCTCAAAAGCCAAGGGACGATGGCCAAGTTCCACCATCCCCTTCCACGAGAAGACACAGAGCACATGGGGGCGGGGGCGGGGGGGGGCATTAGATAAGGCTGGAACCAAGTTCTTAAGGGTTCTCCTTCCTAGTCCAGTGTGTGAAGGAGGTTATAGTTCGTGCCCAGGCAGCAGGATGTCAGGGAGGAGATGTGAACAGAGAAACGCGTCCAGACTCGTGTGGAGGGAAGATGTTTCCAGCGGCAGTGTGGGAGTTGGGCTGAGACTGGATTCGTGACATGAGGTCTGCTCTCCAGCATCAAGTCATATATGCTTGGCTACGCACATCCAGAGCTTCTGTCCCCAGAGCCGCTGCTGCGCCCCAAGTCGTGAGTGCAGGCGGTGTGCAGAGCCAACAGACCTCCCCTCCCCTCCCCCTCCCCCTGCAAATCTCCCCCTCCCCTCCCCTTGCAGTGCAAAATCAGCACTCACCACCCCCACAGCCACTACCGGCACAGCTCTGTCCACCAGCTCTGGTCATTCACCCCTCATGATAGCCCTAAAGAGTAGGTACTATTATTGTCCCACTTCAGGGATGAGAAAATGGTGTGGCAAGGCAAGGAATTCGCTCAAAAATGCCCAGCTAACAAGGGGAAGTGAACCCAGGCAGTCAGACTCTGGGGCCAGATATGGCCACAGTGAACTCCAACCTCACCCTTAAAAATTCAGCCCAAGGATCCCTGTCCAATTTACCCTAAAGAAACCAAGGAGGAGGTAGGAAACTATTCAGCTGCAGGGATATTCATGGATGTGTTGTTTACAACGAGAAGATACAAAACCAGCTACATATTTGCTACACAACAGCTAAGTGTATTCTAGAACATTCATACGATGAGACACTACCAAGTCATTAACACCGAAGCTCTACTTGTCACATTCTGGTTTGAAGTCTTCCTGCCCTAGGACCTCCTGGCATCTGGTGAAAATGCAGATTCCCCTGGACCTGATGAGTGGCAAGGCATGTAACCAGGGCCTGGCGGACAGAACGTAGATTTTTTGCACATCACAATTTCTGCACAGCAGTGTGTGAGAACGGCTGCCGGGGGTGCACATTTATTGCCATAGAAAGGAGTGAGCTCCATGAGAAGTTTTGTTCACTGTGGGGTCCTCAGTGCCTAGAACAGAGCCTGGCACATAGTAGGTGCTCAAGAAATATTCTGTGACTGAGTGAACCTTTCGATCAGCAAACTTCTGAAACGAGTCTGTTCAGCATGTCTGTGTTTCTGAGCGGTCCGTGTGCTTTGGGGGAGCAGAGACCGTGAGCGTCTCTTCATCCTGTGCCCACATAAAGCCAGGCCTGGGATGTGGGCCCGCAAGTGAACAAGGGAGCGGTGCATGCTTATGCCCTTTATAACATTTGTGAAATTAGAATGTGTCTTACAGCCTAACTCTGACAGCGTTGCTTTTCATCCCTTTCTTTAGCGGTACAAAAATAAGGATGCATCTCTCAATTGATGGCATCTCAGATTTAATAGAGGGCGGTAACTAACGGCGTCCATGATTCTGATTTAAAAAGTTAAAATCAGATGCCGACACAGCTAACAGATTGCTGTACACTCCCTTTCTTACGATTTGCAAAAATTAATCCAATGCCATCTGTTCCAAGCTTTTGGCTTCAGCCCCCAGTAGCTCCGGCCATCCAGCTCTTAGCTCCTGAGATAGAAATTCAAGATCGGATGCAAATGGCAGGTGCACCTGTCTTCACCTGGATGCTCCCGACAGCATCGGCTGGAGGGTTTTTCGACAACATCGTCCTTGGTGGTACAGGACGTGCCAGAGGCCGGGGCTGGTTGGCTACTCCACTGGCCTTGGATGTCCAGCCAGGCACGTGGTCTGTCACCGACAGCTGTCGGTCCCACTGTGACTTCCTGGCACTCAGGGAACCCATACCTACCGGCTGACACTCCACAGCCCTGCATTTCCTGTAACTAGTCCCATGGCTAGTAAGAGAGTCGAGTGCCCTGTGCAAGTCATTCTCATCCTTGAAAGGGGGCTGGGGATGGGAATCCGGCCCTCTCCCCAGGGTTGTTCTGAGAACGAAGTGAGGTTCATTTGAAAATTCTCTAATAAGCAGCAAGTTCTATATAAGGTAGTTAGTGACATTTAGGAAGCGACAATGCATAGATACAGAAATCTTCAGACTCTGAGACAAAACTTCAGCACAAACTTTCTATCATAACACTTACCTTTTTGACTAAAACCCATCCCTGTCCTAATCTTTCTACAAGCCAGTGGCACAGGCCATCGCAGCAGTGAAGAGACAGGAACTCAAGCCAGCATCCTAGCCCGGCCACCTCCCCACACCCCACACCATGTTACCTTGGACACACCACCCAAGCTCTCTGAGCCTCGGCCTCCTTGTGTTTACACGGGATCTAACTGGGCGTGTCCTCACATTCGCTGTGCAGGAGACCCGGCCCACTGCAATGCAGCAGGCCAGAGCCTTGCATGGTGGGGAGGGGAGCTTTCCCAGGGAAGTCTTCATCAACAGTGCTAGGCTGGCTCAGCTCGGTTCCACGGATCATTTCATCCCCCTAGACAACAAAGTGAACCAAGCTTGTACAAGTCCAGAAGAGTTCTCTGGGCGGTATTCCCCAGGCTGCGGCCAGAGAGGACGGTGCAACGAGGTGGGGCCCCAGCTATAGGCTGGCTCCGTGGACTCTGGCCGGGCCACTCCTGCCCTCTCTGTCTCTGCCCCCTACTGGAAAGCAAGGACAGTAAGAACAGGCTGCCTCACAGGGATGCTGACAAGACTGTGGACAGATAGTGCCCCGCACACAGTGCATGCTCCAGGCATCCCAGGGGCCCCCTGCGTGTTCCAGCTTCCCACCAGTGCTCAAGGGCAAGCACAAAGCACCTAAAGGCCAAGAACTTTCCAGCATAGGGACGGCAGAGGTGTGGTGGTGTCTACCTGCCCACCCGCCCCAGGGAGGGATCTCAGAGATGCTGCAAGTGAGCACGGGGCCATGAAGGTTCACGGTGGGGGAAGAAAGGCACCAGACACTGTGGCTTTGGAAGCCCCTGGTGAATTCATCTGGCTACCCTGGTGCCAGGCCCCGAGGGGGAGGTGGTGAGCAAATGTCTGTAGGTTAAATAAAGACTGGGGGTTTGAGGACATGGGTGGGCTATGACCAAATGGCAAGTAGGATTGAGAACATTCTAGAAAGCCTGGGCCAGAGGGGTGATCACCCCCACGGGGTCTTCTGGGCCTCCCGCCCCCAGACAGTAGCAGGCATCCTCGACAGGAAGTCCATCTTTTTAGCTTGAAATGAAATTGGTTTGAGAACTTCAAGCTAGAAGTGTGTGCCTCTCTCCATGGGGAGAAAAACAACTAGGCTGCTGAACAGCTCAATGAGACAGAAGAGAAAGTCCAAAACCAGATCCCAGGGCGGACAGGAATTTAACACACAGCACCGCAGAGAGACACCAGCGGGTCCACAGCTCCTGGGTGAAGGACTCGCTGTTTGGGAGCAAAGAGAACTGGATATCCACTTAGATCCTTACAGCGAGACAACTTACAGGGGGATTACAAACCGAAATAAACACAAAGAAACCACAAAACAAAGAAATCTCTGAAACACAAATAGTAAAGGAGGCAAAAAGTCTAAGCAGCCACAGGAGGCAAAATGTTGAAATTCTGCGGAGGGAAAGCGCCGTGGTGAGAGCATCAGACCACAGGCTGGGAGCAAATACTTGTCCCGTATCACAGACCACAAGCTAATATCCTTAACGGACTAAGAGGCTTTACAAATCAAAGTTGTGTTAAGCAGCACGCCAACAGAAAAATTAGTATGAATAATGAAGAAGTAATTCCCCAAAGAACAGAGAGCACGGGGCCAGGGCTCACACAAGATGGTGGGCCGCATCGGTAACCCATGGAACGAGGACCAGACGGAGAATTCTCACTTACCCCATTAGCAGAGATGTTCCATATTCATTGCTGGCAAGGTTCTGGGAAACTGCTATTCTCATTCACTCTCGGTGGGTACAAATTGGCACCACTTTTTCTGGAGCGCTGTTTGACAATTTCTGTGAAAAATTCAAATATGGATCGCTTTTGCTCACTAGCTTCGCTTCTAGAATCTATCCTAAGGGAATGTGCAGGTAAAGGCATGGTCCAGAATAACGGGAATGGCACAAAACTGGTTAAAGCAAGCTTGGGGTGCCCAAACCGAGGAGGAGGAGGAGGCCGTGGGAAGATCTCGGCCACACCTGCTGCGTGGGAAAGGCCAGCCACAAGCAGTGAGATCCCCTTTCTCGGGGAAAAACCCCCGTGGATACAGACATCCGCTGACCTCACAGCCCTCACGAACAGGGTGAACCAAGAAAGCGATTTCCATGTGGGGGCAGGGGGAGGAGGCTTGGAATTCTTGGAAAGAGAAGGTGTCCTGCTCCTACCAAGGGCTGGGGAGACGGGAGAGGGAAGGTTTGGGCCAAGAAAACTGGGGAAGAAATGAAGACAGGGGGAGGTGTAAGTCACATATCTGTTCTGAAACACACATGGGATTTTCAGGGTCCCCCAAAGCAATGGATGGTGGCTAGATGCTAAAAAACAAACAAAAATCCAATCACTTTCTTCCCTACATACCAGCAATAAGCAATCCATGCATAAAACTCAAAGGTGATTCCATTTATAACCGAATCAAAAGAAGCTCGGAAAAATAGCACAGAATGTTTGGGAGAGAGAGGAAAAGGGCATTTCTTTATTAAGGATGCAGAAGAAAACTGAACTGAGGGGCGCCTGGGCGGCTCAGTCAGGTAAGCGCAGAACTGGTTAAATAAAGCACGTGTGCCCTAACCCAGGGTCCTCGGATCGAGTCCTGCATCGGGCTCCTTGCTCAGCGGGGAGCCTGCTTCTCCCTCTCCCTTTGCCCCTCCCCCTGCTTGTGCTCTCTCTCTCCCTCTCTCTCTCTCTGTCAAATAAATAAAATCCTACCAAAAAAACAAAAAACAAAAACAAAAAACCCTGAACTGAGCCCGAATTCCCAAATCAACACTTCTTCTCTCCCCTGGCCCTGGACCCTCCTCCTTCTCACCTTTCCCCAAACCTCCCCACTCTGTCCTATCTCCAGGAACACCTCACCATCAGCTTGTCATACTCAGGTCACTCCCATTAAAACAAAACAGAGCCCCCCCCATCTCTGTGCCCAATCCCCCCAACCTCTGCCTCTTTCTGCTTCTCCACAGTCATTCGAGGCTGTCTCCATCTGTTGTCTGCATGGCCTCCTCACTTCCCTGCTGGATGGCTTCAGCCCCTGCAGCTCTGCTGGCCTCCACTAGCTCCACTGGCCTCCACTCACCTCCCCTGACTCCCACTGGCCTCCACTTACCTTCGTTGCACTCTTCAGCCTTCCACTAACCTCCACTGACCTCCCCCTCCCCTACTCTGATCTCCACTAGCCCCACTCACCTCCCCTGACCCCCACTCACCTACTCTGACCTCCACTGGCCTCTACTCACCTCCCTTGAATTCCATGTTGCCAGACTGAGCCCGCATTTTGTCACCTAATTTATTTGACCGTTAAGTGGACTTTGACACCACTGACCCCAGCCTTTCTGCGCAGACACGCTCTTCCCTGATGATTATTGTCATATCTCGTCCCTGACATGATGACCCTAGTTGCTCAGGATCCCTGAGCCCACGTGTAGGGCTCATGCTAGCGCATCAAAGCCCCATCATTATAGTCAGTCCAACCCTCTGAGGGGACACCGATACCACTGTCACTTTACAAACAGGGAGCCCAAGGTACTATGGGGTCAAGGAACATAAACTCCCCAGGCTTGCCCAACCCTGGCCTATTCTCTTCCCATGATGCAATGCTACTGCATGGAAGGTGGGCGGGGTCTATGAAAATGGAAGTCATCACAGATGAGTGAAGCCCCTATTGGAGGTAGAAGCAGCCTCCCCAAGGTTAGGAGTCATCTGGGCATTGTACTCTCTCCTGTGACCCAACACAGCTCCGTTACTGTCGAATGCACAAAGGCAAGGGCTTTCAGCAACAGAACACAAAGGTCCACTTTCCATTAAAAAGCTCCCTCTGGCTACCCAGTGGAGTAGCTTTGAGGGGTATGAGTGGAGGCAGGGAGGCTTGTGAGGGTGTTATCATGCCATCCAGGCGAGAGGATGCACGCCCAGCCTGGCCGGCTGATGATGCAGGGTCGTGGGAAGGAAAGGCATGGGCTCTGGTAAGACAGCATCATTGCCATCAAACACTGCTGAGGTCCTCCGTCATGTATACCCCCCAACGCCCCTCAGACCTCGCATCCTCACTTCCCTGGTCACTGCTCCCAGTCACACTGGCCTCCTGCTGCCCCTCAACCCACGAGGCATGCTCCCGCCACAGGGCCTTTGCACTTGCTACTTCTCTCCCTGGACCATCCTTCCCCCCAAACGGCTGCGTGACTTCCTCCCTCACTCCTTCAGGCCTCTTCAGGCCTCCCTTTGCATAGTTCTAGATCTCAGCACACCTCCCATGTCACACATCTTTCTGTGTGGGTGCTCCTCCACGCCCTGCCGGCAGAAGAGCTCCAGGAGGGCAGGGGCGTGGTCTGTTGTGTTCACTGCTGTACCCCCAGCGCCTAGCACAGGGCATGGCTAGTAGGTGCTCGAGGTCACAATTAGCACCTGCTGGGTCTGACTCGGTCACATCCCACGTGCCCAGGGAACAACTGCTCCTAGTGCCCCATGTGTGGGTAAGGTCCCTCCCAGGCTCCATGAAGACGTCAGTCCAGCGGAGAGGATCACCAGGGGGAGACAGGGCGTCAGAGATCTGACAGGGAACCCCACAGTCCTGTGGGGGCCTGGGGTTCAGGGAAGGTCCCGGTGCAAGTAGCCCTGAGCAACCTGAGAATCGGCACCCACCAGAGCCAGCCGGGATGGGGGTCAGGGCACGGGAGAGGAGGGGCTTCAATCAGAGCGCAGGGTTAAGGCCCAGAGGAGTAAGAAAAGATGGCTCTTTGGAGGAACCATGTGCACTTCTCCAGCCATTCAGTGGGAGGAACCTCACTGACCCCCTCCGCCGTGCACGGCCCCGCAGCTACTGGGAAGCTAGCATCCACACCAGCACACGTCACCCTCGAGTGGCAGGAGCAGACACTAGTCAAATACACCCACAACTGAGCAGATGCTGAACCCCAGACAGGTGCCCTGAAGGAGGGAAACTGGCCAATGGGAGGGTCAAACCGTCCTGGACACGGAGGTCCCCAGACTTTTTTTAAAAGATCTATTTATTTATTTTAGAGAGAGAGCATGCGAGGGTTGGGGGACAGAGGCAGAGAGAATCCTCAAGTAAACTCCCCATTGAGTGCGGAGCCCAAAAGGGGTGTCGGTCCCAAGACCCTGAGATCATGACCCGAGCCGAAATGAAGTCAGCTGCTCAACCGACTGAGCCTGCCAGGCGCCCCTCCCCAAAGACTCTGAGCAAGAAGTGATGCCAAGTGGACTCTGAAGGAGGAGAAAGGGCTGACCCAGTGAAAAGGAGCATTCCAGGCAGGGGAGCTGGTGCACCAGGGGAAAAGCAAGGAGCCCAAATGGTGGGGAGACGGTCAGGAAGGCTCATTGGGAGGACTTGGGGATGCACGGGACATAGGGGCCCAAGGAACAGGCCACATTAGAGCGCCCCCATGTCATGTTTGCACAGTGGGGTACGCGGTGCCTCACTGATACAGTGGAGGTTTGCACGGGCAGATCGCACGTGCAGGCTCGGCCACGTCTGGGATGGGCCAGGCTGGAACCACACGGGAGGCTGAGAGCTCAGAGGGATGGGGTGGGGAGCGAGGTCAAGAGGGGGCTTGTGAGGGACACTACCGAGTTCGACCTTGTCTTACTGGAGGACAGCGGGAACCAGTGCTGGCTGCCGGTCCGACAAATGACATGACTTGGCTACACGGAGGCCCGCCAAGGCGGTGGCCAGGCCAGGCCACCGGGGGCCAGGACACAGCCCAGCACCACAGCCGAGCCCGCTCCTGCAGTGGGGTCAGCCAGGGCCTGGGAAACTCCGCACCCACGTGAGCCTGACCCTGGCCTCTCCCGGGGAGGCCCCCGGGGAGCCAAGGAGCAGGGGTCGGTCTTCGCTCTTCTACACAGTGCAGATGAGGCTTTACAATTCTGTAGTTCGCAACACACGGCTGTGATTGTACTCACAGAACAGGCTGACTTGCACAAGGCAGTCATGGCCGTGGGGAAGTGACCACCTCGTCCCATCCGTCAGCTTTTCCACGGCCACAGCCAGGATGTGCTAGGGATGCAGCATGACCACATCATCCGCATCCCCACCATAAAGGGGAGGAAACTGGCTCAGAGGGGCTGAGTGCCTTGCCCAAGGTCACCCAGTCAGGAGCTGGGTGTGGGACCCGAGTGTGTCTGATTCCAAAGCCTGTGTCCCTAACCATCAGCACTGACAGGCCGGCAGACACAGTCCGGGAGGAGTTTAAGGAGGGGGTCCAGGACTGCGCAAGGGCTGTGGGGCCGCTGGGAGAACTGAGGGACAGCCATGCAAAAGCAGGCCCAGGCCTTCTGCACCTGCAAAGCCGCTCACTGCTGTGTCCTCCCACCAGCAGCAAAGCAGGCATGTCTGTCCCAGCCAGGGCCAGCGGGCTTCCCGGGAAGCCCCACGGTGACCATGTGAGGCCACGTCCTGGGGCGTGAGAGATGCTGGAACATTCAGCTCTGCCGCCTCCCGATCAAATCCGGCTTCAGCCTCTGCAGGACTTTGAACAGAAAGAAACAACCGTGCTCCTGAGAGCTGGAGGCCCGGGCTCTGCAGAGTTCAGACGGCGGGGTTCCCGGGGTGCAGAGTGCCATCAGCTTCCCGTGGCTGTGATAACAAATGAGCACGGACTTGGGGCTCAAAACAACAGAAGGTAATCCCTCGTGGCTCTGGAGGCCTAAAGCCCAAATCCGGATCATGGCGCAGAACTCACAGTGTCAGCAGGACCTCACGGCCCCCTGAGAGGTTCTAGGGAAGAACCCCTCCTTGCCGCTTCCAGGTTCCAGTGGCTGTGGCGTGACCTGGCTTGTGGAGCCCCTACCCCATTTTCACACGGCCTTCTCCTCTGTGTGTCACATTTCCTGCCTCACCCTTCTAAGAACACTTGTCATTGGATTTAGGGCCCACCCACATAAGTCAGGATAAGTTCCTCCCCTCAAAATTCTCATTTACATCTTTTGCCATGTAAGGTAATATTCACAGGTTCCAAGAATTAGGACGTGCACATTTCTTTTGGGGGCCACCATTCAGCCACGACAGATATCACAGGTGGAAAGTAGCCGACAGGCGAGGTCTGTCTAGCAGCCTCGGGGGGGCACTGCAGTCCTACATCCGAACGGCAGTGCAGCCTGGAGGCTCAAAGCTCAGGCTCCAGGCTCACTGCACTAGCTGTTAGACAAGATTCTTAACCTCTCTGGGCCTCGGTTTCCTGGTCTGTAATAACAGCCTCTACTACTCGGGGTCTGGGGAGCACTGCAGGCAACAACCCACACCCAGCACTTCGAACCGTGCCTGGCGCGGGCACCCGGGATGCACTCAGTGACGGCTGCTGTTTTTAGAACTCAGCCAAATCCATCTTACTCCAAACCTGCTCCCCCTCCTCCCTGGGGCCCAGGCTCTGCAAAGAGCCCCCCTCCAGTCAATCATCCAGGCCCGAGCCCTGCGAGTCCGTCCACATGAACCCCGCTCCCTCCCTCTTACACCAAACAGGCCCCGAGTCCTGTCAGGACTAGCTCCTTCATCTCTCTGTCCCCACTGTCCTGCTCTGGCTTGGAGCGGCCCAGCCCTCCGTCTCGCACTCACCTCCCGCCCCCACCTTCTCATCCTCTGCCAGCTCCTATTTCGTCAGAGCCGATGGGACGCTGATGGCGGCTAATGGCAACAGTCCCCCAATTTATAGTGGTTACGGCAGGTTAGCACATGAATACAGACAGCCTAAAGAAGAGGGAGCAACAACCCACGGGTGGGAGAATGCATCCAACAAAGGGCCTACATCCAGAATAAAGAACTCGTAATTCAACAATGAAAAGACAAACGAGTTCATTTTCAAATCGGCGAAGGAAGACATGCAGATGGCCAACAGACACTTGAAAAGAAGCTCAACCTCCCTCATCAGGAAAATGCAAATCAAAACCACAAGAAGACATCACCTCACACCCGCCAAAATGGCTAAAACCAGACACACAAGAAACAACAGGTGTTGGCGAGGCTGTGGAGAAAGGGGAACCCTCTTCCTCTGTCGGTGGGAATGCAAACTGGGGCAGCCACTCTGGGAATCAGTACGGAGGTTCCTCAAGAAGCTAAAAATAGAGCTACCCTATGACCCAGCAGCCCCACTACTGGGTATTTACCCAAAGAAAACAAAAATACTAATATATATATGTATATATGAAATCTGGGGTGTCTTTCCTAGCCACTGGCTAATAATACCCACCATTTATCAGATTTCCCAGCCATCAGATCGTCAGAATCACATCAGTGGTTCTCAGACTGTGTGTATCAGAACCCCAGGGGGGCTGAGGAGGCTCAGGGAGGCCCAGGTCTTGCAGGCTCCAGGCACTTCTCCTGCCACCGATGTGAGAGCTGCCGCCGGCGACAATCCACACTAGCTGGACAAACACACGTACTCATCTTGGGAGGGACTCCTGGGGGTTGGGCACTGTGCTACGCTATTTCTCAAGCAACTCCTTGGAGCAAATTCTTTATTTCTCCCATTTTACAGAGAAGAGCGAGCTCGAGAGAGGGGAACGAAGGTCCCACGGCCCAGCCGGGGAGCCGCAGAGGCAGAGTCTCCATGGAGGTCTGACTGCAAGGCGCCTCGCCCGTCGCGGGCAGGGAGGAGAGGCTCCGAGCAAGTCTGGTGGCCCAGGGAGCTGCGAGGGGCCAGCACTCCGTTCAAGAGAGTTGCTCTCAGCCCCGCTGCCCACCAGGAACACCAAGAGAATTTATTCTTCGTGCCACCGCCTGGCTCTGCCTGGCCACCGAGCCAGAACTCGCTGAGGGGTAGGCCTGACTTACTGTGATACCATCGCCTCTCCGGGCACCTAGGCAACCAGGGAACCAAGGACTGCTCTGGAGCAGTGGGTCTCAACCAGGGCTCCACGCGAGGATCACCTGTAAACTAAGAAAGCCCAATGCCTGGGCTCTGCTCAGTCCCACCGACTGAGGACCCCAACGTGTGGCCCAGGTCTCAGTGGTTTTTAAGTTGGTTCCAACATGCAGCCAAAGCAGAAAGCCCCGGCTCAGGGCCCCATGTGCTCTGGAGTGGCCAGCAGGCCAGGAGTGCTGGCGTCCTCGGCGAGCTGGCTAGAATTGCAAGATTTTGGGTCCACCCGAGACCTACTAAACCCCAAACTCTGGGGTGGGACCTGGCAGTCTGCGTTAGCCAGCCCTCCACGTGACGCTGATGCCACCCCAAGCGTGAGAACCTCTCGCCGAGAGCCTGGCTCCTGGAAGTGGGGCCGCAGGTCAGCCACGTCAGCGTCCCCGGGCTCCTGTGAAAGGTACAGTCTCAGGCCCCACCCAAACCCACCGACCCAGAACCTGCAATTTAAACAAGGTCCCCAAGGGACTCGGGCACGCACTCGTACACACACACACACTAAAGAGTGAGAAGCGCCCATCCTTCCTCCCCTCTCTCCACCTCCACCCTTAAATTAGAACCCCTCACCTCGCCAGGGGTGAGGCCCACGTCCCTTGTAAAGGTGATGCCACGTTGCTAACAGGCCCCTGAATAACAAGACCAGAGTCCTGTGAGCCTGGGTCCAAGCTGACTCGGCCACTGAGCACAGGACTGGTGGTAGCTTAGGGCAGTGGTTCTCAACCTTAACGTGCCTGACAACACCCTATGAGCACCTGGATTTCCCCTGGCCCCTCCCCAGCAATGCGGATCGAACGGACTGGGGGCCCTGAATGTGCATGTCCACCAAGTGCCCGGGTGACAGAATGCTCAGTGCCAGGATCCCACTTGGGTCACCCTGGTTTAGTATGAAAAAGCTAGTCTATCAGGCTTTCAATCCTCCTCTGGCAGGCACCGTGTGGCCCTGTGACTCAGGTGTCTCACCAGGGAAATGGGCCGTGGCGATTACAAACCACAGGCTGTTGTGAGGGAGCAACTGATGTGGAGAGCTAAAGCGATGAGTGATAAGATTTCTACTACATGCCTGCAATTTCCCCGTTTAGTGCAGCCGCCACTCCCACCGCCATCCCTGCACCCACAGTCACCGCCACCATCCCTGTGTCCACAGTCACCGCCACCATCATCACCATCATCACCACCACCACCACCACCATCACCACCATCACCACCACCACCACCACCACCATCACCACCACCATCACCACCATCACCACCACCACCACCATCACCACCACCATCACCACCACCACCATCACCACCACCACCACCATCACCACCATCACCACCACCACCACCATCACCATCACCACCATCACCATCATCACCACCACCACCACCACCATCACCACCACCATCACCATCATCACCATCACCACCATCACCATCACCACCACCACCATCACCACCATCACCACCACCATCACCACCATCACCACCATCACCACCACCACCACCATCACCATCACCACCACCACCATCACCATCACCATCATCACCATCACCACCATCACCATCACCACCACCACCATCACCACCACCACCATCACGATCACCATCACCACCATCACCACCACCATCACCATCACCATCACCACCATCACCATCACCACCATCACCACCATCACCACCACCACCATCACCACCACCACCACCATCACCATCATCACCATCACCACCATCACCATCATCACCACCATCACCACCACCATCACCACCACCACCATCACGATCACCATCACCACCATCACCACCACCATCACCACCACCATCACCATCACCATCACCACCATCACCATCACCACCATCACCACCATCACCACCATCACCACCATCACCACCACCACCACCATCACCATCATCGCCACCACCGCCACCCCCAGATATTCACAATACAGTCCCAGCAGCAAGGAATGCCAGTTTAGGCAGAAAGGCAGACAAGAAACCAGGAGAGAGAAGGACAGGGAGCCGGCTGTCACATAACCTGCTTCAATTTTTCAGCATTTGTTAAGAACCTAATGCCAAGGGCCTAAGTGCAAAGGAGTGACCGGTGTGGGAAGATGGAAGAGGAATCTTTCTGTGTCCTGGATACCCATGATTCAACCTCAAAAATCACCTAGGCCAGGTGTGTCCTGAGGGCGTGACTATGTGCCTTTCATCTCCAAACTCCATCTCCCTCCCCAGGGCCCGGCACAGAATCAGGGCAGCCAGCAAAGCCCTGGCGTTCCACAGCCACTTTCCCACTCTGTTAATGCCTCCATTCAACAGCGAAAGTGCTGGAATCGAAACTGGTGAAGTGCACATTTTCGCAAAGCTACATAGACAGGTAATAGCTAAGCATTACTGATATTTACATTAATAATCAGCAAACAGAAAAGCAGAACTCCTCTCACTTCTCCACAAGTTCCCCCGTGACACTCACCACTCTCCCAGAACGCAGGCCACACAGCACCACACGGGAATTCCCAGCCCTGCTCGCTCCCTGGGACGTAAGTGCTTTGAAACAATAGTCCAGGGCTCTAATGTCTACAATCCCATCATCAGACCTGTGGGCCCCTCTGGCCTGAAAGACGGGGTGAGCCCGGGAGGGCTGCTCAGAGCAAGGGATGCTTTTCTCGACACTGCCTGAGCACGCTGGCTGAGAATCTCGCCACTCGGTTCTCCATCCTCGCCCAACTTCCCACTTCCTCAAGCTGGCAGTGACCCCGTCCTTGGCACCCACCAGAAGAGCTGCAGATAACATTAATAGATCCCAGCTGCGGAAAGCAGTGCCTCTAATGAGGAACGAGTCAGGATCACGAAAGATAAAGAGACGCAGGCCAGGCCCACATCTGAACCTTGTGCTGCTCCAGCCCTGGCCTGGGCTTCTTCCTGTCACCCCCAAGACCCCCAGCAAACCAGGCCATATGGAGCCCTGGGGAGAAGAGAGGCCAGCCCTGGCCCAGCCCTTGGGTAGCTCATGGCCACCCCATCAGCCCAACCCATGTAGGGCATTAGTGTCAGGAAAGAATCAGCCAGGGCATGGGAGACCCGGGGAGGGAGAGTCCACATTCCCTAAAGTGACCTTCTGCCCCCAGACACCCAGGGCAAGGAGGAACTTTTTGAATGAGAAAGTTTCTCTTACCTGCAAGGCTCTGCTCACGAGGCCGCCTCACTCGGGATGCCTCCCGTGCCCATTTGTTCCTTCTAGAAACACTGACTGTACATCTCCCGGGCTCCCAGCTCAAGTACAGACCGTGAAACAGTAACAGCTGCCCTTGTGTTACCCAAGACCTGGCAGGGGAGGCGTCTCGGATTCAGATGACTCCAAAGGATGAGGTCAGCACAGAGAGCCTGGGGGGCTTCCTGGAGGAGATGACCCCCAAGCTGCACCTTCAAGGAGAAGCAGGCAGCTGGCTAACCAGGTTGACAAAGGATAAAAATGATAAGATGTCAAACCCTACTGGCTATCCATGCATGTTTGTATGTGTTCTCACAAGCACGGGAAAAAGTTCCTGAGGGTTCCACCTACCACTGGCTCCCCCACAGGGGATGGAGAAAATGAGGGTCTCTTAATTTCTGCATTCTCTTCTCTAATTGAATAATTACAACAACAAATACTACCTCAGCCATTTTAGAAACCAATAAAAATTAAAAAAAAAAAACCTTAAGAGGGGAGAAATGAAAATCTGAAGAAAAATTGATCCTAAAGCAAAGATTCTAAAAATGTAATGATTTCTCTATAGAGGGAGGAATACAGTTTGTCTAAACCTCTGCCACTATTTCAAAACTGAACCCCAAGAGGTCTGCTCAGAATTTTACTCTGGGGCAAGCACCTCTCTCTGCTTCAAACTGACTGAGATGAGGAAGGGGCGGGGAGCACAGGGCCAACAGGTAGACCCCGAGATCCTCAAAGCACCTCCCCACTCAGCAACACTTTTTCAAATGTTTTATTTTTGCAAAGTGGCAAAACTACAGAAAAATTCCAAGAATAGTACAATGAACGCCTTATACCTTCATCTGGACTCACTCCTCACATTTTCCCACATCTGCTTTGTCTATCGATAAAGAATCCGTTTCCGCCTATTTTTATGAGAAAGTGAACTGCAGGTGTCACGGCATCTCACCCTAAACGCTACGGCATTTATCGCTTTAGACCAAGGACATTAGGAAATCACAACACAATAGGCAAACCCAGGAAATGTGATCACTGATACGTTTCATATTCCAAAGTCAGCAGTCGTCACAATAATGTCTCTGTAGTGAAATGAGGATTTTTCTTGACCCAAGCCTCAGAGCACTTATTAAAAGAAACCGTTGTCAGGACACAGCCAGGTCTCTGTCAGAGGTACTCTGGACCACAAACTTCCCCGAAATAATCAAGCAAAAAAGTGAAACATAACGATAACTAAGAATAATAAGCATCATCCAGTAAAGAATAATCTTTGACAACAGGGCACAGCAGCTGGAAGGGCCTCTGGGCCCAGAGAGAGAGGATTACAAAACTTCAGCTCATGCCAGCCCTGGTCTTTGGCTCCTGGCCTAAGAAAACACAAGCCACGTGCCCTCAAGCGTGACCGTGGAGACCCCTCTGTCCTTGGGAGCTGGCAGTGTGGACCAGTCAGGCTATGGTGCAGAAAATCAGGGGACCTGGGCTCACAACCCTCAACCTACTGAGTCACTCTGGAGAAGTCGCACAGCTGCGATGGGCCTCAGTTCCCCCTCCCCAAGGGCCCTTGGAGCAATTACAGTGGGCGCCCAGCCTACCCACAGGCTCTCTTGAGGAAGGGCTCCCAGGAATTGGAACGTAAAGCCCCATCCCCTCCTGGCCCAAACCCTTGTCTCCATTCTGACCCCTCGACACTCCCAACTAGACCACAACACCCGTCTCCCTGCTGAGGACCTGTTTCTTCTGCCTCCTCCACAGTGTGCTCCCCACTGGCCACCTCCTCACCCTCTCCTACCCTCTCCCACCCCCCCACCCCCGGCATCCATGGTCACCCTGAGCCATGCAGAGTTCTCATTCGGGGCCCCTTGATCCTGGGCCTGAATGAGGCCCTTCGTCCTCTGTTCCCCACCTCCCCTTACCACAGATCCACTCCAACTCTCCCCACCCGCCAAACCACCAGAGAGCAGCAACCCTGGCAGGGGGGGTGAATTCTCTAGGGGACCGATGAGGCCACAGAGGTTCGGAGAGGTTGAGGAACTTGCCCAAGGTCACTCAGCTCAGCAGTGACAGAACCAGGGCACAAATAAGTGAGCTCCCTTCATTCTACATAAAAAGCAAAGCGTTTCATTCACGCTGCCTCTGGACAAGGCTGGAAAGAACACTGACGGTGGCTGGAAGGGTGGCGGGAATACAAATGGATGTCGTTTTCTTGTTCTTTTCACAAGACGTTCATCACTTTCATATAGTTTTATGTTCACAGTGGGAAACTATTAATGACTAGAAATCAGCAGATATCAGTGATAAAGAGCCCCACAAGCCTTTCACACTGCAGATGTGCTGCATACAGGTGATAAAGCTGGTGGCCTGATTTCAGCTGAGGACTCACCCAGCGTGGCTGGCACCAGGAGGGATTTCCCACCCGGCTCTGCCCAGGCAGACGGACGCTGCCCTAGACCACCACCTGCCCACCCCTGCCCCGTGCCGGCCAATCCCTGGCTGTCTCTGAATCTGGAGAAGACTTTGGATTCAGGGTTCAGACTTCTTCTCTCCATTTAGAGCAATAGATGCTTCACAACTCCCTTTAAAGAGGTTAAAAGGATAAGCACGTATTTCGTGATCATTTTGAATCCCACCAAGACCCCTGTCCTCTCTGCACCTGTTTCCTCACCCACATAAGAGATAGAAATACTGACATCCACGGGGCCGGAACTGACATTCCTAATAGGGGTGAGGTACCCTGCTCCACAAACAATAAATGACATCGTTACCATCTCTTGAGAGCCTATTAAGCTCCAGATACTTTCCCATGCATTAAAGATACAGAGATGAACAAGGCACTTCTGCCCTGGGGTGAATGGAGGTCTAGTGGAAGGAAGGAATAGAAATCCCTACAGGGTTTGAACTTGACCTCGAGCACAGCAGGGAGCCATGGGGAGGTTTCTGCCAGGGAGGGAAAGGTTGGACACCTATACGTTTCAGACCAGTTGCTCAGGGTCCACACGAAGGGCTGCCTGGAGGGGGTCCCTTGGGGTAGAGACGGCGCTGAAGCTGTGTCCTCATCTGGTGAGGGGAGAAGAGGCCAGAGGCAAGCCACGGATAAGAACATTTAAAGAGGCAAAACCACACAGGACTCATAGCCCAAGTAGAGGAGACGGCAAAGGCTTCCTAAAGCTTGAGTTAAGCTTTGCTATACATTCTGATCTATTTTTGAACCTCTCCAAACATTTACCAAGCTCCTTATCACTCCTAGCTGCTGGGCTGTTTTACTGCAGGAACGAGGAGAAGCACTGTGCCACGTCACCCTGACCCACTCACAATGGGGCAGCGGGGCCTAGGAGATGAAGGGCTTGCAGAGAATACTTCCACATTTACAAATGGGAAACAGAGGCTCTCAGAGGTGTACTGATGGGCCAAAGTTTCCACTGAATATGCAAGACCAGGGATGTGAACAGAGATCTGTCAGTCCCAAGGCTTGCTTTGTGGTTTCCCCTACAGGGTGAACCTCCTAGCAGCATCCACAGCCCGGTGGCCAGAAGGAGTTAGAGCCTTTCAGAAGTGTGGGCAGGGCAAAGTCCTTGCTGTCATGAATAGTGATTCCCGCCTACACACCCACTGGCATCCTGAAACCACAAAGGGAGCTTGGGGAGGGAGAGGGTGATAGTAGTCAGACGCCAGGCTTCCTAAAGGGAAAAATACTGAGCAAACATTGATGTAGAGAAGTGAGCTCCAGACTTGGAAGGGGCATGTTAAAAGGGCATCTGGTCCCATTTCCCCATTGTACAGATGGGACAGAGAGCCGAGGGAGGGTGGGCCTAATCCAAATGTACACAGGGCAGCAGTATTGGAACCCCGATTCTTCCTGCCCTGCTGTCACACTCAGCTTAGTGAAGGTTTATAAGCCACAGCACCACCTGCTCCAGGAAGCCCTCCATGATCACCAGGATCCCTCCCATGAAGGCCCGGGCCTTCCCAGAGAGCCTGTTGGTCAGATCCAGAGTCAGTCCTGGCTGTATCCCTTACTGCCTGTGGGACCTCCATCAAGTCATGTCACCTGAGCCCAGGCTGCCTGGCCTCCTGACACTGTAGCATGGATTAAGTGAATTAAGGCAACCCCTTCCCGGGACTGACCCACTCCGTGGACCAACCCAGGACACGGTAATGGCTGCATCCCTCCAACATCAATGCCACCCACATCGGAAGCACCTGGCTCCATCGTGCCTCCGAGCCTCTCGCGCTGCAGGCCGGCCCTCTCCTCGCCACCCGTACCAGGACTCCCCATGACAAGACCAGTCTGCGCCCCAGGGTGCCGAACCCACCCATCACCGCCCCGCCCACTTCCGGTCCTGACCCACTTCCGGCCAGCCAGGCTGACTCCGCCCCTTCCACTTTCTGACCCCGCCCCCTTCCCCGGAGATGGAGAAACCGCTGCAAATGATCCAGTCGTGGGGAAGCTTTCAGAATGGACTGTGGTGTTTAAAAAGAAGGCTGGGTTACCAAGTTGGTACAGTGCGACCCCGGTAAGATTTGAAATTTGCACACAAATGTGCGGGAAGAGAAAAGACCAGAGGGTGCTTCTCAAACATGTTTTGTTTTCGTGCAATGAGATCTTGAAGAGGAGCGGGGGGCGGGGGGGGGGGCGTCCACACGGAGCTCCTGCTCCTGGAAGGACCCGCAGCCCAAACCTCAGCCTCCCAGGCTGTCCTCCCTGAACCCGCCCGCAATGCCCCGCTATGCGTTGGTGAGGGCGAGTTCTCGTCCTGAGGCCCCACAGCTCCCCTGCTCTGACCACTGAATGGCTCTGCCACCTCCGAGGGCCTGGTTTCCTCCCAGCCTCCTGCACAGTGCTTGAGAGGAACACAAAGCACCCGCCTGGGGGACACTCGGTACACGCAACAGCTGAGAGGCCGACTGCATGCACCAGGACAGGAAGCCCAGCCCGGCCCACCACCTGCTCCTTGGCGTCCCAGAGACCCTCCCAGGTGCCACCAATCGGACAATGCTACAAAGCCACAAACCCACAGGAAACCAGGCCTTTCTCACGCTCAGACACAGGCGTCTCCTCTGCAAACGGTGACCCTGCCCATTTTGCCAGGCAGAGAACAAAGGCAAGGAAGAGGCCCAAGGGCAGCCCCAAGCCAGGCGCCTGCCCCCAGCCCCCAAAGCAGCAGCCAAACCAAGAGCTGCCATTTGTAAGAGCCTACCCTATGCCAGGCAATGTGCGGGGCATACCCGTCTCAATCCATCCTCAAAACTTGTAAAGCACAACAGTGTCATCCCCACTTGACCGATAAGGAACACCTTTGAAAGAAGTGAAGTCACTTGCCTGATGTTCACAGCTTATAAGTGGCCGAGTCAGGACTCGAACCTAGGTCTGACTCTAAGGCTACTTCCCAGCTGCCCCAGGAACTGTGTCAGTTTGTTTTCTATCCTCAGGACTTCACAGTGTGCCAGGCACACTCCTGGAAGGCACCCAAGCACGTTTTTAGGGAGGACCAGCCAGGCTCACAGTGCCATCACCCTCCCAGAACAAAGCATATTGATAGCAAATCAAATACCACTGAATTAGCCTCAACACTTCCATAAAGCTATAGTTTCAAAATATTCCAGTTCACGAAAAGCTTCCAATATCAAAAAGCCACCTACTTCAGTTTCCCACCAAGCACTCCCACAAACACAATTTCTGATAAAATGGCTACTCACATTCAAAACCCTCATCACAAAATTCCCATCAAATAGAGGGTTGAAAATTGTTATCCACATTCACGAGAACATGAGGAAACTTCCTCCAGAACATTCTGTGCCCTTGGAGTTTTCTTTAGCTCTTTGCTGTAAAATCTTACAGATGCTGAACTGGAGGGAAAATCTGAGGTGGGGATGAGCAGCAGGAACTGATACCTGGGCTGCAAGAAAAGCAAAGCATCCTGGTGATACCCACGTCCTGTGCGGTCAGACACAATGCACTATAACTCAATCAACACGCACCAAGTAATAACCACAGTCCCCACTCACACCGCCGTTCCTGTGTGCTACAAACTGTTCCAAACTTTCCCAGTTATCTATTACTCCACAGCCCTAAGACATGGGTATTATAGTGTCCCCATCTTAGTGTCCCAGCAGGAAGGGGTAGGGAACTTGGCCAGGGTGACCCAGCTAGCAAACAGGGGTGTGAGGATGGGCAGGTGGTCTGGCTCCAGTGTCCATGTCCTTACCTGCTCTGCTACATAGCCCCCCGTGCCAGGTGTTACACCAGGACCTGAGCATAGAGCCCCAAGGGTGGCCCGGACACTGCCTTGTCCAAAGGAAGGCCAAAGTAAGTATATTTATTGAGCAGCTAGCTAAGCCCCGGCTGTTGTGCACGTCTGGGGGGAGAAAGCTGCCAGGCCCTGGACAGCCACCAGGCATCACGTGCTTTACGCACATAATCCCAGTGCTCACAAGGTCCTGGAGAGACATGCATTATTGTCATCTCACAGGGACAAAATGTCAGCTTAAAGTAAGTACAGGATTCGCTCAAGTCCCTACCTTTGCTCTTTCAACTGCTACTTGCTGGCTCTTGGCAAACTCCTTGCTCCATTTTAGAATCTCCTCTTTATTGATGTGCAAAGTCCCCTGAAGTAGTCCCAGAAAAGGCCCCAGCTGTCAGGTCGGTTCTGTCCCGCCTGCTGAAATGAGTCTCCAGGCTGACAAGTAATCACACTGCCAAGAAGAGGCAGGGGCAGCCAGTGACTTTCAAGCAAACTTCGTTTGTGGTTTCCACATCCTTTCTACACCAGCCACTCAACGTGGCCTGCGATGCCTGGGGCACCCTTCAACAGACGCCAGCTAAGCGCCTGCTGTGTGCACAAAGCTGCGGGGGAGGGGACACAGAGCCTATGTCCTGGCCTCTCTCAAGGAGGTGACTCTAGAAATGACGGGGTTGGGGGGGGGGGGGGCTTTGACAGGTAGGGAGAGACCAGGGCCTCCAAGAGGGACACTAATTACAGAGCTGGGGTGCTCAGCCCGAGATGCGCTTACCGCCAGGCTACTCCCTGCCAGGTTAGTACCAGCTGAGTCGGGGAGGAAGGTGGTCAACAATGACTTCATCAGGTGTACACATTTGCTGGCCCCGGGCTGGGCACGGAAGCCCCAAACATGACTCCCACGTGGGTCCTGAGCTGCAGCTGGTGAGCAAGAAAGACTATGAAAGATGACAGCCCCACAGTGTGGTCAGAAAGATGTGCAGGGCCCCGGGGAGGGGGGGCAGGGAAACACCCAAGGACATGAGGCTGAGTCACCTGGAGAGGCAGCAGAAAGGCAGTGCTGGGAAGAGGGCCAGAAGCACAGAGTCAGGAGGAAGAAAGGGGGTCTGGCAAGTTCAAGAAAGGCACAGGGTGCCTCAGGGAGGGGTCAGCACCACAGATGGAATGTTTGTGTCCCACCCAAATTCCTATGTTGAAACCCGAATCTCCAGTGTAATGGTATTTGGAGATGGGGCCTTTGGGGGAGTGATTAGGGTGAGATGAGGTCATGAGGGTATGGCCCTCAAGATGGGGTGAGAGCCCTTATAAGAGGAGACACAAGAGAGCTTGCTTTTACCCTCTCCTGCCCCCTCGAGAGTACATGGTAAGAAGTCAGGAAGAGAGCTCAGGTGGAATCGACCAGCAGCCTGATCTGGGACTTCCCAGCCTCCAGAACACTGAGAAACAAATTTCCAGTGTTTCAGTCCCCAGTCCATGGTGTGTTTGTGATGGCAGCCTCAGCTAAGACAGTCGGTAAAAGCAAGAGCATCAGGAGAGGTCACAGCTGTGACGACAAGGAGTGTACCCCTCATCCTGGGCCCCGGGGAACCCTTTAAGCAGAGGAGTGACATAGCCAGGTGTAATTTCGGGAAAAGATCGCCCTTCTTGGCGTGACTGCTATTCTTCTCAAACACCCAATAACTCAGGAGCCGTGATGCAGAAGGAGTGGGCAGACAGGACCTGCAGCCCTCCTAGGAGGACATGGGAGCCTCACGACCTGTCCACAGACTCAAGGTGAGGCAAGGGCTGGCCCTCATGCGGCTCTTTCCCCCATGCAGCTCAGCTCCATCAGTGATGGTCCTGGAGGCTCACCTTCCCAGGTCCCCGACTGAGCAACGTGGGACCCTTGGGAGTTTGCGACCCCAACAAAGAGCCAAACGTGGTACCGACGGGTGGGTGACAGCACATGGGCACAGGGACCTCTGAAAGGACGGCAGCCATTGTCTGAAACAGAGCGGAGCCATCAGCATGTCGGGAGGTGACACTGAGGGCCTGGATGGCACACCCCACTCCACGGAGCCCTGGTGCTCCCTGAGGATGCTTGGGGGTCAGCGGTCAGGGGGTCTACAGCAACAAATGCTTGATTCTATCTTTTCAGGTGTAATCATTTTAAACTACACAGACAGCACACGAGCTCAATGAGTGCACACCAAATGTCAACCCTCTGCAGACCCCACTGCATGGACCTGAGCTGCCAGGTGAATACCCAGCTTTGAGCAGCCTCCCCCATCACCCCCCAGTACAGGGCATCCTGAGATCACGAGCCAAGTGACCGATCAAACCCTTACCAATTGCAAGTGTGGTATGTAAGGATTCTCAAAACGCAGACTATTTCCGCAGCCACAACAAAAGCCTGGCAACACTGAGGATGCCACGGCTGTTAAGAGCACAACTATCACCCCCAATTTTTCATTTCGGAAGTTATGTTCATCAGAGCGCTCTCACCGTTCTCTTGCACTGACCTTATAGTTAGGGTTGCAAATTTAAGATCATAAAATACATGAAATAATAAATCATCATTTCCCTGTTTTGTATATTCAGGTATGATATGGGATAGCTGTTAAATTTTTAAAAAATTTTTTTCCATTTTACAGATGGGGAAACAAATCCAGAGAGGGGTAAGGCTGTTGCGTTGTTCGGTGATTATCTGTGATCATCGTCCTTGCTCACCGCACTTTGAGAGAATAGAGACCGAGTGCCCAGCACCCAGCAGGCACTCCACACACACCCTGGGGAACAAGGACCACTGCAAGGCATTACAGCAGTACGTGGGCAGGACTCAACCGTGAGTCCGGGACCCCTGGCTCAGGCTGGTTTTCACACTCTGCCATTTTCCCTCTTCCCTAGAAATGAGGTGACAGCCCACATCCATCACAAAGAGGGAGAGTACCGCAGAGCAAGGCCAGGACATCTTCCTTCTTCTACAGGAAACCACTGGAAGCCAAGCACCCTTCACTCCGAGCACTGACTTGGAATGTGTGCATACTGGACAGAGAGCTGCCCTCTAGGAACTGCCCTTAGGAAGCCAGGGTCTCCGCACTTAGCTGTAGATTCAGGACAGCAGGGACGATTCCTGCCCACTGGAAGGAACCAGCCGGTTGTCAACTATCTCAGTGACCACCCAATAGACAGACTGTGTAACTACATGATAAGTGGGGACCAGCCCTGCCTGCCCTGGTTCGCAGACTGGAGGGAGTATCAGCATTTCCCAGAGTTTGTTAAAAGCCAGGCTGCCAGGGTCCAACCCAGTGTTTCTGATCCAGTAGCTCGGGGTGGGGCCTGAGAAGGTGCATTTCTAAAATGCCCCCAGGGAATCCTGATGCTGCTGGTCCAGGACCCCACTTGGAGAACCACTGCTCTGATCAGTTGCTTACATACTCTCCTCGTTGTGGCTCACTGAGGCAGATGTTCATGGAAGGTAGGAAGGGCAGGATGCAAACTTAGGACAGAGGGTGAGGGTGGGGAAGGCAAAGGAATGGGCATTCCAGGAAGTGGGGCAGCATGAGCAAATGCAAGGAACCTGGAAACAGTGGGAGGGGAAGTCAGTAGCTCTGTGTGGCCAGGAAGTAAAGATGAGAGTGGGAGTGATGGAGGATGAAATGGGAAGGACAAGTGGAAGTCTGGGATGTCAGGCTGACAAGAGGGGAAATGAGCATCAGCTACAGGCCAGGCACTGTTTGCTAGTATTGCCCCATAATGTCATTGCCTTGTGGTCAGAAAGCATACTTTGCATTATTTCTATCCTTTTTAATGTATTGAGGTTGTTTCATGGCTGAGCACATGGTCTGCCTGAGAGAACAATCCATGTACCCTTGAGAGTACATATTCCGATGTTGTTGGTAAGTCTGGTTGGTTTACAGTGTTGCTCAAGTTTTCTATTTCCTTGTCAATCTTCTATCTAGTTGTTCTATCCATTATTGAAAGTGGAGGATTTAAATATTCAGCTATGTATTATTGAATTATCTATCTCTCCCTTCATTTCGGTCAGTTTTTGTTTCATGGATTTTGATGCTCTGTTGTTAGGTGCATATGTGTTTATGATTGTTTATTTCTTCCTGATGGGTTGACCCATTTATCATTATAAAATGTCCCTCTTTATCTCTTTTTCTTTAGTCTGTATTATACAATACCAGTAGAGCCACTCCAGTGTTCTTGTGGTTTTGCTCTTTGCATGATGTATCTTTTTCCATCCTTTTACTTTCAAATTATTTTATATTTGAATCCCAAGATGTGTGTCTCCTGTAGACAGCATATAGTTAGATCATTTTTTTATGTTCTGATAATCTTTACCTTTTGATTGGACTTTTTAACCCATTCATATTTAATGTCACTATTTGTATAGCTGAGTTCATGTCTGCCATTTTACTGATTGCTTTCTACATGTCTCATGTCTTTTTGGTTCCTCCGCTCATCCTTTATGGCATTTTTTTTTTTTTTGCATTACGTGAATCAGACACTGGGTTTGGCATAAAAAGTAGAGCAAGAACTTCAAAAGACTAATTATTTTTAATCTAGGTAGCAAAATTACCTCTCTGACAATTTTTGGTTTCTTAAATGACTTGTTTTCTTTTTCTTTTTTCTTTTCTTTTTCTTCCTATTCTTCCTTTTCTTTTTCTCTTTTCCCTTTCTTTCTTTTTCTTTTCTCTTTCTTTACTTTTCTTTCTTCCTTGAAGAGAGAGAGAGTGCCTGAGAGCAGGAGGGGGAGGGACAGAGGGAGAAGGAGAGAGAGGAGCTTAAGAAGGCTCCCGGGCCAGCACAGAGCGCAATGCAGGGCTCAGTCTCATGACCCTGAGATCATGACCTGAGCCAAAATCAAGAGCTGAACACTTAACTGACTCAGCCACCCAAGTGCCCCTGGCTGGTTTTCAAATCAATCATGATTTTTTTCTCTCTGGTTCCAGCAAACAGGAGCACACCAATTATTTATCCAACAGTCATGGAACACCATCTAAAGAAATGTCTACTACCAGCTTCCTGGGTTGGAGGATTTGAAGCTACAACTTGACCTGCCCACCAGGAGGGATGGGGCCACTCGCAATGTTTTGGGAATCACCTTCATGACATGGAGCAACTAAAAGTGTGAGAACAGCTCAGTGCTTCAAACCGAAGTGGGAAGTGCTGTTTGGAATTCACAACAAAGGCCACAGCATGGGTATTTTCAAATGCATGGCATTGCTCTTGCAGACCTGGCACAGATGCTAACGAGACTCTGGTGAACAGAGGTCCCTTGTGTAGCTGTCACAATGGACAGTTAAGACCCCATCCCAAACTGATCAGCCCACATCCCTGTCTGAGTGACTTATGCCCCCAACCTCCTGGTCACTTGACCTCTTAGTTTCCCTACTAAGCCCTCTGGTTCATCAACAAACATGAAGGGAACCTACAACTCAGGAGCTTGTGAAGTGTGAAATCCCAAATTCACAATCTATGTTGTCAACACTTGAGGTCTGGGGCACCTGGCCCCCCTCCCCGATCATCTGGCCGGAGCACCCCCGATTTCCAATATCTTACCCAGCAATAGGACTTGCTTGTGTCTCTGGTCTGAAGTGTCTTGCATTTGCGTTTAGTCACCCCTGTAGAAGACTCAGGGGATCTAAAATGCCCAGGCTGTCATCCACTGTGCTCACCCCGGGTAACTCCAGGGAGAGATAAATGTCAGTAAAGAACCCGTTTGCCTGAAGGTTTTAACAGATTAGGCACAATTTATACACATCCAGGCCCTTTATTCACAGTAAGGTATCTAGTTGGCAAAAAAGAACGTCTAGCCCTCAGCCTGGAAGGACCGCAGACCTGCTGCAGGAACCCAATTACTGCCCGGCTCAATGAGCTCACTCACCCGCTGCCCTGGCCCAGGAAGCAGTTCTGCCAATTTCCCAAAAGCAGCCACATCTTCCAAAGTGCATTGTGAGGTGCCGCTTTGGGAGAAAGGGAGAAAGCAGGACAATTTAACAGGAACTACGACCTTCAGTAAACAGGCGATGTTTGGGATTCTGAAGAACAGCTTGCTAGTGTATCCGTTGTTCTGAACCACAGGCGGGCTGCGCCGTGAGATGGTGAGACCCCTGCGTGCAGGGGAAGGCGACGTTATGAAGAAGCTAAGAAGCTCTACGATGTCCTCTCTGGGCTAACACAGCCGCTGGGGTCTTTCAGCCTAAGGAACGCGGTATCTAAGGCTCATGGGGTAGTCATGAGAGGCGCGACTCTGCTGCTACAGAGAGTGGAGTGAGGTTAGGTAAGGACAGAGCAGACCCGACACAAGCCACAGGGACAACTGACCGCTTCCCAGCTGGGGCCCCTCCCAGCACTGCCATTATCGGGATTATCGGGATCTGTGAGACTAAAGGCCCCAAATCTACCAACCACCTACTGTGCAGCCCGCCCTGTGCCATGCTCTGGGAAGCCGCCTGTGAGTCAGATGGCATCTCAAGCCTCCCAGAACCTTCTGGAGCCTTCTGTTCTAGTGGAAGAGTCAGATAAGTCACTGACAGCTGCAATACCACGTCCAGGGCAGTGGCAGGGGAATGCTTAGGGCAGCAGGAGCCCCACTGACATGCCCGACCTGGCCTGGGGGAGGGGGGAAGGGACATCAGGGAAGGTTTTCTGGTGGAAATAAGGCTAAAGGTGGAGCCTAAGCACAAATGCAAGAGGTTCACCACGCGGATGAGGACAGGAAAAGCGAATCGGCAAATCCATCAGAGGGAACAGCATGTGCAGAAGCCTGCCTCCATGAGGAGCAGTGGGCAGATGGTGCAGCTGGACACAGGCCCCACGGAAGGTGTGGGAAGAGAGGGAGGCAGGAGCAGGCACACCATGCTCATAAAATTGGGATGAGAAGTAGTCCCTTGGGTCCATTCTTCTGCTTCCAGGCTATTCCTGTCTTAATCCAGCCCTGGTGACTTCATTCACTCAATCCGAACTTGTAGAGTAAGCAAACAGGTCTCTCCTGCGGGCCCAGGAAGAATGGAGGACGTGACATCCCAGCTGGGCCATGGAGCAAGCAGGATGTCACAGGTGGGAGGTGGGGAGCCACTCCAGGCAGGGGGAGCTGGCAAACAAGGATCCGGAGAAGGAGCAGTGCTCAGCAGGGAGGTACAGTCCACTGGGGTAAATAATGGCAATTGAGTGGGGAGCAGGCCATGAGGGCTCTGAACGCCCAGCTAAGGTCTGCACACTTTTCATCTGTCATCAGCAACTGTCCAAGTGCCCGCAGCAGGCCCACCACTGCCATTTCTGCCTGTGCAACCTCAGGTGATTCACTCATGCTGCGACACTGAGGTGGCGCGGGCCCGATGAGGGCTGGAAAGGAAGACTCTCTTGGCCTCCAGGACCCACCCTGGGGCTCGTTTCTGCTGCTTTGTGAGCTCACCCCACTCTCAACCTCCCACCCCAGCAGGCAGTACCGTGCCAGGCACCTGCAGACAGATGTGCGTGTGGAAAACAGGGACATTAGGTGACCCCTGCAAAACTGAAACAAAGCCCTCCCCGGGCATCTACGTGGAGCACAAGCACCTAGCGATGGGAATGGGGGGGTCATTCCCCCCAGAAGGACACCAGAGCTCCCAGGGGTGAAGTGACTTGTCCCCCTAGTGGTTCCTGGCTGGATCAGAGATGAAATGCAGATGCCCTCCCAGGCCTGCTAGGAAGTAGTGGAGACGGGGTGCAGAGCAGAGGAGATGCACGCAGTAAGCGAATGGTCGTGTCATATCCTAAGAGGCAGCTGCCCTCGACCAATCAAAGCTGGCTGATCAGCTGCTCTCATCCAATCAGAGCTGGCTGTGGAGAAGCTGCCGGGATGGGACTCCAGCATTTAGTAGTCATGGAAAATGCACGTGAGGTTGCAAATTCTTCGGAGGACAGCAGCAAATGCTGATGTGGTTATTCCATGCATTGGGATTACAAAGGCTAGAGCCATCAAGAGTCTAGACGGAGATCCATCACTGCGAGCTCCCGACTAGAGACCCGGCTCTCGTGGCAGTTATGATGTCCACGGCGCCTCCCTCCGTAGATTCTTCAGAGAACAATCACAGTCCTAGTGACTGGGTTTGTGTTTTATTTAGATTGTGTGGGTCTCTCCTTCCCCAGAATGAAAGCTGATGTGGGCAGGGACCTTGCCACACCTCCTCTTCATGGGGCCCCGTTCCTTCCAGGGACACGCAGGAAGCCCGCAAATGTGCACTGTCATTGCTCGTCATCAGACCGGGCTTCTTGTTTACAGAGGAGAAAACCGAAGCCCAGCAAAATTTAATTAACTTGCCTCTGGCCATGCACTTCCTAGAAGGCAAAGCCTCAGCCCCCTGGAGCCCGCCCCGCCCTCAAGGAGATGAGAGTCTTGAGCAGCTCCGCCCACAAAAAATAGAATGTGAACCCCACCCGCAATTTTTAATTTTTTAATTTTCTAGTTGCCACATTTAAAACAAAACAAAACAAAACAAAAAAACAAGTGAAACGAATTTCACATTTCATTTGGCCCAACAGATCCAAAATAGTATTGTTTTGATGTGTAATCAATGTTAACGTTTTTCCTGAGATCTTTTTCACTCTTCTGTTGATACAAAGTCTTAGAAATCCAGTGTGTATGTTGCAGTCACCAGCCCAGGTCAATTCAGAAGAGCCCCATTTCAGGGCTCAACGGCGCTGAGCGGTAGCGAGGGGCTTCCCCGCCCACGTCCAGGCAAACAAGCGTATACGTCACTCAGCACGTGGAGACTCATTCACACTCACTATGACTACACCTCCAACTACTACCAGCTTCAGTACCAGTTACAAACACCCGCTGCACACCGACACGGCTCTGGGCGGTCTGCACAGCTAGGGACCCTGGATGGTCTCCATATCGATTGAAAAAGGAAGTGAGGCTCAGAAAGATTAGGAGATGTGCTCCAGGTCGCGGAGTAACAAGGTGCAATCAGGAAGTTAAGTTACATCTGACTCCAAGCAACACCCGCAATTATTTATTGAGCACCTGCTGTGTGCCAATATCCTGTGTTGAAAGATGAGCGCAAACACGACAGGCAAGGTTCCTGCCCTCCTGGTGCTTTTGCCCCAGCTTATGGGGATGGTGGAACAATAAGAGGCAAGGAAAACCCCCTTCGGATGGTGAGAGTAACAGCGGAGGGGAGGTGGGGATCTACCCGGGTGGACAGGGAGGACCTCCGTGAGGAGGGGAAATTTAAACCGAGACGTGAAGAATAAGAAGACCATAGTTCTGGCGAGGGCAGGGAAGAGCATGCCAGACAGCAAGCAGCAAACACAAACCTCCGAGCGGGAAGAGTCCAGTGTGTTCCAGGAACCAACAGAAAGGCAGCCGGGCTCCCATGCCAGCAGCCTCTCTGGAGCAACAGGGTGCCTCCCCCCCGCCCGCCATTCCTCCTGTCTCAGGGCACTCCCACACCCCAGCTTGGAAAATGAGAAGCCAATAAGCCATTCTCCAGATGTCAAGAACAAGTCGAGGCTGGGAGCTCCCAGCACAGCGCCCGGCGTGTAGTTCACATCCAGGAGCATCTGCTGAGTGGATGAATGATGCATGGGCAGTGAGAGGAGACACTGGAAGTGCCAGAAGGGAACCTGGGCAGCAGGAGCCCCAGGAGGAACATTTTAACACATTAAGCCTTGCTTCAAACACTATGCACACCACCCAAAAAGTGGAAACCATCCAAACATCCATCAAGAGATGAACGGATAATAGAATGCGGTCTACCCACACGGTGAAATATTACTCACCCATAAAAAGTACTGCAGCACTGACACCCGTTACTACCTGGGTGAACCCTGAGGACATGATGCCGAGTGAAAGGAGTCAGTCTCAAGGGGCCACCTGTAATAGGATTCCATTGATACCAAATGTCCAGGATGGGCAAATCCTTAGAGACGCAATGCAGACCGGCAGTTGCCAGGGGCTGAGGGAGGGGGGAGTGGGGAGTAACTGCTTAACGGGGACAGGGCTTTCACGGCAGGAGATGAAAATGTTTTGGAACTAGAGAGGCCGTGGTTGCACGACTTTGCGAATGCGCTAAATGCCACTGAATGATACACTTTAAAATGGTTCATCTTAGGTTCTGTGAATTTCACCTCAATTTTTAAAAAAGCAGGGGTGAGGGGGAGACCTATTTCAACAGAATAGTCAGGTTGTGACCCTGTTGAATAAAACCCCGCGTCTCAGCAAGCAGATAGGAGTGACCAGCCTCCAGAAGCAATGGGATAGAATGGGAGAAGAGAGGGGACCGGGACATGGACAGCTCCTTCACCAGCTCACTCCTCGCCTCCACCACCGAAAGCTCGCGATCCTCACGGGCTGTCTATCCTGCCAAGGAAGCAGGACACCCCTCGGTGATACGTCCCACCCTTCCAGCTCTGAGGAAGGGGCCAGGGGCCAGTCCAGGACTCCCAAATCAAAATGCAGCCGAGGCAGAGGCGCTGGGGCCAGCAGGCCGAGCCAGTGCATCCCCTGACCTGGCACACACAAGGGCATTACTGCCACATGGGCAGCCCTTGGCAGTCTCGGGATGGTCGCATACAGAACCTCCTTTCATTCCCTAGCGTGGCCCTTCAGCCAAGTCTGGGCCATGGGGTATAAAGAACAGCAGGAGGCCACATCCACCCAGCATCTGGGTCCTTTGAGGTCCAGGCAGGGGCTTCGGGACATGTGACGGGTCCTGAGGATGCTTCCAGGACATGGAAAGGATAAAGGGGACACCACAGGCCTCACAGAGAAGACAGACCTAACACCCCATTAAGGTGTGGCTGCTGGAGGACAGCATCATACCTACTGTCCAGCACGCGAGGCTGGGCCTTCACCTCTGCTCTTTATTTCATCCCCATACCCACATGATCTGCAGGGACAGGGACGGGGACTGTCCCTGTTTCACAAAGGAGGACACAGAGGAATACACAGGCTCGTCCACCATCAGCTGGCAAATGAGCCAGCATTCGAACCCAAAGCTGCTGTTAAAAGCCTCCTGTGCTAAATTCTGATACCACTAACGTTTGCTTTTTTCCTGCAAAACTCCTACAAGGCAGCACGGGGTCATGGTTAAGAGTGTGGATTGCCAGTTTGGGATGACGGGAAAGTTCTGGACACAACAATGTGAACATGCTTACTGCCACTGTTCAGTACACTTAAACGTGCTTAACGTGATAACCATTACTAAGTATTACGTACACATGTAACACAAAGATGTTTTCAGAAATGATCAGGTACCAGGTCATCAAGAAATTGTCAGTAGGGGCACTTGGGTGGCTCAGTTGGTTAAGCATCCAACTCTTGATTTCGGCTCAGGTCATGGTCTCAGGGTCATGGGATGGAGCCCTGCTCAGGCTCCACACGCAGCAGGGAGTTGGCTTGAGATTCTCTCTCCCTCTGCCCCTCCCCCACCCCTGCATGCAAGCGCTCTCTCTCACTCTCTCTAAAATAAATAAATCTTAAAAAAAAAAAAAAAACAAGAAATTGTCAGTAAATTTTTAAAAGTAGATATCATACAGACCATATTCTCTAAACATGGTAAAATCCAATTAGAAGCTAATTAAGAATATATAAATCTCCCCAAAAAATAATAATGTGGGCTGCTTGGGTGCAGATCCCTGCTCCCCACTTACCAGCTCTGTGACCCCATGCTTCAGACGTTGTCCGTACCCATCTGTAAAGTGAGAAATGCAAGGCACCTCCCTCTGGGCTTGTGTCCAGAACGGAATGAACCCAAATCCAGGACAGCACAGACCAGGGAGCAGCAAACTCCTTCCGGCTGCAAAGGGACAGGTAGTAAGTGTTTCTGGCTTTACAGGTGCGGGCCACAGCTGCGCAACTCTGTCAACGCAGCAGGAAAGCAGCGACAGACAACAGGTGCGCCAATGGGTGCGGCTGGGTGCCAATAAAACTTTATTTACAGAAGCAGGCGGCGGGCTGATAGGGCTGCAGCAGGTCGACCCTGGGCACACACCCTGGCCCTTGGTAAGCGCTTAACAAATGTTAACTGCTACAATTAAGAAAAATGGCTTTAATCTCAATTCATTTCTACAAATGAATGAGAGGTAAAATACTTCCTGTTGCAGTTCCAAAAATAAATACTAATACGGAAGCGAGAGCAAAGCCTCAGTGCCTGCTGGAGAGGGGGCCCCGCCCTCAATCTGCTGCTTTCGGGACATGCTGGACCAGCCCTGGCCACTCTCTGCAAGCTCTTCCCCACCCACCTCCTACAGGAGGGGCCCCTAATCCCTGCCTCACAGCCTGAGGCTCCCAGGCCACCCTCCCTTGTTCCTGCCCCTCCCCGCTGGTCCATATCCTCGGGCTGTCCACCTCGCCTCGGAAAGTCCAGAGCAAAGAAAACATTTTCTGACAGTGTTCAGGGCTTGAGTGACAATGACAAGCAAGGTCCCACTGCTGGCCGGCCCTGGAGTCCTTTTCTGAGCCTCAGATTGCAGCAACGCTAATGGCTTCTACTGGCTTCCAGGTAACCTATTTTGATTAAAAGCACTGAGAAGCCTCCTCTGATTGATTCCTCACGTGGGCCCTGTAGGAAGGTCGACTTTCCATTACAGGGACGTGCGTGTTCCATGGGGAACACCTAAGTTCTGGAGCGTGGGACCCCCACTGGTGAGTTCCGCCTCTGCCTCCCTCCACCTCCACCTCCAGGCTCAGCCCCTCCTGGTCAGGTGCTCATAGAAGCCCTTCCCTAGAGGGGTGCTGTGCAGCTACAGCGAGAGAATTCCCAGCAGGAGTGGGAGCTGGAGCAAGGACAGCTCTATTCCTCATGTGAGCATCCCAGGAAAAGGAACCAGGCATCGAGTGGTTAAATGACTTGCCCAAGGCAACACAGCCAGAGGGTCCGAGCTGGTCCTCAGTGCAGCCCCGGCCCTGTTCCAGCCCTGTCCCTTCACGGCTCAGCTCACCTAGCTGGCCGGTGCTGATGGCTTGTTCCTTTAAGGGTGTGAGAGTCTCCCCAGGAACTGGGTGGAAATCACTGTAACCACCGAGCAGGAAAGACGCCCAGATGACAGAATTATCAGAGGAGCTGGTAAGTGAAGCTGGGTGGGTGGGCTTCACGTGCGCCACGAGCTCAGGACTCCTGCCCGCAGCCCTTGGCACGTTTTCACACAAGTGTGCACCGCTCCTGTTAGCCAAAATGCACCCGCTCCCTCCATCTCTCGCTCCCCTTTATGGACTATTTAGCTTCTTGGCCTGATGTTGTTAGCTAGGGAGGGACACGGAGGGCCTCTAACTGGGGTGACTGCTCTGGGACAAAACCAAAGCACTACTTTTTTAACCAGACACTCCCTCATCATCATGACCACTTATAAAGTGGTGCCTGTGCCCAGAGCCCACACTCTGATGCCCATGCCAGCCCAGCCAGAGAGACCACTGTCCCCATTCGTACAGGAAATGGAGGCTCAGAAAGGCTAGTCCTGTGGCCCAAGATCACACAGCCTTAAGGAACAGGACAAAGGTGAGCCGACCTCAGGAGCCCCAGAAGTCAACTCAAACACCCCAAGGAGACCAAGCGAGGAGACCCAGAACATGGCACAGTCGTCCACAATCTTTCTGCGGGAGGCACCCCGTTTTAGTCACAAAGCCCAGGTGGGAGGCGCTTCCTCAGCCCCAGCTGGGTGAGGGCCAGGCCCCAGTAGACACCAGGCAGTCTGGCTGCAGAGCCCGCAGAAAGGCAGGGTCCTGTTCTCATGCTGGCGAACGCCCTGCTCAGCAACTGTGCTTTCTGCCGCTCCTCTCCCGGCCCCACCGACCTCGCCACTAACAGAGTGGGGCCTCCAATCCTGCCTCCTCACCACGAAGCCTTCTGGCCAGGCCAAGGAGAGACTGTCAAACTCTGTCCCTCCCTAAGCATGTTCCTCTCATAGAGCTGGCATAATCGGTGCGGGCGTGACTGCCTCCCCAAGAAGGGGGAGCCCCTGTCCAAGCAGGGCTCCCCCTCAAACCTCACTGTGACCCCAGTCTCCAGTGGGCAAGGTCTGCTTAAGGAAAAACAACGCACATATGAAACTATACACGGATATATGTTCTAAAAGAGCACAGATGAGAGAACCCACAATCTGTTTGGCAAAGTCAGGAAACATCACCAAGACGTCACGGGAGACCTGGGCCTTCACATATGAATAGGAGTTCTCCAGGAAGAGGAGAGAGAGGCACATTTCCCAGGAAAACCAAAAACCGAAACCAAAACCAAACAAAACCACAGTCTGCGGGGAGAAGCCTAGGTGTGAAGGAAGGTCTGGGGAACACGGAGGTGCGCATGAGGCTGAGACAGTGGGACTAGGGAGAGAGGGGGGCCAGGGAAGCCAGGATGTGAGGAACATGTGAGGTCACAGAGGCAGTGGGGGCTAAGGATGGTGGGTGAAGGACAATGGCAACGATCGCATTTGTGGGGCCCACACTCTGACCCTTCAAGGGAACTCTCACTGTGACAAGTCTCAAGGTGGGAGTTACCCACAAGCTCTGGAGAGACGCTCAGCATTACAGACCACGTGCAAGGGTCTCAATGACACACACTTCGCAGTCATGCCCTGTCTGGAAGACCTCTCTCAGAGCAGCAGCTCTCCTGGAAGTCGGAGTAAGCGTCAGAGGGGGGTCCTGACCACCCCGTGCCATCCCCAAACCCCCTTGTCCATCTGGGCTTCTGGGCTCTAAGTGCCCACCTACCCAAGGTCTGGAGGAGAAGCCAGCATCTCCAAAGACTCACCCTACACCAGCAGGCCACTCAGCAGGGAGGGCCCCCCTCAAGTGGGATATTTACTGTGACCGGAGCTGTGCACGAAGGGCTGATGCTGCCCCTGCCCTTCCAAACCTCCCAATCTGGCCTGGGAGGCGGAGACCATCAGACAGGACAGCAGTGTGTCCAGCTCTGCCACACAAGGAAGCTCAGGGGAGCAAGGTTCTCCCTGACCTTCATGGAGAAGGAGCTGGCCAGTTGAAGGAAGGGCGTTCCCAGAGAGGGAACAGCACAAGCAAAGGCCAAGGACAGTGTGCCTGTGAGTGTGCGTGCAAAGGGTGGGGGTGGCGGAGGACCGGCGGTTAGATACTGTATCTCTGGAGTCTAAAGAGCCGGGCAGAGGCTGGCAGAGAGCCCAGGCCGGCCAAGCCATCAGGAGAAAGGCAGACTACTGTGTGTTGGGAGGGGTGGTGGTGTAGGGGTGGTGTGTGTGAAGGGGGGGCTGCTTCTATGGCCAAAGACTCCAGCCTGGCAAGCAGCTTCCATCAGGGATGACGAGGCCGGATCCTCAAGAGCCTGCAGCAGGGAGGGTGGAGTGATGCAGTGAGGGGGCAGGGGGCTGGGGACCAGGGCACCGGCACTAACGCAGGCCCACAGGCCGAGGCCTGAACGCAGGGCGTCCCGGCAAGGTGCCCGGCCCCCGCGGAGCCAATCCCTGTGCGCCATCTCCGGAGGCTGCGTGCGCCCAGGGCGCGCCGGCGGGGCAGCAGGGTGGGTACCAGCCTTTCTTCCCCGCGCTTCAACCTCCTCCCGGAGCCCACGTGGGCGGAGCAGCGCGGGGGTGTGCGCGGCAGGGGCCGCCGCCGCGGGTGCTGCGCGTGGGGCGGGGGTGCAGGCAGGGCGGCCTCGCCCTCCTGGCCTCCCCGCCGCCCCGGAGAGGCCTCGGGCTCCAACCTCTGTGACACCTCGGCCGGGACCTGGGGGGACCCTGACTTACTCAGTGGGTAGGACTCCAAGGGAACCGGCCGGCCACGCCCCCCGCGCCACTCCCTGGAGGCAGCCGGTGGGTCCCCTCCCCCTCCTTGGCTCGGGGGCGGAATGGGGAGAGGAGTGGAAATAGGGGTGGCGTGCGGGAGAGAAGAGGGCTGGGGGCAGAACGGGGAGGGGGCCTATGGAGGGAGGCGACGCAGAGTCCTCCTGCTGGGAGACGCTGCAGGGGGATTTGGAGGGGAATGGGGGATGGGAACGGAAGGGTGGGGGACCACGGAGGTGAGACGCGAGAGCGGCAGGGGATCTGGAAGGGTGCGAAGGCTGGAAGAAGGGGAGGTGGGCGATGGGGCGGGGCGGCACCGGTCACCGCGTCCCCTGCCGCGGGGTCCGCCCATCGGTCGCTGGGTACGCGGGTCCCCTTCGGCCGGGGCGCGCCTCCCGCCCCCCCGGCGCACCTGTACCCACCTGCTCGGCGCTCAGGCCCGAGCCGGGCAGCAGCTGCGGACGTAGCGAGCGCAGCCCCGCGCCGCATCCTCCGGCCACCCCCTCCCCGCCCCGAGCTTACGCTGCCGCCGCCCCCGCCTTAAAAAGGACAAAACGGAACAGAAAAAGGTTGCGTGCAAAAATAAAAAAATAAAAAGAAAGAAAGAAAAATCGTAAGAAGCAACCGAGGAAGACGGACAGATGCGCGCGCGGCTCAGCGGGGCGGGGGTCGAGGTGCGGCGGCGCCGGTGACCGCGCTCGGGGCAGCCGGCAGGCGCGTGCCGCACGCTCCCGGCTGCAGCTTCTGCGACCGCCCGGCGCCCGGCTCGCGGCGCGGCCCCGCCCCTCCCCGGGTCTCCCCTCCTATTGGCCCGTCCTCCTGCCAGTCAGGGGGAAGGCGCGGCGCTCACCCCGCCCCCGCTCTGGGCCGAGGCCGGGAGCGGTTTGGCGGCAGCCAAAGGAGGTGCCAGGAGGCCTGAGCGTGCGCACTTGGCAGCGCCGCCGGCGCCGGAACGGCTGGGGTCCCGTCGCTAAGCGCCCCGTGTCGCGCGGGGTCGTGGCGCCCATTGGGTCGGTGCGGCACCGGGGAGGAGTTTGCCGCCTCCAGTAAAGGCTAAAGGCCCCAGGAGGCTCATCCCTGCACTCACCTGGGACTGTGGCCATCCTAGGCCATCGGTGGTCAGGGAAGACACAACTGCCGATTGTCCTGTATTCTCCCCTTTGTGCAGACGGAAATCTCAGGGTCACAGGTTAAAGGAAATGTTGAAAGTGACACAGCTAGCAAGTGGCAGAGCCAGGAGTCTTAACACTAGGCAAAAAATCACCCTGCCACCAAAAAATAGTGGAATGAATAATGTGATGTCCAGCGGAGGCTTGAAGGAAGGGTAGCATTTATCCAGTCAAAGATCCGTTCATTCAGTTCCTTTCCACAAATATTTACTGGGCATCTACTATGTACCAGGGAGCCATTAAGATCTAGGGATGCCGCAGTGTACAGAAAGAAGGCCCCCGCCCTCCTGGAGCTTATATTCCTGCAAAGAAAAGGAAAGGAAGCACATTCAGGTAAGCAGCTTGATTGGAGGAAAATGTGGCATATTTGAGAATCTAAAGAAGAGGGGGCGTCTCTGGGCTACAGAGAGGGGAGGAGGAGAATAGCAAGGAGGGGGATGGGCAGATGGGCAGAGGCCAGGATGTGTAAGATCTGGAGGCTGTGGGAAAGACTTTGGAGTTGATCCTGAGACTGTCTCGCCAGGGAAGGTGGTCTGTGGGACCACTGTCGGATGTGCGTATTTTAAATGTCCTGGTCTGCTGCTTCTGCCTCTCAGCAGAGAGGCACCGCATGGATGCTTCCCGGCTCAGGACCACCGAAAAGGCAGGTACCATCACTTTCTCCTCACTGGGAATGAGGAGGCCCTGGGGCCCAGAACACACAGGAAGCAGCAACGTGGGAACCAAGAGTCCGGCTATCTCCAGAGCAGCCTTCCAGGTACCGTGGGAGCTGTGGTATGTGAGCCCAGGCTGCCAAGCAGCCGTGAGGCATGTTTCAGCTCAGCATGAGGACAGACGTTCTTATCAGACATGCTGCTCTTTGAGAAGCTGTGAGCCCCCATCCCGACAGGCCATCCACGTTTGAGGGTCTTGGGGAAGGGGCTCCTGTCGCTTTCCAGATGGGGAGCAGAGCAGAGAGCAGTTACTGCCTGCCAGCATGCCTCTGCTGGGGCCAGGTGTCCGGGGTGCAGCGGGGAGCGGCAGTGGGGGGGCATTCCAGCTTGGCCACTTACTAGCTGGTGGCCTTAGGCAAGTTATTGACCCTTTGCTTTCCTCAGTTTCCTTATCTGTAAAATGGAGCTTGAAATAGTAACAACCTCATGGGTTCGGGTGGGGATTAAATGAGTTAGTGTATATGCATCTGTGTTACTTTCCGAAGGCTGCCATCAAACGTTACCACAGACCAGGAGGCTTAAAACAAGAGAAATGTGTGCTCTGGTGATATTGTAGGTCACAAGTCCCAAGTCCAGCAACTGGCAGGGGCGTGTTCCCTCTAGAAGCTGAGGGGAGATTCTTTCCTGCCTCTCAGCTTCTAGGGGCTCCGGGCTCCTGGACTTGTGGCGACGTCACTCAGATCTCTGCCTCTGCCTCCACGAGGCCTCCTCCTCTGTCTGCGCCTCCTCTTTTATTTATTTATTTATTTATTTATTTATTTATTTATTTATTTTAATTTTTAATTTATTTTTGAGAGAGAGAGCAACCTCATGAGTGGGGTGGGGGAGGACAGAGAGAGAGGGAGAGAGAGAATCCCAAGAAGGCTCCACCCCAGTGTGGAGCCTGACGTGGAGCTCGATCTCACAATCCTGGGATCATGACCTGAGCCGAAATCGAGAGCTGGACACCTCACCGAGGGAGCCCCCCAGGTGCCCCTACACCTCCTCTTTTATAAAGACTCTGCTCTGTGGATTTAGGACCCACTGAGCCAATCCAAGATTATCTCACCTCAAGATCCTTAACATAATCACATCTACAAAGACCTTTTTGCCAAATAAGACCACATTTACAGGTTCCAGAATGTTATTGTAAATTATAGAATAATTTAACTACAATTGTGATCTTTCCTAAGGAGGGGGAAAAGGTACTAGGAGATCACATGTGGAACTTGGCTTGATCTGAGGGCCTGGCCTTCCCTGAGGAAGTCAGCCCCCTGCGTGTTGGCTAGCTGGACAAAGAGGAAGAGCGGATATTCCAGGGAGAGCAAGCAGTAGCGTGAAGGCCCTGAGTTTGGACCTAATCTTCCAGTGGGAAGGAGGCCATCAAGGGTTCTTGAGGAAAGGCATGAGTGGGAAGATTGAAGGAGGCGTGGTCACGTGCAGAAGGGCCGGCGGCCCCACCAGCACCATTGGTGAGTCCACAGACATAGATGGGCAGCCACTGCACAATGGTACTTTGCCCACGCAGCAGGGACATGGCCCAGAAACAGCCCAAGTGGCTCCTGGGTCAGTGGGAGAGACCACAGTGGATCATTACGATGGGGTAGTCCAGGCGATAGGAGTGTAGGGGAAAGAACTCCTAGGACCACTTCAGGGAGTCAGGAGAGGCTTCCTGGAGGAGGAGACACTTGCCCAGAAGTTAGACAAGTGGGGAGGAAACAGTGGGAATAGCAGGTGCGGAGGGACCATGGAGGCATGAAGACTGAGACACAGATTTCAGGCCTGCTGCCCTGTGGGGAGCACACAAGATTAAGAGGCTGGCAAGGACCCTGAAAGCCCCACTGGGACTTTGGGTCATTAAGGAATTTGGAACAGGCCACTGGAGCTGGTTGGCGGACTCTGGCATTTGCATGAGGGCTGGGTAGGAAGGTAGAGGTGAGGGAGGTTGAAGGCCAGAACCAGGGCAGTTTGAGCTATCATCCCAGGAGGACAAGTCAGAACCGTCTAAGTAGCACCCCAACCCCCAGCTAGATGGTTGAAACAGATCCACCTTGTAAGACTTGGCTTCCGGGTGGTGGGCCATGCTGGGGGAGGGGTAGTAATAAGCACGAGCTGGCCAAGCTTGCTCTGACAGGTACTGATGCAGGCATTCTGTGAGCATCAACCCGTTTAATCCACACAGCAGCCCTAGGTACAGAGAGGTTAGGTAACTTGCCCAAGAGCGCACAGCCGATAGAGCCAGAATGCGGAGCACTGGCAGCCTGGCTCTGGGGATAGAGAAACCATCACATTGTTAATAATGACTCACATTTACTGAGCACGCACCGTGCCAGGCATTGTCTGAGCTTCATACGAATTAATGCATTTTAATCCCTCCTTATCCTGAGACACTGAGAAATGTACAGGTTCAACAACTTACCCAAGGTCCCCAGCTGGTAAGTGGCTGAGTCGGGACTGGCACCGGCCACAGTGACAGACGCCACCACGGCACTCCGCATGTCCTAAGTAGCAGAAAACCACCCTGCTGCTGGGGAGATGCTCAGGAAAGCTCCGGGCGGCCCCCTGAGACCTAGGGGCACAGAAGAACCGGTGCTGGGGGAGGGGTGGGGAGCACCAGGCTCTGCTGAGGTCTCGGCCACAAATTAGCTGTGTCCCTGGGACAAGTCCCTCAATGCTCTGAGCCTCACTCTCTTCCCCGTCCAGTAGAAACGGTGCCGCCCCCCACACCTGCCAGACATTCTGGGATGTGAGTCCTGGTTCCACCATTTGCTCCCACCATCACCGTCTGAGTGATGGGAAGAACAGAACCTGCTTCACGGGCAGGCGAGGCCGTGGAAACAGGATCACAGTTGTGACCCACCTAAAGCAGCTGGGCCATTAATGTGCACTGTGGGTGAACACTGCTGGTGTGCATAGCAGAAAAGCCCACCTCCCTCCATCCCTGTAAGCACTGCTATTCTCCTGTTCTGGGTGAGACAACGGAGACTCAGACAAAAGGATCTGGAAACTCCAGCCGGGTCTCCGACCTCAAGCCCGCGCTGCCATCGGTCCACTTTCAGATCCTAAAGGATGATGATGGGAATTATGCTGTGTTAAACAGCTGCATGATTCCATTTATAGAACGCTATCAAAATGGCAGAATTCTAGAAAGAGAGGACTGATTCATGGTACCAGGAGTTGGGGAGAGGGAGGGAGGGGACTGCGGCTGTCAAGGGGTAGCAGGAGGGGGTCCTCGTGTGTAACGGGTCCTGCCTGGGGCGGTGCCCACAGCAGTCTGCGTGTGTGATGAGATTACGTGTAACTAAGTGCACACCCACGCAGGAGTTCAAGTAAAGCCACGGAAATCTGAATAAGGCAGGTGGATGATATCGACGTTAGTTGTCTGGTTTGTGACATTGTACTATGGGTTTGCAAGGTGTTACCTTTGGGGGAAACCAGGTGAAGGGTATCCTGGCTCTTGATTGTTACTTACAACTGCCTGTGAGTATCCAATAATCTCAATACAAAAGGTTTTCAGAGACAATGATGACTGTGAAGGTAGCTGAGCTGCCCCAGGCTCCTGCGCGGGACAGGGCTGATCTTTGGGGCAGGGGGATGGGCACCAAGGGCCTGTAGATCTTTCCCCAGAAACTAGGTAGAGCAGCCATGAGGGGTGGGAGGCAGGCAGAATGCCCAAGTTCTCCATCACTGTCCCTGCAGGGGAGTCCGGCCTCCTGGGACGCAGGGTCCCCATGCCAGGACACTCTCTTTCTTCTCCCCTCCACCTTGCAATGAAAACAGCTTTCTGTGGGCTATTTCTGGTTCTATGAATAATACATGCTTATTGTAAAGAATTCAGACAGTATAAGCAGATATAAAGAAGATGTCCTTGAATCGTGCCGCACCAGGGTGACCCCCACGAGCATTGGGGTGACCAGGGCTCGGTGGCTCTCCTCATTTACATGAATGGGCATAATTGAAACACGGTGTTTTTATTATGGATGCTTCCCCTTCCCCATTCCCATACCACATCCCCCATCAGGTAGCCCATGATAACAAACTCTATTGTTTTGGTTCACATTTTTCTCTCTAGACCTATGTAAGTATATACTATATACACACACCCATACAGGGGTTTGGGGGTCATTATTTTACAAAATGAATCTGTCATAATCACATTTATCTGCTTCTTACTCTTCACACTCGCCAACACCTGCTAGAATCCCCACCAGCATCTAGAGGGAACTGGCTTCGTTCTTTGAAAGACTGATGACACCCCACGATGTGGGCATCCCCTCCCCCCTCGCCAGCTGAGAACCATGGGCAGTAAATATCCTGGCCAGTATCAGTATTTTTATTTCCACAGATGAATTCCCAGGAGGGGCGTTGCTGGTTCGAAGGCATAAACTTTTATTTTAATCGATGCTGACAGATTACCTTCCCAGGATTCTGTGACCCGTCACCCTTCTGCCCCAATGCACGAATTTCCCATCATCAGCCAAAGCGAGGGCACTGGGGACATTGCTGCCCTGATGGGTATGAAGTGATCCATCCTTGTGATTTTAGAATGCGTCTCCCTGCCTGCCGGAGAACGGGGGAGAACTTGAATATATATGTGCCTTTAGATGCACTCTTTTGAGAATTGTCTTCATACCCTTTATCCATTTGTAGTTGGGGCTTTTTCTTTTGTCTGTTTTTTGGGGGGTGTTTCCAGTTTGTTTGGTTTTTTTAATTTATTGAAGTATATTTGACATACACTGTCCTGTTAGTGTCCGGTGTATAACGTAGAGATTGGGCAATTCTATGCATTAGTCGGTGCTGGCCACCACGAGTGTAGTCTCCATGCAACAGTATCACAGGACCACTGACTACGTTCCCTGTGCTGTACTTTACATCCTCGCAACTCATTTATTTTGTATCTGGAAGCTTGTATCTCTTACTCCTCTCACCTGTTTCTCCCATCGCCCCGCTCCCTCCCCTCTGGAAACTGTATTTATAAAACCATATCTCGCATTAGGATTGTTCTCCATACTTATGAGTCGGCTTTCTTTTGTCCATTTTTAAGTGTTCACAGCAGAGCAGACACTCCTCTGCTCGTTCTCGGGGTTCAAGCACTTTTTCCAGATCTTGCATTTCCCTCCTGATTTAGCTCGGGGCGCCTTTCGCTACACGACAACCTCGTTGTGTAGTCAAATATGTAGATAGAGCCGTCACTTTCTTTCCCTTTTCAATATAGCTTCTGAGTTTCATTCTTGGTGAGATGGTCTCCATGGCATCTAGACAGTACATGTAGCCTAGATTTTCCTATAAGTACAGGAAAACTCAGACAGCTGCTATGAATGTTTATTCCCCATGCAAAAAATAAAAACGTGATCTGGCTAGCAAATGTGACCTTATAAAATACGTTTAAATGGAGAAATTTCCAATTATTAAAAAATATTTTTAGTAGAAAATATTTCAAGAATGCCAAGTAATCTATATAACCATATGTATTTTCCAAAGCCTAGGAAGGGGGTTTCCAAAAATGTCAGTTGCATTTCTATACTGCCTCAAAAAAAAAAAAAAAAAAAAAGGCACACACACACACAAAAGAAAAAACACAGTGAAATTATATCTACACAAGATCCCCATTAGGGACCTGTGAGAGCTAGTTCCCCTTACACAGTAAGAAATGTGAGGGGCCCTTTTTGAGGACAGGGGCTGGACAGAGGACAGGATTCCATCAGTAATCAGTAATGATGGGGACTTGTGCTGCCATCAGATTCATTGCTTCAAGACTTTGCTGTGTGTGTTTATCTTTTTCCTAATTTCCTATGCATGGTACCATACCTATATATATTCTCCCGCATTTTCCTTTTTATTTCACATGGAGTTTTTTAAAATACATCCATTTTGATACATGTGGTTGAACTGGGAATAGACATTCTGGCAATTTTTTAAAAAAAATTTAAACAGTACAACCACAGACATTTGCATTCAAATCTTCTGATGCACATAGATGAGAGGTTTCTCCATCAGGGTCTTTCAACAGCAGAAGTAGGATAATCCCTTGGCGAGGGGCTGTCCCTGGCCTCCACCTGCTAGATGCCATTAGCACCCTCCTCCTAGACATGGCAACGAATTTTCTCCAGATGTGCCAAATGTCCCCCGAGAAGGGAAAATCGCCCCTGGTTGAGAACCACTGTTCTAGAATTTACACCATAGGACGGTTAGTACTAGAGCATGGGGCGGGAACGTCTCCAAATTTATAAGACACTACCATATAGTTGTCCAAAATGTTTGTGCTAATTTATTATCTAACCAACACTCTAAGAATTCCAGATCCTCTGCATCTTTGCCAACCTACAGTCTTAGCTGGATGTGAGGTTATCGCCAGCCCCGGGAGAGTGAACTGGTGTCTTGGAGCAATTTAATTGTGAATTTCTCTGACAGAGGCTCTTGGTCTGTTTTTGGCTTTTCATACGTTCTCTCCATGAACACGCCTTTTCGTGTATCCTGTCTGTTTTGGTGACGGGGATGTTGTCTTTTTCTTATTGCTTTTCAGGGATTCTTTATATTTTCAGGATACCAGTGTTTTGTTGGGCGTATGTTTTCACACATACCTCCTTTTGGGTCAGGGCTTGCCATTTTTTATTATTGTTTCCTTAGGGTGAATAGAAATGTTAATTTTAACATAATCTGCCTTTTTAATATTTTCCTTTATGATTTGTGCTTTTTTGTGTTTTAAGAAATTCTTCCCTATCTAGAGTCCTTAAGAAGATTTCTGTCACATTCCCTTCTAAGTGTTTTCAAGTTTTACTTTTTGGTTTTGAGACTAATGCCCCTGTAGTTGAGCTTTACATACAGTGAGAGCAAGAGGTCCTGTTTCATCTTTTCCCCTCCGGGAATAGCCAGTTGTCCAAGTATTGCTTATTTGAAACCCCGTCCTTTCTCGTGGAGAGCAGCAGTATGGGACTGTGATACATATCGGGCATCCAGGCATTCATGGTCTGCTTATTGTGTTCCTTGGTCTGTTTGTCTCCGTGTCAACGTCGCACTGTCATAACTATGTCAGCGTTATAGTGAGTGTTGATATTTGCCCAACCAAGCCCACCCAGGTTGTTCTACTTCTTTAGGAACATTGGAGCTATTGTCAGCCTTTGGCCATTCCATGGACATTCTGGAATTAGAAAGGTGCATTTTGCAAAGGACCTTATTGGGATTTTGATCAGAACTGCATTAAATCGATCGCACGGTTTGGAGTCCTCCCACTGATGAATCCTTCTATGCACATAGGTCTTGTTAAACATCTTTCAGGAGAGAAGTAAGATTTTTCTGTATAAAGGTCTTGTCTATCTGTCAGCAGATGTATTTCTCACTTTATTTTGCTGCCATAAATGGTATCTTTATTAAAACTATAACTGTTCTTTATCTGATTGGTGGAAGATTCTGTATACATTCATTAAATAAAGCTAATTAGGGGGTGCTTGGGTGGCTCAGTTGGTTAAGCATCTGCCTTTGGTTCAGGTCATGATCCCGGGGTCCTGAGATCGAGCCCCGAGTCGGGCTCCCTGCTTAGTGGGGATCCTGCTTCTCCCTCTCCCTCTGCTCCTCCCCCTGCTTGTGCACGCATTCTCTCTCTCAAATAAATAAATAAAATCTTTTTTAAAAATTTAAATTAATAAATAAAGCTAATTAGTTGTGTTGTTCAAGTCTTCTCCATCCTGACCAGCTTTTTTTTTTTTTTACAATTTTGCCTACAAATTATTAAGAGGTATGTTGACGCTTCACACTCATTAGGCTGGCTGCTATCCAAAAAAATAACAAGTGTCGGCGAGGGTGAGGAGAAATTGGAGCACTCATGCACTACTGGCGCGATTATAAAACGGTGTGGCCACTGTGGAAAATGGTGTGGGGATTCCTCAAAAACTGAAACAGAGAATCACCGTACAATGCAGCGATAACACTTCTGAGTCCTCACTGGAAAGAAGTGAGAGCAGGGCTTGCACAGAGAGTCATACACTCGTGTGCACAGCAGCACTAGCCACGGCAGCCAAGTGGCACAAGCAGCCCACGTGCCCATCAATAGAGGAACGGATAAATTGTATGTGATTCGCACACACACAGAAGAATACTCACTCTTAACAAGGAAGGAAATCCAGACACCTGTCACCACATGCTGAGTGAGAGAGGCCACTCCCGAGAGGACACGGCATGGCTCCACTCCCGTGAGGGAGGTCCTAGAGCAGCCAGATTCACAGAGACAGAAGGTAGGATGGGGGGTGGGTGCCAGGGGCTGGGGAGAGTGGAAAATGGGGAGTTAGTGTTTCATGGGGACAGGGTGTCAGTTTGGGAAGAAAGCTCTGGAGACGGGAGGTGGTGATGGTCGCACAGCAGTGTGAATGTGCTTCATGCCACCGAACTGTCCATTTCACATGGCGAAGGTGGTAAACTTGACGAGATGCGTATTTCATCACAACAAACAAAACGTTGGAGAGAGGCGCGTCGAGATGCCCCACTGAGACGCGGATTTGTCGGCTTCTCCTTCTGGGGCTCTGTCTTCACATGAAACACGTGCATTCTAGAATCGTGGCCTCTTCCTGGTGGATTTATTTTCTGGTAGCAATCTTCTTTATGCTAATGATGATTTTTTTTAAGATTTATTTATTCATTTTGGAGAGAGAGAGAGGGAGAGAGTCTGAAGCAGATTCTGCACTGAGCTTGGAGCCCAACACAGGGCTCGATCTCACAACCTGAGATCACAACCTGAGCCTGAGCCTAAACCAAGAGTCAGAGACTCAACTGACTGAGCCCCCCAGGTGCTCCCCACCCCCATGAGGATTTGATCTAAGTGTTATTTTGTCCAATATTAAAGCTACGGCAGCTTTCTGTTACTTCGTACACTCTCGTCCAGCCCTTGACTTCCCACCCTCCTGTGTCTTCCTCACACTTGAGGTGCACTCCGGGCACCCATGGTTGGGTTTTCTACTGTCACCCACACGACACACTGTGACCCAGCCCGCCGGCTTGTTTGTCTATGCAGCCTGTGACTACCCATATCTTTGGGGCTATTTCTACCCATCTGATTTTGTATTTTTACTTGTCTTTGCTTCTCTTTGCTCCTCTTTTTTCTCCATTTTTGTTCTTCTTTGGGATTGTTTGAGCTTTTGCTCTTATTCCATTTCCTCTGTTTGAAAGCTATAGAGTTTATTTCCATATTTTCAGTGCTTAACCTAGTGATTTTACCATATTTGTTTTTTTAAATATTGATTGATTGACTGATTTAAGAGAGAGCACAAAAGCAAGAGGGGCAGAGGGAGAGGGAGAGAGAATCCCAAGCAGACTCCCCACTGAGTATGGAACTCAATGCGGGGTTCAGTCTCAAGACCCCGAGATCATGACCTTTGCTGAGATCAAGAGTTGGATACTCAGCTGACAGCACCATCCAGGCTCCCCTACCATATTTATTTTATAAAGCTTTAATTAATATCTCAGCCATCACCTCAAACATTAAATGGTTTGACCTCCATCACTACTCTCCCAGGTTACAAGGTATCTGTTCAGTATTGTGGTTCTAGCTTCCGGTTTTTTTAACCCTGTAATGTAAACATCACCCATTTTATAGACACAATATGTACTATTCAGTTTTAAATATTTTGTCTCCAATCCCTTGATTTCTTCTTTGATGTATTAATTAGAAACGTGTTGCTTTATTTCCTAATATTTGGGGGATTTTCTGGACATCTTATTGTTACTAAATTATAATTTCACACTTCCGTCATCAAAGAACGGGGTTCTGTATGGTTTGAGTTGTTTTCAATTTGAGACGTATTTTATTGTCTGGCACATGGTCTATCTTGGTGAATTTTCCATTCGTGTGTGAAAAGATGCAATTTCTGCTCTTATTGGGGAGAGGATTCCGTAATGTCAACTAGGTCAGGGTCATTGACGGGGCTTTCCAGATCTCCTCATATGCCTACTGATTTTTATCTTCTTTTTCTCCCAATTACTGAGAGAGTGAGTGATGTCAAAAAATCTGCAACTATAATTATAAATTTGTTTCTCCTTTCAGTTCTGTCAGTTTTGATTCGTGTATTCTGAAGCTTTATTAATACAGATATACATATTTAAGGTTGCCTTGGCTTCTTCATGAGTTGGCCCTTCGCCTCCGTGACACAGCTCTGGCAGTATTCCTTGCTGTGAGCTCTGTTTTGTCTGATAGTCACGTAGCCCTGGGAAACCCCTTATCCTTAGGTCTTCCGTGGTCTGTTTTCCCACCCTTCTCCTGTCAGCACCTCTTCCTTCATATTTAAAAAGAGTTTCTTGCAGCCAGCACTTCTTTGGGTCCTTGTATGTGCCCAGTCTGATAGTCTCTGCCTCTTCCATGGGGTAGTGAGTCCCTTTACCGTGACTGTAATTGTTCACAGGGTCTGGCTGAAGTTTGCCACCTTAGTACTTGCTTTTCATTTGCCTTACCTTTTTCATGTTTCTTCTTTTCCTTTCTTATTTCGAATTACATCTTTTTAGTACCCCCATTTTATATCTTCTATTAAATTAACAGCTGTACCGCTATTTTATTTTTTGACTGGTTGTTCTAGAATTTATAATGTGCGTCTTTGTTTATTAAGGATTTTATTTATTTGTCAGAGAGAGAGAAAGCGAACACAAGCAGGGGGAGTGGCGCACAGAGGGACAAGCAGACTCCCTGCTGAGCAAGGAGCCAGATGCGGAACTTGATTCCAGGACCGGGATCATGACCAGAGCTGAAGGGAGAGCTTCACTGGCTGAGCCGCCCAGGCGCCCCAGCAATGTCTGTGCTTATCCCAGTCTCACTCAAATAACACAGACGCCCTCACATAGCCTCTCCTTTGTGCTATTTTTCTTCTATAGTTCTTACAAATTCAAAAGTGCAGTATAATTACTTTTGCTTAAAACTGTCCATTATCGGGGCACCTGGGTGGCTCAGGGGGTGAAGCGTCTGCCTTTGGCACAGGTCATGATCCCAGGATCCTGGGATCAAATCCCGCATTGGGCTCCCTGCTCAGCGAGGAGCTTGCTTCTCCCAGTCAAATAAATAGATAAAATCTTTTAAAAAGCCTGTCAATTCTGTTTCTGTAACGACTTTATTGAGGTGCAGTCAGTCTAGAATGAACTGCATGTACAAAGAATGCAGAGAAGCTTTGACACATGTGTTCGCCTGTGGAACCATCAAAGCCGTCAAGATAACACATCCGTCCCTCTGAAAGTTGCTCGGAGCCCCTTGGTGAGCCCTGCCCCACACCCAGCGCTGGTCCTGGCATCCTTCTGGACTTGTGTCCAGAAGCACAGTTATTTTGAGTTTCGTCCAGGTTCTTGCATGTGCCAGGAGTATGGCTTAATGGCTCAGGAGCTCCCCATTGCCTGGAAGGACCGCAGTTCGGTTCTCCAGTCTGGGGTTAAGGCCATTCGGGATGTTTCCGGTTTGGAACTATTACAAATAGCGCTGTAGTAAATACGTCTGTAGAAGCCTTTGCGTGGACATATGCCCTCATTTCTTTTGGACACATAGCTAGGAATGTAATGTCCCGATCGTGTGGAAATGTATGTTGAACTTTATAAGAACGGACACACTGCTTTCTAAGGTGGTGCCGCCATTCTACATCCCCACCAGCAGTGTGGGGCCCCAGTCCCTCCACATCCTCGCCACGACCTGCTGTGCTCTTTTTAAGTTTACACGTTCTCATGGGTGTGGAGTAGCCCTCACTGGACTTTTCATTTTTATTCTGGGCTCATATATGGTATAGAGTGATAGGCTTGGATTGAAGATGCTGTTCTCCAGAGAGCACTTCCATTTGCTTCTTTTGAAATATTTTTTTATTTAAATTCAAATTAATTAACATATACTGTATTACTGGTTCCAGTGGTAGAATTTAGTTGATTCATCAGTTTGCATTTGCTTCTTCTAGGCTCCAGGGGGCGCTACTAATCTGTAGCTTTTTTTTTTTTTTTTAATTATGTTTAGTTAGAGGTAATTAGGCTCTTTTTTTTTTTTTTTAAGATTTTATTTATTTATTTGACAGAAAGAGAGACAGCCGGCGAAAGAGGGAACACAAGCAGGGGGAGTGGGAGAGGAAGAAGCAGGCTCCCAGTGGAGCAGGGAGCCCCATGCCATGCGGGACTCGATCCCGGGACCCTGGCATCTCGCCCTGAGCCAAAGGCAGACGCTTAACGACTGAGCCACTCAGGCGCCCCTAATCTGTAGCTATTTTAACTTAGTTTGATGGGGAGATTTTCCCCTGCCAAAGAGTGCAGATTTGATGCTCAGACACACATGGGAGCAGTCTTTTGGCTACACATTCACGGGAGAGACTATTTATTTATATCACCTTTGGCTTTTCCACCAGAGGCAGCCGATGTGGGCAGATTTGTTCATTGATCCACATGGCACCGGCCTGTGTTCCTCAAACTTGAAGCTCCTGTAGGTGTTTGTACCCAGTGGAGGCCAGACTTCTGGGTTCATACTCTGGTTTGGGCTGATTATTTCTCTTTTAGTGAGGAGGCGTGTGGACCTTGGGTATTTCCCAGGATTTTCCTGTGAGTTCATTTTGGGAATGTTGGAGATAATCCCCCATCTCAATACTTTCATTTGACAAGGTATTGCTGTTGAGGGCTTCCTATCTGAGCATGCTATTGGGATCCCAACGTCTCCCAGTGTGATTTTTATTGTTTGCTTTATTAATTTAGGTCTTTAATCCATCCAGAGTTTACTTTTGTATTTGTTATTAGACTGGAGTCTATTCCCTTTTTAGACAGCTAGCCAGTTATCAGCAGTATTGATTAATAGCAAACCTATATACATGCACCCCTACAGTATTTCACAGAACCTTCAAACACCCCTGTGATGCTATTAATACTAGCTCTACTCCATAGAGGAAGAAACTGAGGAACAGAGAGCTTTCCTGACTTCTTAGTTGAAACCCTTGGTTGGTTAAAAAGAAAACATGGAAATGGAGTTGGGAGCTTTGGGGAGTAGGAAAAAAACCAAATTATATCTTTACACAAGTATTGCTCGTTACCCTTGAGATATGCAGAAGACCTCCGAAATGATAACTGGCGTACTTACTGAGTGCCTCCCTTGTACTTGGGGAGCACTAACTCTTCGATCCCACAACTGTGCCTAATAATAAGCACTATTATCATCCCCACTTAACCGATGTAGAGATTGAGGCCTAGAGAGATGAAGCAAGCAGCCCGAGGTCACCCAGCAGAGGTAGGCTGATGAACCCAGACCGCCTGGCTCTAGAAGCCGTGCCGTCCCATAGGCAACCTCAGAATTACCCAGAGAGTGTGTGAAGCCCCTGACCGCCTTCCTGTCACCTGCCACAGACGGGAAGGGAAAACGCGATCATGGAAGTGTTGCCATTGGAAGGCGAGGTGGAGCTTGTGGCTATTTTTATATGTTTAGAGTTATCTTTGAAATTTTATTTGGAAAAAAATGTTTAAGGTAAGTGAGGCACCAATGGGTTAACAGGTGGTTGGTTGGCTTTGAAGCGCTAGGTTCCGGAAGAGGGGCTGCTCTGAATTTTCTAATTTCGCCATAGTGATAATGCGTTATGTATTCTGGTGTGATTTGGAAATATTAAAAGACAATTCAAAGATGAGCCGTCGCTGATTGGCTCTTCCCCGTCAACCAGGCGCACTTATATTATATAACTGCGGTGCGGGCGGAGTGACAGGCTCAGCCAGAAGCGGGGGCGCCGGGAGAGGCTCGCCCTGCCCTCCGCCCCGCCCCCGCCCCCCTTCTGGCCCCGCCCAGCCCCCCGGCTTCCCGGAAAGCCCGGAGCTCCGGACACCCTGAGCGGCTGGGACTCCGGCCCCGAGCGCCCACCCAGGCCCCTGGCGGCGCGACGCGGTTCCCAGCGGACAGAGCCCTCGGCCCGGGGACCCGCAGCGGCGGGGCGGAGAGGAGGGGCGCCGGGCGGGCGCACCGGGGGCACTGAACCGGAGCTGCGGGCGCGGGGCGGCGGCCCGGGCGGGCGGGCGACATGCAGCGGGACAGCGGCCAGGCTGCGGGTCAGTGGCTGAACTTGCGCCCCTCCCCGTCGCGCGCGCCCTGCTGCCCGGGAGTGCGGAGGTCGTCCCCGGGACGGGGTGGGCGTGCTCCGGTGCAGCCAGCACCGCGTCTCAGGTGTCCACGCCCGGCGGGCCCAGGCCCTGGAACGTCACCCGGCCCGCGCCCCGCCGGGTCCTCTCCCCGCGCGTCCCGGGGCACAGATGCCCGCCCTGACTTCCCGCCGCCTGGCTGCGGTGCTGTCTGCGGCCGCCAGTGCCGAAGCCGGTGTGGCCCGGGCTGCAGGGCTGGCCTGCGATCTGGGCCGCCGCGCACGGTCCCGGGCGCTGCTTGGGGCACAGGGGCGCACGCAGTCAGCGGACGTCTCTGCTGTTGAGAGCAGTTGCGTCGTGGGGCCCTCGGCCAGGCTAAGGCTCTGGCTCAGCGAACCTGTGCTCACCTGTCCGATATAATGCCCCCAGCGACCTGGGGGCGGGCATTGTCACATCTCCACAGTGAGAAACCCAAGGCGTTCAGTAACCTGATCTGGGCCCCGCGGGTCTTCAGGGCGTAACCAGGGTTGGAACCCAGTTCTGCAAGAGCCAGATGTTTTTGCCAAGTGCGCAGGTGGTAAAATTGATGCTGGAAAGGTTCAGGTCTTTGTCCAGAGCCTTCCCTTTCGCAGAAAATCCCATTTTCTAACCTCATAGGACAATTAACTGAAAATGATTTAATTGCTCCTGGCTAATGTGTTTCTGGCACTGGAGGGCAAGTGGCATTCGAGCCTAAAGTTGAACTGGCAGAAGGTATTCTCACGTTCCAAAGCAGGCTTTGACTTAGAGCAGTTCTTGGCTATTGCCTCCTTCCTGAGTGCCAGGCTCTGTAACAACAGCCTCCATCTTCACTGGCCCCTTCCCATTTTACAGGTGGGGAAACCGAGGCACTGAGCAATGATATGGCTGGTAGGTGGCAGAGCCGGACATTCTAGCCAACTTACAGGTGTGAGCACTGCACTGTGCAGCCAGTGGGAGCGAGGGCTCCAGGGTAGGCACAGCCTGTCTCTGAACTGGAGATCATTAGGACATCATAGAGCATTCCTGAGCTTCCATTTACTCATAATTAAAATGAAGGCAATCACCATGGCTTTTGTCCTCCAGGGAACTGAGGCTCAGTGTTAATCAGGAGCTCTGTGTAGTCTGTGCTGTCGCCCACTGCCGTTCCTGCAGCCTCTGCCTGGGGCCTGGAACTGTGTCCGACCCTGGTACTTATATCTGTCCCCTGAATGAATAAATCATCCATGGCTGACTCCCAAATGGGCCCCTCCCTGTTGCCCGCTGTGCTGGGCCTTTGGAAAGAGGCTGAGGCAGGGGAGATTTGGGACTGGGCCCAGCAGGATGAGGGCATCTGAAGTCAGGCTGTACTGAATGCGAGAGGATTTCTGTTCGTTAGCAAGGTGGCTGGGGAGGTGGAAAGGATAGACAGCCCAAAATGGAGGGTCCCATCTGCCCCTACCCTGCTGTGGACATTCAGAAAGTTCACTGACATCCCTGAACTTCCTTCTCCACCTGTGGATGTGACCATGGTGAGGAGCCATGCTGAAGATTAAAGTAAGATAACACACATGAAGGGATTATTGACCATCCGTGTTGACTCTGCCTTTCAGTGTCATTTGTATCAGTTGGATGCGTGTGGGGCTGGAGAAGCACGAAGGCTCAGCCTCCTGGCGCCGCAAATGCTAGGCCAGGGCATCAGGACTTCATGCCGAAGTCAAGGGAGTCATAGAGGGATGTGAGCAGAGAGGGAGGTGGTGGCAGAGGCAGAGATCTCCAGGAGGAAGCTGAGTCTTACACTGTTGGCAGGCATGAGATGGGTCCAGCCCCATGGAAGGGAATGTGCCAGCCAGGGTGTGTCTGGTCTATGTGGACCACAAATACACATGCCCTTTGACCCAGCAACCCAGTTCCTAGAGAGCCCACCACATGCATGTGATGCCATGTGGTCAGAGACCAGGGATAACCTGCATGTGTTACCAGGGGCTGCTAAATGCACGGGGGCCCATCCACACTGGGAATGTGATGCAGCCTTCCCAAAAACTGTGGCCAGCAGAAGGAGCTCCAAAGCACAGTCAACAAAAGAAGCAAATCAAATTCAGTGCAACTAGTTTGCCATTGTGCAGGGGACCAAGTGCGTGTAAATGTGCAGACTAGATCCGAAAGCGCATGTGACATGCCCCTCACCATGGTTGCCTCCAGGGAGGACCTGGGTGCTGCAGGATGAGAGAGGGGTGAGCTAGCTGTAGCTTTTACCATTACCTCATGAATACCCCCTTGAATTCTAAGCCATCCGCATGAGTTATGACTCAAAAATACCATCTAAAACAAAACATCATGGCTTGTTAATAAGCTAGGATACTAATGGGGTCACACTTGAGGACATACCTTGTGAGTTGTAACCTTCCTCTCAGCATGGGGAACCACAGCCAGGACAGGTGAGGGAGGAGGACAGACCACTGGGCTGGCAGCCAGGAGACCTGGGTTCAAGATTCCACTTGGCCTTTCCTACCTGGGTTTTTCTGGATGATCGCTCTGCTTCCCTGTACCTCAGTTTCCCCATCTACACACGGACCCGCATGTGTGTGTAGATAGGAGAAAGCACAGTCGCACGTGCACCTACTAGACCCGAGCTATGCAGTGTCCCATTCCCACCTCCCTCCCATCTGTAAAATGGGATCAGGGGATAACTTGGCCACAGTTGACATTCCCGAGGGATACATTTCTGCTAATGCACCAATGTAAAACGCCACCAAAATAAGAGCCTACTAAGTGCCCTGTGCTGTACTTTACAAGTTTCAGTCTAATCCCCACCCCCCCCAGAACGTCGGCTCCAGGAGGACTGGATTTCTGTCTGCACGCCCAACGTACAGCAGGCGTCCTGTCGATCCCTGTTGTGTGACTGGCCTCTCAGCACCTCCATGAGGCAGGCATGAATTCTGCCCCAGCGTGTGCCGCGGGAACTGCAGTCCCTGCGGGTGAAGCATGTTGCTAATGACATGAAGCTCATCCATGGGAGCGGGGGTCTGACCTCAGACTGCCAGGGTCCAGAGCCCACGCTTTTAACAATGGTTAAATGGTTAATATGTTAAATTGCAACAGATGGTGGATTTTGGATATTTGGTTTTATAAACACAATTTTTTTTTTACATTTAACCATTTTTAAATGCTTAAATGGTTTAAAAGGCTGTGCCAGCTCCCTGGGGCCTCACTTGTTTCTATGCACCAGCTCCGCTGTGTAGTTACCGTTTGTGGCCCAGAAAAGTGACCGCCAACTCTGGTTTCCGGAGTTTGCTGTCACTTGTGAGCATCTGAAAATGCATGCGTCACACTACAGAGTGCCTGGGCCAGACAGACCCAGGGGGTGGCGATGATTCAATACCTCGGACCTTATGGGGCCATTTCTTCCTGTTTCAGCACCTGCAGAACCCCTTCTCCCGCCTCCAGATAAGACCGGAGGCCTGCCCCCAGGATGCTCCGTGATCCGCACCCACTACCGGGACCCCACGTCTCTGCCCATGCAGCACGTCATGCTGGCCAACCAGGGTGACCCAAAGGAGCAGGACACAGAGGAGCCAAAGGCAAGTGCAATACTCAGGCCAGGCACAGAGCGCTGGGCCAGCATTGTTGCCAGCTGCATGCTTAACATTTCCTGTGTTCTGAGCTCTGTGCCTTGTCTGAACCCTGTCAACCTTGCGAGGTTGGTATTTTTACCCCCACTTTTCAATGAGGATAGAATTAAGGCACAGAGAGGTCAAGGAACTTGCCCAGGGTCACACAGTAAATCGCAGGGCAGGATTTAAGCTCAGAGAGTCTGGCTCTCAAGCCCAGCCACTCCAGGAAACTTGGGGTTGCTGGTCAACATTCTGGGGTTAGGCGAGGCATTCTCACATGGAGATAGCGTGATCTATTCTGAAGCCTAAATACAGATCGTCTACCAAAGGGTTTGTTCCACAACAGGTGCACAATGATTTTTTTTCTTTTTCCCTTATTATTGTAATAGTTCGAGTGAGAGATGACCAGGTATGCTTAGAAACATGAAAATAAAATAACCCTCTGTATGCATTAAGATGAGCCTCAGCTTCACATTACAGAAAACTCCCCAAGTAATAGTGATTTAGACAACATCGAAAGTGTTTCTTTCTCATGGAAATGACATATAAAGGTAGGTGGTTTGGGGCACTATGGAGGTATCACACCCAACAAGGGCCCAGACTCTGTCCATCTCATTGCTCTATTATCCTTAGCATGCTGCCTCATAGTCCAATGTGGCTGCTTGAGCACCAGTCTTCATGTCTGCATCCAGCCAGCATGGGGGAGAAAGAGATGAAAAAGATGCCTTCCTTTTATGAAGATGTTCCAGAAGTTGCATACCATACTTCAGTTTTTCGTTATTGGCCAGATCTTAGTCACATGGCCCCAAATGGCTGCAAGGAAGGCTGAGAAATGTTTTTATTCCAGGTGGCCATGGGTCCAACTAAAAATCAGGGTTCAATTTCTAATAAAGAAGGGTAGAATGGATACTGGGGAGATGACTGGCAGTGTCTGCCACAGCCACAGAGAGATGTGTGAGGAGCTGAACTCAGGCTTGGCTCCCCTTTAAGCCACAGCTAAATCCCAATCATGGTGGCACTTTCTTGTGTATATCTTCTTCGTGTGACCGTCGCAACGAGCCAGCCCCACTTTCTGGGTGGGTGTGCACTCAGAAAAGTCTAAGGGCTTTCCGGAGGCAACAGGTGCAGAAGGCGGTGGAACAGGATTAGAACACAAGAGGGCTGACCTCCATCCCAGTAACAGCCACCCCACAGGCTTCCTGGGCCCTGGCACCTGTCCGAGCCTGTATGGCCCTTACAGCCAGCAAGGGAAAAGCTGGCATCTCCCCGCACAGAGGAGGACACCAGGGCACAGAGAGGTTAGGTAATGTGCTAGAGGTTCCACAGCCGTGGAGACGCTGGGACTCACATGTGGACCGTCGTACTCCTGAATCCATGCTCTGACCACCACCCTCCATTGCCACACAGAATCATCAGTTCTGCCTGAGGCATCTGGTCTGCAAAGCTGGTTAAAGCCAAGATGAGAGATTAGACTAGGAGGTGTCTACTAGGCTTCCATTAGAAAAAAAATAGAAAAGCACTTCTCTTGCAGTGTTGGTTTATTTCAGAAGTAAATGAACTAGAATTCTGATTTAAGAGGACCATGATATCTAAAGGCAGGGACCCAGGTTTTAACAGTTTAACCTCTCTCGTGGTGTCTAGAACGTACTGTCTTGTAATAAACATCCTCACTTCAGGTGCGGCGGCGCAGTGGGGAGGGGGCCGGTGCTGCATGCCCTTTAACTAAGCCGCTACTGCCCTCGTGCAAATAACCAGGACCCAGACTTTGCTGAGGAGTTGACTGTAAATCGCACAGAGGCCCAGAGTCTTTCCCTGAGCATGCTTATGAGTAAGCATCATCCGAGCTTTGGTCTGGTTCCCAAAAGAAGGACACGAAAAGTTGCATAAACTAAACTATTTTTCTCTGTGATGCTTGCTCAGTCTCCTTGTAGAATCCTGTTCATGAGCGTGTCCTTGAGGTCTTCCCTCTCTGGCCAGGAGAAGACGCATGTGCAGAGTCCTTGCTAGGTGCCCGGTCCTGTGCTAGCCCTTTACAGACACTAGTTCATTGGCCCAGTGCTGCCTTTTGCATCATACGTAGGAGCTGCAGGGGTAAAGACGGCTCTCAGACCCATGGCGCGTCAGAGCTGGTGAGGGGGTGGGGAGCCGTGTCTGTCACTCCAGCCCCTTGTACCTGCCACTCCACCTTGCTGACTCCCAAAGGAGCTTTTCTTTGTACAAGAAAAGTCTGTCTATTGAACCAAATATCCAAAATTCATCGTCTGTTGCAATTTGAATATGAAAGGTTTGTGCTGGTCAAGAATCCTCTCAGAAGGGATTTCCCCCCCTTGGATTTTGCCAATCAAAACGGCAAAATTGACCCTCTGCTCTGCTGAAGGTGGGCTTTCTGCTCCACTACCAACCACACTGTTTTCTTTGCTCTTGTCTTGCTCACTGTGTTCTGTGCTGCCTTCTCCCTTTTAATGGATGTCCTCCAGTGTGTGGGAATGTTCTCCACACAGTAACACCTGTGCTAATGACCAGCTCACAGTGTACATGGCTCTATTTAGGGCAGAGTCAGTTAAGTGCAAATCCTGTGTGAGAAATGGAGGGAGAACAAAAGGCCGCAGAGAAACCTATCCCAAGTGCCTCTGCCTCCAGGACTATAGTTCGTGGGCAAACTAAGAAAACACTCAGGAAAGATTTTCTTGTAATAAAGAAGCTGAAACAAAGGGCCAGGGACAGCAGTAAAATGATAAACAAGCACACTTATTTCGACTTTTGATTTATAATCTAAGGAGATAGAGAAGTACAATAAAATACGTGGAAATATTTCCTCTAATTGGAAACAAACAGCTTCCCCTCTGTGCTACAGCAGAAGAGCTGAGCAGGGAGAGGGAAGGGTGCAGCTCTGGCTGTGATGCAGGACAGAGGTCACCTGGCCCATGTCCCACTTGACCCCAGGCAGCTATGGGGTCTCCCTTAGGAGGCATGGCTCCAACAGAAGCCATGGAGTGCTCCTGGCTCTCGGCTGGGCTCAGCCACTCAGTGGCCAATCACACCATCTTTTTGAGTGTCTTCCTGTGGCATGGGATGATGATCATATTTGCTTTCACTGGGGAACGTGAGGCTCACATTCAGGAACACGGGTGTTGGAAAGCCCTTGGTGAACTCCACTGTTAATGGGGGTGGTTTTCAAAAGCGTTTACTAGGAGGAAATCAAAGCTGACCACAGTTCCTGGGAGCTCTCCAGGGTCCTGAAAGAATTGTCCTTCACTTCCAGATTCCAGGGATCTGCATAGTCTGTGAAGGGAGTGAGAGTATCATTATTGTGCACCTACTGCATGCCTGGCACCTTGCTAGGTGCTCTGCGGCACTATCTCATTACCACACATGCTTGCTAGCCTGGCTCTTTGCCTCTTCCTGCCTAAGCTCTGCCCTCCTGCTCCTTAAGCCCCCCGATGCCAGTTGCTGCCCTGACCTCTGTCCTTCAGTCCCCAGCACGTCTGACCTGGCTGCGGCAGTGCCAAATCATCACCTAGGCAGCCAGCTGAGCCACTGACCAGTTTTGTATCCCCTGGCTCCGGGAAGGCCCAAATGCGCATGTCTGGGAGGAAGCTTTGAACAGGAAAGCTGGATTTTTGAAATAGATTTTCAACATGTTGAAACAGGGGTTTACAAGGGCACATTCTGAGTTCTTTCTACCATTCTGGGCACATGCCTGTGTTTGGTTTAGGAAACTTGGAATCTGAGCCCTGAATGCAAGGACATCCAGGCTGTCATTCTGTAACCCCTACCCCTTGTAATGAATTGTTGCAATTATTTATATACAACTCAGCCTCCAGCACTGGGCTGTGAGCTGCTTGAGGGCAGGGCCTGTGTCCTACTCAGTCATCTAGACTCCGAGCAGGCACAGAGCCCTGGTGATAGCAAGGGCTCAGGCACTGTCGATGGATCCAACACGCACAATGAATGAAGAGTAAGTGTGCAGCTTGGGCCTCTCTCCCAACACTGGCTTCAGTGGAAGAGAGTTCAATCCTAGTGGCCTGCACTGAGTGAGCACTTCCTGGGTACCTGGCCCTGTTTTAAGAGCTACAAGAATATTAACACATTTAGTCCTTACCACAGTGCACAGGTAAGGACTGTCATGATCTCCATTTTACAAGTGGGGAAACTGAGGCACAGGGATGTTCCTAACTTGTCTAAGGCCACACAGCAGGTAAGTGGCAGAGCTGAGATGTGAACCCGGCTGGACTTCAGTCAAGCTCAGGTATTAACCTTCTGCCCCCTGCCCACCTCTCGCCCCAGTGCCGAGGTTTGGTCCCATCCCCCTGTGAAACTAGTCACCTAAACCTTGGGTTGCTTTCTTGATCACGCCCGATGAGCATTCTGCAGCTTGGATGAGAAGGAACATCCCAACTCCCGCACCTGCTGGGGACTGGGGCAGTGATCGCATCTCCGTGCCTCGGTCCCCTCATGTCAGGGGATGATCTCTACTCTGCAGAGTTGCTAGGAGGTGAGAGGCCATGTGGACAGAGAGGACACTTTAGTGTCCTGTCATTATTGATGTAAACTGTGATGGGAATATGGTAAATCATGACCGATGGTCTCGAGGTTTTCCTCTCTGCTATTTCTGTTTCAGAAAAGGAAAGGGGGCTGGCCCAAAGGCAAGAAAAGGAAACCCCCGAGGGATATTTCTGTTCCCCGCGCTCCTGTGACAGGGTAAGATGGGGCACACTACCTGACGGGGTACTAAGACAGTGGCCATGTGTGCAGGGCGTGGCCATGACCCCATCTCAGCCTTGATCTATTTTCTGCCAGGGGCCTCACATCATAGGGAGGGGATGTGGGTTGTTAGTTCTTTAAGCTGTAGTAAGGTTCTGATGCTCAAAGGTGAGGAGAGAAGAACTGTGTGTGGGTCACAGACCAGAAGATGGTGGCTTTGGGGTCCACAGATCGGGTTTCCCTTCCAAGCTGGCAGATGTGGGTGCTCTGGAATGAGCTAGTTAACCTCCATCAAGGCTCAAGATGCCCCTCCCAGTGCTCCGAAACCTTGTCCCTTGTCTCCTGGCATCTTGGGCTGCAGAAAACAGGTCCCATGACAGTCACTTCCCACTGCTCTGCAGGTCACCCTGCTCTTCTTTACCCCCATGTTTCCCAGGGTGAAGGCCTTCTTCTCCATCTCCTGTAACCCTGTGGACAGGTGGTATTACGTATGTCCATTCCACAGAGGGGGAAACCGAGGCTCAGACTTGCCGCCCACTCTTGGCATGCCTCGTGCCCCTGCCTTGGGGAGCCTCCTCTGGCTCCTCTGTCTTTCATGAGTCTCTGGATAAATCAGCCATTCGAGTATTTCTCCCTCTTGAACTAAGCTCCATTCACTGGTTAGATTGAAATATGGGCAAACCCATGATTACTTATGTTTATAAAAACCAGGAAGTGGAAATCGCTCCCCTGGGCCCGCTGCCCCTCCCCGCCCCCTGCGGCTGGTCACTCAAGCTGCTGTTTGTTCCATTCCCGGCCCAGGTACGTGATCTTCCTAAATGAGCAGAGGAGCCAGCTGAGGGCCAGGCACCCAGATCTGCCTTTTACAGAAATCACAAAGATCTTGGCAGCGCAGTGGGCTCAGCTGTCTCAAGAGAAAAAGCAAGTAAGTCCTTTTCTGCATAGAACGAGGAGAACGTGGCCCCCTCTGCCAAAAGCCTCCATTCGGGGCTGTTCCCCTCCCCCAGCCCATCTTTTCACACAGGAGCCACAGGGAACCTTCTGGAAAGCAGGCATGAATTGCCTCTCACCCCACCCCTTAAATGCTGGTTCTCCCTTGCTTTTGGCTCCCACCATTTAGCAAACTGGGTTAAGCAGAACGACTAATCCACGAAACATAGGTAACTTGTCACATAAGTTTAGGAAATTCTGTAGTAAGTCATGTGAAATAGGCTTTTCCCTCTGTAGAATGTTTTGGGAGCATTTAATAGGCTTCTGTTCGCTTAAAAAGTATTTCAGTTGAGGCCATGCTCTCGCGGAGGGAGGCATGGAGGGAGAGACAGAGGAAAGTACTTTGAGGGCATGAAAGTCTCAGAGTCTCAGCTCTAGGGTGAGAGATTTCTCAAAACTAATTCTACATGGAACCCCTTTTCCAGCGAACACTTGTAACCTACCCCGGAAGTATGTTCTAGGGGTCACAGGGAAGGAAACACCAGCTTGTGGGGTAGAGCCAGGGCATATGTGCCCACCATCAACTTCCACCACTCCCTCTTCTGTACTTGTCAGCCACACTGGTCAAGCCATGCCCGCTCCAACGTCACCTCCTACAAGAAGCCCTCCCAAACCCTCTCTAAGTAGGTCTGACCCCCAAAGCCCATACTTTTCCCAGAACAGCCTCTTGCCTTCAGAGTGTCATTTTTTTGGGTCAAATGCCATGACTCTGAGATAAACTTCTTCAAATCTCTGCACTTTCAGCTTGTCTTGGCCACAGAAAGCCCTTGGTTCAAATTAACTATTACAGAGAAGTCCTAATTTGGGGTGGGAGGTGTCAATATCACCCCTGTTCTTACAACCCAGCTTACAACCACTTGGGAGTTAGATCCAGTGGCTGGACACTGGACAACCCCTAGCTGTCCTGGAGAGGACAGGTCCCTGACTGTGGCCAAGAGCAGACAAGAGCCCTTGCTCTCCACCAGGGTCTCAGAGGAAGGGAGAGAGGGCAGGACTCCACCCAGCATCTCTGATTCTGGCCCTGGCTTAGCACTCAGAGAAGCCACTCCTCCTGCCGGTGCAGGAGAGGCCGGGAGGGGTAAGCCAGTGGGGCTCCCTCGGTACAGAAGGAAACATCAGGAGTGGGGAGGAAGTGTCCCCATCACACTTGCTAACTTGTCAAACCAATCAAAGCAAAGCTACTGTGGTTACACTTGGGTGAGGATGATTAGGGTCGGTCCCCACCTGTTACAGTGACTTAAACCCCTAACATTCCAGGCCGAGCAGCTGAGCCAAAACTACAATTTGCCGTGCAAATTAGCAGGGTGCTGGCAAAGCCTAGCACATCTCTGGTGGGACAGCCAGAGGCAGAGTCTCTGATCCAAGGTTTTAGGGAGTCTCTGAGCTATTTTCATGATCTCAGAAATCCTTCACCCTCTCCCTGCTCCAGCTGCCATCCTTGGAGCTCCTCCAAAGCCTAGTTTTAAAAACCCTGCCTTACACAATCCTCAGCTGTCCCCTTGGTGGGACTCAGGTCCCTGCAAGAATGGGGCTCAGGCTGTGTGCCAACTGACAGGTAGAAAGAGGGTCCAGAAGCCTGAGGAAAGAGGGAGGCCATCTGAGAGACTGTCTGCTCCACACTTTAGAAGGACGAACCCAGCATATCAATGCTTTAAAATCGTTTTAACTTAATAACGTGATTATTTATTTCAAATTACCAAGTGTCTAAAGTAAATAACCGCTGTGGATATTCATTACCTGACAAGCATTCTTCGGGCAAACTTTTGCCCCCCATACCACCCATGCTGTCCCCCTGCTGTCCCTGGGTTACACCAGCCTGGTGCGGCTGGAGATGAGTCAAGGTCCCCACCTTCGGGAGCTCACAGTCAAGGGGGTCAGGACCTGAAGTGGACGCATACAATCCAGGGTGAGGATTGCCCAGGACCAAAGTCTGTACCAGGACTGGCGTGCTCCAGCAGGTACCTGAGTGTGCTAGCGCCCAGCCCAGCCTGACGGCATCAGAAAAAGATCCTTGAGGAGGTAAATAGATGCTCTATGATGGATCTTGTAGGATAAGTATGATTTGGCCAGAGGAGGAAAGGCGAGATGGGTGTTTCTGACGGAGGGAAAACAGTAGCCGAGGGGTAGCTTGGGGCTGGCTCTGATTTGTCCTTTATCACCAGTGCCCAGCCCGGCACGCTGCACAGGGTAAAGCACTGATTTTGCATGAGTGATGATTGACTAGAAGTGGCATGTCCCTCAAGAGAGACCTGAGAGTGCTACCCTCCTCTGCAGTCACCAGATCACACGTGGCAGAACGGTGAAAGCTGTGGGACGGGGGGAGGGACAGATTCCAGTAGGTTGGAAGAAAACCTTCTGTGGGGTCAGCATCATTCAAACAAGGAATGAACTTGCTGTAGGTAGTGAGGTCCCCATCCCAGGGGTGTGCAAGCAGAAGCTGGGTAGTAGCTTCTTGGGACCTTCCTAGAGAAGCCAAGGCAAATGGGATGAGAAGCCTCCCCCCACAGATCAGGAGAGTCTGAGAATCACTGCGCTCCTTCTTCCAGAGGTATGTTTACGAGGCGGACGAGGACAAGCAACGCTACCTCCGTGAGCTGCAGGCCTACCAGAGCTCCCAGGCGTACCGGGCCTTCCTGCGGAGGCAAGCGGCACCCGAGGCACACGCACTGTTGGGTGAGTGGGGCCGGGCCGGGGGGGGGGGGGGCTGGACTAGCTCTCCGTGACACTCTGGGATGTTTGACCGCAAGAAGCGGGTTTGGAAAGCCCTTGGGGCTAGTCCCGGCCCCACCCGGTGTTCGCACCAGTCACTTTCAATTTAAAGGCCACAACCTCCCATCTTTTGGAGATGAACCCTTTCTCCAATAGATGGATTGTGGTGGTCCCTGCCCAGCAAGACACCTGCCCTGGCTTTCTTCCCTCCTTCCACTCACCAGCCCCCTCCCCCACCAATGCTTCCTGGCATCACCACCCAAAAAACACCACTCACACCCAAATCCTTGCCTTGGGGTCCAGCTCTGGGGGTCCCAGCCAAAGGAAGAGAAGGGAGCTCCATTTACTGAGTGTCCACTCACCATGCCTTCACTGCAGAGGGCACCCCCCCCCCATTCATCATCTCTTCCTCCTCATTGGAAGTCATCACCAGTCTCCTCCCAGGGGCGTGTGCCCATGGGGCAGTGTTGGGAATCCTCACGGGCAGGAGTCCAGGAGCTCAGGTCTAGGGAGGTGAGCTCCTTACCAGTGGTTCGGGGTCCACCACCATCCATGGGGAGTGTTGTTCCCTGCGCTCTCCGTGGTCAGGGCTGAGCAGCGTCCCCAGGCCTTCCCCGCAGAGCCCATCGGTCCCCCACACTGCTGCTTCTCACTCCCACCTGAGCTCTCTCCTCTGGTCAGGGTGTGGGCTCACGAGTCCAAGTGCCCGGTTCAGATCCCGGCTCTGCCACGTGCTGGTTCTGTGACTTAGCACAAACACTAAAGCAGTTGGTGCCTCACTGTCCTCATATGAAAATAGGGCTGTAATCGGTCCTTCTGAGCAGGGCTTGGTGCAGAGGACTTAAATCGTAGGGAGCTTCGTGCTTGGTGCCCGGCACGTGGCAAGAGTTCAGGAGGCATTCACACTGGGTCCCCCCTCTCTTGCTCTGCAGCAAAGGCACCCCGTCCCAGCTTCATCCAGAGCGGGGATTAGCAAACTGCTATAAAGGGTTAGACTGTAAATATTTTACATTTTGTGGGCCTTGTGGTCTCTGTCACAACCACTCAACTCTGTGGTTGAAGCAGGAAAGTGTGTATTGTGTGCCATAGATGGTGTGTATTGTGTGCCAATAAAACTTTATTTATAAAAATAAGCAGAAAACCAAGTTGGTCCCCAGGCCTCTCCACTCCGGCACATCGTACGTCCTGGGTTTCCACCTCACGTTTTTTTTTTTTTTAAAGATTTTATTTATTTATTTGACAGAGATAGAGACAGCCAGCGAGAGAGGGAACACAAGCAGGGGGAGTGGGAGAGGAAGAAGCAGGCTCATAGCAGAGGAGCCTGATGTGGGGCTCGATCCCATAACGCCGGGATCACGCCCTGAGCCGAAGGCAGACGCTTAACCGCTGTGCCACCCAGGCGCCCCCTCCTCACGTTTGTTTTTAATCAAGCACTGGCAGATAACAAACCATCGATCTGAAAACCACTGATCTAGCCTGTAACTATGAGCAGACACGCTCAACCCCCTGAGTATAGTGGGGCCTCCAGTCCTCGTCACGAACGTCGGAGCTAAGAAAACTGTGTCCTGAGACCCTTGGCCAAGGGTCCACTGAGAGCAGCTGTCATTCCCTGCGGGTGTTTTCCTCCCCGAAGACGCCACTTGTCAGACTTAGCAGAGAATACCTCATCTTATTTAATCCTTCAGTCTCGCGGGAACCCCGCGGCCTGCTAACGGTTGTGGCTGTTCGGAGACTGTCCCCACACGAAAAGCTGCAACAAAGAAAGGCCATTCCAAGAGAGCGTGGTCTGTAAACAAATAAGCTACGTTACTGCCTGATGTAAACGTGGCAGTTGTTTAAAGCTTACCCTATAAAAATCTATTAATTACAATACATAATTTTCGTAACATCACCTAGAATCCACCATGCTAATCAAAAGAATGAACTCTTTTCATTTCTCCTTGTTTCTGGCTCATCGTTCCATACCTGGCCAAGTGCTCCTTCACTGAAGTCAGGCTAGCCTCATGGGTTCTAGGGGCGCTCAGACCTCAGTGGGCACTGAACGGCTGAAGCCAAGCACTGGTCCTGCAGCAGGAGCCTGGGGTCACTTCTTAGACTCAGGGTGATCACCCCTCCGTCAGATGCTTTCTAACTGATGCCAGTTGTGTTCCAGCAGGACCAGGCGCACCAGGAAACAGGCTAGAGAGGGAGGGCCTTCCCTTCTCAGCGCTTGATGTAAGTATTTGTTTTTAGGGGTGGGGGGCGGGTAGTGGTTTATGAAACATTGCCTCATTGGGCACGGGAGACTGAAAAATGTTCATCCCCAAAGATATCGAGGTCCCAATCCCTGGGACCCGTGAATGTTACTTTACAGGCAAAGGGGTGGGTCTTTGGGGATGTGATGAAATTAAAATAAGGGCATGCTATAGCCACAGGTGGCCTTGTAGAGGGAGACAGAAGAAAAGGCCACGTGACCACAGCAGCTGAGATAGAGGCGACGTGGCCATGAGGTGAGGGATGCCGTCGGCCACCAGAAGAGGCTGGAAGGGGCCAGGAAGCGGTTCTCGTCTAGAGCCTCCAGAGGGAGCATGGCCCGGCCAACACCTTCATTCTGGCCCAGCCAGGCTGATTTTGGACTTCTGGTCTCCAGGACTGTGGGAGAATGAGTTCTATTCCTCTAAGTCACCCAGCACGGTGACTGATGACAGCAGCCGCGGGAGACCGAACTATTTGGGCGCAGGATTTTCTGTCTTGCTGGAGTGTGGCTCCTACGTCAGTCTCTCGTGGAGGCCTTTACTTCTGTGTTCCTGGGGCACGTGGGCACTGAGCCCAGCTCTGTGGAGGCCGTGAGGGTGCAGAGGAGGGGAAAGCCGGTCCTACAGCTCCTGGCCAGGGGAGGCTGGCAAGTGCGAGACAGATCATTCCAGGAATCGGCTGTGATGGAGACAGGCTGGTGCTGAAGCCACTGAGGCTGTCTAGGTGTGTTAAGGGCGGGTGGATCTGACTCCTCCTAATGAGGAGTCATAAGAATACATGGGAAACTTGCAGAAGGCATGCTGGGCAGGACAGAAGCGGACGGAAGTAAAGCTGGGGTGCTCTAGGCAGAGGGGACAGGACGGACAGAGACCCAGGGAAGGGAGTCCACGTCGGCATTCAGGGCGCCGAGGGCCGTTCAGGCTGCCTGGAGCGGACAGTGGGCACATGGGGACCAGGACAGGGCGGCCGTGCCTGGAGTCGCCGGACGGTACAAGCTTTGATGTAATTGGTAGGTGTTTCCCCTTTAAGCTTTAATTGACAAAGAAATATCTATTTCACTAGCAAATGAAGAATAACTGAAAATGAATTTTAAGGGGCAGCTAGATGTGTTTGTGATGACATTTTCTGGAAGGCCACCCAAGAAACTCTCACCAGGGGGAGTAAAAACGGGATGGGGGGACTTTTCCTTTACACCTCCCTTTTTTTACTTTAAGCATGCATTCCTAATAACTTTCAAAGTTGTTTGTGTGCGCTACCTTTTATCATGACGATAAAATGATTTGAGGACTTACAGTGCCAAGGACTTCCTAAATCTGTCGTCTGCCTGAACGGTCAGCCCCTTGGGGCCCAGGTGGGGCTGCGGAGGCAGAAGCCCCTCCTCTGCCCTGTGCAGCCAGCTGCTCTCCCACTGACCCAGCCACCCCTCCCTGGAGCCTGCACAGGCCCCACTGCCTACCTGTCAGGCCGTCCGTGACCTGGCATCCATCCCCTCTCCGGTCTCCTCTGCCTACACATGCCCACCTGCCCTGGAGGGCTGCCAGCTGCTGTGCCAGAGCCTCCCCTTTCTTCCTCACCCACCCTGTGACCTCAGACAAGCCCCTACTGTCCTCACGACACGCAGCTCAGAGTGCGACTATGAATGGATCCGAGCCAGTGACTCAGTGTCTCGTCCACAGAGTGAACTTCAGTAATTGTTCCAGTTGTCATGACCGATTGTATGATAAGGATGCATTTCTGCAAGCAAAAGGGAGAGTGCAGAACTTTGTGTTGTGGTGTACGTGCAGTTTGGACGTTTACTCTGATGTCTCGGCACCAGCCCCGGGGGGGCGGGCCTTTCTCGGAGGTGCTGCACCGCGGACCTCTCTCCCGTCCGTGAAGTTCCCTCCTGACTCAGGGCTCTCCAGCAGCCCTCCCCCATCTCTCTCTCTCGAGCTCCCAGGGCTCCCCCCCCCCACTGCCCTCTCCTAGCAGTCCTTCTGCTCATTTAGCAAGAAGTAGAGCAAAGTCTCACAGAGGTTGTGCAAGAAATCACACGACCTCTTCCAGGCCAGGGGCACATCTCCAGGCTGAAGGAGCTCCTCTCTGATAAGGGACAGAAGTCCTAGGAATCAGGGAGCAGCAGAATGTCCTGAGCCTCGTAGCTCCTCGTTGGCCTGGTATGAAGAACATCTGAAGTCTTCGTCAGGAAGCGTCTCTTACGAAAGCTTAGGAAATGTTTACATCCCTGAACTAAGAAATGTAAGCAAATGCATACAGTTATATATGTTTCTTAGTTAATTAGGTTTTTCATTTAAACATAATATAGGTGCAGGGGCACCTGGGTGGTGTAGTCCGTTAAGCATCTCACTCTTGGTTTCAGCTCAGGTCGTGATCTCAGGGTCATGAGATTGAGCCCCACGGCAGGCTCCGTGCTCAGCAGGAAGTCTGCTTAGGACTCTCTTTCTCTCCCACTCTGCCTCTCTCCAAAATAAATAAATAACTATTTAAAAAGAATAATAATAATATGTGCATGGTAAAAACAAATGCAAACAGCACACAGAGGCTTCCAGGCACCAGCCCGCCTCTGTGTCCCAAGGCCTCCGCTCTACCCAGCTTCTAGCGCATCTTCCAGAAATATCCGTGGCTACATGCAAGCACCTGTGGGTTAGTGCATAGGTATTTTGATAAAAGGACCCATCTTTGTATTTGATCCTAGAGCTCATTTTGGTTTAGGATTTCAAAGTAAACTCTTTGCAAAGAAGCAGAACCCAGAGTTGGTTGTGCAGTTTCTCCAGCAACACTGCCAGTTACCAGAACTCCCCGCTGTTCCCTCTTGGCCCCATTCCTCGCGCTCCCCACTCAGTGACAGAGGTCTTGCGATGGCTTGAAATTCTCAGCTGGGCTTGGAGAGGCCTCAAATCGGCAAGTGGTTTCCCAGAGGGAAAGGGACGCACAGGACGCGCGGGACGCAGCCCAGCCCGTGGGTCGTCAGGAAGCCCATCTGAGCCAAGTTTACGTTCAGAGACCGCGGGAACCCTGCGTTTCCGCCCGCCTCCGAAACGCTTCTGTCCACAGGGGGATGGAGGCAGCGACCTGTACTGCAGGACCTGCAGGCAGTTCTTCAGCTCCCTGCACAACAAGAAGGAGCACCTGCTGGGGAAACAGCACCTGCAGAACCTGACAGGTAACCCGCCGGCTGACCGCCCTGCTTTCATCTGAATTTTAAGACTAGATCTAATCAAACACTCGTAAGATCATGTGTGTATTGGGAGCGGGTGGGGTCTTCCAGGGAACAGCTTACGGAGTCGCCTCTTCATTCTTTTTATTCACTTTTTTGAGTGTAGTTGACCCACGATGTGACATTAGTTTCAGGCATGCAACCTAGTGATTCAACAAGTTGCAAGGTTGTGCTCCGCTCACAGGTGTGGCTACCACCTGTCACCGCTCAACGCTGTCACAGTGTCGTTGACTCTGTTCCTGGGCCGTGCGATTTATTCCCATGTCGTCCTCATCCCGTACTGGAAGCCAGTACCTCCCCCTCCCCTTCGCCCGTTGCCCCCACCCCTCCCCTCTGGCAATCATCAGTGTTCTCTGTATTTATAGGTCTCATTCTGCTTTTTGTTTATTTCTTCATTTGGGTTTTTTTTAGATTGCACATATGAGCGAAGTCATATGGGATTTGTCTTTCTCTGGCTGACTTATTTCACTCAGCATAATACCCTCTAGTCCCATCCATGTTGTCATAAATGCCACAAACACGTAAACCCCACCCCTTCCCCATGCACCCTTTCGTGGATGGCCTCAGGCTGCTTCCGTGTCTCCGCTATTGTAAATAGTGCTGTGATAAACAGAGGGGGGGTGTCTTTTTGAAGGAGTGTTTTCATTGTCCTTGGGATAAACACCCAGTAGTGGAATTACTGGATCATATGGTAGTTCTATTTTTAATTTTTTGAGGAACGTCCATACGGTTTTCCGAGTGGCTGGACCAGCTTGCATTCCCACCAACAGTGCGCGGGGGTCCCCTTCTCTCCGCATCCTCGCCAACACCTGTTGTTTCTTGTGTTGTTGATGTCAGCCATTCTGACAGGTGTGCGGTGATCTTGTAGTTTGGGTTTGCATTTCCCTGATGCCGAGCGATACTGAGCATCCTTTCATGTGTCTGTTGGCCGTCTGTAGGTCCTCTCTGGAAAAATGTCTGTTCGGGTCCTCAGCCTGTTTTTTAATTGGGCAGTTTGTTGTTCTGGTGTTGAGCTGTATAAGGTCTTTACGTATTTTGGATATTAACCCTTTACAGGGTGGGTCATTGGCAAATATCTTCTCCCATTCGGTAGGTTGTCTTTTGCTTTATTGATGGTTTCCTTTGCTGCGTGATTTGGCTCTTCACTAACCTCAGGGCCTGGTTTCCATGTTCTCCCTGCCTGCAGCCTCCGTGGCCAAGTCAATGTGGGCTCCCTCCCTCCCTTCGCCCCTTCACCCAGGTCTTGCTCAGGTGTCACCTCCTGGAAGACGACCTCTGCTGGCCGTGTGCACAACTGTGCACCCCCTACCCCCCCTCCTCCCCAGCCTTCTTTCTCTCCATCTTGCATCTTCTAGCGGCCTCTTTGCCCTCTATGTTGTTTGCTGTCTCTCTCCAGGATATAAACCCCTTGTGTTTGAGGCTATTTCCCTTTCATTCACGGCGGTACCTCCTGGGCCTAGAACCACGCCCGGCACGCCCAGTAGGCTCTGCATGCCCGTTTGTGGAGTGAATGCAGGGATGCATGAATGAATATGTTCAACATATCACCTTTCAGCACTTACTCCTTCCTTCCTTACTGAGCCACATGCTAGGGACACAGAAAGAATGACACATGGGGCGCCTGGGTGGCTCAGTCATTAAGCGTCTGCCTTCGGCCCAGGGTGTGATCCCACGGTCCTGGGATTGAGCCCCGCATGGGGCTTCCTGTTCTGCTGGGAGCCTGCTTCCTCCTCTCCCACTCCCCCTGCTTGTGTTCCCTCTCTCGCTGGCTGTGTCTCTCCCGGTCAAATAAATAAATAAAATCTTAAAAAAAAAAAAAAAAAAGAATGACACGGAGCTCTGTCCCAGGGAAACTGAAGAATGTGGATTAATGCAACGTCCCATTAAGATGTCTTGCATTCAAGTGAAACGAGTCCCACAGCCCAGGGAGGCCCCACGATGATTAAACCATGTAGCATCGCAGGTGTGCTCTGGGGCTGGCAAAGACCCCCCAAGAATGAGAACAGCTCTGTCAAGTGCTGTAGTAAGGGGTGACATTTGTTTCCCTTTTCCACCATTCCTTCATGTTGTTAGAACTAGATCAGACCTAAGCCCCTAGTAGGCACCATGCTTGCTGAGTGGCCTGGAGCCAGTTACTTAACCTCTCTGTGCTTCCACTGCCTCATCTGTAAAGGAAAGATGAAATTGCCCACCCCTCAGGGCTCTTCTGAGGACCGACATCAGTGCCTTGTGCGGGCCTGGCACGGCCCAGATGCCACTTTCTCCACGACGTCTTCCCTGGTCCCGGACTTGGGTGGGGGCTTCCTGGGACCCCTGCAGGTCCACACATACCCTTGGCTGTGCAATGATCATCCCGTTGTTGTCACCACCCCACAACATACACGTGCACACGCATTGCTCTGCGCTCCTGGCGGGAAGATGAGTGTGGGTCAGGACTCATCTCTGGCCCCAAGTAGATGGTCAACACTGGATGAAGGCGTGCACAGACGTACGCAGGCCCACGTTAAGGCTGGGGTTTAAAAGGAGATAAACCGTTTCACTAATGTCTTGTTTAAGGTGAGTTATGGCAACGAAGATAGAAATGCATCTCCTTACCTGCATTGAGCGTAACCTGTGTGCTCCGATGCTCGGAGCTGTACTGGGTAAATTACCCGCTGAGGAGGGTTAAGGCTCATTTCAAAATCTATAAAATCGTGCGCTGGGGGACCATGAAGTTGTAGCTTCGAGTGGCTGTGATCGCTGTGACTCTCTGAGGGCCTCTGCAGTTCTTTAAAAGGAAACAGACATGGGCAAGCCTCACTCCGTCTTCCCTCTAAACTGCCTACAAATTCCACCTTGATGGTCGGGCTCTTGAGAGCTTTTCTGTTTCTGCTCGTATGGCTGCGATTTTGCTGGGAAGCGGGGCTTTGGGCAGCGCCATCTCTGAGTCTCTGAGGCTGGGTCCTGCGGGGGAAGGGGGGGTCTGCCCCGCTTCCCCTGGGGGCCCAGGACTCACCTGGCTTTGTTGTCCTGGGGTCCCCCGAGAGGCATTGAGCCCCGGGATCGCCTGGCCTCGTTGTCCCCACCCCGAAAGAACCTGAGCTGTCCTGTCCCCAGTCTCTGCTTCCACTCACGGAAGCCTTGTGGTGACAGAGTTCACATACCCTCAAGTTCACACTCTGATAGCGGTTCTTGGAATATTCGGATACATTCAACCATGACTACAGTTAAGGTTAACATGTTTTCATCGCCCCAAAAAGAAGCCCTAGGCCCATTAGCAGCCACCCCACTCCCCAATCCCGGGCAAGCACAGAGGCGCCTTCTGTCCCCATAGGCAGGCATAGCTTTGTAACACTGGATGTTTGCTTTGCGTGGAGGGTCCACCAGGCTTCTCCACCCCGCTGACATCTTCAGGGGACAACGGCCAAGAGTCTGAGTATGAATCCCTGCTCTGCCGCTTGCTCCCTTTCAAGCCCTGGGCAAACCTCCACCTGTGGCCTTTGTCCACAGTGCAGAATGGGGACAGTGACTGAGGACCTCATGGGGCTGACGTAAGGGTTGGAGGAGGTGATCTTGGGGCAGCCTCTGCCCGCGCCAGCACACCCTGGGTGCCCCTGGCGCTGCGGGGAGCTCGGCCGCAGTGTGTCAGCAGCGCCCTGCCTCCCACCACCCCTGCCCGGCGACGCCTGTGTCTCCCCTCCGGCTGCCTTGTCCCCAATCCATGCACCCGTCTCTCTCCTGTTCATCCTTCCCGAGACCCTCAGAAAGGCAAGATTGGTGAGGATGTGGGGGAATTGTAGCCTCGATTTGCTCTTGGGGGAAACAGCCTCATGGTTCTTAGCACGTTATATGTCGAGTCTTCATATGACCCAGCAGACCCACCCCTGGGTGTGGACACCCAGCCAACTGAAAACGTATGTTCACATGACATTGTAAACGTGCATAACAGCCTTATTCATGCTAGCCCCAAAGTGGAAAGAACCCAGAAGTTCATCACCGGGTGAACGGACGCACAAAATGTGGGCCTGTGCCATGGAATACTATTCAGCCCTGCAAAGGAATGAAGGACTGATGCATGGCACGGTGTGGGTGAACCTTGGAAACATGGTAAACTGAACAACTGGTCACAGAAGACCACATAGTGTCCGTTCCCAGGTATATGAAAGGCCCAGAACAGGGAAATCTATAGAGACAGGAAGCGGATTGGCTGTTGCCAGGGGCTGGGGGAGGGGAGAGCAGGTGGAGGGAGTGAGGGGAGGGGAGAGCAGGTCGGAGGGGGGCACCAGCTTCCTTTTTGGGGTGATAAGTATGTTCTGAACTTGACCATGGTGATGACTGCCCAAGTCTGAATATACTACAAACCCCTGGATTGAGTACTTTAAATGGGCAAATTGTGTGGTATGTGAGTTAGAGCTCAGCCAAGGACCCCTCCGCCAGGAGGCCCCCCTGCTGCCGCCCATCTGGCCCCTGGTCCGCTTATTTGTCTGTCTGCCTGGGGACTGGGACGGAGCAGGGGCGGCCTTGCTTGCATCTGGACACGGGCCAGGCCCAGAAATGCCACTCATTTTTGCTCATGGGGCTGCCCTTCGCCACGGGATTTCTTTGCTTTTTAGGGAAATTCGAAAAAGATTCCACCGAGTACTTAAAGCATCTGGAACCTCGGGAGAAGGAGGAATGTTGGAATTTGCACAAAGGGAACTTGGAGGAGGAAGCCGAGTGCCCCGATCCACTTCCACTAGGAGGCCTGTTTCCAGAGGAGCGTTTTGCTTCACTCAACTTGTGTTTCTTGCAAGAGTTTATCTTTAAACTTCTGAAAAGTAAGTCGTCAAGTTCAGCACTTTCCTGATGGCTTTGTGATCTGGGGTTTTATGATCCGTCAGAGTAACCGGCAATAAGGAGGTACGATATTCAGTGGAACAAAAAAATGCCATCCAGGAGAATAACAGTGAGTAGAAATAATAATCACATGGGAAATAACCCGTAACATCCACTGAGCCAGGCACGGGTCTAAGAACTTTAGACAAGTTACCTCTTTTAATTCTCATAAAAGTATTGCAAGGTTGGTAATAGTATCCTTTCCTTTTAAACAAAGGAAAGTGTGGGGCGCCTGGCTGGCTCAGTTGGAAGAGCATGCATCTCTTGATCTGGGGGTCATGAATTCGAGCCCCATGTTGGGTATAGAGATTACTAAAATAAATAGATAGATAGATTGATTGATGTTAAAATAAAATAAGGAAAGCGCAGCACAGAGAGGTTAAGTGACTTGCCCATGGCTGCACAGCTGGTTGATGGCTGAGCCGAGATTTAAACCCAGGCCATTGGGTTCCACGACCTGTGTTCCTCACAACTTCCTCACAACCTCAACTATGTGAAATTACATGTAAATCCACACAAAGGTTAACGGTGGTTGTCTCCAGCAGGCAAGAGGAGGGAATTATGTTTTACTTTATTCCTTTCTGTGTCTGCACATTTTGCCCCAATGGACAGAGATGTTCTTCCTATTATCAGAGATAGAGAGATCTCTGCTAGAAAGGATTTGGGGGATGACCTGCCCATCATGGGGCCTCAGCTGGTGCCTGCAGGGGGGTATAGTTCAAAGAGAAGGGGAGGTGTTTGATGGGAAAGAACAGGAAAGGATGGCCTTCTCGTACCCTTCCTCCCAGTCAAGGAATTCGAGCTCCAGGAGCTGAGGAAGACTCTAGAAAGAGCCCGAGTGGAGCAGGAGGACTTGCAGAGGCAGCTGGTAGAGTTCCAGGTGAGGCGCCCGGGGAGGGAAGCACCCACATCCCGGCTCCGTGGCCCCCTGCTCAACCAGGGCCCTGCGGTGCCGGGAAGCCAGGGATGAAGCCCACACGGTCTGCTAAACACCGCGTCACAAACCGCGGTGTCCATCGCCTGCGCACCACCCAGGCGCGAGCGAGCGTCCGTCCGTGTTATGTGTCCTTACAAAGTGCAGTGTTCTGTCTGGATGTGAGGCCCAGGGATTGTGCCGCGGGCCTGCTCGTGCCGCGTGCTCGTTCCGCTCAGCGCTCTGTGGTCGCCACGTCGCCATGTGGCGTTTGGCCCGTTACTTCTCACTGGGGCGGTTGTCCCCATTCCCTCGTGGGGGCCCCCGGTGTGTCCCCGGCCCCTCCCGACTATGGCTGGGGCTGTGATGAGTGTCCCTGCGTGTGTCCAGTGGCGGCATCCGTGGTCTGGACTGCACGCCTCCAGGGAAAGACCCTCTCCCTGGGCAGGTTTGCATAAATTCAGGCCCTTGGGCGGCATCTATTTTAATGAAAGCTCGGAGAAGAGAACGGGGGGAAGCCATGCAGAAAATCACAGTTTTTAAATGTGTTATTTTATTCTGATTATAAAATTAACATATTCATGGAAGAAAATTGTGAAATTTCGGAAGAGTGTGTGAAGAACGTTTAAATCCAATCCTTCGAGAAACATCCTTAGCATGTCAGTGCGGCGGCCTCCAGGCTGCCTTCTGTGCGCTTCTCAGTCTGTCTATTCCTGTAGATGAAGAGAACTGTATTGTCCGTATGTCATCATGGATCTGTGTCTAGGTCTAGATAAATATGTCTCTCTCTGTGGAGGGAGGGAGGGAGAGAGGGAGGTAGAAGGAGAGACAGACAGACAGACTGACAGGAAAGATTGGGATGGGAGACCACAGTTTTGAGTCCTATGGTTTCCATTCTATGACATGGTGAGCCTTTGCATGTCTCCCTCCCTGTACTTTCACGAATCGCTCTCGTGACCGTACAGTTTCATTGGACGGAGGAACAGTAGTTGAGTCCCCGTTTCCCACTCGCTGGGCGCTTGGGTCACACCCAGGAATTCTGTCACAAATGACACCGTGCTGAACGTTCTGTCCATCTCTGCACTCATCCTCAGCGGCTCCCCTCGGGAGGGGTGCCTGCAAGTGCCATGGGCAGGGGATCGAGTCGGGCTCTGCCCTCAGCAGCTATGTGCTGAGGGAATGTCCCCAGTCCTTGGTCTTTCACATGTCAGCCGGAGGTCATGGCAGGTCTGCCCCCTTGGGTAGTCGTGAGCCATGAAATGCCCGACTCCATGTGAAGCTCCTGGAGGGCTCTCTGGCAGGGTACCTGGTGTCCGATGGTGTCACCGTCACACATCGCCCTCTGGGGGCTGTTCCCCTCATGCTCCCTCCAGCAGGCTCTTCACCCCAGACGTCTCTGCTCCCCAAAGTTCCGCTGCAATTCCTGGCTCCTTTGAGTGTAGTTCGTCCCCTTTCCTGCAGCTTGCTAAAAAATTCTGAAGAACGCTGAATGTTTAAAAAATAATAATAATAGTAACAACAGGAAAGAAAACACCTAGCTATCCAAAGCCGCCACAACATGACCCAGCAGCCTGGGCAGCAGGGAGGGTGCGCCATGGGGGGGTGGGGGCCTGCCCTTACTGTCCATGACCTGCGAGCAGGGTGGCTCACTGAGATCCCCAATCCACATCGCAGGGGAAGCCAGCCGTGCCCCCATGCTGGCGAGGCCCTGGCATTCAGACACCCTTTCTCTGTGGGTGGGAGCCCAGCCCTGCACGTGCACCTCACCCTGAGGCTGCGCCATGTCTTCCCTGGCCCGGGCCTGATTTCTGCTGTGGAGCCATGTGGCTGCGAGCCTGAAAGCAGCCAGCTCAGCAGTCCAGCGCCACCGTGCATCCGGGCCCCCCTGCCTGGCTGTGGGGCCGGGCCGGGCATTGACCCCTGGGAACCATGCTTCCCCAGCCTATAGAAGGAGCTAAGTGAGGCAGAATGGGCCCAGGGAGGGGGCGGGGTAGAAGGATTTTAATGGGTGGGGACTGTGTCTGTGTATGGCTGGCCTGCTTCCAGGAGCCGTGGCGGTGGGGTGGGGAGATTGCCCTTCCTTGTTTAATTGTTGACTTAGGAGTTTACTTATTTACTTACCTATTTACTCATTTACTTGTTTTGTACTTTATTTCCTTATTTATTTACTTATTTACTTTTAATTTACTTACTTTTTTTTTTGTACTTTCCTATTCACTTATATGTATATTTATGTACTTCTTTATTCACTTTGTTGTCTATTTACTCCTTCACGTGCTCACGCATTCATGCCCTGGCGTGTCTTGCTCCTGCCGAGGGCTGGCCAGCCGTGAACACCCGGTACCCCTTTCAGAGCCAGCAGCAGAGGCTGGAGGTGGAGCTGGCGGGCCTGAAGACCTACGGCATCGTCCTGGAGAAGGAGTTTGAGAACCTGAACATGGTGCTGATGCTGTCCCACCTTGGCCTGCAGGTGATGGACACGGGTGAGCCCCTGTCTCAGGCAGTCCCTCCCCACTCCGCTGGCCCCACGCAGCCGTCTAGGTCCTCACCGGCCAGGAAAACCAAGGCCTTGGGGGATTCCTGGCCGCTCACCTAGTCACACCTGCATTCCCTCATTTCTTCACATAATGCATTTCCCCACGCGGCCAGCGCACCCCAGCTCTGTGCTGGGGGATGGGGGGTAGGTGATGGTGGAAATGAACATGGTGCTGATGACCCCAAATCTGGGCCCTGGGTTGGGCACCTCAGGGAGGAAGAGACCGAAAGACCCTGGCCTGAAGCACTGGTCAGGGAGACAGAGCCTGGGTTACTAGGCTGCTGGCGTGCCGTGTCCCGGAGGGGGCTGCCCTCCATGGACAGAGATCATGGGGTCAGGAGGGAGTCAATGCCTTATCTGTGGGACACGGGCTTCTAGAAGGGCCTGACAGAGGAAGAGGCACTTCAGCTGGGCTCAGGAAGCCAATCGCAAACCCCTTAGGCAGAGAAAGGGTCACAGGCACACTGGGCAGGAGGCCCCGTGTTTGCAGGGGCGGGGAGGTTTGGAAACGCAGGGTGAGGGGGCGAACACAGCAAGAAGATGGTTGTGTCCTCAGGTGGTAACGTATGGAGCACCTTTTTCTCTAAAGAAAAAATTCATGAGTACCATTTCATCGTGAGATACTTAAACATGACCATCTGTAGGAAATGTAACACGTGAACACTCCCCTTCGCTCTCTCCCAACCCCCATCAAATCCCTTCCGGGTCCTGGAGGTCGTGACTGTCAGCATCTTCGTGCGCCTCCATCCTTCCAGGTGTCTCTGTACACACCCATGGATGGGGTGATATTAAAAATTTTTTAAAACAGGAAGTCTTGGGGACACTGGCTGGCCATGACCTTGGCACGGGATTGCTAGATAGTTGGGGGGCCCTCAGGCAGTGGCTGTTTATCAACCAGTCTGGCGGTTTTCAGTATTTTCAGACCCGGTACGGCATGATGGGCCAGCCGCCAACACTGCCCAGACGAGACACAGGCTCGCCCGTCCGTGGCTTGTCCATCTCCCACTAATGGGACAGCCACGTGCATGTCGCTGTCAGGGTGCTGTTCTGTATGCGTCTGAGAGACCTCTCCCATCTGTACGTGTAGCTCCCCTTGTCTTAACCTCTGCGGGGCGTGGTGTCGCGACCCCAGCACACCGGTCCCCTGCGGATGCACACTGAGGTAGGGATACCGGGGTTTCACCATCACTGTGAAGCTGGGAGTCCAGAACACACCACATCTGGGTACAGGGGCAGCGCTCCTGCTCTCTTCAATAGCAAAGCCTCAGCCCAAGGGCTCTGGCCCTGAGAGATGGGGAATAGGTCTTCCTGATTCAGAGGCTTGGAGACCCTCCCCTCCCCGCCCCTCCAAGCCCTTTATCCTGATTGAGAGCATTTGCCCTGGGATGACTTCCATGTGAATTTTTATGCTGACATAGGATAGCTGAGATTAAGGAGAGGCCACGGACTCAAGGGCTCCTCAGAAGAAAAGGATCATACAGGCTTGGGTGGGCATCGGATGTGGGTGGCAGATAGGAGGCGTGTTCTTTAACGTTCATAAAGCCTAAGTTCATAAAGCCACCCGCCCCAGCACCTTCTCTGCTCATGCCACGCTCTGCTCCCATGCCCTCCCCCGAAGACCACACACTCAGTTCGTTCTTAAGACATCTGAGCGTATCCCGCGTGCGAAGTGCTGGGCCCGGTGCCAGGAATCCAGGAATTAGAAGAGATATTTTATGACCTCACGGAGCTCGCAGGCTCAGAGGGGTGGCACGCGGGAAATAAACCCAGCCATTCCGGGATGAGCTCTAGTCCCAGACCTTCCTCCAGGGATGAGTTGGGGAGCAGGGACCCCCTCCTTCAAGACCCCATGTGTGTTCTCTGCCCCAGGCCCAGTGCGTAGTAGGACTCCAGGAGTATTTGAGGGGAGGTCAGGTGAATGGAGGGCAGCTGTGGTTTGTGCCGGCATCTGCAACAGCCCTTGGGCTCCATCACATTTCTGTGGCGGTACACTGCTCTGAACCCCCCCTTCCAACTCTGCAGCGTAGAGCGGTGCCCCTCCCCCGCACCGGCGCCAGGACCTCTCCCAGCGGCTCCCAGGTCAGCTTCCACGGAGGCACCTCTCTCCTCGGAAAAAGGACCGAAGATCCTGGGACTTACATACCGGACAGTGAGAATGGCTCTACTGACAGGAGAAAATAAACTGGGTGTGTATGTTTGTGCAACAGACTCGCTCTGTCTTTCTGCCCGGGTCGCGGCAGGGTCAGCGCTGTAAGTACTCCTCCCAGGGGGCTAAGAGTTGAGCAGCTTTGATTTGGGAAGATTTTGGTAGAGTGCTTCTGTCTTTCCACAGCTAAGCACCGCAGGGACTAGGGGCACCTCCCCCACCCCCGCTCTGGGAGCACACCCCCCTCCCTCCCTCCACAGGCTTTGGTTTCCTTGCTGCTTTGTTACAAGGACAATAATCACTGCCCATCACCCTCAGAGGATGGGGTGAAGATCAAGTCAGATGATCAGCTTGTCTGAGATTGGGCCCCCAGGGGGAAGACCCTGAGATCAGGATTTGCATGCAAATGGATTTTTGGGGAGGCTGGGGAGTAGGGAAGGGGAGACAGCCAGGAAAGATTGAGCTATTTGACCAAGAAGCCAGCGAGGGCAACTACAGGCTAAGCCCTGGGGAAACCCTGGGAGCCACTACAGGATGTGTACCTGAGAGCACCCCACCTGCTGGCCAGGGAGCTGGGGTATTTATCCACCCACTCCCTTCAACCATTGCTGGAGGGTGGTTTCTGGAGGGTTAATCCCCTGTCCTTCCGACCTGTGGGTGCGGCTGGCAAAGGGGGCACAGGAGACCAGAGAGCCTTGGGCTGGGAAATGCATGCTACAGATGGAAGGCTGGCCAGGGTGCCCCTTGGGGTGGCAAGAACAAGGGATGTGGGTGGGGCACCAACACTGTCTGTTGTGGGAAGGTTGTAAGGCTTTCTAGCCTATTAATGGATTTGCAGCCAGAAGATGGGGGTGAGGAGTCATGGTGATTTCCGCACACACAGGGTATAGACACCAGGGACTGGGTCTGGCTGCCTGCAGCAGAGACCTGACCACAGTGGCCTCACCACATAACAAAGCAGCAGGGGCTGGGACAGCAGCCACCAGGAGGGGTGCAGGCTCCAGCATGTGGCTCTTGTGTGTACATCCATTGCCCCCAAGGTAGCTCCCCAGCCTCCGGCATCGCTTCTGCTCTCCAGGCAAGATGGCAGCAAAGAAGAAGGACAAGACGCAGGGGACAGCTGGTCTGCCTCACTTTTAAAGAGCTTCCAGAGAGCCCTACTTTCTAGAAAGGGTTTCCAGAAAGCAACTCCCACTTACATCTCAGGGACCAAGATGGCAGCTTTTGAGCAAGAGGGCTGCAAGGGAGGCTGGGAAGTGTAGTTTCAGCTGAAAGCTGACTGCCCAGAGCGAAGCTTGGTTGGGTTAGGAAAAAGGGAGCAGAACAGAATAGGGAGGGCTGATGACAGTGTCTACCCCGGGGGACACGATTTCTATAGCAGGAAACCAGCTTCTTCTGATCCTGGGAAGGCCTGTACGCAGTTTGGCTGGAGTCCTTGCAAAGGAGCCCAGCGTCATTTTCCACTCAGCAGACATGGACGGTGTGTCTCTGAGCACATTTACTGCTAGACTCGGCGTCAGAGTGATAACCATACACTAGTTTTGTTGGCGGCCCACTCTGTACTTGGCACTTTGTACACATCATTTCATTTCCTGCATCCAACACCAGTGCAAGGTAGGTCTCATGAAGCCATTTACGCACGGAAAGAGAGAAGCCTGGTAATTTGAGGTCATCAGTGAGCAGGCCAGGTGTGGCTTTCCTTGTGACCATGTCCCATGGGAATCCAGCTCTTGACTCTGACCTTGGAGCCCGCAGGGCTGTCAGCCCCTTGGCACATGGACATCTTTCTCTTTCTAAACCAGCTCAGCCTCTCCCTCCCTATGGTTACCCCACCCCTGTTCATCCTGACCCCCCACTTACCAACAGCCCATGGTCATCGGCCTACTTCTTTCCCTCTGGTCAAGAGCTCCCCCAAACAGAGGCTGGCCCCGCGTGCACACTCAGCAAAACTTACTGAACAAGAACACCCAAATTCTCCAAATGAGACCGTAAGAGGATTGCCAGATTCAGCATATAAAAATACAGGACGCTACTTAAATCTGAACGCAGATAAACAGCAAATAACTTTCAGTATAAGTATATCCCATGCAATATTTGGGACATAGTGCTACTGAAATGTATTAGGTATCTAAAATTCAAATGTAACTGGACGTCCTGAATTTTATCTGGCAAACCTAACGCGAGTGCCTCACCAGCCTGTAGTTCCGGCAGCTCGGCCCTTCATTTGATCACTGGGAAAACAGATGGATTCTCCCAGGACACACAGCAAATTGGTGGCAGTCCCTGAGCCCTCCCTGGCTGCCAGGGTCTGAGACTCCTACTTTCTCACAGAACAAACAGCCAAGGGAAGCAGGAGTGGCAGGTCCCAAGTGAGAAGGGGGTGGGCCCAGGGCTCGGGGAGGTGAGGGCGGGCCTCCTCAGGGGGCAGGTGGAAGGACTTACCTGTGGGTGCTGGGCAGGCTTGGTTCAGGCCTCGGCTCTACCTCTGAAAGCCTGCGGGACCTGGAGCCCACCTCCACTTACTGCGAGGGAGCTAGACTAGCTCGGACTTAATACTTGAAGTCTGGGGGCGCCTGGGTGGCTCAGTCATTAAGCGTCTGCCTTCGGCTCAGGTCATGATCTCAGGACGGGATCGAGCCCCGCATCAGGCTCCCTGCTCAGCGGGAAGCCTGCTTCTCCCTCTCCCACTCCCCCTGCTGGTGTTCCCTCTCTCGCTGTGTCTCTCTCTGTCCAAAAAATGGATAAAATCTTAAAAAAAGAAAAAAACAGTATAGCTTTAAAAAAAATACTGGAAGTCTGAATGCCAAAAACATACCCACACCCAAATGTTCTCTCCACGTAGGATCCTCAGGGCTCTGAGCAAGGCACCTGCTCCCTGAGCCTCAGTGTTCTGATCTGTAAAACAGGGACATCAACGCCTGGCAGAGTTGTTACAAGAGTAAAAGCAGCTGTTTTGTAAAGCCCCCGGCACAGTGCCTGCACACTGGGGCTCTGTAGGGGTTCCAGATACGGTTGTTCCTATTGTTACATAGCTATGCCAGGACCCATGCTGGACATACAGTGATGAGGACCCCTTTATTGACCACCTGACAGGTGCTATGCATGTGCCCAGGCGTGTTGCTTGTCTGCTTGTCCCCACATCCGAACCTCTTGAACGAAGCAATTCCATTCACTGTGCACCTGCAGCACCTCCACCCCCCACCCCACTCCCACCCCCCACCCCACCCCCACCCCCAAAATGTGATTCCCTACAGGTCTGGCTCTAGGCCCAGGCCTCCATGGGACCCACCCCAGGGAAACCAAATCACTTGGGGGGGTGGGGCTTGGACTTTAGGAATGGGGGCCACACTTGGACAGCGTGTCCAGGGTGCCCCCCCACCCCTGGCCAGTGGAGCTGAAACATAGGAATCTGAGCAGGACTTGTATCCGAGGAGGCGCAGAAAGAAATGCAATTTACACAGAACTAAAACTCAATGCCATGCAAAACAATAGTTGCCCTACTTCAGGGGTGCACTCTGACCCTCTGTCTTCTTTTCAGTTTCATGGTTTCAAACTGCCGGGCACAGCCCACCAAATTGTCAGGACTTCCTAATCAGTCACTGTCCACAGTTTATTCCTGTGATATTTCTCAGTCATCCTCACCCCGGCGCCCTGAAGTTTGGTTAGTGGCATGTATGGTTGGGAAGGTGGGAGTTCCAAGCCAGAAGTCTGTCCTCTCTTCATGCTGGAGGCAAGAAGCCAGGGCTGATCCTCTGGCTCTGCCTCCCTGCGGGGACTCACTGGGGCTAGACACGAATGCTCCTGAGAGCTGGAGGTGCTGCTCATACTCTCGCTGCGAGGGGAGGATTCAACAGCCCAGCTCCAGAGCCGGACGTCTGGTGTCCGGACACGCCCACGTGCTGCTGCCTGACCTTGGGTTAAGTATGCCTCCAGCATGTTGAGTTTCCCCATCTGTAAAACAGGGAGATAGCAGGTCCCCACCGGATTGTTGTGAGGACTGAATGGGTCCGTAGACCAGGGCCTGCCCTGTGCTGAGTTCGGTCCATATTGGCCATGATGATAATCAGGGCCAGCTTCACGGGTGTGCAGCCTCCGGAGTCACACAGAGGTCCGCTGGGGTTCAGCTCTGCTGTTATCCTTTTGATAATCTTAGTAAGTTTCTCTTTGAACATGTGTTTTGTAAGTGACGTCTGCTGGAACAACGGAGCTCGGCCATGAGTAGAGGGGAGGCGCCAGGGGACTGTGCACACATGGTGGGCGGGGCCTGTGCTCCAAGCAGTTGGCTTGGCCATTGGGTGACCTACACCTTTGGGGCCCCGGCTAGGGGTGGCCGGGGCTGGGACCCAGGCCAGGTGCTGGTGGTGATGATGGCAGCAGCAGTGGGCGACCCTGGGAGAGGGAAGGGCTCTGGACCGCGGTGGGTGACTAGCTGGCCCTTTCCTGCCTGGAAGCTGTCCCTGCAGCACCTGCATAAATATTAACTCTCAGGCCTGAGCACCGGGACAGGATCTGCCAGGCTTAGGTGGTAAACTTTGTCAATAAGTTATTACAGAATAGAAGTATACATGTGGACACCGCAATAAAGCGAGCCACTGGTTAGAATTCTTCAACGAGTTTAGAATCTGGTTTTAAAAACTCTTACAACATTGTAAAGCAAATATCCAGAGGTTTAGAACTAGAAATAATGTAAAGATGGTCACATTTGGTGGAAAAGAACACTATTTCCGTTTCAAGTTTGATGAAACAATTATTAAAGAGGACGACAATTTTGGGGTGCTTGGGTGGCTCGGTCTTTTGGGCGTCCAGCTCTTGATTTCAGCTCAGGTCATGATCTCAGGGTCATGAGATCAAGCCCCATATCAGTCTCCGCTCTCGGGAGTCTGCTTGAGATTCTCTATCCCCCCCCCCCACTCTCTCTCTCCCACTCTCTCTCTCTCTCTCTCAAATAAATAAATAAATCTCTTTTAAAGAAGAGGAAGACATTTTTTAAAGTTTTCCCTTGTAATTCAAGATGGAGTGATAGAATGCATAAGCAGGAGATTGAACTATATACAAATCACGGAGCCACTGTGGTTTCTTGTCAAACCTCCCCGGGTTACAGGGACTGTCAGACATTAGACAGTAAAATGCCATGTATAAATTTACATTTAAAACTAAATTCAGACTTACATGAAACTGACTTACTAAAAAGAGTTGAATCTTTTTAGAAAAAATGTTCTGCAACAATTGTCAGCTCTAGATATACTAAAAGTAGTATTTCAAATCATTAATTGATCTGAAATTTATCCCAGTGTTATCACAGCCTACGAAATACTCAGCAGCCCCAATAATGGATGCATCAGCAGAAAGATCCTCAAAATGAAAATTTATCAGAAATGGTTTGTGATCTCGAATTTGCCAAGAGCAATGGATGTCACTTTCGATCATACTGATTGAAAACAAGTTGCTAAAAGTACGTATTTCGAGGGCCTACTAAATGAATTTGCAGTAAACCAAATCTGGAAAATTTTATAATCAAGCTCTCCCATTAATAAGGTATTATTATTTGTTGTATTATATAATTTATGACCCCCAAAATATTGGTTTTACAATTTGTAAGTTTATGTTGTTACCCATAGGTCCCTGTTGTCTCCCCCATAGTGTATAAATAATAAAATACTTTAAAGGGAAAATCTTTATATTTAATACCTTCAACTGCACTTTTCCCCTGCTTTTAAGTTAAATCAAAAGGGGCCCCACATTTTTATTTTCCACCGAGCTCCACCAATTACATAGCCAAGTGATGGTAATGCAGGTGAGAAGCTCTGTATAAACTGTTGTGTGCTGTCCACGGGGTCCCCTGACCTGTCTAGCAGGTGGGGGATGCTGGCTTTCCAAGGTCCTTGGTGGAAATCCCACCCTCTCCAGCTGTGTGTCGGGGGTGGGGGGGGGAGCCACAACTGCGCCCCTTCTCTGACATCAGGGTGACAAGGGAGCAGGTGGAAGCACCCCGCAGGCACGTGCTCGGAGGTGGGTGAATGGAGCTGTGCCATCTCCTCCCAGCACAAGCACCCTGGGCACCAGGAGTGACACCAACCGGGAGCGTGTGACAGTTGCAGAATCTCACTCAGCCCAGACCTGCGGAGGCAGACTCTGCATTTCCATACTATTCCAAGGTGATGTGTAGGCGTGTCAGAGTCTAAGACCCACCACCCTAAGTAAAGTGCTTGGGGAAATCTTGTCCGGGGTCCTTGTCCCTTTGCGTCCTCAATGTTGCTATTAAAAGTCTGTCCACTAGAGGTCACCAGAGCCAAGTGATTAATGATTTGCTTTGCCAACCGGGAGTCTGGGGAAGGGGGAGGCTGGCAAGAACAGGGCTGGGAGTTCCCATCTCCCCCGGTACTGGAACTTCTGCCTACCTCCTCAAAGGCATGTTTAATCAGAAATCTACATTTGCAGAGGGCACACCTCTGAGGTCAGATCGCTGGTTTTCCCAGTGGAAACCCCAGATACAGGCCAGCCCGGTGGGACCAGTGCTCAGGCAAGCCACCTCTCCTCTCTTGGCCTACGTGCCTCCATCCATAAAGTACAGGCAGTTGGACCATGAGGTTTTTGGGGCCCCCCTCACTTCCTGTTGCAGCTTTCTGTTCTGGGCCCCCAACTTTGCCAAGGAAATAGAAAAAAGCTCCAGGTTCCTGTCTCCATAGGTAAGATGTCCTCTTCTTGGCCTTCGGGGCCCTAGGAGAGCAGGAGCTGTGCCTCGGAATTCAAGGTGTCTGGCAGGTCTGGACTTTTAAGGAACATTCTAGCACTCTGGAGGCCATGGCAAGTTCCTCCCTGTGCCAGCTAGAGTGGGTTCTGAGCACAGGTGAAGAAGCATAAAATGGCCCAGAAACAGAGCTGGACCAAACCAACCATCGCACGGGTGGGGAAACTGAGGTTCAGGGAAGGATGCAACTATCTCCCGGGTCCCTAGAGCCCAGAGTCAACGGGGAAGCTGGACTAGAGCCTAAGTATCCAGGGGCTGAGGGCAGCAGCGCACTTGCTCAAGGCTTCCTTCCGTGGGAGTTGGATGGATTCTCGTTGCCTGGGTCCCTGGGGGGAAATGGTGCGTGGGGGTGATGCTCTCATGGGGACCTGCTGCCAGAGGGGAGCTCAGAGCCTTGGCCAGCAGAGCAGAACAAGGCCTGCAGATACTGTCCACGATCCTAGTGTTGTTGGGGTTTCTGCCAGAAAGGGAGCAGGGTTCTCTCTGCTCACAGCCAAGTGCCATCTGGTTCTGCACTTGGCTCCAGAGACATTAACCCTTTAGCCTGGTGGGCCACATGGCGGGGTCTGTCATCCAGAGTCTGGTCACAGATCTGACCATGCCATCCCCCTGCTCAAAAGCCCCTAGTGGCTGCCTATGCCTGAACGATGGAGCAGATGATCCCGCGCTCCTCAGCTTGGCGTCAACGTCCTTCAGAGTTGGGATGCCACCACCTTGCTAATGCACACGCAGCCCCCCTGCCAGTCGGGCCCATGGGCTGAGCTGGTACATAAGCCCGAGTCAGCCTGCCCACCTCCCTTCTCTCACCCCTATTATAGAGCCCTTACCAGGTGCCAGGCATTGCTCTAGGCCCTGGGGAAGCAGCAGTGAGCAAACAGACGTGACCCTGCCCTGGCCAAACTCATGTTCAAGGGGAGACAGGCAAGCAAGAAGTCAACCATAACCTATGGCAGTAAGCAGGGAGGGAAGCAAGGGGGATGGAGTGGCAGGGCTGCAATGTTCCATGAGGTGGTCAGGGAAGGCCTCTCAGTGACAAAGTGGCACGTGCACCGAGACCAGGAAGTACGGGGCTGGGGAACAGCATCCAGGAAGAGGGAACAGAAGGTGCAAAGACCCCGAGTCAAGAGTAGGCTCAGTGTGTCCTGGGACCAGCAAGGCCATCATGAGGCCAGGGAGCAAAAGGAAAGGCGTGGAGGATGGGGCCCAAGGGTAACATGGTGCCAAAGGCCTCGGGAGCCATTGGAAGGATTTCAGCTTCTACGCCGAGAGAGGCAGGGCCCCTGGAGGGTTTTGTACAAGGAATGACAAGACTAAGGCAGAATGTGATGACGGCAATGATGATAGCGATGATGGTGATGGTGATGATGATGATGGTGGTGATGGTGGTGGGGTGATGGTGATGATGGTGGTGATGATGGTGGTGACGGTGATGATGGTGATGGTGGCGATGGGGTGATGGTGATGATGGTGGTGACGGTGATGATGGTGATGATGGTGATGGTGGTGATGGGGTGATGGTGATGGTGATGGCAGTGATGATGGTGGTGGCGATGGGGTGATGGTGATGATGGTGGTGACGGTGATGGTGGTGATGATGGTGATAATGGTGATGGTGGTGATGATGATGATGGTGGTGGTGATGATGATGGTGGTGGTGATGATGATGGTGGTGATGGTGCTGGTGATGGTAGATGGGCTCCTGTGTGCTGGGATAGTGGTTTCCTCAGCACGGGGATACACTGTTACAGGGGCTGGTGAGCCCCCACTCGAGTAGCCTCAACCATTCACCACAGTCTGCACAAGTATGTGTGTGTGCTGTGCTGTGACAAAGAATGGAAAGCCCCACTTAACTGGATGCTGTTCATTTTACTTTCTGTTTGTTGCTTAGTAACATTGTCTCCTGTTTCTTTTTTTTCCCCAAAGACAAAGTCTTCCTACTTGCCCTTTTCCTTCAGCTAAACAGACTCGTTAAGAAGTCCTCAGGGGAGGAGAAAGTCAGAGCCCCGAGTCCAGCAATGTGCCTCTTTAGATGACATAGTTTCCTGTGCTGACCATGTGTGACAGAGAGGGAGCACTGGCCTGGTGCCCTGGACCGAAGCTCAGCTCTGACTTCGCACGTCTCGGCGGTGACACCGAGCTGCTCACTTAACGTCCTGGGGTCTCTTGCTGCAGGACGCGAAAATGATGGGCCGCACGTCCTGCGTCACCCATCACGCCGAGTCTGGGCTGGTTTCTCTGTGACTGTTTGGAACAAAAGCCTGTGCACCTCTTGTGGGAAGAGATGCTAACTTCTGAGGTGGGGCCTTAAGAGACATGCACCTTCTCCTTGGCGTGCCTCCGAACCACCCCCTGCATGGAAGCCAGCAGCCGCACAAGATACGGCGCTGTCCTAGACCACCACGCCGGCAGGAAGCCCAAGCAGCCCCGTGGACAGATGGAGGCCACCTGGCGGACACCCAACGTCCACTTCACGTGAGTGAAGCCGTCATGGACCTTGCAGGCCTGCTCACCTCCAGCGCCACGCATCCGAGCAACCGCCCCCAGCTGATGCTGCATAGAGCAAAGAAACCACTCGGCTGACTCCCGCCCCAATTCCTGACCCCAGAATTATGAGCCGGAAAAGCGGTAGTTTCAAGCTGCTAAGTCTAGGCGTGGTTTAGGATGCAGGGCGAGATGACCAAGGCTCATGAAATATGCTGTCATCCTCCCCAGGAGACCACTTTGGGACAAGAGAGTGTGGGGGATGGGGTGTTATTCCTTTCCCTATCAGACAATTTCCAACCCCCCCCCAATCTGGTCCTCTCCGGCCTCATGGGCAGCCTCCCCCCCCCACCTCTGCTCTCGGCAGCCCACACATCTGGCAGGACCCCCTGCTCTGTCACTCTCCATGGCTCTGCACCCACCCCATCCTGCCTTCTTTCAGAAAGGCCCTGCTCTCCCCTTCCTAGAGCAAACCTCTCTTTCTTCCTTAGGCCCCAGCTCCAATATTACCCTTTCCGCAGCGGCCCCCAGGCACCTCTGGACTCCACAGACCTTCACGCATGTGTCTGAGCCTTATTTGGAAAAGCACTGCCTGCTGCCCTTGACATGGCATGTGTCCTGGGCCACCACGTCTCCCCGGGCCAATCTCCGTGCTGACGCCAGGCCAGACCCTCGTCCCCTTTGCTCAGGGATGGAGAGCAGATGTATGCAGAGGATGGCAGCCCACGGTCCCTGCCTTGGGCAGGACAAAGGCAAGCGGAATCGAAATTAGCCACTGATACTGTGTTTCCTCCTGGAAAAATGTCCAGTTCAGTGAATTCATGCAACATGTCATGCCCCACCCAGTAACAGTCCCACAGCGAGCACCAGGATCATCTCGAGCCCCGGCTCCTGCTCCGTTCTCGTGCCAGAAGTCCCCTGGCATGTCACAAAGCAGGTTGCAATCAGAGCCTGACAGCTGCCATTGTATCGAAATTTTAAGGAAAACAATTATCCGTGATCACAGTGAGCTTTCTAAGTAATTTATATTTCCAATGATTGCCAAGAACAGTATCTCTTCTGCTTAAATGTCCAAATTGCTCCCACAAACATCAGAAGTGCTTTTCCCCTCAGTCTCCCTGTCAGTCTCCCCGCACCACCTATCTGTTATTCTGATCCCCGTCTGCAAAGTCTTGGGGAGGGTTTTGAAGCGGGGAATTTTCACCTCCCCCTGACATTTCCCCAGCGCTGAAATGCCTACATTTTCTTCTATTGTTTCCTGGTGAAGTGAGCAAAACGTCCTCTCTCCCACCAGCTCTGGGTTTTGTCACAATGACAGCTGGGACTCAGGACTGAAGCATACTTGGCTTCAGAAGGGAGGGAGGAGCCACTGCGCCCTCCTCCAGCCCCAGGAAGGCACCAAGGACGGAGGGCGTGAGGAGCCCACACCCCGGGGGGTGTGTTTCAAAGAGGCCCTTCGTGAAACAAGGTGTACATGCTTTAGGGCCCCACGTGGGAGCTTGTTGGTTTCAGACATTGGGTCTGGGGGGGGGGTGGCATGCCACCAGGGACTGGGGACAATCCGATCAAAGAGGTGTCTCAGCATGACCTTGCACACGTTCCTCAACCTGTCAGAGCCTCTGCCTCCCCGTCTGTAACCTGGGGGTAACACCTGCCTCCCAGCGTCATCGCCTGGATGCAATGAGCCACCAGGTATAGTGACCATTCAGCACAGGGTGGTGACGGTTTCTGGGTGCTGTGGAGGGAACCAGCATCCACCAGTCCCGCTGAGCACTGGCTCTGTGCGGGCCACTTCCCCATCAGTGAGCTCATGGACTGTCCCGACACCCAGCAGGGTGCCGGGGGAGGCGAGGTGAGTCACCTGGGCCAGACTCACCTGATGACCCCCTTGTGCTCAGTTCTGTGGTGTAAACTCAGCACCTCCTGGGTGCTCCGGCGGGTGATGGAGAAACCGTGGTCCATCCACACCATGGAACGCTGTTCAGCGCTGCATGCAATGAGCCATGGAAAGACCTAAACGAGACTCAGATGCACATTACTCAGGGAAGGGAGCGTGATTCCAGCTACATGACCTTCTGGAAAAGGCAAAACTATGGAGGCAGGAAAGGACGGGTCGTTGCTGGGGTTGGGGGGAAGATGAATAGGCAGATCACAGGGGATCTTTAGGGCAGCAAAACCACTCTGTGCTGCTGTAATGGCAGATACGCGTCCTTATACAGCTGTCAAACCCCAGAGAACGTATAGCACCGAGGGCGACCATGAAGTACGCTGGGGACTTCGGGTGATTGTGCTGTTCATGTAGGTTCATTGATGGTAACAGATGTGCCTGTGCGCTGGACGTCACCGATAGTGAGGAGGAAGGTGCGTGGGGCAGGAAGCTACGGGAACTCCGTGCTTTCCACTCAATTTTGCTGTGAACCTAAAACTGTTCTAAGAAATAAAGTCTATTATTAAAAAAAAAGATCGTAGGGGAAGGGACGGAAAAATGAAACAAGATGAAATCAGAGAGGGAGATAAAGAGAAGAGACACTGAGCTCTAGGGAACAAAGCGAGGGGTTGCTGGAGGGGAGGGGGGTGCGGGGAGGGGGTAATTGGGCGATGGGCATTAAGGAGGGCACGTGATGTAAGGAGCACTGGGTGTTACGTAAGACTGATGAATCACTGAACTCTACCTCTGAAACTAATAATACACTATATGTTAATTAATTGAATTTAAATAAATAAATAAAGCAAGCAAACAAAGAAGAACAAAACAAAATTTTAGGTCAGCACCTCCTCCAGGGAGCCTTCGCTGACCACCGCAGTTGGCTGCAATTTCTCCTGATGTCAGGAATCTGCAGGCCAGCGTGGGTTCTCTCTGGTTATCCCGTGCCTGCTAACAGGTGGGCGGTGTTCTGGCTTCTGAACCCAACCCGCCCTTTAGCCCCTCCAGCACAGGGATGGGGTGTTTCTTTTCTTGACGGGCGTGGCGCCCAGGGAAGTCTGTGAGGCAGCTCCCAGCAGGTGTTCACAGACCACCTCTTCGTGTCCCCATCCATGGGGGACGTGTGAGATGGCCTGGCCATCAAATGGGAGATGACATGGTGCCAGGCTCATGGACGTGCTCAGCAAACATGGCCACTGCACCCCCTGGGTCCAGCCCTGGTGACACACAGTCCCATGGCCTGTTGACCAAGCCCCCTGGGGCCCCTGTGTCAACTCAGCTGGGCTGAGTGGTGTCCAGAGAGCTGGTAAAGCACATTCCTGAGTGCGCAAGGATGTCTCAGCAAGAGCCTAGCAGCTCATCCTCCCCAGGGTGGGGCCACCATCCAATGCGGCCAGGGCCTGAGGAGAACACGCAGGGGCAGGAAGGGCTCCGTGCTTGAGCTGGGACCTCCATCCTGTCCTGCGCCCGGACAGCAGCGCTCCTGGGCCTCAGGCCTTCTGACTTGGGCTGCAGCTGTACCGCGGCTCTCCCGGGCGCCCCGCTCACAGACGGTGCGTCGTGGGACTCCCCAGCCTCTGCAAGCCTGTGAGCCAGTCCCCCATGTGCATCTGTCTATACTTGTCATATTGGTTCTTGCTCTCTGGACAACGCCGACTACTGACCGACGACTAATGGCTAGTGTCAGTGGGGTGATGGGACCCCAGGGGAGATCTTGGAAAAGCGCTTCTCTTCCTGCAGGACCTTTGTCTTTCTTCTGCCTTAAAGTTACATTCCTATTCTCAATGCTCTTTTTTGCCATTTGAAACTTCACAATGTACCTGGTGATTCATCACAAGGCCATTAAGTGGCATTAACTCTCTGCCTTCGGAGATGAGTAAATCACGACTCAGACTCGTGGGGGGCCTCAGCTGCCTGGCCACAAGGCAACGTGTGGCTGTGCGGGTGGAAGCGGGTGGGTGGGTGGGGAAGGCGTGGGCGGGTGGGGCAGACACAGAGCCGCGTGGCCAGCACCCAGCCCTCCATTGGGGAGCGTAGGAAAGGAGGGAGGGGAGCTGCTGGCAGGACAGGGGGTGGGTGGGTGGAGGGATAGAGGGAGCAGAGGGCAGATGCTTGGGAGACCAAAGGCTCTGCCACTGACTGTGGTGTGATCGTGGGGAGCCTCCAGGTCCTCAGAAATTGGAGGGAGGCCAGGCGACTGGCCATGGCATCAGGAAGATCCACCTTCCTGTCCTAGATGTGGCCACGGGTGGGTGGGACAGCCTCCAGCAAGGAAGCTGGGAAGGGGTCCTGCTTACGGCGGGAGCATGACCTGAGCGCACTCTAGACCTTGCTAAATCCTGACTGTGGCTCCTCTGCTTCTGTCTCTGCAGGACTCCTCACGGAATCCAAACTACAGGTTTTGCGGGCTTGGGCAGGACAGGCCCTACAGGTGCTCCGACATGTGTGCAGCCTGGGCTGGGAGCCGCCCGCCTAGAGCGGGGCCCCTCCGACTTTAATATCTATACAAATCATAGGGGTGTCTCTTTAAGATGTGGACTCTGGGGGCGCCTGGGTGGCTCAGTCGTTGGGCGTCTGCCTTCGGCTCAGGGCGTGATCCCGGAGTTCTGGGATCGAGCCCCGCGTCAGGCTCTTCCGCTGGAAGCCTGCTTCTTCCTCTCCCACTCCCCCTGCGTGTGTTCCCTCTCTCGCTGGCTGTCTCTCTCTCTGTCAAATAAATAAATAAAATCTTTAAAAAAAAAAAAAAAGATGTGGATTCTGACTGCGGAGGTGTGAGGGGCTCTGCACTTAGTACACTTGTCCAGGTGAAGGATGCCAGTGCCCCCTGGCCCGGTGACGGGCCCATTGGAAATCACTCAGCTCTACAGTCATGGGTCTCGAATCCCCCTGTAGGTCAGAACGCCCCAGCAAACATTGTAATGCAGATTCTTGGGCCTTGCTGTGGGAGGACGAATGCTGATGTGGGGGCTCCTGAGGTCACACTGTGCTAGCAGCCCGAGGTGGGCCATGCCAGGTGTGCTCCCATGTGTCGTTCTTATCTGACTAACCCACACACTCAGAGCTTAGGTCACCGAGTGCCACAGATGTCCCGAGGGCCACACAGCCTCTGAAACACTCGGCCTGGTCCTTTGAGCACATCTCCCGACCGTCGATACAGCTGGCTTATTCTCCTGGGACTCACAAAGTGTGCTTTGGCCCATGGGTTCCTTGATTCTGCTGAATATTGATTTGAATGCCAAGGGGCTGGTTCAGTCCTCCTGTTACGTTACCCCAAGCCAGTTTGCCAAGACTTGGAATTTCTGTGCCCCATGCAAGCTCATCTGCAGGCTCCCGAGGGGACACCAGATGATAGTGACACCATATTCTGACACATCACTGATTATATGAGTTTCCTGTGGCTGCTGTAACAGATTGCCCCAAACCCAGGAGCTCAAACAACAGAAATGTATTTTGTCACCATTCTGGAGGCCAGAATCTGAAATCAGGATCACTGGGCCAAAAAATCAAGGAGAATCCGTTTGTTGCCTCTTTTAGTTTCCAGTGACAGCTGGCTTTCCTTGGCTTATGGCCCCATCCCTCCAATCTTCAAGGCCAGCTTCTCCATATGTCTCCTGGTCTATCTTCATGTGGTCTTTTCTGCATGTGTGGTGGAACCCCCCTCCCCGCCCCTACGTCTCTCCTGAAGGACACCTGTGATTGCATCTAGACGCCACCCGGGAATCCAGGAGGACTGCCCCATCTCATGTGACCACAGTATATGTAATCCAACCACATCTGCAAACACCTTTTCCCAAATAAACCAATAGGCACAGGTTCCGAGAAGTAGGACCTGTATCTCGGTCACTTATAGTCTAGAGCACTGAGGGTCTGCAAAAGCCCCCAACCCAGCTCTCCTCCAGAAGATAACTCACCAACCTCCTTCACTTTTCTTTGTAGGGTTGGCATGCATCCAAGGCTTGGAATGGGTGGGAAGTCGATAAATGTCTGTTGGGTAAATTCAAGGGGCTTAAGCAGCAGTAGGGAAGAAGTGGGACAGGGTCATGAATGCAGACTCTGAAAGCGGGTAGAAAAAGTCAGAGGGCTGAAGTGTAGGAGGCAATATTTAGATGTCACATTAAAGAGTCTGGGCACTGTCCTGATGGCAAGAGAACGCTCCTTATGGGGTCCTTCCATAGGGCAATGCATTTATTCATTTGTTCGTTCATTCATTCATTCATTCATTCATCCAGTACTCAACAGCAAAGCTCAGGGCTTGGCTCTGTGGGAGAGGGAAGACAGGCTTCCTACCCTACACACACACACACACACACACACACACACACACGCACACATTATAAAGACAGAGAGAAAGATTTATTTTAAGCAATCGTGATTGTGGGGGGCTGGCAATTCAGTTTGTAGGGCAGGATGGCAAGCTGGAGACCCAGGCAAGAGTTGATGGCCATCTGCTGGCAAAATTCTCTCTTCGTCAGGAGACCTCAGTCTTTCTTTCTTAAGGTCTTCAACTGATTAGATGTGGCCCACCCACATTGCGGAGAGTAATCTGCTTTACTCAGAGTTTACTGATTCAAATGTTACTCTCATCTAAAAGGTATCTTCAGAGCAACATCTAGACTGGTGTTTGACCAAAGCTGGGTGCCACGGCCTGGCCACTGTGACATACAAAAGTAGCACATCACACAAAATACAGCACATTCCAGCTGTGCTGTTTCTGGTACATTCAGATTTATGATTATTGAATCTTTGTGGATTGTACCTCGCACCATTACATAATATCCCTCTTTGTTCCTGTGAATGCTTTCTGTCTTGAATTCTTCCTTATGCAATGCTAATTTGCCATTCTTGTCACTTTTTTTTAAATGTCATTTTAAATGTTTTTTTTTTTAAGATTTTATTTATTTATTCGACAGAGATAGAGACAGCCAGCGAGAGAGGGAACACAAGCAGGGGGAGTGGGAGAGGAAGAAGCAGGCTCCCAGCGGAGGAGCCTGATGTGGGGCTCGATCCCATAATGCCGGGATCACGCCCTGAGCTGAAGGCAGACGCTTAACCGCTGTGCCACCCAGGCGCCCCTCTTGTCACTTTTTAATTTCAATTTTCAAACATTGTGCACTTTGGGCCTCTATTTCTCATCATTTTGGGGGGCACTTCTTGTAAATTGCACTTTATTGGTTTTTTATTTTTACCCCAATCTTACAGGATTTTGATGGGAAGTTCAGCCCATCCCCATTTTGTATGAAAGCCGATATGCGTGGTTTTATTTATTTCGCCTCACTTTGTGTTTACTTGGACTGAACTTTGTTATTGCTGTCATTTCCTTCTTTCATCCTTCCTTAATTTTGCTTCCCTGCTCACTCTCAACATCCTCACCCCCCCCTTAATGTAGAAGCTCTATTCTGCTTTTCCAGGGGCTGCCTCTTCCAGCTCCTGATAGTCATAATTACACCCATACTCCCCCGTGAATGTATGAGAAGTAAGCAGTAACAGCACTCCCCCACGAGATTCTTCCTCTCCCACCCCTCCTGCCCGCCCCAGAGCAAGCCCTTTCCTTCCTCCCTCCCTCCCGCTGCCACCAGATGCCAGATGTCCCTCCGATCTCTTGCTCCTTCAACTCCGGGGCGGTGGCTGGGACTGAGTCTATGTTTACTTACAGATGACTACGGGTTTCCCTCATAGTATGAGGCACAGATTTCAAGAACCCTTACTTAGCAATTATCGTACAAAATCCCAGGCATATTTAGATTAAACCGAGCATTTTGCAAGGGTCACTGCCCACCAGCATTTTCTGTTCTCTGCTTCTGCTCTATCTTGAGGTCTCCTCTGCAGTTGAACTGTCTTGGTGAGAGGGGCCCTGCCCTGGGTAAAACGGACACTCTGTGCATCTTGCTGGGGGCGATATTTTCTTTCTTTTTCCCCAGCAGAGAAATTCCATCCTAGCAGGGGTAGGCCTCCTCGATCATATCATCAGAGTCCCTGGAAGTTGTTCCGAAGTCCTCTAGGCACTGGCACTACACTGGTTCTCCTGCCTTTGGCTAGGACTGGTTCTTTCTGGAATTCTGCAAGACATTCTCCCATTCTGGGACTTGGAGGCTTCACCACAGACCTTCGGCCCAAGACATTTTCCTCTGCAAACTTCCTCATTTCTCTCACTCCTGTCTGCCCACCAGCTCCTTCTGGTGCTTGCGAGAGGTGGGTGCTCTCCCTTCTGGAACTGCCCGCAGCCTCTCGTTTTCTCCCAGAGGATTTTCACGTGCTTTTTCCTCCACCCTGAAAGGCGTTTGCTCCACGTTATCTTCCCGTTTGCTCATTTGCTTCGTCTTGACGGTTCTCCTTCTGAATCTGCCGACCACTTTCAAGGCCTTTTGCTCCATGGAGCGTGTTAAGTGTCTCCAGGCTCGGCCTGGGAAGCTCAGCCATCCTCTTCCTCTGCTTATTGAGTCCCCTCAAGGGCACTGTCTTGGCTTCTCTGTGATTGTGTGTCAGACACATAAGGACAGGGCCATGGTGGTCTCCTGGGCAGTGGCCAACCAGCAAGGGGGAGAATGACGAGTCATTTATGTTCTTGTAGACAACGAAGGCAGCATTGGCAAGGTGCTCCCCGTCCCTGGAGGGGGCCTGTCTGCTCCCAGCCACCCAAGGGTGGGCTGCCCAAGCCTTTCACGTCGGCCACCATCTTGCCAGCTGAAGGGGAGAACAGGTGGTAAGGAAGGTAGGCCAGAAATAGAAGAACTCATCTCATGGGTTTTCAAAGAGCCTAAGGAGCCCGTTAGATGACATGAGGGGCGCCTGGATGGCTCAATCCATTAAGCATCTGCCTTTGGCTCAGGTCATGATCCCGGGGTCCTGAGATCAAGCCCTGCATCGGGCTCCCTGCTCAGCGGGGAGTCTGCTTCTCCCTCTCCCTCTTCCCCCCAATTCATGCTCTCTTGCTCTCTTGCTGTCTATCAAATAAGTAAATAAAATCTTAAAAAAAAAACAAAATTAAGAAACATGAAAAGTCTACTCTCATTAGCTAGCATGGAAATGCAGATTACAAAGGTAAGGAGGCCATTTTTCGTTTACTGTAGTAGGAAAGGGGTTGAAAAGGTCGTTCCCCATGCCAGTGTGCACCTCTCAGACGTGACCTGCAAACAATATTGAGAAATCTGTTTTGGTAAAAATGTATGCAGAGACCTATTAGGTCAGAAAGAGCCTATTAGGAGCAGTGCTTCTCCTTCTAGGACTTGGCCCTGATGAAACAGGCATGCGCACACAGCAGTGTGAACACAGGGACTTTTGGAAACCCTTTCTTCAGTAGGCATAGATCCCAAACCATGGACAGTAATAGTCTTTGAATGCTTTTTTTTCTTCTCTCTACCTTTTGTAATTCTCCAAATTTTCTGTAATGAAAACATTAAAAGAGGTGAAAGATTTCTGTGTGGCATTGGGCAAATCATTACCTATGTCTGAACCTCGACTTTCTCATTGATAAAAACGAGCCCCATGCACTTGCCTCAATGTCCCACTCATTAGGGGTGCAGCAAAAAACCTCATGGGGGCATGAAAGCCCCCAAAACTGAACCTGGGGCAGAGCAGGGGCTGCTCCATGCCCATTTCTTTCCTTCCCCTATGAGCCTGACAGCCTTAGATGAGATGGGGTAGCACCGCGGGAGGCAGCTGAAGAATCAGATGAGGTGACTGGTGTGAATCACGCAGCTTTGATGAAAGTCCCCAGGGCTGTGTGTCCAGTATATAGAACCCATCTCCAAAACCATCTGGGATCTTTGCTCCCCACGTGTTGGTAACATATCTCTGGCAGCCACTCTGAGCCCGATTTTGTCATGATGACCCAGGATAGGCATCCCAGGTTGGCCATGAGGACCAGACACAGAGCAGACACAGCCTGGGGGCGGGGTGTCACCAGCCAGGACCTCATATCCCAAGGGCCTGACTTAAGGATAGACCTTTACCCTCATTTGCAAACTACACCCCCTCAGACATAGGGCAGGGCTGAAAGAAGAGGGTTTCCAAACTGCTTGAGCCTTGCATCATCCCCTGGGCTGATATATTTTCTTGAACGAATCCCATAATTACCTTGTGAAAAGTGTGCGACATTGCATTTAATTTCGGGCATTTAAAGCTGCACTTGGTTACTTGTACACATTTAAATGGGCCATATTTTTCTATTCCCGCTGCTTTACCAAAGGAGGCCTCTCTGTCTCCGGCAGGGCTGGAATTATCAATATTTAGTTAATATTGCATAGCAATGATAATGAATCTGAACTTGGGGATCTTGGGGCCAGAGTGGTGGGTGAAAGGTGGCCTGAGTCTTGTCCAACGGTCCAACCACCTTCTAACTATAGAGAGGCAAGGAGCCTCCCTCTGCGACTGAACGCCTTGAGGGCGGGGCGGGGCGGGGCGGGGGCGGGGCCATGACGGGTGGGCCGGGCCGGGGCCGACTCCGCTCGGAAACTTCGAGGTGGGCGGGTAGGACCCGCCCTCCCGGCGCTCTTCGGCCCCGCCGCACCAGAGGGCGATCCGCGGCAGCCAGGCGAGGCGCCCCGTGATTGGCGGAGGTGCGCGGTGATTGGCAGACGTTCCGGCCGCACAGCGGGCCGAGCCGGCGTCGCGTCTTCTGAGCCGCTCCGGGAGTGGAGAGCGGCCTGCGGCCCCGCCCCCGACCCCGCCCCTCCTCAGAGGGCCGCGCTCGCCGGCTCCCGCAGCAGCTCGCGTCGCTTGGTCAGCCAGGCTGCTTCGCTCCCGCCCCTGGACGTCCGGCTCCTCGCGAAGAACTTTGCTACAGGCCCGGAGGCGTCGCGACGCCGCGTGCGGCCCACTCACGGACGGGTGAGTACTTCGGGGCGGGGGACGGCAGCGCAGGGGACTGGAAAGAGAGTCAGGAGGCGCCGCCCGCCTCGGGCCTCAGTTTCTCCCTCTGCGCGGCTGCTCCTAGTGCCCCCCACCACAAGTTCCCCAGAAGGTGGGGGGCGGGGGTCTCGCCCGCACCAAGAAGCCCACGGAGACCCCCGCCCGGGCCTGGGTTGGGACTTCCTGGGGGGCTGCGCGCCCCCTTGGGAGTCGCCGGACCCCGCGCTCTGCGAGCACCGAGAGGCCGGCGGCCGGAGCCCCAGAAGACCCGCGGGTGGTCGGAGTCGCCCCTCCCTGCGCCCCGCAGCGCCGGTCCCCAGGTGCCCCGTCATGGCCCTTCCCCCGCGGCCGTCGGCCGGACTCGGCGGCACCCAGGGCGGCCGTCGATGCCCGCGGGGACGCGGATGGGGTGGCGGGGGCGACGGGGTCCAGCCCGCACTGGGGACGGGGCCCGCCGGAGGGGGAGCTCCTGGGTCAGGCTGAAGTCCCCACAGCCCACTTAGAATCAGTGCTGCGCTCACTCTCCCCCTGGGGCTCCTCCTCGGTAAGAGGGGCGGGCAGGGGCAGTGGCAGTCTTTCCCTGTCCCGGCTGGGGTGAACCCGGCCCTCGGCCGGCCCTCCGCAACATTAATTTATGTTGTGGCAGATGGAAACTTTCTGAGGAATCTCGCCGAGCCCTTTGGGATGTGATGGAGCCATGCCCTTCCACCGCAGTTTCTGTAGTTGATGTTAAGAAATTCCAAGGAGCTAACATTTGTACCATAGTTACACTCCCCTCCCCCACCCCAGTCTTATAGGAGTAGGAATTAGAGCCCCAGTGGACACATGATGGAGCTGAGGCTCACTGGGGATTGGTGACCTGCCCAGGACCACAAAGAGCCTGGGGGAAGACTTCCGCCCCAGTGTGCACTGAAAGCAAGCCCAGTCCTGCCTCTCCTCACCTTGGACAGTGACCCCTGGCATTTGGCCTGTTTGTAAAGGGCTTTCCCTTCTGCTGGGATCTGTCACTTACAGAGTGCTCTGGGTACCCTCTGTGCTGGTTGCCTGTTCTTACTGCAGCCCTAATGAGGGAGCCATGTCAACAGAAGCCCCAAGGCCACACTTTCCACTGTCCAGTCCTGGCCCCTGTGTCTCCAAGGGGCCTGATTCTCACTGGAGCCCCATGGTGTCTGACCAGAGATTTAGAGGAAGATTCCCTTATATAACCACTCCTTTGCTGCACCCCCTGCACCCCCCACCCCAAGCAGATGGACCTTTGAACACAGGGAAGGTTGCTGGGAGACCACATCACACCTTCTCTCCCAGGATGGAAGACTACATGGAGGGCTCCCTGCTCACGCCTTCCCAGCCACTCCTATGCCAGGGTTGGACAGGCCTTGGGGGCTGGTCAAAGGGGACTACAGCTCAGTCCTGGCCCCCAGAGGGGCCTGAGCTCTGGGACAGAGAACAAACCCTGGTCCATGATGGTGACAATAAGAAGAATCCTGCTAGGGAGAGAGCTTTATGCTTTATATGGCTCTCGCCCTCTCCCACGTCCCCACCTCAGAAAGTGGCACCACTGCTGTGCCCCCCACACACAAATCAAGCCACCCTCTTCTCCCCCACCCTTCACATTCAGTTGGTGATACTCCTGTCTCTCCTGGCCCCAGAGCTGCAGTCGGATGCCTCCCCTGGACCAGGCCTCCTTATCCTTCCCTGGATGGTCGCCCAGCCCCTTCCCTGGGCTCCCCATCCTGTACCCACACTGTCCCAGTGGTTCTTTAACTGTCACTTCCCTGCTCAGCACTGCCCTCCCGAACTCCTTCTGGCCCTGGGCTCAACTCTGCCTCCAAAGCCTGGCGCTCCTTCAGGCCCTTGGGACCTGCCCTAGCTGCCTAGCCTTTTCTCTCATTCCTGTGTCCCATCCCCAGGGGTCACTTCCCAGGCACCCGCACCTTCCTGGCCACATTGCTGGTCACTCTCTCTGCTGCCTTTTCTCCTGGGCAGTCCCCTGTTGGAATGCCCACACTCCTCCAATCCTCCTTCCACCCTCACCTGGCTCACACCTGCTTGTCTTGAAGGCCGAGTCAGGGCCTCTCTTTCACAATCCCTACCATGCCTTCCAAAGCTGAGTGAGACCGCCCGTTGGGGGCTTGCACCCCAAATGCTGCTCCAGCTTTGTGGTTGTCTGTTTGGGTGTCATCCTTCCCGCTGGGCGTGAGCTGCTCGAAGGCCAGCCCTGTGGGAGTGCTGTCTGGAGCAGGGAGGCCCCGCACAGTGCTTGGCAAAGGATCAGCCCCCAGTCCGTGTCTGCTGACCCACCGGGGCCAGGCTCAGAGCAGGTGCCAGGTGTGCCGTGCGGGCTCGGCATTGGGCAGACACTCATGGCTGTCCTTGATCAAGGACTTGGGCATGCCCACTTGCCTCCCACTTTGTTTCTACGAACTTGGCACATTGAGTGGAGTCGGAATGTTCCTTGGTTTGGCCCTTAATACTCTGGGGCAAAAATAGGTATCTGGGAGCCTCCAAGGGCTTTGTGCCCTTGTCTTGAGGAGAAGCCCTGTGCCAGGCGCCTGGTCTGGGCCACGCTGGAGCAGACCCCCCAGACCCTGGGAACCCCTGGGCCCTTTCCCTTAGGGCCCAGTCGTAGACAGGTTTTAAAATATATTTGATTTTCATTTCAAACACCTTATTCATTTATTATAGAAAATTAGGGAAATACATTTAGAAAAAGAATAAAACAAAACTACTCATAATCCTTCCACCCAGAGAGCCAGTATTAACAGCTTGGGGGGCATTTTCTTTCATCTTTTTCTGTAGGTAGACTTCATTTTCATTCTAAAGAGACAGGATAATTTTCATGCTGCTTTAAATCCTGTTTAACAATGTTATACCAACATTTTCCTTGATTTTAAGCATTTATTTGTATACCGGGTCATGGCTAACATCTTTGTAGGGTAGCACCATGCTGACGGGCTGTAATGTTCATAACTGCCCTCTGGATGGTGCCAGAAAGTTTTCTGTGTCAGACACCCTTGTGTGTGAAACCCGTGGGCATCCCTGCGTATTCCTCTGGGCTGTGATTCTAGTTTGGCAGCTCTGGTCAGAGGGCGCTCGAACAACTTGAAGGCTTCCCATGGGGGCTTGTTTCAGAGGCGGAGCTGCCCCCCGGGGGAGCAGAGTGGGGGCCGGCCTGCGCATGGATTAGAGCGTTTGGGGCAGAAGCAGAAGGCCACATGTGGTCATTCTCCATGTCTCCACAGATGCATGGTCCATGCAGCCCCTCTCGGGGTGGCACACCTCAGCCGAGCTCCTTGGTGCTGGTATTTTGTGTTTTGATGGGATAAAAATATGCCTTGGTACTCACGTGGAAAGAATGCCAGCCACTTTGCTTTCTTAGATCTGGTTCAATGACAGGTTCCAAGCTACCGCTCTGCCGTCAGGTGGCGGTGGGGCTGGCTGGCGGGCTAGCAGGCAGGTTGGAGGAGTCTTGGAGCTGGGGCCAAGCTGGATGAAGACGCTCCTGCTTTGCCATCGGGATGCTGGGGTCTGGGGGAAGGGAATTGCTTAAAGTCACACAGCAGGGTCCTATAAGCTTGTTGCCTCCCCGAGGGCAGGCTGTCCCAGTGTACCTTGCATGTTAGACTCCCAGTGTGTGCCAGGCAAGGCAGCAGGTGCGCCAGGGGAATGAGACACAGCCCCCCCGCCCCTTGCAGGGCTCCCAGCATCCCAGGAAAGAGAACGTGTTACAGCAGGGAAGGCCAGAGATGGTCTTCTGTGTGGGTCCTTCTACCAGGAGATGGTCTGTGAGCCTCCCTGTGACCCAACCCTGGCAGTGAGTGGTCTCGTTTGCTTTAAAATAATAAGCCCTTCGCTCCCTACAGGACTTGACCCACTCTCAGAGAACCCGAAAATTAATCTTCTTTTATTCATCCATTCTTACAAAGCAGAGATTTTACTTGAAACAGTTATTTTGACTGTCGTGTGCATGCATACCGCTCAGGCCACAGGCCAGCCACAACCTGTGGTTCCCTGCAGTTCCTACCAGAATGTGTTTTTCACCAGAATATGCCCTCATGTAGCCCCCGGGAGAACCAGCTTGGGTTTTGTTTGTTTGTTTGTTTGAATGTTGTATGGTTTGCAGATTACTTTCTCTTCCTTCATACCCTTAATCCCCATGGCACTGTACATGGCAGGTGTTATTCCCATTTTACACATGAGGAAACTGAGACACCGTGAGATTAAGTAGCTGCAGGTCCCTGGTAAAACTGGGACCCACTCCCAATGTCGAGTGGTAGTAAAATTGTGTCCCGTTGGCCCGGACGGTGCTGTCCCTCCTGGTGTGGGGTCTCCTGGTAGAGGGGGGTACTACCTGAGACAGGACTCAGCAAAGGCAGCGGGGACGCTCCCAGGAAGGAGGCACGCTGGGCCCCAGCACTGGAGGAAGAGGGCCCTGTGTCTGCCAGAGCACGGGCGCCGAGGCCGGAGGGCAGCTCTGGGAGCGGCAGAGAGCGAAGGGAAGGCGTGGCCCGGGTCGGATTGTGAGAGGCCTGTTTTTCAGAAACACGCTTTGTGGATTTGAATTCCAGCTCCGACACTGTGAGCTGTGTGGCCTGGAGCACGTATCCTACCTTTCTGGACCTGCGTTTCCTCGTCTGTGAAATGGGGTGACGGTTGAAGGCTAAGCCACCCGTCCGTCTGTCACACTGGCTAGCGGCAGCACCTGGCTCACAGTGCCGTGTGCGGCACCCCGAGAACGTGCACGGGACACACGCACCCCAGACACACGTCTGTTCCTGCTGCTATTCCCGACACAGGTGCCCCGGCGCAAGTTGGCTCTCATCAAGGCCAGCTGCGCTCTGCTGTTCCAAGGAGGTGGCCCTTGATTCTGGGGGCAGCAGGCCACGGGAGGTGGCTTGGTAGGACGTGGCCCCATGTGGTCTAAAAAGCTGACGTGTTTTCTGTCTTGGGTCAGGAGGTGACCTGCATGACTCGGTTCTGTGTGTCATGTCACCGCCGGTCTCCCCGCCCATGGCAGTCTGCGTGCTCACTCTGGTCTGCACGTGTGGCTAAACAGCGAGTTTCACAGAAGTCGCCTCCTTGTTGGGCTCCCGGAAGCCTGCAGTGTGGAAACGGCACAAGCGGTGCATTGATTTCCAAGCAGATTCACGTGGCTCGGCCATGCTCTTGTCTTGCCTCTGGGGGATGTTTTAAAATAAGGACTTAGTCCCTTGGAGGGAGGAATGTTCAGATTGAAATCTGTGGGGTTGTTTGGCGGACACAGATCCCGTCTTCAGGACCCACTGTGGCTGGGGACAGGGCAGGCATGGTTGTGTAGCCCCTGGGGAACAGGCGTGTGGCACTTGGGTCACCCCAACTCTTCCTGTGACAACTGTCTCCAGAAACATCCAGGGGACCCTACTGTGGCAGGCCCGGTGCTTGGCGCTGGGCTCTTGGGGATGCCTGGCCCCCGTGTGCAGCCTGTTGTCTCATCCGGTCCTCACGGGGCCCTCACGTGAGCTGATCGCCCCATTGACAGAGGAGGAAGCAGAGGGGCGTGGCCTGCTCAGGACCGCAGAGCTGGGGGCACCGGGCCAGATTCCACATTAGCGGCCTCTCCCTGCTCTACACTCACTTTCCTCATTGCAGTGAAGAGGGTGGATGTGGCCTTTAGTCTGGGGAGGGTCATGGCATATTTTCGGAGTCAGGAAAAGCCACCCCGGGTCCCCCACCCAGTGCACATGTTGTCCCGACAGTTAAAGGGGTCTGTGTCCTGAAGCCCATCCGGGGCCCCCGGGTTGGAGATCCTGGGGGTAGGGCACCTCCCAGGGCTTTCAGCTCCGGGCTCTGTGACTCGTGGCCCCCAGTTGTGTCAGCGGTGGTTCCTGCCATTTTGCTCAGCAGCACGTGAGGTCCATTTTGTTGACTGACTGAGCCCCTTCCCCTGTCAGGAGAGAGCTGTAGAACCACCACACTCTCCAGTCTGTTCCAGTTCATTCCCTGTTCTCAGGCACCTCTTTAGTGTGTATTCGTGTCTGGTGGCATCTAAGCCTGGCGGGTTTTGTCCTGTGGTTCATGGAGGGCTCTGCAGTCAGGCACATCTGCCTAAATCCTGGCTCTGTGGGCTGTTTGCCTCCCCCCTTCCTGGCCCCCCACCCCTCCCCACCTCCCCTACCTGCCCTACCTCGCATCCTCCCTTCCACTTACCTGCTAACATTTATTTAATCCCTACTCTGTGGTTGGTTCCTTCGGGGGGCTCTGAGACGTCATCCTTGCCCGCCTCTCTCCTGGCTTCTGGTGAAGGCTGATGACCGCTGGTGGCCCTTGGTTTGCAGCCATATCTCCTGTCCCTGGCTCCGTCACGCAGCATTCTTCTCTCTGTGTTTCCTTCCTGTTCTTCTCAGGATACTGGCCTTTGGATCGGGGCCCACCCTCATCCAGGATGATCTCATTTCAAGATCTTTAATTGCAGTGCAGGGAGAGTCACCTTCACGGATTGGGGGCGGACACACGATGTGGAGGCCACCCTTCAGCCCCCGAGCCAGCTTAGTGCTCAATGTGGATTATCTCATGGGACCCTTCCAACTAGGCACCATCCCTGCCACTCAGACATGGACACTGAGGTCACATGGCTCATGCCTGGTGAGGCAGGGACTCCAGGCCTCAACACGTAGGGCCCAAGCTCATGACTGCTGTGGGGCCCGTTGAGCCAGAGGCCTTGAGTGAATTTCTTTCCTCATCTGTAAAATGGGCATGGTCTTAGGGGGCTACTGTGAAGTTGAATGAGATTCCAGATAGAACATGAGGCGATCCCCACCCCATTTCTTTTTTCTGTCCCCTCTCTGCTCAGCACTCTAGGCCAGAGTAGGCTGGGCCTGGCCGCCCTTGTGTCTGACCCTCGGTTTTTCTCGCCGGCAGGATGGACTCCGGCGCCCCTCCTGCCAGCCCCTCTGGCCCACAGCCGCAGCCACCGCTGCAGCCCCAGGCCCGCTCGCGGCTCAATGCCACTGCCTCGGTGGAACAGGACAAGAGTGAGGTGCCCCGAGCTCCTGGACCCCAAGTTGGCCCTGGACCAGATGTGGGAGACATAGCTGCCCCCGCTGTGGCCCGGGCCCCGAGTGCTCGGAGCCGAGAAAGAGCGGACCGAGCAGGTAAGGGGCTGGGGCTGGAAGCCAACAGTCCTGAACGCACGCCAGGGCTGTTGCATGGAAGCCAGGCGAGCAGCAGGTCCTGGCATGCAGCCCAGGCGCCCTGCCCGGATCCTCCTGCAGGCCAGGTCCCTGCTGTCACCTGCGCAGCGGGCTTTGCTCCTGGTGCATGGACTTGGGTGGTAGCAGAGGTCACGTCTCCCTATTTTATTTATGATCTGGTGGCTCCAGCACCGATCTGCTTACACTCTGGGCTGGTTCCGGACCAGGCACCTCCGCACCAGGCACTGTGGTGTGCGAGGAGAGGAAGGCTTCCCGTCCCACTCTGGTCCTCTGCGGGGACTCAGGGGAGCCCGTGTGGTCCCCTGCTCATCGTGGCCGCTCCTCAGGGCCATTTGGTCAGACAGCTCTACTTGGTCTGGGGACCCACATGGCCACTCCCCTCAGGGGCTGGCTGCCACCCTGGAATGCCCCTAGGCCCTAGTCCCCGGTGCCTTATGGGCCACTGTCCTACATCCCTAGGCTGGACTGTTAAGGATTGCTCGCTCCAAGCCCCGCCACTCTGGGGCCTTCTCAGGTTTCTGCTCCCCCAGGCCTTCCCCGGAGGCACCTCCCGCCCAGGGTGGGAGGTGAGCTGGTGTGAGGACCTGAGTGGGACAGGACGGTTGGTCATGGGGCCAGACACCTCACTGACCCTGGGGCAGGGCCACTAGGGCTTGGTCCATCCTCCGTCCACCTCCTGCTCACTGAGCCCGGGTGGCACAGGTGAGTCAGGTCTGCCCCCGACCCCCAGCAGTCCACAGTGCTGGGGAGCAGAGGGAAGCATAGGGCCTGGGGAGCACTGAAGTGGCCCTGGACCCCGGGCTGGGGTTGTGGGAAGCCTGCTCTGTGGGAAGAGGAGACTCCCCGAGCAAGAATTAGCATGGGAGGAGAGAGAGGGCCTGGCAGGGGTGAGGGCTGGCGGGAGGCGGCGGCCTCCCCTGGGGTAGGGGTGAGGCCGAGAGCGCCCCAATCCTCCCAGGTGACGGGGTCAGGAGGGGAGGGGAGCACTAAGAGTGATAATGGTCGTGGGTCTGGCCTGTGATGGAGATACACCGGGAGGGAGCTGGGGGCCCAGCCTTGTCTGGGACGTTTCTTCGTGCTCTAGGGGCTGCCATGGGCGGGAGGAGCCCCAAGCCTCTGGCTCTGAGGTTTTGGGGAAATGTGGCTGCTGGATGTCTTACTCTCAGGGGAACCAGCCCCTCCGGGTAGACTGTTTGCTCGGATTACAGATGAGGTCGTGCCGTCCCACCCGGAGCACCTGGTCCCCACCTCCCTGCACCCCAACACTGGTCCCCATTCTCCAGGTCTGCCTCCGTGCTTCCCCACCTCCCTTTGCCAGGCAGGAGGTCCACCCAAACTGTGCCCTCCCCAGCTCCACCTGCCGAAATCCTACCCACTCTGAGGGCTCTACTGCCCCTACACTTCCTGAGCTCGACCCACGGCAGGAAATGGTATGCCACCCTCTGCTGACATGCATGCCTGCACACGTGTGTGTATACATGTGCGCGCACACACACGCATATACATGCTCAGTGGGAACGGAAATTTCCCAACCACAGCTTTTCCCGACTGTGCGTGCCACAGTCTGACCGGGGCCGTTCTGTCCCTTTTCTGTAAAAGCAGTGCTGCTCGTGGACAGTTAAATGGATTTTGTGATTCACTGTGTTGAAACCTACAGTTTATAAAACGCTTTCCGCAGTTTGGCTCCAGCGCTAGTTCTCCGTGAACATTTCCCAGCTGGGACTCCCCAGAGCACGTGTCTGTCCACACGAACTGTCACTTACTGGTGGTCAGAGCCCTGAGGTCCAGGGAGCGCCAGAGACAGGTCCCTCTCGGCCCGGGCCCTTGAGCCATGTGCCCTTGAGGGAGTCAGGAGGCCACACTGGGCCTGTTTCTGCCTCTGTAAAGCGGGCGCGACCCTACCAGCCATGTGGTGTTGTGTGGGGATCGCACCGGTGCCGGGACCGTGCGCCTCGTGCAGACATCCCTCAGGCGCCGACGTGTGCAGGAGCTGGTGTCGGGACCGCGCTGAGACGGGGCCGCCCCGTCCCCGTAGGCATCCGGCGTGGGGGCCCAGAGATGGTGGGTAGCTTGTGCTTCATGTCACCCGGCAGCCTGGTCCCCTGGTTCCTTCCCCGAGATCCTATTCAGACCTCCTGGGGGACACCCGCTATTTTACAAACCCCCCCATGAACCTCTTTGGTGACTGGTCTTCATGTTAGCTCGGGGCCGTGTGTGTCTAGCTTCTGTGTGCGTGCCGCAGATTTCTCTCCCCCAGCGGAGGCTCGTGCCACACACTGGCCATGTGCACGTGTGCATGGTGGGGGGTGCTTTCTTCACCTCCTCCCCCACCGTGGGCGGGACGCCGCGTCAGCTCTCCTGGGACTAAGGAGATGCGGCTCCACTCCCCCGGGTGGTCTGGACGAGCGACGGAAGTCCAGCCCCCGCTGCCAGCTGGGCACACCTCAGCTCCCCTTTCTCCGGCTCACCCAGCCTTCGTCATCTTCTGCCTCTAGAGTGGCCGCTGCTTAAGATGACCACCCGCAGCTCGGCCTGCTGCCTGTGTAGGAAGCCCAGACCCGCGATGAGCCCCTGCTGTGTACCTCTGTGTGTACCACATGGCCAGCCCTGTCCTCAGGGCTTTCCCTGGGCCACATCTGATCCCCTCATGTCAGCCTGCGAGGGCAGCTCTGTTGTTACCTCACTTAGGGATGAGGAAACTGAGGCACAGACTTGCCCAAGCGTCCAGCTGCCGAGTGACGGGCCCACAGGTGACCTGGGTCTCCTGGGTTAGCACCAGCTCCACCCAGCGGAAATCAAGCTGTGGTGGAAGCTGGCTGCAGTCTCCCCTGGGCAGTTCACGCCAGGCCAGTGCCTGATTTATTCCAGAAACTCACCCGGTCCTTGGGCACTTCTGATCTTTGCATCTCCTTGAAAGATCACCATGTTCTCTGCTTTGTTTCCAAGGCTTCTGGGCAGAGAGGGGTCCTGACCCTGGGCTTTCAGCCACAGATGCCTCACGGCTGCAGAGCACAGAAACCAGGGCTGCAAACACACTTGGTTTCAATCTGAGTGCAAACTGTCCTCGGAGGGCAGCGTCAAACAGCAAGTTTCAGGTGGAAGTCAGGAAACAGCTGTGGGCTCTGTGTGCCATCTGCCACCCAAAAGAAGGAGAGAAGCAGGCCCTGGCATTCTTGCAGGCTTGGGGTCCCAGCCCCCACATCTGGGCTGTGCTGCTCTGTGTCCCTCACTGGTCATCGAGGCAGGTGCAGTGGGGCCCTGCCATGCTGGCTCTGTGCAGCCCAGAAAGCGTCTGCCTGGGAAGGGCTTTGGGGGCCTGTTTCGGTTAGTTCCCTCACCTGTGCGTCTGCAAAGGTGTAGCGAGCCCCAGTTAGGTACCCACAGGTCACAACGAGCGTGAGTGTGGAAGTAACGCCTCCCGTGCCAGGCGTCGCGTTCGGTTGTTTCTACACTAGCCTGCTCATCACTTCTCCAACATATTCAGACAGGAGAACCTAGAGAAAGAGCTGACGCGGGTGCCCCAGGGCCCCCAGCTGGTGAGCTGGGAGGTCGAGATTTGAACCCACTCTGACTCTCTGCTTATCGGAGGGCCACAGGTGAGCACTTGCGTGTGCCTGGTGCTTTTGGCCGTTTCTCCAGGGAGCCCGGTGCAGGACTGAAGCAGAGACGGCTGGGCTGGAGCCTGGGCTTCTCAGCTAGCCCTCAGGGTGGTCCCTGGTGAGGCTCAGGCCTGTCCTCCTGGAGCCCTGGGCCAGGGAGAGCCAGAGGCACACAGTAGCCACCCTGGAGGGCAGGCCCTGTGCTGGGGACAGCTGATGTTGTGGGGGCCCGGGGAGCACGAGACGCCCTTTCTGCTGACCTCGGTGGGTCACCAGATCCACCACCACAGCAGATCACCAGCGAGACTGCCAGCGCCGTGAGGCCTCCCAGCTGCGGGGCCACAGACGGGTGGTGGAACCCTTGGGCAGGGCTGCCGCTGCCAGGAGGCATTCGCCGCGGTGCTGACGGAGGACCCGCCTGGCAGGTGCAGGAGACAGTGGGTGAGGCAGGCGGGGCCCTGTCCTCCAGGAGGGATCCTGCGTGAGTACATGAAGAAAGATCTGCACGGTGTCAGGGTCGCACTGGACCCCAAGGGCTCCAAGACTGATGGCCCCTGGGCAGGGTCAGAGTGCGAGGTCAGGAGGTCAGCCAGGCAGGCTCTCAAGGGTCATTATAAGGAGAAGCGTGTTTGGAGGAGCACTAGAGGGTCTGAATCAGAGGAATGACATGCTCTGTTCACATTGGAGAGGAGGCCACCCCAGCTGCTGGGCAGAGCAGCGGCCGAGGGGTGGGTGGAGAGGGGGCAGAGGAAGCAAGGCTGGCCCCCAGGTCTCTGGCTGCAGCCGCAGGTGGTGGTGGGGTTCAGAGCTGGGTTCAGAACCGACGTGGTTGTGGGCATGGGAGCCGAGGCAGATGTTGAGGCCGTGCTGTCCTGGGAACAGGGCACAGCGGGACACGGTGTGGCTTCCTGTGCTCTAGTCAAGGTGCCGGCCATTGACAGTCTGGGGACTTTTCTGCACACGTTATATTGTCCTGACCCCGATACAAGCCCTGGTCCATCTGGTGGCCGTGCCTGTGCGGTGACGCCCTCGCTGTAGGATGCCCTGTCGTGAGCTGGCAGGATGGCGGGGTCAGGTGAGTTTTGGGTGTGGTGGTTCCCTGAGACCTTTGGAAACTTGGCCGTGTGCCCTCATCAGTTACCTTTAACCATCTACTTGTGTTCCAAGCCTCAGGCGTCACCTCCTCCAGGAAGCACCGCCCACCCCCCCATCAGGATTGATGACCTCCGACACCTCTGCAGCCTGTACTGATGAAATGTGACAGTCCTCGCCCCGCCCCCGGGGGGGCCTTGAGGGCAGCAGTCCTGCCTCATTCAGCTTGGTGCCCTTAGCTCCTGGCGCCCCAGGCTGGCTTGTGGGCAGTGCTCAGTAAATGTCTATTGGGTGTATGATAAAGACCTGAATCCATGACCCCTGCCCGGGGCTGTCAGGCGAGTGGACCTCCTGGCCGGTTCCCCGGCTTTAGCTCAGCCAGCCCTGGGCAGAGATGGAGTGGCAAGGATTGTTCACCCTGTTTGTTCACGAGGACCAGAGTCAGCATCACAAAGGCTGATGAGACACCCCCTTGGTGCAAGGCAGCCCCAGCTCCCTGTGTGGGGGACACCCTGTTGGCATAGGGCAACCGGACATCCCATGTGGGGGACACCCCACAGGTGTAGGGCAACCCGGCCATCCCATGTGGGGGATACCCTGTTGGCGTAGGGCAACCTGGCCATCCCATGTGAGGGACACCCCGTAGGCGTAGAGCAACCCGGCCATCCCATGTGGGGGCACCCTGTAGGCGTAGAGCAACCCGGCCATCCCATGTGGGGGACACCCCGTTGGCGTAGGGCAACCAGCCTTCCCATGCGGGGGACACCCCGTTGGTGCAAGGTGGCCACAGCAACGATGAGGACACACGATGTACCCTTGGTTGCTTTTCACCCTGCCCTTCCCTGCAGCCCCCCGTGGTGGGCGTCCTGAGAGGACCAGGGAGTCCGGGAGGCTGGGGCAGAGTGAGGAAGGAGCTGGCAGCAGCCTCCTGCAGACAGGAGCACTGCGTCATCCTCTGGCTGTAGGGTTCAGGTGGCACTCCCCTTCCCAGAGCTGCTGGCATGTGCTCAACAATTCACAACTTTACCTCAGGCGCAGATCGAGCTAGCAGCAGTCGGGGACAAGGGTGCCAGCTTCTGTCCTGCTCCCGCCACGCCTGGGAGAGCTTCGTGCACGGGCTTCCCCGCTCCCGGCCCAGGGTCCTGATGTGCTCCAGAGTGGGTGCGAGGCTTGCTCACCACCCTTCTCCCTTTCTGCAGAGCCCCTGCTCCGGCTGCGGGGGCGGGGGCTTGAACTTGCAGCGTCACCGTACGGAGCGTGTCCTGTGTCCCTGCGCCGGGATGTAGGGAGACAGGAACGCGGCAGACCCTGCCCGCCATCCTTCCCTTGGCGGCCCCCATCCTTGTCCCTCCATCCTGCACCGCTTAGCGAGCCATGGGGTCCAGCGCTATGCCGGCAGCTGGAGTTTGTTGGGTCAGACCCACCCACTGGACGGTGTTCCCGTGAAGCCTGGCAGGAGCTGTGAGACACTGCGTCCCAGATTGCGGTGGGAAAACGGCAAAGGACCCCGCCAGGGAGAGGGGACAGTGTCCTGGGGGCTGTGTTCACCTCACCAGCTCCGGAGAAGGTGAAGGGTCACGTACCAAGTCAGCAGGGTGCACATACATCTTTCTAATGCACGGGATCTGGGGAAAGGAACAATGAAAAGATGGGGATGGGTGTGGACGTGGTTCCCCGTGGGCTCTGGCCGAGGCGTGCAAACCTGCCCGAGGCCACGCAGCTCTGATTGCTGCTTTGTGACAGGAAGCCTTTCAAAAATGAGTTAGAGTCAGGACCCCTCTGGTTGTAAGTGACACAGAGACACGATGTAAATTGACATAAGCAAAAAAAAAAAAAAAAAAAAAAAAAACGAGTTGAGAGGAATTTCTTAGTTCCAGGTATCTGTGAGTGTAGGGGTGCCGGTGTCACACAGGACTAGAACCAGGGGCTCAGATGATGTCAGGAACCCCAGCTCCGCTTTTCTTCAACTTAGGCGGGCTCTCCTCACTGGGCGGCCCTCCAGGCTCCCAGCTGGCGTCCATCAGCCGAGACCTAGCAGAAGGAGGATGCCGGTTTCCCAACACTTCAACACAAACCCCACTGGCCTGGCTTGGGTCTGTGTGCGTCCCTGAAAACCAGGCGCTGTGGCCAGGGAGACGGAGCCCTCTGATGGGCCAGGAGGGCCTGCTGAACACCCCCCCCCCCCGGTAGCGTGGGTGAGAGACAATGCCACCAGACCTTGATGACCGAGATGGGGAACAGTGGGTACCCAAAAGGGACATCAAAGTGCTAGGACCAGAAAAAGCCAGATATGCAGGTCAGGCATGCAAAGAAGAGCATGTTTCATGGTCCTTGGGCCACACTGACTCAGCCAGCTCTGGGGGGTATTCTTTATGACACTGAACAGTAAGCCCTTGACCTGCGGGAAGGCTCCTCCTTACATGGAAAGAGCCAGAACCCTCTGATTGGTCTGCAGCGCGGGCCCAACATTTGAGTAGTTGTAGAACTATTTCTGTCAGTGCCAAGTGGAAAAAACTGGAAATATGAAGGTGTGGTGTATGTTTCAAGGAGTTTCTGTCTACTGGGGAGACTTTTTGAAATGCCAGGCTATGAATAACTTCTGTGAAAAATTAATCATGGATAGAATCTTTAGCCAACAGATGTATGCTTGAATCCTCTATATTCTGATTAAAACACAGAAAGAACGTGGGCTTGCAAATTCAGTTAGTCAAGAAAAGTTTTGAGCTTGTGGGAGGTGCCCGGTGGGCGCTGCGGTGGGAAGTGCAGTGTCAGTGAGCAGCAACAAAGGCCCTGTGGTCAGCGGAGAGGTCGGAAGTGGGGAGGGGAAAGAAACCCACATTTCGGGAATGCCAACTCTGGCCCAGTCACTTAATACAAAGTGTCTTGTCCTTCATAACTGTCCCTTTGGATGGTTATTAACGATTGGGTTGAAAATGCCTCTGGCTAGGTCACACAGCACTTTGATGCTAAAGGTAGAGCCACACGGGCCGGACTTCCCTCCGTGTGCACACTCCTTCCCTGGGAGCCCGTGGAAGGGATCGGCTTGGAGCCCACAGGCTCTGTGTTCTGTTCTAGGCCAGAGAGTGCATCCAGGGAATTGAGGGGGTGTGGCAGTGGCCAGAAGGGAGACGTGGCCTTGGCTCAGGAGGCACCAAGGTCCTGGGCACGAGAGCAGAGTGGGCATGCTGAGGCCACACTGGGCAGGGGCTCTGAGGACCTCAGTGAGGAAGCCCACTCTGATCTCAGGGAGAGGTGGCCTGGTATTTTCCAGCCGTCCCCCGAGAGGGCCGTCATGTGTACCTGCGCTGTGAGGTCTTAAGGAGAAACCTCCTCACTCTGAGCTGTGCCCGTGCCTCTCCACCTTTGCACCTGAAGGCTGCGCTGGCTCGGGCCGTGCCCCTGTTGCCTCCTCCCGGAGTCCGGCGTCCCGTGGACTCGGGTGCCTGGAACGCAGGGGCTGGTGGCATTGGTGGCCACAGAGCGAGCTCCGAGCCTGGCAGAGCTGGTGCTGGGTGAGGCCTGGATGAGCCCATCAGGAAGGTCAGTCCTTAGGTGCTATTGCAGGGGGCAGTTTTTGTTTCCAGAGACATCTAGAGAGTGAGAGGCTGTCAGTCTCTACTAAGCCCCTACAGTGGAGTCAGTAGCCCTGGGGGTACATCCCACGAGTTGCCTGGAGCTGTCTCGTACCTGCCAAGGTGGGGTGTGGAGCGGGATGGAGGCCCCCGAATATTCATTGTATAAATCAAAGACAGAGACTGGTAACAAACAAACAAACAGTTTTTTAAAACTTTTTATTGTTAACGCTGCCTGTTGCTGGTAAGGTGGTGAAGTTGGTGTAGTTCCGTGATTCTTTCGTAGCTTGGAATAAGGTTTTAGAAAGTAGGCTAGGGCATGAGCCGTATGATTTTTGGGCCCTAGTAATGCAACCGAAGAACGTACGCTGGGAGAATAACCCCAAAGGAAAATAGATGCACCGTTTGATAAAATTAGTGAGTGTGGGGAATGATGTAAAGGCCCAGCGGAGCAGAGGCCCAGCACCTCCAACGGGCTTCTGAGCCCTGGAGATGGTGCATTTCAGCACAGAGTAACGTGGGGAAGTGGCTACGATTCACCGTCGTAAATGTGTTTGTGTGTGTGCACACACCAAGTGTGACCCCAGAAATCACGTGCATACAGACGGCAGTCTTGGAAAACATGGATTTGGTTTGTCTATTGAGGCACAGGCCAGGGCTTTCACGTTGGAGTCCTGGGATCTTTCTAGAACCCAGCTCAAGCAGGCCTGAGCTTGGGGGTGAGGGTGGGACTGGCGTCTGTGCGCCTGCGTCCTTCTTGCCGCTCTGAGCTGCTGTGAAGACCACCGTCTGTGGGAGTTTTGCTGTCCATGCTCCGGGGCTGTCTGCGTCACTGTTGGGCAGTGTTCCGGCATATTCTGTCTGCGTCTGACCTGGATTTTAACAAAGCTGCCCTGGGTCTGAGCCCATCGTTATAGTCCCATCCACTCCCAAACAGGCGACAAGGACCAGTCTCGTGACATTCTGTCTGCTTTTCTCCTGTGATAAAGGGCCTGTGAAGGGAGATGTGGAAGTGCCCTTTGAAGAAGTCCTGGAGAAGGCCAAGGCGGGGGACCCCAAGGCACAGACGGAGGTGAGGACCGTGTGACAGTGGAAGGCTCAGCCCACGGCCCCTGCATGGCGGCCCTGGGAGAGGCCGGTGCTGTGTGAACGGGGAGCAGGGGTGCCGGGCCCGTTTTTTGTGTTCCCATGTTCTCTGCGTCATTTGCCTCCCACCACCCTCTGCGGATCCCGTGTTCTCACCCACGTCCAGCTCACACCCTGTCTTGGGCCCTCCTCCTCTGGGACGCCTTCCCTGCCTGCCCCCCGTCCTCTCATCTGTAGAGGGAGGCCACACCCTCCCCACGTCTTCTGAGGAGCAAGGGCCCCGAGGGTCCCACAGGCCCCACTGGGTGCAGACGCCCAGGGGACCCCAATCCCGCCCCCTGTCTTCCTGGCCTGGGCGAGCAGGGTGGGGATGCGGGCTGGCCAGGAGCTCAGGGCAGGAGAGGGTCGGGACGCCCAGCTTGGGAAGCAGGTGGGGTGAGGACGCGGAGCAGGAGCCCTGGCGCGGCACGGGGGGGCTGCCGCGGAGCGTGGCTTGACGGGGTTCTCGCCGCAGGTGGGGAAGCACTACCTGCAGCTCGCGGGCGCTGCGGACGAGGAGCTGAACAACTGCACCGCCGTGGGCTGGCTGATCCTTGCCGCAAAGCAGGGCCGGCGCGAAGCCGTCAAGCTTCTTCGCCGGTGCCTGGCAGACAGGAAAGGTGGGTCTGAGGGAGGCTGGGTGCGGGCGCCACGGCCGGAGGGACGCGCACTGCTTGCTAGGTCAGCAGGTGACAGGTGACGACAGGAAGATCTGCAGCCAGTGACACTGGTGAGAAACAGGTGTGAATTCTGTTTCACCGGCGGTTTTGTGACATAGACGTTGTTTCTGGAGCATGATGTGGGATGTTTAGGCAGCAAAGCCGCTGTCGTCCTCCTGGGCGTGTGTTGATGTCTGTTGGTAGATCCCTTCTGGGTTCTAATCCAGATCGAGGGGTGGATCATAGAGCCCGCGGAGGCCAGCTTCACCAGGGTCCGTAGGAGAATGTGACAGTGGTCTGAGGTCGGGATGGAACTTTATGGGCTGAACGGCTGGGGCCAGTGAGGACCTGCTCAGCTGCATTCACTGCCAGGAAGCGAACAGGTGAGGGGGGGACAGTGAGACACAGCCCAGCCACACGCGGTCACTTACTCATCCCAGAGCCGTGGCGCGATGTGCTTCTGGAAGTTTCAGACCTCAGAGAAAATGGAAGCCTGTGTCATAAAGTGTTTTTTAAACGATTTTCTCCAGACTGTAGAAGTGTTTTATGTTTATTATGTAAAATTTGGAATAGATAGAAAATGAAGAAATGAACTACCCATAACCTTGAAACCCAGAGAAATGCTCTGTAGTTTGGTGTATTTTTTTCTGGTTTTGTATCATAATGTTTTTAAGAGTTACTTTTATTATACAGAATCTTCTTTTTTTGTGGAAATGGGACTGATGCCTTTGAAAACACAGAATAGTGGCGTTCCATCAGCCAGGATTTCTCACCAGCCACCCTCCCATTGCGGCCGGGGCGAGTCCGTGCGGCCCACCCAGCTGGGTGCTGGAGCCGATGGCTGCCAGCGGCCGGGATGTAGCCCGGTCAGGACCAGGCCTGAGGGCGTGTGCTGCAGGGGGCCGTGGGGGGCCCCGCGTGCTCCACACACCCCACTTCTTCACACTGAGTGCTTCCTGGTCTTGAAAGAAATGTGTGCTGAGGTAGAAAATTTGGAAGATGTTTAGAAGGAGAAAAAATCCTGTCCCCCATCTCAAGTCTTACTGCCCTTGGTGGGGGGACGCTGACAGTTGGCCCTAACAGTTGGGGGTGAAGGGAGAAAGGCGGCCACAAGCCAGCCTGTGAAACCTGTGCCCATTTCTCTCCACGGGGAGTCTCTGTCTCCCTGGAAAAGGGCCAGCTGTGCAGGAATGGGGTTTCCCAGCTGCCTCAGGAGGGGCAGAGCCTGTGAAGAGCTGTGGACGCAGGGAGGTCCCGCTCTTGCACCCAGGCCGATAACCCGATAACCATGGTTGCCTTTCTCTGACTCCCATAGTTACCTGCTGCTCTGCCTGTCTCTGACTCCCTGGCCACGGGCAGGCCAGGACACGCCGGTGCCTCGGCTTCCCCATCTGTAAATGAGGAGAGCAGTCCTTACTCTCAAGGGTGCTTGTGAGGAGGAAATCAGACAGGGAAGTGGGCCAGGAGCACAAGAATGTCTAACACACACCTGCCTGGGGGGTCGCCTGGGGAGGTCTGCCAGGAACATGGGAAGGCCTGGCACCTGCTTGCCCACAGGGTCACTCTGGGGAGGGTCCACTGAAGGACCAGGCTGACCTCCAATCTGGGGAGTGGGTCCCGGCAAGGTCTTTGGCCAAATGTCCTTTTTTGTCAAATGTCTGTTTCTGCCTTGGTGATGAGAGGTGCCTGCAAAGCAACTCGCATGAGTCCCCTGCCAAGCTCCTGCAGCAGGGCTGGTCAGGGCTCAGAGCACCACTAGCGGCACCCAGGCAGGCGGGACGAGGCCGGTAACGCCTCTTGTCTCGTAGGCATCACTTCTGAGAACGAGCAGGAGGTGAAGCAGCTCTCCTCCGAGACGGACCTGGAGCGGGCTGTGCGCAAGGCCGCCCTGGTGATGTACTGGAAGCTCAACCCCAAGAAGAAGAAGCAGGTGGCCGTGTCCGAGCTGCTAGAGAACGTTGGTCAGGTCAATGAGCACGGTATGCGAGCCTTCTTTGGACCAGGCCTTCCCATGGGGATGTCATGGGCTTCTCTGTGGGAATTCTGGGGGGCTTCCCTTTGGGAGCCCTGTGGAGGCTCTGGGAGCCTACCTGGGGTCTCCCAGGGACTTTGTTGTGGGGACCTCATGGGTCTCCTTTAAGGCCCAGGGAGGGTCCCTCCTAGGGTGTTGTCCTGTTCTTGGGGTCCCCTTCCTAAGCCCTGCCCTGAGCTCTGGTACAGTCCATGGGCAGAGCCACAGATCTTGTTGTTCTCAGGGTGTCCTGCTCCTCCTGGGGGGGGGGGAGAGTAGCACATGCAGGGAGGGACCTGAGTCCCTGAAACCCTGAGGTTCCAGGGGCACTGAGCCAACTGTGTCTCTGACGGCCTTCCTGTGGCAGGCCTCATCACTGGCCTCCACAGCCTCCCCCAGCCTTCTGACAGCAGCCAGCCTGAAGGACAGATGGGGCAGAAGAGCGGGCATCCCTGACTGGGTTTGGCCACTCCATTTCCCGGGGCCCGACCTGACTTTTCCTCTCCATCACTGGGGGGCCACCTGCCTCCAGCTGTGCGGATGTGATTCCTGCCCAGGGCCACACGCAGCCCTCTCTGGCCCCCCAGGGCTGGGGCCTCCTGCCTGCACAGCAGGGCAGCAGAGAAGGCTGCTGGGCGGACATCTTTGCCCCTTCTCCTGGGGTCTCCGGGCAGGACCTCTGTCCGACTAGACCCTCTGGGGACTAGCCTGCTCTCTGGGCCAGGGTTGGGGAGACTACGTGCTGGAGAAGTGGAGGTGTCCGTGAGAGAGGCATGCTTGATGTGACGAGCTCGGGGTCGCCCCTTAGAGCCCCAGGGACCCTGCAGTGCCGCAGCTCAGCCCCCACCTGCTGCCCCCCCTCCACCAGGCCACTTCCAGGGCCCTCGGTCTCTCTGGGTCACAGTGCCTCGCCCCTCATGTTGTCTGGCTCCCGCCTGACCTGACGCTGCAAAGGCACACCCTGGTGCCCGGCATGCAGGAAGACTCGCATGGTTGCCAGAATGGGGTGCGGCAGGTGGTGGATATTGACAAAAGAGCAGAATATTTCAGTCCGGGCTCAGCCGCTGAAGAGACTCGTGTGGAGCTCCTCCCAGCACCAGGGCTGGGGAGACAGGAAAAGGCCTGGCCCCCAGAGAGCTCTGTCTTTTCCAGGGGAGAATCATGCCAAGGGCCAATGCCAGCAGAGGTATTTGGGGATACGTTATGCTGACCAGAAACCGATGTGTCTGTCGCGTGGCTGCATCGGTAGAGGGGATGGCTGTGCCCAGCGGGGGCCGAGTCAGCCTCGTGGCTGGAGGCTCAGATGTGGCTGCCCAGAGAGGTGGCCCTCACCGTGCCCATCAAGGACTGCGTGGAGGCCCTGTGGTCCCCAGAGCTTGGGGACACCCCAGCAGCACATGGGCCAGTTGCTAGAGGGCTGCAGGGCCCGTGGGAACAGCCTGCTTTGATTCTGTCTCTGTTCTGTCACCACAGATGGAGGGGCACAGCCAGGTCCGGTGCCCAAGTCCCTACAGAAGCAGAGGCGGGTGCTGGAGCGCTTAGTTAGCAGCGAATGTGAGTACGGCCTCCCGTCCGGCACCTATGACCCCTTCGGCCAAGCTGTTAGGCCCACCACCCTGGGCACCACGTCCACTCCTTGCTGCAGAGTCTGGACCTGGAGCCTCCAGGGTCTTGGGGGCGTGATGGGTCTTCAGTCCAGTCCGTTTGGGGCTGTCGGTATTCCGGGCAGTGGGATCCAGAGCCTCCCTGGCAGGAGCACACGGTATGAGGGAAGACAGACATGGGACAGAGAGGGCAGTAGAACAGTCCGTGCAGGACAGAGCAATGGGGGTGGTGGGTGACTGCATCCGGGTGCCTGAGCCAGTCAGCAAGGATGAGGGGGCAGTTAGCCCCTGAAGGGCGGGGGGGGGAACCACACACAAAGGCCTGGTGAGGGGCACCCAGCAGGGAGTGTGGGGGCTCCCCCGAGCATGGGCTGTGGGAAGGTGAGGAATGCAGGGTTAGGGGGGGCATGCAGAAGTAGGTGCCTTTGGGACATCCAGTTAGGAGAGGTCCTCGATCCTCCGTGGGCAACCGCCTAGCTGTGTGGGCGGACTCTTGGTCTTGGTGCCCAGGGCCCCCATCCCGGAGGAGACCAGACAGGAGGGACCCACGGGCTGCTTGGCACTGACAGGAGGCCCGGCTCTTCCCCCAGCTCTGCCACATACTCTCCTCGTGATCTCAGGCAGGCCTGGTTTTCCTTTCTGAGGCTCAGTTTCCCGTTGTGCACAGTGATGGTCAGATTAGAGGGCTGAGGGCCCCCCAGTCCTGAGAGCTTCTGTTGCAGCAGGACAGGGGGCATCATACAAAAGGGGTGCACACACCCCTTCCCACTGGGCCGGTAAGCAGTCTGTCCAGGAAGTGTCATTGGAACTCTGGTGACATGTCGAATCCTGAGTCAAGCTTTCCCAGGGCCTCGGGCACATAGGGATGCACGGACTTGCTCTCTTGCTCTGTTTGGGGGACGCAGAGCGGTATGGGACATTGACATGGAGAGACACCTGTGGCTGTTGGACACCAGAGGAACGGGAAGGTTCTAGATGGGTTTGTGTTTTTTTTTTAAGATTGTATTTATTTGAGAGAGAGAGACAGAGATAGCAAGAGAGAATGAATGGGGCAGGGGGGTGGTCAGAGGGATAGGGAGAAGCAGGCTCCCTGCTGAGCAGGGAGCTTAACGAGGGGCTTGATCCCAGGTTCCCGGGATCCTGACCTGAGCCAAAGGCAGTGGCTTAACCGACTGAGCCCCCCAGGCGCCTCTCTAGATGGGTTTTGAGTGCAGAGGAGCCTGGAGTCCGACTGTGTTTGGGGTAAGAGGTGCAGAAGTCAATGAGGGGTAATTCCTCCTGAGAGAGCTCAGCTCTGCCTTCCCCACCCTAGTCACCTTATGGTTAGCCACTCGGAGCTTTCCTGTGCACCTGGGAACTGCTAGAAGGTCCTAGGGTCCAGGGGAGACCATGTGCTCTGGGCTCAGAGGGATGGGTCTGAGGCCTACCTGCGGTGAGAGCTGGGCAGAGACGTGGCCTCTCCAGGCCTCCGTGGCGGGTGTGGACGGTACCGTCCAGGGGCCCCCGCCTGGTCATCAGCCCGCCGGGCCCGCCTCCCCACCAGCACACTCCCAGCAGCCTGTGAAATGTGCCTGTTCCCCTCGCCTCAGAAAAAAAAGGATGAAACCCTCTCCGGACCCCTCGCTCCCAAAGCAACCACTCTGTTTCTCCCTTTGCTAACGAAGCAGAGAGGGGCATCCGCAGTCACCATCCTGGCTCCCCTCCCTCCTTTCTCTCTGGGACCTCCCCCTCGTCGTCCTACCAGAATGGCCCTGTCCAAGTCCCTGGTGACCCATCCTCAGACCCCGCTGTGCCTACGCTCCATGCATTGGTGGCAAGTGTCATGGTGTCAGACCACCTACGACACCAGCGCATAGCCCGGGACAGGCCACTGGGCCCCGTCTCTTCCACCAGTTGTCTCGTGTCAGCTCACGCCTTGAGTGTCCACCTGCCACTGCCACCGGTGCTGCCCCATCTCATGGTGGCCCTGTGGCCCGCATGCAGTCCTGGATGCCTTCCGGCCCCCCGTGTTAGCACACAGACCCTTGTCTGCACCCCTCTCCCGGGGTGCTTGCCTCATTCCTGACACTGTTGACTTGCTCTTGCTGCTGCTTGTTGCTCTCTTCTGCGACCAGCTTCCGTCCAAGTGTCCCCAGTGCCCGGAACACAGCCCCACGTGGGTGGCCCCAGGGACACCTGGGGAGTGACGGCCCCGCAGCTGGCGGCCCGCTCGTGATGTGATCTCTGTGTTAATTCACTCCCCGCGCCTGCCCAGCTCCCCTCTCTGCCTGGAGGACGGTCCTGCCGTGGACATGACCGTGGCGAGCAGCCGGCCTTGTCTGGCCGTCAGCCTTGTTGAGTGTGACCCCACTCGAGCAGGAGCCCAGGCTTGGGCACACGCTGCGTTTGTGCACAGATCCCAGGCACTCCCAGCGCTGAGGAAGGTGCCTGGCATATGGTCGGCCTTCGGGGGCTGGTAGCTGTGTGCTGAGTGGAGGGGTCAGTAGGTGGCGGGGCTGCAGGGCCACCGTCCGCAAAGCTGTGAGAAGCCAGGGCTGAAGGAGGTGGCAAAAAGGGGCTGGTGGTGAAGGCGGCTGCAGGGCCCGTTCAGGCAGACCCTGGGCCTGAGAGCTGGGGAGAGGGAAGCTCAGGACAGGGGCAGGTGTCACCATGGCGAGGAGGCGGCGTGAAGGCCGTCCCGTCTGCCTCTCTTCTCCCCGCCGGCCGTCCTTGCCCCACTGTCTGTCCTGGACAGAGAGGCATTGGCTCCCAAGCCTCCTTGGCTTCCCTCTGGGCCCCGGCCGCCTTCGCTGCCTGGCCTGTCCATGTGGGGTGACCCTGTGCCCTTCTCTCTTGGGCCCAGCTAAGAGCTACATAGCGCTGGACGACTTCGTGGAGATCACCAAGAAATATGCCAAGGGCATCATTCCCGCCAACCTGTTCCTGCAGGACGATGATGACGACGAGCTGGCAGGCAAGAGCCCCGAGGACCTGCCCCTGCGGCTGAAGGTGAGTGGGGCCGGAGGGCTCCGACCCCCAGGGCCCCCACCTGCCCTTCCACGCACCCTGGTGCTGTCCGGGGAGGGGTGGGTGGGGGGCCCTTGCCCTTGCCCGACACAGAACCCTTCCAGACGGTGCAGCGTGTCGGGGGAGGCGCAGCGTGTAAGGGCGGTCCCCGTGGTTATTCGCTCACCACACCTCCCGGGCTCCCCTCTCTGCCTGGAGGACAGGATGTGTTCTCCTGAAGAGGGCCTTTCCTGTGCCGTCAGGCTCCAAACCCAAGGGCGCTGCTGGGGGCGGGCATGCTTGGGAGTGGCGGACGAGCCGTCCTGTTCTTTCCGGGCGAAGTGCCGTGGGCAGCGGCGCGCCGTGCGCTGGGGTCTGACTTGCACGTAGACTTTGTCATTTTGGAAAGTGATCCGTCTGCGGCACGAGCGGAGGTCGGCTTCTCAAAGACTCCTTCCCCCAAAACCTAAGTGCCAGTATTCAGAGACCGGGAGCACCCTGCCGGGTAGCTGTCTATCCAGATCTGCGGGGCGAGTGGGTGTGGTGTGGACAGCGGCGAGGAGGTCACTGTGGGCTGGCCGGAAGGGAGGCACCCTCGCCCCACCATCGGCCGGCGAGCAGCAGCAGCGGCAAGGAGCGCGCGCAGAGCACACACACAGGTGCAGAAAGCCAGGAATGGTGGGTCATGCCCCTGGGGTGACAGCTGTCACTCTCTCGGTCATGTGGTTGAGACTTACAGTGCAGGTGGTCGGCGTGGGCCCTGGCAGCTCTCACAGGTTCCCCAGGTCAGCTCTCCCACTTTGCAAAGCACACCAGGGTGTCCCCAAGTGTAGCCGCCAGTCCCAGGCAGGTCCGTCAGCACGAGGGGCTCTGAGCAGACAAATCGTCATGAAGCCCATGGTGTTCGTCGTCCAAGAGTCCGTGGTACTGAGCTGAGCAGGAGCGTGTGTGACCCACCATCCGTGAGGCAGGGGGCAGGGGCCGGCCCGGCCACCAGCAGATGGGAGTGGCAGGGACAGGAAGTGCGCTGAAGTCCCGCACTGGAGGCAGATCAGTGTGGCCCCTCCTGGGCGCCTGGATGTGGAGGCTCAGATCGGGCGCCATCCGGATGGGGAGGCCGACTCGGAAACCGCGTGGAGATGCCGCGGCCCAGGGTGGCCGGCATGGTGGCCACACTTGGGACCATTGGGCTGAGGGAGTTCCCCCGAGGACAGGCGCTGTGTCCGGGGTGAAATTCTGAGCCGCAGGCCAGGAGGGCCAAGGAGCTTGACCCAGGGAGCTCAAAACTGTTGTCGCAGGTCCGCTTGGGCAGGCCTGGGCTAAGTGCATTCGCAGATGGACGCTGTTAGTTTCCCTAGAACATGAGAGAAGGAGGGTGGAGCGCTTGCCATGGTTCTTGGCCAAGAGGAGGCTTTCCCCAAATGCCAGCGAGGGTCCAAGGTGAAAGGGTGAGCCCGGAGAACTATGGGCAGGCCGCGTGGCTGTCCCAGCGTAGTTGCTAACAGTGCCCGCTTTCAAGGCAGCCTGGTTGGGACGGTAAATTATGTCACCCTTCTTATGGGTGACAAGCTCAGGGCTGTCCAAACGTCTGAGAGTCCTTTTTGGGAAAAGAGATTTAAAGTATTCCAACAAGAAGTAAACGAGGCTCTGTTTTCTTTCGGTTTTTGAAATTGTCAGACTACTTTAATGCCTTTACGGTTTGTCTCATTGAAAGTCTTTTGTAAAAGAGATGGTCAGTCCTAGCAGGCGTCTCCAAAACCAAAGGCTGTTCCAGCTTTTCATCGCCTGTCGGAGCCAGAGGAAGGGCAGCACGCTCGTCTTCCCGCCCCCACGAAGTGCCAGGCGCCACTAGAGTGGTGTGACTCCCACAGCCCGCTCCAGGCTCTGGGCCCCGCGCTGCTCCAGCCCTTTGCGGCAGATGAAACCCTCGTAAGAGTAAATTTAGTAATATTTAAAAATCCACAGTCTCACAGAGTCATTGGGAAGTCCCGGTGTGCACACTTTCACTTGGGTCTGAGCCGAGTCGGGTTGAGATGGCCTTGCTGTGACCTGCCTGGTGACAGGCGCTGTCCTGTCATAGAACTGACTCCCTGCTCATTTTTTAAAAACTTCTTTCCTGCTCAGAAAACAGCTCGTTTTAATTTGTTGGACTTGGTCTACAGAAAAGGTTTTCAGTTTCCCAGCTGGGTGGGGCCCCAAGTGCAGGGCTTGGCTGGAAGCTACCGAGGGCCGAGTGGGGGCCCTGAAAGGAGGGGACTCCCTGGTCCTAGTGGCCCGGGCACCTCCATGTACAGACAGAGGCCGGACATCACTGGACATCATGTTCGAGAAGCTTCGTGGTCTTTTTTTTTTTTAATTCAGTTAACATGTAGTTTCAGATGTAGAGGTCAGTTGTTCATCAGTTGTGTATAATACCCAGGGCTCCTCGCATCACGTGCCCTCCTTAATGCCCGTCACCCAGTTACCCCGTCCCCTACCCCCCTCCCCTCCAGCAACCCTCAGTTTGTTTCCTGTGGTTAAGAGGCTCTCATGGTTTGTCTCCCTCTCTGGTTTCCTCTTATTTTACTTTTCCCTCCCTTCCCCTATGATCCTCTGTTTCGTTTCTTAAATTCCACATACGAGTGAAATCACGTGATAATTGTCTTTCTCTGATTGACTTACTTTGCTTAGCATAATACTCTCCAGTTCCATCCAGATTTTTTTTCCTTCCCCCCCCCCCAGAAGCTTCATTGTCTTTTAAAGAACATCAGATTCATTTTCAGGCGCGGGCTGCTTGCACGGAGGAGGACGGTGAGCTACAGCAGCCCCAGGGGACGCCTGTGGTCCGTCCTGCCGCTGGCCCGGCCGCCTCTCGGGATTAGCTGCACTGGTGCGGCTGACGCACTCCGGGACTCCGAGCCCGGCCGCTCTGGCTCTGTGTCCGAGGGGCCCTCCCAGGGGAAGCCTGGCGCGAGTCCGTGTTCCCAGCCGCTCAGAAGTACCCGCCAAGGCTCACATTCCGGGGCCCGAAACTCGCTAGTGCCCATCCCCGGTCACGTGGGAGGGTGGTGGCTGTGTTCGTGGCAGGTGAGCTGCAGGGGGCCTTTTGTTCACTTCCTGGCTTGTTTTAGAACGAGAGTAAGTGGGCTGTCACAAACGTGTAAGAAGGAATGCAGCTGTTCACACACGTATGTGTCTGGACAGGCGGGCACACACCAATGTTCTTTAATATCTCCAACTCCTGTGTGAGCCCGGCTTCCTCTCCTCTGTGGAAAACGCGCTATCCAGTTGCTTCCGGGTCATCTTGAGTTGACAGCCAAGGCATTTGGACAGATGACAGCCACATCCGGGTGTGGTCACTCGGTTATGCTCCCCCAGGATCCCCCTCACTGGCCAGTCTTCTCCACGCTCTGGCCGGGCAGAAGCGGCCGAGGCCATGCTGCCCACCTCCCGGGGCGGTGGTGGGCGTCCGTCGCATAGCCCCTCTGAGGAGCTCCGGGCAGCAGCCAGGCTTCCCTAACCCCACACGTGGGCGATCTTGTGCAGTCAAGGGTCCACGCCTTTGCCCCTCCAGACACACCCTGCCCTCCACACCACACCACCTGAGGGCTGGCACCTCCAGCCTCTCTCTCGTTTCCCTGAGCCCTGGCAGGGCTGGAAGCCTCTAGGAGTTCTGCACAGGTGTGGAGTCCGGCCCGGGTGGCAGAATCAGCCCCTGCCTCCTCCCCTAGGCTGCACCCCTGCTCGCCTCCCCCACATCCCTCATTCATCCTTTGCTGTGTGACATCTGAGGGTCACCCTGCCCTTTGCCCTGGGTGCAGATTGCGGGAGTGGCCGTGGGGGTTGTGTGTCTGTTCGGAGCAGGACGGGTGTGTGTAGGTGGGTGGTAGCAGGCAGCTGCTTCTCGGGGTCCCCTGCCACGAGCGAGCACGTCTCCTCTGGCCCCTTACAGATGAATCGTCTCCATTTGGTTATGACATGCCGAGCCCCCGGTTCACATTTACAGGGAGCTTTCCTTCTGGAGTCCCCACACCCGCCACCACCCCTGGGACCGTTCAGAGCCCTTCATGGGCTTGAAAGTATTGGTTCCTCTGCCCTTAGCAGACTGGGGGGCTGAGGCTCGGGAGGGCAGCCCTTGCTGCAGGGGTGGCCAGGTCAGAAGCCCCGCTCCCACGCTGGCAGCCAGGGCTCCTGTGTCCACCAGCGAGGCCCTGTGGGAAGGGAGGAGGGGAGCCAGGTGCGTTCCTCCAGGTGCTTGAGGTCTGGAAGGGGACACTGGCTCGCAGGAGTCCAGAAACCCTGGCAGAAGGTTGGGACAGAAGGGGAGCCAGGGGATGGGCTCCAGGGGCCTAGAGGAGAGAAGCAGGACCTGCAGGACTGGGTGGGACTGAGGGAGGGTCGGTCTAGACTGTAGAGCCTGGGGAAGACGTCGCTTCGTGGACAGGGTGTTGACAGGGGAAGGACCCGCTGGGACCAGGGGCTCGGGGGCGAGCTGTTCACTTCGAGCAGAGCTCAGGTGCTTGGCGGAGTGTCGAGGACAGGGGCGGGGCTCCTGGACTGACTTGCTTCCGAAGCCCCGTCTTTGTCTCCGCCCCCCAGGTGGTCAAGTACCCCTTGCACGCCATCATGGAGATCAAGGAGTACCTGATCGATATGGCCTCCCGGGCGGGCGTGCACTGGCTGTCCACCATCGTGCCCACCCACCACATCAACGCCCTCATCTTCTTCTTCATCATCAGCAACCTGACCATCGACTTCTTCGCCCTCTTCATCCCCCTGGTCGTCTTCTACCTGTCCTTCGTCTCCATGGTGATCTGCACCCTCAAGGTGTTCCAGGACAGCAGGGCCTGGGAGAGCTTCCGCACCCTCACGGGCCTGCTCCTGCGCTTCGAGCCCAACCTGGACGTGGAGCAGGCCGAGGTGAACTTCGGCTGGAACCACCTGGAGCCCTACCTGCACTTCCTGCTGTCCGTCTTCTTCGTCATCTTCTCCTTCCCCATCGCCAGCAAGGACTGCATCCCCTGCTCGGAGCTGGCCGTCGTGTCCGTCTTCTTCACCGCCACCAGCTACATGAGCCTGAGCGCCTCCGCCGAGCCCTACACCCGGAGGGCCCTGGTGACCGAGGTGGCCGCCGGCCTGCTCTCCCTGCTGCCCACGCTGCCCTTCGACTGGCGCCACCTGAAGCTCCTGGGCCAGACCTTCTTCTCCGTGCCCGTCGGCCCGTTCGTCGTCCTGAACGCCAGCCTCCCCTGCCTGCTCTACGTCTACCTGCTGTACCTCTTCTTCCGCATGGCGCGGCTGAGGAATTTCAAGGGCACCTACTGCTACCTGGTGCCCTACCTGGTCTGCTTCATGTGGTGCGAGCTGTCCGTGGTCATCCTGCTCGAGTCCACTGGCCTGGGGCTCGTCCGCGCCTCCATGGGCTACTTCCTCTTCCTGTTCGCCCTCCCGATCCTGGCGGCCGGCCTGGCGCTGATGGGCCTGGTGCACTTTGCCCGCTGGTTCCTGTCCCTGGAGCTCACCAAGATCGCCGTCACCGTGGTGGCGTGCAGCGTGCCCCTGCTGGTCCGCTGGTGGACCAAGGCCAGCTTCTCGGTGGTGGAGATGGTCAAGTCGCTGACGCGCAGCTCCATCGTCAAGCTCATCCTGGTGTGGGTCTCGGCCGTCATGCTCTTCTGCTGGTTCTATGTGTACCGGTCGGAGGGCATGAAGGTCTACAACTCCACGCTGACCTGGCAGCAGTACGGCTTCCTGTGCGGGCCCCGCGCCTGGAAGGAGACCAACATGGCCCGCACCCAGATCCTGTGCAGCCACCTGGAGGGCCACCGGGTCACGTGGACGGGCCGCTTCAAGTACGTCCGGGTGACGGAGATCGACAACAGCGCTGAGTCGGCCATCAACATGCTCCCGTTCTTCATCGGCGACTGGATGCGCTGTCTCTACGGCGACGCCTACCCCGCCTGCAGCCCCGGCAACGCGTCCACGGCCGAGGAGGAGCTCTGCCGCCTCAAGCAGCTGGCCAAGCACCCCTGCCACATCAAGAAGTTCGACCGCTACAAGTTCGAGATCACGGTGGGCATGCCGTACAGAGGCGCCAACGGCTCCCGCAGCCCGGAGGAGGACGACGTCACCAAGGACATCGTGCTGCGGGCCAGCGGCGAATTCAAGGACGTGCTGCTCGGCCTGCGCCAGGGCAGCCTCATCGAGTTCAGCACCGTCCTCGAGGGCCGCCTGGGCAGCAAGTGGCCCGTCTTCGAGCTCAAGGCCATCAGCTGCCTCAACTGCATGGCCCAGCTGTCACCCGCCAGGCGGCACGTGAAGATCGAGCGCGACTGGCGCAGCACCGTGCACGGAGCGGTCAAGTTCGCCTTCGACTTCTTCTTCTTCCCGTTCCTGTCGGCGGCGTGAGGGCACGGCCCCCGCCCAAGGAGCTGTCAGTGCATGTCACCATCAGGACCTGACCCCGTGTGGCCCCCCCAGCCAGACGGCACGACACTAACTCTGAGTGCGTGTGTGTGTGTGCGCGTGCGTGTGCAGACGCAGTGCTTGGAGACCTCGTCACGTGCAGCCTGCTCACACCCCTGAGAGCGCCAGCTCTGTGCCCCTGGGACGCCCGGCGTCGTGGGAATTGCATGCAGGGTGTTGACCCACGGTGCCGACCTCGCAGAGCGAAGCTGGTGCCCCGCCCCGAAGAGCACTTTACAGATGAGCTTCTCCCGCCTCCACTTCCAAGACCCCCCTCGCCGGCCCTGTTTCCTTTTGTGTCAGATTTGTTTTTCAAAGAACCACACGTGCTGCTGGGTGAAGTCGGTGATGGCATTTCTTATTTATTCGGTCCCTGCTAAGCCTTGACAGCTGTTCGCCGGTCTGGGGCCGACGCAGGGCTGCCTGAGCCCGTCAGCCCCTGATCCTGGCACTCGGAGGCGGGGGAGGTGGCGGCTCTGGGCAGGGCGTGTTCGCGGGGAGCTCTGGCTCCCACAGCCCACCTTGGGCTCTCCTGTCGAGCGGGTGTGGGTGAGTTCATGAGGGTCTGGATGTATCCACGGGAACTAGGAAATGGGAAGAATCTGGAATGTGGAGCGCTCAGAAGAGCCTGGCCATGTTCTGTACTGGGAAGCAGAAAGTGAAGGTCCTAAAGCAGCCAAAATAAACGTTTCATGAAATCTACTGTTTGTCTTTTCTTTATTTAAAAAAAACTCTTGTACGTTTGTGACACTTGCACTGAACTCACTAAAGGGAATTACGAAGAGCAGAACTGACATTCTCAGTCAGCGTGCAGACCCTGGTGCGGCCTCCCGGCCAATCCCCCCCTCCCCCAGTGTCATCCACGGCTGCCCCGCTGTGCATGGGGTCCTACCAGGGGAGGAGCCCGCGTGGCCTCAGGGATCTGTGAGACTCCAGGCACCTATCAGAGGGCACACGTGGTTATCATGGTGTGGATCAGCCACCCCGTTGGCAAGAAGTTGGTGAGCCATAGCCCTCGTTCAGTGATGCGCAATGATAATTCCACAGAAATACAGTCAACTCGAGCCATTTAGGGGCGCTAGAGCAGCTTGGGTCCCTCCGTGAACTTAGTGCCCCCTCACATAGGGACCTGTGTCTGAGTCCCTCGGGTCTCGTGTTTCTTCCCTGACGGTGAGGACAAAGCCGCCACGCCGCTCCTCCCCAGTGGTGGACCCCCGATGAGCCGTGGGTCCGCGTCTTTGCAGAGGTCAGGAGACCTATGTTCTTTCTGTGGTTTGGAGACCTTGCACTGACCTTCAGGGGGTGGCTGCCTCTGTTTTCTGTGAATGTGGCCCATCTGGCCATGGCAGGTGGCAGCTGCACCCCTACCGGGTTAACTCCTGTGTCACCCGGGGGTCTGCCCGAAATCCCACACACTGGGCGTGCTCGCGGGGTGGCATCCCTCTGTGCCGGGTTTGCTCCTGGCTTCCTTCCCTGGGCAGTGAGAGGAGGTGAGAGGTCAGCCCATCCCCCTCTCTGATCCCACAGATTTGCGAGGCCACGAATGCATTCACAGTGTGTCTTTGACTCCCAGACCCCCCCCGATGGTCCAGAGAGGGGGGAACGCGGGTGACCTTATGTGATCCTTGCACTCGGAGCGGGGAGGTACAGGGACAACCCTGATGCATGGAGAAGACAGATTCAGAGACGGGGTCACACTGCATACTAGCGGCGGGGCCAGGGTTGCACTGAGATCTGGCCCCTGGGCCACCATGCTGCTGCTCGGCCCCCAGCAGAGCTGCCTGCCCAGTGCAGGGAGTGGCGCGGTCTCGGGGGATCACCCTAGTTTGGGGGTTGGACCCCAGGCCTACTGGCTCCATCACAAACCCCTGCACGGCCAGCAGTGGTTCAGTCCCTGTCCCCAGGCCTGTGCCCCGATCTGCAGAACAGACAGTCTGGGCTGGGCCCGTGGTTTCCAAAACTTAGCCATGAAACCCTTTCTCAACTACATGTTGTACAGAACTCTACAGAGTGAAGAAGGTGTTATTTATAAATTCGGATGGGACAGGAGCCGCACCGCCTGGTGTGAATCCCACGCCTGTGCCTTCCCAGCTGTCTGACCTTGGGCACGGTCAAGCTTTCCAGGCCTGTACCTTCAGACCCTCACTGCGCGACCTGTAAGGGCCCTTCGAGCTTTTTAATAAATTTGGGGTGCTGGGGTGGCTCAGTCGGTTGAGTCCGACTCTTGGTTTCAGCGCAGGTCATGATCTCAGTGTCCTGGGATCCAGCCCTGAGTTGGGCTCGGCGCTCAGCGTTGGGTCAGCTTGTCCCTCTCCCTCTGCTCCTCCTCCTATTCCCTCCCTCCCTCTCTCTCCATCATAAATAAAATCTTAAAAAAAAAAGAAACTTCACGAAAATAGCCATGTTTAGGTTGGGACTGATCACGTGGGCCTGGTGTCAGGATGACCCGCCTGCAGCCCGCCCCCCTCCCCCACCAGGCGCCCCAGAACACGGTCCCGCCTTCTGTCCTGCATCACAGGTTTAACTCCTCGGGGCTGCACGTCCAGAAAAGCTTGGCCGATACCTAAAACGTTCCTTATTTAACTTAACTAATGAGCCTAGGATGCACCTGTTGCCACCCACGAGCAAATATTTATTGCAGATGCTGTCATTCCACAGTCTGAGTCAGACCCAGGTCCCACCCCCAGGAGAGTCACGTAGGTCAGACGTGCGTGGCCCTCATTCCGTCAGAAGGGCCCCCCTTCCTTCAGACCCAGGAGGCAGGGAGGCAAGCACTCCAGCTTGGGGTGGGATCGGGGTCAGGAGGCTTCTGGGAGGACAGGGTGTTCCCCATTCTGATAGCAAGGGAGGGACTGAGTTGGAGAGGTCAGAGGTCTACGCATCATTCGGGGCACCCACGGGACGGCGTCGGGCGTGGCCCAGGAGGCCATGGCTTCCTGGACACAGCTTCAGGTCCGGAGGCCCAGTTGGATGGGCACCTGGGTCCTTCGAGTGGCTGGGAAGCCCTCTTGGCTCCAAAGCCAGGGCCCCAGTAAGACCCCGAAAGGCCATCCTCCACTTCTCCTCTGACCTGGCCGACTGTGAGCCGTTCGGTTCTGGACACTTGCTCTTTGGACTGCTTCCAGGGAGCCGTAACCATCAGAATGCCCTTGGCCCCTGTGGTGCCGGGGCTCCCTGACATGCTGGCTGTCCTGCTTTCCTGTCGATAACCGGGCTGCTGCCACCTGGCCCAAGACCAGTGGCAGGCTCATGGAGGCATTTGCCAAGCTCATGCTGCTGGGGGCCTAGGGTCCCCCGAAACAGGTTTCAGAGCTGGGCCGTGGGTCTGGCACGTCGTTCCCATGAAGTCACTGGGGCTACACACAGCGGTCCCACGTAACCCCCACATGATAATTCACGTATGCGCATCGTTTGGCATCATGGGCAGGACATGCCGCACGTCACCAGGCTAGGAGGGCACAGAGCTGGGATGGCAACCACGTCCCGCTCTTTTTCCTGGGGCCACGAAGAAATCACGTCGTCCTGGGGCTTAAACTCCCTCCACAACACGGCCCAAAGCGGCCGTCCCTCAGGCCTTCGGGGAGAGTCAGGGGCCACGGGCTGTCAGTCAACCCGTGTCTGACCTCCTGCTGGGCCCACTGTCCAGGGCTCTGGGGGTGCCAGGGAGGGTCTACGCTTGCGGGGGCGGAGGGATGGTCTGGTCATGCTTCCGGGGACCAATGACACCGGGAAGCTGCCCACGAAAGACCTACTTGGGTGGCACAAAGAACCATGAGGTCTTGTTGGAGTGTCGAGCTGACAGAGGCGGGCGCACACCCCATGGCAGGAACAGACATGTCCGTGTGTGACAGACCGTGGGCGGTGGGCCTGGCATGGGCGCCCCTCCCCCCGGACCCTTGTGGCTCTTTCCCGGTCCACTTTCTCTTCCTTCCCTCTCCTTCCTGTCCAGCTTGGAGGCAGAAGTGCCCGTCAGCACCCCGAATCCTCGACGGCACAGCACAGCCCTGGGGGGGGGAGCCCTGCCGTCCACATTCTGCCTCCCCGACCTCGACGTCACTGCTGACCCTGACCGGTGCGGCCTCACCCGTGACCCCGCAGCTCAGCGTTGCTGGCCACCCGCCCACAGCTGGAACTTGGTGGTCTTTCTTCTGACTCCACAGCCCCAGGGACGCTCCTTGGGCCTCGGCTGATGGCCCGATCTCTCTGTGTCTCCCTAAACCCAGCACCCGAGGACTCGTCCCACTTGTCCTTTTCCCTTCCCAGCTGCCTCCTCCATTCTGACCCTGGGGGCCCCTCCCATGTGCGGCTTGTCCCAGGGTCCGGTCTCCCAGGGCCCCCATGGCTTCTGATGAAAACAGGCCCAGGCTCTTGGTTTTGTTTCTCAGTTACAGAGCATGAGGGTGGGGGAGGGGGGGCGTTGTGGAGGAGGAGGGAGAGGGAGAGCAGCAGACCCCTCACTGAGCCCCGAGCCTGATGCGGCCTCCCTCTCAGGACCCCGAGATCATGACCGGAGCCGAAACCAGCAGTCGGACGTGTAACCGACTGAGCCACGCAGGCGCCCGAGGCCCAGGCTCTTTGATGGTGAGCAGCCCACCCACGCAGGAGTGACAGGGCGTCAGATGTGGGCCAGCGACAGGGCTGGAGTCCCCGGGTCCTGGACCCCACTGCCCTTGCCCCGTGGTCAGGGAACATCCAGCTCCCCGCGAGCACAGGATGGCTGGGATGCTCCCGAGACGCCCCCCCCTCCCCCAGATGCCTCCTGCCCGGCTTCTCGTCCTTGAAAGTGGGGATTTTTCTTCCTTTTACCAAAACTCCCAGCCACCACCCCCCCCCCCCCCCCAGTCAGCCACGCGGGTCGCTGCTCTCCAGCTAGAGCCAGGCCGCAGGGCAGGCCCTGCTCCTCCTCCTGCGGCCTCACACACCCCTGCCCTCAGGCTGAAGCCCACACACGCAGGATGGTGGCCGGGCCCCTGCTCGCTCCTCCCTGATTCGCCTGCTCGTGCTCAGGTGGCAGCTTCAGAAAGTGGCCACGTTTTGTCCTGAGTGGGTGGCTAACCTGTGGGAGAATCATCAGTCAGGCGCTGATGCTGGCGTCCCTGAGGCAGGCCCGTGGGAGCTGGCGAGAGTCACACTGCGCGGGCGCCGCTGTCCTCTAGCCACGAGGACCATTTGGCGGCAGGTCACAGAAACGCCCGCGGCTTCTGGCGGACTGCGGCTTCTCTGGGAGTTGCTTGGGCTCGCGCACGGGCGGGAGCGCGCGCCACCCCATCCTTCTGCGGACACGACCGCTATGTCCCCCCGGCGCCCTCCTACGGTAGGAGCGTCTGACCGAGCCGGGCCCGTGGCTACCCGAGAAATAGCGCATTTTCCAGCCTCCCTTGCCTGGTACCTCATTTCCGGCCAGTGGGAGTGATCGCAGGGAACACGGGCCACTTCTAGGCCGAGGCCTTAAGGACAGAGGCATGTCCCGTGTCTGTTCTCCCTTGCCAGCCTTGCGGAGTGAAGCCCCCACAGACACTCGCAGTCACGGGGCTCACGTGGGCCTCCAGGCCATTCTTCGCTTGGCTCTCGAGAGGCAGGAGCCACGCGGCAACCCCCCGGCCAGAGGGGCAGGGCGCTCCCACTGACACCCCCAGGCACCCTGCGCGCACCGGGAGCAGGGATTTCCGGGGCCAGGGCCGAGCCCATTTCCAGCAGAGGGGAAGAGGCTGCTGGAGCTGTGCACGGCTGCAGGGAATCCAGATTTGGGCCAGCAGAGCCAGGGGTCCTGCGGAGACCCTCGGACCCCTAGACCAGCCTGAGCGGGTCAGCCTATGGCTCCGGGCTGCCGCTAAACCCCGTGCTCCCCACCCACCACCTCCCCCTCCTCCCCCCTCCCTCAGTGAGACCCCTCCTCATACTCAGCATGGGCATCGACTGACCCCGATGTCCCCTAGGGATGGCGGGGGCCACGATGCAGGCTTCCGCAGGGCTGCACTGAAGGTGGGCTGCCCGTGGGAGGGACCAGCAATGATGTCATTAACGGGCTCCCAGGGAGCTCGGGCTACGGGCTGACCACTTACGCAAAGATTTTCTCGTTTAACCCACACCACCCCCCGGAGCCAGGTACTGTCACTCTCCACGCTTTGCAGATGAGAAAACTGAGAAGCAGCACAGAGGTGGGGGTGGGGGTAACATCCCCAGGATCCACGGCCCCCACCAAGGCCAGGAGGTGAGTGCCAGCAGCTGGGCTCCAGTGCCCGGCTCGGATTCACGGAGCATCCGCTCACACAGTGGGTGCCCAGAGGCCAAGGAGCGACTGACTCAGTAGACTTGCCAAAAGAAAAGGTGATCCTTCCGAGGTGAGGTTATTTCTTATTTGGCACGTGTGTGAACGAGACGGTCATCAGCACCTCTCACAGGCTTTGCAGATGAATTAAACGGATGATTCACTGCTCCAAACCTTCACATCTATTTTGCGTGTTTAGACTTTTATTTTTTGCATAATTCTAATAATGGATTCGTTTTCATTTTCATTTTTACTTTTGACCTAATACTGCCGCTGCCTTTTGCAGCTTTCAGCCCCTCCCTGAAACTCATCATGTCATCTGACTGCGTGGGCCCCGTGGAAATGTGAACAGTCTCCAGGTAGAGATAATGGGACTTTGTTTTTTAAAAAAAGGACACGGCTGTTTGAAATGAATCACTCACGACCTGGGCAATTATTTCGAGCACGAAAAGCTTTTTTGTTGCTAGGAAACCACCCCAGAGCTGATAAGCCTTTGTTCAAGTTTTTCTCACATGGCTAACTTCTGCAGGTGGCCCTGAAAAGTAATCTGGGAGAAACAGAACACTGGGGTGCCAGATCTTTCCTTCCAGAAGGAAGTGAGAAGGGGCGAAAGTCAATTGCTCCACACACAGGTTTTGCTTTTCCTGCTCTCCAGAAAGGCACTGTTTTCCTATTTAATTAACAGAATAACCTGTCTTTTGAGGATGGCGGAGTCCTCTGATGAGCTTTATTTTTTTTTTTTAAGATTTTGTTAATTTATTCTATCGAGAGAGACTGAATGAGTGCGAGAGAGAGAGCGACGGGAGCAGAAGGAGAGGGACAAACAGACGCGCAGCGTGGAGTCTGACCCAGGGCTCAATCCCAGGACGCCGAGATGACAACCAACCCGAAATCCAGAGTCGGCCGCTCAACCGACTGAGGGACCCAGGCACCCCACCTCTGATGAGCTTAAAAAAGTTCCTATGCTGAATGAATCCAGCCCGAGATGCTGATGGCTGGGCCTCGAGGTTTGGGAGAGCTCCCTGGTGAGGCTGAGGGACACCTGACCCCGAGAGCCACCGGGAGACCAGCGGTGAGGGGGTCAGCTCACCTCCGCCTCCCAATCTCCACAGAGCTGGAAGAGCCCCTGGAATGTCAGTCGTCCAGAGGAGGGCACTTGGGCCCAGAGCAAGGGGGGACGGCCGACTAGGTCTCTACAGAGACACGGCACCTCCCACGTGGAGAGGCAGTGACGGTGGCTTTGTGGACATCAGCACCCTGAGTCTCTCGAAAACCCGTCGTGTGGTCGATGTCACTGTCACTGCTTTGTACATGAACCCTGGTTCAGAGAAGTGCGGTGGCTGGCTGGGACCCCTGTGGCAGCCAGCCTCCAGATGGCCGCCAGTGACCGCCAGCACCTCCTTCTTGCCCCGTGGCTCCAGGATCGGGCTATGTGATCAAAGGTGGCACCTGGGAGATTAGTTTATAGAAAGACCGTGGCTTTCAGCTTGGGCGCTCTCTCTCCTAGATCCGTCACCCTGGTGAGTAGGCCGTGCTGGGAACAGCCCTGGGGAGACACCCACATGGCAAGAAACCCAGGCCTCGAGCCTCATACGTGAGCCTGGAAACAGAACGTCCACCCCAGCCACTTATTCGAAGATGACAGCCACAGAGGAAGCCCTGAGCCAGAAACACCCAGCTCAGCGACCCCCGATTCCCGACTCTCAGAAACCATGTGAGACCATAAATGCCATTGCTTCAAACTGCTACACTGGGGGGCCATTTGTTACGTGGCAGCGGATAACAGATACAACCTATATGCTGGCCAGTGACAAGGCTGCGATTAAACCCAGGATGAAACCCGGGTCTCCTGTGGCTGCGCCCCCAGCCCACCCCCAGGCCAGCAGCCCTGACTCTTCCAGAATCTTGCCCCCAAGCCCCTTAAAAGTCCCCAGGTGCCTTCGAATGTTGTCATGGAGTCTACTAGGCTGTTGGATTTGCCGGCCGAGAGGGTGGCCCCACACTCTTTCCTTACTTGAATCAGTTGTATTTTTCTAGATGTTTTGATCACTCCTGCCTCAGTTTACTTTAATGAAGCTTATGGCAAGCGCAGTTTCTCTGCCCACGGGGCCGCAGCGATGTTCCAAGTCAGCCCAGAGCTAAGACAGATTGAAAAGATGCTGTGGGGTCACCTACACTGACTCCCGATCCCCTCTTGTCAATGCCACGCTCCTGCCAAAATCATCTGTCTTCTTGGTCAGAGACTCCCTGTTGTCCTGCTTGAGGAGGGCACCACCCAAATCCCCATCCCACCAGCCACGGGTTACGTGACTTGGGGTTTGGCAGACGCCCGAACCTCACTTCCTCATCAGTCCCTCTCAGGATTGGGGAAGATGAACAAGGAAGCGTACAGCAGGCCCCAGACCACAGCGGGGTTCCCCACCCTGACCCCCCCATCCGGCTCTTACAGCTGCTCTGACCCCCCGGACATGCGTTCCCCGGGCACTTTCCGACCTGGAGGACTTTACATTTAGGTTAAAACAAGGAAGCTGTGTGAATTTTGGTAAAAGGGCCCCCTTTTCAGCGAAAAGTAGCCAAAGTTCCCAGGCGGCAACTTTGGGGGGCACATAAATAAGGAATCCAGTACCGGAGGAATCATAAAGCTTTCTCTCGATTTCGCAGGCTGCATGCAGTCGGCCACCCTTGGCCCAGGAGTGTCAGTGCCGGAAGAACCGGGCTCTGAGGTCAAAACAGGATTGAGGTCAGACCCCAGCTCCAGAACCTACGACTGCACAGGACAAAAGCCTCAGACACCTGGGTTCTAGCTCTGCCTTTACTGTGTGGTCCTGGGCAAGTTCCCTAACCTCTCTGAGCCTCGAGTTTTTATCTCTAGAACAGGAGCAGTAATAGCACCTACCACGTGGGTCGACCGTGATATGAAACAATGACTGCAAAGGGCTGAGCGCAGTGCCTGGCCCGGAGCTGGTGGCCATCGGTGGTCACTAGCGTCGTCGTTACCATGTGGGCAGCGGGCCCTGGGCAGGTGTCCTAAATGTCCTGGGCTTCAGATAACTCCTCTGGGAAATCAAGACTGTAAGGAGCAGCATTCCAGAGTTGTTATGGGAGTCAGTGGGGACTACATCGCCCCTCATACCATCAGCAAGGTGTCAGCCGGGCAGTGTCCTGTCGAGGCTCCAGGGAGGAATCTACTCACGCCCTTCCCAGCCTGTGGGCGCCCGTGCTCCCGGGCCCGTGGACTGCCCCCTCCCCCATCTTCAGAGCCAACAATGGCAGATGGGACCCTCCTGCCACATTTGACCCTCCATCTCTTGTCTCCTCTCCCTCCGAGGTTCTCTGCTGACAAGGACTCATGTGACAGATGGGTCCCGCCTGATGACCCAGGATCACCTCTCATGTCAAGGTCACGCATGCACAGTCCCAAGCTGGTGCTTAGTCCGTGCTGGTTGTAGCTGGATTTGGTGGGGCTGAGACCACGACGTCCCTGACCATCCTCTGAACACCAACCGCGTGGCTGGCGTGTTTACATCTGAATTTGAATCCAGACTCCACCACTCCTTGGTTCTATGTATTTGGGTGCAGGTTAAATCACTTCACCTCTCTGAGCCCCAGTTTCTCCATCTGTAAAGTGGATGTAACAGCAGGACTCCCCTCTTCCGCTGCACAAGGGATAACATGAAGCCCAGACAAGTGTGTAGGTCAGACACGGTAATCATGTGAACGAGACTGTATGTGTGCAGCCCGGGGACAGTCCCACGCGGCTCAGTGATGGAGCTTTCACTATTGCGTCAGCTGTCCCAACAACACGGAGGAGCGGCATTGCCCCCCAGCTACACGTGTGGTTCAGAGAGGTCAGCCCAGTCCCAGGTCGCTTGATTCAAGATACACCCACCCGAGCAGTGCCTGCCTTCCTCCCAGTGCATCAGAAGCAGAAAGTGCCCTCTGCAAAGTGGACAGGGGAGGCCTGGGGCTCCCAGGAGGGGTGCTGGAAAACCCCAGCACGGGGGGCACAAAGCACTTCCCCACACATCCTCTGGCTTATCTCAGCCACTGTAGCAGGCCGGGCCGGGCCCCTCTGGCATCTAGAACCAATCAGATGCCCTGTCGTCTCTCTCCTCCCAGGCTCCTGTTCCCTGGGACCCTGAGGCACTTGTGGGGTGGTGCTGCTAGGCGGGGGGACACTCCAGGAGTTATGCAGGCCAAGCTTGACACCCGCTCCAACACGTGCTGTGTGATCTCGAGCTAACTCCTTAACCTCTCTGGACCTCATCTGTACTCTTACATTGATGTGGGGGTGAAAAAGATCATGACAGAGTGTGAGAATACTGGAAATCATGGTGGGCTATGAGCACCTGCTTCAAAACAAAACAAAAAAAGGGCAAAACTTAATGATCGTTTATTGAGAGGTTATGTGCCAGACACTGTACTTTGCAAGCACCATCCGATTCGTGAGGTTAGCTCCATTTCTCCAGTGATGAAATCAGAACTCAGAAAGGTTAAAAACTTCATTGAGAGATAAAGTCGCAGAGCCTTGAGGTGAGCCAGCCCTCCCCATATGGCCTCCTGACGGCACCCACCACCCTGGGGTTGGCCTCGTTAAAAACAAATGGCAGAGTCTCATGTTCGATGTAACATTTGTTATTTTATTGGAAAAAGCTGGTATTAACATATTTATAATTTTATTCAACAGTTGGATAATCTGAGATACCGAAGAAAACCAGAATTCACCCATGAGCTACGGAATCCAAAGTGATCCGGTCTGTCTACCCTACCACCACATACCCAACGCCACCAAGAGCTCAGTCCTCAGAGTATTAGAATAAAAACAAACGACCCAACAACTTCACAATGACTATGTGAATGCTCATACATTCAAGAAGAGCAGAAAATTTAAACAGAGTAAGAAGCAGAGTTTGTGGCTATTTTACTGGCCTGTCTGCCGTGTCTAATCTTGCCCCTCCCCCCCCAGCATATGTCATTATTCACAACTTGCTTTGGACATCATGATTTTCCAGGGATCTGAAGACATGCTTTTCCTCTAAGATCGTTTTCTTTCTTTCTTTTCCTTTTTGGTTTGGTATCCAAAGTTTAAAACAGGAGTAAAGAACCAGGAACTGTATTCAGACCTCCCTTCGAATGCAGTGTTAAGAGTCGCACTCTGTAGACGGTCAGTGTGAAATCTACGAGCTGACACTCACCTCCAGCTGCAAATGCCAAGTCTCCTCTTCGCGTCTGAATCACAAAGGGAAATGGATTGTGCCAAATATCCGCGTAATTGTGTAAGGCCCTCAGAGCTGGATTTTGGCTTCAACAAGATTTCTATACAAGGTACCACATTCTTGAACCTCTTTACAAAGGGGGGAAAAAGGAATCCAATCCTGCGATTGTTAATTTTAATTAGAATAGATATGTACATATAATACTGTCCAGGTCACCTGGATTTTACAGTGATATATAAACAAACATTCTTCATTCATGTTGATTTAAAAAACAAAAAAACCCAAAACGAAACCATGGACCCATTTCCTCACGTAAATAGCATACGGTCAGAAGTGAATGCACACGCGTCTTGTGCTTTGACCACACGAAAGTATACCGTCATCCACGGAGAAAAATCTCGGGTGGGTCTGTTTCCTGGGTTGGGTTACGTCTTGTAAAAAAAATGTTGGCTACGGCCTCCGGGCTCTGTTCTCCGAATCCCACGCACAGCCAGCGCTTTGCTGTAATTGCACGCAGAGGGACGAGGGGGCGGGGTGGGCAGAGCCGGTCTCCACGTCCACGCGGCAGGAGCAGGTGCTGTGGAAACACGGCATTCTCCGTGGCCCTCAGGAAAGAGCCCTCCGAGGCTGGGTCATTAAAGAAAATGTATCTTGAAAGGGTCGTAACATGCAATTTCCTCTTGGAGGCAGCTCAGTGCACCTGAACAAAGGGCTGGGGTACAGATGTGGGTGCAGCGAGGTGCCCCAGAGAGGGTGGGGGTCTGAAGTCACCACACACAGCGCTTGGCACCACCGGGGTCTTCTCCATTCTCCGTGCTACAGCTTGGGTCGCCCCGCCGGACCCTTGTCATCGCTCATCTGCTCTGTCCCCCCTCCCAAGATGAAAGAGGTATTTCCAGAACCTTCCAGGGGAGAACGTTGCTTTAACATGAGCTGCCAACGTGGTGGGTTGGAAAGTGCCCAGCGCACGGGAAGACCTACTCAGGATTCCTGACTCCACCACTTGGTCGCCGCGTGCCTTGGACAAACTGTTCATGCTGGCGGGGCCCGTCGCCTCGTGCATACAGGGGAGATGATAATTACTCACCTTCCGTCCCTGGCACCTGCCACAGAGCCTGGCACTCCGTGAGGGGCTGGTGTTTATGGAGTAAGTGAATGGACACCCACCTTACAGGGTCACGGACAGAGCCCGTGTGAGCTCCCACGAGGTGCCCAGTGACCATGAAGCAGGACAGCAGAGTCCCCCCGGAGTGGGGACTGAATCCACGTGCTTAACGGGCCGAGCACCGTGCCTAGCCCCCGGGCCATGCTCAGCAAAGGCTGGGTACATGGTGAGAAGAAGAGGCACGCACACACACGGGTGGGTTTCACTGCCCCCCTTCCTCTCAGTTAACGCCAGACCTGGGGTATTGAAAGACACTGAAAGAACCTAAAAGAGGAGCTTGCACCTGCCAATTCTCAGCATGAATTCACGATTCAAAAAGCCAGGGGAAGACCCTTGGCTCTGAGACAGTGGGAATTGCTCCATTGGTAATCAAAAGAATCCCTGGCTGGCTTGTTTGAGTCCGTCCTCTGTCCCCAGAGCCCTGATCTGGGGGCCGGGGGATGGGTCCCAGGGTGCCCCCTACCCCTGAAAGTTGCTGCTGGAAGAAGTGAAGCGGGAACCCGGAGATGTCCAAGTCCTAATCGTGGAACAGGCAGCACAAGGTTAAGTACGGGAACGAAAGGCCTGGACCCAAGGCGACCATCACGTCCGTTTCATGGTCTGTGGCTATGAATCCTCCTGACTCCTGTTTTCAGACAGAGAGCGTGGCCAGCAGAGGCGGCCTGGCCAGGGAGGCCGGGAGGGATGGGGCGCTCTGGGCCGCGCCACTCGGCGGTCGTGTCGGGAACGGGGCTCCGCGCCCACCTAGTGCATCTCGGAGTTCACCTTGTCCTGGAAGATATACAGGTTGTTGGTGGCCGCGATGGCGATGATGTTCTCGGCCGGGTGCCAGGCCGTGTGCAGGATCTTCTTGGTGAAGTCCAGGCTGTCCACGCTGATGTCGTCCCGCCTGCGCTTGCCGCCCACACACACGCGCCGCGGCTTGAGCACAGCCCGGGGCTTGCTGCTCTCCCTCGACGCCTCCAGGGTCACGTCGCGCTTGGTGTTCCGGTCAAACATGCGGAAGAAGTTGTTGTAGGCCCCGGTCATGATGACGCTGGCGGGAGGAGGAGAGGCGTCAGGCGGGGAGGACGTGGGAGGAAACGCACCACCCTTCGGGGGACAAACCCGGGGCTGCAGGCCACTCCCACCCCGGGGGGAAGAGATGGGTCCCGGTGGTCCCCACCCTTCTTCCTCTCCGGCTCTGGTCCTCTCACAACTCAGCTGCCATCTGCTGGCGGGTTCCGTGGCCAGGAGCTCTGCCCCAGACACCCCGGAGAAAGTTCTCCTGCACTCTCCCTTTCCTCCAGGAGAGGCCCCGCCTCCCAGAGAGACTAAGCAGCAGCAGACAGAAAGCCGAGGGCAAATCAACCCAGAAGCCGCTGGCCCAACTGCAGACTCCAAGGCCAACCCAGGGCCACCCGACCCCACCCACAATGCCCCCCATGGCGGGGATCCAGCACCCCCTGTTCTGAGCAGCTGAGTCACTAAATGCTCTTTGCACACGGTGCTGTGCAGGTGCTCACGCACTTCCCTGTCCTGCAGAAGAGAATCCGACATTCGTGATCCACTCCGTTTCTCCTCCCTCTACCTCCCCTAAGGAGAAGGGGTTCCTGGGGCATGGGAGAAAGGCCGTGTCAGTCTGCATGTAAGAGCTGGGACAGCCGGAATGCCAGCCATGGGGCCTGGGTCTAGAGAAGGGGTTTTGGGGTTTGGCCCAGGACAGGCCCTAGAGCAGCCAGGCAGGGAGAGGGGGGCAAAATAACTCAGGAGGGAGGGAGGGAGGGAGGGGATTCCAGGAAATGAGGTCCCCTTCAACATTCTCCAGGGGTGTGTGTACAGATCGGAATTCCTTTCTTCCCTTTGGAAGCTGAACGTGTTTCTTGGGGGTGTCACTGCTCCAAGACAGAGCCCCGCGGACCCTAGTTAACAAGGGTTACGCACATATGCCAGGTCTGCAAGATCGCCCAAGTCAGGGGCACAAGGCACAGGAGCAGGCGATGCTGGAGGCAGACGTCCCCCTGGACAGACCAGGAGACGTTCTCCCATCAGGCACATGGGCTGGGGGAGGCCAGGCGCCCACGGAGGGGTTTGGGGGCCCTGGATTACGTTGAGTCACAGGTGAAAGTGATACGTCTCCTTGTAACGTGTTCCCTTCCATGGGAGAACGTGGGCTGGTAAACAGACACCGGGAGAGTAGACCCGGGGCCCTCCCCGCGGCATCTCTACCCAAACCAGGAAGCCGGCCTCCCGGGCCTGCACGGGAACAGACAGGTGTGATCGCGAGTCACACTGTCCCCTCGCCTGTGGGCCATCTCTCAATGTCAGCCCCTTCTAGATGGCGGGCCGGGTGTGCGGTGGGGAGGCCTTGAAACTGCCTGGCTCTTGGACCTGCCCGAGGGAGCCGTCTCCCCCCCAACCTCCGCCACAGACGGCAGGGGCTGGACTGACAACCATCTGTCTCCTTTCTCCCTGAGAAGGCGGCCCCTCGGAGTTCTGATCCTTCCCAGGAAGGACCTCGTGCTCTCAGGGCTTGGCGAGTCTGGGCCAACAGTCCCTTGGAGGGAAGTAGAGGCTTTGGGTTCCCACCCCCGAGCGGCTTCGGGGCCTCTGCTGCACACCCTGCACGTGTGGTTCCTGGGGACGGCCTGCACCCACAAGGAGAGGCTTTCCGCCGGAGTCCACAGTCGGCAGTGCCAGCACCTGGTGTTCCCTCCCCCTGACACCCAAATGCCTTGTCAGACCTGTGTGGGGAGATCAGTGGGGGGGGAGGTGCTTGGGGGCAGTGGGGATGGAAAACCTCCTCCATAAAGGTTCTTCTGCGATGTTCCTGGGGTGTCCAGGCAGACTCAGGCGGGGTCACCTGGACCCCAGCAGAGGGCAGAGGGCACAGGCCAAGTGGGGATTGGAGAAGAGCTCCATAAAGAGGTTATGCACAAATGTTCTGGAAGGTTCTAAGGGAACCACAGGGAATGTGCCAAGCCCTAGGGCTGGAACATTTGGAGATTTTGTTACCACCTCCCAGGCCTGAGGGGTGAGGGAAGAAAAGCTGACACAGACAGAGACAGGAGACAGAACTGTGTGAAGAGACTGGCTGCCGGGAGATGCGCCCAAAGGGGCACAGTCGGCACAGAGGACAGGGAGGGAGGTGGGGCAAATACCCTGTCTCTCTCTCCTGCCCTCAGACCTCCTTCCAGGGTTCGCACTGGTTAAAGCTGGCCAGGAGCCAGAGAGCACCGTGGCCGGCCTCGCGGCACCGGGTCTGGGAGCCAGAGGGGCAGGCGGGGGACACCTCAGGGCGCTAACCACCGCGGGCAAGCATCTGCGGGTGCCTCTGTCTCTACCACTGGGTGGGGGCTCCTGGGGCAGGCGTGTCTTGTCTGAGCCCCAAGGCCGGGCTTGGCCTCATCGGGGGAGCAAATGCTGACAGTCAGTGGCAGCCAAACAGACCCAGACCAAGCGGAGAGCCCCGGCCTGCTGCTCGGGGAGAAGGCAGCAAATGCTCTGTAAACCGAAGGGAAGAAAGGGCTTCTCTCGTCCCCTGCCGCACCTGCAAGTTCAGAAGTACCCCCCTCCCCCGTGGGTGCTCTGGAGGAGAGTATCTGCAGGAACGAGTGAATGCGAGTGAATGCAGCAGACCCTGGGAGTCCTAGGAATGCAGGAGGCCGCCTCGCCCATCCCCCCTCTGCACCTGACCCGGGAGGGCGGGCGAGGGGCTTCCCTGCAGCTGTGCCCTTTCTGGGGCTCTGCGGCGTCTCTGGAGGAGACGGCAGGTAGGCAGAGCATGCCAACATAGTCTCTGGCTCTACTCTCTTCCTCTAACACCTTAATCCATGGAACAAACCCGTTGCTTGTAGAGACGAAGAAGTAGCCGGTGAGGAGGTGAAGGGCCCCGTTGTGTGGGGGCGGGTGGGGAGAGGCACTCCTGCTCCCACCTTCCAGAAGTAAGCTCCTCTTCTCTCCTCGCACATCAGCTCATCCTGGAGAAGGCCAGGTTGGCTCAAACATCCCCCCAGGTTATGACCTGGGAGACCTCTCCCGTGTAGCACGGATCCCCCAGCGTAAGAACGGGGACTGGGATGGTGACTTCGTCATTGGAACCCAAGCCCAGATGTCACAGGGCTGGTCCTCAGAGCTGGCATGCCGGCAGCCCCTCGGGGTCCAGGCGTCTGGCCACTACAACCGACAGGACCCTCGGCCAGGCCAGGTCATCACCCCAGGCCCTCCCTTGAGCTGTGGCCATGAGAAGGAGAGTGGGCAACAAAATCAGAGACCCAGAGCTGTTCTCCTGGGGAAAGACATGCCCCCAACATTAGGCCCTAGGAACCTAGGCCCTAGAGACCAACCGGAGACCTAGGGATGTCAGTCAGTCCAGGGGGCTTCTGGAGGCTCAGCCCGCGGAACACCCGTGTACGGGGCTTTAGAAGGCCCAGGCTAGAGGACAGAGAGGGACCACTGAGGCTGGGGGGCAAGAGGGGCCACCCTGCAGCCCAGTGTCAGAGTCCCAAGGCTGATGGGCGGGGGGTGGGGGACTACAGGGGGCTCGCTGGCTAACACTTGCAATAACAAGTGGACATTCAGGGACAAGGTGGCCTGTTCGTTGTCAGATCCTCACGCAGCCTGGGAGGTGATGGCCCCACTGGGGAGTTTCTGCACACATCTCTTGCTTTCCAGAAAAGGGGGTATGTTTTCTCTAAGGCTCCATCCAGGTCCCTGTGGCCCCTGGGGCCACCCCGAAGGTGTATGCGACCCAGCTCCTGTCCATTCTCAGATCCCCTGAAGGTGCTTTGACTCCAGCCCTCCCCTCTACCTTCACGGCCCACATCGCCCTCGTCTCTGGCCAGAGCAACGGCTGCAACAGCCCGCTCACCGGTCCCCCTGCTTCTGACCCCCAGCCCAGCCCCGAGACCTTATCCCCCAGGCTGGCCTCTCTCGGGGCACCACCCCAGGGAGGCCCAAGAGCACTTACTCACTCTGAGACCTAACCTCTGCCCTCAACAGCAGGTACTGCCACTTCCTTTCCTGAGGCTTCTGCCATGCTGTTCCCTCGACCCCAATGCTTTTCCACCCTCTGTCTTGAGACTTGAGGGCACCTCATCCAGGACACCATCCCCAGCCCCCTCCCCTGATGGCCCCCACCGCTCCCTCCTGCCCAAGGCTTCCCTCTGAGCTTTGCTCCAGTCTATGCCCCGCAAACCACACGGTCCTGCCACGTAGGCACAGGGTCCCATCTCTGCTGTGCCCCTGGTGCCCTGTGCTCTCGGGGGTGCCAAGACTGGAATGTGCAGATCCCAGGCTCATGCCTGCCAGACAAGAAGTCCGTCAGGGCCAAGTCTGCCACGCGCCCTGCAGCGGGGGATGCTCAGACCTTGGGGGCCGCCCGCTGGGATGAACTCTGACCTCCCGACCCAGGACAGCAACCCATCAGGCCTGCCTGGCTCAGCAGATAAGGGCAGGGCGGGGGGACCCATCTGTGGCGCCGTCCAGATGCCCCCTTCACTCGCACAGCGTGTCCCCCTGGCGTCCGCTGCTGCGTCAGGCTGGGTCACAGGGAAGGTCCCCACCTGCCAGGAGCCCGCAGCAGATGCACGGGTAGGAGGCGCTGATAAGCCCAGGTGCCCTTGGCCCCAAGCTTTCTTAGAAGGTGATTCCTGCTTTTGCTCCCTCCTTGTCACCCACTGTGCCTGGACCTAGGACGCAGGGGACACTGCTGAGATGCCAGCAAGAGAAGGGGGACTCTCCCTCTCCCCCAGGGTGAGCAGCTGCAGCACCCCCTCCCTCGTCTGGCTTCACCCTGTCGCCTGCACTGGGCTGCCCTATTCGGTGGTCGCTCCCAGAGCCCACAGAGGAAAGGGGCCACCTGTTGGCCGCAGACCCAGCCAGGGAGCTCATAAAATCCACACCAGCCCTGCTCGGGGTGGACTCGGGAGCCTGGGGCCAGGGCACGGCGGTGGTTTCCAAAACCCACGCAGGACGGTGAGTCTGAGATCCCCATGGGGCCAAGACCTCCCCTCCCTGGGCCCAGAGTAGCTGCTGTGGAGCTCAGACTGAGGTCAGGAAGGCAGTGGGGCAGCCCCAGGCGCTGGGCGATCTGGGGCTGGTAACTGGCCTCGCTGTAAAAAAATGGGGTCAGAGGCCTTTTTCTCCCCATCTGCTGTACTAGGGCCTAAAAGGCAAAGGCACGCCCCCCACCCAGGTATTGTGGGCAGGTGCTCAGGCCAGCCTACCTGGGTTCAAATTCTAGCTCTGTCCCTAACATGCTCCCCACCTCTCCATGCAGGTTTTTCCATCAATGAAATGGGGGTAACGAGGACCCCCAGCTCCTGGTGAGCACGGCATGGGATTCTCGGTAAAACAGGGCAGTGTGGGGTCTGGGAAACCTCCCGCCCTGTTACACCACCATGCCAACAGGCATTTCTTGATTCTAATCATCCTCCTGGCCTGAAGCCCCGGAGACTAATTGGAGACAGGACGCCCCAACTAGGGGAGCAGAAAGAAAGAGTGGATGAGGAATGATTCTCAGGAAAGGGCACTGCTGGAGCCCCCCCCCCCCGGCCAGGAGGGCAGAGAAGAGGGGAAGGAAGCCCCCCTTTCCTCGCTTAGCCAGTGAGTGCTTTCAGGCAGCACCCCCCACCCCAGGGTCCCCTACCCCAGCTTCTGATCCACCAACGGGAAGGCTGAATGAGGTCACTGGCAATCCAAACAATTGGGCAGAAGAGGGAGCGCCCTCCCCACCTGCAAGGAGAAGGGTCTCCTTCATCTCAGAACACCAGGTCCCAGTACCCTGCAAACCACACCAGGAGAGAATGACCCACTGCTTTCATTCCAGAAGGTTCCCGTAACAGAGAAAAGCCCCTGCCCCTGGACTGTGTCTAGGCAGGTTGCTTCCCCTCTGCTCGCCTCATTTTCTTCATCTGCACTTGGGGACATCAGTCACTGCTCTTTCCACTGGGGACAGCTGAGGGGCTGCCAAGCTCAGGGCTCTACGCGCCCCCTGCTGGCCAAGCGGGGCATGCACTAATCCTGTCCGTGCTGACCAGCTCAGAAAGTAAGCGTGTAACCGGAAGCCAGCTGGACCCTCCGTGAGAACTTCCCATAGACACGGGGAGGGTTGTGGGCGGTGAGGTCAGTGCCAGGGGAACTGTTTGGGAGCGTCATCCCCAGCGGCGACGGGAGCTGCAGGACAGGATGAGGCTAGTGTAGGAGAAGCTGGGAGGCACAGAGATGGGAACAGAGAGAGAAAGCAATGGCCCCAGGGTACACCTGAGCCCTGGGGTAGCCTTGCCTGTACCTGCCCAGAACAAGCTTAGGCTTGTCTGACTTCTGCAACTGGTTGCAGATGATGTCTGGTTGACACAAATCCCTTTGTCCTAGGCAGAACAGATCAAGGAGAACTTCCTGGAGGAGGTGTTCTGGATGAAGTGGAAGGAGGTGGTCCACCCTATGCCTTCTGGAGCATTAACAGCCACTGACCAGACACTCCTGAGGGCCCGAGGGAGCAGCTCAGGATGGGCTGAGCCCCAGTCACAACCCCAAGGGCACCCTATCCAACAGGGAAGACAAACGGAGGCAAGGAGAAAACGTGATAAATGCCAAGACACAGATGGAAAATGCAGGAGGCTGGACGGTGGCAGGGCGGGGCGGGGGGGCAAGAAGAAGAGGGCCCTGAAGGCTTCCTGGAGGAGGTGGCCTTCAGTTAAGTCCATAATCTGAGGTGACAGCAGGAGTGAGCTAGATGCCCTGAGGCCAGGATTTCAGGGTACAGGAGCAGAGCTGGTTGTGTTGGGGGAACCACTAAGGGGAGTGGCAGGAATCCCAGGGATGGAGGTGGCTGCCATGTGAAGTGCATGGCAGGAAGTGGCGTGAGAGGCAGGGCCGCTGAGCTCCAGGCCGGGCACCAACCAGGACAAGCTTGGTGGCTCCTGTCGCTTGGGAGGCAGGCATCGCCTGTTCTTGAGTGCCCCCTGGTGGTAATGCGAAGGAAGGGCGTGCAGCGATCACAGAGCGTGGAGACCCCCCCCAACACACAGACACACAGACACACAGACACACACACACACACACACACACACACACACACACACAGAGTAGTGCTGGAATCCCCTTTAGCCGGCAATAGGTCCCTCTCCTGAGATTCTAATGGGCCCCACTCCAAGCCCCACTGCCAGTGCTCACTGGGGAACCCCCAATGTGTCAGAGTCCGCCGCTCAGGGGCATCTGAGAAGCCGTGTCCTCACTGGGGTGTCTGGGGTTGGCCTGAGTGCAGGCACCCGAAGGGAGTGCCGTGTGTCCCCTCTGACCCTCTGCGTCAGCCTGGTCTCAAGCCAAGGCCTCCACCCTGGTTTTCTAAGTGTTATCGACAGACCCCCTGTGACCAGCGTGCTGGGCCCTGCTGGGCAGCACTGCCCTGCTCGGAGACCCCTGTGGGCCAGAGGAGCCCCAGGATATCAGCAGCAGCTCTAAGGGATCCCTACCCCCAGACACGGCGGCCCAGCCCCATGTGGGGCCAGCCTGTGTACAAGTGGCTCCCTCCCGGCCCCAGCCCTGCGGTTTCTGGGCCCTCCTCCCCACCCCCACCCTATGGTCTCAGCGTAGGCCTTCCTGTCCGCACTCTGGGCTGGGCCAGCACTGGGCTATCAGGAGCTCTTATCAGGCCATTTCCCTGGTGGGTGGGGCTGTGAGATGTGGCCGATGTGGGGGAGACCAGGGGGCTTGATGTAGGGGAGCCGCCAGAAAGAGGCGGGTGCAGCCATGATGCGGAGTGGGGGTAGGGCGCACGCAGCACACCGGGGGCTGAAGCTCTCTGCCCCATGGAGGCCCAGGCACCGGGAGCAGCCCAGGGAAGTGGCCGTGCAGCTAGGGGGCTAGGGACCCGGAACAGACTGTTTCCACTACCAAGACCGGAGACCGGGGGCTCGGAGTGGAGGCCGGTGGCGTCGCGTCCTATCCCGCCCCACATGGGAGGGCTGAGCACTCTGGGTGCTGCCAGAGCCGTGGGCCCCCTCCGACACCTTCATTCACCACGTCTCACAAACAGAACAGCACATTCCGCACGATGCTAGGTCAGCAGCCAAGGCCCTGCCCAGCGACGGGGCCTCCGTCCCAGGTCTGCGGGTTACCTGTCACTCCCGTTCCAGGCACATTCAAACTTGTCGAAAATGCAGTCGTTCTCATAGAGGGAACAGAGCTTGCTCCGAAGGTAATCGTGGACCTAGTGAGAGAAGACGCAGGGTGAGCTGGGGTGTGGGGGGGGGGGTCCGGATGACCCTCCCGACTCAGCCCTGCTCATTGAGAAGGGCCCGCTGCTTGTCACGGCTGACCCCTGAGCTGTGGCCAGAGAGGGGACAGTCACAGCGACAAAGGGATCCACACTGTAGGAACCAAATCCCAGCTCCGCCCCTCCCCCTGCTGTGTGATCCTGGACAAGTGACTTCCCCTCTCTGAGCTTTCGTTTCTTCCTCCTTTGAGCGGTAAGAGCACATACCTCACGGACTGCTGTGGGATCAACCAGAGAAGACTGCCTGGTATGGGGTCCTGCCCTCTGAGGAAAGTCACGGTCACCATGAGCACAAATCATGGAGGAAAGGGGAGGGGAATGCACACGGGCCTCTTGAACACGCTCTCGGTTAGGCATCACCTGTCCTGTTTTGTGGATGAGGCACTGACCCTCAGAGAGGGTGAGTAACTGGCCCAAAGTCACACAGCTTGTAAGTGGAAGACCAGGACCCTCTTCCAGAGTCACCTGACACCACGGGAGAGACGGCGATGCCTCTGTGGCCCGCGTCCTTCTCGCAGCAACCTGACCGACAAGCTCTACACCCAGAGGGCCTCGTGGGGGCCCGCTCCCTGCCGCGGATGTGGTCCTGCCCTCTGGGTAGGGGAAGGAGAGGGGTACAGTGGTAACCAAAGCCCGAACGCCTGGCTCTACCCCTCACTGTGTGACCCAGAGAGTCACTTAACCTCTGTGAGCCTAAGTTTCCCACCTAGAAAGGGGGTCATGAGACCCCTCCAAGCAGACAAATGAGGGGCAAAGCGCCCATAGGTATTTGGGACCCTGATTAACTCTGGAGGGACAGAAATACACGCTCAACTCCTGTTGGGCAGTGGCTCGGGCCACAAGCCAGGGTCAAGTGCAGGGGCGGGGGGGAGAGGAGAGGAGAGAAGGGGACGGGAGAGGAAAGAAAAAGGAAGTGTTCATCCTTTTCTGTCTGGGAACCTCTTATTCATCTTTAAAAGGAGGGGTCCCCACCGGCTGCCTCCACGGGTCCCCAGACTGAGCTGCCTCATCTCCCCCGAGTGTCACAGGCCTCTGTGGCTCCTGCCTGACTTTCTGTGTTCATGGGGACCCCCATCCCTCCGAAGGTTCGCCCCGGTCTCACGCAGTGACTTCCCCCCCTGCCCACCCACCCACGAAGGGGGCTCCACGGCCCCTCCGTCCCCACTCCTGCCTGCACGCCTGTGCGATCCTCTCCATGCTTTGACGACCAAGCACACAGAGGACCAACCAGCTGCCAAGAGGATGGGCAAGAGGCCCCTCGAGGCTGCCCACTGCTGAGCCCCTGGTCCCTCCACAGTCCCCCATCCTTCCCGGTACAAAGGCCACTACAACAGCATCCCTCCCCAAGCCCCTTGTCGGCCACACCCCACAGGCAGCTGGTCCAGAATCCAAAGTGACCCAGAGCCGCCGCTTCTCACCACGTCCTGTGCTGGTACCTCTCCAAGCGCCACCTCCCAGCTCGTGGCAAACGCCTCCTGACTGCTGTCCCTGTCTGCCTGCGCCCCCCACCCCAGTCTCGCTCCAGGGGCAGCCAAGCAGTCCCCTAAGAAACCAACTTGGATCATGTCACACCACCGCTCAAGACCCTCCAGGGCTCGCAAACCCCCTGGGCCCTGCCCCCAATCACTTCTCTGACCTCAGACTCTTCTTCTCTCCCTCCTGCTCACGCTGCTCCAGCTGGCTCCCTGTTATTCCTTGACCACACTAACCATGTGCCTGCCTCAGGGCCTTTGCACTTACTGTTCATGCCTCCGGGAGCACCTTCTCCCAGATGGCCGATGCCCTCACCTCCCTCAGACTCCAGCACCTCTACTTTCTTTGCCTCTACCCCTGGTTTGCTCTATTTGTCACACTTTTTTCAGCCTGTGATTATTTTGCCTATCTGCTTGGTTTCCGGCCATATTTCCTGTAGGAACAGACGCCTCTCGAGGCAGGATCTGTTTTGTTCCTCAGAGTTTGCCAGTGGGGTGCACAGGGCCTGGTACATCACAGGAGCTCAACGTGCTTTTTAGAATGAATGAGTGGGGTTAGAGACTTGACTCATGGCCCTCCAGGTGCCACAAGGCTCTGGGTCGGGGGGAGGGCATGCAGTGGGAAGAGGATGGGCCTGCACCCAGCCAGAGGCTAGAAGGAGAAGGGTGAGCCTTGCTGTGGACTGGGAAGGGGGCTGAGAGGCAGAAAGGGGAGGGCCCAGGGGGCTGTGCTAGGGGACCCAAGGGAGGAGGCTGGGGTGGGGGTGGGGGTCTTGTGCATCTCCAAGACCCGGAGGGAGGGAAGCAGAGGGCAGGGCTCAGTGACACCTGGGAACAGCCCAAACCTGGGCTGGAGCCACTGGGTCAGGGACTCCCGCCTTCCTCCCATGGTGAGCGTGGGGGGTGGGGAGTAGCACCGGCTTCCACGGGAGCCGGCATGGCCAGGGGAAAGGCTGCATAGAGCCTGGCAGGAGGAATCATGCCAGGTGCACATTACGGCCCCAGGCTGCCTCTGATGGGACACTGGCCTGCTTCCGAGTCCCCGAGAAAAAGGGGAAACAGATGCAGGAGGGCACTGCTATTTCTTTCAGACAGGTGCCCGCCTCGCAGAGCCTCCCCCTCCCACTGAACCCGCTGGCCCGCGGTCGCACCAGGCCAAGGCTCACTGTGTGCCTGTCATCCAGGACCCTGGAGGGTGAGGCTGCGGCTCCTACTTCTCTCTGAGCCCGGGGTCTAGCCAGGCACAGAACACACTTGCCAAATACGTGTAACAACTCAGATGAACAGGGATAAATGGTGCCTGGCTTCACTGCCGGCCACAGACAGACTCTCAGGGGTTCGTGTTCAACCCCTCCAGGTCTGCACTGCTGTGTGCACTCCACTCCCTGTGTGATCACAGCAGCCTCACTGATGCACTTGTCCCAGCACATACGCGTGCACTGCTCTCCCTCTCCCTCTCCTGCGAGGTGAGCGCACCCTGCCCTCCTCTGGTGGCAGGGCAAGGAAGAGCGTGGGCTCCGGGGAAAGCAATCTCGGGTGTGCGGTTTGCCAGCTCCACTCCCCCAGATATACCATTTAATTCCATTTTCTCCAAATAACATGGGATCGACAGAACACTGGCCCCACTTCCCAGAGCAGCTGTGAGGCTTTAGAAGAGGAAAAGTGTGCCAAGGACTCAGCTCAAGGCAGCGCATGCCGAGGGCTGGCTCACTCAACACCCATCTCCACCCCCTCTCCCCTACCTTCCTCAGAGAGGCTGTAAAACTACTCGTTCCCCAGCCTGGTCACAGACTCATTCCAGCCAACAACTTGCAAGAATTCTTCTGAGGAGTGTTTTGGAAAAGCTTTTGTGCTCCCAAGAAAACATCCAATAGATCCAACCAGCACAGACTTTCACATTTCCTCCTATTTCCTTCCCGGAATACAGGCATAGTTCCTGGAGGCGTGGCAGCCATTTTGCCACCATGAGGTGTTGCACAGGAAGGCCGGGAACTTATATACAAATGATGGTGGACTAGATCACAGAAGGAGCTGTTGGGATACCAAGGAGGTGCTAGAGCCACTCGCTGTTTCTGGATGCCCCCTTCCAGACTTCTTCTGAGGGGAGAGAAGTCCCTATGTGTTCAGCACTGCAAGTCAGCCAACCACAACCCTACTGAGCACAGTTCTAGAGCATAATACCCAAAAATGTTAGTTACTGTGTTGGTTTTATGTAACTATTGTTATTTTAGAATCAATAGGCCAGCGGGCCAGAAGCCAAGCGGCCAGCGGGCCAGAAGCCAAGCACCCAGCTCTCAGCCTTGTCTCCAGAACAGTCTCCTTCCCCTTCACTGGGCCCTCACATGCTCTCAGGATCTCTGGAGGCAAGGGACGCTCCCCCTGCAAAATGCCCGTATTAAACACTGCACTAGTTTCAGGGTCTGTGGGCCTTTACTGACTCCAGGGCCTCGGAAGGCTGAGGGGCCCCGTGAACTTGGAGACAGTCATTTCCCGGGCTGGCGCCAGGAGGGGCTGGTCACTCCACACCTGAGCCGGGCTGTGTCATGTCTGCCCCAATCTCCAGCCTCTGCCATCGCCTGAGGTCAGAGGAGGGGCTGATCCCTCCCTGGGGTGGGCAGTGTGACGAGGGGCCTAGGTGACAACTGGGGGACTGGGCAGGACATCCAGTAAACACGTGGCTAGCAACGGGATGCCACCAGGAGCCATGGCGGCCCTTCCATGAGCCCTCCCCAGGAAGGAGTAGAAGCTCAGAGAAGGGTCTGAAGGGATCAGACATCCTTGTGGGTGTATGGCCTCCAGACTGAGCTCCCGGTCTCTCCCCTTGGGTCTGCACCCTTCCCAGTGAGGGCCCCCTGACTCCCAGGACACCCCTGACCCCAGGCCCTGGCAGGGACGGAGGACAGGGAAGGGGCTAGAAGGCCCCGGAGGCTCTGCGTCCGTCACTGCCCAGCTGCGAGGCAGGTCCCACTTGTCCTGGCCTCTTGTCACCCAGGTTCCCTTCTCACCACGTGGAGCTGATGGCACCCCCTTCGTGGGGACAGTAAGGGACAGAGGTGACAAATGTAGGTGACACCCTGTGGGCACCTAATACTTGGTGACACTGTGAAGGCTTGCCTGGGGCTTCTGATGGGGTCTTACTCTAACATCCCATGAATTTTGTTTTCTACCCCTAATAGACCTTAGTGGATCGTAACAGAAAACTGTAAGTAATACCTTTCCTGGGAGGGGTCCCCTGCTTCAGCCTAAGTGCCTGGTTTCCAAGGCCTGTGGCTGAGGATCTAGAAACATAGCATGCCCCCCCAGCCCCACTGCACATGCTCAGGAGGGGTGCTCCCCGGGGGGAGGGCAGGGCTTCTCCTGCCTTAACCTGGGGCCACAGACCCCAGCTCCGAGGAGGGACCGCGTCCGCACCCTGAGTCACCTGAATCCTCCAAGGGGGCCAGGCCTGAGGCTCATCCTCATTCCCCTGGGCCCCAGAGCGCAGAGGCCAGAGAGCGGGCAGGACCGAGCAGGCGCTTCAGCTCTCGGCCGAGCTGGGGGGCTGGGGACCGACTGCCTGACTTTCTGAGCCTTAGTGTCTTCGCCTCCGATACGGGCGTATGAAAGCCACCTCTGCGGCCAGGGACGCCCCCGGGGGGGGGGGGTGGATTCTGGGCCCGGGGAATGGAGACCGGGAGGGGCTCTGGTGTGTCTGGGCTGTGGCACCTACCTGGTAGGTCTCAATGGGCCTCGCCTCCATGTTCAGGTCCCAGACTTTGACCGTGAGATAATCGCGGGTCAGCATGTACCTGCCGCTGTGGCTGAACTTCACGTCTGACACGGAGGAGATGATCTCCGAGAAGAAGGAGCGGTTACTGGGGTCCTCGGGCTCTTCGAACACTGTGGGACAGAGAATGGATGGCCATCGCCGAGCTACTTGCCCCCACGGGCCACAATAGCAGATGACTCTGTTTCCATCCTGGACTCTCGCTGGATGGTCCTTCCTTCGTTCATTCATCAAACCCATAGCTAAACAGCTGTCAGGCAGGAGGCCTGAACGGACCCTCCGAGGAGGGAAGGAGCAGCTTTTGGACCAATGCTTATCGAGCACTCATCTCTCGGCCGGATTCTGTGCGGAGCCCTACCGGCGCACTACCTCGTCTAACCGCCTGATAAAAACCTCTGGTCAGTACCACTATCATTCCCATTTTTTAGCTGGGAAGACTGAGGCCTCGATGGCTAGAAGGCATGCCCAAGGTGCTGAGCTAGAAGGAAGTGGCGGAGTGGGGTTTGAACCCAGAGCGGCGCTCGCTGTGCTGCACTCTAACTGTCGCCTACCCGTGATGCTGAATGCCAGGCCCGTGAGGGGTTTAACCTTCTCACCTGCTGGGCAGCGTCCTGGACGAGGCCAGGCACTGCTTGGGACCCCGGGCCTCTGCTCATGCCGCACTGGACACTCGTGGCCGAGCCCTGCTGGCAGGCACGTTTGGTTCGGCTGCCACGGGGATTGTGGCAAAATCAAATCTCGCCACACATGGAGCCCGAGTCCCAAGTGCCACCTGCCCGCCACCTCCTGTTTTCTCAGACCAGGAGCTCCACACAGGAAGTTGCTTACATGGCTCCTGAAGCTGACCGTTTGCTGCCCCTACCCAGCGATCCCACTTGGGGACAGAGTGCACAGTGAGCGTATCCCCTCCCTGCTGCCCCCAAGAACCAAGCCTTCCCGACACACGGAGGTCCCCACACAGCAGGACCGGCTCTTCTGGGCTCCATCTGTTGCTGGCCGTCTCATCAGGCTGCCCACCAACACTCTCACTGGCTAATCAGTTCCCACAGTGGCCCCGGTGCAGGGTGGGGACCAAACACGACCCAAGCATCGCTGGAGCCAACCCAGCTAAGCCAGCATGAGCTCCGTAGGAGCCGGGCTGGGGTTGGCCTGGGGAGCAGGGACGAGGGTGGAGCGGTGGGCTGCCAGCTATTTCCCAGCCAGTCTGGAACGACTTAAACATTTGACAACCTTTCTAGCGGTCCCCATGGAAACCGGCTGAGTGGCCGCTCCGCCTGCTGGCCCCCGAGCCCCCAGATCTGAAATAGGGAAGCAGAGAGCTGATCACATGTCCCGAGAGGCTCACAAGTGTGCCCTGCCTGCCAGCCCCTCCCGGTCCCCAAGTCCCTCATCCTACTTCCAGCTCTGTCCCAGCCCTGGATCCCCCCACTTGGGAACCCCCCCATCTCCCTCCAGTCCCAGGTAGATGTGGTTCCTGCCACTAGGGGTCAGAACAAAAGATGAGTTAGAGACATAAAACATGGTCTGTCTCTTGCACCCCAACTTTGCACCCCGGGCCCGCCCTGCCGGTTTCCTCTGGCCAGCCTCCACCTAAGCCCCAGGGCCCGCCCGGCTCACTTCGCCCCTGCACCATGCAGACCATCTGGCAGGTCTTGCAGGGTAGGTCGGTGGGACCAGAATCGCAGAGGAGCGTCTGCTCTGGATTCCCAGAGCCACGGGCTGTGTCTCCTGCCAGCTTCGAGGAGCAAGACACAGCAAAGGTCAAAGGCCGGGAGGGTGCCCTAATCCATAGCGGAAGACAGAAGGACCAGACGGCCTCTGTCACCTCCGCTCTGGGTGTACACGGGCATTTCCAAGGGCTTTCTAAGCACAAAAGGGACGAGGGCTGCACAGAATGACCGGGAAGGGACACCGACAGGCGTGAGAAAATCATACCTAGAAGTTCTTTTTTATTGTTCAAACATTCCTGTGAAATTGTTGATGGGATGATGGAGCAGAGGTGGGAGTACCGCACTCTGGGGATGGAGGAAGGGCCTCGAGCTGAGGGACACAGTGGCCTCTAGAAGCCGAAAAGTCTCGGGAACAGTCTCCCCTGAGGCCTCGGGAAGAAATGCAGCCCTGCCTGACTTCTAGACCTCCGCCCTCCAGAGCCGTAAAAATACGGCTGTTTTTTTGTGCTGTTTACTCCACGAAATTTGTGGCGACGTGTTACAGCAGCACGGGAAACCCGCACGTGCCGCGTGCTCGTCTGCGGACGGACAGCTGCACGCCCCCATCGCAGGGCGGGGAGAGGATTTATCAAGACCTCAGCTCCGAACAGCAGCACCACGTGTAGCAAGCATGCAACAAATGTCAGCCGGGCTGTTTCTGCCCCAGCTCCGGGCCAGCACGTCGCAGGGCTCCCACGAGGGGCAGCGACTAACATGGTCCCCTATTCTGGGGACCCCCGGGCCCCGGCCCAGCACACGCTCTGTGCTGTCAAAAGGAGAAATAACTGTCTATTTTGAGGCATCACGGAGGGTGTTTCCATGGTTACCCTGTCTTAATGACTAGCAGACAAAAGACTCGAATTTCCACTGCTTCGGAGGAAGATGTGAGGCTGTGGGCTGGGCAGCAGCGAGGCCCAAGCACCCCAGCTCTGCCCCGACGGAGGCCCCGGGAAGCCACTGCACCACTTCGTGCCTCGGTTTCCTTGGCTGTCCCAGGGCAGAAGCAAACATCCACTTGTGATCCAGGACGCTGTTCGTCCAGTGAAGGGAGGGTCCCTGTTTCACCTGTTGGGAGGATAACGTCATGACCACGCATCTCCGGGTGCCACTGCCAGCCACTGCTGAGTCTGGAGCAGCCCCCGGATCAACGGACAGAAGGCCGGAACGACAACCACTTGTGCTCTGATTTGAAACAGCCGCACCGGCATCCTGCGAACTGGCTGCCGGCTGCCCGCCTGACCACTCGGGAGGGCTGAGAGTAGCACGGTCCGATCCGGTGAAGCAGACGGTCCATCCGCTCACTACCAACACCAGTACAGAGAGCACGAACACAGGCGCAAAGCACACTTGGCGGAAAAGACTGTGAACGATCCCTTTACGGGCATTAAAGGGGAGGTTCCTGCGTGGGATAGTGAGTTTGAGAACGAAAAAAATTCTAGAGAAAAAAATTTAAAATACAGCATCTATTCCAATGAGCAAACCTGTGTAAACCAACCATCAAAACAGATCTACGCACCAGTTGCACTAAGACTGCAAATTAGAGATTAAACTAACTGTTCTGGGCAGAGAGAGAGTGGCCCAGCTCGTTTTACAAGAGTAGAAGAATCCTAATAAAACTGGGCAAAGAGAGTGTACAAAAAAGACAGCTGAAGACTGACTTCCACTTCACCTATGAATATTTATGCAAAAAGCAGAACTTTTGCATTTATTCAAAAACATCTCAGCAAGAGCCCTGCCCCCAGGGCCACCCAGGCACAGCACGAGATCACGGTGGGCAGAAGCCACGGTGACCCTCACTTCATGCCTGGGCCCTGCAAAAAAGCCTTCTGGAACCTCCATGTGATCTCTGAGCAACTCTGAAGTTGTTATGCTCCCAGAGGCCCTGGGAGAGGAGGCGAGAAACACAAATGGAGTTGAGTCATCCAAAATGAAGTTCGAGTTCTTGCACTCTGAAGTTTGTGGGCTGATTCACACGCAGCGCAGACATACCCCCCCCCCCCGCCCCGGGCGTGTGACAACTGCGGCCCTGGAATCCGCGTGAGTACCTGCTCACTCAGACCCCTGGGGAACCAGATGACAAAAGCCAAGGGGGACTGACTTCCACCTCCAGCCCGCGGAGAAACGTCATTCAAACAGCGTGGGGTGCATGAAGGTGTCTCTCTACCCCCGGATACCACCAGCCTCCCTGCACACACACCTGTTTCCTGATTCAGGGGTGAAATCCGAGCTAAAATGCAAATACACAGACAGATGTAGAGAAGAACACGATATCACTTTCCAGAGCCTACTGCTCAGGGACTACTTCTTGGCGTAGTTCTCTCCCCTATTTTCTGTTTCCATTTTTGGGGGAAAATAGTCATCGCCTTGCTTTCCTACCCCCATCAGATATTTTAACATAATCATTTCCTCATGTCATTAAAAATCTTCTAAATCAATATTCTAAATGACTGAACAACATAGCAGTATACAGATGGCATCATCATTCACTTGTCATTTGCTCTGTTGGACGTCTACAGTGTTTCTGAATTTGGCCCCTATATAAAAGGTTGGACCATGAAGTCTCATCCTACTTCCTTCCCATGGGGCTCGCACAGGCTCAGGCTGGGCCCAGGAGTGAAGCCCAGACTCTTCCCCAACCTCGTTCCGTGCCAGACTGACCCAGAGCTGCACATGGACAGATAAACGGGCCACCTGTGGCCTGAGCCACAGAATCATGGCCCCCAGAGCGGTCTGTGACCTAATCCACAGCACCTGGGAATATGTGATGTCACGTGGCAAAGGGGAAACTAAGGTGGCTGATCAGCTAAATTATCCAGATGGGCCCAAAGGAATCCCCAGGGTCCTTAAACGGGGCAGTGGAGGCAGGAGAGGCAGAGTGAGGGTGACGCAGCATGAGAAAGCCTACAGCCAGGGCTGGCTGTGCAGATGGAGGAAGGGACGGGGAGCCACGCACCGCAGGAGCCCCCAGAGGCTGGAGAAGGGGAGGTATGGATTCCCCCACCCCCCACAGCCTCCAGCAGGAACCAGCTCTGCTGACAGCCTGATTTTTCTCGGGTAAGACCCATGTCAGACTTCTGAACCGCAGAACTGTAAGAGAAAAAGTACTGTCTGTGGTCGTTTGTTTGGGCGGCCCCAGGACCCCGATAGAGCGCTGGGCTGCTCCTAGGGGGCTGGGCGTCATCCACACGCACACCTGGGCTTCCTGTCCATCCAAACACTGACAACTCTACACCGTTATCTCCAGCCGGGACCCCGCCCCTACTCCAGCCACCTGGTTGCCTTCTTGACAGCCCTCCCTGGAGCGCAGCACGATCTCACACGTACCGTGTCCGACATCGGCCCGTTGGTCCCATCTCTGCTCCTGGCTGCCCCGCTCCCAGCATGCCCGTTGTCTGTCTCAAGACAGGACCCCACCTTCACCCGCCCCACAAACCAAACCTCAGATGGAGTCATCATGGTCCACACCCCACTTGGCAAAGCCTGGCCAGTTCAGCGTCCAAAGAACACCCAGAATGGGGCCTGTCTCCCCAGCTTGGCCATCCCACCCAGGGTGCACTGTTTCTTCTCAACGAAACCTGGCAGGGGCTCCTCCCACCCCGGCTTCCATGTTGACCCCTCTTGCAATTTCTTCTTTCCAAACAGGTGTCTCGTAAGATCCTGCCCCGTCCTCAACCCCCTGCTGGTTTCTCACCTCACTTAAAATAAAACCAGATTCTTCCTGTGACCTACAGGTGTCCTAAGTCAGCCACCTTGTATGTCTCTCTGACCTCAGCTCCCGACACCCTTCCCCTTGGTCACTGCACTCTGGCAATGCTGGCGCACCCCCATCTCAGAGCCTGTGGTGTCCCCCTTCTAGAACATTCTTCCCCCAGAGATTGCATGGCTCATCCCTCAACACCTCGGGGTGTCTGTTCCATTGTAACTTCTCCAGTGAGAGGGCCCTCCCTGAGCTCCGCTCCTTGGGGGCTGTTGTTGACATCTGTCACCACCTCCTGACATCACACGACCCAGTGACGAGTTCATCATTGTCCGCTGGTTCCTGCTGCACCACCATGGCAGGAAGTGTCCGGAGCACAGCAGGTGGTGACCCCAGCTCTGCTCAGAGGGAGACCTGCTCTTCCCACCCTCAGTGCTGGCCACTCAGCCCTTGGAATTTGCAAGTGCAAACCCAGAAAAGGGATGTCCTGCCCTGTGACAAAGCCAGCGAGGAAGCCCCGGAGAGCGACTGCAGAGCGTGGGCTTGCCCAGAGAAGAGCAGTGCGGTGAGATGTGGGGGGACAGGACTCGGCCAAGGAGTGGGGACGGGCTGGCAGCCACAGAGAGTCCTGAGCGTGAGTCCCTGCGAGCAGCTGAGAGCCACCCTCTTGGGCTGCCCAAGGAAACCAGGCTCCCAAGGGGAAGAGAGTGACCCAGTCCCTCCCAACAGACCTTGATAAAACCGCTTCCAGGGGCCTGCACGTCATTCATTCATTCATTCAAGTGCTTACTTCCAGACACTGTTGTAGGCACTGGGGTAGATACAGAGATGAACCAAAGTCCCCGCCCTCCTGACAGGGTCCCGTCTGTCCCTGTTCCCCTGCTGCCACTGCACAGTCGTCCAGAGAGGACACCACGGCCTGAACCCCTGATCTTCTCCCTTCGGGGGCCTCTGGGGAACCCAGCACCAAGCAGCTCAGCCTGGAGGTGAGAGCCCCACTCAGGGCATCTCAGAGTCCTGGGTTCAAGTCCTGCCTCCCCACTCGTCACTTTGGGTGACCTTGGACCCATCCCTGGAGCCTCAGTTTCCTGTCACGTTCAGGACTCCATCAGAGCTTGTGTGAGGATGAGATGTGGGTGACAGCTGTCTGGGTGCCTGGCCCAGCACATCCAGTGAGTGTGAGCCGTCGTGTGGTCACGGAGGTTGTCCTATCACGTTCCCTGGGCCTCGCTCAGCCCAGACCCCCATGGCTGGAATGGGGGTCCCTACGGCACTCCTGCCCACCCCCAGCTGGCCTTGCGGTGGGCTCCAGCAAGAGGAAGCGACCTCGCAGAGCTCACAGGCTGCTGGGGAAGACACCCCAGCCCACAGAAAGTTCTTCAGGGTGTGGCTAGTCTGAGAGAAGGGAGCTCTACGGACTCTAGGGGCATGGAGAAGGGGCCTGAACTAATGTGGGGGTCAGGGAAGGCTTCCTGGAGGAGGTGACTGCTGAGTATGGTCCCTCCTTAGCTTCTGGTTCCTAGCTTACTCCTTGACCTTTGTTTTAGCTGCCTGGTCCCTGGAAGCTGGGCAGCATCTGTCCGTGGACTCAGGGGGCAGGGGTGGCAAGACCAGGATCCCCCTGCCCCAGCCAGTGCAGAACATACCTATGCCACTCCCATCCGTCCCGGGGCACCAGCCTCAGGAAGGGCGCTGCCCTGCCGCCCCCACTCTGTACTGGGTCCCAGCTGGCACGGACGCTTACGTTTAGAGTGCTTGTCACACAGGGCGGCTGCACGCATGTCGCAGAGACGCAGGGAGCCCTTGCTGCTGCTATAGACGAACAGGTTGCAGTGGTGGGGGTGGAACTCCGACGCCGTGATCACCTCCGTCAGGTCCTCCATGTTGGCCGGCTTGATGTCCACGATGTCTGGCCCCGTCAAGGAAGGGGCGGAGACGGGAGCGCACCCTCGCTGCTCTGCCATCCCATCTACCCTGCGTCTGAGCCACGTCTCCATCCCCGAGACCCCTGGACAAAGCCCCAGACAGTCTCTGAGCTGCAGACCGGCATGTCCAACCGCCTGCTGGCTGCCCCGTCTGGGTGCCGTCCACTGTCCCTGCAAGGCTGGACCCGCCGCCTCCCTCTCCCCCTGACCTGTGCCCTCTCCCCAGCCAGCACCCACCAGCTGCCCAGCCTCCGTCCACCCCACACACCAGGTGCCAAGCAGAAGGCAAGGAGCGTCTGAGCGCCTAGTACACACGTGCTGGGCTCTCGGTGAGCAACTTCGAGTTCTCGCCGTCACTCTGTGAATTGTGGCCTGGAGCGGAGTGTGCGGGCAGCCCCACCTCCAGCACTCCCACCCCTTCTGTCCACAGCATCAAGATTCTCCTTGGGGAAAAGGTTCTCTGCCTTTCTGCGTTCTCACTCTCATCTGTGCCTTCCACTCCACGGACAATCTCCACGAGGGATGAGCACGTGGCCTCAGAGGTGCCAACACAGGGACTCCAGACTTGAGATGCAGGGCATGCTGGGAGCAGCTCTGTCGTCTCTGCTGGGCTGGGTGGTGTGCAGAGGAGGGGCCTGTACGTGCTGGGACAAGGGAAACCTGGAGCCTTTGGGTGGGGCAGACCGGCCCAAAGACAGTGGAGGCAAAGACCAGCAATGCCATTTGAATCCTGAATCAGGCTGCACTGGAAGCCATGAGCCTTGGACCATTATGCGTGGGAGCCAATAAATTCATTTTCTGTTTAGGATCAAGAATTCTGTTGTTTGCAAAATAAGTATCCCTGACAGATACTCTAGAGCCCAGAGAGGGTAAGCAGCTTGCCCAGGATGGCTCAGCAGCAAGGAGTAAGTCTATGTTCCTGTCCATCGCTTGTTGCCTAAAGCAGCAAATCCGATCCCTTGCTGTACCACTCAAGGCCTGGCAGAGCCCCTCTCTACCTCCCCAGCTTCGGATGCAACTAGTCACTGGGCCCTATAGGCGCTTTTCTCTCTGACAGGGAAACCCTGGTGTCTGGTCTCCCCAGCCCTGTGTGGGGCTCTCCAGCCAGTCCTCCCTGGCTGAAATGCCCTCTCCTCCTTCTGCATCTGTGTGTGGGTCCTGGAATCAGAGTCTGGGCTTCGAATCCTAGCTCTGCCCCTCCTGCCCGTGCAATCGAGGGGGAGTTCCCAGGTCTTCATGCGTCTGTTTCCTCATCTGTAAAATGGGCCAACAGTTCCCACAGAGTCTTGCTGTGAAAATTAGAAGAGGCCAAGCCCCTCGCTCGCTGCTTGACACATCACAGAGCTCAGTGAGTATCAGGGACATTACTGCTTTTTATTACCTGGAAAATACTGACTGAAACACTGAGATTCGCCTGCCATCAGCCCTCCCTCCTCTCCCACTGCAGCCTCAATAAAGGGACATTCTGTGACTTTTGTAAATACGAGAGTTTATAAAACATCACAAAAAACTGTTGAATCTGTGACCAGAGGCACCGAGGACGGTGTGTGTGCTCAGACTTAAATATTGCTTCTGGAAGCACCTTGTTAACCAGAAACTTAGAATCACATAAAAATACAGAGAGGAGGAGGAAGGAGCCTGGCCTGGTTTCCCAGGAAACTGTGGTTTTCTGGGATGATAAGAAGCAGAGATCAAATCGTGAAAAATGAGACTGAACAGTAAGAGAGAAAAAGCCAAGACTTCCGTGCTGCTAATTCCATCCCCGTCCTTCAGGGGCTAAGGGCCTACAGATGCCTGCTCAGGAACGGCTTCCGTTTCTCCCCCAACCTTAAACTGGTGCCCATGCGGCCGTTTTGAAATGAAACACGAGCACAGCACCTGTTTGAGCACCAGGGGAACTAAATTCTTTCCGCAGAACTCGGGCCACAAAAGTTCAAGGAAGCTTGGGGGACACAGAAGTGCCCAGGCCTCAGGGAACGCAGGTCGGCTTGGCGACCCAGGGTGTCACGTATTAGGGGACACGTGTTTACACCGTGTTTCATCAGGCTACGACTTCTGGGGGAGCAGGACTTCGTGGGTAAGAGGGAAATGCCTTGCCCACCACTCCAGCTTCTCTTCCGGGGTGGGGGGACACCTGTCCGTGCGCCCCATGGAACTCAGGGTAGCCGCGCCCTTGTTGCTTTTCTCAAAGAATGGAGGGCAGAGTGACAGATGCCAGGTGTCACTCCCGGGCTGAAGCTTTGAGTGCCAGCAGGCCGGGACACTTCCCCCTCTGCTGTGGGACCTGTGCCTCAGGGGGCCTGCTACGAGATACCCCTGGGCTGTTTCAAGCCTCCGAGACTTTCCAGTCATCTGTTTCTGCACAGAACCTCCCCTCCCGACCCACTCAGCATCCAAACCTCTTCACTTTCCCACCTCGGGGTGTTCTAGGACGCAGTTCAACGGAGAAGCATCAGAGGTGTGACGTCTGAACCCAATCGCTCTGCCTGCACCAAGACCAAAACTCGCGCACATTCAACGACGATGACTGTTTACGACCGTCGCTCATCATGAGTCACAGGCAGGAGCTCAGTCCCCAGCATCTGGCTCGGGGAGATGGAGGCTGATGCTCATGAAAATCTCTCCGCCAAGATGGGAAGACTGGGAAGCTGTGCACACGGGGCCCGGGAAGGGAGCGCGGGGCGGGGGGGCTCAGAAGCCTCCTCTCCCAGCCCCCACATGCTGCTCCCAGACCCATAAGGGGCCCACGGTCAAGCGAATGGGTGTGGCTTCTTTGCTGGATTCCCGAGCGCATGCATCCTGCCGCCCCATCATGCTTAACCACTCCTGACAGCCTCCTGACAACACTCGTTAGAAACAGGTACGAGGAATGACAGCTTTTAGAAGTACATGGGGCTCAATGACGTCTGCAGCCCTCCGCAGTGAACAGGCCCGAACCAGGCAGCACAGAGGCGAGGCACAGGGACCGAGGGTCTTGTGTGTGGGCTCGGGAGACAGAGCCTCCGATGCCGGGGTCCTGCTGACAGCCCAGGACCACAGCTCTTACAGCCCAAGCATCACTAGGAAATCTCTTGCTGCCTCAAACAAAGGACTCTGGATACAGGGGGTGCTGGGGAAAGATGGATGGGAAATATTTCCACGTGACCCCGGTGGAGGAAGACAAAACCACAGTCACGGCTAACGTGCTGGGGCCCCCGCAGGGCAAGGGCTCCCTAAGGCAGGGCAGGCAATCTCGCGCCTCTGAATCCCAGGGCCCAGAGTCATGCCTGCATCTCCCGGGACAGCACCGCATCCTTCAGGGCACGGCCACCCAGCCTGATCCCAGGGCGGTCTCTCCAAGACCTCCTGCTCAGCTCACCACAGGACCTGTCCTTCACCTGCTGCCTGGCTCCTCGCGGGTGCAGCTGGGTACTGAGGGGGGCTGTCCCTGTCAAATTCCCTTCATCTGATCATAAAGCCGGGCCTGAAGGCAGACTCCTCACAAGGGAGGCAGGTTTGGAAGAAGACTCCATAGCGTGATAATTGCACCCCACATGGATGCTGCAAACACTTCTCCTGGACTCACACCTGTGTGGCCTTGTGCACGTGGACCAGGAGGCATCTGGTCCAACTGTGACCGTATGTGGTGGCTTTGACTTTGGCACGACCTACGCTGGGTGGGAAGCTAGGGGCCCGGGACTCAGCCTGTGGTCTTAGCTCTCTGGAAAGCTCAGTGCCGTGTGCAAACGTCATTCCCGTTCCTCAAGCCTCAGTATTCCCCATTTGCAAAATGGGGGGTTGGGCATGACCCTGGAGCACTGACCCCCCCAGGTGGCCTCTCCCCCATTTCATGGTCAGATGCATCAATTCCCCTTGTACACGGCGCTCACAAAGTTCCAGGCAAGCTGGCCTCCCTGGGGAACGGGCGTAGTTAGACTCAGCTACAAGCCCTCCATCCCTCCCCTGCAAAGCCGTAGAATTATTCATGCGCTGTTTTCCATCTCATTGTGCCCACCCCGCCCCCCCCAGGTCTGATGGGCTTTCGTTTAACCTCTGGTCACATCTTGGCAACTAAGTTTGCCGACAGGAAGGTGGAGAGAGGTGCAGGTCACACAGGGAGGAGGAGGAGGAAGGGAGAAGGTGAACTCACTCAGTTCGACTGAGCGCAGGGGGTCTTTCTCCAGAGCAGCACGTTGAATTGGTCGCTCCCTAGCCCACATCCACAACCTCACCCCCAGAAACTGTGAATGTGGCCTCAATGAGAAAAAGAGTCCTTGTAGATACAATGAAGGATCTTAAGAGGAGGCCATCCGGGATTCCCGGAGTGGCCCTAAACCAGTGACAAGTGTCCTTCTAAGAGACCCCCAGAGGGCACAGGACCACGGAGGCAGGCCAGAGTCAGGCGGCTGCCAGGAAGGCCTGGGGCCCCCAAAAGCTGGGAAAGGCAGGACGGAGCCTCCCCGGGAGCCTCCAGAGGGAGCACGGCTCTGCCAGCATTAACTGTAAACTTCTGGCTCCCGGAACTGGAGGAGATTTCTGTTGTAAGCCACCCAGTTTGCGGACATTTGTTCCAGCATGCACGGGAAACTGACACTGGCTTGCCTATGGGAGCTGGGCAGCAGTGGCCTGGCCGTGGCACTACTGCCACAGTGCTTACTGGTTGGCTGCCCACCTCCCCAGTGAGGGCAGGGACCTGTCCTTCTGCGTCGCTGCTGCACATTCCGTGTCTGGAGCAGCGCCCGGCACATGGCAGGTGCTTTGCGGAACAGCTGCTGAAGTCGGTGAACCCCCCAGCGTGTCGGGGGCCCCTGGGACCCGCGCCGGGGCAGCACAGGGAGTGTCCCCCCATCTCAAGGGGAAGAAGCCCTTAAAGTGGTGGCGAAGCACAGGCTCAGGGAGACGCCAGACCAGGGGGGTGGGGGAGGGGGTCCTCGAGGAGGGGACCAGCACTGACAAGGTTCATTAAAAGAGCCACCCCCCTGCAGCGCATAGCAAGCCTTGCAGCAGCCACGAAAGTGCTCAAGGGCGCCGCGGAAACCGGAAACACGCTGTGCATTGGTTTCTGCGAGGTTCACGGGAAGGTCGCATTCCCCACAGCGCCGTCCTTCAGTCCCCACTGCATTCTGCTCAGAGACCCGCTAGCACTCAGCTTTTCAGGCGGCGACCACTGGCTGACCTGTCTGCTTCGCTCCTCTGAGTGCGCGCAAGGTCATGTTCCTGTCTGTACACCTAGCTCCAGCCAAGCACCTGGCCCCTGCACGCACCTGCACGCCCCCGATCTGCCCCGTGGGCGGGCCACGGGCACACTGCTTCCCAGCTGTGCCCCGTTCAAACCTCTCCGCCCATGAGTGATGTGTACCCCATCCGTGGCTGAGGACACGGAAGCTCCGCCAGGACGAGCTGTCCTCCCAGGACCCAGCAGAGGGGGCCCAGCCCAGGACTGACCAAGTTGGTTTCCAGAGTCGGCAATACACCCACCATGACGGGGGCAAAGCCGAGCAGGGCTGAGAAGCACCAACTTCGTGCCGGGAGGGGTGCGGCCTCCTGGAGCGCCAGGGCCTAGGGGTGGGTCTCTGGTCCCTCGCAGCTTTTGGCTCCTGCCCCATATCATACAACGAATCCCTTTTCCTTCAGGGCCCAGTGTGAATGGTGTATTGCTCTAGGCCCAGGGCAGGCAAAGGTCTGTAAAGGACCGAGAGTAAACATTTTAGGCTTAGCTGGCTGGAAGATCTGACCTCGACTTCAACTCTGCTGCTCTTCAAGGCTGGTGCAGACGACATGGACGTGAATGGGAGCGGCTGAGCGCCCATGAAGTACGAACAGGTGCCTCTCGCCCCCCGGGCTGTACGGTGGGGGCCCCAGGCCGAGAAGAAGGACTGCAATCTTGCTTTTGTAACAGTAACCTCCCTTCTTGACCCCGCGCAGGGCCAGCGAGTGAATCAGCCCCACTGGCCCGGCTCCTCCCCCAGCACGAGGCTGTCCTCCCGTCCAGCTGTTCCCGTGATCCCGGCCCTTGCCTGGGGGAGTCAGCGAAGCTCAGAAGCAAGCGCATGTCCCACCCTGCAGCGAAGCCTGCAGCTCCCGCTGTCAAGGACACCGCAGGGCACTCCAGGCAGGCCGTCTGCAGAGTCATCAGGTCTGCAAGATTTTTATAGAAGCTCCTTCATCATCCGCTGCCAAAGGCATGGCCTGATGGCCGGAAGCCAGCCAGGGTCACGTCGCTCCCTGGGCCACATCACCACAATGCCCCACTTGGAGGGCCCCTGACATGTCAGGGAGAAGGTCACTGCACCTCCAGGGGCCCTCGTTCCTCTGAACTTCACCTCTGAGGCTCATCTCCCCTACGTGAACGGGGGATGGGCACAGGTGCAAAGGGCCATCACTCGTCCACGGCCAAATCTCCCCTCCGCCGTAAGATGAGTCCTGTACATGAAATGAACAAACATCACTGGTTTGTTCGGGAAGGAGCTCAAGTGAGAAATGGGAATGGAAACCACCCCATAAACATCAAAGTAGTACAGAAATATTAACTAACATCACGGCAGGCTTCAGGGGCAGCAGCATGACAAAGGACTCTATTAAGATGCAGCAACTGCGTCAAACCCTCAGAGAGCTGTTGTGGGCAGTCCCTGACCCTGCACCTGCAGGCCAGGCATCTCGCATCCCTGCAGGAAGGACCACCCAACCTCCACGCCCACGAAGGAGGAGAGGGAGGCCAGGGGCGGCAAGAGACATGCGCAGGGCCACATGTGGGACACCACTGAACAAGGATAGAGTCCTGGCTTCCTAACTCCCAGCCGGTGCTCCTCCCTACGCCCGTCCTGTTCTGGAGGGAGTGCATCTCCCCACAGTATGCAACCCCACGGGCAATGTTGCTGGGGTACACTGGACTGGCTGGTGACCCTGCAAGGGAGGTACTAACAGCTTGGGTGAGGGGAGTTCAATGAGGAGAAGGATGCAGCCTTGGGCTCCATTGATTTAACTGAGCAAAGTGTGGTTTATCTCGATGTCTCTGCAGGAAAAACACTCTCAGGATGGGGGAGGCGGTTACCATGGTGACCGAGCAGCCACCGCGTGAGGATGGAGGCAGCTCTACCTAGGACCACGCCACGAGAAGCCTCCCCCACGGGCTCTCCAGGGACACTGGAGAAGGCCTCCTGCACATGGAGGCAGTCTTGTTGGGGAACAGCCAGCAAAGCTGCTTTTTTCAGCCAGTTTTCTCCAAAGGTGAGCTGGCTACAAAGATATGCTAGAAGCACTCTGGCCAAACCACGTCAGATCCTGTAAGAGGTTCCGGGCAGCCTCTGCCTCTGTGTGAATTTGCTACGGCTGCCACAGCATGGGTGGCTCAAACCATAAATTATTCTCTCCCAGTCCTGGAGGCTGCAAGTTCAAGATCAAGGTGTCAGAAGGTTAATTTCTTTGAGGCTTCTCTCTGCAGGGTGTAGATGGCGCTCTTCTCCCCATGTCCTCATATAATCTTCCCTCTATGCTGTCCTAACCTCCTCCTCTTGTAAGGACATTAGTCATATTGGATTAGGACCCATCCAAATGGATTCCTTTTACCTTAATCACCTCTTGAAAGACCAAATACAGTCATATTTGAGGTCCTGGGGTTAGGAGTCCAACATACGTGTTTTTATGGGACCCAATTTGGCCCATAACAGCCTCCTTCCCTTCTCTGCTCAGAACCTTACTAATTATGATGGTGCAATCCTGCTTGGAGAGAAAAGCCGGGTCACTGGGGTCATGGGGGGCCATGGAGAGGGGCTATTCCGTGTGACTGCTCACAGCACAAGCCCACTGAAGCCCTTGCATATCCTCTCCATGTGGCGAGCCAGTCTTCACAGCTCTTCCACAAACCAGCTTATGTGATTCCCAAGTACCGAGCCAGGGAAGAGAGCACTCAGTTTGGAGTCACAAAGACCAGGGCTTGATAGTTCAGCCCCACCGTACACAGCTGTGTGACCCCCTGGACAACTTCTCCATCTCCCTGCACCTGCTTTTCTCATCTATAGAATGGACTGATAACATCCGCTTTGCAGGGCTATGATGAGGATTTAATGAGATGACATTAAGTCAAAGGTCCTAGCAATTAAAGTAAATAAAATGATTTAGACATATAATTTTTTACAAGTCCCTAGTGCATGGTTAGTACTTTTGGCAATAATTAAAGTTCACTAAATTGAATCAGAGTCTTTCCCTTCCTCTGGAAAAACAGGAGATTAAGCAGATTGCCAAAGGTGCAATGTATGCCCCTTCTCCCCAAGAAAACAAGGACTTGGGGGTCTGCGCTGAATTGCATGCCTTCCTTGGCTCCTAAGAGCTGGGGCAGAAACCCCAGACAGGACAGAGCTGGGACGCACACCCAAGTGGCTGCCTTCTCATGGTCACTGAGCCCGTCCTGACCTCCCCTCCCAGGGCTTCCAGCCCAGCAGTGAAACCAGAGAGGCCCACAATGCTGCTCTGAGAGAGACACACAGGGTGCCCGCGATAGGATTTTTGGGGAGGCCCGGAGCTGGTCTGGAGGGTCCGGGAGGCTGAGGCATTAAGCAGAGGACTGAGAAACGTAGGTTTTTTGGGGGGGGGGGCATGTTCCATGCGAAGGGGAGGTAAGGCTGAGGAGCTGCCACAGGGCAGCCAGCTGGAGCCCCGATGGGGAAAGGGTGGGAGATGAGCCTCCAGACTGGGGTCAAGGGCAGAGGGTTTAATCAGGAGCATGTCTCAGAAATGAAACGGAGGCCTGTCAGGAGGGATCAGAAGCACAGGAGAGGCAAATGTTCCCATCATTAGAGGACATGTTAGGAACATAGAGCTGCCATCACCCGTGCACTCAGCGCCTGTGTCACCTGTCACCTATGTCACCAAACGATCCCCACTCTGTCCTGCAGTGGGGAGAAAAGCACCCACTCTCCATTAGGGTCTAAAAGTAGAGCCAAGAAACATCATTGTACTGATGGGGCTAGACGGGCCATGGGCAACTGCACCTACTTCTCAGAGCTCATCACCACACCACCCACAAAACAGAGGGAATGACAGCAGCACAGGGCGAGCCGCATAAGGGCCGGAGGTAGAATCACAGTGGCTGCTGCGGGGGCTGTCGCTCTCCTCCTGAGAGGCGGTGTGGGGAAGCACATGCGTTCTGCACCCAGAGGCCCCGAGTCTGAATCCTCGGCTCTGCCACTTCCCAGCTAGGTAACTCTGGGTAATTACTTGCCCTTCCTGTAGCTTCGTTTCCTCATCTATAAAAGAGGGATGTTGATAATGCTTACTCCACAGCGTTGTCAGGAGGTTTAAAGAGAATTAGTACATGCTTAGAGCTCTGCTGGGCACAGTAAGTGCTCAGTAAGGGGTGACGGTCACGGTGACAGTGGTGTGCGAGGTGGTGGGGAAGAGGACTCCCAGCGCTGGCTGCCCACGCAGTCAGCACCACGGACAGCTACACGAGCACTCAGCCCCGCTAGAAGCCCAGGCTTGCTGAGCCCCCCAAAGCAGGGGTGCGCCGGCAAGAACTTCACCACATGCTTTCTGGGTGGAAACTGATTTTGGGGATTCAGACTCAGGGCGTTTCCAAGTAGATGTTCCTGTTCCTTCTCTGTAGAGTGGTACTACGGGATGATGGAACAAGGCAGCCTGCAGGATACCTGAAAGCAGGTCAGGGCCAGTGTGGCTTGTGTCTACAGCCCATCAGGCCCTGTGCTCCCCAGCCCTTCCACCCTCCCAGCCCCCAGCACAGTCCTTGGCCCGTCCCCTCCTTTTCTCCCTGCATAGGGAACATGCCCAGCCCCCAGGCGGCCATGTGCAGACCAAGGTTTGGAGCCTCTGCCCCTAACTGCTGCACCATCCCACCTCGCTTCAGGACCTGCTCTGTAAAACGCAATTAGAAATTTGCTCCAGACCGAGGCTTGGTGCGATGCCAGCTTCCACCATGAGAAATCGCTCAGGGGGAGAAAAATCAATTGAACCACCCTCACAATTCTCCGAGTGCTAAAAATAAAGCAGAGGCCCATCAGCTGAGATGCTCTGTGCAAATCTGTTACCTTTAAGAGGCGTCGAGCTCCAGAAAAATCACTCAGAGCTGCCTGTCTCCAGTGTTGGTATTGCAGGACATGAGAGGCTGTTTAAACAGATGTGGACACGGCGCGGGGGAGAAAGAGGGGCTTCAAGAATCAGAGACGAAGCAGCGATTTTGAGAGCCAGCCTCAAAGACCTGAGGAGCTGCTGGTTGGGAGGGAAACACTGGCCACCTGCCAGGCCCGATTACTGTCAGGCCTTTTACGAGCATGATTGCTTTATTCCTTACAAATATCCTTAGGACGAGGAATTTGGCCCATTTGACACTGCTGGAAGTTGGTGGCCAGGGAGGTTACACAATGAATCTGGGCACAGGTCTGCCGGACCCCAGAGCCCAGACCGTCACTCATTTGTGCCTGGGTTCTCTAAGCCCCCAAAGCCCAGATTTACAAGGAGGTGCCTACATCCTAAGACCACACGGAGACCGGAATTCCTCCACCCGAAGTCGTCATGTACAACCATTCGTAAGCACCTGCTATGTGCTGGGTCCTGCATTATGTATGGGGATAGAGAGGGCTCAGACGGGACGTACCTCATCGCAAGGGTTTCAGCAGAAAACAGGGGAGGCAGTCATACTAAGAGAGGAGGAAAGCCCGTGTGACCAGGGAGTGTGGGCTCAGAGGGTTCTGATGGCCCAGGAGGCACGCGGAGTGGACAGAGCAGAGGTGACCGGCTGAAGGGGGCTGTGAGTGACGCTTACTGAAGGTGTACAGGAGCCTGGGGAGGTGGGCAGGGGCCGGTCACCATGAGCCTCTGGGCATTGCTGAGGGATTCGGACTTTCTCCAGAAGCTGACCGGGGGGGGGGGGGGGCACTGAGAGCTTCAAACCCAGGCCTGACGTGCTCAAACCAGAGGTTCTGATGAGCCTCTCTCACAGCTCTGTGCAGGGCCACTGGCTGGGCAGTGTCGGACGCTGGCAGCAGGCCAGGCAGGAATGGTCTGGCTCCAGGGACGCCTTTGGCAGGGATAGAGAAGAAGGCACAATTCCATAGCCATCCAGGGATTGGAAAGAAAGGGCTTGGCACCTCCTTCCATCTTGGGGGTGAGGGAGAGGAAGGAGGTGCCCGGGCACACACAGAGACTCCATGAGCACCGGGCTCCCTGCCTCTCCATGCAGAGCAGCCAAGTCTCAAATTAGCAGCACAAAGGTCCTCTGAGTCAGCTTTCTATCTATTTGCACTGTCAAAACAACACTCACCTTCTCTCCTTTACTAAGAAGGCTTTTCTTTCTCTCAAAACCTTTGCTAGAGATCAATTCTGCTTAGGTGGAAAGTGTTACAAGAAGGTAGTTCTGCCCCCAGGAAACTTCCAGTGGCTCAGAGACTGAACAGCAGCACCCACCGAGACAAGTCGAGACACCGGAGGGAGAGAGTTAAAGGAAGATGAAACCCCAGGCCCAGAACCCCCCATCAAGTGCTTGCACAAAAGGGGTCTCCCAATTCGGAGCAATTCTCCAGCTCGGCAGGCCTCTCCGGCCTCCTCCCACGCTGGAAATGAAACACCTTTTCTAGTCACAGGGCTGCACAGGACCCGGCATCACAGCCGCAGCCTGCAGTCCTGACGCCTTCCCTGCCAGGAGACTGGCCTCCGCAGGGCGGGTGCCGGTCTCTGCACGGAGCCCCTGGGTCTCATCACTCTGGTGGCCAAGCAGCAGCGGGCCCGGGCGAGTGCTGCGTGCAACACGGTTCCCTGACGAGCTGGTCTCAGCAGGGAGGTTTCCACAACCACCACATGCCCCTGGAGACTCCCCTCTGCTCCTTCTGTCTGCCTACTGGGTACTCACTTTCCACAGGCAGGGGCTGCCTGGAGCCCAGCTCGGCAACCGTCAGCGTTCTGCGGCACCCACACACCTCGACCTCAAGAGACAGGTCGTCTTTATAGTCTATCAACTACCAAGCCACCTGCACAAAATTAAGAGGCAGCATACACGTTCAACACGGAGTTAGGTGTTTCCAGGGGGACACCCCCCCATGACTGATGTTCCTCTCTCATCGTGAGCCATCTCCTCCTCACCTAGCCTAGATTCAGGCACCATCAGCCTCATGTCTTCTTATTCACTGGGCAAAACCCCCACCCTGGCTCCCGCTCCGCCTAGCCCACACCTGCAGCCCTGTAGACAAACAGGGCTGGAAAAAATGCACACCACTGTGTTTGGTGGTCTCACTGCCTTGTCAGCTGCTTGCAGGCTGGGTATGGTACTTGTTTATTATACTAATGGTTTGCTGTTTGTTGGCTCCAAGAGGGCAGGGGTCTTTATCTAATTCAAAGTCAGGCATAGAGCCTGGCACACAGGAGGTACTCAATAAATACAGCAGTGAATGGCAGCTCCCACAGCACGCAGAGAGGCACAATTCTTGTGTATAAATGGGGCAAAGGAGGCACAGCTGATAGTAAGGACTCAGGAGGACTATGCCTGCAGTCATGCAGTGGACCAATCCTCTTTTCTTATTCCTGACTAACCTGTTCCAATGTCCTGTGGCCACCACAGTCCAAAGGACAGTTATGATATAGCCCACTGCCCCACTACTCCACTGCCTCCTGTCCACAGCCAACCCCCTGCCTGCCCATCACTGGATCTCCTCACTGGGCTCCTGGCCTCCAGGATTGCCTACTGGAATCTAATCCATCCAGGACACACATACACGGCCCTCCCACTGTCCTCACCCACCATGTCCAACCATGCCCACTGCAGCTTGTGCAGGTGCTGCCCTGCTCACAGCAAGAGTGATGTCCCTGACACTGCCTGGAGGCCCCTACTGGCAGGGCCGAGTTTCTTTCATTGTCCCTGTGTCCCGGGGCTCAGCATGGACCCGGGTCAGAAGAAGCACCAGGAATTAATGGCTGAATATCAGGGAACACTATTCCCTACACAGCTGCGGGCTTCACAGTTTGTAAAGGGCGTGGGCATTCACAGTGTTACTGAGTCCTTACAGCAGCCCAACAGCGTCAGTCCGGCAGGGGACGCGTCCCCAGCCTGGTCCTGCGACAAGGAAGCCTGGGTTCCAGGACGGTAGCTGCAGCGGGCAGCCTGAGGGCAGAGCAAACAGCCTGGGGCCAGGCCACGGAGGCCTGAGCGCGAGTCCCAGCTCTGTCCCCATCAGCCCAGCCCCCAATCTCCCCGAGCCTCTATTTCTGCAACTGCGAAATGGGGTGAGAATGTGCCATTGCATCCAGCTTTCGTGCCAACATGAAGGCCAAGTGAGATGGCGAATGGCACACTGTGCACTGTAGAGTGCTGTGAGGAACCACTGAGGACAGCCCGCGGCAGTCTCACAAGTCCTGTGCCCACCCCGTTTGCAGACCTGGGGCTCCCATGTGACCCATTTTGTTCCGCTAGGAAGCTGGTCGACACCTCAAACTTGGCAGTGGACATCTGGCTGTGCGGTCCACTACGGCGGCCTCCAAATGCTGGGGCAGCGCCTTCCTTTCCCAAGGTGACGCCCCCCTCCCAGTAACCCCCTCCAGCACCCTTGACTCAGGCCTGGCCAATCAGAGCACTGCTCCCCCCTCCCATAGTCATGGGTTCAGAGGTGCCCCTGAGGCCCCATCAGAGCCCATGGGGTGCCATCTGGGGGCTTGGTGAGACGGGTCACAGAAAACTGGTCTTTTTTCTCTTGGACTTTATTCTGGGAGGGCAGGGCATGTGCTGCTGGCCCCAATATGCTACCACAGGGCACCTGAGACAAGCCAGAGCAGAGAGCAGAGGCAAGAAGCAGAGAGAACCATCTAATGATGTCGTTTCAGCCCCTGAATCCAGCTGTGCCTGCAGGCTTCTCATGGTCCATAAGTCAGTAAATGCCCATGTTTTGATTGAGCCAGCAGGGATGAGGTGTTCGAAGCCTTGCAACCAAAGGAGTCCTGACCAACTGAAGCTCTGAGCGCCAGGGACAAGGGCAGGGCCCACTGGGCTTCCAGCCCGAATGGAGGGTCAGGCAGATGCCCAGCCCACCCTCTCCACCAAGCCAAATCTGAGCTTCCAAAATCTGAGCAGCTCCAGCCTCAGCCCATCCTTGAACCTTTGTGACCACCCCCATCCACGTCCCCCTCACCCCGGCTCAGAGCGCTCTGCTCCTTCGGGGCAGGAAGGAGACAGGCTCACGCTCCCTGACACGCAGAGCACCGGCTGCATGCTGGGTGCATCTGGGAGGGGCTCACTGAATGTGCGTGCTGCAGTCCTAGCGGGGAAGGGTCAGGGAGGCTCCCAGGGATCTGGTTCCTCACCAAGGTCAGCAAGCTTAGGGGACACAGTGGGACTCCCACAGAGGCCCCCACTGACCCCAAAGCCCCGCGTCTGCCCCACACCCTCCTGCTGGGCTCAAGGACCAACAGCATGTGCTTGCTCTCTGCTCCTCCGAGCCCCCTTTCTCCCCATTCCCAAGGTCTCTCTGCCCAGTGGACCCTGGCCAGTCCCTGGCTCTCGGCCCTCAGAAGCCATTTGCTACCCTCTGTCTCTCCTTCCAACCCTCCAGACTGCTCCTTCCTGCTCCCACACGCCCTCCCAGCCAGCCCTGGCTTCTGCTCTGAGGGTAAGGCAGCAATAGCAGGTCCGACACCCCGAGTGGGGAGCTTCTCGCAGCAGGAGCTGCCTGGTATCCAGCACAGAGGGGACATTGGGAGACTGTCAGCTTGCACGAGAGCTCGGGGTGGGGGGGCTCCTATCCAGTTCCACTGCACATCTTCGAGGCAAACTTTACAAAGCGCAGTTGGACAAAGAGGTTGGAAATGGGGAGTCGGGGGCTGGAGGGGGGCCTGGGTTGGACACTTGCTAGGTGTGAGCACCTGTCTCCTGGGTTGCCATAAGGCTGATATGAGTTAACACGGACGCTTGCTGAGGTCAGCACAGAGTGACGTGGTAGCAACCTGGCTGCTTTGTCCACTGCGGCCCCTCCCAGGCTCGTGCTTGGGTGCCAAGTTCTTTCTTGACCAGTCAGAGGGGTCTGGAGTCCATCCTACTGCCCCTAGCTTGCCTAGACATACGGGACTGCCAGGCAACTGGGCTTCTGACACCTCGACTGTCACTCTAAGCCCTGGGTGGGCCCCCAAGGCTGTTCATCACACGCTGAGGCCCCTGCCTTGGGCCACAGGGAGGAGGGTCCCTGACTCTCTAGTGGGTCAACCATCCTTCCTCCAGGAGGGCAGACCCCAGGACTCTAGCTCCTCTGAGGTCCCTGATGCGGTCTCAGAATGACAGGGAACACATCCGCCTGGAGAAAGCAAGGGGTCGAATATAACCCTAGGCAGCCATGGCTTTAAATTTTCAAACCAGCTCATCAGAATTCCAAACTGGGCCTCACTCACTGGAGAAGCTGAACAAAAGCAGAAGCTCCCGCATTGGCTCGCTCACAACTGAGCCAACACCCCCCCCCCCCCCGTGGAAACCCCCCCGCCCCGGGCGACGGCAGAGGCCACAGCGGGAAAGGATACTGAAGCTCCGGTCAGTGATGGCCAGGTGCCAGAGGTTGATGCGCAGGTCGTCTGCCGACATGTACGTCTCGCAGTCGCTGTTGACGGAGATGGAGTTGATGTGGTAGGTGTGGCCATTGGCGAAGACCCTCCGTGGGCTCACCTCCACCATCAGATCCATGGGCTTCAGCACGGGCACCTGCGGAGAAGGGGACGGTAAGCAGGGTGATGAGGTGATGGAGGGGGACTGCAGGGGGACAGGTGCCCAAGGCAGGAAACGGCATGCCAGGGCCGCACGATCAAAACCGGAGGCCGGGAATGTGCCAGTGGGCGTCCATCCTGCACGTGTTGGAAACAAGCAGCGCCACGTGGCCAACATCCATCACCGCCAGCCCTGCAGGAAAGCTTCGCCTCCTGGGATTGGTTCTGAGCCTGTTGTGTGAATTGAATAAGTGGCTGAACCCCTCTGCGCCCCAATTTCCTCACCTCTAAAACGGAATGAGAAGATACCATGGCAGCACCTGCCAACTATCCACCATTTTTATTCCCTTGTCACAAGGAAGTGGCTGCCCAGGCAAGAACTACATTTCCCAGCTGCCCTTGCAGTTGGGTGGCCATGTAACTGGTTCTGACCAATAGGATGTGAGCACAGTGACACCTGGCACTTACAAGTCAAGCCGGTTAAGAGGCAGGTGTGCCTTCTCTACCCGCTTTTCCCTTCCACTGCAGGAAGGTGAGGACCCGAGCTTTAGGAATGAAGGCCCGTGGGATGGAAGGAGGCTGCGTCCCTGCAGGAGAGTCATGTGTCCACCAGGAACACTGACCCTGGACCTTTCCATGAGTAAGGAATTCATTTCTGTGTGTTCGGCCCCGCAATGCCAGGGTTATTTGCTACGGCTGCTGGTGTTAGCCTAACTCATAGAAACTCCCCCCTGAGAGGGTTGGTGTGAGGAGTCCCTGGGACAGCATCAGATCCCACACCTTTGCTTCCCTCCGTGCCCTCTGCCTGGAACGTTCACCCCCTTTGAACACCTAGTTACGCGGACTCCTCCTGCAAGGCCTAGAAGCGACAGCCCCTCAGATGTGCACCTGCTCCGGGAGCGGGGTTCCGGGCCTGCTCACCCCCAGCAGACTGCACACATCTGTATCAAGGCTCTTAGCATACGCTGCGCTGTGTGTCGGGCACAAGGCCCCACCCCAGGAAACCGTGAGGTCTTTGAAGCTACAGGGATGGGCAGACAGACAGACAGACACGGCTTCATCCATCTCCCCCCAGGCCTGGCCCAGACTCGATGCTCAGGAAATGGGGATTGGCATGGCCATCCCGTCCTGGGTGGGAAGACTGGATGCCAAGATGTCCCTGACATGTCGAAGTCCCAGAGTCAGGAAATGCAGAGCCCGGGGTGACTGCCCCGCCAGGGCATGTTGGCGGAAAGGCAGACCCCTGAAACCCTACTGCCTGGACACCCACTAGGGTTACCCTTACCGGGGACTTCACCTCTCTGGACCTCAGTTTCCTTATCTGTGAAGAGGGGTATGTGAGGATCCCACGAGTTCATGCAGGTCAAGTGCACTCAGAATGGCGCCCCGCACATGGTGAGTTCTCAGTGCTAGTGCCCGACCTCCTCCCTAGCGGGTGATGGGAGGGTGGACAGGCCTCACACAGCCACACGGGTTCTAGCGTGGGCCTGGGGGGACCCTGCTCCAGGGGCCACGGGAACTGCGTCTGAGAGAGAGGCAGCTCGGCCGGGCTCCGAGTGAGGAAGAGCTCAGGGTCCCGGTGTTGGGCTGTGCAACTTTGTCAGCCAACTGCAGGGCTCCTGGGCCTGGGGCGGCAGTTACCAAGTAGAGTCAGGGGAATCCAAGCAGAACTGGGTGAGGACGCGCTGTGGCAGACGGGCTGCTTGCCCTCAGATGGGAGAGAAAGACAATAACCAATACACAAGTGAGCGTGTGTGTGTGTGTGTGTGTGTGTGTGTGTGTGCATGTGTGTGAGAGTTCATAGAGCACAGGTGCTGTTTGGAAAAATAAAACAGGTGCAGGGTCAGGGTGACAGGGCGGCAGGGGTGGTGCCGGGTAGGACGGGCAACCAGGAGGGGACGCAGGAGCAGGGCTGATGCGGGCCGTGCGGGTCAGACTTGGGCTGATGTGGGACCTGAGAATCTCCTTCTCCCAGAGGACCTCTTCTGATTCCACCTCACTCTTAGGCTAGGCCCAGGGCTCCCTGGAGTGGCCACAGTCTGTCACAGCCCTGGCCACACGACAAGGCAGCTGTCTTGTTCCTGCAGTGGCCTGGGAACGGTTAGGGGCACACCGTGTCTTCTCGTGTTCGTCTCTGTGTGGCTGGCACTCAGCCCAGGACCCCACACAGAAAGGCCCGCAGGGGAAGGAGTGAGTGGGTGAGTGAATACATGAATGGGCTGTGTCCCTCAAGCTCCCCAGGGACAGCTGAGACAGGAGGTGACCACTTTGGTGCTGCAGTGTTCCTTCTCACGCACAGCACCAGGGGACCCAGTGTGAGCATGTGCCAATGTGTGTGCCTGCGTGTGCACGCCTGAGTGTGCATGTGTGTGCACCAGTGTTGGGGGGTGCATATGTGCGGGTGGATGCATGGGTGTGGATGTGCGTGGGGGTATCTGCATGCATGAATATGGGTGTGAGTGTGCACGTGTGTGAGCATGAGTGCGGGCGTGTGCAACGTTGTGTGCATGCCTACCTGGCTCTGGGCCGTTCCTGTGCCGCCGGCTCTGTGCCCCGCCCTGCCCATGTCCCCCTGTGTCAGATATTCTAGGTCAGCTCCTAATCTTTCCTTCCCTTTCCTCAAGGCACAGCCGCCCAGGGTCCTCTGGATTCTCTCAAGTCACACCTGTTCCTGGAGAAGGTCAGAGCATCACTGGCCTTGCAAAGCCTTGATCTGCCTCCCCTCCTTCTGGCAACATCGCTTCCCCTCCCGGCAGCCTTGCCCTCCACCGAGGGCTCCAGCCATTCACTGCCATCCCCAAACCATATTTCAAAGCCATTAAAAGAACAAAGGAGAGGAGGAGTGAAAATAAATATGCCCTGAAGGTTTGCGTGTCTCATGAATAAAACATTTTGCCTCCCCCAACACTTCTAGATGCCACAGTCTGTCTAGTCAAGGTGAGAGGCAGGAGGGCAGACATGTGAACACTAAGGACAGAACATTCTGGGATACACAAGGCTAGACGGTGCAGAAGCAGGATGAGAGTTTTTATCTGGCTTGTGTAGAAACGGCTTTACAGAGGAGAAGGCTACTAGGGTTTTAAAGGATGAATAGGAGTTCACCAAATCAACGAGGTGGAGTGACTCCATGTCTGTTTCCTTGGGGGCCTGGGCCCACCTCTGACACCTGGGGTCCAGCACGGGGCCCGTTGTAGAGCAGCTTGTCGGCAAGTAACAGCCCAGCCTCCAGCAGGAACGGCTCAGATTCGGTAAAGAGCTGCACACGGCTAGGTGGCTTGGGTGACATGGAAGGAGATAAGGAACAGGCAAGAGGTGGAAAGACCCAGATGCTCCCGTTCTTTCTCCCTTTCTCCTCCTCCAGCCTCAACGGACGGTTAAGGGCCATCTTGGGATGTGAGTGAGATACAGAGCAAAGTCTCAGATGGGGGGAGGGAAATAAACGGATCCCCGCGGGCCACGGGCTCTGCCGCAAACGCCAAGCCCATCAAGAGGTGATAATTGTATCCTTCCCACCAGATGAAAGCCTCATAAACTTCCTGGGGGCTGGGGTGGGGGGGCAGGGGTGGGGGGGCGCATCACTCCCATTACTCAATGTGGAAGCTAATTGGCCTCCTGGCTTTCTCAGAATTTATTTGCACAATTTGCCCGTCATTTAGAGGCCAGTATGCTTAAACATTTATTTCTCCATCTCGGGAACAACATTGATCACCGTTTCATATTTACGACGATTTGCTGGACACGTAGTGAGTGCGTATGTTAAGCTGTTTCAGGGAAAGTGAGTTCTCATCCACATTTTGCTGGGGAGGAAACAGAGGCATGGGGCGGGGCCCTGCCTACAGCCACCTGACAAGTGGCGAGTGGATCTGGGAGCCATCGGGACACCCGGGGGAGGCACTAACACCCCCATGCCAGGCCTCGTCACTGTCCCCCTCCCCCCTGGAGGGGCACACACTCAGAGCTGTGAGTTGGTCCCCCTCTCCCAGGAGGACAGGCAGTTCATGCAATGTGACCCAGCCTTTTCCAAATTGGCCAAAACATGGAAACGAGCTGAAGGGAGCAGCACCTCTGAAGCTTACTCATAGGACTGAGGCCGTCTGCTCAGAGCCAGGCCGGTCCCAGGAGCAGTGGACACTGAGACACAGACCCAATCCCGCCCCCAGGCTCTTTGTTTCACTGCGGTCTCCCCATGCCCAGAGCAGGGCTGGACACAAAGCAGGTGCTTAGTAAGTGTGCGATGAACGAATATTATCCCAATGAGCTGCGCACCAGCATCCCCTTCAACACACAGGAGCAGAGCGCCTGCCATGTTCCAGGCTTCTGGAAGCCAGGGACACACAAGGTGGCCCTGCTATGCCCCCTGCCCTGCTGGAGAAAGACAGGGACTGACTTTCATGGAGTCTTCCAGCAGGACACCACTGACCATCCCCACGGCTCTCCCAGGAGGCTGGGACCTCACTCCCTCTTCATGGAGGAGACAGGACGCCGACTCTGGAGCCAGACTTCCCTGGGTTTGGATCCCAGCTCTCATTTCATCTATAAAATGCGGTTGATAATCGTGTGCTCCCTTTACAGGACTTCGGTGAGGACTGAGGTCCTGTAGGCAGAGTATTAGGACGACACAGGCTGGCCATGTGTGCCTCATTCTAGATCAGGAGTCGGCGGAGGCTTGGGGAGGCTGAGAGCCTTGCCCAGGGGCACGCCGCCAGCCAGTGGCTGAGGCAGGATTGGAACCCAGATCCTGGGACTCCAGAACTCTCTCTGCCATGTCTCACAGCTTCTCCCCTGGAAGAAAGAGGCGTGCTTTTGCCTTTCAATCACATGGGGACGAGAGTTTGCACTGGCATGGCCCCGCAGCTTAACCTTCCCCGCCTCCATACAGGCGGCAAGAATCACCTGTTCCAGGCCTCTTGGCCCCTCGACGAAGGGCTTGGAGTCCACAAGTTCAGCCCACAGGTTCCCCTGGACACGCGTCACCCCGCCTCATCCCCATGTCACTTCCAGGAGAAAGAGCACCATCTCTGCTTTGCTCACGAGGAGCCCGAGGCTAGAGGCAGGGAAACCCTGCGGCCACCCCACCAGGAAGCAGCCCGGCCAGGACCCGAACCCGGCTCTGGCTCAAATCCCAAAGGCCCTTCAAGTCCTAAAGTCTCACTGTTTCACAAAAGAAGCCCACACTGCTTCCCGCTTGCCGGAACCTTCCGCGTTTCACATCTTACCTGCAGTGACGTCACCGTGGACAGGTCCTTAAGCTTCCCTTCTTCATCTTTTAGGTTATATCCCTCAGGCCTTTTATCTCGTTCAGTGATCTTCCATAATTTGATAGTTTTATCTTTTGAAACAGAGCAAATGAAACGAGACTCATGATTAACTCCAGCGCAGAGCACAGCCTACGAGACAGGTGCGCCACGTCGGGAACTCCTTGACCGGGAGCCTGCTCTCGGACACGCGGGTTCCCGCTCCTTCTGCACACCCACGCCGCGAACACGGCTGCGGACAGGGTACCTGTCCTCCTCCTCTGGCTCCTCACAACTGATCCCAACAGTGAAAGCACTGGGTCAAAGGGGAGGCACCTTTGAGGGCAGCCACAAACTCCAAACCCACTCCCAGAAAGAGCGTATCAGATGCAGCTTCCCACTCTGAAGCCCTGAGGGGCAGACAAAAGCAGGGTGACCCGCTCTCTCCTGAGCAGCATCCGGCCCGTTCAGAGGGCAGCTTCCAGTGGCCCCACTTCTCGGGCCTCCTGCCATGAACATAGAAGAGGAGCCGAGTGGCTGGGATGGTTCAGCGTCTATGTCAGTGCGGCAAAGCCCAGCCACCAGGTGTTTGGCCAAATATAGATACATGTTACTGTGAAGGTTTTTTTTTTTTAGATGGCATTACATCTTACATCCATACAGTGCTGGGCTGAAGACTTTATTTGCGGGTGCAAGACCCTACTGCTCTTCCTGCCTCCGTTGTGGAAGCCCATACAGAAACAGGGACCAGAAACTCAAAGTAGTTTGGAATGCGAACCCCCCACATGGAGAGCAGGTGTTCTGGAAAGTCCCACAGCCCTGTGATGGACTTTATGGGAATGAGAAATAAACTGTTGTTAAGCCACAAAAAAAGAAAAAAGAATCCGTACAGTGAAGCAGACTGCTCTCCATACTGTGGGTGGGCCTCATCTAATCAGTTGAAGGCCTTCAAAGGACGGCCCTCCCCTGGAGGAAGAGGGAATTCTGCCAGCAGGTGGCCTTCAGACTCAAGCTGCAACATTAGCTCTTCCCTGGATCTCCAGCCTTCCAGCCAGTCCTGCAAATTTTGGATTTGCCAGCCCCACAATCATGTGAGACAATTTAAAATAAGTCTCTTTCCATATATCTATGTCTACATGTGTGTCCCTACCTACAAGCCTACACACACACACACACACACACACACACGCTCATCGTATCAGTCCTGCTTCCCTGGAGAACCCTGGCTGCTACTGCAGCCAAAACAAACACAGCCCGGCTCAGGAGAAGGAAGAGGGAGACAACTGGTATCATTAAACCCTTGATAGGTACCCAAGGACATGTCGTTCAGAAAGGGTGCAGCTGGAATTTAAACCCAGGGTCAAGAAGCTTTGAGGGTGGGGGTGTAGGGAGCTCCTGATGCTGACCTTCTCTCCAGAGGGGCAGGAAGAGAATGACATGTGCCACTCCCATGGTAAAAGGAAAGGCAGCACGTGTATGTGGCTCCATAGACACCGGCCTCGTTCTAACTCGCTATGGCCTCATATCATTTCGTCCCCCCAGCACCCCCACGAGGAAGACACAACCACAGAAGCAGAAGTGACAGGGTCAGGATGTGAACCATGTGAGGGGCTCCTGTCCTGGGGAGACCCTCACTGCCTCCTCTCCCGTGCAGGGGAAGGGCTCCACTGGCTGAGCGTGGCCCTGGGCCAGGCACCCTTAAGGCTCTTGGACCCTGCACTTGGCAGGGTGAAGGATGAGAACAGCAGGAACGCAGGGAGCAGGGGGGGCAGGCCTGGGTTCAGGAGGGGTCGGGGGTATCAGGACTGACTGCAGGGACAGCAGGCTCAGCTGAGAAGTCCACAGAGGCTCAGTGGAAAGTGACACCCACTGGAGGTCTAAGGGATGCGGAAGGGTTGGCCAGGTAAGGGGCAGACAGGGCAGACTTCGGGCACAAGGTTTGGCGGGATTGAGTCCAAGCAGTTTCGAGGGTGCCTTAGTAGCTGCACGGAGTCTGGGCTGTGTCGGGGAAGGCAGGTGGCATCACCGTGACAGGCTCACACCCTCCACAGCAGGGCTGGCTGGTCTCAGGGTGCTGGCGGGGTGTCATCTCACGTCACCCTTACCACAGCCCAAGGGGGCTGTGTCCACCCCGCTGCACAGATGAGGGAGCCAAGGCTCAGGGAAGCAAGGCCATCACCCCAAGGTCACAGGGCTGGGACAGAGTCCAGGCCTGTCCTCCTACCACTCAGGCACCACTGATGACGGGGTCGAGAGAAGCAGGAGGGCCAGCAGGGGGAAGCCGAGCCTCGGGCCCCAGGCGCCAGGCCCTGAGTGGGGCACAGCAAAGCAGGGTTCTGGCCAGGAGCCTCCCTGGGGCCTGGGGGCGCACGTGTCCTCCCCGGGGCAGAATGGTCAAGTGGCCGGCCAGGCTCCGAAACTCGCGCTCCTCCTGCTGCCCCCACCCCCCGCACTCTCGAGTGACAACCCCACAGGGGTGTTCGGGGATTCCAGAAGAGTTAGGTTTGGCTCCTTCGTCGGGAATACCAAACTCCCTCCACCGCCCCCCTTCCAAGAACAGTAATGACAGAGATGTCCCCGACACAGCCATCTGTCATGGTGCGAACAAGCCCCGTGTCCCACCACAGGCCAAGGCTGAGGAAGCTGTGGGACAGTCACTGGGTGGAATGTGCCCACTGCTCAAAATACTGTTTTCGAGTTCTCAGGACCTAGAAAACTGCTCAGTCCAAGTAAGCTGGAAAAGAGCATGTGCGAGCCGGCGGTGCCGGCGCCCCCGCATGCGGGCCCCTCACCATTGGTGGACAGCAGGGAGTGGGCGGCATTCTGCTGCGGAAGCCACTTGATCTTGTTGATTTTCTCTTCTATCTCCAGACTCTTGAGATAATCGAACTCCGGCTCATGGCTCTGGAAGGTGCTGTAGACGTCATACTCGCCCTGGCTGTGAGGCGCATTTTTACTCTGCAAGAAAATGCGGACAAGGGGGCCTGAGCTCCAGCATGGCAGGGGCAGGGGTGAAGGGCACGCTGGCCAAGCCCTCCGAGAGCCCGACGCAGCCCGGTGGCCCATGTCCAGGAGAGCTGGGGATCCGATGCCAGGGTCAAAGGAAACTCTGTATTTTAAATGGCCGATGACTTGGCGTGTGTCTGTGGCCAAGCCCTGTCTCCTCCTCAGTCCAGCAATCAGGCTGGCTCACATTCACTGAGCACCTACTATGTGCGGGGTGCTGAGCGAAGTGCTTCTCACTCCCCAGTCTTGTTCTATTCACTGCAGTGGGCACCGCAATTCTCCCCATTTTACAGACGAGAAAGTGGAGACTCAGAGGTGAACTGACTGCTCCCCCCAAAGGCCAGGTGTCCACTAAGTGCTGTCACTCGACCCTCTGAGGTCTGACACCAAGGCAAGGCTCTGGCTTGATCCTCCAGTCTGAGTGTCCAATTTGGTCCTGATTCATGGAATGCATGCATTTTGGAACAGATTTCACACGGAGGCAGAATATTCTAGAATGTTAGACTGACATTAGGCCATCTTCCCCCCGAACTTTCCTCCATGGACCCATCCTGGTTTAGGCAGCAGAGCTCATAATAACAAGGACCGTCGTGACAGAGCCCTCAAAATAGTGAGGCGGTGAGTCCACTGTGGGCACAGGGCGGCCTTCTCAGTGGACAAGTTCAGTGCATGTGGTACCGTATAACCCGCCAGGGAGCAAACGGAGTCAGCTAACCAAGGACAATTTCAAGTTTCCTGCTAATTATTCCTAAATCACCTCTTGCTAGATTTCTACACCTGTCCTGCTTCTGACAAGCTTTCAAGTTCTTCTGTATGTTTGCCTCCAAGTCCCTGCAGTGGCCACGAGCACTGTCTATGACTAAGGTCACTGGGACCAGAAGAGAGAAAAAAATTAGAGGAGAAAAATTCCAAAGTCAAGAAACGTGCATCTACCCATCTAATTTCTCTCTGCAAAAAGGACCCTTGGCTTTGCCATCCCCGGTGGGCTACCCGGGCTCTTCTCGGGAAACTGGCACGCTCGGGCCATAGGACTCGATTTTCAGCTGCCTGCTTCCCAGCCACGTGTCCTGGCTAAGCTAGGTCACACTCTCTGAGCTCCGGGCTCCCCATCTGTGACACGAGGATGCTAAGAGCACCTAATGGCACCACTGGGGCTGCCGTGAGGGAGGTTACGGGGCAGAGGCGGGAACACGGAGCAGCCAGACCTCGAGGAACACATGCCCTGAGGAACGGGGCAGGGATGCACCTGCAACACTTCCCCTGCCGCCTCCAACCCCCTCCTCCCTGCTCTCCTCAATCCCCACTCCTCCTCTTCTCTTCCTCACCCCTGTTCCCTCTCCCCTCATCTCTCTCCCCTCCTCCCTTCCCCGTCCTCCCCCTCCTTGGTGTTCGCCATCCCGTCTTCAGCCTCTAATCCCTGCACGTGCTCGTGTGTGGGCGGCCCCCTCTCTGAGGCAGGGCGGCGTGTACGTGACAACGCATGGCCTTGGTTTCAGCCCCTGGTCTTTGCTCACTAGCTGGGTGACTTCTCCAGGTGTCCTCATCTGTAAAATGGGTGTCGGTCCCCAACATCTGAGGTGGGCAGTGAAGAGTAAATGAGAAAACGTGTAGAGAATGTAGCAAGGTGACCGCACATAGTAGGTGCTCAACAAATGGGGTTCTTGTTATCATGAGGGTCTTGTAGTGGTTCCGAAACATCACTCCTGGGTGGGTTGTTGCGGGCCGCTCCTGTCTTACCCGGAATTCTGCTGGACAACAAGCTTCGGGAGGGTGCGGCCTGGGGCTGAGCCAAGTCGCCGACCGCCACCTGAAGGCAGCCCCACGGCTGCAGAAAACGCAGCCCTCCCGTCCCCCCACCTCTGGCCGGGATGGCGCCGGCTCACCCAGTAGTGGGAGGCTTAACTCAGGGCAACAGCTGGCCCTGCCTGTCCTCAGTGCTTCGCGGGGTCCAGGACAGAGCTGGCAAAGGCCCGGCTGAAGCGTGGCGCCCCTCCCACCACCACCAGGTCCCGCCGCACCTCCGGCTCCCGCTGGAAGATGACAACCCGGCCACCCTTGTCGCCTGTGGCCAGCAGCTCTCCGGTGTGGTTGAACTCAACAGTAGAGATGATATCGGCTGTGGGGGGAGAGACAGGAAGGTGTGGCTCATTAGGACCCCAGTACGACAGAGCTCAACAGAACAGGCCCCCTACCCACCAGAGCCTGCATCCTTGGGCTGGGCCACCACCCAGAAGCAGGGGCCCGAGGGGTCAGGAGCACTAACGAGGGGCCGATGGTCCCCCTGTCCCTCCCGCCTGGCCAGGGGACACAGACCTGTTCACAGGCTTGCTTTCCTCTCTGTCCTGCTTCCTTCCTTCCTCCTTCTCCTGCTTCCAGAAGCAGTTTGGGGGTTTCATGTGCTGACCAGGTGACTGGGCCACAAATCTGACACTAGCCCTACTCTGGGGGCCACTCATGGGTTCCCCATCGGTGGGACCCCCATAATCTTCACACATTCCTGGCCTGGACTCTGTAGGCCCCAGAAACTCTGATCCAGCTTTAGCATAATGGAGCTACTCTCTAATAAACCGCAGCTCTGATCGCTGCCCCCACTCCATTCTCCTACAGCGACCAAAGTCACAGCGTGACTTGGCCCCAAACCCTCCACTGGTTCCCAAAACTGGAGTCTGTTTCCTCCCAAAGCCCTCCTGGGCAGCCTCCCCTGTCAGATGGTGGCCACTCCATCTTCCCCTGGCTCGGGCCCAAGCCTCGGAGTCTCTGTCTCCTTTCTCTGTCTCCCTCTCCACACACCATCTCCTACTAGCCAGGCCATCACAATGTCCCACAGCTCTCCACCTCTCACCTGGATGATTCCGACAGCCCCCTAAAGGATCTCTTTGCTTCCTCCCTCCCCCTGCTTAAGATAACCCCAGCAGAGCATGAAGGAGCCCGCCCGAAACCTTCTAGATCAAATCCCCATTTGACCTCAGAGTAAAGCAAAGGTCTCAGAGTGGTCTAAAGCCTGAGTAGTCTGCGGTCCCCAGAGGCAGGCCATATCGGAAGCCCAAAGCTTCACCCTTCTCCTGCCCCTGCACAGAGCATGGTACTGTGTTCCACCCAGGGCTGGGCAATCCCCACCCCCCAGCACCACCCCTGCCACCACTCCCTGATGCTGCGCTTGGCCATGTGATTTGCTTTGGCCTATGGGAGACCAGCAGACAAGCCACCATCCAGCCTCTGCCCCTGCCAGAAGGACCCACCCAGGCCAGCTCCCGGGTCCCAGGAGGACGGGGAGGAATGCCGCAGTCACCCAGCCATGCCAGCCTCAAGCAGGGCCCCTGCCCCCTGCTCACCCAGCCCAGCCCAGCCCAGCCCAAGACGAGCGAGATCGGCAGTTGCGCGAGGAAAAAATGTTTGTTGTTGAATGCCACTGAGTTTTGTGTTTTTTACTCAGTAAAAGGTAACACCTCTCTCCCTGCCAGCCTCATCTCCCTTCTTGCCCACCTCGCTCTTCCACTCAGACTGGGCTCCTTGCTGCTTCTTAAAAGTACCAGCTACCTCTTATCTCAAGGCCTCGAGTGATTTTCACTTTCCTATTCAATAAACACCTTTTGCTTTTCCCATCAGCGCCTGTTAGAGGCAACTCCTGGTCTGCACTGGCCTCCTGAGCCATAAGTAAATGCCAGCTTTGACAGCAAGGGAAAAGAGGAGAGAGGTGGTTTAGAAGCGGGAGGATGGACTGGACATGTTCATTGATCACAATAAAAGCACATTTCACTGAACTTAGAAAAACAAGACAAGACGAGGAGAGCTGGGGGACGGGAATGTGTAAACGGAGCCGGGAAGGGGTCAGGCCCTCCACGGGGCCACCGGGCCTGACCCAGGAGCACATGCACACCGGACCCAGAGCCAGAGCCCAGCGGTGCCAGGGTCCCGGACGGCATGGCGCCAGTTCTCGCTCTTCCTATTAACACCCCCTAAGGGGACAAACAGCAGGATATAAAATTGTGTATAAAATGTTTTTAATTATATACACCAGTGATCACAGCCGTGTTAAATGGCAAACACACTGGGCAGAGGCAAGAAAAGCCAAAAAAGGACCCCCCACCCCATTAGCGGAGGGTGCTCTGGGGTGGCTGCAATAAAATATTTCTGTTTCTTTCTCCACTTTTCTATGTTTTCTCAATTTTCTGTAATGAAGGTAATTTTTAATAGCTCTTTTGGGATATATCTGATATGCAAATGCACATATTTAATATATACAATTTGATGAGTTTGGACATATGCATAATTTATATTATTTTTATGACAGAAGAATAACAATGCTATTAAATTAAAACGCCAATGTGACCACTGGTACCGAGAGCGAGTGTTGTCCATAAATGCTGGGCGGTTACCACAGTAACAGACACTAACATCTGCAGGCAATTTACAATTTATGTGTCAGTTTCACATCCGCTGCCTCCTTTGAAACTCACGCCAACCCCTGATAGGGATACCACTATAATTCCCATTGGCAGCTGGAGAGATGGAGGACCCTGCACGGGGACAACCTCCTGAGCTGCTCGTGGGCCAGTGGGAAGTCCCAGGTTGGAATCGTGGCTCCGGCACCTTGGCTGTGTGGCCTTGGGTTGGGCACACCACTTCTCTGAGCATGGTTATAATAGAGTCTGCCTGGGGTTGGGAGCTCCAGTGGGACTATGGGGTGTGAGGGTCCAGGAGAAAGGATCATGACTCTGAGAAATGAGGGGTTACCAAAAGTACCTGGACAGAAAACTACAGCCCCCTCTCATCCTTGCTTCTGGCCTGCACAGACGTCGCAGTGGCCAGCTCAGAAGCGTGCAAGATGAGTGGTGGCCGAAGCTTACGGTGCAGATCTGGGGATCCTGACCTCCAGCCCCGCACTAGTCCCATCCTGCAAATATCTATGGAGTAAGCAGGCCAGGGCATTGCTTCCTCAAGCCTTTGGACTGGTGGATGTTTCACATCTCTTTGTTGCTACAGGAAGTATCTTCCAGGGTTTACCTTCAGAAAGGTTACCTCCCATGAGAGCTAGAAATCCTTATCAATAAAACCTTGAAATCAGAAAGTCTATTCTCTCATCTTAGAATATTTGACATATGTCCAGTCCCAATACCACCTCCTCCAGGAAGCCTCCCAGACAGCACCGCTGCCCACCAGTTCAGTGGTCTCTCTGACAACTACAGTCTCATGCCCACTGTATGCCCCTCATTGAATGTGGACCCCTTCCTACATGGGGGTGTCTATGTCCACATTGCCTCTAGTCTTGACCACAGAAGGGAACCCTGCAGCATGTTCAATAATAACAACTCCCATGTCTTAAGTGCTCATTTGCCAGGCATTGGTCTAAATCTCTCCATGGGAGTTTTTGCTTCTGGTAATAGCCTGGTGGCTCCTGTTGGATCAACACTCTCACCAATTGAAACTATAAAGCCTCAAAAGAAAAACAAAATACAACTACCTGAAGGCACTGGAGGGGACCAAATGCCGGTGGAACCGCAGGAAAATTAGCAATCACTCACCCACTGAGCCATTTTCACGGCCTTTAGTCTGAGGACAGGCCCCAGTCTGTGCCATGTAGTTGCTGAAACTCAGATACAAAGTCCTACTCTTAAGGATTAATAAACCAGGAGGGGGAATCCCTAGTAGCTCCCAGAAAGTGAGGGAGTAAATTCTAGAAAGGGGCATGCCTGGCGGGGGGGGGGGGTTGTCACCAAATACAGCACATAAACTCTGCCCAAATCTTTGTCTAGCCACAAAAAATGCACGCACATGACAGACTCCAAGCAGCCCAGCTACGGCTAAAAGAAGTGAACTGGGGTTTGTGCTGTTGCCCATAACCCCAGAGACGGGGTTTGCAGCTGAGTTCAACCGAGTTAACTGCTCACAAACACAAAATAAAACAAAAAGGCTCTTTGGAGGGACATAATAAACATCTAGAATCTCTACAGGATATAATCCAAAATTATATGAAGACACACAAAGAAATAGGAGCATATCACCCATACTTAATATAAGGATAATTGATGGAAACTGGCCATGAAATGCCCCCGATGTTGGAATTAGCAAATGAAAAAAAATTAAAGTAGGTATTACAACCAAGTTCAACGATGTAAAGGGAAATTTGCTCCCACTGAATGAAAAGAAAGGACATTTCAACAGAGAAAGAGGAACTATTTTAAAAATAACCAAATGGATATCCTATAACTAAAAAATACAGTATCTGAAACAGAAAACCACTGAACTGCTTAACAGAAAATTTGAGATGACAGAAGAAAGACTTAGTACACCTGAAGATACATCAGTACAAATTACCCAATGTGAACAATAGAGAGAAAATAAATTTGAAGAGAAAAGAACAGAAACTCCAGGACCTGTAGGTCAATATCAAACATCAAACATACATGTAATTGGAGTTCCAGAAGGAGAGGAGAGAGATAATAGAGTAGGAGAAAGACTTCAGGGAATAATTACTGAAAAAAAATCCCCAATATGGGAAAAGACATCAATGCACACATTTAAGAAGCTTAGTTAACTCCGAAGAGGATAAATACTAAGAAAACCACACCTAACCATTAAACTGCCAAGGAACAAAATAATGATAACATTTTATAAGCAGCTAGAATAAAACCATGTTACATTCAGAGGCACCAGGCCTCAAATGACTGCTAATTTCTCGTCAGAGATACTGGAGTCCAGGGGCGCCTGGGTGGCTCAGTCAGTTGAGCGGCTGGCTCTTGATTTTGGCTCAGGTCATGACCTTGGGGTCCTGGGATCAGGCTCATATTGGGCTCCATGCTGACTGGGCATGCTTAAGATTCTCTCTCTCCCTCTCCCTCTACCCTTTCCCCCACTCGCACTCTCACTTTCTAAAATAAATAAACAAATCTTAAAAAAAAAAAAAAAAAAAGGATACGGGAGTCCAGAAGATGTTCAAAGTGCAGAAAGAGAATTTAAAAATCTGTGAACCCAGAATTCTGTATCCAGCACAAATATTCTTCAAGAATGAAAAGCAAATGGAGACTCAGTTAAAGCCTTCCATGGACCAGAAGTCTAACCTTGGCACAATTCTACTCTCCTCTCATCACTCTCTCTTTACAGATAAGGACACTGGGTCACTAAGAGGTGAGGCTCTTGGCAAGGCCCTTGCCCGAAGTCACACATGCAGCAGGGCCTCTGCAGTGTGTGCTTCTGGCATGTTCCTGCACCCACACCATAGAGCCTCATGGTGCCACCCGCTAAAACCTCAGGCTCAGATGGGGTCCCAACTCAGCCACCAAGTGAGGTCTGCCAAGCCCACCCAGTCATGGGTGCTCCAAGTCACCCTGTCATGGGTGCAGAAAAATACCATGAAAGTCCATGCTGCCCTTCCACTTGGGAGGTCCCCTCTGCCTTCTGCTGTGGCTCTAGGATGGCAAGGCAGGGTTGGAAGAGGCAGCGTGGGCCATGGAACACAGAGACACCAGTCAACTCCCTGGAACTGGGCACCACGCAGCCCTGGCAGGCAAGGCCCAGAGCTACCTGGTCGGGGAGGCAGAAAGCCACACCATGGTCCAGCGTGGGCTTAGGGAAAGGTCAAAGGTGGTGTCCGATGCGACCAGCCAAGTGACAGGTCCAGATTGGGATCTGGAGCCAGGGATGGTGTTGTGGGTTGAATGGTGTCCCCAAAAAGATACGTTGAAGTCATAACTCCAAGTACCTGGGACTGTGACCTTATTTGGATCATCTTTGCAGATGATCAAGTTAAGATGTGGGTCATACTGGACTTACAGCGGGCCCTAAATACAATGGTGTCCTAAGAAGAAGGCTACGTGATGACATGGGGACACACAGACACACAGGGAGAAGGCATGTGACAACAGGGGCAGAGACTGGAGTGACGCATCTGCAAGCTGAGGAACATCAGGGACAGCGAGCCACCGCCAGAAGCTGGAAGAGCCTGGAACAGATGCTTCCCTGCAGGCTTTGGAGAGAGCACGACACTGCCGACAACTTGCTTTCTGTCTTCCAGCCTCCAGACAGTGAGAGGAGGGATCTCTGTTGTTTTAAGAGGGAGAACAAGGCTACAACAAGAGACCATGTGCACACCAGCCCTGGAGGACACCGGCTGCATGCACCCTGGGCTGTGGCTCCTACTGGTGCCATGTGGGGGAGGGTCAGCCCATGGATCTCCACAGTACCCACTGTGGCTGTCAGCAAGAGGAACATATGCCAGTCGCAGCCCTGTACGTGCTTGCTGTGTGACCTCACCCAAATCACTCACCCTCTCTGAGCCCTGACTGTTGCATTGGTAGGATGGGAAATGTCATCCCTGCCTGGCCACAGTTCCAGGGTTTATGTGTGGACTGGAAAGTTCCCAGAAACTCTGGCAGAAGCCTGCAAATGAGACGGGGAGATTAAGACGCTCATCGGGGGGACTCTTCCCTGCTCGTCCATCACCATCCGTCACTGTAAGTGCTGTCGACACTATTAATGATCCATCAGATCCATCACCCCACAGAAGGGGGGCTTTGGAAAGCCCAGCCTGACCCTTCTGATGGGAGCACTCCCTTTAATTAGTGTTGTCAGAAGCATCAGGCCGATGAGGAGGGAGGTGCGGGCAGAAACAGGAGGGAAGAGGAGTCTGCCTGCCGTGGAGGGAAGTTCAGCAAGAGAAAGGAGCCCCGGCGGCGGGCACGAGCCGGGGACAGGGCATGGTGAGCGGGCTTCCCCAGCATCTTCTCCGGGACCCCTGGGAGGAGGGGGCCACGCCGGCAAGGGAATCCAGGCCTGCCCTTAACAGGGTGCTCTGGGTCCAGGGAGCCACACGCAGGAGGTGAAGAGGTGGCTGGGGGGGAGGTGACTTCGGGATGGGGAGGGGTGGGATCGGCCAGGGCCTCCGGGAAATGGCAGCGCGCACGTGGGGTCTTGAGGAGCAAGGAGGAGGGGCAGACTGACAGCACTGATGGCTTCCTGGATCCACAGCCACTACCCTGCTTCCCGTCCGGAGACGGACCCCATTTCCCCACACCTGACCCCTCCCGGGCCTGTGACCTGCTTTGGCCAACAGACCGGGGTGGACATGAGAGCTGCTGGTTCCAAGCCCAGGCCTCACGAGGCCTTGTGGCTGCTGCCCTCTCTCCTGGACCCCTGCTCCACCACGAAACCCCAGGCCAGCCTGCTGGAGGATGAGAGGCAGGGACGAGCCACCGCAGCTGAGGCCACCCTGGGCCAGCCAACAGCCAGTCAGTCCCCACACATGAGAGAAAGCCTGCAAAGAGCAGCCGGGACACTTTCCTGAGCACAACTACGTAGCGCCGATGCACGAGTGAGCACAGCCAATGTGCAAGGAACACCCAGATGACCCACAGACTTGGGAGCAAAACTAAATGCTTACTATTTGAGGCCACGGAGCTCTGGGGAGGTTTGTTACGGGGCAGGCGCTGACCGGGACAGAAGGGTGCCCAGCAGAGCCACATCACCATGTCTTTACTTTTTTTGGTAAGATTTTATTTATTTATTTGACACAGAGAGAGGAGTGAGGAGAGAGCACGCACAAGCAGGGGGAGCGGCAGGCAGAGGGAGAAGCAGGCTCCCCGCTGAGCAAGGAGCCCGATGCGGGGCTTGATCCCAGGACTCTGGGATCATGACCCGAGCCGAAGGCAGACACTTAACCAACTGAGCCACCCAGCCGCCCCCATCACAGCGTCTTTAAAACAAAGAGTGGCCACCCATCCAGCTCTGCTCCGGAGATGACCTGTTTTCGGAAGTAGGACAGTCATTGAAAAGGGGAGACCTTCCCCTTGAGAACAAGCTCTCAACTACCGCCTAGGTTTTCGGGCAGGTGCACACTCCTTCCCCCACCCAGGGGCCTCATCTACACTGCGCTCTGACCACCGTGCTGTCCCTTCCCGGTTCACCTGGACAACTCCAACTGTTCTCCAGGTCTCAGCCCAAATGTCCCATCTCTGGAGAAGCCACCAAGCCCTCCATGCTGACACCTGGTTCTTTCGGGTCACGGTGGACAGTGACGGCCCTGGGGGTGGGAGGCAAAACCAGACTTGGGCTCAAGCCTTCCCCGCTCACTGATGTGTGACCTGAAGTAAGTCCCATCCCCTGAGACTCAGTTCCCTCCCCTGGAAAACAGGGGTAATGTCACTGGACTCACAAGGGGCCTGATATGACAGGGATCAGGACGGCGAGAGTGGGAGTTCTGAGAACCTGGACTGCGTGTGGCCCCAGGACACTGGCCCATCGGACCAGGACAGGTCATAGTAATAGTTAACCTCCTGGTACTTTCTGGGAGCTGTTCTAGCACTTGACAGACAGCACTAAATCCTCCTAGCTCGCAAAAGTTGGAGTGATACCGTAGTCCCCAGTGTACAGATGAAGAAACCGAGGCAGAGAGAGGATTAGTAACTTGCCGAAAGCTGCCTGCCTGGTGTGTACGGGGCTGGGACTTACTCCTAGGCAAGCTGGCTCCACGGTCCTTGAACCTGACCCCCAGCCTGGTGCTTCTCCAGACATTTAAAGGGGTCAGAGATGGGAGTGGGGGTGGGTAAAAACACTTCCTGGGAGAAAGCAGGTGCTGAGGGGAGGGTCCCCATCAACCCGTTCCCTCCCCAAGTGGGTTACAGCCCAGTCTTACGAGCTGTGTGACCTTGGACAAAGCACTTCACCTCTCTGAGTCCACCTGACCATCTGTGAAACAAAGATGGCCATGCACACCTTCCAAGGTGGCTGAAAGTTTGACCTGCCATCACCTGGCACGTGACAGGCACTGGGTAAACCCGTTCACCATTCATTTTATCCTCTCAAAAGAATGTTAGTTAATGAGGAGTTAGTTATTGTGTTAAGGGAAAATGCTGGCTAGAGTTTGATGTTTTAATGTAGTCTGTTGGATAAAAGACTCAAAAACAAGTACAGATTTTCTATTTGGGATGAGGAAAAAGGTCTAGAAACGGGCAGTGGGGCTGGTTGCACAGCACTGTACATGTACTTAATGCCACTGAAATGTCCGCTTGAAAACGGTTAAAATGGCACAGTTTATCTTGCGCATATTTTACAATAAGAAGTTTAATTTATTTGGGCCCATCCAGGGGCCAATTAATTTTAAAAAATGGTAATTGAGCACCTACTGTATCCAAGCACCGTTGCACACACGGGGAGCTCTGCGTATACACTCCCCGCAGGAAGCTCGCTCTCTACTGAAGGGCACAACCAATAAGGAAATTTTTGCATAAATATGATCATTTTTCTGGGGAGGGGTAAGAGCAAACATGAAAAATAAAGGTAAAGGGGATGGAGGGGGTGGGAGGTGCTGTTTTAGTTGGGGAAGTCAGGGAAGACTTCTTGGAGGAGGGGCATTTCAGCAGAGGCCTGAGGAAGCAAAGGAGGGAGCCACACAGATAGCAGGAGGAGTAGCAGGTGCAAAGGCCCTGAGACGTAGGAGTCAGCTTGGTCTGCTGCAGGTCAGCAAGGAGGGCAGCGTGTGCGTGAAGGTGACGGGCAGGACTGAGCTCAGAGTGGTGGGCGGGTGAGGTCCCTGGGCAGGGCAGGCCAAGGCGGGACTGGGAATTTGATTCCAAGTGACAGGAGAAAGCGCAGAGCGTTTTGGGCTGGGGCTCCCCGCTCTGACAAGGATGAATGGCTGCTGCTACCCTCGTGCGTGTCTCTCACTGAGGGAGATGAGCTCTTTCAGGTGGGGGGCAGAGCCCCTTCCCTTCCCCGGCGCAGGTACCTGAGCGGCTCTCAGGAAAGGGTTACGTAGCGGGGAATGGCAGGAGCCTGCCCCATCCCCGCTGCCCACGTGCCTTACGTAGGTTCTCTGTGTCTCCCTCTGGTTCCTCAGCTGTTAGGACAGGTGTTGGCATCACGATGTTTTTGTTGTTGCTGGTTTTAACATTTTAAAAATGGAGGTATAATTCATGTAACATAAAACTCACATTTCAAACGGCATACTTCAGCGGTTTTTAGTGTATTCACTGTGTTGTGCAACCATCGCCACTACCTAATTCCAGAACATTCCATTCACTCCCAAAGAGAGCCCCCATACCTGTTAGCAGTCGCTCCTCATTCCCTGCCAGCCACTCACCTGCCTTCTGTCTCTGTGGCTTTGCGTCTTCGGGACACTTGCTATCACTGGGGTCATACAGTTGGGGGCCTTCTGCGTCTGGCTTCTTTGCCCTGGCATGTTCTCAAGGTTTATCCACGTGCAGTGTTTGCCGCTGCTCAGTCCTTTCTCGGCTGAGTATTACTCCATTGTGGTCAAGATGCTCTTTAGGACAGGCCCCATTCCCTTTAAGCAGAAACTCAGGCCCCAGAAGCTTGAGTGGTGGCTAAGCTTGTGAGTGGCCCTGCACCCTTGGACCCCCAACCCACGGTGCACCCAGCCCTGCCAGCTGGGGGGCTGCTGCGGGAGCCAGAGCGAGGGTGGGATAGTGCTGCCCCTTCCATGGCTGCTCCCCGAGGGGCGGGATCCAGGCAGGGCAGGGGCTGTGGCTGCCAGCTCCTCCCTGCCAGGCCAGATGGGCGCCTGCTGGGTAGCCGTTGGCCTGGCCAGTACAGAGGCAGATGGGCTTGGCGAAGAGGGGTGTGGGGACAGCGGTGGATTTGCCTGTGGTCAGCAGGACCTGGTCAGGCCGCTGCGTTTGAATTCGGGCCAGGTCAGATTGTGCTCAGAGCAGGGGCCACTCCCCAGATCTGAGTCCAGCAGAGCCCCCAGGCATCACCCCTCAATCAGACCCCTGTGCGCCCGGAAGGTGGCCAGGAGGCCTGGGCCCAGCAGCCGGTCTGGGGACAGGGCGAGGTGAAAGGGACCCAGAGAACACCACCTGCTCCCTGCCTGCTTCCTCACAGCACAAGCTCCAGGGAAAGCCCACAGCACCGTCACGTGGGCTTCTCTCCTAAAGAGGAAGATTCCCAGGGCCCTGCCCAGACCCAGTGGATCAGAATTGCTTGCCGGCACCTGGAATCTGCATTTCGACAGGTTCTTCTGTGCGGTGCCAAGATTTGCGAGCCGCTGGTGAAGTGCGGGCAGGTTTGGGAGTGAGAGAGTCTCACTTCACTGGGGCTGCCTGAGCCTCAGTTTCCTGATCTCTACAGTGGGTACAACGCTATCATCTCTCAGGGTTGGTTGTGAGGACTTGAGGAGACATATACAAAAGTGTCTGATAACAAGACACTGCTCAAAAATTGAGAAGCAGGGGCGCCTGGGCGGCTCAGTCGCTTAAGCATCTGCCTTCAGCTCAGGTCATGGTCCCGGGGTTCTGGGATTGAGCCCCGCGTCGGGCTCCCAGCACAGCCGAGAGCCTGCTTCTCCCTCTCCCTCTGCTCCCCCTGCTTGTTCTCCCTTTCTCTCTCTCTATGTCAAGTAAATAAATAAAATATTTTTTAACATAGAGCTGTAATCAGTAGTATGCTGTTATTATGCACACAAACCAACAGAACCATCTGGATACTGAGAGAAAGGGCAGAGAGGAAGAATTAATACACAGCAGGGGGTGGTTTGAGATGTGGTGAATTTGCTGTTGGGGGACCAGCTATGAACCCCACTGAGTCTCAGTTTCCTCCTCTGTGTAATGGTCATGGCAAGAGCTGCCTGTGCTGGAGGGTTCTGGAAATGACAACATGCTTTCACAGGCCAGGTCGATGAGCCTGCTGTGGAAGGGAGGATGGAGGCCTGATGCTACCCCAGACTGACCACCAGTGTCCGGCTGGGCCAGCTGGCCAGGGCCCTCCCAGCCCCTGGGTCCTGTAGGCCCCGGCCTCTCGGCTCAGGATGCAGCCAGGCCCTCAGACCCCTGCTGGCAGATGGGCAACCAGGGCCAAATGGCCCGATGACAAGGATACGCTTCGGGCCTCATCACATCAGTGTGTCCACTGGTTCCTTTGCCAGGCCTGCGTCTGCCCTGCTCCGGGGCTGGGGCCCAGGGCTGGGCACTGAGCTGGGTGCTGAGGTCATGGCTGGCACAGCCAGCCGTCCCCTCTGCCCACCTCTCCTGCCTCTGCCCTGGTCCCGGCCATCACTACTTCTCTCCTGGAAGATTGGGGTTTCCTGCCTTTGTCTGGCCCGGTCCACACAGGCCAGAGGGCCTTTTATGAAGCTGAAACCCCATTACATCATGACCCTCCCTAAAACCTTCTGTGGCTCCCCACTGCCCTCGCCTACCTCTCTCTCCCTCCCAACACAACCCCAGGCCCTGAGCCAGCCTGGACTTCTTTGTGTCTCCCCAGGTGGGACCATTTAATTATTCAATGAATATTTAGTAAGCACTGACTAAGTGCCAGACCTCACGCTAGGCCACGGGAACTCAGCAGTGCACCAAATGGGCACTAAGCAGGCCCTCCCAACTGTCCAGCGTCTGTCGGCAGGGACGGTGCCCACAGGAAACTGCACATTGTACACACTCTCCTTCCCCTTCCTCCTGGGAAGGCCCTGTGGCCGAGACTCGGTGACAGCCCAGTGTGGGGTAACAGTGCATCCCCGCTAAGTGGTAGCCTGGGGTGTAGACAGTGCCTAGACACCCCCAACTGCTGTTCCAGCCCTGTCACTGGGGGTGCCCTGCAGCTGGCCGAGGGTGAGGGCAAGGCCTTGGCAGCAGAAAGGGCAGGGTCCCTCTAGCTGGGCACTGGCTGAGGACCGCTGGCAGCTCAACACCCAGAGGCTCGGTTTCCTCATCTGTAAAATGGGCACGATTGTGCCTACGAAATGGGGTGCTGCAGGCAAAGGTTAGTGTGGAGCCCACTTGATTTTGCCGCTGCTGCTGGTCCTCCATGGGGCCTCGTTCACTGGCAAGGAGCATCCTCGGGCCACTAGGCTCCCTGCCTTGCTACCCGGTGGGAAGGAGTCCCGGTTTCCCTGGAGCTCCTCTCTCCCGGCCTCGAGGATGACTGGGCTGTGCTGCTTGGAATACCAAGGCCGTGGGCAAGGAGATGTCCCCATCATGGTTTCGCCGGACACCGTGGTGGAACCTGGGTCCTCAGGGAGCTCACTCACTGAGAGCCACCATGGGCTGGGCACGGGCCAGGAGCCTTACCCACATGGCACATTAATCCCACCCCAGCTCTGGGACTTCAGGCCATTCTGCCATTTGCACGCGGGTAAACCCAGGCCCAAGCACACTGCAGTCAGCAACTGCTCTGTGGGTGCCAACTGTGGGGCCAGCGTGGTGACTACCCCTTAAACTTGGCATCAAGATCACTGTAAGCATTTCGCACCTATGACCTTACCTAATGGCTGTGATGGCCTTCTGGGGTGGCATGACTCTCCCCCACTCACAGATGGGGAAACGGAGGCTCCCTAAGGGTGGGGTCTGTGCTGTGCTGGTAAACAGCTGACCTCCGGCTCTTTGGGGGTAAGGGGGAACCAGAGTGGACACCCTGACTTGTGTGTCTGTTGAGCCTGAGACTTCAAGCCACTCACAGTTTAACAATGGGCCTGCAAAATCCCTAAAAACGTAACAACCGGGGCTGGGGCACCAAACTCCTGACACAAGACAGCTCTGGCACGCCCCTGGGCAGAGTCCGCCATGTCCATGCCTGCACGGGTCCTGAACCCGGCCTCAGTCCCAGCCTTCGGCCTCCAAGTGAGACTCCTCCCACACAGCCCCATCACGGCCCTCGGAGGGGTCTGGAAGCCCCACGTCTCAGTCAGCAGGACCCTCGCCACAGCTTCCAAGCCCCCACCCGGCATGGCCCGGCATCATGGATGCCAGGACCAGGGTGCTCGCGGAGGATGGCCAGACCCCAGCACGCTATGCAACGGGCTAAACATTCAAACCCGCCTCGGGGGCCGTAAGGATTAAATGAGGGAGCACATGTTCATGTTAGATCAGGACCTCGAACAGCCAAAACAATTCTACAGCAAAAGAGCAAAGCTGGAGGCCCTACAGCCTGACTTCAAGACTCACTATAGAGTTGTAATCAGCCTGTGGTATCGCTACGAGGACACACCTGCAGAACAACAGAACGGAGAGGTCAGAAATAGAGCCACAAATCCATGGTCAGATGCCCAGGCAATTCGATGAAGGAGGGATGGTCCTCCCAATCCACAAATAAACGTATGGGGAGAAAAGTTAACATCAACCCTTACTTTATGCCATGTAAAAATTATATCGGAATAGTCACAGACCTAAACATAAACGCTAAATTACAAAACAGCTGAACGAAAATACAGGAGGAAGTCTTTGCACCTTTGATTTCTTAGGCAAGAGCTAAAAAGCATGAATGGTGAAAGAAAAAAATGGGTAAGTTGTCCTTTATCGAGATTTTAAATTTTGCTTTTTGAAAGAAACCATTATAAAAACAAAAAGGCAAGCCACAGGTTGAGAGAAAATATGCACAATACATGTATCGGACAAACTGCCCACATCCAGAGTGTACACAGACCTTGTATAACCCAGTAAGAAGCCTGCAAACCACTTAGTTAAACACGGGTAAAAGATTTGGTCAGACACCTCTTAAAGCAAAATATATGAATGGCCACTAAATACATGAAAAGATACTCAACACACTGGTCACGGGAAATGCACATTTAAATCCCAATGAGCGGGGCGCCTGGGTGGCTCAATCAGTTAAGCATCCAGCTCTTGGTTTCGGCTCAGGTCATGATCTCAGGGTCGTGAGATCGAGTTCTGCACCAGGCTCTGCACTGAGCGTGGAATCTGCTTAAGATTCTCTCTCTCCCTCCCTCTCTGCCCCTCGCCCAGCTCATGCTCTTGCTCTCTCTTGGAAAAATAAATAAATAAAAGTAAATAAATAAATCCCGATGAAAGGCCAGTACATATCCATGATGGGGGCTAAAATTAAAAAGACTGAACACACCAAGTTGGTGAGGACGGGACAGAACTGGAAATCCCCCCGGCTGGTGGAAACGCACAGCGCTATCAGCCCTGCGGGAAAGGGCTGGACAGTTTCTTGCAGAGCTCAGCACACACCGTCCATATGACCCAGCCATTTCTTGGCACCAAGAATAACAAAGCCCACGAACATGAAGACTTGCCCATACGTGTTCATAGCAGCTTTATCCACAGGAGCTCAAAACTGGAAATGACCAAGTATCCGTCAACAGGCAAGTGTAGAAACAAATTGTAGTATGTCCAAACAGTGGAATGCCGTTCAGCCACGAAGACAGACACGCCAGTGAGACACATGGCAACGGGAGAATCTCAGAATTATTATGCCCAGGGAAAGAAGCCAGACAAAAGCATATGTGGTCCGTGTATCTGAAGCTCCAGAAAAAGCAAACTCATATTCAGGGTCAGAAGGCGATTCAGTGGTCGCCAGGACACAGGGCACGATCCAGGAGAGACAGCGCCTTTCGGAGAACAAGGAAACTTTTGGGAGTGATGGAAATGTTCTGGATCCTAATCGTGATGGCAGCTTCCTGAGTGTCTACAGCTGTCAGAACGATGGGGACTCTGCACTGCGAGTAGATGTGGTTTAAAGCAGGGACACTGTTTTTAACTTTTTGTCTGCAGTAAAGGGGAAAAGGGGAGGGGAGCCACCAAAGCAGGCACCTTCCCCGTTCTGAAGCCTCCAGAAAACTGCTGATTTAATACCCTCAGGGCTCTATAGGCAAACTGACCACCCGAGTAATTACATTAAGGAAAACAGTCATTTGGTTCATTTTTCATCAACTGAGATCATTCATATTTATCAAGCTGCTAATTCATCTCGATTTGTCTAAGGAGGTCTCACACACCCTGGCCTGGGCATGAGAAATGCATCGTGCCAGGCGCTCGGTATAATCGCATTAATTGCATGTTGAATTAATTAATAATCATCCTGCTTCCCCAGGCGCACAGAGCTCCTCAATGGCCAACGGGCAGCCAGAAGCCAGTGTGGTCAGCCTGATGCCTCCCTCCGGGGTCGAAGTCTTTTCCAGGGCATTCTCAGATGCTGAGGCTTGACCACCAAGCAAAGGCAGAGGCAGGACCACTTTGATGTGATATGAGGGGTCAGGGTGGGCCATATGGCAGTGAGGCTTGAAAACCAGCGGGCAGCCATTACGGCGTCAAATGCAAGCTGCCACCAGAAATGTCCAGTCCAGCCGGTGACAGAAGTCTGCAGCTGGATAAAACTGTGGGGGACAGTTGAGCCAAAGCATGGGAGTCTTGGCTGGGGGTCTCAGGTCAAGCCGGTCGGAGCCGGTATTTTCCTCCCAGTACCTCTTTTTGGATCCTGTCTAGGATTCTAAGCTTCCTTGTCAGTGGATGAAGTGACCCGGGCCGGGGGGAGACAGGCTTTCTCTTTCAGTTTCATCCTCAGCTTCATCAATGCCCTAAATCAGCAGTTCTCAGATGCGGTCCAAGGGCCCCTGGCGGCTCACACGGTCCAGCTTTTCCCAACTACGTATCTGCATGAGGCTGGATGTCCTACTACTTAAGTCAGACAACAGATCCGAACAGGCTGAGTGCAGAAGCAGGTGCAAGAATCCTGCTGTCGTTATGAAGCCAGACATTAAAGAGATGTACAGAAATGCTACTCTTCTCATGAATGTTTTTTGTTTTGGAAAACAGTAATTTTCCAAAAAAAATATTATTTATGTTACCATATAATGGGCTTATTATTCTTATTTTTAAATGAATAGATACGTAAATCTTTTTAAATGTCTGTTTTCATTTTAAAATGGTAAATATCAGTGGTGATAGCCCACATATGCAGAAGCTCTTAGGGAATCCCCGATAATTTTTAAGAGTGTAAAGGGCTCCTAACACCTCAAAGGTTACAAAGTATGGTGGGCAATGCGGGTATTTGATCAATGAATGTGTCACTAATCAAATGCATCGTTCCTCAGTCCTTAGAGCTCCTGGGTCCATCAAGGACTCTCTGTGCTCCTAGGCTGGTGCCATCTGCCACAAGATACCAGGAGCCAAATGGAGACGTGAAAGTGAGCTGATGGGAACCTGACAGCAAACATCCTAGAACTGGGCCGAAGCTCGCACAGGCCGGCTGGCTGCTCCCGTCTCGGACGATACCCTGCCCCTGCTCACGCGGTTGTTGTGGTCAAGGGAGTGAGGGAGGGAAGAGAGCATCTCCAAGGGGAAGAAGGATCTCAGCTCATATACATATTCTGTCAAAAGCAGTACTGTGTCCAGTGCACATTTTGGCCATATGGTGCACGGCGAATGGCCGGATATCCGGCTACACGGCGCACGGTGCACAGCTGGATGTTACACGGTGCGCGGTGCACGGCTGATGCTACGCGGTACGCGGTGCACGGCTGGATGTTACACGGTGCGCGGTGCATGGCTGGATGTTACACGGTGCGCGGTGCACGGCTGATGCTACGTGGTACACGGTGCACGGCTGATGCTACGCGGTACCTGGTGCACAGCTGATGCTACGTGGTGCACGGCTGATGCTACGCGGTACACGGTGCACGGCTGGATGTTACGCGGTGCGCGGTGCATGGCTGGATGTTACACGGTGCACGGTGCACGGCTGATGCTACGTGGTACACGGTGCACGGCTGATGCTACGCGGTACATGGTGCACAGCTGATGCTACGTGGTGCACGGCTGATGCTACGCGGTACACGGTGCACGGCTGGATGTTACACGGTGCACGGTGCACGGCTGGATGTTACACGGTGCACGGTGCACGGCTGATGCTACGTGGTACACGGTGCACGGCTGATGCTACGCGGTACACGGTGCACGGCTGATGCTACGTGGTGCACGGCTGATGCTACGCGGTACGCGGTGCACGGTTGGATGTTACCCGGTGCACGGCTGGATCTACACGGCCATATGGTGCACGGCAAATGGCCGGATATCCGGCTACACGGCGCATGGTGCACAGCTGGATGTTACACAGTGCGCGGTGCACGGCCGATGCTACGTGGTACATGTGCACGGCTGATGCTACGTGGTACATGTGCACGGCTGATGCTATGCAGTACACGGTGCACGGCTGGATGTTACCCGGTGCGTGGTGCATGGCTGGATGCTACAATCAATATTTGGCCAAAGGCAAATGTCACCGCTGTAGAAAAAACTTCTGGGTTATGAGAATAAATCTGAAATTGTATTCGACATTTGAGTCATGAATCCTATTGGAAATGTTAGCACACTATTCAACCTGCCTGTCATTCTAGAAAAAACTGGTGAAGTTGACAACATTTCTCTCCAACTCCTGGACCCAGCTGACAGTGAGGATGCGGTTTCACAGATGGACACTTTGGCCAAAGCTTTCGGAAGGTGCTTCTGAGTACTTCCAGCCTTCATACGCCTCCCTCTGCTGTATGTTTAGTTGTAATATTTCTGCACACGCTTGCCTGGCAGTTGTTATGCACGATGACTAGAATAGCAATCTCGGTGATTCTGGACCACTGATCCCCGAGGGTTCAGACGACAATGAGGCAGTTCCTCAGCCTCCCAGAGACTGAGGGCAAGGCCATGCAAGGGCACGCATGGAATAGCAGCTTGGGGCTCCACGTAGCTCAGAGCCCTACACCCCGGCGCATCCTGGTCTGAGATGCCCTGGAGCTGGGCTTGAGGGCTTGGGCTCGCGTGCAGCATCCACGAGCCTGACAGCTCTCCACTGTCACACTTTATCCAATTGGCTCCAGGGGCCACAGATCAGCTCCAGAGCGCCCCGGCTGTGAGCTCACGGAGGAAAGTCATGAGCAAGACAGGGGAACAAGCCCTGTCTTCCGGCTGCACAAATAGCAGAATCTGGGAGGGGAGACTTCCACCTGGACACAGCTATGGGGGATCCTGCGGAGTGTGCTGGCATGATAACAGTGGCTGCCACTTAAGTACCCCCGGCAGCCGGACACAACGCGGCAAGCTTACACGCCTCAGGCGGTCGAGCAGAATAATCAGTGGCCCCAGCATCACAGCCAGACAACCCAGCTTCCAATCCCGGCTCTGTCATGCACTAGCTGTGTGATGCTGGGCCAGTTGCTCAACATCTCTGTGCCTTGGCATCCTCATCTGTACACCAGAGTTGCTGATACAGTGGGTGCCAAGTTACTCATGGGGCGGCGGGGGGAACAATAGGTGACACTCTTGGAACACTGTCTGGGATGGTGTTCCTTGCTCTGACCCGCCTCCTCCCACCCACCAGCAACCCGGGAGGTGAGTGAGGACTGTGGTCTCTGCTTGAGGCAGGAGAAAAGCCACCCTGGAAGGCTGAAGGGCCCTGTCCAAGGTCCTGCGGCAGGTACAGCTGGGTCTTGCACAGCATCTGCCTGCCCCCAAGCCCTCTGCACTTTGCACTTTACCTGTGGCTTTTTAGTTGAGCCGTTCCTGTTCCACCAAATCAAAAAGAAGCTCCTCTTTGCTATTTTAGACCCAAGATGGAAAGCAGGATGAACTCGTAGATGGGGTGTTTGGCTCTGCCCCTTCGCAGTCACGCGTCCTCAGTGTTCTCAGCTGCAAAATGGGCACAGTGCTACCTGCCCTCCCTTCCTTCCTTTTTTCTCTCCTTGCCTTTTCCCTTCTTCCTTCCCCTGCTCCTTTGTTATAGCAAACACATGCTGCGCGACCGCACTAGGTAGTGAATCAGGCAGGAGGCCCTTGGCCTTCACGAGCTCCCAGTCTCGTCTGGGAGTCAGGGAGGCAAACAAGCACCATGTGCTATGGCCAGTGCTTCAGCGGAGAGAGACACGGGGACTGGGAGGGCCCAGCCGGGGGAATCAGGAATGGCTTCCTGGAGGAGGTGGTACTGAAGCTGGGTCCTATGAAGTCAGTATGAGCAGAAACACAGCCGGTGGGGAGGCATTCCGGGCAGCCAGGGGCAGGCACGTGCATGGCTGGAGCACCCAGACCGTGGAGGAGGGGAGGCAGACAGGTCGTCAAAAGCCACCTCTCTGCAAGGCCCTGACCAACCTCCTGAGAAAGACCAACCGAGTCAGGAAATCTGCATCCTCTTGCTGTCGCGGGACTAACTCACACCTTCCAGGCCCAGCTGGTAAATCAGGAGGGGGAGGAGCTGTAAATTCTACCGAGGCCAGAAGGAGCCACTCTGGGCTAATTAGAACTACAGAGCAGTTTGAGGGTCTCAATTACCGCTCTCGGCAGGAAGCGCATCCCCACATCTGCGGGGTGATTAAGTCCACCGGGACGTCGCTGGCGGCGCGAGGTATTAAAACGAAGCGGGGTCCTGGAGCAATTCGGTCTCACTTAAATGGGCGGATTGTCCATCCGAGGGGTCCGAGACTCAGAGACGGACACGCGGGAGTGCGGCAGAGCCCCCATCAGCAACCGGTCTGGAGATGAGAACAGAAGACCCACTCCGTCCTCCTCCTCCCCTCCCGCCACTCCCTCACATTTTATTTAATTTAAAAAAATAAACATATAAGATAAAAGAAAGGACACTGAAATCACAACTCTGTTTCCAAGCGTGTTCACTTGGAGCAGCCGAACCTATTCTGCTGGTGGGGATATTTGGTCCTGGGGGTTACGCATATGAGGGCGCTACCCTCTGCCATTCCGCCCCGTGACCGTCATGGGGGCGAGGAGCACTGGCGTGGAGTCAAGGGCCCCAGCTGCCTCCCCAGCCTGCCAGCACCTCGCTGTCGACCTTGGCTCTGGAGCTTGGCCTCTCAGGGCCTCAGTCTCGTCATCTGTGAAGTGGGCAGTGGGAGCTGGATCAGGAAATCAGGGGCTCTGCCACTCCACAACTTCCCAACGTACACAGGGACGGGAGCTGCCGCATAAGACACAGGACACCAGTGAAATTTGAACTTCAGATAGACAACCAATCATTTTTTACTATAAGCAGATCCCAAATATTATATGGGACGTACTCATTCTAAAAAAAAAATTATTTTCTGAAATCAAATTTAATTGAGCAACCTTTTTATTTGCTAAATCTGGCAACACAACTTACTCTCAATAGACTAGACCGTGATTTTCACAGGGAGGGAGGAGGAGGAGGGGCGGGTGGGGAGGTGGAGCACGGGCCTCCCGTCGGAACCCCTCCAGATCAGTCTGAGAATCACCGAGGCAGGAAAAGCAGGTGCCATGATTTCGGAGTGGCAACTGCAGCTCCAGGGGTACACCTCGCTCCTGACACTCCAGCGTGCCTCCGTGTGTCTCTCACGACAGCCTGGGGGCCGGAACTGTCGCTCTGCTATTGTAAAGATGAGCAAAGGTAGACCCACAAGTGTGGCGGGACTTGACCACAAGGTTCACGCAGCCGGTCCAAGGCCAGAGCCGCCCTGCGCTCCGGGGGGGGGGGGTTGGATAGGGGGCCCCCAGGTCTACCTGGAGACTCCCAGACCCCGTGTCCCTCCCAGACCTTGAGCCGAGCTCCGGCCTCTGCAGCTGCCCCCATTCAGTGACTCTCGGGGACCTCCTTTCTAAACCGCCCCTCCTCACCCCTTTCAGCTTGGTTCCAGTCAGCTGACCGACCACCTGCCACACTCCACCAGACAGAGAGCTCAGGCCTGCGCAGGCCTCCCCAGAGTGTGGATCATCGCTGGTTAACACAGTGACTAAGGTTAGTTAGTTCCCGCTGCATTCCCAACACTGCCTTAGGAATGCGTATGCACCACGTCACCAACCCTCCCATACCTCCTCTAAGGTAATTATTACTGTACCCATTTCTCAGATGGGGAAGTTGGGGCTCAGGTTCAATGGCAGGGCCAAGCGGCAGAGCCGGGACCAGAAACCACCTGCGGTGTCCCAGCTCCCTGCTCGCTCCTGGCTCCCTCCCAGAGGTGCTCAGTGCTTTTCTCCCCCGGAGGAACTGCTGTCCCTGGGCAGGGACTGTGGAAATTTCCTTCCTGAGCCAACAAATCAGGCTGCTCCCAAGTTCTGGGCTCTGTAGCAGGCCTCTGGTGAGCTCCCTTGAGAAAAGGCAGGTCTTCACGGTTCCCGCCCCCAGGCCTGGCTGAAGGTGCCTTCATCTCCCTGCAGTCCAAGCTCTTAGGGAGCACCAAGGACACGTGACCCTCTCTTGCCCCAGGCCAGGTAAGGGGCCGGCACACAGAAGACGCCCAGAAAGCGTGTGTTGAACCTGCTCTTCCACAGCCCGGAAAGCAGCTACTGTAGCTGCTTCCAGCCCATCCTACCAGAACCACCCAGGTCCGCGGGGAGGCGCTGCCCCGACGACCCTGACCATCCACAAAGCGCTTTGCAGATTCGAGGTGCGTTTGCTTCCTGCGTTTCGGTGGCGTGTTTGCAACACCAACCGTGAAGCACCCCGGCAGTGTGCTGGCCATCCTAAGACAGAGGAGCTGAGACTTGGGGGCACGGCCTTCAGTTCCCTACAGAACAACTTTCCAACCGGCAGGTGCATCAAAATCTCCCAGGGGGCTTGTAAGGGGATGGTGGGCCCTGACATTTCTGAGTTAGGGGGCCCAGGAATCTGTATCTGACGGGCTCCTCGGGGGAGGCAGGGGCTACAGCGGGCATGCGGGCAGGTAGGTATGGAAAACCAGGGTGGGTTCGGGGCACCAGGTGACTGCAGTGGAGGTCCTGGTGTGCAGCGAGTAGACCAGTGTGTACGGAGAGGCAGGCAGCGGGGAGCTATGGGAGACCGGGACGGGTTCACGGGTGTAAGGTTCTCAGGAGAGCGTCTGGCACAGAATGAGCACTAGAGAAGCCTCAGGGTTCTCACGGCCTTCACTGCCCTGTGCCAGGCAGTGAGTGGGGGGTCATTTCCACGACCTCCTTTAATTCTTAGAGTTGCTCTGTAAGACAGCTGCTATTCTATTAGTCTCCCCAAGTGAGAAGAGTTGAAGGACTCTCCCAAGGTCACGGGGCTCCAGAGCAGGAAAGTTGGGTGAGGTCAGCCGGGCCGCTCTTTGAAGAAGACCCCTCTGCCCTTCTTTCCTGTCCCGCGGGAGCCCGGCCACCTCCCAACTCCTCTGTTGTGAACAGGAAGGGTAGCGCTTGAAACTGGCTCTTAGTGGAGACTTGACAATGGTTTACTGAACAAATGAATGGATGAATAAATGGATAACAAATGGATAAAAGGGGGAGGGGAGATGCAGGGACGAATGATTGCCACAGGGAGAAAGAACCTTCTCATCCAGCTCAAAGGCAGAAGGAAGATCCCCAATGTAATGACGGGAAGGGCAACCCCGCGCCCGCAGTGACACGCTTTCATTACTGTTCATGGTTTCCAGGGCCCATTAGCAAATCCCCCCGGCTCCTGGGGGTGATTAGATCGGGGGACGGGCCAGGCCTGCGCCCCAGGCCACACTGGAGGGTCCAGGTCTGGGAAGCATCCCATCTTGAATCCAGATGCTGATATGACAACATCAAAAAAACCTCATTTGCAAACCCAAATTAGTGCCGTCCTCATGATCGTATACAAGAAGGATGGGCACATAAAGGGAGCCGTGAGCGAGCATGACCATGGGTAACGGCATCACCAAGGAGCCGGGAGAGCTCATAAAGAAAGGGTTTTGTCACCGAAACCCATTTGGTGACTTACAGACTCAGCTTAATTCTTTGTTTCGTAGCCTGGCAGGGCTCTCTTCTTCTCCTAGGTTATCGATGATCACCCTTGATAGTAACACAAGGTGTACGAGATGGATATAAACATACAATCACGACCGTCACAGGTGCAATGATGAGATTTAACATTTATTAAAGAAGCACTTGTGCTGAGCCCGGCCCTGCTCAGAGCATGTGCCGAGCATTACCACATCCACTTTTGAACAATGTAAGACATTCTTGTCCTTCTGCCCTCTTTCAGTTTGTCTTTCTGAATGCATCTGATTTATTTCGTTATCCAATGAACTCCTGCCCAGTCCCAGCCAAAGGGGTCGAAAGCCCAGTCAACAGGGACCAGCAGATGCTGCTGGGTCAGTGTGCCTTTCATACAGCCCACTACTGCTGGAGGCATTTTGCAGCCCAGAAAAAGAAAACCGCATCTCAGCCTCCTCACATTTTCATTTGTACTATGGAACGCCAACGTTTCACTGTGGTGGCCTGAACGGTCACCCTGCAAGACACGTGCCCACGTTCTAATCCCCAAGAACCTGAATGTGTGGCCTTCATTATAAAAAGGGTCTTTGCAGACATAACTAAATTAAGGCTCTTGAGATGAGATCATCCCAGATTATCTGAGTGGACCCGAAATCCAGTGTCAAGTGTCCTTGAAAGAGACAAACAGAGGAGAGACACACTCCCATGTGATAGACGAGGCAGAAATTGGGGTGATTTAGCCAGAAGCCAAGTCATACCTCCAGAAGGTGAGAGAAGCAAAGAAAGAATCTTCCCCAGAGTCTCCAGAGAGTGTGTGGCCCTCCCGACACCCCAATTTCAGCCTTCTGGCCAGTGGAACAATGAGAAAATAAATGTCTGTTGTTCTAAGCCACGGAGTTTGTAGTAATAAATGGGGCAGCCCCAGAAAACGAATACATTTACTAACCAAAACTGATGGGCTACCTGACCTGGTCAACAAAGACCCAGAAAAATCAGGACACAGGGAGTGAATTAGGAAGAAGGGCCCTAATCCTCCAAAACTCCAACAGGTTTTATGAGCATTTATCGCTGATAATGCATTTCGAGGTTGAATACTCTTAGCCAATGGACAGAAAAGTCTTTAAATTATTTTAAACTATTCAAAGTGCATAAAAACACAATCAACAGGACATAAAGTCATCCCGGGCACTGCACTGCCCAGGACAATGGCGACCAGCCACATGTGGCCACGGAGCCCCTGAAACGTGGCTAGACTGAACTGAGCTATGCAGTAAGCGTAGATTGATTTCAAAGATTTTGTATGAAAAACAGAATGTGAAATATCTCAATAATTTCTGTAGTGATTCTATGCTGATCATTTTCTGGATATGTAAATGAACCATTAAAATTAATTGCACCTATTTCTTTTTGCTTGTGCAATGGGGCTACTAGAAAATCCGAAATTCCCCACGGGGCTCCATGCCATTTCTATTGCTTACTACTGATTTAGGGTAGGCTGCAAATCTGGTGATTACTGGGAGTTTAAAAATTGTGCGTGCCACTTGGCTGGTGAAAAAAAATTAAATGGCAGAAGAGACTAGGATCCCAAAATGATGCAGCAACACCCCAAAGGGGTCAAATGTTCAACTGATCAACTAGCCGCAGTGATTTCTCATGGTCCCTTATCCGCCACCAGCTACGTCCCTCAGTGGTTCTTCACCGCATGACCACGCCTCCACGCTGCCCTCAGCTGATTGGATCAAGAGGTAGACACACCCCCTTGGAGGCAGCCAATCACCAAACTGCCCAGAGAGCTGAGCCAATCACGTTGCTGTCCCTGGAGGGGGCTCGCGAAAGGTAGTGGCCTGAGTTCAGCAGGTGTAAGGATTCCTCCAGGTTGCAAGACCTATTAAGCCAAGGCCACGAGAAACACGAATAATCCAGAGCAGGGCGTGACCATTTCAGCAGTGCTTGTTAAGAATGCAGATCCCTTGGCCCTGTCCCCAGTCTGGGTGGGACCTGGGAAGCTGGGTTTTAACCAGCCCCTGAGCATGTCTGCCACAGGAAGTCTGTGGTTCACACTGTGAGAAACCCCAAGCGCAAAAGTTGCAGAGGTCAGTGGGTAGAGAAGGGAAGATGGAACAGATCAGGGGTCCAGTTCAAGGGGCCAGAGCCAGCCAGGAGCGTCACTGTCTCAGGGTCCCCGACGGGATCCCAGGGTAGCCTCACCGCAAGGCTCCCGTCCAGCATGGCCTCCGAGCTTCCTGGAAAACTGGCCGGTGGGTGCCAGGCTCTCCGCCCCCTAACTCAAGCAGATGGATCTGCAACGCTCTTCCTGTCTTTCCTTTGGCATCTGTCTGATGAAAACTCCAGTTCACCTCCACCTGAAGTCCCAGCTCGTTCCAGAGTTCAGGACACTCTCTCAGGAAGCAGAGTTTCTAGGAGGAGCTACGCGGATGTCACCATCTGAACCTCCCGTGTCCCTCAGATGCCCTTAAACAGAGGGCCCCAGCTCGGCGCCACCAGCAAGCCAGCAGGAGATGGGTGTGCCTGCTTAGAACTGGGCTTCTTCCGAGCTGAGGACCGCTCTCTGTGGGGCCCGAGGCAGAAGCCCGCCGGGGGCCTCTCCGAGCTAATGGGGCCACATGTAACTGTAATTACACCAGCTCACGGGCCTGCGCGGGCTGCTGGGCGTGCTTGTTCACGCAGGGCCTAATGAAGCATCCCATGTTCTACAAGCCTTGCTGTGTGATTTCATTAACCCTCTGCTCCAGGTGTGCCCTAGTCACCCACCGCGAAGGAGGGGACCCCAGCCTGACTTGGGGAGCAGCGGCAGTGACCATGTAACGGGGTATGCACCAGAAGGAGCTCTGGTACTAGGAGAGGGGAGCTCATGCAGAAGCTGGGGGGGGGGGGGGTCTGGGATTTGAGTTCGGGTTGAGATGGAAGGTAAACTATCAAAAAGAAAATGGAGGGGGATGCGAGGTGGCAGCATTTGGTGCAGTGGCAGGAAGGTCGGGTATGAAGGAAGGGGCCAGAGAGGGGCATTCTGGCTGGTGTGCGGACAGGGCTTGGTCGAACAGGAGGTGGTGTGGTGTGTCCAGAGACAGACAGATGAGGATGAAGTCGGCTCTGCCACTGACCACAGGAGCGAGTCCGGGCAAGTGGCTCTCTCAGAAATCCTCACACCGGATCAGACTCCTTCACATACACTGAGCACCTGATCCACACGGCAGCCCTGTGCAGTGGGGACGATTATTACGTCCATTTTAATGATGATGAGACCGAGAGTCAGAGAGGACGGGGAAGGTGCCCACTGTCACACAGCCAGGAAGGGGTGTGGCCGGGAGTCCCGCCCAGGCCGTCCGTGCCTGCCTCCAGGGCTGTGAGTGTTCGTGCCGATGCATGGTGCTCGGGCACAGCGCCTGGCGTGCAGCGAGGAGCGTGAGGGAGGTTCACTTCTCCCAGCCTGTCCTACCTTCCTCTCATCTCTCCTCCTCTGCACCCCTGCTCCACACAACTTGTGTTTCTCCCTAAACCAACCGTGCTCTGTAGGTTTTCAAACTGGTGTCTCTTCTCCACCTGGGCTGTCCTGGTGACTCTGCCATTTATCTGGTTACATAATCTTCACGGTGCCTCGGGGTCCTCACCTGGGAATGAGGATAATCAACCTCAAGGGACTGTTTTGAGGATTAAATGAGTTAATAGTTGAAAAGGACTTAGAACAGTGCCTGGCAACACTCTTTAAGTGTTAAATATAACGAAAGTCGCTGTGTCCCTTCTCTTCCTTAGCCCTTCCTGCTGGTGGGGGTGTGGGTGGCAGGCCGTCCCTGTATCAGACTGATGAGAGCAGACTTCATATCGGGTCACAGATGCCAGCCCAGCTCCGTAAAGGAGCTCCCCAGGGGTCCGGACCAATAACCAACTGACAATGACCATGGCAGCCAACCGTGACCGGACACGCACGTGCCACGCCCCGTCGGGGTGCATTACTCACCTGCCGTACCGCCTTAAATCCCATGGCAACCCTACGAAGCACTAAGTGAATTCCCCCACTTAACAGCTGAGGAAACTGAGGCATCGGGGGTTTAAGTGACTTCTCCAATATCACCCTTCTGTCACTCAGCAGGGGGTGTGCTCACAAAGACCAGGGCGCCCACCACAGCCACCTACTTCGAACAGTGCCCTGGGGACCAAGGCAGACGGTGGTCGGAACAGCTGCGTCCTGGGCAGCTGGGTTCGATCACTGACATATTATTTAGGGCAACAGAGACAAACCCAAGCGCATTCTGCGCAGAGCACTAAGGGGGCAGAAGGGATCCGAAACCCTATTCCAAAAGGCATCTTGGAAGGAATGTGGGATGTCTGGCCAAGAGAAGACAAGGCTCACAGAAGACCAGGCTCCCTGTCCGCAGGTGTCTGGTGGGTTCTCGTGGTTAAGAGGGAGCGGACTTGGTCTTGTGGCCCCACAAGCCAAACTGGTCCAGTGGGTGGACACTTGGGGAGAGAAATTCAGCTCAGTTTATGGCTAAACCCACAGTCAAAGCGGAAGGCGGAACGGCAGGGAGATGGTGAGCTCCCCGGCACTGGCCGTGTGCGAGCAGAAGATGCCGCAGGGGGAAACAAGCCATCCCTGGGCGCTGGCTTTCCTCCAGCCCTGAGCTTCTAGGAGTGCCCGTGCCTGGGAGCAGGTCTGCCCCTTCACAGCTCGGCTCCTCCGCGCCCAGCGAGGAGCACGCAGAAGGCGCCTAGTAAATTCACACTGGGTGAGAATGTTTTTAAAAAGCTACCTTGGATAAAAGATCAGGTTTCATGACATTTACAAACAAGACATTCTCTTAACAACTTCAGAAGCTGATCGTCATTTGCCAAAGGCAGCGAGGAGGATGTGAAGAGTTGGGACAGAGTATATATTTACAAACAACGTGCGGGGCCCTGGGCGAGATGTTGTCATGGTTCAAACTCACTGACCCCTGAAAATAACCCTCCCCACCATAGGTGGCATCACCCTATCTTACAGGGGAGGAAATGAGGCTCGGGGAGGTCAAGCCGGCTGCCCAAAGGTGACAGTGACCCCTGCCCTTATTTGCATGTCCCCCTTGGCACACAGGTGTCCTGAGATGCCAGCTGGTACTTGAACAAACAATGAAAACCACCCAAGTAGCGCCACCCCTGCGGGCAGTGAGGACCCAAGGGCTCTGAGAGCCTCGCAGGCCCCAACCCTGTGCTTTTGTGCGCTTGGAACAACCCCACAGCAGCCTCATTTCGCGCCCTGAAGCGCAAAGGTCAGCCAGGTACCAAAGAGAGTTCTAACAGACCCGTAGCCCGCGCCCACGGGATGGACGTGCAATCACTTCTTCAAGATTTCCTGCTCTTCCCCCCAAGAATAAACAGCACGAACACACACATACTCACACTCACACCAGCTGGAGCAGAACCCCCATTTATTCAGCAGCTTGGGGTCAAAGCCAGGGCCTTCAGATGTGCAGAGTCATCTGACTTTATCGCTTCGAAAGCCCCACTGATGACCCCAGCGCCACACTGGCAGGGGGACGGTGTGGGGCACACCCCGAGCCTGGGGCTACTTGTCTTGGCGTCGTCATCAGAGCCACGACCTGCCCCCCACGGGTGGAGGCCCCCCTCTGGCCCCTCCGCCAGCACAAGAGCTCAGGCCTTGTGTCCTGACAGCCAAAGCTGACTCGGTCTCCCCTGCGTGACCTGCATTTTTAAGTTTAGACACCCCAACAACCCTTTGTTGGCAAGTGGAGACGCTGAGGCCTGAGAAGGGGGTGACTGGCTGGTCACAGCTAGCAGGAGGTGGAGCCAGACTCCCACCCAGGACCGGCCAGCTCCCAGCTGCCACCAGCCCCTCAGGCCCCTGCTCACTCCCTCCTACAGGTTTCATCCGCCTGCATCAGAATCGGAGAATTGTCCCTCGCGGCTCTGCGGTCAGGTTGCCAGTCAACTGCCAGAAACAGGTCGATGGGGCCCAAATCTACCGAATAATGCTTGGGACAGCACTATAAATTGTGCACATGCGTGTGTGTGCGTGCATGTGGGTATGCTGTGTGGCTTAACAGATAAACATTCAAAGAAACGAAACACCACCCAGAATGTCTTTGTCCTGCTCCTGGTTGGAGCTGGAACTAGTCTGAGCTAGTTACTCAGGGTAAGTTACTCAGGGTTTACTCAGAAGTGCTCTGTGTTACTTTCTACCCTAGGAGAAGCCCCAGTTCTCCAAAGATCTGAGCTGGGTGTATGAATGCTCTGTCCACGTGCGGGGTGGGAATTCCAGTGGAAATGAATATGCGGGCGGCTCTGATCTCTGCTGGGGTGAGGGCGGTTGGACAGGAAGCAGGCGGCCGTGGGGAGCACCAGGCCAACACGACAGTCCCTTTTACTCCCCAGGAAGGCGACAGGCACTTAGAGTTTATGCAGAGCCAGTATCTGGCTCTCACTTCAAGTTCAGAGAGCCTTGTAACAGAGGCAGGTGTTCCTCCCATTGTACAGACGGGGAGGCTGAGGCTCAGAGAAGCAAGAAGACAGGAAAAGGCACTTCCAGTGAGCCGCTGGTGTGTTCACAAGGCCCTGTGCTGGGTTCATCTAGAACGAGGCCCTGCAGCGCGGAGGGAGGAGCAGCGAGTGGAGACCCCAGCGGGAACTGCCGCTCGGTCAGGGCTCATGGCTGTGCAACCTCAGCCCAGTCACCTAACCCCTCTGAGCCTCGGGGCTCATCTGAAGGCACCTCCTGCCCAGGGCTGTCTGTCATACTCAGCACATGCCACACCAGCTTGCTGCCGTGACTCTGGGAGCTCCCAGGGGCCAAAGGACCATCTCACTCATGCTCCCAATGATGGGGTGGGCGGTGACAGCAACGGGTGCAGCTATCTGGGGAGACAGGCCATGAAACGCCAGGACGTGGACAAACAGCCCTGTCCTGGCACAGAGCTGGTGAATCACGCTCCCTGGTCCACTTGTTCAAGCACCAGCGGCATGTCCCTCACTCGGAGGTGAACATCCGGGACAGGATGCCTCCCCAAGGACCCGCATCCGCCCATGACAGCGGGTGCACCATGACAGCCCGCAAGGGGCTCAGAGACCCTCAGAAACAACCAACGACACGTCTCAAGGTTAGACTTCCAGCTGTTTAAATCCATTTGCATTTGGCAGACGCTCAGCATCTTATTTTAAAGGCAAATTTGTGCCTGCTTTACTGTTTCTGCTAAAAAAGAAAAAAAAACAAAAACAAACAAACCTCGATAAGCTTGCCCAGCCAAGGCTCAAGCATGTGTGGACCAGGTGACAGTTACACTTTGGAGAGCACCTCTGTGCCCTGAATCCTATGCAGAGGCCAGGCAGATGCCAAGGGCTTTGAAGAGCTTCGAACACACAGGAGGGCACCTGAAAGTCATCCAGTCCAGCCCTCTCTGCTGTCCTCTCTCCACAGCCCCCCAGGTAGACCTCCAGCTGATTCTCATACCTCCCATGATGGGGAACTCACTACCTCTTTGCACAACCCACTTCAACTTAAGGTGGCTGCAGTGGTGAGAACATACTTCCCCCAAGTGTTCCCCTCCTGGGTTCCCCTTTTCATCCCAGTTTACCTTTGGGGTCCACACAGAGCACCCAGCTCTAGAATCCACACAAGTGATAGGGACCCCAGGTTCAATTTTTTGTTCTAATCCCTGCTTGTCATGTTGGGTCTATTTGGATTTCTCACCAGAAGTGGGTTTTTATTTTATTTTATTTATTTGTTCGAGAGAGAGAGAGTGCACGAGCACCAGCAGGGGAGGGGCAGAGGGAGAGGGAGAAGCAGACTCCCCACTGAGCAGGGAGCCCGATGCAGGGCTTCATCCCAGGACCCTAAGATCATGACCTGAGCTGAAGGCAGACGCTGAACTGACTGAGCCCCCCCCCGGCACCCCCACACCAGAAGTTTAAATACAACATGTCTAGGACTGAGCCCACCATCTTCCGAAATAAACCCACTCCTCCACCATGTCTATCCATCCGCCCAGCCTCAAAGCCAGTCAGCTCAATGCCCCTCCACTCCCTCACGACAACATGCTGACCAGGATACTATACTCACTAGGCTGCCCAAGTGCCCAGCCCTGGGCCAGGCACTCTATACACACACAAAAACCCCACAGTGGGGAGAGTTTCTCCCATTTCACAGATGAGAAAACTGAGGTTCACGGAGGTCATACAACCTGGCAAAGTTACAAGCTACCCAGAATGAGAGCCCAGATTCAAACCCAGGTCTGAATGAAACCCAGTGGAAATGTCACAGCCAATCTAGGGCACAGCCCGTTCCTTCTGTCTTCTCGAAGCCCCCTATCATGCTCTTCTGGGACCAGCCTCCAGCCACCGCTTCTCCCTGCAGCCTGGCTTCTCACAGCACACCAGCTGCTAGCTCCACGAGGAAGTCCGAGCCCTGGCCGAGCCCCCCCCGCCCCCTGCCCGGCACTCCCACCAGGCTTCTCTCTTGCCATCCCCCCTCCCCTCCCCCACCTCTGCTCCAGTTACACTGACCCACTGACTGAGCCCGGGCTGCCAACCTGCCCTCCAGCCACAGAGATGCCAAGTGGCAGAGCCAGGCTCTGAGTCCAGATCCTTCTGCTTCTCAAGATCTGGGCTCCTACCCCTGGGCCACACTGTCACCACCTCACAGGATGGCTGGGACTGCTTGCCAGAGTTGGGGAGACACTCCTTCCAGACTCCTGCTGTGTTCCTGCAGGAGAGGCACCCACCCTGGGAGGGATGGTGACTCACTCTGGTGCACCTGCAAGGAGGGCTGGCAGGAGGCGTCCAGCCCCCCCACCCTTCCTCCTGGGAGCCAGGTGCCCGCAGGGAGCCCACCCACTGCGCTCTGCCCCTGCATGCCTGCCAGAGTCTGGAGAGGGGTGGGTACGCCAGACCAATTCTGCCATTCACTATTAGGAAGCCCATTTGCCAAGACCACTAAGCCGTGTCCGCCAGTAGCCACCACACAGCCCTAGAAGCCATACTCTGCTTCTCTGTGCTCCTCCTCGACCCCTGTCTGGAGGACCCCCGGGCCCCCTGTAAGGACATCATCAAGGATGAGGAGGGGAGCAAGTGAGTGGAAAGGGACGGGGATGGGGTAGGGGGATGCTGCTTTCGAGAAAACAGAAGAAAACAAGAAGGGCTCAGGGACGCCCAGGCCTGCGGACGAGGTGCTCATGCGCGTCCTCCTCCGGCTACGCTCGTTCAGGGCACAGCCCTTCCTCCAGTTCTGCCACCTGTTGATGCCAGCATCGGGCCTTGGATGCTTCTAAGAAGCACCGCTCTTTCTGGGGCTCCTGCGCCCCTCCGTCTCTCTGGCCCTCCCGGATAGCACCCACCCCTCCCTGCAATATGCCGGGAATGAGCTCCAGCTCCTCAAATCCCAAGGGCAGCTCAATGGGACGCGTTTCCAGGCCCCAGGCTGCCCGGCTCCCTCTGGACGCTGCTCCAGCTTCTGGGTAAACCCCTTCTCCTGCAGAGGCTCTCACGTCGGGGCCCCCAGGGACCCGGCCCATGGTCTCAGCCCTGCGGCAATAATTCAAAGATGCCTCCTATGTGAGGACCATCAGACTGGCCTTCTCGGGGCAGATTCTGATTAAAGCCTGGAGAATCTACTCAAGGGTGGGATCCGGCTGTGTGTGCCCAGGGAGGCGAAGGGAGGGGAGCGGAGGGAGAAGGAAGGTGGGCGCATGGAGCAGCCAGCAGGGAGGGGCTCAGTGGAGTCACCACGCCTCAAATGGCAGCATTCCTGATGGATTTGTGTCATTCAATCCAATGATCTGAGATAATGGAGGCTTCTCTTAGCTCTGGCCCACGTGGCCCAACCGTCCATGGCTGAGACACAGCCTTGAGCAGGCAGTGACTGGGGGGGGGAGGGGCAGGAGGAGGACCCGGCTGTGGTCCCCATTCTGCCCCATACCTTGTCTTACAGCCTCAGGTAAGTCACCTCCCTTGCTGAGCCTGTTTCTTCGTCTATAAAATGGGGGTGACCAGAGCAACCCTTGCACAGGGCCAAGGGGACAGGAACACAAACCCACTCTGGAAGGAGAGAGGGCTTGGCAAAAACACGAGGCTTCATCCTTCCGAGCCCACAGGGCAACAAACCTGTTATTAACAGCGAGCACCCCATACGCCAGGCTCCTCCTCACCCTGTCGTCGGGCCGCACCTGACGAGGAGGCTTGCTGTGCCCTCCTGGAGAGGAGGCTGAAGGCCAGCAAGGTGAAGACACTCACTCAGGGTCACACAGCAGCCACGCAGCAAAACTGGAATTCAAATCCGCGTCTTGCTGAACTCCGTGCTCCCAGGACCAGCTCCCACTGCTCTTAGAAATCATTTCCCTCTTTTCTAGATTCCACACCTGCGGGACTGAAGCCGGGCCCCGGCCCTTCTGCTGAGCCAGCGTCAGGTGCAGTTCAAATCTTGGACCATAGCCCAAACACCCGCCAGGCATCCCTCACTTTGCGGACTCTTCTCTCCGTCATCAAACACAGTACGGAGGTGACCCAGCAGACTACCTGCCCTCCCGAAGGGACAATGACAGCACACAAGGCACTGCTGTGGAAGCAGGAGCTGAGGGCGCCTGACCCAGAGAGAGCTTCTGGAAAGTTTCCTTCATTCTTCAAACACTCTCCCCTGAGCTCCTGCAATGCACCAGGCCCTCCGCCCAGCACCGGGGACGAAGTGTGAACAAGACAGACGGGCCCGCCTAGTGCTGGCCCGTGGCCTTCGCTCAGGAAAACCAGCCCTGATCCACACTGGCAGGTGGGAAAACCGAGGCCTGGGGGGCTCCAGGCCGACTCCTCCATCAGCACGTGGTTGACAGCGGAACCCAGGACCCTGATCCAGGATGGCTGTGCGCGGGGCTAGGACTCCCCGCAGGCAGAATTCATGCCTAAATCCAGGGGCTGGTAAACCGCAGTCAGTGGGCCAAATCCGATACAAGATTAAGAATGTTTTTTGCGCTCGTCGGGGTGCCTGGGTGGCTAGGTCGGTTAAGGATCTGACTCTTTTTTTTTTTTTTTTAAGATTGTATTTATTTATTTGACAGAGAGAGACAGCCAGTGAGAGAGGGGGAGTGGGAGAGGAAGAAGCAGGATCCTAGCGGAGAAGCCTGATGTGGGGCTCGATCCCAGAACGCCGGGACCACGCCCTGAGCTGAAGGCAGACGCTTAACCACTGAGCCACCCAGGTGCCCCAAGGATCTGACTCTTGATTTCAGCTCAGGTCTTGATCTCAGGGTCATGAAATCTCAGGATTGTGAGATCAAGCCCCATGTCGGGCTCCATGGTCCGCAGGGAGCCTGCTTAAGGTTCTCTCTCTCCCTCTCCCTCTGCCCTCCCCCTCCACAAAAGAATGATCTTTGCATTTGTTAAGTATTGTAAAACAAACAACAAACGAACAACGATAACAAAGCAAACTATGCAACAGACACTGTATTTGAGTCCTGCAAAATCAAAAATATATTTTCTACCTGGCCATTTAGAGCAAACGTGTGTCGCCCCTCCAGTGTCTAACACCTCACTCTGCAGAGGAAGAAAATTGAGGCCTGCAAGTTAGGGGCTGGCCTGGGCCTGTGTCTTTCCCACTATGAATACAGAGGCTGGAAACGATGGAAACATATTGTCTCACGACTCTAGAGGCCAGAAGGCCAACGTCAGGGTGTCAGCAGGGCTGATTCCCTCTGGAGGTTCCAGGCCAAAGCTCGTCCTTGCCTTCTCGCTTTTGGCGGTGGCCTGCAGCCTTGACCTTCCTTGGCTTGTGGGCGTGTCACTGCAGTCTCTGCCTCTGGGTTCACATGACACTCTTCCTTGTGTCTCTGTGTGTCCTCTTCTAAGGACACCAGCCAGGAGATTCAGGGCCCACCTTACTCCAGTATGACCTCATCTTAAGCAATTACATCTGCAAAGACTCTACTTCCAAGTAAGGTCATATTCTGAGGTTTTGGGTGGATTCAAATTTGAGGGGACACTATTCAACCCACTACAGTCTGGAGACCCCCAATTTCTTCCACCCATTAATGCCGCCTCCCCTGGGGAAGTGTGTTATCAAGGGTGTGGACAATTCTGTCTCACACACACACGGACACAGATGTTCTACTCCCCATGACAGGTGGGCAAGGCTTCCCAAGGACAGGTTGTGCGACAACACGCAGGCTGGCACACGGCCACAACAAATGGCTTATTTTTTGCCAAGCCCCACCGCCAATGTCTCCTTCCATGAGCACGCACCGCCGGCGATAAAGGTGAGAATAAGATCATTTGCTGTGCATGGATCGAGAGCGTCCCCTCCCTCCCATCAAGCAAGCAGCAACGCTTTCACGGGGCCCAGCCTGCGATTCGGAGCTGCCCGTGCAGCTTCTGGTCCACTTGTTCTGCAATGTGTCAGCTTCTGCCCGTGGGCCGCAGGGGTAGGCCCCTCACCGCCTCCCATGCCCACCTCAGGCTCCCACCTGCTTGGGTCCGGAAAGGGACCTGCTGGTGGTTGAGCCCCTACGATCTGCTGGGGACAACATCACTCAGGTTTGTCACCGTGCTCTTCAGCGCTGCGTGCAGATGGAAGTGATGAATTCTGGGACGCGGTAGATGGTATGACAGTAAAAACAGGCCTACTGTGCAAGAAAGCAGGTTGGTAAAATGAGGCGCCGTGGCCAACCAGGGCAGTACCGGCGGCTGACAATGACAGGATGGATGGGCACCTGATATGTAGACATGGTCCGGACATTCCCAGCACCAGGACTGTGCCCGCACAGCACATGCTCACTAAATACGTTGCTGAATGTCACTCATCAGATATTTTAGGTCAATGTATCATCACCTGTTTACCAAGCTTTCTCCGACTGGGCAAACAGCCTTGGGAGGGAGGCTCCTGCTGCTGGGGATGGGGCGGGGGGGGGGGGGGGGGGGCTTGAGGAGGGCTCCGTGGAGGAGGGGTGCAGGGCTGGGTTCTAAAGAGCATGGAGGGTATTCCGGGCAAGGGATCGCTGGGGCCATTGGCACAGAGGCACAACCCCATGTCAGCACCCTTCACCCCAAGCGCACTGGGGGACACACAGTGGGAGTGGTGGGTGTCTGATGTCCTTTTGGCTGCTCTGTGTGTTCCCACTTACTATTTGGGGTGAACCCCCACTGCACGTGGTCGGCAGATATGGAACAGCCAGACCCCCCTCTGCGCCCCCAACCACATGCAGGCATGAGACCCGGGCTCCGCCAATCACGGACTTCCTGGTTGCCACATGACTTGTGCGGGTCAATCGGATGCTTGTAAGAGAACCGGCCAGAATTCAGCAGTAGCCACGTGGCCCGAGGTCCTGCCGCGGGTCTGTCCTACCCAAGGGCACGGCAGCCTTCCCACTTCCCAGCTTCCCAGGCTGCCGATGACAAATCTGGCATTGCGGCTCCGGCCGGGTCTCCAGGCCCTAGCTGGGACCAGTGGCCCGTCCCATTTCTGTCAATCAGAGCACCCCACCTGGCACCGAGGTGTTACACTGTTTGTGGCTCACCGTGACGGACAGCTCTGGAGCGGGAGCGTCACCTGTTTTGTGCCAGGTGCCCTCCGGCTGCTGCAGACCTGGCTGGCACAGTGCAGGTCAACCAAGTGGTTTCCACCGCCAGCGAGCGGAGGGAAGGGAGGAGGGCGCCTGGCACAGGGCTGCCAGGGGAGCACCGGGCCTGACCCCCGCGCTCTGCACCTGCTCAGATCCGGCCGTTTTTGGGGTGTGGTCAGCATCAAAGGAAATGCAGGTGAAAAAGGGCTTGGTAACCAGGCCAGGTACATACGTACATTCTACAAAAGGATGTGGGCAGCAACCTCCCAGCCGCCCGCGCCCCCCCCACCCCCGCTGGCAGGTGAAACTGAGCCAGCTGGCACTAGCTTTGGAGAGGACACAGTCACGTTCGGAGATGCTGGGGGCGAGGACCCAGCGTATGAATCTGGGGGGACACACAGGTCAGCCCCTAACAGTAACACATGTAAAGGCTCCAGCACATAGCAAAACCTCAATAAATGTCACACCTGCTTTGCCGAAGTTTCAAAAGAACAACAACCAGCACTGACTGAGTGCCCACTGCCGGTCTCAGCCAGGGGACGACCGGCAACATGGCTTCACATCCTGTCCCACGGCCTGCAGACATTCCCTTCCTCCCTAGGCCGGGCCCTGCATGGGAGGGGCTGCAGTGCATACACCCGCACTGGCTCATTCCTGCAACCAGTATTCAGAGCCCTACTGCGTGCCAGGCCCTGTGCTATCCGTGGGGAGGGGCAGTTTAGTAAGCAAGAAACAAGTGTCCTTAAGAAACTTCATTCCAGTGGGGAGACGGACACCAAACAGGCAAACAGAGTCGGTGAGGGGTACGTAGGGGAGCCCAGGAAAGGCCTCCTCAAAGCAGGCCTGTGTATGGGGCTGGACTGTTGGTGGGTCTGACACTGGGAGATGAAGGACACTGTAGGCAGGGGAGCTGGTTGTGCAAGGGCTCAGGGACGGCACTGTGCCCTGTGAGCAGAGCTCTGTGGCAGAGGCGGGCGGGGCAGTGAGGCTGCCGGCTGCCACCCCTCCCACAAGACACGGGACAATGACCTCACCTCAGAGAGTCTACTTCTTCACTCACGCATGGCCAACCCGAAGACCTCAGAGCCAGGCTTTATGGGTTCAAATCCTGACTCCAGCACTGCCTAGCTGCCTAGCTGGCCTCTCTGTGCCCATTTCTTCCTCTGGGACTTGGGGATACAAGTCTCCAGCTCCAGGATTGTCCTGGGGAAGACTTAAGTGAATATAGGTGAAGAATTTAGCACTAGCCTGGGACCCAGAAGGCTCTAGAGACAGCGTTCGCAGAATGTGGCAGGGCTCCGTGCCCTAAGGCAGAGGCGGGGTCAAGGGCCTTCCTTCTCTGCCGGGTCCCTAAAGCAGGCCGCTCCACTCCCCTGCAGCCTGCCCTCCCCAACCCTAGTGAGCTCTTCCCCGCTGGCCCCTCCGCCGAGGCCCTGCGCCCAGGGCAGAAGTTCAGCCACACCCTCCCCACAAGCATCCAGAACGTGCTTAGGAGCCCCGCGTGTTCACCTCTGCCGCCTGCCCCAGTGTATGCACCTGCGGCTTTTGGTTTCGGAGCAAATGCAAAAACCCCTGCCTTTCAGCAGGAACAGAGCCCCGGGCAGCCCAAGCGGCTGCAATTTCCTGCTCAGCTCACACAGGAACCCCGAGAAAAGCTTGTCCCTGCCTGTCTCCCGCAGAGCAGCACAGCCACTCCAGCATCAGATCCTGGGGGCCGTGGACTGGATGTTGGTATCTCCCCAGAATTCACATGTTGAGGCCCTAACCACTCCAATGGGATGGTATTTGGAGGTGGGGCCTCTGGGAGGGAAGCAGGTGACCAGGGTGGAGCCCTCAGAGGGATCAGCACTCTTGCAGGCTTCTCTCTGCATCCTGTGAGCAGGCCGCAAGAACGCCGCAGCCGAGTGCAAGCCAGGAAGACAGCTCTCCCCAAGAGCCAAACTGGCTGGCACCTTGACTATGGATTTCCAGCCTCCAACATGGTGAGAAATCAGTGTTCGCTGCTCAAGCCCGCCAGGCTACGGTACTTGGTCAGGGCAGCCCGAGCTGACAGAGACAGTGGGGTGTGGCATCTGCGGGGGCCAATCCACGTGCAGGGAGAACAGGGCCCCAGAATCAACACTTGAGTGGGCCTGGGGGGCTCTGCAGCCAGGGTGGGGTGGGGGGGGCCACCTCCCAGAGACCGGCTCGGAGCCACACAGCCAATCCAAGGAGCCAGGAGGCACCCAGCCGTTGCTATGGTGCCCGCGGGGCCATGACCAATCACTTCCTTCCCTGGCACACTCAGTCCCGGGGACCCACTGGGTCTCTCTGCCCGGCCTGGGAGTGTCAGGAAGCAGCTCCTGGGAGCAGACAGCGGCCAGCAGCCTGCAGCCCTCACCCGCCAAGCTCCTCGCGGAGGGGAGAGGCGGCCTATTTGCACAGTCAGCGGCTCAACACTCCCGACAGTAGGAGCCCTTCCATTCACACGTGTGTTTCTGCAGGCTCCTCCTGCATGCCTACCGTGCGCTGGGCCCCCGGCTGAGGCCTGGGGAGGGAGAGAAACGAGACGGGGTTTGGGACCAGCCTGGGGAGTGGCCGGCTCTGTCTGCCCAGGGAGATGTGTGCTTGCTACAGGTAATCCCACCTGCAAGACCACGTGGTCTTTATGCTTCAGGAGCAAGGACAGCGTCAGCCCCACGAAGCCTGCAGCAGCCCCACTTCATTCTGTGTACCCTGCCAGCATTCCAAAGCACTCCCAAAAGCGGCGTCAGAAGACAGACCAGACCACTCTAGAGCAGAGCAGGAACGGCATCGTGGAGGGTGGGTGCTGGCCGGGGCCCTCAAGAAATCAAGTTCGGCCTCCTTTTATAGAAAGAGAAACAAGCCCCAAGAGGTCGGTCAGCTGCCCGAGGTCATCGGGTAGTCAAATGGCACAGTAGGATTCACACTCAGCTCTGAGACAAGCTTGCCTTCTCCCCCCCACCCCCCGCCACCCTGCCCCAGTCTCCTCTTTGGCCCAGAGCCTGGCTCTTTGCTAATGGGACCCAAACTGAGTTGGGCCCAGCTGAGTTGACCCCTACTAACTGCTCTGCACCCCTGGGGCTTGGAGGGCCAGGAGGGGCCTGTCAGGCCCCGCTGCATCCCCAGTGCCTAGAACAGGTCTGGCATACAGCAGGTACTCCATACATGTTTGTGGAATGAATAAAAGACCTGAGCGGGAGAACAAGGACTCTTCACTCAGTACCTCGGTGCTCAAATGGAGACCAGGAAATCCTGGACAATTCCTTCCGACTCACTCAACAACCACATCCTCCTGAGTGTTGCCGTTTGCAACCAGGCCAGGGGCTCCCACCCTGGGGCCTTCCCAGGAGGCCGTCCAGCCAGCATCCCAGGCTCCTCGCCCCTTCTCCCGTGCTCAGGTCCAGGCAGACAGAAATGGGAGCAGCTTCCCTACCGTGCCTCTGGGCTTCACACAACTGGCCCCCGGCCTGGCCTATAGGGCCATGCCCCTCCTTTCCCTCCTCATGAAGCCTGTCCACACCCCCAGGGATGACAGCCACCCCCTTCTCTGCCACCCTCACCTCTCATGGCCACTGGCCAGTGATGTGCTGTTTGCGCATCTCCTGCCTGATGGTGAGCCCCCCATGGGAGCGGCCACGAAAGCCCCATAAGCAGCTGAAACCAGAGAAGGGTACCATCTCACAGGCCTGACAGGTATAGAGGGAGTGGCTCCGGGTGCCCAACCTACACGGGCACAGCACAGGCAGGACGCTGGGAAGGAGGCTCCTAGGCCAGGGTCACCCATGATCCTAGTCCCTCTCCTGCCGCAGAGTGGGCACCGGTGCCCCTGCTTTGCAAATGAGGAAACAAGCCACCAAGCAGACCAGGTGAGGAGCGACGGTTTGCAATTTGAAAGGACAGCGCCGTGCCAGCACCCGCACCTCCCAGGCTGTCCAGCAAGGCGGCACCTCCTGAACCATCCTCTTCGTGCACCTGCCACGAGTTCATCCCATCTCTCCCGCAGCGAGTCCACAGCCAGGCTGGCCAGCGGGTAGACCTTCATGGCCTCTGTTTGCCTCTGGTTCTTGTCATCGTGGCTGTGCCTGATACCCTCTAGCAGCTGCCTGGACAGACACCTTTCTACAAGACTCACTCATAGCAAGAAGTCAGGGCACGGCTGGCCTGAGGCTCCCATCTTCCAGCCACGTTTGCAGGAGCTGATGTCAAGTGACACCATCCCAGTGTCCAGCTCCTGGGCCAGGGGCTTACTTGGTTCTGTGGAGGAGGATGGGGGACAGGGAGGAGACCAATGTCACAAAGCCACCTGTGACTCTACCATCAAAGGTCAGGACCTCCATTTTTCTGGCTCAGAAACCACCTCTTGGGGCACCTGGGTGGCTCAGTCGTTAAGCATCTGCCTTTCGCTCAGGGCGTGATCCCAGCGTTCTGGGATCGAGCCCCTCATCAGGCTTCTCCACTGGGAGCCTGCTTCTTCCTCTTCCACTCCCCCTGCTTGTGTTCCCTCTCTTGCTGGCTGTCTCTCTCTGTCAAATAAATAAATAAAATCTTTAAAAAAAAAAAAAAAAAGAAACCACCTCTTGTCAGGGCCAGCTGGAGATTTAGCAGGCCTGGACAGCTGACTCCTCTGAACCAAATTCACAAGAGACTGATGAATAAGCCAGGCAACTCATTTACGGTGATAACACTGACAGCGACCAGAACAGGCACCAGGCCCCTTGTTAACTGTCTCAGTCATGAACAAGGGCCCTGCGAAGTGGGCAGCTGATGGCTGCAATCTCCAGGAACAGAACCAGAGCCCTGAAAGGTAAGGGATCAGCCCCAAGTCCCAACCAGGAAGGGGCAGAGCTAGGATTCAAACCCAGGTCTGCCTGACTCCCAGGATATGCACAGTCTTTCGCTACAGGTGGTCTGACCCTGAGCCACACGCTTCCCTCTATCCCAAGGGCTGGCTTATGAGTCAGGGAAAACAAAACCAACAGGATGTTTATATAGAGAAAGAAATCTAATAAGGAATTGGCTCATGTGATTATGGAGGCTGAGAAGTCCAAAAGCTGCAGGGTTGGCCAGCAGCCTAAAGACTCAGGAAGAGGTCATGTTGCAGTGTGAGTCTGAAGGCTGTCTTCTGGCAGAATTCCCCCACGCCCAAAGGATGTCAGCCTTCATGCTATTTTGGCCATCAACGAATTAGACAAGGCCCACCATATCATAAAAGGTAATCTGCTTAACTCAATGTCTACTGATTGCAATGTTAATCACGTCTAAGAATGCCGTCCCAGGAACACCTAGAATAATGTAGGACGTCTGGGCACCACAGCCCAGACAAGCTGACAAAGAACCATCACAGCTGGCAAACTCTTTGTAAAAAAAGGGCCGGAGAGTCAACATGGAGAGTCTGTTGGCCACACGGCCTCTGCCGTGACTGTGCAGAGGCAGACACACGCCATCTGTAAATGAGAGGTGTGGCTGTGTCCCCATAAAACTGCAGTTATAAAACAGGCAGTGGGCTGGGTCTGGCCGGCGGGCTGTCATTGCCATGCCGGTTCTAAAGCCCACAGACCAGGCAGACGCGGTGCGAATTCTGACCGTGACCTTGCGTTCTTCTAACTTAAATGCCGCCATCTTTTATTTTCATTTCTTTTTTTTTTTTTTTAAAGATTTTATTTATTTATTTGACAGAGATAGAGACAGCCAGCGAGAGAGGGAACACAAGCAGGGGGAGTGGGAGAGGAAGAAGCAGGCTCACAGCGGAGGAGCCTGATGTGGGGCTCGATCCCATAACGCCGGGATCACACCCTGAGCTGAAGGCAGACGCTTAACCACTGTGCCACCCAGGCGCCCCTTTTATTTTCATTTCTAAGCTTATTTTCACATCCCTTAAAAAAAAAAAATTAACGTGTGGCTCAAATCAGATAATCGATAGTCAATTAACCATAAATCTCAGGCCCTCTTACGTGGTAAATAAATAAATAAAATGAGGAAGGCCCCAAGCCTCGCTAGGCTATGTTTTAATTTAAGACTAGAAGGAAGGAAACCAGGAAAGAAATCAACCACAGATATTAAAGGGAAACCCAAACGCGAGCAGTCAGGTATGAGAGAATTAATTCCAGCGCCGTCAATCAGAATGACATCCCCGTCCATGGTCACGAACAGCGCCGGGGCCCCCGCGGTCCTGGCCGTTGCTCCAGATTAAGCCCGCCGCAGAATATACGGTGCTGCTGTCTTGCGTCCCCTTGTCTGTAGTGAGAAAGCTCTGACAGGGATGAAAAGCCGAATTTATGACCTGTCTCCTAGCGTTTAGCCAGCTCCTTGAAGCTTTATTGTAATGCTAACACCATGGACATCAATTCTTGATGGAACAGTTTGCGGTCAGGGGATAAACGAATGTCCAGTCACGTCCAAGAAGAAAGGATCCAGGAGCGCAGGCTGGCTCCCAGGAAGCTTCCAGAGGTCTGAGGATGAGGGAGTCCTCACTGGGGATGGCCTGATTCAACTGGTCGGTGCAGAGAGGGGGTAACGAGGGCACAGGCCCAGAGGGGCCAATGGCCTTGCCCAAGGTCACACATCCTGTCTTCAGGGGCCTGACCCCCACCTTGTGCCCCGGTCGCCTAGGCTAGGGATGCTGCTCATATGATCCTGGTGGATCCTATCCCCTCCCAACTGGGCCCAGACCAAAGCTGGGATGTGCACTTCCACTTAAGAAGTGGCCACGTGAATCCATTTCCTTCCCCACAATGAGCTGCATTTTCCCCAGCACCAATATCAATGAGTCCGCCATAACTAGACCCTTAATGGCAATGTTGCTTCATGGCTGACACCTGCATGGTCTCCCTTGATCTCCCTTGAAAGCCTGGGAGGTCCATGATAATCATTCAGATTTCCCAGAAGGCAAGGCCCAGAGAGGTCTAGCGAGCTGCCTGAGGTCACACAGCCTGCCCCAGTGGTCTGGCTCCAAAATCTGTGCTTTCTCTGCCCCGCTTCTAGTGCCTTGTGAAGACAAAGGGGACTCCCCTAAGTGACAAGACCCTGCCACCACAGGGTGCTGGGAAAAACTGGCATCAGAGTCCATGTGAGGTAAGGCCCACAGCCAGAGATCCACAGTCATGCCAAGCACTCATAATCTCAAAGTGAGCCCACCCAAGACAGCGGCTGAACCACCGGGGGAGGAGCTCGACTGTAGCATCTGGCCACGGCCACGGGGAAAATACTCAAACTGTGGCCGAGCTCAAACTGCTACCAAGATACTGACCAGCTCACAAGACGAAAAGCTCGGTCACAGGCTCTCATGAGTGAGCATGAGCATGAGCCGCTTCCCAACGTGATCGTCAGCCTGTGATGGGGTGAGGCCCTCCTCCCGGGACAAAATAAGCCAGGGCCCCAGGGCTTCCAAGGGCCTCTGCAGCAAGGACAGCCCGCCAGAGACAACGGCAGGCCGCCAGAAGCCAGCAGGACCCCGAGGTCAGCCCACCGCGCCCCGGTTCCTTTGTAAGTCTGCCCTTCCCCAGTCTGTGTCCTAGCGGGGACTGAGCGCCAAGCCTGCACCAGGGACGCTGTTTTCCACCCATCCCCTGTTCCCCATTTCCAAACTCCTCCCATCCCCCCGGCTTCTCTGTGTGCAAGCTTCTGCCCATCTGCACCCAGAACTCTCGGGAAGGAAGGTGCCCTCCTGCTCCTAGAGCTGCTTTCCTACCCCAGAGAGAGTGGGGAGTGCCTGGCCATGGTGATGACCACCCCCCGGCCCAGGCCCATAGCCGTACTGTCTGCCTTACCCTGGGTGACAACAATCCACCAGGATCAGGCCAGAAACTACTTTCACCTGAAATCACTAGCACTCCTGTCTGGTCTCGGGGTCAGCTTCTGGGGAAGCTCCCCCACCCCCGAGAGCCTGGGTTCTCAAGATCTCAAGCCTACCTCGGACGCATTCCAGCTGTGTGGACTCGGGGTGGAGGCTGGACCAGGGTCCACGGACACATCTCCAGACACCTGCTCTCCGCTCTCCCCACCATCCAGGCCCCCAACCTGGCCTCCAGCTCCCCTGAATGCTTGCCCACTCTGACCCAGACTCCCGCAGCGGCAGGGGAGTGCGCGTAAGTCAGAGGAGTCCCCACCCTGCCTTCCACACACGGCGTATCCCGGCACGAGGATCTGGGCCAGTGCCCCATACTGAACGTTTCCATTTCTGCAGCAAAACATATGAAAACTCATGCTCAAGTGATAAATAAAGACTCTCAATCAACCCTAGACATCAACTGAAGTCAGGTTTGGGGCCAAGCAGGTTACAAAAAAATCTTCCGGTTTTTGGAGCTTCAGGATTGGAGAATATGGGTGAATGGTTTTCGTTTGTGCAGAACCACAAGAGTCTTCTGTCCCACCTCCCTGGGAAGGGGACAGCTGGACTGGGGGCCGTGTCTCCATGTTGGCAGATCCCCGTCCAGGCGGTTGTTCTCATTTATGCTTCCGATGGCCGTGCACGCGCATCTACGCTTCTCCACCCGCCCTACGCCTGCCGCTAGTGCCGTTTGAGTTCAGCACATCTGGGGGGTGTAAACGGGACCGCCTCATTTCCCTGTCCATTCTTGAGACCCAGCGGGATGGTGACCCCCGCGCAGGGCGCCCTGATGCCCAGGCCGCGCTGGTTGTCCCTCCTCAGCGCCCAGCTCCAGACTTCCTGGCTGTGGCTGATCGGTTGCCGGGCCGAGAGGCGCACGGGCTCCAAATCTGGGCCCTGGATTCCACCATGGACACAATAATCATAATAGCTAACTTTCCTGTATTATGGTTCTGCCTAATCCCTACACTTGAATTAAGTCCCTTAATCCTCAACAACCCTACACAGTAGTGTCCCAGCCCATTCCAGCTGCTGTAACAAAATACCATAGATCGGGGGGCTTAGGAGCAATAATTATTCTCACATTCTAGAGGCTGGGGAGTCCAAGGCCAGGGCACCGGCAGATTCGTTGCGCAATGAGGAACCCTATCCTCAGCTGTCTTTTTACTAGGACTTCATGTGGCAGAAGAGACAAGCTAGCTGTCTGGGGTCTCTTTCTGCATGACCTCATCATCTCCCAAAAGACTCCACCTCCTAATACCACCTCCTTGGGGTTAGGACCCCATATATGCATTTGGGGGGACACAAACATTAAGACCATAGCAGGTAGGTACTATCCTTGACTCCACCATACACAGCTGAGACCACAGAGGGGAAGTAACATGCCCAAGGTCACACAGAGGGTAGGTGGCCCAGCCAGCATGTGGACCCGCTCTCCAGAGCTTATGGCCACCACCTTTCTAAGCTGGGCAGCCTCTGGTCATGCAACAAAGCCAACAGTGGCAATGAGTCTCCCCAACGTGCTTCTCCCTCCCCACCCACTCTCCTGCCTGGTGGCAACCATGTGAGCACTGTCAAGTGCATCGCCCTGCCAGAAATATCACACGGACAGCAATGACGACATATCCCACTTTCATCATCCACGGTGTCCCAGATCGCCCACTACTCTGCACCTTGCCATTTCACCTAAAACATCGTAGACATCAGCCCACCACAGGGTGCTTCGGGCTGCCTCACACTTTCCATCACCAAGCGTTACGAGACTCTGGGATAGTTCATCTGGCCAGTCCCCACGGGTGGCCATCAGTTCCTTCTACCCTTTGGCATTGGCAACAACGGCTCAATGCATCTCACGGACCCGTGTCGTTCCTCACTTGTGCGAGCGTCTTTAGTAGACAGTGGTTAGCAGTGGGCTCCCTGAGTCCAGTCCTGTGATCGCTCCCTGTGTTCCCACTTCCCCTGCGCCCTCGCCAGCACGCGCGTCATCGGCCATTTGGTCCTTGTGTCTATGACAGACAAAAATGTGACCTCATCCTCCCTTGTAATTCTCCCGAGTGTGTTTTTCCTCTTCCTCACTCACTACACTCCCTTTCTATCCACAAATTCAAACGCTCCACATTTGGAAGTTTCCTGAAATACTGGTTTACTTAATCACTTCCATTCCCATCTCCAGGAACCCCAGTTACGTGTATGCTGGATCCCCTCTGTCTCCTGTGTCACCTGCTTCATCCTCTTGGATTTATATGAATCTGCCTGGCTCTTCCCAGCCGCACTCTCCGGATCTCCCAGTGTCTCTGTACTTCCCGCTGTGATAATTCCATGGTGGACTTCACCTCTCAGAAGAGTGTATTTTTCAGTCCATCTGTTTCAGGGGGCTCTGCCATGTTGCCCCCTCTCCTGAGTGCTTGCACCCCTACACGGCACTTCTGTCTTACAGGTGTGACCGCCTTGCGTGCCTCTCCCTCAACCAAGACATTGTGTACAGCTGAGACTGTCCTCGGCTTTGTGGCAACTTGCTTCTCATGTACATTCTTCACCTCCTACTCTCCTGGTTTTTAGAGTAATTCCGTATGGACTCCGGCTGGTTCTCACTGACCACGACTCACCTTCCTGAGCCGCCGTCTATACAAGACCCCTATGGCTGCATTCCACCCCAACTCCATCTACGAGAACGGGAGACAGTCCAGGCGTGGCCCGTGGGCCATCATTTACTGAGCCTTCATGTGGACTAGAATGCAGAGGTCACAGCTGTCCTCGGGAAAGCTGACCCCACACAGGCACTTTGGCCCACGTGACGTTTGAAAATATCTCAGTGAACAGTTAGAAATTTGCAAGATTTGACACGCAAACCTGAATTTCTGATTTCTTCCCAGAAATTGTAAGAGCTGGCCACTCTAGAGTCCCCCAGGGCTACACTTGCCAGCACACGGCGGTCCCCACCCCTCCCTGACACCTGCATGGAGCGTCCCTCTGCCACTCCCGGCATCGCACCGCACTGTGTCTCCTGACACATGCCGTACTTTGCTCACTGCCTGACCTGCCTGGCTTCCTGGGGCAGCCAGCTGTACTGGTCACCAACGTGAAGGACATGCCTCTGGCTCCATTTCCTCAAAAAGCTGCTAAAGTGCTGGGTGAATGTGGCCGTCAAGAGACATGACTGGAATCACTCAAAAGGAAATCTCATCTCTGGCTTAAGCCATCCTTCTGTCCTGCTGGCAACAGGGGGATCTGAGACGCGAGGGCTGGAAAGGCGTCTTGTGGCCATCTGGCGCAACCCCTTCCTTTTAAAGATGGGGAACGCGAGCCCGGGGAGGAGCTTGGCTTCACCGGAGCCAGGGACACCGGGAACAGAGCTCTCATCAACGTCCCTCCATCCAGGACTCCGTCATTATAAACCCACGAGGGCCCCATCTTCAAAGCTGAACTCCACCGAGGCAGAGGGACAGCGGAAGGAGTCGTGTCTCTTGCCATCTGTCTCCTGTGTTTATGGAGATGTTCTTGTCAAGGACTCAGAAACACGCCCAGGAACTTGGTGCACAAAGGCAGGCACAGCAGCTTCCTGCAAAAGCGACAGGCGGTGGCTCTCTGTGGCACAAGCAAGTCTCTGCCACCTCGATGCCCTCGATGCCACGGCCTCCTCTGCTGTCTGTCCCTCCATACGCTAGGTCATCCAATCCTCACAACACCCTGCGCTTAGATAAAGCACCTACCGCACCTGCAGAAGTGAGCTGCCAACTCCTGCCTCCACAGGTTTCCTCCTGGAACGGAACTACGGACCCTTGCGAGAGAGGGGATAGCGATATTTCAGCTCGTTTCCCTCCTTTCGGTCTGGACCAATCCCCAAGCAGCACTGCTGGCTTGACTGCCGTTTTGCCAGATCTTCTGGAAGGCACATAAGAGTGCACTGAAACCAGAGTCCTCATGAAACCTCTCCTTCCCGTCCTTTCTCATCCCAGGCGCCTGGACAAACCATCCTGGTCCCAGCCCTGCCACAGCATCCCTAGCCCGCACGGAACGACACCGCCTGCCACCCCACAGTCAGTGCTGCTGCAAAGCAAAGTGGGTCATGTGTGACTCGCAAGTGGGAGAATGATGTCAGGAGAACGGAAAAGTCGGGTTGGCACAGGCACGATGTTTCTCGGTGTGTGAATGTTTTCTGCCAGCCAGTGGAAGCAGTGAACACAAAAACCACGAACAGCTCAACGCAGCAGGCCGCCAAGGAAGACAGCACAGAAAACCGTGCCCATTTGCTCGCCTGCTCCCTCCTCTTGGCTCAGTCCGCGAGGGTTTGGTGGGCAAGTCTCTCTTCTGTATTTGGGACTTGTCTCCACTAAATACATCAGACAACCTCCTCCTTGTTTTACAGGAGAAAATTATATAATTAGGGGCGCCTGGGTAGCGCAGTCCTTAAGCGTCTGCCTTCAGCTCAGGGCGTGATCCCGGAGTTATGGGATCGAGCCCCACATCAGGCTCCTCCGCTATGAGCCTGCTTCTTCCTCTCCCACTCCCCCTGCTTGTGTTCCCTCTCTCGCTGGCTGTCTCTGTCAAATAAATAAATAAAATCTTTTAAAAAAAAGAAAGAAAATTATATAATTGCTCCAATGTTTATTACGAATTTAACAGGTATTTTTACAAAGATTTTTATTTATTTATTTTATTTATTTATTCGACACAGAGAGAGAGAGCCTGAGCCGAAGGCAGACGCTTCACCGACTGAGCCACCCAGGTGCCCCTAACATGTGTTTTATCACTGTGCTCGATTTTTAGAGGATTGTTACTACCTTTCTTAGTGTTCCGGTTCAAGGCTGCATAAGTTTCCGGGGCTCTGCGCTGGCCTCATTCTGCCCAGCAGCCTGGGGTCAGCATGCGATTCTCCCAGTGCAGAGGTTTCCCAGGGATATATGCTTCCTGCTCGAGCAAAGACACTCACACTCGTCTTTACAGTTACTTTTTACTTTCGGCCTGATTTGCTGGTTTTCCATTTATGGTAGAGGGCCGGTTTTTACAGAAAAACACTAAGCTAATAATAACACGCACTGTGCAGAGGCGGTCCCTGACCCACTATGGTTTAGGGGGTAGAAACCTGGCACAGCGTGGGCACAGGGCAAAGCCAGCGACAAGATCAGTCCCAGGACCTCGGAACACACAGAGCAGACGACATCTGGACAGAGGATCCTTTCGTGCTGAATCCCTCAGCAGCACCGGGGGGATGTGGGAAGAACTCAGTACATGTTTGTTACGATTGCCACCCCTATTTATGGAAAAGGCAAGAACAAAATAAATGGGATGTTTCCCTTCTACAACCAGGCAGAGGAGCCCATGCTGACATCCATTAGCAACGGCAAAAGCAGTTCACATAAACTTGCATTAACCCTGCGTCAGCGCTGGATTCCCAGCATCAGCAGGAATTACTAACTACTCTAGTCTGAAGCCCAGGAAGATAAAGAATTAGATTTATTATAAATGCAGGCTGTGCGCTCGTGCAGAGATGACTCGCTCTACAGCTTGTGACGTGCTCTGATTTACGGCACGACGTTCTCACTGTGCCGCTTTCCCAGTTTCTAGTGCTCTAAATGAGACGCAGATGAAGAAGAAAATTAGAAGTCTAACTTTGGCATGGTTCAAAATAGTTCATTTCCATCGCAGGAGAGCACAGATGACAAGTATCTTCCATGTCATTTTCTTCTACATTAGGGAGGCGTGATCTGGGCTGACAGATGCTTCTGGTCACAGCCTCAGGCCAGACCCTGGGACCAGCCCTCTCCCTTCCCCTGGAAAGTCTGCAAGTCTCCCCACGTTCTCCTGCCTCCGGGCTCCCCTGCCTCATCTCCACACTCCGGCTCAAGTACCTGTGTTGGACGGCTACATCTTCAGGGTCAAGTCCAAATGCACTGGCACACGTCCGTGAGTCCTTGCTGACCAAATCCACACTTTCAGCCCCAGCTTAGCCAGCTTAAGCTTAACCCACACGTTGCTATTTACCATTCTTCCTGCACACCACGCTATTTCACATTCTTCAGGGGCCAACGCCTCCACCTAGCCTGCCCTCTGCTTTCACTTCACTGCCTGGAAAACTCTGCTAAGCTCTTAAGACCAGCTCAAGGAACACTGACACGTTCCCCATCCCTCCATCACCACACAGAGGTCTCACAGTCCCTGTGGCGCCCTCCCTCCCAGGACTCAACAAAATGACACACAACATAGCTGTCTCTTTGTCCACCTGTCTCCCCCTCCACAACCACTTCCCCAAGGCATGACCCTGGGGACCGAGCCGTTCCTAGGTCCTCAGGGCCTAGCATGGGGTCAACAAATGAATGCAAAGCAATCCATGCTGGGTGGGTGGATTGGTGGACCGGTGAACAGATGCTTCACAGATTCATTTCCTGGGAAGTCCTGGGGGAAAGGTATCTATCTACCTTCAGAGACTCGTGCCTGAACAATCAGTCCTATGTCTTGGCAAGCTCAAGGCAGAATTCCAATCCCATATACAGGAGAAGCAGAAACAGGGAAATGCAAAGCCCTAGCTGATCCTGTACCCTGGGGCCAAGGATTTGCAGGGTGGGTGTGGAGGGAACAGTAAGGGAGGCCCAAGCCCCTGGGCAGGATGGCACTGATCACGGGATGGTTTTCAGCAGTGGCAATGATGTAAAATGCCCAGGTTCTTAAACCCCACTATGGTCCCCAAGGCCCAGCCAATGGAGAGACCCAAGGTAAAGAACCCAGGTGCCCTCCCTCTCCCCCCCAATCTGGCGCTGTCCACAGTGCTGACTTTCAGACTCCAGTTCTGCTAGGGCCTCAGCACCGCCCTCCCCATCTGCCTTAGCCTCCGAGCCTCCTGGCTGAACTGACAGCCACTGACTGGGTCCTATCTCATCGTATTTCCCCTGAATGTCCTTTTGAGTGACAGCCCGGCTTCTTCGCTGCCCTGTCTTAGGTTGGGTCCAGAAGTAGACTCCAAGGCAAGGTTCTGAGCAGAAGTGATTCGTGCATGTTCCCAGGAAAAACTGGGAAGAGTGTGGGGAGTTGGGGTCAGGACAGAAAGGAGGCCAAGAGGGCAGTGAGGCTAAGAAAAGGCGCACAGAGGACCACCTGGCTCAGCCCGAGGGGAACTCTGGGGACAGTGTAGGTCATCCCCAGGGCGTCCCTATCAGGAGCAAGGGGCCAGGGTGTTTTTACCATGACACCTGCCAGTCACTACTGCCCCTCAGAGCACACGGATGCCCAGGAACATCAAGCGCCCCAGGGCACAGGCAAGGGGAGCTCCAGCAGCCTGAGGAAGACCCAGGTGCAGGCTCTTGGGAAAGAAAGTACTTTGGGGGTCCTTATGCACAAAAGTACGGGGCTCAGAGAGAACATGGCAGAGGCCTGACAGCATTGGCCAAAGCCCCTATCCTCACTGATGTCACAGTGGCCCTTCTCAACCCAGCTCTGGTCTCTCCCTCCTCAGCTCAAAGCTCTTCCCAACCCTACCAGCCCCAGGGAAAATCCAGCCTCCTCAGCCAGCCCCACAGGCCTCCACAAACCCGCAGCCCCCAACTCCCACCCTGTTTTACAGTCAGCCTTACTGGATAGCCTGCAGTCTCCCCATGCACCCTTGCCCTCTGTCATGCCTGTGCTCTGCTGTGACCTCCTCCTGAGAGCCCCCCAGGCTTGCACCCGCTGCCGCACAGACATCACCACCCTCTGCAGCTGGGTTACCACTCAGCACACCCATGTCCGTGCTCCTCACCCTCGCCTAGACCTCCGTTCCTCAGCCTGGGCCTCCGCGGCCCTAGTGGCCATCCCCGCGAGGAGCAGAGGGACCTCGGGGGTAAACCGGGTAAGAAACAAAGGGGTGGTGTTGTGGAAGCGAGGGGATGGCCCCCACACGCATGTGAGCTGACGGCTCCACCAGGCACCGTGTATCTCTGCACAAGGACCCAGCACCCGCGTCTCGAATCTTCCCCAGCAGCTCAGGACCCTCCTCCAGCCCTGCCCTGGGAACTAAACACCTGCTGGGCAGTGGCTCCTCCCCTCTCCCATGTCTCACAGGCCACGGCAGAAGCCACCCAGCCACCTGGGTCAAACCCAGCACACGGCCGATCTGAGTCAAACTCTGACTGTGGGTGGGAAAAGCCAGTTGGCCAAGACGACCACCTCACTCTCCGATCCGCCCTGTTCCTTGAGCTGCTGAGCTCAGGCTGTCACATTCTCATGTGACTCAGAAAGCTGTGACATGTGGCATCGTAGCATGCAAGGAAACTGCCGGCGGCTTGGGTGGCCCCAGGGTGAGGAGGCCACCAGCCTGTCCAGCGTGCCATCTCCCGTGTCCGTTCCCAGCACCTGGGCTGCCACTCCCCGCCATCTGCCCCACCAGCAGAAGGCCCACGCTCCCCTCCGGGCCTCGGGCTGCAGAGGATTCTCCTGCCCAGAGGGGAGCATCAGCTCCTGCGTCCTCTTGGCAGGAAGGTGGGCGAGTGGGCAGAGGCCTGGGCTCGGGACCAACCTATTGGACACTCCAGAACTCTCAAGGGGAAGCAAAAACTGCCCTCAGCCACCTGCTTCAGCCCCTGGGGCCGCCAAGCCATGATCGCAACGCTCTGCTGACCATTCAGTTCCGTTTAGTTTCAAGGCCCTGGGGCCCTGGTGCGCACCATGAATGGCATGGCGCGGGGGGCTGGGGAAAGAACACGGTGATACTGCTGCTAGTATGGCGATAATGGGGGCCACCAAGACAAACAGCACTTTCTGTGTCCCAGGGACTCACCGAGTGTTCTGTATGAATTAAATCATTTAAGCTTGCAGGGTGGGTGTGGAGGGAAGGCATGAGAACCCTTTTGTCATCCCTATTCTACATATGAAGAAACCTACGCACAGAGTGCTTAAGCAACTAACCCTGGGCCACACAGCCAGTAAGAGGAATTGGACTTTTTTTTTTTTCAGTGACTTTATTTATTTATTTATTTAAATGATTTTTTTATTATATTGTGTTAGTCACCATACAGTACATCCCCGGATTCCGATGTAAAGTTTGATGCTTCATTAGTTGCATATAACACCCAGTGCACCATGCAATACATGCCCTCCTTACTACCCATCACCGGTCTAAGGGGTAAAGAAGGGGGGGTAATCAGAAGGGGGAATGAAACATGAGAGACTATGGACTATGGGAATTGGACTTTGAACGTATGGAGTGGCTGCTGGCTGCGAGGCGGAGCCCAGCGCTCTCCGTAAGGAGTTCTGGGTCCCCAGAATTCGCCGAAGGAAGACACTTGTATTTTTCCTATCACAGCCATGGAAACCGAGGCTCAGAGGACTTGCATGACTTGCCCAGGGCCACGCGGAGGACCTGACCTTGAGTCTGCTGGGCTCCAAAGCCCATGTCCTGAATCACGTGCTTGACTGCCTCCCTGCTGGCTTACCACCATCCACACCCGGTCCCACACTTTGTGGGAAACCCTGTTTCCCACTCTCAGCATCATGGAGAACAAAGCCCTGCAGGGGCCCCAAATTTTTAAACTTCCAGGAGAGATGAGGCCCCTTCCCTCTCCCCTCAGCTCTGCTCTGGTGAGGATCCCGGCCAGCCCGCCTAGCAGCCGCCTGGCAGGACTAATTCAGCACACACACCCGCCTGATCAACCTTAATATGATCAGCGTCATCTCTCAAAAGTGACTCTGGCTTCTCTGTCTTCTGCTGATTTTATTAGGAAAGTTTATATGAGCAATGGGTATCCCGTGATACACACAGGGTGCCCTCCAGCCCAAACCTCCCGTCCGGGCTGTCCGACATCACTGCAGGAAGCAGTCCACACTAGCGTGCAAAAGCCCAAGGACATCCTGGGACCTGGGGGTCATCAGGCACCGTGAGAGGAGCTGGCTCACTCCTGCATGAGTCACTCCCTATTTAAGGATATTTCCCATAAGTCACTGCTGCCACATTCAGCCAGACGATGGCGAACCTCAGCAGCCTGGTGGAAAGGACACAAGCTAAGCATCAGGAAGCCCTGGGTTCAAATCCCACCCCACCACTTCCTGGCTGTGTGACCTTCACCAGCGACTCGACCCCTCTGGGCCTCGTGTTCCTGGTCCGTATGATCACAATGGCACTACCAGGCTTATAGGGCGATAGAGAGACTCCGGAAGACGCTGGGTGCTCAGTAAATGTATTCCCTCCCCCCTCCACCCCCGGGTGTCCTTGCAGACCATCTGGTCCAAGGGCTGGGAACAGATGGCTCCTGGGTGCATCTTCTCCGGCTGCCTCGTCTGGCCCACGCAGGCTTGCAAGCAGCGTGATAAGAGTGTGGAGCCAGCCTAGCACAACAGCAGCCTAAGCCAGCACCCGGGCACAGATTTGGACTGCCTGCAGCCCTCTGCCCAGGATGGAGGAAAGAACTGGCAGATCAGGAAAACTACAGCCCAGAATGAAATAATGCACAAAGACTGACAGTACAAACAGCTACCAAGTGCTCAGTGCAGATGTGAGATAGGCTCTCCAGGTATAGAAACCAGAATGATAAATAAAGCCTACTCCCTGACACTTATTACAGGAGGTCTGTGTCTGCAGAGGCCAGGGTGGCTGGGGGTGGGCCCAGGAGGGGTGTCGGTCACCAGGACAGCCATTTTCCACACCCATTTTCTTTCTCGGTCCTCCCAGCAACAGCACAGCCTAGTTGCTACTTCTCCCATTTTACAGATGAGAAGACTGAGGCTTAAGGAGGTCATATAACTTGCCCCAGACCCCCGGGATAGGAAGTAGGGGAGTTAGAAGTGCTGGGAATTCCAAATGCACCATGCCGCTCTCTCTCAAGCATTCTTCCACGTGCAGTTTCCACCAAGGGTCTCGAAGTCACCACGCTCCTTCTCTCTGCCAACCCCTGGTCCCCGCCTTCAGAGACCATGATTCTGCATTTTGGACGCTGCTAAGGGTAGAGGGACTTAGTTTCTACATTTCTTTGAACATAAGTAAGCTGCACATGGAAGGTGCAGAGACGCCCCTTGTCCCCGTGTTTCCGAGTGATGACTAGCTGGGCTGATGGCTTTGCACTCAGCAGTTTTTACCGTGACATAAGATAACGATCGCGCAGAGATCAGAGAAATGTCCAGGGGTCATTTCTGCGGGGCACCTTCCCATCCATGGCCCGGTGGCATCAAAAACCTCTTGCCAAGCCTTTTCAGGGTGACTCCTGGTCGTCTCCGGGCACCAGCTAAGACTATTCCAGATTCTTGTGTTCACTGCCCAGGTAAGACAGGACACGCTGGCATCATTTGCACATCTGCATCAGCAACTGCACGTTTAATTAATCCAACTGGAACCAATTTGGGGAAGTTAATTAACTAAGTGTGCAGAAGGACAGACTGTCAGAGGGAGTCCAGCTTTGCATCTGTGAACCAAGCATGCAAAGAACAAGCGAGGTGGCCGCTCTCATCTTACACAAAGGCATAGCTTCACAGATAGGCTGGTGAGATCGCGCAGCTAAAACTGCAAGAAACACGGAGTTCTGAACGTGTAACTTTCACTAATCCAAGTGGCTCAAGAGGCCGCTCTGACCACCAAGGTTCCTGCTCGCTCCAAACATTCGCACGCCCACGTGGTGTTCCAAGGGAAGCGTGGGGACCCCCCACCCCCCAAGCCTCGGCTCTCATGTGTCCCAAAACTTGAAGTAGGAATAGAAGCCCCTGAATGGCCACATGGCCTCAAGTCCACCCGAAGGGACTCATCGGGGTGCTGTCCGAGGACCACACCCTGACCCTGAGAGCTGGCATTTCCTGAGTGTGGGCTCTGCCACCTCCTGGCTCAAAGACCCTGGGCACAGTTTCCTCACCTGTAGAAAGCCAGTGACAACGGCAATGACAACCTACCCTGGGGGGTCATGTGGCAGAGTAAGGCAAAGATCTCAGACAGTCCCTGATCCATAGGAAGTGCCCACAAATATCGGTTATTATCCTGAGACTCCGGATCTCAGAGGTGCACCTGCAGCATCTTCAACCTCCCCCTCGACCACCCCCCACCCCACTGCCACCAAGTGCAGCCTGACCTGGAAGAGCACATCACTTCTCCAGCCCTACCCCCCGCTGAGCCTCATCCCTCCCTGCACCGTGTGGTCTTACCCCACCCCCCTACCCCCAGCAGCTGCATGTTGCCTGGAGCACCAGAGTTGAATCAGACCTGGGCTTGAGCTCCAGCTCTGCCCCTTCCCAGACGTGGGCAAAGATCCCAATGCCTCTCCGAGCCTCAGTTTTCTCATCTGTAAAATGGAAATGAATGTCGTCTGCCTCGCGGGACCGGTGGAAGCATCAACACACAGGGCACCAGTGGCAAGGCCGGCTGCAGGCTGAAATGCGCCGTGCACACGCAGGGGCTTGCGAGAGCTGATGGGCCTCGCCAGCCCGAGGCCACTTCTGCAGGTCTCCCCGGGGTCCCCTGGCCTCCAGGAGCTCGCTCCTTACAAGCCATCTGTGAGGCAAGCAGGGCAGGCGCCCATGTCCCCCACTGATCAGATGAGAAAAGGGAGGCTCCGGGGGAGGGGGCTATGCATTCCACACCAGACGTTTCCCAGCAGAGGGTTCTGCTGATAAAATGCAAGTCTGCTGGATGGAGGGGTGAAGGATGAGCCAGGCCTTATTCAGGCAGCAGCCGGTGAACAGGTTCAAGGTGCTGAGGCTGTGCCCAGAGAACCCGGGAGGCTGCGGCTGCAGCCTCCACCTGCTGAAGCAAAGAGCAGCCCCAGGGACGGCTCTGGAGGGCCCTGTGAGCCGGCCTCCGTGTCACATGAAGGAGCCTGGAGGGTGGGGGGCAGTGCTGTGACTGACACCTGCCTGCGGAACAGAGCAGGGAGGGGAGCAGCCTCCCTTGGGCCCGGGACCCCCCGGCCTGAGACCCACAAGGTGCAGAGGGAGGCCCGGCTGAGACCCTCACACCCTTCCGCCAGGCAGCCACGGCAACTCCCAGCACACCAGTGCTGAGGGAGCCTCCCACTCTCCGTTTCCATGGGGATCCCCTTGAAATAACCCCACAGCAGGCTGCCGTCTTCCCTGCGGAGGAAGCACTCTGGATAAATGTGATGGAGGGAGTGGAGGGAGGCGGACCCACACCCGCACACGGGATGCCATGGAAATTTTGAGGCCCAGGGCTCAGCCCCATGCCGCCCCCTGACTCACTCCGGCAGCAGAGGTGAGCAGGGGCCTGGGGGCAGACTCACCTTGATTCCCAGCCGGCACAGGGGGGCAACAAGACTGCTTCCCTGGCAAGTGAAAAACAAGGAGGAAATCACCCCTGGCACCTAGAACATTTGTCTGTCTCCCTTCGGGCCCAGGTTTGCAGGGACGTGGCCTGGGGGTTGCACCCTGGTCTGTCACCCCAGTAAGAGCAGAGTCTGAAGAATCTACGGCTCAGAAATCACTGCCTCCCTCCCCCTGCAGTGCGACCGTGCTGGCCTAATAATCCTAAAATATCACGCAGAAGTTCCTTGGTTCACGCCACCAAAGAACTTTGAGCCCCTGCAAGGGGCAGGGAGAGTGGGGGGCTCCCGTGCATTCCCTGTGGGGTGCACCAGCCTTCACGTGCCGTTGGCAAATGAGAAGAAGGAGAGCACCGGGCTAGCGAGAACAGCACTTGCCACAAACACGTACCGAGCACTTTCTGTGCCATGCAATTCTCAAAGCCACCCTCCACCTTTGAGAACCGTTGCCCCTACTTTGCTGATGGGTACACTGAGGCCCCGAGAGGTCACGTGGGGAGGGTAACAGGGCAGGACTCAGGCCCAGGTCCCCTGACACTTGTTCACAGCCCACTCTGCCCTCCCCCCCCCAGCCCTGCCCTGCCAGGGTCAGCCCACCTCCCGGAGCTCCAAACTATGGTTAGATGAAGGCTCAGGCTTGGGACCCAACCTGACCCTCGAGGGCGCCCCCCAGGCCTATGTTGTATGTCACTATCCCCTCCATCTGGATCATCCCATCCCTCCAGCTAGTCCCAGAGTCCACTCCTCCCTTGCGTCACCGTGGCTCCTGGGACTCAGGGAGAACCTCCAGCCAGAAGCACCAAGGCCAAGGTGCTCCAGCTCTGCTGACCTGGGAAGTGGGAAAGCTGAGGCCCAGGAAGCTAACAGACCCTCCCTGGGGCCTTCAGCCAGGAACTCTCAGAGTGGGGCCAAGGACAGGAACTGCCGTCTGTATCTGGCTGTTCCCCCTCGCCCCCAAAGAGCAAAGGAACCACAAGCCAGTGGCTATAACCCCAAAGGGAACATGCCACAGGAAGGCCCTACATCAGGTTAAGTGAGATCGTGTTAATGGGCACTGGGGGGCAGTGCTGACCCCAGCAGGCAACCGAAATGTCCCTGCTGATGGCACTTCCCACAGAGAGCCCCTCGGAAGCCCCACTGTCAGCCCTAGTCACCAACCTGCCAACCTCCATTCCCTAAGAAGGCGCCTGTGGGATCAGCCAGGTGCAGTGCGCGCACCTGCAGGCAGGGCCTGGGCGGGCTCTGCTCAGCGGCCTCCCACCTGGGCGGCGGGCAGCACAGAGGCCGCCTCGAGACTGTTTCTGAAGGAAAGGCTGTGCAAAGGGTGGAAAGCCATAAAGCCCAGTGCTGGTGAGAACTGGGGAAACAGGCACCATAGATTTGGCTACCTTACTTAAAATATACGGCACGGGTGTTCATTCGCAGCATCGTGCAAAATAGGGAACAAAACGAAACGACACAGGCTAGTCTATCTAACAGGTGACAGCTCTGTCCCTACCAAGAACTTTCTCCAGCCGCTAAACACAACAGGGCACAACTCTACGGGCCAATTCAGGAAGAACAGTATATTCATACTATTCCTCTGCGTGCTCCCAGCATTTTTTACCGTATGAATACGTGATGTTAATTTTTAATAATAAAAGGAGTCTGATTTTTTTTTAATGACTGTAAAAGCAACTGCTCATAAAAGTCCACAAAACACGTGCTTGAGAGAAAGGAAAATACGGAGCCGTACAGAAGCGAGGACCCTGCGGCCCCAAGCCATCCGACGGCCCTGTGCCTCCTCCGCAGGCCCCAGCCCTGGGCCAAGACGTCCACCCCCATGCACGGCAGGAAGTGCTGCCCAAAGCAGACAGGGGACTCATATATATATATATATATATATATATATATATATATATATATATATATATATATATATATATATATTCAGCGGGGAAGCAAATCTCGAAATCCCAGGATGCCAGGCCACCTGGGCAGCACGCAGTCTCCCTGCTCTGAGGGGCCAGAATCTTCTCTTCTTTCACCAGAAGGCAAATGCTGGTGAGCTATGATTTCCAGGGAAACAGCAGGTCTGGGGTGCAGGAACAGGGCTGGGGGGTGGGGGCAGAGAGCCCTGAAAAGAGGCAGATCCCAATCGGCTGGGAGAGCTGCCACGCCCTGTTTTTGTAGGATTCCCTCCCAATTCTCTGTCACCCGTGTTGCATGCCCTAGAGAGCTTTGGGGGCGGAGTCTCAGGCAGCAGCAGAATTAGCTCTGGGAGATGCCGGGTGTGGTGGAAATGGCATACACTTTGGAGTCAGGCAAGGCTGGGTTGAATCCTAAGTCCACCCCCCTACTGGCTGTGCAACCCTGGGCAGGAAGCCTGACCTCTCTGAGCCTCGGGGGGCTGGGGGGAAGGGGTGCCAGCACCAACTGCCGATGGTCATCACGATAAGGACCGTGGCTGGGGCCTCTGGCCAGCGTCCGGCGTCTAGTCCACAAATGCGGGCTTCCCTCACCTGCCGTCGACATCTCCATTTTAACCTGAACTCGGGGTCTGTCTCTCACTTTAGTGGGTGAATGGCTACCCAGCTCTTCATCTGGGTCAGAGAAAAATCGAGCAGCAGCTCAGCCGGACTCTGGAAGTTTGCCAAGTGCTTGAAGGAAAACGCCAGATGATGCGCACAGTGGGTCAGCTTGGGGGATTCCAGCCCCGCAGCGCCTGCTCAAAGCATCCTGGCCAACAGAGAAGGCAGGCCGATGGGGGGGCCGCCGACGAACGCCGTGGGCCGTCCTGGACACGGTGCCCACCCCAAAGCCCCGGGGGTGCAGGGACGTCTGTGTACACGGTGGCAGGGCTGGGTTTGGCGTCTGCAGTCCTGGATTTAAATCCCAGCCCACCCACGTAGGAGCGGTGAAGCCCCCACCTCCATTTCCTTGCCTGTCAACAGGAGGTGGTAACAATCCCACACCCATAAGGAGTCCTGAGCCAGGCCTGCCTCTGTCTCCTCCCCCTTCAGTGCCACCCACTCCCTGTTCACCCTCTGGGACCATCTTCCCCTCTCCTGCTCTTCCTTAGATCCCAGAGCTTGCTCAAGACCCTGTCTCTCCTGTCTCCCCCAAATCAGTCTCAATGCCTGCATATAGCAGGCCTCAATAAATACATACTGAACAACTGCACTTCTTCCAGGAAGCCCTCCCTGCCTTCCCACCACCCAGGACCTCCTCTGGGAAGCCAGTCCCAACGCTCCTCCCTGCCACCCAGACTGTTCTGGGGACTCCTCGGAACGCTGACCTTGTCAAGCACATCGATGGCCATTGTCCCCACTCCCAGCAAAGCACCTGACACGTGGTATGTGCCCAATAAACTGCGGGCCAAAGATTCGCACCTCACCTACGTCCTCTCAAACATGTGAGTCTCTTCTCAGCAGGGTGAGCCTTCCTCTGCTTCTGCCTCTCTCCTCTCCCAGATGTCCCACACCCCCCAACCAAATGCAGCCTCTTACTGCAACAAAGCCCATCTAACCCACGAACTCCAGACGTGCCCTCTCTCCCGGTCCCTGCTTTTTTGTGCTCTCTACAACTGATGGCACCACCTTTCAGAGCGGAGAGGGCTGCTTTGTTCCTCCTCGGAGAGCAGCCCTGGACCAGGGCCTCGGGTTATAAATCCAGTGGAGCCTGTTTTATGGAGAAGGTGCTGCACTGCTGATAGGTTTTTATAGCTGCCTGTTTACAAAGCCGAAGCATAATTAATTCTCAGCCACCTCCCTGCCACCCCTGCTGATCCGCAGGGTCTGGTTTGGGGGTGGCCAGGGAGGCAGGGGGTCAGAGACAACACCCCCGCCCTCCAGGGCTCCCGGGCCTTCTCTGTACTCAGGATCCTTCTCCTTCCTCCTCCCCCTGAGGGACTTGGCTGGGGTGTCTGGGGGCCTAATAAATGGCACCCCCGTTGCTGCCCAAGGCTGAGGCTCCCCCTGACAGGGAGAGGAGAACTCGGTATGAGGGGTCGGGCTCAGCCCGGAGAATGGGGTGTAAGCTCTAACACCAGCAAGACTTGCTCTTCCAGAACCCAGAAATGACCTCACCCCCCCCACCCCCACCCAGGCCTGGCACCTTATGCCGCAACTTATCCCAAACCCACAAATCAGAGCACCCTGTCCCCGCCCCTGGAGTGCCTGAACGGGGTGGGGAAGGTACGGAGGACTCCTTCCGGGAGCAGGGCTGGGGGTCAGGGCCTCCTGACAGCCTGGACAGGAGACCGGATGAGACCAGAGGGTCTGGGTCCCACTCTGTCTGTGCCTTCCTTAGACGTATAAATGGGTCCAGCCACCCCCTGCTGGCCTGGGGCCATGTGTCCCTTCAGAATGACTGTGCACATCCCCCTGAGACCCCGAATGTGTGAAGACTGGAGTGTGTCGAGGTACAGAGGAACTGCCTCACTTCCCAGCCCCTGCCTCCCCGTAATGGGCCCCTGCTCCTGGGGCGCGGGGCCTCACGGCTGCGTGCTGCTTTCTGCGGAGACCACACGGGCATCCATGCCGTTGAGACGGCCATCATCACAAATGAGGGACATGAGGCCCAGGGAGGCCTTGTGTGACAGGGTCACACAGCCAGTCTCCAGGAGAGCCTGCGTCTGCACGGGGTCTCCAAGCCCACCATCATTACCCGTCACCATGCCGCACAGACCCTTGCGAGGACAGAGCCACAGCGACCCCAGCCTCCAGGTTTTCAGCCACTGCCCCAATTCATCACCTGCTGTCCCACTGTCCCCATATGGACACACATGTAGCTGGCCAAGTGTCCCAGTTTGGGTTTTTTTTTTTTTAATTGGGTCACCCCCAGGGAAGATGCCATCAGTGAGGTCTACTTGGGGTTCACACAGGGTTCACAGGGTTGACCCTGAGGCCTCCCAGCCCCACCCCAAACACTTCCAAGTCTGGGACTCAGGGAGCCACCAGGAAGCAAAGTCATGTACGGAGGCCTTCACACAAAGCCCGTGTGGGTCTTTGGGGCCAGCTCTGTCCCGCCGGCTGTCCCAGCTCACGCTCTCTGGAGATACACTCACCCTCTGGCCCAGCACAGATCAGGACCGTCCCGGGAACACCAGGGGCACCACAGCAGCCGTCAGGCGGGGCTGGCCATGCTGCCACCACGGTGGGCTTGCCCGCCCGCTGCCCGGACGGGCTGCTCCCGTCCCTGCCTCCAGCGCCTCGTGGCCACACTGCAGGATGCCCTACAGGTGGTTAATGGGCAGGGCTGGGACTGGGGTGGGTCATGGCCAAGGGTCAAGGCCTTCAGAGCCACCCTGCAGCGTCTTTCCCTGAGATGTCCACAAGCGTGGGGGGCTGGGGGGCTCCCTCCACGTGGGGTTCCACGGCTCAGCAGAAGAAGAACATCGATGGGGCCTTTCTGAGCACCAGGCGCGCCTAATGCTTCCCCTCAGTCCAGCCTCGAAGAGACTCGAGAAGTCTCTTCTTGGCCCCGATTTAGAGACGAAGCTACAGGGGCACCAAGAGAGGCTGGGGCAGGTCAACCGCACACAGGACGGTGAACGCAAAGGAAGGCCGGCCCCAGAGTGACTGGAATCCCCCTTGATGCCCTTCTGCACCTCGGATGCAAAAGCACCAGGGGGCAAAGCAGGGGGGAGGGGCCCTAAGCCGGGAAAGAGGGGACTCGAGAGTCACCGTATAAGTACTTGCAGCATCAGAAACCAGCCCCGGTGCAGCCCAGCTCCGCCCCCTCCGGGCTGACGGAGGTCCTACTCCTGGGCCCCTCTCAGCTGTAAAATGGGGAGAATCACTCCCACATCTGGATGCAAAGAAGATAAGCCAGGTGCCCGCTGCCTGGGGAGAGGAGGGTGCCGCCCGCATGTCCCCCAGGCACAGGCAAATGTGTGAGGGGGGCTGGGGCCGGGGCACGGCCGGCTTTCTCCCCACCTCGCCCCCTTGCAGAACACCAAGACCACCTGTGTGGCTCAGTTCGGACCCAGCGACCCCGAAGCTCCTTCCCAACTGCTCCAACACGGACTAATCTAGAAGATATATGCCCCGTGAACCAAGCCAGGCACGGAAGACACGCAGCGTGTGACTACACTTACATGGGGTCCCTGAAAGAGGCCGGCACTGGGGGGAGGGGGGCTGTGGCTTAATGGGTCCAGAGCATCCGCCTGGAGTAATTAAAGGGCTTGGAAATAAAAAGTGATGATGGTGGCACAACACCGTGGGTGTGATTAATGGCACTGATTTGTACACGGCAAATTTTATGGTATAGAAATTCTACCTCAAGTTTCAAAAAATTAATTATGTAACATACCAAAAAACATTGATTTGTACACTTAAATGGGTGAATTGCAACGATATGTCAATTGTATCTCAAAAAAGCTGGATTTTTGTATTTTGTTTTGTTTTTTTAATTAAAGGCATGAATACCGACCGCCGCTGGAGCCTCGGTCTGGTGAGGGGACAGGGTGAGCCCATTCACACTGGCCGAGCCAGAGGCACCCACCTGTCCCATAACCAGTGGTGGACAGAGACTCTTTCCATTGGCTTTGCTAATACCCCCCACAGAGACCCTGCGGGGGGGGGCCTCTAATGCACCCTAATGCTCCCCTGCTCCAGAGGAGAGGGTCTGGGGGGAAAGGTCATTGCTTGGGACTCAGAAAGATTCTAAGGCTCCCCTCTCACTGGGAACAAGACCCAGTGGTGTTCGCCTCTCCAGCAAAGGCGCAGCGTGGCGGGGCAGGGAGCTGGGCAGGTGGGGGGCAGACAGGCTAAAGAATCCTAGCAGTGCGACTCTGGTCCCTTCACCTCCCTGAGCTCCCAGCTGCTGAACGGGGACAAGGACCGCATCGGCCTCGGGGACAACACCTGGACACTGCCCGCCCCGCCCAGCAGGCACTTCCTTACTGAAGGCAGCGCAGCTTCCGTCCCCTCCACCACGCAAGCAAGCCTGGCGTCCATCGCCCAGTGGCTGGATGCCATGCATGCTGTCTGGGACTGGGCCACCAGGTCGTAACGGTTTCCAATAACACTGCTTCCGCTAGGCTGAGCATATATGATGATCTGGGAGGTCAGTGTGTCCTCAGTCAAGCCAAGCAGAAAAACCAGCCAGCTCACCTGTTTCTCTTCTGCAAGTCCTTCCCCACTGCAGGGGCCCCCGGCAACAGAGAGGGCTCCGCTCCACCCAAAGCCACCCTTCCTGGTGTGGGCACCACACCGCGTACCCACAGAGGGGGAGGGGCGGGGGCGACTCACGCTGCACCCAATCCCGCCGTCATCTGCGCTAATAACTTCTGCCGGGTACACACACGGAGAGACAGGTCTGCAGGAAATCTGGTCTACCTCCTAAAGAAAGCTTGTATTCACCTCTTGTCCTCTGTATTTGTTTCCGGCTTCACGGAGATATAATTACATATAACACTGTGTAAGTTTAAGGTGGGTGAGTTTAATGCGTTGATTTGATTTGCTCAGATGCTGCAAAATGATTACCACCATAGCATCAGCGAACATCTTCACCACGTCACGGGATTACCATTTCTCTTTTACGATGAGAATATTTAAGATCTATTCTGTTAGCAACTTTCAGTCATGTAAGATCGTATTATTAACTATAATCACCGGGCTGTGCATCCGATCCCGGAGCTGCTTCAGCTTACAACTGGAAGCTTCTACCCTTTGACCAACATCTCCCCATTTCCCCCACCCGCAGTCCCTGGCAACCACCATCCCTGTCTCTGTTTCTGTGACTTTGGCCTTTGTAGATTTCACATATAAGTGAGACCATATGGCATTTTTCTTTCTGTCTGCCTTATTTCACTTAGCGTAATGGTCTCAAGGTTCACCCACATCACCCCGAACTCTGTATTTAAACTGGCAAAAGTACAGGACGCTTTTTGTACTTCTGATCAGGGAAACGGACAGAGAAGAGGCCTCCGCTTCTGCTGGCCAGTAGGACGGCAAGGGAGAATGTCGTTCCCCAGCCCGGAGAGGCCACAGCTCCAAGGTCAGACAGAGCCCAGCGCAGAGCCGGGCTCAGCCGGCCATCTGTGGCAGACGGTTCCCCAACGAGGGCCACGGCACTGTCTCCCATCCCATCTGCTCTTCCTCAGTGGACCTGGCCTTTCCCACTTCCAAAGGCAGACTCTACCTCCCCTGAACCTGGGCTGGCGGGTGACTCAACTGAACTAGAGCCACACGACTGACAAGGGGGACTCCAAGGAGGTCAGGAAGTCAGGTCTTCCACCTGCTTCTTCTTGGGAGGCCCCTAAGGAGTCCACGTGCCCTGAGACTACCATGCTGGAGAGACCATGTCGACGGTCCCAGGGGAGCCCAGCCCCCCAGCCGTCCCCACCACACCCGAACATGTGCGTGAAACCCTCCTGGACCCTGCAGACCAGCCCGCCCACCAGCTGAGAAGGGGAACTCAGCAGTTGCCACACAGAGGTGATCTGCCCAGCCAAGCCCTGCCCAAATTCCTGACCCACAGAATCCAGAGGACATAATAAAACGGTCGTCATCTTAAGTCACTACGATTTAGAGTGGTTTGTCAAGGAGTAATAGTAACCGTAACACCCACTGTGAGACAACAGGCATGCCATCTGACCTCTACGGGGCTCTGTTTCCTGATACACACAAAAGAGAGTCACCCCCCCCCCCCACGGTGGGTATAAAGTTCCCATGACACGTGACACCGTAGCAGTCAAGAAATGGCAGCTTCGCCTGTCACTCTCTCCTCCCACCACGGTCATTCTCCCACAAAGCCAAGAGAGTTGTAGATGCAGAAAAAGGTCCGCAGCACGAGTCCTCCCCCCACGGCCGAGGCCCATCCCCATCAGACACACATCAACAGACAATGAAACAGCCACAAGTCACCATGCGCCACAGCTGAAATCGATCCTTTTTTTCTGAGGCGGGAGAGACAGGAGACTGATGGGTTCGCTGTCAGCGACGGTTTGTGACGGAGCCGCATGGTACCCATGGACTTACCTTTCGAAGATCATCCAAAAATTTCTGATAAATTTTATCTTTCTCTTAGTAGACAACATGATATTCACACCTTTATTCAAGCCCCTAAAAGCTCTCCCATCCTTTCACCAAGAAATTGCCTTCCCAGATAGCCGGAGACAAGAATATCCTGAAATACGGGAAGGAACACATTCACGAGGGCGCTTGTCACATCTTACACTAAAACACCCAAAGTTGGGACGCGATGTCCAGGAGTGGGGCGGTCTCTGCACCCTCCAGCCACTGTTGTCGGCGCTACCAGCCTTAGGAGCACTCGCGTATCGACCAGGCCATGAGAGGAGGCTCAACCCTCCTCCCTCAACGAGGGCATGCCGCCAGCCCTCCTGGCCAACCGCCCCTTCATGCAACAATCCCCTCCACTGCCCACCCCAGAAGCCTCGCTGCGGGAGGAGGGGAGCTTTCTCACCTCTCCTGGAGGTGCTCACACCCCGCTCCGATCTTCCGTCTCCCACCACTTCACTCTCCAAACCCCTAGAGACCTCTGGCCACTCTCATTCCCTCTTCCTTCTGTGCCTGGACAGATGACCAAGGGCGCTTTCCCAGCAGCAGCCTGGTCTGTCTTCTCATCCACTGTGCCTGCCCGGGAGCTCCAAGACCCACCAGTTCTCACCACTATGCCTCTGCCCATAACATCTGAGGACCAGGAACGCCGTCTCCCCCACTCCCTACTGGCTGGTCCTTTGCTCCGGACTCAGCCTCTCTGCCCTGCAACAGGGTCCCAGCTATGGGGTCCCACTGCCTCCCAGCCCCCATCACACTGTATTATGACCACCTGTTTAATGTCTCCCTGGTTCCAGACCTTCTCCAGCGAAGGACTGTGCCCAATTCCTCTTTCCCACACCTCCCCACCCACGCACACACCCACTGCAGGCATCCACCCCCATCTGATGAATGAATCCATACCTAGTTATTGGCTGAATAATTATATCTACGTGAGGGACTACTAGGCAACCATTAAAAATTGTTTACTCGGAAATTATGATAATATGGGGAAATGTTTCAGCACATTAAATATTTTAAAAGATACAAACTGTATTTTTATGACCATCTATAGGGGAGTGCTAAGCAGGAAATACAACAAAACTGGAACATTTCTGGGGCAGCGACATCAGGATGTTATCCGCCCCCCCCCCTTCATTCTACTTCCTGCATTTTCGAATGTTTCTGTAATGAGATAAAATAAATAAAAAATTAAATTAAAATCTTCTTGCAAGGAGCATCTTACCATACATGAAACTTAGCTCCTGCAGTCTGATGATATGGGACACATTATGATGATGGATTATATTTTCACAGCTTCAATAAAGAGCCCTACCTCTCCTTGGGGCTATAAAATATTCCGGGTTGTTTTCATCACCTTTCACACTGAAAGCCGGTGTAGAAGCCACTATCGTTCAGCCTCTGACTCCTTCAGCCAGTTCATTCCATGATGGATTGTTCCCAAAGCAGACCAGCTGGCTGGAGGTCTGCGTGGTGAGCACTGTGGAGGGAAGGCGTGTGTCCCTCTCACAGTGATCCATGCGCTGCCTGACCATTTCCACAGCGAGGAATTTGCATTATTTAATGTTCTTGAGTCATCGCCTTCAATAAGGAGGCTACTGACTGCAATCCTCCAGCCAGGATTTAGAACGTCACTGTGGAAGGGCCATGCAGTGTAGTCACTGCCCATTTGGAATGAGAACGGGGAGTTCTCAGTTTGGGGGACCACATAAACGGCTGTGCACGCCCAAATCATTCAAAGTGATCTTAATAATCAATCTGGAAATTACGAATACCCTGTGACTTTATTTTTTTTAATATTTTATTTATTTATTTATTTAGGGTGGGGGGAGAGTGTGTGCACACGAGCACGGGGAAGAGGCAGAGGGGGACAGGGAGAGAGAATCTCAAGCAGACTCCGTGCTGAGCACAAGGCCTGACACAGGGCTCAAACCCGCGACCCTGAGTTCATGACCTGAGCCTAACCCAAGAGTTCAATCCACTGAGCCACCCAGGCGCCCCAATGTTTGGGGACTTAAAAAAAAAAAGTTAAAGTCTTTAAAAATTCTCTTATTGATGATTATAGGTGTATAGAGAAAAAAATAGCAAAACTAATATTTATTTAGTACGGTAATGTAAAACCTCAGAAACATCGAGAATTCAAGTGTTTTTATTTCTTTGTACAAACAAACCCATGGGGAGTTGTTCAGACTGCTGGCACCTCATCCGTGCCTCGGAGACCTGTCTTCCCAAGCCCAGGTCAGCTCCCAGGATTTTACCCCGCGCACTTCCAACACCGGGAAACGTCTTCCAGAGTCAGCGAGTTCTCCCTGGCGCGCGGGAGTCCAGTCGGCAATTGCCTCTCTAACTCCGCCCACGTTCCACACACGTTTCTCCTCCAGCCTGATCACCTTCACCCCCTGCTGAACGTCATCTCCGTCGGCCAATTCCTTCTTTTTGACTTTCCATTTTCGTAAAGCGTCACGTGGGTTTCTCACGGGGAGACAAGGCAGTGGTGCTGCCACGTGCTTTGCTGTCTGTGCGTGAGCACGTGCAGCGATCAGCCAACGAAAGATCCTGAAAGAAGTGGCCTGGTCGTGGTCCACGACGCGCACCTGTCATTTACTGAGTGATCTGTGTGCTGAAAACGTGGCGGCAACGTTTGTGTTCTGTGCACTCCTCAGAGTTACCGCGCGGTGATAGCTCAAGTCCGATCCGCGCGGCTGCGGGCCTGGCGTGATTTCACGGGAACGTGGGCACTGAAATCTGCACATAGCTGAACTTTGCAAAGACAAGACTATTTGTGCTCAGGGGATGTGGCCGGGGCAGGGCTGCCATCTGTTCACTGGGTCACTCAAATGCGTACTTACCCACACCTGGTGGGTGGCAGGTGCCGAGCTGTGTAAGATGAAGCAGACGTGTCCAGTCCCTGTATCTACTGATGTTTCGTGGGGCAGGACTCTGGGTCCCGGGTTTCAGAAAGGCCTGGGTGCCAGTCCTGCCTTACGATCTGAGCTGAGTCACCCTCCTGGCTGGGACAGACATTGACACAGGCTAAGGCACACAAGAAGGAAGTTCCTGGAAGGCTCTGGAAGAGCTACAGAATCAAGGAGAGAGCAGTAGCGGGACAAGGGGCCTCAGAAGGAGCAGGAGCTGGGCACGACTGGGAATTCAGTCTGGGAGTCCATGACTACTCCAGTTATCCACTGCCACGTAACAAATCTCAAAACTCAACGGCTTCCAACAGAACCCACTGCTATTGTTCATGAATTTGCCATCGGGCTAGGTACTGGTGAAGAGGCATGTACCCCCTGACAACCCGCCCGCGCTCTCCCAGCTGATGAAGGAGAGAGAGGCACACCCCAGGGCTGACGCCCAGGACACAGGCCTTCTAGACCCATCTGGTAATTGGGAGCCAGACACAGGTTGGGGACACTGGGGGTAAAACTGTCATCTTTCCAGACGAGTAACAAATGTCTTCTGCAGTCAGTGGTCTGAAGACGGGACAGAGGACTGGTCTCGAACAGGAAAGACCTAAGAGACAGAACGCCCCCATGCAGGTGCGGGACTTGGGATCCTGGTTCGAACCCGGTAAGTAGAAAAAAGCATTTCTGAGACAAGTGGGGACCTTGCCAGGAGGGCCGAGCATTCGGACAGGAAGGCATGAGTGCTCATTCTGGTAGGGCGGGGGCGGCACTCGGTAAGACGTGCCCTGGCCTGCTGAGGGAGGGGCGAGACGACCGGAGGCCTGAATCGGCTTAATAAGTTCTTCAGCCAGAAAGCGGGGAAAGTTAGTGAAGGAGGCATGGCGCAATCCTCCGAGCGGCTGGAGGAAGGCCATGGGCGAGGAGCGATTCCAGATACCATTTCCTGCACTTTGTACTACTTAGAAGTTTCACTAAAACTTTTTTGAAATTGAAAAAAACAAAAACACAAAAAGCTCATACTGTTAACATAAGTAGCCTTTATGGAGCTTTACGTCCGGTATATCGATTATTTTACCCGATACTCACAGAAAGCCAAGCTGGCTGGTGGTTCTCTCTCTGCTTCACAGGCTCGGAACCGGGTTCTGAGGCTGAAGCACCTGCCAGCTGGGCTGGGACCAGAGCTCAGGCCCTGGGGGCCCGGGGCCCAGCCTCCAGCACTGGCAGCCCCAGGTGTCAGGGCCACCATCTCCGCAGCGCAGAGGAATGCAGGAGGCCAGGCGGGCCCAGAGGGAGCCCTGGGCCTGAGCTGGCGATCCTATCCCTGCTTGGGGCAGCCGGGACCTCTGAGCTGCCTTTGTTCTGCCTCAATGGGCCATTCAGGGCAGGATTCTGGAGGACAAGAGCCTCCACTGTACAAGGAGGCAGTGCCCATCCTAGACAGCACAGTGGCTCCCAGGTGGGCCCTCCACCCCGAGCTGCCTGGCAACTGCTTCCTGGGCTCAGCCAGAGGAGCGCGGACGCTGTCAGGAGACAAGCGTATGTCATGCTGCTCATGCCATTCTTCCTGCCTGGAATGTACTAGAATGCCATGTCCCAAAGGGCATTGCTCTCTGACCTGGAGAATGCCACTCCCTTCAGTGCCAAAGCTCCTGTCCTCTGTAGAGCTGTAGCCAGCCCCCGCCTCCGTGCAGTGGAGGGGACCCCTCCTCCTCCTGGCCTTTAACCACAAACACAGACACGCCAGCCTTTTGCTCCGTGCTCAGCATGAGCACCACACCAGGCAGTCCTGGGTTCAAGTCCCAGACCCTCTAGGCCAGGCCCCTAACCAGAACTCAGCAGATCTCCCATCGCTGCCCTGTTGTTCCCTCCATGCAGGGTGGAGGTCAGGAGGTCATCTGCAGGCAGGTGGTCTGTGTTCAAACCCCAGCTCTGCCCCTTATGCATGGGACTCTGGGCCCATCCCACACCTTAGCTTTCTCCCCTGTAACATGGGAAAAATACATACAATACTGGGTTTGGTTGGGATCCAATAAGATGAGGTACTTAGCATCATGTCTGGTATACAGTAAGCACTCAATAAATGGTTAATCATATGAATGGCTATTATGTCTGTTTTACAATTATTCAATACTAAAGTCCACATTTTGCACGAGGGCCGGCGGGTGCCAATGTGGTGGGAAAGAGGCCTGTCTCTTGCAGGGCCTGGTTTTCCTCTCTCCAGGGGCATCCAAGACCCTGGGGGAGACAGGCCCACGTTTCAAGGACACAGCCTGGCTCACGTCCACAAACTGAAGCCAGGAGCACAGAGCTCCCGAAACGTGCCTTCTAGGACCTGGAGCCTTTGCCCCAGAGGCCACGAGACTGGAGAAGCGGGCTGCAGGGGCTGTGTGGGGGAGCAGAGAAGAGAGAGCAAACTATTCTGTGTGCCAGCAGGGAGACCTGAGTGGGGAGACAGGGCTGCAGCCTGCGGGGGCTCAGGGAAACACAGCATCACGAAGCAGAGCCCCAGGGGACAGGGTGCCAAGCGGGTGTAAACACCTGACACGGGGGCCCGAGAGGCGCATTCCGGTACCGTCTTGCCTGGCGGTGTGCGGCGTTCACTGCTGGGTGCCCACCCTTTTTCCCTCCCCGCCCCTTCCTTGCTGGACCGTCAGGCCTGGGACTCCACGGCCCTCCGCCTCCCTTCCCACCTGGTGACTGCCCCACCCGTGCCCCACACTTCTCATCCTCTGTCCTTTAGGTGTGGGCGAACCTCAGGTTCTGCCCGAGCTCTCTCCTCCCCCTGCTCTGACCCCATGGTCCCCCTCCACGCGCCAGCCCCACGGGCTTCCTCTGGGCCCAGATGCAGAGGCAGCGTCAGACATAACTGTCTGACGAATGAACGAGTGAGTGAGTGAATGAATGAACGACAGCAATGAACTTGCTCCTCGATACTGCACGTCCAGCATCTCATGCCTGCCCCCCCCGCCGGCATAAAAGGGGGAGCAGTAACTGTCTGTTGAACAAAAGGGGAAAAAACATCCCACCTCATTGGTATGCAGACATAAATTAAAACAAATACTTTCCATCTATGATATCTGCAGAGGTCAAATGAATTAGGGTACAAATGCTGATCAGCCTGTGGTAAAACGGAAGAATTCTCTGGAGAGTAACTTGGCAATATGTGTCAAGAACATTAAACACACTCATAATTTTTACATAAAATTGCATGCATAGGATTCTCTCGTAAGAAATTATTCCGAAGTTAGGGGGAGGGATGGGAGCAGGCTACCTTCATACACAGAAAGGGCTCGTTGACTCAGCGTTAGTTACACAAGGAAAAAAGCCACCTCGTTATCCAGCAATCAGGGAGTGATTAATTAGACCATGGCACACCTATCCTAGGAATAGCGTGCAGCCAATGAAGGATGGAGTTTGGGGGCGGCACTGGGGTTACTAGCCGGGCACCCCTCCCCAGCTAGGACTTGAGACCATACAGGGAAGGTGGACAAGAGGTAATGTGGGAGGAGTGAGGGACCCCTAGTCTACCGCCCCTCCCCTTGGGCCTGTGGGGGGAGAGAGGTCTAAAGGCTTCAATTTGCAATGAGAGACCTATAGAGATCTCCTTGGGACAGCCCAGGGGGTGTGGCGCCCGATGGGTACGGGAGGAGCATTAATACTTTAGCTCCCCAAAATAGGGAGAAGTTGCCCAATGGGTGACAGGCTCTCACATTTCCAACAACCACAAAAGCCAAGAGGGGGTGGGATTCTTTCCCCCTGGAATTCCAGCCAGTCCCCTACAGCAAAATAGAGCCAATTCTTTTTTTTTTCTTTTTAAGATTTTACCTATTTGAGAGAATGAGAGAGAGTACAGCGAGGGGAGCAGCAGAGGAAGAGGGAGAAGCAGGCTCCCCGCACAGCAAGAAGCCCGTTGAGGGGCTCGATCCCAGGACCCTGGGATGACAACCCGAGCCCAAGGCAGACACTGAGCCGACTGAGCCACCCAGGTGCCCCAAAGTAGAGCCAATTCTATCATGTGCAGGGCCCAGTGCAAAATGAAAACGCAGAGCACCCCATGCAAAAAGCAGGGGGAAAGTGTCATTAAAAACACTAAAATGTAACACTCTTTCATTTTCCCCATGACTTGCTGCGGTGTCACTTGCCACTCCGTGCCAATAGAAAAAAAATAAAAGTTTAAATTACCAGCATGAATTTTGCCACTCATCATTCCATTATGCAAATCTAGTTTTAAATGCAAATATGAGAGTATTTAACTGGAATGCAGAATCACGGAAATACACAATTCGTATCCGGCAGCTTCCACGGGCACACATCCTTTCCTCTTACAGGGCAGTGGGCACGCGACACCAAACCAGCTCATCCGATTTTATTTCACTTTTTGATGCTTGCCCATTCCACACACGCTCCTCTACCCTTGGCTCCGTGATGAATAGGGGTTGAAAGGGAAGGACCATGGCTGTCCCATCCTTTCCTTTCCTTCTGGGCCATCCCGTTCAGCAGCAGTGATTAAGTCACACGAGGACGTAATACGGGTAAGAGGGTATGATAACCGGGTTCCTTGGTCCCTCGTGCTCCTTGGAATATCACTTTCTCCCTTCTGTGTCCAAATCCAGCTCTGGTTCCCATGGAGAAGAGTGGCTTCTCCAGGCTGTCAGCACCCACCGCTGCCTACAGGGTCGTGGGCTCGCTGATCCAGTGAGCGAGCACCGTCCGCGTGGGAGCTCAGCAACACTCAAAGTGCACGCAAGGTGAGTGTGTATGGAAGCCACACAAAACAGCCAAAACGCGTGTTGTGCGCGTCACCTCTGCTCAGGCGCCCCTCCACGGTCCCATCGGATGGCACTTAGAAAACGCGGGTTCAAAGATAAAATTATAAAAATTTCAACATGGCAGTGGCAGAGCACGAAACCAAAAAACGGGTCCTTCTGAGCGTGGGGCCCACGTGGCTGCATGGGTTGCACAACCAGGAAGCCAGCCAAGCACTGGAAAACTCTATTATAAGCTCATGCTTCATTTAAAAAGTCGCCTTCAACATGGTTTATATGGAGCGATTACAGCTTTTATTAAACACAGACGTGGGCCTTCGAGAAAGACTGGAAGGAGTGATCACAAATGGCTAACAGTGTGCTTGCTGGTGCGGCAGACTGGAGACTGTCCTTCTTCCTTCATCCCCATGGCGACTCCAGTCCCGGCCATTAACCCCGGGGGTGACACACAGCCATGCTTCCCGTTCTCCAAACCCACAACCACCACGCACAAAAACGTCCCCTAGCTCTGCGGGCTTCAAGGATAAAAACCAAAAGCTGTAGCAAGTTAAAACAACCAGGAGATGATGTGGAAAAATTTTATTAGACTCTGATTCCCATCTTGCAGAAAGAAAATGAGAAAAAGTCTAGCCCGTGACTGCACCAACCTTTCCATTAGGATTGATTAAAAACAAATGAGTATGTTGCTTACGGTGTGCAAGCTGGCCCGCTTGGCACTTTGGGGAAACTAAGAACAACAGGAACCCCTCCACACAGGCCAACCTCTGGAGTCCGCGTGGGCTTTGCTCCTCAGGGCCGTGTGACAACCCAGGGCAGGAGGCAGTGCAAGGAGACTGAGGCTCAGAGAGGTGGTGTGGCTGAACCGAGAATACCCGGCGGCGAGCCCCCCGCCCCCGCAGCTGCCTTCGTTGCCCCCACCCCTGAAATGGAGAGAGCACGAGCTTGGGAAACTCTAGGACTGCTCATGGAAGTGATGTTCCTAGCTGGAAAGAAGAGGTGAAGATCCAGCAGTCCACTGTTTGATTTCCAAACCAAAGTCCGGCTCGTCCCATGGTCCCTCTGGACTGGCTTTAGGGCAGCGCCACGAGGGATCCCCTCTGAGCCTCCACTTCCCCACGGAGTGGGGAGGGGTGGGGTTAGCCAGTCTGACGATGGTTCTAAGGGTTACTCTAACTCTAAGGAGCAGGCATCATTGTTGGCAGACAACAGTTACTAAGCACTGACTGGGTCCCAGGCTCTGGGCCGGGCACGTTTATACCCATCAAGCCATTTCGCGCCATGAGTTCATGGAGAGTGTTCCTTCCATGAAGCGGGGGGGGGGGGGGGGTCCACGACATGTGACAACATCAAACAACGGTATGTCCCTCATTTCAAGTGACCTAAAGCAGCAATCCAGAGAAGAGGCTAAGGCTCAGAGAGACTGCGTGACCTGCTCACGATGGTGAGCCCAGAGTCAGACCCCACCGGGAATGCGGGTCTCCTGACGCCAGGTCCTGGCATCTCTCATCTGGCTGGAAATGCTTCCTCTGGACGGCTGAGGAAGGGAAACCAGAACTTGGCAGCCTTGACTTGAGTACCCAAAAGCGACCACGGAGGAGTCCTCAAACAGACACCCAACACATCAAACTCCCTCTGGGCTCCAGGGGTCTCAGATCTTGCCCGTGAGTGACAGGGCAGCCTTCTGGTCTTCCGGGTCACCAGGAAAGAGGGTGCTGTTGGCTACAAGTCACAGAGACTTGGCTTAAGGTGAGAAGCGATGAGAGAATGTGCCAGCCCGAGGAACTGGGCTGGGTGGACGTCAGGCTCCGTTAACCCAGGGAGTCACAGCGCTCCCAGCTGCCACTCCCATTCTGCCCAGGCACCAAGAGCGTTGGCGGCTTAGGGCTTACTCCCTTCGTGGTCTCAAGGTGGCTGCCGGCAACAACAGGGGGGCTTCCCTGTCCTTTCACAAGAGAGACACCAATTTCCTACAGCTCTACTTTCCACTCAATCCCATGTCCACTCTGGAACCAGCCGCTGCGAGGGGGACACACTACCCCGGACCAAGCTGGCCCAGCCTATGGCCACAGGTCTCTGGCTGGGAACCGTGATGCTCTTGGTGGCGTGGGGGGTTGGCTGTTGGGGGGATCAGCCTTAATACCCTCCACAGGCGGGCAAATTGAGCTGAGCGCTGGTCTCCCACACACAGCATGCCTCTCCAGCGTGGTCATGAGGACAATTCCTGCCCCACTGCTGGGTTCAAGCAGGCCTGGACCTCCTCCTGACTGTACCAACTCCTTGTCCCAGCCCCTGCTTCATTTCCTCAGGCACACAGTCTGTGGGGATACGCACATGGCTCTGAAAACCCATGGAATGTGCGAGGTGGCAAGCATACGGGGTCAGGGAAACAGAGGCACCCGTCTTTCTGTGGATCTAAGAGGCATGCGTGTGTGACAGAGGTTCATGGCTGAGATGCTCAAGGGAGGGAAAGCTGGGAGTGGGGTCCTAGCAAGAAAGCATGCCCTCAAGCGCCTTCCCTTCCAGGTGCCTGGAAGCGACCGCTGCCACCTCCCACAGCCCCCATGTCTGGCCCCTCACTGCCTGCCCAGGGCCACACCCAGCAGAGCACGGCTGGTAAACGCTGCTGCGTGAAGGGGGAGGAAGGGGTTTGTAGACCAGACAGGCCTGGAGATGCCCACCTCACTCACTCACCCCGAAGCTGAGCTCTGTGGCTGCAGCAAAGGGAACACAGCCAGGAAGCATCCTTCCTGGGCCATATCTGGCTCTTGAGAAAAGTCTAAACACACAGAGACTTCCTGGCACTCTCCTACCGCTGGCAGTCCCTCTCTCAAGGGTCCAGGCCCTTCTATTGTCTTGAGAGACTCAACTGTATTGCTCTCCCCAACACCCACCCAACTTTTCAAAGTTCTCTGTGTCGCAAAGTGGCCTGCACCCATGCTTAGTGATGACAACAACACTCTATCAGCTGAGCTGAGCCAAGAGTTAAGGGCGGGGGGGGGGGGGAGCTGCTCTGACTAATTCATACCAAGGTGCGAATGACTAACAAAATCTAAACTCTTCCCAAAGTATTTGAGATTTTATAAGAGAAGATTCAGGAACTCAAGCAGGACTCCCACTGGCAAAGATGACATTTAACTCAAAACCTAAAGGATGAGAAGGAGTCAGCCATAAGAAGAGCAGGAGGGGTATAGTTCAGATAGAGAACACAGCCAGAGCAAATGCTGGGAGGCAAGAAAAAAAAAATGACCTGCTTAAGGAACAGGAAGTAGACCAGAGCCACTGGGGTGTAGTGAGTGAGCGTTTGTGGCCAAATGACCAGGTGGGACAGGAATTTGTACACCTGGGTCTTTTACAAAATCTCAGCATCCATTATTTGCTCACGAAGCTCTTCCAGGAACCTTATAAATTATACCCGTGCCACTGATTAAATGCCTCCATAGACCAAGCACGGTGCTGGGTATTTTCTATATTAGCATAATCACTGATCATCCCAACAGTAATAACGTAAGATAAGTTATTATTATTTCTCCCTTTACAAAGGGAGAAGGTGAAGCTCAGAAAGGTTTAATAACTTGTCCAAGATGACACAGCATGTGAAGAGTCAGAAGCAGGATTTGAGCATAAGCCTAACTGACGTCCAAATCTGTGAGCTACGCTGTGCTCTGAGCACAAGATGCAAGATGCAATGCTGGGCAAGTCTGCTTTCATGCAGGGAAGCCAGAAATCTCGTATAATCCCAATTCTAACAATTACAGTTCTTGCTTCCTCTCCTAGACCCTACCCTCCGTGAGGACAGGAATTTCTGATCTCACTCGTCTCCGCATCCCAGCCCCTGAGCCCTATGCCCTACATACACAGGCACTCAGTGTCGGACGTGGACAAGGTCAAGCCTCAGTTTCTTCTATAAAATGGGATTGTGGGGTATGCGAGACCTTGTGTGAGGCCCCAGCACACAGTAGGTGTTCAACATACTTCAGTTGCCAGTTAACAAGTTACTCACAGGAACCCTAAGACCCTGTAGGCAGGATGGTTATTATTCACTCCCATTCTACAGATGAGGAAACCAAGACTTAGAAGAGCATCCCCTCAATAGCACAGAGCTCCCTTCTAGAACTCAGGCTGCCCAAGGGCAGAATCGTTGTCTAGCCCCCAGGGCTTAAACAATGACTGCCACAGAGTAGGCGTCCAGTAAATATTTGTTGAATGAATGAAGAGGAATTAAAAACATCACTTCTTTCTCAAACGCTGTACTTCCCCCTGCTCTCCTCTACTAAGAGCCGGTAAATTTCTGGAAGGAAGCTGGAAGGGGGGGTGGGGTGGGATGAAGAAGGAATTGATGTTCGTGAATGTCCCCTATGGGTCAGGCATAGGGCTTTTTACTTTTAATCACAGGGTCCTGCGTCCCTTTCCATCATCCTTAACGTAGAGAATGAGAAAACAGAGGCTTCCTGCAGAAAGCCAGACCGGAATGACCTGCCAAGATCCCCTCTCGGCCAGAGCCAGACCACTAGGGCACCTGCCAACAACCCGAGGCCTGTCTCACCCTCTGCGCTCGCTCGGCAGCCTGCGAGCAGAAAGAACACCCCGACACACACTGATTCTTCCTCAACCTCACCAACGCAGGCCACAAAGGGCCGCTTTCAGCTCCCTGGGCCCCTGAAAGCCCTAGCTTGGGGGCTGAGCCCTCGCCCAAGCCAGGCGGCCCTCCCCCCACCCCATCAGCAAAGCGTGACTCAGCGGTTCTCCTCCGGGGAGCGGGAAGCGCCACCCCTCAGCACCCCTCCGCCCAGGTTACACATCCAAGCTCTGCTCTCCAGAACGCGACGCAGGGGTCCCGCCCCGCGCTGGCCCCGCGCTCCCCGGTCTCCACAGGGCTCCAGCTACCGCTCGGCCTCATTTCCGGCGGAGCCAGGCACTAGAGCCGCGGACACCACCCGGGAGTCGAGTCACGGCCGCCGAGCCCACACAGGTTCCCTGACACACGTACCCACGCGCGCCAGCCCCGCGGAACGCCATGCGCAGGGCCCCTCCCACTGGGGCACCCACCAGGGTACCTCTTGCTACCAACCCACCAACACTTATGCGGCCAGTTCAGCAGCCCCTAGGAAAGGTGCAGCCAGTCCCTAAACCCGGGAGGGTCTCCAGCACAAGTGTCCCCACTGCTGCATGCTGACACCCCGCGGCTAGCTGTCCCCATCTTTAATCAAGCTTTCGCTCCGCGGGCCCCTGGCTGCGGCTTGGGAGCTCTCGCCCACCATTCTCTGGGCAAGGTGGAGGAGAGGGACCCTTGGAAGTCACTGGTTCATCAGCGCAGACCAGCTGGATTCTACCACCTCGGGGTGGGGGTTGGGCTTGGGCCTGTTGGGCCAGTTTGAAGGATTTCAAATGCAGGGCCTGTATGGGATGGCATGTCCCACTTTTTTGGGAAAATTCTAACAGTTTGGGGCCAGCTCCTGTCTCAGTATAACTCACCGGGAATAAAAGACCAACCCCAAACCGGCCGCCTACTCCCACCCACGAGGGGCCCCTGCCTCTGGAGGCACAGGGAGGGGCCCAGGACAGCGAGCCTCTGGGGGGTTGGGGGGGGGATCTGGATTGGATTTTTTTTTCCTGGATCCCTCTTCGTCTCCGGGGAGTGGGCAGCCTAGAAAATTCTGTGGGCTTTGGGCAGGGCTCAAATGGCAAACCCAGGATTTTAAGCCATTACATTTCCCCGGATTTCTTCACCAGATTAGCCGCAGGAATGGCCTTTTTACAAATGATGGCCAGGGCCGATTCAGGATGCCACCAGGCCTGGGGGCCGAAAGCTGCCTGCCGGAGGGCGGCGCGGAGGAGGGCGCTGGACAGCAGAGGCCGGCGCTCGCGGGCTCCCTCCCTCCGGGACCCGGGGCAGGGTGGGGTAGGGTAGGGTGGGGGGACACGACACACAGCGCGCGGTCCAAACCTTCGGAGGGCATTCGGTGCGACGGCATCCCCACGCCGCGGCCGGCCGGAGGGGGCCTCAGACAACACGTACGTTACCTTCAGTCACATAGCTGTGGTCCCGCAGGAAGCTGTGGTTAATTTTCCGCGTGTCCGTGTCCTCGCCCATTGAAGGCCGTGCCCGGTGCCCTGGGCATGCCCCGCCGCCGCACACCGATGCAATCCGCAGAGGTCGCGCCGGGCGCGCGGGCCATGCCGCCGCAGCCTAGCAGGGGCGCGGGCCGCCGGGGCCCCGGGGGGCGGGCATCGCGGCCGGGGGCGGCCTGGGACGGGCGGGGCGGCCGGGGCGGGCGCCGCGGTCAAGCGAGCGCGCGGCGGGCGGGCGGCGGCCGCGGGTGGGGGCGGGCCAGGGCCCGGGCGCGCATCCCGGCCGGTGCGCGCTGCGTCGTGCGCCCGGCGGCGGCGGCGGCGGCGGCGGCCTGGTGCCGGGGCGCCTGGCTGCGCGGCGGCGGGAGGGGACGCGCGCGGCGCTGCGCCGACCGAGCCGGGGCCGAGCCGGGCTGCGCGGGCTGGGGCCGCCGCCGCCGCCGCCGCCGCTCCGCAGGCCCCTCCCTCGCGCCGCCCGCCCCTCCGCCCCCGCGGCCCGCGCAGCCAGCCGCGCGCCGGCCGCCCAGCGCCCTGCAGGTGGAGCCGCGCCCGGGTAGGGGCGGCACCGCCGCGCTCCGGCCCCCGCGGGTGGGCACTTTTGGTGCCTGGGTGGGCGGGGGAAGGAGGAAGGAGATGGCCACCTGAGGGGTGGGGGGCGCTGGTCAGCTGAGCTTTTGGGGGGCACCTTGGCCGCCCAGGTGCCGGAATTACGGAAGAGACGCCCAGTGACGGAGGGATTAGAAGAGGTAGGGCGGGCGGGCAGCTACCGGAAGGACAGGGAGGGGATGGGGGGCGGCCGAAGGTGGCACATTGGAGCCTAGAAGACTTAAGAAGTGAGGCGAGGGGGGCTGACAAGGGTCCCCTTCGTTGGTAGAGGAGGGTGGGTAAGACAAGTCGAGGACCCTCTGGAGCGCAAAACTGGACCTGTGGGAAGAAGCTGGGGGCGGGGGGCGGGGGTCGGACCGGGCGAGGAGAATGGGCATCCTAGTAGGTAAAACACCGGATGAGCTGCCTGGGGTAGTTGGCCTCCACCAGGCAGAGCTCCATGATCTATCCTACTCATCTCTCTACTTACTGGTAAAGATAAAGTGTAGAAACAGCGCTGGGTGCACTCCAAAAACAGGTTGGAAAACAGGTCCCTCTGCCAGTCTCCTTCTCCACCGAACCCAGGGCTTCTGCCAAACAGGACCTTCCCTGCCCCCCTTCCCTTTTCACCAGTGTGGCCCCTCGTCGCACACAGTACCTGGCACAGAGCAAGCCCTCAAAAAAGATATCCCCTCGTTTGTCCAAGCCAATCCCTTGCCTGACGGATAGAGTTCCCTGAAGGCAGCACAGGTCTCACTGGGGGCTTGGGGGGTTGGACCCCCCCCCCCCAGTACCTTCCTCGCTGCTCAGCAAAACCTCTTTGGCAAGGGAGGGGGAGGAAAGGCAGAGGCTGTCTGGGAGGGGCAACAAATGCTGAGGGTCCTTCAGCCCCAGGTGGGAGAGGGAGCCAGACAGGATCCCCCAATCCCAAAATTCTGTGAGGCTCTGCTTCTTTCAGCTGGTTTTCTGGGGACTCCAGACAGCTCCCCAAACTGCAAGGGGGCCAGGGGAGTCCAGAAGAGGCAGAGGCAGAGGCAGGAGGACAGGATCAGGGAGATGGGCGGGTGGATGCTGCCTGGGGTTTCTTGCTGGGAAGTGGGAGTTTGACAGTAGAGCTGGGCTTTCATGGGACAGAAATGCCCAGAATGGACCAGGGGGAGGTCTGCCCCCCTCCTCACCCCTGCTGGGTGTAATGGAAAGGGCCAGAACCCTGAGAGTCCTAGGGGTTCTGCCAGCACCACTGCCTGCCTCCTGAATGACCTCCCCCCCCCACCTGTCTCACCCTCAGCTGGTTCGTAACATCCACCTTGGAGCATAGGTGTGGCAGGTTCAGCGCAAGGACCAGGTAAACGAGCTCGGATGTGCTCAGGGGGCACTTGCGCCTCCTTGTGAAGGAGGCAGATGTCCATGTCCTCTCCCACCCCCCGCCTGGCCCATTCTCCTCACTCCCTCATGCCTGGGCTGCCCGAACCTCACATCCAGAGCCCAGCACACCGCTCTCTGTCCATACGCTGCTCAGCTCTCTAGCTCTGTGTAGCAAAGTGGGGACAGCCTCAGGCCTGGAAGCCACGGGCTGGGTTCAAGTCCTGACAAGGGGGTGGGGGCTGACAAGCACAACCTGGACATGATCACAGGGCTGGTGTGGCCAGTTCCAGCTCAGTCGGGGCCTGGCCTCATCCACGTTCCGGAACGGTAGCTGTTACTCTCACCGTGCTGAGACTTGTCTCCTCTCTGACCCTAGGGAGACCCCTCACTCCATCGTTCCCATCTGTCAGTTCTGTGGAAGCACCTACCCCATCTTCCAGGATGCCCTGGCTCCCCATGGAAACAGCCCTGCCCTGGTCCAACACAACAACACAAGCCAAGCAGGGGACACTCTGACTTGGTGATCTCCAACCTTGCTGGGGCCCAGGGCACATCAGCCCCTCTGCACTCTCCACCACCACTGTCTTCTCTGGCTTCTTCCGGGCTCCTCCAGACTGTCTCCTCCCTTCTCCTGAAGCACCCCCCCCCCCATCAGAACCAAGGCCCTTCCCTCAAGCTCCCGCCCACCCCACCCGCACTCAGCCGGTGCAATCCATTGCTTCCTCTTTGTGTCTGCAAGTGTCCCTGCCCCCTCGGTGCAGGGCTGAGCTCCAGATCCTGCCGGTCGGTCCGCCTGTCCACAGCCTCTCTGTCCGTCTACCTCCCCATTCATTTGTCCACGACAGATGTTTCTGGAGCATCTCCTGTGTGCAGGCCCATTCCCAGCAGAGGGGTGACACGGGGAACAGAACAGACAAAGCCCCCCACTCCCCTGGGGGGCAAGATCAACAAGGTGAAGTAAGCATAGAACCTATATGTCGGGCAGGGGTGGAGATGGGGGGGTCTCTTACAAAGCAGGAGTGGAGAGGAGCTCTGTGATAGGTGATATTCGTCAGCAGTCCCCCTGGGCGCTCCCCACAGCAAAGCCTGCTGGGGTCTTTACACATTAAAAAACAGTCCTGACTCAGAGTTCCCTTCTAGCTGCCAGCATGGTGCCTCCCTTCACCACCAGAGTGCCAAGGGACACCTCTGCGTTCGCCGTCTCCTCTTCCCACTCTCAACGCTCGCTGCTAGAGTCCTCCACCAACCTGGCCTCTTCTCACCATCTCACCCCGCCTTCCCAAAGACAAGGTCTCAGCAGGGTTAATAATGACTGTCCTGTTCTTGGAGCCAGTGGACGGGTCACTGGCCTCCTCCCTTAGCTGACCTTTCAGCAGCCTCCACCCTGCATCCACCCCACCACTCCTTCCCTCTGCCTCATGGACCCCGCCTTCTTCTGCCTCTCAGCTGCTTGCCAAGTTATGTCCCTTCTGGTGGTCCCTGAAATGTCGTGTCTCAGTCTGCTCGTCTCGACTCATGTTTAGTTTATGTACAGAAAAGCGTACAAAAGTTAGACGTGCAGCTCACTGAACTGTCACGGAGGAAACACTTGTTTAATGACCACCCCGGTCAGGAAAAGAAAACCCCACCGTCCTCCAGAGGCCTCCTCATGACCCACTCTGTTCACCTCACAGAAAGCCCTATCTTGACTTCTAACACTGTGACTTTGTTGTCTGGGGGGCTTTCTGCAAAAAGAATCAGAGAGCATGAGTATTTGGGGATCTGGTTTTTTCCAACATTCTGTTTCTGAGGCTCACTCATCATGACATATTTGTGGTTCTAATTTACTCGTTTTTCCTTGTTCATGGAAATGCACTGCGGTATCTCCTCCTGTGGACGGGGACTTTGCTTGCTGTTGGTGTGGAGGTTGTTACGAATTCAGTCAGGTCCCAGCGTGCACCTGTGCTCACTTCTGCGGGGTGCGTGTACTTGGCGGGGGGTTGCAGGCGACGGGGTCCGTGCGCGCTGAGCTCTGGTAGCTGATGTCAACTTCCTGTTGCTCTCAAACCTCCTGAAACAAAGTGTCGTCGTTGTCTGTGACTTTAGCGGTTCACCACCTCCAACACGGCACTCACTTCCCCTCTGGCAGCCGAGACTGGCCCCCCTCCTCGTCCCCACTGAGGATGGACTGGAGACATCCTCCTCCAGCTGTCACCCTCGAGCCATCACGTCCTGTCGATCTTCCAGTCCTGCTGACTCACCCTCAGAGCTCACAAACCCCCCTTCTCCCACTAGCCTCACCGTCCCCCCCAGAACTCAGGGACTCACCCCTCCCTCACGTGGGCCTGTTCACTTTCCTGCTTACCATGTTTCCAGGCTCCCAGCTGCCACATGCTAATGTCTACATCCAGAGCCCTTCACAGAACAGCTCCAAACTGTATCTCGGGCCAATTCCCTGTGTGCACCATGCTCTTCCCTGAACACCTGCAGAGTCCCCAGCAAGCGGGCACCTTCCAGACTCTGCATTTATGCATGCTGGTCCCCTGCCTAGAATGTGGTGCCACATGCCGCTTTTCCCCATTTGGAGTCAGCCTAAAGGTCAGATGAACAGGAATGCCAGCATCAGCCACCATTCCCCAGATGGCCCCAGGGAGGTCTCAGTGCTGACCTCACGTACCCCACTTCCACCTGCTGTGCGTGGGGTGGATTTGTACTCCTGTCCCTTTTTAAATCAGGCATAGTCGTGAGAGCTGCTGTGGGCAGTGAGATAGAGCTGGCCTGCATCTCTCCTGAGTTGGAGCTTTACGAGCCTGGGTGTGGTTTGCCAGATTCTTTTTTTTCCCTCTTGACTCAGGGTCTTGAAAAAAGCACCCATCAAGATAGACTGCCACCAGCTGGGGTTCCTGAATGACTATGAAGGGCAGGGACCCGTATAAGACGTGTAGGGTGCATGAGAAATAAACATGCAATGTGTTTGGTCACCAAGATTTGTGGGTTGGTTACAGCTGTGCGTGACTTCTTCTATCCGTCACCCATCCACACGGTGCCTATGCACTTCCCATAGGTCATGAGCACCCTGTCTCAGCCAGAACAGTCTAGGTGGTATTGCGGTAACGGATGACCTTCCACAAGCAGCGGCTAACAGAGTGTGTCCCTCAGGCTCCATGTGCATCCCAACTTGGCAGCCCCTCTGCTCCTCTGGGGACCTGGCTGATGGAGCAGCCCCAAAGCTGGGCGAGCTGGGCTCCTGGAGGAGGCAAAGGAAAGATGGGGGCCGTGAGTTCGCTCTTGCAGCTTCATTGCCCCAAGTAAGTCCCATAACCACCACTCATGAGTTCAACAGGGCGAGGAGGGACATGGTAGGTCACATCGCCACATGACCTCAGTGCAGCACATAAGACAACCCTTCTCCCCCAAGGAAGGGTTGCAAATACTTTGCACAATAATACGGTTTACTACAGCACTCATTTTATAAATGAAAACAGAAACAAAACCAACAACAGGCACCAAGTCACTTTTCCCAAGTCACCTCGCTAGTCCGTGGCAGAGCCTTAGCCAGGTCTTGTGAACCCAAAGCTTGTGTAGTCGACCCATGCTAGCTGCTACTATTGCAGCTCCTTCTTGCCCCCTTTCCCTCTGTGACCACCCAGATCCCAGGCTGGCACCTCGAAGTGGTCTCTTGGGGCTTCCCACCTCTGTTTCACCCTGCAGAGGCTTCCTGGAACGGTGCCAGGGTGGATCTTCTCACAGCAAAATGCCAAACAAATACCCACCCCCCAAACCCCCAGTCTAGTCACAGCGCCCCAGATGGAGGCTGGCTGAGAATTCTGACACGTGCTAAAACCATCAGATAGAGATGCCAGCACGCACGTCACCCGGCCCAACCCTCACGAGCTCGGGGGCTTCCTGCCACTGTGGATTTCACACTCAGGAGAGAAAATGTGGAAATAAAGGACAATAGAAAAGCAATGGTCCGGAATCCAAGCACAATGACTAAAACCCCCTTCGATGGCTTTCCAGGGTCTTTCAGGGGGAGTTCTGTTTTTACATATCGTGATCATCCTTTTTTTTTTTTCATTGTATTTATGTTAATGAGATACTTTGAATAAATAGAGACTGAAGTATGTTATAACAATCCCTCCCCTTTTGAATATTGATTCAAAAGGAATCAATATTAAGATTCTGACATATTTGCTTCAGCTCTTTTAATTTAAGAAATAAAACCATGGAGATACACTGAAGTTCTTTGCGTCCCTTCTGGTATTCTTCTCTTTCCAAAGGCAAACACTATCCCCTAATTTTTTTCTTCCCATCCGTGTCCTAGTCTTTAACACATATACATGTATTATATCATTTTGTGTAATTTTAAAATTTATGTAAACACGATCCTATTGATTATACCATATTGCAAATTGCTTTTTTTCTCAGCATTATTTTTTTTGGCTCTACCTAGTTCCTTCATTGATCTCAGATGCTGGAAGAAAACAGTCAATGGTGTCTTGGAGCCTACCCCGAAGACCTTCACCAGGGGCTGATTGTGTGTGTCTCTTCCCAACTCTGCGTTCAGCGATGTCATGGTAATAGCTAGAAATCAGCCATGGTGGGAGCATTCATATCCCAGAAATCGACAAATGCTACAATTTAAGGCTTTTTTCCCTAGACATTGCTGTTAAATGTTGTTAAACATTTACCAGCATACCGGTGATCACAATTCATTCATTATTTCTCCCTCCCCAATCCACCCACGTTAATGGGTATTTAGGTTGTTTCCAACCTTTCAGAATTTTAAACAATGCTGCAGTGACATCACTGTACTTACATCCTCATGCCCACGTGTGAGGGTTTCCCAGATGGACACCTGGAGACAGGCACCACTGGGATGTGGAATCTGTACATTTGTGACCTCCTACGTGTTGCCAAATCAAGAAACAATTTATGGTCCTACAGCAACATATCACATTCCCTGTAACACTCAGAATTGACTTGCATGCATGTCGAGTTGATGAGGGAGCCGATCTATGATGACTGATTAATTTGCATTTCTTGATTACTAGTAAGGTTGAGAATCTTTCTGTGTAGCCTTTGTGAAACTCTTCTGTGAATTACCTGTTTTTTCTCCGCCCATTTCTCCATTGGTTTACTTGAATTTTTTCTTACTGATTTCCTGCAGCCTCGTATAATTTTACTACCTAACCTCTGTCTGTGTGTGTTTCAAATATTCGCTTATAATTTGTTGCTTTTCTCCTAACTTTGTTTACGGCACTCCTTTCCTGCAGAGGTAGCTCAGTGTGATGTGGTGAAATGTATCAATATTTTCTTTTAAGTATTTGGCCTTTTGTGTCCTATTTGAGAAACACTTCTCTACCTCTTGAGTTATATCAGTGTGCTACAGAATGTCCTTTTACATTTATGTTTTAGCCCATCTGGAACATGCTGTTCTGTTTGGGGTAGGGTAGAGGCTGAATTATATACTTTTTCCCTATGAAAGAATATATCTGAATCATTTTTTGAATAGCCCATCTTTCATGCAGTGATTTATAATGCCTCTTCCTTTCTATTCCCATATACATGGAGGTCTGTTTCTGGACTCTGTTCTCTCCATTGGTCTTTATCTGACCCATGTGCCAATAATACCCTGCCTTAGATTGTTTTATAATGTTTTATAATTGTTTTATAATGAATCAATATCAAATAAATCAAATGTCACAGTCTTTTCTTCAAAATCATCATGCACCTTTGCTTTCCTACATAAATTTTCACTTTTTCAGATCTCATTTAAAAATTCTGTTGTCATTTTCATTGCAAATATAAAGAACTCAATAGTTAACCCGGAGAAAATTTATAGCCTTCTGATGCTGGAGTGTCCCATCCATGGACATGGTCTATCTCCAGATTTATTCAGATGTTTTTACATGTCCTTCAATCAAATTTTGTAGTTTTCTTCATAACAATAGTAGCAAACATTTATATGTATTGTTTGTGCAACTACCGTCATAAACACTTTATATTTGACTCAGTTAACCTTTCCGACTTCCCTATGAGGTAGCTATAATTATCTCACTTTCACAAATAAGGAAACTGAGGCATGGAGTGACCAGGTAATTTACCCAAGCCAGTAAACAGTAGGACTGCATATGAAACCAGGCATTTTGTGTTGGAGGACTTGCTCTGAACCACTCTGCTATACTACCTCCATAAAGGGCTTGTACATCTTTCCTAAGATTTAATCTTAGGTACCTTTTTCTTTTGAGTGAGAGAGAGCAGGGAGGGAGGGGCATAGGGAGAGGGAGAGAGAGAATCTCAAGTAGACGTCACACCCAGTGCAGAGCCCCGTGTAGGGCTTGATCTCACAACCCTGAGATCACGACCTAAGCTGAAACCAAGAGTTGGACACTTAACCAACCGAGTCACCCATGTGCCCCTAATCTTAAGTACCTTATAGATTTTACTGCCTTTGTGAATAGGGTTTGCTGGTAAACAACGTAGCATTGGTATTGCTGTTCAAGAGGAGTGCTATTGGTTTTAGTAGGTTGTCTTGTACCTAGCAGTTTTGTTGAACTGTCATATGGTTCTAATACTTTGAAAGCAGATTCTCTTGGATTTTCTAGGTAGACAGTCATATCTCAATTAAAGACAGTTTTGGTTTTTTCTTGCCGTTCTTCACCCATTTGTTCTCTGGTCCAGTTGGTTCCAATACCAGGTGGGGTTGAGTAGAAGTGGTGATAGTAGGTGTCTTTGTTGTGGGTCTACCTAAGTTTTTAAAGCTTCACCATGAATAATTTTTGCTGTTGGGTTCTCATAGATACCCTTTCTCATCCTTTCTAGTTTTCTGGGAGTTTATTAAGAACAAGTGCTGAAATTTATCCAATGTGAGTGTTTTTTGTTTGGCTCATCACTTTGCTTTGTTGTATCTATTGATATGATTTAAAAATTTTTTGCCTTTAATCTGGTCATAGAGTCATTTACATTAACAATTTTATCTACAAACCATTCTCGTAGTCCTACTGTGGACCCTACATAGTCATAAGATATATATATATCTTTCCCTTTTTTATGTTTTTATGAAATAGTTTGTATATGATAGAAATAATATTCCAAACTGTTTCCAGTGGTTATACTATTTGGCATTCCTATCAGCAGTGTATGAGCATTCCGGTTCCTCCACATCATCACCAAAGTTTGGTATAGTCAGCCTTCATTATGTTAGCCATTCTAATAGGTACATAGTGTTATCTCACTGTGGTTTTTAAATTTGCATTACCCCAGTGACTCATGTTGTGCATCTGTTCATGTGTTTGTTGTCTGTATATCATCTTTGGTGAAGTGTCTCCTCAGACATTTTCCCCATTTATTATTTAGATTGTTTGTTTTACTATTGAGTTTTGAGGATTTTTTAATATATTCTAGATACAAGTCATTTATCAGATATATGTTTTGCAAAAATTTTCTCCAAGGCTAGGGTTTGTCTTTCATTCTCCTAATGGTGTCTTTCAAAGAGGAAACATTTTTAATTTTGATGAAACCCAATTTATGAATTTTTTTTCTCTGCAGATCCTGCTTTGATGTCATATCTAAGAAGTCTTTGACTAACTCAAGGTCATGAAGATTTTTGTTATATGTCTTCCTCTACAACAGGTGTCAGCAAGCTATGGCCTACAGACCAGCTGCCTACATTTATATATGAAGTTTTATTGGAACACAGCCATACCCATTCATTTCTGTATTTTCTACAACCACTTTCACATCATAATGGCAGACTTGTGTAGTTGCAACAGAGATTATAATGTCCACAAGCTCAAAATATGTACTGTGTGGTCCTTTAAGAAAAAGTTCATCAACTCCTTAGTTTTCTGGAATTAGGTTTTAAATTTTGGTCTATGATCCATTTTGAACTAATTCTTATATATGGTGAGAGCTGTGGTTCATTTTTTTGGAAGTATAGTTCAGTTTTAAACACACACACACACATAAATTGTTTTTGTAACAACTGCCGATATATTCTCCACTGAACCACATTTTCACCCTTGGTGAAAATGAGCTGTATCAGCTGCCATATATGTGGGGATCTATCTCTGGACTCTCCATTCTGTTCCATAGATCTACTTGTCCATCTTGATAACAATATCCCCTGTATTAATTAATGAAGCTTTGTAACAAGGTCTCGAAATCAGATCATATTCATCCTCTGGCTTTCTTCTTCTTCTCTTAGGACCTTTGCATTTCCATATGAATTCTAGCATCAGTTTGTCAGTTTCTAAAGGAAAAGAAGAAAGAAAGAAAGAAAGAAAGAAAGAAAGAAAGAAAGAAAGAAAGAAAGAAAGAAAGAAAGGAAGGAAGGAAGGAAGGAAGGAAGGAAGGAAGGAAAAAGAAGGGAAGAAAGGAAGAAAAAAAGAAGGGAAGAAAGGAAGGAAGAAAAAAAACGTTGAGATTTCAAATAGATTGTGTTGAATTTATAGATCAATTTGCGGAGAACTGACACCTGAACAATATTGGGTCTTCCAATACATGAACATGGTATCTCTCTCCGCTTATTTAGCTCTTTAATTTCTCTCACCAGTGATTTATAATTTATGGTCTGTAGATTTTTCACATCTGTTGTCAAATTTATTCCCCTATATCTCCTACTCTAAATGGTATTTAAAGGTTTTCGATTCTGATTGATCTTACATCCTGCAAACTTGCTAAACTCATTTATTATTTCTGGCCGCTTTTTTGTAGTTTCCATTGGATTTCTTTATAGACAATCAGGTTGTCTGTGAATAAGGGTGATTTTATTTCTTCCTTTCTGATCTGAGTGTCTTTCATTTCTCTTTCTAGCTTTATTGCCCAGGCTTTACCCTCCAGTACAATGTTGAACAAGCATGGTGAGAGTGGCCATCCTTGCCTTGCCCCCAATCTTAGAGGGAAAGCATTCAGTCTTTCACCAGTAAGTCCATAGGTTTTTCACAGATACTTTTCAAAAAGTTGAGGAAGTTCACTTCTATTCCTAGTTTGCTAAAAGATTTGATCAGTAGAGGTTAGGTTTTATCAAATGCTTTTGTATGTCTACTAGAATGATTATATAGTTTGTTGTTTGTTTTTTAGGTTGTAAATATAGTGAATTACGTTGATCAATTTTCAAATGTTAAACCCACCTTGCATTTCTGGGATATACTCACTTGGTTAGGATGTATCATCCTTTTTCTAAATTGTTAGATTAGATTTAAGAATTTTTGTATTGATGTTCATGAGGGATATTGGTATTGGCCTGTGGTTTCCTTTTCTCATAAGGTCTTTATCTGGTTTTGATATGAGGGTAATGCTGCCATGCAAAATAATTTGGGACATATTCCCTCCTCTTCAATTTACTGGAAGAATTTGTGTAGAATTTACATTATTTATTTCTTAAATATTTGACAGAAGTCATCAATGAAGCCATCTGGGCCTGAAGGGTTTTTGTTTTTGTTTTTGTTTTTGTGGAAAGGTTTTAAGTTATAAATTCAATTTCTTTAATAGTTATAGAACTACTCAGGGTATCTCTTTCTTCTTCAGTTTAGTAGTTTGTGTTTGTGTGTTTCAAGGAATTTACCCACTCCATCTAAGTTGTTGAATTTATTAGCAAAGAGTTATTCATAATATTCCATTATTATTATTATTATTATTATTATTATTATTATTATTATTTTAATATCTATAGGATCTGTAGTGATGTCACCCTATCATTCTTGATATTGGTAATCTTGTCTGCTCTCTTGTTGTCCTAGTCAGTCTGAGAAGAGGTTATCAATTTTATTAATAAAAAGCTTAAAGAATCAGCTTTTGGCTTCATTGATTTTCTCTATTTTATTTGTTCTGTATTTGGTTGTGTTCTGATCCTTATTATTTCCTTTTTTCTGGCTTACTTTAGATTTAATTTGATTTTCTTTTTCTAGTTTCTTAAGATGTAAGCTAGTATAATTGACTGAAGAAATTTTTTTCCCAATATAGATGTTTAGTGCTACGAGGTTCCCTCTAAATATTATTTTAGCAACATTTCACACACTGTGATACAATGTAATTTCATTTTCATCCAAACTAAATTCTTTCTAATTTTCCTGTTGATTTTTTCTTGGATGTGTGCATTATATAGAAGCATACTACACAGTTTCCAAATATTTGGGGATTTCCCTGAGCTCTTTCTGTTATTGATTTCTAATTTAATTCCACTGTAGCAGAGAACATACTTTTTGTAACTTGAATCCCTTTATGGCTGTTAAAACTTGTTTTGTGGCCCAGGATATGGTCTATTTCAGTAAATTTTTTGTGGTGTGTACTTGAAAAGAATATGTGTTCTGCCCTGATCAGGTGAAGTGTTATTGTTGGTTGACAATGTTGTTCGTGTCTTCTATTTCCTTACACATTTTTGTTCTACTCTTTTTATTAATTATTAAAAGAGGGTTATTGAATCTCCAACCGTAATTATAGATCCATCTATTTCTTCTTGTAGTTCTATTAGTTTTTGCTTTGTGTATTTTCAAGATCTGTTATTAGATGCATAAATATTAAGACTGTCATATTCTCTTTATCATTATGAAATTACTTTCTTTGACCTTATAATATTTTTTACTGCAAATCTACTTTGAGATTAACATAGCCACTGTGGCTTTCATTTGATCAGTACAGTACATGCTTTTCGTTATTTTACATTGAATCTATTTCTTTATTTATATTTAGATTGGTTTGCCTATATTTAGGTCTTACTTTTTCATCCAATCTGATCATTTCTGCCTCTTCATTGGGATATTTAGACCACTGCCATTCAATGTGATTATTGATGTGGTTAGGTTTAAATCTACCATCTTGATATTTGTCTTCCAGTTGTTCCATCTTTTCTATGTTCCCTTCTTCCTCTTTTTTTTTTTTTTTTTGCCTTCTTTGGGATTAATTGAACATTTTTAAATGATTTCATTTGATCTACTTTGTGGCTTATTAGCTATAACTTTTTGTTTTATTATTTTAGTAGTTGCTTTAAGGCTTGTAGTATACATCTTCAAGTTATCACAGTCTACCTTCAAGTGATACAATACCACCTCACATGTAGTTTGATGTAGTTATATTTATCTACAGCACTGTACTTCCATTCTCCCCTCCCAGCATTTTTGCTATTGCTGTCGTACGTTTTATTTTTACATATGTCATAAACCTCTTATTACATGGCTATTATTTTTGTTTCAAGAGCCAATTATATTTTAAAGAGACTAAAATAATAAGAGAAAATAGATATTTACCTGTGCAACTACCATGTCAGATGGTAATGCTCTTCATTCCTTTGTGGAGATCCATATTTCCAGCTAGTATCATTTTTCCTTCTGTTTGAAGGACACCCTTTAACCTTTCTTATATTTAGGATTTTCTAGAGGTAATTCTTTTAGTTTTTATATGTCTGAGAAGTCTTCATTTTGCTTTTACTTTTGAAAGATTTTTTTTCTTCTGGTTATGAATTCTAAGTTGATAGTTAAAACAAATCAATACAATATTTTAAAGCCATTGCTCCACTGCCTTTTCACTTGCATTGTGTCTTACATGAAATATGCAGTAATCTTTATCCCTCTCCTCTGTAGTAGCGTGTCCTCCCCCACCCCCCTTCTGGCTAAATTTAAGATGATGGGTGGTAGAGAGGGCACGTATTGCATGGTGCGCTGGGTGTTATATGCAACTAATGAATCATCGAACTTTACATCAAAAGCCAGGGATGTACTGTATGGTGACTAACATAATATAATAAAAAAATATTTTAAAAAAAGATTTTTGTCTTTATTACTGATTTTGAGCAATTAAATTACAATATGCTTCAGTGTGGTTGTCTTCATTTTTGTTGTGCTGGGGTTCCCTGAAATTTTTGTATCTGTGAGGGCATAGTTTTCATCAAATTTGGAAAATTTCAGCCATCATTTCTTCAGATATTGTCCTGTTCCTCTTCCTCCTCTTTTTCAGAGATTCCAATTACACATGTATTAGACCTCTTGACATTACCTCACAGTTCACCGCGGCTCTGTCCCTCTTTTAAATTATTATCGTAATTGTCTTTCTACTCTATGTTTCTCTTCGGGAAAGCTCTACTTCCGTTTACTAGGTAACTCATCTACTCTTCTGCAACACCTGCTCTGCTGTTCGTCCCACCCAGTGTGTTTTTCATCTCAGACACTGTAGTTTTCATCTGTCAGAGTTTGATTTAGGTCTTTCTTACATCTTCCATGTCCATTGTATGCTCCCCTTTTCCTCTAATTTTTTGAACATATGGAATATGGTTATAATAACTGGTTTGGTATCCTTGTCAGCTAGTTTTTAATATCTGTGTTCATTCTGGATCGGTTTTCAATTGATTGACTTTTCTCCTCATTATGGGTTGTGTTTTCCTGCTTCTTTGGATGGCTGGTAATTTTTTTACTGGATTCTAGACATTGTGACTTTTACCTTGTGGGTACTGGGTATGTTTGTGTTCCTATATTCTTTTTTTTTAAAGATTTTATTTATTTATTTGACAGAGATAGAGACAGCCAGCGAGAGAGGGTACACAAGCAGGGGGAGTGGGAGAGGAAGAAGCAGGCTCATAGCGGAGGAGCCTGATGTGGGGCTCGATCCCATAACGCCAGGATCACGCCCTGAGCTGAAGGCAGACGCTTAACGACTGCGCCACCCAGGCACCCCCCCTATAAATATTCTTGATCTTTGTTCTAGGATGTAGTAAACTCACTTAGAAATAGCTTGATCCTTTACAGTCTTGGCTTTGGTGATTTGCTAAGCATGTTTGGAGCAGTTCTCACTCTAAGACTAACTATTCTCCACTAGTGAGGCAAGACTTTCCTAAGGAAGCTCTCAATGCCCCATGAATGATGAATTTTTTATCTGGCTGGTAAGAGCAGGCAGGATCCTGACTCTATGTGTGCACAAAGTGCTGTTCCCTCGGGTGGTTCTTTCCCTGAATTTGGGTAATTTCCTCACATGTGCTGATTGGTACCCAGCTGAGTACTCGGGTTGGATCTCTCCATATCCCCAGAGCTCTCTCTTTGCAGCTCTCTTTCCATGATTCTGCCCTGTGAACTCTAGCCACCATGGTTTCCCCAGACCCTCAGCTCAGTCTTCTCAGCTTGGGCATTCTACCAAGCTTGGCTTGGACACCCTCTCCCTGCAACATGGGCAGAAAACTCTCAAGCTAGAACAATCCTTGAGCTTACCTTGTTTTCATCTCCCAGTGATTGCTGTCCCTCACTGCCTGATGTTCAATCTTTAGAAAAATGTTGTTTCATATGTTTTATCCTGTTTTTTAGTTATTTCTGGTGGGAAGGTAAATCTGGTCTCTGTTATTCCGTCTTGGCTGGAAACCCAGCAGCTACATTTGAAGCTTTGAGTCATCAATCCACACTTGCCTTTAGAGAAGGGGCAGGCACCTCCTCTTCCTCCTGCTTAGCAGGGATAGGATTCCTAGTACATACAGTCCACAAAACCATACTCCCCACAGCCTCCTTTTCATTACCCACCACCCTACACTTTCATACCCTCTTTGTCAGTAAGGAGTGGAAGAATCCTTGCAACCAGCTTTGGACAATTTTCTTTGGAAATCTGTTTCTTCATTTGGTTGCCCACTTCGATGTGTTTTATTTATTTTACTGGAATGTCTCACTGGTAATGGAAGGAGACAATATACATAGAGCCTGGCACATCACAGGTGTCAGGGACTTTACAGTGATCCGCATTTCTCAGATTTCTCCAGCCCATGACTCAAACAAGTAAGCCAAATCTTGGGTGATGGGAGCACACAGAGCAATACCTCTTTACAATGCCATGTAGGACAGAAACCCCTCTTTAGCACCTGAATTAATCCTATCCACAGTTTTAAAACTTAATACCAAAGAGAAATGGATGTCATCCCTTTTTACCCCAAAAAACTGGACTGAAGCAAAATAAATGGGCACAGAGCAAATCTGTCCCCTAGGCCAGCCCTAGGGAAATTTGGAAAACAGACAATTAAGCATGATTGAGCAGTTCGGCCTAAGAGAGAAATGACCTTGCCTACACATTGCTCTCTGGTGATCAATAATTCACAGCACTGCTGGCTGAATGTGCCCCCTCCATTTATCTATTTTTCGACCAGCTGGCCTAGACCTTTCAAGAGGGCCCTGAAGGCCCACCTCTCATCCCCACTTCCCACCTGGACCTGGTCATGTGAAGGAAAGAAGACTCCAGGCTTCCCATGGGTAGGCTTTGGGACCCCAGTGTAGCAGACCAGAGCCAGACTCTCTGGGGACACGTGTTCTTTATAAAGGGGGGACTGCAGTGAATAGAAATCTACCCAGCCGATGCCAGTGAGATGGTGTTCTTCTTTCCCACTGGCAGTTCCAAGCCCTCCTCCCATAACACTTCTTCCATGGAGTCTTCCTTGATTGCTTTGGTGCTTGAAGTCATCACTAGGTCCTTATTTACCATTCATTGATTTAATTAGAAAGTATTGATTACTCATTAAGTGTCAGGCTATAGTAGACATGGGAGCAGAAACCAATGAACAATACACATTCCTGCCCACAAAGCCTCAAGGAAAGCATAGTGCCGATGGACAGATGGACAGGAAGCCATCCAGCTGATCCACAGACTGCACTGGCACTAAACTTCAAACATGAGGATTGCTCTCCCTGCATCTCCCAAGCTGGGTGTTCCGGGAAAGAGAGCATGTCAGGGCACAGAGCATTAGGGAAGTCTGTACATCTCAGGCCTGAGAAGGAATATTAGCCGTGGAGCGAAGCTACGGTTGGGGCCACTCACATGTCATGCACTGTGCAAACACTCCAAATGTGCCATTCCACTCCACCTCCCAAACTCCCATGGGTAGGGACTACTAGCATCTCCTTTGCACAAATAGGAAAACTGAAGCTCCAAGAGGTTGAACATCCTCCGTTAGATCCCACGTGAGCAGAGGAGGAGACCCGAACCCAGGCAGCCCAACCCTTCCCTGCACTGAGAATGAGGTACCACCCCATCTAAAAGTTCAGCCTCAGTCCCAGTATTCCATACCTCCGCTCTGCTTTATTTATTCATTAGTACTTACCACCAATACATCATATATTTTAACAACTTACCTTAGTTTTCTTTGTTTCCCCCACTAGAAGGTCAGCCCATGGGGGCGATATTTTGGTATTTTGCCATCCCTGTATGCACCCCCAGTGCCTGACATGAGGTAGGAGCTCCTTCATTATGTGTTGGGTGAATTGGTGAGTGCATAGAGGAGTAGGGATCCCACCTGTAGCTCAGGTGGTCAGCTCCTCCTCCCTCCCCTCCCCCCATGATGCCTCCCACAGGGATTGGTGCAGGCTGTGCCATGGGTACATGGGGCAGTGCCAGCTGGGGGAGTTGAGCCAGGGAGTCGTGCAGGGAGGTAGGACCCTTCCAAGCACCCCTGGGGAACCCAAGAGGCAAGTCCAGTGGGACCATTGAAAGCCAGAGGACCTTGGACAGCCAAGGAGGTGGTGATTGGCTCAAATAGGAGAGCAGCTGGGCATCGTGGAGCAGGGCTTGGCGGGGGGAGGGGGGCGCGGTGCCAGGCTCTATCCGCTGGCCTGCTGCAGGCCCTGAGAACCATGGTCCCTGAGGGCCTGGTGGTGTTCTGGATAACAAGCATTGCTCAGAACTCTGGAGCTGCAAGTGATGGAAGCCAGCCCCAACTGGCTTAGCAAGAGGCCACATACACCCAAGCCTTTTGAAGGTGGCCACAGCCTGGGGAACAAGGGGAAGCTGGGGTTTAAACTCCATAGGATCCTGTCTGTCCCTCCCCTTGTTGCTCCCCAGGGTGGCCTCCTTCTCCCCTGCTGCAGGCTGACTTCTCTGGGTGTGGGGAGGCCACAGCCAGCTAGGGGTTACATGTCATAGCATCTCAGCTGGAACAGGAGAAGGGCCGCTCACTACCCGCTACAGCTACAAGCCCCAGGGTGCTCTCCAGTTACATCAGCCGGGACACCTGCCCACGCCTGGGCCAGTCCTGCAGCCAGGGTGGTCCTGTCTTTGGCCTGCCCAGGGTTGTGGTGCTGAAGAATGAGAACGGGGCTGGGAAGATGCCGTGAGAGCTGCAGCCCCCCTCTGATTCTAGCCATAGCTGTGCTGGACCGTCAGCCCGGGCTCCGGCTCACCCAACTGCCGGGCCTCATGTCACGCTCTGTTGTCCTGCTTCGTTCTACCGCCCAGGCCTTCAAAATGCCACTGGGTCTTGGGCACATGCTGCCTGCAGTGTGCAAAATCAGTACCACCTGAGGCACACTCCACCAATTTAGAAGGTGAAGCCCTGGGGAACTGCCTCTGTCCCTGCCTTTCAGGGATCAGTTCTGGAACCTTCTGTATACATCTCAGGGGACCGGAGCCCCCATTTCTCATAGCAGAGACCAGATGGTATGCCCTGGGATCTCCTTCCGCATAAACTCCCTGCACCCACGTGCTTCTCAGGCTCTGCTTTCCAGGAACCCAGACCCAGCCACACCACAGAGAGGGCCCTTTGGAGTCTGGGCACGAGCTGAGGGTCATTCAGAAAGGGGCAGGGAGGCCTGTCTGCAGGGCACGGGCCCCAGGTGTGGAACTGGACCTCGGGGTCAAGATTCTGACCCAGGAGTGGGTGGCAGACATGAAAGGGGCATTGAACAGTCACAGAGAGCCTGAGGCCCTAGATGAGCCTCTCTGGCCCAGGGAACAAGTTGGGTGCCCACTCCCAGAACTGGGTGCCCCTGCAGCTGTCCTTGCTGCCACATGACGAGCACCTACTGTGTGTCGGGCATGGAGTGAGGCCCTTCACCGGCACTTGCCCAGGTGGATGTCATAGAACCGCCAGGCAGTTAAGCAGAGTGTTTGGACGACCGTGTGTGGCTGAGCTGGTTTGGGGTCTCAGTCTCCCCTGGCTCTTCTGCTGGCTTCCTCTCTTCCCATGGCCTCAGCTCAAATATCCCCTCCTTTAAGTAGGCCTTCCCTGATGTGACCGCATCCCAAAAGGCAACTCCATGATTGTGTAGTAGTGGAGAATAGCGTAGTAGACACGATATTATTGTCTGCTTGTCTATTGTCCACTCTCCGTCTTAGTCTAGAATATACCCATCATGAGCTGAAAAGGTACTGGGCCATAGTCGGTGTCCTGGAAGGAGGCGAGGTCCGTGGTGGGAGACACTCAGCCTGGGTGGTGGGGTGCCCCTCCCAGCCCATCTCCTGTGCACCCCGCAGGACGCACCCCCTCCCTCCTCCCCTTCCCTCCCATCATTCATTTGTTCAACAGCCACTTGCTGAGCGAGCTCTGGGGTCAGGGTGTAAATCAGCTGGGCCTCACCCCCTCAGTCCAGAGAGGGGCCTGAAGTGCTATTACAGAAGAGGGGTTCAGCAGACAGGGGGGCTCCAAACACTAGAGGTACACATGGGATCAGCAAAGGCTTCAGGGGGAGGGGACATTTGAGCTCCAGCTTGAAGAATAAGTAGGAGTTTGTGGGAGGAAAGGGCAGGAAGGGGCTCCTTGAGGGGAGGGAAGAGCAGATACAAGGCAAGGAGGGGTCACAAGGGCCCGCGCCATTGATGAAGCACCTTCCAGAATATCTGTAGACAGTGAACGGATCACAGCCCCACCTGGCGGGCAATGTCGCCTCCATTTCACAAACGAGAAACGGTCTCAAAGCCAGGAATGAAGCGGGGCTGGCAGGGGCTGGGCCTGTGCCCTATGCCCTTCCCCAAAGAACCCGAGGGTCCTGGTGAAGAGGAGAAGGTCATGTGTCAATAGCCCGCTTCGGACAGAGGGTCTCCTTGGACCGTCCCGCTGAATGACACACACCAAGCTCGGCTCTCCTCCCAGCTCTTCCAGAAGGCTGCACAGACCACTCCCCCACATGCATCTCTTTCCGCACTCCCTCTCTGCTCCCTGTCTTCCCACCTCCCCTCCCGCTTCTCTCCTTCCCTCCTGCTCACATTTTCCGAGCACGCTTCCTATGCGGGCACTGGGAACCCGGGGGGCACCAGACCGCACCCTTTTATCCAGCTGCTCCCAGCCAGTAGGACAGATGGGCATCAGGGAGCCGGTTGTGAAGCCTTAAGATAATAGCTGTCTGCCCATGTCAACTCTGATATGGGCACCGGCTGCCCGGAGTGCTGGCCCAAGCAGAGTCCTGGGGCTGAGTCCATCGGTGCTCAACAGTGATGCTTGCCCTGGCTGCGGGACAAGATGGGCGCCCGCATAGAGGTTCCTATGTATTTGCCGTGTCTGTGCAGGTGAAAACAGCACAGGGGGCTATGGAAGCACAGAAGGGCGGTGGGAGCCTAGGCTCGCCTCCACGGTCTGTAAACCCAGCTGAAGGCACTTGCTCAATGAGGCAGGCTTCATGGGGAGGAGAAGGGTCTATTCCGTGCTCAGTGCCGGCCCAGCTAGCCTCCTTCAAAAACCACAGTCATTTCTGCCAAGTGGCTGTCTCTGCCTCTGTTCCATAGCTTGGGAAGGAGAACGGGGGGCTGGCGGATGAAGTCCCTCCTCCCAGGTCACACAGGGAAGCTCACAGAGGAGCCAGCATCTGACCTGAGCTGTTCTTCTCTGGTGCCCAGCCCCTGCCATCCGCCTCTGCTCCTCACGTGTCCCTGACTGTGCGGTTGACAGGTGAGAAGCCGGCAGGTAAGGAACTGGCCAGTGACAATCCAAAACCAGGCTCCGTCGCTCATCAGCTATTGGACCCGGTGCCGGCCTGAGTGCACCTCATAGCACCTGGGGACACGCACAGGTGCCTCTCAGCCTGCTTGCCCATGAACCAGATAAATGAGTCACACGCCTCTCAGGCGCAGAACGCCCCCAGCACAGCACTGGGTACAGAGCGGCCCAGCGAACCATGGCTCCCCCTCCCCACCAAGCCTTTGGTGCTGCTCCCCGGGGGGTCACCTGAGGATCCTACACCACCTGCTTCCCTTCCCCCGCTCTTCCCCCAGTTCACTCCACACCAGCCAGCCACCCGGCCAGCCTCCCTACTGTTTCTTCCGCCTCAGGACTTTGGCACCTGCTGGATCATCTCTCCACCTGGATTGTTCTTCCCTTGGATATCTCCAAGGCTCAGGCCCTCATTTCTTCAAGACTTTACTGAAACGTCACCTCCCCGGGAGGCCAGCCAGGATCCCCCTACTTACAATCACAACCAGCCCCTCCCCCTCCCCACCCTACCCCCACCCCACACACCCCAACTCCTCTTCCTGTTTACTCAGCTTTGCCTTTTGTTTTTCACATAAGATATAATTTGCTTGTTAATCATGACCATTCTTAATGTCTCTCCGCCCCCAAATTCTAATGTCAGCTTCACAAGGTGGTGACAGGGCTTTGGGGGGGGGGGGACTTCGGTCTTGTTCATTCTTGAACCCCAGCAGGTATGCAGTAGGTATCAGTAGGTGTTCCCAAAGGAATGGTACTGTGGAGAGGAGGGGGCCATTTGTGATGTAAAACGAGGACAGTTAATCGCGACCATCAGGATTACACGCTTCATACAGTGTGCACACTAGCAGCGCCATGTTACGACACGTACTAAATCGATTTATTGCAAAATCAAAGGTAAATTCATGCCGGTGCCTTTCTGAAGGAGAAGCCCCTGTCAGCAGCGGGCTCCCCACGCCTGCGCCTGCAGCTGAATACCCCCGTGAAGGATTGCAAACACGGAGGGGTGGATACCCTTGGCTTCGCTCTAATCGCGTCTTACAGTATCTGGTCCTCCGGGCTGCATTTACACCCTCCCCCGGCCCCCCAGCCCGATGAATCGTTTTCCCTTTCTGTCAACTCTTTGGTTGGGAGCCCTGGCTTTAAAATCACACCCGCCTCGGTGTACCGTTACCTAGCAACAGCCATAAATCACCAGAACATGCTGGAATGTTAGAGCAAACCTCCCTGGCTGTTAGATGCTTTGGCCTTTTTCAATCCAAACATGTTCATTTGCCCCCCGGGCCCCACCTGCACCCGCCTTCCTGCCACCTGGCTTCATAGAGCACCTGCGTTGGTACATTTTTAAGCTACCCTCACGGCCTGCCTGATTCGGCATGAATCTCTTGTGCTTTTTCAACACTCTGGCCAGTGCCCAGGCCCAGGCCCAGGCCCAGGCCCAGGCCTAGCCGTCCACCCTGAGGGCTTCCATTTCAGCCCTATATCCAGGGGACCTGGGTTGGTCCTACAGAGGGTCTGGATGGACAGGGAACCCCAGTCCTTCCTGCAGGTTCCCCAATAACCCACCATAGTGGGTCAATAAGGGTGGGTCCATAAGGATATGAAGGCCCCCCTGGGTACTGTGACATTGGAGCCCGTCCTGCATTCACTCACTCATCTGTGTAATCATTCAGTCATTCAACAAACAGTTACTGAGCACGTCCTTCCTGTCAGGCCCAGTGCCTGGCCCCCACGGGCAGAGAGGAGTGAGGCCTGGGCCCTGCTCTCAAAGAGTTTCTGTTCCACTGGGGAGAAGCCGCTGGAACAGTGACACGAAAGCAACAGGACTCCCCAGATCAGGGCCCAGGCCGGACTCGATGCAGACGCTCAGACTACAGGAGGCAACAAGACAAACCCCATCCCAATTCAAGATGCTCCCAGCTCACAGTGGCCAGCAAGTGCATGGGCAGGGGCAGGGGCAGGGCGGGCCAGAGAAGGGCCACATGGATACTCACACCTCCAGACAGGCCTCCACGGAGGAGGTGTCACCCACGCAGAGTCTGAAGGAGGGGGAAGGGGTCTGCTGGGGGTCCAGGAACAGGAAACGGGGGCACACAGTACACCTGGCCCCTCCCTGGCTGCCCACCGTCCAGTGTGGCTGGAAGCCGGGAGCTGAACACACAGCACAGACATGAACCAAAGCGCCGAGCGCCCAGCTGATTCAGAAACCACTCTCTGGCTGCTGTGTAGACAGAGGCTGCCGTGGAGGTGATGCCGGAGGCTGGTACAACGGCACAGGCCAAGGTGGCGGTGGCCTGGCCCGGGCCGTGCTTCATGGAGGAGGCACGAGACACTGAGTGTCTCCGAAAGGGCCGAACAGGTTCAGGGGCCAAGAGAGTGAGGTGTCGAAGGAGGAGGAAGGGAGAGAGGGGCCTGCTGCCCACGTGACAGGAGGAGCTGTCCACAGAGGAGGAGCAGGTGCAGAAGAGGGTCCGAATCCACCAGCTGCCTGCTGGCCCAGGGCCCTAACGCTCCAGCTGTCCCGCCCGCCCTGCCCAGTGGCCCCCACAGCCAGAAGGGGGGCCTCAAGGCGAGAGCCACAGTGTTGGCCAGCCTGAGCCGCTGTCTGAGTGCAGGCTCTGGACAGGCCACCCCGCCACCTGGGCCCTCCCAATGGCATCTCTGCCACGCCCGAGCCCAATGAGTGTCAGCAAGTCTGTGTCAGTGCAGCAAATGCCACCCCGACCAGTGAGCAAGCCGGGCTCCAGCACATGTGGCAGGGCGGTGAGGGGGCTGAGAGGTGGTCGGTCCCCGGGGGCCTGAGAGGTAGCTGGTCCTGGGGTGCTGAGCGGTGTCCTTACTTGTCCCCCAAGTTCCCCCAGGGAGGGGACAGGCACAGGGTCTTGTCTGAGCTCACTGCAGGCTCTGGCAGTGACTCAGAAGGAAAGCAATGTTGAGTTGGGATGAGGGAGCGGTGGGGACACCTTCTCTGCCTGGAAAATGGAGCTGACAGTTCCCTGAGTCCTCGTCCCAGGGCTGTGGTGAGCGTCAGCTCACGCTGACACAGCAGTGCTGTCCAGGAGGGAGGGCAGGGTCGGAGGCTCGCTTCCCCAGCTGTCTCCTGCTGGATGACTTCTGCATGGTGCATGACGTTCCTGGGGCTGCTGCAACGAATGGCCACCAGCTTGGTGGCTTAAAACCGCAGAAATGTGTTGTCTCATGTTCCAGAAGCCAGAAGTCTGAAATGAGTCTTACGGGGCTAACATGGAGGAGTTAGTAAGCTAGTTCCTGCCGGAGGCTTTAGGGGAAAAGCCATTCTGTGCCTGTCCTGGCTTTTGGTGGCTGCTGGTGATCTTCGGCGTCCCTTTGGTTTGTAGGCACATTTCTGACTCCTCTCTGTATCTGTCCAGTCTCCCTTCTCTTATGAGGCACCAGTCATTGGATCTGTGGCCCACCCCAAGTCCAGGACAATCTCTCATCCTGAGATCCTTCAATCTAATGACATCGGCAAAGACCCAATTTCCGAATCAGTTCACATTCACTGGTACTGGGGGTTAGGAATGGACATATCTTTCTGGGGAACCAAATTCAACCCACTACACATGAAAAGAAAATTCTAACTTTGTAAACATTTGTAGCTTGAAAAGAACTAGATCAAAAGTAATCCTGGGCGGTCACCAGCCAGCCGGGGCCTCTGAGGATAGGATTCTCTGAGAACAGATCTTTGAAATGGGTACAAGAAAGGTTTTGCTTAAACGTTCTTCTTCTCATTTTCACTGCGAAGACTCATGACTTACAAATACATGATGAAGGACTGTAGGAAGGAGTATTTTAGGTGGAAGAAAAGGCAAGCTGAGGTGGAAATACAGTTTGTTCGGATGGGCATTGCCTGAGGCCCTTTGTGCATCAGGCCCGGTGGTGGATGCCGGGCAGGTGGAGATGGAGGGAGTCAGGGCCGAGGCGGGGGGTTAGGGGGCTGGAGACAGGGTGGGGGGAACAAGCAAGCAGCAAGCAAGTGCAACACAGCACCTGAGGATTATGGAACCCAAAGAACAACCACCTCGCTCTTCTTTGTGGGACGGCTCCAGAAGCTTTTAAGGCCGTGGTGCTTGAGCTGAGTCTACGACCAAGCAGGACTTACCCAGGTGAAGGGGGAAGAGGGCACCCCAGAGAAATGAAAGAGTTCCAGGGGCAAAGGGAAGATGACAAAGAGCTGAGTGTGTCTGCAGAAATGGAACTATAGTAGCTCGTTACTTATTTTTAGAAGGAGAATGGACCTGGGAAGAGAGGGTGTTGGAGGGGGAGGGGAACTTGCCCTATCAGACAGCAAGACCTACGGTAGAGCCCTAATACTTCAGGCGCTATGACACCGGTTAGTGGAGCAGAACACACGTAACTGCTGTAACGTGGAGAGGACGTCTTGGTTAGACCAGCAAGAAGGGGTAGACCCTTCGCTAAGTGGTCCTGGAGGAGTTGTTCTCCGTTTGGAAACAAACTTCATTTAGACCCCTACCTCAAACCCTACACAAAAATCAATTCTGAGTAAATTCGAGATTCGAGTGGGAAAGGCGAAACTTGAAAACATGGATAAGACATTATAGACTACCCTCATGACCCTGGGGTAGGATAGGATTTCTTAAACAAGTCAAAAGGAGGAAGACATTTTACTACAGTAAATCACAAACGTAAGACGTCATAAACAGAGTGAAAAGCTGAGCCACACGCAAGGAGAACACGTTGGCTACCCAGGATGTGAACAGTTGATTAATACGGGAAACGCGCAAAGAACTTCTGAATTGTCAACAAGCGGCCAAAGAACCCAACACAAGGGTTTGCAAAAACCAGCACGCGTATGTCATAGAGGAGCTTGTGAGAAGCGAGAAGATCACCAGGGAAATAGGAATTAAAATCACATGAAACCAGCTTGGCAAAATCTGGAAAGTGTGTGAATGTGGACAGTCGCCGAGGTCTCAAGCCGCTGAGGGATGGTGAACTAGTACCAAGGAGTCAGAGCCCTAGTTGTCATGATGAAGTATAGCTGGTGTTGTACACACCCCAAGCCCAGCGATTTCTAATACACGCCTGGAGAAAGTCCTCCAGCCACGTCCTTGGAGACGCACGCGGTCATGGCCATAGCTCATCGTCCTACGAACAAAGGAAGGGTGACAACCCAAACGTCCCCTCACAAGAGGATGGGTAACCGCTGGCACGTCCACGGCGGGCAACCGTGCACAGCAGTAAAAGTGAATGCAGACCGACTACACGCGTCGACACACATGTGGATTGAGAAAAGCCAGGTCCTCGAAAAACACACAGAGAACGTTCTATTTATCGAAGTGCAAACGCCGTGCTCGCTGCGCTAGACGGTTCCGGGCTACAGCTGTGTGATAAAGCTGAAGAGAAACAAGGCCACGACACGCCTAACACTCAGCTCAGCAGTCACTCTGCAGACAGGGAAGCGGAGGGTTTGGGGTGCGACAGGAAGAGGGCCAGAATAACACGCTGGGGCTTGGCGTGGAGTTCACAGACGTTACCACGCTCTGTAATCAGCACAGCCTCTATCTTATATTCTTTCGTGTGTATCAAGGATTTCATAATTTAAAATCTAGAAAAAGCATTAAGACAAAGAAGTGAGAGGTGGAGTGCCCTCAGCAGGTGTGCTGCGGAATAACGAGGGACGGCAGTTGGCTAAGGGGACCGCCAGAGGTGACACCCGGAGGCGGGGGAGCCGACACCCTGCAGAGCCCGGGGAGCTGAGCAGAGAAGCCGCGGTGAGCCACCCTCAGCAGCCAGCTCACCGCCCCCCACCCTCCCGGCAGCAGACCCCCTGTTGAGCCCAAGGAGCCGCTGGCTGTGCTGTGGGGACACAGAGTGGCTCAAACAGCCAGCCGCAGGGACAGACTCTCTTCCCTGAGCCTTCTCTGGCTTACCCTTATCACCTCAGCATGTTTCCTAGTGGGGCTGCTATTGACCCGATGTCCCTAAATCTATATCCTGTAATGTGACTGGTCTCTTAGATGATAATAAAGAACTATGATGATCTCACTCTGTCTGTCTCTCTGCCTCTGTCTCTCTCTGTCTCCTTCTGTCTCTCCCTGTCTCTGTCTCTCTCTCTCTCCCTTACTGTTGAGGGCACAGGAGACGACCCAGATGCCCGGGCAGGATGGCAAGCAGCATGTGCAGATGGTGGGGGTGACGGACAGGGGGACACAGGGGTCACTCCTCCTGTCAGACTCTCCCACAAGTCCCGGCAGGATCCGAAGCCCTGCTGTCCAGAGCTCCAGGACCTGTGTGGAGAGGCTGGAACAACAAACAGACAAGAAACCCAGCCATGACCTGCTTGGGGGAAGGACTAGTTCATTTCCAAATCCTCCAAAACACCTGAATCAGGATAACTGAAGGAATGAAATAGGTGTGAAGTCCACATAGAATGATCCAGAGTCCTGCCCCACTCCCTGCAAGCTCCATCGTGCACTCCAGCCTCCGGTCCCATCCTTCTCTGTGTCGGCCACATCAACCTTCTCATGGTCCCTCTGACGCCCAAGCACAGTCCCACCCCAGGGCCTTGACGCATGCCGTTCCCTCTGCCTGGAAACCCCTACCAGGTGGCCCGTACCGCTCCCTCCCTGACTCATTCAGGTCTCTGCTCCAGGTCACCTTCTCCTCTGACCACTCCATGGCAGGTATTGCCAACACCGCCCTCCCCTTGCCATTCTCTCCATCCAGGCTTTCTCTTCCTTCTCTGCCCTTCCATCCGCCCTTGCTCATTATGGCTGGGATCGTCTGTCTCCTGCCACTGGATGTGTGCTTCACAGAGGAGGAAACTTCTGGCTTTCCCCCACTGTATCCCCAGGCTGGAAGCAGACGTGGGCACACGTGGCCCTCGATCAAAGTTTAATCCCTGAATCAAAGCTTCAGCGATGAAGGTTTTCTGTGTTTTCTGTTCAGAGAAGAATGAAGAGGGGAAGATGGGGTCACCCCGGCCCCATTGACCTTGTGCATCCAGGGCAGTTGGCCTGGGACTGACCATCTCCTGGAAGGGCCCATTCGCCCAGGGCCCCCACCCTGGCCCCTGCCTCCCCAGGAGGGGCCCCGAGTGCAGTGTCAAGGCTCTGGGTCACCAGGTTGGTCATCTGAAGTGAATCCCAGGGTGTGTTGGGGCCCCACCCTTCCCAACAGTAGCCCCAGGGCCCTGCATGGCCCACACCCTCCTGGCACCCAGGGTTGATGGTTCAAGAGCCATGACACGGGGACAAACTGCTCTGGCCCGAGGATCATCTGAGATCCTGCGGGGACCTGAGGGAGCTGGGGGCTCATGGTAATAAAAGCTGACATGGGAGGAACGGTCACATCAGCCGAGGGCGCCCCGAGGGTGTCACTCACCTGCTCGCGGCCCTCCGCAGCCCCAGCTGGCTGGTGACAGGGAGCACCAGGACCTTTACATCTGGGGGAGGAGTAAGAGTGATCCAAAGCTTCTCTTAAGCTGGAACAATGAGCCAGAAATCATTCAGTGATCCGGATGCTGTTTTCTGGCAAATGTGAGCCCCACTCTGCTGCCATTGCCCGGAGCCCATGATGCTGCTCTCGGATCCTGACGCATGAACCCAGCTGCTGCCATAACACGTACGCGGCTGGTTCTGGAACGGAGAGAAGCGGTTGCCCACTGGGCCTTTGAGCTGCAGGCCGGGAGCTGGAATCTGAGCCCGGTCCCGACAGGCACATGCCGAAGGACACCCTCAGGGTCACCAGGACCCGCTCTTGGGATGGGCAGTGGCAGGGCAGCTGGGTTCCCCCAGAGAATCACTGGAGCCCCTCCAGGAATCTCACGGGGTCATGGAGGTCAGCACGATGAACCTCATGACACTTTGATGCATTCATCCATTCAGTAGGTGGCTCTCCCCTGGCGCTGGGCTGGCCTCCGGAGAGAGAGACCCATGGGGTCGTGCTTTGCCCTCTGGGACAGCCCTGTCACGATCTGTTTCCGGCAGCCCCTCCCCGGCGTGTGACTGTACTTCTCACCTTGATGGTGTTGGCGGGACTGCCGCAGATGCGGGCCAGAAACCGCTCTACTCAGCACAGCACCCGAGGGACCCTGTCCAGAGGAGGGCGGATGGCGAGATGCTCGGGGACAGAACTGCTCTTCCGCTGGGATGGACAGGACGCCAGGCCCTACAGGAATGCCAGCCGTAGACGGAGGGTTGCTGGGACCCCACTGGTCCCCAGGGACTCTCGCCTCAGTGATCTCATCTGTGGAATGGGCACTCATGCCTCCTTTGTATTCCTGGCCCTGGTAAGAGCACTTCATTGCTTCCGGTGGGCGTCATAATGACACACCGTCTGGGTGGCTGGAAACAGCAGAACTTCAAAGTCTCGCAGCATCGGGGCCAGAAGCCCAAAATGCAGGTGTCGGCAGGGCTGGTTCCGTCTGGAGGCTGTGGGGGAAACTGTCCCAGGCCTCTCGCCCAGCTGCTGCGGCTTTGCTGGCAACTCTCGGCCTCCCGGGACTCGTCCCAACACCCTCCCTGACCTCTGCCTCCCTCTTCACACAGCCAACCGCCCCATCTGAACTCCCCCACTCCTTTCTCTTCTAATCACCTCCACCGAGGTCCTTCCCCTCATTACCTCTCAGAGACCCCTCTGCACACAGGGCACATTTGCAGGTTTCAGGGGTGAAGCATGGACGTGTCTTTTCGGAAGGCCACCGTCCAGTCTGTTGCCGGTTCTGACAGCTGCCACCAGTCTTCCCAGCTGGCTTAAAGTCCTGCAGGTGTCCTGAGCCTCAGAGCCTTGGAGACCAGTCCCTTTTGCACCCCAGTCCCTTCCACCAACCCCAAGCCTCAGGAAAGGGCTGCGAGGGGCGTCTCTAGGGCTATCAGCTCTGAGCTAGGGCTGCAGGTGCAGCAGGACACCCGGAAGAAGGCCAGCCAGGGACAGTTAGGTGTGGCAGGGCCAGCCCGCAGGAGCCAGGGCTGATGGGAAGTCCAAGCGGAAGGGGGGGGAGTTCTGAGATCAGGAGCAAGGGCTGGTCTGATGAGGGTCTTCCCACTGCCCTTCCATCCAACTGCTCCAGGTAAGAGGTGGGGTCCCGGGGGGACGCTGCACCAGAGCTGGGAATGGGGGAGGTCTTGGGGCAGACCTTGAGAGAGAGGTGAAGGGTCTAGTGCAGGGCGGGGACAGAGGAGGTGAGGCTGAATGCTAGGGTCTTGGCGAGGTGAGCAGTGGTGATGCCCTCTGCGAGGACAGGGAAGGGAAGAGTCTGAGAGGCCCAGGTTTGGGGAGGGACTGTTTGCTGTTCTGGATAGGTTAAGTCTAGGTTCCTGTCTAATGCCTATTGGATGCAGGTTTGGGCTAGGTGGGAGCAGAATACGAGGAGGCCAGTATGTAACCTCTCATCCCAGATTTGGGGCCAATTAACAGACAAGAGAGGCAGAAGGGACATCAAAATATCAGTCTTGTTACCAGAAAGCTGAAAGTGGAGAGTGTGGCTTATGTCAAAGGATGAGAGGTACCCCAGGCTGAGCCCCAGAATCTGCCAGACTCACCCTGAGCCCAGGCAGCCCTGATGATCGACGGCCTCTGCACGGGCAGGGAGGAGTGGAGGCTCAGCCACCTGGAAGCGTGGGAGCTGTGCGTGGGACCCTGTCCCCCTGGCTTCCAAACCCACATGTTCCCCGTCCCTGCCCCAGGCCCAAGCCTAAGCTCAGCGCAGCGGATGCTCACGGGGCAGATGTGTGCAGAAACTTTGAACGGAAGAAGGGAGGAGTATCCGGAGGGGATGCTTTTCTGTAGGAGGACTTTCTGGATAGCCCGAGAGGTCGTTTCTTCTCTCTCCTACTTCCCAGTGCTGTCGACCAGCCACAGGCCCTCTCAGAGCCTCCGTCTCCCCACTGGCAAGACAACGATGCCCTATACTCAGAGACTGATCACAGCAGTATACCCAGCGCGGAGGGATGCTTGTGTCTCCCGGCACCTTCTTACTGTCCCTGGAACTTCGGCCCTCCCATTCCTGCCATTTCCCGGAAGAGAGAGCCAGGTCCAGGGAGGCCAAGGAAATTTTCTGGGCTCCCCAAGATACCAAGTTGTGCAGCCTGGCTTTGGTCCCTAGGGCTGACTCTAGGGCTCCGTGTTAGGCTGAGGTCAGAGGGATCTCACAGGGCAGGTCCCAGGCAGTGGTCCCTGAGGGTAGCCAGTCCTGCGCAGGCCTGACTTACAGGCCCTGCCCACCTTCTGCCAGCTGCGCCACCTGGGGGCAAGAGTGCGTATCTGCATCCGTGTCTTTCCCGGCGCCAGGGGCTGGCAGAGGGGAAGGCCACACGGAGTTATTTCTGGGCCTTGTGGGGGCTGCTGGGGGAGCTCACTGCCGCAGGGCTTTTTAAAGAAAACTGTGCCTTATCTATTAATAGCCGCCTGACGCGCTCTGAGCTCCTGACGCTCTGGGGATGAGGTAGCTAGCGCCCTGCCTGCATACTGCTCACGGCTGTTGAAGGATTGTACCGGGGAAGGGAGTTCGGGGTCAGCCAGGGCAGGATTTCATGAGCCAGGGGCATCTCCCCACAGAAACTCACGGGGCCAGCGTTGTTCACAGCTGTTCATTTTGCCACATAAGAGCTTCCGAAAGCACTTATCACCATCATGTCATAAGAGAAGTATTGTGTTAATGCCTCCAAAAAGTGGAAAACACATAATCTCAGAATAAAGGGCAGGCCAGAAAATTGAACATATTGTTTTCCTTATAACAATACCCACTTATTACCCCACAGTTCCGTAGATCAGAAATCCAGGTGGGCTCAGCCGGGTTCTATGCTCCGAGTATAATGAGGCCAAAAGCAAGGTGTCAGCCGAGTTGGGCTCTTATCTAGAGGCTCCTGGGAGCTCAGACAAGTTGCAGCTGTAGGACCGAGGTCCCATTTCTTTGCTGGCAAGAGAAAAGGAGTCATTCTCAGCTCCTGGAGGCCTCTCTGTTTCTTAGGCATAGTCCCCTCCATCTTCAAGGCCAGCCACAGTGTGCCAGATCCTTCCCCTGCTTTGCTTCCTCACGCTGATGTTCCCTTCTGCCCAAACACATTCTTTTTTAATGGAAATCTATCTTCAGTGTTCTTGCTGTTCTAATCCTTCCAGAATCTTATGAAAACAGGGATGGACAGCACATGCCCACAGGACCTGGCGAAGGGGAGCCCCAGAGCCTGAGGCTTTGAGGTACTGCCCCTCCTTGGGGAAGGGTGGGCAGATGGGTGGGCTCGGGTGTGTGGATACTGGGTTGAAAGGATAAGCAGCCCCTCTCTGAGATGCAGCTTGCTCCTCTGCAAATAGGGCTGGTGTCGCCCACCTCTACGTGACACTGAAGATAGCGTGAGAATGATGGATAGCCATTTGCTTCCATACAAGAAGTCCTTGTCAGGGTCCTCTCGGCAGGCTGCCTGGGCCCGCCAACACCTGATCTCAGACTTGCAGCCTCTCTACAGTACTTGGTGACAGAGCCCTGGAAAACGGATACAAATACCTGTCACAGCGTGGGCACACAGTAGGACCCTAATAAATGCTTGCCGAGTGAATGATGCGTAGTGAGTGCTTGCTGTACAGCAGGCACCGGGCTGTAGAATCTGTTGACGATTGAAAATAGCTGTATGATTACAGTACGCAGGGCACTCTTGTAAGTATCTAAGGGGGATTCATTCATTTAGTCCACCGGACAATCCTTTGAGGCAGGTGCCGCTACGGTTCTTACGCTACACAGGAGAAAACCAAGACTCAGAGCGAGGAGCCCCTTGCCCAGGGTCATGCAAGCAGCTGAGCTAAGATGCAAAGCCAAGCAGCTGGACCCCCAAAGCCCTTGCTGGGTAGCACCGCAATACTGCCTCCCAGCCTGTTGGCCAACACACAGTAGGTGATCAATAAATGCTCACTGCCTCATGCTTGGTCACTGCCTTTCCCCAGATGTGCTGACAACGTTCTGGGATTCTGTGAGAGTCCTCCGTTCTCAAACAAGAGAAGGGTCACTTTTCCACCCCAGTCAGCTACAGCCTCCGCATGACTGGTCAAGATTTACTGAATAAGAGGTGGTTTGATTCTACCTTTAAAATTGTCACTTCCTCCAAGACGCCCTCCCTGACCAGCCCCCATCGACAGGAGCATCCTGTTGTGGATTGAATTGCTTCTCCCAAAAAGATATGTTGAAGTCCTAACTCCGGTATCTGTGGATACGACCTAATTTGGAAATAGGGTCTTCGCAGATGGAATCAAGTCAAGATGAGGTCACATTAAAAGGGTGGGCCCTGTAGCAACATAACTGGTGTCATAAGCGGAGGCACAGAGACTCACCAGGAAAAAAACGCCATGTAAGGATGGAGACCAAGATAATTGTGATGCATTTATAAGCCAAGGATGGCGGGAGAGGGGCCTGGAACAGCTTCTCCCTGAGGGCCCCCCGAGGGAGTGTGGCACCGCTGACACCTTGATGTCAGACTTCTGGCCTCCGGAACGGTGAGAGATTCCATTTCTGCTGTTTGCAGCCTCCCAGTTGGTGGTGCTCTGCTATGGCAACCGAGGAAAACAAACACGCGCCAGTCTTTGCCAGAAGCCGACTTGGGCTCATCCTGTTCTAATCCCCATTCCACCTTCTTCCGGCACTTTCTGAACCCACGTATCTGAACTTCCCCAATTTAATAGTTCAGGCACCTTGAACATTCTCCCTTCAGAGCAAGGTCAATCAGTACATTTCATCCCCGTGTATGCAGGTCAGGGAGGCCCAGTCCCCGAAAAATCAAGGGCTCTGGAGTCAGCCAGTGTGGATTCACGGTGTCGAGAACTTGGTCCAACCAGGTAACATTTTTGATCTCCAAGAACTTCTTATAAAAGTGGCCATAACCATGCCTCCTTAGAGGTGTGACAATTACGTGGGGACAGATCCACCAACACCTGGAGGTACCCAATTCTACCTGCTCTTCAACCAACTCTTCTTGAACTGACTAGAATATCAGATCTCCCAGTTGGGTGGCTCGTCCCATAAATGAAGTCGAATTTCTGTTAGTATCAGAGGCTCACAAAATTGAAAAGATTCATTATACAATGTTTTCACCTGCTATTTAGATTACTAAGAAAAGAAAAATAATGCAAGAAAAGAATACCAAGTTTTGTACTTTCCAAAAAGAAAAACAAAGTCAAAGGGAGGAAAGTTATTTTCTCCATACATAAAATTAATTCGGCACTCGCTAACAGGGTTCTGTTTCTGTGTTGGTCCGCTTCCTAAATAGAAGCAGACCAATTTATCCATCCCATCTGTATTTGAACATTTTTAGAATGCCTCAAAATTGGTGTTGATTTGATTTATTTTCACGAGAGATTTGCAAAATATTTTCCTAAGTTATTCTGAACTGCAGGTCATTAATGAGGGGAGAGAATGGGCGGTGTCTGCAGAGTGAGTGCTCCCCAAAGTAGAACACTCGGCAAAGCAGGGAGGAGGGGGCCTCTCCAGCCCAGGTATTCCCTTCCCACCCCTTCCAGGGTGTCTTCCTGTGTGCGACATGTCCCTGAGTCCGCATTGCCCCTTGGCTTGGTTTGGAGGCCTTTGTGAACTGGTCTGGCCTTGTCCATCCTCACACCTGCACCTGTCCCCTTCACGCTCACCTGGCTCACACGAAGTCTCTCCAGCCTGGTGGGGTGGCACGGAGTCATAATAGGTGGCCATCTGTGAGGCCAGGCTGGCTGCCATCGCCCTCCCTCCAGGTTCCTGTGAGGAAACTTTGCTTTCCCCTGCTCCTCGCCCTCTTTCCCATCCAGTGAGGTCCCTCCTCTCTCTATGCCTGTACCACAGCTCCTTGAAAACACTCATCTCTGTCCTCACTCTTTGGACAGACTCCTTCTCATCCCAGGGTTTCTTTGTTACACTGAATTGAAAAACGAAGCCTCCAGGAAGATCCGAGTTTCTCAAAAATGAACAGGTTTACTGAGTAGATGCCTAGTATATGTTTGTGAATTAATGAATGAGTGAGTGAATGACTGAATCGTGTATTCTTTGGAAAATTTTCTAGCTCTAAGATGTCATCAAATTATAGTAACTGTAGTAAGTCTGTTTAAAGTCCTCACATTTCGAGCAAAATTAATTATTTACAAAATTCCCCAAGATGCAATAAAATACAGTGAAGTCCTTTCTATAATCCTGATATGACCAGCGAATGCTGTTAAATCAGAATTTTATAGTGTGCTTTTATTGGATCTGGCTGCACTGGGTTTTATCATAAGATGACACATTTGCTTTTTAATTAAACTGAGCCAAATTGGAACCTACAGTTACTAGGCACTTACCATTCGTCCAGCACCACCCTAAGCACTCATATATGTTATGTACAGAGCCAGGGCCCAACGATGCCTCATTGCCGATCTTTCCTGCATCAGTAATCACCACCACCATCACCATCACCACCACCGCCACCACCATCACCATCACCATCACCATCACCACCACCACCACCACCACCACCATCACCATCACCACCACCACCGTCACCACCATCACCACCACCACCACCATCACCACCACCACCATCACCATCATCACCATCACCACCACCACCATCACCATCACCACCACCACCATCATCACCATCACCACCACCATCACCACCGCCATCACCACCACCACCACCACCATCACCACCACCACCATCACCATTATCATCACCACCATCACCACCACCACCATCACCACCATCATCACCATCACCACCACCATCACCACCATCACCACTGCCATCACCACCATCACCACCACCACCATCATCACCATCACCACCACCATCACCACCATCACCACTGCCATCACCACCATCACCACCACCACCATCACCACCATCATCACCATCACCACTGCCATCACCACCACCACCACCACCATCACCACCACCACCATCACCATTACCATCACCACCATCACCACCACCAACATCACCGCCATCATCACCACCACCACCATTAGCACCATCATCACCATCACCACCACCATCACCATCACCATCACCACCATCATCACCATCACCACCACCAACACCATCACCACCATCAACAGCATCACCACCACCGCCATCACCACCATCATCACCATCACCACCACCATCACCACCAACATCACCATCACCACCACCATCACCACCATCACCACCAACATCACCATCACCACCACCATCACCACCATCACCACCACCATCACCATCACCATCACCACCATCAGCAGCATCACCACCACCACCATCACCACCACCACCACCACCACCACCATCACCACCACCATCACCACCATCACCACTGCTATCGCCACCACCATTAACGATCATCACCAGAAAAAATAACAGTTATTGAGCACTTACTGCACTTCAAGCCTTGGTCTAAGTATCTAACATGTTTTTCTCAGCTAACCCTCACATAACCTCCATGAAACTATTATTATTATCTCTATTTTTATAGATAAGAAAACTGAGACTACAATAAACTCAGGGACTTTCTCAAATACACAGCTAGTGAGTGTCAAAACTGGTGGTCAAATCAGATACTTGGTCTCATTCATTCATTTGACAAATATTTCTGAGAGGGACTCCTATGAGTCAGGTACCATTCCAGGGTTGAGGGATACAGAGCTCACAAGACAGGAGCAGGAGGTTTACATTCCAGAGTATGTGCATGTGTGTGGGTACACACATGTGCATGCATGCAATTCCTGCATGTTGTAACTGTGCTTGCATGCACATATGTGTGTGCAAATATGCATGCATGCATGCCTGAATGTAAGCATATGTGTGTGTGCATGTGCGTGGGGCAGGGGCACAGACGATGAAGAAATAAACAAATAAATGAACGAAGACAATTTCAGAGAGATATAAAGCTATGATAAAATTAAAGCAGAGTGTTGGGACACAAGGTGAGGCGGCAGAGCCTCTTCAGACTGGATGGTCAGGGAATATATGAGATTGAACATTTGAAATAAGTGAAGTGGCATTTGAACCAAAACTGGAAGAACAGGAAGGGGTAGATTTGGGGGTGTAGTTCCAAGGGGAGGGGACAACAAGTGTCAAACCCCCACACTAGCCACAACCCAGCCATGTTCTACGAGCAGAAAGACGCTGGTGAGTTTCCAGCATCCTGAGCAGGGGACAGAGTGGTGGGGTAAGGTGAGGACATGGGGCAGGGCCCAGCCATGTGGGTGTGGGTTGGAGTTTGGGCTTATTCTATGCACGAAGGGAAAGGTTTTAAACAGATAGGTGACATGATCTTTCTCACATATTAAAAGGCCATTCGGCCTGCTGCACAGGGAATAGTTTGGAGGGAGCAGGGAAGGAGATAGAGACAACAGTCTGAAGGTGCCTAGGGTCATCATGCCTAGAGATGGTGGCTGTGCAGACTGCAGCGGTGGCCATGGATACGGAGGAAGTTAGAAGCATTTGAGATCTGTTGTGCAAACGGAGTCAACAAGAACAACTGATCCCCGCTAGACATGCGGGGTACAGGGAATGAGGTTAAGGACCACCGATAACAGTGAACCCTCACCCCTGCCAGGCACTACTCAAGTCCATTGTTGGAATAGAAGGGGAGAAAGGGTAGGTACTGCTCTTAGCACCGTGGAAACCAAAGGAGAGAACTAAGTCACAGAGAGCTAAGGTCAGGCAACTAGAAGGTGCTGGAGCCAGATTGAAGAGAAGATGGAAAAGTTGGTGCAGGGTGACATTGCTCACACCTGTGCAGGTGGGTACCAGGGTAGGTGAGGTCTCCTACCAAGGGTGCTTCACTGGATCAGAGGTAGACAGACCTCTTGAATGTGATGAACTAAGAATGGATTGATTCAGTTGTGTATTTGCTTGTGATTCTGCAATCTGGACCAGGCTCAGCTGGGTGGTTCTTCTGCTGGTTAACCTTGGGTTACTCAGTGACCCTGACAGTCATTCAGATGCTGGCTGGGCCGAGATGGTCCAAGATGCATCTGCCAGATGCTTAGAACCACTGGAGCCTGGCTGAGCCTTTTCCCTTCTACATGGAGAGTCCAGCAGGGGAGCCAACCTTCTTTGTGGGGTGGCTCAGAGCTGCAGAAGTGCCAAATTAAAATCTCTAAGTTTACCTAATGCCACTTCTGCCTCTTTCTGTTGGTCAAGGCAAGTTGCAGCCTGGCCCAGATTCTAGTAGGGAGGAATCGGACTCCACCTCTCATTGGAAGGAGTGACAAAGCCACAGGACGAATGGGCATGCGGGATGGGAGAGACTGCTTTGAGGTAATTCAGTTCAAATCTCCAGGGTCTGGCACCTCCCCCACACCAGAGGTCGGGGACTGTCTGTTGAAATGTGCTGAATTACTTGCCCATCAACAGCAGAAGTGGCTTGATCTCAAGATGGCCTGACTCCTGGAACACTGCTGAACTTGCCCCTGGTTCAGGGCTCTATAAAGACCTAACAGGCCTTAGATGAGACAGGCCATCCGTGGTAGGCTAGTGCCATGTTACCTTGGGAATGGACGTCCCAGCTCTGCTCTTCCCAACTGCGTGACTTTGAGCTGGTTAATAAAGAGCGATGTTCTCACATGCATCTTAAGAATATTGCATCTACTTTGAGGTTTGCTCTGAAGGTAAATGGTATACCTGTGTCCACTGCCGGCTGTGACAATACAACAGATGGTCGCAGTAATCGCCAAAGTCATCTGTTACAGTATCAGAGCTTTGGGATCAGAAACACATAATAATAGCAGCCAACATTTGCTGAGTGCTTACTACGTCCCAGCCCCTATGCTAAGTACTTCATGTGGGTTATCTCATTCAATCCTCAGTAGTCGGATGACCCGGGTACTTTTATTGACTCATATGTCAATAGGAAGAAAATGAGTGCTCGGGAGGTAAATTCATGGCAGGTCATAAGTGATGGGGCAGTTTTTGAGCTTGGACACACTCACATCCAAGACCTGAACTCTTAACACCCACATTCATATATTGGGCAAACGACTTAAGCCTTTTGGACTTCAGTTTGTCTGGGTGAAGAGGATGACATAGGGTTTGCAAATTTCTTTGAGCATGTGTGGCCCAGATGTGTCTACGGATACTTGATAAGTTGCCCCTGGTGACCACTACCTCTGTTCCTGGCCAAATGTTGGGGCACCAACGGGATGAGTCAGGAGGGAAGGGCTGTCTTTCTCTCTACTCCCTCTTTGTCTCCCACCGGGAGAGGTCGGTTAAAGTTCAAAGCCAAGAGCAGCTGCAGGACTCATGGTTTTCATGTTTCAGAATGTGTTGTCCCTCTTCCCCTGGATGCCTGAAGACCTCAACAGCTATCTTTGTTTAGGAGAGGATTGGAGAAAATGACCTTGGGCTTCTCAGGGCAGAGTCCTACCTGCAGCCAGTGCTCCATCACATGGTGAACAGCTCGTCCCACAGGAGGCTAGCTCAGAAAGAAAAATGATCTATTCTTCATCAGCACGTGGTTCTGCTCCCCCGTGAGACCTCCACAGCAGCAAGACACGTGTGCCAGACCCCTAACTGCCCAAAGCTGATGAGGTCAGAGATAGGTCCCCATTTCACCTAAGGCCAGCACCTTGAGTTACAGGTTTCCCCCATTCTCCAAAAGTAGGGCATTCTTATGAAACCTTTCATGAGCCAAATGGAATAAAGCCAGGAAGCAATTACCATTAATTTATATGGAAAAAAATTTGGAGTATTCCCAAACCCAAAAAAATCACTTTTATGCCTTTCCGGTACCTTACAACAAATCTTACTAATGGATACACACAAGAAATCGAGAAAAAGCCCAGATGCTCACAGACACAGCTCCAAGCTCTGGTGGCTTGATGCCCAGATGCTGAGTGTGGTACCTGGGGAAGGCGCTGGGGGCGCTACTCCCTGCGCAGGTGCGCGCTGCCTCCACACGTGCTCCTCTCCCTGCAAAACCAGTACTGGACACTATTTTTGGACTTTGCTTCTTTGCATTAAGACATACATCCTCTGGATTTCGTTCAGTTCTTGAAAACAGGTAAAATGTTGGGCTCTCGTTGAAATGAAGGGGATAATGTCAACTTTTGAGACCCAGGTCACAGCTCAGAGAGAGACTTGCCGTTTCTCTTCACCAGCGTCCCCAGATGACCCCCTTCCATGCAGAAGGCACCCTGGGCTTCGGTTTTAGGCTCAGCTTGCCTGTGACTCGCTCGTTCCAGCACTGGGAAGCGCTACACCAGCGGTGCTTGTTCTCACGAGGAAACACACCGTGGTCCCCTCTGTCCTTACCCAGTAAGGAGAGGAGAAGCGACTCCACAGCCCCCGGGACACCCTAAGCCTCAGCTTCCTCATCTGTGAAATGGGCCAAGGAGCGGCCTCCCTCACGATGGCCAGGACCACATTTCTTTCCCCCATTGGTCTCTCTCTCCGGAGGTCAGCCCAGCGCCAGGGGAGAGCCACCTACTGAATGCATGAATGCATCAAAGTGTCATGAGGTTCATCGTGCTGACCTCCATGACCCCGTGAGATTCCTGGAGGGGCTCCAGTGATTCTCTGGGGGAACCCAGCTGCCCTGCCACTGCCCATCCCAAGAGCGGGTCCTGGTGACCCTGAGGGTGTCCTTCGGCATGTGCCTGTCGGGACCGGGCTCAGATTCCAGCTCCCGGCCTGCAGCTCAAAGGCCCAGTGGGCAACCGCTTCTCTCCGTTCCAGAACCAGCCGCGTACGTGTTATGGCAGCAGCTGGGTTCATGCGTCAGGATCCGAGAGCAGCATCATGGGCTCCGGGCAATGGCAGCAGAGTGGGGCTCACATTTGCCAGAAAACAGCATCCAGATCACTGAATGATTTCTGGCTCATTGTTCCAGCTTAAGAGAAGCTTTGGATCACTCTTACTCCTCCCCCAGATGTAAAGGTCCTGGTGCTCCCTGTCACCAGCCAGCTGGGGCTGCGGAGGGCCGCGAGCAGGTGAGTGACACCCTCGGGGCGCCCTCGGCTGATGTGACCGTTCCTCCCATGTCAGCTTTTATTACCATGAGCCCCCAGCTCCCTCAGGTCCCCGCAGGATCTCAGATGATCCTCGGGCCAGAGCAGTTTGTCCCCGTGTCATGGCTCTTGAACCATCAACCCTGGGTGCCAGGAGGGTGTGGGCCATGCAGGGCCCTGGGGCTACTGTTGGGAAGGGTGGGGCCCCAACACACCCTGGGATTCACTTCAGATGACCAACCTGGTGACCCAGAGCCTTGACACTGCACTCGGGGCCCCTCCTGGGGAGGCGGGGGCCAGGGTGAGGGCCCTGGGCGAATGGGCCCTTCCAGGAGATGGTCAGTCCCAGGCCAACTGCCCTGGATGCACAAGGTCAATGGGGCCGGGGTGACCCCATCTTCCCCTCTTCATTCTTCTCTGAACAGAAACCACAGACAACCTTCATTGCTGAAGCTTTGATTCAGGGATTAAACTTTGATCGAGGGCCACGTGTGCCCACGTCTGCTTCCAGCCTGGGGGTACATTGGGGGAAAGCCAGAAGTTTCCTCCTCTGTGAAGCACACATCCAGTGGCAGGAGACAGACGATCCCAGCCATAATGAGCAAGGGCGGATGGAAGGGCAGAGAAGGAAGAGAAAGCCTGGATGGAGAGAATGGCAGGGGGAGGGCGGTGTTGGCAACACCTGCCATGGAGTGGTCAGAGGAGAAGGTGACCTGGAGCAGAGACCTGAATGAGTCAGGGAGGGAGCGGTACGGGCCACCTGGTAGGGGTTTCCAGGCAGAGGGAACGGCATGTGTCAAGGCCCTGGGGTGGGACTGTGCTTGGGCGACAGAGGGACCATGAGAAGGTTGGTATGGCCGACACAGAGAAGGATGGGACCCGAGGCTGGAGTGCACGATGGAGCTTGCAGGGAGCAGGGAAGGACTCTGATCGCTCTGACCGAGTCAGGAACCCAGACCATGCAGCGTGTAGGAGGCCTCCAGATCACTTCTGTCAGGTGCCCGGGACAGAGCCTGGCAAATACAGAAACGGCAATGGGAGGACATGGGAAGGGCCCCTAAAGGTGCCTCTGAGGACAAGGGACAGTCCATTCCACTGCACAGTGGGTCCCATGGGCTTGGAGCCCAATCCCAGTGGAAGGTGCTGGCAGTCCCCTTCAAGCTCCTGCTCCCACCCCAGGTCCCCGTCCTAGGAGAGCATCACACAACACCTGGACCATTTCTGACACAGCCCACGGAGGGCCACCCAGGAGCCCTGAAGTGAGAACAGAAAGACACACCCAGCAGATCCTGCCCCCTTCTCAGCACCCAGCCCGTCAGGGCTCAGGGCTCAGGGCACCTGCTCTTCCCACAACTCCCACCCTGGCCTCGGGGTAACCGTTCCACAGCCTTCCTGAATGGACCCCAAGCCCCCATGCCACCTGTGGGATCTGAAGAACCTTTGTCCTAGCAGCGCCCCCCAGTACCCCATCATTAGGCACACAGTAGGCCCACATGTCACACTGCTGGCCTGGACGAGAGGGGGCGGGGCCTGCGTGGCAGATGCCTTTGCTGTCACACTGGGTATTTCACTCTGTCTTATGGGAGCTTCCTGATGACTCCGCACAGGCACGGGGAGTGTGAGTGTGCGTGCAGACGTCACCCAGGCGCGAGGATAGGAGAGGCCGGCTCTAGTGCCCCAGGAGCACATGTGGGTCTGTGAAGTGCAATTTTTATTTAAAACACAACAAAATCCCCAATCCAACCATTTTCTGCCTTAGCCTATCAGGTGGGGAGCTGGCCCTCCCTCATCCCTCCATGCTGCTTTTCCATGTCCTGGGTCCTGGTTCTTCTCCTGGGGTCCCCGGGGTCTCTCTGGAGCCACGGAGTCGGCCAAGGGCTCACTGCTACGAAAGTGGATGAAGAACGTCCGGATTTCCTTCGGGTAGATGGTGACCTTGGTGCCTTGCAGGGGTGTCGAGTGAGAGCGGGAGCTGCCTGAGGGAGCAGAAGTGGTCGGTGCTGAGAGCCACCTGCTTCCCCAGGGTGTTTCCACCCAGCATCCCTCTCATACACCGCACCCGCCCACACTCTACTGTGGCTCTTTGATGGAGGCCCTTGGCTGCCCTCCTCCTGCCAGGATTCCCACGGCCATGGCCCCTTGCATTTTGGCCCCCCCGTGAGGGTAATATATAGGTGGTCCTGACGTACATGGCCTCATTCCCCATGGGGTGGAGCACTGAATGCCTAGAGCTTTCTCACTGAAGCCATCTGGTGGGGTCTGCTCTTTATATTACTGGTTCCACTAAATTCAACCTTGGGAGGGAAGCCTCTTCATTCAATCATCCATCCATCCATCCATCCATCCATCCATCCATGATCCATTCGTCCATCCATGAATCCATCCTTCCATTTCACCCTTTCGAACACTCATACTTCCATAGATCCATCCCTCCATTCATCCACCCACCCACCCATCCATTCATCAATCCATCATCCACCAATCCATCCATCCACTCATTGATCCATCTATTCATTCATCATCCATCCATCATCCTGCAGAGAGAAATACACATCTACACATGTACCCATCCATTCAATCCATTCATCTATCATCTATCCATCATTCATCATGTATCTATGAGACCATGTATGAATTCATCATCCATGAACTATCCATCTGTCCATCCAATCGTGATCCATTGGTCCATCCATGAATCCATCCTTCCTTTCACCCATTCAAGTACTCACTCTTCCATAGATCCATCCATCCATCATCCATCATCCACCCATCTATCCATCCATCCATCCATCCATCCATCATCCATCTATCTATTCCCAAATGCCTAAGTGCCCAGCTACATAGATGGCACCCTGCTGTATGCAGTGGACAGAGAAGATGCATGGGAAAGAGGAAAGAGAGGGAGAGGAGAACAGAGGAGGAAACTGATCAAGCCGTGGACTCCAAAGAAGCTTGAGTGGGAGTGGGCCAGAGGGAAGGGGACAAGAGTGATCCAGGCAGAGGGAACAGCACGGGAAAGACTGGGAGGCATGAAGTGGCCCGTGGTTCCCAGGAGTTGATGGTGGTGTGTGCAGCGTGAGGCACAGCATGGCAGATGTCAGAACCCGCTGGGATGTGCTTGCCACTTCAGGACTCACCCAGGACAGAGGCAGGGGTGCGGTCTGCAGACACACAGGCATGCACACACACACTGACCTCAGGTGGATTCGAGACGCTACAGAATCAGAGGAGCACAGTAGCCCGCTCAAGGTCACACAGGCCACAGGGGCAGAGCTGGGATCTAAACAAGGTCTGGCCAGCTCCTGAGCCAGGCTGGGGGCAGGCTGAGATTCTCAGGCTCAGCCTGAACCAGGGTCTCCCAACCTCTGCGGTGGGGATGCTCCTGTGTCCTCCAGCTCCAGCGGTGCAGCGTGCTCACGTCCCAGGTCCCCGTGAGCGAGCGCTCCTCCACCGCCACCACGGACCCCAGCCCCTGCAGCACGACCTGAGGGACAGGAGCGCAGGGAGGGTGAGCTACCCCCGAGGCCCCAGGTCAGAGCAGAGGCAAAGCAGGAACAGGGGCGGCACCCACACCTGGGACACAGCACACACGCGTGAATTCTCACAGCAAATCCCCAGAGGGCACTGTGTCCCCATCTTATAGATGAGGACACTGAGGCCAGCACCAGCATGCTTCCCCAGGTGCTGTGCTGGATGAGCAGACCCAGGGGGAGGCAGGCACAGGAGCTGCCTCCAACCCCCACACCCCTCTTCTGGCTACGGCTCAGGGGGCGGCCCAGGGATGAGGCCAGGAGTGGCTGTCCATCCCCTGTGCCACGTAAGCAGGGACCCAGCCTCCTGCAGCCGGAGGGAAGCAGGTGGCCCGCTCTGGCCGGAAAAGGAAGGGACCATCTGCTGGCCGGGCCATTCTGCGGATCTATCTGCTTGTGAGGCCTGTGCCTGCTGGTGACCACGGGGGATGAGCAGAAGAGACGCAGCCAGCACGCCGACGAGGCCGGCTGCGGGACAAAGTGACCCAGGAAGGGACCAGAGAAGGAGAAGCAGCCAGCCCGCAGGGACAGGAGGGTGGGGTGCCCCTGCGCCCCCAAAGCGCCCGCCTCAGGGGGAGTGAGAGCACCCGCAGGCATCTCTCTGCCGAGGTCTCTGCCGGAGGGGATTTTCACACTGGGGTTTGCCTGCCTGCTGGGGCTTCAGGCCATGGCCAGGGAGGCCTGTCACTGGGGTCTGAGGGCACTTACTTCCAGGTTCACCGTCACGGGCTGAGACAGGACCGGGTCCTCCCCCACCTCATACAGGTGGTGGAGCCGCAGCAGGACACGGTGGAGGTCCGGCTTGGCCTTCCCTCGACGGCCTTCAGGGACAGAAGGACCCCCATCAGCCCCAGTCCTCTAGTCTGGGCCCAGCACTCGACACCTGCCCTCACTTCATGCCTCGGCCTCCCTGGGAGCCAGCTGACGTGGTCCCTGCTTGATGTTACTGCCGCACACCGGCTTTGTAAAATCTCTTCCACCTGTCCCAGCGTGGCGGGGGGTGTGGTTATGGATTTGAGTCCGAGGGTCAGGCAGGTCCTCTGTCTCCTGATGGGGGTGGGGGTGGGGCTGAGGACATGCTGATGTCCAGGACGACACACCTGCTTCATAAGGTGGCCCTGAGCTCGGGGAGAGCAGGGAGGGTGTCTCACTCCATCCCTGAGGCTCCCTCTGCCCCTCACTCGCTGCTCTCCAGGGAGGGGGGACCCCCAGGCCAGCCCCTTTCCCCTATTTGGGGCCAGCTGACTGCAGGAGACCCAGGCTCTTGCCTGTGGCCACGCACGCAAGGGGGAAGGGAACGCTGTGCCTTGTAGGGGAGGTTCCCCGCCCTGCGTCCTCTGTGACAGCGGGGATTCCTGACGATGGGGTTCAGTGTTAGAAAACCACTTGGCTTCAGGCTTGAGCCACGGTCCCCAAGATCTACTTTATCAGATAACAGTGTTATCTGGCATGTTGCCTCTTTCTTTTCCTCTTTCTTAATACTATGGATTCCTCCTGAGTTGTCTTTGGTGCCTGCTAGGACCTGGATGGGGCTCTGGGGACAAAGGGTGTCTAAAGGGCAGCCAGCCCTGCCTTTGAGCTGCTCATAGTGGAAAGGGGAAGATAAGGTGCAGCTGGAGCTTTGGCAACAGGAACAGTCAGTTCATGGCAGGTGTCACCTCCACCAGGTAGCCCTCCATCATGCCCTGCTGGGGGCTTATTGTGAACATCATGGTGGGTGACTTGGCTGCTTCTCCCTCTAGTCTGAGAGCTCTGTGAGTCCAGGGTCCTTGCCTACCTTGGGTACTGCTAATTACCCAGTGCCTGGCACAAGAGACATTTGTTCAGTGAACGAACAGAAGCTCTGGACAGTCAGGCTTCCTGAGTTCAGAGGACGAGTGGGGCTGGCAGTTCAGGGCTCCAGGAGGACTCCCTGAGGAAGCAGGACTGCACTGAAAAGTGAGGATCTGACAGAAGGTGGATGATGAATGGGGTTTGGTGGAGGGGCTGGCAGGGATCCATCGGAGAATGGGTGTGGACAGGTCCTGGGCTGGGGTCCATGACCAACGTGTGCCCTGCTTGCTGAGTGACCCTGGTGCCCCACGGGCTCTCTGTGGGTCTGGGTCTCCCTGTTGGGCAGAGAAGGGGATCAGGGGACCATGCAGAAGCAGGACAACACTGAGAGGAGCCCACATTGTCTGGTGCTGGGCGTGGGGCCAGCTTGACGTGGGGAGGGAGCCGAGAGACCGGTTCCCTTGGACGGCGGCCCCACCTTTCTGGAGATTATAAAGGTGCTCTGTGTGGTTGGAGCTGTAGTTCCAGCCTGGGATGCTCAGGGTCTGCAGGTGAAGACTCGGGGGCAGCATCACGGCTTCTTGCTGTGGGGGGCCTGGGAGATTCTGGGCAGTCTCTGCGGGGCAGACACACAGAGCCAGGACAAGGGCTGGGGCCAAGCTGCTCCCCCTGACATTGGGAGCTCTGCACACTCCGTGCCCCCGGTCAGGAGACCCAGCTCCTGCCCACGTGTGGCCCACAGGGAGGACAGCCTGAAGCACCTGCTGGTCCAAGCGCCTCGGGCATCCCCTTTCTGCCTTTGCCCACGGACATCATTCCACCTGAATGCCCATTCGCCCATATGTCCGGGGGCTCTAATCCCAGAGTCTAAGAGCTGGCAGGACCCTGGATCTCTAGTCCAGCCATTTCAAAGTACAGATGGGAATACTGCCACCCAGAGAAGTGCTGGGTTTGTTCCAGATCACAGGGCAGGTTCATGCAGAGCCCTGATTTCAATTTCAGGTCTGGGTGCCTTGCTCAGAAGACACCTCCGCCCCTTCCTCCTTCCAGGAAATACCCTTGCAACTCTGGGCTCCAGCTGGGGCACCACCTCCTCCCAGTCCCCTGGCCACAGTGATTGGTCCAAGCTTAGACCAGGAGCTCCTCTCTGCACCAGTTAGAAGCTTTGCCTGGGACTTCTGCCCCCCAGCATGGGAAGATTGAGCTCAGTCCTTTTGCAAGGGTAGGGTGGGGGAGGGCATGCACTGCTCAGGAGTTCACAGCCTCATCCCTGTAGGGAGGGTAAAGAAGGTCTGCAGACAGGGAGAAGCACAGCTGAGAGTATGAGGGAGAAGGATGGCCTCGAGAAGGTTCCACCCCCTGAGCGCCAGTTGCACCCCTAGCCCTTCCCGCAGTCGTGTGCTTGCACCTCAGGATAGAGTCTCCTGGTGGCTCAGCCAGGGCACGTGGAGTTTCTCTCTCTTTCAACCAAGAGACACCAGAGTGGGGCCAGTGGGAGGTGCTGACCTAGCCACCGGCCCACCTCAGACACGGGGACGTCCCCCTCTGTGGAAAGGGTTCCCGGCCTCCTGGAAGAAACCACTGACTCATCCTGGAGCACACTCTGCCCAACCAGCGGCCCCTTCAGGGTCTGTGACTTGCAAACAAGAGAACTCAGGGACACCCCCCATGTTGACCCTGGTCTCCTCCAGGCTTGTGGTCCCCAAAGCACAAGGCCCCAGGCTCTTCCCTCAGTACCTCTCTCTCCCTGTGTTCCCTGAAGCCTGGATGTGTATGAGCATGGCTCCCCAGGGGACAGCTCAGGAGAAATCCTTCAGGAGAGGCCGGGCCCTTACCCATCCCTGGCGTGCAGCACACAGCTGGCACTCACTACGTGCTTCATACACCCTGCCTGTTCTAAAGACCTGGGAGGGCGCTGGCGCTAAAACTGAAGCAAGGAGGAGGATAACCACATTCTCTCCAACAGCTCTGCAAGTGAGTAGAACACACACAGTTCAAGGATGAGTGAGATGAACACCAACTTGTATCTAGCTGTTTCATTCTTCACATGCTGCTCCGAACTACCATTTCTAAACATGATCATTACCTATTGTATCTCACGTTTGATTATTCTCATAAAGAAATGGACTGTTGTACACCAACAGGGGTGTAAGTGGAGGCAATGCATGAGCTCTGCAGATCAGACCATGGGCTGGAATCACCCTCACCTGGTGACAGCGTACCCAGAAGTCAAATAAAAAAAGACTTTTAATGTTGGTCTTCCATGTGTGAAGCCATATATGTCACATAAAGAAAGAAAAAGAGATATCAGAGCAGAAAATGAATGATACTCAGGGAAAAAGTCCAAGGTGGAATGGGTGTGAGTCTCAGAAATGTTCCCACTACCTATATGAGCTTCAGTGAACTCTGGACCTCTTTGCCCGAGTTTGCCCGCACGTTAAATGGACTTTATCAGAGACTCCTGAGCTCCCTCTGCTCAACGTTGTCCAGATCAGTGAAGGCCCACAACCCTCCCCAGGTCTACCCGGCCAGGTGGGCTCTCTGGGATGCACACCCCCTTACCATTCAGCTCTCTTAACAGCACAACGGGTCTGTGCTGCAGCGCCAGCCCACTCCTCTGGCGCAGGCGAGCGGTGAGAGGCCGGGGTCCCAGCAGGAGCCAGAGCACAGGGTGGACAACGGAGGTGTCATTCAGTGTGAGGTCATAATCCAGAGCCCAATCAAAGTTGTTCCACAGCCGGCGATGGAGCATGATCTGCAGGGAAGAGCTGTGGGACAGGGCCCCCTCCCACCTGCTCGTGCCCTGGGTGCCCAGGAGGGCCCACTTCCTACCTCCACCTGCCCGTTTCCTTGGCTGGAGATGCCATGTGCCTGCTGGGACAGCACCACCAGCCGGCTTTGGCTATCCTCGATGAAGGCAGACTGAACCATGGGGTAGTAATTCTGTGGACACAAACATGGCCACACTGGCGGTCAGGGTGAAGGACGGGCCAGGCCTGCTGGTCAGTGTCCCCCTCTGGCCACTGCTCTCAGCCCCCTACACGGGGACAGCCACAGCTCAGGGTGCAGCAGGGAGACTATGATAGAGGATCTGATGTTGGAGACCAACAGACTGTCATTCACATCCAGCTCCACTGCTTCCTGACCGTCTGAACTGGGGACTTGGCCCACTCGAGCCTCAGTTTCCCCACCCGTACAATGGGCCGAAGGACCCGCTGTGCACATTCCTGCAGGAGTGATGAGGGGTGTGTGGGGTCCAGCCTGATGTGGGTGCTGGGCCGAGGGTTGCTACAGAGAGAAAGGGCCGAGCATGGTCTGGGGGAGCAGCCACACTCCCCACGCTCTGTGCTCTGCTGGAGCAACTGTCCCGGGCGGACCCACAGGGACTGTCAGGAGCCCCTGCACAGCGGGGGCATCGAGCAGTAGGGACGACGGACAAGAACTCACCAGCAGAGCAGGGTGGGGACACACCCCCCTGGGACCCCCAGGAGGAGCAAGAAGTAAGGATTACTGAGGCACAGGAGGCCCCCAGGGCAGGCTTCATCTGGATTGTTCCGTCTGACCCTCACAGTCCTGGGGGCCGAGGTTATTCCCTCGATCAGGTCGGGGGCTACCCAGGGTCACAGGGCTGGAGGCCTAGGATGTGGGAGCTGATGTGTGGCTTCGGGCCACGCTCACCACTTGGAAGGAGCCACCGGGTGGCCTCTGTGCTGAAGCCCTGGGGCGGGGGGGGGGGTTGTCAGGCCCGCTAAGCCTTTGACAGGCATCTGCTCAGAAATCTCAGAGCGACCCCCTGATGAGGCGCTCCTCTTACACAAGAGGAAACCGAGGCACAGACAGAGATGGGGATGGTCTAGGGCCTGTGGGGGCTCCGGATTTCAGACACCAGTGGTGACCTGAGCCTGGGTCTCCACCCCTCCCAGCACAGGTGGGCCGGGGGCTCCGCGGCGTTCCCTCCAGAGGCCTCTGCGGCCGCACGCTGCTGCTGGACCGGGCTTCCTGCTCCGGCCTTCAGGAAGAGCGCCCTCCGGGCTGCCCCCCACCGTGGTTGCAGGACCAGCGGGCCCCCTAGGGCTCACCCGAGCGATGCTGTTGCTCGCGTATTCCCGGAAGAGTCTCCGCTGCATCTGGTAGCCGTTGCTGTCCGAGTAGAGGGTCTGCTGGTTCTGGAGGCTGGTGCTGGTCCTCAGGATGGCCTCGCAGTTCAGCTCCATGGGGCCCACCCGGTACTCCTGCTCGATGCGACGGCACAGCAGCTCCCCGCCACGGCCGACTGGCACGTGGGCGAGCCGGGAGTAGATGGCATATGTGTGACTGCTGTCCCTCACATCCCTGGAGGAGAACTGGGAATCGTGGGTCCGGTTCTGGGAGCCTTGTGGATGCCCCTCCCTCCTCCTCCGCCCTCCCTCGTTTCCTATCTCCCACCTTCCTCCCTCCTACCTCCTGCCTCCCTGGCTTACTCCCAGCCTAGCTTCCTCCGTACCTCTTCTCTCCCTCCCTTCCTACCTCCCTCTCACTTTCTCTTCCTCTCTTCTTTCCTTCTTTCCTTACTTCCTTCTTCACCCTTCCTGTTTTCCATGCCCCCTTCCCTTCTTCCCTCCTCCTGCAGTCAGGGCAGGGGGTCACGGAGTCTTCCTGGGCAATATAATGGGAAGAGCTTGGTCCCCCGATGATCAGAACTGGGCTGCTCAGGCTGGATGGCTTAGGTCTGTGCTGTCACCGGGCTTCTAATGTAAGTCAGTGTCCCTGTGGGTTCCTGCCCCAGCTCTGAACGTGGACACCCCCTACGAGGTACAGCGTGTGCAGCCGAGCCAGGATGCCGCAGTCAGAGCCATCACGTCTTCATCAAGCTCCCATCGAGAACGAGCTGGTATCAGGAGCACACCCGGACCCTGAATCCCTCGTACGCCCACCGTCATGCACAAGAGGGCCCGAGCGCACCTGTAGAAGAGCTGCCGGATCTCGGTCATGAGCTTTCCCGTCACAATCTGCAGCTCCACACTTTCCCATGATTGTTTCGCAGTCTCGGTGGGTGTAAACACAAAGTTATCAGAAATAGGGCCATATTTCAAGTTACCGTTGACACGGTACTCCATGAACTCCTGGGTCACCTGCACTGTGCGGTTACTCTCTCTGCAGGGACAGCAAAGGGAAAACAGTATCATCTTCGTGCACATGTGTCCCGAGTGTGGTCCTCGTCATCTGGAAGCTGGTGACCATCCTGCTATGCAGACACCCACCTCCACCAGAAGCCAAGAAAAGCCACCTCAGCAGAACCTCAGTGACGGTCACGAGGCCGCTCGGTGACACCTGCACGTGGTTCAGATGAAGTCCGTGAGACACCCCTCTCCTGAGCCAACGTGGCCTTAGATCCTTCCATGGGCCAGCAGGGCCCCCAAGCAGGAGGGTGACAGAGGCTGCATAAAGGCCCCCGAGAGCATAAGCAGAGGGCACTCATGCTGCCCCAGGGGGAACGTCCCCTGGAGCTGGGGCCTGGTCATCAGGCGGCCAGCAGAGCCCCCCACACCTTTCAGAGGGACCCCAAGGAGCACAAGCAAGGATGTTGTCATGGGTCCCCCGGTGTCCAGATGTCAAGAGCCAGCACCTTCGCTCACTTCACCACCTCCTCCTGACTCCCGAGGGCAGGGAACGTGAACCCACTTTGCTCCCGAGGCCCAAGAGGCTGGGGACCCTGATCCCCGGCACAGGATCCCATGCCTGGGAAGAGCCCAAGCCAGGACTCAGGTTTCATTCCATCTGCTCGATCTGGGCTCAATCCATTCTGTTCAGATACTGGGGTTGGGACAGAGGATGGGGGAAGGGTGGGCAGGGACTCAGAGCCCTGTAGAGACATGGATGGTGTAGACACATGTATGGATCCTAGTTCTGTGTGTGGTCTAAGCAAAGGCACTGCCATGTACTGGGTTTGGGGCATGGTGCTCCCGGGCACAGAACATGAAGTATCCCTTCCACACCCATTTGGGGGCTTCTGTGCTATTGCGGTGGGCATGGACAGGGAGCAGGGGAGGCATCTGAGAAGGGCCCCTTTGGCCCCTCTGAAGAGCCCAGGAAAGAATCCTGGTCATTCGTCCGGCCCCAAGCCCTTTCCCTTCTGGCCTCAGGCTGCCCGCTTCCCGCTCCCTTCATCAGCTCCCGCAGGTGCCGTCAGCTAGAGACTGGAGGACTGAAACGTGCTCCATCTGTCGCGGGAATAACACTGAGCCAGAGGAGGGACGAGTCGCTGGTGGCCATGGCAGCGTGGACAGACCCTGGACACACGATGCTGGGGGATGGCACCAGTCCCACAGGGCTGCATGGACTGGATCCCCTGGTATGAAAAGTCCAATTTAGACGAATCCAGACCGGCAGAGCAGGGTCAGAGGGCGTGACTGTGGTGATGCCCACATGGGCTGTGAGTGTCCCAACACCACAGATGGGGACCATTTCCAGAGCTGATCTGCGGGGTCTGCGATTTCGCTCCGTAGTGCTGGATTGTAAGGGTGAAGCCCCCCCCCCCAACCCGGGCCTCTGCACAGGAGGCTCCTTCCGTGGAACAGTTGTCCCCTCGTCTGTGCCCACGGATTCTCTGGCCCGTCCAGTCCTCAGGCCTGGCTCCCAGTGCCTCCCACCCACTAAGGCTGCTCTGAGCCCACCGCCCTCCATTTTCACAGCCCCTTGTCTCTGCAACCAGGGCTGAGGCGCTGGATTAGCAGTTTACCCCGGAGGGGATTGCAGGGATCCACAAGAAATACCCAGTCCTCACCCCAGCCAAAAGCAACAGAGATGGATGGGGGTGAGGGGGATGGTCGGCAGGCCATGAGCTGTGCAACTGGACCTGCCAGCTGGGCGTCATGGCTGCGGATGAGGCCTTCATGGGATGCACACAGGGAAGGTGAGGTGGAGCTGGCCCCACAAGGGCTGTCTAGTTGGGGTGTCGGGCCTGACTGGAGAAGCAGCCTAAGGCCCGCCTGGGGTCTCTGCTCTGACCAGGGAGGCTCAGAAGTTGCCTGGCCCTCCCCAGGTTCCACGGCTCTCCCCACTCTCGCTCCCCACCCACGCTGGCTGCAGTCAGCCCCTTCTACCTGCCATGCCCTCTCTCAAGGGGATCTGCGGAATGATGAAGGACAGGGCTCAGGTGCGGCCCTTCTGTGGGGCCTTCCTAGCGCTGAGGCTCCAGAGCTGTGCACAGTGGCCTTGGGGCTGAGCTCCAGGTACCGGTCACCTCACACCCGTGCTCCTCCCTCCCTTCTCTTTCCTTCCCCAGACTTTCTGCCAGCTACTCCTCCAGACTTCCTGTTCCTCCCCCACTTCCAGTGTGGGGGGGTCACATCAGGAAATGGAAGTGGCTGCTCTGGCAGAGGCAGCTAGAGTGCAATGAGGACTATCTGGGATGTGGCCTGAGGATGGACAGGGCTGGCCCAAAACACCTGGCAGGCTTTTTCCTGGGGGTCACCTGCTTTCTCTGCTGTCAACAATTAGTTGCTGAATGAATGGATGTGGAAATGGATGGATGGATGGATGGATGGATGGAAAGATAAACAGACATGGATAGATCTAATGGTAAGTGGACAGATGTATGTATGTAGGCATGAATGAGTGGGTAAGTAGGTGGATATATGGATCGGTGGGAGGGTAAGTGGATGGCTGGGTGAGTGTATGGTTAGGTATGTAGGTGGGTAAAAGTATGGATGGATGGGAGGTGAGTAAATGAATGAGTAGATGGTTCAGTGAGTGAGTGGATGGATGGCTGTATGTTTGGATGAATATACAGACACTGGGAGGATAGTAGATGGATGGAAGGATGGGTGGCTGGATATATGGATTGGTGGAGAATGGATGGATGTGAGGGCGTGTGAGGGGGTAGCTGATGGGTGGATGGGTAGTTTGGTATGTGGATATGAAATGATGGTTGTGGATGTTAGTGGATGAATGGGTGGTTGGTTAGTTGAATAAATGAACAGGAAGGATACTGGATGGAAGGATGGATGGATGGATGGATGGATGGATGGATGGATGAACAAACATATAGACAACTGGGAGGATAGTGGATCGATGGAAGGATAGGTGGTTGGATGGCTGGATGGCTGGATGTTGGATGGATGTGATGGTGTGTGGGAAGAGTAGATGAATGGATGGATGGAAAGATCAACAGATACATGGATAGATCATATGGTAAGTGGATAGATGTATGTGTGTAGGCATGAGTGAATGGGTAAATAGGTGGATATATGGATGGATGTGAGGGTAAGTGGATGGATGAATGAGTGAGTGTGTGGTTATCTATGTAGGTAGGTAGATATATAGATGGATGGGATGTAAGCGTGAATGGACGGATGGGGGGTTCAGTGCGTGAGTGGATGGACGGATGGTTGTGTGGTTGGTTGAATATACAGACAACTTGGAGGATAGTGGATGGATGGAAAGATGGGTGATTGGATGTATGGGTGGATGGAGGATGGATGGGTGTGAGGGTGTGTGAGAGGGGTAGCTGATGGGTGGATGGGTGGTTTGGTTGTGGAAACAGAATGATGGTTGTGGGGGTTAGTGGATGGATGAGTGGTTGGTTAGTTGAATAAATGGATGAACAAGAATAGTGGATGGAAGGATAGATGGATGGATGGATGGATGGATGGATGGATGGATGGATGGAAAGATAAACAGAAATGGATAGATCAAATGGTAAGTGGATAGATATATAGCTGTGCGCATGAATGAGTGGGTAAGTAGGTGGTTATATGGATCGATGGGAGGGAAGTGGTTGAATGGGTGGATGTTTGAGTGAGTGAGTGGATGGATGGATGGTTTTGTGGGTGGTTGAATATATAGATGAGTGGGAGGACGGTGGATCCACAGAAGGATAGGTGGATAGATGGCTGGCTGGCTGGCTGGCTGGATGGATGGATGGATGGATGGGAGGGCGTGTGGGAGGGTACCTGGGTGGGTAGATGGGTGGTTTGGTGTGTGGATAGAAAATGATGGTTTGTGGGTTACTGGATGCATCGGTGGTTGGTTGGTTGAATAAATGGATGCACAAGAAGGATAGAGGATGGATGGATGAAGGGACAGATGGAAGGGTGAGGTGATGGATGGGTTGGTGGGTGGTTGGACAGATGGATGAACAAGTTCACTGGGTGGATGGATGGATAGATGGGTGAGTGGGGAGTGGATGGGTGGATGGGTACAAAAGGAGATGGGTGGATGGATGGTTTAGTGGCTAGTGGCTAGATGGATGGGTTTATGTTTCTTTAAATTTAAGAAAGTGGATAAAGTGACTATTATATATTCTCCCTGAGTGGGTCTTCAACATCGACTTTGTGGATCGACAGCCCTGGAATGACAAGATTCATGAAGGGCTTTCTTGTACTCACAATTGGTCTACTCTCACAACTGCAGAAATAAAGACAGTAACACAGGAGGGTGTTGGTGTCACCAACTTCAGGTGATTCCCCTAGCAGGTGAGGACACGGGCAGACGGGGGAATGACCTGACTGGGTCCCAATGCATGCCTCCAACTCAGAGCCCGCAGTGGCTGAGCCTCACCTCTCTAAGATGCTGTACATCAGGTTAGTGTCCCGGTCCAGGAACACAGTGTAACAGTCATTCTCCACACGAACCAGGTGCCTGCCCCTTGGGCCAGCAGGGCTCTTTGTCTTGCGGGCAAAGTTGGAGGTTCTAGCCACACTGGCACCCAATTGCTTGGTGTCCTCTTGGGTCCCCTGGGTGCGCCTGATGCTGTAATGTCGGTAACTGAGGCCCGGGATCGTAGTCAGCACATACAAGTCGTAACCAGGTTGCTTCTCCTTTGATTCCTGGACCTGGAAGGTCGGCAGAACGAAACAACATGGTGGATATCAGGGTTGGAAGATGCTCGGTGTCCTCAGTCAACTGTGACTTCCCTACCCCCTGGGCGGGGTGCTCACTACCCACAGACAGCAGGGTCTTTCCATCATTGGACTGTGTTGAGTTCCCTGCAGGCCTCCTCTGTGCTCAGCAGGATCCTGCCCCAGCCCCATCTCCCTCCCTGGCCTCCCTCACTCCTCAGACTCCAGCATCAGCAACCGCCCTCCCTTCTCAGCAGCCCTGCTATTCCCTGCCTCTGAGCCTTTGCTCATGCTGTTCCCCTTCCATGGAAGGGATCTCTCTGAAGGCCCTTATTTCACATCCTCCAATTTCCCGAGGGAGCGTTTTCCTGTTCACTCTCCTGGCCTTCCCCAACCCCCGTCGCCAGAACTGGGAGGGATGTTGGAGGACACTGGGCACACTCAGCTGGCCCCTCACTCTCCAGGGGAAGCATGCAGCATCCAAGCCCCTGTGGGAACCTCGGGGGCCCTATTACCAACCTCAGGATGGCTGCACACACTGCCCCACCCAGGCCTTGTGGGACAGACAGCAGACGCCCTGTCCCTGCCCCCATCCTGCTCTGGGGATATTCCTCATCAGAGCCACCACCATCTGTCACATTCCACACGTTCTTATTTGGTTTCCTGCCTGTCACCCAGGGCGAGAATATGAGTCCCCTGCGGGCAGGGACTTCATGTGCTTGGTTATTAAGGAATCCCCGCACCTAGGCAGGGCCTGGCACACAGTGGGTCTCCAAAATATTTGTGCAGTGCATTTACCCTGAGTGGTGTTGCCTGTGGGTGAAGAAGGGGGTGCTAGGGGTTGGGTCTGCTGAAACCAACACCGTCCCGTCTCCCTGCCCAGGTCAGAGGAACTCCTCCTCCTTCTGCATCAACCAAGGTCTGCTACCCTGGCTCCCGGGTCATCACTCCACACCACACATGCCCTTAAGTGTCTGACCCCCCTCTCCCCACAGTGGCACTGCTGTCCAGGGGATCAGCACTCAGCCCGGCTGGACCAGAACGTGCCGCTGGGAGAGTCTGCTGAGTGGCTGATGTCAGCACCTCCTGGCCCCCGCAGGGATGCACTGGTGCTGGGGGACAGGCAGGGTCCCTGGGGTCCCCCTCTGGCTCCAGGCAGCGGCAGGAAGTGAGGACCGATTGCGCACATGCTGGTGGCTGGGTGTGCAGACACAGGGCGCTGGGCCAGCCTGGAACATCAGCCCCTCCACAAAGCGCCCGTCTGCAGACTTCTGTGGCCTTCCCACAGAACGTGGACGTTTACCTGAGAATGTAAATATGCCCCATGGCGGGGGCGGGAAGGAGAAGCCTCCCAATCAGTGCAGACCACCCAGGACACCCTGCAAGGAGGCACAGTGGCGGGACTTCTGGGCACGTCATTTGCTCATCGCCCAGTGTCAGTCTCCTGGTGGATCCCACAGACCCTAATGGATAAGGGTCCCCATGGCGATGGCCTCCAAGTGTGGCCCCCAGGGTCACATGTTCACGTGAACTGCTCCTGTTTCTGGAAGTGCCCTCCTGGAGCAGGTGTCGGCAACAGCAAGCATGTCCCGTGCACGCTGTCATGGCCATACCTGTGCAGCCACCGGCCGGCCAGTCTCATCGGTGATGTTGACCCGGGAGAAGCCCACAGTCAGGTTAACAAGGGTGGTGACCGTCCAGGCCAGGGGGTTGTACACCACGGCCATGCGTCCCTCAGCTTCCGGGTCTACACACAGAGAACCGGCATTACCTGCTGCCATCGGGCTCATCCAACACACCTGGGTGCCGTGGCTACATGGGAAACTGAGGCAGGAGACCCATGGCCCTGCAGAGCTGCCAGGGCAGCTGAGTATGGGGACCAGTGGGCTCGTGTGCTCCTATACTCAGCAGCCCCCATACTCTGCTCACGGCTCTTTTCCAGTCCCCAGGCAGGGGAGGGTAGAAGGGAACACCCTATGTCCCTCTGGACAGCGAGGGTTCCCGTGCTCCTGACACATCACTCCCTGATAGCCCCACGGGACTAAACAGGGAACTGAGGCCCGGAGAAACACAGTCACCTGCACAACTTGACCCACTGCTAAGCTGTGTCTCCCAAGTTTGAGTGCTTGGCATTGGGAAGGACTGGAGAATTCTCCGAAGGCTGGAGGGTCCAGTCAATTGCCGAGCCCAACATTTGAGCCACAGCAATGTGGCCCTGGGTTCCTTCTCTGTCCATCCTTTACCCCCAGCGAGGTAAACGCTGGCCATGTCTGATGATTTCTGGAGCCCTGAACACTTCACACACGTTCCAGCCTCCTGCCTCCACCCAGGCTCTTCCCTGTGGCTGGAACACCTTTCTTTCTTTTTTTTTTTTTTTTAGATTTTTTTTTTTATTTATTTATTCAACAGAGATAGAGACAGCCAGTGAAAGAGGGAACACAAGCAGGGGGAGTGGGAGAGGAAGAAGCAGGCTCATAGAGGAGTAGCCTGATGTGGGGCTCGATCCCACAACGCCGGGATCACGCCCTGAGCCGAAGGCAGACGCCTAACCGCTGTGCCACCCAGGCGCCCCTGGAACACCTTTCTTGACCTCCACCTGCTCACTGCTTGGGCAAGCCTCCCTGGTGAGGTCATGGGAATGGACAGCCCCACCAGGCAGGGAAATCATACCCTGGTTCCAGCTCTGCTGCCGCTGTCTCTCCCAGCCAACCCCAGCATCTGCGGGCTGGGACCCTGTGTGCTGAGTGCGTGGTTCCCAGGGGCCTCCCCAGGTCTGAAGGTCAGATGGCATTGCACACAGACACAGAGGGGAGGGAGAGCAGGCCAGCTGAGCAGGGAGGTCAGATGTGAGGGGTTCACCATGACAGAGCACAGGCTGAGATGGGGAGCTGGGGAAGGTGTAGCAGGTCTTGTGCACATGACATCAGGCACTGGGAGGGAGGTCAAGGTGTCCCAAGCCCCTAGGACTTTCTGGTTCAAAATCCCTCAGCCTCAGGCTGGCATGATCAGTTACCCTGTACGTGTGAACCCTTCACCGTCAAAGAGGCCGGGCATCAGCTCCCAAACTGAACTGAGGAGGGAGTTGGGGGATCCTGCTGGGCTCAGGTCGCTGAGGACACCTGTACCCTCCACAACCCTGCAGCGCCATCCCTGGGCTCAATCCCTGCTCTGCTCCTTGCTAGCTGGGTGACCCTGGGCATGTCCACAACCTCCGTGTTTCTGGTGTGTCCTCAGCTACACAGTGAGGATAATAGCACCCCCTAGCTTACAGCTCTCCACGCATTGCAGTAATCACTGTGCTGAGAGCTAGCAAATGCCAAGCTGAGTTGGCCATTATGACGGGATCTAACGGTAACCTCACCCTTTTCCCCGACACACAGAACATGGAGGCTCCGAGCAGCCAGGGCTCATGCCAGGCTCAGGCCAAGGGTCAGGGGTGCACAAGCAGATGTGGTTGCAGAGTCTGAGGCTCAGATTGTTCCGGTCCTTTCCGTGACCCCCAGGCTCTCTGCTCAGAAAGGGTCAGAGCCCCCTCCCAGACCTGCAGGGACATCCCACAGGGGCCTCGCTCACCCGAGAAGGCTGGGTTCCCGTCGTGGACGATGGAGGCCATCAGTTCTTGCACAGCCTGCATCCCTGACCTCAGATTATTCACGTACATGTCGCTCACCTTGGGGGTCTCAGTCCCGGTGATGGCATCATGGTGCTGTACCTGCGTCCCGACCAGAGAGGCAGGGGATCAGGCCTGCCTCTGCAGACCAACCCCAGGGGCTGGCTCTCCTTCCCTCTCCCCAGGTGCTCTGGAGCAGGTGAGGGTCCCTAACACGTTCCAGAAGAGGAAATTGAGGCGCAGAGAGACTGATGACCTTGTGGAAACCCACTGAGTCCCCTAGCTTGGCCAGAAAACAGACCTCTGCAAGGGACCCGTCCCAGCTTCATCTCTGTTGTGCAGTCTTCCTGCGAGTGCCGCTGGATTGTTCCAGGCACCCTCCATTCTCTGTACCAAAGTGGGGGTGGGATGAGCTTGTCTTCCCCAAAGGGAAACCGAGGCCCCACCAGGCGAAGCCACGTGTCCCGCTCACTCTGATGGGCTCTAAAGTGTATCCATTTCACCCCCAACACAGTGACACATTCTGCGGGCAATGCCCTTCAGGCGAGTGTGCCAAGGCATGGCCAGCATGGCCCTTTTGTGGCAGGGAGATGACAAGTTACAGGATTTCTGGGGTCTCAGTGTTCCCATCTGTACAGTGGGGGACGAGTGGAGACGGGAAAGTGGGAACGACTTGCTATGGGGCAGCCACTGTGCCAGGCGGGTCACGTACACTCTCACATTCACTTGCCACCATCCTGGGGTGGGCATGAGCTTCTCATTGTCCAGGGAGGGAATTAGGGCTCAGAGAGGCAAGTCCTGAGCCTGAGGCCACACAGCGGAGGGGGACTGAATCCACGCAGGACTGCGGGACATTAATGCCGCTCCACTTTGCCCTCTCTCCTCTGGGTAAATTTGGCTCTAAAGCCTACTGAAGCCACCAGCTGAAGGCTGCATCTAACCTTGGCCCGGTGTCCACATGCACCTGCCATGTGACCACAGGCCACCTCGGTGTCTCTTCTGGAACATGGACCTGTAGGTACCAGGGGCTGGGAATCGCACTGCACAGGAGGTTTCCGACCTGATGGTGTCGCTGACAGCTGTGCCGTTACCTCGGAGACGGCCCAGCGCAGCTGCTGGAGCTGCTTCAGGGCCTGGCCCAGGTCCAGGTGCTGGTGGGGGGCCGGCCACACGGAGCGTGTGAACATGGACTCCCCGGCGTACAACAGAGCGCTGGCTCTCCTTGCCAGCCTCTTGAGTCCACTGCGGGACGCATAGAAGCCGGTCCACGCCTGATATAGATCTGGAGAGAAGGGCTGGCAGTTGGCGTGAGTCTCCCTGGCCTGGAGCCTTCCTGAGCCCACGTCCCAGTAGAGCTGTGGAAGCTGGGGCCTGGGGTCTGGCTCTGCCTGGGTCACCTATGGAGGCAGCCATAGACTCCTGCTCCACCCAGGCCAGGAATTGCCCGGGGAGCCCAGGGAGGGGCTGGGGTAGGTGTGAGGAGTAGGTGTGAGGATCGGGTTGGGCTAGACCAGGCCTGGGATGGGGGATCAGACAGCCTAGGGTGGACCTGGGAAACCTGGAACAGCCTGTGAGCCACGGGCCTGGGAGACCTTGGTGGAGATGGGGGCAGATGGGAGCCAGGTGGGCAGCACCCAGCTGATGAGGTCCTGAGTGCTGTCAGAGGCTTTGCATGTGGCTCAGAGGCAATGGGGAGTCCGGGACAAGCCTGGGTTCTTAGCGGTTCCCCTGGCAGCCCAGGGAGACGGGATGGGGGGAGAGCTGAGGGATCCTGTGCTGCTGCGCTGACGTGCACACACAGGGTGACTCCAGACCAAGGCTCAGGTGGGAGGAGGGGGGGCTGGTGCCTCCCGGGGTGTGCCAGGGTCTCACAAGGTGGTTGCCTGTTCCTACTGCTCTTGCCTCATGTTCCGCGCTGGCTGGGCAGTGTCTCCATTCCCTGACCTTCCCCCACATGATCAGAGCACAGCAGAAAGGGTAGCCCCGTGATCCGGGTAAAGGTACAGGCTGTGTGGTCAGGAGACCATGTTGACCACAACTTCTCCAGCAGGCTGAGTGTCCTGGTCAGGCGGGGGCACTCTGCAGCCTAAGCTCTAAATCCCCAGTGACTCTGAGCAGGAACCAGGACTCCCGCACCTGCCCAGACAGAAACACTGTCTCTGCTGGGAGGCTGCACCAAGCCAAACCAATTCAGAACACCTGCAGGACATTGCCCTTCCTCCTCCCTCCTCCGCTAGCCCCGCCTGTCCGCTTCAGCATAACCCCGCCCACACCCACGTGTCCACCCCTACCTGGGCTGTAACCACACCCACAAGGATGTAGCCCTTGAACTACAACTGTAACCCCGCCCACATCAATTTGCCCCTCCCACCTGGGGTGTAAGCAAGCTCACACCCTTGGAGCCCTCCCACATGAAGGCAGCCAAGGCCTCCTGGATGTGGCCTTCCATCTCAATTGTCCCCCTCTCCCCCTTGGGGTAGCCACGCCACTGTGGCAGTAATGACGCCCACTTGCATGTATCACCCCACACTGAATTAAACCCCCAAGTCTAAATATCCCTTCCTAGCTTACCTGTACCCTGCCCACTTCAATCTATCCCCTTTCACCTTGACTGTTACTCCTCCCACATCGCATAGTCCCTCCCACCTGCTCTGCGACCACACCCACATAGATGGATTTCCTCTCGTGTCTACCATCAGCCAGCTGCTGCAACCACAGGGTGTGAATCGTAGTGTCTCAGAACAATGTAGCTCCACATTCTCACCACACAGACAAGAGACCAAGGTGATAAAGGACCAGACCAACCCAACTTATGGGCGAGCCAGGGCAGTGCTGCCCAGATCCAGCCTGCATTGGGGTCCACACTGGCATCTCTTTGGAAAGGAAGCAAATGGGGAGATGGGAAAATGGAAGCTACGGAGCTCTTATACAAGTGTCTCTCCAATCCTAGGATGCAGGTGGGACATGAAGGTTGGGGCAGTGGTCACTGCTGAGCCTTCCTAAGGATGCCCCCCTCAATATTTCTAGAACCCACTTCATTGATGACAAAACCAGGGCTCAGAAGGGTAACATCACTTACCTGAAGCCTCACAGTCTGACGAAAGGGGCTTGATCCAAACCCAGGTATGGGTCTGAACCACTGTCTGGGCTGGCCCTCCTCAGACACTCTGGCTGCTGATCAGTGGTGGAGGCCAGGCCTCCCTCCAGACACTTGACCTTGTGATGAACATTCAGCCAGTGGGGACCCCTCCAAGCCTTGGTCTCCCACCTGTCTGATTGGTATAGCCACCCATCTCCTCTCTTCCTTTCTAAGCCACCTCTGCCCCTGAATAGCGTGTGCATAGCCTGATAGCCACTACTGGGTGATGCTGGCTGGGAGCAGAGGCTACATTCGGCTCCCTAAGGTGTCCTGGCCCCTTTCTACCCCACCACAACCTCACATCTCCTTGGCTTCTCCGTCTGCGCAGGAGTGGAGCAGGACCACAGAAACCCTTCTAGGGCTCTTACATTTTACGCAATAAAGATGTTAGAAAGTCAATGGTTTGGTCAGCACTATTCCCCAGTGATGTCCCAGGACAGGGTCCAGGAGAGGGGTAGGGAGGGTGTTCTCTGTTCCGCTAGCACTCTGTGCCATGCTGCACTTGGTCTAATTCTAGCTTGGACTGCAGACTGGGGAGATGGGATCTTCAGGGGGCTCACAATGGGGGACAGGTTGGGGCAGGCCTGGGAGGGGTGCTGCTGGGCTGCCTACACAGCACCCTGCAGGCCCTAAGTTAGCCTCCTCACAGGGATGAACTGATCATGTCCATGGCAGGAACTCGCCCAACAGGACCAGGGATGATAGAGTTATGATGGCTACATGTGCTTGTCCCTTCCTCTGTGCCAGATTCTAGGCTAAGGTCTTTTCTTGCCTCATTTCATTTTTACAACTCAATGGACTGAACACCATGAACATCTCCATTTTATCGACACAGTCCTATTGACATAGGACAGTTCTTGCTCTTGCATGCAGCCAGGGAATAAGCTCACTCCAAGCCCGGCCCCTTTAACCCTTAGGCTGTGCTACCTACAGCCAGTACAGTCCCCGCCTCAATAACACAGGCATGAAGCAGGCAGGACCCCCAATAATTCTGATAATACTGATGAAAGGAAACACGGAGACCATAAGGACATCAAGAAGCCACCTGATCTAGCCTTAATGTCAGGAAAGGCTTTGGGAGAAGGTGACATTGCAAGAAAAGTAGGACATATGGGGGAAGGGAAGGGGGGGTGGGGGTGGAGCACTCCCAGCAAGAAACTACTGTGCGCGGGCAATAGTGAGAGGTTCAACCTGGTGGGCACCAAAGTGGGGGTAGCTAGGATGTCTAGGCGGGACAGCTGGGTGGGGGGGCAGGGCCCATCTCAGCCCCAGGGACCCTCACATGCTCTATCAGCAGGGCCGGGGGAGGGGGGAGGGAGGCAGGTGCCTCCCTGGCACCAGATCTGCACCCCAACCTGCACAGGCTCATACCTGAGGAATAGGGCAGGAAGTCTCTGTGCTCATGGACACGCCAGCTGACATTGGTAGAGTGCAAGGCACTGAAGTAGTTGTCCAGCGTGGCATACTCCACAGAGATGCCCAGCTCAGATTTGTAAGCATTGATGCTGTCCAGCACAATGTCCATGTTGGCAAACTGCAGCGAGGCATTGAAGAACTGCTTGTCACACCCCTGCAGGCGGGAACACAGTGCAAAGCCTTGGAATTCTGGGGCAGAGCCCAGCCCAACCCTCATGGCCCCCACCAAGGGCCCTCCAGCTCTCTCTGGCAGAAGGCCCAACCAACTCCCTGAGGGCATCCCTGTGCCTTTCTTCCTTCTTTCCTTCTTTCCTTCCTTCCTTTCTTCCTTCCTCCCTTCCTTTCTTCCTTTCTTTTTCTTTCTCTCTCTCTCTTTCTTTCTTTCATATGTTACATTTCAAGTTCTTCTTTATCTTATAACTGGATGTCTGTATCTAATGAACACCATCACCCAATTCCCTCACCTCCCCATCCACACACCTCTGGCAGCCATAACTCTTTTTTTTAAAGATTATATTTATTTATTTTATAGACACAGGTAGAGAGAATGTGAGTGTAGGCTGGGGCAGAGGGAGAGGAGGAGAAAGAATTCCAAGTACACTCCAACCTGAGCATCGAGCCTGATGCAGGGCTCGACCCCAGAACCCTAGATCATGACCTGAGCTGAAATCAAGAGTCCAATGCTCAACTGACCGTGTCACCCCGGTACCCTGGCAACCACAAATCTAATCCCTATTTCCATCAATTTGGTTTTTCTAGATCCCACATACAAGTGAGAATATATAGAATGGGCATTTGTCTAACTTATTTCACTCTCTGGGCTCTTCTTCACACACATCTGTATCACTAATTATCAACATCATTAATTTTAATGATAAGAAAATTATGAATAACAGTGATAACAGCTATGACTCACATGAACTGACTTTGAGCTCACTTTCAAAAAGACAAAGTCAAACCATGGATAAATCCCTAGTAATATCTACTTACCAAGACTGAATCAGGAAGAAATAGGAAATCTCAACAGATCAATTACTACTAAGGAGAGTGAATCAGGAATCAAAAACCTCCCCACCCACACAAGTCCAGGACCAGACAGCTTCACTGGTGAACTCTACCAAACATTTATTGAAGAATTAATACCTCTGCTTCTCACACTCTTCCAAAGACACAGAAGAAGAGGGAACACTTCAAACTCATACACAGAAACCACATCATCTTGATACCAAAACCAGACAAGGGCACCACATAAAGGAAAATTACAGGCCGATGTCCCTGATAGACACAGATCCAACAATCCTCAACAATTATTAGGAGACCAAAGTCAACAATCCGTCAGAACGATCATACACTATGATAGAGTAGGACTTATTTCAGGAATTCAAGGATGGTTCAACATCCACAAATCAATCAACATGATGCAACACATTAATGAAATGAAGGATAAAACTTGTATGATCCTCTCCATAGATGCAGAAAGAGCAACCGACAACATTCAATATCCATTTATTGATCCCGAGTATAGAGGGAACATGCCTCAACATAATAAAAGCCATTTATGACAAGCCCAAATCTAGCATCGTATTCTATGGTGGGAATCTGGGAGGTTTTCCTCTGAAATCAGGAACTACACAAGGATATCCACCTTGTCCACCTTCAGTCAACATTGCATTGGAAGACTTTGTCAGAGCAAGTAGGCAAGGAAAAGAAACAAAGGGCATCCACATGGGAAAGGAAGATGGAAATGTGTCATGAGTTGAAGATGGCATGGTATTACATATAAAAAGCCTGAAACATTCCACCGAGACATGGTTAGAAGTAATGAACAAATTCAGTCAAGTGGCAGGATACAGAATCAACATGCAAAATTGGTTGCATTTCTGTATGTTAATAATCACCTATCAGAAAGAGAAATTAAGAAAACAACCCCATGTGTAATTGCATCACAAGAATAAAATGCCTGGGAAGAAGTTTAACCAAGGAGGTGAAAGACCTGTACACAGAAAACCATAAGAGGAAAGAACTTGAAGAAGGCACAAATAATGGAAAGATATCTTGTGCTCACGGATGGGAAGAATTAATATTGTTAAAATGTCCATACCACCCAAAGCAATCTCCAGATTCAATAGAATCGCTGTTACAATTCAACTGGCATATTTTGCAGAAATAGAACAGTCTTCAAATTTGTATGGAACCACGAAAGATCCTGAAGAGCCAAAGCAGTCTGAGAAAGATGAACAAAGCCAGAGGCATCACACTCCCTGATTTCAAATGACATTATAAAACTATGGTTTTCAGAACAGTGTGTTGTTGGCATATAGCCAGACATACAGATCAACAGACAGAATAGACAGCCCAGAAATAAACCCACTCGTATCTGGTCAGTGAATTTGTGACAGAGGAGCCAAGAATATACGCTGGAGAAATGGTGTCAGGAAAGCTGGACTACCACGCACAAAATTATGAAACGGGGCCATGGTATTATACCATACACACAGACTAGCTCAAAATGGATTAAAGATTTGAATATAAAACCTAAAACCATAACACTCCTAGAAGACAACAGAGGGGGCACAGTCCTTGACATCCATCTTGGTGATGATTTTTTGGATTTTACACCAAAAGTAAAAGCAACAAAAGCAAAACTAAACAAGTGGGACTACATTAAAAAAAAAAAAACTTCTGCATAACAAAGGATACCACAGATAAAATGAAATCACAACCTACTGAAAGGAAGAAAATATTTGAAATCAAATATCTGATAAGGAATTAATATCCAGGGCTGCCTGGGAGGCTCAGATGGTTAAGCGTCTGCTTTTGGCTTGGGTCTTGATCTCTGTGTCCTGGGATCAAGCCCCGCATCAGGCTCCCTGCTCAGCGGGGAGCCTGCTTCTACCTCTGCCTGCTGCTCCCCCTGCTTGTGCTCTCTCTCTGTATTGAATAAATACAATCTTTTTTTTAAAAAGGAATTAATATCCTCGATATATAAGAACTTATAAAACTCAATGCTCCAGAACAAAAAAAAAACCATTTAAAAATAGAACAGAACACCTGACATTGTTCCAAAGAGGACCTACAGAGGGACAACAGGTGCATGAAAAGATGGTCCACGTCACTCATCATCAGGGAAATGCAAACCCATAATGAGACATCACCTGACAGTTGTCAGAATGGCTACTGTCAGAACGACTAGAAAGAACAAGTGTTGGCGAGGATGTGGAGAAAGAGAACACTTTTGCCCCATGGGTGGGAGTGTGCATTGGTGTAACTACTAAGGAAAATAGTATGGCGGTTCCTCAAACCTGAGAAAAGGAACTATGCCATGATCCAGCAATCCGACTCTGAGTGTTTACCCAAGGAAAACTACAATACTAATTTGAAAAGATGTATGCACCCCTGTGTTCATTTCCATGCTCTTCCATGTTCTTTTACCTCCATTATGCACAATTGCCAAGATAGGGACATAACCTGAGTGTCCATCCGAGGACGAGTGGATGAAGAAGCTGCATATACCCGTAAGGCACTCATGCCCACCAGAGAAAGAAGGAAATCCCACTCTGGGGACAGCACGGACAGAACTTGACGGCAGAACGCTCAGTGACATAAGTCCAACAGGGAAAGACAATGCCGTGGGATTGCACTTATAGGTGCAATTAGGGGTGGGAAGTGGGTGAAATGGGTGAAGGAGTCGAAGGGTACAACCTTCCAGTTTGAAGACAAGTAAGTCCTGGGGATGTAAGGGACAGCATGGTGACTACAGTTAATGATACTGTATTGTATACTTGAAAGTTGCTAAAAGAAGAGATCTTAGAAGTACCCATTCCAAGAAGAAATACTTTCTTAACTGTGTATGGTGATGGATGTTAAGGAGACTTACTGTGGGGATCATTTTGCAACCTAGACAAATATGGAATCGCCATGTTGCACACCTGAAATGAACATCATGTGATACGTGAATTTTATCTCAATAAAAAAGAGAGAGGGATGCCTGGGTGGCTCAGTCAGTTAAGCATCTGCCTTCAGCTCAGATCATGATCCCAGGGTCCCGGGATCAAGTCCCACATCAGGTTCCTTGCCCAGTGGAGAGCCTGCTTCTCCCTCAACCTGCTGCTCCCCCTACTTGTACTCACTCTCTCTCTCATTCTCTCTCACATATAAATGAATAAAAATCTTAAAAAAAAAAAAAGAACGCAAGAAAGAGCTGTAGCATTAACACAAGTTCTTCCCAAACAGTCACAGTAATTCTCAGTTTTCCTTTCGAAAGTTTGCAGAAGCCGGAGTGGGAGTCTGGGTGAAGTGGGTCTAACTGGCCACATGGCACATTATACCATGCCTGCACCGTAGCTGCGCCCCACCAGCTCCGATCGCTTTGCTGAATCACCTGCCATGCCTGGCTCCCGGAACTTTCCCAGGGGCGGTGACTGCCTGCCTCGCGTCACAGGACAGGAGAGGAACAGGAGTTCTCACGGGATATGCAGGTGAGCCCCGGCCACAAAAGTCCCACATGAAGCCAGGGCGATGGGCCTGCGGGGGCATCAGCTCTCCCGCTGCCTGAGGACAGGGATTCACAGCATCTATCCCCGTCATCTCGCCTGTGAATTTTGGTGTGAACTCACAACCCGGAGTAATGGGGAGAGAGAGCGCGATCCTCAACTTCCCTTTGCTATCAGCTGTGCACAAGCCCTGGGCGTGGGGCGGCAGAGTCACACGTACCCCCGCTGCGGTCAGGGGCCCTGAGCCAGACTGGAGCCGAGTCAGGCCTGGCTCCCACCAGGGCTCCTGCAGACAGCGGCCTCCACATAGGGAGCGCTGCGATGCCACGTGTGAGAGGCCGGATGACACTGGGGCGGGTGTGGGAAGCCACCGCGGAAGACCTCAAGGTGCCTCGACAGACAGAGAGCACAGAGCAGCCCAGGCAGGGTTTGGGGATCCGGACGCAGGTCACTGTAGCCAGAGTTTCTGCTCTCCTTTGCAAATAACGTGCAATTTTTGAACTCGTGAGAAAGTAAATTTATCATTACTTTGCTTCTTTCTTTGCCTACTTAAACTTCTGTTATGTGTTCACACATATAAAGTCACATATAGTTGTATTTTGACTTATGTGTCTACCAACTGGAATTTTATCTTTAAACATTCATTTATTAATATTTTCACACACATAAAAGAGTACTAACAAATAAAAACAGCTAAAGATGCATAAAAACAAGAAAGGCAGTCAAGATGTAAGAAGACAGGCTAGGGAGGGCCCTTCCGGGGCCCGAGCACAAATCCCCATCCTAGCTGCCCCGCTAGGAGCTGTGCAGCCTCAGGACAATCCCTTGGCCTCTCTGGCTCTCAGTTCCCTCATTTCCAAAATGGGATACCAGCAGTGCTGCATCCTAGGCCCATGGGCCAGATGAAGGGGATGAGACGGATATACCATACAGAAGGTGCCTGGTGGTCCAGAGGTGCTCCGTGAAGTTAGCTCTGAATGTGAGGGGGAGGAGGACGAGCAAGAGGAGGAGGAGGACGTCTGTGTCTGACACTGTCACGGGGCAGGTCTACTCTCGGCTCAGTTCAAGCCTGTGAGGCAGGGTCTGTCATGATCCCCACTTTAGAGATGAGGAAACTGAGACCCAGAGGGGCTAAGGCACACAGCGAAGGAGCAGGGGGCCAGGATTCCCGCCCGGGCCCACATCCCAGCTCTGAGATGGGAAGAAGAGGAGGAGGGAGCTGAGTGGAGCTGGGGGCTGGCCTGGGCCAGGGGCTAGATTTCAGGTGGGAGAGGCTGGGCAGTCCAGGGTGGTGGGAGGAGCTGGTGGGAGGGGTGAGGCCTTGTGTTGTGCAGGGAAGAGGCACTGGCCCAGGGCTGACGATAGCTGCCTGGCCAGGCCCCTGAAAGAGCATGGTTGGATGAGACAGGACAGGAGTCCAGGGCTGTGTTGGGGACACCGGGGCCAGGGACCCCACCTTACCCAGGGCCAGAGGAGGTGCCGTGTCCGGAACCAGGAGGCGCGCTCCTTCACATTTTCCAGAAGGAGATCGACGTAGTACTTCATGCTCTTCTCACTGACACGGATATTCATGTTCGGGTATAGCCTATCTGGAGGAGGCTCGGGGAAGACAGCCGAGCCATCCCAGTAAAAACCTTCCCTGCAGGGGAGGGAAGGGTTAGCAGAGCCCCACCCTGAGAAGGGGGGCAGCTCGGGGACCCGGAGCACAGGCAGGGTGCAGCCGGACCCAGTGCAGCTCAGGGAGTGCACACCGGCTTGCAGGCCTCCTTCCCCCACCTGCGTCATGGGCAGCTCAATGGTGGCCCACAAGAGCTCTGCAGACAGAGGGGGCTCAAACCCACACATCATGCTTCCACAGCTGTGGGGCCCTGAACACGGCCCCTTCCCTGGGCCCACACCGCCTCGGCCGCCACATGGAGCCCACAGCCTGTGCATCCCCACTTCCACTACTGGGAATCTCATGGGACTCCTTTGAGCACAGGATCCTTGGGGCCACCGCGGTGCCCGTCAGACCTGGGTCTAAGGCCCCGAGCCGGGCTGGGGCAGGGTGAGGTGAGAGGCACCGTGCTCCAGGGTAAACTGTAAGGCTGTGCCGAGTCTCAGTAGGAGCATAGAGATAAGTTAGCGTCATATTTCAAAACTCAGTCTACATGCAAAACAAATCACCATGAACAGAATCCCAACATTCCCCTAAGGACAAAGGCAGTATCCGGGTTTCCCTTCTGCCTCGGGCTCCAATTCGGTCTGCATGGCAGAGACCCCAGGATCGACTCTGGGGGTCTGGCTGCCCCCATTAGTGTCCTCCCTGCCTCACTCAGGGCTGCACAGGGTGACATGGGGACCCTGGGCCAGCCACCAGGAGCGCCACTTGGATCCTCTGAGCCTCTGTCTCCTCGTCCATAAAATGTCCTGATGGCTCTCATGAAGGATGAATGAAAGACATCAGTGGAAAACCCTGGACTGAGGCCTGGCACAGGGCGGGGCCTGACAGAGAAGAACTACGGGTCCTGAAGTCCGCGTCTGGCATCCTTCTCGCCAGCTGCCCTTCACTTTGCCCGCGAGTCTCTCCTGTTCAAGGACGGGCAAGCCGCTCGCCCTCAGCCTCTCAGGTACAAAGGGCCAGAGCCGGTTGAACCCAGGGACCCCACCCCTAAGAGCCCACAGGCCGGCTGCTCCCACGAAGTGGAGGATTTGGAGCCGGCCACCTGAACCAAACTGACACTGCCACCACTGACCACGGGGCTGGGGCTGAGTGGCCCTGCCTCGGTTTCTCTTTCTGTAAGCTGGAGAACTCAGGATATCTCCCAAAGGGCTGGACGGGAGGGTGGGTCATTTCTCAGGTAATACAGGGAGAGTGCTTAGAACAGGGGCCGCCCAGGGAAGGTGCTCACGAGCAGTAGCTATACTGGTCCAAGACGTGCGTGAAGATTTCCTGCTCAGCCGACAGCGACGGGGACCCTCTCCACACGAACTGCAGCCCCTGAAAACCCCAAGGGAACGGAGTGAGGGCCCAGAGGCAACACGGCCGCCCTAGTTCTGCCTCCCCCAGCCGCACCTGGGTCCCCATCAGTGGTTCAGGACTCCATCCCCTCTGCTGGCTGCTCTAGACTCCCTCTGACGCCCCACAGCCACGGATGGTGGCGGAAAGTGGCCTCCAGAAGGAGCCAGCCTGCTCGGGCACCCCCACCCCCTAGAGCAGCACTGGCTCTGCCAAGGCCTCCCAGAGAAGCTTCCTCAGGCTCTGCATGAATGCCTCCTGGCACAGGGAGTGCTCGCCTCGCTCAGTGCTCGCTCACTAAGCCTGTGCTCTGTGTCTTCAGGGCTCTCATGGTTAGAACCCGCTCAGGGTCACAGAGCAGGGAGAGATCTGCTTCTCTTGAGCACTAGCCAGGGGGACATTGGGACCACGCATATGTTCCCTGTGTCCTCCGTGCCTCGGTGCTGCACGGGAGTAATTGGGGGGCCCAGCCCCGAGCAGCTCACAGAGTCCGCCGCGGGAGAAATGAGCCGGCGTGGGAAGGGAGCTCAGCGCGCAGCGTGGCCCGTGGTGGGGCTCAGTGTGATGTTGCTTCTCGAGCCCAGCTAGAGCCCAGCTCCACCTCCGTCCACTCCTGCCGGCCGTGACCAGCATTTGCCTCAGACCGCTCTTCCCTGAGTGATCCCGGAGCGAACACTCGTTACTGCAGGGGCTGGCGAACTCGCCCCCACACACAGGGAAGGAGGCAGCGGCGCACAGGGCTCACGGCTCACCCGCGTTTTCTGCATGCTGTCCTTCAGGTCATAGTCGATCCGGGAGATGATGTGGGCGTGGAAGCCCGCCAGGGCAAATAGCGTGGGGGTCGTGGCAGAGGCGCCAAAGGGGTCGACTTGCCAGGAGAACCGCGGCCGGATCCCAAAGGTTTCGTACAGGAACCCATGTCCCTCTGCAAAGAGAGCATCGCCTTGCTAGTGACCCCTCGCCACCGGCTTACTCAGGGCCCCTGCCCTTCCAGGGACCTGCAGTGTCATCCTGGGCTCTGCTGCAAGAGATCCTGACACAGAGGGGGCCACACCAGGACACCCAATGTTTCCTTTACTCATTCATGACGTTACAGCCACCACATGAGCCTGATGTCATGTGAGCACTGCAGGGCAGAGAAATCCCCAGACTTGCGTCAGCCACTGTTTCTGGTTCCCCAGGCCTCCCCCCACCTGCTGTGTCAGAAAACTCTGGGCTCTGGGCTACGATCTGAATTTGAAGGAGAAAGCCAGGCCTCGCACAGCTGAGAGAATGGTCTCCACTCACACTGCCTCTCACTGCTCACTCCCCAGGCCTGAGGACCTAGGCTACCGCCCACAGGACCCCGGGCTTGGGGGACAGAACCATGAGCCGACCAGAGGCCAGGCCCAGACAGGAGGGGTGACTGCTGGCAGGTGTGGGTGGCTGAGGAAGATGGGGTCTGCTGCAACCTGGAGGGGACGAGGACCCGCCAGGGGGCATGGGCCTGGCGCGGGACTTCTGGCCCTCAGGAAAATAGAAGGGGGAGGTGGAGGGTAAGCAGGAAGCAGAGGAGAGCAAGAGGCAGCAGCAGAGGGGAGGGAAGATCAGGGGATCGTGCTGTCCGGGATTATGAGGGAGCGGTCAACAGCATCACGGGAGAGAGGGCAGGTGGCACGAGGAACAGCCCTCTCTACAGACAGGGAGCCAGAGCGGGGCAGGCCTGATGATGCCAGTTCAGTAGCCCCTTCTCTTGCGCTCACAGAATCCTCACTTTCTTCAGGGGGCGCCATCCCCACCCCAAGGGAGGAATTCTCACTGGTCTCAGCCTCTCATGGCAAGTTCATTCCCCTCTGGCAGACACTCGTTTTCTTGGCCTGTCTGGAAGCTAGAGGTGGTCACGGACCAACATTGGAGCCAAAAAGATGTGTGCATTAAGCCTGCTTGGCTTTGGGGAAAGATTTCCCACCCTCGTTAAAACGAGTGAGGCAGGACGAATGTCCCTTTGTCCCTTTTCCTGACTTGAGTGGGGCTATATGGCAACACGCTGCCTGGAGCTGAGGCAGTCCTTTGGGACCTGGAGGGGAGGCGCATGAGACTCAGGGAAACATCAAAGAGCTGCCCAAGGGGCCCCCAAACCAATCCCCCCAGTGTAGGAAACGCGACATATCCTTAAGACTCAAGTCGCTCCGGCTCAGGTTCCCTGGCCCTCCAGCACAAAGCATCCCTGAGCCCCAAATGAAGAGCCCCGAAACTGCTGATTGTCCCATGGAACGGCGCCCTCCTGCCCCTTCTAGTATCAGGAGAGCACCCCAGCTCTGAGCTCCAGCAGGCGCAGATCCGCTCAGCTCGACCCCGCCTTCCACCACCCGTGCCTCCACCCTGGCCAATGGGCTGTGGGCTGAGTATTGTACTAAATTCCCCAGCATCCCTTGAGGCCCGCTCAGGTCATGTGACTCCCTCCGGGCGGGGAATTTGGACTACAACCCCCAGCATCCGCTGCGGAGGGGAGCCACTGGGGCGGGGGATGTGGGCGGAGGGTCCGAGAGCAAGGGTGGGCAACCCCAGTACAGGAGCGACCCTGGACGGTCACAGGTGTGTCCCTCCCTCCTGGCCAGACCTTTCCCTTCCCTCCAGTGCGGCCCTGGCGCCGCAGCGCCAGACCCGACCCGGCTCTGTCCTGCTAGGGACGGGTTGGGGGTGGGGCTCTCCCTAGGGCACCCCTCCACGCCGCTCCGCAGAGGATCTGGGCTGGGGAGCTGGCCCCTCAGCGAGGGGGATGAGAGCTGCCATCCCCGAGGGCGAGGGCGGTGTCCACACTCAGCTTTTCCTGGTCAGCGAGGTGCTGCGGGCAGATGCCTCTCCCCACAGGGAATTGTCGGGTCTCAGACTAAGCTGGGTGTGGGCTACCATCCAGAGCAGCAGTTAGGGAGGTCCCTCCTTCGCCTCCCTCCCCGACAGGCAACCAGAGGGGTCTGTCATGGGGAGAGACGCCTCAGAGCCAGGAGGAGCGGCATTGCCCCGCCACCGAGGGCTGGAGGGGGTATGGCAAGGGCAGGGGAGGCGGCGGTGGCTTGATGGTGTGTGGGTGGGGTTGTGCGGTCAGGAAGCTGGTGGTGATGATGCTGGAAGTGATGATGGTGGTCATCGTGATGGTGACACAGGTGGTGTATACGGTCCTGTGGCTGTCAGTGTGGACAGCGGTGGTGTGTCGATCCAGGTCGTGGCCATGAGGCTGGTGACATGGCCTGTGTAATGGAGGCAGGGAGGGTGGCCGTACTGGTGCTGAGGACGCTGTGTGTGCTGACGGGGACGGCGGGATGGCATCTAACCCTCACGCTCATTTCCTGGGAACCGCGGGCTCCACTCTGCGTGCTCTCATGAATTGTCCCAATTTGCTCCTCACAACTACCCTGTGAGGGAGGCGGTGCCATCAAACTTGTTTAAGCCATGAGGAAAGGAGGCCCAGGAGGGGACGTCCCTTGCCTGGGGTCACAGGGTTGGGAATGGGCAGGCGCAGGATAGAGCCAGGCCATCTGGTGTCAAGTCCACGCTCCACACCCCTGCACCCAGTGGCACGGGCAGGAGGATGGCACTGGCCCATGACTGTTTCCACTGCACACAGTGTCCTGCTCAGAGCGGGAGACGAGGCTCAGAACCGGGGCTCAGGAACCCAGTCCCAGCCTGATTGGAGACCCCAGGAGAGCCTGGGGTTGGGGAAGGGAGCCCTAACCTGTGAGCTGAAGGATCTGGTCATCAAAGTGGGTCACGGCCTCGTCATGCATGACCTGGCCCCCGATGACAAACTCCAGGCGTCTTGTGGCCAGGAGATGGTGCACCTTGGGGACAAGCGGAGAGAACAAAGCCCGGTGAGAATCGCAGTGCTGGACGGGGGCTGTGGGGACTTGCCTCCAGCTTCTCTCGGTGCCTTCCAGCAAACCCTCACGTGCATTCATTCTGCGAGAGCAACAGGTCAGCGTGGCCTCCCGCCCCCACACCAGCACCTGGCCCGTGGCTGCTGCTTGATCTATGGTGCCTGCACCTGTGACATGACCTCTACCCGGAGCTCCCTCTCTACCTCCGCCTCTAGCTCTGTCTCTACTTCTGTCTCTACCGCCATGTCTACCCCGAATCTACCTCACGTCCACCTTTTGCTCTGTCTCCGTGTCTGTATCCATAGCTTTTAAATTTTCACTGCTGAAGTAATTTCAAATTTATCAAAAACGTGCCAGAATTGTGCCGATGGCTCCCGTGGATCCCTTCCCCACGTTCGTTCACTGTGAATCTTCTTTACCTATTCGCCGTAGCGCTCCCCCACGTCCTTGTAACCTGGACGATGTGCTCTAAGCCATGTGAAAGCACCCGTTAGACACGCTGTGCCTGCCCCCCCATTCCTTCACTGTGCGTTTTGTCAGGACAGGGTAGTTAGAGCCATGGTATAATTCTCAACATCAGGACATTTAACATTAATGCAACACTGGAGCGAATCCAGACTTCGTCCAGGTGACCCCAGTTGTTCCATTAATGCCCTGTTTCTGGTGCCGGGTTCAGTCCAGGATCGGGCCCTGCCTCCCCTGTCATGTCTCGCCATTGTCCCGTATTCCCGGCAGTTCCTCAGCGGCGATGTCCTCTTGATGGGCTTGATCATTCGGGGATTACAGGCCAGGGGTTTCAGAGAGGGTCCTCCCGCTTGCATTGCCTTGTGATTGGCTAGTAAGTATTTTTAAAATAAATGAAGGAAGGGAGGGAAGGAGACGTGGCTGGTAGGGAAAGACAGCGGCCCTCCGTTCAGCGAGCTGCTTGGAGACTGTGGTTTGCATTTGCTTTCAGGATCTACAGGGTTCGTGATCCTTCACTCAAGCAGGATTGAATGGGCTCCTGCTGGGTACTGTTTTACAGAACACCTACCACAGCCCATGCACTGCCCAGGCGCTGGGATTCACGGGAGCAAAGGAGACAAAAGTCCCTGCTTCTGGGGACTCGTGCCATGAGTGGTCTGCTCGGGTCTCTGGTGGGCCCCGTCTCTCCCTGGGTGTAGGGGACAGATGGTTGGATTTGGGGGTGTCCATATAGAGGGCGGCCTGCCCCTTGGACACCCTGAGTGAACTGTTTCACTCAGACCTGCCCGGCTCAGTGTCCCACCTTTCCCGTATCAGCTGTGTGACCACGGGCCATTTGCCTGCCGTCTCTGACCGGGACTATCTGCAGCATGGGGTTACTATGCCCACCACACTCCCTGTTGGGAGGACACAGGAACGTGAAGCGTAAGTAGAGGCCAGCACCTGGCATGTGGCCAGCGCCCACAGCGTGCGAGGCTCCTCCTCATGACTGCACAGGCTGCAGGTTCAAGGCTCCCCTCCGGGGGGATCCAGTGGACTCTCCCCTTCATCTTCACAGCTTTGCTCCCTTGACAAGTCCCTCACCTCCCTGACCCTCGTGTTCAGTGACTGTTCTGAAGGAGGGTGAATGGCAGGGAGGGGACCAGGTCCCCGGTGTCCCCCCAGGTGCTCATGTCCTGCATTCATCTGGGCCCAGCCGCTCTGAGGAGGGGGGGGTGTCACTCCCATTTGCACAGGTGGGACCCGCAGCACGCAGAGTGCACCCCTACCCCTGCCTGAGGCTGAACCAGCTCCCAGGCTGGCCCCCGTGGGGTGGGGCCTCTTGGAGCCTGCCCCCTGTGATGCCTTCTGCGGCCCAGTTTAAGCGCCGGGACTGGGGCACCCTGGGCAGGGCGGTCGGCTGCGAGCCACGGGGCCGTGCAGATGGTGGGCGAAGCGGGAGGTCACCAGCTGAGTGCGCGGCTGACTTGCCAAGGCTTCGTCTTACACCAACAGCCACAAAGGCGGATAAAACCACAGCTGTCTTTTGGACTGGTGGTGCCAGGAAGGCGCCACCAGACTGGGGCTGAGCACAAACTGGTCTACACGAGCCCTGTGAAGCAGCCAGCGGGCCTGGTCCAGGAGCTTTGGGCCACAGGGTCCCGGCCACCAGGGTATCCTGTCTGGGCGCCCACCCCCCTCCCACCTCCGGAGGCCCCTGCAGGCAGCGGTACCTGGCGTTTCTGCCTGTCCGAGGCGATGCCGTCCCACCACAGCCGGAAATACTCCTGCTCCACGGCGATGAAGCGGCGATGCTTCCGGAGTGTCAGCTCCTCCACCACGGAGGTGTAGACGTTGGCAGCATAGGCCCGCAGGCTTTCCTGGGGAGGGGGGACCCCATCACACCAGCCCCCGTGGAAGCTCCTGGAGGCTTGGCCCCAAGGATCCAGGACTACAATCCAAGGGTGACACAGGGTCCCTGGGCCCTGCCACTCCCTGCGGGCACGTGCCCTGGGCTCTTCCTCTGCTCCCCCTGTGCCACTCTCGTGGAGGCCCACGGGGGACTGCTTGTGCCGGACACTGCAGTGCAGGCTGGCCCTGAGACAGCGACATGGCTCTCCTGCCTCTGATGAGAGCCTGCAGTTCTAGGAGAGAGGTGATATTCCAGACCATGACACACGATATGCCCAGGGGTCAGGGACAGCTTCCCCGAGGGGGCACAGTAGCTGGCCCTGAGGGTGCGGTAGGGAGACAGCCCAGTGAAGCCACGGGGTGACAGGGGAGGAGGTCCAGGGACCCCACGGGGCCTGCCTGGGCTGAGATGAGGGGAGCCGGTGTTGAGACCTGAAGCTGAGAGGAGCTGTCCCCCACACCCCAGCTGGTGGTGGGAGTCTGCTGGCCTGCCTCCCCTGGGCTGCGGGCTCCTTGGGATAAGCCGCAGCTGCTTCCCATATGTGTCTCCAGGCTGGCACGGTGGTCCTCAGTGGGGTTACTTTAATGAAATGCAGAGATCCCTGGGCAGGGGGCCTCAGAAAGGGGGGTCATTCCTGGGAGCCCTCAGGCAAGTCACCAACCCTCTCCGGGCCTCAGTTTCCTCTTCTGTAACTGAGGGTAGCAAGCATGCTTCCCCGCCCTTAAGCCATCTCCGCGGGCAGCTGAGTGTCCCCCCAGAGGCAGCCCAGTGCCGCCCAGGACTGGACTCCACCTGCCCCCCCGCCCCAGCGTCAGATCTTCTTGCTGCCTCTCTCTCCTGTTGAAGTCCAGCTGCCCACTCAGTAACATCCTCTTTGGGATCCCTTAAAGCAGCCACAAACACCCATAGAGCTAAGCCACTCTACCCTAATCCCAGAAATGGTTTGTTCTCTTCTGGGTTTCCTGCCTCTTCCCACAAAAGAGCTGGAGGCGGCCTGGGTGACAATATCCAGTCACCTGACCCAGGATCCTGAACAAATCTGAGGCTCTTCATGCTCCTTTTCCTGCCTTCCTTCCTTCGTGCATTCATTCATTCCTGCATTCATTCATTGCTGTAGTCATTCATTCATTCCTGTGTTCATTCATTCCTGCATTCATCATTCTTTCCTGCATTCATCATTCTTTCCTGCATTCATTCATGCAGTCATTCATTCCTGCATTCACTCATTCATTCATTCATTCATTCATTCATTCCCGCATTCATTCTTTCATACACTCCTGCATGCATGCTTTCATACATTCATTCCTGCATTCATTCCGCAGCATTCATTCATTCCTGCATTCACTCATTCATTCTGCAGTCAACATTCCTGCATTCATTTCTGCATTCATTCATTCATTCTTTGCTGTAGGCATTCATTCATTCCTGCATTCATTCATTCTTACCTGTATTCATTCATTCATTCATTCATTCAGCAATACCTGGTGCACCTCTTCCGTCTGTCAGGGCGGAGAGGACGTGCCAGGAAATAAAACATATAAAGTCCCTGGCCTGTGAGGCTAGCCTTCTGGTGGGCACAAGGGACTGACAGCAAGCCCCCCTACCTAATGTGCATGGAAGGGAGGAGGGGGAAGGGAATGGGGACACAGAAGGGGATGCCAGGAAGGCGCCACCAGAAAGCACCTTCTGCGGAGCCCCCCACAGGATGGGAGGGACTGACTGTTGCAGGCCTGTGGGAGGAAGGCCTCTGGGCAGAAGGAACAGCCCGTGCAAAGGGTTAGAGCACGTGCCATCCGACAGAAGGGGACACGGGGGCTCAGGAAGGGGGTCACAGCCCACCCAGGGTGCCCCCGTCACAGACTACGACCGTGGCCTGAGTCAGGCCCATGCCTCTTCATCCGACTTTTCCTAGCACGGATGGGGAAACTGAGGCCTGAGACAGGAGGCAACCAGCTTAAGTGAGCCTCCCCGGTCTCCAGCAGAGTCAGGTCATAGCCCAGGCAGCTCCCCCAAGGATGTCAGCAGACCCCAGGCTTCAAACCCACCCTGGGATCTGGCAGGGAGAAGGAAGCTGAGCTCCAGGGGCACCTGGGGGCGGCGACCGGGCACCTACCTGCACCGTGTAGAGCCAGCCCACGTCCATGTGACTGTGGGGCACCATGAAGACCCTGATGGGGCTCTCGGCCTGGGCCACC